>NC_092827.1:15131512-17667483 GCF_039878825.1 Excalfactoria chinensis | reverse complement strand
TTCTATGAAGCTTCAGCTCTGCCCTGTGGTCTGTTTAAATGTGCATCTGAGTCTGTCCCAAGTTTCATGAAGATCAATGGGGTTCAGCAAAAGGGCACTTTTGCACACAGCTCTCAGTTCAGAGTGGCAGCATTGTTTCCAGTCAGGGATTTCAGTGGGATCTGCACTTTAGGCTGGATGTGCTTCTACCAAAAGCATTCTGATGTCCATCGAGCAGTTATTCCTCTCTTTCTGTCATTGCTGTTTTTGAACTGAGGCCTTCTTACCCATATATTTTATGAAGCTGTAGGAGGGCCATAGAAATAATCCAGGGGATAGAGCACCTTCTGAACCAGGACAGGCTGAGGGAGCTGGGATTGTTCATTCTGGAGAAGAGGATGCTCTGGGGAGACCTGAGAGCTGTCTTTCAGCATCTAAATGGGGGTTATAACAAAGAAGGGGGCAGAATCTTTAGCATTGTCTGTTGTGATATTATGATAGGACAAGGGGAAATTGTTTCACACTAAAAGGGTAGATTTAGACCAGATATAAGGTCTAAGATATAAGGAAAATCTTTTTTACCATACGGGGGGTGAGGAACTGGAACAGGGTGCCCAGAGAGAGGTAGTGGATACCCTTGCCTTGGAGAAATTTAAGGCCAGGCTGAACAGGGCTCTGAGCAACCTGATCTAGCTGTAGGTGTCCCTGTTCATTGCAGGGGGTTTGGGCCAGATGGCCTCTTAATGTCCCTTCAAACTCACATGATTCTATGATTCAGTGATTAATGCAAAATATGGGTTCTCAGCAACTTTCTGACATGGTCTCCCACCACACATGAACAAAGAACAATAGGAGATCTACAGTGTCCAGACAGAACACATATTCAGAGATCTCAGAGTGACACCTTCAGTTATGCAGCTCCTGCCACAGTTGCCTGCCACTCTTTTATTTATTTATTTATTTTTCATGTATTTGTAGAGAGCATTTTTTATATAGACTGGAAAATGAAATTCTAGGCTTTAATGCCGTATATATTTTTGATTGTCAGCATTAGCTGTCAAAGGAGCAACCTGTGCCTTGCATAATCTGCTATTACACTGAGCAATGGAGATCAGGCAGGGGTTGATTAGAATCACAGATCAAAACCTGGTATGCAAAAATAGATGAACTTGGTGGCTTTTCTCAATACAGGGATTTCTGTCCCAAAGATCTTTTGTTAACATAATTCATACCTCATTCCTCATCAGATAAGATAAATTTCAAGACAGTCTAAATGTTTGAATTTCAAGAACTTTATTGCGTCTATACAGTGTTAAGTATTGGGGAAATACTGCAGTAGTGCTCTAAACTTGACTGAGAATTTGCAGGTATCACAACATAGTAAAATGGGACACAGATGCTTAGGCTTTTAAAAATTAGTGCTCATACCATCTATGTCTGCCTCATGTAGAGTATGAGTGTTAAAGTAATGTAGGCAGGGAATAGTTGGGAAAGAGCAGGTTACATAGCACTCTCTAAAGACAAGAAATAGGTGCTATACAAACTTTATTTTATTATTTTTTCTTTTGGATGCTATATATATTGCACTGCTACAAGTACAAGTGTTCTTCTAGAAACTTATTCTAGTACTTGGCCTCACCAGAGACAGTTCTCACTTGTTTCAGAGAGTATCATATATTATAGACTCCTTTCTTCTATTTTACTGGCACAAATGGCAGCATCCTGAGACACTGAAGTATCTGGGGCACTTGTAGTTGTTTTTTTTTTTTTTCCCTTTCTCTCTGTATTGAACTGGCTGCACTTGCTCAAGTCTGACATAATAAAAATGTTAATAAAAAGAGAGTTCTCACCTGGAATGACTTTTGTGCTAGTGCACAGTAAGAGGCTGTTTTATAATTCTATTTCTGTGTGGAACAAAGGCAAAATAAAATCAGAGATATATAATCAGATGCTCTAAGATTTTTTATTTATGCTGACAGAAGACATCACCATGTTATTTTTCTATTGTTTCAAACAAATATTACAGATATCTAAGCAGGTAGTATTGTTCAGAGTGTTGGATTTATGCTCAGTACACTCTCCATTGTGTTACCAAAAGTGAAAGTAGAAGCACAATATTGACCTGCCAAGTTTAAATGTTCTCTGTATTTCTGTCCTTAGAAAGACAGTTAACGCTGGAAGTGAAATAAAGAAATATTGGATTTTCTGAAGGATTAACTTTTCTCCACATGCAGAGAAGGAGAATTGCCCTCTAAGCAGAAGGATAAGGAACTCAAACCAGTTCTAGTACCCTACTTAGAAAAGCTCCCAGCAGATTGCTCTGTTGTTATGCTAAGTAGGAGTATAATGTAGTGCAGTCCAAAGCAATTGTCACTGGTTCACTTACAGTTCTAACAGTAGAACATTTCTAGCTGTAGCTCAGAACCAAGTTACAAGATAATTCTTTCAGTGGCATCACATTCATTTAGAAAGATGATGAGGAACACTGAATTAGAAATTAGAACAAGAGTTTTTATTCTCGTTCCTCTACCTTTTAAATTACAGTAAAAATTTATGACTCATTTAACGTTACCCTTTTTACGATGAGACCACACACTCTTTTGACCTGACAGCTTGAGGGATGTCACTGGAGTATTGAATACTAATGGTTAAGCTAGGTGTGATTTTAGACTTCCCTAAATATTTGTCATAAGTTTCTTATCCACTTTGAGCCAAGACGAAATAACTACAAGTGTATTATTTTTCATACTGCTGAGAAGGCGATTTCTTTAGCTGAAAAGTTACCTCTTGGTTTAAACTTGGTAGAAAGAAAACGATAATGATTCCAGTCTAGAAATTTTCAAAGTACAAAGATCTGATTTTATAAGGAAAAATAAAATTTGTGTCAAAATTAAAATAATTGAAAATAATGTAAAATATTTATAAATCATTATGCTAAGACTACACTGACAGACATTAAAGTTTCCATAATATCTATATTTGTTTATCTGTATATCTGTTCCATGATTTCCAATTGCCTTCCAACAGAATCTCATTGTAGGACAGGGCTGCTTTTCATCTAAATTCCGAGCTACAAAATCTGTGTACTGTTTCAGGTTTATCTTCAGCTAAAATCATCTTTCCATGTAAACTTTATCAGTTCTTTAGCTTCATTCTTCCACTTCAAAAGGTCCCTGTGCTACTGATGAAAATAACGGACTCAGTTAATCATCACTTTCCATATACACAGAAATAAAGTAAATTAATGAAAGAAATGCAGTGAGAAAGATTGTGACAAGAGAGATTGTAATCCATGACAATGAGAAAGACAAGCCCCTCATAGGGGGGCATTTAACGACTGTTTACTCAGGTGGATGGTGATGGGACAAGGGGAAATGGTTTTAAACTGAGACAAGATAGGTTTAGGTTAGATATTAGGAGGAAGTTTTTCACCCAGAGGGTGGTAACGCACTGGAACAGGTTGCTCAAGGAGGTTGTGGATGCCCCATCCCTGGAGGCATTCAAAGCCAGGCTGGATGAGGCTCTGGGGAGCCTGGTCCAATGGTTGGTTGCCCATGGCAAGGGGGTTGAAACTAGATGATCATTTTCAACCCAGGCCATTCTGTGACATGATTCTATTATAGGCTGCCTGGTGTACAGACCACATTTAATGTTGAGCTCCTGCCTGTCCCTTTTGAACATTTGCACATATTTGAGATCTTCAGGGTACTTGCTTATTTATTCTGACAACCTTTTTTTAAGTTTTGCCTGTTGATTCTTTCTTTTTCCTTTTGTGCGCTCAAAATAAGCTCAGTGAAATAAAAATCATTGTAATAAAGTTACATACAAAGCACAAAGTTGACAAATCACTGCTTTAGGCATCATGGTATTTATTTCAACACTGTACGTTCATTGTCAAAATGCTTTGGGGAAATGGAAATGCGCAGTACTGCCTTGTTTGTAATAAGTGTATCTATAACCAAGAGATGACACTGTGTTTATCCAAGCTGTCGTTTATATTATGGATTGTTGTTTCTCCAAACAAAACAAACAAACAAAAAAAGATGAACTATTGAATAAAAGGCAACATAAACAGTTCAAAGAACTGTTGCTAATTCTTAACTTAAAGCAAGGTTAAAACAAACATATGTTGCCTCCTTTTATTTTCTCCTCACTTCAGATATACCTAAAAATAAATTAAATAGCTTGTAGATATTTTTCAAGAGGATTTTTTGCATGAATCATGAGTCCAGAAGAACATGAGTAGGAAATCCTACCAGCACCAAAAACTAAAGCAAGAACCTTAACAGAAATAAACAGTCTGAATACCACTACTATTAATATGTGGGTGGCTCCGAAAATAATGCCTCCTATTTAATTCAGTGGAAACTACAAGAGACACAAAGAGCACAAGACTATTTCATAGCGCATATTCTCAGTTACAAAACACTATTCTTCAACATAGTCACCATCATTAGCTATGCACTGTCAGCAGTGATGAACAAAAGCCTGCATGCTGTGCTTGTGAGAATCTGCAGCAGCAGAGGTGACCCACTTTTGCTGTCACCACTGCTGAAATTTACCACCCACATCCTCACTGTGCTCACATCCAGTGTTTCATCTCCAGAGATGTTCAGCAGTTGTTGATGAATGTCACTGGCTGCCATTTTTTGCCACACAGAGGAATTCAGTGACACACCTTTGCTTCATGCACACTCGCATGTCAGATGCCATTTTATCAGACTGCCCCACTGCTGCAACAAAATGTAATGGAACATAATGGTGAGAAGATTCATCCTCTACTGCCACCCCACCAACATCTGCTTCAGACAGTGTGGGCCAACATAATAAAATATGAGACACTACTTTTGAACCAGCCCGAGTAGAAGGATGGTGATTTCCCTCCTGATAATTCACCCATATCATTCCTGATAATTCTTCCCATGCTGCTTAATGTGAAGAACTTTTACTAAACATTTCTCCTTTCCTTCTCAGGAAACAATTCATTTTTCTGCACTGAGTTATTCAGATAAGTGATCTCAATTGGAGTTTCTCCTATTTTTAATTCAACTAGAAAACCAACATATGATGCTGATTGAATTTTTTATTTACAGTCATGACTATGTATTTGAATCTTTCATTATATATCCTTACTATGAGAGGATATATTTTATATAACTGAAAATGTACTGGCAGAGGATGTAGCCTGAAAGTACTTTATATTATATAAATAATTACTTAGAGTCAAATTTAACCTCCATTGTACTGACATAGAGCACAATGCTGATCATTAAATTTCTTTTCATTAGAAAAAAACAACTCAGTTTTGATCTCATGAAACAAGAGTACATTTTTATTTAATTATTTTCCTTTTATCCTGTTATTATTAAATATGAAGACTGGTTTTGTATTTAATTGGTATATTTGGTATATTCAAGATCGGAAGTATGTGAGCTCTTTTTCTTTAGTTTCATTATTATTCTTAAGGTCTTTTAGTTTATGACAGACAATTTGCACCTGTCCAAGGCAAAATCATTTCATGTTGCAATGTTTTCTTTAATATTTATGAAATTTTGTAATTACTGTTGTCGTTGTTTTTCTTTCTAGTAGATGTCCCTGTGTTTAGCTAATGTACTGTTAGGAGTGTAGAAAGAGATGCAACTCCTATGCATGATCCGAAGTTTTGTTTGTGTACAGTCCAGAAATTTAATGACTGATTCCTCTGGAAGCATTGAAAATGTAGCTGGAAATTAAATCAGCTTCCTTGTAACTTCTGTCTTTCCATATTTTCAAAAGTATTGTTAAAAAAAAAAAAAAAAAAAAAAAAAAAAAAAAGATATATTTTACCTGAGTCAAAGGTAAGTAATGCAAAACCATACAGGAACAAGCTGACATACAAATGAAATAGTGATTGAAGCTGAAGAACAGAACAGATAAGGATTCTGTATTAATACCAGCTGAAAATGTATTAATTACCTCATAGCATGGCTAAAATAACAGCTCTGATGGCCAAGCAAAATAATTTTGAGATGCTTCAATGACAGAATAAAGAATGGGTCATTTGGAGCTGCTGGATAACACTAAAACTCTGATGTCTTGGCTGCACACTGTAATGAGGGCAGGTACCAGGGGGATGTGGGATCTGTTGGGCAGGTCCTAGGAGTAGCCTGCACCTATTGTCTTTATTGCTATTGCAGATGGCCTACATTCCAAATAAGTCTGGGTTGCTGAGGAACTCCTGGCCAGGGATTTGCTTCTCTGAGAAAGTATCGTGGATAACTTTGTCCTCCTGGTGCTGGATACGATGTCATTGCAAAGGGTATGTACTGAATAGAAGTGACACATGATATTACCTCTGTCTGCACAGGGATAACTCCATGGATAAGTTCATGCACCAGAAACATATCATTGAGGTACAGCAGTGCACTTTTCACAGATAGATAGGCATCCAGACTAGTCTTGAATATCTCCACAGAAGGAGACTCCACAACCTCTCTGCATTGTTCCAGTGCCCCATCACTCTTACCACCAAGGTAACAATGGCTGCAGCACTGGTTATGAAATGTGAAATCTGTTTGAAAACAGGATCATTTTTATTTGTTTTGTCTCCGGATATGTTATCATATTTGAGCATCTGTAGCTCACATTATATTGTTCCTTCATACGGGAACACTGAAGACAGAGATTTGTACAGCCTGGTGTATGTAACAGAGGAAATCACAAACTGAACTACTTTTTTTGCTGCTGGTGCAGACACACTACAACTCATTCAATTTCTGTAATGTTAATGTGTTAATAGACTTCCCAGGTAAAATGGAAATTCTCAGTACCAGAGAAATAAGAATCCAAGTAACAATTATTTATGTAATGTAAAAAAAATTTCTCCATTCAATTTCATATTGTTTCTTTAAATATACCTTACAATCTCAGAAAGCTTTACATAACCTCTTTTATTGGTACTTACAATATGAAAGGGACAGAAAGGCAAGCAGATTTTACAGTGGTTTCCACAAAGGCTTATATATTTTTTTTACTAGTATGCTTTGTAGGCAAATTACCATAAATGTGAAAAATTCTTGACAGTAAGAATTTTTTCATACTGCATTTCCCCCCCCTATTTAACTCACTTCTGATCTATCTATCTACTACTTTTCAAAGCACTTTTATGTGAAGAAAAAGTTGTCTGAGATTTCTGGAATTTTTCATATTGATCAGACTTCAGTCATTCATTCAAAGAATCAAAATAAAATGGTCTGTGACTGTGGACATTTACCTGTGTTTGAAAAATACAGAAGAACATTTTTTGCTGTCCTTCCAGCCATGTAATTTAGATGGCCTAAACAGGATCAATACTGCTTTTGCTGCCCTGGCTTGCTTTGATAAGCTGCAGGATTTTTTCATTGAAGTCTTTAGGCAGAAAAAGTAAATAGAGTGACCCAACCCTTCATTTAGTATCGGCCTACTGGAGAAATTAGATGGGGAGGTTTGAGAGGCTGATGTTTGGCTGCAGAAATAGGAAGATGACATTTTATCATTTAACGGTCTGAACCCGGGTCTAATAACAACGAGGCCTCCCTTTCTCACCCCCACTTCTTTGTAAACTGCTACACATGTGATGGTTTCTATGGGATCAGAAGTTAAATGCCCACGCCTTGTAATGAGGTTGCTGCATTTTCTTTTTATCATTGAGACACATTGTTGAGAAGTTGTGGAATCCTTCAGTAAAGAGAAGCACAACAGCAGTGAAGGAAACAGGAAAAACAGGAAGAGTGCTTGAAGCACTGATTTCAAAACAAGCACACAAATAAATAAGCACTGGGGTCTAGAACAAATAGTCCTGTGGTAACAGGGAAACAGTGTAAGGTGTTTCAGGAAGTGGAAAAATCTAAGACATTTAGAATTCAAAAATGTAAATGTATTAACTGTACCTACTGATCTATCATAGAATCATGCATACTTCTGAAAAGCACACTGAAATATATTATCTTTCTTCTCATTTTTAATGGATTTATTAAGAAACAAATAAATATAAGGTAAAATCAATGTAAGTAATAATATAACTTGAAAAATAGTCTCTACATAACATCTAACTTCAGCTGGTACTTTAATAGTTTAGAAATTTTGCTTACTGGCATTTTTTACTACAAACAAAATATCTGATTTATTCTGTCTATGCTCTAATAGTTCAGTCCAACCAGAATCTGTAATGAACAGTGAAATATTCTCTGTGTGTATGTAAATGGATGAGTGTTGGCAACAAACTCTCTTCAGATAGTGGTCATATTAATTATTGAGAAGGACAAACTCTACACTTCCAGATTTTGCTTTCAGCAGTTTGTAATTTGGCAAAGCATATTTAGCTTGCACTGAGAAGTTGCACTGCAGGTATTTACCTTTGCTCTGCTTAAGTCTGTGCTGGAAAAATTCACCTAAACAGTTCTGTTTCTATGAATACCTCCATGAAAATAGAATTTTGGCTGTTAACTACATTCTGTAAACACTCACTTTATTACTCCATTCTTTCACAGGCAGGATACAAAAAAAAAAAAAAAAAAAAAAAAAAAAAAAAAAAAAAAACTAAGAGTGAACAGTGGACATGGCAAAAAGTTATTGTTATTCTGTGCAGGAAAACTATCTGGGACTCTGGAATAAAGTGTGACACACAGATGTGGGATAATAGAAGACACCCCAAAACTGCCCCAGAACTATAAACATCAATGCCCGATTACTTGTATTCAGTTTCAGCTTGGGAACTGAATGAATACAATTCTAGCAATAGCTACGAGGGCAGCAGAAATGGACCAAGAGATCATAAATTGTAAACGATCAACCTACAGTAGAATTTGATCCCACAAATTGATTGTATGTGTATGTTCTTCTGTAAACCAGTCCCTTCAGATCTGGTATTCTTACAAGACACAGTTAAATGATCTCTGGTAGATCCTTATTTAAATTCCTGAAAAAGAAGATAAAGTCCTTGTGCCCTGGTTTTTAATTTTTTGTCTGAAGTGAGTCTGTTGATCACAAAAGCTTAAGTAACAATGCAGGTTAAATATATTTTATACAAAGGTTTCTAGTTAAATTGAGTGTGCTTTGAAGAAAACAATTGCACATTGTTCATTGAATTAATCTGCTGATCTTGTTCCATTCAGTTGCAAAAATATTATTTTGATATTTATGTTCATAATTAATACACTGCATTATGTTTTATAGGTCACAGTCTTTCAGTTAATGCATTTTAATCACAAAAGAGAAGCCCATTTTCATATTCTCATATTAGATGTGAACTTTTAATTATCTGAGATTCTATCTGCATTTTTTCAGTGTCTTATTTCAATATTTAGGTTACAGATGTAATTTTCCTCTTCTCAGTTGTTCAAAATATAAAATAATTCCCATAAGAATTATGGAGTAGAAAAGAACTGAGGGGTCATAAGGTAGATCTTTACCTCTCCTCTTCCAAAATTTAAGATCAAAATGTCTTCTGTGTACTCAATAAGCAGGCTGCCTTTTCAGTTCGTTTCTACCAGAATAAATTATTTGGATTTGCTTGCAAGAGCTGTTCTAAGTCAGAACTCCTTAGTGTATAAATTAGAAGGTTTGTTTGCTAGATAACATAATACCAAGCAGACCCAGTGCAAGACAGCTCAGAAGAAGCTCAGAGAAGAAGGAACATTTTTCAGAAGTAATTCAGATATTCAATCATGTACATGTAACAATGCAGATGTGCAGTCAAAGAGGAGGAATGGGACGGGAGATAGGTCAATGAAATTTCAGAGCAGGCCTGGGTGGAACAGTTTCTGAGTCAGAAGACTGTCTTTTCACGGCATTTAGCAATGGAGAGGTTGCTGCTCACTACAATTTTGTTGAGGTTGGGCAATGGGAATTTCTTCTGTACATTTTCTTGTCAAAAAAAAGGGGAGAGTCGGGCTACTCAGAAGGGAGGTCAGGCTAGGACAGGCATCTACTACTTGATATTGCCAGCCTGTGGGACAGGCAATGGTTTCTCTTGTCATGCACCACCCTCTGAATCAAATTAATATAAATATAAATTTCAGTTTGCTTAGATTCAAGATGGCGGTAAATTCCCAGTGCATTGAAAATATCTGCAGTTTTGTACTCTTCCATCTTTTGTTGCTATTTACAAAATACTTCTATATTTTGTTACAAATACAAATATAAAAGTTAAACTTCCAAGAGTTCTACTCTCAGCTGGAGCTGATACAAATTAACTCATTGTATCAATTTGCCAGAAGAAAAGTTAATTTTATGTTACTTTTCTACTCAACTGCTGTGAAAAATTAGAGAAAGATCTCTTTTTACACTTTCCAGATCCACTTTTGTGACATTTGGTGTCTTCTGCTTGCAACAGCCTTGTTAAATAATCAGTATTCTAATGGACTCACAAAGCTTAATCATGCAATGTCTACATTTTGCTTGATTTCATTATACTTTATATCAGTGAGGTGGAATGTTAGCATATTACTACATCAAGCATATTTAAAGTACAACATCTGTCAAAGTAAGAAAATAAAATTGAACTAAGAGTTTGGTTACATGAGATTTAAATAGGTGTAATGTGTGTCTATACATGGATATGTTCCCAATGAATGTTACTTTAAGAGTTTAAGTTTCCAAAAGAACAAATTTAATGGGATGGCTGGATTCTCTGTTTGAATGGGTAAAGTAAGATAATAGAAAACAGTATTTCTGATACATAATTAAAATAATAATAATAAAAAAATGTTGTCCACGGTGAAACAAAAAAGGACTGCATCCCTTTGGTTTTGTAACATATTAAATTCAGTAAATTGGTATTGATTCTAATTCTTCACATTTTTCCAGGAAAGTACATTAATGCAATCAAGTGGCTGTTTATACCGCTAACACAAAACCCAATACCGTGTGGTATGCTGTGTACTCAGCGTGTTCCTCTGTGAATGAACTGCTCAGCAATTAAACAGTCTCTTTAATCCGTGTAAATGAGATTTTCTGATTGACTTTCAGTATGAAATACATTGTTCTTGCTTTTTTCCTTGCAAACCATCTGGAACACAACAGCACTTTTTGCAGATTCCCCTCCTGGTTTCTTTGAGAAAGAAATGTGTTCTGCCACAAACACATAACTTACTTTAATTAAAATAAAGCCAGCTGAGACTGGTGACATCTCTTTCAATGCTGGTAAACAGATATGACATGCAAAGATATTTGTTTGCAGTAGGGGTTACTTGTTAGTACTTCTGGTGAATCAGCTTTACTTTCACTCATGATAGAGGGCTGTGATTAAAAAATAATAGTAATAATAATGAAAAGAGAGAGAGAGAGAGAGAGAGAGAGAAAAAAAGAAAAAATAAAGAATGAAAGGTAATACAGACTGTAAAAAAAAAAAAAAAAAAAAAAAAAAAAGTCTTCAGAATTTAATAACTTTATTGCTTTTACCTTAAAAATTGGCTTCATAGACACTGTTTTACTTGCAATATTATTTGTTAAAGATAAAAAATTCCTAGGTCACATCCAAAGTAATACCTTCTATTTACTTCAGTTGAAATTACAGCAGATACGAAGATAGCAGTAACACTGTTTAATAGAGTGTCATAGTTTTGTGGTGTTGCTGTCAATATTCCACATCATAACATCATGTGCAGTATGGATCATCCATACTCCAGTTCCATAGAATGGTAGCGTCCCAGGTGCTCAGCTCTGGAAGAAGAACTACATATCCCAGAGGACGCCGCGGCCAGAGATAAGTCACGGGAGGAGGACATATATTATCTCGCTCCCAGGCTGGAGTTCTTTCTCTCTCTTGGACTCTCAGGGAGTGAGAAGCATTCCTGCCGTGTCGCCTGGACTTCACAGTAGGCCTCTTGGTTTTCGGGGACTCCCTCTCTCTCTGTTTTGTTCGATTTCTTAGCCTCAATCATTGTATTCCAATATCATATTTAGTAAAATAAGTTTTCCTCCTTAGATTGCTGCCACTGTTTTATTTTCCCTTCCTTTCCAGGGCCCTGGGAGGGGAGGGAGGGGAGGCCCTACGGGGCGGCTGCCCTGTCATAGATACAGGTAAATCTAGCTAACCTGTGACATAGAGGAAACTCTCAGCTACAGAACACTACTTTACAACATAGCCACCAACATTAGCTTTGCTATTTTCACTACCAGTGAACAAAAGACTGCATGCCACACTTCCAGTACTAAAGGTACGCACTTCTCACCATGCTCACATCTACTGTTTGTTCTCCATATTTATATTTATTCATCAATATCAATATTTATTCATATAAATAGTATGATGATATCAATATTTATTCATCAGGCACTGATGAATGTCAGTGGGAATAAGTTTTTTTCAAATGAAATCATTCAGTGACACACCTTTGCTGCATCAGATGCCATTTTGTCAGACTCTGTCTGCTACCATCTGTTACACATGGGATGCAGTACTGGTGGGGATGTTCAACTTCTACTGCCATACAACCACCATCTGCCTCTGACACTGTGAGCCAATATACTAAAATAGGAGACATTAGTTTTGGAGCAAAGCTTGTAAAGCAAATTTCTTTTCATGATAATTTTTTTTTTTTTTTAAATATATATCCTTGATATCTCTACATTTACATATTTGAATATATAGCAGAGGGTTGTTAGAGTTAGGGTACTATGGTTAGGCTGCAGTTGGACTTGATGGTCTTCAAGGTCTTTTCCAACCTGGGTAATTCTATGATTCTATGATTCTATGAATACATTTTAAAATGTAGTGTGTACAGATTCTCCTTTTGCTGTCTTGTTCTCCATCAGTAGGTAAGTTCAGAAATAGTTCAGGAGGGAACTCTGATTTCTTTCCAGTTCTCCATGAACAACAAAAAAATATCCATGCAGACACCTCAGTAAAGAACTGGAGTGAGACAGTTGTAAATTAGATCCAATGAAAGTGGTCCAAAACTGAAGACGGCAGTGGAAGGAACTTTCAATGACCACAGCAAAATAGGAACAAAATAGAAAATTCTGAGTCAGACCACACAATTGCTGGGCTCATGTCAAGTGTATAAAGAAAGCAGTTGAAATGAACTTCTTTCTATTAAATATCTGCACAGTGGCTTACAAAGAAACTGAAACAAAGGATCAGTGCAATATTGTTGCTCAAGATCATGTTTTTGATTAGTTTCTTTCTTTTTTTTTTCTTGGATTTTCCAATAATCTCTGCACTTTCCTGAAAATATTTTTCACCTGCACTGCATGTTTTTCTCCTGGATCAAACTTTCCTATACAGGCTTGATATTTAAGAAAAAAGGGGGAATTGCATTTTCTGGAGAGCTGGGAACATATGTGTTAATTTCAAGAGATATTCTTAGAAATCTGAACTAATCTGATTCATCTGGTTTTGCATAACAGAAAAAAAAATAAATAAATTAAAAGAACACTTGTTTTCTTTTAATTTAAAAGTAGAACAAATTTGGTATGTAATCTGATGGTTTGCTTTTCTTTATTTTTTGCTTCTCTGTCTTTTGTTTTCTGCTTTCTCTGCATCCTTTGGGAACAGCTCATACAGCTGTCAGAGAGAGTAGTATGGAATCTCTTAGGGGTAAAATATTAAATTCTTCATATTTTAAATTATTGATATAATAAAATGCAATATGTTAGTTTTTTTCCTGCATTTTTATCATCCCAAATTATCTCCATGAATGGTAGCTTTCCAAGCTCCATTGACTCAGTCAAATTCTATGACTCTAATGGAACAATGATCAATTAGGTCATATTTTGGCACCTACATTAACCAGATAAGTTTAATCTCATATACAATTGCACCCAAACTATCTATGGAGTTCTTCATGCTAATAAGAATACCAAAAAGGCTACAATATTTCTTAGTTCATCAACTCAGCCAACAGAGCAGGCCTTAACAAAACTCACACAGATAGTGATTTACCATGGGGAAAAGTCTAACTGACATATATTTCTATCAGAAAATAATGTAATAATAATAATAATAATAATAAGAAGAAGAAGAAGAAGAAGAAGAAACAAACAAACAAATAGAAACAAATAGAAACAAACAGAAATCTGGAGCTAGCTTCACCATTGGTATAACAAGCCATGTAGCATGTTACATTAATTTGTGATGGGTAAATGTATGTATACATTTGTGATATGTACTTGTAAAAGTAGATTTATATACTCTAAAACTGTAAATAGGTTTTCTTTGCTTTCACACCGTATTCATTTTAGTGTCACTCTTGTATATCACACTGCTATAATTAAAACAGTACTACTGGAGCTGCAGAACAATAAAAAAATCTTAATTGTTACATAGTTGCATGAATAACGTTTCCAGTTTTGAATGTAATACAGTTTGCAGCCACTTGTGACTAATGAAGAGCTTTTTATAACCACTCCCCAAAAGCTAACATAATTTGCAATACAATGCCTCATTTGTGTTAGTTCCTCAAATGTTACAGCCAGTACGCCTTACAGCAGCTATACAGCTGGCTTACTAAATAAAGCAGACGATGTTGCATCTCGAGGCTCTTGATATGCAGTAGCAGATCCCTCAAATACTGTGTTAGGAAGGTAAGACAGGAATTGAATGTAAACAGTGACTGTCTGAAGACTTTCACCCTGTTTGCGTCTAAAATATTGAAGGTAAAAGGCTTAAATAAGGGTTTGAGCTAAGTGCAAGACCAAACATTTATAATTAAAGGATGGTGTATCATCATGAGCCTGAACTTTTATCACTGGAACCTGAACATTATTAGCAAGTCTTTGGTTCCTAGTGAGATGCATCCCAGAGCCCTGAGGGAATTGGCTGATGTAGTCACCAAATCATTCTCAGTGATATATTGAAAGTCATGGCAGTCAGGTGAAGTCCCTGGTGACTGGAAGACAGGAAACATCACACTCATTTTTAAGAAGAGTGAAGAGGATGCCCCTGGGAACTACCAACCTGTCAGGCTCACCACTGTGCCAGGGAAGATCATGAATCAGATCTTCCTGGAAGCAGTTCTAAAGCACATGGAAGACAGGGAGGTGATACGGAAAAACAAGCGTGGCTTCACAGAGGGCAAATCCTGCTTGACCAACCTAGTGGCCTTCAGTGATGTTGTAACTGCATGAGTGAACAAAGGAAGAGCCTCTGAGATCTGGGTTTCACTAAGACCTTTGAAAAATGTACCACACAACAGCCTTCCTTCCAAACTGAAAAGATATGGTTTTGATGGGTGAACTATTTGATGGGTGAAGAACTGGTTGCAGGAACAAATTCAGAGAGAGCTGGCATCAAAAAAAAGCATGTCCAGACAGTTGAGGGACTTGATCATGCCCCCCTACTATGGCGCTAGTGAGACCTCACCTGGAGTACTGCACTCAGATGTGGAGTCCTCAGTACAGGAAAGACATGGACTTGTTGGAATGTGTCCAGAGGAGGGCCACAAAAATGAACAAAGAACAGACTCAGAAAAATGGGATCTGTTCAGCCTGAAGAAAAGAAGGACCCAAGGTGACCTTTCAGTATCTAAAGAGGATCTACAGGAAAGGGACTTGATCCAGGTTTATAAATACCTGAAGTGTGGGAGCCATAGTGGCGAGGCTGGTCTCTTTTCAGTAATGACTGGGGACAGGACTAGGGGTAATGGGCTGAAACTTCAGCATATGAAGTTCCGCATGAATGTGAGCAAGAACTTCTTTACAGTGAGGGTGACAGAGCACCGGAACAGGCTGCCCAGGGAGGTGGTGGAGTCTCCTTCTCTGGAGATATTCAAGACCCGCCTGGATGCCTACCTGTGTGACGTGGTGTAGGGAACCTGCTTTGGCAGGGGGGTTGGACTTGATGATCTCTAGAGGTCCCTTCCAACCCCTACAATTCTGTGATTCTGTGATTCTGTGATTCTGTGAAATCCTATATTGTAATCTAAACTGTTTCAGCAACAAAAATAAGAGGTCCTTTCCAACCCCTACAATTCTGTGATTCTGTAAAGAAGGGGACAGCCTGTTTACCAGGGTCTGTGGTGATAGAAAAAGGTGAAATGGTTTCAAACTTAAAGAGGGGAGATTTCAGTTAGATATATACAAAAAAATCTTTTATGGTGAGTATGGTAAGGCACTAGAAGAGGTTGTCCAGAGATGTGGCAGATGCCCTGCTTCTGGAGACTTTCAAGGCCAGACTCTGAGCAATGTAGCAATATAGCTGTGCATGTCTCTGTTCATTGCAGGGGATTTGAATTAGATGACCTTTAAAGGTCCCTTCCAACTCTAAGGATCCTGTGATTCTAAGAAAGGAATATGGACCCCTCATCCCAGCATCCCACTTTGGAGCAGCAAAGTGACTTTGGCTGAACCTTACACCTTAACACCTAAAGGTGTTAATATACAAGAAAGTATTTGAATAAAATTAATCCAGGAAAAGTTAAAACGAATAAACAAACAAACAAACAAAAAACACAAAAAAATGCGTACAAGTGTAACTGTTGAGGCAATAGTAATTAGCAGCTCAAAGATACAATAAAATAGCACAGACATAAAAAGATCTAAACCCCTAAGAAAAAAATAAGAGCAGAAAAACTGCAGATTTCCACTCTGCATCACTGAGACTCAGCTTCCTCCAAGGAGAAAAAGAAGGCTATCCTGCCCCATCTGACCGACAGCTCTCTGGACAGCAAATTATCTAACTTCTAATCAGCAGTGGTAAGTACATTAGTACTTTGCCTAGTAGCTCATTAGGCATAAATATCTACTGTGCATGATGGTGAATACATGATAGCATTTTTTTATGTAAACTGTTGCACAGTTTCTTTGCTCTTGAGAAAAGAGGCCCAAGCACAAGTAATCTAAAGGAGAAGGTTAAAATAGGATTTACAATGCAGGTGCCTAGATGTTAGTTGATATACAAAATAGTTCTTTTCTAGATTCATCAGGCACCTTTACTAGTTCCAATTCAATGATTATGTCAGAGTTTTACTTAACAAATTTGATTAAATTAATTTCACAATGTTATAAATTCATGAATATATTACAAAGATTTAGTGAAAGGTTCTACATCTATGCTGATTAGACAAACTTTAGTGATACTGTTCCTACTATTATGAGCTGGAAATTGGTGGTAGATAATGTTTTCTATCAAACTGGAAAAGCACCATTAGTCTACCATTTATGATCACAGTGATGGTGTCTTGTTCATAGTGTCATAGTAAAGTGCTTTCATGCATGTGAAAGATTTCTCAGACCATATCTGATGCAGATTGCTGATCAGGCTGTCAGTTCATGAGCAGTGCAATATCTCCAGCTGTCTGATGCTTGCAGAACAGAGTAAATTAGCATTCAAATACTAAATGCTCTGTCATTCAACACTAGAATCCAAAAAGAAAAATAGGAGTAGGGTTTAAAAGTAAGCTTGTAATTACATCTATTAAAACACCAAATTTCGAAGATTCAAAAAAGAACGTTCCTGCAAAGTACTTCTGTTTTGTTAATGATGGTTCTCAGAACAGGTTTGGAAATAGAAGGTACATCAGTTCACCACTGTATATACATGCTTCATAAGAGCGCCGTGAATGTCTGTATAAAGATTCTCAACACACCTTTCAAGGAAGTAGGAGAAAAGTTTTCTGTATTGGAAAATGAGTGTTGCAGAGGGATGGGATTAAAGATACAGTTGGACATATTAATAATGTCAAATAGTTTCTTGAATGCTTGAGAGTAGTATGTGTCCCTAAAACTCAGCTTGTATTTTCCCATTACACTGTAAAGATGGTCAAATATCGTTAGGGAGTAAGAGGAATTTCTGGCAGAAACATTTCAGCACTTTTTGCAATTTGCAGTCTCTGATGGAATAATAACTGAAATCCAGTGGGTAGCAAAGTGCAGTGCTATCCACTGGCCTGGAGACCTTTGAAACCATGAAACAGATGTCACAGTGTGAGGCTAAATACTGATGACATTTCTGCCAAATTAAACAAATCTGAAGGTTGAAATCTAATCACAAATGATTTCAGCCTGTCACTGCAGTATGGTAAACAAGAGTCCACAATAGCTGAAGGATGCAGATGTCATCCACCTTAAACTGAAATCTGTTCTCTCATGATATGATTATGACTGGGATGTACCATTTCTTCCAGTCGTTGGGGAAATCTTTGCAGAGCTACAAATATCTTCATGCTTGAGGCTGAAAGTGAAAGCCAGTTTTATGGCATGGTTCTTGTGATTTTCAAAGCTGCAAAGAGTCAAGTGATAAGAGCAGAACAAAAGCAAGATCTGTAAATGTTCTTTGTCAGACAAGGAAAGCCTTTGGCCCTATGCTTCTGCTGTGACTACCTGTCAGGATTTATTAGAGGCAGCTTCACAAATTCATCTCTCCAGATTAAGTCACAGATAGTTCACTCAATTCACAATAGTATGACAGTAACAATCCTTAACTAAGCCACAGTGCCAAGGCCTGCTGCTGTCATGCATGGTGCTCAGTAAGGTTGTGCTTTTCCACCATTCCTGAAAAAGACTGCCATGAGAAGAAGAATTTGTTCCATTGAGGCATGATGTGATGCAGCCCACATTTTTCAGTGTAAATAGTGACATGTTTGACCTGCAGATACTCTGAGGTGAGCTTACAACCACAGGGAGAGTCCTATCAGCACTAGGATGCCCCTGGTACAGCATGCAGAGCTCACTGCTGACTCCTTTGTTTACATCACTGGTCATCTCAACCTACTCTTCAGCACAAGGGAACAGCTATCCTGTCCCTGCTTCAAAGAGTTAGGAAGCCTGAGCCATGTGTGCTGCCGATACCTCACTAAAGACAAACTGTCAGTCTGGCAGCATCCTCTCTGGCTATCATGCTTGTTGGTGAACTCATGCAGAGGATAGCAAAGGCTGTTGAAGCTGTTGTAGAGATAAATCGGCATGTCTGGAATGAAAAGGGCATCTGACTTCAAACAAATGTTAATGTGTGCTTTATGGTTGTTGTCACTGCTATTCTGTATGGTTGTACTGCTTGCACAAATTAAAAATTTTTACATCAAGCCTTCCAGCCATTTCCATACGAGTTATCATTCTGCTCTTAGTAGTGTTAAAGTGTATAGGACAATATGATCCCAAGCAGTAGTGAGGCAGTTTTACTCCAGGGCTGAGCTGTGCTGGCCTGTGCATCTGATGCTTATCTCAGAAAAATGATTGCTTTGAGCTATTTTCTTATTTTAAAATGTGTGAACAGCTGAAAGATTGGTCAATGATTTGCTAATCCTACATGCTAAAAGCAAATCTTCATTTGTGTGGCATTAGTTCCATGGCATAAGACATAGCAGCAGAAAAAATGGTCTGCTGTGCCCATAATTATGAAATGATACTGTCAAAGTCCGAGCAAAACTGACTTATGTTCTGCAGATCACACTATAGAGAGAGAAAGCAGGAGGGTGTTTATTGCTCATGTAGCTCCTTTGATGAAAATGTCAGGCATATATTTCACCAAATCAAACATAAAAGCCAAAACCCTCATATGATTAGCTAGTAGAAAACAGACAATAGCATTTTATGCATTTACCACATAGATCAGCGTCTAAGGCTACGAAAATGAATATCTTTGTTTTCCTGTAAACAGGAAGTCTAATAACAAATAGTGCAATAACATATCTGTCTTTTACTTCTCTGAAAAATGTAGCTTAAGGTATTGACTGGGGAGGTCGGCATCCTTTAGTTAAAAATCTTGATGTATTTCAGTTTCCAATTAAATCAACTCTGTTCTGATCTTCAGGGGGAACTGAAGTACATGGCAGTTACAACAAATGCAGCGAACTCTTCCATCACATTTCTCAATTCTCAATTTTTCAGTGCTTTAGTTCAATATTCTGCCCCAATATTATCCATGGAAAATGGATATAAATTTGCATTTGCACTACCATATTTCCATGGAAGAGAAAAATGTTTTTTAGATCATATCCACACAATCTTTTTTGTAGTTCTGGAATTCCCAGGCTTTAGATTTCGCAGAACTTCCTAATTGTGTGAAAGTGTGAGTTCTTCGATAAGATGAAGAATATTCAGTTTCTTATCCAGTGATGCCTATTATTTCCTCACTTATTTCCACTGGGATAGTGATTACATAACATTCATATTACATCATAGTTTTATTTTTCTTTCGTGCTCTTTGTTTTATTTATTTATTTATTTATTTATTTATTTATTTTTAAATTCCTGTGTTAGTAGATTGAGTATCTTGTAAACACATTGCTCATAAGCCTTGTTTGAAGGCTAGTCTGAGATGATAATCCTGGCCAATAAATGTCTGGGATTTCCTTAGTATCATGAATGAAACATGTCATTTCTGGCCCATTTGTTTGAATAATGACCAGAAAATCATAAGTTGCTGACTTCCAGTCTTGGCATAACCTTCTTCAGATCTCTATAATCCTGTAAGTAGTATGGGAAAGAGAAATTTTAGAATAAAAAAATTGTTCCTTCACTTGGGAGGAAGAATTAACTTTCCTCGCATATGTTTGTGAAGTATTTTGGAAATAAAAACACTGTTTCTAAGGGCATATATTAATGATTTTACACCAGTAATTCCGGTTCTACCATAGGTAGTTTAACAAAATTTCAGAAGAGTCTTAGACAGCACCCCAGAGAAGATACTATGAGCTTAGTCTCAATGGTATGATGTTCCTACGTTTTCTTCTAATATTGTATCATTTTCAGCTTTTGTACTTTTACTTTGCATGTAACAACATATAAGTGGGAATTACTGACAACATAAAGAATTTTGGTTCTCTCTGGCTTTGGTTTTGTTTAACTAAAATTAAAGTGATGAAATCAGAGGAAACTCAGAAGAATAAATTCAAATCTCACTAAAGTAATTGCCTCAGAACAGTGTTTGGTACTCTGAATTCACATGGCTGAAGAAGTAATGCCTGCTCAGTGACATGACTGAACTGATTATGGGAATTATCACTGGAAAATGATAATATTTATAGACTTTAATAATCTCAGTAAAATAGAAGGAAGAAGACTGCCTCAGGAAACATGCCCAAATAGTCATCTAATCTTGACCTGGCACAGAAGGAGAGAACTGACAATGTATACCATAATTATGGCCCGTATTAAGCCCTCCTAATCCAAAATGTTTTTCCTCCAAGGAGAGTTATGATACTTAAAGTGATGAAAGATTTGATATGTCTGCATAAAGAATGAGAGTTTAAGATAGAGCGCTCAATTCAATATGAAGCATTCTTTTTTATGTAATACAGATAATGTTTGCCAAAAATGATTCTGGAAGTTTGCAGTAATACAAGGATTAATAGATGAAGTATAATGCCACCACAGGCATTACTGAAGATGTAATGCCTTCACTGCTAGCCACAGCCCTTGTCTATAACTTGGTGGAATTATAAATTAAGACTTCTCTCTGACAAAGAGATGAGTTCTCACTGCACTGTTTATATACATGTAACCCGGTATTGATTACAGTGTAAGAGGTTGATTCTAAACCTAATGGGAATTAATTCAGGAGCAAGTGAGGAGGGACCAATCTGCATATATAAAAGCAGAGGTTAGTGAATTTCTGCATGGAGTTAGGTAGTTATGTAGGCTGGAAACTGCATTTATTGACCCAGAAAAACTCGCTTCTTTTCCTTTTTTAAACTGTTGCTCTTATATTTGTATTCTCTATCTAAGGTACTCTCTACTGGTAACCATCCTTAAAAACTCCAAGAAAACAAATGTTACGTAGAAAAAATACATAGCTTCCCGCTACCTGGCTTTATAAAGGATTAGCTGGCTCCTATTTTACAGAGACACCACAAAGCTTGTTTCTAGTGTCTATGAAAGTTACTTACAGAAGCAGTTCATTATTTGGTCACTAACAATTAGTTCTCTAACATTGGTACATTGAGCACTATCCACTATTTGAAAAATGTACATCGATCACATTACTTAGGTACAAAAAAACCCAAAAACACATTGTTTAAGGAATAGCTTTCACACATCAATAAAATTTGAGTTTTCAGTGATAAAGATGTTGAAAGATTTTATTCCATTTGCCCTGTCAGTTTGTAAAATTAGATGTAGACAGCTACTCTAAAATGTAGAAAAAATGGGAAAAATATCAGAAATGTGTGGATTTTGAGTTGTTGGATTCTGATAATATATTCTTTGTCTTTTCCACATCCTCTTCTTCAAACGTATAAATTGCCTCATTGTATCAGGCTTTTAGACTCCATGGCCTGCATTTTACATTCATCGGGACAATCAGATTTTGAGTCATCTAAAAACCCAAGGAAAAACTGTTTTCAGCGTACGCTGCAAAAGTCATTTTCTAACTAGTCATGCTACAGAGAGACTGCTTTATTTCTGGGGTTTTCTTGTCCTTTCTTATAAAAGCACATATTTCTACATCAGTGTAATAGTGCATTTAATGTTGTGGTTATTATAGTAAATTTTCATCTTCCTGGTGAGTTAGTGTTTCTTCTCAAAGGTTGTTTGTTTACTTGTTTGTGTGCTTTGTGTGTGTGTGTTATTTTTGTTTGCTTGTTTTCCTCATAGAAAATTATTTTGCGTAAACCAAAAATTTTCTCTCTTCTCCACTGACTGATTGACCTCTTCTTTATGTTTTTCATTTCATTTATTTCTATTTTCTTCCCCTATTTCTTACAAGAAAACTGAAGCAGGTAAAAGCTTCTCTACTCCTTAGAAGGGGTTTGGCTATGAGACCTGCATTGGAGATATTTCCAAACCTTTGCATTATTAAAAAATATTGATCTTCTTGCTTATTTGCTAAACAAAAACATCTCTCTCACCTTATAACAGTTTCCCATATCTCCAGTAAAATATGAAAAGTTAGAAACTTTTTAGTAGCCTCTCTAATTTTAAGGCAGTCTTTATTCATTGATGGTTATGCATCTGAAAAATCTACATATGCTTGATTACAGCTTCCAGGGGCAATCATCTTGTTATAATTTAATTGGTGTAACACTTGCCAAACTTTACTGTTTCTTATAATAGTTTTCAAAATGAATTTTTGTATGTAAAAATGTACAATTTTCTGTAAAATGTAGGCAGAATTTTGAGAACTTGTTGAAAGCAATGCAACACCCCCATTAAACTCTCTGTCATTTTTTTCCATGTGCTTTTAATAGATTTCTGTTAAATTTCAAAATCGAGTATCAAATATAAAGTCCTAACAAAATATACATACATACATATCTGATTATATCTGACAAATCTGATCAATTTTGCTTTGCATTAAGGTGAAAATCATAGTAATTTTAAAAGAGCCTAAAATTATGATGTGGTAGTACGTTTTCTCTTCGTATTCCAACGAGAGTATAATCAACATCAAGAGTAACAGATGAAATTGCCACTTAAAAAAATAGATAGGGTATATTTTTTTGAAGCTAAAAACATTCTAATAATCTAATTACCAAAAATTAGAGTTGGCTTTGCCTTTGTGAATCACACCAACATGATTTATATAATCTAGTGAAAAATCATTCCAAGTACAGTAACTCAACTCTGTATCTGTCAAGAAATGGACTAAAAATTATTAATATTAAAGATGTGCACCCTGTGTCTGCTTTGTACTACAGCAACACATCTTTTTACACAGTCTGTGTAGTGGAAATTAACATTACTTTTGTCATTACCTGACTGTTCATATTTGAAAAAGGTATTCATGCTCATGAAATTGAATGCCTAAAATACCATTAATCTGCATAGTAAATGATTTCCACAGTCTGTTTTTCAAAATCAATTCAAAATTACTGACAATGATTATTTATTCATGAACATTATAGACAAACTGCATTATGTAGCTGACTGCATAGTTGGTACACACTGTAAATCAAAGATGCATTTGACAATACACATAAAATTATTTTGGAAACTAATTACACGTTAACAAATCATAAATATGAATATGTTTTATGCTACTGTCAGTACTGCAAGGAATACTTTTGTCTATATGGGGCTAGGAATGACTCCAGGCCTTACTCAGTTCTTTAGATTTCTGACCACATGCTGACTTCAGTGCTAGCTCTGTCCACTTCAAGCCCTTCAGTGAAAACACTCCACATTCTCTGTAAGTACATCTTCCATTTTCATTGAATGAATTTATTCTGCCGTCTCCAAGGGCCATTTATATCTTTAATAAATGTATGAGAAGAATCACTGCCACTATTCTGTATGTTTCCCAGACTTATCAAGGACCTTTATCTTGGTGGGTTATCAGTTTCCACATGTGACAGAACAGTTACATTATCTCAAACACCCACCCATGATGAATGTCATCATTTCTTATGGAAGATGCAGCCAGCATTGCATTTTTTCCTGGATGCTTATCCATTCTTGCTGGCCACAAGTCTGGTAGAAACAGCACAGTACACAAAGGCCGAGCAAAGTTCCTTTCCAGTGGCTCTTCAGAGCTAAATGTGATCACACCTAACAGAAGTTCAGACATTATTCAGCTGTTTCTTAATGCTATAACTATTGTTTTTTAAACACAGCAAGATCAGAAAAAAAAAAAAAAAAAGAGATTAATTCACTGTGATTTTAATGTTTTTCAAGCAGTTCATGCTTTCCAGTGTGATAGTTCATTTAAATAGAGACTTGTATAATACGCTTCTGTATCATTAGAAGAAAAGTCAATAATGTTGAAAAGACTATTCAAATAGTGTGTAAAACATGCATAATTTTAATTAGTATATGAAAAAATGTGTAAAATGCTTAAATCTAATTAAATCTGAGATATTCTTAATTATTATATAGTACTTATGGAAAATCAGTTAAGTAGAATTTGATTTGAGAGAAAAGGTCTAACAAGTGTTGATATTCAAGTGAGTTTCAATTATATATATATATTTTCTAATACTAATTTTAACACATGCTGTTCTTTTTATTTATGCAGTTCAATAGTTTTCTCAAAACATTTTGTACAACATTCTTTCTCTTGGCCTCCATACTCAGCCGCAGTTCAGGGCAAATAACTGAATTTCCTATCATAGGAACTTATTTATTAGTACTTACTCTCTTCCTAGTGACTGGGATTAAAAGTTAATTCTTTTGGAAACTGAAAATCCATTTTGTGCATTTAAAAGCACAGAAAGCTCTAGGTTTCTAGACAGCTGCAGATCAATCTGAGTGTTTAAAGACAGCACAGCTATATATTATAAAATTTTGAATTCAAAAGCATCAAAGAGTTTTTCTGTGTATTACACTTTTACTATTTTGTTCTCCTCTGATACTGACAGATTTATTTGAAATAGATGGTAACCTACATAATTAATCCTGCTCCTACTGTATGGGAAATTACTGATCACAGCCTGAACCACCTGAGGCAAGCAGCAAGTCAGCTGCGGGAGCATAGGTGAAGGTAGTTCAGCTGTGCTACCAGAAGGGGTGGAGCTTGGCTCCACCTGTCCCAGATCTTATTTAAGGGCTGACTGCTACTAAGGCAGGTTCTCTTTCTCTGGTGATTGCTCCTTTGTGGAGTTTACTGCAAACCTTCAACATTGGTGAGAATTTTCCATTTATCATAGATTATCTTTCTATCACAATAATCTTTCATATGAAACATCTGTTTAACTTGTTTACCTACTGACTGTATAATTGTATAGCTATACACCTACTTTCATCATGTCAACCCTGAATGTTTTTATGCAACATAATACAAGGCTTTCCACATTTCCTTAATTGCAGCAGTTTTAGACATATTTAACTTCAGTCTGCCAAGAATGATAAATATGAAAGTTGCTTCTTGACAGCTGTGTGCTTCATGCAGCCTTATGAGGATGGGGTTTATTTTGTCACTCACAAAGTGCATAACAGTCCAGATGAACAGTTGAGAATGGAAGACCCCTAAATCGGTGAACAGAGAGAGCACTTTCTGGTTGCATTTTCTTTCAATATAAACCAACTCTTTAATTTAGGTAAGTACTTTTTTTTTTTTTTTTTTTTTTTTTTTTTTTTTTTTTTCTCAGGCTGTTTACCTCTTCCCATGGGCTGATCACACAAATTAGTGAAGGTGGGCGACATAGTGGAATGCTCTAAGAAGGTCATTCTCCAAACTTTTAGGATAAACACACATTTTCGTAATTGCCTGAGTATTTTCTTCAGTGTTACATTCTTCATCTGGAAACTCCAGAATCTATGAAGGAACAAATAGCAGTTTCCTACCACTTTTTAACTTGAAGTAATTTCAGTTCTTTTTAACTTTGCTCTGTCTCAGTTTCTTAAGCAAATATGATGATCAATTATCAGTGATCAATTTCCCCCTTATTTTTTTCTGGTTTTTAATAGCAGGTAATATGGAAGGTTAAGGAGAATGTTTAAATTAATTAAGACAAGGATGTGAGAAATTACTCTTCAGGGATGCTCTTCGTCAGTCATGTATGAAGAAGAAATGTTGTTCTGTCAGTAAAGTTTTTATGTCTTATCCACAAAAGAAAACATTGATGAAAAAAATTAACTTTCAGAACTTCTATTAATTAACCTTTCATGAATTGAATGTGAGGTGTACAATCACATGAGATGATATAATTATTGTCACTTACAGACCATCAGTTACTTTAAAGAACAGTTTTAGGAAAGTTATACTGAAGTACCACATCTTTATTCATAGATTACCAGGTTCAAAGAAGTAGCAGTGGCACTTCCATGACACATCAGTTAGATCAGAGTCTACTTGCTGTTTTACCCCTTTCTTCTTGAAACCTAGTTTGAAGTTCTCTCAGTGAACCCTGATCATTCCTATGCTAAAATCCTTTTCCCCTTTTGAGGCAGGTAGATCACATCTGTTGGCCTGGTACTGCATAAACTGCCCCACAATAAATAAAAAAAACACCAAAATTCCTTCAAGGGCACCAGCCTCTTACCCATCTTACAATTGGTTGTGTTTTCATGTTCCTCTCAGCAGTTTTTAGTGTTACTGAAGGGGCTGAGGAAAACTACCCCAGTGCCCTGAGGTTCCTTTATGATAGCCCTCAGGCTTCTCCCTGTGACTGCAGCCTTAACAAACCAGGGAGCTCCCAAGTAATATATCTGACCTGGGACCCATGGAAGAAAAAGGACAGCTTGGGTCGTAGTTGGCAGGATTCAAACCTGCGCAGGGAAACCCTAATGGATTTCTAGTCCATCGCCTTAACCACTCGGCCACAACTACACTGACAATGTACTATGTTTGCTTCTATTCCCAGTTAATAGTCATGCATAAAATGGTTGGGAGCTGACTTGGACAGAGTGACTATGAAATGGTAGAGTTCTCAATTTTTGGTGATGTAGGGAATGGGCCGCCTTGGACATCCTGAGGGTGGACTTTGAACTGTTCAGGATACTGGTAGGGAGAATCCCTTGGGATTCAGTCTTGAAGGGCAAAGGCGTACAGGAAGGCCATTCACTTCTCAAGAAGGAAGTCTTAAGTAATCAGGAGCAGGCTATCCCTCTGTGCTACAAGAGCTGGAGAGGAAGACCAGAATGGATGAAAACGGAGTTTTTCCTGGGGCTCTAGGAAACAAAAAAGAATCTACCTCCTGTGAAAGAAGGGACAGGCAATGCAAGAATACAGAGAAGTTGTTAGGATGTGCAGGGAGAAAATTAGAAAGGCAAAAGTCCAGCTTGAATAAAACTTGGACACTGGGGTGAAAGACAACAAAAAAAAACTTTTTTACACATATATTAACAGTAAGAGGAGGGCTAAGGAGAATCTCCATCCTTTAGTAGATATGGTGAGGAATGTGACCACTGAGGATAAGGAAAAGTCTGAGGTCCTCACTGCCTTCTTTATGTCTATCTTCAAAAGTCAGGCCTGTTCTCTGGGGTATTTTACCCCAAACCTGGAAGATGAAATAAGAATAGAAAATTGATGCCATAGAAGTCATAGTTTACCCAGACAACTGGGTAAACTATTTTTTTGTTTTTATGGTTAAAAGTTTGTTTGTACAACACAACACTAATATTAGCACTATGTATTGTAAAGCCAAAAATCCATGGACTTTGTTATAAGAAAAGATTAGATGAATTCAGGCATTACCATAAGCCTCCACTGACTCAGTACAAGAATGAATATTATTATTTTTTTCCTACTGCTGCAATCCATTATTTAGTACTGGTTCATGTCTGTTTGATGCTTATTATTCAGGAATAGGAATTTGCTTCTTGAGAATTTTGTAGTGAAAGACAAGTAGGCAAAAAGGCAAAGGTTAGAGAATACAGAACAGATATACTGAGATCTAACAATAAACTCCTAACATTAGGTACTTTGAATATCTTTAATTTACTTATAGGCAGCACACAGCAAGAATAGGTCTATGAGTGATGTTTAATGAGGAAGGAGTATGAGTCTCACAGATAAGACCTGGAAGTCATACCACACAAATGAGTGTGCATAAGAGGACAGTGAAATAACGACTGTAGGAAAAACTGACAAATGAACTATGTGGATGAATACTGAGAGTGGGAGTACAGAAGAAAATGAAGAGGGAGCATAATGTACGAAGAAGAAAATTATTTAGAGCATTGAAGGTAAATACATTTTTATATAAAGTTGTTAAAAACCCATGAAGTACCCAGAGATTATGGTAATGATACCACATAAAATGACACTATAGTAGACAGAAAACATCACATCTTTTTAAATGCTTTTTAGGAGAAAAAAAAAAAAAAGACCTTTTTCCAAGAAAAATATATGCATTTTGGGTGCTGTGCCACAAAAGCAGTTTTCCCTTCATGATTTTTTTTGTTTTGTTTTTGTTTGTTTTTTCCAGATAGCACACATCAAGACATGTTGTTCACACTAGGATTTCTCCCAAAAGACAGGTTGGAAGAGTATTCATCAGTTTTGCCTCCCTTTTCCCCTTGCAGTTGTCTAACATTGCAACAGCAGATTTGGCATCCCCAGACTAGTCCAGTATTATTCTTGTTGATGGCTGCCAACCACGACACCCAAAGGGGCATCTTGATTTCTGAATGAAGCCACTTGTAGTATATTGTCTTTCACCTAAAGCACAATTTTTACATGTACCACAGTAAATGAGGTGTACATCCACTGAAAATTAAGATGAATATAAGTGAATGAAGAACAAAGAACAAGTACAAACACTGCTGAATAAGACAGCTGAAATGATACCCGAAATACAGACTTAATAGTAACATCAATGAACTAATAAATTCTGCAGATTTGAATGACTGATAATAATTACAAGCTTTTTACATAAAAGATGCTACAAATGGTATGTAGGTTTAGCTTCTTACTACCTAAGCAAATAACACAATATTTTTGACAAATACTTTTAAATGAAAACTTTAGTGGAGATGCTACATTAAAAACTATGGCATAAAGCAAGATGTATGAAAATTTTGCATTAAAGCTGTTACTTTTATTACTGAATACTTGGCCTTTTAACCTCCATTTTCTTCTGAAACACTTATTCTTAAATGTTTTCATCCTTTTTTATGGAGCAGTATCACCTAAAAATCTCAGGTCAGTATTTGCTATTCAAAGTACTGCACAAGCTTATGATGACTGTTGACGTGTTTATTTTAACAGCAAGAGAGAGGAATGAGTGAAATAAACAAAAGGATGCAGGAGAAAGAAGGGTATAAGGTATAGCTATAATAAACTTAACATAGCCTTGTGTACAATTTGTAGAAGTAATGCTGAAAAAGAACAAAACAATACACCATCTGCTGTAACACTAAAGTACAGCAGTGCTTTGCAGCTATCCCTGCAGAGTGATATGTGAACATGGATAGGCAACTTCAGTAGCAATTTGGTATACTAACATGAATGAGATCAGTCTGAAATTTGTTTTGAGTACATGTGGGAATTTTTCCTTTTTAAAATCATAGAAAAGGGATTTTTCTCCAATAAGTCTCAATATGTGTTTACCTAAATCCTTGCAGCCAATCTCACAAACTACAAATTAAAACATCACAGCCTATCAGAATTAAAAAAACAGAGCATTGAAACACTTGTTTTCTGTTTAGACAGTGTCCCTAGATGAACAAAGGCAACTACAAAAAATATTTATCTTTTTTGCTTTAAATTGTCCCTAAAGGTAAAAATAAATAGCTACTCATTTATGGAGTAGTTTTCTTTCAGCATGGTGTCTTGTATTTAAAGTGTTCAAAACTAATCAGAGACATAAAAGGCTTTAATGACAAGTTAAATAGAAAGTAGAATGAAAGAAAGGTGTATTAATAATCCTTAAATAGGTTTTTATTCAGTTCAAGCTACATGGATTAGCTTAATTGATAAAGGTGTGATCATCTTTGCACTTTCTGAGTCTAATTTAAGGAGATGAGTCTTGGAAACATACCTGTTAATCAACTCAGTTAGGCATCTATAGGTAATTTTACTTGCCTGTCTCTAAGGTCTACATTTAGAAAGTGAATTTCTGATCTTCATTTAAATAGAGGTAGCAGCAAGTTAGCTGAAGCACTCTAATAGATCATGCTTGAGGGCTTGTGACACTAAATGGCAAACAGGAACCATGCAGCCCAATGAAGCAAAGTTGAGAGTAGGTACAAGGATTGTGGTAAAGTGATTATGCATACACCACTCTTGCTTGTATATTCTGAAATAATCTCAGTAACATGTGAAATTATCAGTTCATTCTATCAGAAAAATTTGCTGAGTTGAGCAGCATGCATAGCTATTAAGATTTATTTTTAACATCTTTAAAATCATTTTTTCTTAATCATTCTGGTTGAAAGTCACTGATTTATGTATATATATTTTGCTGTTATGCCAACAGATACTTAAAGGAGCCAGAGTTTTCTTTTCTTTCAAGTTGAATAACATCTATTCATGTGAGTGGCTTCATAATTTGCATTAGAGTTTACTGCTAGTAAGTTTTTCTTGTTCTTTATATAGAACTATTTATTTGAGGCCAGATTTGCATCTAGATAATGTATTAGCTACTGTGACAACTTACATGACTAAATGCAAATGTGTCTGATCTGAAATAAGTGATTCTGGAATTCTAACAATGAATGGACATGGTAGCAGCAATCTTATATTCAACTTATTTTCTATTCTTTATATAAGTAGGCTCTTTGGGGCTCTATGGGGAACAACAACTTGGCGGAAGATTGTGTTTGCTAAAATCATGTTACCATAAGAATTACTGAAACAAAAGACTGTGATGTTCACTTTAGTAGTGCAGACAAAGCAATACTTTTGAATATTTTGAATTTTTCACTCCTGAAAAAAAAGTAAATAAATCTGCAGCAACTTTTAAAATAGTGCTTTAGTATCTAAAGTGACAATCAAAACACAAAACAATATAAATAAAAAGTCCATCTATTTCTGGCTCAAGGAATCTTTCTTCTTCACCTCACGCTTGATATTACCTTAGAGACATTCTGCAATACATCTCTGCTCAGTTCTGTTTTTTCAGTAATTATCACTGCATACAAATGTAACAGTTCAGGAGGAGAGGCCTTTTCTCCAAGGAATTTTAAGTACAGCAAAGGTAGCATATGGAAATTAGAACATTTTTTAGAAACTTAGTGGGAGGTAGGGATGAATGCAGCCTCAGAGTACTGTGCTTAGCTGTGTCATTTGGCTGTATCACATGGTAATGTAAGTGGCAGACTGCTCCTCCCCCTTTCTTTCTCTGGTTAATTCATGTTTGCTTGGGTAAACGAGATAGTATTCATACAGAAAATGGAAATTTTTAATACAAATTCCCTAGACATCAACAAATACAGAAATGTTAAGATCTGAACACTTAGATTTCTCTTCTTTTTTTTTTTTTTTTTTTTTTTTTCTTTCCTAAAAAATGAATTTTATATATATGTTATGAGCAAAGTTGTAACCAAAGCTCATACAGTCACATCTGTGTATCTTAGATGGCGTTTGTGAGAACTTGTCCTTTTCTGTGAAAAGGTCTATTATGGCATCCATCCACCCTTACTGCAGCACATGCAGTGCCAGTGACCTGACCTATGTGCAAAAATAGCTCAAGTGAAGCTCCTTTCTACCAATACTTCCCTTCTTCTCTCTTCACTGTCACAGTAAAGTGACCTGTCTCTCTCATATGAATGGCTTAGTGCTCTCACACCATCTGCTCTTTTGATGCCTTAGTGTCCCAGTGCTTTGTTGTTTTCTGAGCCATTTCTAAGGGGACAGGAAAACTGCAATATAATGCACTGCAAAAGGCTGCCTATATGAAGCTGTGTTGTATGATTATTCTCCTTTTGCATTCACACAATGCACAGCCCACTGTAGCATTGGTCTACAGACACAGCTGATACTAACAAATGTTACAGGACAGTGAGGTTTTTACACCCCTGAAACATCTCCCCTTTGGCTCTACTTGTGTCCGCACTGCCACTGTTTCTGCAGCCCCAACAGGGTGGCTGAACTCTGCAAAAGGTTGTCTGGCTGGTGAGGTCTCGGTATGACCATGTCCTCCCTTGCCAGCTCAGAAGCTTGGACCATACAGGGGCCCAGACCTTACTGAGAGTGCAAAGCACAGAAGGCTCAACAGTGGCTTTCAGACCCATGTCCTGGACCTGTTTAATTTGCTTGTGTGGACATGGTGAACTACTTGGTCAAAAGAGCCACTTGCTGCGCTTTCGATGTCTGCATAGAATCATAGAATGGCTTTAGTTGGAAGGGATCTCAAGGACTGCCAAGTTCCAACTTCCCTCCAGGGTTGCCAGCCACTAGATCAAATACTAGAGGCTACCCAGGGCCCCATCCAACCTGGTCTTGAACACCACCAGGGTAGAGGCATCTGCAACCTCTTGGGGCAGCCTGTTTCAGCACCTACCTCTCCACTCTCAGTGAAGAACTTCCCTGACATCTAATATAATCTCTTCTCTTTTAGTTGAAAAACATTCCCCCTATTCCTATCACTATTTACCCTTATAAGAAGTATATTTCCCTCAAGTTTATAAACTTCCTTTAAATATTTTAAGGCTGTATAGGTAAGTTGCTCTCAGTACTACCTTTCTGGGTCTTTCCATCCACTGAAAGTTGAGCTTTGTGTTATGTAAGGTCAGCTCCCTCAAAATATCTAGGGCACAGGGTGTCAACATACTCTCCTCACAGTTAATTCAGGAAAATCATCCAACAAGCATTACTGTTGATTTTTGTTGTTGTTGTTTTTCCTCCTGAAAGGTAATACAATTTATGCAAGACATCAAATTCCTTACACTGTTCCTAAAATATAGAAATAATCAGAATGAGTTGTAATATCACCTTACAAGACACTGGTACTTTACAAAAAATAAAATAAAAAAAAATCCCAAAACTCTTCTGTAAAAAATCAAGTCATTCTAGATGGTGACAGTTGCAGGGCAGCAGAATTTCAGAATCATCTCCTTATGCTGCCTGGGTAATATAGCTATTACCCTGATTTGACATGTGTCAAAATATCCCTATAGTCTCTGTCATTCTGGTTAATACACCTCTATTGACAAGCTGCCTTGGGTCCTCAGCCGTATGAGGGAAGAATATTAAGTGAGCATCATGTCTGCTCCTAGTTTTATAAAGGTTAAAATATGACATTTAATATGAACATTTAATTCATCATCAGAGTTAAAAATTTAGTGCCACTAAAAGTTATTTAATATTAATAATAATAGAGATAACTTGTATTTACATTAAGGCTTTTATATTTAAACCTTTTCAAAATAGTTTATAGTCACCAATTTTAGGAGGGATTTTCCCCAAGATCAAAATCTGTCCATCTATCAGAGTTCTGCTTTTCACTTGCAACATTACAACAAATCCATCATTCATTATAAGAAAAGAAAAAAATGGAACTGTGAATAATTTGATAGAATAATCTGATCTTTAAAATATCAAAGCAGGTGAAAATGAAGAGCTTTCCATGTGTCATGTCTGAAGTCAAAATGTACAAAATTAGGCCTTATTTTGACTCCACACCATAAAGCAAGCTACAGTGTGGCTGAGTGGTGTCAGCACACCCTGAAAATTTTACCTTCTGTAGTAAAAGAGGTAACATTTTTCTGCAGACAAAATGCAGCAAGATATTAATTTAAATGAGTACAACAACAACAACAACAACAAACATTTTTACAAATTGAAACTTGAGGCTTTTTTTTTTTTTTTTTTTTTTTTTTTTTTCTTCATGGGATTTTGTGAAACTAGCTGTTAGGAGTGCTGAAAATGAGAATAAATAGCACTTCTATCACCGAGAACATCTTTTCCTGTACGTGCAAAGTTATCTTTAGATGTCTCCTCATTGTATGCTTCAGAAGTGATTTAACTTTCCAGAAGTCATTGAATATGATAGATTGGGACAATGATATTATGGCCTAACAGCTGGACTCTCTGCGTGAAACAATTACTGCCAGTGAGGAAAAATGTGGACAATTGGGTACAAGCCTAATGGAGACAGAATGGAATGGTTACAACCCAGAGTTAATAATAGAGGGATATGATTTAATTATTTCTAAACTGAGTAAAGACAATAAATCTTCTAAATCTAAACTAGGCTTGATTAAAAATGAACTACTGAGCAAAAATATTTACATTTTGCATTTCTGATTCAAACTTTCCAGAGAGGAGACCCTTCATATTAAAATGAATGCAAAAAATATTCAGAGCTCATTTTCATTACCTTTCAAATCCATCCTATTTCTCCTTGTTAAGAAGTGAAAGTATGTATTCTCTTCTAGTGCAAACAGACAAATCTCTCCTGATGTTCTGTTCTCTCATCTACCACACTGAGAAATGTGGCAAGGTAGTGAATGTATCAGGGAATCTCAATGTAGTATTTAAACATGTAGTCAGAATTTTTGCACACAGATTCTCATAAACAATTTCTCTCACTCCTGTGAGTGGATTTGAGCAGCTAATCCCACTACAAAATTCAATACTTTCTTGGTAGCAATGGGAAAAAGAATATTAAAATCCCAGGAAATTAAACAATAAGATATCAGTATTTATATCTGATTCAAGGAAGATACTTTACTTTTTTATTTTTATTTTTGAGGGCAATAAGAATTCTGTTCTTCGCAACTCTAATATTCATAACTTCATGAAATTATTTCTCTGGAAATGCTGTTACACTGAAAGTAGATTGGAAATGTTGCAGGCAAAATTTTTTGAAAGAGTTGTCTTGTATAATTTCATGATGTGTACACTTGAATTGTTCAAATAGTTTTAATATAAGAATCAAAAGCACTCATGAGATGTAAGTCCAAGAAGCTCTCCTATGCTATTGCTATTTGGTGGTGAAAAGTGGAAATCTACAAACCAAACAAATTTGGAAAGATAGGTTCATAATAATCAATACTGTCATGCAACTACTGAAAATGAAATGAAAGTGACCTTCAGATTTGCAACTGCCACGCACAGTTCTTTTTCCCTCATGAATGGTCGTTGTGCTTTAGAAGCCAAGAACCATTTTGCGGCTCATCAAATGTACATCTAACTCTAAGTAGAATCAGCACACATACTGCCTCAATTCAGTGACACTGATCTATTCAGCAGAGTTGATCTTTTAAGGAGAACCATTTATGAGCAAATTCAATTATTTCTGTTTTATGAAATGTGAAGAGAAATTGTAGGGATGCCTGCATGGGTATCACTGGAAGGTGGGCTGGTTAGTGATACCTGCAAAAATTAGGTGGTGAGTGTAAACACTGTATAGATTACATGTAACTGTCTAGAGGCTGTTTGATCCAGTGTTGCCATGTTAAACTGAAAGATGGCAAGCAGATGGATTAAAGTGTAACCAGGTAGCTAAGAAGAGACAGAAACAAGGGACCAGCTGGCAAAGAAGAACAGAACAATTTGCAATAGAACAAGTGACAGTGGAAATGGTAGCAAAGCCTGGTTTGGCACCACCAGGAATTACCTGATGATATCACTAACTTCCCACAGAGCATTGCAGGCTGCCAGTTCCGGGCTGGGGCTGCATGGGGGGAACCCACATCTTGGAGTGTCTGCGGGGACCTGAAAGAAAATTTTGCACTAGCATCAGTTCCCAAAGACTGTGGGGATAAGGGGGCACTCACAGAGTTGGGCAGCCACTTCTCCAGGGGTAGATGTCTGTGTAAGTGTGCAAAGAGGGAATCACAAGTCCCAAGAATGGAGGTGTGTGTGTGACATGGAAAGGGCATGTGTGTGCAGTTAGATTGTGTGTGAGCGTGTGCAAGCACTTAGAGTACAGAGATCAGATACAGAACAATCCTTGGAGATTTATAAAGCTTATTAACATTTTGTGTGTCTCTAGTATGGTGGGTTTTTTTTGTTTTGTTTTGTGTTTTTTTTTATCTGCTGCATTGCTGATGTTAATCCTGAAAGTACAGTTCACTCATTTGCGATTAATTTTGTGACATTGTTTTACAAATAAACTGCTTAGATCCTGATTTATTTTTAACAGCATGAGCTGAGCAGCTCTTCTCTGTGACAGATATTAAACAATTTCTGCACATTTTTGCATTCTAGGGCACCTTTATAAACATAGCTGAAGAAGTTAGAACATTTCAGCATGGCAGTCTTACTTTGATATTTTTCATGCAAGAATATGATCTCTCTTTCCTGAGATATAAAGACTGAACAAACAGAAGTAGGTCAGCTAATGCCAGCTGCATGGAAGGAAGAGAAAGACAAAAGGCAGATGGGGCAGTCAAATAGAAAATTGCAAGTATTTTTGTTTGAGAATGAGAATTCAGCAATGTATCTAATCACTAGATTAACAGTGTCTGAAGATCTGTTTGCTAAGAACAAAAGTGCTAGGAAACAATCAGAAAAAGTTTTCCATGTTAATCTTTGAGGTTGAAACTTGGAGCACAAACAAAGTCAGCAACTGACTTACAGCGATCACACAGAAAACACTGCAATGTAATGGATTACATGACACTGACATCCATCCTCCTGTACCATCAATACAGAATCCTGTATGGTAACAATAAAGACTTAAAGAATATGAACCAAAAATGTTCTTTGCCATACTAAAGAGTATCATTATAAGCAACTGCATAAATTTTTGTTTGTTTGTTTTGTTAGTTTGTTTTTCAAGGGTCTTTGAAAAAAAAAGAAAACCAACAAAATCACAAGGAACTTTTGTTTCATTTTAATTTCTGAGAGATTCCACTCTTTAAAATTAGTACTGCACTTTTTCCTCAAAATAGAATGAGAAAATGGGATTGTGTTCATCAGCCAAGAATTAGTTCGCTGATTCATACAGTGAAAATTAAACTTCCAATTAAAAACTTTTTAATTTTTTTTTTCTTACAATCACTGAAAGATTCCAGAAATCCTTATTAAAATATGTATATTTGATATAATTGGAGTTCGGAAAACTGAGTCTGACAGTTAAGTTCTTAAACTTAAAAAAATAAAAATCAAATTTTTCATGGGCTTTGACTTAAAAATAAATATTAAACACAAATTCACTGGAAATAAACTGAGGAAAGTTAATAAGTTTATTAGATGATCTCTGAAAGTTCCTTCCAGCCCCTACACTTATGTGATACTGTAAGGTCTGTTTCTCATAATAACTTCTCCTTCCCACTAATTTCTTTTTTTAATGCATTTGAAAAAATTGGTTTTTTTCTGATCTTTTGTCCTGCTGTAACTGAATCAAAATTAAGCGATGTCTAGGAAAATAAAGAAAAAAATGGAAGGAAGGAAGGAAGGAAGGAAGGAAGGAAGGAAGGAAGGAAGGAAGGAAGGAAGGAAGGAAGGAAGGAAGGAAGGAAGGAAGGAAGGAAGGAAGGAAGGAAGGAAGGAAGGAAGGAAGGAAGGGAGGGAGGGAGGGAGGGAGGGAGGGAGGGAGGGAGGGAGGGAGGGAGGAAGGGAGGAGAAGGAAGGAAGGAAGGAAGGAAGGAAGGAAGGAAGGAAGGAAGGAAGGAAGGAAGGAAGGAAGGAAGGAAGGAAGGAAGGAAGGAAGGAAGGAAGGAAGGAAGGAAGGAAGGAAGGAAGGAAGGAAGGAAGGAAGGAAGGAAGGAAGGAAGGAAGGAAGGAAGGAAGGAAGGAAGGAAGGAAGGAAGGAAGGAAGGAAGGAAGGAAGGAAGGAAGGAAGGAAGGAAGGAAGGAAGGAAGGAAGGAAGGAAGGAAGGAAGGAAGGAAGGAAGGAAGGAAGGAAGGAAGGAAGGAAGGAAGGAAGGAAGGAAGGAAGGAAGGAAGGAAGGAAGGAAGGAAGGAAGGAAAGGAAGGAAAAGAAAAGAAAAATTACTACAACTGAAATTTAATTTGCATTACTTTGAAAGGTTGTATTTTGTTGCTTTCCTTTCTGAGGTTTACCTATACTGCTCAGGTTCAAAAATACAGACACATCAGCTCACTCTGATATATTTTTCAGCTTGGTCAAGCCTTTTCTTGACTAGTGCTGAGAACTGATGATAACTGGGATCATGCAGAACCTTTCTAGTATTTTATTTTGTATCAGAAGTAATAAATATGATACTTCAAGTCTCAGTGATAATTTATAATATAAAAATACAAGCAATCCATAATTTCATTAACGTTAATCATAATTTATAGGGAGTTTGTCTGTACTTAAAAGTCAGTAATTAAGTACTTATTTACCTTTTCAAAAGAAACACAAAAAAGAACTTACAAGAAATAATGATTTGACATAGTACCAAAACATGCACAAAATTATGATATATGATTATTTGATACAGTTCAGTTGCTTCAAGAAAACACTTTCAAAGCAGATAACAGTGAAGTGATCATATTTTATTTAGATGGAGTACCCGTGTTGTTCATATATTTTCCTTTCCAAATACATGAGATAAAAGCAGGATACGATTAAAGGATTAGCTAGCATATCAAATTAACACTTCTGTTTCCATTTGCTAACATACATTAAGGTCACTAAGGTGATTGTGCTGACATTCACCATTCAAAAGGTACTTTGGAGGGCTGTGCTATCCTTCATTGCACTGCAAAGTAGAGAACTGATAGGGAGTATTTCATTTGCTATCTTAGAATACAGGTATGATGTGCTGGGGACCCCCTGTGTAGGATGGTAACAGTGAGGCATGGAAGGACACTGTCACTGGGCCTATGAAAAGCTCACCAGTGTTCAGCTGCAGAGGTGTCATTATAAGGACAACACAGAAGAAAGTGAACGTATCCAGAATATGTCACACTCGGTATATAGTAAATTGAAATTTAGTATAAAGCAATGCAGAATTAGCAAGGTATAAAAGGGTCAGAAGTACAGAAGTTTCCCACTGGACACCAAGGCATGGAGAACGAAATCGAAGCTATATCTCCCCTCACGAAGCACTGGGGGTGCTGATGAGATACAGTGCTCCCAGCAACCCTGCTCTAAAACCAACAGCCTTAGAACATAGGGTGACACAGAACTAGAGCAAGGGACAGATACTAGGAAACCTGAATTTTAAGAATACAATTTAAACTGGATTCTTATTAATGAGATTTTCAGTAGTGATTTTTTTTTTCTTTTTTCTTTCTATTTATCATAAGTGAAGTCTGAAACAAACATAATTATTTGATTTGACTGTAATTAAAAAAAAAAATAATCTGACTTAGCATAAAAAGTTTTCTTATTCCAACTGTGGGATTTTGAACACAGCAAAGGAACAAATGAGCTCCACAGCTTAAGAAAGCCCTTCAAAACTGAATGCATCTTGTCAGAAACAAGGTGAGCACCATGAGAAACACTTTGCTGATCCATGGGTCATATTTGAGAGTTTTCTAGCAAATGTTCCATGATATTTCACTGTCTTCTGAGAGAGAACTTGTAAACGAAGCCTTATACAAAATTCAAAACTTAACTAGTCAAATTTGTTCCTTGACTAAAAACTGTGTCCATATTGCCCCAAAATGTCCCAGAAGCCAACTGAAATGAACCAAGAACATCGGATCAGAGCTCATTAACTGTATTTTTGGAGAAGTGGCAACAGTAGTATAAGTCTATTTATATTTATCTCTACTTAATGGAAGTAGTAAACAATGTTCTTACATTTGAAATAACTCACAATGACAAAGATGTAGGCCAGGATTCTCCTCACATACCTGTATGTGTCAATCAGATGCAGGTCTTCCTAAATAAATGAAGTTACACCCATGCAAACTCACTGTAATTGCAAGGAAATAACATTTCCAGGGTTATGATGGTAGAAAGATGTAATATGAAAATGACACAATTAATTTTCTCCTCTTTTCCCAGGTGTAGCTTAGGGAAAGGTGGTGACAGCTCAGAGGTGGGAAAAGATGTGATGAGGGAGATGTGGAGGAAGAGGGAATGGCTGAACGGCAGCCAGCTGTCAGCTGTGTCATCAGCCAGCAACTGTGCTATAAATGGGCAAAGTCAAGGGAGCAGGGTTTGGAGGTTTCTAGGAAAGAAAGGAGTAATGCATATTGTTTGGGTAATCTAATTGGGAAGGGAGAAGTTGTTTTGTGATTTTTGTGACAGAAACCTGGCAGCTGGAGTGCTTCTTGGCTGAAAGGAACAGCTGACTGAATACAAACACTTCTCTGATTAGACAGTAGAGGTACTCAGGCAGGCATAGCTATCCCTGGAGATAAACGGTCTGCTCTGAAGTAGTCTAAATATACAGTTTGAAGAAAATCCAGCCCAACTGGATGATCCAAGGGATGGGACACACTTTCTATTAGGACAGGTTGAGAGAACAGGGGCTATTCAACCCAGAGAAGAGAAGGCTCTGGAGAGACGTGATAGTGTCCTTTCAGTATCTAAATGGGAGCTATAAGAAAAAAGGAAACAGATTCTTTATCAGGGTCAAGAAGAAATAGTTTCAAACTAAGGGAGGGGAGAATTTGATTGAATATAAGAAAGATGTTTTTCACAGTAAGTGTGGTAAGATGCTGGAGCAGATTTCCCAGAGAGGTGGTGGATGCCCTATCCCTGAGAAAAATTAAAGGCCAACCTGGACAGGTCTGTGAGCACCCGATCTGGCGGTAGGTGTCCCTGTTCATTACAGAGGGGTTGGAATAGATACTCTTTAAGGACCTCATCCAATTCAAATCATTCTATGAATTTCCTGTGCTGATGAGGTCACAGCCCCATCTAGATCACCCTGGTGTGGCCCAGCACCCATGGTGGCCATGACCACAACAGCAGTAATGTGAGAGAAAAAAGTGAGCTGGGCAGCCTGCTGTTATTGCACCCCACATGCCACTGCCCTGCCCTGCCTCAGCAGCCTTTCTTTTACAGCCTATAGGAAGTTAAGGTGGTGAACAAGCGGCCATGCAGGTTTTAGTTCCTCACTGCCTCCTTTGAGACCAGTGTCCCCCATACCAGGTGAGAACACTACCATTCACTAGCCTCATCCAGAGCCTGAAGGAGGAGGCTCAGTCTCAGCAAAGCATTTTTTTATTGTACACAGAACTTTTGCTTATTGGGAAACATGGGAACAGATCTGCTTCCTGGGTCATGCTACTGCATTTTAGTACTAAAGAGGAAGAGGTTTGCAATGTGGAAGTTAAAGCTAACAAAATGTCAACAAAAATGAAAAGAAATGGGATTCACCTCCAAAATGTTGCAGAGTGGAAGAGTGGTCTCCGTTCTCAGTTTTCATGATGGTGGTTATCTTCTAAAAGTAATATGTAGAATAAGGAAAGAAGGGCTAGGGCACTCAGAGGGTGAAACCATATTGCACTGATAAGTGTTTCCATATACCCTTAGCAGAAGTTTCCCACTGAACACCAAGGCATGGAGAACGAAATCAGAACTACTGAAGTTATATCTCCCCTCATGAAGCACTGGGGGTGCTAAAGTAATCACATTTTTTCCTACATCATTTTATCTTAAAACACTAGTTCAAAAAAAGCAAAGTGATTATTCTACATTGTATCAATTAATTATGCTGATAGCATAGGTAGATGAAACTTTCATTTTGCAATGGCATAGTTTTGAATAAACCTGATACATTTAATGGAAATAGAATATATTCTTTTAAGGAGATAAGCTTTGAAAATATGTCTTGTTATTCATTTAAAGGTTAATATATTTTTTTCAGACAGCAAAAAGAATGTTGTCCTTTTAAACTTTTTCTCGGGAGTTGAAAGATGAAGCTACTGAAACGAGCTTTTTTTTCACTGTTCTCAGGCAGAAAAGTGGGTGAACAGAAACTGAATGTGGAAATTACTTTCATCAAAATGAGACAAGCATCTTTTTTATTTTTATTTTATTTTTTTTAAGTTGGATGGTTGCATAAATAAAAATTGAAGTTACTTTGAAAACTTGCTTTTGTTGAAAGCTGCTTTGAGGAGGTATTTCAAAGTTGTTTAATTCAGAACGAATGATCAGACTCAGGCTCAGTGTCAGGATACACACATTACTGCATCACTCAGTACGGTAAAACAGAATACAAGCCTGACACAACCACAAAGTACCTGACAGCATCTGACCCACTGCATTCCTCTGAGTAGATCACTAACTGAACTAGATTCTGTATTCTTTCATCCTTCTCTTTGCCCCCTCCAAATTTTATTTAAGCTTTCCTTTCATATAGCTTAGCTTTTATTAAATACAAAACATACAGAAAGCAACACAGCACTCATCCGGAAAAAAATGCCATATAAAGAGGTTTTATTTATTATTATTTATATAGTGTATTAAAGAAATAATGTTTATTGTAGTACAAATTTTTAGAAGAAAGATTAGCAGTGCTGCACATACGTAAAAACAGCATACTCTCTATCTAGCCAGGTAAGTGGAAAAGAAAACAAGCTTGTATGTACTGCAATAGAAATAGAAACAGTAACATTGTAGACATGCCTAACATTTTCCTTTTACCACTGAATTTCCTGTACATACTGTCCCTGACTGCCTGTCATAGGAAAATAATTTGTTATTATGAAAGGAGAATCAATTTGTATTGCATTGTATAAGGTGCAGAGTTGTCAGTGTTTTATTACAAAAGATTTCTTATTTCACCTCTTGAATCTAACTAGTTTGCAAATTACTTAAAAGCAATGAAACTGGTTAACTTTATAAGATTTTAAATCAAGATAAATAAAAAATTGCAAACCTGTGAAAGTGTTTTATTCATAACAAGCATATTCAGTTCCTTCTAGGGAATTTAACTGAACAAGCCTACCAAACTGTCAAATATGCTGGTGTTTAGTTGCATCACCAAAGATAAGACTAAATTAAGTGTAAAGTTGAATAAGTTTAATTAGGAATTATCAAAAATAAGTGATTAACATTATCTTTATGCTTTTTCTACAATTGAGTAATATAGATTCCATTCCACAAAGTAAATAAATAAAGTACCAGAGAAATAAACAAAAAATACTAGCTTGTTTTTTTGTTTCACTGATCCACCACTGCAAGTAGCAGAAACTGACAAATTACAATTTGAATATACAAGATTGCACTAAATATACCTGCTTAAGAGAAAGGTTTACTCTAAAAAATCTCTGCTGTGAGTCAACATGATACAGGTAAAGCAGCTGTAAGGAAGACAGTAGATCCTAGTGATCCTTCAGCAGGAATCAGAGGTGAAGATTTTTGTCTACTTTGCTGTTTAAGTTGGTCTTTGCTGTCTAAGTGGTTAGGACGTTCAGCTGCTTGTGATTAGGGATGTAAATCTGCTTCTAGGGATCTGACTAGTGAAACTCACATCTTTGTCTGAGACTTTAACCAATGGCTGTGGAAAAGCCTACAAGGAGAGAGTTAATCAATTAGAAAGGACATAGAATAATCGGAGCATTTGAAAAGAAAGTCAATTACAGGACCACAATGAAGTCACATTTCAGAGTAACTATACCAGTGCATAGAGACTGCAGCATAAATTTTATCAAAACAATATCCCTGGCAGAAATAAGGAATGGCTAGCCTTACTTAACCTTTAGGAGAATCTTACTCCTTTTATGAAAGGCTTTATACATTGGAGCAGACTGTAATGACAATAAGTTACATCTGATAACCAAAAATATTCCTCTGGTGCTAGTTCTTACTCCTTTGCAGTCTTAAATGTTCAATGTTTTCAGGTATTTTAAAGGGTCACCTGTGAAGCACAGAATTCTCATACCCATAGTAACAAAATCCCCTTCAGTATCTGTTGTGGTTTAGCCTGGCAGGAAGTAAAATACCACACAGTCATTGGTCACTCCCCACTCCCACTGGGGAAAAAAAAAAAAAAAAAAAAAAAAAAAAAAGTTAGAAAAAAGGTAGAATATGTAGTTTGAGATAAAACTGTTTACTAAGATAGAAAAGGAAGAGAGAAATAACCATAATGGTAATAACATACATAAATATGTTTATATATTTACAAAACAAGAGATGTACAAAGCAATAACTTTCCACCCACTGACCAGTGCCCAGGTAGTCCCTGAGCTGCAGCTGATCCCCAACCAACTCCAGTCAGTTTTATAGGTTTTACATGATGTCATATGATATAGAATATCCCTCTGGCCAGTTTCTGGGCCAGTTGTACTGGTTCTGTCCCTTTCCAGATCCTTGCTCTCCACCTTCCCCCTCACTGGCAGGACCGTATGAAAAGTTGAAAGCTGAAACATCCTTGGCTCTGTACAGCACACCGAAACATCATTGTGCTATCAACATTTTTCTCTTACAGCCAAAATGTAACATCATACCAGGCATTATGAAGAAAATCAAATCTGTTCCAAGGACATTAGCAATTTGCATCAAACAAACATAATTCATCATCTTTTTCAAACTGTGAAGCCCAAGAAACAAGCTTTCAAATGTAAACTTCATTATAAATGGGTTGTGAAAAAAACTTTTAAGAGCTCTGGCATCTTGCCATGGCAGAGTACTTAATGTTAAGCATTTAGTGCTGGCAGTAGTGAAGTAAGGACCATTGTCCATGTGCTTGGCATAGATCAGAGCCCTCTTCTCACCAAATTCTCTTTCCCTTAGGTATTTTTATTTTATAAATAAATTGTGTTTGTTTATAGTTTTTTGGCACTGTAAAATATCCAATATTTGTCTGTTCTCTAAAAACAACCATTCACTTTTAAGCATTCATTCTTAGTGTTTTGGGATATTTTAGGAATTTAGATGAGTATAGACAATTTCATGTCACATTCTGCTAACATTTCTTTTTGATATAAGAGATAGTAAAGCATCAGTTTTCTTAGTTCAGTTTCCTTGGTGTCAGAATAGGAGTGGGGAGTGAAAAAGAGGGAGACACTTTTTTGGTCTGTTTTGAAATGGTTACCTGTGGTTTTGATGTCACTACTCATTCTGAATGTAAAACGTCACAACAAGGCCTGGCTTCAAAGCAAGCTTTTTCAAGATTTCCGTATCTTAAATTAGAAACATGCAACTTAAGAACGCTGAATCATCAACCAACTCTCAAAGACTTTATATAAATAGGTACATTTCTTACCAAAATTACTGAGGGCCTAACTCTTGATATCAAAAGAGTCTAAGTCATTTCAAACTTTCTCAAGTTTTTACATCTACCTCTAATATTCTATTTCTCTACTATGACTATTCCAGGCTGGAATCTGGCTAGACTTAATTTCAGATTCCATCCTCTACACTGGCAAATGCTTCCTGATTAGTTGAGTTAAAAAAGGAGTTTTAGGAGCTCTTCTCGTGACTATGTATTTACTTCATTCTGCCTATTAATTGCCCAAAGAGTGAAAGGTAATAAATTCATGAGCATGGAAAACTGTATCAAGCTTTGAGCAACATCAAAGGATTAATAATAAAAAGTATTTGTAGTTCTAACATTTTTATGTATGATAATGGAAACATAGTTTGGCATTAGAAATTTAGTTTTTCTATCTAAGTCTCCTATATGTTTGGAAAAAAAAATGGCAAGCGAATTTCAATAGTTTCTGTAGTTCAAAAGGTAAAGTAATTTGCTGAAATAAAAGGAACAAACTTATTCCTTAATAAATTCCTCTTATTTGTGACCATGAAGTTGATAAAAAATTGCCTGATTGCATATTTTTAGATAATTACAAATATCGTTTTTATACTCATATTAAATCATCTTTCCTATGTGAAAACTGAAATTGCATCTTCCTGTTCTTCTAGTGAGATTATGCTTCTGAGGGACTAAATCTTCAGCTGCCTGGAGCACCTAGCTTTCAGCTATTCTAAATAATGTTGCACCTGTCAAGAAAAAAAGAAATACAGACGTACTATTTTCCCTTTGGTATTGTTGCACTCCATTTGTTTTTATCATACAGCAAGACTTGCATTTGGTGTTAATTATGGTACGTACAAAAGAATACTCAAGGGGGTCTGAGGCTTTTCAGAGTTTATCTGAACTATCAGCTTTTGTCCTAATAACAGCATGTTTTCAGCAATTACGATTATTTGTTAAATAGCTCATGTGCCTCTGCTTTTGGGTTCCCCGATGGGAGTGATAGTGCTGTGCAGGAGTCTGACATTACTGCACCTACTGAGAGGCAATTTTATTGCTTTTTGCCTGCCAGGAGGTGGAGAGTTTGCTGCAAATAACTAGGGATGTCACCTGGTAACAGCTTCAAACATATCTTATATTTGTGTTTTAGATATTATAAAAGTCTTCCTGCTTTCAAATCACAGCAAAAACTTGTTCATCTTGGAGTGGCTGGTGCTGCCTCATAAGGGGTTCAGGACAGTCTCCTATCAGTATGAAGCTGAGAGATTTGTACCAAGCATAAATCAAGATCTTACTCTCTTTTATAAAGGTAAAAAAGACAACAACTGAGTACCAAAGAAATACTAAAGGTGCTGTCCTGACTCTTGGGTAGATATCACACCACATGGCGCAGTAGGTACCTACATTGGTTGCACAACATGGCACACTCTCCGTGCAGCCACCTGCAGGACATTTCTTGCCTGCTGGATGGAATCAATGTGATGTGTGCATGAAAGGACCATGAACTTTCCCAGATAGAGGAAATACAGAAAAACATCTAGAGTCAGCAAACTCACCGGGTGTCCCTGGGCACATAGGTATGAAAGAAAAGGGCTCTTGTGCATTGGCCACCGTGTTCAAAGCATGTATTGAGAGTAGGTTTGTTCCAACGGGGTATTCTAAACATGTTTTTTGGAGAACGGTATAGATTCATCCCACAGAGTTCCATGAAAGTGCTCTTGGTCATTAGAGGCTCAACATAGGCAACTGAAATCTGAATGACCTAAGAAAGAAATGCTAGCTCATGGTAGGTTTAACACAAATATAGCTGTGGGCAAAAGCAGCCACCTTCCTTTAATGACCTGAAAACCATGAGTACTGAAAAAAAGAATGTCTGCTGAAAAATGATATCCATCTTGTCCAGTAACCATTACTGGTTACTGATCATATTACCCTATGTTTCTGATGTTTATTTTCAGATTTAAATAAAATATATATTTTCTCGGATAAAAGCAAAACAAAACAAACAACAAGAACACAACCAAAAACTACAGTGCATATGCTAATAAAATAAGTTTTAAGTTTTTCTTCCAGTTCAACAAGTACTTGTTGACAACTTTTCTGTGCCTTAGTTACAAATTTGAATATTTAAGTCAGTGGCGGTTATGCTGTTGTCTACATTCTGCACAAAATGCAGTAGATATACCTTTCGCTTTTTGCTATTAAATTATAATTTTTAGTTGGTATGTTCCTCTGTTAAACTATCTGATTAATCTCAATTGTGACTGATTACCTGTAATTGAACTGGTTACATTTTAGTCGTAGACTGCAGATTTATTTGATCTTTTTAAAACACCATGACTTCTAATTTACCCTTTCTTGTTATGCACTCTGCTAACATTTATTATGTGAATTGTTGTAGACGCTAACGAGGCTGAACCTTGTAGTATGAATGAGGTAACTCATGAACTTTTTATGGTATTAATGTCTGTAATAGTATACTGCACACTCCTAGCATAATGTTCTCAGCTACTCACAGTTTTTGCCTTCTCAAGGAAAAGTATGCTTTTATCTTTGAGGACAGAATACTTGGATTAATAAATGAATCATCATTTGAAATATTGTTTTTATACATTAAGCTGCTAGTTATTTTACTTCTTTAAAATGCATGCTTTGAGCAGTTTCTTGCCACCCCACACATTTTGGGAGTCTAAAGACATATTCTGAAAAATCATGGCAGAGAAACAAACCAGATCCCTATTTTCTGACTGCAGTTTGTACCCATAATGGTCATAAATCTCTGAATTCCTGAACTGAGAATAAGAGATTTTAAATAATAAATAGAGGGACACATTACAGTATTTCTGGGTGTTCTTGATTAGATTCAAATATATGTTTAATGACATATTACAAAAAATGTGATGAGTAGGTGAAAAATTGAGGGCAGGTTGGTATATCCTGCTTCACTAATGCTCAGTAAGTTATGAAAAAGGTTAGTGAAAATTCTCAGCAATCTCCAGACTCTCATAGTCATTAGGAAAAGAATCAGCAAATTTTGAAATGTAGAAGGTGTGGGGAGCATCGCTGCCTCTAGCAGTAACAGTAAGGAAACAACATCAGTCATAACAGAGCAGTTGTGCAGAGTTCATTTCAGTTTAACAGCTGAACACTTAAATTTTCCCCAGACACAAATCTTAATACCAACTTACAATACAGCCTCTGAAAATTCCTTCTTCATTCATCAGTGGCATGAATTTCAAACTAAACATCCCTAATACCAGCATAACTTCTGTGATACTTTGCAGTTATTAAAATATGAATTATTTATTAAATCAGAGGTAATATAAAATAATTTGGTCTTGTTCAAAGTAGTGAGATGAACAAGACAACTGACTGGAAAGAAGGTCAATGACTGGTAATGCTCTAAGACACAGACAGTTAAAATAACTTTCCCATATATTGTGTATAACAAAAAGAGACTGTATTATTACAAAGGCTGACTACTGCTTGCAATAGCTGAAATGTATTAGCATTCAGCTGTGTCCTGTCAGACTGGCTTTTTTTCATCTGCAGTTTTGTGAGCGATCCTCCTTGTGGAGATAGAATGGTAATAAATATTTATATCCAAAGCCATTATAGGTATACTGAATATCTGTGCCTTCCAGAGTTGTAAACTGAACATATGTTATAGGTTAAAAAAGTAACTCTGTGGTAAAAGTGTTCAAGTGATTCAACTACTTTCAAAAACAGAACTGGAATTTTAGTTTTTAATCAATGGAAATTAGGGTTATTTAGGTAGGTTTGGGTTTTGGTTTGTTTGTTTGTTTTTAACAGAAGTTTGAAAGTCAACCAGAAATGAAAAACACAGTGTTACAGTTTCCTAATGTTGCCAGGAAGGCATTTGGTTGAAAATAGTGAGGTCTGTTCAGCTATACAGAAAGCAGGAGAGAACTAGGAGCGTAAAGGTGGATTTGAGCTGGAAGAGCTGGTGTTATTTTCATACCAACGTATGCATTTACCCACAGCAACCCTGAATTCCATACTGAACTGTTTGCTGGGTGTTCTCTTTTCATGGCTCTTGCTTTACTGTTGCAAATGCAAATAGAAAAGTTATGTCTGCCACTTTCATACAGTCCTTTGCAAAGTAAAATCTGGTGGTGTTACTGAGGACAAAATACAAAGGAATGATTTCCTTCTAACACTACAAATTCAGCCAAGACCTCAGATGAGCTGAGTCAAAGTCATTTTTCTCTTACTAGGCCTGTAGGCCTCTTTTCGCTCTCTCATTCTTATGCATCACCCATCACTCTTTCATTTCTAATAGTCAGAATATCCAGAAAAGCCTAGGAAATAATGGACCTCATTAAATATAGTATAAGCCTCTTGATAAGATAGTTCTATCAAAGTTTCTCTTACACTTCTTAGGAATAACATAAATGGATGATAAACACAAGAAGCAGGAGACCATATGATGTGGTTTATTTTGTGTTGTTGGAAGATAAAGTGAGAAAATTATTCTTCATATCGTTTTAAAAAACTACATGGGAACTGCTTTGAAATCGACCACAATGAGCAAAGCAAGTACTACCTGATGTTCTGAGATGAGTACAGCATTGGATATTCTACAGGAGAAATTAGAAAATTCTTTTCAACTTGTTCTATCACAGAGACATTTAATGTTTTAATACTGTACTGCAAGCACATCTCTTCAAGATCAGTATGCTCTCCAGATTTAAGGTCTGGAATGGAGCCTACATTATCTTTTGTTCTGCAATGTCTGGAGTGTATAGCTACTCTGATCCTATATGATTATCAAATTCTTGAGACTGAGTTTATCCAGCTGTTCTGCCAGCCTCTTCTTTAAACAATCACTATGAAAATATGCCTTGAGACAAGATGCTTTTTTGTTTGTTTCAGACTCAGAGATCAACTTGTGTATTCCCCACTCTCCTCTTCCTCAACTGTCATTTTATTATACCTGTTCAAAAACCTCAAGTTCAATAGTATCATAATATTCAGTATATCATATTCAGTAATCAACGTATTTTCCTCACATCACTACAAATACATATAAAAAAACTTTTATAATATCACAATACGTTTTTCCACTGGAAAAATGTTGTGGAAAACTTCTGTGTTCTGCAAAAACATTTCTTTTACCCATGTGGAGAAAGGCCTATAGTTGTTAATGCTGCTAGTGTTTTAGAAGCTAAAATATCTGTGTTCACATTGTTTTCATTACTATTTCCTTGGTTCATTTTTATAAATTCTGTATGATCTGCTTTTGAAGGAATTTATTCTTATGAGTAATTCAAAAAATGAACAGAATCACAGAATCACAGAATGACCTGGAAAGGAACTCAAGGATCATGAAGTTCCAATCTCCTTGCCTGGCAGGGCCACCAAACTTCCACAATTACTAGATCAGGTTGCCCAGGGCCCCATCCAACCTGGCCTTGAACACCTCCAAGGACGGGGCATCCACAGCCTCCCTGGGTAGCCTGTTCCAGGACCTCACCATTCTCCTAGTAAAGAACTTCCCCCTAACATCCAACCTAAATCTACCCTCTTTCAACTTAAATCCATTTCCCCTTGTCCTGGTATTATCAGTCCTTTTAAAGAGTTTACTCCCCTCCTGGTTATAGGTTCCCTTCAGGTACTGAAAGGCTGCAATGAGGTCACCTCGCAGCCTTCTTTTCTCCAGGCTGAACAAGCCCAGCTCCCTCAGCCTGTCTTCATAGGGGAGGTGCTCCAGTCCCCTGATCATCTTTGTGAACAAATATGTACAAATCTTATTAAAAACAAATAAATCAAAGTGAAACATTTTTTTTAAGGAATGTGTTGTTACTGCCTTTGTGAATATAGATTTACTGTAGTTTTCAGTTACTGCAATTCGTGAGTGATGTAATATGTTTTTATACCTTAGTATTACTTTTCTTGCTTTCTCATCTAATGATAGGAATAATAACATCCTGAAGATTTTACACAAGAAATGAGAAAGGCCATCTCTTGAGAGTGGCATCTGAGAATGTCAATACTGAGAATAATTCAGATTGAAGGGAAGAGAGGGTCAAGGAAGGAACGAAGGTTAATAGGGATGACAGTTGGAGTATATTATCTCTTTTTCTTTCTTTTGTATCTTAGGTGTGTAACAAAGTAAAATAATGGGTCCAGAAGAACACAGGAGTATTTAGCAATTAGTTAGTATAAAATTCCAATGCAAAGCACTGTAAGATAATTATTGTGTGATAATGGGTATAAATGACTACCAAGCTAATAAAACCTAGGAATACTTTTGAGTGGGCAAGCAGATTCATATTTGAAGTCTAAATTATTTACTTAAAGCAAAATGCAGTTCCCGCTGAAGTGAAGGAATGATTTTCCTTTGGTGAATGCCAGATAGAGTGGGAAAGAAAGGGAAGAGATGCATGAGTTGTTTAAGATAAAGTCAAGAGGTCACCAAAAAACTGTGTGCAAAAATACAGCATAACTCAAATTTGCTTTGCAGTTCAGTTAATGTCAACAATGTTCTTGAATGTTTTGCATACTTCTGTATATTTCCTTGAGATGTCTGAAAAAAAGAAAAAAAAAAAAAAAGGAAAATGTGCAACAAAGAATATATATTAGTTCTGAAATAGCAAAAGAGAATGAAAAAACACAGAAAGAACTTTGTGGGTTTATGTTCTCATCTTCCTCTAGAAATGTAGCAGTGACTTCATGTTCATTATATATATATATATTGCTTCATAGGGATTATAGGATTACTGCTAGTGTCAAAAGACTTAAAACTCATGAGTTTCAGTATACATTGTAATCCCTTCAATATGTGGGCAGATCTTTGGAGGGACTAGTTGAGAGAGTTTCCTTGAATGTGGTTAGTTTACCACAAAGGGTAAGTGTAAGGTCAATGTTTATTTAAACATGAAATTCTGGAAAAACTGTAGCATTATGTATGAATTATATAACTGCAATGTGTAAAGTACTAAGAAGAACAGATAACACAGTTCCCTTAAAAATGACCCCAAAGAACACCATGGACAATGGATGGCAGAAATTTAGAGTAGCAGGTTAGAGAAACCAAAGAAGTCCCCAGAATCTTAACATCCTAAATGTCAAATTAGGGATGTGGTTACTTGCTAGCATGTATCCAACTGATCCTAAATCTTAGCTATGATCATTTTATTACTGAAGTAAAAAGTATTGTTCTGCCCTTGTGAGATCTCATCTGGAGTACTGTGTTCAGTTCCAGACTCCCCAGTTCAAGAAGACAGGGAACTTCTAGAGGCAGTCCAGCAGAGGGACGCAAATCATCTCCCTCATGTGGAAGGGCTGAGAGACCTGGGATTTGGTTCAGCCTTGAGAAGAGAAGGCTTTAAGGGGATCTTATCACTGTTTATAAATATTTAAATGGACAAAGAGAGCACTATTGTTAAAATTTATTTCTGAGCCTCCTGTTCAACAGACAGTCCTTTAGAGGCTGTTCTGGATGATCTTCTAGACACACCAGCAAAGTCCTATCAAAAAATTCATCTCCATTGCCATATTTTAAAATATATTTTATAAAATGTAGTGAAGTATAAATACAAATACATATATAGCCATATAGAATAGCATCCACTGAAATGTATACATAAACAAATTGTAATAAATAATTATTAACATAATGAATATTTGTTCACTCTTTTTAAAATTATTTATTTATATATTTATTATTTTTGCTTACTTACACTGCTCAGTGAATTACCTCTAGCACTAAGCTTCTGTCTTTTATCTGTAAAATGGCAAGCATAAAAAAAATAAAATGATTAAGGGTTTGGTGTTCTATGAAAGACTTTCTCCCTCAAAGCTTAAGTATGCTACCTAAAATAGATTTCACATAATTCAACTACACATGCTGTTGAAATGCAAATTCATAAGTAAGTGTATTTAGAGAATGGAGATGCCTGAATGATAATTCTCAGTAAGAATTTGTTCTCAGTAAGTCTGATTCATATACACACTTGCTGAGCTAAAACCAGCCCTCATTTCTCAAATGAATATCTAAGATATCTTTAGAAGCTCAGTGAGTTTCTAATCAACATAAGTCAATAAAGCATCTTGTTTCCTCCCCTTTGTCTTTGCCTGTATCCTAAGCTCAGCTCTCTGCTGCTTAAGACTCTTTGAAGAAAAAAATTAATGACTTGAATACAATTCTTTCATCTGCATTTTCAGTAAAGTATTTTAATATCTATAGAACAAGATCTTTGATTTAGGCGTGTATGTCACTATGTAATACTTTCCAATATATGAAGAGGGGCATGTGACACTTCACAGTACTGGGAACCTAGTACTCTAGAGACTGTAAAGAATTATGAACAATTAAGGATGTTGTCCAAGGAGGAAGACAAGTTATCATCTCTCTGAGTAAGAGAGCAGTTTTCTGACTAGGAGAAAGGTCATGCTGCTCTAGTTGCAGTATGCTCATCATAGCTTGCAAACAAAGGAAGAGAGAGCAGCCGTCTCTAAATCTGTGTTTTAATGCTGCTCTATATCATCTGAAGGGATAAATAGAGTTCCATTAGTGAAGTTATAATAGGGGAATTAAAAGAGTTACAGAGCTATGCACAATTATGTAGGAGGAAAGGGGGAAGATGTAAAGACCTGGAATATGAAGAAACAGATTGAAAAAATAAAAAGTACAAAAAGAATGTGGAAGGACTAGTATTGAGAAAGAAAAGTGAAAAAGAAGTTGCAAGAGGATGGCTGCTCTTTGATTCTTTCCATATTCAGTATGTTGGAGAGAAGTCTTCTAATCACACAGGTCTGAGCTCTTTTTCTTTTGGTGAAAAATATTTACATTCCACAGCAGTTAATGGGTAAGTCATGGGGTAATAGAGAAAACAGTTCTGTATCTTTAAGGAGAACATATTACTGCATTAATGGTACAAATTTTTTACTGGTTTTCACCCAGTATCTTTTCAGATGTTCCTGTTGCTTGCTCTTTTCTTAGGAGAAGCAAAGGCTTAGATAATTATCATCAATCAAAAACTTTTACATAAAAAAATTAATAGTTATTCATTTGGAAATTGAAAGCAGTTTAATATACATGAGAGGAAATCAGCATCCTCAGTTCTAATCACAAAGTAATTAAGTACACACCAACACGTAATTGTTATTGGACTGATATCTACATTGAATTCTGAACCTGAATAAAAAATTATTTCTTAGCTATTATAATGCATTATCTATGATTATATTTCAAATGATTTTGTTCTAGCTATGCTTATAATAGTTATTCTATCCTCTTTAATTTCATCCTTCGACCTCTGGCATTTACTTCAATTTTTTTAAAGTATTTAATTAATCTTTAATTCAGAAGAGAATTGTGCAGCACACTGATAGACCTTTAATTTCCAGAATAGTGCCTGTTTTCTTCTGTGATGCTTCAAAAAACAAATTGCTCCCTGTAATCTGTAAAACAATAAACAGAATTGTTATATCTTGGCCTATTCATTCTCTACTGCCCTCCTGAATGCCACTTATTAAATCAAGCAATCGAGAGAATTACTAAGGTTACAAGAAAAAAAGTATTACAAGAAAATATAAGACAATTATTTTGGAGAGGCAAAAATAAATTTAAGAAAAGGCAATAACTCAATTAAATGTTCAATTTAATTTGAATTGCATTTTTGATATTATGACTTAATTTTAAACTTGCTCAAATTTAAAATATTATATAAAATATAGAATGCTATTAAATCATTAATTGCTAAGATCATGACTTGTCAATGTGAGTTAAATGTGCTGGTAATGTTTACTGGCATCGTTGTTATAACATGAGATCTGAGAGAGGGGTAAGTAAGGCAGAAAAAAACAACTCAGAAAAACAAACAAATTAAACTTTGTGTATGTGAGTGTGTGTGAAATATTCCTTAATACCAAAAATTTTGATTTTTTTTATTTCTTTTTTCTTCTTTTAGAGTTTGATGGAATTACCTTTCATTTCTTCATTGGTTCAATTCCATTTCCACTGAGAAGAAGATCATCTCTTGACAGTTAAAGGCCTGAAGGCAAAATTCCTTACTGTGGAGTTATGATATCAGCCTGTCTTCTCTGGGGGCATTTGCCACGTGTCTCAGACACACATGCTTACATGCTATTGGAGTCTCACTGAAGTGTTTATGGTTATACAAAATCATCTATTAAGTAAAAATGTGGTCTGCAGCTGACCACAAGAAAAATGTATGGATGTGAAATGATGTGAGATTCAGCAAATTAGAGGAAAATTAGCCATACACTCAGTATAAGCTGAGCACCGGGAGATACTGATGAGGAACCTTCCAGGTTTCCTGCAGGGATTTTTAAGAACATTAGCAATGTTCTTCAGCATTGTAGTAAATCTACATAGTAAACGCTTTAGAGACCAAGGAAAGGTAAAGGACAGATTGTATCTAGGAATCATAGAGTCATACATGGCTTGGGTTAGGATGGGAGTTAATGATTACAACCCCCCGCTATGGGTACAGACACACCCACCAGATCATGCTGCTAATGGCTCATCCAGTCTGCTCTTGAGCACCTCCAGGGATGGGGCATTTACAACTTCCCCAGGAAGCCTATGCTACTGCCTCACCACCCTTTTCCTAATATCTAACCTAAATCTACCCTCTTTTAGTTTTAATCCATACCTCATTCAAAATCAAAAGACTTGCTGAGTTCTGATGGTGTGGAGCAGTTATGTCTGAAGTCTTCAAGTACTGTCACCACTTCTCAGTTTAGTTTTAAACTAAGGTGCAATACTTAGATATTATTTTGTTGGTTAGTGACATAAAGGTAAAGTAGATATACATGATAGTTCTTTCATATCTATTAACGTTTTTTCTCAACACCACACATTATAGAATTTTTGCAGCATTTACCATATTTTCTGACTAAGTTTCATCATAGCTAAAATTTTCTGCCCATCTAAATTTCTCCTGAAGTTTCAAGGAGGCATAGCATTTATAATTTTCCATATTTAAACATATTGCTTTACATGCTTTTAGCTGCAAATGTTTCTGTTCTTCGCCCTAGTCTTGTCAAGATTTCAGTGCTGGGAAATTGAGCCTTGCAATGACAATCTGTAATTAGTTTGTAGTATTTACTGGTATCTGTGTTATATAACTTTCACTTATTATTACCTCCCTGTCTGAGCATAGACAGGAACACGTTTAGCACAGATATTTTAAAGATGCCTTTGGAGGCCTCGAAGAGTAATCATAATACTTTTCACATGGTCTGAAATAACAAAGTCATTCCTTTTATTTATCAATTTGAGTTGTTATTTAATTTCAAAGCAAGTAGTACATTCTAGCCAGGGGGAAACCTGAAGAGTTGGGAAGTGATAAACTTGATAGCAATAAAATTCAGTACTGCATCACAAAATTCCCTTAATAGTCTTGACATAAGTAATAAGAAATCAAAGCCTTTCTCAGTTTAGTATTTAAAATCGTTCAAAAGGAAATTATTTACAAAGCAAAAAGAAAAGTATAGGCATAATAATTACTTCATAAGTAAGGCTGCTTCTAAATTCATGTTTCCTTACCGTGTCTATCCCCATGATTCTGAGGTACTAGCTAATATATGTCTATGGATTACTGGGAGAAATCACACTTAAGCATAGTGCTTAAGGATCATCTTATTGGGAATTTTTCTGCTCAGGATGAATAAACTGTATTGCATGAATGCTTAGAAATTTCTTTTTTTTTTATACATAAATATATATATATATATATATATTAATTTTTTCTAATCAGTTCTGTATTTTGAAACACCACAAAACCCTTACCTACGGCAGATTTCAAGAAAAGTCCTAAGCAGAACATGTGTCCTACTTTTCCTTTTAAGAAGGAAATCATACTGTCAGGGGAGACAAGAAAAGAATTACTCTAGTAGAAGTTATTCTGCTTTGGTAAAACAGTGCCAAACTCCACTCATTTAGGAAGTCAGGAATATGACCCTTCTTCAGGTGATAAGAGCATCTGGATAAACTGGTTTCAATAAATTTTGGAAGAAATCTGAACACTAGATAGAGGCAGATATGTGAGTTTTAAGTTTATGTGCTTTCATAGATAAAAGTTTTATTAGCTGCAACCCATAGGTAATATGAATAATTTCTTGATCTCTTGATGGGCTTAATATAACTGTTTTCAAATGTCATAGGAATTATTTAACTTATTTAGGTGAAACAAGCTAATAAGTAATATATGGTTTAGTGGTTTGCTGTAGCTATGGTAATGGGAGGACTGCTGGACTAGATGATCTTGTAGATCCTTTCCAATCTTGCAGTTCTATAATTCTATGATATAAACATCTGACAAGCTAATGAGTAAGCTATTCATGTTTCTGAGTTTGTTTCAGTTCCAAAGGGAAATAGGCACTAGAATGAATGAAGACTAAATCAATGTGAAATGATTTTAAGGTTTCTAATCTCTATTCCCAATTCAACTTTATTATGCAGGAATGCAGACATATGGTATTGAACTGAGGGCTCTGTAAGCCTTTTTTTCTACATGTCTGTAGTTCTTTCTTGCAGTCAGTTTAATGCTTTTGCAAAATAAACAAATGAAAAAAAAAATAAATTACCATTTACTTATCTACTTTTCCAATACCTGCTGAAATTTCAATAAAGCGCAAGATGTTAATTCAAGAAGCTAGTTTGCAAGCTTTTAAGTTCTAACGTGATTAAATGGCAATGTGATTACAACAATCAGTTTAAGTAAAAGAAAACAATGTGGGACTGATTAAAGCATTTAAAAGAAATCAGCGTGAATGAACAATCCAGAATGAAAAAGACTGAATCAAAAAATATGACCCATAAAAGAACAAATGCTTTGTCCATTGCTGGAAATCAATCTTTAACATTATCCTAGAAACTGCTGTCAAACCTGAGAAGATGGTTCATTTTTCATGGCTTCTAATTCCGAGGTCTCCTGATGCAGTCACTTATTTAATGATAATTCTCTTTACATGCACAGCTGTTGTTTGGAATAGTTGTATTTGTTTATATTATCTATTCATCTATTTTATCTCAAGAAATACTTTGACTCCAGGCACAGACCACCCTATCACCAGTTCTTGATGATTCACAGTTTCTCTGTGAATGTGCAGTAACAGAATGAATGGCATCTGCCATCAAGAACCGGATGCCAGTGATGTTTACAGGCATATTGCTTATAAAAATTCATTTTGAGTATATTCCAAGATGCTTTGCAAAGCACGTGTGGTCCCTGACCACAGGCTGGAGGACTTTTTGCTTACCAAGCTTTCCTGTAACTCTCATTTATTTTCAAACCTAATTCATTCATAATAACCTTATCTGAGGCCCATGGCTTATTAACTACTAATTAAGAGTTGGAAGTGACAGATGGCAACGGAACATTACTGTGAGAACAGTGCTTGTATTCTAGATTCCCAATAAATCTCTTTTGGAATGTGATAATCTGTAAGTACTTAGAGTGGAGAACCACTGTCACTCAACAATCTAGCAATTGGAAATAAGTACTGAGGAATTTTTTATATCAGTTATTGTCAATTGAGGGAAGCCAGATTCCCAACAGATATTTTATGCCTTTCTAAAATAAGCAAGTGAAATGAATTTTTCTGAGGGGAAATTGCAGTAGGGTTTGAAAATCTTTCTCTTCTGGCCCCATTAATGCAAAAATCTTAAAAGAATATGTAGAGTCTTTAGACTCAGTAGTTTGTTAGACTGAACGTGACATGTAAGACAGCTGAGTTTAGTATTTCTTTCAGCAAAAACAGCATAAAGAATGCTTGAGAGAGCTGAGGCAGAGTCTGAATAGGTGATGACAGATTTGCCTATCATTATAACAATGTGGAAACATGTTATAAAGTCCTACATAGAGTAATTATATGAGATAAAAAAGGACTCTCCTTTGCGAACTTTCCACATTCATAATGCTTTCCTTGTATCTTTCATTTTTTTTACTCTCTTACTCAGCCTGATTAGATCTTACATGTTAACAAAAAGTACTTCTCAAGAATACTATGAACAGTGAGAAGGTAAGAGGAAAGTTTTATTTATTTGGGTTTGTTTGTTTTTTTTTTGCTAACCAGTACTTCATCAACTTTATTTCCCATCATAGAACAAATAATGTGAATAACAAATTAATTTTTGGTGAGGCATTAAAGACAAATTGAAAATTTTCATTAAAAAAAAAAAAATTGTAAAACTTTTTTTTTTTTTTTTTTTTTTTTTTTTTTTTCAGGCACCTAAAATCTAGATAGATTATGTATCTAAAAAAATTAATCAGTCACTGTTGACCATGGCTTAATGCATATCACTGTTGAGTAAAAAAACTTAATCTTATTCTGAAGTGATCCTACATTTTAGAGATGTCTATGGAGTATTATAATCAGATATAATATTTCTGACTATTCTCTTTCTGATAGGTATGTACAGGGAAAGAAAAGAGTATTTTATTTTCTTCAACCACTTTTAACGCAGTCATTGTTCAAATTATTAATTATAATTAATGCAAATGATATTCAAAGCTAAATAACTGTAATGACTGTAGGTATGAGTAGGTGTCAATGAATGTAACAGAGTGAAGTCAGATACATTATGGGTGCTCATTTCTAAAGATGTTTCTGAAAAGTTCTGCGAAGGGAAGTTTGGCTATTACAGGTGTGAATAAACATTATAAATCCCAAAGCCACTCATATGCATTGCTGAGAGCAAAAATACATACTAATCCAGTTCAGACAGAGGAGAGTGAAGTCAGCTGTGAAGCTGGTTTCTGAAGGCTTTGTAGGACAACCTTTCTAGAAAAGTCTGTTTAGCCAGCTGGGATGCTCCTAGAACTGCCACATGTATTGATGGCTGTTTCATTCCCACTGGGAATCCAGATTCCACTGCTAGCCACTATCCAGAAGGGCTATTCTGCTTCCCTCATAGCTGCCTTTTTTAAAACCACTGACAAATCAACAGCAGAAGTTAGAAAGCAGGGATAGCAGAGTATCCTGACATACATGCTGTTATCTTGGCTCTCTGTTCAGCACCAAATAAATCAGAGGCAGCAGGGAGCTATGACCTTAGATGAGTGCTGCAACAGATAGTGATACTGGATTAGCTATATCTTGCTTCAGGGTATTATTTTGGATGTGTAGAATGTCATCATGAAGCATTAAGAGTAAAAGCAAAAAATCATCAACATCTAATTCTGGCACATGTCACTGTAGGTTTGCTTTCTCTTTTTCTCCACTGGAAAAAAACTCCATCAGATGGGCTGCTCTTTTCTCTTTGGCTATATCACACTTCATTCCCACCACACAAACAGTGAAATCTCTAAGTTTATGGTATTTTAAAAAACAGGGCAGTTTGTGAAATAGACCACAGGGCATGGTAGTCTATGATCAGACTATTCTAGCATATGTGGAATTTGCAGTGTACATGTGTCTGAGTTCAGTATCTTTTAAAAGCATCCACTGATGATTCGTGTTACTGATTTAGGATTCCAGAGCAGGAATCACTGAACTGTAGAATCAAATGATTAAAAAGGATTTATCCAAGTGATATTACTACCCTGAAGGATATTCAGTTATTTGAGTGTTTGTTGTTGTTTCTGTTATTAAATAATATCATGTTGTTAGTGTTAAAAAGGATTTATGAGATGTCTCACTGACACCAAGATAAACTCACAGGGGAAACAACTTTCTTGGTCTTCTGACTTTGTGCTGTTGAGTACAGGCTTGTAAGACTATTGCTTTGAACTAAAAGTCTTCACACAGAAAAGTATCTGAAGTATCTTTATTATTCTATTTATTTTATTTAATATTTATTTTGTCTAAGGTGTGCTCCTTGCATCTGAAAGTAAGTGAAATGGAAGAAAACCACTGAAAAACTGCTCAGTTCATAGCTGACAAGATAGGTCTTCAGTCTTTCTCACTTGCTTTATCACTTCTCTTATGGAGTGATAACAACTTTCACTTTGTCCAGCAACACAGAATCATAGAATCATAGAGCGCTTTGGATTGGAGGAGACCTTAAAGATCATATAATTTCAACCCCCTGCCATGAGCAGGGTTAGCAATCCCAGAATCCCATCCAACCTGGCCTTGAAGGCCTTCAGTGATGTGAAATCTACAACTTCTCTGAGTAACCTATTCCAGTGCTTCACCACCCTCTGAGTAAAGAATTTCCACCTAACATCTAACCTAAATCTCACCTCTTCTAGTTTAAAGATGTTCCCCCTTGTCTTATCACTATGAGACTCAGTAAAAAGGTGCTCTTACTTCTGCTTATAAGGCCTGAAACCTAGACACAGTACTCCAGATGGGGCCTCACAAGGGCAGATGAGAGAACCACTCCTCTACTGACACAGCCCAGGATATTTTTGGCCTTCCAGGATGCAAGTGCATACTGTTGACTCTTGTCCAGCATTTCATCTGTCAGGACCCCTAGATTATTTTCCACACATTTGCTCTCAATGAGTTCTTCTCCCAGTCTGTACACACATTATAAAATAGAATCATAAAATGGCTTGGGTTGGAAGACACCCCAAGGATCATTAAGGTCCAACCCTACTGCCACAGATAGGATTGTCAGCCATTAGATCAAATACTAGATCAGATTGCCCAGACCCCATTCAACCTGGCCTTAAACACATGCAAGAAATGGGACATCCACAGCCTCTCCAGGCAACCTGTTCCACTACCTCACCATTCTCTGAGTAAAAAACTTCCCTGACATCTAGTCTGAATCTCCCTTTCTTTAGTTAAAAACTATTGCCCCTTGTGCAATCACTGTGCACACATCTGGGATTTCCCCAATTTAAGCACAGCACTTTACACTTGACCTTATTGAAAATAGATAAGCTCGTGTTGGGACCACTTCTAAAACCTGCCCAGGTCCTTCTCAATGGCATCCCTTCCTTCTGTTGTATCAACTGCACCACCCAGGTTGGTGTGATCAGCAAAACTTCTGAGGGTACACTTAATCCCACTGTCTATATCATCAAGTTGCAGAGCACTGGTCCCACCTTGGAGGACACCACTCATGACTGGCCTCCACCTGAACATAGACTGCAACCCTCTGGTTATGACCATCCAACCAATTCTTTATGTACTGAATAGTCCAGCCTTTGCATCCATATTTCCCTAATTTAGAGATAAGGGTGTGGTGCAGGAAAATGTCAAAGGCCTCATAGAAAAACAAAGGCTCTTTTTAATGACTTTTGTTGTTACAGATGGTCAAAGCAAGTTCAAAAAAAAAAAAAAAAAAAAAAAAAAAAAAAAGGACAGAGCAAATACACTAAATATACTGCTACTACAGTACTCTATCACTCTTAATTTGGAATTTCTTTCAAATTCTTATTTATAAAATCTACTAATACAAATAGACCAGATTCCAGTTATGTTAAAATATGTCTCTTTCACCATAAAATTGAGAATATTTGAACAGTGAATTATAGCAATGGAAGATAAATAGTCACTGCTGTGGCAGTCCTGTTCCCTCTGCTTAAAGGACAACATATTGGAGAGTTTCCTAAACTAATTGGACGTTTTATTAATGCTCATAATCTCAAAGATTTATTGTGCAGAAGCTTTTTAGTTCCCAGCCTAGCTGTATTAATCACTAGAAGAATCCTATCTGATACTGGTCATAGGTCTGGTAAACCATTATTTGCTGCACTGAGGATGTGTCTAGATGCTGTATCCAATTATTGCCACACTACTGACACTACTATATGGTAATAGACACTAAATCTTGTACATCTCTGCTGAAATCCAATTTTATTGCATACTTATATATGACATTATATACCCCTAGTTTACTTTTGATATTATGAGTATTCCAAAATCTGCCAAGGAGAAAGGACTTTTTTCTTCTGTTTTGTAAATTTTCTTCATATTCTATTACCATGCTTGTCATTCAGAATTCACATTTGGCCAATAGTTACTTTAGTAAGAAAATAGAAGACAAAGAAGCTGCAATGGGAACAGCTGTAAGCATCAAAAATAATGAAGAATTAAACTTCACCATCAACTCACTGTGAATCCCGACAGACAGAAAGATTAGACTCAAAAGAACTGTATGATTTTCCCTATTAGAGTCTTTAGAAACTTTTGGTAGATTCTCTTACTGAGAAACTGTTTGTGAAATATATCTTTTAATGTGCACTAGAAAAACACCCTTACGCTTTTCCTGGTATAAAGTTAAGAAATCCAAAATCCTTCTGACAGATTTGGGCTATTCAGCCCAGGACCCTGGAATTATTTTGAAGATTCCAGATTTGGGTTGAAAATTACTTGAGTATCAGAAAAGGAAGAGGAAAGAATGAGTACACTAACCAGCTTTCTTTGCAGTTTTGAGAGGAAAAAACCCAGAAATTTCTTTTTCCACTACTGTTAATTCTGAGCACATTTCAGTGCAGCAGGAAACCCTGTTGAAAACTGACAAGCAAGTCTTGCTTTTCTAATGTAGAGTGACTGGCATTCTGATAGCTGAACATGAAGACAGTTACTTGTTACTGTATGTCAGGCTATTTCCTTGATTATAAAAAAAATTCTAATTATATTTCAAGTGGAGAATGTAGAATTTTACTTTTCTACAGTTAAAAATATACTCAGTAGCAATTGCTACATTTAAGTGTTGGGACCATGAAACTATTAACTCTTTACTACATAGCTAAAAAAAGGCAATTTTCCTCATGGAAAGGGAATTTCCAGAAGATTGACTCGCATTATCATTCTCCCCTCCAGATTTTATCATAACTTACTTAATTCTTATTTTCCTAAAACTTTGAAGGAGGAAATGAGGAAATGTTTCTGTTTTGGCAGCCCATTCCAGTACCATTTAGGAGTCTGACATTTTCAATCAAATTTATTTAAGGGCTAGGGTTCTGAACTAGCCTTCCAACCTAGGTGACATCTGATAAGTACATTGGTGTGACAGAAATTATGTTTACCATATAGCGATACTATGCTGCGCCACACACACCCACTGACATTCATCAATGCTTGCTGAGTGTTTATAGAGACCAAACAGTGGATGTGAGCGCAGTAAGGTAGTGCACGGTGTGTTCCAGTAGTGAAGGAGTACAGCATGCAGGCCGATATTCATCACTGTCAAAAATGCAGTGGCTATGTTGAATGGGGGTGGCCATGTTGAAGAAGAATGTTTTTTGTAGCTGAGAATTTACTCTGTCAAATAGTGTTGTTGTGCTTCTTGCATCTGTATTAGTTTCCATGAAAATAATAGGAGGCATTACTTTTGGAGAAATTGCATGTGTGAATATGCATATAATCATTACTGTTATTTCTCTCTTCCCTTTTTGTCTTAAAAATTTTTATCTCAACCTATGAGTTTTACCTTTTATTTTTTTCTGATTTTCTGTCCCATCCCACTGTGGGGATGTGGTGAGCAAAAGTCTGTGTGGAGCTTAGTTCCTTGCACACCTCATGAAGGCAGCAAGCTCAACTGCCCCCCCCCCCCCCCCCCCGTCCCACTGAAGCCACTGAAGAAATTACATTTGTCTCCATTGGCAGTTGCAAAGGGCTGAAGGATGAGCACTACAGTTTTGGCTTTGATGACTTAATGAACAAATCAGTCACCAAGAAATGTACTTGCAATAGCTTGTGTGTTTCTGTTCCTAGTAGCAATGGGTATGCTTTTTTTGAGGATAAGTAATAGTTAATAATTTAGTGGATGAATATACTTTAAATCAGAAGCTCTATATTTCAGATTTTTTTTTTTTTTTTTTTTTAATGTACCCGTTTATATTTATAGCCATATTACCAAAAAACTTTCAGTGCATTCTCTATTTAAACTAATTGTCATGCAGCTGTAGATGGTTCATGGTATTTGAGATGTGTGTTTACAGAAAGTGACAGATCATTAATCCAAGCCTCTCTCAAGGCATGACCTCAGTTTCATGCACAATGACAGTAATTTCTCAAGACTTCTGACTTCTCATGAGGATGTCCTTTCTTCCTGTACACTTGATTGCTTCTAATAAACTGCACCATAATACTTCGCCCTTGATAATTTTATTCACAAGTATAATGTAACACAGAAAAGAAAATGTCAATTTCTGTTAATTAAATGCTATACATTGACAAAAAAGAGTGTTTTGTGAATTTTGTTGTTCAAAAATAATACTATCTACATCTCCTCTTAGTGTATCCCTTAAATATTCCATAACTCAGCAACTCACACGGGAGCTGATGAGAATTTCCAGTACTCAAAAGAGAGCCATGAGACTGCATACCCTGACTAAGAATTTTCAAAGAATGAAGAATACAAAATATCTACCACTTTCAAAATGGCTAGATTCCTAATTGCCTGATACATTCACACAATATAAAGTAACAAAAAACTCAGAAATGCCCAAACTAATTAATCAACCACTCAAAACTGGCATCTTAAATTAAACACTTACAAAATATGTAAACTTTAAAGATAAAACTGATTTATATTGCTCTGAAGTCAGTGCAGTGTCTAAGAATTCCAAGAACTTAGCACTATAAGTTCCAGTTAACTATCTTGAATGCCACAGATACTAATCAAAATTTTATCCTAAGATTCCTTTGATGAAATGCACACATCTGAATACACTGACTTGATGCCCTCTAGGGATAAAATTGCTTGAACTTGCAGTACTTCTCATCTTTTCTTCAATTGTAAAATAGGATTTCAGAACAGTGTCTTAAGGCTGTCTGTCCACTGACAATGTAATATGTAGTTTAACCCATCCAGATGTTAATATCTACATTGCTGATAGTTAAATTCAGGAGAAATCTCACCCTCAGAAACTACCTACTAGATGGCAAGATGAGTTAAGAAAATTAAAGAAAAAAAGACACAAGTAAACTTCTACATTCTAGCATCCTTCTATAAGAGACTAAGGATAGAATAAGATATCTTACTCCAATTTCTATCACAAAAATAAATACATAAATAATCTAAACATATAAATATAAATATATAAACATAAATAATCATAAATGATCTATAAATAATCTTGGGGATCTTCTTATAAATATATATAAATATCTTAAGTGTGGGAGACAAAGGGACACAGCCAACCTCTTTTCAGCATTCCGTGGGGACAGGACAAGGAGAAACAGCCATAAACTGGATCATAGGAACTTCTGCACCAATATGCAATGGAACTTCTCATGGTGAGGGTGGTGGAGCATTGGAATGGGCTGCCCAGGGAGGTTGTGGATTTTCCTTCTCTGGAGATACTCAAGACCTACCTGAATGCCTACCTGTGCAGCCTGTTGTAGGGGGCCTGCTATGGCAGGAGGGGTTGGACTCAATGATCTCTGCAGGTCCCTTCCAGCTCCTAAAGTTTTGTAATTCTGTGATTCTGTGATTCTACAGCACATAACTGAAAAGTCAATATGAATAGTTGTATCCAGGACAAGTAGAGATGGAAAGTGAAAATTCTTTCGGAAGTATCTTTGAGTATCCAATTTAGTATGTTATACAACATACTTCTGTTTTTAAGTACAGTTTTTGATATTCCAGGACAAAAATAAAAAAGAGACTATGCTACTGAATCATTAAATGTTCTATGTAGTACCTTGTTACATAAGAAGCCAGACTGAAGTCAATATACATTGCCTGTGGTCAGTGAATATATTTATACATGTGCAAAGATACCAGAAAGAAAATAATCCTGTCATAAAACTGCCAAAAATCAGAAAGAAGATCTGTGGAGTTGGATACATATTTGTTTTGTGTTTCTGAAACGTACATCATGATGAGCAGTCTGATCCACATGGTATGCTTCCCATATGTGCCCAACTGCTCACATTCTTCACCACATGAGAGCTCAGCAAAGTTTCTGAGCTGCTTAAGACACAAAGGAGAATGTCAGTAACAATTCAGATGTCACCACCCCTGTTTGTTGTAATAAACACATCAGTTCCCAGATGCTTCTGCAGTTTTGCTGGCCAAGCCTGAAAAGCACAAAGACCTGCAACTACGCAACCTGCAGTTCCTTGTCTCTCTCCCTTAGGACAAGACAAAAACTTACACATTTTTTTTATTTTTATTTTATTTTTTTTCTATTTTGACACACATGAACACTTTATTATTCAATCCATGGAATAACTGGATGACTTAGAAAGAGTTACATGACATATGGAAAGCTTTCAGAACACAGAAATTCAGTGTAGCTTAAGGGCAGCCAGGTGATTTATCTGCTTTTTCTGAATCCTGATAATATACTGGTTTAATATGTGGGAGCCAATGCCTTTATTTGAGAACAGATGCTGAGAAATTGTCTGCACATAAGATGAAATGCTATGTTCTGTAATTAAGATCACAAAAACAGCTATTTTAGGTTTTCCTTCCTGTGCACTTTTGATTGATATATCTGTATGGATATCATCATCATATATGTGTATGAATATCAGTGATGCCAGTGTCATCTTTCTGCAGCTTCTTTGCAATAGAAAGAACGTGCTAACCAGAAGGAACACAGAATAAAAAAATTATATTACTCAGTAGAGTCTGGGTGCTGACTAATAACTTCATTCTTGCACTTCCTCTGAGGAGTATTTGTGTGACAGTAAATCAGTGTGTCCGTATGGAAAAGATGAGCACTTCATATTGAAAGGAGTGTGAGAGAAATTGCTTATGAGTGTGTTTGATCTGTATTTTGATAAAACTGAGTTGTCCAGTGACATGAAGAGGTGAAAAATAACTTTTCTCTAACTTCTCATGTAGTTTCCTTTCAAAGAAGATATTTATTTTTCCACATCAATAAATTCAACAGTGAAAACACAATTTTCACAAAACAATGCCAGTGAAGCTCCCTGTAGATTTTAGTTAAAGACACGGAAATGAAGATTCTCTTGAAATCAGCTGGAAATCAACTGTTTGTGGGTCTCTGCTCCAAGATATCTGAAGTTAAACTCATTAAAGTTTGCAATTTTAGCTTGGCTTTAGGTTTCGGTGGTAAGACTTCTTAGTGGCTCTGCATAACTTCATGTTATAAACACCACTGAATTTTGTAGAATGAGACATTTCACTGTCTTTCTGTGCAGTCAAAGACCCTTTTGGTTTCAGTGTCTCCAAAAGTCTGATTATCTTTTCTTTTTTACATAACTTCTTATCACATCACAGCTCAGTATCTTCCGTGACTACGTTGACTACTGTGCCTACAGCTACTACTGTACCTGCATCGGACCTCTCTGGATAGTCCTGAAACTTGCAGTGATGACCTTCCTACTTAAGACATGAGAGTCTGACTCTTGCTATTTCAACAGAACTTGATTTGAGAAATGAGTAATCTAACGGAGGAAAACAGGGACAAAAATATTGTCTCTAAGTGAGATAACTGAAGGAACGAACAGGAATGTTAAGATTCTTTGATGCAGATGGCAGGCAGAGGTAGGTAAAAAAGCTCTATAGAAAGTTTGAAGGATGTGAGCACAGACTTGATGAGGAGTGTTTGGAGGAGAATTTGTATGTTGTTCTTCCCTCACCCTTTTTTTGTCTCCATACTTAGTGTCCCTATAAAGATGCTTTGCAGAATGTGAATAATTATGTGGGCCATGAAACAGTTAAGTTTTGTGTGCAGTGATAGGAGTGGCTTTTGAGGGGCTTGGAATGGATCAGTGAAAGCTGGTACTAAGTGTTTTTGCAGACTATCTTCATTATGGCTTACAGAAAGGTTCCTAAGGCATCTTAGGAACTACAGAGGATATAGAATGCATGCAGCATGGGCTGATTTGAATCTAGTCCATGGAAAATACTAAAGTGGAAAGTAAAACTCTGCTTTGGAGTATAATCTTTGTGTCTAGAGCAAACTCTGAAAGCTGATTTTGAAAAGAAGAAAAATCAAGAAAATTTTTATCATCATTGACAAAAGTTGTAGACGTTTCTAAACTGGTCTATGTGCTGCTAGGATAAAGAGGAATCAGCTTAATAGGCCCTTAAATCAGTCACAGCTTTATCTCAGGCAAGTATTGTAACTTCTATATCCCTTCTCATACCCTTGTACTGATATTGATATACATAGGACATTTAGTGGTTTGACATATGGTTTTTCTAATTTATTTCCATGATATGTCTCTTCCTCCATGTCACATGGGAAGATAGATGAAAAAATAATTTCTGACCTTTTGGCATTTCACAATTCATCCTTAAAAAAATTCACAGCTATTACTATGATTGACATTTTTTTTTCTATCAGTATTCTTACTGGCAGAAGAATATAAATGACACAAAGATTAGCATAAGAAATGTATTTGGGCAGCATTCTAGTGTGCAAGTGTTAAAACAAGTAACAGCGATTTTGAATTATAAATACATAATATTATATTTAAAAACAAAATAATTGTTCTAATTTTAAAAGGCAATAATATAGTTCTGAATTTTGTAGAAATATATTAATTACTTCTGAAATACATGCAGGCACTGATTATTTAAAAAGAATAGCAAAGAAAAATAATGGAAAATACAGAAAAGGATTTTCTAAATGTAATATCACATAACATTTAGTAACATATAAAGACGGAAAATGTCAAAAAAATAGAGGCACCTCAAATGAAGGACATATTGAGGGAATAATACCTTAATAATTTTTTGCCAAAAGCATTTATGATTCAAGAAGAAATAATTAATAATTCAGATTTATATTTGTTATATACATTTAACATGTGCACACATATATTTGTAACATTTGGACTGTATTCCAAGTGTTCAGAAATAAATGATTAATTAAGCCAATAAACATCACTTTGAAAGACTAATTAGTTCACCCAACGCCTCACTGCTATTGTGTGAATTCTTAAGCACTCTCCAGGTTGAAAGCTGGTGTCTTCCTAACGAGTAACATTTCAACCTGAGAACATTATTACACTTAGATGGAGTAATGACTAACATGATCAAGAATGCATCTTGCCATCTATGTAGGAACTAAATAACTTTAGTAGATATTTCCTTTTTATACTGTTGGTGATTCACAAAAGGACGGCTGTCGGGATGCATTCTCTCACCCACAACAGGAGAATGTATTGCATGCAGTGCCTACATGTTCTGAAGGAAAGGCAGAAGGAGCAGGCATAAAGGATGTTACTGACAGGTCAATTATGTAGCTTACTTTACTGTAAGGTTCGTCTAAGACCACGAGTCATGTACCTGAACAAATCAAGTAACCTAGAAAGTAGAAAAGGTCCTTTGCTTCAGGCAAATAGCTTGTTCCTAATCTTCTGTTTTTGTTGTTGTTCTTTGTTTGATTGATTGATTTTTCTGGTTACTATGAGGAAAATGGACAGCTATTTGTAATATAGAGTTCAAATAAGGTAGAAAATAAAAATGAAAAAAAAAAAAAAAAAAAAAAAAAAAAGAAAACACCAAAACCCAACAAACAAGCAGCCTATGGCTATCCGTCACACTGGAAAATCCCTTTTACAGCTAATGTTGCTCACAAGTTGGTTTTAAAAATGTACTAAGAAAAGTTGCTGCCTGGAACACTTAGAGATTTTTTCTTTCCCTCCAGCCCTGTCCAGTTCCCAAACTCAACTTTCTAACACACAGTTCCTCTTATGCAACGATGTATTTTCCAGGGAAATAGTGTAGTGGTGATGGGGTTAACTGTAAGGTGAGCACTTTGGTATATATTGGGATTTAATAACACAATTCCTTATGCCAAAACAAGAAACTAAAGCTAAAGAGTGGGGATGTTCACTATTATATTACCTCCTTTCTCTAATCTTTACTTGTATTGTCTTGTCTTGCATTTCCAGATGTAATAGCTTTTGTGATCACTGAAGGGCTTTTTATGATAAATCCTCAATAAATAGGCTTCGGTGACACAAGTGCATGAATTGTATAACCCTACATCTTTAAGAATCATCAGTAGCTTTCTCCCACTCACAGTACCAAATTTAGAGTGTGACTTATATAGAGAACGTCACTTTATTCACAGTCATTAACACTTCTATAGATTTGATACTATTATATTCCTTTCACTGTCAACAAGTTTTCTTTTTATTTATTACAGACACTGAATAGTAAAATGGCAGTATTATGTGAATGTTGTAGTTTGATACTCTCAACAAAAATATCTATGATTATAATACATTCATTTAAAAAAAAAAAAAAAATCTGGAGAGGGTGGATAATTGCATATAACTCAGAAATATGTCCACAGAAACAGCATTCAAGAAGTCACAACTAATACATATTCTTGACTGGATAAACATAAGTGGAGCTTCTCTCCTCCTATTTTTATCAACCTACTTCACATGTTGTTTTTCAGTTTGAGGCTTCAGCCAATTAAGTTAGTTGTTTTTTTATGAAACATTTTGTTTTGCACATTTTTAAGTCAAATGTCATACTTTATAGTTAGAATAAAGTGGGAGATATCTGTGGATTCTTTCCTTTGTTTTTAGCACATTTTATGACTCACAGGGAATTAGAAGACTGATTAATATTAAAATCATATATTAAAATGAATATTATTAGGACACCCTTAAGTGTTAAACTGATTCAGCCTTTAATAGCTATGAAGTTCTCTCTTTGCTGCTTTGCTTCTCTCTTCTGAGTCCATCTTTTATGTTTTTTAGTTTTTTACTTTCCTTTTAATATGCTATTAATAATTTCTGAGAAATGGGGAAACCTATAACATCTATAACTTCCCCAGAAAGGACAGAAAATACATAAACATCAGGGACATCACAGCTGTATTTTGCAAGCTCTTAGGTTATTTCCTACTTTTTTTTTCTGATAACCTTAAATCAGCTTCTGTAACAGTTCTTTCCAATGAATATATCTATGTTGGTGATTTAAAAAAAAAAAAGTATTTTTTTCTGTTTGGAAATATGAAATGTAACATATATGAGAGTTATTTTTTCTGCTTTGTTCTAAATTTCATTCTCTGCTATGCCAGGCAGTATGCATTCATCCTTGCTTTTAAAATGCTAATAATTAACTTTGATTCCAAGCTGATATAGAAATGAAGATAATTTGTATAATTCAAGCAGTGTGGAAACCACATGTTTGTTGCAGACTGAACTGAATGCATAGTGATATCTTCTGATTTCTGTGGTTAGTAAATGGTATAATTCATATTTTTGATTTATGTTTCAAGGTTTGGAAGTAAGGTTTAAGGTTTAAGATTTTCTTATTTGTTTTTGTTGTTTTGTTGTTGTTTTTTTAATTATTATTATTTTTTAATAATAATTATGTTACTCAGAAGCTTCTGGGAGCTGGAGATTTACAGACACAGTCATAACATAGCTTACATTACTGCCCTACTGCAGTACTGTTGCAGGGATAAGCATTGCCTAAGTACTCTGAATGACTTAGTAAGATAGAGGAATCTTAGGCTATATCTTCAATCAAGTATTCAGAAAAGAAGTAAACTATTCTGTTTCTAGGATGTCTTTTTTTACCATTAATCTCTTTCCTGTAGGTAGAACAAGTGAAACTTTCAGTTTTGAAGTAAATCACAGAGAATCACAGAACTGCAGGGTTTGGAAGGGTCCTCAAGAAATCACTGAGTCCAGACCCCCTGCTAAAGCAAGTGCCCTACAGCAGGTCTTACAGGTAGATGTCAGGTGGGTCTTGAATACCTCCAAAGAAGAAGACTCCAGTGCTTCATCACCCTTATCTTAAAGAAATCCTTCCTCATGTTTGTATGAATACTCATTCAGCTTAACACTGGTGAAAGACAGGGATTTGGTAGTCTTGCACAGTTGGTGAAATGATAAATCTGACTTAGAATTACTTTGGATAGTAATTTCTGGTACCTGGGAAATATTCAGAAATAAGTTTATTATGGTTTTTGACTATGGTTGAGACCTTGGATTGCATAATTCCTGCAGGTGGCTAAATAAGGAAACTTCACTTTGATTAGAGGAGTACACAAAGTTTTCAAACAGCAAACGCTGAACAAATGTATGAACAGTAATCTTAGCTTCTCTCTACTGTTTACCAGTTTAAGTTTTCCTAGGCTTCTAATCCTGAAAGGGCTAAAAAGTTCAATCAAGTCCTAAATCGTGGGTTTTGGCAAAAAGACCATATTGACTCCATTCTAGAAAACAAGCCCTCTTTTCTAACAGTGACACATGACAAATTTTGTTAAAACAGAAAATAATGTTTTTTAAAAAAAAATCTACTTCTATTTTTATGTATTTATTTATTTATTTATTACTGGGAAAATGTAGAAGATGATGAAATTGTGCGGATACTAAGAAACCCTGCTTGTTTTATATCATTCCTCATCCATCATCCAGCACAAGCAGCATGCTCTTGCAGCACAGAAGTCCAACAGTACCACAGGCTGCATCAAAAGATGGGTGGCCTGCAGGGAGAGGGAATTGATGGTCCCCCTCTGTCTGTGAGGCCCCATCTGGAGTACTGCATTCAGGACTGGAGTGCCCAGCTCTAGGATGAGATCCTGTTGGAGTGAGTCCAGAGGAGAGCCGATAATCAGAGGGCTGGAGAACCTCTCCTATGAAGAAAGATTGAGAGAGTCGGGCTTGTTTGTTCTACAGTAAAGATAAATATAATTATTTATAATAACACAACTGGGCTGGTTAAAACTGAATTGTAGTGTACTAAATAAGGGAGGAAAAAAGGGAAATAAAAGGAAAAAAATCAGTAATGAGGTATTCAGTCTGTTGTTTCAAGGCAAAGTTAACTTCAAAACCAGATAAGATTGCCGAGAGGCTTGTATCCAGTTGAGCTCTGGAAGCCTCAAGGGACAAATATCTCACAGCCTCTCTGGGCAGCCTGCTCCAGGGCTTCCCCCCCCTCATGATGAAGAACTTATGTGTGATCAGCTGCAGTTCCCTCAGCTACAACTTGTCACCAGCACACTTTGTGCTTTTGCCATGTACCTCAGGGAAGAATCTGTCTCCATCTTTTGTGCGTTTCTGATCTCCTGTGGAAAATGGTATAGAAAGAAATTTCTCTTTACCTGGAGGGTCTGTTGTGTGATGATTCCAGTAAGAAAGGCACTCAGACTTCATAAAGTATCACTTAAAATGCTAGTTAGTAGTATTAACACTATAAAGAAAAACAGAAAGCACAGATGATCTTCCATGTCTTTAGATACTAGGAACCTTAAGACTGCAGCTTGTTACAATTGCTCCAGGCACCAACTCACTGATAACAGAAGGTTTTGGTTTTCTAGAAAATCATGCAGATTAAATTTGAGGACTTCATATTTATTTTCTCTGTTCCAAGAGCTTTATTATTTGTTCTTGTTTGTTCTTTTGTTTTTTGTACTTGATATTCTTTTGATTGGGTTATGTTGTGTTTGTTTGTTTGTTTGTTTGTTTTACCTCTCATGATCTCATGCTGTTTCTCAGTTATTAAGATTACTTAGGTTTGTGAGAATCTTCAGTAGCTCTGACTGTGTGCTTATACACCCCACATCATACTCCTCACATTCTGAGCTAATGAAATATGTGTGCATATTATGCATATTATAATATGTGCATATAATAAAATATTATGTGTGTGTACTATGCATATTATTTACATATATATGAACACAGAAATGAATGTGTCTATGTGTATGTGTACACATATATATATAGAAGTACTGTCAAACACTCATAAACACATTGTAAAGTAAATATACCTAATGCCACAATAATAAAAGTGCCAATGATCTGATGTGAACAGAAAGCAATCTAAAAATCCATGTCAGCTAGCAAAACACATTGCTAACACGTCAGTACTAATGGCTATATAAATTTAAACATACATGCTAACATGATTTTCTATTCACAATTACTTTTAAATTAGATTTAGAATCAAAATAAAAAGTAAAATAGTAAATGAACCAACTTCAAGGTTATTCCACATCATGTGAAGATCCTTGTTTAAAAACAACATTTGGAAAGCTAAACCATTTTATGTTTTCATTGATCTTTGTTTTTCTCCTATCATATACTATTCAGATATAAAGTGCAAAATAAAGATGCCAGTTATCCATAGTAGATTTGGGAACCCTTGAGATTCAAATTAATTAAACCTTTTGACTCCACCCTGATATTATTTTACTGGAATTTTTTCATAAAACAGTTTACAGGCTGGTTTGGCCAGGTTCCATGATGAGTGGGGTGGGGGGATTTTGCAAAATCCGTGCCTCCAGAAAAGGGAAACAGGGGACCCCCGAATAATTAAAAACTGAGGCAATTATCTGAGGAGAAAGAAACTAATTTACTAAATATGGTATCGGAATGTAAGATAACACACTATAATACAATATAATTAGAATTAAGGCTAGTAAGTCAAATATAATGAGGGAGTATCTGAAAGCTGTAGGCCTTACAGTAATACTGAAGTGATGTGCACAGTCTGGACTGGCAGCAAGGAGAAGCAAAGGAGAAGACAGTGAGAAGAGTGACTAAGAGAAGAGCCCGATCAGGTGACCTTGCCAGGAGTTCTATCTCCTCTCTGACAGCAAAGCCCCCTGAAGAATGTAGTTGTTCTTCTCCTCCAGACAGGTACCCAGAACTGGAGCATTAACACTTTAACTCCCAGTGCATTACATGATGTTATGATGTAGAATGCCAGTAACCAAAAATCATAAAACCATGACAGCAGACTTCATATAAATCAAATTATGAGTGAAAGTCTTCTCTTATCCTGCTTTTCAGCACAGATGGTTGCAAGATTGGCTCTTTTACATGTCCACTGGTTAGTTTTCACAGATACATTATGATTTAAATTATCTGTTGTCCATATTTCCACATCAATGACCAAGAAAAACTAAGATTAAGAAAATAAATAACCAATGCAAAAATGAAGACAGATTATGGGGCAGATTTTCACTTGACATATGGGTGCCACTCTAGAGAATCTGATGAAAATTACTTGGTAAATGTAGCTGAAAACCATGGTACAATCCATCTTGCAAAAATAAACAACTTCATACTTTTTATACTGCACTATATATGACCTAGTTGAGCCAATGATTTCTTTCTGAAAGTAAAATATTTTATTATAGTGGAACTATTCATGCTTTTGAAATGAAGTTTCTCTTCAAATGATTGATATGTCAGGGGGGAATAAAAACAACACAGCAGGCTTTAGAGATATGAAGAACTGTTGAAGAGCAAGAAAAGAGGAGGAAAGTAAAATAATGACAATGGGGCAATCAAATGCTGATTCATGGTAGGGCATGTAGGCAACAGTTTTAGTCCCATAACCTAATGAATAAAAATTGATTTGGACTGCAGACAGAAACTTCGAGGGGTTAAGTAGAGGCTAAACTATGTAGAGAACCTACTTTCTTCATTTCCTTAACACTTTTCACTGAATATGTTTTCCTCCTATTGAATTCCTTTGTGATATATACTTATTAAATCCATATCTACAGAATGCCAAATTTGTAAGTATTATTCATTGTTTTCCCACCTAATTTTCTGACTCATTTCCTTATTCTATAAATAATTAGGAATTTGGCCACTAGAGAGCAAAAATGAGTTTGCAGTCAGCAGACCTACCAGATTCAGCTCTGCTCTATGTTTCCTTAATTCTGTATCAATTCGATTGGAAGGAAAGTATTTTTGGGTGGTAGTTAAAGACTACAGAGAGGAATCTAATGGGATTTTTAAAATGCCTAGACACCTAAATCCAATTAACCTTTATCTCAAGTGCCTTTAGGCCTTTCTGAAAATTCTAACCTAAGAAAATACACAGCAAAACATGAAAACTTGGACAGAGACGTCTGTTGCCTTTGCATACATTGCCATGCATCCTTTAACATTTCTTTCACTATACTGCCATTATTATTGTTCATCGAGATTATTTGCCAGTGATGACAAATAAACATAGCCATTACATATTGGTAGCATGAAATCAAAACATTCTGTTTTTTGACATGAACTTCTTATGGCTGCGAATTCTGGAGTAGTTACTGCTGACTTCAGCCTGCAACCTATCCTTGCTGCAAATCCTTTATAAATAGGATGCTCATGGACAGGAATCCTCCCTGAGTTTTGAAAAGTGCAGCAGAATGATATTAGGCTTAGTGTGAATTCAAGAGACAAATGCCATTTCCAGAGACTATCATTTACTACTTTAGATTTAACCACCTCATTGATGTTTCTCAGCCACAAAAAATATTCTTCTATATTCTTCTGTGCTTAGATGCATTCTGATTTTGCCATCCTGCGATGTCTTCTTCTTTTTTAAGATTTTTTAATATGCTGGCTGCTACTGTGTAAATAAGAGTTTTAGCCTAAACATCTAATGATTCTTCAGTTATTCTGAGTTTCATATGAAACTCTCTAAGAGTGTCCATAACTGAGATTATACTCTACACTGTGTACATCTGGAAGTATTTTACTCCATTTACTGGGTAAAGCCTTGCCTCCTGTACCTTAGGTCCCAGTTTGCCACAATTAATCCTACTTCTGGTATGTAAATTACTCATTCGGTACTAGAAACAACTCCATCCAATTGCTAGACCAAGCAGTAGTTCTTTATATCTTACTTCTCTTTCTCCTAATTCTGGTATGGGATAATGATTAAAATTTTCAGGTAGTAACTGGGTGCTTCAACAAAGCTACAGCATAGCATTTGAACTGTACAATGCTTCAATTAAAAAAAAAAAAAAAAAAACAAAACAAAAACCAACCAACCAACCAAACAAACAACACCCTGTATGACAATTTTGCATCATATAACCTGAGTACAATTGTGACTGATAATCCAGAAATTTGAATCCCAAATAAACAGTAAAATCCTTGTTTTCCTTCTGTTCTCTTGCTCTCTCCTGTTCAAACTTGAGCTATGTTTGAAAGGTGCAGAAATTTCTCCACTAGCATTAAGCCAAGGTAGAATGAAAGCAGTGCAACATTTCTAGAAGCAATGAGACTATTCTGGAAGCAGTCCAGTGCACACGGTGATGTAAAGGTGTGAACATCAAGATTTTGAATGATGCTGATTTGCCTGGGATCAAGTTTAGACATTCATTAATTGCTCACAGAAGACTTGACTTTAACATATGCTCTTGGGCATTTGGCTTTTTTTTCAGTGTTTCCCTGATATCAGTTAAAAACCAGAGAGAATACCAGAATTTTCCATATAGGGAGCCAGGGAAGGCAAATCCAGACAGCCTGGCAAAGAGCAAACTACTGCATTCGTATACTGCATACTGTTCTCTGGCAGCTGGATTTCCAATGTCACTCACTGGAATTTCATTTCTATACTGCATATGAACACTGCTTTGTATGCTTGCTAATTATTTTCTGGATTGTTAAGTAGCATTATCATTTTAACTTTGTTTATATGTAGAATTTTCTGAAAGTCTTGCTTAAATAACTTAACTACATGTCTTTGATTTTTGTGAGCACCAGAATGAGTCTGTGGAATTTATAGCACCTAACAGATCCTACCTAAACTAACAGCTTCCCTTGTCTTGTAAAATTTTATGCTTACGTAGGTTCAGATCTATACTGGAGACTTGTGTTTAGGACTGTATAAAAAATGAGAATACTGCACCAAAGCTTTTGTGGCTTGAACTTTTCCTGGGGATGCATAGGGCTGTGTTAATCCTTGGTTTCCTTTCCCATATGCATATGAAAAAGAATTTTATTGAGCTAAGGCCCCTATTTTACCAGCTGGAAACACTTTTTTTGGTCTATCAGTCTAAAAGGGATTAAAGCATACCTAGCCTTAAAAAAATAAGAATTCAAGGGATGAGGATAAGAATAGACTTTTTTCATAAAGTGATGATGTGATGATGTTTCACAGAAAGAGGTGAAAGACAGAACTGAGTGCTTTGGCAATGAAAACATGAGCTTATCAGTCATGGGAGTTTTTTTCATGTTTACTTTTTTTTCGTTTTTTTTTTTTTTTTTTTTTTTTCTTTTATCTTTCTCTTCTAATCTTTAACAAACTCAGCTGCACATTACCTGCTTCTTCACCCGAACTTCAGTAAAGTCCTTCAGTTCAAGCTCTGTATTTTTCTGCCTCTGTTCCTTTTTCCTCTCCTTGGTGTCATTACAGACACCTCAGCTCTTCAGGGAAGTGCACTGTCCCTGAGGGAAATTCAGGAGCTCCTGTCCCCCTGCGTCCCATTTGAGAGAACATGGGGAAATGGCCTCAAGTTGTGCCAGGGTAATATTAGGTTGGATATCAGGAAAAACTTCTTTACAGAAAGGGTTGTTATGGACTGCAATAGGCTCCCCAGAGAGGTGGTTGAATGTATTCAAATGAATGTGTTTAAAAAACATTTGGATGTGGTACCCAGGGACACAATTTAGCAGGAGGTTTTTAGAGTTAGGGTAGTATGGTTAGGTTTTGGTTGGACTTGATGACCTTTAAGGTCTTTTCCAACCTGAGCAATTCTATGATTCTATGATTCTATGATTCCACATTGCACAAAGTAACATGGCTCTGCTTGTCCATTCTGCACTACCACCCATACATGTTGTTTGCTACTTGGGCACTCCTCTCTCAGCAACTTCCTTCTGTATGTCATCATACCACTCCAACAATTATTTTATCTCATACTCCTTCAACAATTTTCTTCCACCCAGCTTCCTGGCTTATGAAATGCTATCTTCAAACTTTGTGTGTTCCCTCACAAGAATCACATTGATGTTTCCTCTGCTTAAATCCTCATGTTTAATCCATTTTATTCAAATGTTCTACACTCTGATTGACGTTGTCTCAGTGCTTCTGTCATAGTATTCTACTTATGCCTCTTAAGTTTTACACAACTACTGACCATCACAAACCACTTCTTTAATCAAGCCTGAACAAATTGTCTCTCCATGGGTGGTCTCAAGGCTATTGCCTCTCTAATTCCAGTCTTTCAGTCCCACAGACCATTTGATCCTTCTTACTTTTTGCCTTGATATATTACAACAACAATGGAAAATAAACCTTGCTGGGATTCTTCTCTTTTGAGAGCATGTGTTCCATATGCGTGCTGTTACACACAAACAGCAATAAATACACACAAATCTATTGTTTCAATATGAAGTAGCCTGATCAAAATGTTATCTTTCCATATACGTTTATGAGTCTTGGAGAATGATGGCATTATTTCTTAAGTGAAATAGCTGAAAAAATTTTGAATGCTCTCTAGTAGACCTCATTATAACCCCAGAGTTTTAAGGGGACTTAAGTGGTTTTGTTTGTTTGTTTCATAGTATCATAGTATCATAGTATCATAGTATCATAGTATCATAGTATTGTGCGAGTTGGAAGGGACCTTAGAGATCATAGAGTCCAACTCCCAGGATTCGAGCCCTCTGTGTAGCAGAGCAGCACTTCTACCCCCTGCTCCACAGGGGGGATTCGAGCCCGGGCCCACTGGTGTTTCAGATGGGAATTGTTTGTTTGTTTGTTTTTTGTCTTTTTCTTTCACTTTTACCATCTATGTGGTCAGTAATAAATAAAACCAACAAAAGGAAATTTTTTCACCTATACAGAATCTCCATGGGATTCAGAGGACACTTTCAGAGAAAGCGTGTGCAAAGGAAGGTTGCCAATATGGATTAAGGAACTTCTGGTGAAATCTGAAATCTGAAACTACTATGGTGATTATAATCACTATGGTGATTATACAGGCTTGCAGTAATCTTTTATTTCTGTTACAAACGAGATGGATATTTGTCAGAAGCAACATGATAGCATCTAATTTGGGGTATTATTGTAGTGGAGTTCAAACACTCAACAGGAAAGTGAATTATAACGATATTAGTTGTATTGTTGCTAGCTCCTTTGTTAATTTAAAAATTTCTTTGTCAAAAACAGTCAGTTTAGGTATTTCAATCTATAAAATTATAAGGCAAAATAAGATTATCTCAAGCATCAATTTAGATGATGTCACTTCTTTTAAAATGCTGACATCCTCTGCTAATCTATAATTATGAAAATGAATTTTGAAATAGCTGTCTTTCACTTTTGGTAACAAAACAGTGTATCTTCTTTGGGGAAGAAAATTTACACTATATTAATATATAGATCCAAAGACTGAAAACGGTTCAGATAATTGAAAATAAATCAATATTTTTTAAAGCCATATATTATTTTCTACAAGAACTGTATTAAGAATCAGGAAAAGTTAAATTTTTAGCTAATGCTTGTGATGCAAAATAAATGTAGAATGATTTTTTTTCCATTCAGTCTCATAAATGTTGATTGATTTAATATGTCTGTACTACTAATTTATTCATATTGACGTAAGTGCTCTTGATTCTCCCTTCAAGCGAATGGATCTTAAGGTGGAAACTGGGAAGAAATGTTCCTCCAACTGTAAACAATGATCAGGCTCTATAGGAGATGCATCTGATGAGATGCATCCTAGAGTCCTGAAGGAAAGAATCTTCAGCAGGGACTGTTGTGTTAGGACAAAAGGAAATGGTTTCAAACTAAAAGAGAGGAGATAAAGAATTGGTTGGTTGGAAGGTTGCCATCAGAGAGTTGTGGTTAATGGCTCTATTTCCAGGTGGAGGCAAGTGATAAGTGATGTCCCCCAAGGGTCATTCTTGAAACTGGTACCCTAACACCTTTATCAGTGAAACTGATGAAAGGACTGATTGCACCCTCAGCAAGTTTGTGGATGACACCACGCTGAATGATGCAGTTTATATGACAGAGGGAAAAGATGTCAACCAGAGCACCTTGGAGTGAGGTGATTACCGAGGTGATTCTAATGAGGTTCAACAATATTAAGGTCAAAGTTTTGCACTTGGGTCAGGAAAATCACAGATATGTGTACAATCTGGGAGAAGAATTCATTGAGAACAGTCTTACAGAGAAGGACTTGGAGGTTGTGGTGAATGAAAAACCTGACATAAACCAGCAGTATGTACTTGCAGATCTGAAGGCTGTATCCTGGACTGCATCAAAAGAAAGGTGGTGTGCAGGCAGGGGGAGATGATTGTCCTTCTCTTTCTGCCCTCATGATGCTGCAGCTGGAGTAGTGTACCCAGGCCTGGGGCCTCCAGTACAAGAAAGATATGGGACTGACAGAGTGGGTCTAAAGGAGAGCCATGAAGATGATTAGGTGACCAAAGTACCTCTCCTGTGAAGACAGGAAGAAGAATCTGATCTTGCTCTGGCTGGAGAAGAGAAGGTTCTGGGGAGAATTCATTGTGGATTTCCAGTACTTCAAGAAAGCTTATAAACAAGATGGAAATCTACTTTTTTACAGTGTCTGATAGTGATAGGACCAGGGGAAATCATTTTAAACTAAAAGAGGATCAATTTAAATTAGATGTTGGGGAAAACTTTTGACTCAGAGTGTGACTAGGTGCTGGAACAGGATGCCCAGAGAAGCCATGGATGCCTCATTCCTGGAGGTTCTAAAGGGCATGTTGGATGGGGCCCAGAGCAGATTAATCTAGTGCCTGATTTAGAGACTGGAAACTCTGCCCATGGCAGAGGAGTTGGAACTAGATGCTCATTAAGGTTCTTTTCAACCCAAGCCATTCTATGATTCTATGATAAAAAATATTTTTACAATAAAGGTAGTGAAGAACTGGAACAGGTATCCCAGAGAGTCGGTGGATACCACCTGCAGAGCTTCAAGACCAGGCTGCATGGAATTCTGAGCAACCTGATCTAGCTGTAGGTGTCCCTTTTAACTGCAGAGAGATTAGTCCATAACCAGAATGGCCTTACAATAGTCTGTTTTCTTTATTTCTAGAATTTCTTCATCTAAGCTTACATATTATTTAATGGTGCCTGATGCAATCAGAGCAGCTAGCAACATCTCAGACTGCCCCTTGAGAATGGTGGAGTTAGCCAAGGCTGAGCAATGATGCGCCTGGCTGGGTCAGGGCTATTCATGTCACTCAATATTCTGCTTCACAAATTCAAAATGACACAGTACAAGCAGACAAATCTGACCTCTGTCTGTAGTCATTTATTTCATATGTCTCTAGCATCCACAGTCTTTATATTAGGAGTACTGGAAAGTGAATTTTTTACTATCTTAGGGATTCATGAAATTTTGAACCTCCTTTTGAATCTGGAGATGTCACCTGCCTTTACAGCCTCCTGTGAAAACTAGTTCCAAAATACCCAGTGAATTAGAGTAGCTTTTAAATCTGATTTAACCTAGTATGCTACCAGTTCTAATTAGTGACCTCCTGGATATGTTATTTAAGGGTTATGAACAACAGTTACACATTTCTACTTATTGCCTCATGATTTTTAAATCTCAGTTTGACAACCTGTTGACAAACTGTTTGACAGTTTGACAACCTGTTTCTTTCCAAACTGAAGAATTCACTTTCTTATGGTCTTCTCATAAGTCAGTAATTCAGTTCCCTCTTCTATATTAATTAGTATTGTTTGTTTTCTAAATATGCTACATCTTGCCTGGTCTTTATTAATCAGCAGCTGTGAATTGGTCATCCCATCCTGAAAAGTAAGAAAATTTAATAGATTAATTCATTTGGGAATGGTCCTGAGCACAAAGAATCAAATCTAAAAGTGTTAATTTAATTTAATTTTATTTTATTTAAAGAAAATATTTAATAGTCAAAGAGAAAATGTATTAAGTCAGAGTTAAGATATAAATATAATTTAAAGCTCTAAGACTGTAAAATAAACAAGTAACCCTTTTTTCTTGTTAAAACTAGGAACTCTTCTGCTGTCTTGGAGTGGCAACTAAAATTACTGTGATTGCTCTTCCTCTGAGGAAAGACTATGCCTTGTATCCCTCATGTTCCTCACACAGAGTGTGATACAAGTGTATATTCCTGCCTCCCTGTTGGGTGCATAGACATCAGTAATTTTAGCCAGTAGTTAGAATCAATGGGTGTTTGAGCATAAAATGAGGAAAAAACAATCAAATTGTATGCAATAATGCAAGTTCCATAGGGATAGAAATTTTGTGACAATTGTGGAGCAAGAAAATTGGAACACTGAGGAAAGTAGAGCTGGCATCCTTGACAAGAAGCTTTGCAAAGATGATTTTGAAGAAATGTGCTTATTGATAGATGTTTCTCTTGAAACCACTGTTTCCATTGTTTCTCTCTTCACTTTTCTTTAAATAGTACTACTCCATACTGGAATTTTCTGCCTAACACTAATAAGACTGGATCTTGTTAGGCTATTTCCATCCATCTATATTATTTACTTCATATTCTACAATCATTTATCTCCATCTATCATCAAGAAGACACCAGGTTCTTCTAGCATCTTCTGCACTTGCTAGGGTGACAGCTCGCATCCTAAGAGATGAGAATGTAGGCTTCTGTCCCAAACAGTGCAACACAGGTATTAGTATATGAACCTTTCATATCTAGAGAAGTAACTAAATTAATGGGCATGCTTGGAAATAAGTTTTATAGGGTATATCTATATTGACAATTTGAGGCTAATGCTAATGTCTGGATTTGTATCACATCTTTTGGTAAACTCCATTTCAGGACAAGAAGTGGTCACATAAAATTTCCTCCCATTTGGGGAAATCTGAGCATGTGGGCACAGAGGAAGCCACAGCACAGGATGACAGATCTCCCAGTCTTTACAGGGATTGAGTCAAGAGTACACTGCAGACAGAGTTTGGCTCCCAGTCTTGATCTGGTCATCAGCTATTGAAGAATCCAGTTTGAAAGGTATCACTTTAGTTCATCCATAAGCACAAAATATATTTGAAAGCTCAGAGCACCAACTGCACAATCAAAACAGAAATCGTATCAAGAACCAAACAACATGAGAGAGGATTTGTGGCACCAAAACAAAATGTCTCCTCTGGAAACTTAATAGTGATCTTTTCAAAGTCTCACATTTCAGTGAATTACCTTTTGTACATAGCTGGGTGGTTTTTTTAACCAGATGGTATTGCCTACTGTGAATAAATTGACAGTGTCTTAGTCATCACTTGAGACCCCTAAAGAAGAAATATAATTGAATTCAGCTTTTTTGTTGTTTTTGTTGAAGACATGCAGTCTCTCTCACTTTTATGAAATTTCAGTTTTTAACAGTCTACTAAGATGTAATATATTCCAAAAGGGACAGTTGTTATTAAAACATTGTTATTAATAAGAATTTAATACTTATGATGAAGGCCAGGCAAAATCCTCAACATGTAGTTAAAAAAAAAGCTACCATTGATAGTGTAACTTTGATGAATGCTCTCAATCATTAACTGTTGTAGCATATTACAGCATGATTTTACCTCAAATTAAATTTCCTCCAATAAAATGTACGTCTTCTGACACAACATTAATTTTTAAGGAAAATACTCTTGCAAAACATATGATGTACACTCTCTGTTTCCCAAATTGTGGTACAAGTTACTGTTTTCTCTGTTTTGTGTTGTAGTTGATATTGTTTTGGTTTTTTTGTCATTTGCTTGTTTGTTTCTGTAATCTCACCGGTCTGTTTTCAACATAAGACTTTGGCTGGGAACTACTTAGCAAAAAGGACAGGCACAATTTGCACAATAAAAAAGGGCAAGGTGATGTGATTAAAATTGTTTTACTGGAGCTTCGGAGGGTGGGCAGCTGGAACTAAACTAGAACAGATATTGTTATGTCAGTAACTGCCCAGTTCTTGACTGGTGTGAGGAGAAGTGTAATTGCTAATGTAGTTGAAAGTTACATTTTTTTCCACTATTTATTTTCTACTATGCTTTTTCTTACACTCTAGGTGTGTAAATACATGCCTTAGGAATTATCTGCATAAACCAGAACACTAAAGAGTAGAGGACTCCGATATTATTAAAAGTCTTAGCCATCTTTCTGTGTACTTGTTTTTGATTATTTGTGAGTTTTCTTCTGATCCTTGCATTTTAACTAACCTAAGTGGCATCTACAGTGCAAAGTCATCAACAATTATTCATGTTCATCTCTATTAAGTCTTTTTCTTCTGTGTAGCTTTAGTGTCTGCACTTGACTTCTTACAAAAGTTGAACTACTCTGTGTGGCAGGTAATGTATACTAGCTATTTAACATATCTTACTATCAACATTTTTTATACTTGGTGAAACAGATTAATAATTTATTTAATAATTTTATAATATTCTAACAATAATTGTAACTTTCGATAATGAAATGCAATTTCACTGTGTGGATACTTTCACTCCCCAGCTTGTATTGGTAGCAGGGCTTCCCTTGACACAGACGCAAGACCTTGCATTTTTATTTGTGGATGATGGCTCTGCAGCATTTACGGAAGTGGACATCTCTTCCCTTAGCTCTCTGCAGCAGGATTCAGCAGTTTTTGAGCAGGCACACAGTGGTTGACAGCATTTGGAAATGTTTTGCAAGGGATGATGCTGAAGACAACTGGTGCACTTGGAATTTTGTAACTCCCCAGACACTGAAGGCACCGTAGTAATCAAAGTATCTTTTTGTGCCTACATAGCACTTTAGAAATACTCATTTTTTAATTGTCAGAAACATTCTCTGAGTGTTATCCTCACAGGACAGGCACACAGAATGAAACAAAGAAATTAAGGCAGTATTTCTGCAACTGCCAGTGCACAGCTCCACTTGTGAATAATGATCTGCTGCTCAGAGCTGCTCGACTTGGACAGGTATCACAGCCTCTGTGGTTTGATACAATCACTAGGTGTTCAGGTTTCCCATTGCAACCTGCCAACTGTGACAAATGAAACCTGTGTCAGGATTGAGACCATTTCTTTGTTCTTCTTTCTTTGTTCAGAGTGCTGGAACTGCATTATCTTCACTGTGAAACTCCACCTCCTTGCAGCTGGAGGTGCATGGTGATGGGTCTGAACACTCTGCAGGTGCCTGAGGGCTGCACCAAGATGGAACCCCTCTCAGAGAAGGGTTAGCATTGGCCTCTACAGCTGTCAGCTCCCCTGTCTTAAAAATTCATGGCTATAAAAATTCTAGTCTAGGTATTCTCAATTGTTTTGTGATTTTTTTTTGTTATTTATTTTTTTCTTTATAAAACACACTGTTTTAAATATAAGATTTGTATGCATCACCTTATATTTTTAAGAATTATTCATATAATGAAATGATCAATAAGAATTATCTTGTTTCATATTTCTGTTTTTAAGGACGTATTGACCTTTTAAACATGAGGTTTTATAATAAAAAATTAGCAACTGTAACATTTCAGAAATCTGTCTTTCAGAATGAGTAAAGACAGTCAGATAGAAAGAAAAATTCAGAAGGCCTAGGCAAAGGACATTCGCAAGCAATCTGGGCAGTCTGCCCTGGGTGTCACTGCTTGAGCAGAGGTTGGAAGAGATGGACCCAAAGGTCCCTTCAAACTTCAGCCAATCTGTGATTCCATGACACTAAAATCATAGCATATATCGAAAATAGACCACATGAAAATGAATCTTATTTCAGGTAAACTGGCACAACACTCTGAAAATGATCCTAAGGAATCATTTATTCATATTAGTACTCCTGAAACCACTAGTAGTGATTTCTAAGAAATTAACTCATATCAACACTGAGAGATTTAAATATTGTTCAAACTTACATTTACAAAAATAATACTTTGGCTATTTATATAGTGATCAGACAGAAAATAAACATAATGGTATAACTCATAATCTGATTTACAGACAATAACACAAAACTATCACCAATCCTATAAGTTTTTTCACTGTTGTTTTCATTTTCAATCATGATCTAATAAACAGCGTACATTTCCATACATATTGCTCTACAAATTGTGATCGTCAGTGTGAATTATAAGTTTACATAAACAAAATCCTGTTTACCAAAGGCTGAGCCTTGTTGGGAAGAATTATTTAGCTCAGAAGAAATCAACGATTTTCTTAAATATTGTTTGAGACCTCAGCACTTCCTATTTATTGTCTAGACAAAGACATTAGCACTTCTCAGATTGGGCAGGGGTGGTCAATAAACCTATAGACACAATGTTATCAAACCGACATTTTGATTAAGTGATCTACCACAGAGTCGTGGAATAGCAAGGGCAAATGTCTGAAACTAAATGCTAACCTGAAGAAAGAAAATATGTGTATAGAGACGGATGCATCCCACAGTCTAGAACTCCTTTAAAGAAAAGAAATAAAGAAAAAAAAAGAAAAAAAAAAACAAAACCAATAATCAACCTGCAGGTCTTGCCAAGCAAATGGATTTCAGCCAGTAAATCATGTCAGCATGGTTACAGTTTGTTAGCTAAGTGAAATAGAAAGACAACCTAAAGTGTAATTGTTGCTTTTATACATAAATATGTCTCTAAACACTGCAGTGCTTTATCTTGGTTAATCCTTTAATTCCTTAAGATTAATTATCTACTTCTACTTTAGTGCTTGTCTGATTCAGATTTGAGCCTAAGGAACCATTAAGACATGCCTAGGTTTGAAGTGATTAATCATAAACCACTTTTGCATTTGCCAAACTTCCCAGTAAAATATATATGGGATAGCAAAAGACAACAGGGATATTCTTTAGTTAATGAGATTTTTATGCCATGTTGACATTGCTATTGGTATGGTACAAAAGCTTCTTATAGTGGGAAATCCTTCTCAAATTATTTTGGGTATGGAGCAAGACAAGAAATGGGCCTAAATTTCAAGCATCAGTGTTGGACAGCCTATGGTGCTTTTCAGTCTTAAAAAGCTGCAGTAGAATCTGAGTTCTAGCTGCACTTAACGATGAAGTGGATTTCTTTTACAAGCTTTTGTATCATCACCAGAAAAGTCAAAAGGAGTGTGATCAAAACGGTGGAACATTTTGTCATGGATAAAATGGCGTAGCTCAAGATAACATTGAAACACTTAGATTCATAGAATCATCAAATCCTTAGAATTGGAAGGGATTTGTTTATTATTAAGTCTTGAGAGATTTTCTCCTTGAATTACAAGTGAGTTTCTAAACTCATCTAAAAATATCTAATGGACTTAAGCTTTACTTAATCTTGACTTGTATCCACGGCCATTACCTTGGATGTTCCTCCAGCTGCTTTTATCAGAACTCAGTACAGGGAAAAAGTATTTGTTTGATTTTCATCCACATGTGTGGATTTTTCATCCACTGTGTGCCCCCAGTGGTGCAGCGGTTTAAGCTGCTGCCTGCGGCACTGGAGGGCCCGGGTTCGAATCTCCCCTGTGGCGCAGGGGTAGAAGTGCCGCTTCGCTACACAGGGGGCTCGAAACCCGGGAGTTGGACTCGATGATCTCTAAGGTCCCTTCCAACTCGCACGATACTATGATACTATGATATGATACACATCATTTGGAACTGTTAAAAATAGCTATTACTTATGAAAATGCTCCATGGGCTATGGCCGAATTCAGGCCACCTACTCCACCGTGGGCTTCTCCATGTGCCACAATGGAATTTTTGCTCTGGAACACAGAGCATCTCCTCCCATTCCTCCTTGACTGACGTTAGTGTCTGCAGGTTTGTTTCTGTCATGCTTTTCTCATTTCTCTCTCTTTTTCAGCTTCTGTGCTCTACTTTTATTAACATTTTCTAAATTTATCACAGTGCATCACTGATGGACTCAGCTTTACCCAGTTCCCTTTTGGAGACAGCTGGAACTGCCTATGTCCAACTTAGGTGCAGCCCTTGGTCTCTTACTACAGAAAACACTGCTGCATCTTTCCCATTATGAAAATCTTACCATGCAAATCAAATATAGATTTCTATTGAAATGATAGATTATGGATGCATATCTAGATATACTGTGACACTTAAGTTATACAAAAATTTAAAACTAGACCTTATGATTTAATATTTTGTCCCTATCTATTCTTATTTCATTCAGTATATTTTCATCTATTTCTGCTTTATAGTAAGATGCTGGAAGGAGATTCTGGAGGCTGCAGCTTTAGTCTTTGAAACCTCATATAAAAACACTGTTCATTTTAAAGAAAGATGGAAAATATCCTGAAAAATAATGGCTATTTGTGATTAGCCTTAAACAATATATATTTTTTTTTTTTACATTAGATTATGCAGTGTAAATTTTGATCCTATTTTAAGCTCATGTGCTGAACACCATCCAACAGTGACAAATTTCTGCTGCCACTCAACTACTTATAAAACAAATGGAATAAAGATAGTACTCTTTGTCAGCTCTCTTAGAAAATATACTGCCCTCTTGCCTCCTCCATGATGAATTATCTCCTGATCAAACAGCTTCGGTGAGATCAAAAGTCTGCCCTCATGATAGCATGGCTTTAGTTCATCACTGCTGTGGGGCTTTTCTCATCTCCATGGCTACCTATGCTCAGGAGCTGATTGAAGAGTTTGGAGTTTTGTTGTAGAGGAATGCATATGAGTTTCCTGTATGGCTTTCATACTGTCACAAACAGTAAAAATATCTTGTGTATGTATAAAAAAAGTCACTAGCCAGTGCAGTAAGTACAATTGTGAAAAAAATTGATAGCTTCTAGTATGCTTACATTGATAACAATACAGTGTAATCTATTTTCAGTAGGGTACTAGAACAGAAGGCAAAAATTTTTCCTTCCATGTCAAACTGTCACTATGAGTATCTCCACTCAGATGAATCAGATTTACAAATGAGATAGCATTTTGATACTAAGTCTTCAAAATAAGCTACAAGTTACCACTTTTGAAGGGATTGTTCTTATATGTACTCCTGAGCTCCAAGGTATGTCAATGCGTAAGTTCGCTATAAAACTGAAGGAAGACTGAGCTGAAGAGACCAGAACACCAATCACTGCAGAGACCTTTAGATCCAGGAGGGTCAGTGCCTTTTTTCTTACATTTGTTTTCATCATTTTAAAGAGCTGCCTATGTGCTTAACATTTTCATAGTCACGTCCCACTGAGGTAAACAGTACTGCTTATCTCACGTGAAATTAAACACTTGCATAAATCTTAGTAGAGCTGCAGCCAGCATCTAAGTGGTTTACAGTAACCTTGATGTGTCATACTTATTTTGATACAGAATGCTGGAGCATAATAATTGAAATACTCAGAAAAGAGCTGTAGTTTAAATAGCATACAAAATAAAGGGAATAAAGGTGGCTATTATGAGAGTTGAGTGCAACTGAACAGTAAGAAGAGTTATTATGAGAGTTTAGTGCACGAAGACATTTCTCCCCCTGCCCCATTCATCCCTTAAAAGCAAAAATACTGTGTTTTTTTTCCTCTTTAAAAGGAAGCACTGATACCAACCTAGTGCTGTACTTTGATACTTACTGATCAATAACAATATACAATATCAGAAGAATTAAAACAACTACAAAAAGAAAATAAAATGGGAAACATGATACAATATGGTGGAACTCTAATTTTATAAATCTGCATATTCATTGCTCTTTGAACAACAGAGTAATTCATGACACCAAGAATGAAGAATTTTGGTTGAAAAAGAACAACCCTGAGTCTGGACTTTATTTAAAATAGATGGATTGTTATAATCTCCAGTTGAATTGTTATGTTCTCCTCAGATTAACTATGCATTTCGAGGAAGCTAAGCTGAACTGTAATATCTCACTATCCAGTGAATTACTTTTTTCTGAAAGAGAAACATCAAATGAGAAAAAGTAACCTGACTCTTCTTTTACAATGGCCTGATATTCCATTTAGTCCAAATTCCAGTTGCCAGCGTATCTTTCAGAGGGAAACTTTCACTTTTCTCATATATGTGAATTATACAACTGAAAAACTGAGGATTAAATAATAGAGGTTCACAATTAGCTCTGCAACCAAACAAAAAGCAAAGACTCTCTTATTGTAACCATCTTTGATTCTTTTTCAGTTTCTGAGGAATTTGATGCACTTGTAAGATTCATTCAGTTCTATTGCCTCCAATGTAATTTAAAATGGCTTTTCAATTGAAATTAAATTAAGATTTAAATTGAACAAGTAGATACTTATACATATTTAGTATATGAATTGTGCAATTAGCAAATGAGTGAAGGACAGCATCAGAATAAATACACCTTTAATCTAAAGGTATCATAAACCATACCTTCATCTTAGGAAAAACAAAAACAAAACCAAAAACAAACATTGAATCTCTTTTAAATTTGGGACAGTCACCTCTTTTTTGTCACCCCTACGAAATACAGCCAAAGAGTAATATTTGTTGAATAGCACTGATAGACGGGAATTATATGGAAATGTAAAGGTAATTTTCCCAGGAGCTTCTAAAGAAGGATAAACTTCAACCAATGAAAATGAGATCTTGGAGGAGTCTCAACAGTGATCACTTGAAGGAAGTAAGCTCTTAGGAGCATTAGTATTTTAAGTTGATCAAAAGTTTTATTGTATTTATTAAAGGAATATTAGATTTTTGAAAGACATAGAGATTTTGTTAGATAATAGAAGAAACTATAGCGTCTGCTGGCAAGTAGAAATACAGCAGTAAATTTTCTGATACATCACATCTTTATGATTATCTGGAAAGCTCTTGTCTTGATAGCTTAGCAGCCACAATGCATACTGACATATAGCCATTGGGCTCTGCATAGCTGTCATACACCTAGAGAGTTAATAAAAGATTTGGTGTTGTAATATAAGTGCATCTATGTTGAATCAGTCATCTATGGTGCTCTGCTTTACTGGTAGGGGTTTATACTGAAAATAGTTTCCACCGAATCCACTGGAGACAAAAGAAGTATCAAAGGGTATTATTTTAAAATTGTTACCCCACTGAGACACTGTCTTGCCTGCCACTTATGTTTCTGGCAAGCTGAGAATTTGAGTGATCTTTTTTGGTTTTTTGACTGTCTTTGAGTTTTACACTGTTTCGTTTTTAGTTATGAATACATACAACTCAACAAGAAAATTTTATGCTTGAGATGATAAATGAGTTTGGATTTTAATTTACTTTGCTTTTACCTGAATGTTTCTATGAGAATGGCAAAGGTTTCTTTAAAATAGAACACAAGATTAGGATTTGGATTTAACCATAATTGATTTATGGTTAAGAGAGGGACAATTCTGTAACAGAAGAATTTAAAACAGAGTAACTAAAGCTATTATATTTCTCAGCTGGATTTATGATATTACCATCTGCTATTCACTTTTCCTTTTTAGTTATAAATGGATATATTTCATTTATTGTGATAGTTATCCAGATAAAATAATTTTTGCCTGCTAGTATGGTACGATGTAAGTAATGGAGACAGATGTTAGCAACTTACCTGGTAAGAAAGCTCATCAATATGCTTATGTGCTTACACAAATATTTTTTTGCATATAAGGTAATAAGTACCCTATGTTCATGTAGCAAATGTAGTCTTTGACCCCGTATTTTCTTTATGGTCTTAAAGGTTTGGTTGATTTTCTAGTACATAAAGGAAAATAATAGAAACATTCAATATTAAAACATTAAAATAGTACATAGCATTGCAATTAATGAGAATACATGTCTTAAGAACAATAGTAAAGCTATCACTTTTGTGTTTCTTTATTTAACACAATTCACTGTGGGAAACCTGTGCTGTCATTATCTCACTTTTTTTTTTTTTTTTTTCTCTGCATTAAAAAATGCGAATTTCTGAGTTTGAAGGAGAACTTTATAAACAGGTACCAATTCTGTAAGTTTGAAATAATTGAAAGGTTTGTAATATATTTTATCAACTAACTCCACTGACTACAAACTTTTCCCACAGCAATGAATAACAGTGATTAAGTCTTTACCTTCATATACTGGAGTTATCAGCAACAGCTAAAATCTGCTTAGATGAATCTGGAAAAGTGAGAATTACTAACTTTACTAACTTCCACACTGGTGACATGCAGTTCTGTGGATTTTTCCAAAATTAAGTTTCTTAAGTTTCTTTTGAGAGCATATTCATTAAAGGACAATTACCTCACAATGATGAGAGAGAGGGAAGAAGGTGACAGCTGGTTGAGTCAAATATATTTTATCTTTCTTTGCTTGGAGGGGAGAAGGAAATAGGGTTCTTTCAAAGAGCACAATGTTGATAAATATTTAGTTCAATTAAAAATATTTAGTCTCTGCTATTTTTTTCCTTATTATTCTTGACAAGTTTGTTTTCCATTTGAATAAGGCAATGGAGATTGTGTATGAGAAAATTTCTGCTTTATTTATTGGTACTCATGAAACTTATTATGTTTCATATTGTACTATTTGAGATTTCAAGGCATCGAACTTAACTCTTTATTTTTTATATATTCATCCCAATAAAGCTCAAACACTTTAAAGAACACTGAAAAAAAACATTTAACAGCAATACTATGGTTCTACTGAAATTTACCTTTAAATTTAAGTGTATCATCAAAGGAATTTATTAAGATAGGTTTTACATTTTACATTGTCCCCTTTATATTCCCAAGCACTGTCAAAGGATTTTAGATTTTAGAGTCGGACTCTAAGTCTGCATTTATTTAATTAAACTCAAAAATAAAATAAAATAAAATAAAATAAAATAAAATAAAATAAAATAAAATAAAATAAAATAAAATAAAATCAATCTACATCATTACGAACACTTCATTACACATAAATGACTTTGTTTGAGTACATGACTGTCATAAACTGAAAGGCAAAACTCCATAGATACTGGGCTTTATTATTATCCAGCTATTATAAAAGAGAGAATACTATACTACTATTTCTTTTTTCACCGCATTTTACACAGTATTTAATAGGCCTAAAGTTAACTCAATTGGATTTTTTTACTTTTTTCTTTTTGTAAAAGAACACTATTTTCATATGAAAATAAAATTCCTTTCCTGCTCTCTAGCAAAACTCTATAACTTTACCTGCCATTGCATCCCTTCAAGTGATATGGCTCATTTTGATACTACCTTAGAGCAGTTTGTAAAATAGACTCTAAAAGCACTGGAGAGTTGAAATTAACTCCTACTTCTGTTTCAGAAGATTGCAGCTTAAGCTTCTTAGAACTCTTTCAGAACCTTTACGTAAATCACTTGATTTTCTGTGGAGAACTATTTAACACCAATAAATATTTAAATTCTTAAATAATCAAAGAAAAGAACAGAGATTGATTCTTTGGTGGGTAGTGGACCTATCCTCAGCAGAAGGACTCTTGGATTTGTCATATTTCAGTGGCATGCAGCATGAAGTCACAGTGATATAGAATTATACAAAAAAGACAAGATTTCCCTGTTTTCTTTTGTTTTCTGACAGTGTGGTCATTGCTTTACAGCAGCAAATTCTTGTGAGCTCTAGTAATATGATTTCTTCTTGTGCTGCAGAGTGATCCAGCTGTACTCCACTTTGTAATATTGTATCAGAATTAATGAAGTGGGTTGAGAGATAATTTCATATTTCTTGTTCTGCCTTCGCTATGAACACTGGTTACTGTGAAGATAGCTGGGTGCTTCAGATGTAATGAAAGATGTACTTAACAAATACATTTAACAATCTTCCAAACTGTCTGTAAGTAGTTCAGTATGACTGAACGTCAATTACTGTGCTTGAGGAATGCTTCATAAGAGAGGAAATGATCTTGTATTCAGTACCAAAGCCTTCTTGCAAGACCCTGGAAAAACATCCTATCCCTTTCTATTACGTTGTCAATATATACATAAATAATACCATTATTTTCCTTCAGTTTTGTCTCTTTGGATTTTAAACTCTGAGAAAACAGGAGTGAGTGTTAGCAATATGAAGTAAATTTCTACCTATATCTCTCTGATGCTCATTTTGTTGACTGTATCCAGGAGAACACAATGCAGCATTTTATACAAAAGCCAGTTATGAGAAGTTACTTAGACTGTAATCTGCCCATGCTTCTGACTCAAAGTATTTACAGTGGGACATGATTCTCAAACTTCACAGTTCTCAGTGTATCTATCAGTAGTGTACAAAAATGGAGTTTAAAGAACTAAGAGAAGTGTCTTTTTATTTTTGTGTATTCACACCAAATTGGCTATCAGAGATGTACAATATATATGCTACATATATGCATTTTAGTTCTCACACATACACACAATCTAGAGAAATCCTGCCAGCTATACAGCTTTTCTTTCCTTTAATTCTGCTTCAGAATTTGAGAAGTTTGAGTAATTACCTGAAAATATGGCAGTGTAACTTCATTAAAATTACCAGCCAGACTACAGTCTAGGAGATCACTTAATGGATTCTGACTTGGGAATTACAAATAGTCTCAGATGGTATTCAGTTACACTGACAGCATGTAGATCTTCCCTACTTAACCTGCTCGGTTCTCTGAGAAAATTAGATGGCTTGTGAGGACAAGAGAGGTCAGTGTCACTGAGAATATCAGCATGACAAGGCCAGACCTGGAGCTGTAATATCACTAGAGCTAAAGTAAGTGATTAGGAGAGACCAAAGACATGAACAAAGCACAAATCCTGAATCAAATAGAAATAGACTGGGGTATTTTTATTTTATTTTTATTATTATTGTCATTATAATTATTATAATTACTGTAATAATAATAATAATTATTAGTGAAGTTTGGGGTAAGTTGAGTCTGCAGATTCTTCTGTTTAAAGAGAAAAGTATTTTTGCTGTTTTGTGTTCTAAAGTAAATTATTCACCAGGGTGTCTTGAGCAGACATCCTCTACATTTGAGGGGCTATACTGGGTAGGTTAATGGAGCACAAATATATGGACTTAGTCGACAGCAGGAAAGAAAATATCATAACTGGACTGAGTTCTTTTACTACTAATAGAGTTTTATTAATGTACATTAGAGTGCAACCCCATCTATGCATTTTGCAACCAAATCATTAATAACTTTTATATGCTCTCTGATGCATTTGATTTATGTAATTTGTGTAACTCTGGGCTATGAAGATGATGGTTATTGCTACTTTTATCCTGTGATTTGAGCAAACCTTGGATCAGCAGCATTAGGACTGAATTCTTCTCTTTTCCTCATCATTATACAAACAGACAAATTGCCTATTCAGCAGTTTAAAATAAACATCTAGAGTATAAATGTATAAATAAGGTACGATTACTTACAAACTATTTCCCCAACAAACCTTCAATCTGTAATGCCATATTTTTGTTACTGGTCATGTGAGGCAGAAAAAAGAGTGGAAAATATAGGGCTAATTGCTCCTTCTGAATTCCTGGGCATAAGTGCTTGTAGTTTCCTGAAAGAATGTGTAAACAGATTATTTTTCCAGACTCTGATGAACCTCAGCATTGTCTGTCCAGTCTGCCTCACAAAATTGAGTTCAGTAAATGAACAAACAAAAAACTTTACTGCTAGAAGATTCTTTCCAACTTTGATCTCTCTCTCCAAAAACTTAGATAGTTGTGTAGCTTTTTTAACTGTTCAAATATTAACTAAAGTTTATAGGAATTATTGGATGATTTGGATGCAACTCTGTGAAAGACAAAATTGTTCCTCTTTTTTGTCTTAAAGCTTGCTTCATGAGGTCTTTCTAGTGGTAAGACTCTGACTAACAACTGCTAATTATCCAGGGGGGTGAATGGTGGGTGTCACCATTCCACAGTACCTACGCTTATGATTGCAGAGATAAGCAGAAGCAGGACAAGCAGTCTTTGTCAGGGGTGCAGGTTGAATGATCTGACCACTGCAAAAGGCTATAATGCTTGCACATGGCAACTGTGGCAACACTTTCTGCTGGTTTATCTGCTGAGCCAAGAAAGTCACACTAAACTGAGAGAAAAGAAGAAGAAAAAAAATCCCATGGAAATGGGGGATAAATGGCCCTCACTAAGCTAGGGATTTGGATACAAACTCCCAAAGACACCTTTGATGGAGAATTCCCTGAGGAATTCCCTTTGAAAGAATCCCCCAAGGCCTGCTTGATGCAGAGCTTCCTGGCTTTCTCCCATCCCCCGCAGTAATTGGACGAGTTCCTGAGACCAAAGGACCTACTGTATATCTCACTGGACCCACAGTGGTGACTATCTATTTTGCTATCTACAGAGACTCCTTGCTTATATTTCCTATCTTTTCTATTGCCCATCTTCCCTTCCCCATCTCCCTAAATGGCTAGGACTTGCAATAAATTGGTTGGACCAACATTTGAACTGTTGTTTCTTAATCTCACACCAGGTATACATATATCAAAGAACCTTGCTTCCCTCCTATAAAATGGAGTGAGACAAACTCCTGACTTTCATCCTTTTATTTGTATTTCTGTGTTACAATATCAGTGTAATCAGGTGTTCTGAATCCTTCCTCATGTATATTTTCATATTGAAATTTATCTGAGCATATTACCAATAAAGTAACATCCATCATGTGTGCCTCCGGTGGCGCAGCAGTAGAATTCCCGTTTGCAACACCAGGGGGCCCGGGTTCGAATCCCCCCCTGTGGAGCAGGGGGTAGAAGTGCCGCTCTGCTACACAGAGGGCTCGAATCCCGGGAGTTGGACTCGATGATCTCTAAGGTCCCTTCCAACTCACACAATACTATGATACTATGATGATCATTCTTCATCTATTTCAAAGAAAAGAAGTTCATAAGATTTCAAAGATACGTATGCAAACAACACAGTAAAATACCACTACGAGTGGTACTGGTCTTCAGTTGGGTCACTTCACTAACCCCTTTTCACAACTAGGTTCTGAGGGAAAATTTCCTTCGGGAGTTTACTTAAGTTCATCACTGTGAAAGAAGACAAATATACTGCTTTAGGAAGCAAAAAACCTAGAAAATTTGAACTCAGACTCCCTTTTGCCCTATGGTTCCCACTGAACCATAAATGCTTGTCCAGAGCAGAGAAATAAAGAAATAGGATAGTCTGCATTTCAAATTCTTTGTACCCTTTCAAAGAAAGAATGGCCACTGATTCAGATGCTGATTATACGTGATAGTTTTGTACCGAAGGAAAGAAAGAAAGAAAGAAAGAAAGAAAGAAAGAAAGAAAGAAAGAAAGAAAGAAAGAAAGAAAGAAAGAAAGAAAGAAAGAAAGAAAGAAAGAAAGAAAGAAAGAAAGAAAGAAATCCTACAGATTAGAAAAAGCTAAGTTTATTTTTCATTTCCAATAGCTAGGAATCCAGGTTATACTAGACCATCTCTCTCCTACTTTTGTACCCAGGAGCAGCTAGAGCATGGAAAATGAAGCAAAGAAACAAACATATAGTTGTGGGAATGTCAGCCTTGTCATAATTAATTACATATGTCTCTAAATGTCATCTAGCCAAATGTATCACAAACACTTCTAATATCTAAATATTGCATCATAAATTTTAGCCCTAGGTATGATATTGCCCTGTATTTAGGACAGATAGTATGCCACTGTGTATCGCAGCAAGCCCATCAGTACAAGACAGGAATTATGGAGTCTGTTTTAATTTTAGTGCATTCAAGAAACAATACTACAGGCAGATTTTAATTTTAAAGATTTCTTCTCAAGAATATAAATATATATATATAAATTTGGATGTATATATATCTCCAAATTAAAACAGTGAACACAATGGTTAGAGTTATTACATGCACATACTCTTTTGGTGAACAAATAACAGATTTTCTTGTACAACATATCTCTATGTTGGAAAAAAATGGTTTTATTATGCTGTAAGTCATTCTTTACGATGGTAGCTGCTAGTGTTGTGCACATAATTGTCTTTAGTTGTATGCACAGTTTAGTTGAAAACCCTACTATCTGCACCATCCAGTGTTTATTTGTAATTGCTAAGGCAGGACATAATACTTTCTTCAGGTGCTTTCCTGCCCAAAGAAATAAGTTAGTGTAAACAATAGATATTTCTTGTCCTTCTATCTTTTTACATCAGTTTTCCAGGCAGTCTTAACAAAAGTAGAAAGCAGAGAAGAAAAATAGAAGATGAAAATTAAAAGACATTAGAGAAACTTCTGCACCTAATAACTAGTTAAATCCTGCTTGGAGCAGAACAGAATTAATAACCTTCTGTTTCTACATCAGTCATCATCACAGAGCACATATACAAGTAGAGGTGGAAATCTTGATGTATTGTCATTCAGATAAGATCTGGTTAAAATCTTACTGCAGATAGATGCAATCCTTCCTCTGTTAATGACACAGTGCAAGTCTGTGAAAAGACACAACCAGGAAATTGTTAGTAAATTTTGTACTTTACTTGAGGGAATTATAACGAACAGTTAAACCATCAGTGGGAGAAGCATAAACTGTCTGGAATATATAGTGCCGCTACGTGAATGAGTGTTAGCAATAGGTTCACATCTCCATGTTTGCTTGTTTCTAAATTAAAGTCTGCAGGATTAAGTGAAGAAGGGGAAGGAAGGAAAGAGCAGTGTTCAAAACACAGGACTTTACTGTGCTATACTGACCCTAATTTCCTACTTTTCTAATGTTCCAGTTTGTAAAGTTACAATTTATCTGTTCTGACTCACCTTAAGAACTAATATGTGCCTGAGGGGAGTACCCAAAACACTGTAAATGAGACAGTGAACAAGTCTTCAACCAAAATTAAATGATTCTAAGTATTATATCATGATAACAAAATGAATTTCAGAGAGAGAGGGTGGAACTTACATGAAAATTTTTTGCTGAAAATAATATATGCCTTTCTTTGGCTGTTCCTCCCTGAAGAAAAGGAGTTCTCCTTTATTAAAATGGACTTTTTTTTTTTTTTTTTTTTTTCCTGCTTTTTTTACACGACAGTCAAAGAAATTCTATTCAAAATGTCTAAGAAACAGAATTTTGTAAAAATGAGAGACTATTAACAGAAAGGAGCAATCACCTGCTTTATTATTTCTCATCAAAAAAGCAAACCATTCAATGTGCTTATATTCCTTAGTCAAGAAATGAACAATGTTAGAAGTTATGTAAAGAATGTCAAACAATACACACCTTAGAAAATTGGAATAATATACAGAATAGGTCAAATTCATCCCAGATGGAACTCAATTGACTTGAACAGGCTAAGAACGTCTATTGCAATTATGAAGTACACAATAATTCATATGGGATTGTTTGTGCATCAGTTGTTTCTAAAAGCTTGAAAAGATAAAAACACAGAGGTTCACATTTTCATTATTCTCAGCACTTCTTGCTGTTACATCTGAAGGGAAAGTAACTTGAGTTACTTTTCACTGCTCTTCTGCATTAATTTAATCATTAAAGTGTATCTTCACCAGAGACAGCACCAAAACCTTTGAGGAGAGAGTCCAGATGTGTTTTCTTAAAAGCAAGGAATATTTTAACAGTGACTAGACAAGAGCTAATCTGAAACATATACATTAGATGACTGAAAGACATCTGTGGTATTTTTTACTTGCTTTCTTTTGCTTTTGCTTTGGTTTTTCTAGGAAAGGATGAGTTATCTTATTAACTGTAAGCTGGAACTGGAGTTTAGCTTCAAGCCCAGATATATGAAGCCATTTAGGTTTAATTATTCTCATGGGAATTAGGAACTTAGACAGCTTTAAACATCTTCACATAAGAACCAAAGAATCTGTGCGAAGTTGAGAGATTTCAGCTCCCTTTGAAGTCAGTAGAAATCTAGCAGTCCGTAGACAACAGCCTGTACCTTGCAGGTTTGAACTCTAAGACAGCATCGCTATTTTAAAAGTGTCTCGCTTTAAATAAACGTATATTTATTTAATACTGTAAAAGTAAAACAAAATACAAAGGATTCTTTAATATTTCAGCATTCTAGAACAGAGAAACACAATAAATGTGGAGCAAGATATTTTACTTCTTCCTATCTATTTTTTCTCACATTACCTCATATTCATAATGTCTCAATTGCTCTTAAAGAGCAGAGGAGAAACTAAGTGAAATCATAACTTAGGAGAAATTCTTCAAATAGACCAGTGTCAGACTGCTAAATATTTCAGAACCAAAAATTTTTGCATTCTTGTTACAAAATGACATCTTCTGCCTTGGATTTTGTAGTCAGATTCCTCCTGAGAACAGGCAAAAATAAAGAATATGTAGTAAAGAAAACCATTCACAGAATCAAATAAGGCATCTAGTGTAGATGAAGAGACAGTTCAGATGTACTTTTTTTTTTTTTTTTTCCATTTTTTTCTATTTTTGTAATTTCTATTCTCTTTCACAAAGCCCATGATTGCAATACGTGCAGCTTGGTTTTGTATCTTCACCAGATTTAGGAAAAAGTGAGCAACATTACAAATTGCTTATTGAGAGACCCAATACATATTTTAATCACATTACATGATCTTAATGATTATACCCAAATCTCTTTTTTTTTTTTTTTTTTTTTTTTTTCTGCATGGGCTATTAAATGCTGGTAAGATATTTTAATTTTCAGGAACATATTTTGCTAACTTTTAAGTCAGATTGTGTCTCAAGATGACTTTTTGTGTGTTGTTTTGTTAGTTTGTTTTTCTACTAATTAATTATTTGGCTTCCAGCTTTATTTTCTATGCTGTTCAAAACAAATATATTTTTTTTCCTATTTTACACATTCTTCAGTCTGGACAGCTAGAGAGAACATGACTGTCTCACCCAAGACATAAGTGAGGTTGGTATTTCTAGTTTAAGAAATGGATGTCCCACTGCCTTTCTAAAGCCAAAAACATGACTTTACCCCTGCCAGAGGCATCATAGGGAATGGAAAGTTTATTATGTTAAGCTGCTAGGGCTTCAGGCTGAATAGTGCATGAATAATGAATATCAGTGCTTGAGTAGATGTGTTTTTGCTTACGCCTCCTGAAAGTAACATACGTAAATACATTAAAGAAATCTTAGGTTATTTGGATGCCTAACACCTGTGTACCACTTAGCACATCACATATAAACAGCTTAAGAACTTTCAAGGATCTTTATGATGCCTAAATATTGTTTTAGGAATCTGCACTGTGTCTATGTACAAGGGCCTCTCCAAAAGTTATGTGTCCTCTTTTATTATGTTGTCCCAAAAAGTCAGAAGCAGATGTTGGTGGTATAGCAGTAGAGGTTGAATCCTCCCAGCAATATTCTGTTACATTTTGTTGCAGTGTGACAGATTGCAGCAGTGGAGCAGTATGACACAATGATATCTGACATGGAAGTGTGTATGAAGCAAAGATGTGTCACTGAATTCCTTCATGTAGAAAAAATTGCACACACTGATATTCGACTCTTACTGAATATTTATGGAAACCAAACAGTGGATGTGAGCACAGTGAGGTGATGGGTGGTATGTTTCAGCAGGGGTGACAGGAATGTGAAAGACAAGCCATTTTCTGAATGACAATTCACTGCTGTCAAACCACAAAATGAAGGGTATCTCAATCATCTTCTCTGTGTGAACTGATGTATTATGATCATGGAAATATGTACAGTGCTGAATACCATCTTCAGTGTATGGGAACAATGAGGGCAAAATATTGTTAAGTTTGCAGCAGGTGTGTCCCATGAATTTTCACACAGGAACAGAAAGAACACCATATGCAAGTATAAACCTTGAAAGGTTTCCTCAAGGGTAAGGAGCACTCTATTTCTTTAGCTATACTTAGAAGTCTAAGCAGACCAGGAAGAAATAGTGTGTTCGGTCTTAACAACAGTCAGAGGTAGAGCAACACCTGGTGTATGAGTTTTCTACAAGAATTTTTTCTGAAATTGCTAGAATTTGATAATAGTATATTCAGAAATGAACTACAGGATGAAGGGAGAGGAGTTTCCCCATGGTAGTAAGAATTGTCTATTTGAGGGATCCTCCCTACTACCAGGAAGAATTTGCCATGTGAGTTGATGTGAAGTAGCTCTTTCATGTAATTCAATGTAGACCTTTGGCAAAGATGCAGAGAAAACCTGCAGAGACAAGAGACTGAATGCTTGGTATAAACGTCCTCTGGGATTCTGAGTTTGTCCTGTTCGCAATACCTGAACACCATATGGAGTTTATTGTCTTGGTAATGAAAAAGAAAGGGACAGTTAATGTTTCATTTTAGAACTCAGAGAATTTTGCTAATGAATTACTATTATCACAATGGATAATGTATAACATTTGTTATTCTTGTATTTAGAAATATTGCTCCCTTGTTATCTCATCTCTGTGCTATTTTGTATAATGCACTTTACCTTATTGTTATTATTTATTATGCACTCTGTCAGGGTTCATAAGTAGTGAACTGCTTCTTTTTAATAGTCTCAGAGAAAGAATTTGGGATGAGGGCTGGAACTAATGGTAATTGACTTGCTGGTTATGACTATGAAAGGTTCCCTATCTTCTTCAACTTACCTCTTGAATAGATATCTGTATAGAGAACTTACATAAAGATCAGCTTGTAAAGAAATTCTCAGTTGCCCTTCCCTCACTATCTTTTCCCATCTGCTCTTCTTGTTGTTGAATTCTATCAACACCGCTGTATGAAAATCATTGTACTAATCTACTTCATTTTTAAACTTTTAGAATCCACTCAATATTCAAAATAAAAACAACAAACAGCTCATTATATAAAAAAGCTTTTTGATGTAAAGGGAAAAAAAAAAAAAAGAAAAAAAAAGAAATATGAAGCAGATTGATCTCAACTATCACACTCAATCCTTTTCTCTACATGTCTGATTCTCCTCTTGCTGTATCCTCTCCTACAATTTATCAATAAGCCCTTCCTCCAGGTTGACCCTTTGTCTTGATCAAGTACAGTGCGTGGGAGCAGAATGAAAATTATTCCTACAATAATATATACAGTTCCAACAGACCTTTGCATCTATTCTAATTTTATGATTCCTTCTTATGGCAAATAGAAAGAAGAAGATATTTCCAGAAGGAATTCTACTTATCCTAGAACAAATGCCTAACATGCATCAAACTGATCATTCTTAGTAGGTTTCTTTTCTTTCATTGCTTGTGAAAGGGACTCATCTTGAATAATAACAGAAGTCTAGATAGATATCTAGATACAGGAGATTGGGTAGATGTGTCACTTTCTGAATATTTATTATTGTTTCTCTTGAAGCCAGTTGTTGTCAGATTGGATTGAAGAACTAAAAATTCCACTAAATAAATTTCATTTTCATTCTTGCCTTCCATAGGCATTATGCTTACAATAATAGTTTCTAAACATAAGAAAGAAAAGGAAGAGAGTATTTTGATCCTGGTATTTGAATATTCTGTTATTCTTAGACAACTCACTGATAAAATGGAAATTTATTTGAATACAGTAATTGAAGAATAGTCTGTGTAGCAAAAATCTGTTTCTTCCTCCCTTTTTTCAGCCCACCATACAATGGGCAGTCTGCTCTGTAAAACTTGCAGATTATAAAATGGAACAAAGTGACTATTTTCTGAGTTTTCTGCAAATCAAACCAATTCTTAGTTTCCTTGATACAAGAGTTCTGTCATTCCTAGTATTAACAACAGACCTTACAAAGACAATGAAAGATGAATTATGTAATTTTTTTTTATTATTATTTTATTTTATTATTTTTTTTCTCTTATAAAACCAGGATGTGCCATGATGTAGATGTTAAAAGTAGATACACAGTTTATGGCATTACTAGTTCCATATTATGACCAGAAATGTCTCATAGAACATCTAGGAAGAAATGCACTGAAGAAGATAGATGCAGCATGAATAATTCCTGACCATCCAATACAATTCAGAAGTTCTATATTTCTGCAAAACAAGCAAATGTGCTGTCTTTTGCAATTCAAGTGTAATAAAGGAGCTGATGCAGAAAGCTCTGCACATACTTCTGGTACTCAAAATAATTCATTCTAATTGTCAAACACCTAAGGCAAAATTTTGAAACAGGTCTACTGTTCCAAAGCTGTAAGGCTCTGTAACCAGCATTGTTTTGATGATTATAAGTTGTTCCAAAATATCAGTCAGAATTCCAGTAGGTATTCCTGTTTCCAGGAGAATATTAGTCTTTCCAAGACACAAACTGTCAAAAAATCCTCTGTTATTGTAACACTGTTCATTACTACAGTCACTTACCAGAATAATTATACAAAATCAGTTATTGGGTGGCATTCCTTATTTTTTAAAACAAAACTAAATAGCAGTAAATTGAAGCCCTTATATCTCAAGCCTCACATAGTCCACAGGTTTTATTTAAGGCTAGATAGAATTTGGTCTCCAAGATAGAATGTTCCTACCATTCATGTGGGTTCAGACTATTTGGTGTGCAGCAATTGACCTGTGAATCAAACATCAAACAGGGAATGGAGACTTCTGTGCACTCCTTTCAAAACTGAACTAATGCTCAGGCCAAAAAGGCTAAAATAAATATAGAGGAACATATCCATCACAGAGTTATATATAGAGTACATATAGAGTATAAAGGGAGTTATATATATGTATCCATCACAGTTAGAGTTGTGTTAAAGGAATATTAAAGTTGCAAAGTAAAGAAATAAAAAAGTGATCAGGAAACATGAGTTGAATACATTGAGTCTTCCCTATTTAAAAATGTTTATTTCCCTAATTTCCATATTACTAAATGAACTAGGATCATTTCTTAAGGATCCTATAAAACATTAATAGATAACATTAATATAATATTATCTACTGTTTTTGTAGGGAATGTATTCAGAGACATGAAAACAGATACAATTTGAATAATGTTGGAGAGAGATGAAATGGATTTTGTTCTGGGACTCAGTGACAGTCAGACAGTCATCAGACAGTCGTCTTCATTTGAGTTTGCAACCTAGGTTCCTTTATAGTACACACTGAAAAACAAGCACTTTTTATGGTAAAATTCCTTTTGTTATAATCTAGATGTCAAAACTAAAAATAAAAAAATCAGATGACTCATAACATAGCAGACCTTCAGCTTCTTTCTCATCTGACTATACAGGAATTTCAGATCACTGTCTTGTATGTAGGTACACTCAAGACAAACACCTAACATTTACACTTTATGCACTCTATGCCATTGTCAATCTGTGTAGAAAGTTGATATGATACATATTTTTAATTTAAGGAGGTTCCCGTATTTCAAACATTTTTATTCTGTCAGATCATTTTCTGGCATATTGTTTTCTGTATTATCTATGTGTAAATCAGTCCAGGAAGGCAGAATTGAACATTTAATAGCAGTGCCATATTTAGCTATTAAAAATTAATTTCTCTGATGTTAAGAAGGGAGGAGGAGTGAGATTCTTGATTAAGGTCTTCTGGCCAGCTCAAAAATATCTATATATATACTGGGAAAATAAAACCCAACATTTTAATTTTAAAGATAAGATAACAAATTTCTTCATTTACTGTTGTAGATGCTAACGAGGTTGAACCTTGCAGTATTTGGAGGGGGGGAGAGGTGGTAGGCGGCGAGCAAAGATTTCGGATGTGACGTGACAGGGGCCCCTCCTTTTTCTGTCTCTCACCTTGTGATGTACCTTGGCGCGCATTTCAAACGTGCGCCCTAGGGGGCGTAGACGAAGTAGTAAGGTATATAAGGTGTTGATTACTCCTAATAAACGCCATTTTGCCACCTTTCTTGATGAGTCACGGTGGTCTTTTTGGCCCTAGCGAGGGTTTCGCTAGTACCTGGGCAAGGGGGGGTTTGAATTATAATTGTGCACGGCAACAATTTACTTCCTTAGTTTTCTTCTTGGCAGTGCTGTTCTTCAGTCCTTAGCACAAATAAAATTTGTTGGGAAAGGCATTTGATGCCTACTTCAGGTTAGGAACAGAGGCAGTTTTGAAGCTTGCTATACTTATATAAAGAAACCAAAAAAAAAGTACAAACATTAGAAAAAAAGGAGAGGTTATCTAATTAGGCATTTTTCCCCCATCCCAGACTCCTCTAGTAGCCTGAAAATCAACTGGACCTGGGACTGCTAGATGTCCTTAGCTTCTTTCAAATAGTCCTGATCTAACAACTCATGAATTATAAGAAGACAAAACCACAAAAAAGAAAATGATAATAAGCACCAAATATAATGATTTCTTAAGTGTTTCTAAGGCAAATTTGTCAGGAAAACAAAAAGTGACAGAAACTGAAACTCAAATCCACTAACAGTGTACCAGGCTATGCAGGTTGAAGCTACAAAGGGTAAATTCAGGCTCTCCAGCATCATCTTCCATGACCATGGAAATCCATGATGGACTTGCATCAAGCAAAGCTTCACATCTCCTTCAAGCAGACATGTGGAGGCGACAGATCCTCATCTGTTATATTACATAAAAGGCATATCTTTACTCCTATATTACACACTAGAGAATGAGCATTAACATACAGCTGCTTATCCTAATAAAATATTAGATATGACTGACTTGGTTTTATACTGCAGCAAACAATTCTCTTGTATTGCTTACAAATTAGTCTCACGAAACTTCTGAGGAAGTTGTTTGGACATTGTTGTTTCACCTTGGAAGTTAACAGGGATGCAGATCATTCTTTCCTGGGCACAAATAAGAAGAGACCTTGGAATATTTAATTTCCTGGTAGAGGTGCAGCCAAGCATTGAGAATCCAATTGGATATGTGCTCCTGTGTGGGAAAAATACATAAGGCAATCACTTTAACACCTTCAGCATTTGAAATAGTGAAGGTAGGATTAGTGGATTAGGGAGAAAAGCTACTTTTTTAGGAGGAGAAAGAACAAACATTGCGGTCTTCATTTAGCTATTCCTTTGAATTATATTTTAAAATTAAAAAACTAATAATTAAAAATTAAAATTAAAACTACTTCAGTGAAGACTTCTGCTTATAAGAAGACAAGCTATTGTAACCAAAGTCTGAAGGATACAAAGGAATGGTAATCTACATTTTGGTTTTCCTGACTTCTGTGGACAAATAATGAACCTATAAGGATACTCTGTGTAACTTTAAGAGATCATGACCTATGTTTAGACTCCTTGCCTTCTTCAGAGTCTGCCTTAGGCTATAATCCAAAGAGCACTTTGTGCACAATCAGTCTTAATGGACTCTTGATTATATCTACAGTCTATGCCTTTGAACTCCAGAAAGTGTCCTAAATGTTTCAGAAAGTCACTAGTTCATTTAGACCTTTTATTAGTGCTTGAACTCTAGACCCTTGGGAATATTTTGTTAGTCTATATTATTGCATGGATGTTAGTATTACCTATAATTTTGGACCTGAACAAATATATTTCCAGGTTATGCTGCACTGACACAAGTCATTTTATAGACAGTGCTAAAATGCCTCAAATAACAATCTACTTCATATCTTTCACCTTTTCTGCCCTTTTGTACTTCTTAATTTTCCTGATGCTAAGTGCTTGCAAATAAATAAATAAATTACACTCCAGCCTGTAATAGCCAAATCTTGGAACTGTTCATGCAAAGAGAGACAGCATTAATAAACAACAGTGAAACCAGAGGAATACACATATTTCCAGGGTGAAAATGACTAAATGATATATATCTGTTCCTGCAGAATTGACAGTAGTTATGAGAAAGGGCTGTGGGGATAATCTTTTGCACCCTGAAATTATCCTTGTGCATGTGTGGACACACATGCATGTTCATATACACACAACATTTAATCATCATAGATCTCTAGTTCAGCGCCTTGCAGTGATCACCTCTATGTGTATAAGCATGTGTAGATAACTCCAAGGCCAATCCAGGTGTGCTGAGCAGATATACCCATAAAACCATGTCCTATCTGATTTCAGTAACAATACTTTAACAGTTCTTCTGTCCTCCCCTTGTGTTAGTGAGCTTCTAATTCTGACCATCTACACTGACAAGGAGTGCTAGCACTGAGAGGGTGCTGGAGGCAATAAGCAGGGTCATTCCACAGGAACTGGGTAGTATTAAACTGTGGTGCCGAGATCTTGGTTTTAAAAATAAAGAGGTACCAACTCTTTAAAAAGAACTTTGTGGGAAAGTCATTCTGTGTCAAAAGTGCCATCACCAGTTTTCAAATCACCAATAGCTCTAAAGGCAATCATATACAATATTTGTGCTACAAAACCCTAACATATAAAGCATAAGATAGAAGACACAATCTAATACCTACTACAAATCACCAAACCACAACAGAGAACTGAATGTTACTTTCAGCAATCTTTATCCCTGTTGAATAGGGGTTATGGACTGCTTATAATCTGGGATTTCAACATGAATGATACATACCTCAACTCTGCAGGAACTAAACATCCTCGGGAACAATAAATTATGATCTGTTAACATTTACTCTGATACTAGGAAAGAAAGCAGGGTATATTTTTGGTGCACTAGGATTGCCACTTTCCCATGGCTGGAATCAATTGTAAAATCTTTGAAAAGCTTTTGAGCTGGAGACCATTGTCAAATCTTGAAAAACCATTTTATCCACTGTCGTAAACATCTGACAATGAAAGCAGCAAGAGTAGACAAGGAATTCAATGTATACAACTTAATAAGGAATAAAAACTAATTTTCAAATAATTTTTAAAACATTATTAAAAATTATTTCAAAATATAAATTTCAAAACATTAACTCTATAAAACACAAGAGTGTTGATTCTCAGAACAAGATTCAAAACTCTTTTCCTTCAGTTACTGTCACAAACATTTCCAATAACTAATCATCTTAACCTGCTGTCTTTCAGAGCAGAGCTTATGCTGAGCCACTTGGCAGGTTTTGATCTTAAACAGGCTTATTGTTCTCAAAGGATCATCTCTTTTGATTAGTGGAAAAACAATGAGAAAAACCTCCAACCAAAGACAAACTTGTGAACATAGCAGCTTTTAACACAGTTCCTCAGTATTATACCTTTTCATGCTACAACTCTTCCAGATTCACTCATAGTGCTGATCATTTGGCAACAGATTTTATCCGTATAGAAGGTTTCTGGCATCATCATTTATCACTCTTGCCCAGAAGACATTCATCTTAGCGTAATTACTAGAGCCTGGCAAAATGACATACATTGTCTTTTATTTGAAGAACATGCCAGGCAAAAGGGAAAACTGAACTTTAGCCACCTGAAGTCCAAAAACATGGGCTTTTTTTTTTTACTTTTTTTTTTTTAACTTTTTTTTTTTTAACTTTTTTTTTTTTTTTTTTACAAATATTTACACAAATATTTGTAAGCATTTTCTCTTTTCCTCTAGGACTGATACAACATGGTACTTAAATAGTATTCCCTGTCATTGCTAGAAGTAATTCTTTTCTTACAGATGGAAACAAATAAGTAGAATAAGTAGAAAAAAAGCAGGAATCTACTGCTATAGGAAAAATCTAAATGTTTCACGTCAATTTATGTTGAGTAGTTCCATTATCCTATCTTAACCCCCAAAATCCAACTAGTTGAAGCATTTTGTGAATGAAACTGCACTTCTGGTGCATCAGCTGTGAAGGAGAGCATCCTTTAATAGAGTTTATGATAGACTCTAAAGTATTAGAGTGCCATTAAGATGGATTTTTAAAAATGAAGTTATTGAAAAAAATTTAAGACTAGGATACATTACAAAGAAGGATTGTTGCAAGGCACTCCTTCAGTTAAAACAATGATCAAGACAGGTAATTCTGTGGGCATTTTCTAGCTTCACAAACCATCAACTTCAAATATCCTCCAAAAATCCTAAAATGTTGAGCTGAGTACATCAGTGTGTAAAGTATCCTCCATTTTCGGTGGTACTTTGTTTCAGTGATTCATTATCATTAAAGTGAACATCTTATTTTTTAATTTGAATTTGTGTTTCTTATAGCTTTTATCAATAAATTATTATCCTTGTAGCATTTGATATTTCTGCTTTGTGAAATACCTGTCATTCCTTAATCAAGTTACTTTTTCATCCTGCCAATCTGAACAAATTGAACAAATTGAACCCTTTTGATCTCCCTTTTGAGCTCTCTCTGTTTTGCCTGTTTGTTTGTTTTTTAAGATGTTTTCACTTTTTTTTTTTTTTTTTTTTTTTTTTTTTTCGTGAACCTTTTAAAAGTACAAACTCCAGGAATGGTTATGGTGATTCAGCCTATGCTTCTATGGAGGAAAAATAGCTTTGAGGTCTTGTTTATTGTTCAGTACCAGAGGACAAACAAATAAGATAAAAAGATAAAATGTTCATAAACATCAAACGTGTTTGCAAAGCAAAGTGAGGTTTTCTAGTTGAAACCTAACTATATGGGACATACAGAAGGAACTCCTTCTGGAACTTTACTTAATAAGCAGAAATTAACCATAGGGAATATCTTTCCCCACACCCCTCATCCCAATAATTACAGGTAGGAGATCAGAATTTTTTCCCTTAATAGTAACATGCCTCATTATAGTGTTACTCCAGGCTAGACTGTAATATATCAAGGAAGAAAAAGGAAAAAATGCAGAGTCAAGCTATTTTCTTCTTATCATAAGTAGCTCCTCTAGTCTTTCACAACTTTACATATTTGTCTTTATGGATAAGTACAAATAAGAAAGGAAATTAAATTGATCTAGTACTTTTATTTTAAATCTCCCTTGATATTACCGACATAGTGTTGCACTGCTGATCTTTTTTAAAGTCATGAAAAATAATTTCATCTCTGTGCTCAGGACATTTGCTTATTTACTCTTTACATCGCACATATTTCTAGCTCCTTTAATTACATGGCATGGCTTCTCTGTCCATCCAGCACCCCTACCTTCCCTGCTTCACAGGTCCTCTGCTTGCCAGCTAGTCCAGTTTGAAGTTTGCTGCAAACATGCAGCACTCAAACATTCATCCAATCTGCACCCTGTATTCAGTACATCTGGGCGTACTAGCATGGATAACATTAATGTATCTTTCAGCTATGAGTATTTTCATATCTTGATGACATAATTTTGCATATTTTTATTTGTTTACAGAAATAGATCTAATTTAATCCTTCCAAGAGTTTTCAGGTAAGAGGAGATGTTTATGCTTACCTCAGACTATTAAGCTCTTTATTATAGAGACACAAAAGAGAGATTCAGAGCTTGATTAGCACAGAACAAAATGTTACAACCAAATATTTATTAGTACAGTTGACTCTGCAAGGCTTCATCCTCAGTATGAAGAGCAAGTATTGCTCAACTTTTCCAGTCTGAGCTAAATAACCTCTGAGGGAGCTAAAAATTTGATGATATGCACAATATAATGAACACCAACATCCTCATGGGTGTTATCACCTTTATATTTACTTTCCTGAAGTTGAGGAGACTCCCCTCTTACTTTCAGGAATTTCAGACAAAATATTACTTAGGCAGAGTATGGAACATTTGGAGCTACAGCACATCTAGAGGATCTGTCAGTCATGAATGAAAACTGAGGAGGCAATATGAGCATTTGCCCCTTCCCCTTCAAGTTAAAAAGTGGATAATTAGAAAAAGTAATTCAGTAAATTTTTGTTGCTGTTAGCAACTTTTTTTTGTTGCTAAAATCGAATAAGCATCCTAGTAATGCTGAATATTTAATTTCTTATTCCTAATAATCTTTTAATTCCTTCAGCACAGAAGGAAAATGATGAATAACAGGAATCAGATTTAGGGATGAAAACATTTTTTCTTTTCCTTTTCCTTTTCCTTTTCCTTTTCCTTTTCCTTTTCCTTTTCCTTTTCCTTTTCCTTTTCCTTTTCCTTTTCCTTTTCCTTTTTCTTTTCCTTTTCTTTTTTTCTTTTCTTTTTCCTTTTTCTTTTTCTTTTTCTTTTTCCTGGAAACAGAAGATTTCATGTTATTTGTAACTTATCTATATTATCATTTATCATGCCTAATATGCCATAATATCTTGTTTGCTTAGAGGTTTGTATTGTTTCAGAATTAACAGAAACATAGCAATAAGAATATGCATAGGTTTCAGAGCTAATCTGTTTAGCGCCTTAAAGTGTTTTGTGTTTATTTCATAAATACTATCTTAATGACAGGATTCATCTCATCTAATTTCCAGTTATTGATTACATCTCAGGCAGTAGTCTAGATTTTCTTAGATTGGCAGCATGAAAATATCATTCTCATAGCCCCACATCTAATTCTCTGTGACTTATGAATGGCAAGATGCATTGCTTCCAGCAGCTGCCACCACTGATACTGAACAAGCTCATCCTGCATCTATTTCTTATATACAATTAATACATTAATTAATTAGGCCTTTAAACATGTTAGTTCCAGCTTTAACGAAAACTGCAAGATAGGCAAAACCATCTAAATCATGTTTTTCCCTGGTAAGATTCTATGAATTCTTCTGTGCTGTACAGAGCAGTATGCATAGTCAGATACTCTGTGGATGAGAGATGAGTGACCCAAGATGCCCATTTTATACAGTCAGAATTCTTCTTGGTTGTACTAGTTAACACAGAAGAGCAATGGTTTTAATCGTCTAATTGAAATGGAACTATTTCCCACACATCAATTTTGCTTCACTGTTCCTCACCTGGTCTGTTTCTCTATTTCTTCTAACCAGGCCCAGCTTATCTCATAATTTTACAGTGACTTGCTTCTGCCTTTCATTGCTCTTTCCTTCAACAGGAAACTTAAGATCATTATTTCCGAATCCTGCTAGATCCCTGACATTTTCCCAGTCTATCAGAGAATGATCCACATAGGACTTAATTTTCAGTCAACCTGATAACAATGAGAAACTAGAAAAATAAAATCCATTCTGTTCTCCTTTTCCTACTACCATTCTGTTTTTCTGGTTTCTTACATGCACCAAGTTTCCAAAATACCAAGTTGAGCCAAATTTGTGACAAGCTTTCTGATCTGGATCAGTCTTCCACTGGAAAACACCATTTTCTAGACACTTTAAAATGAAGGATAGAAGCCTTATCTTTATGTTCTCTGTAGCAGTTCTGATGTCATCTAGTAAGCAGGAAAGCTACTGCTCTTTTTCAGTGAAATTTGATTCAGTAAAACCTGCAAAATAAAAAATGAAGAAGAGATATTGACTTGGGAAGTTGCAAGAACTGCAGTAAGTCAGGTAACTTGGAGCTGTAAGTGAGGGATGATGTGAAACTACTGTTTGAAAATGTTAAAATATCTTCTATTTTCTGTCATTTTTATCTTGTTCTTCCATTCCTTTTTCCATCTCTCTGTCCATATTCCTGATCTTCCTGTTCTTTGATTTTCTTTTAACTTTCACTGTACTGTACAATCTGGTAACTAAAAGCCATCAGAAAATCATTTCAGAAATTATTGGAGATTTTTTTTTTTTTTTTTTCTTATTGTCAGTGTCCAAATGTTATGATTTGCTTTATGGATCAGCTTTATGGAAAAAAAAACTAATAAATTTTAATTACATCCTATGAATGTTTTTGTAAGGCAGTATACTCACATAATTTTAAATGTGAAAAACTGTTCCATTATATCTAGAAACTTGAAGCATTTGCTCCTACTTTATCAAATTCCATTAACAGACATTTTTTCAGCTGTGAGATTTTTTTGTTTGTTTGTTTGTTTGTTTTTAATTTTCTTTTCTTTTTTTTCTTTTTTTTTCTTTTTCTTTTTGTTTTTTGTAGAAAACTGCATACATTTCTCATTTAGAGTATGGTGATTTGTCATAAATTTATATATCAGGACAAGAATTTAAAGTAAATGCTTTTTTGTCGAACTGAATTAGTTATCAAATCTGTACTTAAATGTAGACATAATTCAGTACGAGAGGTATTTTGCAGGTATATATTGTAAAGCAATGATTTTTTATTGAGCAACCTTTTATTCCTGAGGTAATAAAAGCAGTTATGAAGGTATGCAATTTACTGATATAAAAGTTAGTCTATTATACAGATAATTTTAATGAAAAATGCATTACTTTCTGATGGATAGTCTTCTCAGAGAGAAGACCCTGTTTCAAATCACTGATTCAGGGTCTGAATTACCCTGTTGTGTGGCCTGTCTCTCTAAACTGACTATGGAAGGAGAGTACCTAACAACGGCCCTCTAACAGAGGTGTCTCAGCTGGGTAGCTTAATTAGAGGAGGAAATCCATGTGAAAATATTCTTCATAACAGCACTCTGAAGAAGATTAATGCTGATTTTCATTAGCACTTCCAGGTAGACACAAAGATTCTATCTTTTGTTAAATGAACACACTGCAGGATAACTGCATTTCAAGAATGACTAGTGAGAAACATGCTGAGGTTACGAAAAATAAACTGGAAGTTAATCCACATAAAGGGTGACAACGAAATTCAAGAATTTCAAGTCCAAAGTTGCAGTCCTTTGCTCCCATTCAACTGTCACTTAACTCTGGAGTCACTTATAAACTTATAGCACCTCCATTTATTCAAACTAAATGCTCCTAGACATGTCAGATTTTGCATGGTTAAGCATTTTAGAAGTTGGATATCTCATATGAGCACTTTGGACTGGCAGATAGAAAAAACACATGCTTTCAAACTCAGCTCACAATATAACAGTAATTATTACATGATTCTTTGTATAATAAAATACTGTTCAAAATTAAATCGTCTCATCTGTACACTACATAAACTACAGAAAGTGGATGGGAAATGGATGTAGCAAGCAAAGTGAAGTTTGTTATGTAGCAAATACCATGTGAATTAGATGCTTTTATTGCAGTACTCAATGCAAAATATCAATGAAAGGCAATGTCCAGTGATTGTGGGTTTTTGTTTGTTTGTTTGTTTGTTTCTGAAGAACAAGCTAACAAACAAAAGAAATCTGTTTTACTTGTCTTTGTATCACATCTAGTGGAATAATCATTATTGAAAGTACACTTCAGGGAAGCATTTCTTATGTTTATTTTACCATGTGGGTAATACAGTTTGCAAACTCCAATACTTCCTTTGGAAAATCTTGAGTGATTTTATAGAAAGTTACAAGCATGTCCTGAAGCTATTCTAGTAATAGAAGAAAAAAAACAAAACAAAACAAAACAACAACAACAACAAAAAAAAAACAAAACAGCAGGCAGCTTCTGCTTCAGATTGTATGAATTTAGTCAGATGTTATATGAAGCTGGGCACTGTAACTCTTACAAATCCGATTTCCTGATCTTTTAACAACCTTACAGCCTTACAACAAGATGGCCAGTACATGGGATTCATGAGTAGTTAATGAGTTGCAAGAAAATTTATGAAAAGAATAAATTAGATTTTGTAGATAAAATGGGAGAAAGTAGAAGGAATGTGAAAAGAAAGAAAATTTGAATACTGTCTGAGGTTTATCACATTGCTAGCATGAGGGTAGTGTGAATCAGAATTGACACACACTTTTTATTTATTTGAACTCAGTTCAGGAATAGATCTTACCTACTTATTTCACAATATCATAACTTATAAATCTTCAGTTGTAATAAGTGTAGGATAATATTTTATATGATCAGTGCTGTTTAGAGGTGATCAAATCAACCTTGTGTACAGAAACCTTATATAGAGGCTTAGCAGCTGCAAATCATACTGAAATTCATGAAAAACTATTTAGAATAGAGAATTATTATGGTCTGATATTTTGATTAAAAGCACTAAGTAAACACAGCATTTTGTTTTGATACTTTAACATAAAACTACAGCAAATCTCAACTCAGTGAACCTGAAGAAAAATCAAAGGTTAGAAGAAGATCAGGAATTAAAAGGGTTTGGGAGAGTTGTTTTTCCTCCTCATGCTCTCAATGAATGTGGATGTCAGTTGCAAAGTTAATGCTGTGATGTTTAAGGTTGAAAGGGTTTTTCTAATGCTTACTGCTCAAAGCATATTGTCTAAAAAAACAAATTCCCGTGTTCCTGCTCTATAAAACTCAATCAAGAACTTCCTGACAAAGTGCAAAGAGATAGTGTTTTGATGTTTCTTCCCCTAAAATATAGTTGTAAAAGATTATTTCCTTACTTCTTGTTTCTGACTTTCATAGGTTTGGTGTTTTATCCTATCCGAAATGTTTCTTTTCTGATTTCTCTTAAATCCTGCAGCTTTTCTATAAATTTGAGATATTTTATTTAATTCTTCTTTTATTGTCAGTAATGCTGTATGGCTTTGATGTCAAAAATATTCATAGTCACATAAACATGGTGAAATTAGTTTTTGGACCATGATTTTGTTTATTATGAGCAAGTTTTGATTCCTTTAGATGTCCTCAGCCTTTCTTTATCAAGTTTTACCATTCCTAGCAGTGTTACAATTTTACCTTACAATGCTATCTCTTTCATTGCTGTGAAGCCTTTGTGACTGAGATGTAATTTGTGTAATACATTTATCTGCCAAAAATAACAGCAGACACCTGAATGTATCAAGGGATATATAATAGAATACACAGAACTTTCAACTTTTGGTCATTGCTTCAATCACTAAGGTCAGGGTTGAACAATTTTTTAAAAAATCTTTTCATATCCGAAGTTCATTTCTTAGATCACACCTGAAACAGCATTGTGATACACTTAGTAGTAGGTCCAGCTGAAAAGAATTGTGTCAGAAGGGATATAAATAGAAACATTACTCGCTAGTACTGTACAAAGCTCAGTGGCGTCATACCTAGAATACGTTTGGTTTTAGACTGATAACCTCAATACAAGTATCTACCTGTTGTCTAAAAGTTTGCTACTGTACAGAAATGTCTTGTAGTTCAGTGAAAACACTGTGTTCTTACAAATTTTTAAAAAGTGGTACAATCTTAGTATAAGACTGAACATGTACATTGTCTTTAACTTAAAAGAAATCTAATACAGTCAATTTTTGTTTTGTGGAAAAGGATTCTTCCAAGAAAAATTTATGGTTCATTTGAGCCCATGTATATCATACCCTAGAATGCTAGTAAAGACAAAGACATAATGACTTAAATCTGAAAGCACAGAGTATCATATTAATAAGATAAATAAGAAAATGATTTAAAATGACTACCTATTACCCCTACAGAGTCAGAGTCAAAACAAAGAAACAAATTGTAATTGTCTGTTTTCTTTATGGACATGAAAGTATTTTCCTTCTGAAAAAATAAAGAAAGAAGTGTATTGTGCAAGCAAACAAAAGCAGAAAAACTTACAAATGAAGTTCTTCTGATAGATGAACTCGGTGAAAGAAGGAAATTGCTCTATAGGGAAACCAGTGAGGGAGGTGATTCTTAACACTGGGAGTCTTCTGGTAGCTGAAATTCTCAACTCCTCTCTCCAGGAGCAGGACTTGAAATCTCTTGATCTTATTCACTGTCTTCAACACATCCCAGACAAGTTCACTAGATTCTGGAAAACTGCTGTTCTCCACATTACTGTGGGGATGAGAAACTAAGTTGGTGAGAGAAAATTAATTACCAAAAATATAATTAAAGTAGTCTTTTAGGCTTGTCTTTTGGCTGTGTTGTAATTTTCTCAATGTCTGTAGGTATTTTTTAAATATCAAGCACTGTATAAGCTATTCAAAGGCTTAAAACTTCTTTGACTGAGTACATACTTTGTGTCTGTACGCTCAGACTGTAGCTGTTATGCTACATTCCAGAAAGTGTGCCACACATTGTTAAAAGATGTATCCAAATCCTGCATACAAAAGTATTTTTCCTCTGCTTTTATATTAAATTAAGAAGCAATTAAGTGACTTTTTTATTTAATCAGGCCTGGAACAATAGGATCCTCTTCCCGAGGAATAGATCACTATGGCAATGTCTGAATAGAAATTCAGCTATGTAGTCTAAAGGCTTTCCTCTGAGACTTTTGCTATTGCTATGGCTTTGGCATTGTTTGAATTACAGTCAACTATTGAGTTCTCATGGGATGGCCAACAAGCAAGCTGACAATAAGATAAGCAGTGTGAGTTTGATCATGGGATAAATTAGGTTCTTTTGTGCACAAGATTATTTGGAAAGAGTTTTAATTTCTAAACAAGAAATCTTTGGGTTTTCTTTTTTCTCTTAAAAAGTATGGGTTATGAGCTCCCTTATACTTCTGTGCTAGAAAGCTATTCTAGGAAGATTTTCTGCTTATGTTTGCTTGCGGGATACATTTATTTCTTACAGACCCTGCCATTGGCTCTCAAGGCACCTCGTTTGGTTACGTGGAAGGGCACAGTGCTGTCTGGGCATTGGATACTCTTTTTTTTTTTTTTTTTTTTTTTTTTTTGTGTGTGTGTGTGTGTGTGTGTGTGTGTGTGTGTTTGAATCCTGGCCACTGAAAACTTTCTCCAAATGCTTGCTTAGAACCAGATTATCAGTTGTATAAAATGAAAGATCTACTGGATGTTTACCCACTGGTACATTACATCCACCTTTTTAGCAATCAGGTAGACATAAAAACAAATAAAAGCATTGATTCACAAAGTATATAATGTAACAGAGCAAAAAGCAAGAATAACTATGCTAAATTTACTTTTACCTAAGATTAGCTATAAAAAAATCTCTCTCCACACTCATTTAATACCAGCTAGTAACAATATCTCATGAAGTCAACAAGTTAGATCTGCCAGGTATGCACTGCAGAGAATCTTAAGCTAAAAAAAGAACAGTATCTCTTTTGTAGTCTTCAAAAGCCACCTAGGCATGGCCCTGGGCAACCTTCTTTGTGTGTCCCTCTTTGAGTCGGGTAGTTGCATCAGAGGACCTTGAGAGGTTCCTTTCAACTGTAATCATTCTGTGATTCTGTAATTCTTTAATTCTGTAATTCTGATGTTCTGTGATTATTGCTCCTCTTTTTCCCCCAACATTCACTATAATTCAATACTTCTTTTTCTTTATTAAACTCTAATTTACACAGAAGGCTGCCTGAATCCTCTTTTTGTAGATTAATGACACTTTGTTCTAGTGGCTTGTTCAAAGGCAGGTGATAATAATTTGTATGGCAAATCATGAACGAAAAAGACTAAAAATGTGAAAGGGTAGAATGACTTTTCCCAATCAGTAAGATGAAGTGTAAGGAACAGTGCAAAATCTTCACCATAAAAGTCAAGATAAGAACTGTGATTCATGCCAGGATTCAGCGGGATAACTTCCTGCAAACTTTATCTTCATTTTTGAATGAGAATAGACTTGGATTGATTGAAGGAATCCTCAACCATACCCTAAGGTCTGTCATAGCTATCAGAAAAATAGAAATCTTCAAATAAATTAAATTTAAATATCTCTTGTTGAATCAAATAAATACTTGACTCATGCCATTAGATTCATCTGATGTGGCAAGACCTTGAGAACTGTCGAAGAAAAGAATGGAATGCCCTTGATCTGTAATTTGACACGATCCCCTGTACTTACAGAGTAAAGTAAAAATTACATTAGTAAAGCAGTTGAAAAGGATGCTTATCAACTGGTTGGAGAAAGAATATGTAGATCAGATTATGTGAGTTGGATGAGTTGACTCTTGAAACATTCACGAAGCTCTTTTCTTAGCCTCTGTCTCTGTGCCATTTTACCCTATGATTGCTTCTCAGCAAACCATCAAGTAAATCATGCTTTTATTTAAGGAGCAGAATATTTAGAGAACATTTTCTTTTGAAGGAGGTGATTTTAGATTTATAAGATACATAGGTTTTACTTCAGAATTATAAAGTAGTTGATGTATTTGCATAAGGGACATAATCTTCTAAGTATATTTTCAGTAAAAGGCAACAAGCAGCTTAGACAGATTTCTGCTACCTCATAAACAAACATCTGCTGCTTTAGGATGGGGAACTTGTTGCAATCATTCGTATCCAGATGGAAGACATGGAACAAAGAACTATGAATTATTATGAGCATACAGTGCTTAGCATAAGACATTTCTGTAGGACCCTCCTTCTACAAGCTAATTGCTTATGTATTATGTTGCACAAACACAAACCCAGAAACATCTGATACTGTTTTGGACCTTTTGTTCACATTTGTTCCGCTGATGTGGCCTATATTTTTAATAATAGCACAGTTGGAGGAAGGAGGCAATTATTAGATTCATAAGCTTAAATAGGGAAGATAGAGCTTCATGTTAGCTGTCATACTTGATGAACATCAGCCTTGTGAAAGCAGAATTTGTTGGATTAAACTAAGTAACAAATACTGTGTTTAGATGCATTGATTGATTTCTTCAGTTTATATACTCTGTTTGCTTATCTGTTATCACAGTGAGGTCTGAGATAAGCATAGTCTTCATGTTCCAGGTGTGACTCAGCATCCCTAATATTAGCTTTATAAAATTTAAATGGGTATTTGAAGATAATTTTTAGGTATCTCTTGGAATAGAGAGTGACAAATGCATCTAGAGGTTGAGTTAGTTCACTCTAGAAAAAAAGTATCCTGGAATGAGGTGAAGTTTCTTTAGAGTACATGTCTATCTCCCCACTGATCAGAAAGGCAGTAACTCAAAAGCATAATTACCATCCTCTGTCTCTATTACCAGTGACTTCTAAACATTCTTCCTGTTTACGTTCTGATAAGTCAGGTCAGTTACAGGTACAAGAAGTTGCTCCAAAAGTAATGCCTCCTCTTATTCCATGGAAAAAACAACAGATAAAAAGAGCACAATAACACTACCTGATAGAACAAATTCTCAGATACAAAACACTAGTTTTTCAAAAGTATCTGTACCATTAGCTGTGCATTTTTGCCAATCATGAACAAGAGCTTGCATGCCACACTTATAAAAATCTGCATGGCCGTCTGGAACACGATTTGTCTTTCATGTCGTTTTTGCCACTGCTGAAATGTACCGTGGAACATATCACTGTATTCACATCCACTGTTTGGTCTCCACAAACATTCATCAAGTGTTGATGAATGTCTGGGGGTACAATTTTTTCTGCATGGAGGATTTCAGTTCTACACCTTGACTTCAGACACACCTCCATGTCAGACACCACTTTGTCAGACTGCCCCTCTGGTGCTGTCTCTCTCATGACAACAAAATGCCGTGGAATACTGGTGAGAAGGTTTAATGTCTGCTGCCATACTACCAATATCCACCTCTCATGCTATGGGCTAACATGATAAATAAGAGGCATTAAGTTCAGAGCAGTCTTCGTACTTCCCAAGCTTTTCCTCCTTGTCTCTCTGGCGTCATTTTCTATCACTTAGTGCACTTTTTAAGGAGATGAAGGTTTCTTTTAGGTATGGACTCAGAAAAGTCTGCTTAAGAAGGCAAAGCTTGTACTTTCTTTCAGGATCTGCTATTAGCTCACAAATTTCTTCTCTTTCCTCATTGAATTTCACGTATGTAATAACAGATTTAGTTTAAGCGTCATGTGAAACATGCATTAGATACCACTAATATGCATAAGTAGGAATCCAGATAAAGAATTCTAAAGCTTTTAGATGAAATAGTTTTTGCACAATTTCTCAGGTTAATCTGCAGATTTCTAATTGCCTTAAGAACCACATATCTTTGGGATATTTTATCTGATAATCAAATCTGATGAGCTAGATGGTAAATCTATGGATAATAGTTTAAAGTTTACCAAAATAGCATTTTGATATTCTATTTATGGGCTTAGATTTACCATTTGTAGGTGTTTTGTCAAGGAAAATAAAAAAATGTTTTGTCTGAGAATTATATCCTTAGTGGGAGAATAATTACTATATTTAAGACTCTGTGAAATTAAATGTTTTTTGTAGCTAAATTATTTTGATTTTATTTTAATGGATATTATTTTCATGGTGAAAAAGCTTGGTATCAGACAGGGAGCTCATAGAGAGGGTCCAAAGGAGGGCCACAGAGATGATCACAGGTCTGGAGCACCTTCCCTACAAAGGCAGTCAGAGGGAGCTGGGCTTGTTCTGACTGGAGAAGAGAAGACTGTGGGGTGACCTAATTGCATCCATCCAGTATCTAAAGGGAATCTACAAACAGAAGGGGAGTCAACTTTTTACAAGGGTAGATAATGTCAGAAAAAGGGAAAACGGTTTTAAGTTGAAGGAGGGAAAATTTAGGCTGGATATTGGGGGGTAGTTCTTTACCAAGAGAGTGGTGAGATGCTGGCATAGGCTGCTCAGGGAGGTTATGGATGTCCCATTATTGGAGGTGTTCAAGACCAAGTTGGATGGGTCCCTGAGAAGCCTGATCTAGTATTAGATATGGAGTTTGGTGGCCCTGCCTGTGGCAGGACAGTTGGAGCTTGGTGATCCTTGTTCCTTCCAACCCAAGCCATTGTGTGATTCTATGCTGAGGAGGATAACTGTCTAATACCTATTGAACCAAGATTTCTGGAAATTCCTGAGGAAGATAACAAAAAACTCAAAATCAATAACAGAAAAATCTCTACATTTTGCTTCTTACTAACGTGTGTTTACAAAACCGTTGCTAGAAATGTCTGTTCTTATGACTCATTTTAACTGGCCCAAATAAAGTATACCAACTTAATGTGTAATGATCAGGACCAGAAACAGCACTGTGGAATACTGTGCAATGTGTAGTATGTGGCTTATTTTTCATGCTCTATTTTTGGTGCATTTATGTTGCTCTCTAGTAATTACACCAATTAGTCCTTTTTGTCCATGCTGCTCTGTAAACAAAAATTTCCAAGCATATCTTACCTGCTTGTAAAAAATGTAACCAGAGCTTCAGACTATTAAAATGGCATGTCTCCAGGTGAAGAGAAACTTATAAAATCATAATAATCATATAATTAGCTATTGTGTTTTAAAATTGTCTAGTACATACATTAAACACAAAGCTTTCCAGAAAGTACTAGGAACCTTTCCACTGTGCTCTCAGAATGCATATTTCAGTGTAGTCACAAATACAAATTGAACTCAGAATGCTGATGAGAGCTGAGCAGAGCTCAGGCCTGAAGTAGTCTGTCTGCTTCACAATTCACTTCTGATTTCTTGGAATTTCAAAAGGTAAAGAAAGATCTCATGAAGGCATAGCATTTGATTCAAATGCAATTTTCTAAGCTTAATCTATTCACCTTAGGCTCCGTCTTTATAGTTGAGACAGAAGAAATAGAGCTTGCTCCATTGAACAGATTCACCGATAATATAAAGAAAGGGCTGATTCTATTTCCTGAGGATACTAAGTTTTTCAGGGTGATAAAGTTGAGGGCTGACTAGAAAGAACTTCAAAAGGGACCTCAGAATACTGAGTAACTGATAGAATAATTTAGCATAGATTAAAAGCAAAATGGACTGCATGGAAAAAAAAAAAAAAAAAAAAAAAAAAAAGTCAACTTCATTCACACAGTGATAGCACTGAGATCTCAGGAATTAAACCTCAGCATTACAATTTGCAGTTCTATTAAAACATGACCTCAATGCTTGGCAATGACCAGAAAACTGTACCAAAAGTTAGGGCTTATAAAGACAGGAATAGAATAAAAAGAGGGATGGAGGAAGGGAGGGAGGAAGGGAAGAATGGAGGGAGGAAGGGAGGATATTAATTAATCTTGGATATGTTAACTCTTTGTGCTCGAAAGCTCAGTGTTGGTGACTATCTGTGGGCTTAATATCATAATATTTGCAGTTTTTATGTGTATGAAACTGCAATATGTAGTTCTACATGTATTATGCATAAGGGGATTTTTTTTTTTTTCTCATGATACTGAAAGAACATTCACTATAACAAAGCAAGTATAGGCAAATATGGCCCAAAATGATGTCTACTCAGAAGAATTTAAGTCAGGTGGAACATCTGTGAAGATTTAAAAACAAAACAAAACTGTAAAGCATGTTATTATTGTTCACTAGTCCTTCAGGCTCTAATCACCTAGAGTAATGATAGGTGGCAGATGAAAATCCATTGAAATGGAACTAAGTGGATATATCTTTCTCATTGATCCTGCTTGTAATGGTGTGTCTGTCCAGGATTTCTAAATGCCAAATAACCCATTTCCAAAAAATCCTGTATGTACAAGCTGATCTGTATATTAGCAGTAAATTTGATCTGTTCCTTTTCCAGTCACTGTGAATACTCTGCAAACGGATAGTAGACAATCTGTTCATGCTGCCCACCTGTGCAGTACATGTTGGTGAACTGGATGTGTGCCTGTATTTTTGTCTAGGTTTACCCAGACATAAAGACAGGTGTCTTAAATCATTTTTTCCTCTCCATATGCTCCAAAATATATGCAAGGATAAAAGTATAGCTGTTTTGTATAGCTGGTGCACTTTCCACATTATGAAAGGCAAGAGAATTTTTCTTCAGCCCTAGTAGGAAAAGTTAGTTTATTTCTGTCTCCTGCTACGTAATGAAAGGAAAGAGAAAATGGATCTCAACTTTTCAACGACAAGAGAAAAGAAAAAACACAATTTGTAATATGGATAATTTGTATTAGAAAAAAGGAAAGTCTTCACCATGCAAATCGTCAGATATTCCAATAGTCAAATATTGGATAAGTTTGCCAAGAGAGGTAATAAAAGCTCCATCACTGCATAAGTCCATCCGGAGGTATGTCCTGAGCAACCTCACACATGAAGCCTGCTTCAGGCTGGAGCCTGGATTTCAGAGGTCTCTTTCAACCTACATGATTCTGTGATTTTATAAGTTATCAAAAGAGATGGAAACTGGTTTCTACTGCTAAAGGTCTGAGAATCACAGTTTCACCTTGTCATCTAGTTGGTGCTGCTATTGCTTAGCAGAAAGTAAATGTACATGAACGGTAGAACTACATGAACATAGTAGAACTACTGTGATATAGCCTTTCCAAGTTTTCAGTTTAATCAATTATGTTATTACACATAAATGTTGATGTGAAGTTTTTTTTTTTTTGTTTGTTTGTTTTTTAATCTGATCTGGAATTGCCCATCAGATAAATTCTTCCCAAAATTTTTTACTCTTTCAGGTTATTATTAATAAAAATATCAATTTTAAAAGAGTAAGAATACATACACATTCACTGCCCTAATAGAACTACAGATACTAGCAGAACTTAACTCATTTGTTTGCCTTCAGTGTTATAACTCTTTTACTCTCTGTATGTAGTATAGAATAATCATGGTCTCTCAAAGCATAATTAAGCAGTAGGATTTACATTCTAAGGGCATTTTTAGGCACACAGCTATTGGTGAATTTCAATAGAAAATTATAGCTCTGTGTTTCTGATTAAATGAATACCAGCGTTTAGAATCAGAAAATACAGGGATCCGTTCATTTTCTTTGATTATTCCCTAATAACCTTTTTTTTTATCTATAACACAAATGTCATATGAATCATTTGTCCAAGTCTTAGTGATAAACAAACATAGCAAATTCCTGTCTTTCTACTCAGGGTACTATTTTTCACATCTGCATAAAAGTTTTGTGAACAGTGCTTGTTGATATTAGCTTCCACTCTTTTCCTGAGATATACAGAATATATTCAGAGGTTTTGTTGCAGCTCCTGACATTTGGGAAATTAATCTTCTGTCAACATTGCTAGATTAAAAAATACGTATGGTGGTACTACTTCCATAATTATCTCAGAAAATACAGCACAATAAAGAAAGGGAAAATGCCCAGGGAGTCCTTTAGGTTCCCAGGGAATATTCTGCTACTTTAGGACAGATACAGAAACTTCGGTGGGAGTCTACAACTACAGAGATAACAGCTGAGGACATTATTTGTGTGATGCTCCTGGTATAAGTTACTACATAACAATCACATCCCGTTCTATTAGCCTGGCAGCTAATATAGTTTCAACTATATAAATTCCCTAGACCGTTGCCAAGATAGAACATTCATTCACCACAGGGAGTTGCAAAGTAGTGTAACTATCACAGTATTTTCCTATGAAACATGCAGCCAGTTGGGTTGTTTGACTGCCAGATCTTGAGATTCCACTGCTATCTGTTGGCTGCACACGCAAGAATTCTCTCACTGATCTGTTAGCAGGGCCTCTGTTAGCAGGGCTTCTGCCCTAGGGCAGAGTCATTTTGGGACAAATTTGCTCAGTGAATAGATGAAGCAGAGATTCATATATACACAAACAGGACAATAGCACCAATGTCTCTTCAAGAGATATTGCTGGCAACATATAAGTGTCATGGTTTTGCAATTTTGTAATTTTGCTATCAGTATTCCACATCATAACATCATGTTAAGTATAGATAATTTTGACGAATCTGCTGCTCACAAAAGAAGACTGAATGTCCCAGGGAACACCACGGTCAGTCATATGACCAGGACTATATAATCTCACTTCAGTGCTGGACTCGTTCTCTTGGATCCTGCCAGCCAGGGGGAGAGCCATGTGGGAGCGTTCCAGCCGTTTTGCCTAGAGTTACAGTAGGCCTCTCGGTTTCGGGACTCACTCTCTCTTATTTTACTTGATTTGTTAGCCTTAATTCCAATTATATTGTATTATATTGTGTTATTCTGTATTCCGATATAGTATTTAGTAAAATAGTGTGCCTCCTTAGATAGTTGCCACTGTATTTATTTTCTTTTTCCATGTCTTTTTCCTTTTGTGATAGCGGCCCTGCAGGCCGTCTATACCCCTGTCATGGGTGCCGGTAGATTTTAGGGTAACCTATGACAATAAGGCAGAGAATGACATAGTGTGGTTCCTAGTAGCATCACCACCTGAGGAAAAACAGAAAAGAAGGAGAGGGGGAAAAAAAGGAAAACAAACAAACAAACAAATTTTCATTAGGAAAACCCTGCAAAACAAAAAGTCATTCATTGTGGGAATACAAGAAGGATGGTACGGAGCAGCACCTGTGGAGCAATCCTTAGGTTGTAAATGGAGACAAAGTGGATTCTCTGACATTTTATTTGCCTTTCCAGATTGTAAAATCTTGAAATCCACGAGTCCTATTGTAACATATATAAATAATGATTGCAAGCTGTTACAGTCATAGTAATAATAGTAATAGTAACAATGGCACTCTACACTGACATTAAAATGTTGAAAGTGATGAGGGATTTGAATACAAAACATACATAGAGCACTCTGAAAGTAATGCCTTCTATTTATTTCCATGGAAACTACAACAGACAACTGACACAATAACACTATTCTCATGACAAAACACTATTTTCGACATAGTCATCAACATTATCTTTTCATTTTCACCAACAATAAATAAGAGACTGCATGCCATATAAAAATCTTCAGCAATACAAGTGACCTACTGTTTCACAGCTGCTATGATGGTATAATTGCTGGCAACATATTGCCTGTTGGAATAGACCGCGGGAGACGTGCCTCATATATCATGGTCAGCAGGCCTCAGTTTATTAGGTGTAACAACATCTTGTTTATACAGTCAGTAATAAGCTCATACATATTGCAAAAGTAAAGCTCAAGATTGGTGGGTTATACATTACTTCATTTGACCTTTATGGTTAGTCTTATGGTTACTTTTCTTCATAGCTATGCCTACACATTGCTACACATTTTGTTTTTCCCTTTGGACCGTCCTTGTTTCTCGCTACATATTTTGTCCTTAGCTACATACCCTGTCTTTCACATCCTGATATCTTTTCATTGTTGCCACTAGTCACATACCTTCTCTTACAATTTAACTAATGGAATCTCATCATGTCCTTTCTCACGAAGCCACTCTGCACAAACACTCTCTACACTTACACAGACCATCTCCACATCTCCCCCGTTTTCTTTTTGGGCAACTAAGAAGGCATTGTAGTCTGAGGCAATCATTCTGATTAGTGCTTTTTGCAGGCATTTAAAGAGGCAAGGAACTATTAATATAATGGCCATCAGTACCAGGCCAATTGTGATCAGATGCTGTAGCAGAGAAGTAAGCCATGGGCCTAAACCCAGGCCTTTAAGCCAGTCGTCAAGACCAAAGCCAGAATTTACTTGCAAATGATTAGTCAGCGTATGCAGTGTCTGTAGCTGCTTATGTATAGACACTGAGTGGTCTGATAAATTCATGCAGCACATACCTTCAAACTCTTCACACCCGTGCCCTTGTGCCAATAACAAAAAATCAATTGCTGCTCTGTTCTGTAGTGTGGCATGCCTTACTGAATCCACATCCATCAGTAGTTGAGACAACGCCTCTGAGGTGGCATTTGTTTGTTTTGCTAGCCAACAGCCCAAACCATTTAGCGTGGCTAATGCTTTAGCAGCGGCAATATTAGCTGAAAAAATAGAAGCAAATATTCTTCCCGTTGTAGTCCAAAAATGCACCTCATCCTTACAGTCTGGAGTAAAGGCATGAGTCACCCTTTTCACCCTTGAGTGTTGTTTACGAATTTGGAGGATCATGGAAGTGTTCGGAGTAAGCAGTGTTAGACGGCCTAAGGTACAGGGTCCTCCTACTATCTTAGAGGGAACTCCTGCCCAAGCCCGATCTCCACAAATCAAGAACACTCCGTAGGGCAGTGTTATAGGGCTGTTAGATGAGACAGATGTGCTGGTGCTTGTATAGTTACACCATACTGATTGATTTCTATATATGAGCAGGCTAGAATTTACGCTTCTTAGTTTGATTTTTGATCTGTCAGGTCCAATTCGATAATTGCCAGTCCAATTAAAATATATGCACCAATCAGCTTTTACCGATCCAAGGATTTCCAATTCTTGTGGTTCTAAGGGGGCTATGGGAAAGTGGGGTATGTATGTATCCCAATTGTCTGCGTAGCTCTTTGTATCATTTGACTTGCAAGGCAGGACACCTTCTGGACACGGACAAGAGTCCAAGGGTATGCCTACCAAGCAGGTAGAAAAAGGGTTGCCTGGAGATGATAATGCCAAGCATATAGCATCTTGGCCTGTCTTATTAGCCAGCGTGACCCAGATATTTTCTTTTGGTTGTGGAGGAACCCAAAATGCACCACAGCATTGCAGCCAAACCAGTATTCCTAGGGCTGTTAGGCCCCAAGAGCTCTGGTTCCAAAGCCGCATTGGTAGTTTATGATGCGAGACCTTCCAGTACCTTGAGCTCTTTGAACCCAATGCCTAAAGTCCCAGCAAATATATTCCACTGATTCGAACTCTAGCTGCTTACCAATTGTACACTGTGACCACCAGTTTCTCTGACACTCTCTGCACCACAGAGCGTTTGGATTGTAAAAGGTCGATTGTGGATACCAACCCAATTTTCCACAACCGCCACAACAGAGCAACACTCGAGCCCTACAACCTACGCGCGCACCACACCCCCAACAACCGCGAATTGATGGAATCGGTCCTCGTAAGTCCATTAACGCTCGTAGCAGTCCGAGATATGGACCATCAAATGTCTCAGTTACTGTAGACTGAACATGCCGAAGAAAGGTCTGGAGTGGCTCCTCAAGCAGCAGGAGGCACTCTTCCAACTTCTCCTCAGTCACTGAAGTGAAGACACTCATCCGCGTTCACCGTATTCTTCAGGATGTGGTGGCCTCGCTGGCCTCGTCCAGCGAGCAGGAATCCACTCGGAACCTGTAGGGGTCGAAACACAAAGGTAACCTCGCCCTAAATAAAGCACTTTTGCAGGGCCCTTCCATTCTCCAGTTTTCAAGCATCTATACCTGATCCACATTTCTTCGTCAAGATGCTTTTCTGATTCTGGGCTTTGTAACCTATGTTTTTCAGCTGCAGGGCAGTCTGAGGAACCCAGTATACATAAAAAGTTCAATACAAACAGCACCTTAGAGAGTCTCTCTTGCACATCTTGAATTTCTGAGAATTTCTTAAGATAAGTTTTCAGGGTGCTGTTTGCTCGCTCAACTATTGCCTGCCCTTGTGGATTGTGCGGAATGCCCGTAATGTGCTTAACACCCCATTGCTGTAAAAACCTTTGAACCTTTTGACCCGTATAAGCAGGGCCATTATCTGTTTTTAACTGTTTACATACTCCCATGACTGCAAAACACGTTGTGAGGTGTCGGGTTACATGGATGCCCCTTTCCCCAGCCTGGGCAGTTGCCCAGATAAAGTTGCTATAAGTGTCAATGGTAACATGTACATATTTTAACCTCCCCAGGCTGGACTCATGCGTAACATCCATTTGCCATATTTCATTAACTGATAAACCTCTGGGGTTAACTCCAACACCCAGACCCACCCCACCATTATTATTTGCACAAACCGGGCAACTCCTGACAATGGCAGAGGCATCGGACTGAGAGATCCGAAATTGCCTTTGCAGTCCTCTGGCATTCTGGTGGAATGTAGCATGAGCTTCCCTTGCCAGAGTAAATTGTGACATTGGTACTGCAACTGATACCAATTGATCTGCCCTCTGATTGCCTTCCCCTAAACCAGTACTTAATTTATGACTTCTGATATGGATAATAGAGTAAGGCTCTGTTCTATTCCTGAGGGCTCGTTTTAGTTGCAAAAATAATTCATATAATCGCTTGTTTTGAACCTCCTTAATAACTGCATCCTCAATTCTTGAGGCTACTCCTACTACATAGAGAGAATCTGAAACCACATTCAAAGGCTCAACAATATTAGAAACAGCCCACACTACAGCAAGAAGTTCTAGTGTTTGTAAGCTGTCTTCAGGAATCGCCTCCAGTGTGTGCTGCTGCCAAAGTCCCTCTTTCTGCCAGACGATAGCTGCCTTGCGTGTCCTTTTCCCAGCGTCAGTGTAAACAGTTACAGCTCCTGAGATGGGTTTGTCCCTTCGCAAAGGCACGCCTATCCAGCTCCATTCACCGATCCATTGCAGCACTCGTGGGACAAGTGGACCTGTTTCCACTTTTGCTCCTGAGGCTAAGAGTGCCTCAGCTAGATCTGGCGAATTTAACAGATACCAGTCTAGCGTTGCTTTTTCCATGGGAAGATAAATTGTCTGTGGTTCCAGGCCGCTGATCTCCAGTATACGCGTGCGGCCCCTTTTTACCACTGCTGCCAAATTTTCAATTTTTGTGGTTATTGTTTTTCGTTTTTGAATAGGTGGTGAAATCCATTCCAGGACCCTCTCCCCCGTTTTCTTTTTATGCTGAGTGATTGCGCCGAGGAGATGCATATCATTGTTCCAGACAGTAAAAGTCAATGGTATAGTGGGGTCCATACGGGAGACGAACCCCTTAGTAATACAGTCTGAGATCTTTTGTAGCACCTCCTCCTGTTCTGGCGTAAGAGTCACTGGGGAGCAAGGGTCAGTACCTTTTAGCAAGGGTAACAGTTTTTCTAGCAGTGTGTTTGGGAGACCTACTACCGGTTTTAGCCACTGTAAGTCCCCAAGGAGTTTCTGTGCATCATTGAGGGTAGCAATGTCTGTAACAATAGTTAATTTCTGCGGAGTTATGTGCTTTTCTGTAATTTGCCATCCCAGGTATTTCCAGGGCATGGATCTTTGCACCTTTTCAGGAGCTATAATTAAAGAGGAAGTTGCCAGGACTGCTTTAATGTGCTCAATTTGAGAGTCTGTAAATGGATCTTTTTGAGCTAAAAGAATATCATCCATATAATGATAAATGATAGTATCTGGCATTTCCCGTCGTAACGGTTGCAGTGCTGTATCAACATACAACTGGCAAATAGTCGGGGAGTTACGCATCCCTTGTGGTAGCACTGTCCATTCAAATCGCTTGTCAGGCTCTCCCCTATTTATTGCCGGCAGTGTAAAAGCAAAGCGTTTTGTGTCCTGTGGGTGTAAAGCAATTGTAAAGAAACAGTCTTTTAAGTCGATGATAAGGATGGGCCAATTCTCAGGGATCATAGAAGGGTTGGGTAACCCGGGCTGCAGTGCCCCCATGGGTTCCATTTGTTCATTAACAGCCCTTAGGTCCTGCAGTAAACGATATTTCCCGGATTTCTTTTTGATTACAAATATCGGAGTGTTCCAAGGACTAGTAGATAGCTTTAAATGTCCTTGGGCAAATTGCTCCTGTACGAGCTGATGTGCTTGCTGAAGACTTTCCCGTTTTAGTGGCCATTGCTTAACCATAACCGGATTTTCTGTAGTCCATGTAAGTGGTAGTGGGAAAGTCCAAGCAATGGCCATCACCCTAAAGGGTGTTCATTTGTAAGGACGAGACCCAGTTGGGCCAGCACGTCCCTACCAATGAGGCAGGATACCGTGGGTGGGAGCAATGCAAGCGAAAAAACTGCTGTGGCTCTTTTGCCATCTATTTCCACTGTAAGTGTAGGAGTCCGACTCGCTAGTGTCATCCCTCCCACCCCAGACACTGTGGTAGTTGATGATTGAAGCGGCCAGTTAGACGGCCAATTCTCCGGTGTGATAATTGATGTATCTGCTCCGGTATCTAAAAGTCCTGTTAAAACAATGCTTTGATCACGGTAGCGTAAAGTACATGGTTTTTTCGGGCGAGTCGATAAATCAAGAGTAAGGAGGGTCAATTTCCCGGTTGAACCAAACCCTCCCCTTTTTCTTAAACCCTTTTTAAAAGGAGCAATCCCTTTCGTTAATTGCGGCAGCGGCACTAATTGAGCCAAACGCTGTCCTTTGAGTATTTTTACAGGTGGGTAAGGGGTGTGCACCATGATCATAATTTCCCCCCGACAGTCTGCATCTATCACCCCGGGTAAAACAAACAGTCCCATCATGCTGGCGGATGATCTTCCCACTAACAGTCCTCCTGTCGCCTGACCGTTAATCATGATAGGGCCAAACAGTCCAGTAGGGATTCGATGGGGCTGATTAGTCAGAATAACAACATCTACTGAGGCTGCCACGTCCAAGCCGAGGCTTCCGCTGGTGGCAGGTTGGGGTTGTTGCGGTTGGGGGTTGCCGATGCTGCAGCTGCTATTTGTGTCCGAGCGCGGCTGCTGCTCGCGCTCCATCTCGCGTTTCCCGACCTCTTATGGCATGCAGCAGCGTTGTGGGAGCCGGATTGACATTTGCCGCACCAAATCCCAGTGGCTTGGCACTCGCGACGGACGTGTCCGTTATTTCCACAACGATAGCACTTCATGTGGGAGGTGTGCTGCGAGCGGGGGCTTACAGAAACTGCAGCCTGGAGGGGTGCAAGGGCAGCTAAAACCTGAGATTGTGAGGATCTCGCTTGCTCCTGAAATACTTTTGCCTGCTCTTTCAACCCGTCACCAATCTCTTGCAAGGCTTTTACTACAAAGGCTTGAGCTCCGGTTGGAATCGAAGCAGCCTTCTCTAATAAATCAGGTATAGACCAATCCCCTGGTAAAGCATTTAAGAGGGTGCGTGTCGCAGAGTTACCATTTTGAAGCACGCACTGTCTGATCAATGGTCCCTGCATATATTCCGGAACATTTGCCCTTTTTATTGAACTTATAACCTTATCAATGAACTCACCTACCGACTCTTCCCGCCCCTGCTTTATTCCCATGTAAACAGGTGTTCCTCCGGGGGCTTTTACCCTATCCATAGCTCTCCTGGCTATAATCATTGCTTCCCGCAGGATCTCAGGATCAGAAAGTGCCTGCGCTTCAATGCGAGTCCACGCTCCAAGACCCATTAACTGCTCCACCGTAACGCCTGCTAAAGGATCCCCTGGCTGCCTCGGCAGCGCGGCAGAGGCTACAGCCTCCTGGTGCCAATGCGCATTGAATAAGATAAGCTGATGAGGGGTGTAAATTAGCTTTGTTATGCTACGAATATCGCTTGGCAGGAGAACATGCGCATTGAAAAGATATTCAATCATCTGCCTAGCTGGTTCACTAGTAACCCCGTACGTCCCTACAGTTGCTCGAAGCTGCGACAACATTTTCCAATCTAACGGCCTCACCTCTGCTATAACTCCTCCTGCCGGGTTAGGATTATAAACTACAGGGAAAGCAAGGTGCTCAGTAGCTGTCTGCACTAACTCATCATCACCGTCTTCCAATCCATGCCGAGCTAACATTGACCACATCTCACGCCTTTCCTTAGTGATAGCCTCAGCAAGGTCCGACTTAGCCTTAGGGACGGAAACCGTTTTGGGACCCCCAGGATCTAATGCTGCGGGTGTAGGAGCAGTATCTTTCTCAGGCTTTGGGTCCAGCTCCTCTGTTAACTCGCTAGAGGGAGCCAAAGGACCTGAGGACGGGGTCGGGAGGGGAATTTTTGAGAAAACAGGGGGGTTCGTTGATGTTGAACCCAACGACAGCCCATAGTCCTGATTCTGTTGTTGCGCAGCATGGGCCCCCTGAGCCGCCCGCTTTTCCGCCTGACTCATTAATAGCTCATTATGCACTGCCTTCCATAATTTACTCATTTTTTTAGCTGGCTTATCATCATCTAAGGTTAGTTCCCACAATTTATCCCCATATCGCCGCCACTCTTCCAGCGTATGCACTGAGTGGGGGTTTACAAAAAAGCCATATGAAACCGCGTGGTTTAATAAAGCAGAGAGATCCTTTTCTAAATCTATCCCCTTAAATCGTCTCCTACTTAAAAAAGCGGAGAACAAATTATATGCTGCTTGCCTGTCCATTTTTACTCACGTCGGTACCGTTGCAGCCTTCCAGGCTTCGGCAGCACGTATCGGTCAAGCCCACCTGTCGTGGTCGCCTGAGACGCGGAGCTTTAATTCGGCTCTTTCGTCGTCCTCGCTGCTTAAGGACCCGAACCCATCGCAGTCCCAACCGTGGCAACTTCCTTTTTCCTTGGCAAGGATTTCGTCTTCTTCTTAGTTAGCGGAAGAAGATTGTCCCTGTTCGGGCGCCATTTGTTGGAATAGACCGCGGGAGACGTGCCTCATATATCATGGTCAGCAGGCCTCAGTTTATTAGGTGTAACAACATCTTGTTTATACAGTCAGTAATAAGCTCATACATATTGCAAAAGTAAAGCTCAAGATTGGTGGGTTATACATTACTTCATTTGACCTTTATGGTTAGTCTTATGGTTACTTTTCTTCATAGCTATGCCTACACATTGCTACACATTTTGTTTTTCCCTTTGGACCGTCCTTGTTTCTCGCTACATATTTTGTCCTTAGCTACATACCCTGTCTTTCACATCCTGATATCTTTTCATTGTTGCCACTAGTCACATACCTTCTCTTACAATTTAACTAATGGAATCTCATCATGTCCTTTCTCACGAAGCCACTCTGCACAAACACTCTCTACACTTACACAGACCATCTCCACAATTGCCCATTCAGTCAAAATTTCACAGTGCTAAAATCCATTGTTTGGTTTCCATAAATGCTCATCAAGAGTTGATGGAGATCAGTGGGTAAATTTTTTTCCCCAAGGAGGAATTCAATGACACTCCTCTGTTTCATGCATACTTCCACATCAGACACTATTTTGTCAGAAATATTGATGGGAAGGTTCAAGTGCTACTGCCATACCACCAACATCTACCTTTGATGGAATGGGCCAAACTAATAAAATGGAAGGCATTACTTCCAGTGCAGCCCTTGCAGTATCTATAAAATTTATTAACTTCTGTAGTTTAGGGAATGAAGTCTTAAATAGAAATTTCTACTCCATTCCCTTGACACTTTCTCCTGATAAATGTAAAACCTAGCAGGTTCACTGTTAAATTCCTTCGTAAATTCACTCTGTATTTCAATTCAACTGATAAATGCTTAGTAAAGACAATATATGAACTGTTCTTCCTTTTTTTTTCTTTCTTTTTTTTTTTTTTTTTCATGACATCCTTTTAAGTAAAGGATTATTGTGCAGGGATCCTTCATCATTTAGCCAACAGAGAGACGATAGGAGATACAAGAAGAAAAAATTAGAAATTGTAATTAAAATAAAATCTCAAAGGTGTTTTTTTAATGTGAAGAGTCCTGCAGATATTTCCAAAATGCCCAACAATTTTACAGGATTATTTGGATGTGTAATGTAATTCTTTTACGTGAGAACAGTAGAACTCTGCTCTATTTAGCTCCCAACTAGGAAGACATGCCATTAACATGATTTCAGTGATGCATAGCCTTGTGTAAGTCCTCTGCAGAGGGTGAATTTCACCCTGAGGGAAGGTTGGGTAGTACATTACGTATTTAAATGAATGGCTTGATTTGAAAATTCTCAGAATAACAACACTACAGGGCATTCTGTACAGGGACATGCAAATATTTATCCATGAACTGGTTCTGTGATAATGAAATACCTACCAGATGTGCATCTCTTGTAATTACCAAGCCATTCCTGTCTGGTAAATTGACAAATTCTAGCCTTGTTTCAAAATCTGTTTCAAATAATTTGTTTTATACACCTGTAGGATTTATACATAATGGTGAAGGAGGATTGCTTTTTTTTTTTTTTTTTTTTTTTTTTTTTGCAGCGTAGGATCCCCAGTCTGCTGCCTATGATTTATTCAACTTATGTGTATAATTCCTTGATTAGATTGATACTTCTGTCTTGACCATTGGATACACTCCTGCAGGTCAGTGAGTACACAGCATAGAAAACAACAGACTGTAATGGAAGTCATTGCCTTTCTGATGACCAGTCAAAATCTGTTTTCCTACTTAGACTGTAGTTATTTTTTCCACTGTTTCATTACACATATCTGTGCAGCAACACAAAAGAAGAATGTAGTATAATGCAGACAAAAACAAGTAGAAATACTTTGATGTATTCAGCTGTTATTATTGTCCTTTTTATTCTTTTGCACTGCCTCCTGTATGATTTTATTACTTGTACAGGAAAATGAGTGCATACAGTTTTAGTTGCTCTCTCTGCAAACCATTGTCTTGATTCTGTGCAAATACAGATTAAACCAAATTTCAACATGAATCTGCAGTTCTTTCAGATTCTGCTTCTGAGAAGTAAGTTTGTAACGTAATTTTTCATCTTCTCAGTGACAACAATAATGTGGGGTTTTTTCCGGGGAGGGGGGAAGGGAAGGGGAAGGCAAAATTAAAGTGTTATATTTTATTGTTTCTCCTTAGTCTTTCTCCAGCTCAGGAAATAAATTAAATGTAACACTTTAATGTTCTGGAAGCAAGAATGATACCATCAAACAAATTTTCGAGCAATACTCTCAAACAGGAATCTCTTTCTTCCTAAACTAATAACTAAAAAACAAAAAATAAAACAAAAAACTATTGTCTACATTTTAGCTACAATTGAAACATAGGTAGGGTGGAATTTTATTACCTGATCTTTGGGACTTAGGACTTAGGACTTAGGACTGTTGCATCTTGAGGAGAACATATTGGTCTTTTCTACTAGCTCCCTTGAGATCACTGAAAATTTTATTAATTAAATCCCTCTACCAAGATCTTCTCAAGGCTGAAAAAATAGTAATTCTCTCAGTCCCTTCTTATATGTAATCTGCTCCAGCTTCCTGAAGTTATAGTGTCTTTTTACCAGACTTTCTCCACTTTATCAGTTCTGCTGGTTCAAAGTTGAACAGTGAATCTCATACACAGTCTCATAAATGTTGAAGACAGGATTACAATACCTTTCCTTAACTTGCTGTCTGCATTTTGAAGTTCAAGAGCTGCTAACTTCCCAGTCTGAACCAGTGTAGAGACTTATTCTCTCCCAAGTCCAAGACTTCATACTCAAAATTCACAACTTTTTTTTGACACCTTCCCCCAATTGTTTATGGCATTTGAGTGGTAATCCTGGCCTCCAATGTGCCACACATTCCCTCCTTCTTGAGACTTTCTGCAGATTTGTAATTTGTTCCATGCTTCTGAAATGTTTCTGAATGTATTCAGGTGCATATTGGTATTTAGATATTTTCAGGATGAGGGGGCACCTGATCCCATATGAATCATTCTCATACAGGCACATAGTTATGCTTCATTCGTAACACAGTAGTTTGGCTACCGTTCTTAACCTCTTTGCAACTCAGTTCCTTAATGGAAGTAAAAATACATTATAGTAGTTGCTTCTTACAAGGTAATTACCTTTGATCTGCCAAATGACATTTCCAGAGCATCTAAATTACCATCAAATGATAAATATCAATTTGTGTCTTTGGAAAGCTCTAATCTGAATAAGCAATTGGACTAAACTGGGCACTTGTTTTTTACTAAAATCATCATAAGAAAAGACATCCCATGCAATAAAATGTAGTGCACTAATTTGGAAAAGCCATTCATTACATGTTTAGTGTGTAAGATTATGCATAGAATCTGTAACAACATGACTTTGCCAGATAGAAGCATTTGCAGTTTCATCACCCTTTTGCTTGGTCCAGCAACATATACAAATAAACAGAGGTGCAGCGGAATAAGAGCAGCGTTGACCCTTCATATATCTAGAGGCAAACAGGTGGCATTCCAGTATCACTGGGCTAGGTTTGTTGTTCTTTTGCATTCATCTCTTGCATGGATGCTTACAAATACAACTCCCTCCACAATCTGCATGAAAAAATAAAGTTATTGTTTTTCTTAACTTACTTCTGTCTAAAAGTTAACAATCCACCTGAAAGTGTAGTCTCTGCTGAGACGCTGTGCATGTATACAGAGCACACAATAGCTCAGATGTTAGGATGAGAGTAGAACATGATTGTTTTTTCTCTTTTTCACATTGGCTGACTCTTCTGATGTTAGAACTTCAACTTTCCTGCAATAAATTTTTGTGAAATCGAAATCTACTTCACTGGTGTGAATGAACCCAGAAACTCAGAAAGCTGCAACATTAAAATAGTTGTGATTTCACTTATAAGACTGTACAGTCTATAGGGCTAAGTGAAAAATTCACAAATAATGACTTATTCAATTAACTTCCCCATTTTGTCTGTACTTTACTGTCTACCCATAGATTGAAGTCTTCTCTATATTTTGTTTATTAAAGACTATTTTTTTAAAATGAATTTAGTAAATAATTTTTGGTATATGAACCCTAATCGGTTCTAACTTCGTCACTTTTTAAAAATCACAAATAAAAAATTCTCAATAAAAATAAATTAATACAAACTCAATCCTAAGTCTGTTCAGTATGTGTGTCACTCAGATTTTTAACTTTGTTGGATATTGGCTTCATTATAATATTGGACAATTTAAAAACAAATTTTAGACTCTGTCACATGACTTTGGTGAAAGAAAGAGAAATGTTCAGATAGATACTTGTATGTATAGGCCATATGGTTTTTTTGGAAGGCAAAAGCAAATTTGAAAGCAGTTTTGTTCTTCACAATCACTGCTTCAAGCTAAATAGAAACTGATGAAATGACAGGGAAATCCACAAAAAGGGAATTTTAATATGTGTCTGTGGTGTTCTTATAAGAAAATTTAATAAGAAAAGTCACTTTTTATTTTTATGTCAACTAATCAAATATTACCAGGAAGCAAACTTGCTGTTTTGGGAAATTCCTTTTACTGGCCTTTTAATACTTGTTAAATTGATGAAGGCCTCTCAAGCTTGTAATCAGTCTTAAAAATTTGTAGCAGACTGTAAAGTCCTGTAAGGTCAGACTTGCAGCCTAAATCTTTTATTTATTTATTTATTTATTCTATACAGTTGGAAAATCTCTAAGGAAAGTTTCTAGCACAACAAGTTCTAAATAAATTATGAGACATCTGGATGTCTAATGAGAAAATTAAAACACAAGACAGAAAATCTGTAGTTTTGCAACTATTAAAGTGGTAACTTCGGTGTTGTGGAATGCAGGAAGCAAGCAAAAATGAGCAATCAAGGAGGAGAATTCCAAAGAGAACAATTTTTAATTTATTTTAGACACTGAATTAACGATGTTAAGCAGCACTATTTTTGTAACAGCTATTAGAAAACATGAGCTGGTGACAATATGTCGTTACTTTTATTTTTATTATTTTATTTTTTTTTAGTTGCACAGAAACTTTACAACATAACTTTCTGAAATCTGTTAGGATTCTTATTCTGAAATCTTTTTAGGATTATTTTTCACTTGCACTTACCCCAATATTAGCACTCAGCATTGCTCAGACAGTATTTGGCCTGTAAATATTAAATATTACATCTTTATGAAATATCATTAGTTTGGATTTTTCAACTGATGCACTCTAAACAGGCTGTCAACTTCCTATGAAGAAAGTGTGAACTAGAACAGAGAATTCTGTAGAAGAGAATGATGGATCTGGTTGTGTAAGGAAATGATCTCTGTGCCTTAGATAAAGAAGCATGTAAGAAAGTGTGAAATTGCTGAATATTACTTTATATTGCCTAAAATGTTGACAGCCAAATAGGTAAAAGATTAGCTGTGATTTATTATTATTATTATTATTATTATTATTCATTTCAGTTCTACTTTAAAAAAAAAGGAAAAAAGATTAAAAAAATAACATCAAAAACTAACATAAAAAATGCAATTTCAGAAGCTTTTCTTCAAGTGAAACAGGAAGCTTCACCTTCTGACATTCTAATAAAAATTTTAACCCCCTCTGCATAGACTGAGCTTTGTATATAACCTACTGGTACAATAGTCCTCATTCCTAAGGACAGGAAACTGCAAGACAGATGGAAAAAATAAAAACATATTTTTGGATTCCTGAGAAGCTCATTCTGATATGGAAACATTCTGGACATCTATGTCAATAGACAAAGAAATATTATAATTATTTATTTTGCAACAGCAAAAAATCTATTATTTTAGTACAGTCAACCAAATACTGGAATGAGTCTCAGATCACATATTTTCCTTCTCAGGGTGGAGTTTTGTAGTGTCTTCAGATGCCAAGGATACTCAGGAAAATTTATTTAACTATTGGCTATTTTTGAATGACTTTCATTGTACTTTGCAATGTTAGCAAAAGTTTAAATACAAAAAATAATAAAGTGAGTTTAACTTGATGATTCCCAGGTTTCACTTTCTGTCATTATTTTGAGATTTTACAAAAGTGATGGATGGAGAAAAGTGGTCATAGGTCACATCTTCAACATAAGGCCTGTAAGTGATGCAGCTTGACATAAACGAAAGTTCTGAATGTGAAAACCACCTGTTTATCCTAACAGTTCTTTATAGTCTGAAAGTGAGAGGGTATTGAAATTAGCCATTGGAAAAGGTTGAGAAAATAGATCTAGAATACTCCTTGACTGATATAATCTCTTCTTTTTCCTTTCTATTGATGGTACTTTAACTGTTCTTACTGTGGGAAAGACAATGCCAGTATTTTTTAATCAGGAGTCCTCATTAATATTCTTTATACTTTGATAAGACCTGAAGTCTTCCCTCTTCCTTAGCATTCTATTCATTTTTTGTTTGTTTGTTTTGTTTTGTTTTGTTTTGTTTTTTCCTTTAATATTCTCTTTCCATTTACCTTTAGCTAATTACTTGATTCATCTCAAATCCAACACGCTGATAGTTGTAACTGTTGTAACTCCCTGGAGCTGCATTATATTGCAATCTGTACTTCTCATGTATTTTCCTCCTACTTTTTATCTTCTCTTCCAGTATTTTATTTTCATCTTCACCAGAAATGATCTCTACTTAACTGAATAGGCAGCAAACATTTTTTTTTTTTTTTTTACCGTCCTCATGGAATTAAATCCAAGTTACCTGAATATTATTCAAAGTAGATAAAATATTCTCATATTAGTAATTTTTAAATACACTTTCTTACATTAGTACTTATATCTTTCCACTTTATTCAAGCTCCATTTGTAGCAAGATGCCCAAATTAGACTGAAAATATCTAAAGTAGAATCATACTTGTCAACAGAAAATTATTTGGAAATGCTAGAAATGCTAGAAAACTGAAATATAATTTGTCTCAGAAATCAGTAAGTATACCTTGTACTATTCGCTATATTCAGTGACTGTGCTCAGTGTTTTCATCAAACTTTATTTTTGGTCTCCTTTCTGTCTCCCCTGCTAACCATCCTCTTTAATATCAAAATGTTCCTTCTTTGCATCAGTATTTTCTTGTAATTGTGCATATACATTAAAGGAAAACAGACAGAATGACTTCCAGATGACATTCAACCAATAACTAATATACTTATGTAAAAGAAAACTGTTCATACACTTACAAATTGAGTACATATTTATTAAATTCATGCCAGGGCAGAAATCCCTGGCATCTAGGCAAACACCTGACAAAATGTGAAGTCCTGATATTTTCAAAGCAGGCGAGGAGCTAAGTTTTTTTCACTGAAGAGGCTGCAGGAAGGATTTTTTCTTCCACTTACTCTAAAAACTTGCATTGCATTTACATTGGCTCATATTTTACAGAACATGATAAAGTCTGCTTCTTATAACTGTCAGCAAAGAATTTCTGTCATTATAAAAATGGTTGTAACATGAAAAATGCTTACTCATTACTTTGCCGTTTTCTGTATTTTCCCCAAATAAGTACTTCTGCTGAAAAAAAAAAACAACAAAAAAACATATTTACAGTGTTAACAGAAGCAGATCATCATTCTAATCTCCCAAATACTTAATAATGTATTCATAAACATAAGTTGGCCAAGGTAGAATGAATGTTAAAAGTAAGCATTGAAAAGAAAACTGCAGAAGAAGACTATCTGCAAAAATGACACATTTGCAGTTAGATCCTGGAATTCATCTTGTCTGAATTGGGAACCTGATTGCCTTATGCAACCTCTATCATGACTCCTGGGGGAATTCTGCTTTTCCCTTGGACCTAGGGAGAGCTGTGGCAAGTAACTTAACTCCCTACTTAGATCTCTCAATGCCTTTAAAAACCTGTCAATTATCTTCCATTTCTATTCTCTGTCTGCAGTGATATCACAAAATTAGTCTAACTCTGGACACAACTGAACAGAGAGTTTCCATCTGTCTTTGAATAGCCACAAGAGCTGGATAATGCACATGATTTGCATACTGACAAATCACAAAATAAATTTCCTATCTGTTTATTTTTTTTCCCAGTTGATGATTTTGATGGAACTAATGTGAAATGTAAAAGAGCATGATAGGTGCGTATTGCTCTCAGTGTTAAAATTACACAGATTTTTTAACTGCCCCAGTCTAATCTGGCTCCCAAAACAGTTTTTAATCAAAAAATTATTACTTATAGTACCATTTTGTGGCGTGCAAGTAAATATCTCCTATGCATACTATAAAAAGCACCAATGCATTAATATGTAGGTTGTTACCACCATATATGAATCACAGAATCATTGAATTGCTGAATGGCCTGGGTTGAAAGGGGCCACAATGATCATCTAGTTTCAATGCCCCAGCTATGTGCAGGGTTGCCAACTACTAGACCAGGCTGCCCAAAGCCGCATGTGCATATGGATATGCATGTATTGTATATTATCTCTGGCACCAATGTGTTGTCTTTCAAGGTTTGTGTTTTTTGTTTGTTTGTTTGTTTGTTTTCTGGTTGTGGACTTTCTGTTTGTTTTTAATTTTGTTTTCGTTTTTTTTAGGAGAAAGCAAATAACATCAAAGACTTTACTACCTATCCTTTCACATATCTGTTCTTATACTGTACCCAATTTAATATATATTATATTAATATATATTATTTATAAGATTTAGATTTATACTCCTAAATTTTCCAAATAAATATGTTCATTCTTGGGGGGTAGACTTACTAGCACTTTTAACTCCAACAAACTAGATTAAATTTGACTGTTTTCCTTTGTCTGAGTAGAGGGGGAAAAAAGCAATTATAACATTCTGGTGAGTCAGATTCTTTATCTGAGAAAGATTTAAATGTGTAAAACTTCCAGTTTTATGACTTTCTCAGAGAAAAAAGTGTCCAACTAAAAGGATAACGCAGTGACAGTGAGACATAAGATTTCTAAGATGATCTCAGTACTGTTGTTAAGGACAAAGCTAAGGTTAATTATGACTTGTTTTGCAAGATAGATTGTTTTCAACTTGTTAAGTAATTTTAACAGTTTTCTATTTTTTGCACTTAAAGAGCAACAAAGACAGCATGAGTAGAGCTGACCATATTCCAAGCCTAGGAAATCCAAGGAATAGTAAAACAGTTGAACGTATGTATTTTGAAATGGTGCACCACTTATAACAAAATGTTTTGTTTCTTTTGAACTTTTCTTTCAAAGCAGTACACCTTACAAGTGCCTGGAGTCCTTTTTCATGTTAGAAGTTCTGACTTGCAGATAGGATGAGTGCTTTTGACTACTCATTGTCAGATATTCAAGTTTTAAATACCTGGAAAGAATAATTTTAGTGCTTTGAAGACTTACATTCTAGCTTCCGCTGCTAATTTTAAAATAGAATGTCCTAAGTGTCTGTTCTTCTTGTACAAATGATTTAGTGGAAGAAATACTTTGTACATTGATCCTGAAAATATTATGTACAATAATGGGAGACTCCCATGAAAAAGAACTAAAAGCACAGTTTGGAGTATAATTATAACACCCAGAGTCCACAATAGAAATGTCATTGTCTCATCACATGTTTTTGATGCAGCTGTTGGTGCAGGAAAATTCTTTTTTCTTCCCTATTGTGCTTTGTTCTTAACTCTAGAGTTCCTCTACGAATTCTATTGTGGCCAAGTATTCCAATAAAAAATATACATTGATTGAAATATTGCTTTTGGAAAGTAATAACATATCTTACCAGTCATTGAAAATCTATCCAAGTAGAAGTAATAATAATTTTTGACACAACTGACAAATGACAGGCCTTGTTTTATTTTGCTTTAATAAAGAGACTGAGTGTTTTCTGAGAGATTAAATGTTGAACAAGCTTTGACTGACTGAGAAACAGAATCATAGAATCAGCAAGGTTGGAAAAGACATACAAGATTATCTAGTCTAAACATCTACCTATTACCAATAATTCTCATTATACCACGTCACTCAACACAGTCTAAGCATTTCTTGAACACCTCCAGAGTTGGTATCTCTATCTGGTTGGTGCCCACCTTCCTGGCAGCCAATTTCAGTACCTGACCACTCTTTCAGAGAACTAGTATTTCCTAATGTCCAGCCTGAATCTCCCATGGTGCAACTTGATGCCATTCCCTCTAGTCCTACCACTACTTACAAGAGAAAAGTGGCCAATCCACAGCACACTACAACCTCCCTTCAGGTAGTTATTGAGAGTAATGAGGTCTCTCCCTGAGCATCATTTTCTCCAGCATTAACAATCCCATCTCCCTCAGCTGCTTCTAATAAGACTTGTGCTCCAGACCCCTCACCAGCTTAGGTTCCCTTCATTGGACACACACCAGGGCCTCAATGTCTTTCCTTCAGTGAGTGGCCCAAAACTAAACAAAGTACTTGAGATGCTGCCACACCAGTGCTGAGTACAGAGGTACAATTACTTCCTGCCAGCAACACTATTTCTGATATAAGCTATTGGACTTCTTGGCTACCTGAGCACACTGCTGGCTCATGTTCAGCCAAGCACTGACCAGTACCCCCAGGTCTGTTTCCTCTGCACAGTCTTCCAGCTTCTGTTGCAGAAGGACAGGAAATGAAAATATCAGTTGTTACTACAGAAAATAAGCACTGTTCTTAAAAATTTGCATAAGAGCTGAGTAGAGTCTGCTACAAACAAACAAACAGAAAGTAAATTAAAAAATTAATAAATAGACCTGACCTAAAAATTTACCCACTAAAAGTTTTTGAATTGAAATTGGAAAGGATTCTTGAAGGTTTTATGGAATCAATACAATATTCTTCATAAGTTAATCTAAAATAGATCTGCTTGGTGATTGTTTGAGAGGACTTTAATTTACCTGAACTAGTTATTCATGTTATTCATTCACTATTGTTAACAGAGAATTCCCAATTACCCAGATAAATAATAAGAGTGCTGATCTAACCAATTCTTTACTGCATTACATTTCTTCTTTTTTTCAGTATTTTAAAATATTGCATTTCTGGGTACTATGCTCCTGAACCTTCAGTTGTCCTCTGGCCAGATGCAGAAGAGGAACAAATAATGGTAAAATTGGGTATTAAAAACATATTTTTTTTTTACCCAATTTTATATAAAATATAATAAGCCATTAAGAGATGAGTAGGAAGCAAGCAACAGATACTGTAGTTGACAGCTTAAAAAATTCTTCACTTCATTATTCCCACAAATAAATGTAGGGGCAGTTCCCAGAGAGTAAAGAACAGTAAATTTTCTGTGGAATCAATTAGAAACTGTGGAACAGGGGGAGTTTAGAGGTTTTATGTCTGTATGAGAGCAGTTAGTACAAAGTAGTCTATTAAATGTTGTAAAGGTATTGAACTTATAGATGTGAATGATGATGAAAATAGCTGGGGATTCAGGAAAGGTGCCACATGGCTTTTGAAAGTGTGTAAACAGCTAGCAAAAGTAATATCACAGAACTGGTGACTGTCCCTGCCAAGAGAAGAACAGTATGAATGGGAGAGCTGGAAATAGATAGGAAGAATTTCTGGCCTTACTGTACATTTGGAGAAGAGTCTAAAATAGGTGCCTTCATTTGCATTTGCTAGATTACCAAAACTGGACTGTTGTGTAGCAAACTGAGATAGGATTAAAAGAGGTTAAAGCCAAAATACTATCAGCAGGGATAGAGAAGCTCTCTGCACCACCCAGAGCACCCAGGCACCTGTGGTCCCCAATGGCCTGACTGTATTGCTCCTTCCTCCCTTTTTAATACTGAAACCTTATTGTTGCTTTGAAATTCTGTGTTGATAGCAAGGACATTCCCAAGAGTTCTGTATTGACTGGTACTCTCTCCTTTTCAGCTCAGTAGAGGAGTAAAAGAAATACATAAATTGAAGAAAAAATTATGGGTGAGAAGAGTAACAGACTCCCTAGCATGAATTAAAAGACTCTGGGACAGACTGTGAGAATTTTCCTTAACTTGCACTCTGTAGTCCCATAGCAGGCAGCATTTGGAGGTTTCATCAGGGACTAGAAAACTCCAGGAGCCATATTATCCTCACCATCAATCTGTTGCTTCTCGTGAGAGCCTTTATTGGTTAGTGTGTATCTCACAGTACTATTTTCTGCCTGTACATTTTTTCCAGCTCTAACAGATCAAAGGTGTAGCTCAAAGGATGAAGAACATCCAGTTCTGCCACTGGACATAAGGCATCATTCTAAAGTATACAGAAATTATATTATTTTTTCTTTTCTGTCTATATTTTCCTACTTCAAAATATATCTTTAACAAACTCTAATTGAAATAGCAGGGAATTTTATTCAAGTGCTGCTTTCCAAACTGAGTTATTCACAATTCTTGCTGCAACTGAGACTAGAAAAATAAGCTTCCTCTTTTGTCTGGCCTCAAGCTTAATATGCAACTTTGCGTTAATAAGAAATTATTACATTTCTTCTTTGGGTTTTGCTCCAAAATTTCTTTCATCTCTTTATACATAATGTGTTATCTTCTTAACAGTGTTCATTGGCTACTGATGTATGTCCTTAAGTACTTCAAATCTTTATCTGACTATGACATGTATTATTAACTTATGGTTACAGTATTTCATTAAAGTAGCAGGTTTTAGTTTAAAAGCAAAAAGCAAGTGCCCCAGATTTCAAATCAATTACACCTGACTTTCATTTTCAGTATATGAATTTTCTACATTCCTCTGTGGAATTACACTTGATTGCAGAACTAATGCTTCCTTGTGTAAAAATGTTTTATTTTTCCTCTTTGCAAATTTGTTGTAGCCCTTGATAATGTACTTTCAGTTTTCTATAAACTGTCTTCTTATTCTATATTACTGTAAAAATGAATAATTTTCTGACCATATATTTCCTACAGCTTTTTAAATAGTTCAGTTTTATTAATGTAATTTATAATGTATCTACAGATATAATTCTAAATAAAACATTGTCTCATGTAAAAAATAATTAAAAACTGAGTAGGGCCTTTTAAAAAGAATTGTCTTATTAAGAAATCAGACATGATACTGTATTTCTATTCAATTATTTTACATTCCCTGGATTATAAAAATCATTTGGTTTTCAGTTTGAGAACATTATACTGAGCTTAGAATAGTTGGGCAGAATGCATATTCTGTACTGATTTATTTATTTTTCCTGGTGCTACGCACTACTTTCAGGTAACTTACCCTTGCAGGTATTTTAAATTCCCTTCCTAAATGAATAGAAAGCCTTTTAGGGAACATATTCTGACCGAGACTTTCAGCTGGAGTAAATAACTGATGTCTAATTTACGTATAAAATGATGTGACTCACTCCAACAGGAAGCACTAAGCCTGGGAGAGGTGAAAGTTCTTTCTGAAAAAAATGGATTTCTGAGATTATTCCAGGCTTGTCAGAATGAAAGTGATGAATACAAGTTCTTTTATCATAAAATGCCATTACATCCCACATCTGCCTTTTAAAAACAGTAAATTCAGATAAGGCAATAATATTGATCTGATAAAGCAAGTTGTGACAATTTGTTCCTGATACCTTCCTGCATGGCATAGCTTTCAATATTCTGTGCCCTCTGCAGCAATATAACATTTAGAATTATACATCAAAACAAGTTGTGCTCTGTCTCAGTGAATATCTATAAAATGTGCCAAGATTCAGTGTTATGTTTTGATGTTTATAAATCAGTCTTTCCTCAGACTATCAGCAAAATACATCACAGATAGAGATCTACAGAACAGAATATGTAAGACTGTAAACAGTCTTCATGAGTGACACTAAGACATCCATTTCCGTATTTAGCAGATTTTTAAGAGTTTTTAATCAGTAGTCAGTCTGAATTCCTTCTGCTTAAAACATGTCACCTGCATGAAATAGGTAAGTCATCTGTCAACTCAGGCAGACGTATTGTGATAGACTTTAGTATAAACAGGATGGTGACAAAAGAAAAAGCTGAAATGCTCTGCCATGCAAACTGCTGGTTCTGATTTAGCAGATTTTAACATTGAAGCCATTGTTTTGTAGGAAACTTATCCACTGTATTTGACAAGAAATATATTTTTAATTTAATAATGTAAATCACAACTGGGATTCACCTTATGCCATGTATTTATAGGTTACAAAACAACATCATTCTTAACAAAAAAGGACTAAAGGAGAAAATGGAAAATGTCATAGACATTAGAATTACCACAGGCACAGTAGTATGTCTAATAAATAATCCATCATTGATGATGATGAACTTGTATTTATTGATCGTTTTACTGTCTCTACAGATGTGATGATTAAGACACAACTTTTTGTAACTACTTCAGCTTAATAACAGAACACTTGAAATTTCTGCATGCTGTACTGGTATGTCATAAACACTGAGACAAACCAGTTTTAACTGCAGAAAAACACTCACAAAAATACAACAATTAGTAAACCTGGAAATGTGTAGGCAGATAAAAGCAGCACAAAACTGATAGAATCTATAGGTAATTCTACTCAGTGAGATCCACATCTTTTAAAATGCATATTAATGGATATCATTTATAAAGTCAATACTTAGGCAGATATCAGAACACTCATTTACAATCTGTGAAGCTAGTGTAATAAAGTTTTACCAACAGGTATATGTATACAAACTCCATTTGCAAAATCTGTAATGCCACATGACAGAAATGTCATAGTGAACATTCACATCTTATAAACACCCTGGCGTTTACATATGCATTGGATATTAAAACACAAAAAGTTTGCAGTGGTCATAAGTTTATGTAGCACAATGGCTGTAAATATATTTATTGCTAATCCCAGTTATATGGGTTTTATTTGAATAAAATTTTAATAACTTACCGGTTTTGCCAACGATAATTATTTTCTAAGGAAGAAATCCTTATATTTAGGTGGTATAATTTTATAATCAGTATACGATTTTGTGTTATTCAGAAAGGTTTATACATATTAAATCTAATAAAGTGTGCAACTCTACAAGATTTGAAGTTTCATAATTTTAACATTAAACAAATTTATTTTAAATTACAAAATTGTTGAAATTCTTTAATTTTACATAAATTGATGTACCTTGAATCTATGGCATCTCCCTCTCTTCCTGCCACTAACCATCTTCTGGTTCATCTGCACTCTTTAATATTAAAGAACTGTTGAACTTCAACCCTACTAAGAAAAGATCTTTAATGTCTGTTTTTGTGTTTTCATAAAATCATAGAATTACCCAGGTTGGAAAAGACCGCAAAGATCATCAAGTCCAACCACAGCCTAACCATAGTACCCTTACTCTAACAACCCTCTGCTAAATCATATCCCTGAGCACCACATCCAAACAGCTCTTAAACACATCCAGGGATGGCGATTCAACTCCTTCCTAGGAAGCCTATTCCAGTACTTAACTACATAGGTGCAGAACAGGAGGTGAATAAGAGGGGAATCATTAACATGATGAATTATTATCCATAGATTTCTCCTTTCTTGAGGAACTGACAACTATTAAACAGTTCACATAAACATATCCATGCAAGTCTGGTGATAAAAGAATATACACACTATGGGCATATTGAAAGTAAAAAATATTTATAATTTCACAATTTAAAATAGACATAGAAGGAGCATTCAAAAATGTACCTTTTCAGTTGACATTTCACAGTCCATTCACTCCAAACAGTAGAAGTAGGTGGATAGAAATTTTCCAGGGAGAAGAGATGAATAGAAAATATTACTTAACACAACAGATGCAAATTGGGAAATTGGAAGAGACTGACGGTCTCCCATTCACTAATAGTTCTGAAGAGCACATCCAGTTGCTAACAATCAGTGTTATTACTCTATCAGTGTAAAATAAATAAATGCTGGAGGTGTAAACTGCATTTTGTCATTCCTGTCCAGGTGGGAAGATATTATCAATCCTCTACTTGGACAGAGTCTGTCACTTTCCTAGGCCTGTAGCACAAAAACACTTTTAGAAGAAGCTAGTAAGAAAATAGCAAATTCCTCCCAGCTTGGCATAATTTGCAAACTTACTGAGTGCATTCTATTCCCTGGTCCAGATCATCAATAAAGATATTAAATAGGGTCAGCCATAGTATTGACTTTGATGAACACCAGTTGTAACCGGTTACCAGCTGGATTTAACTCCATTCACCACTACTCTCTGGGTCATTTTTTTACCCGGTGAAGAATAAGGTGTTCTTAAAGGGTATTCAGTGAAAGTAAGTAGTATTAGCCACTGGTTTGACAGACTTTTATCTTGATCCCCCCCAAAAAACTTTATCTCATAACAACTGTTCATAAAAGTAGTAGAGTGCAACAACTTTTGAAGAAAAATTCCATAATATTTCAGTCAATAGGGTTTAGACATGAAAAAGGAGTGTTTTCATAATACCCAAAACTTTGGCAGCAATACTTCTTAAAGCATTCACCACTAAAATAGGACAAAGATGGATTTGGACCAGGGCTGGACTGCTGTGCACCAAAAGCAATGAAGATAAGGAGAACATCTGTTCAGCTTCACACTGACATCTTTGGATTCGTAGATGCCTGGAGCAGTTCTTAATAGCTTTGGCATGTGAAAAGCACAGTGAGGAACACACACTTGTTTTATAAATATCTCCTGTTTTTCAATCCACCAACTAAAACAAGCAGACAAAATAAACAGATAATTAGATAAAATAGACCTCTCTAGTCTGGAATCTGGGAACTAGATTTTTGTTCTTGCTGTTTTGTTTTCAGCTTTTGGCATTTTCCTACAAAACTGGTCTTACTGTAAGTGAACGAGATCCTAAGTGTTGATTTTGGGTAACCAAACCTCTGGGGTTTTAGCTTTCTTTCTGTCTAGTGTAATCTAACTCTGACTGCAAAAGTGACGTTCATGTTAGTAAAATGAAATGGTAAAGATGGGGATTCTTTACAATAGTAAAGCCTGTAAAAACAATTTTATTTCCAAAACTAGTTTTTGTTTGTTTGCTTGTTTTTATTTGTTTGTTTGACTTCCATAGTCATTTCCAAAGGTGCCTTGAAATTCTTTTTCTCTTTTTACTTTTTCTCATAGCCTTCTCAGTGTAGAATTTCTCTCCAGGTGACAATATATTCATGGAGGTAATCCTGAATTACTGCAACACTCACAACAATAATTCTGTAAACTCCATGTGGGTGGAAACCTACTTCTGCCTAGAGCACCACTGACTTCATGGGAGGACAAAGCTGTAGCATGCTAAGCAAAACAGAAGCATTGCCAGTGTGTAACTATTCCTTATGCTTTCTGAAGAAATGAGGACAAAACCCAGTGTCTGAGTTTTGCTTTTAATAAATGAAGTTTATAAGCTTTATTTTCTGAGTCTGCATTAATGGAGGATAAGATGCATAGAATCTCCCCTGCATTTCTCTATGGCATGGCATTACTAGCCCCTGGCAGTCATAATTTCACACAGGGTTGTATGGAATAGTTGCTTTCAGTATTTTGAAGTTCTGAGAACCAAATAAAGCAAACAATGTGATGACTCAAAGACATCTAAATTCTTCAAAAGATGTCACTGTATGGCATAGAAAAGCATTACTTCTACTGTGTGAAGTTTTTATCAAATACAACAAGCTCTCTAATGCCCTTTGAAGATTTTAAAGCAAATTCACTCCTTTACAAAAATGTATTCCTGAAGTAAGGAATTATTTCAAAATTAATTTGCACAGCACTTGCTGGTGGATATTTTTATGTTTCAGGCATTCTTACACAACTATAATTATCAGTTGTGTATAAAGAAGAGTATAACATGACTTCTTCTACACATTATTTTTCTAGAACTGAATTTGATATTAAATCTCATATCAAGAAATAATTGATTCTAAGTCAGTTTCTTAAAAGCTGAAAAGAAGTATAGGCAGTTCTTTTCTAATGAATATGTAGAAGTCATAATAGGGCATATCACCAAGAAAATTACTAGTTTTGCAAAAATAAATAATACATTTGATAGAATCACGTTTGAAACCATTTGCTGTGTTCCTGTAATGTAGCACAAACCTTCCTATACAAAGGAACCTGCAATAAAGAGTATTAAATACCAGGGAAGGAAAGAGCCAATTCAAAACAGATAATGGTTTAATAGCATTCCTGCTTGTAATTAAAAGCAGTTCTGTTCAATTCACTGTCCACAGACCATGTAATCATTGACTGAAAAAAAACATTTCAAAAGTCAAACTACATATCAAAGCCTCTTTACCCTGGTAATTAACAAGGTTAAATGTCATTTCAGTAGGAAATAAAAAAGTACTGCTTAAATACATACCTAGTAAGAATGGAGAGAAATAATCAGAAATACAAGTATTTATTCAATATATTCTAATTTCTATGAAAAATTTAAAAATATATATCGAAATTTCCCACAGGGTTTTTTCATAATTTTATGCATTCAATTAAACAAGCCAACAAAACCTTAATATTAGAAAAAGTAAAATAAATGACATTTTTCAGAAACAAGATTTTTTATTCTCTGTACTGTTTTTAAGACTATGCCCATAAACACGAATATACCAACATAATGTACAGTAGACAAAGCATGATGAAAGTTTGAATTTCATCTTACAGTTTGAAGGTGTGGTATTGCATTACCAAATGAGTTCATGTCATTATTTTTATCAAGTGCTTGAAGATCTTTAATGACCCTTGTTTGAGAATTTTTAGATGCTTCCATTTTGAGGAGCAACTGTTTTTCCAGTAGTTAAAGCTTTGATCCTATAACACACTTGCTTTCTCAGTCACATGTCCACTTATTGACTGTACATCTGTTTTTTATAATCTGCAAGTTGTTTTCCTCCTAAAGCCCAAATATAGCATTTTTCCAGGCATTATGAAGAAAATCAACTCTGTTATTGCTGAAACAAGGATTCTGGTGCTTGGTGATATTTCACAAAGATTATCTTTAATTAGTTACACTCAAAATTTTTAAAATTATGTAAAATTTTGTCAGATGCTAATAAAGTTGCATTTCACTACTGTATGATGATTTAGTATGTAGTCTTCAAAACACTGACAAATGAATACTTAGGTATTTTTCACTAGTATTGTTTGTGCACAGCTAAACTTACCCATAGCATCTTAACTGGATCAAGGTCCTCGATACTCCACAGAACTTTACTAGCTTTCTTGAAAGGCAAGTTTCTATAGCAGGGTATTTAAAGTGTAATATCTAAAACTTTAAATAAATTACAGAACTCAAGGTGTATTTTCAGGTGTTTGGGGATGTTTATGCATGCACACATCCAGACTTAATGGTCCTTATTGTTCTCTTCCAACTCAGGATAGTTTATGATTCTTTGATCCAAAATACTCTTGGATCAAATATCTTATTTCCTGAAAATCTCCCATTTTTTCTTGAGCCTCATAGTCAAATCTATGTGTCAAGTCACTACAATAGCAGCAACTGACCACCTTAAAATGCCACTATAACAGAACTGTGTTCTGCACTACATTGTTACTGGAGTTTGGCTTTCTCTTCATCCAAACTGCAAACAAAATGTGTATGGTACCAATTCAACTATAATCAATCAAATTTCACATCAGTACTGAACCACATTTTCTGAATTACTTCCAACCAGAAGTTTGGTATGATAGAAAAGAAATTCTATCTTACCAAAATATGAATTAAAAAAAAAAAAAAAAAAAAAAAAAAAGGCTGGTCAAAAATTTGGATGATAAAATTCAAGCTCTCTTGTTTATTTATGTGTATTCTGTGTATTTATTTCTTCCTGTCATGGTATGAAATAAAGTAAGGAGTTGAAAACTAAAGAGCAATAAAAGACACACTTTTTTTTTTCCTTTAATCTTACGATTGCATTTTGTTTAATGTTCTTTATTCAACTCATATTCTTTAACTTACAGCATCTGGTAATTGTGTAATCGAGGTCTGAAACGCCTCTTTTAGTTTGTCAAAGTGCTGAAAAAAGAGGATTCTTCTGTCTTGTCTATGTATTGACTCAATGAGGTGAGTGATAATAAAAATTGCCTTTTTGATTTGAAGAATTCCATACTACTTGGCTAATCTTTTCATCAGTGAAAAACCATCTAGCTTAAAACTGACATAGAAGCCAGTAGCAGAGCAGTGGATCCAATCTTTGCAGATATCTGTGAGATTCTGAGTTTATTCAAGCCATAGAACATAAAAATATAATGCCCATCTGCATATTAGCAAAAGCAGAAAATTGGAGGCTGCTAAAGATATGAAAGAAATTCAGATTTTTATTAGAAATTTTAATTGAAAGCTGTGGTTACATATTTGCAGAGGGAGAGATGGGCTTTCTGAAAAGCAGCAGTATTTTTTAGCAGTTTCTATTTGTAAGTAGCTGTCAAGAGGATACGTGATAATACACATGTATTCCTAGCCATTTTAATAAGCTATCTATCTATGTATGATGTATTTGGAATGAAAATAGTACACAACGAAAAGTTTAGTAAGATTAGGGAAAAGTCTATTTACTTCAGACCACAACAGCAGTATGGTGCACTGCTTTAACAATATTAGAAAACAAACAAACAAAAAAATTATACAGTATCTTTCACATACCTACTTTCATATGGATTGTGGCAGCTGGAACTTAGTAGGTATATATTACTATGTTTGAAAAAGTAGTAATTTAGGTATACTACCTAAGTGCCGTACTAAAAGGTATGTCTTAGGTCACTTTGGAAAAGTTATTTAGGGGTTTTAATTTGACAAGCTGATGCAGGAGTCAATATTTCATTAAAATTTATGTGGTATCTCTGTCTCACAGAAAACCATGCCCTGGCTAACATTTGTGTTTTCAGGAAGTACTCTGAAGAATTCAATAACAAGTTCAGCATTATGTATGAAAAATGGGCTAAAATTAAAAACAAACAAACAAACAAACAAACAAACAAAAAGACTATGGTTTTTATACTATTTGTATAATTTTTAAATGAGAAATCTGTGCCCTTTTTCATTCTTCAAGGTTATCTTTTGTGTTTTTTCTGTCCTTGCTAGAATTTCTGACGAGAACAAAATCAAAACTAAAATGCCTCACCTGGTTTGTTTTGTTGGTGTTTTTGTTTCAGCTTTGCCAGACTGAGCTGAGCTAGCTCTGACTAGTAACAAGAGTTTAAGCTATTTGTTGTTTATAACACACGTTATTTATAAGGCACTCATCTATAGAGCACATATCAAAGTAGGCCTGTCTCACTTCTTGTCAAAATAACGCCCTTTCTGTCGATTCAAGAGCACTCAGATCTCTTGTAAAGGAATGGATAGGTACACTTCAGCTGGGAAACATTTATACTCACTGATTCTTGCTGTTGTAGTATCTACTTTGAATATATGAACACACACAGAGAAAAGAAGCTGTAAGACTACCCTATAGGCATGACCTGAGACACATGGTGACTTATGCCTGCTTCTGCAGCTAACAGTCTGAACTGAAATACCAAACAAAGAATATTTGTCCTGGGGACTAACAGCTCATTAAATGTCCTAAAAATGCTCCATATTTTAGTTTGTATAATCAGATATTTACAGTATTGGCAACACTGAGCATTTGAAAATCAGAAGTCATTCCTGGAAATAACAGATACTACGCTTATTTTAAACCAAACGTTCTCTTTTGTGATATGGCACATGAGGATATCCTGAGCTCTTCAAGATTCTTAGCACAGCCACAAAGAAACAGGATATCTGCTTTATCTGAATATTTTTAAGTCAGAGCTGAGATTATGCCATCATTATATGATTACAGGAGTGAGATATTTAAATTAAATTCCAAATTCTATAAAGAAATAAAATGAAATCTTATCAAAATAGAGAGACAGACAAAAAGGCAGAGGAAAGAAAATGACGCCTCTTCTCATTGTTATTAGAACCAGTTGAGAAAACTAAAAAGAGGATTAATCTTCCTGCTCTCTAACTGGAGGAGCAAGGAGAAGAGTTCAAGCTAACTGGGTAGTGTCAAGGAAAATTTTCCTAAAATAAAATTGCTACTGATAAATGGGAACGTCATCACCATCATGCAAAATCTTTCCTGGAGAGTCCAAAATTAAGTGCTCAGGGACACATCTTCCAGGAAGAAGCAGATAAAAGTAGGGTCTCTTCTTGAGGTAATGCTACTATGTTGAACCACAGTGTATGTCAGGGCATGGCAAAACTACTGAAGCAGAACTCAGCCCTTCTCTGCCACCACCACATCACGATCCAGGCTCCCTAACACCACACACACTCACAAAAGGAGGCTATTCTGTCCTCAGACAGCCATGGTTTCTCATAAGATCTCACAAATCTTACAAATAACTGTGACCAGCTGTAAGTAATTTTGTGGCTGGGGAGATATTATAGCTGTTTGATGCAAGGCTGGTGTGAGTTGCACATAATTTCACCTCAATGGACAACAATACCTACACTATTAAAGGCAGCAGAGTTGCTACAGAGCTAGCTGGGCATGCCTGATTGCAACAGCCAATTTCCAGGCACCTCAGGAATTTCAGGCTTTCTCTGCCCAGTCCCATAAGTGATGAGGTTGAGGGTGCTGGGGAAACCAGACCCAGCCCCAATAGGAAGCAGCTTTAGTGCCTGAGGGCTTATGGCAAAAGCCCAGGATACTACAACCCTGCCTGCCATGGTGCAAGGAGGTTGTGTGAGGAACCACTGTGCTGACTTGTTTCCTGGAAGGTGAGCCCATCTAGTCCCCATGCTGTCAGCTCCTTCTTAAACAACAGTAGACACCAATTCCGAGGCTGGAACAGGCACTGCTTCAGTGGCACTAGGATACAGGCCATGTAGGAGTTCCCCTTTAGACAGGTAAGCACCTCACTCCATTACATTACTGGGGCATTTTCCTTTTCTTCATCCTACTTTTTAGCACACTTCAGCTTTCCTTTCCAAAAACAGCCCCATCCTAAATGAACAGTCTGTTGCCTAAATCATTCTTTTCTTTTGGTGTCATATTTCCTACATGTGTAGCAAAATTATTATTTCTGATATCAGCATATAAATATTCTTAATTTCATATGCATATATATTTTTTTGTTTATTTAACTAGTACTAGCCTCGATTTTCCTGTAGGTCCCCAGTATGCATGCAAAACAAGCTTGTTTCTCCAATAATTCCCCCGAAACAAACTTTGAAATCCACCTACCTTACAATACACTAACTGTAACTTCTGTTCACCTCTTTTGTTGCTGTCTGTCATGCCCAGCAATTTTTCATGTCATTACCTATCATCTCTTATGCCCTTTTCAGTTGGTTTACCTTCAGACCAAAGATTAGTCAGTGTCTTAGTCACCTGCCTGCAGCCCTAACAGTACTTATTACCTAGTTTTTGCAACAGGAAAACAAATGGAAAATTGAAATACAATGGATTTTTAAGAGGTCTCTTGTCATAAATTGATATTTGAATGATTTCTATCGAGAAATAGTGTTTACCAAGGTGTGAAATTACATGTGTTTGACTCACCAATATTGAAAAGTAAAACAAACAAGCAAATATTTTATCCACTGCCTTGAATGAATGCACGAAGCTGATATTTATATGACAAATAAATACCTCAGGGCAGTTCTGGAAATTCATCTGCTCATAGATCCTGAATCTTGTGTGCACAGAACTGTTTCAATCTTCAACACAGAACTGCCTTACTTTAATATTTTTAATACCATTCTGAAACACTTGCTTTCATAATCAAATGTCATTGTTGGCCTGCTGTCTTTTTTGAGAGCACCATCTACTGCACCTTCATTTTTGGGTCTTTAGCATGAGTAGACTGACAGAGATGAGATGTTCTCTATCAAAGTTTTTTTCAGATACAAAATAGTCTTTTATTTTGACATTTCATTACTTTTCCCTTATATCAGTAGCTTTGTTTGTCTTACCTCCCCTCCATTACTTTAACACCCAATCCCTCATCATCTTTCTCTGGATATTACTCTTCCTTACATATAGTTAGACATATTTTATTTAAATGGATCAAAACATGGATATTTATCTGGTTGTTGTTTTTTTCCCCTAAGTTTCTGAGTTAAATTTCTTTAATTATAAAGCTAATGTTTCCATGTTAAAAAGAAATGGCATAAATAGAATGTTGTATTATGTTTTTAAATCACTTCCATTCATTGAATTCTCAGAAACTAGTGTTTAAAGTAGAAGTTTGTTCTGACTAAAAAAAAAAAAAAAAAGGATCCCAGGTTTTCTAATGGAATATGAGATAGTTTTAAATGTACTTTGACGTTCAAATTGTCTATGGTTAAATTTCTATTTAATATTAGTGCAGAAAAATTATTGAGCTATAGAGCCTTGGCAAGCTAAATGCATTACAGTGACTCTGAAGTCATCTGAGAGTCAATAACTTTGTGCACACTCTTATTCTGTCCAATAGATATAATTGCCACTCACTGCAAAATCTGGGTTGCCTATAAATAGAACTGATGACAATAGTACATTCTTGCAGCCCCTTTTCTCATCAGAGTTAAGGTTCTACCAGGAATAATTACTTTGAATTAAAAGCCTTATTTAGATTTGTTTGAATTTTTTAAATTTTTTCTTAACTTTTCAGTGAACTAGGCAATGGTCACTGCAGCACACTCTTATCAAGTTAGGATTTAACACCAATCTGAAGTATATAGCTGATAACCTCAAGGACAGGGCTGCCACTCATACAGAAATAAAGAAGCTGGAAGTATGGGGCAATAGAAAACATGAAATTCAATAAGGACAAATACTAAGTCATTTACATAGGAAGGAAAGCATAGGGTCTGGCAGCTCTGCTGAAGAGACTTAATTTGGTAGGCAGCAGGTTGAGCATGAGCCAACAGTGAGTCTTGGCAGCCAAGATGGCCAAGTGTACCTAGAGCTGTCTGAGACCATGCCATTAATACAGTGTGGCCTTCTAGTACAAGAAAGAAACTGATAAGCTAAAGCAAGTTCAGCACAGGATCACTAGGACAATCAAATCCTGGATCACTTGCCCTGTGAGAAGAGTCTGAGGGAGTTGGTCTTGTTCATCTTAGAGAAGAGAGAGCTCTGGCTGTGACCTGTAAGGTGGTCATCAGGAAGACAGACTCTTCACAATAGTGCACCACCAGTGAAAATAAATTTTTATAGGAGAGTTTCTGAAATAAATGAGAAATATTTTCTCAACAATAACAGTCCAGCAATGGTACAGATTGCTTAGAGAGGTTGTGTAATTTCCATCCCTGAAGGTTTTCAAAATAAGATGGTATAAAACCAGCCTAATCTTATAGCTAACTCCACTTCGCAAAGAGGTGCTTGAGGTCCCTTTTGCCCTGAATTATCCTTTAATTCTGCGAATCTTTTTTGCATAAAATAGAATCTCTTAAAACTGCCAAAAGCAACAATTAAAATGACTCAGGCTTACTCAAAGTGCAGTTCTGTGTTAATCATGTGCACCTTGTGTAAAATTTGTATTTTACTTGCCCAGATAGTATTCTTGTCTGTTATCATTTCTGGCCACATTTAAAATACCATAAAATCCTTAATGGGGTCAATTTAGCATTTAAGTTCAATAGAATATGCATATCTTACTTGGTGCTTGTATGTTCCCCGGCTGTTTTCTGGTGCTGACTTCTTCACTTACCCTAAAACTGACTTTGAGTAGATCAGAAACCACCCACATAACCAGGGAACTCAGCCTCATTATGCCAGTCCTGATGGTTGAAGCAAATATGAAGGGCCTAAGATGGAGTTTCTAAAAGAAGAAATACTAAAGTAAGTGGAACTAGTTTATCCTTCTGTATACTGATTGCTATTCTGTTTACTAATTGATAATTCAAATAGGTTGGTAAAAGCTTAATAGTTTTTTCACTGTGAAAGAAAAAAAAAAAAAAAAAAAAAAGGAGGGAAAGAAAGGAAAGAATAAAAGAAAGGAAGGAAAGGAGAAAGTAAGAAAAAAAATACAACAGAAGTTACATGTGTATGCTTTTTTCAAGGTATGAAGTCTTAATCCTGCCCTTTTTATTTTTATTTTCTGTAAAATTTCATTTATATTAAAAAATATATATTCAAAAATGCATTGCAGTTAGGTCTTTTGTCTATCAACAGGCAGAGAAAGCACCTAAAGAAAATTAAAGATGAAATTTTGCGTAGTGTTATTGTTAATGCCAGAGGGAGCTTAAGCAATATAAAATTGATAGTATATTTATTCAAGCACTACAAACATTACTTTTTTTCTTCCCTCTCTAAAACAACAATTTAAAACTTCTCTTATTTTTCAGATTTAAAAATATACATATGTAAACTAAATATTTCTAAAAATATGTGTATAAAACGTATGTAATCTTAACAAGAAAAATACACACTGACATGGCAGCACCTTTTATTTCTGTATTTTCATCCTGGTTTTCATCACTTTCTCATAAATTAATTACAGAAAATTTTGCATGGAGTATAATATGCATATATTTCCTGGGGAAAAAATAAAAATAAAAATAAGGATTTTAAAGGTTATTAAAAAGAGAAAAGCATTTTTGAAGTATTGAACCATAGAGACACATGAAAGTACAAATGTGGAGATGGGAAATGCAGTGGATATGCAGCTGGAGGCTAAACTGAATGATAAAAATTCTCTCAGGAAATATGAAGAAGCCATTTTAAAAATTCTGTATGTATATGGATTTCCTATTTGATTTTTCAACATAGAAAATAAAAGTAAAAAATAACCTCCTTCCCCCTAAAATGTGTATCATTTTCTGTGAATTACATAGGTCTATGTGGTAAAGCTGTTTTCTGTCCACAGTGGAGCATAGCAAGAGAAGTGATTTGAAGAAGCAACTTCTTTACAACCCACCATACATTTGATTTCAAAGGGTTATCTGTTTGGCTGAGAAAAATCAGAATTTTCCACTATAAATTGAGTCAATTTTCTGAGAATGAAGATCTTTCACATAATGTTACTGACAGAAAATGACATTTATACTATCTTGGCCAGTCAGTAATGGATTAACATCACAAATTAAATTGTATAGACATCATTCTATAATGATCAGATGTTATCAGATTTTAATGTACTTCAACCGGAAGGGCTTTTGAGCTTTTACAGTGAAATATTCTATAAATCATTGTCCTTCCTCGGAGTCTCTATTCAATTTTCCAATGACCCTGTGAAAATGAAAACCATCATAATAATAACATTCATCTTTTCCTTTCTCCATATACTTCAGTAAATACGCATTTTTAAGGTTAGTGGTTGTGTGGAGGTGGAAAAATGTATGTTCATATTTGGAAGTATTCCCATATAAGTGTTCATCTAATACAAGAAGTAACAAAAAACAAAATTAGATTTTGATGTTAAGCTCTTCAAATTTCTGTGTTTCTCCAGATATGGTGAGACTGTCATGTTTCTAGTTAAAATTACAGGACTTGAATAAAACCACAGTTATTATACACCATATTTTCTTATGAATTGTAAAAAATGAGGTTTAAAATAACTTTTAGTGAGTTCTTACTCCAGAAGTAATGGCTTCTATTTATTGCTATGGAAACAACAACAATACAAAGAGCACAAAAATACTGACAGAGTAAATTCTCAGGTACAAGACACTTTTTTCAACTTAGTCATGACCATTAGCTCTGCATTTTCAACAACCAAACGAAAGTCTGCATGCCATGTTCATAAAAATCTGCATGGCTGAGTGGAATGTGGTTTGTCTATCTGATTGCTTTCACCACTGCTGAAACACACCACCCACCACTTTGCTGTGCTCACATTTACTGTTTGGTTTCCATAATACCCAGCAAATGTCAATGAATTTCACCTGGTGCCATTTTTTCCACATGTAGAAATTCAATTGCACACCTTTGCTTCACACTCACTTCCATATCAGACACAATTCTGTCAGACTGCCCCTCTGCTGCCATCAGTCACACAGCAAAAAAATGTGATGGAATACTGTCAGAAAGGTTCAACCTCTGTTGCTGTACCACCACCATATGCTTCTGATGTTATTCACCAACATAATAAAAGAGGTCATTTTTTCTTCCAGTGATTTTACTAGAGTGTGATCTGGGCCCTCGTACATTGAATTTTGTGAGAATGTACATGAGAAATATTTATTTCTGATGAACTAGAAAGCAAGCAAACAAACAAACAAACAAAAAAATACAACCAACCAATGAAACAAACAACAACAACAAAAAAAAAACCAGCTATCACCTTGGTCTTCTAGTGTTTTTCACATAAATTGCATTAATTCCAGAGTTCTGTGTCCTTGGAAGACTTCTTCAGGAAGTCTTACATACCTGTGTCTAAAGAACACTGGGCTCTGTTAATCAAATGATGACGTTGCATCAAAGTTAAATTCTACCACACTGTCATCAGAGTAATAAGAGCAGATTATGAGCAAAAAGCAGAATGCTCAAAAGCAAGAATACATTATATGAGCAGGGAATGTTTGGCCTGAGACAATCACAATAGCAACTGCTACGATAGATATGCCATTTTATGTTAAAGGAGTTGTGGTAGAGTATTTTCATTTAAGAAATGTACGCAAGAGTCATCAGCCAGAGGCTGACCACAAGTACATCTGTCTATCCTCTTATCTCTTGCAGTTGTGACAAATTAGAGAACACTACATGCAGGAACAGCTATAGAGTAATCCAGCTTTTCAATAAGAGTATGACTTTGTGTGAACTCAAATGCTTTGATTTTAAATCACTTTTAGACTAAACAGATATAAAACACATTTTAGGTGCTTCTATTCCATATCAGAAGTGATGTATTTTGATTTCTAATTTTAATTTCTAAACCTTTCTTAAACGTTCTAAGATAAATGAAGAAGACATTTATTTAAAAAATAATAATAATTCAAAATGCCTACTTGTCCAAGGCACAGACTTACTGGGGTCTGATAGATTAGGGTAGGCTGTGTTAGGATGATTTTCCTCTTTTTTAAAAATTGCTGGTAACTGAGTTACACAAGACAGCCCATACCAATCTGCAGTCTGCACATTAGTTCTTCTGTCCTAAAGTTCTGTTCACGAGGACTTAAAAGTCATTATCATAAACATTCCTAGTTGATAGGTCTGAAAAGAAATACTATTTCTGGCCTACTTCCTTCCCCCTGATGCCTTTAAAAGATGGGCATTCACCCCTTGACTGTTCTGGAATGGAGGAAACTGTGCAGAATCTGTCCATGAAAGAATGTGGCAGGTTTGGCCTCTTTCCTTTTCACAGCAAATGGCTACCACACAGCATTTCTCACCTTTCTGAATTCCTCAGGAACTGCAAGAGCTCAGAGAGAGAGTAAGACAGTTCAAAACTCAGCAAGAGTCAAATAGACTCTTCAAAATGCAGTCTTTTCTGGTTTCCAGCTCCTGCTGAGAGCTGTGAAAGCCCACCTCCTGCTAAGCTGGAAGCCTTTACCCCATCTCTGTTACCCCAGGCTTTGCTCACCTTCTCACCTTCTCTTGAGTCACAGCACATTTTTTGTGGGTAGATTTCTCCACGTGGACTCAGGAACCAGACTGGCAAAATATTGCATACCTTTGTACTCACATCATATCTTTTTAAATTATACAGCTCTAAGGAGAGTGGCTTCTAATCAAAACTCATAAATATTTAAGGGGTGGTTTCTTGTTTTATAAATGGGCATTAATGGGGCCAGGCTGTCTGTGATGCTCAACAACAAGGCAAGGGGCAATGGGCACAAATCTGATCACTGGAATTTCCATCCGAACATGAGAGACAACTTTTGTGATTCTGGGAACTTATCCTAAAAATGTGAATTGTTATGTAATTGCACTGGAACTAGGGAAAAAAATATTTACAAAACAACAAACAATTATCCTTAAAGAGCATTTCCCATTTTCCAGTTTATAGCAGATTTTGTCTTTCATTCTTTATACCTTCCAATCGTGGTCTGAAAGAAACAGTGTATGCGTTTTCATAATGGATCTAATAAAAGATTCTATTCTGAACAGGAAATAAATTTAGGAAAAAGATCAGATCTCAGGGAAGAGAATTTCAAAACTAATTTTATAATTACTTTGTTTATAAAATGTATAATTATATAATTGTTATTGTTATTGTTATTGTTGGGAGAAATTTTGCCTATGCACAGCAAAGGTTTATCCTAGACATTCTTCAGCATACATCTAACCTCAAAAAGAAATGGAAGAGGATGTATTTTGATGTCATTTTGAATAAACCTAGGAGAAGATGGAATCTCGTGCTCTAGAGGGCTCAGAGCTTCCTTAAAATGATGCAATAGTACCCAAGTCTTATCATGAATTACATAGAAATTCACAGACAAATTCACTCAGATGAATAATCCATCTCCTGCTGATGTCAATTTGACAGGATCAGTAAATAGTCGTTTCACCAAAGTGTGTCATATGTACTGTTCAAAGAGACTGGAGACATTGAAATGCTAAGTGTGATTTGTAAATCAAATCCAGATGGTATGATGGCATGACACAAATGTTTTATCTATGCTGAAATTCTATCATGCCCTCTAATCCACCTGGCATAAAGACAAGTGTTTGATAATTGAATTTGATACAATACATTTAAGATCAGAATAAGCTCTATGTTATTTACACGCATCCCTTTTCTTTTTTCCAGATCTCTTTGGAATTCCACTTCAATAGGTGGCTTATGTTGAAAGACTGGAAATGATTGTCTATATCAGTCTTAAAGATCTCTCAAAGTCTTGTTGACACTGTAATGACTAAAGCAGAATTAGGCTCCAGACAGAATCTTCTGAGAGCCCTTTAGCTCTCTAGTTCTCTTATATCGAAGGCACTTTCTTATAGTGAACGAGGTATTAGTCAGAACCTCTGTATGAAATTTATAACAGTGGCAATAATGATTTTCTGTGCAGATGATGGGATAGGAACACGCAACCACACTTTACACAGAGAGAACTTTAAAAACTGAAGTTTCATTCTTGATATTTTTTTCTACGTTTTCAAAACCTCCTAAGCATATTTTGTTACCATTTCTAGGAGCTTATCTACTTTTCTTTCTTCAATCAATAGAAGCATATGATATCTAAAAGCTTTGAATCTCTAAAACCTGCAAGGTAGAAAACTGATTGCTTCTACTGATCAGCAGTTGTTTTCATACAAGTTCTTCAGCTTCAGTGTACAACCTATGTACTTGATCCAAGGGATTATAGAGTCCATAATGAATTCTACATTAGAAGTTGAAAATTGGGCTATCCTTCTTGCAAGACTATGTCAGCAACAGAGACATGAAAAACTTTCTAGTAGAAATCTAAAAAAAAGTTTCCAGATCATATCAGTAAGAAAATCCCCTTCTAAGAACAGAAGGTTGTTTTGGCTGATGTCTTTGTCTACCACAGCAAACATCAAGGAAGATATTAAGCATTTCCATGCAAATCTTAATCAAAGTGGATGCATAATATAACAATCTAAACGATTCTATACTATACTAGTCTGATTTCACTATAAAATGGCTTTAACGTTACTCAAAGTAATGACACAACTGTTTTGCTATGAGCTCCTTTTTGTTATGAAATACTAAAATAAAGAGAAGAGCCATTCCTCTGTAATAGAAAATCTACTTTCACTGATGAACCGAAGAATAGCACATAATTCAAGTGAAAGAGATTTTGATAAATCGCTGTGTATCTATAAGTAGTCAGTTCTATGGCCTTGATCCTACAAAAAACTCAGCATAAATTTATTACAGGTATGTGAAAAATTTTACAAACCATGGCATAAATAAGAAACTGAACGATTATCAGACAAAGATGAACTAAAATGATTGTAAAAATGAAAATGAATTTAAAATATTTCTTAATTTAAATATCATAATCTGAAACTAAAGAATTTGCCAGACCAAATGTGAGAAAATATTCCCAAACATTAAATTTCTTCTTTGATTTAGTGATGTTTTTTGAGGAAATTTGAGAAGAAAGCCGAAAACCTACCATCGCCATGAAGATGAAGGAGAGGTGTGGCTTCAGCTAATTTACCTATGCTGAGACATTTATCTGTTGTCATCTGTTCTCCCTATGCAGGTTGCTTTCATTTCTATTAGGATTTAAAAGCTGTATGAAATTAAGTATTCAAGTTAGCTTTTGTTCTCTCTCCCTTTAAGTTCATTTAGTTCCAACCCCCATGCCATAGGCAGGGATACCTTCTTCTAGACCAGGCTGATTGCAGCCCCATCCATTCTGGCCTTGAATGCTTCCAGAGAGGGGACATCCACAATCTTGCTAGTTTGTGGAAACTAAATGTTTGCATGGGAATTCAAAATATTGGTTTGTTATCAACTTTATTCTCAGCTTAAATCCAAATCATGGTACTGTACCATCTGCTCCATAGAAAATTAACTCTTATCCTAAGCAAAAACAAGATGATATCTCATGCACTATCCATGCATTTATCACAGCTGTTCTTAAAAAGCATTCTAGCCAATGCTGTTTCATGACATGTCCCAGACCCCAGTCAGGTACCTTTTCTGTTTCTCATCATCAGCATACAGCCTGTCCAAAGAATTACCTTAAGCTATATCTCTCTCTCACACAACTATATGAAAGTCCAGATGGTGGCCTATTAAAAACATCTGGTACCTAGAAAAATTGATGGTTAGCATCATTTTTGGTATGCCGTTCTAGGCATTAATGCTATGTCTTAATCAGATAGTGGAAACCTGCTTATTGATCATTTAGGGTCTCATTCTTCTCAGTTGCAGAGGAGTGTATAAGAATTAGTTTCACTGATGCAGAAGTGCAGGTGAGCAGAGAATGTAGATCTTAACCTTTAAAAGATTTTTGTGCTTTGAAAATTGTAAGCAAATAAGAAGTTGATTATCATTTTTTTTCAGTATAATGTTGTTGCTGACATGAGATGATGACTTTCCATTAAAATTTACATGTTATAATGTTAAAGCATTATATTTTAGGCAATTAATTTTAAATCCAAACGTTCAATCTCTTTTTAAAATAAATAGTAAACCAATAGCAAGGACAATTTTTTAATGTCTTGGCAAAAATAGTTATTCTCATTCCTTTTAGCTAAGAGGTAGATAACACAAATTGTAAAACTGGCTGGCATCTTTTCTCATTCTTTCTGGAAGGATCTGAGACTGTATGGGAAATTGGTAATCACAGCCTGAACCTCTGATTAATCAGCTGAGGCAAGTGTTGGGGCAACTGTGGGAGCAAAGGTGAGAGTAATTTAGCTGTGCTCCTGGAAGTGGTGGAGCCTGGATCCACCACCTCTAAGACCTCATTTAAGGGCTGACCCCCACTGAGGCAGCATCTCTTGGAGATGACTCCCTGGTGGAGTTACCCCAGCTTTTCCAGCCAAGGCATCGATATCAGTGAGTTGTCCTTTACCTTTTGAATATTTACCATCTTCATACTATTTGACCTTACATACCTTACATTGACTCTATGACAGCTGGAAATATCTACTGGCATACCACATGATATACAGCACCATGAAACAGAACATTCTCTAATAGCCATATTGATGAATATACATTATAAAACTGTCTACTAAAGGAAACAAATGATTAGGTACATTTAAAAAAAAAAATCAATGAAAAGCTTTAAATACCTTAAACCAGAACACCAGACAGGAAGGTAAAGAAGGATCTGTGTCAAAAGCTGAAGGAAAACACATGGTCAGCTTTATCTCTGGTAATAACAAATCTAAAGACCCATAGTTTCATCAGGAATCCCTTCTTTGATATTTTTAATGACTGAGATAACAAGCACCATAAACTCTGACCCCACTGTACTTCCTTGCTTTCCTTCACTTAACAAGGCTGTTGTTTTTCCAAAGAGCTTACAATTTGAGATAATGTGATATCATGGATGGAAGAGAGATGAGGAGAGGAGTAGGAAAGGATAATACTGATTGTAATACATTGTCCCTAGCTTAACCATTAATTGTTTGGTGTTTGTTTGCATACTGTTCCAAAGTTTTGTCTCTGTACACCAAATGATATAAATCATAAGTAAACATATAGCAAAAATAGTAGTTGTTGATAATCTTGCAGCATTTTTATGAAACACTCTGGAGCACTCAGAAAAGGGCTAGTCTGAATGTTTTGCTATGTTATGCCTTCCCATAAGGTACCAAAGTGTTTACTGAAAAGCACTGAACCCTTTTATTGGAATAGAAAGATCAAAACCCTTTTTGGAAATGAAGAAGCTGCAAAAAGAAAATAAAATAATAATAATAATCAAAGTCATTGCTTTTTCTTTCCAGCTTCTCCATATTTGCCACTTGCCTGCCTGCAAAGAAAATGCAACTCAGAAATAAGTAAGTAAGTAAATAAATAAATAAAAGAATAAAAATGATCTCTTCTGTTTCCATAGAGAGTTTCAAAAGAAAAATTGCTTTTAAAATGTAAATCAACCACTACACTGATCTGAAGAGGGGAAAAAGGGTGGAGGAAGGCAAACACAACACAGCCCAGCATAAAAGGAAAAAAAAAAAAAAAAAAAAAAAAAAAAAAAAAAAAAAAAAAAGACATAAGAAAGTGAAATTATAGAAAATAAAGCAAAAGTTAATTAAATTTTATGTTTATCTTATTATTACTAGCTAAGGTAAAATGAAAAGGGATCAGTAGGTATGTAAGAGACTATATGACTTCTGCAGCATGCTTATAGAAAAACATGCTTGATATTTCTGAAAAATTATGAATAAGTAAGATTTCTCAAGATAAGTAAAAGTAATTTTTAAAGCTGAGAATCAATGGATTGTTTTACTGCATATAATAGATTGGTATGTAAATAATATTTATGGCAGTAATTGGGGACAGAAAGTGAAAAAATGCTTATTCAGACTTAAAATCAGTTCTGGGCAATGAGCCCTAAAGGGATGCATGGTTGTGATCTCCAGAAATGATTGTAGCAGAGACAAAAATACTGTTAATTTTAATGAAAACTGAATGTTTTAGCAATCCTAGTTGACTTTTAAAATATTTATAAAGCCTGTCATATCTGACTGTCCAAAATAAGGCCACTTCAAGAGTTTGAATTTAAGAAAGTATCTTCAATGAAACTTTGTTCACATTTCCTTTCCTTTCTTATTTTCCTTATTTATTTATTTATTTATTTAAGAGATATTGGAACGGGGAGGTGCTTTAAGGATTTAAGGGATTATCCTATATGACAGTGTAAACAGGAATGTGACCAACACAGTGAGAATGTCTAAAAGGAACTGAATGCAGTTTGTCTGAGGCAGGAACAGAAACTTTAACAAATCAGTAATATTGACTTCCCAGCATAGCTGTAGGTTTCTAATAAGACCTGTAGGTACTAATAATATCCATAACTAACTGTAGCTCAGAACACATAGAGGACATGTGGATTGCTGTTAATATCTTAAAGAATGTTTATGCTGCTTGTCTTTTGCAATCTAACCTTCTTGTCAAAGCCAATCTCTTTCCATGGTGGTTAGAGAGCTTGGAGTTCCTCCAGAAGACTGTCCAGAATCAAAGAATAATTAAAGCTGGAAAGACTACTACAACCATCTAGTCCAACCACCAACCCCTGTCTGTGATCACTCTAGGCCATGGCACTCCGTGAAACATTTAGCATTTTCTGAAAACCCCAAGGCATGGTGACTCCACCACCTACCTGTGCAGCCCATTCCAATACCTCACAACTCTAAAAAGGAACTTTTCCTATTATACAACCTGAACCTCCCCTGCTGAAACTTGAGGCTGCAATCTCTTGTACTGTTGCTGTTCTCTGAGAGAAAAGACCATCTTGACACAAACTCTTTTAAGGTAACTGTAGAGAGTGATCAGTTCTCCCCTGAGCCTTCTCCTATTCTCTAGAGATAGATTAAGAGGTCTTCTGCCCGAAACTGAACCCCAGAGGTGCATCCTCCTCCTCTGTGTGGCTGCATGCAGATATTCCTGGAGCCATACTCCCTCTCATGCTGGATTTGGGAAGCTCTTGCAACTCTCCCTTTGTCTTGCCAGAGACACGGATCTTGTCAGGGCAAGAAACAGCCCAGCAAATCTCCCCTACACTCATCCTAATCCTTCAGGACACTACTGCATGGTATTCAGCTGAAAAAATGCCACAGACGGCAACCTCATTTTGTCCTTCCCCCCACAGATTTTAAGCAATAAGTCTTTCCTAGTTCTTTAGAATGTACAAAAAGCCAAAGCAAACTAGAGTCACAACATTTCTTGAAGGATGTAGGTTTTACATTTGAAAGAATTTAAGAAAGAAAAGGTGGGATAAAAGTATGTGGAAAGTATGTGCAAGAAGGATAAAGAAGAAGTCTACTTACAGGTCTGGAGAAAGCTGAATGAATAAATAAGCCTAATGATGCTAATTCAGCATGGCCTGAAGTCTGTCCCAGCACAGCTGGGACATGATGTGGTAGCTGTCAGCAAATTACTCATCAGCAAATTACTTCACTCGTTCACCTGTCAAAGAGAGAGCACAGTAGGGAGATAATCCAAAATGTAGCAAGAGTTAAAAAACATGCAGCTGTAAAGAAAATAAATGGCTTGGTCAGATTAAATCTATAAAGTAAAAGAAGTTTTGATTACTGATATTAGAGGAATATTCAAGTGAAAGTATGGCTTGTTTTCTCAAGTATAAAAGATTCTGAAATTTCAAAAGAATCACTCTTGACAGTGGAGCATATTGTGAATACTTGCCAGCTTATTTATTAATTCCATGAGTATCAAGTGGAGTGTGCTAGCCTATTTAAAACAACAAGACTCTAGAGAATCAAAGCATCTTAGGGACATGGAGCAAAGACTGTATTTATTTTTTTACCTAATGTCACTATTACAGTGGAGATGTTAAAATTGCGATATTCTTGAAAATGACCATCTTTAATTTTTCAGCCAAGAGGCAGTAATTGATTACAGAAATATTCCTAAACACTCATGGAATTAATTGAATTGCTAGTGAGATATTTTGCCAGTAAACACTTTTCCCCCAAAATCCTTACATTTTTATTTTCTTTTGTTTCTGATTCAGGTGAATTATTATTATTATCATTATTATTTTTCCCAAACTGCCAAGGATATGAGCCTGTAAATTTCCACTAAGTCCTTTCAAGAAGGTTTACATTTTTTATTACCTCCTGCAAATATAAAATACTTCATAGCAGGATAAGCAGCTGATCCATGTGTAATTGTGAATAGATTAATATTAGTTTCCAGTTTAGATCACGAGGATTGTGTGGTTATCTTTAGGTAAAGGAAATTCTTCATAGCAAGTCAACCAAGAAACTCTTCTCTGTAGTCCTTTGTGAGTCTCAAGGTCAGTATGACCAAGTAGGTTCTCTACTCACCGATAGAATCTGTTTCATATGGACAGTTTTCACTGTTTCTGTACAAAAACTACATTTATGTATCATGGAAGAGATTTCCCTTCTTTCATGTATTATATCAAACATTCATATTCAGATTTTAATAAGACACTGTCCCAAATTAATGCAAAACATGATTTGACATACTTGTGTAATACTATATACCAGAATTCACTTGAAAACCTTGTCAGAAATGTTCAAAGTTCCTAAGTTAGAAAAACTGAGCTTATTCACAGTTCCTACCATCCACTTATGTGTGATCCTCAACTTCAGATTTCACTTAGATTTTCCTGCAGTTTTTCCTTACAGTAAGAATATCTTTATACTGAAATGATACTGAAATATTTAGTATTGAAAGCAGGAGTAATTTGAACAGGAGCAGGAAGTTATGACTGTCCCACAGCATCTTCTTTTGTTTTTAAAGAGAGTAGTTCTTTTATGAATTCTCAGAGATCTCATAGGACTATTGAGCTGTGTGTTTGCAAAGCAACAACAGTTTTGCTAAATTTCTGGAAATATAAACTTTTGCATATAAAAGCAGTTGGAAGAACTCATCTCACCTAACATAGTCCATAGCAATTTAGAAGTTATACACATTGACTAAACTAAGCTGACTGAGGTTCCCTTGGCAGCCAAAACACATTTTTTGTACTGAAATTAATTGCCCACTGGAGCAAAGTATTTCTAAAGCGAGACTGGGAAGTACGATTCAGTATGACCAGGTTAGGAAGATACTTGACTGATTATTAAATGTTGTCTTTGGAGTATTATGTTCTACAGCTTTTTTGGAAACAGAGTGTCAGATCACATACACATAGCTCAAAAGGAGTTTAGTAAATTCAGACTATGAGATAACTCTATCACACTAGATCCCTGTGGTTCATACAATAGCATACAATGCCTCCGAAATGAATTTGAACAGAAATTCAGAACAAAACAAAACAAACAAACAAAAAAGTTGAGTCCTGGACTTTACAAGAGTACAGTACATGATAACTCAAAACTGAAACCTGCTGTCTTCTGATGAGTCTGGAAAAGGTAGGGGGTGTGGGCAGTATCATGGCAGTATTGACACTCACAGAGGATTAGAATAGACTAAATTAGGAATGCTACACTTGTCTTCTAGCCTAAGAAAATCTTTCTGCTGGCATAGCTGCTGCAGCATGTTTAGGGAATTTCCATTTTCCTCAGCTTTGTTCCATCTGAAATTATCAAGATAAGGCTGAACTGTGATAAGAGTTTCAAAAATGTTTGATTCCTTTGAAAATAGTTCATATTGTTTTGTGATTTGTATTGTTTTCTGCTTAAAATTGGATATATGTGTTTAAATACATGTTTACAAGTAAAATCCTTAAATACTGGTAGTTTCCAGGCTAAATAGCAATGCAGTAGGCATACACTATATGATTGATCCATTACTATAATGGATGGCAAATGTTAATCTAGACATGCAGTTTCTGCCATTCTCACAGAGGACTGTATATCAAATTCTAACACACTGTGCTGAATGATAATCCCCAAGAATGACATGTTCTCTCTCCAGATTAGTTAATAATAGAATTGACTTTCATACTAAGGTCTAACAAAGAAAGGACCACTTTACAGTGGGAAAGACTGAATAAAAATAATTAGCAGTGTCAATGAGGTTGATTTAATTACACTTGTCATCCAGCTGTTTTTCTAGTGGTCACTTTTACTTTTCATTTATGTCTCTCCACTACTCCTCCTGATTGTTGTATTCTAAATTTATAGTTAGAATACAGTTCTTACCATTTATTTAAGTGTAACAGAGAATATATGAAAAAAATTATTAGTTTTTCTGGAATTTTCTGAAGGGCAAAGAAAGCTCTTAGGTAGTTCAAGTAACATCTCTGATAGGCAATAATGAGAAAAAAGCAATGCAGAAAACACTGGTGTATTTTCTACCAAAATCTAAAACCAGATAATGGAAGAAGCTTTTAAGACGTTTGACAGTAATGAGACACATGAGGTTTTGATAGGAAATACGTTAGATAATTTTGTAAGTCTTTTACCCATATCTTCTAAATCATGAAAAGAGACATTTGAATCAATATACACAAAACTCACTTGCTATCATTAGTGTAAATGTATCAATGTCTCTACTTTGATTTTCTTCAATATTTGAGCCTTGTAATAGATTGCTAATACATTATTCACTGCTGCCGCATTTTTTTTAAGAAGAATGATAAATACTTGTATAGTGTTACCAGAAATTTTAGATCAGTTAGCAGTAGACTATGTTTCCCATGTTCTTATCCTATTTTTGTCCGTAACCACATGAACACTTTTTTATTCTTACGACTTTTCTGCTTTTCTAACAGCAGGCTCTCCTTTGGAATCTGTGAAATGCAGAGAAACATACTAATCATGTAAATATACTTTATTAATGTTATGTTTTAAATATAGTTGGTAGCTGGCAACTGAATTGCTATACCTCTGTTACATCATTTCTAATTCAGAGTCAATGCTTTGATGTGATTTTAGGGAATTATGTTAGCAGTACTAGAAACTGCTTCCTGTAGGTGGGAGCTGTGAGAGAGGAAGAAGAGTGACAGCAAGGCCACGTGTAGATTTATGGATTTGCAGCAAAACCACCAGGTAACAATGGGCATTTTACCAGCTAGTTTGGTTTGTCTACCCTAATGAATGTGTGTGCAAATGTCACCAGAGAGTAAAAGAAGTGGACAGGTGCTGTGGTTTAACCTGACAGATTGCTAAACACCACACAGTCATTAGCTCACTCCTTTCCCAGTGAAATGAAGAAATGAAGGTGGGGAACCGGGGGGGGAGGAAAGAACTCATGGGCTGACATGAAATTTTTTAACTAAGACAACAGAAGAGGCAAAAAGAATAATAAGAATTATAGTTATGAATATTATATATATATATATATATATTTATAAAACAAATGATGGCCAAGCAATTGCACGCCAGCCAACAACTGAAGCCCAGCTAGTTCCTGAGCAGCAGCTGTTCCTCTAGCCAATTCCCCACCATTTTCAAGGCTTTTTTTTGCATGTTGTCATATGGCATGGAATATCCCTTTTTCGCAGGTGTTTGTGTCTCCTCAGTCCACGTTGTTGACAGCACAGTACAAGAAACTGAAAAACTGAAGCATTCTTGACTCTGTGTAGCACAGTTCAGCAACAAATAAAGCACCAGTGTGTTATCAACAGCATTTTTCCCCTAAAACCAAAATATGAATCATGCCATGCACTATGAAGAAAAAATCATCTCTGTCCCAGGTGAAACCAGGACAAGTATGAAAGATAATAACTTATTTTCATTAAGGTTATTTAAGTCAATTAAATTTAATTTGTGATAATTATAGGAAAAAACTTTTAGCATGCTGCAATACAGATTCATCAATCACAAGAAATACAACATTGTGTTTAGACAAAAGGTTAGTACAGTAAATTAATAAAGTGAGTGTGAAGTATCACTGTGATACGTTGGCCCTCACAGAATCCCCAGTCCTGACTGCCCCTGTCCAGCACCCTTTGGGTCATCCCCCATGGCCCGGGACCCCAGTTCAGTACCAGGGCCATCAGTTCCTGCCCCAGCTAGGCCACGGTAGGTCCAGTCTCCAGCACTCCACAGCCATTGGCCCTGTTCAGATGTGTCAACACTAAGGATGAATTAGTTATTTGTACTCAAAGATGGTCATACTGTTGTAATGTCGCTTTATTTGTTCCTGCAGTACTTTTGTCAACAAATTGCATATGTTTAGAGCACTATCATGTGCCTCTGAGTATTTTTAATATGTTTCAATGCAACAAAAGGCTTCTAGTAGCTGTCAAGACTGGAGAAACTTCACTGAAAATATGGTTGCCCTGCAAGTAGTAACAAATAGCAAACTACTATAATCACTTTTTCCTGTGGGTAGATGTTTGCATCCCTTTCACTTAACCTATATTTAGCTATCTACTGCAGGGATAACTACCTGCGGCCTCCTGTCTCTATGATCATTTTACAATTAGTACAAAGACATAGATACTGTAGGACATGATTCATATGACCTACTTTAACCAGTATCACGTAGTTACTCCAGAATGAAATGAATTGCACCCTAGCCACATCACTCTTCCTTTTGATTATAGAGTTTTAAATCACTAGTCACCTATACAAAGAGATGTCTCGATGTGGCCTGATGAATCTCACCCTCAGTGACATGACTGAATAGGGTTTGAGCCAGAAAAGCGTTTTCTGAACACAGCATAGAACTGGCAGTAAAAGAGCTGTAAACCATAAATGACCTTGAGACCTCTTGTTATTTCATTCCAGTGTAGGAAAAAAGGACATTCACATCTTTGCAGTACTGACTAAATTTTACATGTTTTCTGTTGGATTAAAAGATATATATGAAATTTATTGCAGAGTATAATCCACCTTTATTTCTTTGATCATATTCTCAAAAGAGCTGAAGTCATAAATCATATAGAAGTTGTATTATGTACTGGTTTAATGTAGTAACTATTTTTATTCTTGTCAACTTAAGTTCTTTCTTTCTAATGAGTGTTTCAAAGTATTTTTGATGTTGTTTATGGTGTCTTGAGGCTCTGCATGTCATTTCACAGATTACAAACTTTTCACTGTCTAGTAGTCTGTTGAATGCAAAACACATTTCCTTCTGTGCAAATGCAGTTTGCAATGAGTGCATATTACATCCAATTATTCCTCATTACAGTGTAGCTGTCTACTTATGTCAGACCTCATTACTGTGTCTTAAAATCAGAATCCTGGTACACAAGAATTTAGGATATTTTAATACAAAGTATTCCGATTAAAAGTCTTTTCTTTATATTTAGTATGCCATTTTTATCAGATTGACGTTTTAAAAGACTTTGAATTCCTCACTCAGGTTGTTGGATACCAGTGTTATGAAACAAAGTATCATGTTTACCGCACCTTTCTGCAATGGGCTTTGTGTGTCATGAAAATTCATCAGATAAAGTTGAATTAGACTTTTATAGGTTGAGGGAAAAGAATTGAAATAATCCTTATCGTGTTCATAAGTACTGTTCAGTGTCTTAAGTTTTATGGCTACATAAAGTACTACAATAAAAATTATATAGGGAATTTACACTGAACTGTTCTTGAAAGTATATTTGCAGCAGGGAGCCAAACATCAGTTAGGTGCTTATGTAACTAACAGGTCAGAGAATCAAGTTCAAGACTTCATTTTAGTATATCCTAATCTCAGAGATTTTTGAGATCTCTCAGTGTACCAATTTCCAACACATACAAAATACTTCAGAGTCTGCTTCTGCTCGAGTACCCCAGCTAGAGTACTACTGTGGAATTAGTTAGCTAGAGGACAACCCAGGAAAAGCATCAGGTTAGCATAAGGTTTACTTTACCTTCACATGTCTTGGTTGCACTTTAGTTTTAGGCACCACCCTCTGTTGCTTAGATTAAAATTTCTTTAAAATCCTCCTTTTTATTTTCAGCTATTAAGTACATATGACAGAAAGATCACTTGTCACTGCTTTCTCTGCTGAAAATGAAACTGCAATTTCAAAGCCTGCTTACAGAATACACTACCTACACTAGTGGAAATGCAGCATGAAACTTCTCAGTCTAATAAGGCAATGACAAAAAAGTGGGCAATGATAATGATTTTGCTGCTCCTGAAATGCTGTGCTGTCACAGAGAGACAGTAAGCACTGTGACACTCACAGCACCCTCTCTTTTGGGAGAGCAGCTGTGGTGGTAACGATCTTCTTTTAGAATGATAAAAATTAATGATTTCATAACCTTTTATTTTCCTACAGAATGTGTATGTTTTTGTATATCATTGGAGAAAAGGAAGAACAGAGGAAACAAGAGAATAAAAGTGTGAAGTTAAAGCACAAACTTTCACACAAAGTTGCTTTGGCTTCGCTTGTTAGTATCCAAACACAACTTTCCACTGGGCTTTCTCATTGTTCCTGCTGTATACTTCAAAGGTCCAGCTGAAAACACAGCTCTTACAAATCAAAGCATGCTGACAGTTGAGTCATGAGTCAAAGGATTCTTAACTTGGTCAAACCTTTGAAGTGTCACACAAAACTGGTGCTGACAGACCTCTTTCTTTAAATACAGAAAGTATTTCTGCTGATTAATTTCGTAAAATAAACTCAAATGAATAAGTAGATATTTAATAGCTATTTCCCTGACTAATTGCTGTCATAGTCCAAGTGAAGTAGTCTAAACAATTAATCTGCTCCACTATTCACTGTAATCAAGATTATTTTTATTTCACTTTTTTTTTTTTTTATTAATATAGTGGGTCTTAAATCTACTTTTATTTTGTTTCTTACTGCTCTGTTCAGTTTTTGAGTTTTTCATTGTTGTTATTCAGAAGACAGGCAAGATAAATTTACATGTAAGTGTTTAATAGATTAACTGCTGTACTAATATGAATATTTAATTATGTTTTACTGCTATCTTCTGAATGCATATAGTTACTGCAAAGTCATTGCTATGCAAGTGCAAATGAATAAATAATATATTTTAATGTAACACATCTATTAATACATATATTTATTCTAATGTTTATTTCCCATGTTTCACTGAAAATTAGCATGCATTATTATATTAATTATTTTCAGGACAACTCTGTGCAAAGATGCATAGTTATACTTAATACCACTTAATTTCTGTCTGCTTAGCTACAATCTACTACCAGTTTAGTACACCCAAATCTTATTTAGACTTCAGCTTCAGCTGAACTTTTAGCCATAGAAAAGAAACAGCTAATTTCAATTGTTGGGATGAGCATAAGTGTAAGGAACAGAAATTTATGAACAGTACACCCTTCTGCTTGCAGCATGGTAAACATAAGGCCCTGTAATGGTTTGAAAACCATGGAGAACATTACTGGACTGTGCTACTGTTCCCACAGCACTGTCCAGATTTAATACGTTCTGACCTTCCACTTGTTTAGGCTGATGTAAGATGGACTGCATGGGCAACATTTTTCCTAGCAATGATGCTGGCACAGCAGGTGTAAAACAGTGGTTCACCTCTTCTAGTGCCAATTTTTATGAGCTCAGCGTGTAAGGTCTTGTTCATTGCTGGCAAAAATGCATGGCTGATGATGACTGATGACCATGTTGCAAAATACTGTTTTGTAGCTAAGAATTTACTCTATCAAGCAGTATTGTTGTGCTTTTTGTATCTGTTGTAGTTTCTCTGGAAATAAATAGGAAGTATTACTTTTGGAACTACCTGTGTATATTTATGTGGTGCAGATACAGATGTGCAAAGTGATGTTGCATATACAGATGTATGTAGAGTAGGAAATTCTTGTCTATGGAGATATTAACCAAAGAATCTCAGTATAGTTGCTGTGTATTAATTAACACATTATTGATCATGACACTTTGCCAGAATGATCCTGACAGTGTTCCAGGAAAAAAGTTCCTCCACAGTATTCTCTGGTGGAATGGAGATGTTTACTTCACTATCTGCCCTGTGAAGAAAAATCACAGATACAAAATATTAATTCTTCACAAGTTGTTGAAACAAATTATTACTCTTTCAAACCTACAGTTTTAACACCGAAGATCATCAGGTCATGAAGATGAAAGCTGACAAAGTCAAATTAAAACCTCAAAGAGTTACAAGCAACACCAAGAAAAAGAGCCTGATGCTGTCAACACTGAAATGACACAGATCACATGCAATAGCTGGAATGTATCAAAACAAAGACTTGTAATCTTCTGACATTTGGGATTTGTAGGAAAAAGCTCCCCTCTAAGGGGAACTGCAGAGTTCCCTTCTCTGGAGATATGCAAGACCTGCCTGGACACTTTCCTATGTGGCGCACTGTAGGAAGCCTGCTTTTTTTGCAGGGTAGTTGGGCTGGATGATCTCCAGAGGTCCTCTAACCCCTGGAGTTCTGTGGTTCTGTGGTCCATCATGCTGCAGACAGCAGCTTTGTAGCTCTTTCTGATGGAAAATCTATCCCACAGTGAAGTACCTCAGTAAAAGAAAAGCTAAGGGAAGCAATAGCTACTAACATCAAGATACTAAAAATAAGAAAAGAAGCTGCAGAAGCTAAAAGATACAAAGCATTGAACATATTAGTCACAGTGTACAGACAAAAATACATAGTAATTCAGAGAACCACTCTGAATGGAAAGCATAGACATAATTCCATACTGTATTACTCTTGCTCAGTTGGATATCATACATCTATGAGTAGTAACACATCTGACTTCTTGATGTTTATTGTGTCTTCCTTTGTCCCCTTTGTTTTTCCTTTTATGTTTGTTCTCTCCCAGTTGATTTAATTTTCATACACTGTATTACATTTCTCACTCTATGTTCATCTGCAGGTTTTACCTGGTCTTTACTCTTTAATTTTTCAGATGTTCACTATTCAGCTGTCTTAAGAAAGAATGGAGATGCTGCTTCTCCCAGGAGCCGGTAAACAGAACATTCATAGCTGTCTCAGGCAATGCTGCATGTTTCATACTTTCACTCAGAATAACGTTTTTACACTTGCTGCTCTACTTAAAGTTATATCATTGAGACAGATCTGACATCTCTCCAGAAAAAAAAAGCCCAAACTTACAACAACAAAAAGATGCATAGCACCATTGTCCTTAATATTAATAACTTTAGCATCCTAGGAATGCACAAAGCACCTGTCTATGGGCATATGGTTAGAGTGTACTGTTACCCTGGAGTGCCATGATGAGTGAGTAGAGAGAGGAGCCAGAGAAATCTCTGGGCAGAAGAGCTGGAATAAAATAGAAATAAACAAAGGAAGAAGTAGGGGGATGGAAAAAAATGCTTGTTTTGGTGCTTGTTCTGCTAAGCCCCTCAGTTCACTTGCAGGAAAGAAGTGAACACAGTGGTGATGTCTTATTATGCAAACCTTGTGAAGTCCTTGTCCAAATAACTTGTTTCTTTTGGACTTAGTTTTATCCTTTCCAGAAAATGAGGATATTCATTTTTGGTGAGCCATTTTGGGCTTGTAAAAGTATAGCAAAACTTTCAGAAATGCAAGATGCCTGAAAGCTATCACAGATATATGCTTACTTTCAATAGTACTAATTTATTTGATGATTTCAGGTTTCAAAAATGAAAACATTTCAGGTTTCAAAAATGAAAACAAAAAGGAATACATTCATCACAAAGCAGTGTGATGCTAGCTCTGTCACTTCAATATATTGAAGAATTCAAACTATAAGTTGAAAATTCTTTTTTTAATCACTGAGTGTTTTAATATATCTGATACTTTTGATAAAATAGAGGCAATAAGTAAACTTCTTGAGCTCTTAAAATTCTTGCAGTGTAATTTGAATGAATAGACCTTCAAAATGATCTTGAAGATCCATAATCAAAAAAAATAGAGCTACAGGTCTAACTTTGTGAGAATATTATAAAAATATAACATTCTTGAAAGCAGAAAAGAATTTAGGTGGGATCTTGCAGAGGCCTTGGTTTATGTAGAATTTATAATCTGCACAACTGATAATTCCCATGGGCTCTTAGCACAAAACAGGAAGTTAACATGCAAATTGCACATTCACCAGTCCCTTAGCATCAGATTGACCTGCCCAGAACTTTTTGTTCAATGAGATATAGAAGATATAGAAATATTATAATGAATTTATAATTTAAAATGTTTTTTTGTTTGCTTGTTTGTTTTGTTTTGTTTTTGTGGAGCTTATCGGATACAGAAAATCATAGTAGTCAGCTAGAAAAAAACAGAATTTATGATAGCTTTTTAACAACACATCATCTGAGTGTAATGAATCTTTTAAGTAGACTACATTTATTAATCAGTTCTGGTTATGGCTATTTTGGCCTAAAAAAAGTTACCATATCCTTCCAATTGAGACATTATGAAACCTGGAAAACCAAAGCAGGAACCAGAATAAGTAGGGAAAAAGCTAAAAACTGGGTTTAATTTATGTCTGGCTTCACAGCTGCTTCTTGTTTCAGACAGCAGAAGAAAATCACATACTACTATAACAAAACATTGGGTGGCTTTAGCAGAGACAATTGATCTCTTGTTTTTAATGAACTCCTCATTAAAATTAATAGGACAAAAGAAGTATCCTTTGCACTCAAGCTATTACACTTGCCCAAGAAGGTGCAGAACAAACACCTCACCTTGATACAGAAGCGTCAGCAGAACAACATGCACTCTACAAGAGCTCTGAGGCAAAGGAGCTGTAAAAGCAGGCTTGTTTCCAGGGAGCCCAGCATCACTAATTTTAAAAATTCTCTTGAATGAAAAGGTTATCCTTTATATGCTAATTGATTCGGTTCAAAGAACAACTGAGTTGCTGGAAGTATGAATAAAAATGGAAAGTGTGGGGGTGGAAGGGATCATAAGCAGCTTTGCGGAAGAAAGGAGTAAAATAACTGTCAAAATGGAAAATGCTACCCAATTCTCATTAGAAAACTTTTGTCTCAGCTACTCTTGCTTGAGGGAGGGTATCCAATGGAGTAAAAGAAGATTAGTTTTTGTCACCTCACTGATCATGTCTGACAGACCAGTTTGTTAACACGAAATATGAAATAGTAAACATTTTAATGTTTATAAACAACATACAAATGGCTGCTGCAAGCAGTCTTTCTCTCTGGTGGATCTAGGAGTTTAATTCCTTGTTGTGCCCATCTTTGTGTTTTCATTCAATACCAGAATTTAAGTTTATTGTTCCTGTTATACCATATCTGTTTCTACGGCAAATAAATCAGTCTGGTTAGGGTTATAAAGTCTATCAAGTGTAACTTTCTTGGATTTCACCTATATGGGCTTCATGATGTTTAATATACAAACAGGGGAGTTTGCTCATCCCAGGAAATACTGAACTAAATCACTGAACAGTAGTAGACATTTTGTTTTTCTCTGGGTTGTGGAAGACCCCAGACCAAATTCTTTGTCTGCCACCTCTCTAGCAGCATCGTGGGATGCACTCATCACCCTTACATTCAAGTGCTGTCAACATTCTCTAACAAAGCACATTCTTTGTTCTCTTTTAAAAACTAAATGCAGGCAGATGTCTTTTCTTTCTTCTGCCTTTTCTTTTCTTTTCTTTTCTTTTCTTTTCTTTTCTTTTCTTTTCTTTTCTTTTCTTTTCTTTTCTTTTCTTTTCTTTTCTTTTCTTTTCTTTTCTTTTCTTTTCTTTTCTTTTCTTTTCTTTTCTTTTCTTTTCTTTTCTTTTCTTTTCTTTTCTTTTCTTTTCTTTTCTCCATGAACATTTCCAAAACTAGATAGAAAAATATAAAGAGAAAGCCTCTTCTTAAAATGACTGAACTGGCCCTAGATGACTTGGTCATCTATGTTGACTTGTGCAAAACATTTGATACTGTCCCATGTGATATCCTTATCACCAAATCATTGCAGTATTTCCTTTCATCATCTGAAACACCAAAATCTATAATCAGCTTGAGAATTCTTTTCTGACTAGACTGTAGGTGAAATCACCACATTTGGGAGATATATATATATATAGAGAGAGAGAGAGAGAGTCACTCTGGAATTTTGTCACAGTGCAAAATATATAATATATAGTGCAAAAGTTCAATATTTTTTTTATTTCACATTACTATAAAAATGAATGTCTCCACAATGTTTTAATGCTCTTCACTTTTGGAGGCAATGAGATGAAAATTCTATGAGAGTTGATGGGGAAAAGAATTACTAGATACTGTAATTTTCTTGTCCCTGTCCTTGGATTGCTCTTGCATGAGATGACAGAGGTGGAGAAATCAGATGGGAAAGATATAAGATTTTGAAATTCTGAGCATTTGACCACTAGTGTCATAGAAAAGGCACTCACCAGTTATATACCAGGACTTTCAAAACATAAGATGTTCAAATGAAAGATAGGGTACATGTTCCACAAATTGCTACCATTCGACTGGTATCAGTAAAGCTATGATAAAAATTAAACCCAGACACTAACCACAAGTTTTCTACTGTCGAAATTAAGACCAAGATTTATGCATAAAAGTAGAGTGGCCCCACAATTCAGGTAGTATGGAGATATGATCCCAGGCATATTATGAAAGCATAAATCCTTCTTTTGTATAAAAGCCCAAGGGCTCTGCCTCTTCACTCTTCCCAGAAGCATCTTCCTCTCCTTCCCCTGTTGTTTGCACCTGGCATTGTCAATTGTCAACAATTCATCCCTTGCTCAGTGTCTTTCACCAGGTTTATCAGTGCTGTTTGATGATGCACACCAATAGAAAAGAAACAGGAAAAGTTCATAGGAACCCTTCCATAGTTAAGTTCAGCCCTAGTACAACCAATGGACTGTCTGATGTGATGGAATTTGCTGGAGTGACCTGCAAATTATTTATTTATTCTGAAATCAGTATTATTTATTTTTATACTTTAAAGGCACTTAAAAAAATATTTGTTATGCTAAATTACTATTTACTTTAATGAAAGTACTTTGTTTATTAACAATACATTTTCTACAAAGAGAGAGCTCTAAAAATATCTCAGCACTTTAACTTCTACATAATTATAATTAATTACTGTAGATATTCTGAAACTTCCTGATGATCCATTGTGTTGGACATTGATACCACAAACACATAGCTAGAAAAAGCTCTTGTCATGAAGAGATTATGATATGAGCACAAAGAAACGGGATCAGAAAGATGAAGAGCTCGTGATCACATAACAGATAGGCACTGGACCAGCAACCTGAAACCCAGAATAATTACTCTTCCACAAATACATGTGTGAAAATATTTCTAAGGTCTATTTCTGGATGAAAAGTATTTCCATCATAAATAGTCCAGTAAGAGATATTCCATTAACATAAGCAAATTCACTGAAAAAATAAAAAGGAAAGCAACAAATCTATTTTTTCACCTACACCTAATGTATGTTCATGTTACAAGTTTAGAGGACATGAGGCTGCAGTAAATAAAATCATCTTTGCAATTTTATAAAGCATCTTTCTGTAAAGATGTATCATATCAATAACTTTCAGTGGGTGTTACACAGACATTTTGGAACAAATTTATTGTAAAACCAGACCAAACATCCTGCTTAAAGATGATTTGATATAGTTTTCAAGGGGTAAATATTTCATACACACACAGTTTCAAGGTGTTTGTGTGAAGGAATTTATTCAAGGGAGTCATCTAGTAGTGTATTTATTGCAAAGAAAACTGGAAATATTTATCATTTGCCCTAATGTTGCACACATGTAAACTCTAGGAGGACAATCAGTCTCTAGTCTAGAGGAAAGGAGTCTATTTTATCAAGAGAGAAATAATAAATGTCAACAACAAAAATAACAAGGCAATTATATTTAACGGTCTACTGACACTGATTGGCAGATATAGTGACATAGATTCTTATTTTGTAATGACCTAAGGGTTCATTTCAAAACTTCAACTTTTTTTGTCTCATCCATTTATAACAGTAGAAATAATGAAGCTCTTGTTTCTTGTAGTAGAAATACATTGAATCTATGTTCAATGATGCGTGGACACTGTATCTTTCTCCTTGGAGAAAGGTAATTGCAGCACTGAGGTGAAAGCATCTACTTGTTGCTTTCTCACCACAAAGAGTATTTTCTGTGAATTTACAGCAGGGGTTCTGGGTCTTAGCTGATTGTCAATAACTATCCTTTCTACTTAGTAATTCTTAACTGTTAGTGGTACAAGACCTATTATTTGCTATGCTATGAACCACAGAAAGGGGTTAGACTGAAAAATAGCAAAACACTACTTATTTTGTAAGGAAAAAAGAAGGAGGGAGGGAGGGGAAGGGAAGGGAAGGGAAGGGAAGGGAAGGGAAGGGAAGGGAAGGGAAGGGAAGGGAAGGGAAGGGAAGGGAAGGGAAGGGAAGGGAAGGGAAGGGAAGGGAAGGGAAGGGAAGGGAAGGGAAGGGAAGGGAAGGGAAGGAGGTAAAGAGGGAAGGAGGGAAGGAGGGAAGGAGGGAAGAAAGGAGGGAAGGAGGGAAGGAGGGAAGGAGGGAAGGAGGGAAGGAGGGAAGGAGGGAAGGAAGGAAGGAAGGAAGGAAGGAAGGAAGGAAGGAAGGAAGGAAGGAAGGAAGGAAGGAAGGAAGGAAGGAAGGAAGGAAGGAAGGAAGGAAGGAAGGAAGGAAGGAAGGAAGGAAGGAAGGAAGGAAGGAAGGAAGGAAGGAAGGAAGGAAGGAAGGAAGGAAGGAAGGAAGGAAGGAAGGAAGGAAGGAAGGAAGGAAGGAGGGAAGGAAGGAGGGAAGGAAGGAGGGAAGGAAGGAGGGAAGGAAGGAAGGAGGGAAGGAAGGAGGGAAGGAAGGAGGGAAGGAAGGAGGGAGGGAAGGAGGGAGGGAAGGAGGGAGGGAAGGAGGGAGGGAAGGAGGGAGGGAAGGAGGGAGGGAAGGAGGGAGGGAAGGAGGGAGGGAAGGAGGGAGGGAAGGAGGGAGGGAAGGAAGGAGGGAAGGAAGGAGGGAAGGAAGGAAGGAAGGAAGGAAGGAAGGAAGGAAGGAAGGAAGGAAGGAAGGAAGGAAGGAAGGAAGGAAGGAAGGAAGGAAGGAAGGAAGGAAGGAAGGAAGGAAGGAAGGAAGGAAGGAAGGAAGGAAGGAAGGAAGGAAGGAAGGAAGGAAGGAAGGAAGGAAGGAAGGAAGGAAGGAAGGAAGGGTCTGGGTCTGCAACAAGGGTATGCCAAGATCCGCTCAAAATCAACAGTCTGATATATTTTTTTTTTTTATATATATATTTAGTATTTCTGTGCATATTTTATTTTACATTTAAGGATTCTAGGTTATGTGTCTTCTGTGATAAAGCAAAGCACTGTAAATACAATTACGGCACTTCGGAAATAAAATGCATTTTCTCTTCCTTTTTAAAGTATCTAGATATCAGGGGAATCCACTGGATGGATACCAGTCATCCACATCTGTAAAAAAAATGCATATGTTTCAAATGAAACTAAAAAGAAAAATAAAATTTAGCTCTTATATGAATTTCACAACAAATCCCTACATTTATTTATTTATTAATATATATTTGGTTTGGCAGAATACATGCTGTGCTTGTAAAAATCTGCATGGCTTTCTGGAACATGGTTTGTCTTTTGTGTTGCTGTTGTCTATGCTGAAACTCATCACCTACTACCTCTCTGTGCTCAGATTCACTGTTTGATGTACACAGATGTACAGCAAGCATTGATAAATGTCGATGGGTGCAACTTTTTTCTGCAAAGAGGAATTCATTTCCACACTTTTTCTTCATACACACTTCCGTGTCAGATGTCATTTTGTCACATCTCCAACTGTCATTCAGCAACAAAATGTAATGGACTATGGATGGGAAGTTTCAACCTTTTCTGTCATACCATCAACATCCACCTGTGATTTCATGGGCCAGTGTAATAAAACAGAGCAGCACTCATAGATATCTAACAAGTCAGACAAAAGTGTCCTCAATAATCTGGGTCTATATTCAGTGATGGATAATGACCTATGAAGATTTAGAGATTAGAATTTTCAGAAGTTTCTGAGTTTAACATAATTTGTTTTGTTATATTATTACCTTAAGTTAAGGCAATTTCAGCCATTTACTAAGGTTTGTACCAGCGACTGTAATCAGGTAGCTAGACTTTGGAATGATTGTGGGTATTAGTCCTTAGAGTGTCTTTGATTGCAATTTAGATGGAGATTTCCTAGATTGTTTTTATCCTAAAATTTTTCGTCTCAGCATGCCACCTCTTTAATATTGTAATGCTTGAAATTTAAAACTCCCAATGCAATTCTTTGCTCATGTTTTCAAGTCATCAAATTAGCAGCATAACATATTATATATAAGGAATACCTCATCAACACAATCAGAGCCTCTCATGTATCCTCCTTTTTCAGATTTTTTCTAGTTTACTGTGCTGGGTATGAAAAGGATGACAGATTATACACCTTAGCAACTTCTTTTTAGCTTCTGCTTGAACTAGAGAATTCCAACTGTTCTATTAAGGATCACTGACAATTGTGGAAGTATTCCATACAGTTTTTATAAAATCTAAAAGCCCAAAATGTTATATATTATTATTTTCCATTCAATCACAATAGTTTTAATCAACATCTGACAGAAGAAAATTCCATGAGACTCAGCAGTAGCAAGGCTCATTGCATTATATGAGGAGCACTCTGCACATTCAGCTGATGGTGAAAGGGACATGATGTTAGAGCAGTTAATTGCCTTTGACATTACAGGAGAATTTGCTATGTACTGGATTTTTAAGTGCATCCTATAAGGGGGACAAACAGAAGGAGATGATGTAAATAATTTCTGAAGAAATAGCCAACATATCACAGAGCATTCAAAATCATGTTATAATAAAGTCTTAGAACTGTAGGACCTCAATGTAAAAAACTTCTACTTACCTCTTTTGAATAACATCCCAATTTTATTTTTTTTTCACTATTCCAATCTAAATTCTAAATTCTTAATCTAAATTCTAAATTCTTATTTCAGTATTAGTTTTTCTTATTTAGTAACTTCAAAAAAGGCTGTAATTCAGTAAACCCTAGAAAATTCTGTCACCCCAGTAGTTCCATCTGAGTCTGGGGAGTAATACATGGTATTAATATTTAGTATCTTGCCTTTCTCATCATCAAAACTACCAAGAACAGATTAGTAAGTGTGATTGTTGTGAAAGGATCATAAATTTCTAATTGTGTTTACATTTGATTTTACTTAAGAGTTGTCAACTTCTTTTTCAGTGATGATTGATTCATAAGAAAGATTTTTAAAAGAGAAAATCTGGATTTTAGGTAGCTCATAATAACAGGCACTGGTGAATAGACTCTTTTCACAGAATCAAAGGTTAGCAGGAGCTGATTTGCAGAAATCAAACTCTATAGCCCAAGAGATATAGAGCAGGAATGTTTATTCCAGTGTTGTGCATAACACCAGGTGCAAAGGGGATTGTTCCTCCAAACTCGCACACCACAAACAGAAGCATTACATTTTTAAAAGCCAAGTTCATACATAATCAGCAAATTTCCAATAACTCATTTGCATATTCCATCCCTTTCTGAGAAATCATTTACGTAACGTCCCTCCTCCTGGTGCATGCGTTGTAGCCTCCTCTGGTGGTCGTTGGATGAAGGCTCAACATCTTCCTCCCCATCTGGTGGTCATTCTGAATGAAGTCTTTTAAAATAATACAAGACAATAGTGCTTTGCAGCTATAATATATTATATACTCACTGATTTCATTGACACCTACATGAGTTTTGCTAATTAGTTTGTTTCTATATTATTGATTCTTTTCACTGACCTTAGCAGAATGCTACAAATTCATTTAGTGACTTAATGGACTATCTATTCAATAGCTCAGTAATTTGTTCCACCTGTAATGCACTGCTCCTTGACATTATTGCCCAGTTTATGTACTTCACATAAAAAATTCTCTTTGCTTATTACAAACACTAATCAAATGGCAAAGGCATTCTGGCAGTGCACTGCTAATATTAAACATTTATGTCAACAAAACTAATTTACATAATCCTTGCTTGTGTAGTACTTAGAAATTTTTTAGATTAATGGATCACACTCTTACAGCTGTAGATCTTTGAAGTTCCTTCACATCGAACTTTATTTCCCTTGGGCTGTAACTAATTGAAGATAACTGCTCCACGTAACTCACCGCATTAACAGTGAAAACACCTGGAGTCAGAGAAGAGGAGGTATTTATCAGAGGTTTATATCATCTAGCTCAATGCAGTTCCTTCCAACTCAAGCCACCCTATGAGTTCATAATCCTAAAAACAAAACAAAACAAAACAAAAAAGAAAAAACAACAAAAACAGATATGGAGGTTTCTTTCTTTAACAGTAGACAAAGTGCACAAACAAAGTGCAAGAAAGCACATTTTTCAATCTAGTATTATTTGCTTACACACTTCATCAAATTTATTCATCTCTCTTATCTGTCTCATCCCACTTTGTGGGTTTTGAGGAAGGTGAATCTTTTAGTGTCTCTTGAGTCACATCTCCCCCAGTCAGCAAGGGTTCACTACCATGATGGAGTCATCCAAGATTCAGAAGAATAATACACACTAATTTAGTGAGAGCTTTCTTAACAGCTGACAACAAGTACTTGGAGGTAAAATTGGCTAATTGGCTAATTACAAATAATAAGTGTTACAGGTAAAACAGTTTTAGGCAACAGTTACTACTAAGAGTAAAAGCATAAAAGAAAAGGTAAAAAACGGGGAGACAGATAGCAAAGCAAAATAGTCCATCACTCATAGATCTAGCGATGCCTTAGTTTCAGATACTGATCTTAGTAGCGATGGGTTGTAGGAGGTTGTGTTGTTCAGCTGACTATTCTCTACAACAGTACAAACTGTTACTTATAGTCCAAAGTGGTCGATTCAGCTCTTTTTGGAGTGACAGCTTCTGGCTTTGGGGTCTCAGCAGACACTCCTTTTTTCTTGTTTTCCAGGCCTGACAAATTTAAATCAGCAAATAAGAGGAACCAAGGAGACAGCCAGGTTGTATCCCGTCTTCACATAGTACACTGGTATCATCTCCAAGTGTACCATATCAAGCTGGAGTTATTCGCTTAGAGACCCATTCCTCAGCCAATTAGCAATCCTGAGCACTACCTTTCAAAGCAAAACAGCTCTGAAGAAATACCTTCAAATGTAAAATTGTCCACAAAGTGATGTTCATAGTCTCATGTTGATTTAAGGCCCTCCATACCACTCTCAGACAACATCTTGTCAAAGAAAAAATAGCCATGATCATACTGCATAATGCTGCAAAAATAAAATATGAAATCGAACCTTCTTTTCATTTGCCACAGCCTAAAACAATATACACTTAATTTTTCCATAGTGTTCTTAAACCACCGGAACCTAATTTATGAGTTAAATTTTCATGCATTCATTCATGAATTTTTATCTCTGTAAAATAAATCTGTGAAATGAGGTTGGGATGTGCTTATTATCGTTAATATTAGAAACTGTGCATTATTTTCTGAGTATTGTCTTATCATTGTACTGTCATCCATTGTGGGAAAACAAATTTTTTTCAGATTAACAAGAACATAAACACAAAAAAGCTCCTTGGGCTGTCTTTCCAGCATTGTGGTCTATCCCTGGCTGAACAATAGGAGGTATTACTTGACAATATCTGTGGTTTATTCTTGACTTACTAACCTAATATTTATTTTGAGATTCCTGTCCAAACACAATGATTATGGTTTATTCTAATTATTGACCTGTTATTTTATTTTATTACCCAAAGGGCTTTTTTTGTACGGAAATATTTTCGATCCAATCTAAACCAACCATATTTTAATTTTTGGACTAAACATCATTACAACGTTTCCTTCCACATCCTGCCTTTTTTTCATTTTTCTGTCTGTTTTGAACCCTTTTTAGTCTTTCCAAAATCTCTCCAATTTTAGATTTCAGATTTAGATCCCAGAAATAGACGGAATGATAATATTACTGATACCAATGACAAAGGCAAAACTGGATATTTCTTTCCTTATGTTCTCTTGTTTACTTATCTAAGGCCTTTATTAATCATTTCTACTGTAGAATTACACAAGAACTTCATGTTCAACCGAGTATTACAATCTCTCAGCTATCCCTTTCCAATGTAATGGCAGGCCAGACTTTATTCACTGGTGTCCAAGTCTATTCTATTTCTGGAACATTCATCTATGGACTGCTATTCAATAAAATGCAGAATAAATTGGATTTGCTTGTGACATGTGTATACATATATGCATATAGATACATATAGCATGTTTATGCTTTTTTACTGTATTACAGACTGATTGAGGCTGGCAGGAACATCTGGGTCCAATTGGTCTTTTATTAAAAATCTTCCTAAGGTATCTTTCACGTGGTCTGTAATGTATGAAATAAGAATGGTCCACTGAATATTCTATCTGGTGTTTGAATTGAATTTGGTGCTAACCTTATAATCTTTTTGACTTACAAATTCAAGTCCTGACATATGTAGCAATACGTACCAACAACACAAGCATTAATTCATTTGGAACTGAATTATGTCATGGATTTATGATTTTTGTTATCAGTATTCCACATCATAACATCAAGTCAAGCACTGGGAGTTACAGAGTTAATACTCCAGTTCCATGGATCTGTTTCCAATTTCTGTTCAGTGGGAATTATAAAACTGTTTGCAGATCACGAGACTCCCTTTCTTCCCTTTCTGCACATCTCTACAGTGAGTGTGCTCCCTAGCTGTCTCAACTTCAGCATTAGAGTAAGGCCTTCAGTTTTTATACACACTCTCTCATTTTATTTGATTTATTAGAGTCAATTCCAATTATATTGTATTATATTGTGTTATCTTGCATTCCACTATCATATTTAGTAAATTAACTTTCCTCCTCAGAAGGTTGCTTCTGTTTTGTTTTTAGGCCTATCTATCTCCCATCTCCCTGCACTTTCCCCTTTTCCAATTCACCATTTCTCAGGGCATTGGTTGGTGACTCCCCTCACCCCATTAACCTAAGAACTGGGCAGAAATGGCCCATAAACCATTGACAGAGTTGATATGAATAACAGGTGCATTTGAATGGCTGAAAACATTTTTCAGTGGTCCTTCTTGGATGTCTGAGAGTAGAGTAAGTCTGAAAGGCCACTGCCACGGCCAAACTGAGAACTACTTCTCATTACCTATGTCTGTTGAACAGCATTTGCAGATCATCTCAGTCCATAAATTCTCAGCTTTCACTTTTTCAAAGTGGTGGCTCATGTAAGATTTAACGTTGCATCATCTTCCCGTTTAAATGACTGTCATGGTTTTATGATTTTAGGGTCCCGTTTCCTTTTTCTATAAAGGACTGATGATTTGACAGAATGGTGTGTGTCTCTATCATCTACATTTACTGAAGTTAAATAATACTTCAGTAAGAACGAACATCTCATAAATGACAGTTGCATCTTATTACCTGCAAGCATTTGCTCACTATTAGCCAAGGTTCCAAAATTTTCCACAGATCAGAGAATAATCCAGTCATCAAAACAAGAAGTATGAGTGGACAAAAATATCAACTATCACCGCGGACAAACACACTAATTTATTTCCAAAATCGTGTGTAAGCATGGGATCAGAACATAGGAAGACTCTTAAAGATAAATGTATTTTTAAGAGATTGTTCTTGTTATTCTTAGAGAAACCCACTAATCAGTGATTTATCACATTATCACACTGCTTTTTAGTTTTTTGTCTCATTTAAAAAAATAAATATTCATTAACAAAGAGGCAGAATATATCTTGTTCATATTGTTTGAAGTATTACTAAGAGTACAAAGTAAATGATCTAAAGAAAACAAAGTTAACTTCAAAATATCTAGAGTCTGTGCTTTGCTCCAGTAAATGCATGTTGAGCACAAACATAATGATGAGAGTAGGAATAATTCATTAACCATTAATGAGAAAAGAAAATTCTGGGCTTCTTTACTCTCTATTAATTCTTATACTATCCCAATACTGTGATTTATATTCACAGCTACTTTAAATGCAATTGTTAAAAAAGAAGAAATTCATTTTAAAAAGTAGAGCAACCATTTGAAATATAACAATGAGATTCTTCAAATCAGTGAATTTTTGAGTGTTTTCCATTTTCTCTGAAAACTGTGAACAATTGTACTAAAATTTTTAACATATTGAAAGGATACTTATGCTACATTGTAGAGTTAATACTTAGAAACTGCTTCTTGCTTTATACATACATCACATCTTTATTTTTATTTTTTTTTTTTTTTCCAAGAACTGCAATTAAGATTTAGACCATACTGTGATGTTACCTTCTGAAAAGATGCAAAAGTTGTTATTTAATCAACAAATCTTTGGTACTCACTAAAGAGCAGTAGGAAGAAAAACAGTGAACATGAAGGTATTTTGGCAACCAGATTTGAGCATGTGTACTTGTGTTTACTGTAAAGGTGCTTGGAAATGTCATTCTCTTAAAACAAAAAATGGAAAAATGCAAAGTGTGGGTATGGTGTTTAATACTTACATGGAAGAAATGTAATTTGCCTGTTTCCTTTTTCTGCATGAGGAAAAGTTACTTTTGAAAGGGTAACAGACTATTTGCTTTTGTAAGTTAAAAATAAGTCTTCTATTATTTATCTGAAAGTATTAATGCTGTACTGTCAGGAAAGATTACTGTCCAGAAGTGAGCTACCGTGTGATTTATTCTATGCAGATATACCATTATACTTGGTTATTAAAGAAAGACACAGCTTTTGGAGATGGAGCATTAGCTCTGCTTTAAACACATTTTGTCCTTTGTCCTTTTCAAGTTTATTTTTCTTACAAATAATGAAAAAAAAAATCCAATAAATAGAAACAAAATCAAGCCAACTTTGACATCACTCACAGTAAATAAAACTATAAAGACTACTAATTATTTAATCAAGAGATGTGATAAAAATCTTTAAGTAATAATTCAGTCATTACAGACAAAAATATATTCCAGTTCATAGAGTATATCATATCTGAACAAGTATGTCATTAATATTATTTTAGTGTATCAACAAATAATTCATTTAAATGAAATTAGTACCTTTACTTGTCAGTGAAGATCTGAATTAAAGGATATCAATTCATTGTATATTCTGAAACCATTTCCTGATTCTAAATATCTTCAGAAGTGAATAAATATGAATAATGTTTTGTTTCTGTTAGTTTTGTTTGAAGTTTGTCTTTTAAAAAAAAGATATTGATAAAAAAGGAATCATTCAGTAATGTATCAAACACATGAGATTACAGCTGTAGAAAATATTATTAACAAATAACTGTAATTCTTATAATCAAAAACAATTTCCAAAGACTACATAGTATACTTAATACTTTTAAAAACAGTCTAGACTACTTATTTAGACAGGACTCTCCACTTCAAAGCTGTGGGAAGATTCTTCAGATGCAATTCTCGAGAAATAATTTCAATGCAATTTGCTAAATTTCCACTCCTGGCAAAGTGTTCTAATTGGAGAAAGACATCAGCAAAGTTCTTCAAAACCAATTGAAAAGTTTGGAAAAGTAAAAATTCCTTTTCATATCAGGCATCTGCCAAATTTTTTTGTATATTTCACTTGAACTGCAAAATGAAACATTTCTTGTAACGAATGAAGTGTCAGTTATTTCATTACTGGATAAAAACTTTATTATATAGACTAATTTGAATTGTTAAGGTGATACACTTCAAACTATTTTTTTAATAAGTCTTTGCAATTGCTTCTAAGGCTACAGTGTAATACATCACTATACAGAACCGTTACTTAATTTTCCTTTTATGGTGGTTCCATGAAGCAGTCCCAAGTGGTGGTAATTTCCTAGATTGATCGCTTTGCCTAAGAAAATAATTTTTATATATGTTGGAGTGTAGATACAGCAAATGCTCAGCCTTACATTTCTTGGCTGCAACTCATATCCACATATTTTCTGGTACCTCTAATTTCTCAAAGCTTTCAGAGAATACCTTTAAAGTTGAGAATAACAATCTCTCTAATATAAAAGTCAGGGTGGAGCAGTTCCTAGAGTTGAGTCTAACACTCTCTTCTGTCACAAACTATTCAAGAGAAAAGGAGATAAAAGATCAGAGTACTGCATAACACTGGAACTGGGAACCTTAGGTATCCATCAGAGACTTAAAGATGAATCCTTTGATTTTTCTCCCCTAGAAAATATCAGTAAATAGACCTGACGTCATTTAAAGTAGATCAAAGATCTAAAAGTGTTCAAGAGGATGAAGCTTTCATCAAGTAACAAAATAAATTTATTCTTTAATCTTTAATCAGTTAAGACAACTGATAAATAGGCAAAGAAATAAAGAAATAAACAAACAAAAATAAAAAGAAGAAAGACTACTTTATTTGTGTACAATAAAATTCCTAGAAAGAAGAAGAGCCACAACAGGCTCTACCTCAAACTTACATAGCTGTACAAAGGATTATGGAATAAATTACTGTGTTGCAATATTTGTGACTGTTTACTATTAATTTTATAAGTAAAAAGTTTCTTGTATATTATTTCCTTTATTTCCTATAAAGACTACTTTTTTTCCATTATTGAAGATCTTTTTTTTTTTTTTTTTTTTTTTCTGAGATAAATAAAACATGTAATTCAGAAAGTCAGTGTATACCAGAAATTTTCACCATGCAGTCGTATCTGAAATAACAAAGCTCTTTAATATCCTACCAACAATAAAACATATTTTCATAAGATTCAAATAGCATTCTACCTTATCCATCTGCAGATCCATTCCAACATTATAACCTGTAACTATTTATAAGCTTTAGTACTCCATGTTCTTTCTAACACTCTATATATGCTAATATATAAGCTGTTATTTGAATTTAAACATAAACACTATTTTGCATCCTGATCCATTTTTTCCATCCTGTTCCTAAGTTCCCAAGACAAAAGAATATATTCTTTTGAGTTTGTTATGACTGTACTGCAAACATGAAATGAGAAGTCATGGAAGCAGTTTTAACTTCTGCTCAGCATGAACTTAGACCTTCAGAATTTAGATAGCCTGAACAAGTATCCAGAATTTTAAGTGCTCAATATATTCAAAGATTTTCTGTTTTGTTTCTTTTTAAAACTTGCATGACTACGCATCGTTGCATATTGTCTTTTTATAAAGTCTTGATAACACTTTCAACGTGAAACAAATTATTCCTTCTAACAAAACTCTGTGACATTTCTTTCAGCAGTAAGATAGATGTGGTTTCCAGTATTCAAGGGAAATGAATTAGAAAACTTCAGGCCTTTTCTCTAATCTCAATTACAGATACATTTGGAATTACTTCATGAAGTCACTCTGATTTTATTGGTGTAAAACCTTCTGGGAACATAACTAAATCCACTTAATGTTTACTATTTTTAATATATATTTACTGAAGTTTGACATAATTAGGCTCACAATGTACTAACTCCATGACTCCCCAGACTGAATTTTAGAATGCTATTCCCCAGTCAAGAGTATGATTCATGATTCATTTGTCTGAGAAGGAGAAAACCACACATACTCAAAACAGAAAAGACAGTGAAAAAAGTTATTGGGAGAATTTTAGTGTAAATATGTTTTGTATCTGAACTGAAGTACTCCTTTAATAGAGCTAATCTTCAATTTCCTAATTTATCTTATTTGTAAGATGTTTCTGCCTGTTGAATTTTACTTATTTTTCTATAAGTTTACACAAAAACCATGTTTTGTTTATATCTATCAGAAGAATATAAGTTGAGTAGCACTGCACACAAAATGACATGCAATTTCTATTCAACACATTTTTAATGCAAAGGAACTAGTGTTATAACATGTAGCACTAAACAGTCTCTCGATGTATTTGCATTTTTTCTCTGATCTAAGCCAATACATTCTATATGTTCACTGTATTAATTTTTTTAAAATTGCATTTTGCTAATACCATTTTTATTTTTGTAAAATTTCATCAGAATATCTCATGCGTGCAATTCCTGTGGGTTGCTTATAACATTTTGGACTTAACTGCTCTCTCCTTTCACCTGAATATACTTGTTAAGTTTATAACAGTAAAGTCTTCCAAGGACAGTGACAAGGAAAAGACAAAAAATATATACAAATAGAAAGCATATACAAAAGGGAAATCAATAAACTATCAATTTCCAAGTCATCTATCTTAGATCTGACACTATTTCTATTATTACCCCCAATGGATCTAACACCTCTGTACTTGCCTGTATCAAGAAATATGATTGATATCTTTGTTTACACTCTATCCTCATTTTCCTCTGAAAAGACATAAGTAAAGCACAAGTTCAGCAAATCTACCATTCTTTTATCCTTTTAATCCCTATTCAGCTATAATTTCAGGAGTGCAATTTTATTCCTTATCTTCAGTCTTCTGCAAATATATTTGAAGAATAATTTGCTGTTAGCTGAAAAGAACTCTGTAATTCAACAAGTTAGTATATTTTTGTGTTCCAGATTCTCCTTTTAGTAATTTTAGTATCATTTATATGTCTACTTAGCAGATAGTTGTACCATGAAAATCATATATTCATATTTTGTTCTGAGATCAAAAGCTCTATTAACCTGTATGCAAGATTTGATGACCACCTTTTTCATCTACAACTCTCAGAAGATAAAAAAAGAAACCACACATAATGAAAAAATCAGTTCTTCATCATGCACGTGCAAATATCATTTATTTATCTGTGAAAGCATTTGTATAGCTGTTATCATCTCAGTATTTAACTGCTTTTCAACTATTTAAACAGAGTAAGATATGCAATTGCATTTCTCTTCTTGTCCCTCTCCTGAAGGAGACACAGCTGGATTGCTGTGACAGAAAGTTACAAAGAGAAAATAAGTAAAAGAAAGGATTTATTTTATTTTATTTTACTTTACTTTATTTTATTTTTTGTTATAGAAGTCAAAATCTGAGTAATTCTTATCTGCTACATCAGTAGGCACTAGCTAATATCCTCAGTAGAACTGTGCCTTCAGAAGCTCATGAATGTCTCAAGACGGGCTGACCTCTCCATCTGTGCCTGCAACTACAGTTGAATGGAAAAATAAGTTATTTATAAAGTTGAGAGGTATAAGTCCATGGAGAACTCAGTCTTTGAACTGAATTGTATAAATACGCACCTTTCATCCTTTGTTACTTCTGTTCCATCTTTGGAAGCAGTGCTATTTTTAGATCCAGCAATTCAATTACAGCTATGAGACACCATCCTGTGTAATCCTGCATTCAAATAAAAAGCATAAAGTCCAGAAATTCACCTTAAAAAAGAAAACAATTGAACAAGCAAATAAATGAAAACAAAATAAACAGCCAATCAACAAAATAAACAACCAATCAACAAAAGAAATCCCAAGAAGCAGCCATCATGCCGAAGTTAACTGGTGCCATCTTTGTAATGGAGATTTTAAGACGATCAAATGTATCAACTAACAGAATCTTGGAAAATTGATTTTGTGTCATAAATTTTGAATATGAACTTTTGAAAAGTTAAAAATTGTAGTATAAATATCTACAACAAAGCAATACACTTCTTTAACATGTTGAACTTTCCTCAGGTGGCACAGCTGCAATAATTTTAATAGTTTTCATCTAAGGGCTTTGGATTCTAAACGCCATTCTCTCTGTATGTAGATCAGGTTGGTCAAATGTAGACAGAATTAATTCACTAATATTATTCTCAAAAAACCAAAACATTTTATTGCTATATGCTAGGTCATATTACTTATTATTTATGCTAAATGTTTATTCACAAGAATATTCATAAAATTAAATATAAGTAAAGCAGTATCAAAAATTTCCTATTATGTTTTAATTCACTACTTCCATTTATTCTCTAGTTTTAAAAAGTTTCAATCATCCAATTAAAGAGAATAAAAATAAAATTTGATTTATGAGATATATCACAAACAGTACTCAGTGTAAATAGTTTGCAAAGAATCCATAGCTGGAAAATTTATGAGAAATCATTCATCTTATGTGTGTGAATAATGAATGCATCAGGCACAAAGAAAAGGTAGTTCTGCATAATATACACAAATAGGAACAAAAAAAAAATAAGTCCAGACAAGATTTTTTTTTAGAAAATAATTCAACCAGCAGCACTAATGATGCCTGGATAACTGTAGCATATGCTAATTCAGCAGAGTGCAGGCTCTTGCTTATGGCTGGCAAAAATGCATAGCTACTGGTGGTGACTGTGCTGAAAAACAGTGTTTTGTAGCTGAAAATTTGTTCTATCAAATTGTGTTATTGTGCTCCTTGTTTTCATTTTTATGTAAAGTAGGAGGCATTACTTCTGGGGAGATCTATGTGCATGTATGTATGCATATATTTTTATATATTCAGAATATATTCATGAAATATATATGCTTGGATTTTATTAGTTATTTTCATTTCATATCCTCATTTGTCTTGCTTTTACCTGCCTCAACCTACAAACCTCTTAAGTACCTCAGCAACAAAATTCTTGTGGACATATTTTTACACACATATGTAGAAAACTGTAAGTCAGCAGCAAGGTCAGACTGAATGTCAAAAATAATTGATGAGGAGGAGCATGATGTGAAGTGTGCAGGAAGTAACATGAGTTACCTTCAGTTTCTGTTTATTTTCTGGGCATTACTATGAGAAATATTAACTATCTGCACGGTGCAGAGCATGTCTTGGGCTACCTCATTCTTACACCTCATTTCAAGAGCTGTTACATATTAAGGTTCCTCTACTCACCTTCACCATGCATTTTTATTCCACCTTTAATTATCTTCTGTTCTGCTATGGCTATTTCTAAAGCAGCCTCATTCCATGACAACTGCTCAGGAATCTTAGCAGAAATCCACACTAGTTCATCCTGTCTGAAAAGCCTAATATATATATATTGAAAGTCAAGATAAAGTTTGGTTTTCTTTGAAATGTTCCTTTACTCTATGAGCAAACCATAATTTTTACAACTACTTTAAGATTAGAACTTTTTTCTACTTTTAATTTCTATTTAACATTGCTTATCATTTCAAAATAAATGGCAATATTTCAACCTAAATGGCAACCTAAATGACAGTGCTGACATTTCAACCTAAATAATAGCACTGCGTACAGCTTGGGACACCACAAAGTAAGTAGGACATAAAACTATTAGAGAGCATCCAGAGGAGGACTAAGAGGGCAAGGTGCATATGAAGAGCAGCTGAGGAGGTCCCTTGGTTTGTTCAGCCCAGAGCAGAGGATCTGAAATGGCAGCCACATGCTCCTCATAGAGAGAAGAGGGGCAGCGCTGAACTAGGCTCTCCGGGACAGTGACAGGGAACCTTGTTGGGGAGCGCTGAACCCTGAGTCTTGTGCCCTGTAACCAGGAACTCCATGGCCCATTGCTAGCAGTACCCACAGGCTGTGATTTGAGGTCTGAGTATTACTGAGACATAGCTGACATAGTTTGTGGAATAGTCATGGTGATGTTTTTTTTGTTTTGTTTTGTTTTTATTATTGTTAGATTGTCATCCCTGTTAGCAGCACTGGGAAGTACTGTGGGTGCTGCTGGTTCTTTTCTTCTTGGGACATGTAGACACCCCTAGACGAGCAATCCCTGAACCAGACAGGAGTGGAGGAATTACAGCTGCAGGCCTAGGCAGACATCTGCTACTACTTCCTGTTCCAGCTCCCTATGGGGTCCCTCATTTTCCTGGGGAGGAGTGTGGTGAAGTGGTCCCTGAGATCCCCAGGAAGAACTGTGCTGGAAGAGCCAAGGATCTACTCCTCACTGGGACCTGTAGGGCTGCCCAATGGCAAAGGACTTGTGATGACAGCACCTGGCAGGGAAGTTGTCTGACTGTTCTCAGGTGTGCAGTCTGATGGAAGCATGATAGTACAAACAAAAGAGTTATCCATCTGCACTGAAAACTGTATGGAGCTCAGTCAGAGCAGGCAGCTGAATTTCCTCCTGGTCTACTGGAGGATACAGCCGAGGCAAAATGTGTATTTACAGAGGGGTGCATAGACCATATCAGTTCTCACATAGTGGCAGATGGAACGTGACTATACTTGGTCATACACAGCCATGTTCTGCAAACTGCAGCAGGCTGGAAGAAGCTGAAAATGAAGAGCTGCTCCTCTTGCTGGAGCTACTGTAGCAGTGTTGCATGCTGCAGAAGTTCAGTGAGCATCTCAGACATAGGGTTTGAATCTTGAGTGGTCCTGTTTGGAACCGGGAGCTGGACTTGACATTTCTGGATACCTCCCAACTAGGATAGCCCATGGTTCTGTGATTCTATGAACAGAAAAGCAACTTGGTGCTCCACTGCACTGAATACACCATTTACTGTTTGCTTTTCCCCATCCATTCAGTAAATCCTAGTACTCCCAATGAATTTCCTGTTTGGAGTCTCTGTCATTCGAATATTTCTCACATAGTGCTTATCTTTGAGAGCATGAAAAAAAGATGAAAGAGAAAAAGACATTAGAATTCTTTTTAATATATTATGTTTTGCCATACCAGCACAGGTCTTACAGTTTTACTACTGTCTTTCCTGATGAAACAGAATCATGTCTGCAACTCAACTTGTTTCATAAGTTTCCACAGTTCTGCCTTAGGGATTTTTTATCTAGAAAAATGTTAAGCTTTCATTAATGATTTTTTCAGTCTCTCAGTTCTCTGTCAGTTTTGGCAGCCATATCAGTTCCTAGAGAGTCCCTTGTCAAGATCTGCTGAAGACTGGGCTCCTGCTGTTTTGCTGTTGTGTGACCCCAGTTGAGAAATCACTTAAATCTAGTTACTAAATTCCTGTATTAACACAGACATACTGACTGACTGAGACTAATTACACATCAGAAGTCAGGAACCTATGCAAAACCTGGCATGAATTTAAGTCTCTGCAACATTCTAGAAATACCCCCACATTTCCAAAGAACATGGAAATTTCAACATGATTCTCCTTTACTTAGCTTTACATGAAACACATTTTCAGGGAAGACTGTTTTTCTTTCCTTTGAGAAAATTTTCACAGCAAAGGTACATACTTTCTATATTTGCTGTGTGATTCTTTATGGAAGAATTATAGTTTGCAACTGCACTTACAAACAATCTGTTGCTGACAGACAGGTGAGGATTGCTTACTTTTTACTTCAAGATACTACTGATTTTTTTATTATTGTTTTTTTTTGTTTGTTTTTTTGAATTTATGCAGCAAATAATGCACTCAGCTTGTGCATCTATGGAATGAAGACTTGCAAATAGTGGAGGAATTTACCACTAATAACTCCTTGTGACACTGAGGATATAGAATGTCGCTAGATTTTGCCGCAAGGGCACATTGCTGGCTCATGTTCAACTTCCTGTCCACTGGGACCCAGGACACAAGGACTTATGTAGGTGTATTTTTATTTTATTATTTTTTTCCTAGACTGTAAAGTAGATCTTTATTTATAAAGACATTTATCTTTGTTGTTATACTTAGAATAATTCTTTAGTTCTGGCACTATATTATAAGCATTGTAGCTCTAAATTAAACTGACCTTCTTGAAAAGTTAAAAGCTATATGCTTCAATTCATGAAGAAACAAAAAAGTCAGTAACATCTGTAACACCAAATGATCTAATCTGTGATATGTACAAATCTCATAAATTAGCTGAATAAAAAAATATATGTAGTGGTCTCCCCCTGTTAAGCCCCCAGGCTGTCCTAGTGGTTTGTCATTAGATTAGGGACTTTTAGACGCACTAGAGAAAACTCATTTTCAGTAGGAGATTCTGTGGCAAAACTGAGCAAAACTTTCTATACTAGGCATCATTTTTTTCTTATTTTCACTTTCTTCAGCAAGACAGTTTCCACTCTATATTCCTTTCTCTGCAATGAATACTGTACAGTTTTGGATTGTTTTGTTTTGTTTTGTTTTGTTTTGTTTTGCCTACTGGAGGCCTTCCAAGAGTAAGTAGATTCTTTCCTTTGTTTCTGTGTTGCTGCATTTGGGCATATCCTCACTTGCTGTTGCCTAGGACTTTGTTACCCTGCTATCATTGTGGTACTTTCCATTGCATTGTGGCTGTACTAGATATTTTAGTTGCCAGTTTTGTATACTCCTTTCTGACTTAAGGTGCCTCTGCAGTTGTGCAATTAGTTGCTTTCCTTTCTGTTATTTTTTCCTTACAGACTGTAAGAAGTTATATGCATATGGCAAAACTAGTATCAAACATGCATCCTTGCTCAAGGGTGAAGAATAGTTCACCTCACAGAGGACCATTCTGTGATTAGAGGGGTAGATATATGCAATAATACTTTAGTAAGCACTGGTTGATAACCACTGTGACTTACAGGAAGATGATGAGCTCAGTATTAAAATCATTTTCCAATGCAGATGTGTTGCCATGATTTGAAGTCAAGATCCATCTTGAAATGAGAAGCTGAGCATAAGATAACTGACCCTGAGAAATAGGTTATTAGTAAGGATTCATTAGTAACAAGCCTCCATCCTTATCACTTTAAAATTGCCTCCTAGATTTGAAAATATTAAAACTAGTGCACAACTAATATCAAAACAATCTCACCCTAGCTAACAATTTTATTCTTAAGCAATCTGGAGAAAGAAAGAATTCTCTGAATATTTCCACACATTGTAGGTTCTTTGGTTGTACTAAGAATCGATATCCTATCAGTCAACATGCTTATTTGTCTCAAAATCAGCATAATTGAGTTATTCAATATTTCTGCAGAAGTTGTTCTTCATGAATACACTAAATAAGCTCCAAGTATTTGGAACAAAATTGTTTTAGATTTTGTGTGTATGAGAAATGAACTTTCAAGATGTATAAACTAAGCTCATCCTAGTCTTGAAGCTATGAAAAATAACTATTTGGCTATATAGGACTTTAATCTGTGAGCCTGATGGGCTAAAAATGTGTTACTTCTTTAATAAACTTTATACCACATAACCAGATGAGAAAATCAAGAAAGGGAATAAGATTATTATTTAATGACAGACCATTTCCATGGGGAAAAATATATCAGCCCTATGTTTCTGGTTCACTTTCAGTTCACCATCCCAAAGCATGGATCCTGAAGGATGATACATTTGAAGACTTCAGAAAAATAAGTGAAGGATATTGTGTATACTGACAGTTCTCTGATTCACAGAGTATGAGACTAAGATACCCAATTCTGTGTTTGCACATACTGAAAATGCAGGGTATCCACTGCCAGAAGGGACATAAGTTTTGCTCATTAACTATATTCCTCTTATTTTCATTCTTATTTACTTACTATTTTATTAAGCTATTTGTTATATTTTTCTTACTGTGATCCAGAATTAACTGTGGACCATCTCTCTCCTATGTTCCACCCCAGAAAAAAAGCAGCGATGTGATGTTTAATCAGTAAAAATCACATGGGCACTAACATCAGGAGGCATAATTTTCTGTTTGATAAAATTCCTTGTGTTAGGGCATCATAAGTACTAGATGGGAATACCACAATATTTTTCAAATCGTCAGAATGAGGGAGCTTCAAGTAATTTTCCATCTTCTTTCTGCTCCTGGGAAATACTTTCAAGATGCAGGTTTCTTAGTAGCATCTGCAAGCATGATGCAGTGATCTCTCTGAAGCTTAATGGAATAATATTCTTACCACCCAGCAGTCAGGCTCTACAAAGCACACTACAAGGGACTTCTTGGATTAACATAGAAAGATTTTTTTCCATGGGATAATTGGGCTGCTGGTGTTACTTGCTTTGAAGTGGCACTTAATAATTGTGATGACATCTACTAAGTACATTCTGAGACAGTCCTTTATAATTAATTACTAATTTCGTGAAACATACATTTATCTGAAGTATAACTGTTACCAGTAAGATGGATGTAATGGAAATTCAATTGTTTGTTTGTTTATCTTTTTTAATTTTTAGTGGGTTTTAGATTTTTGTCTGTCTTTGGTGGGCATAATAACTGAGTGATTTCAGTTAGACACGATGACAGCCTTGATTTCCTGGGCTATTCTGGTTCCTGCTAAAACACTGAACATTCAGACACTGGTAACAGGCTCAAGTTGACAGCAGTGTGTAAGCTGAAGACCTGTAACAACATCTCTGCTGGGGGTGAGATGTCTAGTGTGTAAAATCCCTTCTGAGTATGTGTAGAAAAGGACAAGGAGTACAGCACATAGCCTCTAACACAGTTTCAAATAGTGTCTTAATCTCACAGTGTAACGTACATATGTTTGTATGTTTGGTTGGCTTCTTAGTTCTAACAATAATTCCTTTAATCCATAGTTAATGTATGTATAAAACGTGTCTTAAAATGTATGTACTGCTTGTCTAATCATGCAATAATTAATTTCTGGGGGGAGTATGTATTTCATAAACAGAATTATTATTAGTAATCTATCGCTACCAAATAACTATTATATGTAGAAAGCTATCACATCTAAATAAAGTCCCTAGGTACATATATCTTCACAAAACATTGTTAGAACTTTCCACATGATGGGTGGGATAGCAGAAATGTATGTTTGTAGCTGACTGAATAATAATTGCGCTTGGTGAGGTGACACTTCTCTTTTTCATTTTTAAGTAGCTTCTAGGTCTCTCATATTTCTGCTTTATCCTCTAGTCTAATTTTTTCTAGATGTAGCCCTCCAGAGAAGCCTACTTCTTATTTTTCAGATTATTGAATGTACGCAGACCGAAGTTACAACGTACTGTTCTGACGTCATTTAAAAATCACTGATTGTTGAGGAGGAATTATTTTCCCTTCATAATTTACAGACAGGTGATAGCCATTTCCATAATACCTGGAGTTTAGATAGAAGCATTCCCATGAAGACTGAAGAACTTACAAATAAGAAGTTAAAACCTAAGGAAGTTGCAGCGCAGCAATGAATCAGGAGTTTCTTCTGTGGTCTTCCCCTACCTAATGGGAAGGTGTGGAGCTAAGAGCCAGCTGCCTCTTCGAAGTTTGTAGCAATATGACAAAGGGCAATGGACACCACTTGCCACAAAGAAAATTTTGACTAGATTTTTTTTCCCCACAGAATGGGTAAATGCTGTCATATGTTGTGCAGTAGTGTTGTGGGATCTCCAGCAGTAGGGAAACCAGAGCTCAGCATGACAAGGAACTGAGCTGCTCTAGTTGACCCTGTGTCATGCAGGAGATGATTCCCAAAAGGCTCTTGCAAACTGAATTATTTTATGATTCTCTGAAACACTGCCTGTCATTTTCCTTCACTACGAATAGATCTGGTCTGTGATTCGGTCAGCTTTCTTAAAAGCTACACACTCTGATAAATTTTAATGGAAATGATTATTCTGTAGAATGTGTGAAAGTTATGCAACATTTTAAAATGCTTTACAGCTTTAAGGGCATCACTCTGACACTTTTACTGTGGTAAAGTTAGTAGTTTAAAAGTATAGTAAAAGTTATTTCAACTATTTTAATCAACATATCCTAAAGACCTCCTTACAAATACCCTCTTACTTTGTCATGAATAATATTTGTATAGATCCGAGCACAGTACAGCTTTCACACAACTGAAATTCTACTTTAAAAGAAATGTAGTGATCTGGAGATGTCACTCATTTTGGCAGCATGTTGCAGAGTACAGAAGATTTAACACCATGCCTAAGCAAGTTGTAATTGAACTGTCCAGAAATTTAATTTAGCTACAAGAAAATGGATACTAGCCAGATTTTGTATTTCCACCTTCTGCAATAACATTCAAGCTCATTCTTTCACTACCTTGCAGTTATCATCAGTAGATAATGAGAGCTTATCAGTAGAACATAAGTAACCAAATCTGTACATATTTCTTAGGATAAACAAGAATGAAACTTCAGGTTGAATAACATTTTATTTAACATTGGAGGTTGCCAACTGCTATGCAAATTAAAGCATTGTTCATGGCTCCTGTGCAGATCTATTCACTGCTGCAAATATTTATATATATCTTTTTCCTTGTTTTAATTAATTATTTACTGTAGCTTTCTGTATGATTTGTTTTTCATTTCTTATGTGCACCAGAATTAGGAATCCTGGAAGTACAGCTGATAAGTATAGGAAGATATCCTCTGGAATCTCCACTTTGGACTGAATGCAAAATACCTGGTACTGCAATAATGATAATACAGCCTTGCCCAGTTACAGTGCCTTTAATAACTACATGAATGTTGTGAACTCATAGGAATTATGTAATTTTTTATCAGACTGGATATAGACAAAAACAGGAGTTTAAAAATATGATAACTATTAAGAGGATTGATGATGAGCAAAGGTAGTCTCAAGTAGCCAAATGGCTATATGTACATGTATGTACTCAGCAGCAGCTCAGCTCCATGCAGCTGAATGGACTTAGATACCTTGCACTTCCTACTCACTTATTTCTGCCATCCTTCATTTCTCAGTCCCCCCACTACAACTGTTGGATGACTCCTTCAATAATCAGGGATTAGAATTGTATCTAATGAAGTTGATATCAGGCAAATGAATATTACATAAAATCAAAAAAATATTAACATTTAGGAATCAGAACTGTATCTAATGAAAGCAAGACTATACAAATGAAAATTAGTGAGTTTGTAAAAACTGAAAAAACTTAAGTGAAACATTATATCAGTAAGGGTTGTCAGTACTACAGAGAAGCTTCAGTATGGGAAAGGACTAAATGTAAAGTAGAATTCTCCTCTTGGAAAGTCTTACCAAGCTCTAGAATTTTCACGGATTCTATATTCTTTCCCTAAATATCAGCTTTTGACCAGTACAGTATCTGAGGTATGATATTGAGTTACTCCATGTTGAACTTTCCAGTCTACTTATATAGATCAAAAGCTATTTTTCAAGAAAGCTTGAAGAATAGACACCTTACTTCAATGCCTCAAATCTATTCTTTAAACTAGTAGTCTCAAGATCTAAAAAAAACAGTTACTTTATAGCTTTTAAAATAGACATCAATATGAGAACAAATGAGGTCTAATTTTCTGTAGATTTGTTTGCCAGTTAACTTGAAACTGAAGTGAAATACTTACCATGGCCATGGCATCATAAGGTATCATATCATTGCTATCTGATCAATTGAAGGGACTCCATAGTTATCTTATTAGTATGCTTTCTCACACAATTTCATGCCAAATCTATTAATCTCTTATTTTTAACTGTGGTATTGACATATTAAAAAAAATAAAATAAAATAAAATAAAATAAAATAAAATAAAATAAAATAAAATAAAATAAAATAAAATAAAATAAAAATTATGTATGTGCACTACAGTATATAAAGCTTCATTTCTCAGTGAGGTTGTGGCAGTCCCTTTAATCACCTCTGCCCATACTTCATGTAGTTAATTGCAGCAGCTGCTCAGTGACACTTTTTGAGCAGTCTCCTCTTCCACTGACTGTTCAAAACCAATAGCTATTCTAGCCCTGATGACCTAAGAAATATTAAATATGATGAGAGTATTCTACCCATGTGAAGATTACAATAAGGCAATTCAGTTTTAAATGACAGTCATTTAAAGAAAGAAAGGAAGAAATAAGGAAGGAAAGGAAGGAGTCTAATTTTCAATGTACTTCTAGGCACTTAGTTCACAGATTGCAGGAATGTAACTTCTAACATTTTCTGCCTATACTGATACCAGCATCCTTGGAAGTTATGCTTCAAATGCAACTTACTTTACTATAATATTGAAATCAAAATAGAGAGGGTTGAAAAACCCTTGTACTGGAATTACTGGTTTTGGTAGAAAAGGATTCTTGCAAATAGCTATAGTTGTGAATAAATATTATATTAGATTGTACATTTCTGGCATGATTATATACATTTTCACAGGTACCTGCAAATGATCAATAAAAACCAAATGTATAAAAGACAAGAAAATACTCTGAACAAAATCATCTTTCAAAGCTGTTCTGTTAAATACATTATTTAGTTGTCTTTTTTTTTTTCTTCTCTTTTTTTTTTTTTTTTTTTTTTCCCCCATATGTATTGTGTTTTTGCTTTGTCTGTTTAACTTTTCACGTTTTCTTGCTGGTCTGAAGAAGTGCTTGCCAGCTTTTTAAGTTCTAATAGTGAGGATTTGAAGTACTTAGCATGGTGTGATTAAGAAGATTCAGGAAAAGAATACCAGAAAACTGACTTTTTTAACTGGGATCCACCTTGATACATATGAGAAAAAAAAGTGAAGCTTCTTTCTTAGGTGCCAGGGTAAGAAGAAGAATTGTGTTCTAAAAAGCAGAAGGATTTTTAAATCCATATGGTTTTAGTACCCTCTGAGTGTCTGCTATGCAGTTGTTATACTATTAATCATTCAAGACTCATGTAAACCTACATATCTCAGTAAATGTAGCTTTACCACAAATTAATTCAGTGAGGCTCTGCTGACACTGATGACTATTCTCCTCTTGTCTGCTCCTTGTTCAGTGGAGAAGAAAGCAGAGGGACAACTTCCCTCAAACTGCTCAGAGCTGCAAAACACATCCCTGCCTGTGGGATCCAGGCAACATGGACAGGTGTAACACACAGCACTGGGACTGCTTGTTTTTCTTTTTTGGCTTAGCTATGAGGTACCTTGGTAACCTGCAGACATCCTTGCCCAGTATGACTTATTTCCTTGGTGTGAACAGGCTCTGATGTAGAGAACCATTTCAGGCTCCAGGAAGGAGAATCTGAAGCAGTCTCCCACCCCAGCTCTTTCCAGTGTCACTTCACTGCTGCTGTAATGATAGCAGCTAAGCAGGTTAAAGCACCTCAGCACCCAGAGGAAGCTTAAAGGAGGAGAAAACATCAATCCTTAATTTAGCTTTTTTTTGGGGGGGTGGGGGGTGGGGGAACTATGGAGTTCACAATTCACCACAGAAGAGAAATGTCATTATTAGATCAGATGACATAGCTAGGGAAAAAAAAAAAAAAAAAAAGAAAGAAACTTAAAAGCCAATTCTTTCTTGGATTCTGACAATTTTTAAAAGTTGAAAAATGGCCCCAAGTTCAGATTAGTTTGTTGAATTAACTAATTCCTGAACATACAACTACAGCTATTACTGAAACCACTTAGATGTTTAGGGTGAAATGCCAAGACTGCCATGAACATGAAAAAAAAAAGTCAGATAGGTAATTCCACATACTTCATTCTGCCACCAAATCAATATGTGTAAATGCAGAAATTGTCCACATCTCGCTTCTTGCTTTATCAGAAGTGTGGGACCAAATTTAGTGAGTCACTCTTGTGCTTTCTGACCCATGCCCTTTGCATCCATACTACTAGCTAGGGAACAACTATAGATCCATGTCTTATTTAATCCCACAGTGCTTTGGAACACAGATGTTCTTCTAAGAAACTTACGGGACAGCTTTGCTTTATATAAGTCTGTTATGCAACATTTGGGGATTCGTTGTTCAGTTTTTTTTTTGCTCTCAGCCTGGCTTTGCAACGTGTTAATCCTTCACAAAGCACTAGGTACAGCTAATTAATCCTTGTTTCAGTTTAGGTAGTGTAGTCATTTTCCCTGTGTTTCTTGCCCTAATGAAAAGAAAGAATCCATAAGCAATAAGATTGGACATTACTTACTTCTATCTGAAAATTGTCAATGAGTTTATGGAATCCCAGTATGTGTGGATTTAAGGATTATATTAAGTCCTAACAGAATAAAATCAGTCTTGCTTTTAAAAAGGTGACCAAAATGAGCAGTCAAATGTCCCTTTACAGAACATAAATGTTACTTCTGAGATGTGATTAAAAAAAAAAATGGTTAAACTCCTTCCACTTTTATATTCTGCTTACTGTATTGCAAACATTCAGGTGAAAAAAACAAAACAAACAAACAAAAACAACACAAAACTTCACAGAAAAATTGCTAAGTCATAAAGGAATAGTGTACAGAAGTTGCACTATTAATCTCATCTGAATTTAATGTGGCAGCTTCACATAAAGTAGTAATGCGAATAGGTAAGTCAGCTAGATAATGGTAATGGCAGTGGTCTACAGATAAGGAAGGAAAGGAGAAAACATGTGGGCTAGTTTGGGAGAAGAGAGAAAATAGCAAAAGAGGACAGAAGAAGAAAATATAAAGAGGCAGAAAGATCACAAATATTCATCAACAATAAAGCACTGACTTTTGCTAAACTTTTTTTTCCTATATCTTTCCATGTACTTATTACTTTCTTGCATTTCTGTTGCTTAAATAAGCATTCATAAGTATTTCTCATGTACTTTTTTTTAGAGAAATAGCTGTAAAGAAGAACTTCCTTGCACCTGTGTTTCTGAGTTACTACATAATATTTTCTCTATGGATAACATTAATCACAATGTTTCTCCTAAGAGCCCAAATGGGTCTGCCTAAAAAATTTACACCTGTTAGAGAAGATGAATAAATCAATCTTGCTCCCTATGCAAGAAATATAAAAACCTATGTATACATGTTTGTATTTAAATATTTCAAGTATATACAGAATATATTTTTATATGCATACAAATATGTATGTACACATAGGTCATTGAAAGTAGTGCCTCTTATTTATTTCCATGAAAACTGCAACAGATACAAAAAGCATAAATGCACTAGTTGATAGAGCTAATTCCCAACTACAAAACACTGTTTTTCAACACAGTCACCACCATCAGCTGTGTATTTTCACCATTAATGAAGAAGAGCCAGCATACTTCACTCGTAAAAGTCTGCCCCAGTGGAGGTGACCTGCTGTCTCCGCTGCTGAAATGCACCACCTACCTGTTGCTGATTGAAACAAACTACACTATACTGTACTTGTAAAAGAGAAGCTAGAATATATTTCTTGATGTAATATAGATACAGTGTACTGATTAAAAGTAGCTTAATGCAATTAGAGGTGGCTTGATACACTTGATTATTTACTGCGTAGAGTGTAGGATAGTGGATATAATACAGTGATTTAACAAAGGTTAATTGTAAATAGAGCAGTGACATAAGAATTGGGATGTCTGGATATACTTTGTTATTTACTGCACAGAGAGAATACGGTAAACACACACTTTTATAGGAAGAGCTCCTATTCAGAGCCCCTTGTCTTCCAAACTCCTTGAATCATGGAGGTAAGGAGCCTAGGTGCAGCTGAATCCTCTCCTAGTCCCAGGTTTGGTCAATAGTTAATGTCTAAGGGATTGCATGTGCACAGTAAATCTAAGAGAGAATCTTAGCAAGGCTAATAAAGCCTAAATCCACCAATCTAAGTTGTGATCTTAGTGAGGCTAGTCAAGCATAAAACAATTAGTCATTTGCTGAGGATCTGTGTAGACATGGCATCTTAATGTCAATGTATAAGGGATCTTTGCACTGATGTAACCTTGAGAGATGTCCCTAATCAAGGGGAGATCCCACTGGGAAGCCAGCTGCTGTGCAAGAGCACTCAGAGGGTGCTCTTGGGCTGCTCACTCAGTCATATGTGGGGTAAGATGCTTGACTCATGGTCGTAAGCTGCTCGGTCATCAGCTATTGAACAATGGGTCTGATATCAATTTTTTAGGCCCCCAAGTTTGAGACAGATTTGTTGTCATTCATCTGCCTCAGCAAAGATGTTATCAGTACTGTTGTTCATTGTCCACTGGTGCAAGGCCTTATCTGCAAGATCAGGTCAAAGGAGGAAATTAAAGGAGGGGGGAAGGATGAAGCAGGGAGGATCAGGGGAAACAAACTGTCACATCCATTTTGTAAACATTCAGCATTGATGAATGTCAGTGGGTGCCAATTATGTCAATTCAATTGCACACCTTTGCTTCATCCGCACTTCCATGTCACACATGTGTCAGACTGCCCCTTTGCTACCATCTGACGTGTGGCAACAAAATGTAACAGAATAGAGGTTTAACCTCTACTGCTGTACAACCGCTATCCACCTCTGGTGTTGTGGACCAATATAATAACGTGACAGGCAATAATTTTGAAGCAGCATGCGCGTGTGTGTGTGTGTATGTGTATAAGCACCCACAGTGGGGATGGAGTCCATGTATACACATCCCCACAGGACCTTCATACTTGGAATGTATTCAGTATTTTGAAAAAAAGAAAAGCAAAATATACAGACAAATATATATTGAGATTTTATAATGAACACACAGAATATATTTGAAATTTATGTAATGAAATACAGACACACCTCATAAGACACATGTATGCATGTGTATTTCAAATCTAGTGTTTGAAACACTGGGTGTAGAAGAAGGTTTAGTCTGTCTTCAGGACACGTACATGTCACAGTAAAGCAGTCTCCAAAAAGACCACTCAGAATCATTTTTGTTGAACTCCTTGGATGTAGGGTCATTTCAGACAAAATGTTTATTCTACAGCTGGTCATTCTAACTGCTATTTGACATTACTTACAATGGATGAATATAAAAATACTAATACACTTATGCTGCAGGTGAAACAGTGACATTTTAGGAAGCAGGCTGACCTCAGCTGTTAGGCACACATTTCCAATAACAGTATGCTTGAAGGGGTAAGACAAGTTTTATTGTAAGCTATGTGAACAATTCCAAAAGGTTTTCCTCAGAGCTTTTTCCCTGCTACTAGAACTCATTATCAGTAATTATAGTGAGGTGACATCGGGAAGAAAAAGCCTAAGAGCACTGTTTGTTTTGTTTCATAAGCAGAAGCTAGCTCTATACGTAACTTGAAAATGTTGTATTTTTCCTGAATATCCACCTCAGAAATTCACTCAGGTGCAGGGAAAGTTCTTATCTGAACAGCAGTGAGAACTTCATAACATTCAATAAAATCTTGCTGACTTTATTTCCCCCTCTTGCCAAACATGGATAGCACACACATCCCAGCATGGTGTCCAGCATCACAGCATACTAGGACAAGAGCATGCTATGAGAACTAGATTGCACTGCACAGAATCTCGATCAAGAACTGCAGCTCCAGTTTCAGTATTATTTACCTCATTGTTTAACTATTTCAATTATACTGTCTACTATTAGAGTTTTTAATACTTGCTTCTGATAATTCTTGGTAGCTGTGTTTATGAGGTGTTGCAACACTGAAGCTCACGCTTCCTCTAGCTGCTGTGTCGCACATATGTACAGTTGTTGCATATATCAGATTTCTGAAACTAGATGCACTCCTGCCATCTATAGCTTCTTCAGAAAGCTTGTAACTGTCAGTGTCCTCTTATCAGAGAGGATCAGAAGAATTCTGGAAAAGTCATGTAGAATCTCTGGGAACAAAAGCACAGTCTCAGCCACAGGAAAATCATTCGTGAGTTGCACACCCCTGTAGCAAATTATAGGTTACAGAGGAAGGAAGAAACCGATGTAATTCCAATCCAGGAAAGTGATCAACATATTTAAAGTAGAATTAATTTCTGATTCAGGATTCAGAATTTGCAACTGTACTTGCATCAGTGAATATTTCAGGTCACTGGATCTTCATTCAGAGTGAGTAGGCAACTAGCTACCAGGATTTGGCACGGTTTTGGTCTGGGTCAAGGCCATGTTCTCCCATAGAATTAATGGATATTTTTATTGTTGTGTGCCTCCCTCACTTTCCCTCCACATTTGGAGGCTTAAAAGTCTAATTGCTGCTTGCTAACAGTCTCTGTACCAGAGAATGGTTCTTGGCACATTTAATTTGCTTGTATAGATATAGCCAGAGGGTCTATAAAGAGTCCTGTCAGAAGTATAGCAGATTCAGACATCATCTGAACTAGCACGATTCTTTAAGCTTATAGGGCTTGTAATATACACAGCCAGTAATTAAATATAAGAAAGCTTCAAATATGGCTTGAAAGCATACTACTGATTTATTTAAAAATCTATATATGTTGATTGGAAACCAGAGGAAGGTGTCAAACTCAACCCTAAAGTGAAATGAAACAAAATAGAGTAATTCTGCAGTGAGATACTTCATAGCATTATATGCATGTATCCTCAGAATCTTAAACATAAGATTTTAATTGTACTTTAGCCAATGAATTATTTCCAACAGGAAAATAAAGCAATAACAAAAACTGCAATAGGCTTACCAATACTTACAACCTTAATTTTCTGGCAAAGGAATATAAGACCATTAGTGAGCTCAGAACACTGTCCCTCTGGGGTAAAATAAAATGGCTTAATATTTTTCAAGCTACTTAAAGCATAGAACTACTGTATTTTCCAAGATTACAGTGTTTTCATTTCATTGTGCTGAAGAAAAAATCCTTCAAGTATTTATAATGTATAGAAACATAACAATTGGTATTTTTGTTTAATAGCGCATAGAAAATAAGGATAATGGATCTTAGAAAAGTAAGCTTCAGCAGCCTCAGGGATCTGCAGAGGCGATCTACAGCCAAAGCATTAGAAGGGCCTGGTAAATTGAGTTTTCTGGTTTATACAGGATGTAATACATGAAGGCATGGTCTGTAGGTTTTTCCTCTTTATTTTAAAATGGTTCTATCTATGTTCATAGCTTAACTGTGCATCATAAGATGTTAGAGTAAAAGCAGAAGGGACAGAATGAAGCATCTTGAAATATGGTCAGGAATAGGAGAAAGTATGTTGAAATGCTGGCTCAGAGGAACAAGCAACTACAATGTGGAAGCAACATAAAAATTCAAATACACTACTGGGAGTGCAACTGAAATAAAGATATGAAATAAAAGTTGATCTCTTTGTGAAGTTAAAGATCACAAAAATCACAAATAGAAAGAAATTTATTTATTAAAAATTGCTGGCTCCGAGTTACTTAACTACCTACAATTAAAGCAGGAAGAACAAGTTATCAGATTGTGCCACAAAAGCTTGACGTCGTTGCATTCTCAACAAGAATAAAACTTTTGAAAGAAAGATCTTACATTTCATAAAGATGAAAAAGGTAAAAAGCATTTAAAATATTTAATAAAGACTTTATTGTCTTTAAGCTTTACATTCTATTTCACTGAATTTATGGACCCCCAGTTGGGATCAGACATTAATGGGCCTCAGCAGCGTAAGACTGAGAGAGTGACATTAAGAGAGGTTCACTATACCATAGTGAATTAAAAACCAGAGCAGCCACTTGTATCAGCTTGCACATTTTGGCAAGGCAAAAGGAAGGATCTTTCTGCAGAACAGAAAATCAGGCGCCCACACAGACATTTATTCCAGTAAATGCAAAATACTAGCAGCTTAGCCTCTTCAACAAGAGACAATTAATTCCACACACTATGTGGAATAAAATACTGCTTCAGCATCCTGCTTTTAAATAGAACTGGTGCAACTATGTCTGTTCAGACCGAAACTGCATAGAAAAAAGCAAAACATAACTTTTCTGCACAGAGGAAGTAACACTGCTCAGAACAACAGCAAGCTGTGGAAAGATGGCAGCAGCTGCAAGCAAGGGAGATTCTGATCACTGGGAAAGATTTCAGATGCATCAGCATCAGTAGCACATCTTCACAGAATTTGTTGAAGAAACTCTCAGTGTTGAATATATCTAGTTTAATTTTAGGTGTGTATTTTCTAGACATCTGTCATGGTTTTGTGCTGTCAATATTCTACATCATGACATCATGTGCGGTATGAACTGTTTTGGTGGTATAAGAAAGTGTAACAGAGGGTATGTGGAAGTGTAACAGAGGGTATGTGGAAGTGTAACAGAGGGTATGTGGAAGTGTAACAGAGGGTATGTGGAAGTGTAACAGAGGGTATGTGGAAGTGTAACAAAGGGTATGTGGAAGTGTAACAGAGGGTATGTGGAAGTGTAATAGAGGGTATGTGGAAGTGTAACAGAGGGTATGTGGAAGTGTAACAGAGGGTATGCGGAAGTGTGGAAGGTTCATGCTCCAGATCTGTGGAATGGCAGCATCCCGAGTACTCAGCCCTTGGAGGAAACTACATATCCCAGGGGACAACGCGGCCAGAGATGAATCACCAGAGGAGGAGGACACACATATAATCTCGCTCCCAGGCTGGAACGTCCCTCTTTTCGCCCTGTCTTTCGCTTTGGAGCGCTCCATCCCTGCCATCTCGCTCTATCAGCAACGTTCCAGCCTGTCGCCTAGAGATTGCAGTAGGCCCCCGGTTCTCCGGGACTCTTTTTCTCTCTTTCTTTTTCTCTGCCTTGTTTGATATAGTAGTTGTAGTTATATTGTATCATATTGTGTCTCGTATTTAGTAGATTTAGTTGAGAGTCTCCCCCCACCCCCCAGCCCTCCTCTCCCCCTAAATTACTCATGCAGGCAGGTGTTGGAGAAATAGCTAATCTTAGATCTTGACTCCTCTTAAATACCTGTTCTAAGGAGAGATGAGCTTTATATCAGAATAGACTATTTTCTTCCTCCTACTGCAAAAGAAGTCCATACAAATCCTTCTGATGTAGTTAAATTGTGCTGTATAACATTAATCTGATGAATTTTAACATATTTGTCATGAGAGCTCATGGAAGCAGAAAGTGAAGGATAAAGTGAGAAAGTGTAAGGATAGAAAAAATGCAGCTGAAGAGAACAAATCAAATGAAAGTAAATAAAATCAAAGGAATTTAAGGCTTAAAATTAGTAAGAGGGAAAACAAACAAATAGGTGAGATCAAGAAAATAGACTTGAAAACTGCGATACTGTCAAAAAGTTTATGAACCAAAGACACTAAAGCACACAACAAAGAAGAAATATCAGCATTCTAAAAATTTCTGTGAAAACATATTCAGGAAACATCAAATCTACACTGCGAGATTTGCATAGGTTTGTTTATGATGAAGAAATATTACATACTTACTCTTGCTTGTTACTCACGTAATCTCACATTAGTTTGTTTTAGGGAACCTGAAAAAGCAGCTATTCAACAAATATACCATATACCATTCATGTCTTCTAGACATTCCAACTTTGATAAAAAACAGAAAATAAATCAGATTATTAAGAAATTTAAACATTCTGCATATTTTTAAACACACTGCAATTATTGTGTGCAGACAGAAAGAAGGAAGCAGATACATAGGGAAAACTTGGTGCTCAGGATCCCACTGTTGTGCTATAACCCTTCCAAGGCTAAAACCACATCTCTATAGATTATGGAGGAAAAATGATTTTGGGCCAGCTGAGATAGAGTATGGTTGCTGGATCACTAATCTTGCATTATATAATATTGACTGTGAAAGATACCTTCATACATCTAGCTGTGATCAGACATTTGTCTTGATAATAAATAGAGAGTAGTACACATATACACTGCATATATGAATAGGAAAGCATTAAGCTTCCATCTTTCTTTCACAAGAGATAACTTTATGATGGAGAGGTGATTTTGCATCACTAAGGCTATTTTCCAGTGCCTGCTGCAGCATAACTTAACTCTGTGCCTTGGAGCAGACAGCTGGGTCTGCATCTTGGCTATGCCAGCAGCCTGCCCCCAGGAGAAGCACACATGTTGGCTGAGGGGCTGCCTGCTACTAATAGGAACAGCTTCTTTTTTATTAATAACAGCTTAATGACTGAAAGGTGCATACTGATAATGACTAAAGGAAAAGTTTTGTTGAAGTCTAGTTCTCTTGTTAACAGCTAATGCTCTGAAATTAGAAATCCTGAGCACTCCAGAATGTACCTAACTCCCAGCGAACTGACAATTCAGAGAATAACACTTCAGTTATATTGACAAAAAAATAAAAAATAAAAAATAAAAAGATTGGATGGCTGGATGTTAAAATTCGTTTGACTAGCAAGAGATACAAACGCTACCATGAGCACAGTCAAAATTATCGAGTGAATTATTCACATAAGGTTACACTCAGCTTTGAAAACTGAACATGTTTTAAACCTTCAAACATTTTATACTGATGTTGAAATCTGCATCTCTTAGTAGTTTTAGTGGAACATAAAATTAAAAGGTGCCGTGAAACTGATGGGCTTGACAGCCTATATATATATCATGGACTATAAATCTTCCTTCTGTTTCTTCTGGTTAAGGTCTAAATGTGCATAATTTAACTAAGGAACACTTTTCTTTTATTACCCAGTGGGTCTAATCAGATACTTTGGACTGACTTTGTGATTTTTCAGCATGAGGATCAAGAAGAGATTAGAGCAATTTGGGGAATGGAGAAGGCAAAGAACAGTCAAACATTTTGGACTGACCTGAAAGACAGTGCCCATGTATTTCTTTCAAGTCTATCAAGCTGGCTGTCATCTTCAGAATTACTTTTTTTTTTTTTTTTTTTTTTTTTTTTTTTTTTTTTTTTAAATAAAGCTGCCTATGTGGTTTTATTTACTATATCAACCGTGGCAGAAGGGAACTAAATTCAGTGACTGATGGGTCTGTTGCTGTCATAGGAACACTCATGAACAGCAGTCACACTTAAAAATAAACAGCCAAAAATGATCGTATGCTCTCTGATGGGCACGTTTACTTTTTGTTGGTGTGTTTAGGAGTCCTTGAATTCCAAACATTTAAATAGATTATTGCAAATATATTTTTCATTTTTTGGTCAAGTCCAAAGTAATAGGAAATTTAATTTAGAATCTCAGTGTTCCTGAACTTCTGTGTCTGCTGTTTGTGTACTATTACCTGTTTTCCAAAAAGGTCACCTACAAACTGGTTTACTTTCACAGGATTACAAATATAGTCTGGTCACAGAGCAGCAGTAACTACATCTCATCTTTCTGAATTCACTCTGTTTTCTGCTTCTTGGCATATTCTCTGGGAATTTCATACTTGTTCTTGCTGCATCACCATTATAAAACTAAAATATGCAGTGTTTTTGTTTTTTGGTTTTTTTTTACAATACTAATCTCACTTCCTTCATTTTCCTTTCCTTATCTCAAACTCTGTAGTATTTTGAACACTGTGACTGAGAGTCAGTGCGACAAAAACAGCAATCATTTGCATGGCCCCTATCCCCGTGTGACTAAAGGCAACCCTTCGCTGAGATGTTGAGATTAAAACAAATTCACATTTATAGTTCTTTATGAACTCTTATAGATTATTTTGACCATTTGTTTATTGGTTTTGATTTCTCCGTTTCTTTTGTTTGCATCTATTATCTCTATATACAAACATTTTCTTTTCATGAAATTCTTTGAAATGTTTGACCTTGCTATATTGTACTAAAAGAGATGCCGTATTTAAATCATTTCTGTACAGAAAATTTTCTATTAGTTTCAGATCAGAGTATTCTACTTATCTGTAGAAATATTCTGATACAGTAGGTTTTACCAAGAACTTCTAATTGTTTTACAACTTGCAGACACTACTTGATATTTCCAGAATGACTTTTTTAGTTTTCTGCTGAATTTTACATAAAAAGGAGCTGAAGCCTCCAAGATTAAGGCAACTTTGTTTCTGCCTTAATCTCCCCACATTTTAATTTGTAGATGATTCCCTCTGAGAACCATCCCTTGGTATATTGGCACAGATGCCAGTAAAAGGCTGGCACTTGTAATCACCTCAGTTTAATAACTGATGTGTATAAATGTATTTTTTATGTGTTTAAAAGTAGAAGAAGCAATACCGAGAAAGTGCAAAAACTTTGGACTGTTATTCTCCAGCAGGCAAAAAGTACTGCAGAGAGCTCTGAGCACTTCACTAAAAGGCAGGCAGGTCTCATTGCTACAGTTGGATCACAGGTCAGACATATGAAGGCTACTTTATCCTTTTCCACTCCAGGTGTACAAAGCTTCCATAAAGACAGTTGAGTTTTTGTTGAAGGATTCTCTGGAAACACAGTCATGTAGGAACTTCTATAGAAGACCTTTTTGACTTTTATAGGTCATATGTACAAGAAAAAGGGAGATAAAGATAGCAAACCTTTAACTTTAGATAACATTATACCTGTGATGCATTATGTGAAGTATTTAAATAGTTTTCTCATTTGATCATTGTGATGTCAGCCAGAAGCATGGAATAGTCTTCACATCTCTTTTATCTCTATGTATAACCTTAGGGAAATTGCCACGTGTGTAATTTCCAGAAATGCATAAGCTTTTCAGTGTTAATGGGCTTCTCATCCTAAGTCAATTAAGAGCTTATTGAGAGTTCTGTCTGCCAAGACTTTTCCTCCCAAGTCTATCCTCCTTTTTTTAGAGCAGCATTTTCTTATATCATGTGTACTAAAACCTATTCATGTAGAGAGTCAGGATCTTCAGAATACTACTGTGTGGTAAAGAATAAAAAGCAACGTAAAAATTTCCAGATTGGTTTAAGCCACACTATATACTGTACTTAAGGGAACATTCAAAATTAAAATGATCAAGCACCATTTTATAATCATGTAAGTATTAACACACTGTTTATTATTAACACTGAGAAGTGGTCAATGAATTCTGCTTTTAAAATCTTGCATTATAACATGTTTGATATATTCATGTCTGTTGTCATTCTCTCTAAACCTTATTCATTAAGCACTTGAAAGAATAGTAAGACCATATCCTCAATTGTTTTAACAAGGCACACAATTCAAACCTCAGCTTTAAATTTTTGTACGTGCTTTTGCTGAAAGAAAACACTGGTAAAACATGAGAATTAATTCCAGTCAGGATGCATCAAAGAATAGTAAGTTTTGAAATAGAAATCTTGCCAAATAAACTATTGAGATGAAAGCCTTATTACTGAAAAAATTTCATTGGTGCTGTGGTTTCTGAATTAGTTTCTCTGTGACTTTGCATCAGATATCACTGGAATATATTTTGAATATTGTCTTAGCTTCACCCTTAGCATCACAGGATGCACATAGTTTTTAAGAAAGCCTTTGTTTAAGCAGATACTTCAAGTGAACTTAATACAGCAGAGGAAGAACACCTGGTTTCCCTCTATTTTGCAAAAAATGTGTTTCCAGCCTTGGCTTGTGAGGTCATCCTGGCTGTCAGCCTGGGAGGCATCTTCTGAAAGGGTCCAGGCTCCCTTGCTACAGAAGAGAAATCACTTCCACTGAACAAAGGACCACAAGAACAGCTCTCTTCCACAGAACCCTCAGACTGCACGAGAGGGGAAGGGAACAGAGTGAGAGCTGTGCAAGTTGTGATGTTTTCCAGAAAGAATAAAGAAGGAGCTTTTGATCCAGGTGCTGCATAGAGTCTGTATTTCTGAAGCTGGATTTTCTCTGGCAGAAGCTTCCTGTTGAAGCATTTCCAGGTCTGTGCACCTGCAGAATACACTTCGTTCTACAGTACAGGTTACCTCCATGTATGACGACAACTTGGCTGACTCTGAACCATTGCTCACTAGAATATTCAGAGGTCCTTCTCAAGAGGTAAAGGTCTTTTCATGCCAAGTTTCACCATTTGATAAAAGCAGCCATGAGAGTATCAATGTTAAAAAAAAATACAACTTTTTTATTTAACTGTGAGAGAAGCACATTTCACTCTTCTTTTTCGCAGTGTTCTAAGAAAAAATAAGTTAGATTTATGTTTAAAAAGAAAGAACAAACCTGTGGGAAGGGATTAGGTCTAGAAAACTGTTTCTTAAAGTTTGAAGTTAAGGGAAGTGATGGGCATGTGAAATATGTGCTTCGAGACTATATTGCAGTTACTGCTATCTGCAATGAAAAATTGATTTTCTGCAGATCTCTTCTGAAATATATTACAAATTCTGAAAGTGTAAGAAAAATCCATGGATTTTACTTCTTTTATTCTATTTTCAAATCAGCAGGATTGATTTAAATATTTTTAACTCGATTACCTTCCAAAATATTCCTGTACTTACAAAGATCTAAATACAAAATGGTTGTATTTTTCTGTTTCTTCAGGACACACTGAGGAATCAGTACACAGGTCAGATATTACAGATGCTGTTTACCTGAGCCTCTGTGTACCAAAGGGGAAAAATAAAGTTTCTGCAAATCTTCTCTCACACAAGTATATATATATATTTGCTACACAGGACAGCAGGTTGAAGGTAGAAAAAACAAATGGTTTTTAGTTTGGATGACTGCTTTTACAAGATTTTAAGTAATTCTAAATCCATCAAATGATACAGATCTAAAATGACTGCAAGCTTGCAGATATAAAGGCCTAGAATTCTTGTTACCATTTGATACTCTGTTCATCATTAAGCACTGCTGCTTGTTATAACGCTGAGAAAAATGTTATTATGCTGCCAGAAAGACGAAGCACTATCAGCAGCAGCAGAAGCAGAGGCAACGTACCATGTCAAAAATAAATAAATGCATAAAATTGCTGGTGTTTCCCACTTCCTTTCTCTCATACAATAAATAAATAAATAAATAAATAAATAATAATAATTTAAAAAGTATTTTTTTTTAAAAGGCATTCTGCCATAACGAAAGATTGCAAGGCTCAGATTTTGTACATACATACATTCTCTCTTTTTCACTTCTGCTTTAACTCATAGTTAGAATTCTACCTGCTAATGTCAAGGTGCTATGCATGCTCTAAAGATGGAGATGACAAAGTCCTTGGATGCATTGCAATTCTGATTATTAACAAGACTGGCCTAGCAATTGGATCTAGTTGCAATAGTGCCACTAAGCAAAATAAACCGACTAAATAAAAAAAAGCAATTGTGTCTAGGGTGATTATTCAGAAATGCTACCTAATAGAGTAATAAATCATGTCACATTTTCTATTTATTTTTTTTATTTTTTTTTTAATCCAATTGATTTAATCCTAGATAATTCAGTGGTAAGTTTTTAAACCTCTGTATGACACTTCTTGTTTTTTAGTTTATACGGGTTAATAAATATGCTATCTCAGATGATGAAGAATGCAGAGAACAGAGTAACAAATGGTCATTACATTTTAGATCTTACTTATTACTTACTACTATAACATAATGATCTGCAATAATGTCAGCAAGTGAGATGAAATAATTTTTCAATAATAACACTAGAATTTCAAGGGAGGAACAGTGTTTTTTGTTTGTTTGTTTGTTTTGTTTGTTTGTTTGTTTTTCTTTATCATGGCAGTTCTGACTCAAGGTAAATTGTAGAGCAATCTCAAATAAAATAAATGTACAATGTATTGTTTATAACATTATAACTACTGGGTTTCCAAACACACCTTCTGAAATGTTTTTTATGGTCAGGTACTCATTCAAATTACTAATAGCTCAAACTAGACACAAGTTTGCGTCACAGTTTAAAACATACTTTGTAGGTTCAAACAGAGAAATTACGTACAGTACACTAAAATTAGAGACAACTTTTGAAAATTTGGCCTTTTTTAAAACCTTGTTGTAGAGAACGTTTTTGATAAATTTACTGTAGCAATTCTAATATCCAATGGAAATATCAGATTCCCATTTTTATAGCAAATTGATTAACATCTGATTATTGACCTTGAATTTTATTTTTCATGTCTTACTGATCTCAGTGAGGCAAAATTTGGGTCATTTGAAAACTGAGGAGAGCTTCAAATACAAATACAAAGCAATGTTAGTGTTTTGTTTGTTTGTTTGTTTGTTTTTTAAGCTCTTAAACTTAAGTGGGACAAACTGCATAAAAAAGTTTACTGTACTGTATGTGCTAGGAGTAGGGCTGACCTGCCATTATTTGATACAATGGAGAATTCAAATTAATAATGCTAGTTTTCCTTACAGGAAAGGAAAATGGGTTTTGTAACTTTTTTTTTTTTTTTTTTTTTTTTTTTTTTTTTTTTTTTTTTTAACAACGTCATCTGACCATTGTGTAGGAGAATGCCCTGATGTTATGTGTTGAATTTCCTTTTGGGATACACCAAGTCCCAGTGTAATGCTATAAAGAACAAACTTTCCAGAGCAAAGATGTACTCAAGCTTTTGTAGTTTGCCTTAGTTTAAAACTAAACAAATGCTTCTTCATCATATCACATTATTTGGCAGAGGTGCCATCAACTCTTTGGGATAAAATATTTACCTAATAGATTAATTATGAAAGCGCTAATGATTCTGCATTTCTGTAAGGCAAACTGTTCCTTTCTGGTAAAGCTTCAAAATTCTGACCTATGAAGGCATTTCTGTCACAAAAAATTAACATACGAATATACTGAAGCACTAGCAAACTTTGATGTTTTAATTCTTTCTGCTATGAAATGGGATGATCTTTTATTTCAGGAGTAATCTTTGATGTTGACAGTTACACAAATATATTAGAAAAATCCCAGTGACAGGAAAAAATGTTGATGAATTACTGTACTGCATGAATAAATTCTTTAAAGTACAGATGACTGAATCACTACAAATTAAGGTGAGGTTCACCTAAAATCCTGCTAAATCAACCTGGACAGATATGTTGCCTCATCATTGCCCCACACCAACTGCAGAGGTGTATAAAGAAGTAGCTATACAGACACAGTTCTTTCTGAGATGACTTACCAAAATGATCATGTCTGTTTCAGTGTGGTATCATATTTTTAAGCCTCTACATAACCAAGTACAGGTTGCAAATAAAGGCTGCAGAACAAAGTAACAAGATTGTTCCAGATATTTTTCTTTTAGGTGGTTCAAAGTCAGAGCCCCGCAAATACCATAATGTTGAGTGAACAAAAGGCAGCCTGCTTGACCCTTGAATACTCTTCCTAGTCAAGAACAGAGCAAAAACCAGGTTTTCAGGTCATCATGCAGTTTCAGGCAAGCTTAGAGTTTTACTAATCTATTCTGTACTTTTCACTGAGATTATACTGAGCATGAAATGTTGTCACTGATATGCTGCTTACTTCTTTTTTAGTTTGCTACTCCTCTACCTTATAGGAAAGCTCTAAGCAAAGTGCAGTATCTTTTGATACTTTCTCAGGAGAGAGTTGAAAGAACAACATATATATATACGTATATATATTAGTTTGCATTCAATTTTAAAGTGAATCTTCTTAATTACCATCTGTGGGTCTTTCTGGAGTCCTTGAACTGCAATTGGATATTCATTCAAGATGATGATGTTTTTGCTGGAACAAGAATTAGGCTCCTTGAAATGTGTATTGTGCAGACATAAGGTCCTCATAGCTGTTTTCTCTGTACCATATTCAATAGGTTACTGTTTGTGTATACATAACAAGAAAATTCAAGGAGTTATGGAATATTAGGGGATATTCATTTGTTGATTGTTGTTGTCATTGTTTAGTTTAGTTTTCTTTGTTTGCTTGTTTTATTTGCAGCCCTTCAAATCTTCCGTTTCCTGAGACATACCCAAATAGCTTGTCTCAAGTGAAAACTTTATGAGGGATTTATTAGCAATACTGACTTTGGAGAGTCCCTGTTCTATCCATCTCCCTAGCATCTCATTTCCCTTTAACAAGTAATTTTTAGCATTTGTTCAGCGACACAGACTTCAGCAACACAAACAAAATTGCTTTGGCACAAGCCTAAGAGTTGCACACACAAGATAGAAGCAAAAAGTTTCTCAATCAAGTGCTGTCACCAAATTACTCTCACTGTAGAGCTCTGGACCCATATGTCATGACTATTAAAACTGAAAAGGCTTTCTCACCTTGCAAAAGTTTTCTTTCTGGATTAGATACATGTACATGATACATGCTGAAGGTAAATAGATGGATCCTTTGCTGCTAGGTGATTCATGTGACTTTACTTAGTAATTCATCATACTTAACATTGTTTTGTTTCACCATAATTTTATACAGCCTAAGTTAATGTTTTCCCTCTTTACATAATCCATTATTGATTTTTTCATGTTCTTCCATAAATGTAAAACAGTAAGTACTATCTGCCTCAGAGCTGATTAATTTCTGTACTAGAAAAAAGAATAAAAGTCTTGACCTAATTTTGTTAACTATTCCCTGAAGTTAGTTTTGTTTCTCAAAATTCTTAGTTTATTTCTCTCAGTAAGACTCCTCCAATTAAAAAGCAAATAAAAATGACATATTTAATTACCTTAATTGTATGGAGGGAAAATAGGGAAATAGAGAAAAACAAATGTTTGGCTACCAGTACCCAAGAAGTCAATGACAGTTTCCTAAGCAAGATTATTCTTCTTTAGCTCTTCATGTATTGAATGTTTTTTCCACAAAACTGCCTTAAAATTTTAGAATTACATTAAAATATGGCATCACATATTTCATCAGGAGAAAAAGAATGTCTTTATTCTTCTCTGCCATCTATTGAGTTTTCTTTATTATTTTTTTTTCCTACAGACAAATTCTGCTGCAAATGACTGCTGCCTATATGTCTCAAATGACACACTGAAGTCTTACAACTGACAGACAGAAAATTTCAGTTCCAAATGAAATTTGGTTATTCTTTTAATGTTGTGTTTTACTATCTGAACTGGGATCTCTTTGGTTATTCTTTGTAGGGGCACAGACCCAAACTTCACTTTGGCACTTTGACACTTTGGCACTTCAGGTAGATTTTGAACTAAGTATCCCAGAATGTTTCCACACATCTAACAATACTATTATGATACTCCATTTTCAATTCAGATTCCTCTTTCATGACACTGTTTTACTCCTGGCACAATAAATATAACTGGGGCCAAGAACACAACCAAGCTTTTGAAAAACATGTTCCCTTCTATTTCCACCACAATGTTAATCCAAGTAAACATATCACTGCATTTATTCATATTTAAATATTGCAATAGAGGACTAAAGCAGTTCCTTAATTTATATCACCAAATATAGAATATTTGGCTTTGAAAGAGAAGTAGGATAAAATATATAGAATGAGTAATGATAGGAGCATGAAAACAAAAGAAAAATAAAAGTGCTGTCAACTTTTCTTCAGCAGTATTTGTGGTTTGCAATACAAACAGCAGCCCATATGATCTCCTTTCACTCTTCAGTAGATAAATCCTAAGTCAAAGAGAAGCTCACATACTAATTACCTCTTGCCCAAATGATTCCCTTACATAAAACTTTCACAGAGGCTTTTGTGTTATATCCTTTGAGTGGAGAATTCTTCACTTTTCTGGTTTCCACTTTATTGTACACTCAATATACTAAATTGGATTGAATTTCAGAGCTGTCTAGATCCATATATTCTAATTGGTGTTAAAAAAAACGTCAGCCAATAATTTGTAAGAGATCACAAACAGATGAAAACAGAAGAGTTCAGTGTTCAGTGATCAAATAGTATATATAAAAAACCTAAGATTATAATTACATGCAAGTTATTTTAACCAAATATTTGTTTTTTTGCTTAATAAAAATTAAGTCTGAGACCACTGACTTGATTAGAATAATAACAGCAGTTTTACACAAAATATTACATCTACAGCTGGATCTTCATCTGACTGAAGCTCATTGCAAACTCCCTTGGACACAAATGCTAATAGGAATTCATAGTAAACACCTCTGACAGGAAGAGTATCAACTGACTCAGTGGCTAGTTTTTTTCTGTTGTCTTTCAGAACATAAAAAAAAAAAAAAAAAAAAAAAAAAAAAAAAAAAAAAAAGTGAAGAAAAGCAATGGAAGTGAACGGAACAAATCTTTTATTGAGCATGCCAATTTTGTTAAGGAAACCATGGAAAGATGAAGAGGAATAAAGCAAGTAACAGGATTATAGACATGCCTTTATATATTGATTGAATTTAAACCTCTGCTGTGATAGCAAATGCACTCAAAATTGTACCTAAGCCTTACCTCTGCCATTCAGATCCCACCTGGGATCTAGAAAACCCACACGGTTTTACATTCCTTGTACAGGATATCCATGTAGTTGCAGAATACTGAATCTCGTACCTAAAACTGTGAAAGTCCGAGAAGGTCTCAGACAAAACACTGTGAATTTGAGAGGGCTCTTTCTTCCCCAGATATTTTATAAAATTAATTTCTACTTCCTATAGATTTGGTTGAGTGACTGCCTTCACTAGGGTACTAAGATTATATGCATTATATTAGGCCATATATTACTTTTAGTACAACTAAAACAGATGTCACCTTGCACGTGTAATTATTTTTGGTTTCTCCAATTACTATTAATGCAAGACATAGTAATGTCTTCAGTTGGAAGCAAGTGGGGTAGCATTTCATTAGACAGAACTGAGAGGAAAATTGATAACCTCATGGAAAATATACTTGTACAAAACAAAGATTTGAACTACCATTGTTTAAAGTATGCAATTTCCAGAGTACAGTGCAAGAGTGGCTTGGTGACAGGTAATGTTTGGATTGACTTGTTGGAGAAACATATGCTGGGAGTCTTTCACTGCCTATCAGTACTTCAAGTCCACACAGTTCTCAGCTATCTGTCTTTTGGAGGAGATCTGTATGGATACAGCTCAATAAAGAATGTAGTTTTCATCTTAGCTCAATAGACCTCAAAGACTCCATTTTGTTTGTTGACATATAAAATCTGTGAAACTATGAGAAGACTCACATTTGGTGCTAGCCTGGTGCTCAGCTTCTTTTATCATCAGGACAGACTCTGTTATTAGGAACTGGGAAAAACAAAACAAAACAAACACATAAAAACATGCATACTTTGGAAGCAAAGCTATATGCGATATGTAGTACAGTAAATACTCTCCTGCTTTTCTGATTTTCTCCATAAAATGCCTTTGAAGACTTTAACAGTTCTTTGGTTAGATGGCAAGTGAAATAGGTTCCCTTTACAGTTGCTTGCTTATTTTGGTGGAACTGTTCACAGGCTGCAAAGTGCCACATGGGGAAGCTCATGGACTAGAGGTATATGATAGGGATCCTCAAAAGACACTGTTGCCAGAGGCAGCAACCAGTAAAACAGCCATACAAGAGCCATCACCACCTTGCCCCAGAGGAAGGCAATCTCATAAACTCTCTGTCAGCTTCTGAGGAAGTTTTACAACAAATCCTTGTCCAATGGGTTTGGTCCTCATTCTACAATCAACTCAGCAGTGTCTCTGTGGAAAGACAGGTGAGCACTATGAAAGCAAAGCTGGTGAGCTTCCACTTCTATTTCTGAGTAATCCCAGTAAAGAAGAGTATTGATGGGGATTTGTTTGCTTACTTTCTCTTAACTCCAGTCATAGTATTCCAGGCTTTTAGGTCTTTACTTCAGGAAAAACACCTGTTCCTCAGAACAAAAAATAGTTCTTCCCTGACACCAGGGCAGAATCAGGTCACCTGTGTGTGCATTTGAGTGTATATGAGAGACAGTGAATCACTGTCTCTCATTAATTTCTTCAAATTTCGTATACTAAATGGTAAATTCTGGAAAACAAGCAACAACAAACTATGAACAAGCAAAAAGCAACCAAACCAAACAAAAACTCACAGAGTTTTATTTCCTTCTCTGTACAGCAGTAAGGTTGGTTACCCCCTTGAGCTTTATTATTCCTGATCTCTTCTATAGTTACAGGGCTTTGCCTAGCTTTTTGAGCTTCATTGTCTCCTCTGTGAATTTGAAATTTCTCACTTTAGTGAGGAGGCATAGGACTCTGCTCCTTGGCCAAAGGACACTTAAAACAGGTTCTTCAGTTTGCTTCTCCTAATCAGCAAAACAGAGACTTCATGAAGCTCTTGTTCTGCAACCTCTGTCTCAGATTTTCAGCAAGACTATAACAATTTGCTTTTGTTGGCAACATAGTCCTCCACTTAGCTGCATTAAACCACATGCAATTTATTGTGGCTTACAGAACAGTTGTCATATGTAGAGCCATGAATGTATCAGTAGTCTAATTAGTGTCTTGGCAGTCTAGTACAACAAAGATTATGATTAACCCAGTTACAATGTTCCTAACAAATGTATTCCAAAGTATCCAATTATTGCTAATCCCCATTGATCTTATACTTCCAGCTGTTACACAGCGACTTTCTGCAATCTAACCATACTTTGCTGTTATGCTTAGTCTTTCAAGACCTTCCAGATCCTGAAATTGATCATACCAGCCTCATTTGAAGAATAAATGTTTGCACCGAGTGACCAGTGGCCTGAGTTCTGAGTTCTTTTCTGGGAGGTCTTAGATCTTGCTTTTCTCTGCTCTTGTGTCTGCTACAGGTTGTGTTTTTGTAGATAGTTTCTGAACACCCTGTTTGACCACACTGCCTTCTCTTTTTGTCCCTCAGGGTAGTTTCACAATGATCTTTTGTTGTTTCTTTGTTTTCCAGACCACTCAGACCACATATTTGCAGAGTCAGTGTTAAGTTAAGCTAAAGCGAAACCAAGTTGGGCAATAGCTCCCTAACTCTTTGGTAATTTTACTGCTATAGTTAAACAAGTTAAACAAACCCAGGGTCCACCACAGCAGTTCCTGAAAAATTCCAGTTAGTTGTTAAGTATTCTAGGAAGCTTTTGATCAGCTGCTTGAAGTACAGGAATGTATAAAAAATCCTAGTTGCCTTTATTTTGATCTCCGTGTTTCATTAATGGGTGAACACAGGGGAAGAAAAAAAAAATCAAATATTTTATTTGTCCACAAATTAGTATAACTAAGCAATGTAATAATAATAATAATAATAATAATAATAATAATAATAATAATAATAATAATAATAATAATAATGTACAAAGAATTAGGTAAAGTTAGCTAAAGATCTTTGGAAGCAATCATTTCACATGAATATTTGACACTTTTCCCCAGTATCTTAGACATACTACTGTAAACTTTACAGCTGAAAGGCTAGAGAAATATTAGATTAGAAAAAGAGAGAAAGAGAGAAAATATTTTGTGGTGCCAGAGCACACAGCATTTTTGCAGTGTTGTAGAATGAAGAGCAGAAAAAGGATATTATCAGTGCAATTAACATTTTATTTTCTTTCCTTTTCTGTTCTGCACAGGAACTATGAAATGTAGACTCTCCTGGCATTTTTCAGGCAATAAAAACAGCAGTAAAATTCTTTCTAATTGTCCACTTCCATTTTTTTGGGGTTTTGGGTTTTTTTGGAAACAGAGCATGTCTGTCTCAAATGAAGCTGCACTACATCTTTTTGTAAATGAGCTGTCAATGGATTCCCAGTGATATAGTACAGTAAAGCAGCTACATGAACAATTCAAGAAATGTACTGCACTCTTAATTCTGTTCATGAATTGCCCACAAATGAGTCAACAAATCTATAAAAATCATGTCTACCAGCCCCCAAATTACTTGGCATACAAGGCAAAGGGATTTTTTTTTGGCAGAAGTGAGCCATGAATTACATACTGAGAAGTTTCTATCTGATTTATTTATTGGTTACCCAAACCACGTAATGCTGCCTCTGTTGATCAATTATAACTTACCTGTGCTTCTATGAACAACCAGATCACTTTTCTAAATTTAATGTTTATGTTCTTATGAGTCACTGGTCAAATACTGCTGAAATATAAATAATGGATATATTTGTCATATCACAGGTAGCTCACAATTAGGGTTATACACTGTCTGCCAAATGTTATGAGCAGAAACCAGAGCAAAAGGAAAAGATGGAAGGAGAGTCACATGCGACTCCAGGGATGCAGGAAGTTTCCTAGAAGCAGGGATTTCTATATCCTTGTGCCTTTTCTCAGAACTGGCAATTATTTTGGAGCCAAGCAATCACTGGATAAATCTGAGCAGGGACAGCAGGTTTCCAGAACTTCATTCTTCTCCCTCTCACAAGCTTGTGCTCTCTTTGGCCACATAATAAGATTGTTCTTTTTGCACATTGGCACAGTTTTAATGTCTTAACATGCTTCAATCTGCAGAGAATGAGTACACATAAAATACTATTTGCAGAACATCAGCTCCTCCATTTGGTAGATTTCAAGGATAGGCAAGCAAAAATAAGCGCTTAAGAACAATGTCAGGAAAGAGTATCAAAATCCCACTTGGTTCTATAGTACTCAAAACACTTGCCATTTAGCCACCTGCCTGCTACTTACTCTTAGCTGCTTTACTGCAGGTGATGATGAAGTGTACATATGGCTGTTTTCAGTGGTAGCAAAATCGTCTGATTCTGAAGTAAGAATAAGTACTGATCTCTATCCCTCTATAAACACATTGGGAATACCTCATTCAGATATCCAGTTGTTCAGACACCCATTTTTAATCATCCTTCATAACAACCTGATGAATTACTCTCTTAAACAGCCTAAGATACTGAGCTCCTGACTCATGCAGGACCCATTCCTTCACCAGGAAGGAATCACACCAGTTTGCGCCAATCAGCCTTTGACTTTGGCACCAGGGTACCATGGTGGAGAGTACCTGCACCTGAATAAAATGAGGGATACTGGTGGCTGAATGGCAGCTTCCTCATCAATATAAGCTGTAGGTTCCATGGGACACATAGGACTTCTGTCTTGCCTTACACGCAATTTTTACATTAAAAACATAAATCTGATGTCCTTAGTAAAGTATGGTCTACAGAGTTTCCTTCTCTAGAGAGATTCAAAACCCACCTGGACACTTTCCCATGCAACCTGTTGTAGGGAACCTGCTTTAGCAGATGGGCTGGATGAGGCAGGGGGGAGACTGGAGATTCATGATCCTTGAGGTCCCATCCAACCCGGGCCATTCTATGATTCTGTGATTCTGTCCCTTCCCACCTCTATGATTTGGCGATTCTACTTCCTCTTATCTTTGATGTCTCTCCACAAAATTAAATGAAGGTAAGTAAAACCTTCAGTATAATAAAGTTCATAAAGCAGCAAAGCTACATAGGAAGACCTAAAATAGAACCAATGTTGTGTTTTCCTGAATGTCTAAAAATGAGAATTGGAATATCTGCAAATGTTGAGTCTTGTATTAAGACATCAACCCGATTTGAGTAGCTGTGTGAATGTTTACACGTAGACAATAAATGTTTATAAATGTTAATGCTAAGACAAAGTAACATATCTTGGAAAGTATAATTATACACTTTCAACCATCTCTGTGTGTACTTGTATATAAGAATGCAAGAATATGTATGAGAACAGAAGGAAACAGGCAGATCTGTAACATGACATCTTCTGAATTCAGCAGTTTACATCTGTTTTCATGAACACTCTTTCCATTCAAACTTTACACATGATTTGAAACTTTCTTGCTCTCCGCTAGATCTAACCTTAAGGAAACTTTTGGGTACTATTTAATATCATGAATTTAACTTAAAATCATGGTGTTTTTTAATCAAAAAACATGTTTTGCATCCTCTAGATTTACTCTCTTTTTGTAAGATCACTTTGTTGTTATCTTCTACTATTTTAATGAAATCTCAAGGGCTGGAAATTTATAAATAATTGCCCTATCCCAAATTATAGCATATAGCATAATCTGGATAAAAACACACAAGTCTTTCATCATTAAAAAAGTTACTTGACAGCTGGCATTCATTAACTGCATTTCAGGAATGGCAAAGGCAAAGGCTTTGCAGAATCAGGGATGCAGTGAAACTGAAAAATTACTGACAGAGGAAAGGGAAAACCACAAATAAGCTTTTCATTAGTAACAAACTGAACACGGTAACAACTCCTAAAAAGTTCATGCATTTCTTAAGCTATTAAGTTGTACTGTCTCTTAAAAATAAAGACATTTCTTAGTTGAAATTAATTAACGTTGCAAGCTATCACAAATTGGCTTAGCACTAATAAAATACTAAATAACTATTTTTGACTAATCTTCCCCCAAATCACACATATCCACTTGCTTTCAGCACAGCAGTACCACAGGAGAGTATAGTTTTGTGAAATGTATTCATTAAATCCCCAAAGTACGCAGTATTAACAGTTCCTTAGCTGTCTGATGTTATCCAATTTTCACTGCATTACATAAATCATTTATGCAATTGTCAGTTTTCGAATAAGCTTCTCAGGAAGTTATACATTGTGTGCAAGGCTTATGGTATCCAATTGGGAAAGAATTTTAAACTTTTGAAAAGTAATACATAAATAAATAGAAACATTTTGAAAAGTAGGGACCTATCTCTCTAAGTTGTTTCCCATATATATTCCCTGTACATCATAATACTCCTATGCCATGTGTTTTCTATTTACACTGACTTGCACCTCTGTTTTCTAATCCTTGCATATGTCCTGTATTTAGGGAAGAAGAGAATGAAGAAGAAACACAAAAGGAAAAGCTGTATGTGATAACAAGTTTGTAACTACAGCAAAACTGTTATCCATACCAGCAAATATCTGTCTCTCATTTCCAACCTTCCTGAACTGTCTAAGCACATATACATTAATAAACAACACTCTACTCATAAATATTTTTTTCAGTGGAGGTTTGTACTTTCCAACAAAACACATTTGGTGCATGGGCATTGCTCGCAACTTCTGCAAAATACAGCCTCGAAGGTGCGATGTTTCCAGAACATCCACTTTTATTTGCTGCTTCCTCTCACCTCCCAGCCCCAGCAGCCTGGGGCAATCCATCTCCGACAGGCTGCAGCTCATTTGTGCGGCTGTTCTTTTTCCTTACATCTCTCACAGTGTCAGCACGCTGCGCATGTACATAGGTTTATGTGGCTGTGTGACATTGTGGCCCAGGTACTCAAGCATTTCACACTGCCAACTTATTGTCACAACTTTTTATTATTATTATTTTCCAGGCATGTAGCACTATAAATGGTGAGTTTTTTGTTTGTTTGTTTGTTTTTTATCCCACAGAATGGGCTAACTGGGGCAAATGAGCCCTTGGAGCCATGCCTTTAGGGACAGACTCTTCAGCAGGGTCTTCTGCAATAGAAACAGGGAAATGGTTTCAAACTAAAAGATTTAGACTGGATATGAGCAAAAAGGTTTTTATGATAAGAGTGGTAAGGCACTCATACAGGTTGCCCTGAGAGGTGGTGGATGCCCACACCTGGAGACACCCAAGGCCAGGCTGGACGGGGCTGTGAGCAATCTGCTCTAGCTGTAGGTGTCACTGTCCATTGCAGGGGTTGGGACTAGATGGCCTTTAAGAGTCTCTTTCAATTCTCACGGCTTTGTGCGCCATCTCATCTCCTTCCCATCAGCCTCACGAGGTGTTGCACCACAGATCCACAAGAAGTTTCCCAAAGCTGATTCCCCAGGCTATCCAGGTTATGAACTCGAACACTGGGATGAAGGCCAAAGACTAATGTAAGAACAACACCTGGTGATGCTGGTTTGGAGATTATGGTGGAAGGTCTCTCTGCAGGAGAGCTCCATATCACTGCGTGACCCCGACACCGCGGGGAACATCGCGTGGGCCTGCAGCACGCCCCGACCCCCCTCCGTTCCGCCGCCCCCATTCCCTTCCCGGGCGTGGGCTGCCGAGCCCGAGGAGCCGCTCGGCGCGGGAGCGACCCAAAATCACTGCCGCCGCCGCCGCGCTCGGGACGAGCCTCGCGGGGGGGCTGCGCGGTGCGGTGCCGGGGAGGAGCGCAGCAGCTCTGGTGGCTGCACCCAGAGCCCGGCTGTGGAGATGTGGCCGCAGAGGGGAGGGGAGCGAGAGCGGCGGCGCCTTCCCCCCGGAGAAGAGCGAAGTTAAATAGGCAGCGCGCCTCTGCCGCGGTCCTCTCCCCTCCTGGCTCCCAGCCTCCGGCGAGACCCCTCCTTCCCGCTCGCCGTACCCGTGCTGCCGCCCCGCCCGGGCCGCGGGGCAGAGCGCGGCGCGTTACGGTGCGACCCCCCGGCACCGCACGCCCGGCGGAGCCGCGACGCTCTCTCCCGGGATTCCATGCCTGACGCGCCGCGTCCTGCCGAGCCGCCCGTCTAACAGGAGGACCCAGCCAGCTGCATGGGAGGAGATGAGCGTGGCGGGGAAGCAGCCGCCTCCAGCACCGCTTGAGCGCCCCGGCAGCCTCCTCGTCCCCACCTGGGCAAGTACCCGCGCTCCCCGCGCCCGTCCCGGCACCGACTCCCGCGGCCGCTCGGGTCGGGCAGCTCCCGCCGGCGGCGCTGCTTGGAGGGCAGGAGGGAGGCGCCTGCGGGTGGGGAGCGGGCTGCGGGGCACCGCCTCAGCCTCCCTCCGCGGAAGGAACCCTACCGGCCGCCGAAAGGCAGCCCCGGGCCGGGCGACCGGCGCCCCCTCTCAGCGCGGGGCTGCCATCTTCCTCAGCCCCAGGAAAGTTTCGGGGATCGGGGGAGGAAGCGGGGTGGTGGCTCGTTGCGTCTCGACTTGTGCGGTATCGCGCTGGGAGGGAAGTAGGGAGTTGGGAGCGAGTCGCTACTTCGTGGCGGTGCGTTTGGCACATCATTTATAAACGATGCCCTCTGATGGTGGTTCTCAAGTGTCCTTGATTTATTAAATTAGCGTCATCTGGTACGTCCTCTGTACCTTTTAAAGTAACGATGGACCTAGTGATTTAGTGTAACGCTCCTCTTGGCATGCTTTTATTCTGTGGAAGTGTAACTGCAGCATTTTTCAGCCGCTGTCTGGAAAGTTGCATTTATTATAAAATAGTTTACTGATGCTGAAATAAACAGCCCATTCACTCTTTGCCCTGTCCTTCAAGCTGTCTCAGTGACTACAGCTGTGTGGTTTTAAAGGAAAACTGTGTCACCTTCCTCATATTTTACCCTGAGCATCATCCAGAAGCCACCTGCTTGCTGCTCCATGCAGTATGGCTTAAAGATGCTTTCCTCTTCACAGCAATTCCATTACCTTTCTAAGCCTCCATAATCAGAGAGTAGATGTTTGGAAGAACGAGTGTGGAAGGAAAGTTATTAAATGACACCTGGAACCACAAGCATGTGCAACAGCTGCCACAAATCCGTAGCAACTAACTGTTGTCCTGTCCGAGCTGTTTTGAGCTGTGTATTTTTGTCCCTCATCTGACTTGTTTGTCTCTCTTGCAACAACATTCACTTCTTGGCTTTTGGAATTTCCGTAATAAAAAAGAATAGAATTAAACCTGCTTTAGGATTGTCTGTGTTGTGTTTTAAAGCAGCTTCACAGCTTAATTCGTAAGACTTGCTCCTGAGCTGTAAAAATAATCTGTGCAGCAATTACTTAAAATGTTAACAGCTGGGAATGTTGTATGGCAGTTCGGAATGTTTCAGCACTAAAGGTGAGGTATAATTACTATCATTAAGTGGAATTTATGACTGGTGGTCTTGTAGTTCTGTTAAATGTATATGTTTAAGGCCAATGGGACATGCTGTTCCTGCTGATAATTGTGGGACTTCTACCTCTGGTATTGCCTGTAGCAGCACTGGGTTCTGAAGGAAAGGACAGGTGTGGGAACCAGAGGCTTGTGGCCATACAGCTTGCCTGGACCCTACATCAGAAGCAGGAACATAAATCAAAAGCTCTGCAAGCTGCCTCTTACCAATGAACACAGAACAGCTTAACCTCACTTCCCAGAGTATTTTAAATGCGATCATATAGACTTCAGATTCAACAGTGGCATTTTATGACAGGTATTTATACACTGAGTTTGTAACTGCACAGCTTCTCAGAGATGCCACGTACTTGTGCAGGGAATGGCATGAACCATTCTGAGCGTCTTAAAAATAAGACCTTGCTTTTACAATTAATGATGTGATGGCTATTTGTTTCATTATTTTAACACTACTGGTATCTGAGTGCATTAACCTTACTGTTTTTATTTTTGTGTATTGCTTGTGTCTGTGCAATTTTTTTTTCTCACAAATAAGATATAACTATGCTAGTTGTGATGTAACTACTAAATACCATATGCTGAGCCCGCTTCATTGTCTGGGGTTATGGTAACTAGACAGTCATAGTTCTTAAAGGTATCTGTATTTTAATTGTTTTTAGTTTTCAGAAGAGAGAGAGTGAAGTACTAGTCCTAGGAAAGCAGCTCAGCTCACTTTTAAACTGAAGATAGCATGCTAGATTTGAAACAGTACTATAATGTTTTGTATGCTTGTGTTTTTAACATTAACAGGCTCTTTTAAGTCTGTTTCTTGCATGAGCTCCTTAAAGTTTATTTGTTTGCATTCCGTTCCACACAAGTGAAGCTTCAGTCAGACATTGTCTGTTTTCCAGTCAGTGTAATTTGTGCTGCTTGCCTCGCTCTGGATCAGACACATGTTCATATTGAGCTGATTTCAGAAAGCAGAGTGTTTCCTTTATCTGTAGTGAGTGTACTTAGATTTCTCATACAGTTCTTCCCCTCTTTGCTCCTCAGAAATTGTCAAGAGGTGCATTCCCTTAGGGATAGTTACCCACTGTATCAGTGCGCCTTTGCTACAGTTGTCCCTGAATCTTACACTGATGTAGTGTGAGTTAGGTTCTGTGGTGTTCTTTGTCTTGCTGGAAGTGTTAAAGGCAGTGATAGCCTTACAAGCTTTAAAAATGAAGAAATAAAGGTATATATTTCATCATTATGTATGAGTACCTTGTCAGTGGTTTCTCAGAATAGAGAGACTGTTCTGCTAAAATGCCATTATTTATATTGCATGCCACCAACTAGTGCACAAAGCTTTGTAATGGCTTTTTTTCTCACTCTGTATGGAAGTTATCAGTAGATTTCTTCATTTGGTGAAGACCCAAAGGAAAGAAGAGTTGGGAAACTATTTTGGATGTTGTTCTGCTCTGGAGCTACTCAAACTGTGATCTCCATAAGGGGACAAAATGTATATGCAGAACATCTGTTCCTTTCTTCATTTTTATTTTTATTTTTATTTTTATTTTTATTTTTATTTTTATTTTTATTTTTATTTTTATTTTTATTTTTATTTTTATTTTTATTTTTATTTTTATTTTTATTTTTATTTTTATTTTTTTCCCCACACTATGTCTATGTAATTTAGTTACACAGATAGAGATGATAATATTTACTCTTTATTATTTATTTTAAAGCAAGGCCTGGTGCATTTATTTATTTATTCATTTAATTTTGCACCCGCCAATACAGAAACTTCCTGAATGTGATCACTAGGTGTCATATTACCACAAACATCAGCCTCTTGCCTTCTCCCTACTCATCTTTTTAGGGTCAACATTCAATCGTGCCATTTTCCTAAAATATATGGCTACCATTAACGTTTCACACCAGTGTTTTGGTATGCCTGGATGGCATTCAGTCATACTGCATGTGGCCCTAAGAAGCAGTGTTTGCTTCAACTTTTCTGTTTTCTTTTCTTCTTCTTTTGTAAACTCAAGTTATACCAGCACTTAGGTTGCTTTAGGTTTCAAGATTATTTCCAAGGTACCTGTCTACGCTTCAATACAAATCCATAGGATATACTTATTAATTGAAGCTTTTCTACCCACACAGTCATTTTCATTTGCAGTTTCTTCCTGGGCAAAAGCTGACTTCTGATTTATTTATTTATTTATTTATTTGTCAGAAGTTGAGCAGAATTTGCGTCCTGATGTGGGGATCAAAGAAAATAGATGGAGAAGCTTCATGATAGAGAAAGGTTGTCTGTGTAAACCATTGTATGAAGCCTCACAATTACTTTCCATTGCAAATTGTGTTGATTCCTCACTGACTGGGAAAGAATGTTTTTTGGCTCCCCCCCCCCATCCTTCCACTCAAAATAAAATAGTTTGAAGATTCTATTAAAGAAATTTATCAAACACATTATTAAACACTGGACTGTGCATGTTTTTTTCTCCTCTATTTTTTTTCATCCACATTTCTTTACTTTTTATCTCTTCTCTCAAAAACAAAATCTGAGTCCTGCTTCTGTCTGTATATCACTCCATAAAAATAGCTACCAAACTGATAAAAATCATATTGAAGATTATGGCTTTAACATCTTAATGGAAATAAGTCTTGTTCCCACCTGCTGCTCTGAAAAACAACGTCTTATCTCAGAAAAAGAACAGCGTCGTTATTCTCTTTACACCTCAGATCTGTGTTTCATATTGTAAGCATTTTTTTTTTCTGATGTTTTAAACATTTTATGAGATGAATATAAATAGAATTACTTTCATTTGTGAGCGCAGAGACTGCTGAGAATAGAAGTGGCAGCAGAGCTCAGCAGAAGGAGCAGTACATGACGTTTACCTGCAAAGTCCAGCTGATATTGCATGTCAGTGGCATCGTGGTAATAGTAACAACATATCAAAGTGAGATTCTCTTAGAGTGGAAGGGAGCTCAGTGAGTCTAACCTGCAGAAAACAGCATCTGTCCCAAATTTAGACTTGGCTTTTCCTCATCATATCTGGGAAACTGCCAAGGATGGAGAGTTCTCCATGGGCATCCTTCTGCACTGCTGGGCCATTCCTGTGGTAAGCTGGGGACTGCTGCAAGTCCCCCCAAAACAATCTTTTTTTTAGGTTTAACAAACTTCCTGAGCCTTTCATGAGAAATGCTCCAGCCATCTTTGTGGCCATCCAATTCACTTGATCCAGGTTGTCCGTATGTTTCTTGTACCGGGGATCCAAAACTTGATGCGGTGTTCAGATGTGATCTAGGAAGGGTTAAGCAAAGAGAACTAGTCAGGTTGATCACATCTGCATTGATGCTGTTTGCCTCTGTGGCTGCCAGCATGTGCTGTTGACTCCTGCCTGGCTTTCTGTCTAACCAAGGCCACCTGGACATTCTTAATGTTACACATTTATTCTCCATAATGTCTCAGAGAGAAACTGGAAGCAGTGACCATGTTTAAAAAGCAGATGGCTCTTAAAAGTGCCTTTTTTTTCCCCCTCCATTGGTTAAGAATGGTTGTATACCTCAAGAGAAATTTGGAATTTAGCAAATTATAGTACTACCTTTTCTGTGTGCTGTTTTATTTATTTCATTTGCCAAAGGGAGAGAAAGGCTGATGTTGACTTTCATCTGAAGTTAGGATTCATTTACTATAAAAACTGCCTGCATGTTGAAGTAAAATACTTGGAAAGATTTGTTCATCCTTTATTTTACTGATGAAGCTGACAATTAAAGACAGCAGAGGACCAAGACTGCTTCATTCCAGACATCATGTGTTAGTTTCACTCATTTAATCCAGAGATGATATAAATTTCTTTTGGTCTGTTTTCTTGGAAAGAAGGCAGGCTGATGTTCTGAGCTCCTCTGTACCTGTTTGTCTGAACTTTCTGTCTGAAAAACAGTGTGACTCCAGTGAGAGCTGTCATGCTGGAATCCTTCTGCCACTCTTTATTTGTGTATATCAGCAGGCAGATTTTTGTAACAAGATTTACAAACTCTCTAAAGGATATAACCTTGAAAAGCTGTAACACTTCAGCACAATCTAATCAATATTGTCATGTTTATCATCTTGCGAAGTTCAGACTGTAGTGGGGATGAAATGCATTTGTAGTGTTTAGAGAAGTTCTGGGCAGGAAAATCAGTGCAAAACCTCAATTGTTTTTCACTGTATTTAGGGAGGCATCGTGCAGTTCACACTTTGTGTAATACTGTAAAGTCTTTAGTATTACAATGCTTTCCTCTGTTGTGCTGTTAGTTTGGGATTTTTGCCTCTGCACAGTTTGTAAGGTTTTCTAAGTCGTGATATAAAGAAAGAATGAGGAGAAACACTTCCTGCGACCAGGCACATTCTGTATAATGCAGTCTGCTGGGAAAAATGCAGCCAGAGTATCTTCTTCACGGGCTTTAGAAGCACTTCCCAGAGGCCGAGCAGCCAAGTTTCATAGCACTTCCTTGACTTGAAGTACTATTGAGTTCCTTGTTTTAGTGCTAGAGATGTATAGCAGAGGGGCTAATTGACTTGGTGAGGACCACAGCAGCCTTAGCCAAACAAGGATAAAATCAAAGCCTCTTGGTGTTAAATCTTTATTGTGAATTCTTGATTATTATTCCTTGTTTAAAAAAAAAAAAAAAAAAAAAGAACTTTAGTCATTGTGACTCTTGACATGGATTCCCTTTTTATGCCCAGTTTTGCAGAATGACTAATGGAATAAGTGGACAGAGTTCATGTGGGGCTCAGAGCAGCTCAGCCTGTGTTTGATGAAGAAATAGTCCTTAGAAGCTAGTAGAAAAAAATGTGTGTTTGCTATGCTATGTGTGCTGGTGGACAGAGCTTCCTTGTTACTGCTATTGTGATTCGTGCTATTAATGGCTTTTATCATCTACCTACAAACGGCATCAATTATAAATAGTGGCATACAGAGTTTCAGCGTACAGTGCCAAATGAGTGAACATTATTGTTCCTGCTTTACCAGTGGGGAAGCTAAATAAAAGAAGTTTTAATTAAGCCTTTGTTTTGTTCTGTTTGTGTTTTAAATGTGGATTGAGAATATTGTCTTTCACTACTTTATATTTCCTGAATATGTGATAAAGCCTCACTGAAAATTACATGGAGAATGATTTTCAGTTTTAATATTTTCTTCCAAATCTCAGTTTTTATTTTATATTTTTTGGCTTCAATAAGTTGTGCATTATCCTGTCCCATTCAATAATGGATATAGACTTCTTTGAAGAATATGCATACTTAAGAGTAAAAACATACTTGCTTCTGCTGCTTGTGTACATCAGGAGTAGTATTTTAAGATCACTGAGAATGAATTTGTATTATAAAATATAATAGCTGGTATATGACATGAATATATTAAACAGAAGAACAAGCATGCACATTAAAAACTGTCTTAAGTAACATGGGAGATAGAGATGAGGATTTATTTTGTTTCCTCTATGAAAGCTCTTTCTCCTCTAAGTATACATAAGACTATTAAGTTGATTGGCAGAAAACACCAAAACTGATCTCACAATGGATATCATGAGGATGTATTCATATTTGAAAACTTTTTATTACAAGCATATGTTGCAATCTTCTTCTCCAGCAAAAGCTGTTCAATCAACAAGCAAAGATAGAGATTATTTATTTATTTATTTATTTTTTCATTTGTTTCACTGCCTGCAGCTAAGACCCAGATACTGCAAGGAAATTCATGGGCATATATCTTCCCATACAAATCCCATTTAACAGTTTTAAGTGATGTTTTTAGAAAGGCTTAAGGAATTACTTATCAGTATGGTCATGTTAATAAAATGCAAGTTTCTTCCATACTAATAAAATATTTTCTTCAAGCAGGAATTATAATCTATTTTTGTGCTATTTCTTTACCTCTACATTTTTGTAAAGGGTCCAGAGTTGCAAGTATGAGGAATGGCTGTTTTGTTCAGCCCTTGGTTTGTTCAGCCTGGAGAAGGCTGAGGATTCCTCATGGAACCCTACAGCTTCCTTGTGAGGGCAGTGGCTGACCTCTGTTCTCTGTGGTAACGGTGACAGGACCCAAGGGGGAACCTTGCTGAGTCCACTGAACCTGAACCCCAACACTTATGCCACACAGTCAGTAACACCACTGGAGGATTCAGATGAGGCAGTATGTGCTGTCACAAACAGACCATGTCAGTTCTCATGCAGTGGCAGACGGAACAAGACCGTGCCTTGTCCATGGCAACATTCTTCACACTGTAGCAGGCTGGGGAAAGCAGAAGAGCCACTCCCCTTGATGCTGTGTTAGTGCTGTGTGCTGCAGAAGGGAGAAGCCATGGCCAGTTGCTGTCCTGGGGTAAGCAGTATCAATGCTCTGGTTCCCTAGCAGGAAGCTCTCCCAGTCCTACAGTTGGCCTGTTTCACACTTCCCACTGGCACGGGCTGCAGCTGTGGTCTTGGCAGCCCCCTGAGTTCCTGCCCCATGGTGGATCCATGGGATCTGAGTGACCTTGCACAAGTCATGTCTACTGACTCAAGGGCACTTTGTGGGCTCTGTCTGCCTGAGCTTGTCAGGGCCAGTAAACACTGGTGATGCTATAGGGATGGGCACTGAGTACAGTTCCTGGCAGCCCCATAAAATAGCGTACAAGCCCCACAAAAACACTCAGCCAGAGTCCAGAAACAAGCTGGGTTGGTCCAGGCTCTGCTGTGCCCCAATATATACAGTAGTGGGCCATGAGGTCACAGTCCATCAGCTGGTGGTGTGGCACTCTATGACTTTGTGACGTCAAACCAGTTGCCTGGTGCTGTCACCCTGGGGAAGCCTGTCCAGCCCCAGCAGCACTCCAGGCAGCACCAGTACAGTGCCACTGAGTGCCCACTGAGTTTCCCAGCAGTCACCCTGGCTTGGGCCTTGTCTTTCTAAAGCCCTTGCCTTTCTATCTTCCTGTCCAACCTCCTATCAAAATGTCCATATTTACTTTTTTCCCCATCCATCTCACCCTGGCTGAAGTTGTTGCCTGAATTGGTGTTTTGAACGCCATTCAGACATCAAGCCTGCAGCTTCGTCATGAGGTAGGAGGGCAGAACCTTATCTTTCTTGTGACAGTGATAGGACTTGAGTGAAGGGCACAGAGCTGTGTCAGTGGAAGGTCAGGCTGGGTGTTAGGAACAGGTTCTTTACCAGGGGGTGGTGAGCATGGAACAGGCTCCTCAGGGCACTAGTTGCTGCACCAAATCTGTCAGAGTACAAGGTGAGTTTGGACAATGCTCTCATACATAGGGTTTGAATTTTGGGTGGTCCTGAGTGGAGCTAGTAGTTGGACTTGATGATTCTTCTGTTTCCTTCCAACTGCCAGTTCTTATAACTGTCTTATAACAGTCTTATAACGGTCTTATATATAACAGTTCTTATAACAGTTCTTATAATATATATATAACAGTTCTTATAACGGTCTTATAACAATCTTGTTTTGTGATGTAGCTATAGCTTTATATAAAGTTTTTCTTCTGTTTCTACTCATAAATCATCAGCCTATTTATCTACTGCACCAACATACTATTTCATACAACTATTTGTTGTATTTTCATTTAAAAGATGAATTAATCACTAAGGCATCTGGTGCATCATATGGTGTATATGCTGGATGTGCTGAACAGAATAATCTTTAAAAAAATAAGAGAAAAATGACATTACATAAAAGGATTAGACTTTTAAGTGTGCTTTGAAGAGTTACTTTACAGCACTAAAATCTCTAAGTCTGTTATTCAGGATTTTGTGATCATTAAAGGAATCTTTGATTCTACTGGAACAAATGTGCATTCCTGTCTGTATATTTTCTTGTAATATTTTAAAAATAAGAAAAAAAATAAGACACTATTTTCTAACAAGGACTGTATTACAGAGTATATGATACTTTTTCCCAATAATATCATGAAGCTATGCTATAAATAATTCAACTTACAATTTGTAAGGCACTAAATTTTTATTCTTACTGTCTATAGAAATTATAGCCATGGACATAACGTGCCCTTCTTAGTCTTCATATAGTGTATAGATAACAGGTGCATTTTAACACTCTGTAGCTACATACAAAGAAACATAGTGTTTCCTTGGTATCCTTACAATGAAGATTATTTTTATTTTACGTTGGAAAATTACTGAATTTTACTGGAGCGTAGGAAGTTCTGCACAAATGTGTGCAAGAACTTCTTTACGGTGAGGGTGACGGAGCACTGGAACAGGCTGCCGAGGGGGGTTGTTGAGTCTCCTCTGGAGATATTCTAGACCTGCCTGGACGCCTACCTGTGTGACCTTGTGTAGGGAACCTGCTTTGGCAGGGGTGTTGGACTCAATGATCTCTAGAGGTCCCTTCCAACCCCTACAATTCTGTGATTCTATGTAATTCTACTGTAGCCAAAATTAGGAAGTGGCACCAGTTTAAGATTGAATCATGCATTTATCACATAGCATCAGTGCCAAGGGAAGGACGGTAGTAATTGAATGCAGATCAGTTTTATTTACTGCTCACATTTTTATATCTTTGCTCCCAATTGCCTGAAGTTAGATACATATTACCCTTTTTACTCATGGAATTTTGGAAGATGAGGCTTAAATACATCCTTTGTATCTTCTCTTTCCAAAAATTAATTTCTTCATTGAAGTTACGTTTCCAGAAGTGTAATAGTTGTGTTATTTTCATTGTTCAGTGTTGCATGAACAAAAAATAGCACCATTACAACTTCGTTGAAGTCATCAGGGTTGGAGATGTATTGGGATGCATTGGTCTCAAAGATTTTCAAAATCAGAGTGATCTTTTCAGAAAGATACCGATTCCATCAAGTATCATAAAATCACCAAGGTTGGAAAAGACCTATGAGATCATCCAGTCCAACTGTGCACCTAATACCAATATTACCCATTAAACCATGTCCCTCAGAAGTCTGTTTTAAGCATATTTTGCTTTGGGTGTGTAGTCTGGGACCTGCTTAATAGCTTAATGAATTACTTAGACAATGGGTTTGAGTGCACCCTCAGCAAGTTTGCGTATGACCCGAAGCTGAGAGTGGTGCAGTTGATATGACAAAAAGAAGGAATGCCATTAAGAACGACCTGGGCAGGACTGAGATGTTGACCAGTATGAATTAAATGAGGTTCAACATATCCAATGCAGTCTGCTACATCTGGGTCAGGGCAATACCAAGTACAGACTGGAGAATAAAAGGATCAAGAGCAGTCCTGAGGAGAACTTGGGGGTTCTGATAGATGAAAAATTGGACACGTGTTGGCAGTGTGAGCTTGCATCCCAGAAGGCCAAATGTTTCCTGGGCTGCATCGCAAGTGGTGTCCAGCAGGTCAGAGGTGATTTGTACCCCTCTGCTCTGCCCTTGTGAGGCCCCATCTGGAGTACTGCATCCAGGCCTGGGGCTGTCAGTACAAGAAGGATGTGGGTCTGTCGGACTGGGCCCAAATGAGGGCCATGAAGATGATCAGAGGGCTAGAGCATGTCTGCTGTGAAGAAAGGCTGGGAGAACTGCAGTTATTTGGCTGAGAAAGACAAGGCTCTAGGGATTGCAAGCATCCTTACAGTATTAAAGGGGACACAGAAGAAAGATTGAAAGACCCGTTACTGGGGAGTGTAGTGAAAAGATGAGGTGTAATGGTTATAAACTAAGAGAGTAGGTTTAAATTCCTCACTGTGAGAGTGGTGAGGCACTGGATGAAACAGGTTGCCCAGAGATGTGAATTTTCCATCCCTGAAAATTTCCAAAGCCACGTTGGATGGGGCTTATGGCCACCCTGTCCACAGCAGGGAGCTGGAACTAGATAGTCCTTAAGGTTTTTTTTCAACCCAAGCCATTCTGTTATTCTATGATCTATGGCTTTAAAATAGAGTTATTCCAGGAAACAAATCTGAAATTTGAATTGTCAAAATATCAAAACAGCTTACTGATGAAAATTAATGAACTGGAATTGTTTAGTTCTGATTTACATACACAACCCAGAAGAGCTATCTCTGTTTAAACTGTAGCTTGGGAGAATGCTTCCTTCTGTCTTTTACTACCTGTAATTGAACCCTCAGAGAGAAAAAAAAAATAAAAAATCAGACTTGCAATTGTTTAAAGAGCAGAGTTGTAGCAGTTGGAATCATCTGTGGCTAATGCTTTCAAGAACATTTCTTGCGGATGTCGTGAGGGAGAAGGAAATGGATAACTGTGCACTGACTCCAACTGGAAGTAATGATCATTAATAATAAGACTTGATTTTGTTTTTATCACCTCTTTGTTTTTTAGTTTACTCCATGACTAATTCAGTAGGAGTGGAGGGGATCAGGGCAAACAAATGGTTTATGGTCCTCTCTACTTCTATTCTCCACTTTTTTTTTCTGCTCCTTTCCTCTTTTTAAGCTTTGCTTTGCTCCTCAAAAAAAGAGTTTCTGGCTTTCTCATTAATGTGTACCCTTTGCAGACAGCCCATTTCACTGGCTTTCAAGAAAAAAAAAAAAAGAAAAAAGAAAAAAGAAAAAAAAGAAAATAAATATATACATATATTTATATATATATAATATAGTGATGGGATAGTGATAGTACAAGGGGGAATGGTTTTAAACTGAGACGGTTTGGTTTAGGTTAGGTATCAGGAGGAATTTTTTCACACAGAGGGTGGTGACACACTGGAACAGGTTGCCCAAGGAGGTTGTGGATTCCCCTTCCCTGGAGGCATTCGAGAGCAGGCTGGATGTGGCTCTGGGCAGCCTGGTCTGGTGGTTGGTGACCCTGCACATAGCAGGGGGGTTGAAACTAGATGATCATTGTGGTCCTTTTCAACCCAGGCCATTCTATGATTCCATGATTTTTAAAGAACAAAAAAATTACTGGAGGGTACATTTTAGGGTGGTTATTGAAGGGAAATTTATGTGAATGAAAGAGTGAGCAGTCAGCCAGGAGTTATCTGGACCTCAGGGAGTACTGGTTTGATGTTTCTGAGTGATTTCTGTCTCCGTGCAGTAGGGAGAGTCCATACTTTAGTCTCTAATAACTCTGTTTCTTCTCTTCAGCTTTTAGTAGTTTGACAGATTTTGAGAAATGTCGGCAAGGTTAACTTAATGTCTACTGGATGTAGGTTTTGTAGCTAAATATAATTAAATGTAGTAAACCTGCTTGAGTTGGCTCTGTACTTCTCATAATTCTAGTGTCATTTTAATCCGACCGGGGTCAATCTAATTCTCTTCCACAAAAACATCTTGCTTCATCAATTTAAAGCAGAAAATGAAGACTTCATCTTTTAAATTTTATAACATTTCCATTCTATTAGTCTAATGTGTGATTCACTGCTGAGTGCCACAAAAAAGTGCAAAGAGTGCTTCACGTATATTTTTTAAGCAATTAGTGTTAGTGCTGTCTCCTCCGGGAGATATTTTTTCTTTGAAAATTAGCTGCAGACTATGCAGCCTTACAAAACTTATGACTTAGCCCAGTGCATCTAGCAGAAGAAAAATAAACCCACCAGCCTACTACTGTGGCTTAAGTCACTGAGGTGTGACATGAACATGGTGTAGTTCTGTAAGTTCCTTTTGGATGGAATTTAGAAGTCATTATTTTTCAAGAACTTCTGTGAAACTTTGGCAAACAGACTCTTGTCAAGAGAGTATTATCAAAATATTGTCCTTGTCTTGAGGAGAAGGAATCTTTTTGCCTTAAGTAATCAAAACAGTCTCTAAAATGGGAGATGACGGAAAGTTATTTAAGGATAAGGACAACGTTTCCTTCTAACTGACTTCTCTGACTATAATCCTTGCTTTTATTTGTGGAGTTGAAGTTTCATTAGGAACACATCTGCTTGCTGAGAGCTAATTCTCTATAATGTTTAGCTGAACGTGACTTAAAAGAAGACAATTGACAGAAGCTTGTGTGCTTTCTATATACGTTGCAAGAAACTCTGAGAAGTCTTTTCTCAAATATCATGAAAAATAGCTGCCTTGAATATTATTTCACAGAATAAAAATGTAGTTACACTAATTGTAAATTGCAGTCTAAATGGCCACTCATCAGCTTGCTTGGTGTTTTCAGATCAGGTATCTTGTGGAACTAATTTCATGTTGGTACGTGAGATTAAGGTACTTTCACAAATGAGCTCTATGGATAATTTTTATGAATTTTTCAGTGAACTGGAACAGAACACCTTGTCGTAGTTTTTCAAAACTAGTCTTCTAATCTCTCCACTGGTGGTATCTAGACATACAGTCATACTACAAGGTTTGGGAACTTTGGACTTGGTCAAATAACTCCTATATAGGCAGAATAGTAGACTGAAGATAGATTTGATATCCTGTCCTCTATATTCTGTAGGTGGGTTTTGCTGGCTACTGAGAACACTAAAAGGGACATGGTATGGCTTCAAGCACTCATATCCATTTGATCATACTATTAACCTGTTAGCATTTTCCTTGGCATAATTTTGACCTGGGCTACTTAGCAGTCTTTCGGACAATATCCAGACCTTAGCATGGGACCATCTGTGGTATTCATGTACTTTAGAAAGGCATAGAGATTAGATTCACTGACTGGAGCTTTGTGCTGCTAGCTGACCTCCAAACCCCCAGGTGCTTTATTTACCAGTATAGATGTTAGCTCTTAGATTGTGGCACTCCTTTTTGGCAGTTATATTAACCTTATGCACTTTAAAATGTCTGAGACTTGATGACTTTTTTATCCAGGGGAGTTATCCTTTACTCATATCACTGATGGTTGAAAAGAAAACTGTTTTTGAAACAAAAAGGTACTATGCAGAACAAGGCACAGAACTGTGATGGAAAATATTTCATTCCAAAGAGGCTTTATTTCATCCTAAAACACGTACATCAGTATTTTACTTTGGATTAGGAATGTGCTTTTCATGTGACTGTCATTACCATCCCTATTTGCTGCTCTGCAGTTTGCATTATAAAGTGGTTTGGAATGCACCAAAGGTATATCCAGTGCTGGTAACTAGAATATGAAAATAGGAATAGACCGAGCAAGACAGAGACACTGAATATTCACACTGTATGAATCTCTGTTTTATTACAGATTAACTGTAGCCTGATCCATGAGCTTCACACCTGTTTGTGGCCAAGCCCTCTAGGTGTGTCTTGGAACATGCTTCCACTAAGGTTAATTCCACCTGAAAAAAATCCAGCACATGTGCCCTGAGACTATGCCACAATGCAAAGTGCAGTGTGATAAATAAGTGGGAATGACTGGAAGAGACTTGCTTCAAAATGCATACTTCAGTTTTCACCTAAAATGTAATACTTAATGAATGTCTATCTTTCTGAAAATAAGGCACCTGATTAATTGCAGCTACTAATGAGCTTTCAGTCTGAGGAAATGTATAATAGTAAGTCTAAAATAGAACCTTCCCAAAGTACTAATGATAGAAGTGTTGGGGCCTTGAGAAAAAAGCAGTTTTGCTTGGCAGATCTGCTTTTCTTGTAATGCATTACTAGTATCTGAAAATATTCAGTCTCATTGTATATATTCATATTTGAACTGATTAAAAGAGGTAGCCTTTTATTAACTGCTTTTTGTCTGTTGTTTTGTACCCAGTAGTATATAAATGAGAACAGCATTTGCCTCTTCCTTGACTTTGCTTGCTAAACTTTCCTTAGAATCTTCAAGCTTTAATATTACGCATAGTGCAGTAGATCAGGCTGAATGAATAAATGCTGACAGCTCTTTCTCTTAACATTTTTTTCCTAATCCTTTCCAATTTTATTATCTTTGAGAGGGTCTGATTTTGAGTATTACTCTCAAATGTGCTATGAGATGTACGACAGAAACTATTTCCTTAATTTGCAAATTCTCTTGAGGATAGAGCTTCTGCTGCTTGAGTGAAGCAGAGCAGACTGCTGAAGAATGTTCCAGGAAGTAGACATGGGTAATCTTTGAGGCATAGAAAACACTGACTTTTTGCTAGGGAAAATGATTTCTCTTAATAATCAGAAGATGTGAAATAATTTAAAGACTGAGGGGAAATTAGACTTATTCTTTTGAAAAGAACGTGCAGACTCTTGAAATCTGGTTCAGAGCATCTCTGAATAGGAGGTAGCATAGCTGTAGCAAAAATCATCGTGCTAAGTCATGCCTTGAACCACTGATGGAGCACCTGGTGGGAAGACAGGGCCAACCCAGGGAAGCTCAGGTGCACACAGTACACCTGACTGACCAGAAGGAGTGGAGCAAGGATTCAATCCTTCCCAGACCTCATTTAAGAGTTGGCAGTGGAGGTGAGGGTATCTTGCTGGAGGTCCCTGTCTGTCTAAGGCCTCCTAAGTGTAAGTGGATTTTTTCCTTTGTTTCTGTGGTTGCTGTGTTTGGGCATATACTCACTTGCCTAGGGCTTTGCTATTCTGCTATCGTCGCTTTGCTTTCAATTGCATTATAGCATTACAGTAGCATTAAGGTAGATTTTTTTCTTCCTGAAAAAAAAACAACAGAGTGTGAATGTCACTGCAGGTCTTTTTTTTTTTTTTTTTTCTTTACAGGGTAGGAATGTTTCTTGTTCATGTATCTGCTATGCCCGTTTATAAATATTTCTCACTAGTTTCTCTGCTTTGATGTTACAGTTTTTCTTATACTTTACGCAGCTTTCCTTGCTTGTGCATTCTGGGACATGCTTCTGGTGGGCAAGGTCTCTGCCCCTGCTCCACCCAGAGCTTTCTGCTCACCTTTCCTGCTGGAGTAGCCCTCTCCAACTGCTCCCTGATATCTGGAGCCCAATATTGATCAGTATCAAAGCAAGATGACTAATCTGTATTTCTTTGGCTCTTTTTTCTTTTCTGTTTTTAAGGTCTGCTGTTACGTATTTTTTGTTGTTGTTGTTTGGTTTCTGTTTTGTTTGTTTTTGTTTTTCTTTCTTCCAGTACAGTACTTGCTCTTTGCAGCAGTTTTATTTGTATCTAAAGATTGCATAAGCAGCACCAGTTTCCTGACTTTGTCGATAATGCCTTTTCTTTGCTCTTAACTTTCTTCAGTTGACCCCTGTCTGCCTACAGCAATTGTTTATAGGACTCTGGCCTGGTCAATAATGCTGAATTGAGCAGGATTTGTCTAAGCCCATCTCACGTGGTACCCCTAATTATTACTTCCTGGAGCATGAAATACATCATTGACTTATGTTCCGCTTTTGATTTTTCGTAATCTTCCAATTTCTTGTAAAAGAATTCTAATTTCTTTTTAGATGTTTCTTGTGTTAGAATGCAGCTTTGTCTCCTTGACGCTGTCAAGTTGTTCTTCAGCACACCTGTATTTCCATATTTTTTGAGGAAAAATACCTGTGTATGATTGCACAGTTGAACACTGTTCTGTGTATGATCCCTTCATTCAAGGTGTTACTAACAGATTCTCAGATACACACTACTCTTGCTTGGTTTGGTGTCTAATGGGAAGAACAGGATTATTAATTGGTTTTCACTTTATTTGTGAATTGTGAGGGAGAATCATTCTGCTTAATTTTCTGCTTTTTTGTTTTCAGCAAAGTAAACTGGGGAATCAGAAAGCCTTTCAGGGAATGAAATGCTGTATAGCATTCCACTGGCACCCACGTATATGTATATATTTTATATTTTTCTACTTTCCCAGGCTGCAGCTAAGTTTCATTCAGAGTTGGGACAGTTTTTCTGCTCAAGAGTAAGACATTAAAAATATACTTTCTTGTTAGGTCAGGTAACTTCTTCAAAGTTAGATTTGGTGGCCCAGGTCTTTCTCCAGTTAGGCTGTGAAATCTTGCTCCATAGAAATGCACAAAATCCTCTGAACAGTGTTCTCCTGTGCAAGTGAAGTTATTTTTCATTCGTTCCAGTTGTAGTAAACACAAGGAGACTAAGACCACCCTTCTAAAGTTGCAATGTTTTACTACTCAATGTCTTTTCCTCCAGAGGAGAATGTTTTTAGAAGAGTGGAGTTCTGGTGATTATGAAATATTCTCTACCATCTTCTTTCTTCTCCATATATTTTTGTTTACTGGAATTGCTTTGTATAAAGGGATGAAGGAAGTCTCAATTTTCAGAGTTAATTAAATAAAGATTTGGATATGACATCTGTTCTTGATGAAGGAGAATTCTGCATCTAAGGGATGAAAGATCTTAAGTATTTTCATACTAGTAAACAAAGTGAGTTATACATATATATTTTTTACCTAGTCTGTTTTTTTTTTCTTTTTTCTTTATTTTATTTTATTTCTTATTTACTTATTGCTACTTGAGATTGCTTTTTTTAAGTTTGACTCAAGTGATAGGAAGCAGCTAAGGAATAACCGTCATTGTTCTGGTTGGCTCAGCTTATTACCTGGTCAGTTGCAATGGTATGAGCATTGCTGTTTTGGATTCCAAGTCCAGAGTTCTTCAATTTAAAGCCTGCCTCAATAGGTTAGCCAGCCCGCTGCCAAAGATTCCCCTTCTTCTAGACAGGTAGATTCCATTGGAAGAAAAAGATGTTCAGGAAAGCTTGCAGGTCTGTAAACAATAATATCCATCACACTTCCACAATACATAGACTTCTCTGGGTAAGACTAGTTGAATGGAGAAATCGCGACTAAGTTTCAGTGCAAAAATTTAGCAAAGATGGACGACAGAGGAGGAATTTGAAAATAACTGAATGAATCTTTGAACGATAACAGATGTAACAGTTACTGATGAAGGACCACATCAGATAGATGTACACTTGCTTATAGTAAGAAATAACTAAGAATATTTTGATTTCTAATACAGAGACTTAACTTTATTGGTATGTTTCAGTGATGTAGAAAAAAGTATTTTCTAAGAGACTTTTGAAAGCTAATTTCATGCTTTTGATTGTGCTTTTTTTTTTTTTTTTTTTTTTTTTTTTTTTTTTTTTTTATGTGAAATGTATGATGCTGTTCTGCAGCAGTTCATTGTTCATTTATTAAAACCTTAAAATTGCCCTAAATATTTTTGTATTGGAAATTGAAAGTTCACAAAATTTATTAAAGATGTATTGTTTGAAACAGGCAGAACTACGTTTCAAACACGATTTTACAGTTTTACTATTACTGTCCTTAATGACTTAATATGAGATCGTTTAAGATCGTAGCTGAGTAGGTGATTTAAATGTGTCATGCTGTCAGACATTTTCATAACAACAGAGATACTTAAACAATGAACTTACAAACTCTTTTTTTTTTTTTTTTTTTTTTTTTTTTTTTTTTTTTTTTTTTTTTTTTTTCCTTTTAAAAATCAGGAAGTAAAAACAGCAAACTTGATTCTTGGATTAAAATTATATACGCTCAAAAAGATGAAAAACTGACTGTCTAAAATAGAATATATTAAAGGAAATAAATGAATGGAGCAAAATACATAGAAAAATAATAGAAATGAAAACAAGAAGTGTGAGATATTATTTTCAGTTATTATTATTTTTTCTTTTGCAGCTGTGGTTGTCTTAGTTTTCTAGATATAGCTGTATTATTTATCTCAAGCAGTGGAAAAACTAAGCAGATATCTTCTTTGTGAGATGATGAGTGGATGTCTGAGTAAATAACATCTGCAGTTACTTCACGTTAACAACTAAAGCTTAATTATTTCTTGTCTCATTTTCATTCTTATAAAAATTGCCATCTCATGTAGATTGTTAGACTTTTGTAGCAGCAACATTGGATCTCTGTGATTTCTTAGATGCTTTAATTTCAGCGGGGGTTACTGCTACTGACTTTCTAAAGTCCTATTGATCCAGGCTCATACTGCAAGTTAAGAGATTCATTAGCTAACTATTATTATGGTTTGCATTTTGAGATTTGATTGAAAGGATTTGGAAAATTAAAGAATTCTGTACTTCCCTGCTTTGTTCCCCCCCCCTCCCCCCTCCCAGTCAATCATTCTGTGCTCTTTTCTTAAGATTCTGTTGGGCACCAGAAAATAGAAACGTAACACACACACACGTGTACGCGAACAAGTATGTTTTTCTGCATTCTAGGAAGTTGGACCCATTCTTTTCCCAGAGTGCTGGAGGCCTGTTTACTGCTGGCACCTTCCAAACCACGTTAAAAGCCAAATTTAGAGTCAGTTCCTAGATTCTGTATATATTTCAACTCTAGCATTTCAAAATGTTAGAGTTCCAAGCGTGTCTTATATTGCAATAATGCAAACACTTTCAGATGGAAAGTCAAAGCAAGTTTGTTGTTGTTGTTCTTTTTGTTTTTAATTTACAAAATAAATTTCTTTTGCTTCATTAATGTTCTGCAGACAGTGTCACAAATCTTTTCTTTCTTACTTCTGCAAAGTAATTTATAGTAACTGGATTATTGAATGACTATAGTAGTTATCAAGAATGGAAGTAATACATGTAGGCAGAGTAATTTCATGCTTTTCAGATGAGATTATATTACATTTGGAATAGGTCAAATATGACTCCATGACTTCACCAATTTTAATTAACTTTAATATCTAAAAAGAAGAAAAAAACTTGCTAAGTTGTCAATCTTTGCAACTTTAGTTGTTATTTCACTGCTAGCAGTTTTCTATTTGAAAGATGTTATCTTTTAATTTTTTGACGTATTTTCTTTTCATAATCTTTTGAAAATGCCACTACATCAAACTGAGCTGTCCTTGAGACTGCAGTGGGTGATACGCCAGGCTGAGTTCGCTTGTTTGCTAACCTACCAGTTACTTTTGTGTTTGTGAGTGGACAGTTATTGAAGCTTCCATGTAGGTATCTTGATATTTTGTTTTTGAAAACTATTTAATGTGAGGCTCAAGATCTCTGAAATAACATTGATGAATTTTAGGGTTAAATATCAGACCCTCCTAAACAATGGGAACTTGGTCAGAGGCAGTGCTTTCTAAGTAGCTGGTGCAGTGCTTGTCACTGCTTAATCTTTTCCACCTTTTGCTCATTTATTTCCCTCTAAATTAACACATGCATGCTACTATAGTTAGTCATTTCACAGTTCTAGCTTTCTTAACCATAGACTTTTGTATCACCTATGTAAGCCACTGAAGTATACAGGGAGTCTCCTCCCAGCATGGCAGAACTCTGCTGAGGAGCCTGTTTTAAGTGTGACGTCTCTACTGGATGCATCATGCTGGTAGAAGTTTGCCTAGTTGTGATGAAGTAGTGTAACATTCACAGCTTGTAAGTCATAAACAGAACTTGCTTTAAAGCTCTCCTGTCTTCAGAACCAGAAGTGGTGCATTTTGGTGGCAGGACCTGAGCCACAGTGTCCCTGCCTAGACTCTTCCAGGGGCCTGTGCCCAAGAGCCTCATTTCAGCCCAGGCCCAAACCCTGCCTGAGCTATATTGTCTAGAGTTGGTGCCAACTTTCCTGCTGAGCTTTTCTTTGGGTTTCCTGGCCTAATGTTGGCTAGAATCCATGCCTGGTGTTTGGTGGCCCATCACCAAGTTGCCAGCTTGCCTGCACTTGGCAAGCACTCTGACCCCAATGCTGCTGCTGCCCAACATCAAGATCCTGCTGCACAGGAACTAAATGTGCCAGCTGGCCAGCTGCTGCTGCTTTAGTACTTGCCTGAGGCTGTGTTTATTTCTGCACCAGCTGGTGTTGTTTCCTCAGATAAGGTATAGAGTGGGATAAAGGGCAAGAATACAGTATTGATTTTATTTATGTGTTTAGAAAATTTATGCAACAAGTACAACTGAAGTGATGTTGTTTTTGCCCTGAACCATATTATATTCTCTGAAGTTATGAATGTTAAAACAGTAGGATAAGAAGATAAGGTTTATAATGAAAAGCTTTATTAAATACACTGCCAGTCTACTCTTTGAGGAAGCTGTTTAGAATAGCATTTCTCTTGTTCATTGTTGCTGACTAAACAAACTAATTCAGACTGTGGTAATAAGCAATTTTGCTAATCTAATCAAACAATTTCAGTTCTGGAATCTGTTTCTCCTGAAATTTATGGACAACTTGTTACTAGTTTGGCAAGACATTTGTTACTTCTGGCTTTTCTGATGGGTGTTGCGTTTTAAGCAACAATGATTCTGTAACTTCATTTGGCAGACTGTTTAATGATCTGGTGACTATAATCTTTTCCTCTGGTAGGGATGCTAATGTTTCCTCTTCTGGTATATAAAGGGAGCCTATAAAAAGGAGAGGAGCCAACTCTTTGAGAGGGTAGTTAATAGCATGGCAAGGGGAAATGTTTTTAAGTTGAAGGAGGGAAGATTTAGAGAGTTTGTGGATGCCCCATCCCTGGGAGGCATTCAAGACCAGGTTGGATGGGGTCCTGGGCAGCCTGGTTTCAGATTAAATGGGGAGGGTTGGTGGCCCTGCCTGGCAGGGAGGTTGGAAACTCATGATCCTTGAGGTCCCTTTCAACCTGGACTATTCTATGATTCTCTAGTTCTGTCATTAAGAACAAAGGAAATTGTTTCTGATTCTCTTCTGAATGTTTAACAGGTCATTGTAAAATAGTTGTCAACTCTACCATCAAAATTTACTTTTTATGTGTCTGTGCAGCTCAGTAATTGATCTGATAAAATGACAATGGTTGGAGATAAGGAGTCAGATGAATAGTGTTTTGTCTCTGTGTTTCCATATAGTAACAATGTTTCTAATAGCAAATCATCTGAGTTCTGGAAGAAGCTTGAACAAAACCCCGAAGAAAGCAACCTATATGCTTTATTTAATTTAAATAATTTAAACATCTACTTATTGAAATTTGAGGATAATACAGTATATTTTAAGAATTTCAAAATGTTTCTATAGGCAATACCACTTTAAACTGAAAATTCACAAGTTAGTCACAAAATAGGTTGGAAGATGGCAAACGTGTATGGGAAAGGTGGAGGCTATGTTTGTCTTTTGTGGGAGCCCAAAGGTAGTGTCAAAACTGAAATCACTGCTATAACATATAATCTTACTGTCTTTTATCAGGAAATTCATTCTGAAACCTAGCAATGCAGTGACAATGTCAGATTACTAACTACCACCCCACTAAGATGATCAGTCTACATTTCATCCTTGGATGCTCTTTATAGACTTCTTTAAATAAAGGCTTCCTTGTGGTACAAAGAGCATCCACATTTGCACTGTACAGGCAGGGATTCCCTTGTACCACACAAGGTGTGCTACAGAATTCTTGACTCTTGAGTCACAAGTGCCTTGTCTGACTATCAACAAGCAGTGAGGGAAGAGGCTGTGCTGGTGAATTCAGAAAGTTACGTGTCCCTGCTCACTAGATAGTAAAATGGTCAGTTACTTTACTCAGTATGAAAGAGTCAGTGCACTCCTCATTTTAAAGTTAATTATATTTTGAAATCAGTTATGTGTAATATTTCCTGTAAGTGATAATCCAGCTTAATTTTATGCTGAGTGTGCAAACATCCCATAACCTCCTCTGATCGGTGACAGTGAGTTGGAAGCTCAACTGAAGTTTTTTTCTGTCGTCTTCTTGACAGACTCATAAGACTTTAATACTAAAATGAAGACAAGAATTTAGGATACTAGCTAAAGATGAGGAAAACTTGAAGCTACTCAGCAGCACTTTTGCACTATGTGATGAATAAGAAAGTGATTATGTCTCATTTTTGTAAAGCATACTGTGTAGTAGCATGCCTTTACAGTCAGCGTATGATTAAAAGCTGAAGACTGCAGCCAGTACTGAGCGTGTTAGGCATTCGTAGCACAAATGAGTGTCAGCACACAGCCACCAGTTGACATTCAATTGAGGATTTCAGGATTACTGTCCCACATGTTGCATGTAAAAGAGATTAAACAGCAAGGAATATGGTTAAGGAGGTGCAGGTAAAATGCATGAAAGAAATCCTGTGATACACATCCAATGAAGGAGATTAAATGCTAGTAGATCATTCTTGGCTGTGTGTTTGTGTAGACCCTGCCCTCCTTACTTCCAAACTTGTAACTTGTTTTGCAGTTTTGCAGTATCGTGGGATCCTATTATCTATAATGAGTTTTGTATCAGACAAATGCTTTATCACTTTTCTGTTGTTCAGCCATACAAGCCAGTATAATCAGTTTCCTTGCTTGCTCACTTGGGTGACTTTTTTTTTTTTTTTTTTTTGTTTTGTGCCACAAGAGGGGTAGCAACACTGAAATAAGGGATAATCTATCATATCGTGCTATTTGTTTTCTCTTTTCAATTGTGTAATGCCAAGGGATAGTGCTGGAGGTGCCTGCTGGTTCATGTGGCATTCCAAATCTTCCCACACAGCTCAAATTTCTGGTTCTCAAATAGGGTAACAATTCTATATCTAGCATTTCTGCACATATATTGAAGTCAGTCTTACATATGTTTTTTGTCTCATATTGAAAGAATTTGTACCATTTTGGCTACATACATACTCCACCAATAGTTTGCATATTGTCTTCTTCTGGTGAAGTTTGCCTGTAAAGTAGAAATACATACTTAAATTACAGAAGCAGAGAAACAAAGACAGCTTAAAGCTTAGAGGCTCAATACAGTACAGGTCAGCTAGAGTTTTACTTTAAAGTTGTGGTGTTCTGGGTCTTATGCGAGATGAGATGTGGATGAGAATGTTACAGGCAAGTGTTTTTCCTTGGTCCATTGTTTACTTGCTGCCATACGAGCTAGCTCTTTTCTCTGTTTTGCTTTTATTGTTCGTATCTATCTGCATCACAAGATCTCTAACAGATTTCTTTAAAATTGCATTACTAGAAGAAGGGCTTATCTCAGCCTTTATCTCATCATTATCTGATAGAGATTGGTAGTGTATGGGGGAGTTTGCACAAATTATTAGCATCTCACTGAAAACAACCAAACAGAAAAATACTTGAAGAAATGATTATAGCAAACCCAGCAGGAAATATTATCTTTTGTTTGTGGGGTCTATCATTTGTCCCCATTTTGTTCATCCTTGATTGGATGAAGTTAACATTCTTACCACTAATGAAAACACTGTTACCTGTCTCAGCAGTGCTTTGGTCTTTGTTGCTGTACGATAAATGTGTTGCTCCTATTGACACATTTTCTCACCCCCTCAGTTGATATCTGAGCAGCATTAGTCCTCACAAGCTCTACAGGTGGCGCCTGCTTGCTTCAGGTGCTATGTAAGCACAACAGAAGGATGCTGAGGGACTTGCTGACAAAGTGTGTGCATGCTGTTTGCCTTTCACAAAACCCCGTTTTGGCTAACAGCAGAAGAAACCAATTTTCCTTCAAAAGATCCTTGCAAATATAGTCAAAGTGTAAGGAAGTTTGTGTCTCAATGTCTTTTTGCAGTAGGTGCAGTGAAAGTAAGTAAGGTGTAAGAAAGTGAGTAAGGAAAACTGCTGGCTCAGGCTTCACCTCTATTAACAAAAGTTCAGCCCCTTTCCTTAAAATAAATAAATAAATAAATCCTGCATCAAGTCATGGTTTTAATTTGTAGATGGAGTTTTTATCTCAGTACTGAAGTGCTGAAGCTTTCTGACATCTGAAGGCAGCCTTACCTCATATGGGTGTGACTGCCTGCTTTACTTTCCAAGAGAGATGCTTTAAAGCCCCAGTGTGTTCAGTCCAGATGAGGCCCACATTAAGCTGAATTAATACATATTGAACAGGAGGCTCTTTCTTGGTTGGACATGTGCTTAAAAATGGAACTAAATAAGAATGGGCATTTCCATGTAACTACGTTTTGTTCAGTGCAGTGTATGCTTGTGTTGCATGATTAGCTACTGGGCATTCCAAGTAATACACAGCACTGGAAGTAGGAGAGGAGAGAGTTCTTTATTTTTAAAATATTGGCCTGCCAAATCAGGCCAGCCTTCCTTTGGCTGGTGTTGCAGCCCCTGCCTGTCTTGGCTTGCCTTGGCAGGGCTGTCTCACTGGCATCACGGCCCTTGCCTTGCCTTGGCAGGGCTGGCTAGTGTCATGGCCCGTGCCTGGGTTGGCTGACTGGTGCTGCAACCCCTGCCTGCTTTTGTTGGCTGGCTGGTGTCACAACTCGTGTTCTTTTGGTAGAATCCACATAGTTTGGTAGGGAGGTGCCTCATGACATCCTAAGGCCTTGGTTATGTGACCCTAAGAATATCCTCTGACAACCAAAACATGGCTGCATTGAGCAAGGGGAGTCTATGGCCTGACAGTTGCTCTTACTTATCACCATTAGGATTCTGCGGGGCTCCATTTTAAGACCTTTTCTTTTTAATGTTTTCTCTGTTGATTCCAGTCACCTGGAATTTGTATTAGGTAAATTTGTCCATTGTGCCCTGGCCACCAGAATGGCCAGCTGTACCCTGTGTCAGACCCAGCACTGCCAGGTGAGGAAACTGATTGTCCTGCTCTGCTCTGTGCTGTGTGGCCTCATATCCATCACTAAGTGAAGGTTTGGATGCCACTGCATAAGAAGGAAATAAATCTATTAGAGAGTCCAAAGGAGGGCTACAGAGATGGGGAAGGGTCTGAGGGCATGGTGTGTGAGGAGTGACTGAGGTCCTTACGTTTGCTTAGAGCAGAGCAGGCTGAGGGGTGGCCTGATAGCATCTGCTGCTTCTCAAAGGGAGTGGAGGGCAGTGCTGAGCTCTGCTCTCTGGGGCTTATGGTAGGGCCAGAGGGAATGGCATGGAGCTGTGGCTAGTGGTGGCTTGGGTTGGATGGGGGTTCTGCACCGGAGGATGGTGGGCATGGCCTCCAGCTGCTGCAGCTCAGGGAGTGTTGAAACATCACTCTCAGATGCAGGGTTTGAGTTTGGGTGGTACATTGTGGAGCAAGGTGTTGGACTTGGTGATCCTGGTAGGTCCCTTCCAGCCTGGTTTAATCTGTAACTTTGTGTTCTCAGCTCAGTGAATGTGCGTCCATCTACCTGTCCTCTTGAAATAATCTTCCTCAGTTTTTCTGTATGAGCTTTTAGGTATATCTGATGTTCAGTTTGCCATTGTCTGACAAAGTCTAATTTATTTACTTGTTTCCTTCTTTTTACTAAGGAGTGATCTTTGTCACCCCTGTGGTTTGAGAGTTGAGTCATGTCAAGACACTGAATTAGCCTCACCTTTTATTATGATTATTTACAGACTTAATCATAACATCTTTGCAAATTCAGGTGTCTCTGTGTGCTTTCTTTGAGTGTTAAGTGTGTATTTAAATAGAGGACTGCATCTGTTACAACTAATGGTGTTTTGTATGTATATGTATGTATATATGTTGGCTTGAGGTTGGGTTTCTGGGGAAGCTGGGATAATTATAGAAGTGGTAGAGGAAAGGTGAAGCCATCTGTTTTCTATTGAAAATAATGTAGAGATGAATTACCATTATGCATAGTAAATAATTGTACTTATATTTTACTTCTAAGTTATAGTAGAATATACTGCAGCTTGGAATGCTACTTTTCTTTCAGCTGTGATGAAAGTTCTGAGAGAGACTGAAAAAAAACTCTTCTCTCATGTGAATAGTTGTATACTGTTTCTATTGTATACTGTGTTTTGTTGACTTCAGTAAGAACTGAAATTGCTTCTCTTTGAGTATGTTACCAAATGAGGTCTTGATATCAGAATGTTTAAAAACAATAAAAATAAATAAACCCACAACATTTTCCAAAATAAATGTTTCATGGGATTTATCTCTCTCTGAAAATGGTATATTTTCAGCAATAATTAGTTAGCCAGTGTCATCTTAAAGTGCCTGATTCACTTGAAAGCTAAGTCTTTCATTTGAGTCTTAATTCAGATTACCTTCATGTTTGAGGATATGCGCCTGAGTCTCTCATTTAAGGTTTTAGAGATCAAAGAGTTGCTGTCTAGCTTCAAAGTGTGTTGCTGAAACCCTACATAAACAATTAGAGCTGACTCAGTGTCTCAGGAGCAAGACTTCTTAACATAGTAGTTAACATTTGTACAATTAGAGGTATCTTAAGAGATACTTGGTAGTGCTTACATTGTATAATTATTTGGAGTGTAGTTGTACATCTTATTAATGCAATAAGGTAAAAATTACTGGAAGAGAGAAAGGTTGATTTGTCAAAATATTTTTTTAGGAATGCAGTCAGGATACTGAACCAAGATGTAACTCTTTCCTGTTTGTTTTATTTTCCTTATGAGTTGCTGGGTAATTACGTATTCTGTGGACTATCTGAAAGAAGCAGGGCTTTTTTAAAAAAAATCTGTTTCCCTAGAGCTGTTTTCATTTCATAACACATATACTTGGATTTGATTTGATTAAGTTGTTTAAGTGGATATCCGTAGATTAACTTATTTATTCATGTCATGGAATAGGGATGGTCTGATGCAGAACATTTGGGGGTAGACTAAGACAAAATAATTGCTTGCCACCTGCCTGATCAGGCTGCCTGGGGCCCTATCCAACATGGCCTTAATGCTTCTGTTTGGCTGCCATGTATTCCTGCTACTTGTGTTACCAATAAAGCCGTGGTCAAACTGATCTGATCTCATAACTGGCCTTGCTTGGTCCAAGAATTTGGATAAGGTGGCTTACTGAGATCCCTCCTAAACTGATTTTTTTGCAGTGAACTGCGAATCTCCTGGGAGTGTGTAATGATGTCTGCAGACTTAGATTAATGTTGTGGAAGTGACTAGAATGGAGCATTATCTGTTTATTGTAGACAACAACGTACAGTTAAAATCAACTTTATTCCAACAGCAAATCTCTGCTGGAAAAAGGGAAACAGTTGAAGATGTGATTCAACGGGGTTAATATACCCAAAATACTATAGCTGCCCATAGCCTATGAAACTCTGTGTGTGTTCTGCAAAAATATTTTGTAATTACTTTTATACAGAGGGAAAATGTTGTTCCATCAGTGTTGTAGAAGTTAGCCTGTGTGGCAGTTCTACAAATGGTAGAAACCAAGTGTTTGTGGCCCTTTCTACGCTTTCAGTTAAGACATGGAGAACTTGGCAATTACATTTGCAGTTCTCATGGTCTCTGTCCTGAATCTTTAAAAACAACACCAACTACCCCCATTAGAAAAATAAACTCTTCTTTCTCTGCACAGCAGCAGAGTGGCATTTCTACATTATTTGTCCAGACCTGTGACTCTTAAATTGTTCTGGGTGATAATAAAGGAGGTACTCAATGTGTTACATTTCTCATATCCTTGGGGTTCTGCGGTAAAGTTATAACATGTAATGTCTGTCTGAAATCCTGAAATAATGTGATTTCACGTTACTTTGAGAAAGCACTGTGAATTTTTGTACATGGGTAGTTCAAATTGCTGCTCCAAGCAACAATTTTTTTGTGATGCTGTCATACCACAGAATTATCCCAATTCAAAAATGGATGGAGTGGATCTCAGGAAGCCTTTGGTGTACTGAAAATTGTGTGCCATGAGAAGGCCTGCCAGTAACTTGGCTTCATTGTGTTTACGACAGAGCCACTTACTGCCTTGCTGGCATAGAGCTAGCACAGCAGACTGCCAGACTTGCTGAGCTTCACTGTGCATCAGGGAGAAGCAGCAAGCAAGAGAGGGAGGCTGTGCAAGGAGTTAGAGTCCTGGAAACAGCCTAGTTCTTTTTCCTAGATCATGGCACGGAACATGGACACTTTCCATAATGGAGAATAAAATGGGAATAATAGGTGTAGTCTATTCAGGTATATGCACCGTTGAATTTATAATGTGGTCTTAGCTCATATGAGTTCAGACAATACTTCATTTGATTTCTCAGGAGCAGACTGATAACTGCTTCAAGAATTATAAAACAGTTATCTCTGTCTGTACCTTTACTCACTTGAAATTTGTGGTAGGTTATTTTGGAACAAAGCAGTGAATCCTCATGTCTGACTTTTCAGTAGCAGGTGTAGTGCTTGTCTTTTCTTCCCCCTCCTCTAGATACACACACAACAAGCAAATAGTACTTTGTCTCACAAACCTTTTGCGTGTAGTGCTTTCAAGAGTGTAAAACAATTAAACTTTGTGTGACAAGATTTATAAAGTGCCTTTCATGATTGGTTGCTGTCGCGTGTTTCTGCTTTCTTCACGTATTCAGAAAGACAGTGTCTTTCTTACACTTTTCTTTCTCATTAGTCCTTTTAATCTGACTTTTTTTTATTAGTGAACTGTCTTTCTCTTGTCGTACAGCCAGTGAAATAACTGAGTGTTCCAGGTATGAAAGTCTTAATCAGCTTAAAATAGAAAAATTTAAATTAATTTTTCATGGGTCAGTATGACTTTTCCATGAAGATGAAGCATGAATACTTCAGTTTCTGTAATGCTTTAGTATTGTGACTGTCACTCAGGCTTTTCTTGCTAATCCAATGAAAGACTAATGTGTGGTGATTAAGCACAATACTTCTGGCAATCCTTTAAAACCATATTATGACTAAAAGTAAATTAGTTATGAAAATATTCTGTTTTATTTTAATAAGAAACTCGTTCTATTTTATTTAGAAACAAATATCCAAATCTCTGTAGAAAAGAGTGCTTTAAAGAGACTTTCTTTTATATTTAAATTAGTTTTTGAAAATGAACATCAGAATGCTTTTTGGTAGAACAGAGCAATAATAGCGTAGTGGAACTTCATGCTTAATTAATATTCATCTGAAAGATGTATCAGTTATTCTCCAGATGCATCTAAGAAACAGCATTTTAGTTTGTTAGTGCAAAAGTAGCAAAATAGGCTTCATATAGGATCTATATATTCATGCTATCACTGGTTTTCATAAAGAAGTATTTTGGTATAATTTGCTTTTGACTAAATAGGCTGTTAAAAAGCTATTGGCTAATTTATTACTCTTCTATCAGTACCGCTTTTGCAGAGGTGGAAGAAAGGCAGAGTGTGTGCTGATACATCTGCGAGTTGCTGCCTGGGAGAGGTCTTATTTTCACTCAGTAGTAACAGTGGCACAATGCTGCAAAATTAGTATCCTCACTTTCCCGTGATCACTTTTAAGAGTTTGGTTTGTGGTATTTCAGGTATTACAGAGGTATTCAATGCGAGTCAAAAACTCTTGTTTTATTCCCTGCTGACCACCATTTTCCAAGGATTTTCCTTAACTGCCTTACAACATGTTTTAAATGTCATGAGAATAGCACCTCATATATTTGATGTCAAAACCTGTGCCTTTATGTTTCTTTAGCACATTTTCTATGTATGTACATGTTTTTGTTAGAGCCAATGAGTCAATTATAAAAGCTGACTTTTGAAATTTTGTGCACTGAAGTTTTCTCCAAAAATTATTATTTTTTTTAGGTCCAGATGTATTAGGAGAATGACATGCCATACGGGTCTGCTCTGTTACTTCTTGTCAGTTCTGCTTCTGTTTCTTTCCAGAAAGGAATTCAACCGTTAGCTTTGAAATGATTATTTTTTATTTCAGGTTTACTTTCCTTACTGGCAAAGGCAGCTCTTGTGTCAAATCACATCAAACTTCATGAAAATACTAAAATTTAATCTAGAAGAGAAAGTGTAGAGGCTTTCTTGTTTCTTCTGTGCCACGTGACAGATGTGTGAATTTGAAAATGCTATTTCTCTAATTGAAGACGCCTCCATAAAACCAACAGTTCATCATTACCCCATTACACATTGCTTGTTAATGTCTTCATGATTTTATCGATATCTCTAAATATGCTTCTAAATACAGTTACTGTACTTGATAATGTAGTATCTACCACTTTTTTTATCTGCTAGCATCTATTGTATGAAATTTGAATGCAAGTGCTAGTGGTACATGATACCTACAGCATCTGTGGTCGGTGCGTAAGTTCTCTGAAAGCTGAGAAATACTTCGTTGTATGTATGTATGCAGTTCTTGTAATAGTTAGTATAAAACTTTGCAGCCAGAACTTGATAATCCTTGTGCGTCCCTTCCAATTTGGGATAGGCCAACTGTTTGTATGTGAATTAGTTTGTTCAGTGTGCAGTCAAGCCACAGATGTTCTTAAATTTTATTTAAAGCTCTGCATTTTACAACAGCAATTTGGCATGTTTAAAATTCAACAAAAAGTAAAATGCAGTCAAGTCACTCTTCAGTGCTGACGAGAGAGTCTGGTCTTTGTTTAATGCATGTGGTAGAAACTTGATAATTTGTGCTTCTCATATGTCCACTCTAATTCAGACCCAACATTCAGCATCTTCATTTTTTCCTGAGAAAATAATTTACAACTGTTCTCTATTCTCAAGTCTTCCATGGCTGTTTTCATATTTTGTAAGCTCGATCATCACATATGTGTGACTGCAGAATGTAATAATTGAGAAGCAAATAACCCAGAAGTACATTCTCCCAAATTACCATGCTATTTTCAGAGTTTTTCATTCAATCTGTAGTTAACTCAGTTTTTACTGGGAAATTTCCATGAGGTATTAAAATGTTTACGTATTACACACGTTAATTGCTCTTGAAGTGAAAGTAAGCCAAATTTCTGACAACTGTGCACTTAAACTTGAGTGTGTTCTGCTTAAAAAGTATTTCCTTAAAAAACAAACAAACAAACAAAAAAGCAACAGAATCAGAACATTCTGAAATATTGCTCTAAATAGTGCTTTTTCTTTAATTTGGGGGGGGGGGTTAAAAAAATAAATAAAATTCTGTACTGTTCTTGTTTGAGATTGAGATGGTTTCCAGCCATTCAAGTGGTTAACTTAATTACACTGATCAAATTTATCATCTCGTGAAGTAGCTACTTGAGGGTATTAAAAGGCTTCTGGGTTATTAGGCAACGTGATGAGCTTAATGTATCGGATCCCTTTAAGATAAAGCTTGCCAAGTTCTACCTCACAATTTGACTTTCAATCAGATGGGAGGTCTTTAATTTTGGCTGCTCGTTGCAGAGTCATATTGGTGTTGAGGCTGCATTGGTGGACTGTGGATCCTTATGGCCTGGGTCAATGCTGGCAATTCTGAAGGCCAGTAACTCAGAGCCCAGTGAGTCAGACAACTTCTGGCTGCAATTGCTCTCCTGCTGCTGAAACCTCTGTTTTCTGAATTTCCTGTGTTTCCTCCTTCTGTCTTCCTTTACTTTATCTCTTCAGGGCAGAGCGGTGGGAATTGGATAGGTGTGTTGACTACATCTCTGCGGTGAACTGAAGTACTTTCTTAACAGTGTTTCAATCCTGGAGTATAAATGAGAATGATAGTGTAATAGAGGACTACTTTAAACTGTGATAGTGTTCAGACTGAAATACCTGTAGTTTTGTGACCAGAACAATGATTTCATAGATGGTGTTTTTGGCCATAACAAAAATGACTGCTTCCTGATGCTGGAACATGATGGCTTCAGCAGGTGGTGGCTCACACAGGTGATATGCAGGTACTTCATGACCATTCTTATGAAAGTCCTGTAACTGATTCTAGTCTTCCCAGATTTCATCCCACAGGTTATCGATGCTTCCTCATGTCCTGGGTCTCTGAAATGAATGGTGATGGGGCTTGTCCTCAGAGCAGTGATAGGCATGTTCTGCTGTGTCCAGAAGCTTTCATGTAGTGCTAGGTTACCTGACTGTGTTCAGAATGACAGATGGTAGCCACCAGGAAAGTAGTGCAGATCTCTCGAGTAGAAGAGTAAACACTAAGTGCTGTGATACTAGCTATATACGGGGACAGCGTATTTTTATTTATTTATTTATTTATTTTGTGGCAAGCCTGTCAGCATACATGGGAGAAGGGTTAATTCTTGAATTGGGCTTTGATTGTCATGTGGTAGCTTAGTATTAGGTATTGCATGGGTGTGTTGCAGTAGAAATATGTAAGTGCAGCAGGTATTTGTTATCTCTTGAACTAGTGCTTGCTTCTGGTTATGACAAGTGACAGCATATATTTTCTCCTCAAGAACACTGCTGTATTATTCACTCAAATCACTCTGCAATTTTGCCTTCTGTATTACATGCATAAGCATGCAGTGTTAGAAGACACTTACAAGACATCTTAATAATAAGGTATGACCTTTGCTGCCACGCTGTAAATCTCATATAGGTCTTGCTTTGTCTCCTGGTTTCATCCATCCCATCTCAGAAGCTCTTGAGTGATATTGGACACAAATATATGTGCACCCAAATCAAACCCTCTGGTTTATTGAACATATTTCATCTGTTATAATGGGATTTTTGTCACTCAGTACATCAATAATCCATTCTTACACTTGAAGTGCCTTATTTAACATCTTTATTTCTCTGTTTAATCTGCAGTGTCCTTTAAGTAGTATTTGTTTTGGGGGAAAAAAAAAACAACAAAATTTTGCTGGATTTCAGCAACAAATGTAAAAGTGGGATTTAGTAATTAACAGTTATATCTAATGCAAAGAGAAGCACAAATATTACATTTTGATGTACTAGTGAATACTGAAAATTCTGTTTAGTCTTAAGAGAATTTTGGCTGGGTTTTATTTGTGACAATATACTGCTACACTTACGGTCATATGAAAAAAATGATAGGAGGTTAGATAAGCTTTTTTTGGTGTGTGTATGTGTAATAAAGCTGCCACTGAAGTAGATAAGTAGTTTGGATTTCATCTTTTTCCAGAATCATGGACTGAAACACTAACATTTATTTACTGAAATGTGCAGAAAGATCCTTCATAGCTCTGCCTGAAGTTTTTTTAAGTTGATGAATGTAACGTTCCTAAGTAGTCCTCAGAATCCCTTGGGTTTATTTATTTATTTATTTATTTGCATCCTGATATATAAGAAATGCTTATTCCTTGCTATTTATTTGCTTGTATAACTTTTCTTTTTCTTGCTCAGCTCTTTCTGTATTATTCTTTTTTATTTTTTAAAAAAGTCATTTATGTATAGTTTCTTTTTCTGTGAAACATAAACATCTTTTCCTTAATATCATATTATATACTTACAGTAGAACTTCAATTTTAGCACAGAAAGGAAAAGTACTGAAAATATGGAAACAGTTGTTTTCTAATCATTTTAAAAGCTTTAGATTTAGAAGCTGAACATTTTAAGAAGACAGAGGAGGTTGGTATAATATCTAAGGAATTAGAAATGTTGCAGAAATCCAAAAGGGGTGTCTTGGGAACTCATCATAGATGTTTGAAATGAAGCCCCACTGTAGCCAATGAAAAGACACTGCAGTGAGGTCTTTTAGTCAAGCTTTAGGCAAGATTGGGTCAGCTCTTGGAGTCATGTGGGAAAGTGGGAGATCACCTCTGAGATCATCTGGTCTTGCTTCTTGCTCAGAGCTGGGTCAGCTGAAGCAGATGGCTCAGGACAGGGTCTGTTTGGAAAAATCTTGAATAATTCCAAGGCTGGACACTTCACAGCCTCTGTGGTTAAAGCATGCCAGTATTTGGCCTCCTTCACAGCAAACCGCTTGATAGCACATCTCAAGATGACCAAAAGTAAGACTAGGGCAATTTATGCCTATAATTTCTCATTATCCTACAAGGAGTAAAACTAAAACTAATCAAATATTCTTGGTCACTGACAGAGGAGAGCAGTATTGCTCAGAGTTAATTTTTTGTAGATTGCATATAGTACAGGAAAGTGTAAAGACTTCTTTGCAGTGTTGGACACAAATGGGATCTTGGTGCTGGTGTGCTGGCAGAACGTAGTGGAGAGGAAGGCTGTGCACAGACCTTACTGACTCAGTTTGTATAGGGAAAAATAATAGGTCTGTAAAGGGTAAGGACAAAGTGTTTGTATTTCTCTCATGTAAAGGGAGTTTGGAAAGGTTTTAATGTTATTTGGAAGGAAGAAGGAAGGTAAGAACATTTAAACAGTGTTTTTAACATGCTTGAGGGAAGGAACTTAGGTGCCAAGAATCTCAAAAGAAAAAGGATTGCAGTAATTATTGTGGTTCAGATGGAAGAGAAATAGACTTACATTCTGCTTCTGTATATTTTCCAGGTGTTCATATCCCTCAGGTCTCCTCTAAAAACCTATCTTTCTCTGCAAAAGGAAGCATAATGGAATGTGTTTGACAGGATAGTGGTTCTTTGAATTCAATTTTTCCCCACAACTTTTGTACTGGAAGGTACCTTCTGAAAATACCAGTTTTCAAAGCTCCATTATTTTGAAGAGCATTTAATCATAACCATGAGGAAGAACATACCTGTTATGTGCCTACTTTCAAGCCTTCTGCTCGAACAGACAAATTGTCATACAGGAAAATATTCTGTATAGAATAATGTCAGCTGTTGAATGATATTGTCCAAAGCAATTAATGTTTTGATTGACAGTTTTAGACATTATGTAAAATACGCTCTTAGTGAGAAATTTTGTTCGATATTTTCTCATCACTTGTACTCTGAGCGAAAATTGTGGTGTATCCTGATGTTCATGACTTCTACCTTGCATGCAGTCTTTCAAGGTAAGAGCAAGCTGTGTGTGCTTTACTCTATATACATAAAATGGTTGTCCACAGGGAGCTGCAAAGGTTAGTCTTTTATCCTGCTGTGTTTCATTTACTTTTTTTCAGCCTTTAAAGAATACTAATAAAAAATCTGTCTATATGTCTATATAACATACTAATATGGTGTCTATATAAAATGCTAATAAAAATAGAAAATTTATTTTTGTTTGCATTTCTGCTGTAAAAACAAAACAACAACAACAACAAAACAGCCAAACTTGCTGTTACTAGTCTAGGATTTCATAGAGTAGAATCACCAAGGCAGGAAAAGACTTTTCAGATCATTTAGTCCATCTGTTTGCCTACCACCGTATCTCTTCCCTAAACCCATGTCCCTTAGTACACAATATCTAAATGTTTCTTGAATGGTAAATGTATTGGTGTGTTGAGCTATGACTTTATATAAAGTGCCGTTTTATTCTGAGAACTGAAAATTATGTGTACTATGTGACAATGGAGTCCCATGGAATTAGACAACAGCATATATATTTAAGTGGCATAAAATTGTGTTAAGAAAATGACTTGTTAGAATGGCAAGTCTTTCCATACATCTAAAATATCACATTAAAAAAGAAAACCAACAACTTGTGGTACTAATTACACACAGGAGTGGAATTACAGTAAATTTAAAAGTTTGCACATCTCTCATTTTAATGGATGCTTCATTATATTCACTGTTTTTGAGTAGACATCATCTGTTTTATTCTTTAATCTTGAAACCATAATGCCTGTGCCATATGTTGTGTTGCCTGGGTAGTAAGTAGACAAGGAAAACTTCTGTACTTTGCTTTAAACAGCAAATTCCACTTTTTTCCTTTCCCCAAAGAAGCAGAAATTAGTTTGAAAGGACTCCTTTGAAAGCCTAAGAATGACAGGGGAATTTGTAATGTGTTCTGTGTGGTTTGGGGTATGTGAGTGGAGTTCTTAGTTCCTTTGAACTAAACAATTATAATAGAATTGTGCAAGATGTTAATAAAGAGATGTTAATATTTTGTAAGGACTGCCTGAAATGTCTGGAGAATCAGAGTAAAGGACCACAGAATCTTGGTCCTGATTTGCAAAGGGATGCTGTAGTCAAGCTTTGCATGACTATTTGGCAAGCTTTGTGTCTCTCTTGTTAGAATATGCCTATCTTACTTTCTTTGAGAACCAAAAAGTAATCTTTGCTTACAAACTGTTACTTAAAAAGGCATGATAAATAGGGCTCAGAGTTGTCCCTAGTAAGATATTAATTGCATATGAGACCAATGCATACAAATGCATTCTTTTACTGTGATTCTTTGATGCAGTTTTGAGCAATGCATTTGCTGAGTCTGTAAAAAGTTTAGCAGTCCAGATCTATATTGACATTGGAACATTTCACATGTATTGGAGTTACAGCGTCAGTGGGTAAAGGAAGAGCAGCTGACATCATCTACCTGGACTTGTGCAAAGCATTTGACACTGTCCCACATGACATCCTGATTGCCAAATTGGAAGGAAAGAAAAAAAGAGGATTTAATGTATGGACCACTCCCTGGATGAGGAATTGGCTAGCTGGTCACTCTGAGAGTTCTGATCAATGGCTCAACGTCCAAATGAAGACTGGTGATGAGTGGCGTTTCTCAGGGATTGGTGTTGGGTCCGGTGTTATATAACATCTTTGGAGGTGACATGGGCAGTGAAATACAATGTACTCTCAGCAAGTTTGCACTCAACACCAAGCTGAGTGGTGCAGTTGACACATTAGAGAGAAAGGATGCCGTCCAGAGGAACCTGAGTAGGCTTGAGAGGTGGGCCCATGCCAACCTCATGATGTTCAGTAAGGCTAAGCGCAAGATCCTGCATCTGGGTTGGGGCAATCCTGAGTACAGATACAGGTTGGGTAGAGAATGGCTTGAAAGCAGCCCTGAGGAGAAGGATTTGGGGGTGTCTACTGATGAAAGATTCAACATGAGCTGGCAGCGTGCACTTGCAGCCCAGAATGCCAGTCATATCCTGGGTTGCATCAAGAGAAGACTGACCAGAAGGTTGAGGGAAGTGATTTTGTGCATCTACTCTGCTCTTGTGAGGCCCATCCTGGAGTACTGTGTCCAGTTCTGGAGCCCTTAGAAGAAGGATATAGAGCTGTTGGAGCAGGTCCAGAGGATAGTCACAACGGTGATTAAAAGGAAAGCTGGGGTGGGATTTTTTTTTACATAATAGCATGTAGTGATGGAACAAGGGGAAATGGTTTTAAACTGGAAGAGGATAGAAGTAGGCTAGATATTAGGAGGAAATTCTTTACTGGTAGGGTGGTGAGATGCTAGGACAAGTTGCCCAGAAAGGCTGTGGATGCCCCCTCCCTGGAAGCCTTCAAGTTCAGGCTGGATGGTGCTGTGAGGAACCTGGTCTGGTGAGAGTTGTTTTTCACTTATTTGGCTTATAGATCTGTGTCCTTATTGTTTTCAGCAGATCTGCATTTAAAAGTGTTTATACGCATAACAACAAACTCTCCCATCAGCTGTAACACTTTTTTAGGGGCTGGTCTGTATTCTTGTCCAGTTTTCCTTTGTGCTGCTTATATGTGTATTGTAGTTCTTTTGTTTGCTCCTCAGATTCTGTACCATTTCAAGTTCAACTTTAGCTTTCCTTATGTCATCTCTTGAAACAGACTTTCTCTCTCCCAAATCACTTCCACCTAATGTATACTGCTTTCTCCTATGCCAGTTCAGTCAGGAGCAGGTCATTCATCCATGCAGGCCTCCTGCCACCTTTGTTTGACTTCTTGCTTGTCAGGATAGACTATTCAATGGCTTGAAGGAGGTACTCATTGAAAATCAGCTAGCTGTCCTGGATGCCTTTATCCTTAATGTTATCTCATGGGATTCTTTTAAGATGGTCACTGAGCAGGCCAAAGTCTGCTCTCCTTAAGTCCAAGTATAGCATCCTACTTTTTGCTTTCTTCCTTCCTTTCAAGATCTGCAACTTTAGCATCTCATGGTTACTGCAGCTAATTCTGTCTTGCACATTGCCAACCAGAGCAGGACTTTTTTTTTTTTTTTTTTTTTTTTTTAACATGAAGGTTGTGAGTAGAGCTTTACATCAAGTCTGTTTGAGCTGAAGTTTGCACTTACAAGTCAACACAAAAGGGAGGAAAATAAGTTTATGGCATATTCTGATCTCATAACAAATTTCCATCTCTTTAAAGATTTTTATTAAGTTTTATTTAGGTGGAGGTTTCATTAATTCTATCTATTTTTGATTGCATCTCTTCTGCTAGACACCAGTAAACATAACACATTGTATCAGTTACTTCAACTGTTAACATCTAATATCTTGTCTACTCTTTCATTTTGGTAGCATAAATGCAATTTGCAGGTAATTGTCCTGATACTGATTGCTTTGACACTGAGAACAGCAGGTATGCCCTATAGAAAAGAGAATAATCTTCCCTTCACTTTATGTATTTGTTTATTAATAGCCAGTTAGCGCAGTGGCCACTAAAGTAAAATGGGTAGCACAGTGTTTTTTATTAGATAGAACTTTTTTCACCAGAACCTGAAGTTCTCAAGTTGCAACTTTTGAATCCTGCTAGAAAATTGATTCTGCTCTTACATAATTCTGCTCTTACTGAAGTCCCATAGGCTTGTATATATTCAGTCTTATGGGGCAGTCTTAGACTTGCTCTGCCCTTACAGGGAGCAAAGTCTGCCAAAGTTTATGCCAGAGTCTGATTCAGCTAAATTAGCTGTGGAAGAAGAATGCCTTTTGATATTTCCTAGTGAAAAAGATGAGTGTGTGTGTGTGTGTGTTAGGGGGGAGAGAGAGGAAGTAGCATATATGGTTAAATTGTGACTAAGCTAATTTTCTTAGGGTGAAGGTGTTTTGCTAGTGACAGTTAGGTAAGCAAATGCAGAGATCTTGCACTGAGACACTGAGAGATGGCAAACTGATCTCAATAGTGACATTAGTTTTTGTTGTTGTTGTTGTTGTTGTTGTTTTTTGCTTCCAGTTGAATGAAGAAGGAAGCAACAGGAAAAAGGGGAAGAAAGATCTGCGTTAGTAATGGTTGACTTGTTTTCACAGGTTTGATAGGTGTTTCGAAATCCTCAGATGCTATTTTCTGTGTCTTGTGATGTCATAACATAGTACATCATTATTGATATTTTTTCATGCTCCTCTGTAACTACTTAGCTGCATATCTTTGTAAATCCGCTTGATGAACTTGAGACAGCATGCATGCATATGCATTAGAAAATTTATTTATTCCTTCACTCTTTTCTATTTGGTTTTAGTAGTTTGAAGACTATTGAATTTCTTAGTATAATTGACATCGAGACATGTTTCTTATTTTGTAAACATAAGCAAATACTGAAATTCTTACAGCTTACAATTTCAGCTTTGCATCTTGGTGAAAGGAAATAGTAGCTGAAATTAATAATTATTTAGCTAACAATGTTGTAGGTCAGAAGGGTTTTCTGCTTATAAAAAAAAGTGGGAAAATCAGAAATGGTATGTTGGGAAAAGGCTACAAGTTTCACTTACGAGTAACTACCAACCACACTACTTGAATGCTGTGCATTGATTGGATTGATCTTGAGTCATACTGGTTATTGAAAATGCCTGCAAACTGCTAAAGGCCAAATTTTGGCCTGAGCAGATTTTTGATAAGATATAATGTATGAGATGTTTCTTATCACATTTAGGTTCTCAGTAATTAATAGCTAGAGAACTAAGCCAGAAATAGTGATGCATTTGCTTTTGGAAGAAAATAATTAAAAAAAGTTGTGGCCTGCAGTGAGAATGCTGTTGACTATCTGACACCAGCCATTCTCTCAAGAAGTTTAAATCGTTACATTAACTTGTACAGGATTAGAGGCTTGAAACAGAAATGACCTGTATACTTTTTATTCCAGTCTAAATGTTCACCTGGAACATTTAAATCCTGTGGCATCCTACAGCACAGCAGCAGGGGAAAAATGTCAGCTCTTCTCATATTTTGAGCCTCTGGAGGCACTTACCTGCAGCTTCTGGGCTGTTCTGTGCTCAGAGTGCCATTGTCTTGGATTCACCTGAGTTTGTGAAGAAGCAGGAAGATCCTGTTTATTTCTACAGAAACTACAACAGATACAGAACACAGTAATGCTATGTGAAGTGTGACATCATTATACGATGTAGCTGAGAGTAAATTCTCATCTAAAAAACATAGTCACCATCATTAGTTGTACATATTCACCAGCCGTGAACAAAAGCCTGCATGTCATGCTCGTAAGAATTTTCACCAATGGAGGTGACCCGTTGCTACCACTACTGAAGTGTACCACCCATCAGCTCACTGTGCTCACATCTGCTCTTTGGTCTCCATAGACATTGAGCAAGCATCAATGAATCTCAGCAGGTGCAATTTTTTCCTCATGGAGGAATTCAGTGACACACCTTTGCTTCATATTCACTTTCACATCAGACACCAGTGTGTCAGTCTGTCCTTCTGCTAACATCTATCACACAGCAACAAAATGTGATGGAATAGTGTCAGGGATGATCGACTTCTATTGCCATATCACCAACATCCACCTCCAGCATTGTGGGCTAACATAAAATGGAAAGTATTATTTTTGGAGCATCTCCTGCTGTTAATGCCTATATTAATTTGATGTATAGAGTGAGGCTCAGATTTTGAGTTTTAGTTTACTGAGGACTTTTCACAGGAGTTAGAGTTTGGCACTTCAGTTTATAGAATGTTAATTATATTTCAGTTGTTAATTCTATGCCACTTAGAGACACAGGCCCTGCAGTATGTGCCAGCATAACAGCAACTGGTCTTGAGTCCCTTTTTTATGCTTTGACAGAAGTCAGAGTTCTGCTACAGAAACTCCTACAACTGCTTTAGTGTTGTGCTTTTATGCTCTTAGGTCAGCTTATTTACAATTTTTTTTTAGTATTTATTTATTTACAAGTCTGTTTACATCAAGACATTTTTTTTCCCCACTCCTCTTTATTTTAGAGAAGCTTCAAGTGGCCTCCTTGAAAGTAATGCTGAAGGCTTCACAGTGTCTTTTCAATACCCACTAGCAAAAAGCTGCATCTTTGCATGGTCTCAGGAGAGAATCTTTATGATGCAGTAAAGTTCAGCAAAACCTTCTCTGAGGTGCAAGAGAGTTCACTGATGGTGTGTTACCTCTGTGGCTCCAGAACACTGTTCTAGTTATATATTCAGTATCTAATCAGTTTGGCTGCCTGGTATGTATAACCAGCTGCTCTCATGGTTCACTTATAGCCTCCAGATATTGTGCTGGTTCTCCTCGAATGACCCTGGCACAGATTTCATTCAAGATCGCACCCTCACCTGCAGAGATGCATACATTCATTTTTCATATTACTCTGAGACTATGTAATCTCTGTGTTATACCTTTTTAGACTGCTTCTCCTGGGTCTGTAGCAGACTGATATGCATTTAAAGTTCTAAGAGGTTCAGATTCAATTTTCTGGAAAAAAACATATGTAGCGTGTTACTTCTGCACTTGTAAGTGAAAGTAAAGCAAAAGTGTGTTGTAGTAGCTGTCTATAGCTGCTTGAGGTGCAATTACAAGGGAGCTGCAGTCATCTCAGTACTGCCAGATAATGTAATGGGGGAATTGTCTCTGGCAGTTCAGGGAACCTGCTTTGGCAGGGGGGTTGGACTTGATGATCTCTGGAGGCCCTTTCCAACCTCTACTATTCTGAGATTTTCAGAAAAATATCCTTTTCTTCCATAGAAAACTGTAAGTGATGAAGAATCCATTTACTTAATTGGGAGTACATAAGCATAAATGGAACATGAGCTAGGCAGAGGATACCCAGGAAGGCCTCAGGTTTATTTTATGGTTGGGTGGTGCATGAGCAGTGAAGTCAAATTATAGCTCCAGCCTATAGGAGCAAAATTCCAGAATTAAATAAATGTAATGAAAAATAATTCTAGTTAGATGAATAAACAGCATTCTTTTCTAATAGAAAACTGTTCAGGGGACAAGCAAGTTTTAATCTGTCTTTAAATCTGAGAACTATCTGTATCTAGTTTTGTGGAATCTAAATCTACTGGTATGTGGTGCCTACATACAGACATTACAATATTGTCTGCCTGACATTGTCAGTTTCTACTTAAAAACTACTGGAAGGATTCTTATTTTGAGGGGATGCATTTTTATTTTTTTTAATAGATGAAGTCCAGGAAGGATGATAGCTGGGGGGGAAAAGTGCTTTTTGTTCTTTTGTGGAGTAACATGTAGCTTTGACCAAGCTTTAAAACTCAGAAAGTGTATTTCCTGATGGTGATCAGTCTAATATTGGGCATGGGAGCTAAAGGCAGGAAGGCTATTTTCTGTGCTGTAAGAGAAAGTTGTACATTCATTTGATCATCTCTTTGAAGAAATAGTTTTCTAATGCTGAAAACACTTTCCTGAATAATGTAGTGTTTTCCAGACTTCATGCCTTTACTCATCCAATTTCATGAACCTTCTTAGAGCCCACTTTTGTCTCACATGTGATGGAGCAGACCACTGACTGCTAAACAGGGACTCCTCTGAGTAACAGATAAATATAGAAAGGCTTCAGGCATTCAGTGAAATGTATTTCATCTTATGCTGAAGGAAAGAACTTAATCCTTAGCAAGTTGCATGGTTGTAACAGATAAAATTAAGTTACTTAAATATCACTTTCCTTGTGAAAACCTGCTTTATTGAGAGCAGCCTTTGAAAATAATTTTGTTGGAATGGTATTTTCACATGGGAATGTGATCCATTTAGCAAATGATCCTGTGTGATTATTGACCTACTAAATGATTGTTTAAACAGTAAACTTATAAATATACATATGTTTTATTTACGTAAGTGTATTAGCTGATTTTTTTAGATATCTTTTTAAAAGCGCTGAAGTATATGTAACCAGTTATTATCAATAACCATGCTTTTCTTTGAAGTCAGAACAGAGCTACTTTAAAAATGGAGTGGAGATTTTTAAATGATTCAGAATAACAGGCACCTTAGAAATACATATTATTTCACTCCATTCTTTGCAGAATACCCTGTCAGTGAACTAATGGCAGATTTGTTATGTGAAGAACCAGGCTCCTGTTTAATGCCCTGTTCCAAATTTAAATGCGTACTCTTAAGAAGGAAAAAAAGTAGGTGAAAAAAAATTGTTGCTCAAAGCAAATTTTTTTTTTTTTTTTTTTTTTTTTTTTCCCAGTTCTGGATTTAGAAGAATATGTAGGTGTCTCTTCACTTAAAATTTGCAATTTTTCTTATTTACTGTCAGCTAAGAAATAGGGAATTAACTTTTCCTGTAAGTTGGCCAAGGAAAAAAAAAAGGGGGGAAAAAGAAAAGGATCTATTATTATATTGATTTATATATTTCTTTTTGAGACTAGAGATGTTCATCTTTCAAAACAGTTTTGTTTTGTTTTCCAGATGTCTTTTCATGTTCTTTCATATTAGAAAGCCGTATGAGCAGTATAGGGAATTAGTACTGGTAGTAAGGTAATAGGAAGTGTTCTGCTCACAGCCAGACAGGTACCTGGGTGCAGTCTTAGTGAATCTAGAAGACAGGGGTGGCACAGGCAGCACAGGAAGTGACCTTTAATTTTGGAAGTACTCCTTGGTAATTATAAAATGAAAAAGTGAAGTAGTTGGGGAGTACTTTGGGTTTTGCAAGCCATTTGCCTTTGACTGTTTTAGCCCAAAAAAGGAGGAAAAATGTGTGTATGCTCAGCAGCTTTGAACTGGTACACGTTCAGTTAAGTATGGATATATGATGTATAACTGTACTTTGGTGTTAAAAGTTTATAGGATTTTTTTTGTTGTTGTTCAGGCAGTGTTGTTAGAAATACACTCTGTGTTACAGTTTATCTTTGCACTGTTTGTGGACCAGCCGTTCAATACCACAGATCTTTGTACCAGACCAGAAGCCTATATCACAAGGAACATTTTCACTGTCCACAACAGGCCACAGGTTTCCTTGCCTCGCTTCAGTTCCTGACAAGGGCGTATCAAACTTATTTTATCTGACCTTAAGCTTGCCCGGAGCTCTGCTACCACTTGTTCAACTCTAGTAGCAATTGTGTAAAAGACAGGTAATTGTTTCCTTATCCATTTTACTTGTAGTTGAGTTTTGTAGGGTTATGTAGTGAAAAGAATTTTTCCTTAGAATTTCATACATTTTTATTACTAATAATGCAGTAGGATCAACGTGTTACCTCTGCGTAGAATGAAATATCACTGGGATACCGCTTAGAGGAGTAGAGGCATGCAGTGACTGAAAGGAATAAAAAAATTCAAGCATAGAGAATGATATGCAGACCCTAGGGCTATAAAGAATTCACCAATATTCAATTACTGATCACAGAGGGAATGAACTCTTTGGAATAAAGTAAAATTGGTTTTATGAATTAGGAAAAAAAAAAAGAAAAAGAAAAAGAAAAAGAAAAAGAAAAAAATCTATCCAACACAGGAAGCATAGGAAAGAATAATAAAAAGCATATTAAAGTTAGATAGAAGTGGAATTGCAGATCAAAGAAGAGCAAGTTCTGTTTTCTTACCTACAGCACCTTATGTTCTACATTTTCCTCTGTTTCAGTTATTCTGGTTGCAGCTAATGAGAACTTACATGAAATAGCACATGGTATAATATAATGTATATAAACAGGATGTGTAGGAATGTAATTGTGTGATGAGATACTTCAGCAGAATTCCAAGACAGCAACTTGGTCTTGCCTTAACTTTGCAGGACTGCGTAAGTATGTTCCAAACAAAAACAAAGAAACAAAAAAGGATAATCTAAGCAGGAGCGTTGTTGTTTTTTACTCTTTTTATTTTGGTAACACAGTGAGGTTTGCTGATGAGCTATCCACATGAATCTAGTCATATTGAAATAACTGAGGAAGCTGCAAATTGAAGGATAGGGGATATGAGAGTTGATTTGGATTCTTGCCAGCGGTAGCAAGGAAGTGATCATCCCCCCTGTAGTCAGCACTGGTGAGGCCACACCTCATGCTGTATTCAGTTTTGGACCCCTCACTACTAGAATGACATTGAGGCCCTGGAACATGTCCAGAGAAGAGTAGTGAAGCTGGTGAAGGGTCTGGAGCACGAGTCTTACGAGGAGCGGCTGAGGGAGCTGGGTTTGTTTAGTCTGGAGAAGAGGAGGCTCAGGGGAGACCCAATTGCTCTCTACAACCTCCCCGAAGTAAAGTTTTGGTGAGGTGAGGGTTGGCCTCTTTCCCTGTGTAACTGGTGATAGGACTAAAGGGAATGACCTTTTGTGGGGAGATTCAGGTTGGAGTTTAGGAAAAACTTCATATTGAAAAGAGTGGTCAGGCACTGGATCAGGCTTTCTAGGCAGTTACTGGAGTCTCACTGTCCTACGTGGTGTTAAAGAAATGTTTAGATGTACTAAGGGGCAGTTTTTTAGTGGAGAAATACAGGTGATAGGTGGACTGTTGAACTTGGAGGTCTTTTCCAACCTTGGTGATTCTATGATTTATCTTGCAATTGAATTACAATGGAATCTAGAAGCACAACTTATCTAAAAATGTTCCACTGCACTGGAACTTTTAAAATCAATATTATGTATTATCAGTATGTATTTTTAACCATCTTGCATTTGTATAGGGCACAAACATTTTTTTTTTTCAAGTGTTTTTTTTGCTTATGATCTACCTGTTTTGCCTTTGTCTTCATTATGTGGAAACACTGAATATGCATAAATAATTTTTTAATAGCGTAATCATAATTTCAGTAAATAATAAACAAACATAACTAGTACCTATCTATTTAAAGCTTACTGCAAGATTTGTTAATGTAGCTCTTGCATCAAACCTTCCCTTTTCACCAGATTCCTTTAGGTACTTCTGTTAAGGAACAAGAAACAGAATATTCTTAATGAATGAGAAGGTATTTATGAAGGACTCGACAGGAAAGTGTTTCAGCTCTTCCTTAAAGAAATGACATATGGACTTACTGAGTTGAGCCCTTGTAAAAGTCAAATGTGCGGCAATCATAAATTAAGTTAGTAGTTGCACATTTCTAGTTTTATGACCAATTGCTTTTGAATTTCCATCCTGTGTTTTCTGCCATATAGTAACTGACTGAAAAGTTGTGCTGAAGCACAGATAGAAGGGCAAAAAAAGTTTCAAGTTGGGTAATGTTGTATCCCAAAAATTAAATTCTCAAATATTGGAAAATATCTTGACACTATTTTATTAGTTATTGATAATGTTTACTTACAATAACTTAGTTGATGTGGGTTGTGAGAGTCGTCCTTATGGGCACCCTAGCATGGTCTTCTGTGTGTTCATTATGAATTTACAGTATTACACCTTAATGTCTTGCATTTGTATTTGAGCCAGGCATGGCAATCTTTTGTCTGTTCAATTTTTTTTAGCTATATCATCAGGTTTAATATTTGCTTAATTCTTACTGGCCTTTATCATAGCTGTTAGCTCAGTGGGGAATACAATATCACTTCTTGATAGTAAAGATTGAATGCTAGCATGGGCAAAACTCCTTGTTCTGTAAGTATTTTATAGCTATACTTATTAAACACATTGCACATAGTGTGCTTTACAGTAATCGGGAAAAGCATAACTGTTTTGGTGTGCTATTCCGAGTTAACAATACCATAAATATTCTTCTATAGGAGGTTAACATACATAGTATGCAGAATATGTGGTATGCAGTTTGTCTCTGCAAACTTCAAGGAGAATATAATGACTTCATAACATTTTTAACTTTTGAATAGAAAAGGTAGGGATGTGAACAGTATCCTGAAGAGCAAGAATATTCGCTGAGGAAAGAAAGTAATCTATACCCTGAACATGTTCAAAAGTTTTTCTTTGATTTTAGAGTAATGTAATAATCTTCCTAATAACATAATTGCTACAACCTGAAGCTACAGGAAAGAAACTGTGAACTGAACTACAAATAGTAATCATATTACCTATAGCTGGAAAAACAAAAAACAAAACAAAACAAAAAGCTTTTGAGAGTTCGGCATTGTAATGTATTTCCTAAGAACAAACCCAAACTGAAAAAAATTTATTGGAAGTGATTGGCCATTGATAGGTTCTTTATTCATTGGTTTTATCAAACCATTGTACTGGTAGTGGAAATGCTAAGTTACTGCCTGAACCAGTGATGAAGCATGTGGTGGGAAGGCAGCGCCAAGCCAGGGGAGCTCAGGGGCATGCAATACACCTGAGTGACCAGAAGGTGTGGAGTTGAGATCCAACCATTCACAGACCTCATTTAAGGGTTGTCGGGGAGGCGAGTGTATCTTGCTGGAGATCCCTGCCTACATGAGGCCCCCAAGGGTAAGCAGCTTTTTTTTTTTCTTGATTTCTACATCCATGGCTGCTGCATTTTCTCATTTGTTTACAGGTACTAAAACAGTAATCCAGTATCCAAGTAAACTGACTTTAATAAGCATTTTCACTATTGATTGTTCTTTATCTAATTTCATGAGAACATTTAGTTACCTTTCCTATTTAAAGTCATGTAAAATCAGCCTTTCTTTCACTGTGTCTACTGAAGAAAACTGTATACTTCGCAGACTTTATCAAGCATACTAATAATGTGTTGAAAACTTTCTACTACTGAGAGTAGTTTTAAATATTTGATTGGCTCTCACATTATTGTTTGTTTTCAGAGGTGTCCTTGGTTTGCTTTTTTTAGGTTATTCTGTTTTCATAATTGCAAGTATTTTGGAGTGCAGGAAATACTTAATTTTTATTTATTCTAAAAGTTTTCCTGTTTTGTATTTCAGAGTGAGGCAAAATATCTGTCTTTTCTTTCCTAACGTATTATGAGATGCTATAATATATATTGTGCTTTATTTATAATTATTGTTTTTGAATTTTTTTCTTGTATTTTTAATGATTTTTATATCTTAAAATAATGGAAGGTTTTTTTTTTTTTTTTTTTTTTTTTTTTTTTTGTTTTGTTTTTTTTTTCTCTTCAAGAAATCCTAGCAAGGGAAGCTTTTAATTGTTGCCCACATCTGGGTTAGTAAAACTAGGGATCTGAAGCTTTTTTTGCCTGTAGGAATAGAAGACTTGTAGGCTCAGTGGACAACAGTTGTGAATTGAAGTGTGGTAATTTTTGTAGATTTGTACTTCTGCTTACAGTCTTATTCCACATCTTTGAGCAGCTTCTTCATTTACACATCTCTTTATCATCATCCCTGTCATTTGATAGTGGATATTCATATGTTATAAGCAGAGGTACCATGAATACTTAGAATGTGCATGTATATATATATATAAGTATATATATGCATACTTATACAAATCTATATAGTTATATAGATATACCTTTCTCTATATAGTTATAGATATACCTTTCAAGTCCTTAGGAAATTAGGCCTGAAAAATGAACCTCGTGGTTTTCCCCAGTTGTCTCAGTGGGTGAGATGTTAGAAGTGGATGTTTGTCTTGGTTTTAGCACTGTACCCATACTGATGAATGAAGATTAAATAAGTAGACAGTGAGGCATGCTGAAAACTGTATTAACTGCTGGTTCTAAAGAACTGTGATGAGTGGCAAGAAGTCCAGCCAGATATTGACCAAGTGTGTTCCTGGGGTTTTATATTAGAGCTATTGCTGTTTTAATACTTTCATTGATGATCTAGATGATTGGACGCAGTGCACAATTGGCAACTTTGCAGCTTGTGGCTGATGCACCAAAAGGCTGCACAGAGGTATTTAGTAGCTTGGAAAATGAAAAGAGAGGACCCTCGTGAAACTCAAGGAAAGGTAATTTGAAGACCTATATGTGGGGAGGAATAGCCATAGACTGAGGAACATCCATCTGGAAAGCAATTTAATAGAAAAGAACCTGGAGGTTCTCATGGACACCAAATTGAATATGAACCAGCAGTGCACCCTCACAGAAAAAAAAATGCTAATGGCATTGTTAGTTACTAGCAGGTTGAGGGAGGCAATCCTTCCCCTCTATTCAGCACTTGTAAACACACTTTGAGTGCTATATCCAGTTCTTAATTCCTGAGTACAAGAGAGAGACATGGATATGCTGACTAGAACAAGTCCAGTGAAGGGCCAGGGAGATGCTGGAGGGTGTGGAACCTTTTTCATGTACCATGAGGATGGACTGAGCACTGGAACGGTTTTATCTGCAGACGATTTTGGAGAAGGGGATATTCTTATCAATACATATGTATGCTTGATGGGGGTAGTAAAGAAGACAGAGCAAGAGCCAGACTGTCTTATTGGTTTCTGCTGACAGGCAATGGGCACAAACTGTAATGTGGAACGTTCTGGTTTAAGTAACTTTCTAATATGAAGTTGATCAGATACAGGAATGGGACAAGCAGAAGTTGTGAAATCTCCATTCTTAGAAATTTTAAAACCTGATGGAACACAGTTCTGTCCAGCTTGCTCTGGTTTTCCCTGTTGCAAGCAGAGATTGTACTAGACAAGCTGGAGAGTTCCCTTACAATCTCAATTTTTCTGTGGTTGCTGTAGTGGAGTTATGCATTATGCAACCACTATGCTTTATGAGCTCTGACTAGTTTTCCATTCTTCCTAACAAGCCTCAAAGCTTCTTTTGATCCCATATTTCAGTGCCTTGTTCTTTTGCCAGTTTTCCACATCCCTTTAAACTATACTACCCTGAGTCTGCAATACATCTGTGTGCTTTACCACTTGGAAAAGTGAGTGAAAATCAGTCTGTGAGTCACTAGGCACCAACCCCCACAGTCCTCCAAATGCTTGTGAAGATTTAAGAAATGCTGCTGAAGTACAAAGAGAACAGAAGCTATTTTAGCAGAACTTTAGTAGCAATGTATTCTTTCTTCTGTATTTGAGAGGCAGTTAGTACTAATTTTCTTCTGTCATAAAATGAAAAATGGCAGTATGCAGTTTGATATAGTTAATGTCTCAATATGTCATAGTCCACTTAGCTTGTGTATACTTCATTTTCTTGTCAGTTAAGCTTTCATTTTCAATAACATCTAAAATTACCTGCAGGTGTTGACTTCAATGTCACTAGAGTATTGCATTATTCTGATTGGCAATAGCTTCCACAAATAAAATACATTTTATTTTCCCCAAAAGAGTAAAAGTATAGATTTTATTGCAGGAAGAAATGTTATAAATTTGTCTGCTGTCCTTTCAAGTTTAGCAGTTATGAAAATGGATTGTTGACCCATTAAATCACAGTTGGTTCAACAGCCACTCTATTGTTTACTCTTAAGTTCGTTGTTAGCATTCTAATCTGGCTTCGGGCAGTCAGTCCTGCTACTTCTACTGTGGAAAGCACAGTGAGAAAAAAAATGATTTTTAAAGAACTTTTTTTTTTTTTTATTTCACATCAATTTAGTTATGTCTCCAAGTACAAGAGAAATTGAGAAACTATTTTTATGGAACAATGAGCCTTATTCTTTCAAGTTATTAGGAGTTAATTCTAATTTAATCTGTCCAAGGTTAATTGAATGGTAGACTGTGTGTTTATTGTGTATTAGATTTCTTTTTAATAGTAGGAAAAAAATCATTTTGGAAATTCTGATGTTTCATTGTTCTGAAAATACTCCCAGGTTTTTGAAGAAGATGGTTATTCTGTAGTCAAGTGAGCTTTATTTCATTCATTTGACTTTATTGTAAATTTGTGAATTTTTTGAGCTTGAATGTGGAGGTATCATCATATCGTAGTATCATAGTATCGTGCGAGCTGGAAGGGACCTTAGAGATCATTGAGTCCAACTCCCAGGATTCGAGCCCTCTGTGTAGCAGCGCGGCACTTCTGCCACTTGCGCCACAGGGGGGATTCGAACCCGGGCCCCCAGAGTTGCAAGCGGCAGTTCTTCCACCGTGCGCCACTGGGGGAAATATCTTTATTTTCAGAGTATATTTGCATTAGTACTGTTAAGATGTTCATCATATATTTTTCTCAAGAAAATAGCAAGGAAGAGAGGTGTTTTACTTCAGAATGTCCATAATGTTTGTAAGAGTAGTCTTTGAAGAGTACGTATGTGATGTCATATTTTTAAGGTACGTTAAAATATGGAAAGGAGAAAAATGAGGCAATGTTCAAAGCAACTCAGTACTACTTAATTAAATTTCAAATATCATCAATATTTAAGCTTCCAGGAGCAAAGCTTGAAGTTTATTTTGTCAGCTCCAAGCTCTGTGAATATATATTTAAATTTCCTCTATATCTTAAGTTCAAAATAAAGAAAATAAATTAGACTTATTTGGGAATCTTTAGCAACTGATTTCCAATTATTTCACAGCATAGCATGTTTTTCTAAAAACAAGTATATTTATGTTGTGTACTGTTATGTCTTATAACACATGTATGTAATAGTTCATTAAAATGTCTCTATTAAATTATTTTATTTAAAAAAAAAACAACAAACAAACAACTGACTGTAAACAGATGCTGTTTCTTGGAGAGTGTTGCATTATGATTTTATTTAGGACAGAGAGCATGATGGAAGTAGGAATTTTTGTTCTGGTTTTGCTTCTTAAATCAGTTTTTGATGTTCTTACACTCCTTTTATATTGCTGTTATTTCTGTGCTTAACTTTTGAAACAGATTTGGTTTTTTTTATAAGTAGGGTGGGTGGTTTAATTATGCTGTCTTGTATTACCTGTACTGATGAAAGTGCCTTCAACTTGATCATCTCTTTTGCCTCCTGGATTTTTCTATCAACTTGAGGTGTTTGAGGGCAGTTACACTTTCCTCTCCCCTTTTCTTGCTATGCTAAATAATCTTTTAATTCTCTTGTATTTATTTTGGTCCTTCTTGAACTTGTGACTACATACATGACACATAACAGTGACTACAGTTATGCACAGTACACTGTTTTTCAGATTGCAATCTTGTGCTCCAAATGAAACCTTGTGACATTTGTCTGAGCTGTGGTCATGTTACACTGATACATCAAAGCTATTTTGTACAGAATCACTTCTCTCCAGCGACCAAGATCTTAATGTTTTCTAGCCTTGACATTCGCAGCCTTAAAACATAGTACCAAATCTTAAATATTTATTGAGCAACTATAGCCCTTGCTCTTTGTATTTGAGTCTGTCTTGTATGGACAGAAATTCTTACCCTTGTGTTCTCATCACTTTTATTTTAACAGCCTTTTAAAACAAAATATAAATATACTGTTAGGTAATTTTGAACAGTGGAGTATTTGCTGGGGAGTTCAAGTAGTATCCCTGTAGTTTGATATGTTCTCCTTTCAGTTTGTCATTATTTGCTTTGCTTGTGCTTTGCGAGCGAGTGCTGTATCAAAATATCAGGGGTTTTTTTGTGGTCTGTGGATTTTTTATTTTTTTTCTGTTTTTTGTTTGTTTGTTTTTCCCTAAAGCATATTTCATTTAACTTTTCGTGTAGCTACCTCAGCAGGTTACAATATAGAAAGAAGCTATGAGTTTTGTTTACTAGCTCAGTATCTAATTGTTCTTCTTCATGCAGAACATTGTTATTAAGAGTAAAAAACCAGAAGAGAATATGCATATTGGGCTTCATTAGAGTGTGTGGATATAAAAAAATGAATAAATTAAAAGGTGACATGAACTAAAGTCAAGTTCTCCAAACCACTTTCTTTGAACAAAGGCAGGCTTGCTTATTTTATAGCTCACTTAGCAGATGGGTATAAATGTAGGTTACAATTATCTGTAGCCTGTGCCAGCAAGAGACTGTCCATCTTTGGTGTGGAAGAAGGGTCATTTCATCAGCATAGTTTCTAGTTTGCCAAAGGTTTTGAGTTACAGCACTTTATTGAAGTAGCCAAATGGCTTCAACTAGGGCCAGTTGCTTATAGAAAAGCCCCAATTGGCTTAAGTGTAATTAAAGAGAATGCTTGATCCGGGTGGGAAAAAAAGTATATCATAATTACAGTGCTTTTGCAATAAAGATCACTTTTTTTTTAATCTCTTCTGTAGCAATAGAGTAGATGCTGATTCAGAAGCATGGGCAATAAGTCCTTAACCTGAAATACAAGCTTCCTTTAACAGAAGTTTGATTTGCATTCACAAGTAGAAGTTATCTGATACTCTGCTGAACTGTCGTTACAGTTCCTTCCCTAAAGATGAGAGAATAATTTACAAGGATATAACGTATTGATTTACCATGAAACTCCTGTCTAGGAACATAGTAGCTGATGTATGACATGATTGTTAGTGGTGCAATTATAGCAAAAGGATATCCTTACAGCGGTGTAAAAAACTATTCTGTGGATTTTTATGATGATATGAGTGAAAGTTGTTTGACTTGCATAGGGTAATTTTTAAGATGGAAAATGAATGTTATGTGAGAAACTGGAAACAGGAATGCGTACTTGGGCCATGGCTCAAGATGTTTTGCATTAACAGTACCACAAATCAAATTAAGTAAGGATCATGATCAGACTATAGAATTGATTACTGTCATTTATGCAGTTTCTGTTGGTCATTGGAATTTTAAATGTATTAAACAAAATTTGAATGAAGTATCTGAGTACTTTTACCTGAGAATTGAGTGGTGAATTACATTTCAGTGAGTATTTCTGTACAGTTATACTTCTGTAGGATGCTTTAAGAGTCTAGGACTGATTCTACACTGAATTTGATATTGTTAAACCAAACCTTAAGTGTAGTTTGCATTTTCAGAGTTATTTGTATAATATAGATCTATATAATTATATGCATGAATATATATGTGTATAACGTATTTATGTCACAGATGTTGGTACAAATCACAAATGTATAATCACTGGACAGGAATTGATGCTAAGTCTGTGTATGTATTCTAATGTTTCTTTTCTTCCTTGACATACAGATATCCTATTAGATAAAATTTTACTGGGAAGAGTGCATGTATTTTAAAATAGATAATTTACAGTGTTTAATTCCTATAGAGACTATATTTAGTAAATAAATATTGCATTTACAACAAATTAATGAGGATTGCTTTATGTTAAAAAGACTATGCATTTTCCAAGTGTTTTGTGGAATTGCATAAATTTATTTACCCAGAGAGTCCTACCTGGACATAAAAAATCAAAATCAAAGATACTGCTGATACTGAGTAATTTTGCTTTAAAATCAGGAAAACGTCTTTATGTTGTTGGCTGTGTTCCCTCCAAATTAAACAAAAATAGGAATTTTTATGTTTTAAATTTAAGGATGAAATACTTCACAGTATAATTTCTGAAATATTCAATTACTAACACTACAAGAAATAATTCAGTAAAGATTGTTCTCAGTGTTGAGAAGTTTTCTTGTTTCATGTGAAGATGATGCTACTTCTTGAACTGAAAATTCTTCTTAAATAGAAGTACCAATTATCTGTTCATGATCCTTTGGGACAGCAGTGTGGGATCAAGAAGGGAAAACGGTGCCTCGTTCTCTCCAGATAAATCTGTGTTCTTATTCTTAACTTAGACCTCTGAATGTTCTTCATCTAAAGCTTAAATAGTCATCCTGGATCTTTCTGGAAGACAAATGAGTACCTATTCACAAAATAAATAAATTAAAAACCCAGAGGTGATCAGTGATTTCATCTGCAGAATGAAGATGAGTCATTTTGAATCAATTGTGTTAGCAGTTAGAGATGTTAAGATGTGGTGCTTTGCTGAACTGCATATAGTCAAATAATTATTCAGTTTTTATTTCAGTAATTAATTGAAGTTGAATAAAAGAAGGGAAAGCACACAGTTTGAAATATCTAATCTAGACTCTGAGAAGGCTGCAACTCATTCATTGAAGTTAATCCCTGTTTTCAAACTGCAGTTGTAGTCAAGTTGTACAGCTTTCTGTTGATTCAGTCCAAGGCATTCATGTGATAGCAGTTCAGTCCTAGAAGGATTTGTATTCTGCCATCATTCTGATGCTGAAGCAGTAGCTTTAGTACAGAGATGGTGGGAAACGGAGAGAAGTAAAGTAATGATATTTCCTGTTTCAGATGCATTTAAAATGTTGTAAAGCCACAGTCAGGTATTTTGACATATTATTTTAAAATGAAGAAATAAGAGGCTAATTTTAAGAAAGTTATCTCTTTCTAGAACACTGGGAAAGTGGAGGTGGCCAGTCAAATATGTCTAGTTCAGATACATAGGAAATTTCAGCTTCTACAGCAAGTTGCAAAGGTACAAGAAAAGAAGGGCATCTTCTGGCTGAATTGCTGCCTTCTTAAATTACTCTTGATTGAGCACAGTCTGGGTGTGGTCCTTATAAGATAATCTTAATTTATAAAACATGTTTAGTTGAGTATGTCTCATAATCGAAGCTGTCATACATTCATTGTCACTCTTTTCATTGATGCTCTGGCTCTTGTCTGCCTGAGCTTTTGTAAACTTCGGGATTTTTATGCTAGCGGAAATTACAGGAAGATTTGTATTGCATGAAGCCACATAATTCTTTGTTCTTTGTATATTTGAAAGTAAAATTGTTAGCAGCAAGAATTTTGATTATTTACAGTTCATGTTCTTACCTCTTTTATCATACCTGAGCAGTTGCCATGGTTCCTATTGTACTGTCTGCTTTAGAGGCAGACTTCATAAACAGGCATTAGACATTGTTGGGCATCTGCAGCATACTTCTACTGCTACATTTGTAGTGCTCTCAGCTTTAATTTATCTGTATTTTCCGTGGTCTCTTCTCAATAGAATGGAATCGTAGGTCAGGGCTATAATGCAGACCATCATAGAATCACAAGGCTGGAAAGGACCTGCAAAATCAACTAGTCCAACTGTCCTCCCATTACCATTGCTACCACAAGCTACTAAACCAGATCTTATAGCTAAGTTAATCCCCATCATCTTTCTTTCCAATAGCTAGCAAGAAATTGATTACGCTTTGTTTGATGACTGCATATTAAAAAAGAATTAATTAGAAAAACTAATGAAGTTCTGTTAAATATGAGCAATAACATGCTCTAAAGGCATAATATTTCAACTTTGAAATTCATGCAAGGCCTACTCTTCTTTCCAAAGAGATGTGAATGAGAGCATACAGTAATCACAAGTTTGTTTCTGCAAGGATGAGAAGTTTGATGCAATTTGGAAAATAACAGTTTCAGGGTAAAAGTATTAGACCCTGGAAAAGGAGTAGATCTGTATGCACTGTGTAAAAGCTGCAGATGCATACAGTTTATGGTCAAAGAGCAGAGTTCTTCAACATAGCTTCTATTGCTTATGTAATAGTTAATTTTTTTAGTGCTATACTTTTATATTGACTGTAATGTTCCAAGTTCTCTTATAAGAGGAAATTATTGGCTACAGTTTAATCAGCACGCTGTTTGTGACATGAACATGTAACAACTGGTTTGTATGTTGGATGTTTTTAACCAAAAAGACTTAGATGCTGAAGCTGCATAACTTTAAATAGTTACAAATGGCTTATTTACACTCCTTTGTTTGAGTGGAGTTAATGAGGACTAATTCATTTTGATTTGTATTTAAATTTTACTCAATTGTTTTCATATAGTATGCTTCAAAAATTTGTTCAGAGAAAGTTACTGGTTTTCGTAAAAGTCTGCTTTTCAAATGGAAGTGTATTCACATGAGTATACTTTAGAATACAATTGAATGGTCTGTATTACTCTGAAAAAGCTGCTTAGATTGTAATGGTTTTATTTTGCATCTTTAAGAACTTATGAAGGGCAGCATACAATTTTTTGACTATTGTATACTTGATATTTGCCTGCCTAGTTATTTTGTGAGGAGTGAAAGAAGATCTTGGAGACAGTATGTTTGAAACTGCTTTTGAAAGCAGTTTTAAACAGGATTAAATATGACTGCTACAATCCAGAAAGCACCACGGGACTTGAGAAAGCAACAGAGTAGTATTCAATAAGGGAATACTCCTGGCCTTGCTCCAGTAAGGCTGCCAAAGCCTTTTCTCTCTAGGTTTGTACTATGACCAAAGAAGACAGTAAAACATTTAATGTTGGTGATTCAAAAGTGAGACAAAAAAGGAAGGATGCCATGAGGGGAAACTAAGACAGACATAGAAAAGCTCAACCGAACAGTGCTGCTATAAAACCAGAGGCTGGATGCTGAACATAGATGTAGCTAGTGTGAATAACCTTACTTATTGAATACATTATATCATATGGGTATTAAGCGCACCTAGACCTGTCTTGTTTATGCTGTTGTTCTCATAGTTGAAATGCATTATGTTTCAGCCTCTTTTCTCTCCCCTATTCCTTGGGAGTTGAAGACAACCAGACTCATTGCCTCAAGGATGCACTTGGCAAGAGACTCCTTTAAGCTTGCTTTGCTAACTAAAATATAATTACTGTCTGAGTTTTGTGAGTGCAGTAATTAAAGATGCAAAGGAATCTGGTACAGCACTGCTAACAACAGTCTTTAGATAAAAAGGTTAAGCTTCTTTGAGAAAACTTCATAGTGATTGGCGAGTGAAGTACATAAACTATTTTTTAGAATATAAGTATCTGCATATGTGCTCATTCTACCTTTTGTAGTTTGAGTTTATGGTGATGGCTTGTGACGTCCATTACTTGTTGTTAATATTTTGTTTGTATTTTGCATTTTTTGGATTCCCATAGAGCTGCTGCAGGAAAAATGTAGATTTGGAACTGATTGTTTGTTGCACTGGTAACTGCTTTGAGTAGTGCTTGTGTATAAATAAAATCACACAATCATAAGATGTAAAGATTAGGTTTTAAAGAAAGAAAAATTGGAAGGTGGCCTGGGGCTGTAGAAATCACATAGAGTAATGTGAGTGAGTTTCAGTATGTGCTGATTGTTTTCTTTTTTTAATAATGAAAGTAGATTCCTATTCTTAGAATAATGTTTTATTCATTATGATATTGCATAGATAAAATAGTGTTTTCCTAATTTCATTAAGTAAAAGGTATTTAATAGTGGGCTAGTCATTTTAGGTTCTTTTATAATCAGCTTATATATGCTACCCGTTTCCTAATCTCATAACTTTAAAATTATAAAATATCCTACCAAGAGAAAGACAACTTTAAAAAAGGGTTTCAAATGAAATCCTGACCTAGTCTTTGTGTCAGTGCTTATTGTTAATTAGTACGATTCTCAAGTTAATCTCAGTAGTCTATTAATGCCAAAATAATTCCTACCAGGAAAGAAGACTAGAGGGTAACAGAGAGGTGGTAAGGTTGTCTGGAAATGCACGAGTCCCTGTCTCTCTTCCTGGCCTAAGAGTGCTATCATCTCATCAGACCCAAGAGTCTGTCCTTTCAGCAAACATGCAGCCAGATAACATGCATTGTGTGTGCTCAGTATTGCTCATAAAATTCCTCTATTCTTTCTGTACTTTGAGCCAGCCAGTTCTCTGGGCAGTGGTTGCGTCTCTTCTAAACAAGAACACTATTTGGAGCAGAGTTGAAGAGCTGAACTATGCTGGCTGACTGTTGCTGGAGTGAATAATTCACACGATTTAGCTCAGTTGTTTTCCCATTGCAAAATAAATACTGAGAAAATAAATTCCTTGCCAAAGCTAGAGTTGCTATGGGAAGTGAATGATACTTGTTTAAAATGAATGAAGAGGCAAAACAAATGAAATAAAGACAGGTTAAGTTGATACTGTGAAATTTCTAGCTGATCCCAAACAGGTTTCTACTAACTGTATTGCTGGAGGTATATATTCCTTCATACAGTTGTTTTTACTACAGTACTGTGAAAATATGCATGGTTCTTAGCATCACTGATTTCAGGTATGCATGTGTGAAGAAAACCATTGACTAAAGCTTAATTGGAGTGAGTGGAGGCTAGCAATCAGAACATAATAAAATTATAGGGCTTGATATAAAACCATTCTGTTTCTTACATTCTTCAGGGAATATTTCTAGATGTTACTTTTATTAAATGGTAGATTTGTAGATTTTTACTCAGAGCTGAAGGGAAAAACACAATGGCCATATCAAATATTTGAATGGTATTGCATGTATTGAAACTTTTCTGCATTAAATATTTTCAGATTTATTTTTTTTTGTCAGCTCTTTTCCTCACTGAAATACTGAAATATCATATCTTTAGATAGACTTCTTGTTGTCTTTGACTTATGACTAGCAAGTTAACGTTCCATTGCTAAAAGATACACATCAGTGTAGACTTCTGAGCCTTTAGCTCAGTTCTGTAGAAGAATTACTGTTGTTTTCAAATAGGTACATAGATGTAATTTGTATTTACATTTATTTAGAGATAGTTTAATATGGTGTTTGAATACTTTCTAAACAAATACATACATATAAATGCAGTTTTTATGTATGTGTAAAACTAAATGTAACCTTGTATATTTCACCACAGAGAGCTTTGCGGTGATGTTACAGTTTTTTCAAGGAACATTTAAAGGAGCTATTTTCCATGCTGTATAGTCTGACTGAGTTATACGTCAACACTGCAATTCCCTCTTCGCTATTTAAATGTATGATTTTTTCTATCATTCTTTGCTGGGTAAGGTATTTGTTTAACAAAGATCGTGAATACCATCAGTTGATTACAGATGGATTCTGAACTGGTGGACTTCAGAGATTCTCTGAATAACTTGTTTGTCTTCTGTTTCTTTGGTGATGTTTGTTGCGAGGCTAAGATCCCAAAGATGGAAAGGTTATTGAGGGGTTAATGAGTAACTTCAGTTTGTTTGGAAATTTTGAGGTATTTCAAAGATGAATGAAGATATGGAAAAAAATAGAGAGCAGATGTGAATTAAAACAGAAACTTTCATTTCATTTACTTTGAGCATTTATACTGAAGTATCATTTTGATGCTATCATTACCTAAAAAATTTAAGTTAACATCATTTGCTAGGTTGCGTTTTTGGCTTGCTGTAAACTTAGGTTTTATATTTCTAATTTGTGTTTTTTAGCTTTGATATTATTCTTCTGAACTGCACAATAAGAACTAGTTAAAAGGGGAGGGGGCGGTTTAAAATTTTAAAATAGGAGTAGGAAATAATTTTTCTAGTTGGATATTGTATTGCATGAAATACTACCAGATGCCTTGCCAAAGAAGTAAAGTTCTACTATAAAAAGTTGGTGTTATGTAGGCTATTCTTCCTGTCAAAGCACTTATGTGGGATAAATTAGGGAATTTCTGATTCTACAAGAAGAATTCTACAAGAATGCTTTTGATAATATGCTGTATGGAAACATTCAGGTAGTAAAATTTGTAACTGAATTTAATATTTGATTGTAGAACTGCTAAAACCATATATATAGCTATATGGAAGATACTGGTGGACTGGGTTAAGTATTCTGCTGATTAAAACTTCATGTTGATATTGTTTTCATGAGTAATCTTATGAAGGAGAGTTTTGGAATCTGACAGTAAAATGAAGAAATTCACAGTAAACTGATGTTAAGTCTGCACCTAGTAATGTAACAATAACAGTGAGAAAGAAAATAGAATGAAGCTTAATATTAAAAAATGTTAAGTCATTCATTAATTTTAAGAAAAAGGCATATGCGTCTTACAGTAAGTGTGAAATTCAGAAATTGCAAATGCAGAAGTGGAAAAAAGCTAATTTATATTAGCAATCTGAAGGTGGTTGGGAAACATTATTAGAATACTGTCAGGGAAAAGACAAATATGATTGTTGACTGTATCAAATGAGTTATGTCCAGTAGCAGTGAGAAAGAACAAATGCTGTTATATAAATCACATACTGTGCTGTTTTAATCATAAGTTTTGAAAAAAAAAACAACTCCAAAACAGAAGAGGTGCTATGTAAGCTCCTAAAGTTATTAAGATAAAGAAAAGCCATCTCATGAAAGATGGCTGAGTTTCATGATGCTTTTTTGATCAGTGAAAGAAATGTTGATGCAGGAGGTAGTAGTTCTCTATAATTTGCTGCTGGGCTCAGATTAAAAAAAAAAAAAAGGCTTTCTGTCTGCTGTAGTGGCTGGGGAAAGTTGTTTGATTTACTTAGAATGAGAATATCCTGTGGTGAAGTGGGACAGTCTGAATTTCTACAGATTGGATTGCAGATGGTACTTGGAGCTGAATAGTGCTTTGTGTTTGCTTCCTATAGGAATTAATGTGAACCTAGTGAATATATATATATAAATATATATATATATATATATATATATTTTATTTTTTTTTTTCAGAAGGGTGGAGCTAATCCAGGAAGGTTTCTTCCATCCTTCTGCTTGGGTCATCCCTGAGATAAGAACTGTCTTCAGTCAGGTCAAAGAAACTTCCCAGGATGGGAATTTCCACAACATATGTAGGCAGCCTGCTCCATGTCTCGACTACTTCTGAGGGAAAGTGTTGATTTGTGTCCTGTCTTCTCCTGATTTGAGTCCACTTCTTGTCCTTGTACCATGCAGTGCTGGTGTTTTGGGGTGTTTGGCAGTCCCTATAGCACTTATAGCTGCTAGGGACTGTTAGGTTCCATGGAGCTGCTCAAACCCAACTTCCTCAGCCATTCTGCACAGGGCCTGCTTCCTTGTCACAGGGCCTTTGCTCAGCTGAGGTTTGTGAAATGGTATTTAAAGTACAAGTATTTGAAGGAGGACAAGAAAGGCCTTTAGTAAAAACAAAAAATATCTTTGATGGTCTTGAGAACACAGCTGAAAATCACTGCTTAGTGCTACAATCTACCATGCCAGTTAGTAAGACATTACGACAAAAACCTGTCAAAACAGCTCTTTTGTCTTTTCTCAATGGAAAAAATGACAGGTTTTTGAGTAAATGGCCCAATTTTGCAGAAAGTACTAGCTAGGGAAACATTATTAAAAGTCTCATTTTCTTCAGGGAATAATAAAATCTACTGAGTTCTTTGGAAGATATAACATAAGCATCTAAATTTAAAGGAAAAAATGAAAGAAAAAGGAAAAAATTCAAAATTACACGTGATATTTAATTTCCACTTTACTGTCTTTCCTTAAATAAGAATCACCCCTTTTTCTTCATTTTCTGTACTGTACTGGCATTATCTGAATATATATGACAAACAGGAGAAGGCCATTACTATTTCAAAGCAGGATCTAGTTTCTAAAAAGTCCTACTTTTTAATTTGTAGAGGGGTTTTTTTGTTGTTTGTTTGTTTTTGTGGTGTTTTGTTTTGTTTTAGTGATTCCAGTTTAGATGGTCTTATAATATTAAGTGAACTGAATAACTTTTAGTTGGTTAATAATACTAGTTTTTCTCCTCTTGGTCAGAACACGATGGCTGGGAAGGACATAACTGTGAAGAACAAGTATGTAGAAGTTACTTATCAGCTACACTATGCATAACTACAGCCCATCATGAATTATTATTCCCAAAGTGCTCCAGGCACAGATGATGTGATACTACTACTTTAACCTGTCATGTGTGCTTAAACTCCAGTATATCTTTCCTGAATGTTATCTATTTCCTTCTAGAGCAATCAAAGATATTCCATTCAGTGATGACCGACAGCTAGAGAGAAATTATTTTAATTTATTTGGTGAACTCTTGAATGATCATTAAAAGATGTTGTATGTAGATGTAATATGAGGTATATCTTTTACAGTGAGGCACTGGAACAGATTGCCAGCAATGTCATTGATGCCCCATCCCTGGAGACTTTCAAGGCAAGGTTGGATAAGGACCTGGACAACCTGGGCTGTGGATGTTCCTGTTCATTGCAGGGGTGTTGGGCCATATGACCTTTGAACTCTAAGGACTTAATTCTATGATTCTATGAACCGTGATTGAAAATAAAACACAAAAAGACAAATCCTTTCTTGAACTTTTGCTTTTCGTACAGCAGCTATTCACAATTTTCAAAAGGTTGAACTTTCTAAACAGTGCATTCCAGTAGAGCTTCTTTTTGACTTCTCTGCTGTATCTTTATTTAGAATTAAACATGTTTTGAAGATGAAAAAATAGAGGTTTGCTGCACATAAACACATGGAAAGATTACATTCTGCTTTAAAAGTCTTCATTAATTCATTTTGACTTCTTAAGGAAAGATATTCCATTCTTGATATGCATTCATACATGCAGATAGACTTCTCACTTTCACTATATGTGCACTCACTGCATACTCAAATAAATCTCTGCACATTTCCTTCAAGTATTTTTAAGAAATTTGGCCTAGTGAATAAAAGTACATTGAGATTATCCTTCTAAAGGGGAATTTCATGTTGTGTTCTGATTTATTTTTTTTCTTAATGAGGCTCTCCTATGGTCAGTATGGACAGGGAGTGTAAAGCTGCAGTGAGTTTGCTCAGTAGAGCCGGCATTTGTTTTTTATGACACAATGATAATTCTTAAAGCTTTACTCTTATATGAATTAGAAATGCAGGACCTCCTTACAGCTTATCTGTCTCAGTTTCAGCTAAACTAAAGAACTAAAATGTTTTCTTCAGAGGGTCTGGTATGATGTTTTGGTTGTTAGAGGAAAAAAATGTTGGTAATGCACCAATGTTTGTAGTTTCTGCTAAGCAGTTTTATAGAGAGCTGTTCTCAGCGAAGGGCGTAGGGAGCTGGGAGGGAATAGAATTATGATAACTGGCCAAAGGGATATTCCGTACCATATGACATCATGCAGAAGGAGTATTGAAGCAAGTGGGAGTTCCTCTCTCTCTTCCACTTGCTGGGCATCGGTTAAGGAGTGGTGAGCAATTGCTTATGCACCACTTGTTATATGTAAATCCACCAAATTTTTGAACAATTCATTCCTGTGTCGGTTGCATATGCTTTTGGATGTTGTATAAACATGTATTGTAGAAGAGAGAATTTTTTTTTTTTTTTTTTAATACTTACCCTTGTACTCAAACTTGTGTGTGTATATATATAATTTCTAGAGATGGCAGATAGAAACAAGGAACTGTCTTATTCATAAATTGTTTTAAAATAATTTATAGTACATCTATTATGGCATTGTTACTTTTAGGTTAGAAATGGTAAAAGGCTTAAATGATTCTTGATTGAAACAGCATCACTGATTGTTTCTGCTATGTAACTGTAAACTCAACTTCTGTTTTCAGTATTATTTCCTCCTCAAGTATTAACTGCTGTTATACAGTCAGCTGCTTATGGTTGATGATATTCTTTTTATCTTGAAGGTACAAAGAGCATGTGAATTTTAAGAAGGTGATTTATTCCACAGTAACTCTTCCTCATCGTTCGTCTTCATGATGATGAATGTGTGGTGGTTTTTCATTACATATCTCTGTTTACTTGAGGATAATACATAGTACTCTAGGGAGCAAGCAGTGTTGGAGGTGACACTGAAGAGTTGAATACTATTTAGACTTCTTCATGTTTCCACGTGCTGAGAATAGAAGCTTTCAGATCATGACTGAGCAGGGATAATTTGGTATTTTGATTCCCATTTAAACGTAAAGGTGTAGAGATGGAGGGGATAGCTAATGTGGTAGCAGTAGGGTGCAACTTCAGAATGATTTGCAATTTTAAGTCCTCAAAGCATGCACTTTTACTCACACTCAGGGGAAAAAAAAGTGTTAGACCATGGGAATGCATAGAATCTACAATTAATGAAAAAAATTCAGTGTAAATGGTGTTCTGGTATTTGTTTTTCAGTCTTTATGTACTGTTGTGATGTAACATAGCTTTATATTGCAGATTGATTTATTTTTTTTATTTTTTTATTTCATTATGGGCTTATATCAAATATTTAGCAAGGGCTTTTAGTTATGATATGTTGCCTAAGCAATTTGGTTATACAGCTTACGGAGAAGCAAACTGATTCTTTTTAGTATTACATCTTAACTTTCTATTTCAGTTCCTATTTATATTATTAATGAAAAATTTTTAGGAAAATATTTTTCTGTAAATCTTTGAATCTGTTTGATGATTTAGTAATGGAGGTACTCCAGACTGTCTGGTACAGTAGAGTAATATAGGCAAGTTTGTGAACTTGCTTGACAAAAACAATTCATTTTTATTGCTGAAGTTCATTTTAATCAGGTGAGTAATATAAATTTGGGCACTACACTGTCACAGTAGCAAAGTTTTAGTCCTTGAGAAGGTTGTTGTGTCAAACTGCTTGTACACTGATGCAGCATACAGTGATGAAATCAAAAGCCTTGCTCTCTGGTATTGCTGTTCTCCTCTGTGTTGTCCAGATCAGGATTCATGAAACATATTATCTATAAAGTGTTTTCAACCTGCAGTTGAATTAGACAAATACCATACGGCTAATTATCATTGATCCTTGAGAAGATTTAATGGCTAACAAGTTCCTTTGTTGTGCTCCCACCTCCTCCATACACACAGTTGGGGATTTTGAGTATAAAGAATGTAGAACAAGAACAAAATGATGAGATGACAATGTTGTGTACCCAAACAAAGGGATAAGTAGTTTTTAGCTACATTTTCATTAAGTAACTCAATTATAACTTTTAATATAGCTTTTAGACAAAGTGCGGATGAGTGGAATACAAGCAGCCAGGCGCAAGGTTTTTATAGAGCAGTATGCACAGTATAAAACAGCACAATATAAGTCAGCAATCCAAGTGTTTAATTTTGGAAGGAGGAAGAGAAGAGTGCTGATAATTACAGAGCTGATATGGTGTCAATTAAATATTAGTTCTCTTTTGCCTGCTCTCATGTCTTCATTATGTTTTGTGGATGACTTATTCATTCAGTGTAATGTTCTACAAATTGCTCAAGCAATATAAATATGAAACCTAGTTATGTTCCACAGTATTGTGGACCAGGACTTCATTCTTCATTCTTGATCACTATTATTAATCATCCAGTAGGAGATCAATTGGAGATTGTTACATTTATTTTTATTTTTATTTTTATTTTTATTTTTATTTTGTGTGTGTGTGTATAAAGATAAAGAAGAATTGTGCCTAAATGTTCCCTGCATTATTATCCTGTTCCTTTAAATGACTCTCTGTAAGTATGGCAATATCTTGAGAGTATGATCTGTAAGGCAAATGCTTCCAGATTAAATGCCTTCAAAGCAATGAAACTCCTGCTATTTCTTTTGGTAAAACTAGATATACCTGATCTGTCTCTCCTGAATATGTGTATAATGAGCTATTTGGCTAACCTAGATGCTGTATTAAATATTGGTGGGCAACTCAGCACCACCAAGCTGCTCTCAGAAAGATGGAGGAAAAAACACAATGAGGGAAAAAACTCCTGGATTAAGATAAGGATAAGAAAATAATTCACCAGTTACTGTCTTGGGAAAAACTCACTTGGTGTAAGGGAGATAAATGTAATTTATTACCTATTGAAAGCAGATTAGAGCACTGAGAACTAAAAGAAAACAAAAACAACTCCACCTTATTTACCCTCTCTTGTTTCTCACTCCCCTCCCCCAGCTGTTGTTGTGCAGCATTTTTCCCTTCCTTTAATTTGCTCTCCCAGAGCAAACCCAGCATTGCTCATGGCTCAGCTCTGGCAGTAGTAGGTCCCTGTTGGAGCAGCTGGAGCTGCTCTACTCTGACATGAGACTGCTGGGCTCTACTCAGTGGGGCCACTGCTGCAGCCCTCCAGTACCAAAAGTGGAAGAATTTTTGAAGAAATTTTGAAGAAATTATTTGAAGAAATGGCCATATTTGCCATATAAGGTGAATACATTTTAGGAATAGGAATTCCTGTTAATTAGATCTAAATCCAGAGCAGATAAAGTCTAAAGCACTGAGCTTTGTATTTTTTGGTGTTTTTGTTTTTTGTTTGTTTGTTTGTTGTTGTTGTTGTTTATTATTATTATTTATTTCTGAGGAGTGATGGATTTCAGATTCACACTGACCATACGTGACATTGTTCAGTCACAAAAAGGCTTTTCAGAGAGCATCTCCATGAAGGTAATGGATGTGATCTGGGGACACCTGCAGATAAACCCTGGTCAGTTTGCCTTCTGTTACTATTTAGACTTCAAAAGCAGTGTAGGAAATGGTGATACATAGCCTTTGGTTTTCTGCCTTTCTTTTTTCTGCACTTAGAGCATCCCTAAGCCCATGAGAAAAGCTTTGTTTTTTTAAGTCTGTGACTGGAGTAGCAACCAAGTGGAGGCAAAGCTGTGTGAAAATAGACAAATGAAAACTGTGCAAGAATTCTCTGGGGATTTGGAGAATGAGAAAAGACCTTGTATCTTGCCTTTTGTTCTTTCGTGGCAAATTGATCTTTTCCATTTTAGGGTGTGAGCTCTTCATGCCTGCACAAGAACATCTTGCATGGAGAATGGCAGTGTTCTCTATATGCAGTGTTAAAAACAAAATTTTGTTAGTAAAAGGGATTTTATTTTTTCTGCCATCATAGGATCATACAATTTGTGTAATTGAAATAATGTAAAAGAATGATTTATACATAACTTTTTTTTTTCTTTTTTTTTTTTTTTTTTCTTTTTTACTTTATTTGTGTGTGTGTGTGTGTGTGTGTGTTTTATTATATCCCACTTAGTGTCTGGGTTCCTTAGCCCATATTTGTGATAATGCACTTTTCAAGATTAGCATAGCCTCTCTGAACTGTACAGAACTGACTATTCAGTTTGGTTGGCATGACCTGTAACGTATTTTTGTTGCACAGTAAAAGCAAAGTAAGTAGAAATATGTATTTTCTTGCTCCTTTTCATATAGAAATGCGTGGATATAATGTCTAATGACACTTAGAACACAGTTTTGTCAAGAAACCTTTTTCTTTTTAAGGTAAGATCCTCAAGGAAAAATAGTTTTCTAAGAAATCTCAACAGTAAAATAGTAAAATGGCATGTTGCATCCATATTTCATTTCCCATTTGTCTCCCAAATAATAATAATGGACAGGAATGTTAAGAAGGATGCTTGCCCCCTTCAGTTGCCACTTTTCTTCACTCTCTGACTGCATTTTGGTGGTGGTGCTGCACTTTAACTGTCATTCAAGATTTAACAATTCCTACTTCAGTTTTAGTTTCTAAAAATGCAATGCATGTTTTAAGTATCTTACAAGCATTTCAGATACCTCTTACTGAAAATGACACTTGTCCACCTTATCTAAGTTTGACTTGTATTACTGTTGACTTTTGCGGGTAAGAATTATTTTCCAAATTGGATGTGTACTCAGTTTAAAGAATCACTCACAAAGTTTACTCTTGGTTCCTGAGCTAGACAGATAAGAGTAAATAAAATTTAATAGCTCTTTTTCAAGCATCAAGTTATATGTGTTTTGGATTCTTGTTGTTGTTGCTGTAGAAACACTGAATATCAATCAAAAGGAAAAGATAAATTGCAAAACAAAGAAAGATGAAATTGATATGAAAATTATTTGATGTCTGTGAAAGGAATTCACAAAATGTAAAACACAGGAATAATAAATCACTTAATAGGATCAAGGGGCATTTATTGGAGCTTATGAAATATACTGAAATATGAGCAATCTAGGATTCCTTTATTTATTTTTGTGGATACTCTTTTCCTGAGCTCTCTGATGCATTTTTTATTTTTAACTTTGGACTCCCTTTCATGTAACAGTAGTTACCGTTAGCATGGTTTCCCAAATCTCATCACTGCATTTCTGCTGTCTTCTAGGGAACGCTGACACAAAGTCTTCATTAAGAAAACTACTTACTACTGCCTGTGTTACAAAAGGAGAGTATAAATTTCAAGAGGCAGTCTCTTATTATTATCATCTTGTGTCAAATTTACAAGGAAAAAGAGTTCAGTATTGTTTACTTTGTCTTTATTACATGTGACACAAAATATATACTTTTATCTATTTTCAATCGCTAATTGACTTCAAGTTCCTGAACAATGGAACCAAGGTTTGCATTCACCAGTCAGAGCAGACTAAGCTTATGAAGTAAAATCAAGCTGGACTCCAAAAAAGGAAATAACAATCCTGCTTTATCAGCATTATGTAAAGTCAGAACTGAGCTCATGAAGTCACATTTAATTAATCCTTGACAGATAACTGCACAGTTAAAAATAGTGCAAGTAAGTTCTAGGAGGAGATTAAATTAGACTTTCTAGCCTTGCTTCTAACCGGTTTGTATGGAAAGAGATGGTTTGAGGTAATAGCAAACAAACAAAAAAGTTCTAAAAGTTCTTAAAATAAAATCTCACTAGTGAATTAATTGAAGTTTTGATACTTAGATATACCACCAAAACATATCACTGTGCAGTTGTATTTTGTCCCTGGTGCTTCTTTCAGCATCTTTCCCCTGTCCACTCAGCAATTTGTTGCTCCCAGGCTTTACCTTATGAGCAATCCATGAAATACAAACTTACAGAACAGTATCCCTATATGCCCTGCATATATATGTTATTGTCAACCCAGTTGCTTGTATGTTTTTAGAGAGTATGTTCTCTTCTATAAAGCTTGCTCTTTCATAGCTTAGCTTGCTCTTGAGAGTTTGAGCAAAGAAAGAATGTCTAATTATTATTTGTCTGTCTTTATCTTTTCAGACTGAGTACAGGGACAAGAAATAGGGTTTCTTCCATTCCTTGGAGGCACACTGCGGGAAAAACCTCACATACTGTTGAAATCAAACCAAGCATGAAGCTGCTTGTTTATATATAATGATAGATAGATAAATAAATAACTGATGATTAGTATACTTTCTGTTCGGAGTCAGTAACAGCAATAGCAGATATTGAATGCAACACAAGATACTTTAGAAAATGTTCAGAGATCCACGCATTTCTAAATACTCCACGGTCATGCAACACTTACATGAAATAGATGCTGGCCAAAATTCAACTATCCAGGTAGCCACTGTGCTGTGTTTTCCTATTCCTTTTGTACCTCTGATCAGGGCTTCAGTCCAGTACTTCATGAAGACCTGTAAAGGCTTTTCACAGATGTGAGGCTTTTGTATGTGGGTACCAATTGCACTGATGTGCTTTACATGATATGGAAGCAGTTACATAGGAAGAGAGTCAAATGAAGGAGCTCTTGAGGGATTTATTGTATAGCTGACCTGAGATGGCTTTCTTCTCCCTGTCTTAAAACCATTATTGAACTTACATGCGGCTTCTGCCCTTTCTTCCTTGCTTTTCTACTAAAAGCTGAGTTCTGTGAACAGGGAAGTTTTTAGCTTAGAATTAGTAGCTGCCTAAATGCAGTGTGAAAGTAATTGTGGGGGTGCTAGCAAACAGTGTGACTGAATATAAATACTAGACGTTGGACTGTAAATCAGATTCCCTGCATGTCTCTCAGTCCAAACCAAAGAGAAAGATATACCGAAGTGTTGGAATTCAAATCAAGAGTAGTTTCTGTTTTCTGTGCATTTTGTCTGAGTTAGCTTTTTCCTCTTTCATACAGAAGGAATGTTATCTGGGATAATCTCTTATGGTTCCTTTAACCACTGTTATATTGCTGTATGAAGTCTTGATTATCATTATCCTTCTGTTTTTGAAGGCAAAGAGGAATTACTTTTACAGGCCTGTGCTTGATACGCTTATCTGCTTTGTAGATTTTGTCACAGAGAAGGTAAAAAAAAAAAAAAAAAGCTAGTTGGATTTTTTAGTCCCACAGGCATTGTTTCTTTCTATTTTCTCATCTGTCAAGAAATTGGTCTTCTTTGGATACAGACTGTATTACTGTTTTGTATGGACCTAATTTTTTTCCTTTTCTCTGTATCTCTTTTTTCATTTTTTTTTTCTTCTTTTTTTTTCCCGCACACTACCACACAGTGTGTGAGAATAAGGCTATAGAAAGACACCAAACAAGCACACAAAAGTGTACTGTTTTTCCTGGAAGTTAAAAACAAACAACAAAAAAAGACAAACAAAACCAAAAAACCTGTAAGAAACCAGAGGAGTAGAGGCAGTATGATTGCTGTAGAGAGAATGATGCCAGAACCTGTGTGGTATAGTGGACGTACCTGAGGGATGGGATGCCATCCAGAGGGTTCTAGACAAACTCAAGCAGTGGGCCCAGGAGAACCTATGAGATTCGACAAAACTGAGTGCAGTATCTTGCACCTGGATATAGACAACATCCACTACCAATGTGAGTTGGGGGGGTGAAAGGATTGAGCACAACCCTGACAAAAAGGATGTGGTGGCACTGGTGGATTGCTGGCTGGACATAAGCCTGCAGTGTGCAAGTACTAACCGCAAAACATCAAGATGTATGTAAAGCTGTAGATCAGGAATTAACATCTGATTAGCAGGGCTTCATATCATCTACTGTGTTCCTGAAACAGTTGTTTGGTGATAATGATTACTGTATTTTTCTCCTCCTTTGTATGTTAGAAATTTTAGTTTTGGGTCATTAATCTCTTAAGTATATGTTCTCAACACATATTGCCCCTATTTAGTGTAGTATAATTGTTTGAAGCTTCAATATGAAAGGAATAATTACATTAGGATTAAGAAAACAGTGATTATTAATACTTCTGTGTAATTCAGTGACAATCTATAGAACTGTACATTTATGATTCTAGTTATAGTTAAGATGTTACAGGTGGGGTTGCATTGCTTGCATTATACCTCCTCTAGGCTCCAGAAGTATTTCTGTTTTCTCGAATGATATAATTACTACTGAATAAATGTAAGCTGGAGGAAAAAAAGTGCAGTTAATGGAACTGAAATAGGAGGACTGTTTTAAATGAAGTTACAATAGGGTTAGCAACCACTCTTCCTCACTTTCTGAAGATTTCAGTAAATTGTTAAGTATGTCTTAAAATGTCTAATAAAAGGGATAACTTTTTTTTTTTTTTTTTTTTTTTTTTTTTTTTTTTTTTTCAGTCTTCTCATTTTCTGAACTGTCTGTCTGTGATAGACCCAGGCTAGATGGATGTTAAGTGAAAAGGATCCAAACTGGTGTTTCTGACTGAGCAAAGGAGGCCTATGATTTATGAACAAGCTGCTAGTTTCAGTTACTTTCTTCTTTCTTTTTGTATTCTTTGTTGTTTCTGCCTTTCTTTGCAGTGTGTCAAACACAGACCACTTTTCTTTGTTCAGAACCTATTCCCGTCATATTTGTTTCCTCTTGCTAAGTCGCAAGGCTGGCCTCTGCCAACCGTCAGATCATAACATAATGCTGGCATTTATTTTCTTCACAGCTATAGCTGCACATTAATTTTTCTGAAGTTTTATTTCTGAAGGGCTTCATCTGGGGGAGAGAGAAAAAGGTAAAATTCAGCTTATGCTTGGAAAGTGTTTCCCCAAACCTTCTTTTCTCTGTTTCTGTTGTTTTATGTTCAGTTTCTCTGTTGGCTTAATGGTTCCTGCTTTATCTTCAGAGGGTCCTTATCTCTTGGATCCCTTTGGAGATTGATATCTTTGTTCACTTTAATCACATGGTGTTTACTATAAATATGTTCTTGTTTAAGAGACTTTGACAAAGTACTTAAAAATAATGGGGATAAATTTAGGCTATGTTATCTCAGTACATTCTGTAAAGGAAGAAAAGGGACTTTTGGTCCATATTTAAGGTACCAGAAAGTACATACAATGCTCAGTCTATTTGGCTGTGTAATTACTCATCTCTTTTTAAAACAGTCATATTATTTTTGATGCTTTAAAGACATTGAAGCTAATGAGAAACCATTAACTGGTCTAGCCCTAAGATATATTGAATGTTAATAATACAAAATGGAGAAAACTAATATTGAAACTGCAATTTTAATAATGTTTTACTTAACTAAGAACTTCATTTCGTAAGGTGTATACTTAAAAAAAAAAAAAAGTTCCCAAACTTTTTAGTGATTGCTAGATCTTATCATTATTTCTCCCTTCAGTCTAATACACCAATAGATTCTGATAGCTCCTCTTAAAAACTGTGAACATATACATATTATGTATATACATATCTGAGACAGATAATTCAACATATAAATGCAGCTAACAATTTGAATACAATTTTAATAACTCTTGGGTTCTTTTTGTAGCTTGAGAACCTACAGTTTTATCCATCAGTGGTTTTGAAGCTGCTGCTTAACAGTAAATATGCTGTTCTAAGTTATTCCTCAAACCAGAATCTGAGTTTCTAAAGTCTAATTTTTCAGTGAGTGAGGGAGTATCCTTATGATATCATAGTATCATATCATAGTATCATAGTATCATGCGAGTTGGAAGGGACCTTAGAGATCATCGAGTCCAACTCCCTGGTTTCGAGCCCCCTGTGTAGCGAAGCGGCACTTCTACCCCTGCGCCACAGGGGGGGGATTCGAACCCGGGCCCTCCAGTGCCACAGGCAGCAGCTTAAACCACTGCGCCACTGATATAACGCCTGCGTTCAAATTTATAAAGGAACACCTGGCTAAAAAAATTGAGAATGGACTTCTCTGTTTTTTGCTATTGTTGGAGAAACTAGTCAATATGAGTATTTCACTTTCTTTGTAGATTTTTTCAGAATTTTATCCTGTTTTATTTTGAACATTTTGTATTACCTGTGTCCCCAAAGTCCTGTTTTATTCATGTACTTAACAGCATAGTTTATGTGAAAAATCACTGTGTAGTCTAGAGTGTTCTACTCCCACCAGTGAAAATAGTCAACAGGAGGTAGGCTGCTTAGCACAAACCAAGATGCCATTGTGATCTTTCAGGATTTAACCACTGGGTCTTATTACTTGGCTAAGCAGATATCTTTTTCTCAGCTGCTGTTTCTTTCATTCTACCTGACAGCCCTAAGGATTACTTAGTGTGTAAAAGACACTTCAGGCAGCTGTTTCACCAGACTGTTTATTCTTCCGCTCATAAGAGCAGAGATGAAGCCAACTCAGAAGGTGGAAATTACCCACTGTGTCCATTGTCTTCTGTTTGATGGAAGCAAACTTTACAACTATTTGAAGAAAGCAAGATTTCTGCACAACTCTGAAGTATGGTAGCATGAAGGAAAACTACCTTCTACTAAGAAACTGGGAATCCATTTATGAACTAAGAAGAAGCTTTTGTACTCAACATTGAAAACAAATATTTTTACAGCTAAATGGAAGAGTAGTCTGAAAATTCTGTATTGTCATGCTCAAGGGGCATAATCATTGGCATGAAATCCATGTTGAGACTGGTTACTGCTGGTGTATCCAGATTATCAGTAATGGGCTCACTACTATATACCATCTTCCTTAATGACTTAGTGAGATAGAGCATACCCTAAGCATATTTGTGAATGACTAAAAGAATTATGAAGAGTGGTAGATGCACTAGATGGTTGTGCAGCCTTTTAGATGGCATAATCTGGAGAAGTGGGCTGACATGCAGTTCAAGAGGGGGAAATGCCAAGTCTTATACGTGGGAGACATTATTGGTGCCCAAAGCACCAGGAACCAAGGATCTGTCTTGGGACTAGTACTCCTTAACATCTTTATCCATGACATAGATGATGGGATCAAGTGCACCTTCAGGAATTTTGCTGATGACACCAAACTGAGTGTTGATCTAGTCTACCAGATGAAAGAACAAGAGACTAAAATTAAATTCTTAGGGTTTTGTGGACTATTTATGCTAGAATGCTTTCTTTTTTACAAGAGGGAACTTGTTACCTTGGTTTCAGATTATTTAAGATCACTCCCAGGATTTTTAATGGGCCGTTATATCAGTGCTAATCATCTGAACATGAATGTTGTGCATACCTGTGGCACAAAAATCCAAGGGAGGTATTGAAGGCTGAAGTAAGCCTTTGACATTTATGTCAAATACTAACCAGGAAGAGTGGAGGTGCCATGCACCACCCATTTTAATCAGAAAATCCTCACAGCCCAGGGCATAGGTTTTGTGGTAAGCTCAGTGAACTTTCAGTTGTAGTGATTTCATCCTGATAGGCAGGTAAGCTCCATCACAGTTGCTCTCTTCCTCAACCCTCCCTATAAGAAGAAGGTGAAAACGTAATGGGAAACAAATAAAAAAGCTCATAAGTTGAAGTACAGGGACATCACTCTCCAATTACTGTCATGGCAAAATATGGCAAAACAGACTCAGCATAGGGAGGCTGATGTAATTGTTTGCCTATTGATAACAAACAAGAGAATGAACAGGGAACGGGGGCCGTTGTCAGTCCATAATGTTTTGTCTGTGCCACTCCTTCAGCCAAGATCCTTAGGGTGACTGGTGCATCTGTGCAATGGCACGCACCAAGAAAGCTTTAGGAATTTGTGGCATGTTTTCCATTAGCACTCATGTCAGTGAACCTTCTTACAGCTGGAGAAGCACCAGTTCACCACTGACAGGATGCTGCTTACCACCATCTGTGTTTTGCAGGCTTGCTATTTAGCTAGCCTTGTTGATTTGGATAATGCTACTGCAAAGTGCATTTTGTAAATTCTGTTTACATTTTTCACACAGATTTTCAATATCAATTCTGACTAAACTTGTCAAATTCTCTTATGGATTTGTATCCTGGGTTGCTTGTTCCTGCAAAAGATGATGGCAACTACTTACTTCAAAAGCATGTACTGTTTTAATTTGCCTTTTTTCACTTTTTCCATGTACTTCATTTTTAGATTTCTCTCTTTCCCTGTTATTGCTGTTGGTTCCTCTTATTGGCCTTCCTTTTGTTCTGTTAATATTTTGTTTTTGGTATTCTGTACTTCTCAGAATACCAAAATCTTGTCATGCCAGAAACAACTATGTTTTTCCACACCCATACTTTTATTTTCCTGTCTTCCTTCACAAACGCTCATATCTCGTCCTGCAAATCTTACTTTTATACTTGCATAAAACCATTAAACTGCTGGTAGTTTAAGAGCATATATTTTTTCCCAGCCTTAGCCTTTCATATTCTTCAAACATAAATGACACAAGGTTATTCAGTCTGTCCTATCATCAGAATACTTGTGAGTACATTGATGTCTCTCACTAATGTTTCCACTATGAAATAGCATTGGGATAATTTGGCAGTAGTTCTGTTAAGGTACGGCATGACTTTATGGTGCTGCTGATATTGTTACCAAAACCACTTTAAAGGAGCTACCTGGGAAAACTGGAACTCATTTTATCTCTATCCCTACCTGGCAGGAAAGTACTATGCCTGTATTATTTCCAATTGTTTAGTGCTTTAAAACAGAGATCATCAGAGGCAAATGTCTTGCTAAGTGAATTTTTATATTTCATTTTTTGGTCTGTTTTGTGGCAGTGGGGGAAAAAAGTAGAACACACAAGCAGTATACTTGTCTATTACATTTGTTAAGAAGTAAAAAAAAAAGAAAAAGCCCTCAAAGAAGATCATATTCTCATTCTTTATTTGCTTACATATGAGTATTATGCAATATTTGGTTATGCAGTATTTTTGATCATGACTTGCTTCAGGGGAATGTGCTTCTGAAATTAACTTCCACAGGTTTCTAGAGTAATAACACAGTCTCTTGGTCAATGAAATGGCATCTACATAGACAGGCTGTCTTTATGCTGAATACTGCTGAGTACTTTTGTACTGACACACTGTAAGCTCTTTTTCATCAAATCTTTGCTATTCTGTCTTTCCTAGGAATCGCTAAGATCCTTATTTTTCTATTATTATCTTACAGAATACAATTTATTTGTGTGTGTGAGAGACATTGTTTTAAAAGGAAAGCCAAAAACGAAAATAAAACAGCTATTAACTACATTTAATTATCCTGTGTTTTTTATGATATCTAAAGACTGAAAATGCTTCCTGTGAATGTTGTTATTTCACTCATTCAAATATGAAAGGAAAATAACAAAGATAGGTTGACTCTCTCACAAGTAGCAAGAATGCAGATAGGATTAAGTTCTGAGGGATTTGACATTTTCTCTTTTTGTAGCTTTTGTTTTTTCTTCTCACATCTGAATCTCAAAATGCTAAAGTCTCATACTTAAAGGAGTGGTAAGTACTGCCATTTGAAGAGAAGCTTATTATAAATAAAATTCAGAATCAGGTATTTACAAAACAGTTTGAACATGGATTTGGCTTCTTGTTGGGATACAGTTGTGATCTGTGTTCTGTGATTAAGCCAAACCTAACATAAACATAGAAAGAAGCACATTCATTTCACTGCTTATTTACCTACATTTAAACAGAGTTCATTTTCATAAGTGGCATTTATTCCTCCTTTGTCATGGAATCATAGAATGGCTTGGCTTGGAAGTTTTGGGTTTCTGTGATACTTTAGGATATTCTTTTGACTCCTCATTATGTCAGGATCTCTGGCTAGGGATGCAGTTTTCTGAAACAAAATTCTTTCAAGAATCAGGCTCTTCTTCAGTCCCTTATCAACACAGCGTTTAATATTTCTATTAAAGTTTTCAAATTGTTTGTCTTTGCTGAAGTGATTCAAGTGCATTCAATACAAAGCTATTACTCTAATATAATGAATGAATTCTGATGTAGATATGTTATCCCTTGAAACTTGCTTGTAAATTCTGAACTCATCTTTCTGCTTGTTTCTCTATATATTTGTATTATGCATCTATATCTACACTGTACTATAAAATATGCCTATACTATATTTTTCTGTTTATAGTGTATACCTATATTAAAGTATATAGTGTATATGTATGAGTGGTACTCTGAAAGTAACACCTCCTGTTATATACTATGTTGGCATATAATGTTGGTTGGATGTTGATGGTATGGCAGTGGAGGTTCCATTACATTATGTTGCCATATGACTGATGGCAATAGAGGGCAGTCTGATAAATTGTTGTCTGACGTGAAAGTGCATATGCAGCAAAAATGTGTCACTGACATCCTCCATGAAGAAGAAATGGCACTCATTCACATTCACTGATGCTTTCTGAATGTTTATGGAAACCAAACAGTGGGTGTGAGCACAGTGAGTAGGTGGATGGTGCGTTTCAGCAGTGGTGAAAGCAACAGTGGGTCACCTCTGCTGATGTAGATTTGTATGAGTGCAGCATGCAGGCTCTTGTTCATTTACAGCAACAATGCATATCTAATGATAGTAACCATGTTTAAAATAGTGTTTTGTAGCTGAGAATTTGCTATTTCCAATAGTATTTTTGTACTCTTTGTAACTGTTGTAGCTTTCATGGAAATGAATAGGAGATATTACTTTGGAGTATGTTTTTTGTTGTTTTTTTTTTCATTCAGTAACCTTCTACAAGAGTAATAAAATTTATTCAGGGAAATGAATGAAAGAACAGGAAAGGAACAGCTAGAATATCAACCTTCTTTCTATCTCCTTGTAGTTTTTGTCTCTTTCTGGCTCTTTTATCTTTCATCCATGTTCTGAAATTAAAATACATCCTTTCAATCTCTTCTTTTTTTAACCTGTTGTTTATCAACAATGCAGGTTTGCTCATGCTGTTATCTCTTTCCCTGACAGCAAGGTTAACTTAAAGTTTCCTAAAAACCTTGAGTTAAAAAATTCCTGTGTCACTTGACTGTGTGACTTCCATTTTGTGTTCCTCCATGCTGAGCACCAGGACACAATTTATTTTGTGTAGGAGTTTTGTTATCCTAACCTGCTGCTTACTGTTTCAGCAAGTAGTAAAGCTCATATCCCTGTCCTTCTTGCCTAATTTCTTCATGCTGTATTGCTTGCAGGGCCAGCTGGGTGCTTGCCCATGTGATGCTGGCTAAAGCATGAGCTAACTCAGCCATCTCTTCCTGGTCCGTAGCAATGCACAAGTGGTCCTGTGTCTCAGCTGTGGCAGTGAAGGTTCTCCCTGCAGTATCAGCCATGCATTGTGCCATTTCATTGTGTCCTGTGGGGCAAGGATCAGTGAATGACAGATGACAGTTAGGAATAAAAAGCAAATACTGCAAATTTATTATACTATTATACTCTTTTTTTTTTTTTTTTTTTTTTTTTAAATAATCTGTAAAAAGCCTTAAAATATTCAGCTATAATCAAAGAAATTCCCTTCAGCTGCTCCTGTTGTTAGTATTAGTGGCATCATTTTATATTTTCCAGTAATTTTTTTTCTGCTTTTATACATGTGTTCTGATTCTAAAGTTTTATTTGGTAGAGCCCACTTGCTGCTGGAAATCATGTTGTCCCATGATTCAGGTATAAACAGACTATTCCTCTTACATTTTTCATGGCATAGATATGCAGACAGTTTATAAATGAGTGTTTTCTCTGCCTTTTAATAGAAGTTCTCTAGGTACTACAGCATGAATTTCTATCTAAAGGGTTGTTTCTGGGGACTTTCTCATTTTCCTACCTAGCTCTCATCTTTCTTGGACGTTCTCTGCCAGTTTCATTACTTTTCAGAAAGGGTTATAAATCTGATGCAGTTTTCGTGCTGTGTAGCCTATGCTTTTTTCCTCTGTAATGTCCCTAAGTTCTGTATTTCTTCCTAAATTTTAGTAATCAAATCAATGAATCACTTTTTTCTTGTTGATGTTGATGTCTTGTTGATGAAAAAGTTTTTAATTGGACTTGCTATAATACATAAGGATTCTCTAAACCCTTATGATTAATCTTAACCTAAATCTTGATATGTTCTGTATTTCTAGAAGCCAACATAGTTTTGGAAAGTTTTGAATAACGATGATTTTTTTATTTTTATTTTTTCTGTATCATAATTGGCAGTAGGGTGATTAAACCACATCTTACCACTTTAAATTTAGAAAGAGACTAGAAGCATTTACATCACCTTATTCAGAAATTAAGCAATTAGGTGTAGCTTTGCTTAGTTGGGTAAATAACTTGTTTATCTCCTTGAGAGTAGGAACACCCTAAAGAGGGATCTGGATAGTCCGGATCAATGGGCTGAGGCTAATTTTAGGAGCTCTGACCAAGTGTCAAGTTCTGTGCTTTGGCTACAACAATCTCAGGAAATGCTACGGGCTTGGGGCAGAGTGGCTGGAAGGCTGCATGGAGGAAAAGAATTGGAGGCTGTTAGTTGATAGCTGGCTGAATATGAGTCAGCAGTGTGCCCAGGTCCTCAAGAAAGCACCCTGGTTTGTCTCAGAAATAGTGTAGCCAACAATAGTGCAGAAGTGATCACCCCCCTGTACAAGATCGTATAGGGGGATCATGCCCTGATGATACCACACTTTTAGTGTTGTGTTCAGTTTTGAGCCCCTCGCTACAAGAAAGACATTAAGGCCCTGGCATGTGCCCAGAGAAGAACTGCAAAGCTGTGAAGGATCTGAAGCATAAGTCTAATGAGGAGTGGCTGAGGGAACTGGGATTTTTCAGTCTGGAGAAGGGCTCTGAGAAGAACTGATAATTCTCTAAAACTGCCGGAAAGAAGGTTGTAACATTCTGAGGCCTGGCCTCTTTTCCCAGGTAACTGTGATAGAGTGAAAGGTAACAGCCTTAAGTTCCACCAGGGGAGATTTTAAGTTGAATATTAGGAAAGATTTCCAAATGAGCAGTGAGCGATTGGAATAGGATGCCCAGGGAGGTGATGAGAGTCACTGTCTCTTAAAAATGTTGAAGTTGAGGGCAAATGTGGCACTAAGATACATGGTTTATAGGCCACGATGGTGTGATGGGTTGGCAGAATATCTTAGAGGACTATGATTTTACAATTAGCTGTTCTTGGCAGAACAAGTCAACATAGTTAAATGGACAGAAAGAACATGATGGCAGAGCTTTAAAAATTAGGAGTGTGGTAGAGCTGCAACAGAGTTAAGGAGAAGGAGAACCAAATGGAGAATCAGTGGCCATATGTAGTCTAGAATAAGAAAAGAGAGTGAGTCACTTTGAATTATACTCCTAATTGTATATTATAAGAAAATGTTCTTCATTTACCTTTTAATATTTCAACAGGAACATTTGTTTATTAGCTGACATTCCGCTATGGTAGGCTGAATGGTACCTCTAATAGTAATGATGAAATTTATCTTTCTTAAATAATATTCAAAAATTATTTTTTTTTTCAGCGTTTTTGATCTGTTGCTAAACGATTTAGTTTGAATAGTGAATGTTATGCTTTGTTTTCTTAACTAGTAGAAATGTGCTGCAAGAATAGGAAGATCTTTATATTCTTAGGCTATTTAACTCTGAGGTACTGTCCACTTGTGAGAAAAGTAAGGCTTAGTAATAAGCAAGCAAATTCTTTGAAGATATTATCTAGATCAAAATAAAATTAGGCAATTTTTTAATAGTTTGTGCCTTGGCTGTTTTATGGAATAGAAGTTGTATTCTAGCATATTCAACTGAGTGACGCTATTATTCAGCATTGACTAGAATTTTTATTTTTAATCAGGCAATTTTTATTCCACGTGACATTCTGAGAGTTAATTCTCCAAATATGTATGATAGGATTCAAATATTTGTGTCTGATATTTTCAGAGGTATATGAAGATGACAGTAATCAATCATACCTAATTAGCTGGTGACACACTGTGCTTGCTGTAATTAAACAAGACATTACGGCTTTACTTTCTAATGATTAAGATCACAGAGACTGAGAGCCAGCTGTTAATCACTTTTCTTGCACAGCTAATGTCATTAACAGAAAATCCCAATAATCTGCCCCAAAAGTAATTTTTAACGGAGCTTTTCTTGTGGACAGTATGTAATTTAAACAGTAGATTTTATTTTCAGCATCTTTTCAAACTGGTGTTATCTTGAGTTAATGTTCTTACTTGTAGGTTTCCACATGCTACACATATTTAGGAGAAACTCTGCTAGAAGTTACTGTAATATCAGTGTTAAAATCTACTATCAGCTTCTAAGACTAATATACTTTTTCCAACTGTATGTAGTGATATGTTAATGCTTAACATTGTCATTAATAAATGCAGACATTAAAAAAAAATTTATGAAAAGGTTTAATTTTCAAGATGGATATTTCAGATATAAGTGTGCTTTTGGTAAAAATATACTCAATTATTTACTCTTGACCATTTTTGTTTCAAATTCTGACTCTTATTTTATATACCTGTTAAGTATCTTGCATTGCAAAGTTACAATATATTGTAATTCAATAACTTTATCCTTAATTGACCTACCTAGGATCACTGATGTCTGTCAAATATATTCCATTGGCTTTTGAGTGTATGCACTTCAATGCTTTAAAATGGATTATCGGGAATTTGTGATCTCCATTAATTAGGAGCAGTGCTTGTTGTCAATATGAAACTATGATATGGTGCTAGAGCTCTAATAAAAATGCATAGGGTCATAACTGCAATGCTTAAGAGGATTTTTAAAAAGTGAGGCAAGAATAAATATCCTTGCTAGCTATTTGTAGAGCCTATTGAATGAGAGTTTTTTCTTTTGCTTTTATTTTTTGTATGTTTGGCTTGAAGTTGATTTATTTGAAGTAGGAGCTGAAATAAAATGCATACATTTCAAATACCTCTTAAAAATAAGGTATCTGTAAAGTTAGTTTGCTTGTTTATTATTTGAGATAGAAAGTTTGTTTTTGGTGAAATTAGAAGTAATTTACTTTAAAAAATTAACATTAGTAGTTGCTTTCTAACTGGAAAGAAATCCAGTTTTAGTTTTTTCTTCATTTTTTCTTTCAGCTAAAATATTTATGTTTAAACTGCTTTAAGATGTGTGTCTTCCAATTTGTGTGGAAGCTGATGGGCTGGACTACTGGTGCAGACATAAATTTCTTGTGCAAGGGGTTCTCTGAGCTGTCAGCATTGAAGTCTCAGCTACAAGCCTTGTGCTGGTTTGTAAGGGAAATGAAAGCAGCTGGTGATGAGCTACTTACATTGGTGCTCATGGAGGGGGAAATGAGGCTTGTGGACCCTTCCCAAAGCACAGTATGGAAGGTGTAGGTGTATTCACCACAGTCCTGACCTTTGGCCTCAGACTGCGTGAACAAGTGTCTAGCAGTACCTCAGAGCCTAACAAATATAATGGCTCTACCACCTTCTGTACTTGGAAACTAGATAGTTGTGTCAGTGGTGATGGTAGGCAGTGGTAATTCAGAGTAGAAAGGCATCTGGAAATTTGACTTCCCTCTTATTTTTTTCCCTCTGCAATATTTCAGTTAGAAAGTCTGAAGTCCTTGACTACAGGGAGAGGGAAGATGTCCCTGCCGAACCTGTTGGTATTTTCTGTCAGAATATCCATATTTTGAAACAAGTTTGGAGGTTGTTGTAATGTGTGAAATTTCATAATAAATGTAATGATTTGGCAAGGTAAAATTTTTTCATATAGTTAGTGTTAAATGAGTCTCATAGATCTCTGATTTTATGACTTCCATGTATCAATTTGCAGTGCCATAGTGGTGAGGTGACTTAGATGTTAGGTAGAACCTTTTTACTCAGATGATAGAATCATAGAACCACAAGGTTGGAAAGGATCTATAAGATCATCTAGTCCAACCGTCCTCCCTTTACCATATCTACAGGAAACCCCTAAACCATATCTCCTAGCTCCCTATCCAGGCGCTTCTTGAACACTGCCAGGGATGGCGACTCCACCACCTCCCTGGGCAGGCTATTCCAGTGCCTGACCACTCTCTGAGAAAAAAAGTTCCTTCGTATGTCCAGCCTAAACCTCTTCTGATACAACTCGTGGACATTTCCTTGGGTCCTGATGATGATGAGGCCCAAGCACAGGCATCCTACAGATATTGTGGATGTTCCAAGTTGCCATTCTTGGTTGAATGGGGCCCTCGGCAGCCTGATCTAGTGACTGGCAATCCTGCGCACAGTAAGGGGTTCGAACTAGATGATCTTTAAGGCCCCTTCCACCCTAACTATTTAATGATTCTACAATTTACAACAAGAAGTCTCTAAATATTAACATCAAACAGATGTGAAAGCAGTTATCTTCAGGATTTTGCTCTGCACCACTTAAGCAGATCAGTTTCATGGTAGTTAAAACATGGTAAGTAAAAGAGATTTCAGACTTATTTTCTTACCCAATTGTTTGATTTGTTTTTGCAACAGAGTTTTAAGTCCTCAAGGCTTTCGTTATGTTCTCTTTTTTATTCCATCTTTAAGATAGGCAACCTTAATCAGTGCAGAATTCCTTATAGCTTCTATTTTCCAAATTTCTGATTACATTAGTTTAGTCTTAGGACTCCTGTCAGTTCATTATCTCTTGTCTTTAGTGTTGGTATGAATTAACACTGTCATAATACTGTATAAAAAGAAACAATATAGTGAGATCTATTAAATGCACCATTAGTGATGGATTACTTCACAGACTTGAAGTTATTCCTCCTTCGTATTCAGTGGTACTGAGGAACCTTTTGTGCTGCTCAGCTGAAGAAATGTGCTTGTTTGGGCACTGTTTTGTGAGATTAAGAAAATGGAGATCAGTAAGAAAGAATTCAAAGGAGAGCAATCAGAATATCTATGTTGGCTTTATGGCAAAAATGTTTATATCGTTATTTTGCTGTTTGTCCTCAGTGCTGTATTTCTTTTCCTGAATAAATAGTTAAAACTTTTTTCTTCTGTGCAACTGACTGTTCTTAAAGTGTAGCACCTGTTGCACTTCATTTTTATTTATTTATTTATTCATTTTACATTAGTCACAGCAATTATAAATTTGAATTATGTCTTGCTCTGAGCAAAATGTCTTTATCATTTGATCATAGTAGTAGATGTGTAGGACACATATCAAAAGAGTTGTGAGAGAAAATAATTTTAATCTGCTGTAATTTTGTGGTCAGAGATATGACTATGTGGGACAGCCTGAAGTTCTCTCTATCTAATTTTAAGTGAAGTAGAAAAAAAAAACAACAAGTGACTCCTTTTTTCATGTCTTCAGCAGGTGCTGCAGTCATCAGTGTGCTGCAGATACAGAATTTCAACTGAATGTTTTCATGCAAAAGTTAAACCCAATTAGACAGTTTGGTCATTATGTCCTCTGAGATGTAAATATCACTAGTAAAATACTTACAAGTTAAATTTAATTGAAAAAAGTTGATGTTCAATTATGATACTTAAAGCTTTGTCCTTCCAAATTTTTCAAATTTATATTTATAAATTGACAGGGACAATCCTGGCTATATGTTCAGTCTGAGGGATAAAGTGCTGAGGACCAGCTCTGCTGAAAGAAATTTAGAGATCTGGTCAACAGCAAGCTGAACTCATGTCTACAATGTGTCCATACAGGCAGAAAGGCCAACTGTGAACTGGGATACATCAAGCACAGCACCTCCAGCCAGTCGAGGGAAGGGACTGTATTGCACTGCACTGTCTTAGCTTGAGTATTGTGTGCAGTTGGGCAATGTCATACAAAAAGGACATAAAACTATTGATTAGCTTTAAACATTTTCTCCCACTTTTCAATTACTAGTATGAAAAGCCTCACAAATACTACTGTATCCATCTGAGAAACAAGTGTCCATAACTAAGTCAGCAGAGTTTTCCCCTAATTTTATAGAAAAATGAAAATATTATTATAAAGATAATGTTTCATGTTTGTTTTTAAAGTCCTTTGTTTAGAAGTATTTAGGGTACAAGGCACGTTTCTTCTTTAATTCCATTACTCTGTTCTTTTATGTAATCTATTTAATAAAACTCGTAGATGTGATTTAGAACAGTCTTTTGAAAACAAATCTTGCAACTAAACCTTAAATTATGTATGAGTGTTCGTCAGTTGCATAGAGGTGCAGTGATGTGATGATATTGTTATACACCTCATAAATTAATAAGTATTATTCTTAAATATGATAATTCATTTCAGAACAGGTGTGTTGCTTTTCCTCTTCTGTGAAATGACTGCAGTGATGTGAAATTGCACCAGTCTTCTTTCTTAACAACTAGATTTAAATGGTGCTAATTCCCCGGTTTTTCTTTAAGACAAGAGCTGACTAAATAATAATGGGAAATTTCCAGATAAGTGAACATACAATTTCAAAATGATTGAAATTGATTTTGTTCACTACTACTCATGGAGAAAAACTTTGATACCAAAATACTTGACTGTTCATGAGAGTTTACTAGTTAGTAGTCCAGTGATAATTTCAGCAATGTATGACCATCTTGGCCTGAGCAAACTGAAGTCCTTTGACGCCAGTATTTGTGATTAGAGTATGTATATTTGCGTGTTTTATGAGATGAAAACCTAGTTTTGAATTGTAATAGAACTCTTTATCATAAAAACAACATTTGTGATAGATGTTTGACACTGTGGAAGGGAAACCTCTGAGTCAGAAACAATATTGCACTTCTTTATTGAACAGAAAAATGCATTTGCATAGATTTATACGTACATTATCTACCTGCTTATAGTGCACTTTCACAGCAGTTCATACATTTGAAAACAAAAAGAACATACTTCAACAGTGATACCTCTGTGAAAAAGTATAAGGGAGAATGATTTCTTTTTGTGTTTTAATGCTTACTTCAAATACAATTTAGCCTGCTTTTTACATCATAGAAGAGGCTTTGAATGTCTAATCCATTTGGAGCCTGAATAGCAAACCAGTTTTCCACTTTCTTTAAACAATGTTTGTTTATGGGCATTTTATGTATCAAATGGGATACGAGTTATTACTTATCAATGAGAAATATTAATATTTTTAATTTTTCATTTCTGTATCTTGCTTTTACAGACTAAAACTGGTATTGCTTTGTTGTATGATGAAGTATCTGAAAATGCTTATGACATCCGACTGAAGCTCACAAAAGAGGTATTAACAATTCAAAAACAAGATGTCGTCTGTGTTAGTGGAAGTGATCGCAGTGCAAATGTAAGTGCTTCTATATCTCTGTGCTTTCAACTGCACGTTAACGTTTTCCACAGTGATCAGTTTATGGTATTGGAGTGCAAGAGAATTTATTGAGTAATAGAAGTATGTAATGTATCACATGGCTGCAATATATTGTGTCTGCGCATCTAAGTTTATATCACTGTGCCAATGCTATTTAAATGCCCGGTGTATAAACTTTCATTCATGGAAATGGATTTGAAATTCTATCTTGCCCAGTCTGGCTAATTCTTGAATGAAACATCACATCTGAGGAAAAGTTGTATCAAATCTGTGTTTGTATTTATCATCACTCATTGGGAAGGAATGGTTAATCCAAATTTTCACTTAGAAGTATCGAGATTTGTGTTGATTCATATTTAATACGCTTTACTTCTGTGTGTTGTGGATATCCTAAATAGTGTTTCCTGGTGGAAGACAGGACAGGAAGACAGGCTCTGAAAGGGTTAGTTCAGTGCAGGCTATCTTTCTCAAACTTTAATGCATAGAAATTGATTAAGTCATAACTTGATGGGAATATTTGCTTTTTTTATGTTATACCTAATCAAATAAAAACTTTTGGAAAATTAGCATTTGAAATAAAGGCCAATTAAGACAAGCACTGTGTGTTTTACAGTATATGAATTACTCAGGAGCTCTAAAGCAGAATTTGAAATCGGGCTGAAATATCTAGTAGTTCTTTAGTGATATTTTTGGTAACTCTGAAGTTTTAAATTTACAGCTACACATGCTAAATTCAGAAGAGATAAATGCTTTTTATTTCAAGTGGCTTATGAAAATAATTTTCATCTCTCCTCTGTATGATTCAAAATATTAATGGAAAACTCTAACTTGAAAGTCAATCCCATAGCAGTCACAATCATTTTTTCTTACTGATTTATTCTCCTTTCTATTCTTATTATTTCTTAGTTACATGTAGTTAATCTTTATTTGGACACGACCATTTATCATAATAGTGCCATTACAACAAAAGTAGAAGTAACATGCTTGTCTTCTTTCTGGTGTGATCTCGAACATATAGGAAGAATACAGAAAAGTTACCCTAAAACCAAAATATTTCTCCTTAAGTGAGTTATATAAATGGATAAATTGAAGAAGAAAGCCCTGTATGTTAATACTTTTTTTCACCAGCCAATATTGTGAGACAGCCATTCATGGGAGGCACTTGACATATTTGCTCCCACTCCTTCTTTTGCTCACAGATTCATTGACCTTGTGGATTATTGAGGACACGGTTTGCAGATGCTTAACTGCTGCCTCTATGCATTTCTGAATGCTGAGGCCTGGCAAAGTTGTCAGTTATCACAGGTGCTACCTTGGTGGTATGGACTTTCAGCAGTACAGGTTATTCCCAAGGATCTTACACTGTTTGTACAGATAAGAGGCTATCTCTGTAAAATACCCATCTTTTACTGGTGTAATCTTGGTCTTTTCTTTTTTTGCCATCTCATTTTCATTTAGGTACTATCTGTATGCACAGAGAAAACTTTATCTTTGATGAGCAATTGTAGGGCTTGTTTTCTGTCATTTTACTTGGAAGTACAGTATTGAGAGAGTGAGGAATATGCTTTCTGGAATTCCAGATGTGTATAGAAGAAAATAGTGTAAAAGCAGCTGATTACACTTACAGAAAGGAATCAATTATCAATTAATTGAGTGCCACAGTAAGATCTATTTTCACTTAAAGGAGAAACAGAGAGGCATTCCTTTTTATACTTCTCATAATATGATATTTCTGAATAGTATGATTTTTTAATAACTTTTTTGTCATTTAATGTGTTAAAATTAATTTCCTACATATTCATGTTACCTCATTTCCTTCCATACTACTCTGTCTATCCTATTCCTATTTTGATCTCACAGTTTTATCCCTCTCTTCCTTTCATAAACGTTTTCTTTTAATTTGCATTTTTTTGGTCTCTTTCTTTTCTGCTCTAATTCCACTTGCAAAGTTAAAAATATATATATGTATAAAATAAATAGTTGCATCTGGTTTTTTACCACAAAAAGTCCCTCTCACAGAGCTAAATTGCCACTGACTTGATCAGTGGTCAGGGAGGTTTTCAGTAGGAGGAGAAGTCTTCAAAAAATTATGTGAGGCAAAAGGATTAGAATGACAGAAACCTTTGTGTCCTACATTTTCCAGCTTTGTAAGTTCTCTCTTACCTAAGTTGGGCATAGAGAAGTAAGGTAGATGAATAAGATCTCTTCAAGCTGAACCATTGTTCCAAACAGGGAGGAAAACTGGATTTTATTTTATTTTTTTTAATTAAAAAACTAGAATGCAATAAGTGCTGTTTCAATTCCGAATGAACTGCTATGACTCTTTTCCTTTATAACTTGGATGCTAATATGGGCACAGAAAAAAAATGTTGTTTTAGCAAGGCTTTGGAGAAAAGGCATTAAGGTCTTAAAAATAAACTTTAGCCAAGTTGCGTTTCTGTCTAGGTAACTACTATTACTACTCTATTTGCCCAGCGTCTGTTCTGTCACTACTAGTATGCTTATATGTCCAAAATAATTTTTAAAATTGCTTTTAAAATCAGCTAATATTAAAATTTTTATTTCTATTTTGAAACATCAAGTGGATGATTAAAGGAATACTCTTTCTTTTGAAACTAAGATCATTTGTATAGAGAAAATGCATTATTTAACTATTTGTTATTTGTTTTCATGTGTTGTAAAGCTGACCTAGATATCTACAAGATAACAATCAAGCGATTTCTTAGGATTTTTATTATGAAAGATCATAAGCTTCTGTTGCTGTCATTTTGAGAAGAGTGTTAAGATTTAGTATCACAAAATAAATAATAAATATGAGAATTCATAAGCATGATGAAAAACTTCAAACTTCAATAATAAAGATAACAAGAAGAAGTAGCTTAAGTTAAAAAAGAATTCATAGCACAGGGATGCAAAGCATACTACAGATGTGCCTGAAAAATAGTCTCCCCTTGAGATGTGGAAAGAGTCCAGCCAGTATGTTAACATACCAGCAAGACAGAAGGAAAGGCAACGCAACACTGGTGTTACTACAGTTGTGTCCTTTATTAAAATTTCAGTTAATCTATTGTATATGCAGACATGGCAGACTGTAAGTACCATTAAATTGCTATCATATACATTGTGAGGATTAGATCAGCAGTTTAAAGTCTTCAGGTGCTAGAAGACAAAAACATGACTGCAACTGAAACATGAGCATTTCCAGTTATGGTATGTTAGATACGGTTGGATGCCAACTCTGCTGTTCATCTTTATTATATCACCAGCCAACATGTGAAATATTGCACAAAGAGAAGGTAAATGAAATTAATTCAAATAAAGAACAACTGTTAATTCCTGTTATTGGAAGTAGGGAAAATGAAGCGTAAACATATCTTACCATTGGTTCCAGTATATGTAAGTCTGGAAATCCAGATTTTTATTATCATCTGTATTGTCAGTCACAGAATTATTTGGATTGGAGGAGCCTCTCAAGGTCATTCTGACTCAACTGTTCAGTGCAGGTTTAACTACTCAGGCAAGTTACTGAGGGCTTTGTCTATTCTAGTGCAGAATGTTACCCAAGATGTAATGTTCACTACCTCTCTGGGCAGTCTCTTTTAATGCATAACCATTTTTTGCTGTGATATTCTTTACAATCATGCTCAACTGGAATTTTTTATAGCTTCAAATAGGGACATGCCTCTCATCTGTTTGTTGTGCATCTCTGAGAGCAATCTGGTTCTGTTTTCTATATAATCCTCCTTTAGGTTGGCAGTCTTTGAAACTAAAATGAGTGACTTCATTTTACTCTAAAAAAACTCCAAGACTTTGATCTACAGTAATAGAAACAGTTATAATAAGATAAACTGATAAAAATATCTTATTATACTATATTTATTAAGAATTGTCAGCAACTGTCCCAGATCTCAGCTAGCACATGAAAAGATTTGCTTTATTTCCATACAAAATTCGAGGGCTACTGGCATGCCTCAGTCAGTTGTTATAGATGCATTCTTCTTGTTCCTTTTGGGAAGAGGTTACATACTGAGCAATGAGAGAATTTAAAAGTTTCAGCTCTCTCTTTTCCATTAATAGTAATCTTCTGCATTTTAGGTACGTGTTCCTTGTAGCCTGCCTCCTCTTCATTGAAGTGTAGAATTAGGTATGACATGAAGCCGTGGAGCATTACTTCATACTTTTCCTCTTTTTTGAGATTTCTTGGCTTATATTTCCATTGGCTCCATAACTTCACTGTCCAAAAAGTTACACTTCGATACTAATTTAGTTATTCCTAAGACTGTAAAAGACACTTCAAACTAATGGACATAGGACTGAAATTTATGCAACTTCCTGTGAGCAAAAAGCTTTTCCTAAAGTCTAAACATGTTATAACCAACAGGAAAGCAGTTATTATTTCTAGTAAAGTTGTTTGATTGACATTCCACTCCCCATATCGTTTTATGGAAAAGCTGTAATATTGTTTATTTGATTGTTAACCTAGTCAGTTATCTGATCCTGTTGTTTTACAGTTCCTTAGAGAGCAATATAAACAAGATATGGCACAGTATCTGGCCAAATCAGCTAAGTGAAATTTACATTTTTTCCTCATGCTCCACTGACTGCTTTGGATTTTTGTACACTCGTGATCTTTAATAAGGGCTGTGGACCATATGGTAATATAATTAGTAAATGTAATAATGGCTAAGGAAGTGATCAATACTCAGTGCATTCTAGACTCTAGTTTTCTTTGACCCTGGACTACAATGTAGTGGAAGAATAAACTGTGTATTCTAGTCCTAGGTGAAGGCATTGTAATTTTTCTGACATGTTCCACAATATCTTTTCATGCCGACATAAGGGTGCATGGTTCTAGCTGTGTCATCTAGATATCTAGATTGTTAGATAGGGACATTGGCCATAATCCATCACCTTCTGTTTTTAAGGCTGCTGTATGCACTGTCCTAAGAATGCTGTTTTTGTTGTATTGTGCCTGGAAAAAAATCTTGTTCAGGCCTCTCCTGTAGTTTAAAATCCATGTTTCCAGGAAATGAGCTAGGAATTGAGGCCATAGAAGGAGGCAGTCCTTCTGGGAACTGGGAAGGTGAAGGAAGGAGAAAATGTGCTACTGATCAGTGAGAAGCAAAGGTTGTGTGAGTAGAAGTGGGAATCTTGGGACATGACAGTATATTAAACACATGCAGCTTAATTAAATTGATGAGAAACCTCCAGGAATGGTGAAAGTGAGCTGAGAAAATCCTCATGTGTGCTCTGCCCTATCTTTGTTTAGAAGACAACTTCCTGAAAGATTTCGCAAATTCTTCCTTTACTGCATCCTCTTTTGTTTCTTTTGTATGTACAACAGCCAGCAGGAGCTCTGCATTTTTTGGTATATTTTACTGGATCTCACATTCTCACAAGATCTCTTTCTTCAATATTTTTTTTTATTTTTAACCTCATAACTTCCTTTAGGAAGCTTCAGGAGTTGCTGAACAAGGGAAAGATAAGATATGGCTGGTATTTTAAGTACCAGTTCTTTTCCCTTCTACTATCAGGCCATATCTTCACTGGCATCTACATGGGCCAGTTTGTAGACTTTTTTTAACTCTTCCTATTGCCCTGTCTTGTTTTGATTCTTGTTTTCTCCCCACGTGTTTTCCAAGGGATTGGATGGCTACCTCTGCTCTTATTGACATTGTTGACTAAAATAGGCTTTTATTTTCTGCTGTTAACCTGCCACGTAGTACCTGTACCAAAACTGTTATCTTACTTTCAACAGCTAAGGATACTACTTAAGGCTATTCTCTCCGGTAAACAATAGATAGCACATACTTATTCATCTAATAAAATGTACCCAGAACAATGCAGTAGTAGGTGAATGATTTTCTTGCTTATGTTTTTTATTTCTCCTTAGCCAGTTACGTTGTTTAAAGGTTAGTTTGTTTGCTACTAAGTTAATAATAGCCTATTGTTGTTGGACTATGGGGACAAGGTGTGCTCAGGTACCAAAGAAATTTAGTGATTGCTGTATTGGTGAGTGACTCTGTATGTAGGTCCTGCACTGGGGAGATGCCGACTTCAGATGTGTAGCCAGCAAAATGGTTCCTTCCACCTCCTTCTAGAGTGGATGCCTCTAGACTTGGCACAGTGGTCTTTGTCTTCCAACTTACTCTGGCCATTGTGGATGAGCTTGTTAGAACATTTTCAACAAAATCTTAAAAAAAAAAAAAAAAAAAAAAAAAAAGATATTCCAAATGTTCCTTCAGTTTGATATTTGCGAATAGTCTGTTTAGTCTGTTCATTAAAATTTTCTTGCAAACTGACACAGATCAAGGAAATGGTTCATACAAATACATTTTTTTCCAGATGTATCTGTTTATATCAGTGCGTGTGGAATGCCTGAAGCACTATTTCTTTCTGAAATCTCATTTTTAATTAAGATTATTTCCAATGAAAGATCTTTTTCCATGAGTGCTAGTCCTATTTGTTAACAACTTGGTAATAAAGATAAAATAGTCAGGCATTACAGGGGATATAAAATCTTGTTAAAAATCTTAACTAACAAAAATAAGGACTGTAATTGCTTTCTCACATTGTCAATTAAGCTCCAGTCACACCACTGCATATGAATGAGTACAGATTTAAAAGACCTCTCCAGAGGTAAACTTTTAAGTGTAGACTATAACTGTCAGTATCTTAAGTTTGGGCAAAATTATTTCTGCTTATTTATATTTTTGACAGCATTTTCTTCAATGTGGTTGTTTGTAAACATGATATTGTTCCATGATACAGTGCCATGCTATAAACACTTATGAATTACAAAGCTGGTGGAATATGATCTAATCCTCCTTCAAAGTAAATGTTACTCCATGTGTGGTACTGTCTTTGGAATGAGACAGTTTTACTTGGGTGTGTTAGGCAATGTGAGTCGTCTTTAATACTGGCTTTTAAATGCTTTGTAATGGAGAACAGAAAACTGACAATTGGCCAAATAAGAGTTGGAATGGGTGATTGAATTAGTTCAATTTGAACCACAATATTCAGGAAGGTATGCAAGTAAGAACAATCAAATAGGTTTCTTAGGGCACGTTAACTAATATGGAAATTGTTTTCAGAGATCAGGAGATAACATAGCTGAAGCTGTGACTGGATAAGATTGCTTAGTGATAATTGTAAAGAGATTATCTGAAACACCTCAGGAACAAATTTCTGAAGAATGCAACGAAGAGTGGGAGAAAATGAACATTTTATAAATTTTGTTTAATGTTTCTATCAGTGATCTGGATAAGAGAAGCCAGTCTTTCCTCAGTAAGTTTGCAGATAATGCCAATTTGGGTGGGAGTGTTGGTCTGCTTTGAGAGTAGGAAGGCTCAGCAGAGGGATCTGGATATGCTGAATTAATGGGCAAGCTTAACTGTTATTGCATTCAACAAGGCTAAGCTCTGGGTCATGTGCTTGGATTGCAACAACCACATGCAACACTACAGACTTGTGGAAGAGAGTCTAAAAAGTTGCATGGTGGAAAAGTACTCAGGGTACTGGCCATTAACTGACTAAACATGAGCCAGCAGCATGCCCAGGTGGCTGAGAAAGCCAGCATCATCCTGGACTCAACAAAAATGTGGCCTGCTGATTAGGGAGGGAATTATACTGCTGTTCTTCAACTTAGGATCTTCTGTGATTCTATACTTTGTTTAATCCATGAGTTCCTTCAAGACTAGAGTGAATGCTATCAAACCTTGGTGATTTGGTACTGCTATTTAGTCACTTTGCTTCTAAAATGATTACAAATTCAGGTCCGTACTTCCTTTATGCTACAGTGAATGCTGGAGGAACTTTTCTTGTCTCTTTTACACAATGCCCTAATGAAAAGTGTTATTTTATCTTCCCTTCCTCTGAGTATACCTTTTAAATCTTGATCATAAATCAGCCCTGTGATTTCTTTGGCAGACCTCCTGCTCCTGGTAGATTTGAAGATTTATTATTAATTGTGATTCTTTTTGTGAGCTGTTGAATTTCTCCTTTCTGGTGCAGCATGTGCACATTCACTTTGTTTATGTTCCTGACTCTGTTTGAAGATGATGTCCACCACTCTTTTCATCTAATATCCTTTCAGCCTCCTGCTTAGCCATGTTATTTCCCTTTTTGCTTAGTTAAGCCTTTCTAATAAGTGCCATTCAGTAGCTCTCTGCTTCTAGTGTGGAAACCTTAAGAACTCCTCATGCTGCCTCTGAAATTTTAATTTTCTAAGCTGCTTCCCTTTATTTTACCTTCCAGCAAGCTTCCTAACTTTTGAACTCTTCCCTTTTAGGGATCACCGCAGCATAAATATTGAATAATAAGTGCAGTTGCCATTACAGAGTAGTTTTTCAACTGTGAAAGTTTTCACTATGTTGTGCATGCTACTAAACAGTAGGGCAAGTATCTAGTCTAGTCTTGTGAGGCTCCATGAAACAGTAACTGATAGAGACCTGCTTTTTGTTATTGTGCTATGTCATCACAAGATCTGATCTGAAACTAAGCAAAGTCTGCTATCAGTGTTATATTTCATATTCCTGTTGCCTCTCTTCATGTCACTGTTATCCTAGTTACTAATTCAAACTCTTAAATCCATTATTTATTTCTTTTTACTTCTTGAGGTAGTTGGATTATTAGTTTTGACTCCTAAGTGCTCTTTAGCACACTGTGTTCACTGTGCTGGTTATCTAGTCTATTTTACCTTTCTTATATAGTTTATATCCTGTTATAGGGTTTTTTGTTTGTTTGTTTGTTTGTTTTTTCTTTGTTTTTCACTTTTCTCCTACATTTCCTGAGTGTTTACCACTCTCTTTAGTTCAGATTTGGTGCAATTTTCATTTACTTCTTAGCATTCTGTTTTACATTTCCTGTAAAATCACTGTAACTATCCTTCATTTCTGGGTATAGAATACCTCTGTTTATATCCATAGTAGATGCAACACAGTTGCACTAACTTCTCTCTTATATACTTTTCTAACACTACAGTTTAAAACTTTGATTTCAGCATTTCTATATTTTAAGTTCAAGCAGCTTTGATTCTTTTACAGCTCAGATTAAGTCTGTGCTTCATGTACAGGCTCCCCTTATTTTAAAAATTCTCGAGTTTCTGATGAACCTGAATCTATACTCCTGGAGCCATTTCTTTAGGTAGGCATTGAAACCTTATCTCCCCAGCCATGAAGGGGACTACTGGGAGAATTTGGACGACCCTACTGTAGAATTACATGGCTCTGGCTTCCTTGATGCTTTGTTTTCATCCCTAAGGCTTATTTCCATTACAGCTGTCTAGCACCTCTTCCTTGAGAGGGTCTTTTTCACTGCAAGAATGTTTACATTCATTTTACATTCCTAAAATGAAAATGAAATCATGCACAAGGTTCTCTTTTTCCCTGAGTTAGAATAAACCTCATTCTCGCAAGGTGGGAGTTAAGAAAAAACAACAATAAAAACAACAACAAAGTAAAAATTATTTGTGGACTTCACTTAATTAATGTTTGTCTGACATAGTGAAATTATAAAATACCTAATCAAGACATGTAATTATAAAAGTGATATCATATATGAACTCTGGTATAAAGAATAGCAAAAAAATAATAATTTTACACATTCAGAGACTGCCATTACAGATCTTGAAAGGTGTAATTATATGTACTATTGTTCAGTATGTTGCAAAAAAGTTGTTGTAAACTCAGTAATTATTGTCAGTAGATGAACTGGCACTATTGTATTGTCAGTCACCATGATTTGCACATTAATGAAACATCTGATTCAGTTTACTAATAAACGTATGATAGCCTGCTATAGTAAAATATCAATAAACACTTCACAGAATCACAGAATCACAGAATTGTAGGGGTTGGAAGGGACCTCTAGAGATCATCGAGTCCAACCCCCCTGCCAAAGCAGGCTCCCTACACCACGTCACACAGGTAGGCGTCCAGGCGGGTCTTGAATATCTCCAGAGAAGGAGACTCCACCACCTCCCTGGGCAGCCTGTTCCAGTGCTCCGTCATCCTCACTGTAAAGAAGTTCTTGCGCACATTCGTGCGGAACTTCCTATGCTGAAGTTTCAGCCCATTTCCCCTAGTCCTGTCCCCACGCACTACTGAAAACAGACCAGCCTCGCCACTATGGCTCCCACACCTCAGGTATTTATAAACCTGGATCAAGTCCCCTCTCAGCCTTCTTTTCTCAAGGCTAAACAGACCCAGTTCCCTAAGTCTCTCCTCATAGGGGAGATGGTCCAGGCCCTTCACCATCTTTGTGGCCCTCCGCTGGACTCTTTCCAAGAGATCCCTGTCTTTTTTGTACTGGGGAGCCCAGAACTGGACACAGTATTCCAGATTTATCTTCTTTATGCACTTAAACGTGAAATGCAAGAAAATAAGGCAGACAATCACAAAAAGTCTTTTAGCATATGCTGCAAAAATAGCATATGACAGAAGATAATGCTTAGAAGACATCAGTATTTGTGATGGAGATATGAGAATAAATATCATGTGCAAGCCTAATAGCAGCTAAAGAAAAATCAGCTATGAAAACATGCATCTCAAATTTTTTGATGTTTTCATGAAAACATTTGTCAAAATAAAGCAAAAGTAAGTGAAATTTTCTCTTTAGGAAGAATATCACATCAGTGGTAGAAAATAAATGCCTATAAATCAGATACTTCAGAACAGAACTTGATCATATAAATTGCAGGGCACCACTGATTTTTTATTTTATTTTATTTTATTTTATTTTATTTTAAATAGATAGCACTTTAAAGCATCTTATGTGCCTATTCAAATATTGTGTTTTCACCTAAATTTATTTTTTTTTGCAATTTTTTAAAGCACAGAACTGTTACACTTCATAGACAACCAGTTGGCGGCTTGGGCTTAAGCATAAAGGTATGAAAAATATCTTTCTTGTTTTAATTTTCAGTTTGAATAGTTCACTTCAGCCTTGATTGTCATCTCACTATTAATGTGCGTCTTTTACAGGGTGGTGCAGAGCACAAAGTGCCTGTCGTCATATCAAAAATGTTTAAAGACCAAGCAGGTAAAATATATATATTTCTGTTATTTAAATGTATAGTACTATAGTATACATTATTTCTTTTTAATATCAAATGTTCTGTAGACTCAAAATTAAAACATATTTATGACTCATTCCAGCATCACAGTGTCTTTAAGACTTTATTTAAACGTTCAACGTATCCTTTGTGTTGAATTTAAAATCTGTAATCTGCCCATGTCTTCAGGAACTGAGCTCGAAATTTTCCTGGTATGTTACTGCTTCCAAAAACATGCATTTTACTGCAGTGAGACAGATGTGTAATAGAGAAAGCTTTTAACATTATTTCTGAAAACAAAGCTGTGACTTAGGAAATGTATTGATACACTTAAATTTAATAACCCAGAGGATAAAAGAAATAATCTGAACATATTTTTTTCCCTACACAGTAATTCACTGTCATATGGTATTGGAAACAGAGGGTGATTTGTAATGGTAATTATGAGCTGAGGGGAGCCCTCATGATGGCTGCAGCTGCTCACATGGAGCAGAGGGAAGCACTGAGTTCTGCTTTCTGGTGATAGGGGCAGGTACCAAGGGAATGGCATGGAACTGTGTCCCAGGACTTGGGTTGGGCTAAGTGTTAGGAAAAGGTCACAGAGTAGTTGGAAAGGGCTCCCCAGGGCAATGGTCACAGCACTGAGTTGAGGGATTTCAAGGAGCATTTTGATGACATAGGGCTTGGATTTTGGGTGGTCCCTTGTGGAACCAGGAGTTGGACTCGATGATCCTGTGGGTCCCTTCCAACTCAAGATATTCTGTGATCATGGTCATTACACAATTATATGATTCTAATGCTTTAATTTTGCAGGAAACAATCTGATAATATTTTCTAAAGGGAAAGAAGTATTCTATGCATATGTACATTCTTTCTCCCCATATACACATACATAAATATATGTATATTTTAATATAAGTATTTATATAAAGATATATATGGAAAAATATCAATGTTGGTTATAAAGAGAGGAAATGTCAAGTGTCAGAGTGACAATTTTACCTCAAACTGCATTTTGGACTGAAAATCTGTATATTTATAATGGGAATAAATTAATAATGGATTTTCATTATATGAGGTACTAGTAGTGGTGAAACTGATTAAGTAACTTCACAAGGGACTTTGAGATGAGCAATGAGATGAGTTGCTACTTCAACAGTTACGTTGAATTAAAAAAAAAAAAGAAAGAAAGTCATACAAAATCATTTGAAAATAGAATTTCACTATGAGGGATTTTGCTAATTTAGATAAACTTACGTGAGTAAAATTCTTCCTACCGAAAAAAAAAAAAAAAAAAAAAAAAAAAAAAAAGTGATTTCCTAAAATACCTGATAACTTGCTACCTTTTGTGAAATTTAATAACTGTTGTACGGCAGCACTGAAAAATCATGTTTTTGGATACAGTGCTATTTTATAGTTCCAAAAGTTGGAAGTTTAATAGGATAAAGAAGTTGTTTCTTATTTTATACTTGTACAACTTTTATACTATCTAAGTATTTAGAAATATTTATTTCCTCCTTAAATTTTCAAAATACTGTAACAGTGGAAGTATTAAATACTTTGCTTACAGTTTTAACTTGCTTAGAGAGCCCTCAGCTGTGCTCACAGTGTTTATAACAGAATCACAGAATTGTAGAGGTTGGAAGGGGGACCTCTAGAGACCATCTAGCCCAACCACCCTGCTGAAGCAGGCTCCCACATCCATGAATGTCATGGATTGCTCTATTTGATTTGACTTTCTTTCATTATGACTGTTTTATAAGACAGAAACTTGCACAGAAACTCAATTCAGGAGCCTAGCTTTATATTTCTGAAGGATAAGGTAAAGTAGTCCTTCACTACTGGAGACTAATATCCCAGTATATTTCTAATCACAATTAAGTCTGCCATGAATTTTCTCCCAGCATCTATGCTCCTCCACAGGACTGAGGAAAAGTGAATTTTGCTGATGCTGCTGACAAAAGTTACGTCTTTTTCATACTGATAAAGCTTTCGTTAATTTTAGAGGGACAAAAGTCCTGTCCCAGACTGAATGAGAAAAAGTAAATGCAAACACATTTAATAATTCTAAATTAAAGTGATGTAATTAGCCTAAGGGACATTTTAATCCCATAGACAATCACTTCCAAAGATAGGATTTTTTTCCTTCTTGCTCATGTGTACCACTGTCCTGTTGACTCAGAATATTAACTACATTACTAATAATCTCCCAGCATTTGTTTTTTTGTTTTGTTTTGTTTTGTTTTGAAAGAGAATATTGATATTGAAGCTTCTCAGTAAGATTTTCCAAAACTGAATCATTCTTTTTCTGATTGTTTTCTGTGGTGAAATTTAACATAGAATTGATTTTCCTTTTTGAGTCTAAGATAGAGTCAATCATTAGAAAATAGTGTTGGTGTTTTGTTAATAGCTTCTAGATATATATTATTCTAGTAAGTGTGTTATAATCGGTATTAACAGGATATTTATGGTAATGACTGCAGTGATTTCACAGTCAAAAATGGACAGAGTGCTATTCTTAGAAAAGCGTAAATGAATATATTGAAGAATATACTGACCTTGGAAAGGAATAGAGTTGTTCAGGCTTACTTGATATACAGTGAACCTGTAAGAAAAATTGTAAGATATGTGAAATATACTTTAAAGAATTCTTATATAAAACATAGGAGTAAATTCTATGAACTTTACTATGTTTAAAAACTTCTATCTGGTATTTGTTATTCCTATCCATAATATTTAAGTAAATCTATGAACTTGCAGAAGGGTAGGGGCTGTAAATAGTAACAGACTGAAATATAATGTATTCATAAGTTCATGTGACTTTAGTTGCATACAATACAGGATACTTTAATTGTTAAAGCATTATATTATTATGGTCAAGCAGTTTAATTTCAGTTTTATGTTACAGAGTTATCAAGTTAGCAGTCACTTTTGGTTACCTTGATACAGATTTCCATCTTTGTGAGTGCTGTTGTAATAATCTGACTGCTGCTTGTGATCTCTGCCTGCATCTCATAAAACATGTGAAGTGAGACAATCATCAATGAAGAAACAGAACAGTGGGTACAGCTCACTGGTGTGTGGTTAAAATAGATAAATATAATTGAATAAAACCTGGCAGAATAAGGATAGTTTGCATTTTGCTGGTTTCACAGAGGATCCTCTCTTGAGAACCAAATTGGTTCTCAAACGTTAATTTGAAAGCATTTTCCCACCTTCTGTGATAAAAGGTGACTTAATATTTAATGTGTTTAGTCCATTTCTGAGGGGAGTTACGTATACCCTGACAGGTTTAGAACAAACTCAGGACACTCAGCCACTGAGACATTCTTGGCTGGAAACCCTGCACTTTCCAAACGCTGTAGCTGTATCCAGCTGTATCCATCCTGGCTGCCTGCACTCAGGACCATCTGTTTGGAGCACACGGTGTCAGTTTGATGAGGGCTTTTAGCAGTTTCACTTACACATATGTGCCAAGCAAAGATGGTTTGATATGTAAGCATATGCGGTGCTGCTCACATAAGTATTTTTTCTGTGTTTACTCCAGTTCTCCACAAAGGTGTTACAGCTAGAGTAACCAATAAATCATTCATTGGGCATGGTGTGAGATTACAAACAAGCAGCACAATATAGTGGTGATATTCATACAACATTCTTCATTTCTGCATCTCTACTTAGCCTGGCTTCAGCAGCCTTATGGTTTCACTTTAATAAGGTTAAGATTAAGAAAGATTTAAGCCCAGGTGGGGAAAATTGGAATGGATCAAAAACTTGCAATGTATGAATGCAATATGAATATATGTAATATGCTATGTATTTATGTAATATGAATTTGATGTCCAAACCTAGATTTAAGCAGTTGTTTATATGCTTTCCCAAAATGAGATTTTATATATGTAAATGTGTGTGTGTGTATATATATATATATATGTATATACACACATGCATGTAGATGGACATATGTGTGCATTAACTTATTGATGAAGAGTAATGCTTTTCTGTTAAAATGTTATTGTAAATGATATTCATAGGATATATTAATAATCAAATTCTTCTTAATGCAAATGAAGACCAACTTCAATAAAAGATAATTATTGTTACTTAATTGCTATGTAAAAATATAAAATGTAGCTTGGAATTTTGACTTCCTTAGGTTTTTGTGATGAGAGTCTTCTTTGGACAGTGCATTTTGCAGTTTCTCAAACAAAAAGGTTGATAAAATCTGAAAACTTTGTAATTTCAGTGAAGCTCTAATATTATAGCTATTATTTATGTATTCTAAACTTGAAACAAGTTTTTGAAAAAGTCTTTTATTTCTTCAGTTATCATCTGCTCCAGTTAGCAGTTGAGTGAAAATAAATAAATAAATAAATAAATAGGAACTTAGGATTTCATTTATGCTTACAATTTGAACTCTTTCTTCTGTTTCCCTTCTTCTGATGAGCTGCAGAAATCTAATGAAATAAATTTTTTGTTACTTTTTGAATTTGTTGCCACTGCCATCCATACTGAAGAGAAATGTATGTGATAGTTTTTCCTATGGTGAAATTAGAGAACTACGTCATTCACCACACACATTCACTCAGATAAATTGTCCTTCTATGATGGATGGTATTTTGGACTCTGGATTTGGAGCTTTCTTTTATCAATGTGTTTTAGTACAGAAACTGGAGAAGCAAGCAGCTAGCCAGAAACCATCTTCTAATCTGTAACAAAGATTCCTACTGCACTGAAAAATATTAATTAAAGTCAGAGTAAAACTCATTCTGATTATTTGGGCTGAAGCATAGTCAAGAATAACGCAGAATACTTGATGGAAAGAGCAAATGTAACAATTTTTTTCTAGGTACTGTCAAATGGAATAATATAAGAAACTTCCTTCAGCAACTTCAGAAAAGTTCTGTTTTTCATCTTTTCACTATTCTTATCTTTCCCTTATGGATTTCTGAACTAAAGACTTTCTAGGCTAGTTTAGGAGTCACATCTTTTTTTTCTTTTTGTATCTCTTTTAACACATGTACTTCAGTTATTTCAGGCATTCCCACTTAGTCTGCAAGCTTGTCTTCACCTCTAAAGCATTTAAAACTTTATTGCACTCTCTAACAGCATTTAATGGAAACTCATATAATTTTATTAAGAAGACTGAGGATGTCAGATTTGCTATTAATTTATATCCTTATATGATGTTTCATATTCATAACTTGTCTATGTTATTCAGCTCAGTAAGACTTCTACAAGTGATATTAATCATACATCTATTAGAACTAATCTTACTGTATCATCGTAGAGCCATAGAATGGCTTAGATTAGGAGAGACCTTAAAGACCCTCTAGTTCCAAACCCGCTGGGTAGGGTTGTCAACGACTAGATAGGCTGCCCAGTATCCCATCCAAACTGACCTTGAATGCCCAGGATACTGTTGGTCTTCTTGACTGCAATCACACACTGCTGCCTCATGTCCAGCTTTTCGTCCACCAAGACCCTCATGTCCTTCTCTGCAGGATTGCTCTCAAGGAGTGCTTCTCATAGTCTCCATATGTACCTGGGGATTGCCTTGACCCAAGTGCAACACCTTGCACTTGACCTTGTTAAAACTAATTATATTCTTGTGTAAAAAAACTTCTGCTATGCTGGAGGGGAGCTTTGAGCAACTTGGTCTAGAGGTAGGTGTCCCTGCCTAGAACAAGGGGGTTGGAACTACATGATCTTAAGGGTCCCTTCCAACCCAAGCTATTCTGTAATTCTGATTATCTTTCAGTTTAAAACTTGTTGCCTTTTGTCTTGTCACTACAAATCTTGGTAAAAAAGTCTCTATCCATCATATAAGTTCCCTTGCTATATTGAAAGCCCACAATTTAAATAATAATAATAATAATAATAAAATAAATAAATCAACTCTGCTTTTACTGTTACTACATTTTTTTTTTTTTTCCATGGCTCTCCATAAGATTGATAAATAATAGGAAAAATTAAGTAAGACTAGAGTGAGTGAGAGTACAGCCCTTAAGGCTGGTTTTCTTCATAGTGTATGGTATGATGCTGTGTTTTGACTTTAGGAGGAAATCATTGTTGATAAGACAATAATGTTTTTTGTTGTTGCTGAGCAGTGATGCACAAAGCTTCTCGTACTGTCCTGCCTGTAAGGGGGCTGGGGGTGCACAAGGAGCTGCAAGGAGACCAAACAAGGACAGCTGACATAAGCTGACTAAATGGTTGTTACATAGCGTATGACATCACATGAAAAAAAAAAAACTATAAAACTGTGTGGGGTTGGCTGGGAGGGAAGCTGCTGTTCTGAGGCTGGCTGGGCATTGGTTGGTGCGTGGAGAGAAGCTGTTTTGTGAATATATGTATATATGCTATTACTGTTGTCATTTCATTTTCTGTCTTAGGACATCATTTTTATCTCAGTCTAGGAGTTCTAATTTTTTTATTCTGACTCCTCATCCCACTGGGAATAGGGTGGATGAGCAAAAGGCTGTGTAGTGTTTAGCTGATTGCCAGGCGAAGGCAACAGGGACACGCTGAAAATTAATAGAAAGTGAGGTGGGAAATCATAGAGATAAACAGATGCAAATAGAATTATCAAAAACAGCAAAGAAAAGAGACAATAATAATGGAGCAGAGGAATTAATATCTCAGCGCAACACTGAATATGACACTAAGAAATTGAAATAGTTATGTTAGAAATGTCCATCATTTAAGGGTGGGTTTTTTTTGTTTGTTTGTTTTTTTTTGTTTGTTTGGTTTTTTTTTTTCCAGTGGACTGACTCATTTACCTTTTTGGGTTGGACTCTGCTGTAACGTATAATTTTGACAAATGATTCTGCTTAATTTCCCTTGTAAGAAAATCTACCTGCTCTCAATCTAGGATTGTTTGCTTCTCTTGCTGCCTGTTCTTTTTCAGTAATACCATTCTCATATCACTGTAGCTCCTCTAGCAACAGGAATTAGAAATCAGTACCTATGTTTCTTTTCAGAAAAACTGCTCCAGAAACTTAGATGAGTGGCATATGAAGGATAATTCTGAGAAAAATCAACATAATCAAATTATTAAACTATATTCTGTTTTCATTCCAAATATATTTACGGCAAATACTTTCTTAACAGGTTAATAGTTGAATTTTGAATAAATGCATTAAAACATATAAGCATGTTCAGTAAATTTTTTTGTGTGCCTTTGCAAATCACAGAATTGTTGAGTTTGGAAGAGACCTCTTTGAATTACCTAGTCAGCCCAGTTTTAATTATTTCCAAGGATGGAGATATGGCAGCTACATTTCAGTTTTTGGCTACCCTCACAACACAATTTATTTATTTATTTATTTATTTATTATTTTTTGTTGACACAGAATTTAATGCTTCTTATTCTGTGGGTGGGCACTGTGAGTTGAGTCCAGCTCTCCTTTATTTCCTCCTATCAGGTCATCATACATGTTTATGAGATTCTTTTGACCCTTCCCTAGGCTGAATAGTCTCACCTCTCTCCTCACAGGAAAGATACTACAGCCCCTTCATCTATGCGGTTCTTACTTGCTTTGCTTCAGTAAGATCCCATCTTTGTTGTACTGTAGAGCCCAGAACAAGGCATAACGTTCCAGATGTGTCTCAGCTGAGCAGCGATAATGAATCACCTTCATTGACCTGTGGGCAGCACTTTTCTTTATGCAGACTAGACTACTGCAGGGTACTGTTGGCAAGGACACATGGTTGATTACTGGCCAACTTGTCCACAGGGACCTTGAGGTCCTTCTCAATGCCTTTTTGGTAATAACAGCAGTATGCATAAATATTGAAAAGACAAAGGAGTTTTCTTACAGTGTACTTTGTGAATTGTTCATTTCCAGGAATATATGCAGTTATTCTGTATTTTCTAGTACTTCTTAAATTGAAGAAAATCAGAAGGAATTTAAAGTTGCCAGCATATGCATTGTCCTAGTAAAGTCTTGATATTAGTTACATGCGCAAGGTACCATATGCCAAATGGTAAGGAAATCTACACGTCAAGTCTATTCAGTTCTTGCTCAGATCCTCAGATCTTTCCTGGAGACTTTTGCAGTGTCTGTGTATCTTGTACTTCTTTTTGTTCTTCATTTTCGAGACCAAAACAGTTTTATTTTCTGTTAACTTTGCAGACACGATGCTGTATGCTACACAGCTAGGCAAAGTGCCAGCTAAAGTACTGTCAGCAAGAAGGCTCAGCTTCTCAGTGCTCCCTAATCTATTCAGAGTGGTACTTTCATTCACTGACCTTCTATGAGTCAGGTGGAGATTCATTTTACCGTTAAGACATTCATAATCAGGAGTATTGAGCTCTAAATTGCCAGGGAAAAGGCAGTTTCTTTATCACAGCTGAATATTCTACTTCTTCAGCCTTCAGTGAGATCTATTATTGGCTCTCCAAACATGTTGTCCTTGCTGTATTCAGTCTCTGCCTACTCCAGTACCTGCCTTATCTCTGTCATCCTACACACATCTCACACTGACTTGATTCTTAAGGTGTGTTAAGCTTCAGTTCTTCAGACCTGTGTACTCTAGAGATTTAGCAGTGAGTTCCTGACTGGGTCTACAGGTAAATGTGGTACTTCTAGTTGCACAAAAGGATCAGTGGTTGCGTACTCCATAGGCTATCCAGTGAAAAGATTGGACAGAGAAGCCTAGTTTCCCATGTGCCACTGAATTTAGCATGGAGAACCTGGCACATTAGAATAATGACATGGATGTTTTATGAAACATTACATTATTGACATACAGCTTTTGGTCACATGATAAACTGGACTACTCTCAGGAGTATGAAGACTAAGCTAAGGAAACCTCATTGTCAACATGAGAAATAAGGATAGAAATTTGCAAAGATTTTTTTATTTAAATTGTTGAAATAAATCTTGTAAAGTCCTGTAAAGGATGTTCTATGTCTTACAAACTTCCCTAACAAGGTAATAATGCAGTTCTGTTTTAAAATATTGGTTACAAATGCAGTTGCAAAGCTGCTTATTTTCATGAAAATATAAATCAAATTGCACTGATGGTATCATTATAGTCATGACTATAATTATGTCCAATTCATGAGAGAGAGTGAAAAAAAAAAAACACATCTGGATAATGTTATGAAGTCCCTCAAATTCTATGTAGATACCAATTTCTGCATTTTTTTCTTTCTAATTCATATACTTTTTTAGCTGTTCATTTCAATTCTCTTTTTGTGGTGAAATACATATATTTAAGCTTATGAACTGGAAGATTCATGTAGTCATCTTAATTGTGTACTTCAAACAGCATGTTTTTTGTGCATCTCTAATAAAGTGTCAGAGGACTACAGTGATGGATCAGGTTTGTTTGTGAATATATTTTCAAGTCTAACATATTTTAAAAAAAAAAAGAAATGTTGTATCTTCTTTAGAAGACCCTTAAGGGTTATAGATGTTTTCCTTCTACCACAGTATCCCTTGTGAATTTCATGAATGTATGAATCATAATCAATGTTTAACCTTTTATAAACATAATTAAGGTGTAAAGGTGATTTAATGCTAATTTTTGTAGCACACTTAATTGTCTTTTAAACCCCTATGCACTTCTGCTAATTATTACTTTGTGCTTGTTTTCTTTGAAAAATGTTTTTTTGACCATATTCAACTCATTACAAGTAAAATATCATTTTACATAAAATGTCAGGAAGCATATTGAATTCCAGATAATCTGTATTTCCTGTTTCTCTGAATGAGGCTGTATGTTAGTTAGTATCACTAAGCTCATTCTCAAATATTTTCTCAAATATTTTATTTTTATGAATCAGTATATATAGTGATTCATGATTGCTGAATAGTCTTTCATAGATACCTTTCTAAGAGAATGCTACCAGTGGGAAGCAAAGTTCTTGAACTTGCACAATGGTTGTTTTGTTTTGTTTTGTTTTCACACAGAGAAGTATAACTTTAGGAAAAAATCAGAAGAGTTTGAGATGATACAACTACTTGTCTTCAGATATAAAATGAGGGAGAATAAAACTCTCTTCTTGTCTCTATACACAGAATTTTTCTGGTGATTAGTTCTAATATACTTGCAAAATATATTGTGATTTATGCATCATAGTGACATGGCCTCTACTGTTGGATTTGTTAAAAAAGTTTTTGTTAGAAATCATCCTGGATTTTAAATTGTAGATCAAGCCAAAATTTTTCATCACAAAATTATAAGTATATAGTTTGCCAGAGTACCATTAGTGGCCATGATAATAACAGCTATGGAGGCATATGCATTATTGTGTTATTTTACAGTATAATTCACTTCTGCAGCAAACACTTTGATTTTCCCTATTTTCTATCGTTTTTCTGTGTTTTTTTTTTTTTTTTTTTTTTTTTTTTTTTTTCCTTTCATAGAGCATTTGGTATCCATCATTTAACTGTCTTCCTCCCATTCATTTTATCTGCACAGCTTCAATTGTTCATACATTCCGTAAGCAGGATACAATTACACTGTGCACTTAAGCTATTTTTTGTATAATGTCTATAGTAAATAGAGAGGGTTGTTGCAGTGCTCATCACTGTGGGGTGACCAATGAGTCAGTTCACCATCAGAAATCAGATGGGGAATGTTCAGCTTCCATTGTTCCCTGAAAGGGATTTATTTTCAGTGATGATGAATTACAATCCTTCAGGAATCCTTCAGCAATCTGTCTTACTTCCTTGAGATTTTATACCTTTTTATGTCATGTCATGCCATGTCATGTCAATCCTTGAACTGTATACTAGCTCTCTAGAACTAGATCTCAAGACTTTTGTCTGTGTTGGTAATTTTACTTTTTCTGTTTTACATTGATCTGTCATGCAAAACTTCACTTACTGTTGTCTGGGCCCCGACTCACTTCATCCTGAGGTGCACTGTCATCAGACAGCAATGCAGGCTGCAGAAACAGACCTTGATTAAAAGCAGTGAAATTGTCTCTGAAAGTTTGACCTTCTCCTAATATAGGGCTTGAACATCAGTTCAATTTAGTATTGAGATGCCTAAGGTAGCATTTGTCACCTCTAGCAATACAGGTACCCCCACAGTCTACTCCAAATTGCTTCTTGTTTTCAAACTGCTTTAGTTCAGTTGCCTTTGTGTGCATAGATAACCGTTTTTTATAGCAGCAGTTACAAACTGTGTGCATATCCTTTAAGTACAGGAAATGATTTTAAAATAAAGTAAGGTAAAGACCAACAACAACACAACTTGTAGCATGTTTAGCATGTTTTTTATAATATGTGGTGTGGAGACTTACTTTTAATTAAGGACCAAATTTCAAGAGGTAAACATCCCCAAATTCTACTAAAATTAAAGAAGAAGAAGAACAACAACAACAACAACAAAAAAGGACCACAAGACACTGGTGAATACACCTCAAAAAATGCCATTGTTTGTGTCTATGTAGAATTGTTTTCTTTGCAGTTTCATTACATTATTCCCATTAATTTTCTGAGGCAGGAAACCAACTAAAATAATTTATTATCCCACTCTCGGGAATAAAGCTAACTCAAACTTCTTGTTAAAGATTTGTATTAAATTCTAGACACAACCTCTTTAATTATACCTCTCCCTGTAAATTTGTTCAGGGGAAAGGAATTGCTAAGCAGTTTCGTAGATTTCTATTTCCCTTTTGCAGAATAATAATGAAAAGTGTGAATCGCAATTTCCACATAATTTAATAAAATCCTTCATTATGCTAGATGACATTTGTATTCCATATTAAACAAGTTATTTTTGCATGGGCAGTAGCTCTGTTCATTTGTTTAAGGTTGCTACGAATCTATTACCTTTATAGGATGAATACTGATTGCTGTATCGTTATTTTTACAAGCAAATCAGTTTCTAATTATGCTTACAAACAGCATGCTAAACCAGTTGCTGAAAGAGAATAAAACATGTCTTTACAGTTAAAATTTTTCAGTTAAATTGTACTTTGTCTGTATTCCCACAGCTGACCAAACTGGAATGTTGTTTATAGGAGATGCAATAATACAGGTCAGTAAACATTTGGTTTTACCATATTTATTTCTGACTTGCTTTTATGTTTGTTTCATTAGCTAGCTTGGACATTTCAAATCATTTTGTTTTTACTGTATCTTTTTTTATTATTTATTTTTAAGGTTAACGGTATTAACGTAGAAAGTGCCACCCATGAAGAAGTGGTAAGTCCTTCCAGTCTAACTTCTTGGTAGCATGCAGAATATTCTGTGCCCATCTCATTTTCCTTGATCCAGTTGAGTTAGTTTCTTCTGTTCTATACTGTATTCTGTTCTGTTCTATATCACATGAAAAATTCTAAAGTTCCTGAAAGTTGCTGACCACAAAACGTTGAGTTACTTTCCTTAAAAATTGTTTTTCAGTACCAAGTAGCTCTCCAGAAGTTCTAGTGTAACACAGCTGTGCTAGTTGTGATGAATAATAGAGAAATGTATGATGTTACTCTTTGCACTGTACATGGGGTTCATTAAACAAAGCTTTCTGAACAACTGTAGTCAGTATGGCTAAAGGAAGAACCAGTAGGAAAAGAGGTGTCAATGTACCTGGAGATAATTCTGCAAGAAGACATTTCTGCTACCACAGCCTGCTATGAAAATCAGAGTGTGGTTAGATAAATGGATCAAGTGATAGAGCAAGGGATTTATTCTGTGAGATTTGGTGAGTGTGTGGTGTGAGAAAGCACCTTCATGGGTAATCCACTACAAGCTACTAAATGGATTCTACCACAATGATACACCATTAAAGGTCAGAAGCAAGAGCACCCATTTTCATTTGTTCTCTGTACCTTTGTTTTGGGAAGTGTGGTGGTTGGGATTTTATTTTATGATGTTTGTTTTGTTTTATTTATTTCTTTTTTGTTGTACCTCTAATAGGAATTGTTTTGTTTTGTTTTATCACCCTAGTGGCATGTCTTGCTTTTCTTTAGTGTTTGAACATTTTCCCCTTTTGTTCTTATTTTATAGCATTTTAGAATATCTGATTGTTCACTCTTATAGCATTTGAAGAAATGTGCTGTACAGGTATAAATTTAGATAACCTGCATTATATTAAATGGAGATTATGTGTAATTTGATACCACAGGTTTTAAAGACTTAAAACCCACACCCATGGGGTAGATACATGAGAGGAAAGGCTACAAGATTGGAGAATAATAGGATAGGAGGCCAATTTATTGTTCTTACTACCTACCACCTTCACAACTGATACTTTGGAGATGATTATATAAAGATCATAATTGCACTGAACACCCATTGGTGTTCAGTGTTTCAAGACCCTTGAGAGATGTTGAAAGGTGCTTGCACCTCTGCAAGCAAAACAATTGGCTGGTCTGCTTACAACAATTTAATGACAAACTGGCTTTCCTGTTTCTCCCTTCAAATTCCATGAATTTGCTTTGCTTTTCTTCACAACTCTTCAAGCTGCTACTGATGCACAATCACATCTTAGCTCTGGCTAGTGGTACGGAGGAATATATGAAGAACTGGAAATCAGGACCAAGAAAAACCCCTCTTATTAGTAGGTAATACAATAGACTGTGAAGAGTTGAAAATAACCTATATTCCTTGAAAAATAAATTTATTTATACAAATAGTATATTAGTGTGGGAAGACTGAATATAGACAATGGTAATATGGAGATTAATATAGTTTCAGTATTGATTGTCTGAGAGGGAAATTTATTTTGTTTCCCTAGTGGCTAATCATATTATCACCCTGTGCAACACAAATGGAACAGTCAGTGCTCTTGATAAAATGTCATTTCAATGTTCACACTAAACTAAGTTTTCAGCATGCAAAATTATATTTCATCTGCATCAATCTCGTCTTCTGTATTGAAAGATGCATTTATGAAATTAGAACTGCATATATATTTTAATCCTTTCAAAATTCAAAGCAAAAATATTTGATTCATATTTCTTTCCACTAGTAATGTTTCAGTAAATAACAGGAATCAAAATTAATATCCTTTTAATGGAATTGGATCAGGAATTGCAGTAACTGTGCTGTTTAAGATTTTCTTCTGCCTTAGAAATATTTTTCCAAGTAGCCTATTTCAACTGAAAAATGTTTCTGCAACGTAGAACTTATTTCTCATGTGTGATGAAGGACTCATTAGAAAATGGAAAAGAGATGCCTGCCAAACTATAAAATTACTTTGACAAACTCCCAGTATGTTAATTTACATTTAGTTTTGGGACCATTTCAGATTGTTGTCAAGGAGAGTCATGCCTATTGCAGTGCAGTGGAGCCTGTTTATTAAGCTATGCTACGCTGCTTTATGGTATACAACTGTTAAATACCACTGTATTGTCTGCAGTGAACAGGAATACATCTGATCAAAAAGTATTCTTGAGTATTTTCATTTGATCAGATGAATACAAAATAGAATATCTTGTATTGGTCATCATAATACATGCCTAATCTGTTAGTAGTGAATAAGCGGCCCCTTGCAAGGTTGAACAGATCCTCTAATACCACAGTCATAAATTACCTTATTTACTTTTTTTTGAACAGCAGTAACAAATACTCTAAACAAAAATATTTTGTGCCAATTAAAAAGTGGTTTCTGTGGAGAAAACCTTAGCAATTCTTGTGAGTGTCTGGACTCCTGCAGTTCAGGACATCACTGGGTTCTCCTGTCTGTCAGTTGGCAGGGAAAAGCACCAAAGGAGGATGCATCAGAGGATACGCCTTTCTTTTGACAGAGTGGATGTTGGTTGGAAACTAGTTATTATGCCTCTGGGTGGTGAGAAGGAATTGCTTGATTATATCCAAACATTCACAATAGTAAGAATGCATGTGAAGATAATTATTTTTTTTTTTTCCAATTCTGTTGATAGGTAGGATTGCAGGTAAATCTACTGAAGCAGTAGTAAAAGTGCACTATTTTGGTGATGGTTTAATGAGTCAGAGTCAGTTGTGACCATTGGCTGAGCACTGCAGCCTGCATTGTTTTCTGCCCAGTCTCTCTGAGGTTACCAGGTGCAGCATACTAATGTTGTTGTAGCTAAATTCACTGACGTCTCCTGAAACTGATTGCAATCCCCAAAATACTTATTCACTATGGCCATTAGCCTAGGCTAACCTAATCCATACCAGGAGTGGATTTGGTAAAGTGATAAACTGCAAGCGTTTAAGCCATACAAATCTATGTGTTAACAATTTAACATACGGAATTTAACTAATCATGTCTCAGTGTTTGGATTTGTGTCATCATCATGTTTAATTTACTAATATAAGCATAACCATAGGGATCATTTATTTTAGTTTACAGAACACTTACTGTTAAATTAAAAATGAATATTGTATAAAGAATTAGCATTTAGAAGAGGCGATGGAATAAAATAATAACTATTGTATGTGTTTAAAATCAAAATTACATTATTATCTGTTTAAATGATATCACTTTAAATTAAAAGACAGTGTCCAAGGTGTATTGGTATCCAGGGATTGAAAAGTGATAAATACATATCAATAAAAGATGCAAAAGATGATCTGTAGAACTACAGTCTGGTAAGCCTAGTGACTGTTCTAGACAAATCATTAGCAATCATAAAAATATATAGATAGATTTAACAAATATACAGATAAAAACATACAAACATTTTTTTTACTAAGAGTTGCAATGTTTTGGAAAACAACTTGTGCTTTGTGAAGAATTAATAATAATATGGATAAAGGAAATTCTATTGATATAGTTTTCTTGGATTTCCAAAAAACACTCAACAAAACCCTTGTCTCATACATGCCATGATTCTTGTTTGGATAAATAATTGTTTGAAAGATAGAAATTGAGAGGGAGAGTAATTGGATTGTGATTTACAATGAAGGAATATCCCACACAATTCCACTTTGCTAGGACTCCCTTTTTCAAGATATCCTCAACAAACTGAAAGAAAATAAAGCCTGAGATTTCACTTTGCTCATTCAGCATAGCTATTCAAAGTGGGAAGGATAAGGGGCAGCTGTGAAGAACAGCAGTGTCAGTAGAGTAGAAGGTGAAGTGAAGAATCATCTAGGTTGGAAAAGATCTTCGAGACAATCAAGTCCTACCATTAGCCTAGAGTCCCATGACAAAAATTTCATGTCACATCCACACATCTGTTAAATACCTCCAGGGATGGGGATTCCTGAGGTTTCCTAGGAAGTTCATTGCAAAGCCTGGTCACATTCTCCATGTAGGAATAATTTCTTGTGCCCAGTCTAAGCATTCCCTGGTTCATCTTGAGATTCTTTCCTCACACCAATAACACCCATCCTCTGAGAAAGGAGACTTACTTTAGTGAGAAAGTTAAGTGGTAAACATGGAAGGGAAGAGTCCTGGCTCTGTGTACAGACTGATGAACTCTGAACTAATCACTGTAGCTGTGAAATAAAATCTCAGGCTTCAGGAATTCATGAAAGTTAATCAAATGACAGAGGATCTTTTTATAAAAGAAGTGGAAAGCAGAACTGAGAGCATCACTGTATGCATCCAGGGTGGCTTTGTATCTTCAGTACTGACAGTATTTCTGGTCCTTTCACTTCAAAGGATGCAAAAGAGCAGGAAAAGGTTCAGAGAAAGCAACAAGGCACTGAGCAGCATGATCAAAGATGTAGAGCAGCTTCTAAACAGTGAATAAGTTATAAGTCAGGTAGAGCTTTCTTATGGAAAAAGATATAATTGAGATGAGAGATTATGTAGGCTTGTAAAGTTGATTGGCGTGAAAGGAATAGTAAAGGATATATTGTTCAGTGTCTCTGCCAGTATTGATACCAGAACTAAGGTATGTCAAATGAAACCAAGAAACGTGAGAGCTGAGTAGAGAGGAAAGTGACATAGATTTATCTGAAAGAACTTGAAGGGATATACTTTAAAATAACATAGGGGGATTCATACTTCTCAATATTCAGTGAGACTCCCCTTATTTTTTTCTAAAGTATTTTTATGTGAAATGGCTTTAATCTTTGGAAGATTGAGTATTTTCTGAATTTTCTACTTAAACTATTTCCCTTTATTTTTATTTTTATTTTTATTTTTATTTTTATTTTTATTTTTATTTTTATTTTTATTTTTATTTTTATTTTTTTTCTTTCTAATTAGAAAAACAAAAAGCTTTAGCAGATTCTACTGTCCTCATCAAGATGGTTTTCAGCTCTGAACTTTGGTATCTTTAGATATAGGAGAAACATTGTAGAGGTTTTTACCCATTGACTTTTCTATGACTAGTTTCTCTGTGTATGAAAGGTATTTTCATTAGGTTATGAGTAGGCTTGTCTTCCAAATATTTTACTATTACTATAGTTTCTTCAAATGGTCAGTTTGGTGCACAAAGCAAAAGGGTTGTATCTTCACTGATATAAGGTTTCAGTGTATTTCAAGCATGAAAAGAATCAACATAGATAGAATCTATCATCTCTGAGGATTTTAATGAAAGGAAGCTTGTTGAAATTATCACAGACTGTGAATGCTTGTAGACATTAGATAAGATTGCTAGGGATACCACGCAACCTGCCCTTGAGCACCTATGGGGATGGGGCATTCATGATGTCTCTGGGCAACCTGTCCCTCACTAGCCTCTGAGTAAAAAATTTCTTCTTAATATCTAATCTAAGTCTCCTCTCTTGTAGTTTAAAACTGTTCTCCCTTGTCTTATCACTAAAAAAAAAAAAAAAGATTCCCCCTCCTGTTCATAAGAGAAGGAAGAGAAGGAGCACTGTTATTAGAGAACATTTATTAATGCTGCTAAATAGTTGCTTTCTTTAGTTAAGACTTATCATGTATTTTAAAAAATTGAGTGCTGATTTGTAGGTGAGCAGTATCAGAAAGGGGAAAAATACCAACAATTATTACAAGAATGCTAATGTAGCAGAATAAAGCTCTGATGTGCATAGTTTCCTTATCTTTCAGTTACTCTATTAATTTTCTCTGAGTTATTTTCACAGGGCTTTGGTCATGGTAGAAAGCAGCCTTATTATCTGACAAGGAGACAAACAATTTAAAAACGTTCTTCACGTTCCTTGGATGAAAAAGATCTGAGTTTAGTTTCATTTCTCCAGGAGCTAATTTGTCATAGGTATTACATATCCTAGCACTACATAAAAATAAAGCCAGATCAAATCATCAAACTGTAATACTACTTTAAAATATTGTGGAATATGCAGTTCAATCTCAGTTTGCCAGATACCCTAAGAAATGTGTTTATTTTGTCACTGAATGCATCTGGCACATTCCTCATTAAAAAGCAACTTATATAGCATACTTTTAGATACAAATGATAAAATTTACATATTTTAGCATACATTTTTGAGCCTTATATTTGCACTCCTTTGCACTTCTACAGTTCTTTTGTAGAAGACAGTAAAATACCTTAGGGAAAATAAAAAATAAAAAAATACTGAACAAAAATAAAATGCTTTATGTGTTAAATATCACATAATTTCTGTAATGTACTCTTGGAAACTGACTTACTCTCAAGCTCTAAGCACATTGAGAAACCATCCACAATTAAGTAGTTCTAGGTTTCGATACTTTTTATCCCTATCTATTTCACAGTCATTTAATTCCCTTGGCTAGAAAAGCAGCAAGTACTGTGGCATTAAGAGCATTTACAATGCAGATAATTTTTGAACACAAAAGTAGGATTACTATAATTAAAACTGATGGAGAATTCAGCTACCTAGCACAAAGGAGCTATAGGTAGAATTAAACTCTTTGTTACACTATCGCACTACTTAGATAAAGCACACAGTGTGTGTGGCTAGGCAGAGACCTTTTAAAGCAGTACTTCCTAAAAGTAAAGGTTTTAAAGATACTGTTTGTGAGTTGTCATTTTTCATTCAGTTCTAGACTGTATCTCTTTTAATGCTTTTCATTTTATAAGTGTTGAAAGACCTACAAAGTGTTTATAATAATCTGTAGTAGTCTTTGCAGTCATAAATGAAGAGTCAAATATTGAATTGCTATTAGAGGCACGTGAAAACTGTATATAATAGAAATATACTTCACAAATTGAAGCTAGCTCTATGTAAAGTGTTATAAGGGAAAAATGCATAATTCTTGAGGGGAAACAGTATAACTAACGGTTAGTTAGGAAAAAAATGCGTAAGTAAACATTATATACATGAATTGGGATTACATTTTACATATTTTATTACAGTTAAAATCAGGAAATCTCTATCTTAGAATTCAGAAATATTAGCACATGTTGTTGTAGTTTCTTTTACAAAATTGACTAAATTAATCAATATCTTTGCTTGTCCCCAGACCTGCACAAGGTGACCACTGGCACCTGCATCCATCCTGCTGTTGGCATTGCTGCCAGCACTCCATCTGTACACCTTCAGCACCTGGACCACAGCCCTCAGCACCCTGTGCAATGACAGCCACTGTTATAAACAGGTAGAAGGAAAGGCAAATAGAAGTGGAGCTGTGAGGAGCAGTAAGTGTGGCAGGTGATCACCACAGGGAAGGTAGTTCTTACCTTCAGGGACTTTGGCTGTCATTGCTGTATAAAACAGTTAGAAAGAGAGCTAAATATTAATAAAGATTGATGGAATGAGAACAAAGGAGCATAGACCATCCATGAATAAATCTGGAATGTCTTTGAAGGAGTTGAGAGAATTCATTTTTTATTTTTATTTCTTCTCTAAAGCAAGACTTCAGGCATTCAGGACCGTTATATACTGTCCTTTGTTATCCCTGACCATCTCTAGAAAGACCTTTCTGCTTTTGCTTTTTTTGATACTTACATCCTATGCACAGACTAACCTGTAGCTTAATTTTCAGTCTTACCTGTCAGTTCCAGCTGTAGCTGACATAGTTTCCCTGAAACAGTATCATTTTTATCTCCACCTTTCTTTTCCATCATTTTCTGCCTAAGTAATGTTTTGTGCTTTGGACTAATCAACCACTCTATACTGTGTGATCATTTGTTTTTCATTAGGGTATAAAGGACTGTGAAACATATCCTGGTATTATTAAGAGGACTCATCCACAAACTAAAAATGACTTAGGAAATACCCTTGTTATATTGGATTGATTAATTAAATAGATGTGTTTGTAAAAGATTAGACTTAATCTGTTTACATAAGAAGAGCTCAGTTATTTTGCAACTGGTAAATTTTCTCAAACTGAAAATTATGTAGAGGATTTACACCCCCATAAACTTAAATGACTAATGAAATTATTATGTATGATGACAAGAGAGATGAATAAACTCTCTGTGGATTGTGGGTGGAGGATATCTCTTTGAGTTGTACTTAAGTTTAAGCATTGAAATGAGCTGCCACGTGTACCTTCTGAGTTCCTGTTCCTGGAGGTGTTCAAGACATATTTGCATGTGTCACTAAGGGACTTATTTTAGTGATGGTTGGTTGTTAAACTGGTGATCTTGAAGGTCTTCTCCAACTTAGATGATTCAAGGATTCTACTGTTTCTCTTCATGAAGTCACTGGCTCTTAACAGGAGAGTCATCTAAATAAGCGTGTAAATCTCATAGCTAACATTAATTATTGAGGTATGTTAGTTTAGCTACTGAATTGAGACTAGATTCTGTTGCCTGCTCTTGTTCAATGTAGATATCAGACAAAACACGCATAGAACGTGAATCTATTCATGTGTTTCTGGTGGCGAATAAACTATCACGCTGAATCAAAACTGTTAGAAAACTGGATCAGGAAATTAGAAGGTTTTTAATTGATTGTTTTTTTAATGTATTTTTTTGTTTTTGTCCAATACAGTGTTAACAAAAAGTCTAATAGAAAAAAAAGCATAGCTCTGTACTTGCACAAATACAACTATGGCTACAGCCAATACTGTAGAGAAACTAATCCTTCATAAGGCTCTGACATAATGAGATTTGCATGATGTTTCTCTAATCAATTCATATGATTCTATTCAGTATAGAAAATATTTGAATATTGAATGAAAATATATATAAATCCCTCTGACTTACAGTGAATAAATATTAGCTTTTACAGTAGCACTGTTGCAATTAATCATGGACTGGTGTTCTGGGATAGTGTACAAAAGATTTTGCCTAACATATTTCTTTCTGATATGTGCAGAATATTGTAAATGATTTTCTGTTTTATGGTGATAGTAATGTTATAATGCTTGGGGAGTTGGGGGGTAGGGGGGAGGCGACAAGTAGTATTATTAGGTTGCCGATTTTGTCCATAGATACGTTAATATGGTCTTCTACAAGCTGTAAGAATGTAAAAATAAAAGAGGATTTTTTATTTTATTACTTTCTAGGTGCCCCAGGATTCAGTTCTTTATGCCTGAAATGCCGAACATGTGCATGATTTCATATAAATTCTAACGCTGATTTGCTCCACTGAGCTGATCAGTCCATAGATCTGTGACTTTTCTCTGTACTTCATTTGTATAGAAATCAAGAGTGGTTCTTACTGATTCTTACGTTTCCTCCTGTGTTAACTCCAGATGTTTGCAAAATACCTGTTATACTAGGGAGGCTTAGTACAAAAAAGGATAACTGTGAAAAAGTTTGTTATATGAAGAGGAAACAGTGTCTGAATCATCAACAGTTTCTGAACTGAATGTAGCATATCACTTGCTGTTGTTGATAACTTCTAAAGTATGTGGCTTAGATTTTTCACTGAATGATACAAGACAACCTTCATTAAAAGCTGGCCATCCTTCAACTGAAATCACGTTCTTTGTCATTGCATACTATTGTTAGTGGACAATGCTGTATGTTCACCAAAGACTGACTGATGTGTTTCTTACATACTGAATATATCAGTAACAGTTGATTAAGCTTCCATTTAGGAATTTTATGTTTGTTTTTTAATTTAGCCATTTCTGACTTTTGTGGGTGGTTGTTTGTTGTTGGGCGGGGAGGGGGGAGCAGGAAGGGGAAGTTGGTGTTCTGTTTTTGATTCCTGAGATAATTCTTTCTTTTCACAATGAATACATAAAAGTTGTTGAGCAACAAAACATTGCAAATTATAAAATTATGAGTTATTTGGCTTTGAAGTCTTTTCAATTATAGTGCATTTATCACAGTTCAGACAGACCTGGAGATCCAGAGAGAAGTCACTGTGGTACTCTGATATTTGCGGAGTTTTTGAAGGATGGCAGCATTACTTTCTTAGGGATGGGTCTTCATGCTTCAGATAACAGTCAGCCTTAAGCAAATTTATTTAAACTTCCATTCTTTCAGGGAAAAATTTATTCGGCTCGGAGTATATTTTTCAATCCACAGTATGTAACAGTGTCGTATCCCAGATATTTGTATATGCATTGTTTTCAAGTAAATCAGGAACCGAAGTGTGTAATTAAGTAGATAAATCATGAAGAAAAAGCATTAAAATAAATTATTTTTTCTATAATTCATGGTAATTATACCATTCAAGAGTGGTGTTATTTTTTTAAATGAATAACGAAGCTTTGTGGTTCAAGATGTTTTACTGTACTTGTAAGCAAAAATAAGACAAAAGGGCTAGTTCAGTGAACTGAGAGAATTAACTCCTTTTCATGCTAAGTTGATACTGTTTCTATCTCACAACTTGTTTCTGGCTCTGTAAGAAAAAGAATGGATTATGGCTTTGCTCCATGTGTATTGCTGTTGTGCTACACTTGGAAGTGTTGTATTTTTTATGGTCAGATTTTTTCTCTGTCTTTTCCAACACATTTTTAAAGCCTAAGATTCTTAGCTTAGGTGTCTGCTTGATTTCTTTACTTGTTCTGGATTTTCATATTCCTCAAGAATAAGCTTAATATTTTTTATGCAGGTGAATAGATCAGTTTTTGCTGTAAGCATTATTTCAGGTACACATCAGGAAGAACTAATATTTGAGGTAATCCTATTTCTTGTGTTAGTCAATGTGGCAGTATGCTGAAATAGTGGCCTGAAGCAGTATAAGCACCTGCTTCCTCCAAGCATATTAGACCTGTAAATACTTCTATAGGAGTTACGTATTTCTATGGTTATATTTCTGCTTGATACACACATGGTCTTGTTGTGCTTAGATTAGAGATCACAGGCCTTAACATCTATTTCTGACAAACAGGACCAAGGCTGCAGTGTGCATACCAACCAAACATAATACCTATTTCCTGAGTCATGGATATGTAGCTGGAGAATACCTCTGTCCTGTATTAGGAACTGAGTTCCATCAAATATATATATATATATATATTATATATATATTATATACATATATATATATATATATATATATATATATATCAAAATATATTTGAAGTTATTCATTTTAAAGAGTTCTTCATGCAGTGGTATGCTATGCCTTTAACTAAATTCTGATGTTTTAATATGTGTACTGCTGTACACATACATGTGTAGATAACGAAATGCACACCTACATGTGTTCCCTTCTGATTAGCAAATATTTATACTTAATGAAGACAGTCATGAAAATCAAAACTATGCTTTAAATGAAAAAATGACTGTAATTTGTCACCTAACTCAAAATATAAACCCTATGTAAAATATATGTGTTGTATTATTTATGCACTTATGTATGTATTCATGCACATAATTTATGTATCTTCATAAAAACATTTCTCCCCGCTACTACTCTGTAGTAGCCTTATAAAATGAGTTTGATTGGAGAATTTATGTTCAGCTGGTATATAAAATCAGGTTGCCCACTAAATTATTTCTTCAGGTTATTCCATTGGGCTTGCCTACTCTTTTATTTACTCTTGCCTACTCCTTTATTGGTGTGGCTTTATACTCAAGATAGTCTTCATTCCTCTTCAGAAATGTTCATGCTGAGCATCTTATAGATCAACAGAAATACAGATTTCATTAATGTGCTTTCCGCAACTGGTGGTTCTGTGGTTTAAAGTAGCTGTTATTTGTCTCACTGACAGGTACACCTACTGCGAAATGCTGGTGATGAAGTTACCATTACTGTTCAGTACCTCAGGGAAGCTCCATCGTTTTTAAAGCTCCCATTAGGTAAGAGACAATTAATGGATAGGAGTAATTCATTTTCCTCCTTGTTGTATTCTTATAATAAGATGGCAGTAATAGAAATGCTAATTCAATCCTTGAATGTTTTATTGCAATAAACAGGAAGTTATTTGTGTACTCTGTGGCTTACACTGTGAGAATCTAATGCGTACTGCCTAGGTAAACTATGTCAAAAGTCCTTTCTCTCATCCACCGAGCAGGTCACTCATCATAGAAGGAGACAGGGTTGGTCAACCAGGACCTGCCTTTCATGTACCAGTGCTGGCTAGGCCTGGTCACCCACTTGTCCTGCACATGCCTTCAAGACAGTCAGCAGTTTGGTGCAGTTAGGGTCTCTTCTAAACACAGAAACAAGCAATTAATCCTTAAGTGCTAATTAATCAGTATTCATGTCTAAACTCATGCCAAACTCTGTATTAGTTGTTCACAATCCTCAAAAGAGTGGAGCCACCAGAAAATATTATGAGAACTGCAGGCAAATTTTTCCCTGCCGTGACAACTTGTGTCTTCAGTAGCCACGGTATGAGATATAGTAGGGAATGAAGGAAAAGCTATGAGAAGGAATCAGGGGAGGCAGATACAGTTCCCAATTATGTGTTTATGAGAAATAGTAATAACACTGGTTAATAGGAAGAGACAGTATAGTTGCATTTGGAATGAATACACTGTAGTACTATAACTGCCAGGGTAGCAGCTGGTCTGACTGAATGCTTGGAGATGGGGGCCCATGAGCTTGAGTCTTCTGGGATGCCAGGAAAGGACAAGATACTTCAGATTTATGCATGTATGCACTTCAGTCTTGCCTGCAGTGTGAGCTGGGATGCTTTTTACTGCTCACTAGAATTGCTGCTTAACTTATTATATGTGTCACTGATTCTTTGTGACTGTAATTCAGCTTTGTGCATGGGCTTGTGAGAAGCTCTTCTTTAACAGAAGTACCACCACTTATGTATCCCCTTAAAGAAGATCTATATTCCATGGTTTTCCAGACATTATTTGCTTATTTGCTCACCAATTGAAGGAGTATTTATGTCAAGTTATTTTCTATAGGTCATCTTTCTTATTGAACTTGGTTTCAACTAGTATAAAATGGCTGGAGAGAGGAGGTAGTGAGCTTTGTGCTGGGGTTCCAAGTCCAGTTCAGAAGAAAGGACACTTCTTAAGTTCCTTAAATGTCTGATCATACCAAGTTATATTTTTGAATACTGTACTGTAGGTATGACATCATGGACAAGACTGAGCGGGGTAGTGTAACGTATCAGATTTCCTCATGCTCTGTGTAAAGGAGGCAGGCCTAATAAAATGCCCCTAATAGGCAGTTTGTATACAATATGTCTCTTTCAGTTAAAAAGCATTTTGTCTTCCTTGTGCATTTTGACAGTCTGTGTCTAAAATAACACTGAATTTCTTACTCTGAATGGGTTTCTCTTGAATAACAGTAATGGGGGCAGATTTCAAATGGCTGGCTACAGACCCTTTGAAAGAGGATGGTGTTTTTTGTAAGGTGAAGGTTTTTGGTTCAGGTGTTTGGGGATGCTACAGAATTGTAGAATGCTAGAATTGTTTGAGTTGAAAGGGACTTGTAAAGTTCATCTTGTTCATCTTTTGGCTTTTCCCACAAAGTCTGAAGAAAGCTGGCGATCTAACCACACACAAAAAAGGAAAAAAAAAAAAAAAAAAAAGGAAGAAAGCAAAGAAAGCAGGATAGATGTTTTTCCTTCTTTACACCTGAGGATGAATAATAATACTGCAAAGAGCATGAAGCGTCTTTTCCATGTGGCAAAACCAAAGACAAACATCCCCATCACAGAATATTTCAAAGGAAGGATGAAAATTGTAGTTGATGTCCCTCATTTTCTCCATGCTTGATCATTCATAGATTCACAGAATCACTTGAGTTGGAAGGGTCCCTTGAAGGTCATCTAGTTCAGCTCCCCTGTAATGAACAGAAACACCTACAGCTAAAACAGGTGCTCAGAGCCTGATCCAGCCTCACCTCAAATGTCTCCAAGGATGAGGCATCTACCACCTCTCTGGGCAACCCGTTCCTGTGCTCTACTACCTTTTATGTAAAATATTCTTTTCCTTATAACCAATGTATTCCTGTCTTTTAGTTTGAAACCATTTACCTTGTTCTATCACAGTAGACCATGCTAAGGAGCTCTCCAATATCATTTAGCAATATTGATTGTAAGACAAATCATACTGTCATAAAGTCCTGCTGACTATCTACTTTACAGTGATCTGCCAGTCTATTTCATGTTGGAGGTTTTGTTTGTTTTTTTAGAGTTTTAGTGTAATTAATTGTCTAAAATGGAAAAAAAATAAAATCTGTTGATGGGACTCTGAGGTAATCAAATCTGGAAAATATTTTTATGTTTATTAAGGCTTTTAAACTGTAAATAAAATCCAGGTTTTATTAAATTAAGCAATAGAATCCATAACTTTATAAATCTCAGTCATTGTGTCAAAAAGAATTTAAAGGACATATAAGTAACTCTACCTGTACCACTCCAAATCAGCTCTTGCTTTAGGTTTTGCGTCAGCTAGCTTTTAATTTCCTGAGTCACCCCTGTGATCCTTAACTTTCTTTCATTCACCTCTGAGTTCTTACTTTTTCTTGCCACCCTCAGGAGTGTCTCAGTTGCTTTTGTGAACTGCAAGTACGTGTACACCTGATATCTCTCTTTGTGACCCCTTCTCATATCACAGGGGAAGGATTTCTTCTGAGTATTCTCATCTATTGCTTATGTAAAAATCATTCTTCCTCACACTCATAGGATCCTTCCTGACCTAGCTTTCTTAAGATAACAGAAGTGGCACAGCTAAGAAAAAAATGTAAATTACATAGATAGCATAAATTTGTCATAGAGTAAGTTTGCATTTCTCATAGGTTGGCTGTCTACCTACAATCTGGATGGAATAAGAAGAGAGGTAGGTAATAACAATAGTTGCTGAGAGTTTTAAACATACCACCTACTTTTGACATCAGTACTTAGTGGGATACTGTAGTCACAGAGGGGGTGTTATCAATAGCAGATGGTTTGTTTTAAATAACCACTTTCTTTAGATAGACATGAACTAATTTCCAAAGATTGGACTGATGCCTTGCACTTAATTTTACAGACACATATGAAAATGTATGATTAGGAATGACTTTCTGACTCCAGTGATGTTAGACTTGACAGACTTATTAATGTGAACTGATTTACAGGCAGTTTCAGGTTACTTCTTCAGACAAAAAATGTTTTGGTGATGTTGAATCTAATGCTGTAAAACTGATGTTATGTGCTTTATTGGCAAGACCAAGTGCTTTCTGACTGTAGTTGTGCATTACTGGTGCTATATGTTAATATTATACGTTTAAGCAAAAATTATGCAATGATGTGGCTTTGTGCTGTTTCTGTCTTATAAGTAAGTTACTGCATACAAATGCATTGCTTTCCTAGACTCTCATTAGCTGCTAAAGCAGGATCACTATGCATAGCTGTTAAAGAAACAGATATCTCAAAGAATACAGCTGTTATACTAAATTATTAACATAGCGTCAGCATTACAAGATGACTATTTGCTTTAATTTCTTAGTTGGAGGATGTGCATCATTCTTGAAAATAATTGGCACTTTAAGAAATATATATATCTGTTAGTAAAATGTACATACATATGCAATTAGTACTTGTCTGAGAGTTTACTGTCCATGATTATAACTCCAAGATGAGACTTTTAACATTGAATAAGACAGTCATTAAATTAATGGAATTTGTGTAACTTGTTACTTGGTTTTGAATGTTTCATTCTCAGGAAAAAAGAAAAAAAAGTCTACTCCTTCAAACAGTTAAGCATCAAAGAAGTTTCCATGGGCATAGGCTTTATAGGACAACATTCAATGAGTTGGTGTTTTGTTGTGTTTTCTTTTTTAGGTTGTTGTGGTGGTAGGTATTAAATTTATTTCCGTCTTTTACAGCCAGAACAAATATTTGCTGATAGATACATTTATTTTTAACATAAGCAATTGTCTTTCATGATCTGATTTCCAGGTTCCCCTGGACCCTCCAGTGATCACAGTAGTGGAGCTTCATCACCTCTCTTTGACAGTGGCTTGCATTTAAATGGGAATTCAGCCAATACTGTAAGCAAATGAATATTAAAAACGTGGTGTAAAATAAGTAAATTCTCTCCCTGTTCTAAGATTTAGGATGCTAACATAATGCTAACATATGGCTATTCTATTTATTTTATTTTTTTTTTAGTGACTTTATTTTGGTTGGTTGAGGTATTTTGTTTTAATTTCTTCCTTGTTGGCCATTAAATCTTTAATTTCAAGAACAGCTATTGCGAAATTCTGTACTTACGAAGTGGTCAACATGGGCTCCTGAAAGGCTAGGTTCTTATTCTGTGGAATTTAGTACAGCTAAAGATGCTGAAATGCACACAGAATTGAGAAAAAATATAAAGTTTGAATTCTCGAAGCAAATTTTTATGATAGAAAAACATGCAAGAAAAGGAGACAGAAATAAAAAGAGAAAGCAGAAATTTCAAAAAGAGAAAGCAGAAAGCAAATTAAAAGACTATTTATTTATTTATTTATTTAATCCAGAGAATATGCACTTCTTTTTCTGGAGCAAATAGTTGTTATTGAATTAAATGCATCGTTGTGCAAATCCTTTTTTTTATCTTTTTTTTTTTTATTTATCTTTTTTTTTTCTTTTTTTTTTTTTTTCTGGGAAAGATAGCTAGCTGTCAAAACCAAAGACGATAGGATTTCTTAGTAGGTGACAGCGTTGCTGTCTTAAAATGAAGATTGAAGATGTAAATAATAGTTGTATAGGAACAGCTGTTCCTTCTCTAAACTTGTTTTACTCATAACTAATTGCAGCTGTAGGTGGATATTAATTTTTTTTGTTTGTTTTTTGTTCAGACATACCAGATTCTGCTGCTTTTCCCAACCTTTGCAATTTTTTAAGCACAACCCTTCTGTATAAAATAGCCTTGAGGCTATTTTTTGTCTGATAAATATGTAGAAAATGATAGAAGATATTTAAGTCCCATTTTAATATCACCTTGCTTTGAGTAGTCTGCTACATCTTATAAGTTTGTGTTGCAGTCATATGTACCTTCCAAACAACAGTCAGATCCATGCTGTATTAGAGAATGCATATATAGTCATGATTGGAAGCGCTGTTCCAAAAATTAAGTCTTTTAAAGTAAAGGATGGGAATGAGGACTAAATGATGATTTTTACGGCAGTCTTACCAGGCTATCATTCAGCATGCCTGCTCTGAAAGAAATCACAGAATCACAGAAATGTAGGGGTTGGAAGGGACCTCTAGAGATCATTGAGTCCAACCCCCCTGCCAAAGCAGGCTCCATACACCACGTCACACAGGTAGGCGTCCAGGCGGGTCTTGAATATCTCCAGAGAAGGAGACTCCACCACCTCCCTGGGCAGCCTGTTCCAGTGCTCCGTCACCCTCACTGTAAAGAAGTTCTTGCGCACATTCGTGCGGAACTTCCTATGCTGAAGTATAAATATACTGAGATATAATATATATAGAATATATATAAATATAGATATTCCTGAGCTAATGTATCATTCAGGCTCTAACATTCACATAATACAGCATAATATGTTGTCGTGATACTGGTTTGTATCATATACAAAGCGAATCAGCCATGATAACATCAACTATTTCTGCCTAATATGATCACCCTATTTTCAGTTTTAGTGCTAGATTTCCTCTGTTACACATATCCTTATCACCTCTTCTGTGAAATTACTGTTATATGTGAGATAGCATGATCTTCAGGATTTTTTTTCCTACAGTACTTGAACAGTTTGCAATATAGAACTCTTAAACATAGCAAAAGCTAAAGCAAGCTCTTCACGTCTAATTATTTTGTGCTTGGGCACTGTGACAAATGCTTTAAAGATGAGTAGTGTCAGATGCATTCATCTGTATCTGATGCAGTTTACTAATTATAACCTGAAATTTTAGAGAACACAGAAGGTTCAAAGGAGCTGCTCCATAGGCCAGTGATTACTGTATATACATGCAAAGGATTTTAACTACAAGACAGTAGAAAAGAAACAGTAACTATCCAAAATATTTTAGATTTTCAGGCCAGCTCTCTGGTAAATTGTGGTAGTCAGAGACGTGGCCAACCTCTTTTCAGTGGTCTGTCGGGACAGGACAAGAGGAAATAGTCATAAACTGGAGCATAGGAAATTCTGCACCAATATGCATAGGAAATTATTCACAGTGAGGGTGATGGAGCACTGGAATGGGCTGCCCAGGGAGTTTGTGAAATCTCCTCTGGAGACATTCAAGACCTACCTGGACCACCTACCTGTGGTCAGGCTGCTGCTGTAGGGGACCTGTTTTGGCAGGGGGTTGGATTTGATGATCTCTGTAGGTGCCTTCCAACCCCTACAGTTCTGTGTTTCTGTGAAAATGAATGTATGGAGAGATAGATAGATAGATAGATAGATAGATAGATAGATAGATAGATAGATAGATAGATAGACAGATAGATAAGAGGCCTGTGAAAAAACAAATTATTAAGACTGCTGAATAGTAAGAAAGTTGCCCAAACTTCCCTGAATTGTTATGTTCTTATATTTTTTTTTTCTTCAGTTGTTTTGTTTCATCTGTTTAAACAAAAGTTTTGCTCTAAGAAAGATATTGCCTACTTCAGCACCATGTATGGTTTATATAAAAAAAAAAAAAAAAAATACAGCTGCCCAACACTTGGTGGCATGTATAGAATGATAATTCTTAAAATGTATATGCTAGTCCTTGCTTCAGAGTGAATGGTATAGATCAATCCCAAGCCAGTAGAGGCCAAAAGGGAAGAGAATCCAGGCAAGGGCATGGAGACTCTCTTGCTGAGAGTAGAAACTATTCTTGATTGGTGCAGCTAATAGACCACTTAATTGAGATCAAGTTGTTGTTCTGTACCTAAAAGGTCCAATAGTTTCACTCTTGCATGTTTCCATAGTGCTTTCCAACTCTGTATAAAGATACTATTTGTCATTCTTAAGTTGTATTTTATTCTCCATGTTTGCCATCAGTAGCTCACATCAAAAAAGTTTCAAGATTTCAGATCAATAATTTTTATGTTGGAGTGATTTAGTATGTGATTCCAGTAGACTCTGCCAACTCACAATCTGAGTGATTTTATTACTGAGTATGAAAGCATTAAAACCTTAAATTGACTTCCAATTCATAGCGCATTATTTGATAATGTACAGACATAAAACATAATGCATGAAATAATTAGAAAAATAGGTAACTTACAGGGACAGTGCTAGTCATGAAAGTAATCATCGCTATGTATTCCATTTGTTGAACACAAAACACTTAAGTAAACAGAGCTTGTTATACTTAAATATTTTGAACTGCTGGCATGGTAAGAGCCCATATGAAATGAGGTAAACACACTACAAATAATCATGATCATTTTTCCCATTAATAAAATATGAAATGACCATTCCCTTTTCACGTACAGGGAAAATGATCCAAGTTTTCGGTTTCTGATTATGCCTCTCAGGGAACATAGCTGTAGAACCTGGAAGAAGGCTTTTTAGTACACAGTAGGAAGTAATTAATATAGATCTGTTTATGAAATGCTTTTGATGTTGAGTAAGTAAATTGTTTAATTGGGATTTAGTTACTCAAAAGTGCTGTTTCTTTAACTCTGAGTTGACTTTTACTATGACATTAATGAAATGAACAAAGGTATCTCTAAAAGTGTAATCTTTTAGGTGTATTGATCCACACTGTCATTGTTAATCCTTTCCATGGACTTATTTCCTTTTCTATTTAATATCTGATTCATGTTAGTTGCTTCTGCTGTGTAGATAAATGTCAAATATGGTTTTAATGTTTTGTAGCTGTTGTTTGTTTCTGCTGTTGTTTTTTTAAACTTAGAGCCTTAACAAATTGTGGTGAAAGGAATAATGACACTGAAAAGGAAAGTTTTCCTAGCTTATAAATAAATGAATACTAAACAATATTTGCTGCTTTGTGACATCTAGTAGTTGTTTCAGAAATGTTCCAATAAAGCACTGAATGTTAATCTGATATTCACTCACAGTTCACAGTTCAAGAAGGAGGCTTAAATTTTTTAAGCGTGAATAGCCTAAATCCAGTTCTTTCGCACCGGCAAATAAATCAAAGACCAGGAAAGGTTGAATAAAAGGTTCCAGCTTTGTTGTTTATCTTTCAGGAAAAAAAAAAAAAAAAAAAAAAAAAAAAAAAAACAAAAAAAAAAAAAAACGTAAATAATGTGCCAAGTAAAAAAAAGTAGCAACTGGTTATTATTAGGTTTCACTTTTTCATTTTTTACCTACTTTCCCATATGCTGTCCTCTCTTGTGAATGTGCAATTTCTTCTATTCCTATGAATTTTTTCATTTTCGTTTTCAGCAGCAGCAGAAACAGAGATAAAAAGAAGATAAAGAGATACAATTTCTGGTAGAAATGGGATCATTATGCTTTTGGTTTTTTTTTTAATTTCACTTGTGACTTTGAGTACCTTTCATTTGCATAGAGGTTTTGGGCGACAATTTTTATTGTTATAAGTGATGCTCTTCTGTTTGGCCTATTATGTTCAGAAATGCACAATAAGAACAACGTATGAAATAAATTGAATTAAATTTGCTTTTTTGTTTGTTTCTTTGTTTTGCCTTTGTTTGGTTGGTTTTTTGTACAGAATCACTTTTTTTTTTTTTTTTTTTCCCCTTGTTACCCATTCTCCTGTTAGAATCTTCTCAGTAGACTGTTTAAGGGCAAGGCTAGATCAAAAGAAGTTAAGCATGATTAAGCAAAATTATTAGTATTTATCATTTGTTGGCAACATGGTTAACAGAAAAAACAGTAATCTTTCAGATATGCTAGAAGGCAGTATTGGAAGTTGACGGTTAGAAGGAATTTGTATTATGTGGGAGCATTCATGAGATTGGCAACTACATAAAGAATCTGATGCTTTAGAAGTGAAAGCAAGCATTATTATTGTGATTATCTGCAGAAAAATGACCTGTCTCAAGTTGTTATGTTAGCACAGATGTACTCTTGCAGTTCAAACACATGTAAAAGGCTTATAATAATTAAAAAAAACAAACAAACAAACAAAAAAAAAAACAAAAAAAAAAAAAACCACATCAAGGCAAGGGTCCTTCCACAAAGTTCTACTCATTGTCACTCCACAAGTTCCTACAAGTTTTCTAGTTTCTAGTCAGTGATAGGAGTAAAAGGCAAGTTTCAAATTCATCTGGAAGGATGGTCAGAGTATGTTAAGGCCAAAAAAGTTCACTAACCAGGAGCCAATTTTTCTAAGCAAGGACACCACATCCCATGTTGAGATATGCAAGGCTGCCAAAAGATGTCTGTAGCAGCCAAAAATCATGTGCACCTCTGTTTATAAAGTAACAGAACAATAATCTCACATTATATTCTGTTCTGTTTGTTATATACCTTTTATGTGTGTTTTGTTATATTTTGAGAAGAGTCCTAATTACTTTCTCCTTTTCTGCTGAGATGTAAAATAAACTACCCTGTCCCCATTTCCAACCCCACCAAATTAAGTCAAGGAAAGATGTTGCAGGCAAGGTTGTTAAGGTTACTCAGGAACCAATTACATGCTAGCCTGAGGGAAACAAATTACAGCAAAAGGCATACTAGTCCTTACGTATTCTCTAAAAATACCTTAGTCAGGTTTGTACCTTATTGGCTCATTAAAAAATAATAATAATAATAACAGCTAGCACTGCAGCTGTAATGAAATATTCATTTATTTTTTCCATTGTAAATCACTTCTAGAGAAATTTATATAATCACAAGATTTTTAATTTGTTGCTCACCAGCAGAATAATAGTCCCAGTCACTGAAATGACTGTCTATTGCAGTGAGTAGAGCGGTGTAGATCCTTAAGACATGTACAGACTCTCCATGTAAACACCACATATAAGTGTTTGGTGCCTGCAAATCCACCTGTTAATTAAAAAGCATTAAATGTCTTCAAGAACCGCCATTAATTTTTAGAAGCCTGCATGTAATGAAGCATTAAAATTGAATCTGTTTCTTTTTTGCATTAGAAATGGAGAGTTAGTATCCTTGTCTCACATACTGTTTTACCTTTTTCTCATTTAATTAAATAACCTGTGTCACTTAAAATAATGCAGAGTAGAGCTGTATAATTAAAAGTTCCTTCTCTCATTCAATTTTAAAGACATGAAATTACTTGTACAAATTGTTACTTCATCCAGAAGGGCTTGTTTCCTGTATAAAAGCCTTTATCTATTAAATGATTTGGTGATGCATACTTTATCACGTAATTACTGTCTTCTTAAAGCTGTCGCAGAATTGTGCACCTGCATCTAAGCATTCCATTAAAAATAAATAAACACAGTCCATCATCTGTGCTAATGCTATATCAAAGTAATGCAAAGGCATTTTGATATTCATTAAAAGCCTCTGAATCTTAAGACAAGTCAAATGCTCTAATTGACTTCTATTTAAGAAGATACCTCATCAAATTGTTTCTTTAGCTGGGCGTCACATGTTTCAGTCCGGTTTCTTCTCATGACTAAAGATTTGTAATTGTGTTGTTCCATGATTAATGTTAGGTAATGTAAGACTCTTGTACTGCAAAATGAAGCAGTCTTGTTTTCTTCCCCAGCCAGTCAACAGCATCTGTTTTTTGTGTTTCCCTAGAATAATTATTGGCAAATGCTCAGCCATGCATTGGTTGGGTCAGTTCATTGATTCACTGAGAACTAATGCTACCTCTATATGTATGTTTTTTGTATATGCATGTTGCATAAATACATATAGTGTACTCATAGATTTGTCACTGACCTGACTGAAACCTATAGAGAGAGCTGATTCAATTCACTGTGATTTGAGGCATTGCCAGTGCTGTTACAAGAAATGATGTAACTCTTTCTTCCAAAATAACTGTAAAACAAATCTAGACAAATCTTCCTACTTTGAAAAGCATATTATATAGGGGGCTTTCTTTTGAGTGTGCTGCAGTAATGGGTTTTGGTAAAGTGTGCAGCTTCACTAATGGGTTTTGGTCAAGAATTTAAAAAAAAAATTAAAAAAAAAAAATCCATTAAAATGTATTTGCTGTTTTCTTCAGGTATGAAGAAAATTAAGCTATGCTAGACCATGTTATAGTATTCCAATGTTGTTTTTCCTAGGAAAATATTTCAGTATGTTGTTCAGATTTTGTATTATTGTTGCTAGCATGTACAGTATATGCTAGTATGTGCAGAGAAACATTTGATACACTTCAGAAATTCTCAATGATGTTCTCTAAAGAAAAAGTAGAATAAAAAAAAAAAAAGCAAGAAGGGAGGGAGGAAGGGAGGGAGGGAGGAAGGAAGGAAGGAAGGAAGGAAGGAAGGAAGGAAGGAAGGAAGGAAGGAAGGAAGGAAGGAAGGAAGGAAGGACGGACGGACTTGGGTAAGATGTCCTGAATTCATTCCTTAAGGCTAGTGTCAGCAGCCTGATAATAAACAAGCAACTTCATTCAAGGGAATAAATCATTTATGCTGTTTACTTTAATCTTCTAAGAAAAAAAACTGTACTAATTGTCATTGTCATTGTTGCTTACTTGTAATATGAGTGTTGTAAATACACTGGTATTTCAGGTATGGTCCTTACTTTCACCCACTAGGAATATTTTTGCCTTTCTGTGAACTGGACAGTATTATGAATTATAGTATGAATTATGAGTTATAGTATGAATTGGAAAGTATATTTAAAGGCAATCTTAAGCTTGCTCAACAAAGTGGATGTATTACTGAGTGTAAAACTGAATTAACCCAGCTTCAGCCTGCCTATAGCCCATGTTTGAGGAAAGAGCAGTGTGTAATACATCCAAATATATCACTGTGACTGCTTTCAAGTTGCAGCCCTAACAGAAGCTGCAAACCAAATTACTGGCAAGAATTCAGAAGTGCTTCTCTTTGAGGATATGGCATTTTTCTTGCAGAGTTTTTAAAATTAATGAGTAAATAAAATAAAATGTAAGGTAAAATAGCTGAGTTGCCCAAGCCCTGCAAATTATATATGAAGACTAAAAGCTGGCAATCCCAGCCAGCTATGATCTGTTTACTTTTTCCTATATTCTTTGCAGAAGATTAATTACAGAGACATGTCTGTTTATCTCTCCTACTTAAAGGAGGACTTTCCATTCTACTTATGGTATTACTTCTTGTCTCATAATACGTAGCTATAGAATGTATTTTAAAAAGCAAAAAAGCCCTTGCCCACTTTGTCCTTCATAGGTCAGTGATTACTAATGGGATATAAGATCAGCTCCTCCTCCAGGGAAGCAGTACACAGCTGTCCCAGGTGGGTAGTGATTATGTGTCATTATAAACTGATCCTTGTTCAGTGTTCTGTCAGAAATGAGATTTTTGTACTCAATCCATTTCATAATAGGCAGGTGTTACAAACAAATTGGCATTAATTGGCAACATTGTTAGTGATCTCAGTAGAAATCCAAAGGTGTGAAATGAATGGAGAGGATAGATGCTCTCTAAATAGCCACATTTTATTAGTCCTTTTTGGGACTGGTGTGGGTAACATGAGCAGCAGCTGTTTAGTAGAACAGAAGGCTTGAAATTCAAGCCACCTCAGTATCTCAAGTCAGACAAATGGGCCATCTAGACAAAAAGGTAATCCCCAACAGATGCCCTCAAGATAACCCAAGAACAGAGGAAATATGTAGAATTATTTAAATTGTATATTCTATTCCCCTCTAAAGAATTCTTGTATGGGGGCTTCTGGAGCCAGACTTTTTTTTTATATAAAGAAATGTATTCTTTGTTTCTACCCTTACTTTTACTATCTTTCCTCACATGTATTGTTGTATATTTATCTATGATACTTTAGCAGCCCTTTTATCTCTCATTCATTCAGCAACATAAGCTTCTTCTGCTGCAGTTAGTAGTTTGATTTTTTTCACGGACCGGACCAGCCCGTACACAGTTGACATTTCTTTATTACTTTTTGTGAGCAGTAAAATTAGTCTGTTGCTTATCATTTCGTCCAGATCATTGATCAGTGATAAATCAATAATTAACCAGTGATAATTCCAGGCATATATGCCTGGGATTCCACTGATAGTGTCCTGCATAGTGAAAACTAGTTATTTACTGTAGTGTTTTCTTGATTTATTGTAATTATTGAATGAGTGTTTTGCCTCACTTCCTAGTAAATCAGTTAGGAAACCTTTGTGGGGGACAAATGTTTTTTGTATACCCAAGTTCTTCTTAGCAATTGGCCCCCTCATATTTACTGGCTGCTTTGGGCAACTCTAAAAGATTTGTAAGGTGTGACTTCTGTTTGCCAAAGTTACATTTGGCTTGCATCTTCTTGAGGTTGCTATATTTTTGTTTGTATAGTTTTGAGGAATGCATTGAAGAATGTCGCTCAGGCTGAAGTGTTAGTAGATTATAGGGCAAACTGAACAAAATGAACTGCTGGATCTGTGGTAGTATCTAATTGTTGTGCAGTGGCCTTTTGACCATGGATATGCTGTATGTATTTTGTCCTTAACTGAGATAAAGAGATTTCTAATTTCTGCAATACCATAAACTCATTAGTAGAATATGGCTTAGTAAGAAATGGAAAAACTTTGAAATGTTCTACAAAAGCCAGATTTCTTTGGGAATTTACATCAGTTTGAAATGTTTAGGATTTTGTACTGTGCTATTGCAGTATCAGAATTTTGGGGTTAACAAATTTTGACCCCAAAAGTTTTTTTTGGCCATATCTTCCTTTTAATTAGTGAATCCAGTGAAGAATTATAATATAGATCTTTGAAAATTCTGATCCTTACCTACATTGGAGATATTTCTTCTCTACACTGGTGTCCTACCAAAACATTTGACTGAATTATAAGAGATCACACTGAAATATTACTTTGACAGCCTGTTAAAAGAACAACTGAAATTTTTTATGAAACAGACTTTATTGTTTAAATTATCTAGATAGCACCTGTATCTGGAGAGTGGAATGGATGGAAGTAATAGGTGAAGATGTTTTGGGAAATTTTATGCTGCTTTGTTTTCTGATTCCTTTAAATTCAGTGAACGTTTTCAAGCACTTCTATTTGATTGTAATAAGCTACCTTCTGCTTTAGTCTTCGACATTTCAGTTTTGGGGCAGTCAGATTCTATTGATCATTTGTAGCTTGAGTTTTATCTGTACAGAATACTTAAGTATGCATGAGATTCTTCACCATGATATTAACAACTTAAAACTAAGTTTTCAAGCCATCTTAGCTTTTTTGTGGCTAGATCTAGAACAGTGAATTAGTTTTTAGACTTAATTATCAAATATTCATGCTGCAACAACATCAGGACACATCAATCAAATGAAAGCTGGATTGTTCTAGGCATTGTAAATACTCTAAATAAAACTACTTTCCCTGAAGGATTTTCTGTCTAAGTCATACTTTTGTCTTACCAGTTCGGGCAATTTCATTGCTCATTTTTCATCAATTGGAAAAGTGTTCCTCAATTATTAATTCTCAGTCATCTTGCTAGAGCCTGAAAGTCAGTGTTTTTGTTTATTTAAAGAAATAAATGGAAAGATCAACGCTTGCTGACTGTAAGAAAGAGCTTTAGGAAAAATACAACTCTAAGGCTTTATGTGCAGGAAGAGTAAATAAAGCAATTCCCAGAATGCTTTCTATTTTGAGAAAATGTTATGGTTTTTAACACCTGAGTGTAAAAGAACTGAAGCTGGATCATCATATGGCTTATTTGCTTTTGTAAGTACTACTCACTATATGTTTATGGCTCTTAAAAAGGTAATCAACTCTCAACTCCCTTTTCTACCTCTAAATTCTTTGTACAAACTGGGACAAATAATTTCCAGATATAGATAGCAAAGATGCTTGACCTTGACCTGAATCTGTATCTCTGAATCCTTCCTATTTGCCTTTCTGTAGCTAACACAACTAGCTTATAAAGTCAAATATGTAGGTATTATGATATTGCAGAGATGTAAATACTAATGTAAACTTTCTGCTTTATGATTTTTATGCGTTTAGAAAGAAACTCCTACCTCATTTTATTGTTCATTAAATAAGCCTTTTATACTCATAATCATGATCATAGATGTTGACTGGTACAATGAGCATTAGTTTCAATCATTTTCTGATCTGTTCCTGATTTAATTGATTTTTATGTGTAAACACTGCTTTCAAAAGCAGTGGTAACAAAGCCAGTTACCATCATTTATTTCTCTTCATCTCATACTCTGTCTCTCTATCTCTTTTACTTTCCTTTTTTCTTTTTCTTTTTTTTCCTCCTTTTTCCTTTATTTTTGCTTCTTCACAATTTGGACATAATCCTGTATTTTCAGTCACTGATAGACTGATGGAAATCTTTGGATATTATTCAGAAGGAAGAAACTGGTTATTATGCAATTATTTTATAAGTTGTCTGAAAGTTTTAGTGTTAGTAGTTCTATAACTTCTAAACTTAAAATAAAAATAAATATTTTTATTTTATACACATTTTATACTGTGTTGCCTTCATGCATTAGTTACTTAGTGGCAATGCATAAGATGCTACGTATATGAACAGGCTGAACCATCTCTGTATGAACTCTACTCTAGAGCTGACTAATATCTGGGCTAATTCCTCTACCTTAATTTGCAATGGCATTTATATGTTTTAATAACATGAGTTAAGTTCATCATAAACGCGAGTTCTCACTGTTCTGAGATCTGGACGTTCTGTACTGCTTAGGGAGCATCAGCAATCTTGTCTTTCTAGTAGAAGCATTTGAAGGAAAACTTCAGAGGTAAAATTTCAAAATTCTGCAGTTCATGCATGGATAGAGGTAACACAGAAATTCAACTATTTTAATTCAACTATTAAATAACACTATGAATAAAAGTCAGTTAAATAAGTAATGAACCAGTCTTCTTAATGACTACTGTAGTCCTTTTATTGGGATATTATTGCATCTTTTTCTTTGATGGTTGTTTGAGACGTGTTAAGGATTTGCACAGATAAAATTAGTTTATACCAGAAATGTATTTTATGATGTGTTTAGCAAGAAATCAGGATGTATGTGATTAAAGCAAAGAAAATGTCCTTCTTATTGTCAGTTATAAGTATTAACAAAAATATAAATGTATTTAGTGTAAAGGCAATACTAAAATTAAGTGACAAGCATAGTATCAAGATAGCCATAGTTTCTTTCACAGAAATGATTCTTTTTATTTCTCTATTAAAACTTGATTTTCTTGAATGGTTTTATTGCATATATTGTTCATTTCTGAAACAAGCAGAGCTAGAGATGCATATTCATGGATTTTCTGCTACATTGTCTTGTAAACTGTACTTACTGATTCTCATTTGTTCTATACAGGCTCCATCGTCCCCTTCTTCGCCCATAGCTAATGAACCAAAATATGAAAAGCGCTGGCTAGACACCTTATCAGTTCCTCTGTCAATGGCTCGAATCTCGAGGTACAAAACTGGAACAGATAAACTGAGGTTTGTAATCTAAAAGGGAAAGCACTGCATGAATTAGCTGTATGTAATATTTTGCTGTGGAGTATAGGCTATGTGTGTATTCTTTGAGTAGAGGTATGAAAGTCATGTTATTAAAACTGCCATGTATGGTGATTACCAAAAGACAAAGTAAAAAAAGAAACATAAGTGTAGCTCCTACAAATATGTTTCCATAACCTATTTTATCTCGGGAATTCAGTTAGCATCAGCACCTTGCACAGACATTAAGATATAAGCATTTCACTTTGTAATAAAATAATTCTTTATTCTCAGGTTTTATTAATGTCAGTTAATGCTCCTTTTTCTTTACAAATGATAACATACTGCACAATCATCATGACTATGCTATATAGAAACTCATACTGACACCAGATTTTTTGCAGAGTGTACTCTCCTCTGTTATATTTGTGATTGTAGAATCTTGCCACATCTCAGACACTTAGACAATAGTTTATAAATCATCTATGAAATAAGATAGAGGTGACTGTCCTGGACTTTGGGAAATAAGTGAAAATAAAGTGAGGTTTAATGAAGCTTCAGTAAATAATATACTTGAGAAAGGTTAGCAACTAGTTGAATATTGTGTTCAAGCATCACAAGTCAATAATAATAAATTGCTCAGAAATATTTTAAGTTCTTGTGCATCCTTAGTCTGAATGTTTCCGTCAGTTTCTTCATTCCTCCTTCAACTGACTTGTTCATTTGGTCCAACCCTTCCAAATTTACAAAGAGCTGCATCCATTCTGTATTTAGAAGTTCTCCTGTAGATTAAGTGAACAAATTTTCTTGTGCACATTTAAGTACAAGCTCATCATCAGTGTTCTTGAATTTAAAGCTTATGTGTAAGAATATAGAGTATCTAAGCTTCTAAGCTCAGTTATCACCCAGGTAGCTGTAATCAGTTTAACTCCTGTTATGTGCCCTCTATGTGCTACGATTGTGGAATCATAGAATCACTAAGGTTGTAAATGATCTCCAAGATTATCATCTTGTCCAGCCATCCTAAGGAGCAATCCTAAGTGACTCTAGAGATCCCAATTCTGAAAAGATCAGCTTACTCATTTTGAAAATGCCTAGAGATAATGTATGTTTGATACTGTACTGGGTCTAGCAGGGATGGAATTAATTTCCTTCAGGTAGCCATACCATTCAGTATTTTGAGTTTGTGACTAAAACAGTATTAACAACGCATCAGTGTTTTGTTTGTTGCTGACCAATGCTTGCATAGCATCAAGGCTTTCTCTTTTTCCCACTTTGCCTCTGTCCTCAATAAGTAGGCTAGAGGTGGGCCAGAGATTGGTAACACAAACAGTCTGGGCAACAGACCTGAACTGATAAAAGTGTTATTCCATACTAAAACATGTTCAGCAACAAACACTTGGAAGAAGTTTGTGTGGATGTTGCCATTCTATTTTTGGGGGAGATGGTGAGTGATTGCCCTTGCTGCACTTGTTGAGGATTTTTTTCTCACTTGTTTTGGTTTCTTTTTCCTCTTTCTTATGCTTATAAGATAATTCATATATTTATCCTGACCTGTAAGTTTTCAACCCTTTCCCAGGTCTCTCCTCTGTCCTGCTAGAGGTGGAGAGTGAGCAGCTGTGTGGATGCCTAGCTGCTATATCTCTTAGCTCATCAAAGATACAAATATTTTTCACATAATGGAGGAGGAGCTTAGTGCTTTCAGTCTTAGTCCTGGATAGATACATTCTCTTGTGAAGCATCTGATTCTTGTATATTTTTCATGTACACAGCACTCCCTTACTACTGCTGTTCTGTTGTTATTGTTATTAAACAGCTCTAAATAAGAATCCTGTCATAAAAACTATCATCATCCCATGGTGTTTTAGTTGTATTAAACATTCCTTGGTTATGTTTGTAATCCAACAAGAATATCTGAAAGAGCATTAAAGAAATACCACCTTGAGATTAATTACAGATTAAATACAGGTGACTCCCATGTTCACTGCATGAATGCCTTGTAAGAGGAAAGCAGAAAGATATTTATTGATATAAAATAGATATAATATGGTAATTTGAACAGTGATGACAGTGTCTTAACAAGATTAACAATGGCTTGATATCCTTGACTTATTGCTGCAGGGTGGGGGATGCATAATGAATCTAAGATCAAATCTTAGCCAAGCTTGTATAGCTTTAAAAACAGTTTTTGGGGGATGGAGGATTTCTTGGCAAGGTGTCACCATGTCTCGGGTGAATCTCTATGCAGGCGTTAAGTAACCTCTATCTCGATAGGTGACCCTACTCAAGGGGAGATTCTGGTGTGCAAGATGGAATCTCAAAGAGATCCTTAAGCTGCTTGGTATTTATGGGGTAAGACAACTGGTCATACATCTTAGAATTGACTCTACTGAAATAGATGTCTGCTACTTGTTCTGAGTACACAGTTTGAGACAGTACGGTGGTCATTAACTATCTCTGATAAAACCATGATTGCTGTCAGTCCAGAGGACAAGGTCTTTTGCACCTCACTGTATACACTAGGCCTTGGACAAAAAGACCGGGCAAAGTGGGGGGCAAGGAATGCACCATGACAAGGTGTTTATTCTTATCTAATGTAACCAGACTGCCATTACCCCATTTTCTCCTTTTCTAGAATTCAAATTCAAGTTCCTCGTATTATCCTACTTGCAGTCTTTCTTTTATGTTTACTCATGTTCTTATAGGTAGAAATTCCAACATTTAGCTCAGTAATTGCTCTCTAAAATGTAGAGTCTGCTTTGCATGAAATAAAACCCTACAGATGATTATAAGTGGTGACATCAGACAGGATAACAATCCTCCTTTCAACAATATATATATTCCTTTACTTCCTTTCACGTATGAATGAATTCATGGCAGTTTCCCTGAATCTAACATGGATCCAGCTGACTAATTTTGTAATTCTGTGAATGTTTACATGAAATCTATCTGTATAAATTCATAAACAACATACCTTCTTTTCCAGTATTGAGTTCGTGTGTCTATGTATTGTCCTTCACACTTTTGATCTCTCTCAAGTTCTCTTCATGATTTTGTTTTGTTGTAAATCTTCTTTTGATATTTGCTTGTGTTAGGTCAAACAGAATCTGATATGTTACTGAAGAACATCTTTTTGTTACCTTTAGTTTAAAAAATAAAGTATAACAATGTATAGCGTGCCAGAATCTAGCTCAATATTTTTTTGATATTTCAATTAAACAATAAGTTTTATATCTAATTATTATTTTTTAGACTATGGTATATTTTTTTGTGACTTAGATCAAATCTAATTTAACTAGATTAAGACATATTATTTTCCTTGTGGTTAAAAAACGTTGTATAATTACCTAATTTTTAATACACTGGAGTTTTCCAGTAACTTTGGCAAGAAAGGAGATACTTTTACCTTTGGCATCCTGAGATAATCAGGAGTATCTGTGTCTGTTCAACTATTGTTATCTTTATATATTTATTTATTTATTTATTCAGTGAAAGAAAAAGGGGTTATTTTTTGACACTTCATTACATTTCATTTTTCATTTGACTTTTCCCCGCAAAGACTGAAGACTGGTGATTTAACAACACTAGTATATTTTTTGATAGATTTTGTCAGTAGAATGCATACTTCAAAAATAAAAAGGAACAGAATAGATGTTTTTCCTTCCTTCTACTTAAAGAAGAACAAACATGTTGCAAAGAATTTGAAGTGACTTTTCCGTATAATGAAACAAAAGAAAAGCATCCCAATCACAGAATAATTCAAAGGAAAGATGAAAATTGTATTTGATGGTCCCCTTCTTTCATAGAATCATAACATCATTTGAGTTGCAAGGAAACTTTAAAGGTAATTACTCCAACTCCACTGCAGTGAACAGGGTCACCTACAGGTTGCTCATAGCCCCATCCAGACTGACCTTGAACATTTTTGAGGGCTTGGTATCCACCACCTCTCTGGCAGCCCTTTAGAGAGCTTCGCTACCCTTATTGTAAAAAAAATTCTTCCTTATATCCAATCTACATCTCTCTTCTTTCAGTCTGAGACCATTTCCTTTTGTCCTATCACAGCGGACCCTGCTAAAGATTCTGTCCCATTCTTTCTTAGATTCCCCCTTTAGATACTGAAAGATCTTCCCAGAGACTTCTCTAGGCTGAGCAGCCCCAGCTCTCTCAGCCTATCCTTGTAGGAGAGATGTTCCATCCCTTGGATCATTTTTGTGGCCCTCATCTGGATGTACTCTAACAGGTCTAAGTTTGTCCTGTACTGAGGATTCCACATCTGGACATAGTACTCAAGGTGAAGTCTCACCAGTGCAGAGTAGAGAGGCAGGATCACTTCCCTTGACCTGCTGGCTGCTATTAATCTTTCCCACATTTGTAGTAATATTTTCAGTCAATGTGAACATCAAGATAAGTGTATTGACTACCCAAATCCCCTTCAGTTAGTGCACTTGCTATTGTTGATGTCATTAGCGTATATTTCTTTGTAATGTGTTAGGTTAGTCTGTTCTTGTTGGTTATTTACTAGGTTGATTACTATTACCTTGCCTTTAGAATATAACACTGTACTTTTATCATTATACATTTCTTGCCATTTTTCCTTGTAAGGTAGTATGTACAGTTAACTCTACTCCTGTGGGTACACATTTGCTATATAATAATGGAAGCATTTTTTGACTGTTAGAATTCATCACTAAATTCATTGTAGGTGGAATAAGTACGTCATGCTCAACCAAGAGCTTGTTGTTCATGGTGTAGCTTGGAGCTTGTTTTTTATAATTTTTTTATTTTTAATACTAAGAAAAAATAGTAATATAGATGTTGGAGATGTAGCACCATTCATTTATAAAATTTACTTTTTCTTGCAGAATGTCTAAATACTTATTTGAAGATATGTGTAGATAAATACCTGTAGTGCTTACAGCAGATGTTATATAGCCTTAGATAATCATTTTTATTTGCTGTATTGACCGGAAGTGAATACATTTTAAGTATTTAAGAATAAGTGAAGATAGGTATAACTTCTTGAACATTATAAGTGTACAGAAAGAAAAATAATATCTTGTTTTGAGTATGGAAGTTAAATAGAAGAAATTGTTGAACTAGAAGTTACTTTAGCCAGGCCCTAGAAGTTCTTGTGACTATGACCCCAATTACAAAAACAACATAATTAACTTTTTGTATTAATTTGTTTCCTGGTATTCTAGAGGTTGCAATTATTGCAGTGTATTGTTCTGGGGTTTTGTGTGTGTTTTTTATTGGCTCACTATATTCTTAGCAGAGAATCTTTTTGAGAGCTTCTATTTCACATTTTAGCATTTCAGTACGATAACAACAAGCCTTTATTTATGTATTTAATTAAGAAAGTAATGAAATAAGCCATCTTGAGCAAGGTGTAGAAATTAAACATATTCTCCCTGAGTTACAAAAACTGAATTAGTACTTGATTGTAGTTTTCATTAAGGACTAGGGAGAATATGAGAAGAATTAAACAAGAATGAATACTTACATTAAAAACATCACAACTAAACTGAAATGCAGCAATAGGGTGGGAAAGTGAATAACACCTGATAAAAGGTAAGATGAGAAAGAAAGTAAAGATTTGAAGGGACATTTCTGCCTCTAAAGGAATATTTGATTATACAGAAAACAGAAGTATATTAATAAAATCAATGGTGACATTGGTACAGAAGAGGAGTACAATATGTTATGAAAGGCTGGAACTATTGAAAATGTAAAAAAATGGAATGCAACATAATAGTACAAAGTGCAGAAGAATGACATTAAGTTGCTCCTATGATGAAGAAATTACCATAAGTATATTGTTATGATAAATTATGATAAAGAAATTAATTTTCCATGGGAGCCTAATGGAGCCTTTTGATGGATGGCAGCGAGAGGACTAGGTCCATACTGTAGTTAGGCACAGAATATCTCTGGGATACTGCTGTCTTGCAGATTTACAAGGGAGAACAGATATTTCTGAATAAAACAGAATCATAGGTGTTGGAAAGAGCCTCTGGAGATCCCTTGATCTTGTGTATCAACACAACAACCCCCTTCAAAAGCAGGTTCCCTGTAGTAGGTTGCACAGGTAGCATTCAGGTAGATTTTGAATAAAGGAGACTCCAAAATCTCTCTGGGCAGCCTATTCCAAAACTCTGTAATCTTCTTCTTAAAAGAAGTTTTTCCTCATGTTCATATGGAACTTCCTGTGTTTCAGTTTGTGCCCATTGCCCCTTGCCCTATCGCTGGGTACCACTGAAAGAAACCCAGCCCCATCTTCTCGATACCACCCCTTTAGTTATTTATAGGCACTGATGAGATCCCCTCTCAGTCTTCTCCACAGGCTGAATCATTCCAGATCTCTCAGGCTTTCCTCATAGGAAAGACGCTCTAGCCCCCTCATCACCTCTGTGGCTCTCCACAGAACTGTCTCTAGAAGACCCATATCTTTTGGACTGGTGAGCCCAGAACTGGATACAACATTCCAGATTCAGACTTACCAGAGTAGAGTAGAGGGGGAGGATCACTTCCCTCACCCTGCTGGCGTTGCACTTTTTCATGCATCTGCGATATCATTGGCCTTCTTGTCCACATGAGTACCCTGCTGGCTCATGGCCAACTTGTTGTTCACTAGGACCCCTAAGTCCTCTGCAGAGCTGCCTTCAGGGGAGGACAGTCATGCAGTGACACCGCATATGGCTCTCAGTCATTCCAGCAGATCCTGTTTTCCAACAAGAGTACTGCACATCTTTCTTTATTCTACTACTTAGTACAAGTAAAGCACACTGTCTGGCAGACTGTAATTCAACTGCTATTTCTCTCTTCAGCAAAGCCAGATATCTCACACCTAAATCCTACTCTTCTCTCCTTTAGCAAGCAATAGTACCATTGTCAGTTCCCATCAGTGGTGCTTTTGTAACCTTTTGTGGGATTTCATGGGGTAGAGGATGAGAGACCTAATCAATGCTAGAACCCATCTCACACTGCCCCATTCTTCTGCAAGAGTAATTACAAATCTAATGGGATACAGCTGCTGTGGAATGATGATAAAGAAAATCTGAAGAGGGAAAATGTCTCTGACACTTCAAGTTGTCTTTCTTTATTATTCTTTGTTTAATACAAAATAAAACAACATTACAATACTGTAAGCAAATTGATCATTAGAAAAGCAAACATGATATGCAATCCAAGTTTGTTTAATACCTTGGTAGCTTTTTAGCCTCATAGTTTCTGTAAATTGTCTGATTATGTAAGAAACTGATAATTTATTTTATTTTATTTTTTAATTTATAAGGCTATGTATTTTTTATAGTACTAAAACCCATATTTTTAAGCACAATTTCAAAGAGATTGAGTAATCCAGACAATTGTTTTCTGGGGAATTTCCATTCCATAATCCATAAAACTTCAGGCTAAATAGTAATGCTAGCAAGAAAGACATGCAGGAATGTAAACAAGTCAGTAGAAAACACTGTAAGAAAAGCAATAAAAATTGAATTCAGACATCAAAATATCATTGAAATGGGAAGGAAAACTAAGTTATGACCTGGGGAAATTCAAAGCTGATCAAATGTGTCTGTCTACATCAGCATGGTAGTACATTTCAGATGAAACAGCTGCTGTCAGGCTGGCATCTAGGCTTTTATGAAGGAAAGACAATAGTACATTGAGATCAGACTAAAGGAAAAAGTGTTTCACATGCCGCAGATGCTGAAAATCTTAAAATGTCTTTTGCTGAAATCCTTAGCCTCCGATAACATAAGAATTCAGCTTTTCCCATTCCAGATGGCACTGAGAATATATTTTCTGTTAGAAAAGTCTTCTGATGTAACAACTCCTTCATTTATTAACTGCTCTGTATGGTAAAACTCCCACTGGCCATTTTATATTCTATTAACGTCAATATTATTTGTCAAAACGTGTCAATGACAGGAAGAGAACTAAGTCTACTGGTACTCATCTATTGCTCTGCCATTCTTGCTGAGATAATTTTTATTTTATTAAAATAAATTAATTTAGTAAACAAACTAACAAACAGACCAGGTATGCAGGTTTATTCATCAGTTTAGTGTGAATATGAGATATAAACATAGAAGATAGCTGCTTCTTGTGTTGTTTAGTGGAAATGCTTTCAGGAAGCAGTTACAGATTGGGATCCAAGTTTGAAAATATTATGAAGAAATGGGAGGGTAATTCACTTTAAATTTTGAGAATTTCAGAAAAGTAAACATTTTTTGGTATTGTTATAATTCACACTCATGCAATTTAAAGTTAAAAATAGCATGGCCAAGTGCAGTATGAGATAGGAAGATGGAGGAGGAGACAGAAGAGAGGGAAGCTTAAAAAACAGAATCAAATGAAATATTAAAAGGAAAATAGTTTTATCTATTTTCCTTTTTATTTTTTTAAGTCTACAGCATTTGTTTGTTTCCACATAGAGATTACATGTATGCAGAAATAGTATTTGACACTGGATGCTGAAACATAACCTTGACAGGCCTTCAGTTTTCTCACACTTGGAGTACAAACAGTTCAACAGTAAGACAATTTATAACTGGTGCATTCAGTGGTTGCTGCTTTGTGATGAAGAAATGGTATAGAAGGTAAAATGTCATAGAGTTGATGCATCTTTGGAAGTGGAAGCTTTTGTATTCTGAAGGATTTTGTCTTGTGCTTCATTCAGGGAAGAGTTTCATGAGCTTTGGTAGTGACTTAAAAGTTAGGTAAAATTCTTGTTAGTATATTTAATTGTGTATTTGAAATGATAATTGGTGTAAGAGGATGGAGAAATTATTGCTTATATTTCTGATTTCCATTTTGTGCTTTTTTCCTCTTTTTTTTTTTTTTGTGGTTTCTGGTGTTTGCAGTCCCAGATTTGTAGCCTGCTAACCCTTTATATAGTTGTGTATAAGCTATACCCAGTATTTATTTTCTGCTGTTTCAAATTATCAGGTTTTAAGAACTCCAGTCCATTAGTTTCTGGTTCTAGTTTCAGAAGTACAATAACAGGAGGAACAGAAGACATGGGAATTTCCCTTTTTTTTGTGTTTTAAGATGGCATTGAAGTCTCAAAAAAAAAAAAAACACCAAAAAAACAAGATGTAATTTTATGATGCACCTTCACTGCATTCTGAGGTATCTCAAGCCTATTAGATGATAATTAGTGGAATGATTATCTTTGTCATTTAACCGGAGTAGGTGTTTACTGGCTTTTTTTTTTTTTTTTTTTTTTTCTTCCATGTTTGTTTTGAGGAAATAGGGAAGAGCGTGGTATTTAAGCATCTAGAATTCATTACCTCCTGAATTCCAGTGCTATTTGATGCTTGCATTATTTCTTACTTGTTTCACTTAGTGTGGAAACAAAAAAATCATCATATTGTTCATCTTTTGTTTCACTTTCAATATTTGGTTTTCCTTGCTGCTTTTTATACAGTATACTCTTCAGACCACGGTATAATACGTACAGCAATATATAATGGTTCTGTAGAGAGAAACAACTGTAATAGAAAACAAGAAATAGTCACAGTAAAGTTGAGCAAAAATGAGGGCAAAACCACTGTATTGCTGGCACAGATGGGCAGCTAGCTCTTTTTCATTTCACTTGCTTGCTTCAAAGGAGCTGGTTTCTGCTAAAAGCAGTCTTCTGCCTTGGTCAGAAAAGAAGGATCAGAGGGGCCCCAATCCCGTACACCACAAAATGTGACCACCAACACAGCAGATTCAGATTGCAGCATGAGTCAGCTGTATGTGTTTTCAGTGATGAATGGTAGTCACAAATGAGGCTGTACTAGTAATAATTAAATATACTGATATACTAGTTGAGGGACTTGCTATTCCCCTCTGTGTTTTGTTTGTGAGGTCATATCTGAAATACCTGCATCTAAATTATTGTGTGTGCTTTGTTGTCGGCTGGTGGACTAGGGACGTTTCTTTTAAGCATGATTTTTACATTATTGTTTGTGTTAGCTGTGTTCATTGTTCTCCTAAGAATTCATTAGTCACTTTTATAACTTTGTGCCACTGGGATAAGGAATTCAAATCACATACTTCTATGCATCTTTTGAAACTGAGTTATTATCTGGGGAACCTGTTGATTCAGTGGAGAACACTGTTTTCTGCCTCCATTTAATGCTCTGGATTGTCCTGCATTTTTGTAAGAATACTATCTAAAGAAGGCGTTGTGATTGGCTTCTCTTTATGGCAGTAGATTGTTTGCTTTTATGCTCCTCTGTGTATCAGTGCATAGGTAATGATAGATCTCCCATCTCAGATGGATGTTGAAGAGATCACACCACGAGTCATTCCATTACTGCACTGTTGGGATCTTTTTGAGAGCTTTAGATAAAGGGAACTGTGTTCTTAAAAGGTGATTATTCACCAGAAGACAACATAAGGATTTGTTTTGATCTTTTCTTTCTTTCCAAAGAGGTAAAACAGATCTGCTGAAATGAAAGTGACATAGAATTGTGCCATTGATGTCAAGTCTTAGTAGATACCATGGTAATTCTATCATGAAAGGAAGACAAGGGAATCAGCTGTTATGGATTTAATCCTTTAGACGAAGGACATTGTTTTTGCTAGCTGCAATCATACCACTTTATACTTTAACAATAAAGAGTATTTGTCAGCCGATGTACATATTTGTTTATTAAAATTTGGGGTCTTGTTAATATTGTATACAATGGGCACTTTATATTACTATTTTTAGCGAGTATGTAGTTTTAATTCCTCATGCTTATCGTCGGAACTCTTACAACTGTTAGGAAAACAACTTTTTCTGTCAGTCATGAATAAGCAACTTCCTGTTAACCACTCTGTGTCACTTTGAATGCTTATGTTGATGTTTATTACAAGGTAAACAGTAGAGGATTTCAGCTTGGATAAGAGGATCACAGGTTAAACAACCCCACAACTTAACAGTGTTCTTGATTCAATAATTTGTTTATTTCTAGTATAGTGCCACAAATAAACCAGTATAGCATACAAGTATAAATACATCAACTGTGTAAACACAGCAGATAGCAACAGTATTCTACAAATTATGTACAACTTAAGCACAACAGTGGCTATAAGTACAAGCTACAGGATGAGATGCTGGAGAGCAGCCCTGCTGAAAGGGATCTTGGTCAACAGTAATCTGAATGTGAGTCAACTGCATGCCCAGGCAGGTAGGAAGGCCAACCATTTCCAGTGTTGCATTGAACATGACGTTGCCTACCGGGTGAGGGAAGGGATTGTCCTGCCCTATACTGCACTGGTGTGACCTCACCTTGTGTACCATTTGCAGGTTTGGGTGCCACACTACAAAAATAACATGAAACTAGAGAGTGTCCAAAGGAAGGCTACAAAGATGGGGAAGGGTCTAGAGGGGAAGACATATGGCAAGGGTCTGAAGTCCCTTGATTTGTTTACCCCACAGCAAAGCAGGCTAAGGGGAGGTCTCGTGGTGGCTTGCAGCTTCTCACAGGGAGCACTGATCTCTGCTCAGTGATGTGGACTGTGTGACAGTGATTGGACCTGATAGAACAGCATGGAGCTGTATCAAGGGAGGGTCAGGTGGGGATTAGGGAGAGGTTCTTCACCAGATGATAGTGGGTAGGTTCCCTAGGGCAGTGGTCACAGCCCTGAGCTACAGGAGATCAAGAACTGTCTGGAGATTGCTCTCAGACATATGGTCTGATTTTGAGCTGGTCTTGATGATCCTTACAGGTCTTTTCCAACTCAGGATATTCTGAGATTCTATACAAGGATTTAAATGAAATCTAATTCTCATGATACCCATGGGCACTGAAGTCACCTATGCAACTGTGAGAAGTTTAATTGATTAAACTATTGCATATCATATATTTTAAAGACCAGCATACTTCCATGGCACTACTTAAGAAATGTATGTTGTTCCTTCTGAAAGTTTTAATAGTATGTGAAAAGGAATGTATTCCACCATCATCCAGATGTGTGGGATTTCAGAGATAGATGCATAGCATTCAATATAGTGCAGATAGTAAGGAAGACATTGGCATCTGCAGAACAAAGTTGCTGTAAATAAGTGAAGTATGCATAAAAATTGAATGAACCACAAGTGGATCTTAGCACATGTACATGCTGTTATGAGAAAGTTCCTTACATTCAAAAATGATTTAAAGAAATTTGTAAGTATAATTTTCAAATTTTTTGCCTTGTGAAAGAATTTGAAGGGAATGTTGCTTGGATTTTTATGTGGAAAATACAGGAATCAAAGCCATTAAAACAGGAGAAGACAGCTTGCTGCAGCATATACATTGCTAGCAAATGAAACCAAAACACAATAAAGAAAAAAAGGCACTTTGGTTTCAATAATGTTTATGTTTGTTCAAAAAAAATCTAATGCATATCTGTTGAATACAGTACCCTAACTTCAGAAATAATAAATGTAGTCTATATGCTTAAGGGAAGTAAATAATCAGCACATATAGATGCTTGTACAGAGGAAGTATTTATTGTATTTGTTGCTCCTGATACTGTCCATTATTATCCTTCTTTTTGTTGCCTTTCTTTTGATTTGTAAATTCAAACCTCAAGACATTTCAGAAGTTAAGATATTGTAGACACTGAGAAATATTGGACAGTTTCAGAAAACTGACATATCTTCCTTTATGGATGTATTTCTTCTTACTGCAGATCTAATGCATTTGAAGTGCTGGCACTCGATGGAGTTAGTACTGGGATACTTCAGTTTTATACAGCCCAGGAGAGTGCTGACTGGCTGAGAGCAATATCAACTAACATCAGTGATTTGACACTGCAAAATGTATGTTACTTTCTGCATATTTTCTTGTCTATGCTGTTGTAAAATTATATCTAATTTTCCAAGGGCAGAAAACAATTCACACTTAAGATACAACACATAAAATGTGTTCTAATGGGAAGGAAAAGGACAAAGGAAACAACAGGAAGTGGTCGCCTGATCAATCAAAAGTCCAAGAAGTTTTCAAGACTTGCAGTGTTACTTTAAAAAAATAAAAATAAAATAACAGTAAGAAATTCAGATTTTAGTTATTATTTTAAAGCCTTTTTAAGGAAAAATATTGATCCTTCCTGATCATTTCACAGAGCTTTAGATATGTTCAAATAGTTCATGTTTATATTTTTGTAATTAAAATATGCTTGAAATGAGTATTGATTTTGAAGCAGGCATGTGGAAATTCTAGCTAATAGCTAGAATAGAATAGAATAGAATAGTAGCTAGTGAATTGTGAATTACTGGGAGATGGTATTTTTACCTCTCTGAGTTGTCTAGTTATTTTATTTAAAATCGTATTATTTCATCCTTCTCTGTCAAAGCGTAAGGGTGCTTATCCTGGTATAAGTTCAGGCTGTAAATTTATAAGTGACGTTTGCTGTTGCAAGCATAAGTGTTAAATAATCCGAGGAGAAACAGAAAATCATTATTTGGACAGGACATTATTATTCCAAGGAAGAACAACTGGAAATTACTGAAGATCCTAGAATGAATCATAGAGTTAAACAGGCAACTTGAACATGTTCTGTATTGAAAATTCATTTCAGTCTTTCTGAAATGGTAGAAATCAGTGATGAAAAAAGAAGTGTACAGCTCTCCCTGGAAGAACTGCCTGCACAAGTTTCCTTTAATTGGTGCTTTTTATTCTAAATTAATTGTTGCTTAGTTCTTTAAATTATATTCTGTATAACTTTTATTGGGTTTCAACATAAGTCTTCGGTCAAATCAGATTCTAAATAGAAGTTATTTTTCTCATCTTCAAAAGTTACTTGTAATCCAAAAGAGTTCATTTATTAAATTAATTTTTTTTTAACATTCAGTTACTGAGTCAATGTATCTGAGAAAATCAAATACACTTGCTTGTGATACATTCTTTATAAATTATAGATATTGCTATTTGATAAATCTGAGAAAGCAATGTAAATTATATCGGAATATTTTTAGAGCAATTCCAGACTGTAGTTTCCAATCACACTTCTTTTTCTTTCTAAAAAACACAGTGAGAAAATGCCACTTTAAGGATATAGGTGAATAAGCCAGTAAAAAGAGGCTATAAATATAAGCAGACTTTATTATGGGCTGGGTTCTAGTCTGATGTTTTCTAAATGTGCTATGTCCAATAGAATGTGTCCTGGCACAATATCTTAATGGTTTTGCAACCTGTCAGCAGCAATATTCTTTTTTATACTGAGTATTTTTCTTGGTCATCTTGGTCTGGACACGGTGCAGTTTTAATTACTAATAATCAGAACAGGAGGTATAATAACATAATAGCATCTATTTTATTGCAAACTCCTTTTTTTTAAGACCTATAAGATGAGGTTGGAGTGTAGCATAAGTGTATAGAAAAAGGCAGCAAGAGGCTGCTCTTGGCCTCTGAGGAGGCAAGGCAAGGGACACAGAGTGTCTGACATCCACAGTAAACACAGCAAGGCCTTTGGATTAATCTTCTTGAAAATCCATTCTGGATGCTTTTTATTGCCTCACTGTTATCATTTTGCAAAATGTTGTTGCTGTCATTATCGTCGTTCAGAAATCTGAAGTTCTTCCTCCCTTTTTCCTTCGGCACCTCTCCTGTAGTTCCTCAAGAGAATCACTACTGGTTGAGAGATTACTTCACATTATCTTTTATCTACTTAAAGGTTAATTTATTTATTTTGCTGACACTGAATTCAATTACTTTTCCAAACACTTAAAATATTATTATTTTTTATTGTCCTATTCCTTTATATCTTTACATAAATTATTTGCTTGATATTCAATCACAATGGACCTTCTCACTGATGCTGTTGGCATAAAGAGCTCCAGTGTTCTTACCAGGTCCATTGCTAAGTATTTAAGCAATATTTTCCATTCTTCTATTTTACTTCTGCTCAGTTTTAGATTTTGCTAATATTTATTTCTTGACTTGATCCATTCTATCTGCAGCTTAATCATTCTTAATTCAGCTGTGCCTATTAATGCTACCCTTTTATATACAACCTATGTCATGTACTTTTGCATACCATTTTGAATAATTTTTGAATTTTAGTTCTTAAATTGCTCGTGATGCTGGGCACCCTCGCTTTCATGTCACCCTTTTCTCAGTATATTTTATTTTGCAAGTTTGCCACTTAACACTCTTGTTCAGCAACAGGCAGCTCTCTGTCAGATCTTCTGGTTATGCCAGAAGACAAGCCTATTGTAGGCAGTATAAAAATAACTACCGCAATGTGACACTTCTGCGAGTGTCAGACTACTCTTTTGAAGTACTGAAACATATCGTCTTTGCAAAGGCAAGCTCTCTGGGGATAAAATAGAAAGGAGGAGTTGTGTTTCAGTAATGAAGATGTGGAGAATCATTGCTGCATAATGTTGCTACCCCTGGATGCTAGGAAGTGTTGATCAGTAGATGAGAAATAATGATTCTAGTACTAAGCTGTGGAGATAAAACACAGAAGCATGGGGAATGTTACAGCACAGTGAAAGAAGTAAGGGTGTCTTTTCAGCACTGCTTACTGATTCATGCCTTGTACTTTTAGCTAGGGAAATCTCCCGGTAACAGTAATACAAGCAGTGGATTGCTTTTTGCTAAGGACCCTTGCCCCAGATTATTCACCAGTCTGTTCATATTCTTGTATTTCATATGCTGTTCCACCCACATGAATCTTCCCATCATTTTCATTTGTGTTTCAATCCCCAAACTTCTCAGTATTCTCCAAGCTTTCCACATTTGGTGAATCAGAACCTTGTATTTATTTCTTCGTGCACCCCTTTTCTCACAGGAGGAGGTATAGTGGAAGAAACCAAGGGGAGTTTGGAAACAGAGACTATCCAATCCAAAAGCACAGGAGACAACTCAGTCTGCATCTGCTTCTCACACTTTCTGTTATTATTTGTTTAGTTAGAAGGTTCTTTCTAGGATGAAGTGGCAGTGCTCTGCTGGGGATGATTTTTACAGGAGTTTTTTGGAATAACTTCTGCTTTGCACTGTTCAGGTAGTCAGCTATTGAATGTAGGAAGCTTTTGTTATAGATCTTAATTATTTTTTTTCAAACACAGTACTAAACATTACTGTGGTAATTACAGGCAGAAACACCTAAAACAAGAAGCACATTTTCCAAAACAGTGGTCAGGGGCTAGGATGGGCTGCCCAGGGAGGTGGTAGAGTCACCAACCCTGGAGGTGTTAAAGAATGTTTAGATGTTGTGTGGAGGAGCATGGTTTAGTGGGAAATATTGATAATTGGTGGACAGTTGGACTGGATGATCTTGTAGCTCTTTTCCAACCTTGGTGATTCTGTGATTCTAAATTTAATGCTGCCAGTTCATTTTGCATTAAAAAGATATTGTATTTATAACTTTCTCAAGTTTTTTTCTTTTCTTTTTTTTTCCCCAGCATATTTTAAAGCTGTTGTTTTTCAGTACATTAATGACAAATAGATGAGTAATTTACAAACATGTATGAGAACGAGTTAAGACACACTTGTTCCACTGTAAGCAGTACTTATGGTTTTTGTAAACAATTCCAGCAGCTTCACTGGAGGATGATAGAAATTTAAAATTTGGTTTGAAATCAGGGATATTTGTTTCTGACAGCTGTTTTAATACACATGTTATAGTTTTTAAGCACTTTCTGCTATGCCTAAATATACAGATATATATAAGTGATAATCTCTATCACATTACAGAGAAGTTTCTGACCTAAGAACAGTGAGTTTTGAACTTACATATGAAAAGAATGAGGGAAGAAAGATGGCTTCCTTTAATTATACAACAAAATGTGTGATAGATGCAGATGGAAATAAAATCCTTGAGTGTCTGTAATCTGCAGGAAGCAGTATAAAATCTGGACTGTTTTGATGATTACACAAACAGTCCTACTGATAGGATGAAAATGCAATACTTCTTTGTTGCTGCCTTTTTTTTTTTTTTTTTTTTTTTTTTTTTTTTTTTAATTTTAAACTCAGAAAATCACATTTGTAAGTACTACTTACCAAACCATTGAGATTGTAAAGGCAAGTCAATAAGGATAGGAATTTCATCACCTAAATTTAGCCAAAAAATAAGCAGCTGCATACAACCCTCTTAGAGGCGGAAAAGAAGAAACAGGTACTTGCCAAGATCTTTCTTTCTCTCTCTGCTGACTAGAAAGATAGTATAGGTATATCAGGTATAAAATTATTATTATTGACATTGTCAATAGTGAGATAAATCCCCGCCTGGGAGATATTTAGATGTAGGTGTGTGGTTCCAAGTGATTTCATCCCCATTCCGCTCCTGTATGTATTCATTTAAAACAGTGTACATTACAGTAAATTACAGTTCATACAGTGTCATAACAGTTGCTTAATGCTTCAAAGTTGCCTGCTGTCTTTGCAGATCCAAGGTTTCAGTTTTAGCCTCTCCTGATGTCTCCAGTTATTATACTGCAGCGCTGACAACTCATACAGTCACTGCAAGGTGTAGCCTATTCCATTTGTATTCCTGTCTCAATGCACCAGCTGTGCAGGGATATAGAGAGCACCTGCTGCCTTGCAAAGTGGAGAGTGCATACTTTTCTCTCCACCTGATGTAACACAATGCGGAAGGAGATTTTTCTGCTCCCTTCAGTTACATCAGGGCTGCAGCCATTCCTGCTTTGAATAGGGAATGAGCTAAGTCTGTGCAGTGAAATGCTGTGGAGTAGGAAGCTTCTCCTTCCTATTGCCTGTACCAGAAGGAATCTGGACTGGTGATGAGAATGTTCTTTGTAGTATTCTTCCTTCACTCGCCAGGAAAACTGCATGGCCTGTCTCATACTCAGGTTTCTAGGCTCATCGAAACATAATAAAATAAAATGCAAGGAAGCAAAATTCTTCCTGTTATATTGAGTGCTTAAGTAATTTGACTGAACCAGAGGGGAAGGTGAAGGAGATAGGATCACTGCTAGCTCTGATTATATGCATTGGTTTATATTATGGTAGTATTTATCATGTATTTGGTTACTTACAGGGAAATAATGTTTTCTGTTTGCATAGCTTGTCCCCTGTGTAGTTACTTTGTGAATGTATTTGTATCTGAAGCACTGATCAGCTGTAGCTGAAGTTGAGCAGGTGTCTTTTCCTTATGTCCTGTACAAATGCTCACATTACAGAGTGTAGTTCTTGAGTACCCACAGTTTTGATACTGCTGGGGCCCTGAGAGCACCAAGAAGCTCTGCTACCTTTTCCTCTTGCCAGGGCTCCAGGTCACCTTTACCACTGCTCAGTGGTGCAGGACGATGGTTTGGGCTGCTGTGGTCAGAGCTGTGTGTGAGAGTTGTAAGGAGCCATGCTAGAGGCCCCCCTTCAGTCCTCACCTTTGTCCTTATCTGTTCTATGATGCACATGACCACATCTGCAGGCAGTTCCCTATCTCTCTTCTGGTTGTTCCCATTCTTCCTCTGGGGTGGTGGGAAGGTGTAGCAGAGTATGGTGGGACCCCTCTGGGAGTCTGACCAGCTCTCCCACCAGCACAGGGTGACAGCCAGGCCTGGCAGCTGCCCCAGGCTCCCAGCAGGTCAGCCTTGGCCAGCTCAACCCCTGAGCTGCAGTTAGCCCCACCTGTCTGTTCTCATCAGTGCAGTCTATATCCCTGCATGTAGAGGAGTCTGTATTTCCAGTAATTCTGTCTTCTTTCTAGATTCCATATCTTTATTATACTTATTAGTACTTCACTTAAAGGAGAGAGTATCCGCCAGGGTTTGCCCACTGCTCATCTCTGCAAACCGCAGACATCATCTGCCAAAGAAAATCTATAATCAGATTAACTCTTATCTGAACAGTGAACAAAAAGAAAAATAAGTAATTTATAACGAATGTTAAACTAAAAGGAAATTCTAAGCGATATTTGCTTCATCGTTAGTCATGTCTTATGCATTATGGCTGTAAGTAAATTGTGTACAGTATAATATTTCCACACAGAGTGGAAAACTTAAATTCAGAAATGAAAATCTTTATGAAGGATTGCATGAAAACTTTGTAGTCTTTTGCTTTATAATAGTAATTATAAATATATATATAAATATATATAAATAAACATATAGTGATAATCTAGTATTTATGTGTGGAATTATTTAATTTTTTATTATTTGGAAGTGAATACAGTGTTTATTAACAATGTTTAGTAACTATCTCAGTGCTTGTTGCATCACAGAAGCACTTCATATCAGTTTATTAATAACTCTGAGTATTCTGCTTCTCGGTTCTGTAGATGAAAATGGCAAATAAATGCTCTTCTCCCTCAGAGCAGGTAAGACTTTCATTCTATTATCTACATTTTCTAATGATTGTTAAGTTAAAAAATTTGCAGTGCTTAAATTTGCAAATACTAAAAGTTTTCTGTGGTTTTAAGTTCTGAATTGTTCTACTTAATGTATATACATGACAGAGGGGTACAGAGTAACTTAGAACCGTACCTTGGTAAGCTCAAGTATGTTTGCATGCAGTATAATCACAGTGAGTCTGACAAGTTAAGCATGTGTTTAAATCTCACGTAGTGCACAGATAGCCAACGAGGTACAGATCTAATCTGCTTTGGACACAACTTATTGTGCAGATTGCATATTTGCCATCGTCATTTGTCTAGGACTTCTGGAGATCAGGCTGGTGAGCTCCTGCTCCTGCTAGCCAAATGTCCTGAAGACCCATATGAATTTGTCACACTGGGAAGCCTTCTTATTTCTTACAGATCTTTTTCTTTTACTATGTAAAATACAATGTTTAGCATTTTTTTTCAGGTTAATGTTGTATGTTTGGGAAACATTCTCAAGGTTTTATTGGAAAATTTCATTTTATGTATGCTTTCACAGCGTCTGTCTAGCATTGAACCATTACTCAGGAAGAAAGAGACCAATCCTTGTGGTTTCTAAAAGATGCTGGTTTATGGATTAAAAACTGAAGATTAGGCAAGATGCCTTCTATATTTAATGTGTTACTAAAGTAACTTATTTTAGAATTTTATTTCTGATGTCAAAAACGGAGTCAAAAATGCTTCCTAGTGGGCAAAAATGCTAATGTGGCAGATTGTATGTTGTTTTATATGTCACTGATTTATCATTTGTAAAATGTACATTTACTGACTTTTCTAGAAGCTACTAGACATATTTAACCATTGACATGTTCTTACTCATGATGTTATTTTCTTATATTTATGTCAGTATTCAAGAAAAAAGAAAAAAAAAAAAAAAAAAAAAAGTCTTTAGTTTTGTGTATTGCAGATAGCCAGCAGTTATCCCCAAACCAAAATAAATACTACATTGTATAAAAAGGATGCATTGAACTGATCTCTTTGCCATGTTTCTTAGCTATTAGTCAAATCCACATGAAAAACTGTTGATTATGAAAGCTAGGGTAAAAAGTATTGAATTTGAAATGACACGTTCTTCCTTGTTTTTAAAAAATATTGGGGGCAGTCATACAACCTGATATTTAATTTCCTAAATTAGCAGGTTAATGTCCATAAGGTGGTTTTATAGTCAGTGCAGAAAATTATCCCATTCCAGAGTTATTCATATGAGGAACTTGATACTGCTGCTTTAAATTATCCCTTATAGGATACTTTTTTTCTGTCTTTCCTTTGATCCTTAGAAGAGTAACCTCTTAGCCTCACATCTAAAGTGCGTGCCTAAAATTAAGTAATACTTACCCCACTTTTCCATGCAGAGTATGAGAAAAACAAAACATAGAATCAGAACTTTAATGTCAGGACTTGAATATTTAAGACAGGACTGACAGCAACAAACACTGGGTTATTCTCTTATATGGAGAGTTACCCCAGCCTGTGCAATGCCAGTTTCTCCACAACTATGAGTATTTAGCAGGTATACAGGAATTATAAAAATTTAAAAGTTGTTAGGTAAGCACCACAGCTAAAGCTGTGGCTCCAAGTGGCTGTATAACCTGTGTAGGTCTCAGAAGAAAGGAGGGCTGAGCCAGGTCATGCATTATGTTATTGAGTATGAAGGATGTTTACAGTCACCATTTTCCAAGTACTGTAACTTTTGTTTCTACATGATGTAATTTATTACAGTTCTCTAGAGACTTGAAAGCACTTGATTCTGTGCTATCAGCAGGCAGTTAGACTGGGGACTCAATTTTCTAAAAGTTACATTGCTGGATTGCTGTATGCTTTTTGTGAAACAGTAAATTAGGTGATTCTCAGTACAGAAAAACTACTTCCTAGAGTGTTGTTTTAAATTTTGTTTGCTGTTTCTTTTTCATCTTTCTAAAGCTAATACAAGCATTTCTTGTCTTCCACTGAAACAGTTTCTCCATGGTAGAAATAGCAAAATATTAATTACATATTAACTAAGACTATATGATCCTATGGTGTAAAACGGATTTTCACTGTTTCCTGTGATGACTCTTGCCTTGTTTGTTTTGATTTTTGTGGTTGAAGGAAAAGGTGAGCTCTCAAACTCTGTCTCTGTGTTTGCATATGTGTATTTCATTTTCTCTTTTGTAGTGATTATAAGATTTTCAGTACTTATAGAAGTCAGCAATTTAGAACACTGGAAGAATCTAATATTTCACTGCAGAAATACTTCTCCAGAATTATTCATTGGCCTTCACAACCAGTGTCAAGGATGCAGTGCTGCATTAATTGAATTAACAGGAGTTTGGATCATTTTTTATTTTGATATTTCTAAAATGTCTTCAGTAAAGAAAGAGACAGTTGCCTTGAGCTTGTTCTTGACCTCTGTCGGAAATCAGACAAAAAATGAAATCTAGAAACAACACATATGAAAGCACAGCATGTGACAAAGAAGGACTAGAGGACGCAGATTAAGATGCATCAGCAAGGGATAGATAGATAGGTAACAAAACTTACCTGTAAACAAACAAACAACAACAACAACAAATAGCCTCTTAGAAAAAGACAAAGACAAATGTTTGTCTTCCACTCAGTTTATCAGAAGTCAGCCTTCACTAAAAAGGTCAACTACAACAGATGGTTATTGCAATTGGTACTAACAAAAATGATTAAATCTCAGGTTATACTATGAGGAAAATTTTTGATGCTATTTATACTTTTGAGGCCTGGAGATACTAGAAAGTCTGTTTAAATTTTAATCTACTCATTGGTCCTTATTTTTTATGCTTTTTTTTTTTTTTATCATTTCTCATTTTTCTTTGGGTATTTCAACTATAAACTGTGATACCACCTCCACTTTTAATAGGCTTTTGCTCTTTTTTACTGTATTTTGACATTGTTCAATCAAGTAGAATTCCTAAAACATCTTACTCATCTATCTGGACTGCTAGTTTATATTAGCCACAGTCTCACGCTGGCCAAGCAGTTTTCCCCTTGCCTACAACATGCTGTCTGCAATGTCCAACAGTTTCCCAAGGTATTACCTTGTCAGTTTAATGTCAGGCCAGGGCTGGCCATCTGCCACAACCGTGTCTACTTTGTGGCTTTGGAGAAAGAGGCAAGCATCCTAGGCTGTATGTACCAAGTTACTTTAAGACATGCGAGTCGTTTCAGTGTAGGGCCTTGGCAGGTGTACTGCATGTGATGATAGTAATACAGTTTCAGAGGAAATAATGACCAGAGGTTACCCGTGAGCTGTGTGGAAAGACTGGAAAAAAATAAATAGGATTTCAAACTTTAAGAATAGAATAAAGAGATATAAAAGAAATTTTCAAGAATGTTAACTTAATGTATAGTGATAAGTGCAAATGGCAAGGAATTATGCCACACAAGCTACATATTCTAAATCCTGGTGGTTTTTCCCTGGTTTTGAACTTAAGAAATTTTAGGGTCTTTTTCTAATTCATACAGACAGAAATAATTTCAATTTTAATATATAGTAAATGATTTTATATGTAATAACAATTTGATAGGATAATAAAAAAATGCTCTGTTGTATTTACAGCAAGTAATTCATGTTACACATAGTAAGAGATTGTAATTTGCAACTGTAGAAAGGTAGAAGAACTAAATTCTTTCAAGCATAAAGTAACCACTTAAAGTAGACTTGTGATGTTCCTTGGTTGCTGTTTTAACTTCTTTTGCATGGGAGGTCAGCTATGCAAGAGAATTCTAGTGAAATTCTCTTGATCTGCTTCCAAGATTTTTCTTGGAATTCTTCTCTTCCACTGGAAATACAACTTGTTCTAACAGATAAGTACCACTTCAAAGCACTTGAACTTTTTAACCTATAGTCAGTTAGCTATTATGTAGTACGTCTGTATAATAATTATTACACTTATATAAAGAAATTTGCTGCAGATAAAAAAAGTTGGCAGAATTTCCCAGACTTTCCAGAACAAACCAAGAAATTAAACAGCTGTGTTTTCTGAACTTATTTCATGAAATGTGACACGTTGTCTAAAACACACACATTTCTCAGTTTCCATGGCGTTTAAATTTTCCATTTTGTGTGTGTGTTAATGAAATAGTATATCTTAAATTTGTCTTTGAAATTGCAAGATTTCTAAACATTGGATTCTAAGAAGTGTAGAATGAATTCAGTGAATGAAATGTACTCCTATTTAAGTTGAAATGTTCAAAAAAGTGCATGTCAGTAGTGCTTCTTACCCTAATGAAGTCTGCTTCTTCCAGCATTTAGCTTTTTTCTGTGATGTCTCTGGCAGTGGGTAGCACAGTGTAGCTCCGGCTTCCGTCAGAAGTCATTTTCTCTAGTTAAGCTGTCTTCCTTAGCTGTTAGAATTTGTTACAGGAAAATGGTAATTGTTCTGTATTTGCCTTTTTATTGCATTTTTCTTCCGTACGCCTTGTCAGAAAGACTAGAGTATGCCTTGTGGATTGTCAGAAAATATAGAACTATTTCACTGGATAAGCACTATGAGTCCTCCTTCAGAATGATTCTACAATTAAGGTTAACACATTTTTAAGCAGAACTGTTATTTGATTATTTGACATGTAAAAGGAAGCTAAGACTTAATTTTCATCAGTTTTCTTCTTTGAGTACACTTCTGCAATAGCTGTATTTTGAAAGACTTTTTCCTTTTTCAAAATTGGCAGAAGAAACAGTTTGAGTATTTGGTGAGGAAGAGAATAGCTTTTTAGGCATACTTTTTTGTTGTTGTAATACTGTTAAGATAGAAAATAGGCATATAGGACCAAAAGCATAAGGACATGAATTTTCCATTTTTAATTAGTTTAGATATTTCCTGCTACACAAATAGTCCTATTGGTTTAATATAATTCAAGAATTCAAGAAGAACTGGAAATCTTCTATTACAGAAGAAAATCACAATTAATAAGATTTGACCTCCTACTCTTGAGATATGAATGTTGCTTTTGAAGTGAGAAAAGGAACAACTGTGCAACATGAATAAAGAATGAAATCTAATTAGGTAAAAGGATATTACAATTCAGGTAAAATTAATTCTAATTGCAGAAATACTCTGTGGAATGATGTCCATGAAAATGGCAAACAGAACTGGAAGAACTAACAAGAAAAGATAGGGGGGACAGTACAATGTTAACAGGTCAAGATAAGACTTTGATATCAGAAACATAAAATTTAACTGTCTGAACTGAAAGGAAAAGTATTTATAATTGGATTTAAAAGATTTAAAAAATCTGGGTCTTGTTTTGCTGATAGTTGTTTTTCTTGATCTCTAGATTCAGTGAGAGAACTGAAATGTTTTCCTATCCAGATCACTAAATATTTGAACAAATATGATCTCCTAAAAGGAGAAGCTGTGAATGTGTTCAAGTACTGAAACTTCTGGTAATTTGATCAAACACCAGAGGAAGTTGCTCAGAGAGGCTATGGAATCTCCATCTTTGTCTGATATTATAAAAAAAATTGTATTAACTATTATGCCATATATTATATGTTATATATGTTGATAATCAAAACTCATCACATGGATAGATTGCTGAGCAAGCTTATTTACATTGGCTACAAACAGGATATTGAACTGAATGACCTCCAGAGACCCCTCTCAGACTAAAACTGTTCTGTGATTCTGTGTGACTCTTCTTTCCAGCAAGACCCATAGGTATTGTCAGAGAAAAAGGTAGGCTCTTACAGAGCTGTTTTGATGTCTGACAGAAGGCTAATAGATTAGTATTCTCAACTGAGTAGAGATTATTGATTTATCATTGTCTGTGGGGCTCAGAATTTTTTTATTTTATTTATTTATTTTTTTTTTTCAAATGCCATTTACTACTACATTTATTCAAGAGTGAACTTTGTGGTTTGGGTCCTAACTTGAACAAGAAGACAATTATGAATATTGTTAGTGTCATCTGCCCCAAGTCCCATTGTCACCTTATTAAAACAAGTAAAGATGTAAACTAATTATCACTACCCACAGGCCCCTGAATAATCTTAATGTATGTGAAAGACAGATAGAGAAGGTCATATATATACAGGAGATCATAGAATCATAGAATTACTCAGGTTGGAAAAGACCTTGAAGATCATCAAGTCCAACCGCAGCCTAACCAGTAGCCTATCTCTAAAAAAAACAAAACAAAACAAAACAAACAAACAAAAAAAAAAAAAAACAAAAAAAAAAAACACAACAACAATAACCCTCTGCTAAATCATATCCCTGAGTACCACATCCAAATGGCTTTTAAACACATCCAGGGATGGTGATTCAACCACCTCCCTGGGGAGCCCATTCCAGTACCTAACCACCCTTTCTGTAAAGAAGTTCTTTCTAATATCCAACCTAAACTTGCCCTGGCGCAACTTGAGGCCATTTCCCCTCATCCTGTCACATGTCACTAGTGAAAAGAGACCTGCCCCACTCTCACTGTAAGAACCTTTCAGGTACTGGAAGAGAGCGATAAGGTCTCCCCTCAGCTTCCTCTTCCTCTGATTAAACAGCCCCAAATCTATCAAAGATCTATTAGCTTCTCTTCCCTACACTATGTGTACTTTTCAAGACAAGGTCTACCACTTGCTTTCAAAAGGACTATAAACATTTTTTTTCAGTTACCTCAAGATGTACTTCTCTTTGCTTTCTTAGTTTTGTATTGTTCTGTGATGCATCAGGGAACAACACTGGTTCTTGATCTGCAGGCCAAGCTGGCATCAGTTGTAGGTTCTTATCTCACTTTAATAATACAAGTATACCAATCTGTTTTGACTTTTCATACATCAGTGATCTGCTTGACTTTCTTTCTTTATTTCCCTCTTGACTGTTATTGTTGCTCAACCTATGACACCTTATCACAGAATCATAGAATCATATAGTGGCTTGGGTTGGAAGAAACCACAGGATCACGAACCTCTAACCTCTGCTGCATGCAGGGCCACCAACCTCCATATCTAATAATAGACCAGGCTGCCCAGGGCCCCATCCAGTCTAGCCTTGAAAACCTCCAAGGGTGGGGCAAGCATACATTTGGTGTTGTCTTTATGTTTTTTCCTTCCAATTTTTTTTACCATGTTTTCTACTTCATATGCCTATATAGAGTGCTTTTGTTTGTTCTCTCTGTTTTAATTTTCTCTTTTCTCTGTATTTGTATTTGTATTTGTATAATAATATTCCTGTATTTTCTATTCAGTAGGAAGAAAAACCTAAACTACTTTTTTTTTTTTTTTTTTCCTACTTGAGTATATTTTCCATTGTCTTTTTCATTTACAGTTACTTGTCCTCTCAAACTTGTATGGTCATTAGTAAATGCATTTTAATTTGCCTTTCCCTTATCCTCAATCAATAAAAAAAACAGTAATACAGTTACTACTGAGATCATCACAGATCTTTCAGCTATCTTGGTTGATTTTTCTTTCCTCTAGAGAGTATCTTGTTCAGTCAGCTGATCCAGCAATCTGCATAAATCTCAACTTTTGCCTTTCTCCTAGATACACAGAAATGTTAAAGCTAGCAAACAAACAAAAAACTTTTGTGCCATTTGGATATATTGTATTTATCTTCTTAAATGTATTTATGTACTGAGATGTCAGTTAATATTTCACTGGATACTGGGTGATCTACAGATGTGCTACATGTTGAATTTTTTCACATCTTCATTCAAAAAGAACCAAATTCATGTAGGCACTCATTTTGCAGGTGATTTTTTGATACAGTTGAGGAAAGACAACAGCATTTTAACTAATAGCACTTTTAATAGATAGGTGTTCCGTAGTGGCAATAAATAAGAAATCTTGTAATTTAAAGAATTTTTGAATGGTGTTTTATTCTTTTCAAATAACATTGAACAATAGTGCATCCAGTTTTTTGTAGATATATGTGTTTTCTTTTGTAAGATATAAGTTAGCAGGCTGCTTTTTTCTATTTCTCCTTTGAAGTATAAAATCATTTCCTTCTTCCACAAGCTATGTGGGCAATGTGAAGCTCATTAATGGCTTCTTAGAAAATAAAGACTGAAGAACTGTTGATCATTTTCTGATATTTCTTGGGAATTATAATGAAGTTTAGAAACAAAAAAGTTATCAATGTTTTTAATGGTTCTAGTGTTATGATTGCTTTGATCATATATTGTTTGTTGTTTTTTTTATTATTATTATTTTTGTGCAAGTTCTTCCTGAAACTGAAGTTTTATAAGTTGTTTCCATTAAGCGGAGTAATGCAGAGAACAGTGTATTTGAAATGTAACTGAAGTATTACTGTTTAACTTTTTTGTAAAGTAATAGGTGACCTTATTCCATATTGATGTATTTTTTCATAAGAATTTAGATGAATGAGAAGTTAAATACAATATTAGAATGTAGTAGTAGTTCAGTGAACCATTCCCTCAAAAAGAGGTTTACATTCCCTCCAATTCTATTCCAGAGGATATGTTATTGTATTATTTATTGTATTATTCACTTTTGTCTGAGATTGAAAGAGATTCTACAAGCAACCCTTGGGATAGCTTAGCATTCACTTTATGGATGTTAGTAGTTAAAAAACACCACTTCTTTTTGATGTGAAGAATCAAGATGATTCTGGTCTAATACAGGAAGACTGATCACAGTATAGTGTGACTCTAACAAAAATAATAAAACAGTTCCATTTCAGCAAGAAACTTTGAATACATGCCCAAAAGTAAGTCTGCAGCTAATAAAAAAATGCAGTCTGTGTTGGTAGCTAAATACATTCTCAAGAGAATTACATAAAAGATTAAGTGCTACACTAAATCAGGGCTATAATGTCTGGCACTGCTACCACGTCTTGCAGACATAGATAAGAATACAAGAGTGACAGAGTCTTCATACGAATTCTGTAAATTAAGTAAAGGGTATTATCCCCATTTCACAGATGGAAAATTTTGGCAAAAGGAACATGTTCATTGCAAGCAAATCTTTTACATCAGGTTAGAGAATTTCAATACCCTTTCTTTAAGTGTAAGAATGTCAAAAGAAGGTTATGGTTGATTTTTGCATTATGGTTGGTTACTTAAATATAGTTACTTAAGACCAGTGCTTACTGGCCAAGTTTTGATTTCTGTCAACTAGATGGATCAAACTAAAAATTTTAATGTTTATAACAGAAAATGACACGTAGTTTGGAGTGAAAACACACTTCACAAATGGAGTTGCAGTCTTCAGATACAATCCTGCTTAGTTTCAGCTATGAACTTCTAAGAAATTCTGATCTAGTACACAGAATGTGAATGTTTGGCTTGTGGCTAGATGTATAGTTACATTTTTCAAGATGAGTCATATAGCTTTAATATATGGTGTTTGTTGAATAGCCTGTACAAGCTGAACTTTATCCATGACTATGTTTTTATGTTTGACACTGGGGATAATTCCAGAATTCTTTTGGAAATTCTGCTTTAAGGGTAAAAGATGATGATTCTGACAGCATTGTTGATAATGATGAATGAAAAACAATAGTGAGCTAAATCCTTTACTTCTCAATGTAATTAGTAAATTACTTAGTAGTTCTACAGGTTAATGAATGGCATGGATTTGCAAGTCAGCAATCATGAATTTCAGAATACAAAGGAGAACACCATAGTCTTGTTTTGTTTTGTTTTGTTTTGTTTGTTTGTTTGTTTCCCTGGATTATTTCATGTTATCATGCTGATAAAAGCAATATTTATTATAGTTTGGTTTGATTTATCAGTGATACGGTGGCATATTTTTTTAAAATGTTAGTGTCTGAACATTTTGTTACCAAACCTTTATTATTACTAAAGCTTTTTTGACTAGTATGGTTGCAACATTTTGACAAGAGTTATTGGATTTACACAATAGCAAAGTGAGAATTGAAAAGACTATTGTATTAATTGTGTTATTTCTTAGAACTTTTTAGAACATTGACCTTGGAGCTCAGTAGAAGAATAGAGTAGAAGCATTCTTGCTCAGCGTATTGGTGTATACTACTATTCCTAAACAATGTGATAGCTAAAAACTATTAGTTTCATGTAATAAAAAACTAGGAGAAAAAAAAAAAAAAAAAAAAAAAAAAAGTGAAATCATGATACTAAACTGTGAATGTGCTTCTATACTGTTAACTGCTCCCTATCATTTTTTTTCTACTTTTTTTGCTCTAAAAGCAGTAGCTACATTTATACACAACAAGTATTCAATAAAAAAGCATTTTGGGGATCTTCGGAGTTGTTTTTTTTTCATTGGTGGTGGTGATGGTGGTGTTGGTTTTGTTTTTCTTTCACAAAATATATCCGTAGAACAAATGGAGAGGCTTTCATGTGATTTAATCAATACTTTTTTCAGTCTTTATTTCCACTGACTTCCATCAGTGTTCTGTAGACTCAGAATATTCATAAGTGTTATGACATTTCTGCCCCTGTGTTACCCTGTATTTTTCTTCAGTGTATCCTTAAATGAAAATGAGAAAAAAATTTAGCAATGGCTAAATATTCAGGTTGGTAGATCATTCTATGGTCACCTGTCTCAGGGGTTCCATGCTCCTCTTAAACACTTCAGGTTTCATTTTCTGTACATTTAGGTTGTCTTTTTTTTTTTTTTTTTTTTTTTTTTTTTTTTGTGAGAAACTGCATTCATAGTATTCTAATACCACAATAGGGCATTATTCCTTCAGAAATGTGCATTTCCCTCAGAAAGGAAGTCTGCGCAGCTACTTAATTTTATGTTAAGATTAATCTAACTGAAATTTAAAGAAACATATTATAATACTGTTAGAGAAAACTTCTGTAACTGATGAAGTTGACATTTAATTCCAGCAGAACATAAATCACTGTCATGAGATAACATGTACAGAAACACCATAAGACAATTAGTGTGACAGAGACCCTTTGTTAACAATGACAAATGTAAGCATACAGAAAGCTATTAGATGTCAGATAACTCAGTGACTTACTCAGATGTATTTCTTTAGAGGTTTATGGAACTGAAATTCTAGTATTTCCATGTTTTGACTACTTTTATAAACTGCTGGCTGGACTATTTCTGGCTGGACTCAGGTTTCTGCTGGCTCAAGTGAAACACATATAGTGGCTTTTAAAACAGTAATTATTTATGGAACCGTACAATGTAGGCAGATTCACTGTCTTGGAACACTTGATTTTATGATTTATTTATTTATTTCCCCTATGAAATCCACCTTTTCTCTTTAGTTGATGTAGATGCAGTATATACAGATCTATTAATTTCACTATCTGGGATAGGAGCAAGGTTCAGACAACTTGTACTGTACATATTAAGCTTCTTTGAGGGCTTTTGTGCTGATTTGACTTTTTGACATGATTAAGGGGGTCCGGAGTGTGGTAGTAATAGGAAGGGAAGCATGTAGAAAATGATACATCCTCATTAAGATAAATGCTTTTCCTTCTGGTAAGATTTAACCTATTCAGATATATAAGTTAAAAACATAGATTCTTGATCTTCAATTATTTTCTTTTACAGGTCATTCATATGGGATGGGTACGTGAGAGACTTGGAGGAACTGATTCATCTCAGCTCTACAAATTCAAGTTTCTAGCACTGAAGGGTTCATCCTTCTACATTTTCAGTACTCCACCGGTAAAAAAAAAATATATATAGTATGTTTTGCTATAGTTCCATTGTAAATGGAAACCTGTTTGTTATTGTCTGAGTTTACTTTTTGTTACCAGATGGATTTGTCAGCTGAGATTTTAAAGTTAAAGCTGTAAACTCCAGTTAATTTTAATAAGCTTTAGCTACTAGACCACTTACAAGGTCTTCTGAAAATGATACCATGTCTGGATAGCTCAAAGAATTCCCAATAAGAAATGTAGTGCTTTTACTTTTTAAAGGTTTTAAATTCACATTTTTCTTTAGCTAGTTACAGTCAACATTTTTTAATTAAACTTTATTTTTTGTAGGTGTAATGAGTTGCTAGTCACTTTTTTTCTTAGAGACGATAATTCCATAGTAACAGTAGATGGATCTGGATTTTGTATACAGGCAAGGGGTTGACCTGTTACTTTTCATGTGGTCTTTTTTAATCTTTTCCTTCCAGAGTGCCATTGCTTTAAACAAGTCAAAAGAACAATATGTGAAATTAGAATGCAATTTCAATTAAATAGCTTTATTATATTATTGTTCAGAAGGTGATTCAGTTTTCAGTTTCTTCAGCTGATCCAATAAAAATTTCATTGTGTACTAATGTGCTATCTAATTTGCCTTACCTAAGTATGTACTTTTCAACCTTATAGGCTAAAACTATCAGTAATGTTTTCTCTTGACTGAAGTTCTAAATCCAGGGATTTCTATTAACTTCAATCCTCTTTTTCTTTTTAGTGGTCAACTAATAGTACTCTGAAATGCAAAAGAACATCTTTGGAAAAGTTGTGGGATTTTTTTCTTTATTTCTTTATTATTTGCCCATATGTTACGTCAATGAAAGAATTTTCATTTGATTTCTACAATCCAATTAAAGTGCAAAAAACACACAAAACCTTAAACAAATATAAAATGAGAAAATGATAAACAGGGCTTTTTAGTTTTTTGTGGTTTTTTGTTTGTTTGTTTTGTTTTGTTTGTTTTGTTTTTTTGTTTTTTGTTTTTTTTAACAAAAAGCACATATTGCTTGGATATTGGCTGAGCACTGGTCTGCTTAGTCTATGTAGGACTGGAGTGTGATTCATTTACTGAAGTGTGATTCATTTACTGAAGTATCTTTACTTATAAGCTTTCTTGATTTTGCTTTACCTACTCCTTCCCCAGGTGGGGGTTAATGAGTGATAAGCCGAATGGATACTATGCTGGGATCAATCCATTAAAGTGTGGTGGGATGGACCCTGGCTGGAGGGACCTTGTCCTGCCAAGCTCCATGTTGAATTCCCACCACCCCCAAGAAGTTGCCAGGCAATACTGCACACAAACACCAGTTCTCTAACACATCCCAGCTTTGTAGCTGGAAAGATAGGTCTCCAAACAAAACCATGCAGAACTACTTTGAGAGATTTTTAATGGTATTGCTCTTACCCTTTCTTCTATGTAGTTTTGCTTTTTTATTACTATTATGAATGAAAGGTTAAATACGGGATTGTTCTGTCACAAAAATAAAATATTTTAACTTGTCTGATCTTTACAAGATGAGTTTCTGATTATGTTTTATTTCAGAGATGTTTCTTTGATTGTATTGCTATTTGTGTGCTGAATCACTGTAGTATATGCAGAGTAGATGATGTGCAAATCACACAGTTATCTTTAGTTGTAATTCCCTTACTTGTAGCTTTTCAACTGGTTTTTACTTTTTTTCATCTTGAGAAGAAGATCATGTGTGGAAATACAGCTGCTAACTGTCTTAAGAATTAGAAACATATGGTTATCCCTGCACAAAAATAAAGTGTAGACCAATTTCAATTCTATAGTATGAAAGAATCTATGAAATGTAATATTCTATTTATAACCTGTTTCAACAGTATCTCAGATCGTTCTTCTAAAAATATGGAAGCATCATAATAAAAATAAATGTCAAGAAAATGTTGCTTATGAAAGAATGTTTTTTATGCACCTCTCAAGTGGATCAAGTATTTTAAAAACTTGCAGAGTTAATTTGCAGTTTGCTAGAATCGAAATATGACACACTTCTGAAAACTGCACATATGAAAAATAAAATGAATCAATGGCACAAATAGAAATTATTCTTTTGGAAGTGCTAATATACAAGCCTTATTTTAATACATTCTAAAAAAAAAACTCTGATGAATTTCTGACAATTTTCAGATATTGAAAAGGTTCTAAATTTAAATCCTGGAAGAAACTGAGGCATTTTTCAAACTACCATCAACCCAGAACTAGAATTATATAATCATTTGTGATCATGTGCAGCCACTGTCAACAACATTTTAAAATTAAGCATACTACAGTACTACATACTACAAACTATAGTAATGTCAGATGTTTCTTTGGGTTCCATTATCTCTTTGTGTATGTTTCCATTCCATAAGATTCCTCAATGTGTCTTTTATGTTCTACTGGTGACCTTGCAAACCGTTCTATTCAGTTTCACTTGGCTCTAGGTATGATGGTCTTTCTCTGATGTACATAGAAAATCTTGGCTTATACAGGTGCTGTTTGTGATCTATGATTACTAGCTGTCTGCTGAAAATGTCATAAGAGGTTACAGAGGGTCAAAAGATGAAAGAAGTTCAAAGATGTACTTCAGAAGACTGAAGTATTCAGGAAGAATTCAGCAGCACAGCATTGTCACCATTTCCCATCATTAGTAGCAGAAAAGAATTACAACAATTTAAATTAACCTACAGAAATCAAAACAAACATACAAACAAAAATAGAAGCAAATATGTCATATCTCACCTGTTTATGGTTATAGAACGTGTCACTGAATTATGTTTCACAAACAGCAGATCAAATAGCAAACTAGCCACCATTTTAGGCTGTAAACCTTATTCTGTAAGAATCATGAAGATCCCCTTTGAGGGTCAACAATAATAGGCCAAAGCTTCTTCTATTTATCATAGAATCATAGAATGTCCTGGGTTGGAATGGACCTCAGAGATCGCCCAGTTCTCTTGCCCCCACGTCACAGAATTGCCAATCACTAAATCAGGCACTTTTTTTTTTTTTTTTTGCCCAGAGTTTGCCAAGAACCCCATCCAATCTGGCCTCTAATTATTTTATTTTACTTAATGATTTTATATTCACATCAGCTGTCAAACTAAAACATATTTCCATGTGGTAAGGATCAAGAAAAGGTGTACTGTACTTGCTTGCTGTAAATGAACATATTTAAAAGTGTGTTTATCTTTGAATTAGCTTTATAATTCCTCAGTTCCAATTGTTTCTAGTCTTTGGTGATTTCTTACTCTTAGCAAAAATCAAAAAGCAAAACTGAAATAAAATATTGAATGGGCCTTATGTGAAGGAAAAGATTAATGGAAAAATAAAAATCAGTGATGTATGACTAAAAAATCCTACATCTTATGAAGTGATGAGATGATGTGTATATTATCTAAAAATGCTTTAAATTAATTTTCTAAGACAATTGCCATTAGATTTAAATCTGAAAAATTTCCCTTAGGTATTATCGAGTACTTTGAAAGTTGCCATTAAGTAATGGCTTGAGACTGAATAAGAAATTGCTCATTATATAATAGAATGAGAAAGTATGTAGTTTACTTTTGCATATTTTACAGCATGCATGATATTCAAGTGATACTTCCTACTTGACTACTAAAATATAAAAAGTTTCACATGGAGAACCCTTAAGTATGAGTCCCTTTATATCCTGAAAATAAGTGGTGGCAGAACTTTCTTTTGTAGAGGTCTTCAGTTCTTTTTACAGTACATGATTCATCTCATCTAACTCCAGTCAACTAGAAGTTAAAGTTCTTCTGTAAATTTGTTATAAACTTAGTCTTTCAATGACTGAAGTTAAAAAGAATTTCCAAGATCTGTTCATCAATCTTATGGACAGAGGCTGTAAGAGCTGGAAGGCGTCACTGTGTTTATTTTCTTCTTTCCCAGTAGACAGAAATAAAATTAAATTTTTAAGAATCTGATATTAATTTTCTTAAGATTTCATTAACAATCAAGTTAGATATCACTGATGTCTAAATTTAGGTGAGATAATTGCCATGTTCAGAATTCAAGTAAATTCTGAAACACATACAAAAGTGGGCCAGTGGTAATGTTCATTAGTTCTAATTAATGTGAAAAAAAGTATAAGCATGTAAGATTAGACAGAAAGTAACACCAAGTTTACCTTACTCTTCCAACAGCTCTCAGTGAAATACAGTTTGATAACCAGAAGTCACAATAGTTGTCTTTGATGTTGTGATGCGGATTATCATCATCTTATTACCACTCGAGTTTTCCAAACCTTTGCAGTTTATAGCCCATGAAGATGATGATATCCAACTGAAAGTAAAAATGTAAATATAAATCAGTTCTTGTGAAACAACAGGAGCAAGGTTCATGTACTATAGCTGAAATTTGTGCTATTATGTATATATACTGAGAGAAATAATCAGGTAAAGAAATTCACCATTCTTTCCTGGTTAACTTTTATCCATAGAACCGAGATGAGCTGTATCCAAATTTGTTATAGCTAATACTTTGAGAGAGTTGATCTGCTCTCTTCCTTTGGAAAGTGAGGTGGGGCAAACAAACCAAGCTGCATCTTCCCTGGCATTTTAAGGCATTCAAGATATTACAGCAGTCACCAAAACACTGATTTCCATGTGCTAAAAGCTTCAGAAATTGGTTTACTCGAATTCTTTATAAATCTATACAGATATTCCTATTAATTCACTGAGAGTTAGAATTTCCTCTAAAATATGTAGTCAAAACAACATGTATTTCCTTCGTATTTTTCTTACATAGGTTCTCTTTTCCTTTTGCTATCTAGGCTAGATTCTGTTTTTAATTGAAGATAGATTAGCACAGTATGCCATGATCTAATCTTAAGGAAAAGTCTTCACCTATCATTCCAACAATCAAATTTGAATAGCCTGTCATGTGAACAAGATACATTAACAAAACCAAAAGAAAACAAAATCCAGTTATTAGTATTCATTGTTATGTGTACTGCTGACAAGCTTTTTAATTTCAAATATTGTAGAAATACAAGACTTTTCAGTTTTTAATATAAATATTAAGATAATGGTGCCCAACTGTATGTCAACTCAAACCTGTATTTAAAAACACATCTTGGTCTGTTGATGCTACTGTTTTTATTAAATTGAGATATGCAGCTGAATGCCTCTGTGTTTGAGAAGGTTCTGTATGTTAGCACAGTGAAAAATAAACATTATTATGTACCTCACCACAGAGATTACATAGAGATTTCCATCATGCTGTAGCGATAACAGAAATCTCTCTAATTATATAATACTTTTTAATTATAGTAAGACTCATATAGATACTGTTTCTGGAAGAAACTGAATTCTATTTGACAGTCTTTTGTAAATGCTGGATATTAAATGTAGTTAACATTTACTTATATTTAAAGCATCTGATAGAATAATGACTGGTGAAATCTATATATTTTCTTCATTTTAAATGATTTTAGAATGAAGAGGAATTTGTTCTTAATATTGTATTTTGATATTATAGGTAAGCACACTAGACTGGGTGCGAGCTGAAAAAATGTATAACCTCTGTGAGGTTCTATTTAAAATTCACAAGGTAGGTCTCTGAACAATTGCAATTATGTCATACAGTAAAGAAAGCTTGCCTCTTCCTGTTGATGTTGAGATCAGTTTAATCTGTTAGGGGTAGCTGAAAATCAGGTAGCTTATTTGTTGTAATAATACCTTTTTGCAATGGCTGTTGCAGTGTAATAGAATCAATAGAATCTGGAAAATGGATTAAGCTCCAAGTGAGCAACTTCCTTAAGTTCTCCCAAACTGAAGAGTATTTTTTTCCATGTGAGAACCAAAAATGAAATACTGATGAGACAATCAGCCAATCATAATGAAACTCGATAATGTTATTTTCCTAGCAGCTTAGATTTTTAAGTGAATGTATTGCAGAATGTTTTCTACATGAAGATGCTTTTATTTGAGTAATAAGAAGTATACAAGTCTGCCATTCTTATATCATTCATAATAAAATAACATCGCAGTTGTTTTTACTGTAAAAGGGACAACGATATCCTTTTGTGTACCATAAATTTATTTCTTCCACCATCCAGAGATAATGTATTTCTGTTTAGAGCAAACCCTATTGGTCTGTCTAAGTAATTAACTAACCAGATAATCAATAAGAGCTTTGCAGGCAAGACAGAGCTAGATAAAAGGTATTCCTAAGAAAGTAAAACTGAAAACTTTCTCAAGGAAGAAAAGAAATCATTTCCCACGAGATTTTGTTTCATTGAAAAGTTTCAGACAAGCTGTAGTTCTCACCAGCTGCTGTCCATTCCTCTGATGTTCCCCACTTGAGAGTGTACTTACATTGTAAGGAAGGAATGTTGCCGTGTTACTGGTACTGTCTTAGCAATGCTAACAAAGGAAAATGTCTTAGTTAAGGGAGTACTTCTTGTGGAAGCTTTTCTGTCACCACACAGTTAATTGGGTCAGCATACAGAAGGAAAGACTTGATAGTAACATTCCTCCCTGTACAGCACAAATGACCAAATTGTTTGGATATTGGGTAATGGAGTTTCCATGTCCTGGCTGCTCAACCTGCTTGTCCCAAACTGACTTTCCACAGCAGTATTATGTTTCCTACATCAATTTTGAGGGTTGTAATTTAAAAATAAATAAATTGTAAACACAATGAAGTTACAAACAACCAAGTAAGAAGCATATGGACAAAAACAAAAAAAAACAAAAAAACAAAAAACAAAACAAAACAAAAAAAAAAAAAAACAAAAAAAAAACAGTAGTTCTCAACTTTGCACTGGGTTGTGTCAGCTCTGTTAACTGGCTGGTAAAAGAGCCTGATGTCAGATGCCAGTCTTGGATCTGTAAGTGAAAATTTGGCAGTTCCATCCCATCAGTGTCTGCTTTTATTCTTGTAAGTCTTCTTTCACTGAGAGAAGGGATAATTCCCTTTTCTGACAAAAGTGAGAATCATAGAATCATAGAATTACTCAGGTTTGAATAGACCTCAAGGATCATCAAGTCCAACCACAGCCTAACCATAGTACCCTAACTCTAACAACCCTCTGCTGAGCATATTCCTGAGCACCACATCCAAACAGCTCTTAAACACATCCAGGGATGGCGATTCAACCACCTCCCTGGGGAGCGTATTCCAGTATTTAACTACCCTTTCTGTAAAGAAGTGTTTCCTAACATCCAACCTAAACTTACCTCGGAGCAAGTTGAGGCCATTTCCCATCATCCTGTCACTTGTCACCAGTGAGAAGAGTCTTGCCCCCCCACTCTCACTGTAAGCACCTTAAGAGAGAGGAAAGGGTCTTGGCCACTGCCTTACCAAGAGCCTGACACTCCTGGAGTTCCAGACGAGAGCTGAGGTCCAGAGCACAGGCGCTCAGCCAGGAGCTCAGTGCTGCTTTTGTGGATGTAGCATTAGGTTAATGGGACCATTACTGATCATGGGTATGTGTGGACAGATCCTGACCGTTGCTGAGACAGCAGCAAAGAGCAGGGAATCTAACCCTGATTTTTAATTCTGTCTCATTAGATTTTCTTATAACTTGCATTTTCCAGATAGATAATTTGGGCAACAACTAAACAAATACTCATATTTTTTGAAAAGATTTTTCACTGCTGTGGGTTTTGCTTTTGCATTTCTCTCCTTAAAATGTTCCTACTGATTTGAAAGCCACCCCTTTTTAAAATTCTGGTAATTTCAAGGATAGTTTATCCTTAAATCACATTCTGTGATATTTTTTCATTAAGAAAAGGAAATGGGAAGTAAACTACTAGAGATTCAACTCTTTAATGTTCTTGACATTTTAATAAATTAATGCTTAATTGCTAGTCTTCAGGAATACATTAACTAAAGTGCAAAAGCTCAAATTCAGCACTTTAACCACTTTTTCTGTTGATTCTTTGATATAAATTACAATGAGGCAAACTGAACAAATCCACAAAGATGGAAGAAGCCTTAAGAGATTAGAGTTTCTACATTATAGACTGAAAGATGGAGTTTATGTTATAAAAAAATAGAGATTGGGACTGTGTCTTCAAGGGTCTTCAGGAGCTGGTTAGAACTACTGCAAAGCCATGATGGAGAGTGCCTTTCTATTTTTAAAGGAAAGTGCACTTGTTACTAAACTGTAAGCATGTGTTCATTAAGCAATGAATTAAAAATGGAAAATAAGCATCCAATTTGGAAAGGGCATCTTATAACCAAACCTTTGCTGTATTTTTGGATTATGTGTGTATACATACATATAAATACATACATTAATTCACATAGATATGCAAATATGTGAATTAAAATTCATATACATGAACATTTAATGATAACAACCAGGTGACTGAAAGCGCGATCCCATTATCACATGAATTTCCTCCTGAATTTACTTCATACTATGTATTTACTTGAACATTTAATGAAAAACAGTATATAACATGAGATATATTTTTAAAATTAATCTGTCTTAAAAACATTTGATTTTCTATTATTGCACGCTTCTAAATACAAAAATATAATACAAAAATATATTAGCCTAATAGCCATGATGAGTACTACTGAGTGTTGAAGTAGATGTAGGCTTATTACCTGTTACTCCATGGGTGCTGAATATGAGCTGACATGCACTTTATTCAGTTTCAATTTTACCAGCGCAAAGGTATCACAAAGTAGCTTTGAACTGCTTAAAGACTGTTCTCTCCTATGGTAGCTGTAGAGCCTTTTTTTTTACAACAAAGTCTCATGTATGCTGGTACAATTATGTATTGCCTCTGAGGTATGCTCTCAAATATCCATAATTTAACAGATTAATTTAGATATGCCAGCTTAATATTATTCAGTAATTCACCAGTACAAACAAAATTTTCTGTTCCCATGTGAGTTATTTTAATCCTGTTTATGAGTACAAGAGCAGTACACAGGGAAGACTGTACTGATGAATCATTTGTTTTCTCTACTTTTTATTACTAAAAGTGGATCTTCAGTGCTGTCCTGTGAAGTTGGTTGTTTGTGCATCTAGAACAGAAAGATGCAAGACCCTGTACTTCTAAACATTTGTCTTACACATACCAATGTAATTTAGGTGACATTTGGATGCTCAAATCCCAGTTGTCTGCTTGTTTTTATGTGCATAGAATTTCCAAGCTCTGGTAGGCTATGATATAGTATTAGAACCTTTCAAAAAAGAAGTATGAAATCTAAAGAATCTTTGACTATGAGATTCTAGGAGTTAGATACCACAACAGAGCTGCATTCTGATCTTTTCAAAGCCAGCTATGTCCACTCCAGCATTACTGCTTCTACCTCAGATCTACTTAACCTGAGTCAGCTCTCCCAGATTTGACTCAGAGTGCTAGAGAAATAAAATTCTGATTGCAAGTGATTTTACAAGATGAGAAATAAGATTCCATTTGTAAATTCTTTCATGGTTTTTTGATCTTTTTTGTTCCATGTCATTATAGAGAAGTGGAGATGGGAAAAGGCCCTGATAAATAGAAATTAAAATATATAAATATATTTGTGGAAAAACTGTCATTTGAAAGTACTCAACTGTAAAAGCTTTACATTTAATTCCCTACCTGGTGTAGGGAACCTGCTTTGGCAGGGGGGTTGGATTCAATGATCTCTAGAGGTCCCTTCCAACCCCTACAATTCTGTGATTCTGTGATTAATTTAGTTTTGTTTTTCTCAGTGCTAGTCATCTGAAAAATTCTGAGAAGTTTCATATGAGATTTTGTTTTCCATTATAAAACTTTCTTTTAAAAGGATTTTTGTTATGATGAAAGACTGATATGTAATTTATCATCTTCATCCTGAAGATGATGGAAGGATCCTATTTCAGTCCACTTGTAGTAGCAGAGCAGCACTGGATGCTATCAGGAGACATTTGAAAGTTCATATCACTGTTTCCTAAATGATACCTTGTGTGCTTAGAAGAGTACTTCATTCCTGGGTGTTTAGGAGATTGAAATCCAGTTGGAATGCAGTAGTTATATTTCTCTGTAAGAGATAGACAGATCTTGAAGCATATTCAAACAATTAAGAAATTCCATTCCTTCTCACTGTAAACAGTATATTGTACAAACTCCTTTTAAAATGCGTATGTATCACTTAGTTATGTTTGACAGTAATTTTGAACTAGTGAAGTAGCTCTGATTACCTAATGGAAGGTTAAGTGAATTAGAACCAATGAGAGAATTTTGCAAATATTGCTTAATTGTCAGAATGTTTTTTCAAGATAATTATTAACTTAACATATCCAAGTACCCACTACTTACAAAAGGCAATGTTGCTTTAACTGTTTTGCTAGATGAAGAATCACATACTGAAACATATCTTTCAGCTCTGGCTTGCTGATGATTGCTGGCTACAAGCAAACTTGTACTTTGGTATTCATCAGGACTTCGATTTTGAAGACCACAGGCCCTATTGTTTCAGTGTTATGGTTGGACATGGCAAGAGTCATTGTTTCAATGTAGAACTGGGCAGCGAGTTGGCAGTTTGGGAGAAATCATTTCAAAGAGCAATTTTCATGGAAGTTCAGAGAACTGGGGTAAGTAATGAAAAATTTAAATCCTGGAGCCTTTTTTTTTTTTTTTTTTTTTTTTTCCCCAGTAAAATTAGTATAAAATATATTTAGATAATATATTTGTTCAATAATTGCATGAAATTGATGAGCTCCATCAATGAGAATCTGAATACATTTTAATGCATAGAAGGGTCTGAAAGCTTCATCAGAGAAATATTTATCTATCCATGTCCATGTAATAACAATCTGTGAGTATATAATGTTTGGAAATTAGAATTTTCAAGTATATGAGTTTACCTTGATTATAAAAAAAAAAGGAAATTAATACATTTTACTACTGAAATAAATATTTTGGGGGGAGGTTCTTTAGACTACTGTAAACATTTTCTTCCATAAAGCTTATTTCTACTTACCTAATTTAAATTTTGTTAAAATTTAAGTTTTGTTTAAATTTTGTTGCTTTATATTATGGTTCTATTTAAAAATATATATATAAATTGTTTGCTTTTATGGCGTTAATTGAAAATTAGGGCTAACTTTGGTAATACTGGAAAAATTTGAAGAATCAGAGTAAAAGAGGAAAGTTAGTCACATTAATTCTTAAATTCATCAAAAACACAGTCGATTATCACTTTTTACTGCCTAGTAAAATTCTCTAAACCCAATTATTTTTTTGACCTGAGTGTGCATTCCTTGTTAGATAGTTTGATATTTAACATTAATGTAGCTGGTATAGCTGCATAAATGTGTGTCTATTAACATGGAGTTGATTACACTTCCATTAGAATCAGTGAGGTTATATCAGCTAGATAAGAAAGTCACATCATAGAATCACAGAATGGCTTAAGTTAGAAAGGACCTTAAAGAACATCTAAATCCTAACACCTTGTCATGGACAGGGTAGCCACCCACTGGATCAGGCTGCTCAGGACCCCATCCAACCTAGCCTTGAACACTTCCAGAGATAGGGCATCCACAGCTTCTCTGGGCAACCTTTACCAGTGCCTCACCACCTTCTGAGTAAAGAATTACCTCCTAACATGTAGCCAGCCCCAATAGGCTTGTACACATTCAGTCTCATGAGGCAGTCTCTATCTGCTCTTAAGAGGGATTTTTCTTCCTCTGAAACCCACCTAGAGGTTCAGATGTGAGAGGTGTGGGGAGCATGATAACCAATGAAGACTGAGACAAGAATCCAGACTTTTCCATATCTATTGAAGCCAGTTTTCCCTTCTCATTTCTCAAAGGGGTACACCCTTCTTTGCCTCTCTTCTGATCAGTATACCTATAGAATCCCTTCTTGTTTTTCACATCACTCACCACATGCAGTTCCGTCTATACCTTGGCTTTCCTGATCCCATCTCTGCATGTCCAGATGGCATCCATGTATTCATCCCAGGCCACATATCCCTGCTTCTTCTGCCTCTGTATTTCCTTCTCATTCCTCAATTTAACCAGCAGGTCCTTGCTCAACCATTCTGGTTTCCTGCCTCTTCTGCTTCTTGTTTTCATATGCCTGTTTTCATGTGCTCTCAGAAGAGTTTCCTTAAAGAGCTGTCAATGCTACTCCATTCCTATGTCCCTAAGTACATTTTTCCAGTGAATCTCATCCAATAATTCCTTAATTAATAAGTCCTTAAGCTGGAAATTCTCCTTCCTTAGGAGCTTTGATTCTACTCTTTAACAGGCCTCGAGATCATGGCCTCAACCACAGCATAGTCACTGCAGCCCAGGAATGACTGCACTCACCTTAAAGTGCATAGGTTGCTCCAACTAACACATAAAAAGGATGCGATAAGAGCATTTGATAGAGCAAATTCGCTGCTACAGAACTCAGAATTTTTTAACATGGTCACCACCAATAGCTATGCATTTTCACTAGCAGTTATCAAGAACCTGCATGCCACATGTAAAAATCTACATCACTAGAGGTGACCTACTGTTGGTGTCTGCATTGCTTAAAAGCATCACCCACCACCTCACTGTGCTCATACCAACTGTTTGACCTCCATAAACATTCAGTAAGAGTTTTTGAGTGTGCTGTTTTTCCCTCTTGGGGGAATTCAGTTGCACAGCTTTGCTTCATACACACTTCAGTGTCAGACGCTTGTGTCAGACTGCCCCTTTGCTCCCATCTGTCACATGGCAGCAAAATGAAATAGAATATTGATGGGAAACTTGAGTTTCTAATGCCATGCCACCAGCATCCACATTTGACATTGTTGGCCAACATAATAAAATAAGGGGCATTTCTTTCAGAGCATAAACATTCTAAAGGAAATATTTTGTGGTATGAGAACAGAGAAGATCTATTGATTTTGAGTTAAGCTGTAATCCAAAGCACCTCTGTGCTATTACATAGATAATTTACTTCCTAAATGCGTGGATTCAAGCAAACTAGATCAGTGGTTTGAGAAAATATGGATTAAGAGTTTAGACCTTCTCTGGTCATAAACATATTTACACTGTTTAGCACAAATAAAAGCTTGATATGATGTATGCTGATTGGTAGGTACCCAGACAACCTAAAGACATTTGCACAAGAAAGAGCAGTGTATCCTAGCATTGCATTAGCACAGCATTCAAGGAACAGGACTCCTAGCACAGCTGTCGAATCAGGTCTTCTAAATTTCCAAGTCTCTGGGATCATAAAGGGAGTTGCAAGCACTCTCTTAGAACACTTCCAATTGTCTCTTTGGACTTGTCTAAAAATGATTTTGTTATGGTGATGACATCTCTTCTGTTATTCTGAAAAGGAACACAGGAAAAGGAATTCCTTTTCAAAGGAAACGATTCTTCCTGAAAAGCTCCTGGGCATCAAGGAGGGAATCATAATGCTGATTACACATAAAATATTTGCTTACGTGAAATATTTAAATAATTATGATACATCTCTTTCAACAACAAATAAATTACCCCACTTATGCATATAAAAACAGATAATATATCATTAAAATAAAGTTTTTAAGTTTGGAGAATAACTCATTCTGTCACTGATTCAATTTCTGAAGAGTTTATTGCTAAATTCCGAAACTTATTCTATTACATTCTAACAATCTAAACATTTAGAGATATTTATTTGCTTATGCAGTGATCTTTTGTCATTTTAATCCAACAAACTGCTAGACCAATAGCTGCTAAATACATTAATATTTCTTCCAGCCGTGGTTTAACCTATTTAACCTCCATTAGAGGCACTCATTTAAAATCATGATTATAATGCTTAAGTCTCCATGTGTGTGTTCTCATATTAATTTTCTTCCTCAGTTGTATATATTTATGTTTGCTGAAAACCTCCTTGCCAGTAGAATATAAAGTGCTGTGGTTACTCTCCAGCAGTGGACAATCTTTCTGACTCCATTATTCTTTTTCTTCCTTCACAACATAAATTCTGCACTTCCTGGTTTTCAGACAGATGTTAAGAGCAGCATGAGTGAGCTGCAAATCAACATTACATAGATAAATCCCAGCTGTAGGGAGAGAACTGACATTTCAGTATTCAGGAAATTAATTGTTGTAACCTGTGGGTTAGATTGTCCATAAAAATTCTTTCTTTTGGATAAGGACCATAATTGCAGTAAGAAATTCATTTTTATTCATAAATGATTGGACAAGATTCATGGTGGCAGTCGAATGTCACTATGTCATTCTAGCCATTCTTATTTAAATGTGGTTTCATGCTATTGGCTTTTTATGGTCTTTTGAATTTTGTCTTTGGCAAGGCTGTTTTTAACTGTATCCTCTACGTGTTCTTTGCTTTCAATGCTTTCATTAAAAATGGTATTTCTGAGGTTAACCTGTCCTTAGTTTATGAAAAGAAATCTTAATGTTCTATGATATTGTAATCGGGTTATCTAGATTTATCCGTGATAGAGGCTGCTGCCCCTAGAAGGGGAAATGAACAAAAACAACGGCAGCAATCTAAGGAAAAGAACTTATTTTACTAAATACGAGACACAATATGATACAATATAACTACAACTACTATATCAAACAAGGCAGAGAAAAAGAAAGAGAGAAAAAGAGTCCCGGAGAACCGGGAGCCTACTGCAATCTCTAGGCGACAGGCTGGAACGTTGCTGATAGAGCGAGACAGCAGGGATGGAGCGCTCCAAAGCAATAGACAGGGCGAAAAGAGGGACGTTCCAGCCTGGGAGCGAGATTATATGTGTGTCCTCCTCCTCTGGTGATTCATCTCTGGCCGCGTTGTCCCCTGGGATATGTAGTTTCCTCCAAGGGCTGAGTACTCGGGATGCTGCCATTCCACAGATCTGGAGCATGAACCTTCCACACTTCCGCATACCCTCTGTTACACTTCCACATACCCTCTATTACACTTCCGCATACCCTCTGTTACACTTCCACATACCCTCTGTTACACTTCCACATACCCTCTGTTACACTTCCACATACCCTCTGTTACACTTCCACATACCCTCTGTTACACTTCCACATACCCTCTGTTACACTTTCTTATACCACCAAAACAGTTCATACCGCACATGATGTCATGATGTAGAATATTGACAGCTCAAAACCATGACATTCCACCCCTTATTCTACATTATTACATCATGGTTACACAGATACATGGAATTACTGACTGCACTCCCCCAGCATCAATTTGCCCTGTGGTACACACTGAATATCCCCATCCTTCTGCATCACCCACCAGGTGCACCCAGGTCCCTGGGCAAAAACAGTTCCACGGACAGGTTTGCCATTTCCAGAGGCTGGAAGGACCCAAACAGCTTTTCCCAACATGCTCTTCACATGCACAACAGGGACTTTATCTCCTTCTATGGTGTGTAGGGGACTAGATCGGCTAGGACCATCGCGATTGACAGATCCTCTAGTATTGACCAACCAAGTGGCTTCTGCCAGGTGCTTCTCCCAGTGCTTAAATGTTCCACCACCCATTGCTTTCAACATCGTTTTTAATAACCCATTATATCGTTCAATTTTACCAGAGGCTGGTGCATGGTAGGGAATATGATAAATCCATTCAATGCCGTGCTCTTTAGCCCAAGTATTTATAAGTGAATTTTTGAAATGTGTCCCATTATCAGATTCAATTCTTTCTGGGGTGCCATGCCGCCACAGGACTTGTTTCTCAAGACCCAATATGGTGTTTCGAGCGGTGGCATGGGGTACTGGATATGTTTCAAGCCACCCAGTGGTTGCCTCTACCATGGTAAGCACATAGCATTTACCACTGCGAGATCGTGGCAAGGTGATATAATCAACCTGCCACGCCTCCCCATATTTATACTTCTGCCATCGCCCTTCCTCCCAGAGAGGTTTCATCCTCTTGGCTTGTTTAATTATAGCACACGTTTCACAATCATGAATAATTTGCGCAATAGTGTCCATAGTTAAGTCCACCCCTCGGTCTCTGGCCCACTTATATGTTGCGTCTCTTCCTTGATGGCCCGAGGTCTCATGGGCCCATTGAGCTAGAAATAGTTCGCCCTTATTCTGCCAGTCCAAGTCAATTTGAGCCACCTCAATTCTGGCTGCTTGATCTACTTGGTGGTTATTTTGTTGTTCCTCTGTTGCTCGACTCTTGGGCACGTGGGCATCTACATGACGCACCTTTAGGGCCATATTCTTTGTTCGGGCAGCGATGTCCTTCCATAGTTCAGCGGCCCAAACAGGTTTACCCTTCCGCTGCCAGTTGTTTTGTTCCCATTGCTGCAGCCATCCCCATAAGGCATTGGCCACCATCCATGAGTCAGTATAGAGGTAAAGCACTGGCCATCTCTCCCGCTCAGCAATGTCTAGGGCCAGCTGGACAGCCTTTACCTCTGCGAATTGGCTCGATTCTCCTCTTCCTTCTGTGGCCTCTGCAACTTGTCGTGTAGGGCTCCACACAGCAGCCTTCCATCTGCGATGTTTCCCAACAAGGCGGCACGATCCATCAGTGAACAGGGCAAAATTCTTTTCGTTTTCCGGAAGTTCATTGTATGGTGGGGCCTCTTTGGCGCGTGACACCTCTTCTGCTGGTGATGTTCCAAACCTTTTACCTTCAGGCCAGTCCATGATTACCTCTAAAATTCCTGGACGATTGAGGTTCCCCATTCTTGCTCGATGTGTAATCAAGGTAATCCACTTGCTCCAGGTGACATCGGTAGCATGATGGGTGGAAGGAACCTCCCCTTTGAACATCCAGTTCAGCACTGGCAGTCGAGGTGCCAGGAGGAGTTGCGTTTCAGTTCCAACTACTTCAGAAGCAGCCCGAACCCCCTCATATGCGGCTAAGATCTCCTTCTCAGTTGGAGTGTAGCACTCTTCAGACCCCTTATACGCTCGACTCCAAAATCCCAGGGGTCGGCCTCGGGTCTCTCCTGAGGCTCTTTGCCACAAACTCCAAGTGGGACCTTTCTCTCCAGCAGCAGTGTAGAGGATGTTCTTTACATCCTGTCCCGTCCGTACTGGCCCCAAGGCCACGGCACGGGCTATCTCTTGTTTTATCTGCTCAAAAGCCTGCTGCTGTTCAGGGCCCCATGTGAAATTGTTCTTTTTCCGCGTTACGTGATAAAGGGGGCTTACAATGAGGCTGTAGTTTGGAACGTGCATCCTCCAAAAGCCCACCACACCCAGGAAAGACTGTGTCTCTTTCTTGTTAGTTGGTGGAGACATGGCAGTGATTTTGTCGATCACATCTGCTGGGATGTGACGACGTCCATCCTGCCACTTGATACCTAGGAACTGAATTTCCTGGGCAGGCCCTTTTACTTTGCTTCGCTTAATAGCAAAGCCGGCTTGTAGAAGAATGTGAATTATTTGCTTTCCTTTTGTAAAAACTTCCTCTGCTGTATTGCCCCACACAATAATGTCATCAATGTACTGCAGGTGTTCGGGAGCACCACCTTGTTCCAGCACAGTTTGGACCAGTCCATGGCAAATGGTTGGACTGTGTTTCCACCCCTGGGGCAAACGGTTCCAAGTATACTGAATACCCCTCCAGGTGAAGGCAAACTGTGGCCTACATTCTGCAGCCAAAGGAATGGAGAAGAAGGCATTAGCAATGTCAATGGTGGCATACCATTTGGCTGCTTTTGACTCCAGCTCGTATTGGAGTTCCAACATGTCTGGCACAGCAGCACTCAGTGGAGGTGTTACCTCATTCAGGCCACGGTAGTCTACAGTTAGCCTCCATTCTCCACTGGCTTTACGCACTGGCCATATGGGGCTGTTAAAAGGGGAATGAGTTCTACTGATCACTCCCTGATTCTCCAGCTGACGAATCAAATCGTGAATGGGGAGCAAGGAATCCCTGTTAGTGCGGTACTGCCGTCTATGTACTGTCTTTATAGCAATTGGTACTTGCTGTTCTTTCACTCGTAGCAGCCCCACAACAGACGGGTCCTCTGACAGGCCAGGCAAAACAGACAGCTGCTTAATATTGTCTGTATCTACAGCAGCTATTCCAAAGGCCCATCGATAGCCCTTAGGATCCTTGAAATGCCCCCTTTTGAGGTAATCAATACCCAGTATACATGGAGCCCCTGGACCAGTCACAATAGGATGTTTCTGCCAGTCTTTACCAGTGAGACTTATTTCGGCCTCTAACACAGTCAACTCTTGAGAGCCCCCAGTCACTCCAGAAATATGGATTGGTTCTGTCCCTTCATGACTGGAGGGCATTAGAGTGCACTGTGCGCCAGTATCCACCAGTGCCTTATATTCCTGTGGTTCCGATGTGTCAGGCCATCGAATCCACACAGTCCAATAAATTCTATTATCCCTGTCCCTCCCCTGACTGAGGGTAGGGCCCCTCTATTGGTTACCTGTGATAACCGGAGCAGCTCTACTGGTGGTTGGTCTATTCTGTAGTTCTCTCACCCGTGCTCGCAGTACAGAAGTAGGCTGGTTATGCCACTTCCTCATGTCCTCTCCACAGTCACGTAGGTAGCACCACATGGAAACACGTGGTGGAATTGTACTGTTATTCCTTGCTCGAGCTGGGAAGCGTGTGCGTCTAATTGCCGAGACTTCTGATCTTACAGGTGAGGAGTAGTGTTCATCACCTTTAATTAGTTTGATCAGTTCCTTTAGTAGACTTCCTTGATCGTTTTGATCTTCATTGGACACTGCTGATACCTGTATGGGTTTGTCACGATTGGTCAATGGAAATAGTTTCTCATGCATTTCATCCAGCCGGTCTTTTACTTGTGAGATGGCAGAAATAGTGGCGGTGTACAGTGGGGACAACTGATGTTCGAAGTATTGAAGTGTCCTAATCAGTTCACTAACTTCGGGCCTTCTGTTGTGGTCCACATATTCTTTACACGTTGTTGCCAGTGATGACGCGTATTTCTCTGGTGCTGTACTTGTAAGTTTCTGCCATATGTCAGGATCGGTCTTCACATTCTCAGGATCACGTTCGTTTAAATTCGCAGGGTTGTACAACAGTTCCACCATGGCCATTTCCCTCAGGTACTGGATACCACTTTGGATTGTATCCCATTTAATAACGTTAAGCTTCAAAGCTGCCTTGTAGGGGTGCCTTACTTTCACAGCTGCTAAGAGTCGCTCCCAGAGGGTGGCATCTCCATCTGAACATCTGCTAATCTCTCTGTCGATAGCTGTGTCTCCGGAAATGTTTCCTAGCTGGCGTGCCTCATTACCATCTAGTGACAGGCTGTGGGCCCCGTTGTCCCAGCAGCGAAGCAACCAGGCAAGGATACCTTCGTTTTGACGCCGTATGAACTCCTTTCTTGAGCCTTGGATCTCAGTCAGCTTTAGAGGTCGACGATAAACAATTTCCTCCTCCTCATCAGCCTCTTCTTCACGCCTCTTAGTCTTTCTTTTTGCCTTTCTCGGTGCCGATCCAGACGAGGTACCTTCTTCTGCTTCCTCTTCTTCTGCTCCTCCTTCTCTTCGTTCTAGACGCGTGGACACCCGTCTCCATTTCTTGCCTTCCACAGGGGCAACTGATATTGCTACTGATGCCTCCCGTGACTGATTAGAGTCGACCTGGATATTATCTTTGTTGGTCTGAATCTCAGATCGGAAACTCTCTCTCTCCAGAATAGTATTATACAGAGCACGGTATGCGTAAGCCAAACCCCAAATAATGTTTACCTCCTTAGATTTCTGACCCAAGTACTCACTTAATTTCTCAGGGTCCCTCAGGTGTTCAATAGTGAAATCCCATGACACTGCGGGTCCCCACGCTTCTAAGATCTTTCCTAAACCTTTCCATATTCCCTGCCAGTCAGCATTCTCTGGTTTTGGAGGAGACTTCTGCATAGAACGAATGTATAGGAATACATATACATTCACTGATATTGATAACATGAACATGAGTATGAGACCAAGAATTAATATTACCTCGGCTGTTGAAAAGCGTACGACAATCTGAGAGTACAGCCTGTACACTGGATTGAACATCGTGGTGTCTGTTAAATTAGCTATTCCATCTGGAATGTATTTGCCGACAATTAAATTATACCACACTGCATATAAGTACCAGGCAGGTGTCTCCATCACTGTTCTTATTAGGTTATATAGATACAGAATTCCGCAAAAAGAAAGCACGTATGGACAATATGTTGAGAGGATCATGATTGCTTTCAATCCCCTAAATAGAGCGACTGGAATGAAGAGTGGGTTCATAGCTGATAGTAGCTAGCAGGCCCTGTGAAAGTCAGAGCTAACTAGCTGTGCTCTGAGAGAGCAAGAAATCTCTTTGTTTTCTTTACAAAAGCAAGATAGTAATGCTCAGAGTGAGCAGCTAGCTCAGACTGTTGACAGTTCGTCTGGAATTTCAAGGTCACGCTCTCAGTGAGCAGCTATGAAAAAATAACACTCCTGTAACAAAGCTTTTAGAGAGCAAAAAAGAGAGTTGTTGTGGAAGCTAAAAAAGCAGCAGATCTAATCGAATCAGATTGCCCGCATCCTCCACCAAGATAATGTAATCGGGTTATCTAGATTTATCCGTGATAGAGGCTGCTGCCCCTAGAAGGGGAAATGAACAAAAACAACGGCAGCAATCTAAGGAAAAGAACTTATTTTACTAAATACGAGACACAATATGATACAATATAACTACAACTACTATATCAAACAAGGCAGAGAAAAAGAAAGAGAGAAAAAGAGTCCCGGAGAACCGGGAGCCTACTGCAATCTCTAGGCGACAGGCTGGAACGTTGCTGATAGAGCGAGACAGCAGGGATGGAGCGCTCCAAAGCAATAGACAGGGCGAAAAGAGGGACGTTCCAGCCTGGGAGCGAGATTATATGTGTGTCCTCCTCCTCTGGTGATTCATCTCTGGCCGCGTTGTCCCCTGGGATATGTAGTTTCCTCCAAGGGCTGAGTACTCGGGATGCTGCCATTCCACAGATCTGGAGCATGAACCTTCCACACTTCCGCATACCCTCTGTTACACTTCCACATACCCTCTATTACACTTCCGCATACCCTCTGTTACACTTCCACATACCCTCTGTTACACTTCCACATACCCTCTGTTACACTTCCACATACCCTCTGTTACACTTCCACATACCCTCTGTTACACTTCCACATACCCTCTGTTACACTTTCTTATACCACCAAAACAGTTCATACCGCACATGATGTCATGATGTAGAATATTGACAGCTCAAAACCATGACAGATATATTCAAAGGTATGATATTTCGAACATTTTTTTAATAGCAGCTTTAAATGATAGGAAGAATACAATAAAGCAGGAAGAAATTTCCCTCACAGCATCACTTCACAGTGGATAAAGGGAGATCGTGACGTTTTCTCAATCACAACTAGAAATTATGTCATCTCTCACAAATTCCAGCAAGCAAGCCTTCTTGTCTCATCTGACATCCTATTCTCCTATGAAGAAAGGTTGAGGGATCTGGGCTTCTTTAGCTTGGAGAAGACTCCGGGGAGATCTCATTGTGGCCTTCCAATACTTAAAGGGAGCATATAAATGGGGGGAAACAGCTGTTTACAAGAGTGGATCGTGATAGGACAAGGAGTAATCATTTTGAACTAATACAAGAGAGGAGGTTTAGGTTAGATATTAAGAGGAAGTTCTTCACTCATGGGGTAGTGACGTACTGGAACAGGTTGTGGATGCCCCATCCCTGGAGGCATTCAAGGCCAGGCTGAATGTGTCTTTGGGCAGCCCAGTCTGGTGGTTTGCAGCCCTGCATGTAGCAGGAGTTTGAAACTAGATGGTCATTGTGGACCTTTCCAACCCAGGCTCTTCTACCAGGCTCTTCTATGATTCTATGATCCTCAACAGTGGTGAACACTGTCAGATTAAGCCTTTTTTTTTTTTTTTTTTTTTTTTTTTTTTGTAGTCTTCAAAAATAACATCTATTGTTTTTACTAGATTTCTTACTAATTCTTTGACATGTCAGGATAGGCATGCAGTATGCAGTAGTTGAGGACAGGAGTATAAGTGTATTCCCACACATAAGGGATAACGGTTGTAACATTAATGTTTCTGGAATGATACAGATCCCTCCTGTCAGAGAAATATGTTAAAAATAACAAAATAATGAACATTTTTCTTGTAAATGATGTAATATTTCACTGAAATACATGTAATGTGAATAATGTTTGGAAATCCAAAAACTGTATAGTAAGCATAAACCTCTGACATGTTTTCACTGTTAATAGTTGAGGTAACATGTATCTATTTCCCTGGATGTTTCATCTTTTTTTTCTTTTTTCTTTTTTTTCTCTTTTTTTTCTTTTTTTTTTCTTTTTTTTCTATTATTTTCTTTCTTTTTTGGGCATGCGTTTTCTTCATAGTCAGATTCTTATTGCTGAATGTGTGTTAGACTGGTTCCATGGGACTCAGAAGTGGTTGCTGATTATGTTTACTCCTAGATAAATGCAAGAATGATTATTGGGAATAATTATACATAAAAACCCAGAGTTTTGTTTCTGTAAGTGTCCTACGTGAAGCCTTCAATTTTCTTTCAAAAAATATTGTAGTACTAAAACTCCATCAGTAATATACTCCTAAATGGAAGTAATGCTTAAAACAGATGCAATTTCTCAATTATTTTTCTGTTCTGTAAGCAACAATGAATTCCACTTCAATATTGGTCTGTTATGCCAGTCTCTATTTTCATCTGTGAATATGAGTGTTCTGCAGTTATGAAAGATGATAGGCATGAAAGTGGCATGTATTACATTATCATTAGTTCATGAGTGTTTTGCTTCCGTGCTTTAACATTTTCCTCCATTTACTGTATATTCTTAAAGATGATGAATCTACAACTACGTTATTGGTTGTTAAAGCAAAGCAAAATAAACAAACAAAAAAAAAATTCTAATTATTTTGAAGAAATTGTTTACACAATATCCTTTCCTTAGCTGCAAGGAGGCTTCCAAACAGATCTGTCTGAATCTGTGTAATTATGTGAAATGAAGAAATCCAATGAGTGAAGCCTTTGAATTTGGAGAAAACTGAAGTAAATGAAACTTGTGGTGACTGGAACCAGGCAGCATAAAAAAAAAAAAAAAGTTGAGTTCCCTGAACTCCTCACTGCCTCAATACACTGGAGGTGTTTTCTAGTCATTCTCCAGTGACACTTTGAATTAATCTTATTACAACCCACATTCATTGTAATCAGAGTGAAGTCTGTCCCCCCACTGGCAGTGATGTAGTATCTTTCCTCTTATCTTTGTATTGCAGCTAACCTGGCTCTTCTAACTAATTTCTAAGATGCAAAGAAGATTTTGAATATCTTAGCAAGTCCACAGTCAAAAGAAACATGCTGATTGTTTTTGGGCATATTTTAGAATTAAACACTGTTTGAGAATTGGTGATCTGAATTATCATCTGAGATTAAACAAGAGAAGAAGTTCACCTAAATTAAGGAGAAAAAAAAAAAAAAAAAAAAAAAAAGTAGTAACAGAGGTTAGGCAACCTGAATAAGTAATAATTGATATTTTTTGTCTACAAAACCACCTCATGGTAAACTACGAAGATGAGTAAAACAGGAGATTCAAATAATATTTATACAGTTAAATACAGTTGGCAATGCTATCTTATTTATTTTTTTTTCCTGATAACAAAGCATATATGAAACGGACTTCATATATAGGAGTAGCTTTAATAATGTACTCTTTTCAGAAGATACTTCATTCTCATTTCTGAAACAAACAAGCTGAATAGAGTTTTTTAAATTGAGGTGAAATAATAGATAGCAGTTAGATTAAGTTAGATTCATAGGGTCATTAGAAGGTAGTTACCAGTTTGTTACCAGAAGCGGTCAGTTTAATTACACAATTAAGCTTTAGATTGTTTCCATTATGTACAGGAGGGTTATTACAATTACACTTTAATTGCTTATCTTTAGAAATACTATTAAATTCAAATTCATTTTCATGCTAGTGCAGAAACACCCACATTGTCCAAGACCTAAAGAAAGATTTTGTAAAAAGGTTTGCTATGTTTATAAAAATTATTAATAATTCAGCAATTCAGACACTGTAAATCTTTTTTTCATTTTCTACGATAAGAATTTACTGATTTACAATGATACTGAAGAAAATCTTCACTTGTTCTATATTTTAAAGATGATAAATATAAAATATGGATCTTCATGTAGCCACACAACCATTTTTGAAAATGACATTCTTATAACTATAAATGATCCACATTAAAAGTTTGATCAAAAACCCTTACATTCATATCAATATATTTTTTCTTATCTACACATACAGAGATTTAGTTAATAGTGATGGAGTGTAATATAATTTTATTACTGTTTTCCATGGGATATTATAAACTTAAATAAGAATAAAACTATTCAAGTTACTGTAAGGGAAGTTTGAATTTATAGATGAATGTGATTTTAGCATTTTCAAATCTTACATTCTGCTTTCAAAAGTGAGCGTTCTCCATTTTCTTCCACCCCACACCCTTTTTTTTTTTTTTTTTTTTTTTAATAATATGGTAGAAAACCAAAATCCTTATTGAAGCATCATTGATTAAGAACCTAATTTTGTTCTGCTAATGAATAATTGAATTGCTCAGTTGTTCTAGAAATGAACTGGTAATGTCTCTTGTGGGTACTTCTAATTAAAATTGTCTCTGAACTGCAAAATTAATAGTATTTTAGAAATTTACAATCACTAGGAAAGAAAGATCATTCAATTTGTAGTAAAGAGCTGTCTCAAAACAAGTCAACACCTTCACTGAAGTCCACTAGCAGATTTCCACTAAGATGAATGATTCCAGCCAGATTACTGAGAATCTGCTTCTGATATGTGGAAATATCTGAGAGGCAATCTCTCCTAGATCCCATTTAAGGGCTGACCACCACTAAAGTAGTATCTCTTTCTGGAGATTGTGCTTTTGTGTTGTTTTTGTGGTGAGCCTCAGTGTTGGCAAGCATCTAGCTCAACTGAAAGCCTCAGCACTGGTGAGTATTTTCTTAGATATCCTCTGGCTATCCATTTTCTTTGTAATTACAACTAAACACTTGTATTATTCCAACTATACAGGTTAATACGTTGATTAGTAATTGATTTCTTGGGAAAGCTCTTTACAATTAAATTCTATTATTATATTAACCTCTAATAAAATATGGACAATAAAATAGGCCAATAAAAACCTCCAACGATCTCATCTGCATACAGCACACTTCTACAAGTCTTTATGAAATCATGTGCTTTGTTAACATCTCAACTGTTTTAGTGGGAAAAACTGCTTATTTTAGATTATTTCTAGTTGTGTGGGTTTTGTTTGTTTTTTTTTTTTTAATTTCATTTTGATCAATGTAAGGTTAACAGATGGTTCATTGTCATAATGGAAAAAGAGCAGAAGCATGATGATGGCTCTTCTATACTGTCTGGAATATATCTTACTGTACAGATAAAGGTGAATTCTCATTAATTGTAATGTTTATTTTACATAAAATTGGGATGAATTGTTTCTGAAAATAAATAAATAAATGTTTATAACATTAAAAAATAGATTAACTGAATGGCATTGTTAATTTAAATGCAGTTTTTTTGTTTTTTGTTTTTTGTTTTTTGTTGTGTTTTTTTTTTTTTACTCTAACCAAAGTAAATGTTTTAAGATTTTTCACAGGTTATGGATAATATATTATTTCTGCAACACTATGTATGGACACTGCATATTTTAACTTAAAATTTTATATTATACTTTCACACAATCTAACACAAAGTTTTCCAAAGAAGCAACTGGGACATCCATCACTGTTGCATTATACCTCCAATTGAACCTACCATCAAGAGGGCAGGCTCCAGTATCCTGGCAGTCTACTAATAAAGTAGGATGGATCAAAGCTGATTTCTGGGAAATCTCTACATGTATTGGAATGACAGTGAGGGCACCCAAATAGTAACTATTAAGCCCTCCCAAGACCTAGAAGGACAGACACCAGTGCCAGAAATATACCTTTTTTTCTGCTTCTGAATAGACTAGGGGTCTAACAAATTCTGTGAGTGAGTCAGAAATGCTGTTGTCCTATTTGTAGTCATATTGTCAAATTAATTATACTTTTGTGAAATAAACATATATGCATTGTGATACTGATATCTGGAAAAAAAATAATGCAAAGAGCACTGTAATTGTCTTGTGTTACAAATATGAGTGACCATTCTAGAGCTTCCTTTTGCTTGGAAAAAGTATTGATCTGGGATATATACTGCAGTTTTCTGATGTGATGCAGTTCAAACATGACACCTTCCTTCTAGTTGTATAATTTTTTGAACTAAATAATCAAATCAGTATTAAGCTCACGGTCTACATCCTATACACTACATTGACAGACACCAAGTCTATAACTGGAAAACTTTTACACCTACTCGAGCAGTGCTAGCCAAAGAACATCTCTATGGCACATTTGCTGATGTTTTGAATCTTTTTAAATACAAGCTGTGTAAATTAATGTGGCTATTTGAGTATAACTGTATTATAGAAAAATATTTTAATGTGTACCATTGAGTGATATCTCTCATCTACCTGTATTAACAATAATTTTTAAATGTTCTGTGATAAACTAGCAAGCCTAAGCCCAGAAACAAACTGATTTACATTTGGTAAGGAAGATTGTTTAGAATAACTTATATTTTTCCTCTCTGATGTTTAAACTGTGAGTTCTCTCATTGAACACACCTGCAGAGCACTGACTAGTATGCTTATATGTAGTACTAGCTTTTTCCTTTTTTTCTTTTTGTTTTTCTAGAAAATTACATCAGAAGACAGATAAGAACAGAAATCTGAGTTTAAACTTCAATGTAAACAATAGCAAAGGGTAACCACGTAATTGCAAACGTGCAGCAAGTTTATTGCAAAGGCTGGAATGAGAAAAGATAGTATTCTGTATCAGTGTGAAAGAGCAGGGATGGAGATCCTTGTAACAGTGCTATCTGAGAACCTGTTCAAAGTCATTGAGTACATGCCAGAGGCAAGCTTTTAAATTTAGTAACTGCTGCTATCTCTTCCCTGTATGGCAAAACACAAGCTATTTCTGTTGTAAATAAATTTAAAAAAAAAAAAAAAAAAAAAAAAAAAGTGTTGGTTTTGAGTATAAACCTGATATGTTTATTTGCAATGGTTATCATGGTGAAAGAGCAGCACAGACTGTTTGTCTTTAGTATTTGTCTGCAAATCATTTTTAAAACAGTTCCAATATTTGCAAATATTGAATATTTGTAAAATACTCCAGGCTAATGATGCATGAATAGTTTGTTTTAATAATCACCATATGTGGCTGAGCAATTAGAAAGCTTACTCATTAGGAAAATATAATTTAATATATTTTCAAAAGTGCTTTGCTGAGTCAAAAACTTTTTTTTTTTTTTTTTAAATCTCTTTAGTTGGAAATTGTGAATAAGTTGAAAGTGTTGCTTGATACTGTCTTATGATTATTGAATCTCTGTGGGAATATTTAAATACTGTTGTAATTGATTTTTGATTACTGGATCTTTTTAGTGCCAAATAATATAAACTTTGATCACCAATAGGCAAAATAATTTATTCAGAAATAATGTATATCTGTCACTGTTCAATTGACTATAATACTATTCTGTACTACTATGCGAGTTGAATTCACAGTCTCTTCAAAATCCTTCATAAAATGTCATACCTATGTATTTCTTTAAGTAGTGTAAGGGGGGAACCATCAAGAGTTACTAAACACAAATGTTCTAGATTATACACAAAATTTTTGAAGAACAACTCCATGGTGCAACTTTCACCTTAAACAATTGTATTTATGTTTTTAGTCTTCTTTAGGCCATTCCTGTGTTAATACCATTTTTCAGCATTTAAGAAACCATCCAGATACAAAAATTGCTGCAAAAAAATGTTCAAGGGTGAGACAACCAGGCAACCATATGATTTATGAAATATCAATGAGAGCAAAATAATGCTCCCTTGGAGGGAAAACAAAACAAAACAAAACAAAACAAAACAAAACAAAACAAAACAAAACAAAACCACAAAGATTTCATAATGTTCAAGCGTGTGTATATATATGATATTTAAAGTGACTAGTAAGGTCAGATGGGGAAAAGCTGAAGGCAGCATCTGATCTCTGGTTGTGCTGATGATTTTGATGAATGACTTTTTACCATTACACGAATCAGTTCGTGTTCTTTCAAATTACATCAGCATCAGACACATTCTGTTATGCTTTCAGAATCCAGCAAAGATGCCAGATAGCCTTAAAATGCATGCCAAGAGAATCAGCTGGCATTTTTCAGTCACTGAAGTATACAAGTGGAGTAATGTTGTAAGGTAAAAGCTTGTCTTCAAATTTTCTCTCAGGCAGAGAAATACAGAAGTCAGATAACAGTCAGATTGCACTCCACAAACATTGGAGCCCTTTTACCTGCACATGTGCTAGAAATGATGTAGGAACTCATATGTGAGGTCTAAGCAGTCCTCCAAAAGTTTTGAAATAGTCAGCACTGACTTTTTTTCCATGTAGCATTTCATAATAATGGTTCCCAAGAATATAGTCTTTATTTTGCGAAGTGATTCAGTACAAAGACCTCTAGTTGTTCCTCTCTAGCTCACAGACCTGCTATGAACTTAGTCAGAAGATTTTGACAACTTTAATATAAAATACTATAAAGCAGTATGAGTACTGTTAGCTAGTTGTCTTCTCTCTCACACACACAAAACTACATAAAGCATTATTTTTACGTGATATGTGAAGATGATGGCTGTTCTCTCAAAATTCGTGCTTTTTTTTCAGTCTAAAACATATATGTGCAGTTGGCAAGGGGATACTCTGTGTTTCACTGTCGACTTTGCCCTGGGATTTACCTGTTTTGACAGTAAAACAAAGGTAAGAGGAAAAAGAAAAGAAAGCATAATTCAGCTTTACTTCAGTGTTCTTGAAGTTATCATTAACGCTATCTTTATACTGAAGTATTTCTTTCTCAAACATACTGTACTTTTTGTTTATGTAGCTCCACTGAAGTGTAGTCAGTTGGAACTCAAAGAGGGTAGTCTGTTTGTGCCATAACTTGTAGATATTGGAGAAATACATTAAAAAAAATAATAATAATAAAAAAAAAAAAGTTATTTCCTTTTCAAGCCTTAATAGGAAAGGAAGGTTATGTGTAGGGGAGAATTTGGTTTCTTAGTAACGGAAAAAGATTTTGAAAAGATTACCAGTCATGAAAAATATTGAACTTTCACCTGGTTCTATTTGTTTTGAAGATACAGATGTAATAGAGAATGAATTATTCTTCCATCCTAAGAAATTTAGGCTATATCAGAACTGAACAGAACAAGAGCAAATGTGTTTCAAAGTCAATCTATGTGATTAAATTTGCTTTTCTTGCAAAACTGAATGGCTTTATAAAGGAACTATAGGGAATAGTTTATAGCACATGACAACTTCTGAACCATATCTATAATTCTACAACTTTAAATAAAATCTATCGTCATTTTTAGTGAATTTATAGATTTGTTTCCTGGTGAAAATGAAATTATATTTTAAAAAGTTTCTACCTTAATAGAGCTGTTTCGTATAAATCTGTCCTCTAAAATATGGTGTACAACTACAAACTGAAATGATTTTATAATATATATTAAAGAAATTTATTTAGTCATTCTTATTTGAGAGAAAATACAATTCACTTTGAAATACTGATGCAGGATTTAGTTTTTTATATGTTGACATTTTTTGCATTTTTGGCTCAATTACACAAATTTATTGAAATTTCAGTGCAGAGAAATAATAACCTGTATAACTGTTATTTGGAAATTTAGACTACTTGCACTGTATGTGCTGTCCTATGAATAGCATGAAAATTCAGAAAAAAATACTTGCATACTTTTCCATGACTTTGGTGATGGAAAAATTGTGCTCTTCATAGCACAATTTCCACATAGCTGCAAATTCAGTATAGACTGTACTAGTCTCATTAATTTAGACTGTATACATTTTTTATTTTAGATTCAGAGATAGATTTACTGTACTCCTCCTTTAGAACTATAAACTTCTCTGTTGATACTCATTTTCACAAGACCAGAAAATTATTCATAATTAAAATCTCATAGTAAGTAGAAATTCTACTAGTAGAACTGAAGTATTACCTATAGAAAGAGTTGTGCCTACCAACATTACAGTTACTGGTGTGAAGGCTTCAGTCAAACTTTGTTTATGTAGTATCATGGAACGACTTGGGTTGGGAGGGACCTTAAAGACCACCTAGTTCCAACTCCCTGCTGTGGGCAGGGTTGCCACCTGGGGCCCCATCCAACCTGGCCTTGACCACCTCCGGGGACAGCATCCATAGCTTCTCTGGGCAACCTATTCCAATGCCTCACTGCTCTCTGAGCCAAAAAAAAAAAAAAAAAAAAAAAAGCTTCCTAACTTCTAACTTAAATCTTAAATCTCCCCTCTTTTAATTTAAAGCCATTCACCCTATCCTGTCACATGGTCCTGTGTAAAACTCAGCCCCCTCCTGCTTGTAAGCTCCCTTCAAACAAAACAAGCCCTGCTCTCTTGATTTTTCATCCGTGTTCCAGTCCTCAGAAATTCCTCATGACCCTCCTCTGGGCCCACTCCAACTGCTCTGCTTTCTTCTTGTACTGGGGGCACCAAGCCTGCACAAAGTACTCCAGATGGGACTTTACAAGGACAGAGCAAGTGAGGATAATCCCTTCCTTCTCCCTGCTGGCCTCCATTCTTTTGATGCAGCCCAGGATACTGTTAGCCTTCCAGACTACAAGTGCACATTACTGTCTTATGTTAAGCTCTCCGTTCACCAGGTTCCCCAAGACGTTCCCTTCAGGGCTGCTCTCAGTGAGTTCTTCTCTCAGTCTGCAGACATATCTGGGATTGTCCTGATCCAAGTGCAACGCTTAGCCTTTTGGAACCTCATTTGGTTCAGGTGAGCCTACTTTTCAGGCTTGTCAAGTTTTATCTAGGTGGTGCCCTTTAAGACCATCCAACCAACTCCTTATGCACTGAATACCTTTCAAATTTACGTATCTCCAATTTAGAGATAAGAATGTGGTGTGGGACCACATTAAAAGACTTGCAGAAGTCCAGGTAGATGATCCTCTATTTCCTGTTGCCATCACTCCATCATAGTAGGCCACTAGATTTGTCAGCCCCTTGGCTAAGCAATGTCAATTGTCATATTCACCTCCTCATCCCTCATGTGCCTCAACAAAGCTTACAGGAGGATCTTCTTCATGGTCTTCCCAGGAACAGACATGAGACTCACCAGCCTGTACTTTCCCGTATCTACTTTTCCCATAAGTGAGAGTGATGTTTTTACAGTCACTGTGGACTTCATCTGACAGCTTTTTTTGAACATGATGGAGAATAACTTGGCAACTACATGAACCATTTCCATCAGGACCCTTGGATGTGTGTCATTGGGACTCATAGATTTGTTGCTTACCAAAGAGTGGAATAAAGAATAATGTTAGACATATTAATTCTGTTGTTAAACTGAAAACATTCTGGAGAGCTCACGTGCATTTATTATTCTTCTCTGTGAAAGATGGACATGTTCTCTGTATCTCCAAGCATGTGTGAAGCAATAATGAATATCTTCCACACTTAATTATTACTCTGCACTAATACCATCTGAAGTTGATAGCATTGCCCCACAATCTTAGGTTTTTTAGAATATTTCTTTCCAACATTGAATGTGTTTGAAGTAGCAAAGTAATTAACATTTCATTAGGGACATAATAAGTTTTTCTGAGAAAGAAAAAAAATGTTTTCTAGACAATGAATTTCAAACTAAGGTGAACATTTTGTTGGGAAAAAACAAACAAACAAACAAAAAACACAACTCTTACAGCACAGCAGGTGCTCATGCAGGCTTATTAAAATGCAGGGCAGTCTCCTGGTCTGACCTACAACTCTAAGCCTGGATCACACGTTTTGGGCAATCAGCTCACTTACTCATTAAAAATGTTCTTTATTACAGTTTGGAAAGAGATCAAAAGAGAGCCTTCTGCTTTACAAATGACAAAATAAAAAGGGCAAGAATTTTTCCTTAGGAGTTTATGCATCTTTTAGAAAACTCTTCATTAGAATAATTCTGGGGGGCTGCCAAACATATTTGAAGTAATTACTTTATTTCGTATGTATTGTTTTCTGAGCCTGTCATGGGACTAACTCATTCACATGTTCTTTTTGGGGTACATCACAGAGGCAGCCTTACAGTGCAGCTGCTTTGTATCTGATTAGAGTTTGTCTCTATCAGTTAGCTTACTTGATTCATCTTTCCTTTCACTGTGCCTGCAGCTATGCATACAAGATAAAAAGATCCCAAAACATACATTTTCTTCTGCCTTACAGAGCCATCTCTTTCCCACTCTGTCAACTGTGGACTTCAGCAATGCCTGTTATTGCTAAATAGTTCTTGTTTTGTCCACTCCTTAGGAGTTATAGTATATAGTTAGCATTCCTCTTTACTATTTAGATATAAACCTGTTTAAGATTTGAATGCCATTCAGGCTGTCCAATTAGGCACTCTGGATCCAGTTAAAATTTGTTTATTAATGTAAAGTTTAAACATCACCATGCTGTAGTAAGGGGCAGTGATGTTCCAGTCGGCAGGGAACCAGGAGATGAAATCAGAGATTTCGTTGAAATTTTGTGCCTTGCTTTTTCTATGAAGAAGTGTACAAGCAATTATTTTGTTTATAGGACATTCTCTCTCAAACCTAGAATAGAATTCTGATGATCATGAAAAAGAATGATTGAAATTAATGAGGCTGTCGTCATTTTAAGTACTGATCATCACATTTACGAGTTGTCCTTGATTCAAGTTGCCCATATTCAACACAAAAGCAAAACTGTTGTCTAATGAAACATAAAAAATCTTTATTTTCTCTTTCTCATTCTGATAATTTCTCAGTTTGGTATCTCTTATATTCTCCGCTATGGTAGCACCAAGATTAATCAGAATGTGGATATGTCAAGTTAAAAGTAAATTTTTTGTTATCACCATTGATATCTAAGTATCTATTTTAATAACCGGCCACAATGTGAAGAAATAACAAGGTACTAATGAGCAAGGCAACAGTTCCCTGCAATTTACCAACTATATGTCAGGACTAGGCTACATACAGACTAATTCCAAACTCGACAGAAAGTCTCTACTCTCAGTTAGTGAAAATATCTGTTTAGAGTCATATAGAAAGAAAGGATGTTTCTGTAATGACATCTGACTCACAAAGCAGATAAACCACTACAAATCCAATGTTATCTAGAAAATATTGAAAAATTCACAGATAAAAAGTGATAAAATTTCCAAGTGAAGGTATCATTCACCCAAATGAAGAAAGAATTTTGCAGTAAGGTATAATGAAAAGAGGGAACATAGCCGAGTTTTTCTGACTGTGATTTTGAAATGGCCTTCAAAGCATTTAAATTGTGTTTCATCAGCAGTATCCAGGGACTGAATCACATTTCACCATGTACATAAAATTTTCACTAATTTATAGAAATTAAGAAAACATCAGCAGAAGTTTTGTATGTAATCTGTTAGCTATTTTTTTTTTAATCACATATTTTTAGGGTATCAGTAGAAAAAATTCAAATACAGAAGATGATATTGGTTTCAAAAGCATGGTTTCCTAGCATCTGTTTTTGAAAACTATCCTCATACCGATTAAAAAAGTCCTGTCAATCTGTGATTTGCCAGAAGTAGTAAGTGCTACATAAACTTGCAAGAATTCTAAAATTCCTGTATATTAACTGTGTAATTTAGAACAAATCTTCTGTAATTTTCAAGACCACATCATAGCTTTTTTAAATGAATGTAGCATATTTGTAGCATATTTAAAATATTTATCTTTGGATTTTAAAACACTTGAAAAACACTTTTTGACCAAGGTATATTGAGCATCACAATGTCTGTGTAAGGCAGTTTTCTACATTGTGCAGATGAGCCAGCTGAAAGATGACAGATCAAGATATGGTGTGAAATTGTGTTCATAATGAAACTGATACAAATATACAAATGAATGTTTCTAGAAATAAGCTTTTGTCATGCATATTGGTATTACATCCTGTAGGCAATGGAATCATTCAAATTCTAGAGAATTTATATATTTTTTTTTAATTGAGTATTAATATCATGCCTTTTACTCTCAGACATGCTGCAAAGCTGTTAATTTTATTTGCTCTGCAGCCAGCTTATGTTTACTGGCCCAATGTTTTATCTTAATACATAACCATTAATCATTTATCTGTAGTTCTAGGTAACCATGTAACAAATCCTTAATCAAATTTCTTTCTCTTCAGAACGTACTATGGAGGTTTAAATTCTCTCAGCTCAAAGGTTCTTCAGATGATGGGAAAACAAAAGTAAAGCTGCTTTTTCAGAATCCAGACACCAAACAAATAGAGACAAAGGTAAGCGACATAATCTTTCTCAGCTTAGTGAAAAATGAAATGGAACAGTCAATTCCATTTACTGCTGTGCTTGCATTTAGTGAACTGCAAATCATAGCTTCTATATTTTTCCCCTGCTCTGTAGAAACTCCACAATGAAAAGAATTGATATAGCATCTCCAGATTTATTACACTATTTGTACAAATCTGTTACTGAGTTGTGTTTTGATAGCATAATACTGTAATGTCTAAAAACTGTTTTTAAAGAGGATAAAGCAAAAATATATCTATTTAACTGCTAAATACAAACTGTAGACTTACAAGTTCAAGCAAATACACGATAAAGTATTACAGATATACTGTGTGATATTTATTAGCTTAATAAAAAAAGAAAGAATCTCACAAGAGGCCAAGTAATTCTTGAAACTTAATCTAGTGCATTCATTTCTATGACCCAAGAGTGCTCAGTGCTTTGAAGGATCTGGCATTAAGCTGTGACAACATCCAGTCACTACTGAGGATGAGATACTGATGTATTGCATCCTAGTGATTATCAGGTCTGGTTGTGAAACTTAGGATTCAGATTCCCAACTGAATTTCATCAGTTTCTAGTTCAGGATTGTACTTTGAATCATCATCTGGAGATAGACATGTGAACCTACAGTTCTTACAGTGGTACACATAACTTAAGGGGTAGGATGAAAATTGGAGAAATGAATTACCAAGGCAGAGACCGTTGATGAATAAAGACAGTGGTGAACAATACAAGAAAACATAAATGAATTGAGAATTATTCAGTCATGCATTTGTGAAAGGAATGAGGATAACTTTAATGTGATATAACAGAGAAAAGGAAGCTAAGAATGAGTTCAGATTTCAACTGAGACAAAACTCAATGAAAACAAAAAACACATATAACTGTATTTGAAAATTCTCACTTTTACTCAGTTACACAGGTTAAAGTGACTTAAAAGTGAAAATTTGCTACAGTGACCATATTACAAAGGTAGCATAGATAATACCTTTAATTCTTTAAAATGTTTTTGTAAAAAACCATTAGGAGATAATCTCTAACCTTCCTTGTTCCTCATAAAAAACAACTGATATATGTCTTCCTTTGTACATCTATATTAATAAATTATTCAGTTTTTCACCAGAAAACTTAACCTAAATTATCTGTTGACACTGCAATAGCAAATACAATAATATTATAAAAGGTACAACACTATAATAATATGACTATAGTGGCAGGTCATTTCCACTTAATTTCTCATACTATTCCTTGGAGATATAAAGGAACTGCTGTCATCACTATAAACATGATTAACTGTCTGATAGAATTTAAGTAACTCACTAAAAGTCAGGCAAAAAAGCATCTAGATGAAAACCAGAATCTAAATTTAAGGATCTGTGTATTAAATAATCAGCTCATCCATGTGTGATTGGTCACATGTCCCTGTTCCTCTTCCTGCTGTGGTAAACAATCTCATTTTTATTCTTAAGCTTTTATTTTCACTTTAATGGTTTTTAATTGCAGAGTTTTATTCTTTAAATAGAAAAAAAAAAAAAAAAAAGTTTATATGAAATTTTCGTTGGTTACTCATTTGATAAAAATGAGTCCTATTGATACATAACTATGACATATGTAGGTTCATACAGAAATGTAGATGGCTATGTACCTAAATGTACACATGCAGGGAAAACACATTAAAGGCCAGCTAAGCAGCTGAGGATTTATCAGGATTTCAGTGAGGCTTAGGTCTTTTGTTACGTACCTCTGGCACAGTGCAGTTTACTCATTAAGATTTCACATTAAATGGAAGTGGGATAGAGCTATGCAACCTCTCCACTTCAGGTACTTGGTTTATATATTCAAGTATATGTCTACCACAGTTTTAAATGCTATTATTTCTTATGTTTTAGACTTTGGGATTACAGACATTACATGAAATAAGCGGTGCTTATACAGTAATATAGCACAGTGTCTGCCTAAGCTTTGCATATTGAAAGAACCAGATGTTACTGAATGATGAAATGCTGCCGATAATCAGAAACAGAGAATGTCACCAAATAATAGAAGTGTCATTTCCACCACATCTGAAGTAAAGCTTGATACAGATGACTTATATTCACTTCACAGTAAATAAGAGAGTTCAGACTGCAAAAGAATTTTCCAGATTATGTCTAATTGTATATGCTTATAAATTCTTGAGGGAAAAGATCATGTTTGGGAAATCTATTTTTGCATTTCTGAGACTAGCTAGAGATGATGGCTTTTCTCCTTCTATAAATTATTAGCCAAATGCATCTTCCTTTGCCCTTCAGTTCAGTTTTAAAAATAATTTGTTACTGCTTTGGTGCATATCAGCCAAAATAGTTTACATTTGGCAGAGTTCTATCTATTAATAGTAGATATTCTTTGTCTGCATGGCAAATACACTAAATATCTGAGGTTGCTTAAAAATATATGTATATGGGATTATATTATAGTAATTCATTCAGACTCAGATTGGAAACGAAGTTTACTTATCTTCCTTGTATCTTTCTAACTTCGTGTCAAATATTTCAATTAAGAAAGTGTGAGGGAAAAAAAAGTCAGTGTCACTAGACTATTGTGAGCCATATGGAACATTCTACTATATACTGCTTGTCTCCTATCCTTTCTGACTGTTATGCATGTAACTTAATGACCACGCATATTTGTCTGAGTACATACAGTACTCTTTCTTCTTCACTGACTTCACAGTTGTACACTTTTCCAATTAGACTGCAGTACAGTTTTGCTGCAAATCCATTCTGTTTAAACAGGAGAGTTTCAGGAGAGTGAGGACAGATCAGCAACTGTGTATCTTTCTTTAGATTTACTATTTTCATCTGAGAGAAAATTTATTCTATATTAGTACTGCTGAGAGATAAAGGAAATTAAATAGTGCAAACAGAGCTCTCTATTTACAGCAATGTTGATCTCTAACATCAAACAACCATAATCTAGCACTCACACACGTCTGTATTTTTATTAACACGGGTCTTCTGTTGCTGAAATCTGGCAATTCTTGAGAGCTTGAAAAACATTTGAAGGATGATGGTGGACATGAGTTATGACTTTGATTGCATGACAGTATTGGGCAGTCTGATTGCTGCTGGATTTTAGTTTTAATATTTACTGGAAGGGGTGACTTTAGTTGGCTGCATTCAGACAAACATCTCCAGAAAAATTTTCAGAAGGTTTTTTTTGTTGTTGTTGTTTTTTTGTTGTTGTTTTTTTTAATACATTAGCAAAGTTTTTGTCTGCCAGTGGAACATTTGAAAGTGTTCCAGATTTGATAACAGACAGTGGCATTTGGAATCACTGAAGCTGGCAGTGAAAAGCCATTGGATTCATCCTTATTCCTGTAGGACACTGTTAAAAGACTTAAGTACAATTCATAGTTAGAATTGTAATTCATCTGACATTTAATTTCGGCATAATGGATCTAGTTCTTATATTGCTAAGAGCACTGTTTTATCTTATATTTGTGTAAATGACATTTGCAAAAAGGAGAACAAATAAAACCTTACAGCCGAACAAGCCTTCACACCCCTTTCTATAGCTGATAATTTTTGTGTTTTTATAACAGTCTTAACAAGCTGGGCAGTATAAGTATGTCTGTTCTTTTCAACCACAGTATGGTAATCAAAACCTGGTATACTTGCTGAAATTTAGAACTAAAGTTAGACTTCCCTGTTCTGTTTTGATTTCCACACAGACTAGAGCTAAAACCTAGATACTGCTATCAGTGTTGTTTTGTTTGTTTGTTTGTTTGTTTTTCCCAAAATGAATGATTAGCATTTCAATCAGAAGGAATTAAGTTATATGCTGAAGAATACAGTAGTAATAATTGCACTCTTGTCAACAATTAATAAACATGGAGACTCATGAATGTCCTTTAAGATGTCAAGAAAGACACGGGTTACAACACTGTCGTTGTCTATTTTATCTGCCTCTTAAATAATACAGGCTCATGTACATCTTGCTCAAATAGTGATTCAGTACCTTTCAGAAATAATCAATAAAATTAAGTGTATGTGTGGTAGCGATGCAACAGGCCCATTAAGCTCTTTATGATAAATAATATATCCTGCTGTTACAGGTGGGTGGGCAAAACAAAACGTACATTTTTCTTACCTGTCTGTGTACATATAGTGACTGAGATCAGTGCGGTGTGCACATATTTAGTATTCTCAGCTTGCCGTTTTGCTGACTTGTCTTCACATAGCTTTAATACAACCTTTCATGTTCTTTCTTTCTGTCTTCCTTTTAGCATCTTTGTTGTATTTTACTTACTAGGATACATAAAATTAATTGAAATAGTCTTGGTTATTGAAATGTTAGATGTGTAAAAATTCTACAAAATACTTATAACAGGCAATCTTGATTAAGGAAATGAACACTAATCACAGAGGAATCACGCAAGCAAAAGAGTAGAGTTAGGTTATACAGGGCAAATGGAATGTTCAGTTAGTTGTCTCCCCGAATGAGTATGAGAAGGAATATATTACTTTAAAAATAAAAATAATTTTATAATAATGTATCTATTCATTTATTTATTTAAAAAAATAAAAAATAATAAAATAAAATAAGGTGTTCTTTCATAGAAACAAGTTGGTATTTCTTAATCTAAGTGCTGTCTACAGTCCAAAAACAGTTTTGTTATTAATACACCCATTTCAACTATGTATAAATTATGTAATACAGAAATTAGAGTATATTATTAATGTCCCAAAGATTAATCAGAGCAAATTGGACAACATCTCTGAGGTACACAGGAGGGATCGCTCCACCTTAGTATGTATTCTAAACCCATAGAAATAATGAGAACTCTGCAGTAGGAGTATTGAAAAGGCTGATCTCTTAGTGATGAGGCATTCCTCTATTTGGTCTTTTCTTGTCCAAAAACTCTAGCAAAATAGTATTGCTGATGCACCTTGAAGTTCTGCCTGCAGTATTTGTTAGGTATCTCTGATCACTTACCGTGATAAATATGAATCTATATATCTTTGATATATCTTTGAATATGAATATATCTTTGTGAAGGTTTCTTGTCTCTGACAGCTTTGGCAGAAGTTGGTCAAAGTGTCAAATGTTAGAATGAGTAGTCAGAACCTGAGGTTAAACTGTTGAATGATTTCATTTCATTTTGAAGCAAATCTAATATTAAAGTGAGCACTTTCATATTTTATAATTTCGTGCTTTTAAATATTGTGATTCAGGAGATTCAAACCTCTGTTTAAAACTTTGTTTTGTAAATCTTTTTATGACACATATACATCATTTGAGTTTTATAAACCCCAAATAATGAGAGTTAAGTAATGGCACTACTTCTTAATGAAAACGTTTATATTAATTTTGTATTAATTTTAAAATAGACATATCTACTGTCAAATGTTTCTTTACTTCCCCACAAATCAAAATGAAGATTACACGTGCTTAAAGATTTAAAAGGATTTTAATGAATATTTACACTTTATTTTTCTTCCACAACAAGGTCTAGTTTTGAATATGAGGCCCAAATGAATACTTCAGTAACTGAATGCCAATTATTAATGGTTACCTAAATGCCTGGTTTGATATAATTTCTCAAGAGATTTTTCTTCTCTGAGGGTAATTATTTCTTAAGCTGTTGACTTGCAAGTACACAAAAGCAGAAGTTTGAGAGAAACATCCCTTAATGTTACCCCTTGTTTAACTAGATATGAGTGATAATAAACAGCACATTCTGCCCATCAGTTATATTGGCCTTTATTGTATTCATTACAATGTAGACTGTTTCATGTCTATTATTATTTTATATCTTGGAAGCATCAGTTTGTAATTTCCATAAAATATGTGAGGGTTTATAGCTGCTAAATAAGAATAGCAATAAGTATACCACAGAAGTGCAGGCAAGATGTGGGCCTTTCAGAGCATCTCCAGAGGAGAGAGACAGAAATGATTCAAGGGATGCAACGCCTCTCCTACAAGGACAGGCTGAGAGATCTGGGGCCGTTCAGCCTGGAAATGGGTCCAGGGAGTTCTTTTTGCAATTAGATACACGATGGTGGCAACATCTTCAAGAATACAATATTTTGAAAAACTTGTGCTGGCTGTCTAGAGATTGGAAGTAGCATGAAATCCTATAGCAGTTTGTATTCCACTTCACATGGATGGAATGACATATTCAGAATGCTCAACATTGTAGTAAAAAGTATGAAATTATTTATCTGATAATGAATTACCCCAGACATATGATATGCATACAAATCTCTCTGCTTACATATTCATTGCAGGACTTAGGGGCTGAAAGCATTGTTCTCTTAGGCTTCTCTGTGCACTCTGTAATCAATATGAGGAAGACAGCTTGCTGCCAAAGCTTTCTCTGTCTGTAAGTTACAGTTTGTGAGGACCTTCTGAAAGCTTCCTTGGATGTTTAGCAGAGAACAACTATACTCATAAGGCCACTTAGCATGATGGAAAGAGCATATTCTGGGAGCATGTTGAATTTGATCCCGATAATTTTTTTGTACATTAATCTTGCTTATTGTCACCTTATGCTGGAGAAATTAGATGGTAACAGAAATTAAATTTGTCTGAGAATAATAAATTTACTTAGTGGAAAATAAAATATTTGAGATAATGAGCGGTACATGCCTGAGGTTTTAAAGAAATCCTGCACAAGTGTTGGAAAATATCCTGATAGACTCATCTTCATCATGAACCCACAGAGCCCTCAAATGCTGGAAGTCTGATGCCACTTTGTCCTTCTTCTGCCTTTTTATTTTCCACGTCTCCAATCACAATCCCAGTAGAATACCTAACTATTTCCAGAATGAAGTAGTGGAAAGCCAAATATTGACTTTGTCTTATTCTGCAGTATGTGAGGTAGAATAAGTATGTAAAATTTGCATTCCCCTATTTGCAGCCTAATCAATATAGAAAAATCAACAATGAACATCTGGGCTTGATGATTTTAATCAAATATACATGTATTAAAATAATTCAAAATCTCCAGTGTGTTCATGTCATTCAGATTCTTGGCGAAGGATTTATACTGTGAAAACTCTTGTGAGCATTTGCTTCAGAGGGAATTTGTATGGAAATAGTGTGGCCGGTCTCTCACCTATTAGTTGTGTCTACTTTATAAATCCATTTTGGTTTTATTTCTACTGAGCCAGATACAACTTTTTTCAAAACAAAACACTGTACAGTTACCCTGACAAACTTACCAAGCAGAAGCAAAGAAATATGGCTAAACTAATTCACAGATTTTCCCTGAACATTATTATGGCTCATGAATCTCACCTAATGCTTACATGTTGCTTTCCAGTAATGAAATCACATTATTACTTATTGTGTACCAGCACCAAGGTTAGTCATTACATGCCTGAGATGTATGCAGTGACCTCACATTCTGGTAATACTTCACCACTGTAGAAGACAGTATGATTATTATCATAATATCATAGAAAAATGTAAAATATTTATTAAATGTAATACAAATATATGTCACTGTAGCTGTTACTGCACAGTACATTTATCTACCAAGTTGTTTGCAGGGATACCTGTCCTGTTATCGTCAGCTTCTGAAGGAATCAACCTAACTATTTCAAACTAAATAGCTAGTAAAATAAAGCTGTTAAAAATATATATATATAAAAAACAACATGTATTAAAAATTCTTATATCTGGTGGGAAGAGCTTAATCAGAAGAGAATTGTGAGTAGAATAAGAAGAGATATTGAACAAATAAAAATTCCATGATGGAAGATTAAATCTCTAATGCCAAAAATCTTTCAGTAAAAACTGTACAGCTGGACAAAATGGAAAACGTATTTCTGATTACATAACAATTAAGCATTCATTAGGAGTAACACCATTCCTAGCAAGTAAATGTGCGAACTTCAACTGAAAAGTGATATAAAAGTTATCTTTACCTGAACAGGAATAAATTCCACATATTCTGTCTGAGGCAATTTTTGTTTAGCAAATACCATCCAGTACTGTGATATGAAAAGCAGAAGTGCTTAAATTTTCATTTTAAAATAAACAGGCTATTTCCCGGTATGCTGTTTTATAACCAATACATCAAATAGATGTCCTGTTGAAACCTGCTTTTTTCCCAAACCATACAAAATGTCTGGTTGCAGCATCTACAAATATTGCTATCGTGTAAATTGAATATGCTTTTCTATTTTATGTTTTTTTGTCATTGTGTCAGAATATCATTTCTCTCTGGGAAGACTGAGAAACAGAAATGTCATTTTATGCACAAAAGGATGAAATATTTTATAAAAAGTCAAAGGAATTTGAGTTAATTAGGAGTAACTCTGCCCTTCTCACTGAATTAGGGCATGTGAATTTCAAGCACCCATATTTATATGTGCAAAATATGGTGTGACTTTACCTTTGACTCCATTTGCCTCTGGCCTCACAGCTTGCTTATTTGACTGTCCTTGTAGGATGATAAACTCTGTGTCCTCCTCACCCTCCCCTGAATGGGTCCTGAAACTGCAACTTTAAATTTTCAAATATTTTAAAACATGGGGTGATTTCATTGCTAAACATTCTTGCAAGTTGAATGTTTTGATTCTGTAAACTGAGGGAATTGTAAACAATAATGCAACAAAGGATGAAAACTAAATTTACATACTGAAATGCCTGTGAATGAGCTATGGATTTTATTCTTAGCACATTTAAGTATACAGTTACTTACAAATGTTCCGATTTTCATTTTAAGTTCATTGTTGTTGACTAGTGAGTCATTTCTGTATTCATGTAAAATGTTTATTAACCTGAATATAAATTTGTGTTTCTATTTTATTTTTCTCTTGCTTTCTCTTTCAGGAACTTGAATTTCAGGATCTGACAGCAGTTTTACACTGTATTCACTCCTTTATAGCTGCAAAAGTGGCATCTGTGGATCCAGTATTCATAGACAGCCAGAGTATTGCAAGAAAATATATGTACAGTAACTGATATAAATGTTGTGACTATGGCAAATAAATTATTTTCTTAAAGAAAGTAGTTATTTCATGCACAATATTGCAACTTTGTGATTTTCTAAGTCTATAGTTGTGTTATCTGTAATGTTAACAGTTTTCACAATCTGTTTAACATTTTGAATCTATGAGTTAACAAATATTAAATCAAACTGAATCAGTTTGTTGTCTTCAGCACTAATCTAATATTCTGAGCAGATATTCATTCAGTAACATCTGTGGTGTCATTTTGATTTCTGTTCTCATGGTCATGCATACCCCAAATATTAGATAAAAACACAGACTAACATTTGAAAATGTATGTCCAAAGATTAGGATTTTTAAGTGTATTTTGAAACTTGCTGGACAGAAAGACAGTTTCTACAACCCTCAATAACAAGAACTAATTATTTTAGAAAACTACAATATTGCACTTTCATCTTGCTTTGATGCATTTGAAAATTTATAGTTCCTTGGTCCAGTGTTTTTGAGGCCAGAGAGTTAGATCTGGCATAACACAAAGTATTCTATCTCAGACTAAGGAAAAGATTTAAGCCCATACTTGATTCTGGCCTTATTATGTATCCTAAGTGTATGCGGAATGTAATGTTATGTATGCATTTAAATGCCTTGCTAGATCAACTGAAGAGCTTTGTTCTAAGCTACAGAGCCTAACTATAGGCATTGAGTTGTAGAAAACTTGCCATAGGATTTTCTTATCTGTTAATAAAGCTTCCATGAATCATTCATACACATCACTCATAGATTCCCTTAACAGTATCCTCCAACGTGATGCTCTGTAACTTCTTTGGCTGAAAAGGCTCTCAGTGAAATGAACATGAAGTATTTTCTGGCCCATCGACCACTTTTTTCCCCCCCACACACCTCTAGCCCTGTCTTTCATATATGCTTAAACACAAGTGAAAACAGGATATGGGTCTATTTTTTGGCTTGATCACTTTCTTATTTGCACAGATAATGCTTCCTGATATTAAAAAATTATTGAAAGAAGACATTTTAATTGTAGGGATAAGTAATAACTAGTATTCCAGGCTTCTGTGATAAAAATCTCAGTTGTTTTCAACTGTAGTTTTGAGGTAACATCGTGCAATATTATGATTTTTTGAGAAGTGAAATAAAGTTAAATTAAATTAAATTAAAAGTTTAAAACTTTTTAAAAATTAAACTAAAAATCAGGCAATGTATACAAAGTATACGGATCAAAGTAATAAAACATTTTTCTACATTTTAGTTGTCTAAGAAAGTGTCCTGATAGAATAAAAGCCTAAAATCTGTGTATACTAAGGAAAGGAGATAAGTGCCCTTAAAAGCTCTCAGATGAGGAGTCTTTCTACCTAACTTCACTGTCTGAATTTAATTAGAGAAGTTCCACCTCTGTCTTAGGGCAGGTGACTGTCTTGAAAGACAGCAATGGAGCCTTGGGCACTGATTTTAAAGGAATGCTTACCTAAAACATAGGCACAAATAAAGTCCTTATAGTTGGTGATTTGATCCTGCCACAAAGATTGCCTGCTGCACAGTGGTATCTTGAGAGAAATCAATTTAAATGTTAGGGATGCTGTTTGCAATTCCACTGTTGTTTACAGATCTAATGTTTGCAAGGAGGTATAATAGAACAGCTAACTCCCTTTAAAACATTTCTTAGAAAAGCTAAGTAGTATTTTTGTTAATTGTAAATAATTTTTTATAATCATTATAGTATTTTTAACAAACAGCATCTCGATTTTATGTCTAAAAAATTAAAAATGGTTATTCTCAAACATACTTTTATTCAAAAAAATCTTTTAATTTTCAGCTTTTTATGTATACTGAGATTTTAACATTCACAAATGGTAACAGTAAAACCGGGAAGACTTTCTTACAGTCGATTCTCAATTATTAGTGCGAAAAATTATAGATAACAAAGTGAGTGTAGATTGAAGCATGATGGAAATCGTCCTGTTTTACTTTTATTCGCTTATGTATGAAGTTTGGCACTAACATGGCCAAACTTGTAACTTGAATGGAAGAATGTACTAGTTACCACTGCACCAAGACTATGATCAGGTATCTAGACAATGTTATAAGTGTATTTTAAGTGTAATGAGAAGCACAGCTTATCTTTCCAAATGTCTTTCCATTAGCAGATATGATATTGAGTGAATGTCTAGTGCCAGGAATTTAAATCAGAGAGAGGTATATCACTGCCGTATAAAATAATGATCACTATGGCATGGACTAGGGCACTGGACTTGAACAATGCTATTGATTTATTAATACAGTTCCTGGCATTCTTTGATCAAAGTTAATTAAAATCTGTGGAAAAATTCCTGTGCACAATTATGAGCGGAGTGAGCTCAGATCTGTTCCCAGTGAGTGGCTCTGTTGTACTACCCGTCTTAAAACACCAGAGAGTTTAGTAGATATGATGGGTCTAGACCATGCCAGATGGCTTTAGTGGTAGAAAATGAGCCCTGACATTTTTAGTTTTAAATTTAGATGCTGCTATAAAATCTCACCCCTGCACCTAACCTCCCTTTTTTACTTTTTGCTTATAATTAAAGCACAGAATTGGAATATAAATATGGTGGCTGTGCTGAACCAGCCAAAGCTCAAGTTTTGGAAATCCAACTTAATTCTTTTTTCTCTAAGATGTTAAGAAACAGTGTTTCAGAGTGATAGCCACTCTTGTGGCAGTAGTCCTGAAACTTATTACAATTATTATATTATTATCTGTGGGTGGTAGTGAGGATAAATTCTATCAGACATTACAATCCCAAATCTACAAACTGTTTTCTATCTGAACTACGTTAATTCTTAGGTAACATCTAAGAAAGAATGCCTTTTCAGCAAAAACCTTAATGCATAGGCAAATCTTTGTAGTTGCATAAGTTGTATTTATAAATGGATGGGATTTTTATTTCTAAGTAGATTACCATAAATGCTTCTGTTGTACGTATTTTGTAGCACTTCCCCACTCCCCTCAATATCATAGTGAAGGAAGTTTAGTTCTAATGTAGTTTTTCTGCTTTCTTTTGAACAATAGTATCTAAGACAGTGAAGTTTGCACACCTGTTAAAGCTCAACACATAGTGTCCCGATGCTGAGGAGTTGACATTCTTTTCTTTGAAAGTGTACAGAAATGCTCCTGCATTCAGGGTTCTGCCTTGGAAACCTCCACCTGGGGAAGAGCCAATTCCATCCTTTCATGAAAGGAGACTGAGTGTGAGTTCTGAGTTGCCTCCACATGCTGCCTGTGCCTGTGGCAACAGATGGAAAAGTATGTATATTCTCTGGTATGTCAACTTGATCTACTGTAGATGAGTTTTGGTTCAAGTGTAGTCTGCCCAAGTCCTCCTGTAAGCTTCTGAGGGCAAAGAGGATGGACATTAGGAAGAAATTATTTTCTTTCCTGCATATGTTTTTGAGAGTTGAAGAGATGTCTGTGGTGATTTCTGTCTGTCTTTCCAATGCATGGGAAGATTGAAGCTTTGCAAAACTTGAGGAGCGGCAAGGATAGACTGACGGACAGACTATGCAGTCTTAAAGGTGTCTTTACTCAAGCATGCAAGCTGAAAGTAACTACCACATGCATTTCATAGATAAATTGTTCTTTCAGTGTACTTCTATTTTACAATGATAATCATTGAGATATGGTTGCTGAATATGGAACTTTAAAAGACAGTGTTAAATGTATCATTTATTTATAAAATCATCTATCTAACTTCTTAAGGTATGCTTCAAAAACATTTAGGTACTTCTGTGTTGAAGTATGTTGAGAAGAGATTATCTCATGTGAAGTAAAAGGTTTTGTAGTAAATTTATTAGAAAGCACGAAAAGGACTTGTGTAGCATGCAAGACATAATTGAAAATGTATTTTATCCTGGTTCAACCAGAAGAATTCCACAAATGAAATCTTTGCATTGAATTTAAATTGATTAAAAACCATGGACTTAATCCAAAATCCACTGCTGTTTAGGAACAGACTCCTGGTGACTTAAACAGGACTTAAACTGAAAAATCAGAAAAAGATTTAATATTTTAAATAATCCAGACAGAAATAAGAAAAAGCTTTCTAATATTGTCTTGATCCATAGCTGCCTACATTGTCAATAAAAGGATTTAATTCTTCAGAAAAGCTGCTGACTTTTGAATGAGAAATCAAATTCCTCTTATTGGACTGGAAGTTATAGCCTTTCAGTTGGAAAGGCTTTCATGGTGCCTCGTAGAAATTGCAGTTATGCAGGTATTGATACTTCCAGTCCTCTAGTCCAGATGTATCATATGTTCTTTTTCAAAACATTTTTTCTCCTTTTTATGGAAGAAACATGATATATCCTTTAAGTCTTATTACGCTGGGAACTGAGAGTGGCAGAAAGGTCAGAGCTGCATAGAAGACATAGTTGCAAAAGAGACTTTTGCTCTTGTAAACACTGCAGTGGTAATATGTAGGGAAAGTATTACAAGCCAAAAGCTTTTAATTTCTAGAGAGTATGAGGATACAGGAAGGAAAATCTGTTAGTGAAGGGATTGGAGACATTTACTAGTGGTGCTCATTGGTTGTTTTTTAATGCAGAAATTCATTTTTTACTGGAAATTGGATTTACAAGAGTTGGATGAAAATAACAGAACAATTGGATGAAAAGATGTGTAATGTTCATACATCTAATTTCTTAATACTGTTAGAGCTGTGAGAGTGCTCCATTCTTTCTTTATTTAATGTTTAGCTGATTGTGACCATCGTAGATCTGTAGGACTGCCAGAATACCAAATAGGGAAAGGAAGTTAAATGTGAAAACAACTTTATTTTTTCTTTCTGAGTTACAAGCTGTTCCTGGAATATTATTTGTCATGTTTATAGTGTAGGAAGCCTCCAGATTCTTACATTCTTCAAATATGGTCATGCTCAATGTTTATCATACTCAATGCTTATTAATGAATTTGTGTAGAAATTAGTTATCTAGTCTCTGTTGATGAGCTACTCTCAAATCTAATCACTGTAGAGAAACTGTAAGTGGCAAGGAGTGCTTTCTTCCCACTTGCTCCAAAGGCCAAAAGCCAGCATACTGAATCATGTTCTTTCTCCATCAACTAGCCCAAGAGGCAAGGAGCAATGAGGAAGGAAGAGAGGGAAAAAACAGTCTTTTTTTCCAGCCAGCACTTACTACCTAGTGCTTAGTATAAAGTATTTCTAAAATGAGGCAATAAAAATTGTGTTAATTTGTAGACTGGTTCTATATCCCGTGGGGTACATTGGTTCTTGTAACATCAAGCTACTCATAAAACATATATATATTTTTTACTGTGTCTTTAAGCACTTTGTTCAATTAGCATTCAGAACTGAGCTAAATTACTGCCCTTTAGTATATCCTAAATCATCCATAAGCAGATTACATTATCAGCTCACTGTTTTCTTATTGCACAGAAGCTGGACAAATATTCCCCAGCAGATTTAATGTGAATATTTAATTGGCTTTAGGGATAAAAGTTTCCCTGTTTTAAAGCAGAAATCCTTTACTGAACCAATATGTTGAGGCAGATTATTTTGTTGCTGGATAAAACAGGGAGGGGGGGAAATATTCCTTAAACTTTTTGCACCAAAACTTTGGGAGCCCTGTGGTTTGCATTTGTCTTGGGCTCTAGCTTTAGCCTATACTGCAAGGAGATTTTGAAGCAAAGGTACTGTTTTCCCTCAATTGTCTATTACTGAAACTACCACAAAAGCCCCAGCGCTTAGTAGCACACTTTGCATCTTCGTATTCTGTATACACTTGACCTTTCTTAGTCCTCAAATGAAGAAATGAATGCACTCAGGAAGAAGCAGGAAATGTAGTAACTTTAAAACATCTGCAGGGTTGAATGTCAAAACCACTTCATGGCTTTAGTTCTTCATGTCAGCAAATTATGTTTTTCATCATTTTTAGCATTATTACAGATTTATTTCTCCCCATCACTAAATACCCACAGCAAGGTGGAAGGAATCGGATCAAAAAATGCTTAGTACTTCATTTGCCCTTCACGTTTCTTTGGATCAAGGCACTGAGGGGTTCTAAATATTAATTTACTGTATACAACTCTAAACTGTAGGAGTACTGTCTTACGGCAGTCCCAAATTCTGAGTTTATGGTCATTATAACTTATATAGAATTAACTTCTTCCCCACTCTGCTATTTATTCCCCAAATTTGTTTTAGATGTTTAGTTTTAAAAAGACCTCAAAACATTCTTAAATGTTGTGGTTTTTTTAATCAGGATCTAGGATCTTTTTCATCCAAAAGAAGTAATTTTGTATAGTGTCAGATACTCTTAATGTCTTCTCTTGCCACATAAACTATTTCTATTCATTTAAGATTTTTTGCATTTCATTTTAATACATTTCTCTTAACAAATTTCTTAAACACTGTTTTATATCATTGAGAGGAAAATTTGTAATTACAATCGTAAAACAGCCCCATAACTCATAGTTTGTGAGAGCTTATATGAAAAGGATGTAAATGAGAATTCTCTTTTCCTCTTATGGAGCAATTCACTTTATGAATCTCTTTTAAAAGACTTGTTTGTAGAACTTTTATGGGTTTTTCTCTTGGAAAATCTTGCACCATGCTCCTTTCTTGTCTGGTATATTCTAGGATGAGCAGTACTTTTTTCCTTGATAATTGGTGCTCAACAGTAGCTGCCATTTACAGAATCACAGAGAATCACAGAATGACCTAGGTTGGAATGACTTCAAAGATCACGAAGCTCCAGCCCCCTTGCCTGGCAGGGCCACCAAACTTCCACCTATACTAGATCAGGTTGCCCAGGGCCCCATCCAGCCTGGCCTTGAAAACCTCCAGGGACAGGGCATCCACAATGTCCCTGGGCAGCCTGTTCCAGGACCTCACCACTCTCCTGGTAAAGAACTTCCCCCTAACAGCCAACCTAAATCTTCCCTCTTTCAACTTAAAACCATTTCCCCTTGTCCTGCTATTATCGGCCCTTTCAAAGAGTTTACTCCCCTCCTGGATATAGGTTCCCTTAAGGTACTGAAAGGCTGCAATGAGGTCACCCTGCAGCCTTCTTTTCTCCTGGCTGAACAAGCCTAGCTTCCTCAGCCTGTCCAGGGGAGGGGTGTAGGGGAGGAGTTCCAGCCCACTGATCATCTTCATGGTCCTCCTCTGGACCTTTTCCAACAGCTCTCTGTCTTTCTTGTACTGAGGGCTCCATACCTGGACACAGTACTCCAGATGGAGCCTCACAAGAGCAGAGTAATTTAATTAGTAAATATTATTTAATCAGTAGTACATCCATTTCCATTGAATGCCCTCTTATGATTGCCCTTAATCTTGCTAAGAGGCATGTAGGTTTCCTGGATTTTTGCTTTCCCTGTCTAAATAGCTTTACCATCCATCATCGTGTGGTTTCTTGTACTCAGAATTGCTTATCTCATTTCCTTCAGAGGAACTGTTTCCTTTGTCTGATGCAATTGATATTTTTTTCCTAATAATATGAGCAAGTAGATGCATTTCAGGTGCTTTTTAAGATTATTTTCAATATTCTTCAATATTATTTTACAAAAAGCACAATATTTTTTCCACCATCTACAGTTGCACAACTTGTCAAACATTTTTCTGAAGGCCAGTATGTTGTGTTCATTTGTTGTACTTCTTTCCAAAGAAATCAATCAACCTTTGTTCTTTTCTATTTAGATTCCCATCTCCTGATATGAAAAAACAAAACAAAACAAAACAAACAAACAAAAAAAAAAAAACAACACAAAACTTCAGCAGCTTGGAGAAACTTTCTGGAGTTGTTCTAAAACAATTTGCTTCATTGATTTTTTTTGTTGTTGTTTCACTACATTTTTTTTTTTGTTGTTGAAAAATAAATAAAAGTCAGATTTTGAACATTTTAATGGTACACTGAATACTGCTCTTCATATTCCTACATTCTTTCTTTTAACTTGATTTTCAAAGCAAAAGCAGCATTTTCTAGAAGATAAGTGGGACTGGTTATGTCTCTGTGGCATGAAAACATCTGCTCCAAATTCAGACGCTTGGAGTTCAAACTGCATGAAAAAAGAGCCATAAGTGTTTTCATAGGGCAGCTCAGTATTTACTAGTTTTTGACGTCTCGGTCTTTGAAAATTGCTGGGAGTGCGTGCAGACATAGTTTAATTAGTTTGAAGTCAAAGTACAATTGAAACTGAAGGAACTGATGTTTCATCAAACATTGCAAATACAAGGCATATTTTTCTTACTTAGAAAAGAGAAAATATCACAGTACTGGAAATATAATGGCTTCATCGTATTAAGAACTTACCCAAACTGTAGAGGAACCACAATCTTGAGTCCAATTAAGATTTTCAAAACCTAGAACAGCAAAGGTCCAGGATCAAATACTGAGTAAGAATTTTCCCAGTAATTCAGTGCTTAAATAAATAAATAGACAGACCTCTTATACAAGATTTAAAAAAGCTGAACTCTTAACACCTAACAGTATGGCACACCTGCACTCACTGTGTGCTATTTGCAATGTGTTTGCAGACTGTTTCCCAACAGAGAACAATCTCCAACTAGCGAAAAACACAGACATGATGACACTCAGAAAAAGGATACAAAGGCCATAGGAGACCAGGCTGTGAAACATCCACAGGGATTCATTCAGAGTAATCTGAATCCATAACTCCTCCCTTGCAATGAGCAGGTCTTGAAGTGAGAAAAAATCATCACACCTTTCTAATTAGTTGTGATTATTTAGATTTTCCCACACAAGTCTAATAATTAAAAATGCTGAATACACAGCCATCTACTCAGACACTCATTTCATGTTCTTAGACCTTTGCGATTGTTTACTGAGCATGTTTATATCTGCAATGGGCTAGGAGCATACTTGCAAATGATTGCTGTCTCTAAGCTCATGAATGGAAGTCATTAGGCTATAATAGGCTGATTACCTGTTTGTTTGTCAGTGAATCCATCCTTTGACTTCCGAGGTCAAATAGATTAACCAAATTGGAAACGTGCTTCAGGGGTGGGTTTGAAACAAAATTAAGAATATAGAAATATGTGGAGTCTCCTTCTCTGGACATATTAAAGACCAACCTGGATTATTTACATTGAGACCTACTGTAGGGATCTGCTTTAGCAAGGTTTTGATCTCCAGAGGTCCCTTCAAACTATTAGCACTTTTTGAAACAAAGAAATTTCTGCAAAGTACTCTTAGAGTAACAAAAGCATACCTGAGAAGCTGCATTTAGAGAATAAGCACAACTGATGCACTTGAAAACTCTATTAAAAAGCCATCCATTTTTTCCTAAATTGTATCGAATTAACTCATTTGTTTTGTACTCTTTGCAGCATATTTAAGCACGATAGGAAAGTCAGTCTTTAAACTGTAATGGCACAACATTTTCAAACATGAAAGGTCATTCGATGCAGCTGACTGATCAGTTGCATCACTGATTGAAGTTTCTTTCTTTAAGTTCATGCTAAATGGCTTTGTGGTCGTATGCAGAGTAATCACAAGTGTGACCTTAGCTGCAGCCTCCTGCATGCACAGAGGCATTTCAGTGCCCAGCAGTAAAAGGTACACTGGAGACTGCCAAGCCCCTTGTTCTCTGTCATAAAATGAATCACTTCAGTAAATAGTGTTCTGCTGAAATTCAGTGAGGAAAAGAAAACTTGATGTCACTGTAATAGCTCTAGAGGGCAGATTCAATTGTCCCTGCACAAATGTAAGTAGTGGCAGGCTGAGCAGGAAATGGTTTGATGAACAGATCATTTGAAGTGGAAAAGGCACAGTGACTTATTCAGTGCTTCATGTAGCACAAACAATATTGGTGGCGATGGATGTGTTACAGTAAAGCAGGGCAGAACCTGCAGGAGAGACCTTTTGTCCAATGTATTTTTCTGTAGCATCTAGTTCTTCAGGCTGTTCAGTAGAACACTGACTTTGTCAATAACATATTATAGACTTCCTGGAGAGGGAGTGCAAGGGCAAAAGGAATGGAGACAAGGAATTGTATTTAAATGTAGGTGTAGGAAACAGCAGTATATTTCTCAAGTAATTCACTGTCAGGAAGTACTAGAAGTGATAGACATCTAATTCTCCACTTTGTGTTCTTTAATTGTCTTGCTTCTGTATCACTCCACAGTTTCAGCTGGTGCTTCCTCACCTTGTCACCGTTATGATCACCACAATCACCAGTGGTTTTTTTTTTTCCAGTTTGAGAATGGTGCCTAATCACATAGAGGAGTTTGGAATTATAGACTACCTTGGGAAATTCTAAATTTGCTATTTTCTTTTGTCCAAAGTGTTCAAGAAAAATTAGGCTGGTTGTGAGAGACAAATGTACTTCAACTAGAATAACATGCCATTTAGTTTCAAACATTTAACTAAGTAATTCAATTGTGTAAATGGGATAAGTGCATTCACGAGGCACTTGTCAATAGACCACAAAGCTTTGACAAAGCATACATAAATACTTCTGACTTGGACATATTATTTATGTTGAAGCACTGTTTTTTGTTTTGTTTTATTTTGGTTTGGTTTTGGTTTTTTTTTGTTTTTTTTTGTTTTTTTTTTTTTTTTTTTTTTTTTTTGTGTGTGTGCTATAGATGTCTGAAGACATCTATAATAAAGAGCAGGACTCCACAGTCGGTTCCATAAAGATCACTGATGGTTAGAAGTTTTTTTTAATATGAATTCAATGATGGAAAATATTTGAACTGTAAAAGGATTTTCTTAAATGAAAGAGCCACAAAATAAACAGAAAAAAAAATGCAAGCTATTGAGCTCCACTGGAGCTGATGCAGCCAGATGCTCGGGCATATGCTGAGTGTGCTGTGAGTCACTGCTAAGCTGGCCAGAGTAGGGAGTAGACGATCACAAAAATGTAAAGAGCAGAAAAAGAAAATTACACAGCGATTCCATATGTAGCATGAGAAGAAATACTGTTCAATTATTTAGTAAGAGCAGACCTGACAGAGGAAGTGAAATCTTTTGTGCTTTTTAAAATACTTGTTGTGTTACTGAGATATATTGCAAATATAAGTATTTTCTTTAATCATGTAAATGTATACCTCATTATCCAGCTACCTAGGATGTAGTATCATCCATCAATTTGGGGAGGCATTATTAGCATTCCCCAAGCAAACAAAATTACATTCTCTAAGAGGCTGGATCCCTGGTGGTCACTGCAAGCTTTCCCAACTCAGCCCTTTGCATTTGCTCACCCTGAAGCTGATGCATATTCACTAGTTCTATTTTTGCTGTTTGCTCTATTTGTTCACCTACATCATTTTCCTCGTTTTTTGTTAGTGATTATAGTGTTCTTTATTTGTTGTGTATTGGGTTTGTTTATTTGGACTAGTGCCTTTCATCTATTTCACCTAGAAACCAAAAATTACATTCTGTTAAATGTTTTATCCTGATTTCTTTATTTTGAGCCAATATTTTAGAATACTTAAATCTCTCAGAGACAGAAAGAGATGGGAGTTTAGCCTCATACAGCTTTCTGATAGCACTAGAAGTACTAGAAATGAGAGGTGGCTGATTGTCCTATTTGTCCAGTACTTTTTGCATTGACATACAAAATACTATTTATTTTTAAATGTTCCTTTAACTTGACACCATCTAGCATTTATAAGAGATCAACTGTTTATGGCTATGGAATTATCTTTATATGATCATGTGAAGAGGAAGAAGACAAAAGCAATTTATATTTTTGCCTTGATTACTACTGGAAAATCCAAGAAAATGAATGAAATATTCTGCAAAAAGGTCTATGTTTTATTTTAATTCAATATTTCTGCACTTGTCACAGTATTTTCATCCACTATTAGTCCAGTTTCAACAGAACCGTGACTAATGGATTAGGTGGTAAATCACTGATGATTTTAAATTAAGGGGATTTAAAGTTCTCAGTGTGCTTGGGTTTCATTTAACTGTAAAAAATTGGAGATGACATTATTATTTGTGAAAGTGGTTAGTAAATTCAGGGGAAAACTAAATGACTTATCTTTATCTAATAAAATTCGTTACTGTAATGTATCCCTGAAATCTGTACTAACAGCATTCCTGCATGTTTCCAATAGTTTCCATGTCAAAACCACAGTAAATTTGTTCAGTGTCGGTGGAAAGCACCATTTGTACCAGAGTCAGGTATTACAACTGGATGAATTTCCTTCCCAAGATGAACAGTGTGAACTATGTGGCCCCTGCTTCCCCTCCTCCCTATAATGTGTGTTCTCCTTTCAAAACTAAAAAGTGATTTTTATTTCTTGGAGGAAACATGAAAAAGCACATTTGTAGAAGTGAAGTGTGGAGAATTTTTTTGTTTAATCACGGCATTTACACTTTTCTCCAGAGTGTTAGTATCACCAACAATGCTACCTCAAGTTTGTGCTCCATAATGAAGTGTTTCCTCAGCACAGAATCATAGAATCAGTGAATGGCTTGGGTTGGAAGGTACCCCAAGGATCATCAAGGGACCCCGCTGCCACAGGCAGGGCTACCAACTTCCAGATCTGGTACTAGACCAGGTTGCCAAGGACCCCAACAGGCTGATTGCTGCATGCACTGAAAAATTAATTTCATTGAAAAATGTGTGTTTCAGATATTATTTTGAATGCCTTCTTTTTCTCAGGCAAATATGTTAATATCTTAGACACTTTATAGGAAATTCCTTGAGCCACTTCCAGACCGATGCTTTTGAAAATTACTGGCCATCACTGCAATTCCCTAAGAATGCAGATTGTATAGGAGTAAGTCATTAATGGTGACATTAGCACACAAGTTTCCCCCCACAAATGCCATTCATTCTCACTTCCAGCCTATAATTTTTTCCTTGCTGATAGGAAAGATCATCCTCTAGGAAATGACATAAATTTCAAAAGATCAAGTTATTGAATTCTCTGGTACAGAGAAAAAAAAAATAATAAATTGAAGTGAGCTATGCCAGATCATCAACACAAGGTTTTCTGTTTTAAACTTTACGCAGCATCAATGTGCAGGTTCTTTTTTAAGAAAAATATTTTAATTGGTTTACTTATGGCAAGCAATAATTATATGTTATTAAGTATTTCCTCAGAGTACACTAGCTCTGTCCTAAAAGTATATTAAAATAGTTAATAGATCATAATAGAGCCTAACCTAATGTATATTAAAATTCTATATAGGCACACAGGGACTGTTCGAATGTCATTCGTATTGGCTATGTGGCAATTAAATGTTTTTTTTTAGATTATCTGCAAATTATAGATTTCTATCCAGTGTACTGGAAAGAACTGAGGGCCAAAATACTGCAGAACAAATGATGAAGTAAATTTGGCCATCTTTGTAGACTGCACATGGAGATATTTACAATCCTATAACTGACTAACCAAAAAAAAAAATCAACAAGATTTTTTCATGATCACAATACTTCACATCTAAACTTATATCATGACATGTTTTGTTACATTTTACTTGATATGTTTTTAGCAAAAGTGTTTTTTGTGTGTGAAGCTTTGCTTTTTTTTTTTTTAATAAATACAGCCTTGCAACATGTGCATGATTGTAGTACATAGTGTAAAATTACTGTAATATTTTCTTCAGGAAATCAGAACAAGATTTAATAAGTATTAAAGATTAAACTAGGAAGTAATACAAAGGCAGGGTGTATATATTTTGCACTTTTACATAATCTTTTATAAGAGAACCTGTTGTCGTACAGTATACTGTAATTTCACTTTCTAGTGATACTCGCTATTGTCACAGTGCTGTCTTCTGATTATGAATAGTTTGTATATGTACACACCTCAGAAGTGATTTCTATAATGGAATCTGTGCTCCCTGTCAATGATACTAACATCAAACTGGAAAAATATTCACCAATTATTTTTTTTACAAATTATGAATGTACAGTGTAAATTAGTAAATCAAATATTGTAGCAACAAAGACATGCACTTTAAAGAAATGTAAAAGTGTTGATCTCCAGAACTGTTATTTTATATAGTTGTTTTTGAATAAATAATTTATTGCTCACCATGGCTTTTTGTCATTTATAAATAAGTAGATGGAATTTGTTATTGGTTACTATAGGTTTCTTATTTTGGCGGGTTTCATGAAACAAAAGTTTTGTAATTGGATCAGTAAAGGACTAAGTCACATCTCTTTTAATTTAATAAATCATCTTTGGCTTTGCCTGGTTTCTTTAATGTAGCATATGTACGATCCTTCCCCTGATCAACAAGAAGGAACTTCCTCCAGCTTCCACCAGCCATGAAGGGCAGTGGAAATCAAGATATGGAGAGAGGGATACATTACAAGGAAGAGTCAGATTTTGGCATGGTCTATAAGAATCTGATGCTGCCTTAGTGGGAGTCAGCCCTTAAATGAGGTCTCAGAGGGGATGGAGTCGAGCTCCACCCCTTCCGGGAGCACAGCTACATCACTCTCACCTGTGCTCCCACAGCTGACCCCACACTTGCCTCATCTGATTAATCAGAGGTTCAGGCTGTGATTACCAATCTCCCATACACTTAGTTTTATGTTTAAATAAAAATAAAAATATTAAAAGAAGTTTTGTTGCTTATATACATTAACTATATTGTCTATTCTTTGTGCAGCCCAAGACCATTTCTATTCACTAATTTTGGCCCAGGCAAGGCAAAGTTTGGACATCTGTGGTTTAAACATACAGTTGAGATTTGCTGAGATATCATGACCACAATATATATTGTATTTTTTTAGTGCAAGGTTAGCAGTGAATTTCTGAACCCAGTGGTACTAAACTGCAAGAGGTCAACAGCTTTCAAATATTAGCAGAATTCTCATTTGTAATGAGAGATTTCTTGTATACTGATGCTTGATGTCCTAACAGATGAAAAATATAGCACACATCCAACAAAAAGAAAACTATACTGAAAATATTCAAAGCATTAAAATCACTGTTGACACTATGGAGCAGATTTTTGAGGGAAAAAAAGAAAAAAAGAAAAAAAAAAAAAGACTTCAGAAGTGTTTTATAAACATTTTTTTTTTCTACTCTTACCACCGTACAGGTGATATTAATATTGTTAACAATGGAATCATTGACCTTTTGTGGTGATTAATTGTAGAAAGACATTCTTCCTGAAGGAAATAACAGCGTTTCATGAAAATAACACATTCCAAACGAAAAATACATATTACATTGAAACTAAAAGGAAAACAGTATGTGATAGTAATGGAAGCAAGCTTTCTTTCTGTGTTAATATCAGTGGCAACCTATATGGAGGTAAGATGTTAAAAATCTGTAAGTCGTGAATTGAAATACCCTAATGTTCCTACCTACCTTCTCTGCTGAGGGCTACTTGCTTGGAAGAGGCACTAAGATACTTGCTTACCACATAGCTCACAGTCTGGATTTCAGCTCCAGTGAGCTCTGAAAGGGGTACCATCAGCATGCCAGGCTTTGAACAGATCACTGCATGAAGCACAGCTAAGGGAGAGCAGGTGGCAAGAGGATGCACATATTTTTTAAGCAACCTCTCTTTGTTGCCTCAACATATTCCCGAGCCCCTGGAAGCTATGTGGTAGCAGACTTCTCCATCTCAAAAGGCAGCACTGGCTTCCTGCTGAAGCACTGTGTAACCCAGCAGTCAGGGCTCTCAGATGGGGAGGTGTAATCCTTAGCTCCATTCAAAAGGAATCACTCATTCTTCATCCAATGGCGCTGTGATGCAAAATGCAGAGCTGCACGGAAGGTCTCATTTACAGGCAGTTTATATTGTGTTTTACTGTGACATATCGACATACTGAACTTTTTCAGCTCCCTGTGGTAGTAAATTTTGCTTCTCGTGGCAATAGATGTAATTGTTTTGCACTAAATTATATTAACTATTTAAGCTGCTTAGTTTTCTTTCATTCTTGGAACATTAGATCTGAATTATTTTCTGCCATTCACAGTCCAAAAGAGAAGAAACTTCCTGCTGATTGGAAAAAAAAAATATATATATATATTTATTTAAACTGCAGCCAAAGTGTTTAGACAGTGGCTAATTTCAAAGTAATAACATTTATTCTTTTCTTAGGTTTTTTAATACTGGTTGTTGCTGGTTTTAAACTCCCTTCGGGGGAGCTATTTTCTGATTTTCTCCACAGTTCATTTCTCTGAAGGTAGGTCAAAGACAGTCTTCGCAGCAGTACATGAAATGAACTCAGAACTAATAGTATCACAGTAGGCAGAGAAATGGGGTAGATTAGTTTTTAACTAACTTAAGAGAAGCTTTTTTTGTTTTTGTTTTTGTTTATTTTTTCCTTAAAGCTGTGCTTTGGTTTTCCCATGCAGCCTTATTTAATGATGCAGCTTTAGTACATCCAAAGAAGAAACTTAACAAGACTATATTAAAAGTAGAGCTAGAAGAGTTTAAGACTACTTGTTTAGTATCTGTACTATCTGTGAAACTCCCATTGCCTGAAATACTTATTGCCTCCTGTAGTGGAAATACTATGTCACAGCCTGAACCAGTGATTGAGCACCTGGTGGGAAAGCAGGGCCAACCCAGGGGAGCTTAGGTGCATGCAGTGCAGCTGAGTGACCAGAAGAGGTGGAGCCAGGATCGACCCTTTCACAGATCTCATTTAAGGGTTGGCAGTGGAGGTGAAAGTATCTCTTGCTGGAGATTCCTACTTGTCTGAGTTCTTCTTGAGGTAAGTAGCTCTTTTCCTTCATTTGCGTGGTTGCTGCACTTGGGCTTGTTCTTGTTTGTTGCAGCCAAAGACTTTGCCACCTTATTATTATCATCACAATCCTTTTCATCCCATTATTGAGTTACACCTACTCAGCGTGGAGATAACAGATCTTAACTGAGGACCTGTGACAAGCACAGGTTTGAAGAATAATTGTTTTGTGGTCTCATACTGGGTAGTTTCCAGTTCAGCAGTAGCTCTGGGTTGTTTCTGCAGATCTACACCAGTCTGTGTTAGTAGGAAGTATTACCTAATCCAAGGACTCTACCTTAAGAGTTTTTTTTATGTTGTTGTTGTTTGTTTGTTTGTTTGTTTTTTCTAACTAGCATAAAGCATTACCTCTTCATATTTTTTAAAGCATTCCTGTTTGATCTAAAGTCATGGTGGAAATCAGAATGGGTAAGTGATAGTTAAAGGAGACATAGGACAAAATGAGCAAAGTAAGGGAAAAGAATATGAGGGAAAATAGAAAGGAGCTAAAATCAGAATCGGTCAAGGATTTGGACATGAGAAAGGATTGGAAAAGTAGGAATAGATGTGTGGGGTCAGCAAAAGAGATCTAAGGGCAATGATAGGGGTAAAAATGAAGGGAGGCCTGACAGGAGAGTGTCCTGCCCCAGAAGGGTGGCAAATGTCTGTGCCTTTGACTGAGAGTGAGAACAGTGCCTAAAGCATTGGCCAGTGTGAAGAACACAGAGTCAAGTCAAAGAGAAACTTCAGGTGATAAGTGAGCTAGAGTTAACACAAGTGGGGGGAAAACTTCCCCCCCCCCCCCGCCCCCCCAAACTTGCACATTGGATATATAGGCCCATGGCATTCTAGAGACAAAGTAGTTTATGTGTAGATATAAAAGTTGTACATGCTGGAATATTCATAGCTTCGTGAGTGTCTCCTTCCTGGCTCTTAGGGAAACTTTCCTGTCTGCTGTCCAGAAACCAAGATGAAGCATCTGTTAAACCATTACCAGACCTGGCACATACACTATTTTCAAAAGAATGTTATGGCACAAGCAGTGGAGTGCAAAAGTCATCATGAACTCCGTTTCCCGTGGGGCTCTTGCCATCTGCTTGCTAGTTATATGTACCACAGTCTATCTGTTGTACAGGAAACAAACAGTGCTTCTGGCAGCTTTCTTCTGCCATATAATTACTGCTACTGGCACAGGCAGACTTCCAGGAACGTTATGCCTTTTCCTGCCCATTACTACTGCCACTTTTCATGTGTTCACACTTTAAAAGATAAACTTTCTGCCTCTGCTACCTTCTACCATCCTTTAATCTGTTTGTTTCTGCCTTTCCCAGCCTGTGTTAATATCTCTATCTGTCAGAGAAAGTACATCACATTACCCAAGATGAGTTTCCTGTGCTGCAACAAATTTGCTCATATTCATATAGTGATATAAAAGTGGAGTACTTTGCATCTGACAAAATGATGGTAACCTTGAATAAAAATCAACTTCTTGATAAGGCAGATATATTCACTGTTTCGGTGAATAAAGCTGTTTGTCTCAGAGATCTTGAGGAGACAGGTAATTCAGGGCAATCTGGGCATGCTCCTCCGGTGGCTAATTCTCTGGGAAATAGGAGATCTACACTCCTAAGCATCTTCCTTTCTTCTCAAATGCTTTTCCCTCTGCATGAGTATCTCCAAATACCTGTCTGTTGGGGGCCATGACTACTGTGTTTATCTGTTACAACTAGATTTGAGAATAAATAACTTGTGAGAATGTGCGTTTCTTCACCCAGGGCATAGGTTATTAGGACCCTGCATTCTAATGGTGGATCTGCATGGGCATGAAAATGTGATGACTTTTTTTTTAATTTAATTGATGTAAATTCAAGTACTTACATGCTGCCATGGTTATTGAGTAACAATGCTCAGCAGCTGAACAGAAATAGAGGATCGAAATTTCTGTGTGTTAGGGGAAATAGAGGTGACATCATTTTTAGGCTTATATGTTTTGAGGAACATATAGCATTTCATTTTAAGTTTATAAACATATCTGCATGAAGTTTATAAACATATCTGTTTGAGTTATGCACAGGACTTCAGGCTCTGCTTAATGTTTTCTCCCTTGTCTGCAGAAGAGTGACTTCTTGTTCATGGTTCTTCGAAGGTACTTCATTATCTTTGTCACATCACCAACCGTTTCCTGGTTCTATCATGTGGTGTGTCCTTATTTATGGCTGAATACCCAACCAGAACAGATTAATCATGTACTCCCATTAGAGTTCTGAAAAGCTCATTTTTTATTTAGAGGGCATCAGGAAAGCCTAGGAATGTTATAATGGTATATTCCACCTCAAAGGGAGGAGCCTGAGATACTTCTGTCTTCTGTGGCATTCAATCATTCTGAGAAACTGAATAATGAGATTGATTGATTCCCAACTGTTTTCCTTATTGAAGATCCTTTTCTTACTTCAATGCTAGTAGATTAAACTTTAGCAGTTAATTTTCAGGGGATCTGTGCATCTCTGTGGTATAATTGTGAAAATCATCTCTGATACAGGTTTTCTCACATCTGTTAAAAACAGCCCATTGACATGACTGAGGAATTAGCAGGGTTTATTACAAGCAGTTTATTTACATACATCATGATTAGGGAGTTCCACTAGCACTGGTGAAGGCTATAGTGTCCCAGGTGCATTTGATTTAGTGTACACTATTAGCTTTCAGTTCCAGAGACTCCAGCATTGATGTAAAGCATTGATTAACACATTTAGTTATTTCTGAGGGGCAACTATGGTCCTCTCAGGAGACAAGCAGTACTGCTGTTAAATACAGTTCAGCTGACTAGGGCGCAAATTTGCTGTCAGTAGTGAGAGGACAACATTTTGCCTCAAGATTCAATGATACACCAAAAGAAGCACTGGATACATTTTTAAGAAAAAATATTTTCCAACTGTACTACGCATAGAGTGTCCAGGTGGTTTGCATCAGTGTACACATGAGCAGGTATCAGCTAATGTGCCACCTTCTCTCAGATTGCCTGTAATAGATACCTGCCCACATGCCACTATAGACCTTGTGTTAAGCTAGAGGTTAAAATAGAAGGAGTAGCTGGATTTATCAGTCTGTCACAGTGTGTATCATTATTTTTTGTCTTATTTAGGCAAATGAGACCTTAGTGAAAGATGAGTCATTTTATTGTGACTATTTGCATGTAGTCTTACGTGTAGACCTGCATACTCTTATACAAAGACATTGTCTCTCTCATCTCTTCAAATATTTGAACTATCTTTTGTTAAATCTTTGATTGTTTTTTAATATTCATTTAAATATGATGATTTTCATTCTTGTCTTTAGTTAGCATTTCATGCTGAGTGCCCGTTGTCTATCATGTTCATTTTGCCTGTGTATATTTAAACGCAAATATGTGAGTTACAGCATTGCTTGTGTTTTTGTTGTTGGTTTTCATTTTTCTTTCAGTCTGAGACTTTTCTAAAACATAATTTATTAATCCACAGAATACTCTGAACTCAGCAGAGCATTAAAATCAACAGCTCAAGTTCAGTGGAACCTTGACATGACATCAGATAGCCAAGATGTTTATATTACACAGTCATAAGATACACTTGAATACTAAATGTCCCAGAGTGGTGCTGTGTGACCTCTTAATTTGTGGAGTACGTTTAGTTGAACTTCTGCAAGTCATTTACTTTCTTGATTTGTGACACACCAATAAAAAACTGGAGACTGATTCAGAGTCATGCACATTTACTCAAATGAATATGAACTTGGCTGAAAACAGTTTGAGAGTATTTCTTTAGATTTATAGTGTGTTTTTCAATTAATAAAATGTTTTAATAATGTAGGATGTGTCTACTGAACAATCTATTTAATGATCTGGTAGCCATATTGTGAAATAATTTTATTACTACTTTTACTGAGTAAAAATCAATGGCTGTTTCCTTTCAATACCCCTTTCTACAAACTGTTTGACAATTCAATTCCAAGACAGTGCCATGTTTGGGAATCATAGAATCCTACCAGGCAATTCAATAAAGCAGACCAGTAAAAAATGTTTTAAGTGTGATGATGAGTTCAGGCACTGTTATTTCAATTTAATGAAATAGTTTTGCCAATGGATTCTTAATCATAATGTTGATAACACAAACTTGACAGATGCACTGTCTAAGGAAAGGTATCTAGCCAAGCAAAACTGAGGCTTTCTGTACAGTGTGGAGAGAGAATAAGGTTCTTAAGAATAGGATTCACTAATGCCATCATACTGACTCCTGATGCAGCGAATAATAACTGCCAAGAACCATACATATAGCATAAAACAAGTTTAATGGTATAGGATTCTCTCTTCTCTCTCCGAATTACGGTCTTTGTCCAGTCAGGATTCCCCACTCTTCTCCTTTTAATAGATATTTATGTCCTTTACTTGAGCACTTTTGCTACACCATCTCTTTTTGTTATTTTGCATGATGGATACAAAATGAAAGTGTGCTGCCACTGCTAGAATTTTCAGAGTAACTCAGTGTTGAGAGGTAGAAGATGAAAGACATTGGACAAAGTTCCAATTGATATTGACAGATCTTCTGTCATGAGAGATCTATATGTCAAAGCACCTACTAAGACTTCTCTGAATATTTCACTCACTGCAGGGCACTTCAAAGGGAGGACAGGAATACTGCCCAGCTATACACACTTTAAGTACAGCAACAAATCACTTTCAGCACCAGCACTTTCAATTTTCCTTCTGGGATCTTAAATCCTCTTGTGGATTTATCACTAATTACACTAACTGTCATTCACAGGCAAAATACCAAAGCTTGTCTTCTGTAATTGTATTTTATGGTCACTGTTTTTGTCTTCTGAAGATACTTAATTTTTAAGTTACAAAAGATCATGCTATTTACCTTCTTAATATTTGATCAGCTTTATGACAATGATGTATTTACCCACCACCCCGAAATCCAAGCCATCACCTTCATTATATGTTATTTCTGTGGTCTCTGCAAGAAGGCTATTAATTATAAGTTGGAAATCCTGCCATTAACTTTCCCTTAATTCCCTTAAAATGCTATGACTGAAAGAGACTGAATTTTTCAAAATCAATGCTTTTTCAAGATGAAAAATGATTTTTTGTCACATTTTAAAAATAAAAATTTTTGTCATTCATGCCATTTGATTTTAGATTTTGAGCATATATATCTTAAAAAATTGTTCATCTGTTCCACGTGCTTCCACATAACTCATAATTTGCTATTTAGTTGAGGCAGAGTTTTCATACAGTGACATGCAAGGTTGGTGTAAGTTCAGACACAAGGAATACAGTAGAGAAAGCTTAATTTACCTTTGTAGGTTCTTCTTGAAGTCCCAGAGTGGCCTGACGTCAAGATATCAGTGAAACTTGATAAACTCTTCTTGTAATCTACTTTTCTTTCACCTTCTTATTTATTTATTTATTTGGCTTTGTAACACTTTGCTGAATTAGCTGGAATGCGTCTGATTGTTGGTAATTGCAAAATGCTAAGCTAGGAACCTAGGCAAAACTGGTTCTGCTGAGTTCCTTATAGTCATACTTTTTGCCTCTCTTCTGCAAAGTCATTCAAGGAATTTTCATAAGCAGAGGGATCAGAGACTAATTTTTCTATTACAATTTAGACACTCACCTTCACGCCATGCTAGAACCCAAGATAACTACTAAATGCTGAAAAATATTGTTTTCTATTATCAAAAATAGCTTCTGTGGCTGCTCAGATTTATCTTGGAGGTCTCTCATTCTAACCCAACATTTGTAAGGGCTGATAATGTCTGAGAGAGCCTAGTAAAGCTATAGGCTGTTACAGTGCAAATACAGGAATCTTTATAAGGTTAAATAAATGTCTATTTATCTAATTTAATGTTCCCTGTATCAAATATCAGTTGAAATTGCTCAATATTTTGATTATGGAATATTCATTCTAAGTAATGTTGTAAGGCTGCAGAAATTTGTATGTGGGGATAACAACATAAATTCTTTTGCTTAGGGATGTTTTCTTGAACTGAATTTATTTATTAACAGTTCAAGGATTTGACTTTTAGGTCTTTAACTTTTAAGAATGCAAATAGACACAGTGCTGCTCTTCACGTATAAATTCAAATCTCGAAAATATAATAAATTTAATGTGTTAAGACCTTTGTGCTAATGTTCTTAGCTGTTAGGATTCACTGTTGCTTTTTTCAACAGTGGTGCTTAATGTAGGTATTATTTTATACTTGTCTTTCATGTTTGGACAGTCACTGATGGGCTCAGCCACGGTTCAACAGAAAGGTATGACATAGTAATAATGGCTGAAGAAAAGTGAATAATGGAAGATTCAGTATAGGAGGGATTCATTCAGCAGGATATTTATCTAACTAATCTTCACTGACAAGTAGGCAACATATGAATCTTGAATTCAAAAACTGAAGTTGCTCTTAAGCCAATGCGTTCTCTTTTGATGGTGTACAATGACAGGATTCTGAATGAGCTACAGTAAGAGTGAGAATATATGAGAATGTATCTGCTTCTATCTGTGCTGATCCAGAATAATGAAGATTTCTCGTAAAGCTGTGATCAAGACTCAGAGAGCAGAAAATATTTATACTCTTTAAACAATTAGTTATATTACAAACTGTATTTATATTTTCAGCAAAAGAAGCAACATAGGTGTTGCCATTCATGTTTTCCTCCTAGATGAATTTGCTGCTGGTAACAAAATACAGTTCAATACTTACCATTACTTCAAGTGTAACAAATGAGCAAAGGTTGAGGTTCTGATTTAAATGTTAAGGAAAATCTTCTTGAACTCTTCAAGAAAGTTCCAATTTTTTACTGTAACTGCGGAGATAAGCACGCCCATTTTTATGTGTTAAGAAAGTGCCTAAGTTCTCAGAAGTGAAACCCATGGTACTTGTGAAGTATGTGAAAGGAGATAGTTGAAAGCACTTTATTCTATTAGGAGTTCGGAATGTATCTGCTTTTCTCAGTGTTTTGCTGTGCCATGCAAAAAGTCAATCTTGTTTACATTTGCTTATGTAAGGAAAAGGCCCCTATCTAAGTAGCAGAAGCCTACTTATCCAGTAAAGGTCTTTCCCTTTTCCCTCTCCGCTTTCTTTTCACCCAAGTCTACTTATTCATGTAGGGAACAGGATTTAACTTAAGTCTGCCATAATAGCCTTATGTTTTGCCTCCAACCTGTTCCCATGTTCGTGAGTTTTCTTTGGTCATCATATATGATGTACAGAAGTTCTAGGACTCTTCCTGCTACACAGCCTCTGCTTATTATCTCTGACACAGAGTAAAGCACTGATCTTTGGCTCCACCTTGTGATTTCCCTGTAAAGACCAGCAAAAATGAAATGGAAATCTCAATCCTGATTCCAAGGCTGATTTGATCTCTCTGCCTAAATAGGAAATGAAAAACAAACAAAAAAACACCTTAGGTCAAAATATTGACTTCAGAAGAAACAATGGTGTTGAAAAAGTATAAATAAAAAGAAGCAGCCTAAAAAATGTAAAATAAATTACTCAAGAGAGCAATGCAAAGTAAATGGCTATTCAGGAAACTTAGTAGGCAACCTGAGGGCTTTCAGCAGAGGAAATAAAGATCATTTTGTTAAAGAGTCAATACCAGAAAAGATAAAGTAGGACACAGATTTACCTTCTTTTCCAAACTTATTGACAAAATGAACTAATGAAAACTGTACTTCAGTAAATTTCCTCTGCATTTCCTTTAAAAAGAAATCTGAGAAATAACTACAAAGGTAACTGTTTACCTATTAGGGGGGAAAAAAATAAGGAACTAAAGCTCTGACATCAGTTTCTGCACTGTGTGAGGATACTGTGTTGAAAAGAGGATTTTTGAAATCATTTGCACTTTTAAAGCTTGAGTGAGTAGCACTGCATCAAGCGGATAGTGTAGGCTGGGCCCCAGGAAAGTACTTCACTTTAATATTTCAGGAGAGTTACTGCCATCAATAAAGTACAGAACTGTGGAAGATCAGCTGCTCAGCAGACAAAAGGTCAGACTATGAAACTTTTCTTGCCATTTTTCAGAGCAACTTTGTTATATTAACTTGTGGAAAATAAGAGGGGCTTTCACATTGACTTCCTTTGGGTCTACTACCCTGAAGTTGTAGTTGATTTGTTAATTTATTATTTTCTTTATTGATCACAATGTAGCATGTAAAAAATATTGCTTTTTGGATACTTTACATTTGTATTTGCACTGCTGTAAAAACTCAGCAAGCAGCATATTGAAATGGAATATTTGCAATGTGAATGTATTTATTGCACAGCTTTGATATTACATTTATACATGGACAGGACTATAGACAGGTCTGGTAGATGTTATTCTTAGTTTGTCCAGTTTCACTGTCTTGTGTGGAATTCAAAGTTATAATCAAACCATATTAAGACACAGAAGTTCAAAACAAATGGTGAAATATTACTTAACTTCTATTATGTAGGCTAAACATTACTAATAGTGTCAGAAAATATCATGATGTAAAGAAAAGTGTTGTATTACCTTGTGTTAGAAGTTTCCTGAGGGGGAAAAGAATTAATAAAGAATGAAAATATAGAAATGGAAATACAGTTATTTCTAAAAATGAGTATTTTAAATTTCAATAACACACTTAAAAATTTGTCTACAAGTCTAATTTAATAGCAATATTTACTACACACAAGAAATTATTTATAATACGGCTTATAATTATCTATAAAATGAAGGCACATATTTTGTAAACATTTCTCTCTTCTTTCTTCTAGATGAAAGTGTTCATTGTTTTGGGAATTTCAGCAGCTATAGCCTTCACAGCTGTTTTCTTCTCTTCCCTTCAGACTGGCAAAGATGTCCTCTTCGGTAAGTAACAGACTAAATATATTATTTTATTTCATCGAGCAATTTAGCTTAATCTTTTATTTTCTTTTTAATGTGCAAGATATCTGACTTCCATGAGAATTATTCCATGAGCACTTTCTTTTGAAATGCAGCTTCATCACTTGACAATGGAGAACACGACACATGCTGTGTATCTCAGTTATGTATGTATGTATGTATGTCTAAAAGTGATTGAATTTTCTTAGTGGCATCCATATGTCAACTGTAATGTTTAGAAGCATGATGGCTGGATTTCTCTGCCAGCTGGCACACTGCTGCTGTCCCACGAGGCTGCACATCTCCATGGATCTATTCCCATTAGCACCCTCTGGTTACTGCAGGGACTTCAGAGCAACTCAGACTGCAGGAGCACCTATATTCGAATGATAAAATCCCACATTTTTAAGTACCAGAGCTATTTATTTTACATCTGATCAATCTAAATCAGTGAGGTTTGGTAGACTAGTACAATAGATACAATACCGATTTTTGAAAGGATAATTTTCAAGAGGCTGATTTTTACTTTAGTAGAGTAGAGATTGTGAAGAAACAGGATTTTTTCAATATTTATTTGTCAATAATTTTTGCAATATTTACATTGCCTTAACTGTTAGATAAAGTTTGAAAGGGAAAGATCTTAGGAATGTTTTCATCTGAAGTAATTGTAGAATCACAAATAAAATAAAATAAGTAAATACAGTGATATCCAGACTATAAAATAAATAACCCCTGAACCAATATCCAAGACATTGCTTTAGATGGTAAATAGATTTTGGGCTTTCTCTGTGAAACAGGATCAGATTGATTTTTCTATAGTGGATTTTCTGCTTGATGCTCCCATATTAATTGCTGGTAAATGTATAGTTTAAAATGAGGTTACATTTTAAGTTAGTTAACACAAAATGAACATATGAATAAATGGAAAAGAATGAGAGAGAGTGGAATTTAGGCATAGAAGATGGATCTTCTCCTCTGGATTAGAGCCTAAATCAATATGACAAGATGAAAAATACTTAAAGCAAAATATATTTCTCAGAGACAAAACCCTTAAGTATAATTTAAAATCTTGCTGTATCAAATTCTAAAAGTCTGTGTTAACTGTAAAGATCAGTCTCTAATTTTAACTTAGACTTAAAACCATTTTCAGATGTAACATTAAATGAATCATATATGCAGGCTCATGCTACCTGCAACGGGAGCTTGGACTTGTCCTTTCAATCCAAGGACAGCCTTATGCAACATACACATGAAGTCTATAGAGCATAATCCTCACGTAATACCATGTTCTCAGATGGACTTGTAGGTCTGGTACTACACAATGTATGTAGCTGGATTTATGCTGGAAGAAAACAAGGGAAAACCTAACACTTCATACGTGATGGAAGAAGTGATTTACTACTCTTAACTTATTTTTCAGAAAGATCAGAAAACACAGCATTAAACAACAGAGATATGTTTAATGGGGAATGATTGCATATGACAGTATCGCAAACCTATTTTATAAGTGTATTTCAATAAATATCTCTTTTTTTTGTTGTTATGTTGTTTGGTTCTTCTGTTGAGAAGAAAGTGAAGATAACTGCATTACTGAGGCTATTCAGAAGGCTTCTAATCTGGTGGATTATGCTACACAATATGCTCTGAAAAGGTAAAAAATAAAATATAAAGTGAATTTATTCAGCAAAAGGGTTTCCTAATAGAAGTTTAATTAAAATGAAACTATATATTCACCCCAGATAAATCACTGGGTCACTGGACTTTTTAACTTCCCTCGAAATACTGAACATGTGGAGATATAGACTATGAAGTGTCGATGCCTTTATGATAGTAACAGTCACATACTGGCTGAGGTTCGCATCTAGCACAGCTCCTGCTCCAGCAGGGACACCTAGAGTAGCGTGCCACACCAGCAGCACATCCAGGTGCCTTTTTTGGGTATCTCAAACGAGACTCCACAGCTTCTGGGCAGCTTGTGCCAGTGCTCCATCACCATGCAGCACAGAAGTGCTCCTGGTGCTCAGACAGAACCTCCCATGTTCCAGTTTGTGCCCATTGCCTCTCATACTGGGTAGCAATGAAAAGAACCTGGCTCCATTCTACTTTCACTCTCCTTAATGACACTTGCAGACCCCACTTTAAGCCACCTGTTCTCCAGGCTGAGGAGTTCCAGCCTTGCCTCATAGGAAAGATGGTCCAGTAATAATTACAGATATATTACAGAAAAGGTAAACAAGTAAGATCTCTCTCCTCCCTTCCTCTACCCTCTCCTCCTTCACTCTCCTTTTTTCCCCTTTCCTTTCCTGTTTCAACAGCAGCACTTGAAAATTAGATCAGTAATCCAAAGCCTTTAAATAAAGCATTTGATCTGACAGGAAGTGTTTATAATCTTTGGATATTTTTTGGGTAACACTGCTAGTAAAAGCAATGTGTGAGCTGTTTATGTCTTTTGCAGTTTGGGTTTAACCAGCCACAGGGCGAAGGCTTACACTGTCAGCAGAGCATCTAAAGACGTGTATTAGTATCAGCACTTGCCTTCCTGTTTTGCGTCATCAGAAGCACAAGTGTCCTGTGCCAGTGTTAGAAACCTGATGTCCATGAGAATGTAATTTGCTCTTGTGTTAACTGGTGTAGAATAGTAGGACTGTTAAACAGAAGTAAAAACTATTTCTGTTGCATGCTCTTATTTAATTCAGTACCTCGTGGATTTAATCAGCTTATTGAGAGACTTCTTGCTGTTTTAATCCAGGCTGCTATACATGCTCAACACCTGCCTCTAAGACACAAGTCTTTGGCAATTTGCAAAGTACTGAGGACTGAACTATTATCTATTCTCATTATTGTCTTGAGGAGGGGATGTGTTTAACTCCTTAAATTATATAATTCTACATTTTTATATCATATTAATCTAGAACTGCTAGGGTTTTTTCCCTTTGTAACAAAGAATACTGTATACTTGAATTAAAAGCTTTAGTCAGCACAAAGGCTAAAACAAGAAAGAAGTGCTTCTGACTGCATATTTGAAATTCTGGAAGTTATAGAAGTCTCAGCACTGTGAAAACTTATTTTACTTTGGCTTACAAATAATTGAAGGAAGCTACAGTGCAATACAGATGAGCTCTGTGCTATCTTTGAGACTGAAAAGGCAGTTCTGAAAAGAAAAGGCAATATCTTTTTCAGGTTAGAATAGGAAAACTCTTAATCATTCCATGTACAGTAGTCCAACCTGATGTTTGCTGAATTCCTGATCTAGGGGTCTGAGCTACAAGCTGTCTGAGACAAAATAACTGTTTGTTTGTTTTTTTCCTCAGACCTCAGCTTAACCTTGAAATGTGGTTGAACTGGACAAATAGGTTTCCTCATATCAGGTGTTTAATATAATCACTTAGATTCCTCAATTATTCTTTGCTTACCGTGTCTCAGCAGTTTCAAAGGATCTGAACTGTAAAACCCCAAACTTAATATGTTTTACTGTATTTTGTCCCAATCTATGCCAACTCAACTTGATTGTCTATGAGACTATATGCATAATGAACTTCAAAATCATTTTCAGTGTTTTGAATCCATTGTTATAGTTACAGTTGGAGAAACCCACTTGACATCATACTTCAGTTAGTGCCACCCTGGTCTTACAGCAACAGTAGCCATGTACATACATGTTTTGAGAATGAAGATACTCCCTTTATATCCTGCACAATGCTGCTGTTATGGGAGATCAGAACAGCAGCAAATGTCTAAGGCATTTGATCTGGCTTGGAATCTCTAAAAAAAAAAATTACTTTATAAATACATTAATTAAAGATGGAAAGAAATCTCAGAAACTGAATATCAGATGCTGGATGATGATGTATAGCTTGTACTTTGGAGAATTTCTTTTGTGTATATAGATATGCATATATTTTAATGTTGATCTGAACTGAGACTCAGTAACTGAGCATCTGATAAGTATAAATCATCTTCCTTCTAGATATCTCTCATCTTCCAAATTATTATATCACAGGTCATTGTCTTAGCTTCATGCGGCTATTTCTTCTTTACAAATTAAGAATACAATTTATTATTTAATTAGTAACAAGAAACAGCATCTCCTTCCACAATCAGAGCTCATCTCTGGGAGAATGAGTATGAACTGGAAGAGACTAGCATGAATACAATGAATTAGGAGGTGAAGAAAGGGGAGGAAAGAGAAGTTTGACAAACTATTAACCACTGTGATAATTTTACACAATCGATAAGATTAGAAACAAGGTTGAAGAAATTGTATGGGACATACCTTGCCCTTAAGAGTAGTTGGTTTTGTGTTTTTGTTCTAGACAGTTTTTACAGAGGTTGTCATGTAACTCACTGATACAGAAATGTTTACTTGGTCATGCATATGTTTTTTTATGGGAGCCCCAGTTTTTGCATCTTTCTTTTCATGGTTATGGCATCTTTCTTTTCTTCTACCTTACAAGATGTTTCAGGACTTTTAATACTCCAGATTCCCAACAGAATTCCTAATTGTATATCATAAACTTGAAGAATATACTGCTGAGGAGCAGGATAGTTCAGTCTCATAATCAGAAGAGTTCTCATGTTCTTTTTCTGAAAGGACGTGAATAGTTTCTGTGTAAAGGATATCTGAGAAGGTTAAGACTCTTGTATTGTATCCTTAATTGTAAGGTGCATTCAAGATCTAGAAAAGCCTTTGAAGTCACTTGACTCCCACCCAGTAAGCATTTATGAGCATTGATAAGATCCTGTCTCAGTCTTCTCCAGTCTGAACAGTCCCAGGTCCCTCAGCCTTTCTTCATAAGGAAGATGCTCCAGGCCTCTAACAATCTTGTGTCCCTCCACTGGATTCTTTCTAGAATTTCCCTAGTTTCTAGAAATTTACCTAGTTTGGAACTAGGTAATATTTACAGTTCCTTCCAACCCAAACCATTCTGTGATTCTATAATTCTGTTTTTCTTATATTTAAGTTCAAAAGATGTTGTCTAATGCAACATGAGCTGCTTAAAGTTAAAGGTAAGATCGTACTGGTTAAGTAACGTATTATCATGGAGTTATATAATTAACTCCTGCTAAACTAATGCTGAAACTCCATATACAGCTAATCACTACAAGGCAAGTATTTGGACCATCTCTGAGACATGTTTGTAATTGTCACCCGCAGACAGCATCTAGACAAGTGTGATTGTTTCCTTGGTGATAGGTCAAGTCAGGAATCTATCTGTAATGACTGAGGTGGTTGATCATATTAAAAGTTACATAAAAATGAAGCCTGTTCACTTAGATGTCTCAGAAGGTGAAGTTGGATGGTGTGATTATTCTGCTTGAGTCTTCTCAGCTACTTTGTGCTGCAGACTTTGTCCACCATAACAGATTTTGTTTCATCCTGACAGCTTCACACAAACTTTAATGCTGTTGTGTGTGCTCAACAGAAGGGCCCTTTCCAGAATTATCCTTGCAAAACAAAGTAAAAATGTAGTTTTCATTTTTGCTTTTCCAGCAAATTCTTTGATTCAAGTACAAGTACACTTATTAATGAGTTCATTGTTTTATTTTCATTATAGAAATATCCAAGCAAAGGGAATAGCAAGTCCTACCTCACTGCTGGCCTTCTCAAAATTTCCTGAACAAGACAGTCAAGATATTTCTCAAGCAGCAGAACGAATGGAAATGTCAATTCAAGTGTTGAAACAAAAAGTTTGCCAGAAATACAAGCGTTCTTTGCATCCAACTGGTAAACAAATCAGTATAAATCCCTGTTGATTTCTTGAATATTGTCTTTTAGATTAAAACTGTACTAGCTTCACTTATTTTTTACTTTAGGCAGATACACATATCTTGTCCCCATCCTGGGGCCAGGATGCTCTCCCTGTTCTTCTTAAAAGCACTCCATGTAGACTCTCTTACATTTTTCTTTACTAAAGAGTTGACTATGTTCCCACAGTTGAGGAGAGCAGCACTTTGCTATTGACTCATGACCATATTGTCTATAAATAGTCTTGCATATACATATTGTTGTAAACTTCTTGTTTATAGTGCAGTATCTTTGGGTTTTGTGCTTCTGTGGCAGAGCTTACAAGCAAAATAATACAATTTCTATCACTCTGTGATGCAGGCACTTTGAAATGTATTACCTCTGGAAATAGACAAACTTACTGATAGCTTATTTAAAGAAAATATTTTCACATTTTCAAAATTAATAATACATTGCAGTTGCAAATTTTATTTCAATTTGTTTATATTTCAGCTGTTTTTATGTTAGATGAAGAAATAAAGGTAGGTAATCAAGAAGGTTCAATGATGTATAATTATCTAAGTAAAGCATTGTTGCTGTTCAAGATTACTTTCAAGATTAATTTCAAGATGAGTCCCTCATGTCAGGAAAGCTAAAAATTCAGATATTTTTTTTTCCTTCAAAATATAATTCCTTCACTTAAAGCAAGGTGGAGATTTATAATCTGTGTTGTCTGTCTTGATATTATACCATGACAATATTATTCAAGATATCGAAGCATTAGAGTGTTGTAGGCAAACAGAAAGATATATTTTTCATTTTTTTTTTTTTTTTCCTCGAGGAAGTGTCTGATGTACTAAATGTATGGGACTTTTGTAGAACTATAAATATTTCTGTTTCTCTATGTGTATATTTATACATTTACAGACTCACAGAGATACAGTGATCTTTCTACTGGTACAGTTTCAGAAGTACTAGTGTTTTCAAGTCACAAAGTCTACAAAACTCATAAATTTACAGAACCAGTGCAATCTGCACAGAAGATGGATAGACCCGATGCATTTTATTTGTTGTGTCAACAGGTAGTTTTCTGTGAAACAAAGAACAAAACATTCTAAAGCAAACATGAATCAAAACCTAAGAAAAACTGATGGTGGGAATTGAATTCAGAGCATGACTTTGAACCTGAACTAACATGTGAATGCATCTGTATCCACAAATTCAACATGGGTAGCTAGGACATAATGCCAACATTATACAGCTGGTCAAGCAGCCCATTCTCTCTCTGCTCTCCCCACTAACTCGCATAGGTTCTAGTTGCTCAGAGGAACATTTTTCAGCTGATTTGATCCTTGAAACTTTTTTCATTTGTTTGTTTCTCGCTTACATTTTTCACTTGATTAATGGACTAAATCAGTTTAGTTTGGGGTTGGATGGGCTAAACTGATAAGAGATGAGACTGGCTGACCTGCAGCAGGCAGTGAGGAGGCAGGGGCAATAGTCACTTGGTGCTTCTACCATTTTTTTTATTTTTTTTTTTTAATCACATGAAGGTTACAGTCAGTTTGAAAGACAAAAGTTTCAGGAAGGATTCTGCTCTTCCTTCATTTTCACCTTTAATTCCAGCACTGTGTGTGAGAGAGGTTGACAGCTCACAGAGTAATACGAGTTTGCACCTCATCAGAAGGACTCTCATGACAGAACTTGCAGTGTAAGAAATGCAGCCTGTTTTTCCCTAGCCCTCAAATTCTGGGCAATAATTCTATTCCTCTCACTCTGCAAGTAGCTATAGATGTATAGCTATCTTAATTTTAATTTTCAGTATCCTTCCCGTCCCATGATTTTGTTCATTGGTATATACATCTGCTCCTGAACATTTTTTTTTACACCTTTGTTTTAAGTATAAGTACTTGCCAAATGATTTGACCACAATGCATGGAAAGAGAAGAGAATGCAGGGGAGAAGATCAAAGGAGAGGAATGAGCAGGTCCACCTCAGGTCTCAGATATGGATAGATGGCTTCCCTCTTATTCTCTACTCATGTGATAATAAAAATAGTCTTCCCCTTCACTTTATATGTCCTCTAAGTCCCTAAGACTACCTACTGCAGCACATCTAACTAATGCTCTTTCCCAGGAAGAAAAGCAAATGCTGTAATTGCTGCTGACAATAATGTCTTTTCTCCCATAGAAGCCGTATGTCAACAGAATATTTGGGTTCTTCCTTACAGATCTTTTATCAGCTGATCTGCTTACTATGATTGCTAACATTTCTGGATGTCTTCCTTATATGCTGCCACCAAAATGTCCAAACAATTGCTTAGCTAATAAGTATCGACTCATCACTGGTGCCTGCAATAATAGGTATGTATGATAAGGATTATGCCCTGAAAAATCTTTCCTCTTTCTTTTGTCTTTTCTCTCTCTCTCTCTCTCTCCCCTTCCTTCTCTCTCTTTAAACTCAATAATTTACCTTTATTTTTCCTAGAAAAACTGGGTGGGTGAGTTCAATCATCTGACATCACTGTCTCTCTAAATGAGATGCCTCTTAGAGCTCCCAAGGGTAAATACTCTTCATTTCAAATTAAGTACACTAATTTTTGCAGAGAGGCTCTACCTCTGAAAGCTTCTAAGATTATGTAAGGAGCTTTAAACATAGGGTGGACTTATTCAGTAGATATAAATTAAACAGACTGAATTCTAACCCAACTTCCATCTTTCATTAAATTAGAACAATACTGAACAGGAAAGAGTTACATCTTCACAATGAACAATAACAAAATCAATTAGATTCTCATTTTTTTTTAATTCTATCACAACCTTAATACTTAGTGAACATACACATAAAAGTTATAGGTGATATATTTAGTTTTATATATCTATTTTTATGAATGTGCTGATTGATTTATCTAAATGTTTATTGTTTACTTACTATCTGCTTCTACCCTAATACAAGTTAGGATTGTTTCCTACAAAACTCACCATAACATACGTAACTATATTTTCAAAATACTTCAATACAATAAGGATGTAAAATGGAGAATAAGAGATCTTTCAAGTATAAGGATGAATTGTATTTATACTTGTTTCAGGTTACCTAGGCTTAAATTCACAAATGGAAAGGCAGGCTGCAATCATACACTACTGCATACCAATGGAAGACCATTAGCATTACACAGGTTAAGGCATTCTGCAATACTGTTACTGAACAGTGGTAACATTCTGCAGTTTTGTTATTCAATCACTCAGTTTAAATGAGATGAATCAGTATTTCTGCATCATCAGTCGTTTGTAAGGAGCTTGCATGTTAAGCTTTTTGTTGAAAGGACACAATCCAATATGCATCAATGTCATAAATCTATCTGGATACACATGAATTCCCCCAGGCACTTGAAGAATTGCTTGGAATCTGAACTAACAGTTAGTATACTATTTGCACTGACAACTCTGTTGGAGCTTGAAAATATTGGCCAAGCAGCCAAATAGAAGCACACAGCTGAAGCTTCTAATACTCAAGCGTTGTTGCTGAGGTCTTTCTCTTAATTTTTGGGGAGAAAAACAGTTGTGAGTATACTAAAACATTGTTTTCTCTGTGGTAACTAGTAATATAATGATTTGTATAGAAGTTTCTAAAATTGGCTGTTTAAAAAAATAATAATAATAAAAATAAAAATAAATGATAATATATTTAAAAGTGAACATGGAATTTCTTAATGCATTCTTTACTTAATCAATTTGTGTATTTTGGACAGATAAGTGCAGTTACAAAATATTTATTCTGCCACCAAAGAATTTATTTTTGCATAAAATTCCTAGAACAAATGCATAACAGAACAATATGAGCATGACTTTCTTTGGAGACTATTGTCATGACATCAAAAAATGAGTGTCATTATCCTCATTCACTAGTAACACATATCAACAAATTTTACTTTTCTGTGTGTCTGAAGGCTTATGTGTGGAGCAAAATAAATGTACAATAGTAATTAAGAAAACTGGAAGATAAGGTACACCCAAGTTGGTTTTGTCTGTTTTCATTTTTATCCCAACTAATTGCATTGATATATCTGTTTTTTTAATGTTTAGGGCATTGAAAGTGATTCAAAGGTAGGGAAATTACAGTACTAAAGAAAGGCATCTCATGGTGCAAATTAATGTTCTCTAATCTTACACTTCTGAGGTACTGATATGTCTACTGAAGGATTTTGTCTTCAGTTGTTCCTAATAGTGAGAGAGAGTACAGGATGACAGGATGGCACTCACAAGTTGTCTCTTTTTCTGGTTTAATGCCAGGAGTTTAGATTACTATATTTCTTTTTTTTTTTTTTTTTTTTTTTCGTGCTTGCTATTTGAGCATCTACAAGGAAACTTATCTGTCAGCTTTTTGTTTCATTTTTGTGCCTTTAATAGTTTTATTGGGCAAGGACCCGATGGTTAGTTTGAAGCTCTAATACTATAGGAATTATGGGTTTGAATATGGTATACCCAGGGTAAAGAATGGCCTGTCCTGACTGAATCCGTTAACTATGAAAAGAAATCGGGGTGTTTCCTTTAGAATGGCTGCTTCACTTACATATAAGCTAGGTGTCATTCAAAAGACATAAATATGGAGAGTAAGCAGTATCTTGAAATTCCAGTTTCCTCCTAAGGGAGTCACAACAATATCCAGACAGTGTAATTCTACTGTTGCACTAGTGAAGGAAAAGTTCCACTTCCCATAAGCAGAATGTATCGTTATCAAATTTGACTACAGTCTGAGCGTATGATATCAAATTCTTATCATTTTGTCTACCCTAGATAAAACATTTATAACTCATGCAAGATTCCAAGACATTAACATGTTTAATAGAATAATAACAAGGCATCTAAGAGGGGTTTTACTGAAGTAGCATTCCAGTGAGCTGCTACAATATAAAAGCAATCAGGAGAAAAATCACAAGTTAAGCAGCAAAATTAACATTTCATTATTTTTAATTGAGTGAAATAGCACTACACTATGTGCAGTATTTTATGCAATTTCAATAAAGACAAATCAACTGTAACTAATTTGAATGCTTTATTGAAACATACTTCAACTTTCAAATGTGAATTATTGTGGATAATTAAGTGCATTACTCTGTCATATCACTTGGCAAATTGAGTCATATCAGCGTGCCAGAGATCAATGGAGGATTAATAAAGTAACTGCTCCCTCTTTAGTACCCAATAGAAATATAAACATATATTATAACATGCTATATTTCTACTGTCAGAGATCACTGCGTACATTTCTAAAACTGTATTTTTTCTTTTATATTTAGCAATTCTTGTATAGTTAGCAATTTCTTATTTATTGCATAGGTCATGCAAAGCAAATCTGCACTAATCCCAAGGTGTGTGCAGACAGGTGTTGATTGGAAAACTGCTGGATGATGTTAACAACTAAATGCACACCAGATCTTAGGCTTGTACGTAGGCATTTCCAAACAATAGATGCAACCAAAAGGAGCTCTGACACTGAATCCAACAGCTTAAGCTATCATTCTCCTTTCATTCTTTCTTCTTAGATCTTGTTAAGTGATCACCTTTGTATGACTAGTACCTTTTTTCTTTTTTTTTTTTCTTTTTTTTTTCTTTTTTCTTTTTTTTTTTTTCTTTTAAGCTTCCTTCACTTTTATAGTAAGGCTCCATCATATTCTCCTAAATCTTGATTCCCAAGCTATTTCTCTAAACAAGCATCTTTTTTAAAAATGTGAAAGCCCTTACCAGTATTTCTGACTCCATAGGAATGTGATTTCATTATCAGCAAGTCACAACATGGCAAGTACTTCAAAGACATCAAAAGGTAACCAACATAAATTAGAAACATGAGTCAGATAGCATGCCTTCTTGTTGAATTGATGCTGGCTTACATGAAGACCAATAACTGATTCCTTTGCTGAGATCATTATATGAACATCTTGTTACAAGGAAATATTGTCCTGTGGTTGACGATTATTTTATATTCAGCATTATTCAGAGGTGAAGGTTCTTTGTGTGCAATTCTTTGTTTTCTTCTTTTTTCCCAGGGAACACACTAGATGGGGAGCATCCAACACAGCCTTGGCTAGATGGCTCCCACCAGCCTATGAAGATGGACTCAGTCAACCTCGAGGATGGGATCCCAGCATTCAATACAATGGAGTCCAGCTACCCCTGGTTAGAAAGTATACCATGTGAAGTATTGGCTGTAAACACACCTGCCACAAAAAGCCTCCATTTATATCAAGAAATCAAACAGCAAGAAAAAGTGGACCATAGAATGAGCAGGCAGGACTCCCTGTGTAGACACAGGGTTGTTATTGCTCAGCCTTGAGAGAAAAGGAATCATAGGGTAGACCTAGACATAGTCCCCTCATGCTGAAGAGGCTGTTACAGAAAGAGGAAGGTACTTTCTTCACAGTGATGCACACTGACAAATCAAGGGCCAGCAGCTACAAGTTGCTCCATATTTTTTTCTTGATATAAGAAAAATGCTTTCCTGTGAGAACTATTAAATGTCACAATAGACTGTCTAGACTGCTTCTAGAGTATCCCTCATAGCAAATATCTAAGAGCCAAGAGCTTGCTGCTCCTGGAGCTTTAAATAGCCTGTTTGTTTCTTGTAGCAGAAAATTGCATCACTTGGTCTCCAGAATTTTGTTACTACATAAAGATGCTGATGATTTTGTGGCTCCTTATTCAGGAAAGGAAGACAAGAATGGCTATTAAATAAATAAACATAATGCATATACAACAATCTATATGTATGTGTACAAATACACAATGTTGTCACCTTGATTAACATACCTTACTTGGAAAATATTATTATCAAACCACAGTTTTATTTTTTAGAAGGTTCAATTTACTAAGCTAAGAAGACTTTGCAGTATTTACAAATATTTACAGCCATTGTGCTTAGAAAATAGCAGGGAGGAAATTCTGAACAAAAAGTATCTGCATAGGGAAATGAGTGAAAATTTCTCCATTGCAGTGTACAATGATTTCAGCTAGGCTTACTATTCCTGCTTTGTCATCATTTCTTGAAACTTGACTTTTAATGGGCTCAAAGTCTTGTTATTTTAACCACCACTTGTTTAATAAGGATGAAGAAGAGAATTTAGTGTTAATGTCACCTGCAACTCATGTTATTAATTAAATAACATGATCTCTAATCTACATAATTTAGTGCTTGGAGAGGAAAATCTGACATTTGCACAACTAAATTTCCAGGCTTTACAAACTGCCTATTTTTAGGTTCATTAGAGTACATTCTTGTGAAGTAAAACATGTTTAAAAACCTTACATAGTTTCATAGAATTTGATCATATCTGACAAGAAAGCTTCTCTGTTACAATTTGAATATATGATAAAACTAGTGCCATAGCTTCCCCACTTATATTATTTCATATTATTTCATCTTATATTATTTCATCTTTTTTTTTTTTTTTTTTTTTTTACTATTGACTAACTATGCATAACCTTTGAAAAGAAACAAATAAATAAAGTGAAGGCCAAGTTGGGTGGTGCAACCTGATCTAGTGATCAGCAATTCTGCCTATGGCAGGGAGTGGGAGCTCAAGGATCTTTAAGATCTCTTGAAACCTAAGATATTTTATAGTTCTATGACTTTATGATTCTTTCAAGGCTGAGGATTATTGTAGAGTGATAGAACAGAACATAGTTGAGAAATTTAACTCCAATTACAAAATCTTCTGAACTGAAAGAAAAAAAACTTTGAGACTTGTGACCATCAAAGTTATTCAAATACTGATATAATGACACGTATTTCTGATGAGTGGCATGTATCTCTACTCTTGACTATTTCAGTATAAAGACTGTTCTTAGCAAGTCCCATGTTGACTCTTGTCCTCACCAATTCTATTTTACTGTATCTGCCTTATGTGTTCATTATATAACCCTCAAATTTATTACACTTTTACTCTGCTACCCTTTCAGTTGCTTGGCTCCTAATTGATGGAATGTTATGCCTCCTGAGGGAGGAATTTGTGAGTGATATCAATATCCTAATCGTATCAAACCGACTGCTGATTTTGCTCCAAAGGCTCCAATGTCAGCTGAGCCTACAGCATTGGTGTTTGCAATTGTTCCGTCAAAGATCATATGTATCTCTGTGCAATTTCCACAGAAGTGATTCAAGAAATACTTAGTAGCTTCTCCCTGCCTGGAATAAGGAAGCAGAGTTTCCAGTTACTATGTATTTGCTGCCATGCCTGTCTTCTGGGCTGCGCAAGGTGCTCTCTTTATACAAAACAGCCCAGAACTGCCGCGCATCCATGCTGATCTGAGATTGCTCAGCAGAATTCATTTGTTAAAGAAAAAGAAAACAGGGAAAAAAAAAAAAAAAATAGGAAGAAAACTTACAGGCAGTATTAGAACAAACAAACAAAAAAACCCACAAGGTTTGCAAAATTATCTGTGAAGGAACAGATCAAAGATAAACAGCTCATTTGGTAAATATGAAGAAAACTTAACTGAAACATCTTAAATCTCCATTGGGCACTGGTGTTTTGTTTTGTTTTGTTTTGTTTTGTTTTTTCACTTCTTTTCTTCAAGTACTCTTCAATATGAAGTATCCCAAGGAGGGGCTGTGGGAGGAGATAGCTTTTAGTACTGTTCATCCTGATTTTAGTGTTTTATCAGATTGTGAGAAGTAAGTACTACTTGACACTCAAGGTAAATTAGTTCTTTTCCCAGGTCCGAGAGGTGACAAGAAAGATAATTCATGCATCGAATGAGGCTGTCACTGAAGACAACCTATATGCTGACATCATTATGGTGTGGGGACAGTATATAGACCATGACATTTCATTCACACCTCAGAGCATAAGTAGAACCAGCTTTTTAACGGGAAAGGAGTGCCAGATGACATGTGAAAGACAAAATCCCTGCTTTCCAATAAAGGTAAGATTTGAAATGAATTTCTTCAAGACAAATTCGAGGCTCTAGACAGGTGAGTAACATAAAATGTATTAGAGATATACATATGCTAAAATAATTGCAAAGGAAATGGATAGATCATCAATAATACAAAAGATGATAGAAGTATTGATATCTAGTTTATCAATCTATCTGTATATCTGTATATCTATATATCATCTTATAACATGAAACAGGTATGGATTTAAATTACTTTACAGAGATAACAAACTACAGCTACAGTACTTAGTACAAATATATTTTTCTACTTCTCAGGTTTATGTTGCAGAGAAACCTTATGTCTCCCCCACTGTTACTGTTTTTATGCATCAACATTCTGAATTCTATCATAGAAAATAGAGAAAGAGATCATAAATAATTCTGTTTTTTAAACTGCTAGCCAGGTAAAGTAAAAGGATTTTACCTTCACTCAGTGCGAGCAAAGATATTTCCAGCAGCTAATGCAAATTTTTGCAGAAAGATATCTTTTCAATGTACATATAAAACAATCTCTGAGGAGTTGCTGAAGCTTACATACATCACATCTTTGCTTTGTATAGATGGAAAATTTGAATTCAAAGCTTGGTAGTGAATTAGAAGGAACATAAATTGGTAGAAATATATAATTTTATCTTGTCAATTAATTTGAAAGTACGGGAATTCTTTCACTCAAAAAAAAAAAAAACATAAAAAAAAAAAAGTGAGTAGCAAAGTCAAAATACATTTTTTGTTTCTCAAAACACAGACCATTACTTTATTCTGCAGAAGGTTACTCTTGCTTACCATAATTCTTGAACTGACACATAAATTTGTGTTCAGAGCAATGTAAATTATGGACCTTAAATGGACCTTAATTACTGATAAGTTTCCTTGTGTGCTGAAGTTTGCATAGGGTGCAAGTTTTAGCAGAGCAGAAAACTCTTTTCCCAATGCAGCTGATGTGTGTACCAGAGTCTCCTTTTGATTTAAGTGCCTCATTCCACTTCAATTAAACACAAAGAAAAATATTCTTCTGACTGCAATGAGAACTGAATTAGGCCCTGTGTTGAAAGGTGGCTCTTCTCCTAGTCAGTGAGATAATCCCTAAGGAGTGCAAAGTGAAATTAATGACTGCCTGCATTTTTACCAGTCAGGTAAATTTATTTTCTCTTAGAGATTTGGACTATTGGAAGTCAACAGTCATAGCTTGAGAGTGTTCAGAAAGAACATAGATGTCTTAAGGAGTCAAATTCTCAGATCATATTTTAAGTATTTAATGTATGAATCTCTGGTTGAGCTGATTTAGCCACAATGACAAAAATGTACCAGTTTCTATCTGCCTCAAATTTCCATCTTTTGGCTAGTATGCGATTTCCTGTCTTTATACTCTTAATTAATAGTCATAGAAATATTCCCATTCCTTTATTAGGATATGCTAGGGCAGAAAGCCCATCCCTGATAAACAGTGCTTCATATGATCTGATGAAGGAGGTAGAGCATGATTCCACTATATGACAGAATAAGGTTACATATTGTATCCCATTAAATATGGTTTGCTTATGATACCATAGATATAAAACTGCAGAAATATTTGAATGACTATGATGCTTGTTTTTCTACATGATATATGTACAAGCAGTGCTGATCTTTAACTTCAGAAAGCCCTCATTCTCATGTGAAGGTAAAAGCCCTCATACTCATAAGAAGTAATTAGTAATTAGACTTTTAAATTGAGAACAGGCTCATACTGTTGTTTATAGTTTGAATCAAACATGAAACACAGGAACAACGGGAGTATAGTCATGGCTTCAAACTAGTTTAAGCTGCCTAGTAATCCCACCAGCTCAAAGAGGAAGCAGTTTAACAGATCTTCTACAAAGGACTCCTAAAGTAATGTTACCCATGTATCAGAAACATTGCAGTATAGGAAGAAGTTGTAAATGTAGGGTGTTGTGAAGGGTTTCATCACTGAGTATGTTTCACCTTCCTGTGAAGACTAATGACATGTACATGTCCTAAATTTAGATTTGAATCTGTCCTAGGAGCTGCTCTTGCTCAGTATTATATAGCCCAGCAGAGGAGTGGAATCATGACAGAACTCATGATCACTTTTGGGATTCAGTGTCTGACAGCCAAAATGGCCATGGGAAACATAAGTAAAGAAATTTGGATGCAATCCTGTTTTAGATAAGTTTCCTGACTTGTGGGTTCATTACTTTCACAGTATCACAGTATCGTGCGAGTTGGAAGGGACCTTAGAGATCATCGAGTCCAGCTCCCAGGATTCGAGCCCCTCTGTGTAGCAGAGCAGCCTTTCTGCCTCTTGCGCCACAGGGGGGATTCAAACCCTGGGCCTCTGGTGTTGCAAGCAGCAACTTATACCACTGCACCACCGGAGGCACACACTATACTTTAGTATAGTTCCATTAATTTTCAGCCTCATTTTGTTCCACTGTTACTCACAGCTTAAAGAGGGGCAGATATGAAGATGGTGGTTCTTTTGCTTTTTTTATATACCAGTATTTTGTGACTATTTTTGTCAAATCTTCAGTAAAGCTAACATCTACCTGTCAAATATTTGGAAAATGGCCATGGTTAGTTTCATACATTCATTTTTTATATGAAGACACTGCAGCTGGTTTCCAAAGGTGTTGAAATGTTTCCAAAGGTGCTGAAATGTATTATCCAACAATGCAAATGCAGAGAATGCTGTTTGCACTCCTCTTGCTGTGTACCTAGAACAGTGGCCCCCAAGGGAAAATTCAAACACATGAGAGGATAAATGTGCTCAGCCATATGGCCATGCCAGGGCTTTCACTTGGGAAGGCAGCTCTTGGTTGTGCAGGTTAGGAAAGATGTCTGGAAAATGTTATGAGACAATGCAGTTCAAATACAGATTGAAATTTTCAAAAGTGCATTAATATTAATGACAAGAATAGGTAAATTATTTACAGGTTAGCAGGAAACATTATGATTTCCTGTTCTGGACATTTCATAATAAAGGCTATAGAGAGTGAATCACTCAGTGCACACTGAGCCTGTACTTATCTTGTGGGACATTATCTGTGTCTCTTTGGAATACCATAGTGTGAACAATAATAACAGTAAACTAGATTTTTTTAAGGCCTGACACATGGAAGTGAGATGCTGAGAATTTGTCATTCTTCCATTGATTATTTTAGGCTAGAGCTGAGATACGGTAAAGCATTAGAAAGACTTTCACAGGAGAACTCTGTCTTTATTCAATATTAATTATGTTGTTAACATTAAGGTAGGCATGGCACACAAATATAATAAGATATGATTCTGAAATGCTTTCATTTGCTTAGTTCCACTACAGAAAAGCTGGAAAAGAGAGAGAAACAAAGAAGTGAAGTGATTTGCAAAAGGTGTCATATAATTTGACAAGTTCCTGTCCTAGCTAAGAACAGATCAGTCTGTGTATTCAACAGCCAGCAGAATGAGTATCTGCCTTTTCTTCTGCATTTCAGAGGTATCAACTACCTGTTAGGTGGGACCACTGACTCTTTTCCAATCTTCGTGTCCAAGATCACACATTTATGTCTTCCTTGAAGACAAACTTTCTTAACCATATGTAAGTTTTCTTTTGCTTAAGAACAAGAAATCTTTTTGATGAGACTATTTGACACAGTTCAAATTCACAGAAAGAAAGGTTTTAATTTAAGTGTGGTCATGGCCTAGACATTGTGGTCTACTGAAACAACTGCAGATTCCTACACACTGAAAAATTTCACTGTAAGCCGATTCTACCATGCATAACTGTTAACATTTAATTGGGTTAAATCAGCATGCAGCTGTACCAGGAAAACTACTGTGGCCAGAGATTGATTTATTTCTGATTTTTTTTCCTAAAGAATCATAGAATTACTCAGGTTGGAAAAGACCTCAGAGATCATCAAGTCCGACTGCAGCCTAACCATAGTACCCTAACTCAAACAACCCTCTGCTAAATCAGATCTTTTTTACATTTGTACAAGGAAAGGAAAAAATGATATGAATTTAGTACTGGAAATAAATAAATAAATAAATAAAAATAAAAATTATTCTATAATCATTTCAGAAGGAAAAAACTTTTTTCTCTGATTATTTCTGATGTAATTTGAATAATAACATAAGGAATCTCTTATTTGCACATTCAGCTGCTGGCTGCATATTGGTTGTCTCATGAAAAGCTAAAAGACTACAGTTTACAGTTCTGCAGTCCCTTAATGCTGATTGCTGCTGTTTTTCTCCACTGGGACACAGAACAGTTTGAACTGAAATTGCAGAGGCAGTTAACTAAAGATTATTCGCTATGAACTTCATTCACTGTTGTTATGTTTTGTTGTGAACCACAACTGCTCAACAACTTAAACACGACTCTTACATTTTTCCCAATGATAGCTGATTCATTCCAGGCTTTCCTCTTAACTAGAAGCAGGAGGCATTCAAATACATGCAGCACTGTGGCTGTCAAGTTCAGGCATTTGTACTGTAAAATGATCTTCCTGCTTACATTACCAACCGAAGAGAAAAAGAAGCCACAAAAATAGCAAGAGACTTACTTGTAGAGAAAAATACTATATGGTAAATCTACAGGAGTAAAGTTACTGACTTTAGCAATCAGTGATGAAAAGAAAAATTATAATAAATTAGACATTTTCCTCAAAAATAACCTACTTCAATTTGTTATTACCTAACATGTAGAAATATTTGTATAAACTCTTCAATGAACAAAACTTTAAAAACATGAAATTCTTTTTCTAATCTAAATGTTTTATTGATATAAATCCCTGCTGCCACGAGTTCTCAGTAGTAAGAAAATTACTTGGTATAATAAGTGAGGTAAAGTTTTTGTTAAATGAAACTCATTTACTCTATTCCAAAGTTGCCTTGATATTTTATTCCCAATTTAATGACTACTGCCTTTGTTTTTAGAAGTACAAAGAAGAAATTATATCATTTTATATATTATTTCTATAACATCTACAGTATTAACTGTATTCTGCCAAGGAGTTTTCAAAAGTGAACAGCAAGATAGTACAATATAAAGGAAAAGGATTTGCTCACTTTTCCACACAAAATATTTATTTACTATTAATCAATTATTTGAAGACATTTTTATTTTTGAATATTGAAGCAACTTTAGTGCTTTCTACATCTTTTTCATGTTGACCAGTTGGTTAAAAAAAATTAAAAAATTAAAAAAATTATATTCCCCAAAACTCAGAATCCTCCATCTGGTAACATTTTTAACTGATATTAATCTTTCTAAAGCTCCTGGAACTAACTCACTGCTAGGACTCATTGTTAATTCACAATGAAAAGCTACTACCATTTACGACTTCTCTGAAAGAGTGGACAGGCAGTGGAATGGGCTGCCCAGGGAGTCAATGACTCCGAAGGTGTTGAAAGAACGTTTGATACATTGTGTTGAAGGACATGGTTTAGTAAGAACTATTGGTGATTGGTGGATGGTTGGACTGGATGATCTTGTAGGTCTTTTCCAACCTTGGTGATTCTGTGATTTGGAAATAATGTATTTTTCAAAAAAAACAAAGTTCGTAATGTCAAATATGCATTTGACAATGAAGATAAATTTCAGTCATTTTGAAAACTGGTGATTTTTTATTTAGATATGAACTCTGTTCTTTGAAATAGAATTGTTCATCTGAGCCTTCCTCCTAAACATCATACGGTGCACATCAAAATTTTCTTCCATTTCTCTCTCCCCCTCCAACATTTCTGCTACAGTTCCTATAGCTGTTAAGCTATTCACATACCTTTCTGTATGTTCACCTCTGGCAAAGCTTCCAGGTGTCTGATTTGGGCTGTATTCTCCCCTCATGCCCTTATTTGTACCACAGGATTCCATTAGATAATTTCCACACATCTATCCCATGCCCTTTACCTGAATTTGGAGTAGCTGATTGAGCAGTAGTCTGAACTAGCCTATATCCATGATGACTAGCCATTCACCTCTTGGCTTTCTGAGGTTCAAAGCTTGGGAGGAATGTAATGAGAATTCTTTGCTTTTTATAAGGACAGTCAAAAAGGTCAGGCTGAATGGGGCTCTAAGCAACGCAATCTAAATGTAGGTGTCCCTCTTCACTGCAGGGGAGTTAGACTGGATGACCCTTAAGCATCTCTTCCAACTCAAAAGTCTCTATAACTCTGTGATTTAAAACTTCTAAGAAAAGCTGTCCCCATAAAATAATGTGGGAGCTGCTTGTCAGACCAGCAGAAGGCAGAGTAAATAATTATGTATGCCTTTTTTAGTTTTGTCACCAGATTAAAATTGAGTATTGAAGCAGTGCTCTATGGGATGCTCCTGCAGACACTGAAACTCTTCATTACTTTTTTATGTACAAATGTAAACCTGCTGTTTCACTTGGTGCTCAGCAGAATGGAATTTGACCAGATGTTTGCATCTCCACTGTGATGCATTTTGTGATGAATTTTAAATGTGAAGATGGGCTAATTCAGGCATAGAAGTATTCAAAAGGTGTTACACTGGTAATTTGATCTAATGGTAGAGTACATGATTTAATTTATTTCTGTCTTTTTCTTCTTTTCAATCTGAGGAGATAGAAGACCATATCTATGAGTTTAGAGAATGTCACATCCTTGCATTAGACCTGAGAAACAACTGAAAATGGAGACCATGGATGGAAATACTTATGATACTTATGCAAAACTTAATTCAACATCTGTGTTGCCTTCAGCTCAGAAATTGCATGTTTTTGTTATACAGGTAACAACCAATGACACATTATCCAAAGGGATGGATTGTCTGCCCTTCTACCGCTCATCTCCTACATGCGGCACTGGTGATCACAGTATTCTATTTGGAAATCTATCAGCTCTAAATCCAAGACAGCAGATCAATGGTTTAACCTCTTTCATTGATGCTTCTACTGTCTATGGAAGCACTTCCACTGTGGAAAATAAGCTGAGGAATTTAACAAGTGAAGAAGGCCTTCTCAGAGTCAACAGTAAACATCATGATAATGGTCAGGAATACCTGCCTTTTACAGACAGGGTTCCATCACCATGTGCACAGGACTCTAACGCAAGTGAAGATGAAAGGATTGAATGCTTTATGGCTGGGGACAGCCGATCAAGCGAGGTCACATCATTAACAGCCATGCACACACTATGGCTGAGAGAACACAACCGTCTGGCCCGGGCCCTCAAAGCCATCAACAGCCACTGGCAAGCTGAAACTGTCTATCAAGAAGCACGGAAAATTGTTGGAGCTCTCCATCAGGTGAACTGCCTATTTGCTTATTGACACATTGCAGTGAATATCCTAGAACAGAATCAATCACAGAACTTCAAATATGTTTCTGTGAGTAGTTTCAGAGATCATGCTGCATACTCTGTGCAAACTCTGTCCTATGCTTCCCTTCTGACATGTTTAAAGTTTGCTCTGTCCCATTCTTCCCCAAATGCAATGTTCTCCCTATTCACACCTCAGATCTTACTGCCCTGATTTTACTGCAATTTCTATTTTTCTTCATATTTCTGCATATTTCTCCGTGTCTATTTTGTCTGTTGAAGTCTAAAGTAGCTCTTTTAGATACATCTCTTTATAGTTTTTGGTAAAGGAAATAATTTGAAAACTATGTCTCTGCATTGATGTGGTGCCCAAAATATTTACTTTCTTATGGTAATTAAATAAACAAGTAGTTGCTCTGTATAAAAATACTTGCTGGATTTCTCAGTACTGTATTAATGAAACTTCAGGCTCTAATCTCCAACTCTTCTCTCACCCCTTCCCTCTGCCCTCTTTCCCCTTTTTCCTTTTTCATTTCCCTTTTCTTTTCCCCTTTTCTTCCTGAAATAGTCATGCAGGCTTGTGCTTTCCGCAAAATTCTCATTCTTCTCCTGCAGAATATAGCATAAATTGAAGCAGTCATGCAAAGGGCTCTGTCAGATAAGCATTCATATCAGGAAGTTCTTCAAGCTCAAGCAACACCTTTTTACCCCCTTTTCCCTCTGTTTTCCCATGTTTGTTCATCCCCAGTCCCTTAACCCCTCCCTTTTTCCACCTTTTTTCCTGTTCCTTAATACCCTAGCATCTCACACGTTTAACAGTCCCCTTAAAACATATCTTGCAAAATTCTACAGAGATTCTTTCTTCCCTGTCTCCCACAGTTAGTGCTATCTCCTCTCAGCCCTCACTCCTTTAGCATGCCTGACATTCAGAGGACAGTTTCTCTCATTGTCTTATCTTTCATCCTTAGGTTTGTGGTCAAAACAGTGTCTTTAGTGGTCTCATGGAATACCTGGTCCCATCAGCCCCTTTTTGATGGCTTGGATAAGCAGGCTATTCTACCTGACATTTCTCCAATTCTGACTGGGGCTTTTGTGTTAATAGAGATTCACCATTACATTATCAGAGCCTGGATAAACTGAAATCTAGTTGACTTTCATATGTTTTCTGATTCATGGAAACAGACATTTTGATATCAAAACGTGACCTTTTTGAAAGCTAATTGAAGAGGGAGTAGAAAAATTTCTCTATTGCAAAAATTTCCTTTATTGTTTCAGAAGTTTTAGTCAAGAGAAAAATGAAATAAAAAATTTTGAATTCATTTAAAAAATATTTTATTTACATTAATCATGTAATCTTCTTTGATGTAAATAGGCTATTTGCATCAAATAATTCCATTGATGAGTCAGAATGGCTGTTAGTATTTGTTAGAATCACAGAATTGTAGAGGTTGGAAGGGACCTCTAGAGATCATCAAGTCCAACCCCCCTGCCAAAGCAGGTTCCCTACACCACATCACACAGGTAGGCGTCCAGGCGGGTCTTGAATATCTCCAGAGAAGGAGACTCCACCACCTTCCTGGGCAGCCTGTTCCAGTGCTCCGTGACCCCCACCATAAAGAAGTTCTTGCACACATTCGTGCGGAACTTCCTATGCTGAAGATGTTGAACAAGACCGGACCCAGTACAGACCCCTGGGGGTCGCCGCTAGTTACAGGCCTCCAGCCGGACACTGCACCACCAATGACAACCCTCTACACTCTGCCAGTCAGCCAATTCTCTACCCACTTCATTGTCCACTCATCTATCCTATACTTCTTCAGCTTTGTTATAAGGAAAAGAAAAAGAAGAAAACTGAAAATCCAAAATAGACCTCTGCATGTTCAACTGTTTCTGAACTATGTCCAGTAATGTTATGACCTGAAAGAAAATTCCTTGTGCAAAGCATTATACAGCATGAACCTAAGATACTCATTATCTCAACCAGTATCACAGAATAATGAGATTTGCTTATGGCTCATTAGAACTGTGTTTCAGTTATATCTGGCTGGTTCAGAGATGGTCATTCAAGGGAGATAATTGCAGTATCTCTATTAATGTGGAATGTTAACCAGCACACTAATGACAACTGTAGTTGAAGTCATCTTGAGATTTCCACTCTAAATTTTGTTTCAGTTGCTATGCATTTCTCAAATTCTCTCTTTTTTGAATGAATAATTTCAAGTGTAATTTTTGCCTGTGGGTGTGTAATTATAGAGAATTGAACAAAAAGCCTTCCTTTCTTTCTAGACTAGGGAGAATTTAAAAATAAAATAAAATAAAGTAAATCTTTCTCTAGACCATGTTTTTCCTCCTAGATATTTTTTATCAGCAAAAATAGCTCTCATGACAGATGTTTAATAATAGAAGTTTCACAAATCTACCATACATAACAACTGCCTGTTGATATCTTGGACAAAACACATTTTTTGTTGCATTGTAGACATGCTTCTTTGATAAGTAGTTGCTTATGTAAGCCAAAACAGTGATTAATTCAATTCTGCTCTTGAATGTGAATGACACAAGCTTAACTCTCCACTATCAACTCTACAATATGCTGTACTAAAAATATATACCCTGACTGAAGAGTGTTTCCCGTTAATAGACATTTTTCACTGTCATCTGCTAAATGAAGTGAAACTATCTCCTTCTTTTAGTTGTTCCTATTTTGTTCTGAGATGTCCAAATGAGAAAAATTACATTACAGAATCACAGGATTATAAGTTGGAAGGACTCCTCCTTTCAAGTTTTTGAAAGACAATAGTTAAAATTCATTCTTCCTTTAAACAAAAAGTGTGGACAAAACAGGAAAAAGTCACTATGTTCTGGAACCACTACTGTCTTTCTATTGCTATTTTGTTGTCCTGGTTTCAGCTGAGACAGAGTTGATTTTTTTCCTTAATAACATCTGGTATGATGCTATGTGTTGGCTTTACGAGAAAAAAGCACTGTTGATAACAGACTGTTTTAGATGTTGCTGTACAAGTGCCAAGGACATTTCAGTTTTACAGGGTCATGAGATGCCCTGTCAGTAAAGGGCTAGTTGGAGGGCACAAGGAGCTGGGAGAAGACAGAACTCAACCGGACAAAGGAATATTCCATACCATATGGCATCATGCAGAAAAACACTTGGCTGGGCTTGGAGACTGGCTGGGCAACAATCAGTGGGTGGTGAGCAACTGCTTGTGCATCACCTGCACATTTATATGATCAAAATTACTGTTGTGCATTTTTTTTCCTTGTCATTTCTGTCTTAGTAAATGGCTTTTATCTCATCCCACAAGATCTGCCTTGTTGGGTTTGTTTTTTTTTTTTCCGATTCTCCCCCATACTCCCTTGGGGAAGGCAGGAGAGTGAGCAAAGAACTGTGTGTGTGGTGCTGAGGTTCCTGCCAGGTTAAACAACAACATTTATGGTTTGAGAATTGAAAATGCATGCATGTGTACCAGTTTTGCTCTGATGTGCCATTGTGACTTGTGAATGTTGAGTGAGGAGATGCTAGTCAAAGAGCAATGCAGGATAAAGATCAATCTGTGTCATGGTTAACCCACGACAATCTGATATAAGCTCTCTTCTAATTACTGTGATTTCAGAGAAGGATCTCTGAAATGATGGTGTTACAGCCAGTAGATCGCAAGTGTAGTTGTCAACTGAATTTAGCTTTCAGTTTTTCACTTCCTTCTATACTTACTTGTGTTTTCTAAGCATCTTGCATTATTACTTCTCTACCATGTACTTATACATGAGCTTAAAATGGGTCTCTTCTGCAGGTGACTTGAATGAAAATTGTTTATGAAATTGGATGATTAGTAACTCCTCTCAGAGTTTAAATTTTATGAAATGATGAATGATAAAAAAGATAAATGATATGTATTATAAAAAAAAAAAAAGTGCTATAGAAAGTATAGTTCATACTATTCACTGAACTACAAAAACATGTTTATTTTTAATTAAAACTTAAACTGTTTTACCATCATTCTTTAGGAAAGTGTTTAGGACTTCAATGTCAGGACTTCATCTGAAAATTTTTGAATATAACCATAAGAATTTCAAACCAACTGTGCATAGCACTTTAAGAGATTACACAGTGTTGCTGTGTTTGATTGTTCTGTACAATTTCTGCAATCTTTCCCAGGCATAGGTGCTCGAGTTAATTGGCTCTTTGCTATCTCAGTGAGATGCTACTTTTTTGCAGTCACCTCTGGCCAATTGCGAAGATTAGTTGTCCTATCAGTCTTACCTTTTTCTTACAGTCATTCATATATTTTTATATTCTCTTTTGCAGAGTTCTTTTTATCTTCCTTTCAATCCATGTTACCTTTACTCGCAACTTTTTCGGAAAATGCTTAAGGGGTTTTGAAAAGTCTGCAGAATCTAATGAGGAAGTGATATGAATTTCTTCATCTTTTGCACCTCATTTGAAATAGCTTTTGACATGAACAAAAAAAAAAAAAAAAAAAAAAAAATCTCAGCAAGAAGTCGAGAGTTTCAATTAACTAGTGTATGGAAGAATTCTGCTGAAGGTGGTCCACCCTAGAGGGAAATTGAGTCAGGATGCTGCCTGCGTTCCTAAAGACAGTTCAGAATCCCTGATACAACTCTGCTTTCTGAATGAGAAGGATAGTACTTTTTACACTAACAGCCTGTTTGACTTCAGATAATGTTGTGTTTGCAGGTCAGGATTTAATGATGCTGTGCCAAATCCGTACAAAACATTTTCTGACAATCTGTTATCATTTAGATTCTGTCTGTATAATTACCAAATATTTGGTTGTATTGCTAGGAAATCAGAATTTTCTTTTCTCAGATGTGACTAAATGAATAATATACAAATACTCTTAATCCCTGTTACTTTCTGACCATATTGGTTATTACAGAATCACAGAATCACAGAATTATAGGGGTTGGAAGGGACCTCTAGAGATCATCGAGTCCAACCCCCCTGCCAAAGCAGGCTCCCTACACCACGTCGCACAGGTAGGCGTCCAGGCGGGTCTTGAATATCTCCAGAGAAGGAGACTCCACCACCTCCCTGGGCAGCCTGTTCCAGTGCTCCGTCACCCTCACCGTAAAGAAGTTCTTGCGCACATTCGTGCGGAACTTCCTATGCTGGAGTTTCAGCCCATTGCCCCTAGTCCTGTCCCCACGCACTACTGAAAAGAGACCAGCCTCGCCACTATAGCTCCCACACCTCAGGTATTTATAAACCTGGATCAAGTCCCCTCTCAGCCTTCTTTTCTCAAGGCTAAACAGACCCAGTTCCCTAAGTCTCTCCTCGTAGGGGAGATGGTCCAGGCCCTTCACCATCTTTGTGGCCCTCCGCTGGACTCTTTCCAAGAGATCCCTGTCTTTTTTGTACTGGGGAGCCCAGAACTGGACACAGTATTCCAGATGAGGCCTCACCAGGGCAGAGTAGAGGGGGAGGATCACCTCCCTTGACCTGCTGGCTACGCTCTTTTTAATGCACCCCAGAATGCCATTGGCCTTTTTGGCTACAAGGGCACACTGCTGGCTCATGGCCAACCTGTCGTCCACCAGGACGCCCAGGTCCCTCTCAGCAGAGCTCCTCTCCAGCAGGTCTTCCCCCAACCTGTACTGGTGTATGCAATTATTTCTACCAAGATGCAAGACTCTACACTTGCTTATGTTAAACCTCATCCGGTTTCTTACTGCCCAGCTCTCCAGCCTGTCCAGGTCTCTCTGAATGGCCGCACAGCCTTCAGGCGTGTCAGCCAATCCTCAATCCTTACAGTACTGAGCATATGGCATCTGTTTAAAAGACAATGGCCATCTTTTTTTTTTCTACTAAATTGTACTTCTGAGGCAATTACAGCCATGAGACAGTCAAAATATTTACATTATTGATTAAAATTAATTTCTTAATGAGGCTTCCCTGTAAATCTGAGCTGATGCTATCATATGTCAGATGTCTCCTAAGAGGAAATTGGATTAGCACTAATATTATAAATGTTACAAGGAGCTGAGATCACTCGGTTGTTGAGCTCAGTCAAGTCAGAGAGCTCTCTTAATTTCTTGTAACATCAGAATAGTTCTATTTATTGTGTTCAACATACATCTTGTATACCATTTACTTACAAGCAAGACATTCCTGTTCCTCTAACAGTTCCTCCAATCAGTTAATTGGTCCTAGCTTCTCCCAAACAACAGTGATAAAGGATGAAAGGTTTCTTCAAAGTAACGGGATTAACAATGCATACCAAAGGAAACTCCTGTCTACCCTTGGACACAGACACTGCTTGCTCTTTGTCTCAGGCTCTGGTCTTCCAGGGCTTCACACTGATAAGGTCTATCAGAGAGTCTGATAAGCTCTTTGGTGACTTGCTCACAGTTACATCTTCTCCCACACTCAGTACCTTGCAGGTTCAGACCCACTACACCCTCATAAAGCTCTTATGTTCTTGCAAACACCTAAACTGAACTTACTGCTCATAAATCAAAATAAGTAATAAATGGTAGCATAGTTCATTGTAGTTTCTTGTAATGCTTTTTCTATAAAGAATTACCACATTCTAACTCTAATTTCATTGACAGATTTTTAGACAAGAATATTTCTTTTCTTTCCACAGAAGAATTTCAATTATTTCAAATCTTTCAAAAATAGTTCTGTCATAGCAGGGAGGAGTTCATGCCAAATAATTTTAAGAATTTTTTTGTTTGTTTGTGACCTATTTATTCCTTCTTATATATATGCCAGTTACAGTGAGTTTATCCTTGTCTTCATGCAGGCAAATTCACTAAGATTGTTCAGAGTCTATATCGAGGATGCTGCATGCTGATGTGTTTTGAATACAGTTCTCTGTCAGATTCCAGATTCTTTTTTTATTTTTATTATTTTAATTTTTCTATATCATCTTAGTCTGCATTGTCTAAAACTTGCTTTTACTTAGTGGAGTCTTATTCAGAAGCTGTAAGTTTCCATCATACATATGTCTTGCCTAGCTGAAAGCAGGCATATTACTCTTTATTACCTTTAGCCTTTTAATTCTTATGTTTTGAAACAACAATTCCTCTTTTGCTGCCAAGGAAATTTGAAATTAAGATCTTGCCCCTGGAGCAAATGAAAATTTTGAATTGACCTTTCAGTTGGGCAATCCAGCCTTAATGAGCTGGTTAGCCTGGGGTTTCATATAAAAAGAGCAAAAAAGAAGAAAAGATTGCCGAATTGCCATATCAGGATGTTTGTCTTGTCAGAGTTGATGTAATCTTATTTAAGGTCTTTGCACAGCTTTTAAGATGTACCTATATCCTTTTCTACTCGTGCTTTTGAGTTTGTGTTACACCTGCCTCATTCATACTTCCAAGTCGCACTTGACCCCAAGTCAAGATGAACCAGTCTTTGAAGTTCTGTATTCCTGCCCTGTGAAATGATAAGACAATTTGCCATATCTTGCCCATAAAGACTAGCTAAATCTAAATTTAGAAAAAAATGTTGCCTTGCAAAATGTTTGTGAATGTAGCAGAAAGGTAACTTCTCAAATGCTAATGTCTGTATTAATTTCCAACAACTATTTGATTTTTGTTTTATGCTGTATTTAGGGAGTTCTAAAAGGACTCCTCACCTATTGTCTTTCAAATATTGTGTTCACTGCATGTCCTAACCTCAAATACCTGCAAACATAAAGATGTTACCCCTGCCTTATGAGAAAAGTGACTGAACTCTTCAGGGGCTTTTTTGCCTCTTTGTGATGCCTAAAATAAAGATGCAAGTTTCTCAGTTCCTAATTTTGTGACAGCTAGCTTTTCAATATCCTCTTCATTAAGCTCAAAGTACATTTTTCTCTGTATTTTCTTGTACACTATATTGAATCTATAGTATATTATATTGAATTCACTGTAGTTTATATTCATCCCTTTGTGCTTTATTGAGTGCAGTGTACTCTTTCACCTATAATGCACTTTCATTTTACTTGGTATGTTAGATCTTATTACATCTTGTGTGTGTGTATGTGTGTGTTTGTGTGTGTGTTTGATAAGTACCCATATACTTTGTCCACGTAATAGTAATATTATTTTGTAATAATATATTACATAAACTTTTGGCAGAAGATGTTTATCATCATTTTCATTTTTTGAGTGTGTTTTTATAAGTCCAAAGACTTTAGCATAAAGTATCTACTAAAGGATTCTCAGAGCCAGTATTTCAAAGTCTGGTCATTTTAAATATTCCGAAAAGAGGATTTTCATCACATATATATGCCTGAAAATAGAATATGTCCATAACAACAGCTATTCATGGGAATTATAGCTTATGCCCAGGTTTAAATCTCAGCAGAGCTCTTGTGAGCTGGATTTACCCTCTTGAACTGGAAGTGAGCAATACTGGTAATCTGCCCAGTATGTTTTTGTCGAGCATTATTGTAGGATGCTAAATGAGCCTGGTTAGTGTACAAGGTACTAAATTTTGCCACTGGTTTTCTCCTGTCATTTTTTTCTAGGCTACACAAAGTACTAACATCTTATTACTTTCAAATTACCACTGCTGTTAGTCATGTTTGGGAACAAATGAGTGATGAAAAAGGCATTCTGTACATGGGAATCATTACCATTCATCTATCAAAACACTGACTGCACTGAGTGATGTTTCTTTTTTTTTTTTCTTTTTTTCTTCAGATTATTACTTTAAGAGATTACATTCCTAAAATCATTGGCCAAGATGCTTTTAATCGATATATTGGCCTTTATAAAGGTTATGATCCCACAGTGAATCCTACAGTTTCTAATGTATTTGCAACAGCTGCTTTTCGTTTTGGGCATGCAACAATCCAACCAATAGTAAGGCGGTTGAATGCACAGTATTTAAACGATCCAGAACTCCCAAATCTTCATTTGCATGAAGTTTTCTTTAGTCCTTGGAGGCTTATTAAAGAAGGTATGTTTTTATTTAAACTGTTTTTTGTTGGTTTGTTTGCTTTTCCCATAAATATAAGTTTAATGTTGCTGGTCTTAAATTAGGAATAAAAACATTTATTTAACTGCACAACTGATTTAGGCTGTTGAACATGTTCCATAGAATTAATACTAACTGAAACAATTATTTTAGGTAAATAGTACTCTTAATAAAATAGATTACTCTCCAGATTGAAACAGACTGATAAACTGACAATAAACTGATCTTTTGTATGCATTTTCTGTGGACAATGTATTATCAGATAGCCAAATTTTGTATCCCAGAGAAGGCAGGTGGAACATTTTCATTGCATTGCCACAATTTCAATCTCAAGTAAATTTTTCCATTTTGCTTTTTATTATTATTATTATTTATTTATTTATTTATTTTAATGTACAAGGCTACATGGCCAATGTTTAAAAACAGAGAAGCATACATGTATTCACATTTGTTGAAAACGTTATATGGTTTATATACATGCTGTAACATATTATTTTTGTGCTTGAAGGAGGCTTGGATCCATTGATAAGGGGTCTTCTTGCACATCCAGCAAAACTGCAGGTGCAAGGTCAACTGATGAATGAAGAGTTAACAGATAAGCTGTTTGTGTTGTCCAATAATGGTTCACTTGATTTAGCATCACTGAACTTACAGCGTGGCCGTGATCATGGACTCCCAGGTCTATTGATTTTCCTTAAATCTTCTTCCAATCACCAGAAGCAAGTTTTACTGGGAGGTGGGGAAGGTTTTTTGCAGTGATGTGAAAGAATTGGGAAAAATAAATAAATATTTTCCAGGGAACTAGGCATGTGCTACAGCAGTCTCCTTAGTGAAGAGCTTTAGGTGCTAATGCAATTCATAGTTGTTTGGGTGTATTTTTTATTATTATTATTATTGTTTGTTTGTTTGTTTGTTTTTCTTGTTGGTTTTTGCCCGGTTCTTCATCCAAATCTTGTATTCCTGGATTTGAAAATCTCCAAATGAAATGAATGCTCCTGCCTGGATTACCTCAAAATATAACCCTTTATTTCATATTTGCATTGCTTAAATATGGGAGAACTTACACTCTTGAATTCCTTCATGAGACTGGTCTTTGTATACCTTGTAGTTGTGGATCCTGGTGTAATTTCTCCAATCATTTTAATCAATAACAGCAGGACTATTTTTAGTAATAACTGTCCATGATTGTAATTAAGGTCATCAGAATCCAGTGCTTTTGAATTAATTAATTTCAAATATCATGCCTAATTGTAATCTAATCTTCCTTTTAATCATCATATTTATAGGTTATAATGACTGGCGAGAATTCTGTGGCTTACCAAAACTGGAAACTCAAACTGACCTGAATGCAATAATAACTAATCAGAAAGTTACTGAAAAAATCATGGAATTGTACCATAACCCTAGTAATATTGATGTTTGGCTTGGTGGTTTAGTGGAAGACTTTCTGCCAGGTGCTAGAACAGGTCCCCTGTTTGCCTGTTTAATTGGAAAGCAAATGAAAGCACTAAGGGATGGTGATCGGTAAGTTTATTCATGATGCTGAATCTTTTGTGTGCCACTCAGCAGCAATTGTCATTTACAGATACATTTGGATACTTCTTTGCATGTGAGGCATTATGATGCTTAAACATACTTTTAATTATGTAAACAAATTATTCACTGCCAATACCTAATTTTTGCATTAGTCTCTTCAGTTTTCTTGGGTTTCACTTCACTTATTCTTCTTTGATCTGTATATAGTCTCAAATTCAGATATAGGGATTGATTCTGTAACACTGAGATGCCCACCTTTGAAATTCTGGAGGGAACTCAAGGTGCCAACAGGAGTTAATTGTGCCAGGAACACATCACCTTATGTGTGAATGGATGTAATGATATGAACTATCCAATCTGTGAGGGAAGCACTAGGCTGAGGATCCTTAACTGAAAGGATCTAAACATTTTACACAGAAAATTCGTAAGAGAGAGGTGGAGAGTTGCAGTTAAGGCTTCCTAGAAAGGTAAATAAAAACACCGGGTACATAGTCTTATGGGTATTGCGAATGCAGAGTGCTTCCAGAACTGCCACATCAGACACATCAGAAGAGGCTGTCTCTTCACCTAGTCCTCTACAACTATTACCATGGTCTGTCTTGTGCTGGTACAATGCTTCATATCAGGAAGGCAGAAGAAATGCTATTTCAGGCTTCAAAAGGGTTTGAGATGCTGCTTTTATTTTTCTTACTTCTGTTCCTGAAGCAATTATAAAACCAACCTTTGTTTTTCATTTTTGTCATATTCTTGTGGCAGCAATTTTGAATCTCATGAGAAGACTAATTTTAAACACCACCTTAGCAGTAGTGTTTAAGTACATCTGGCCCTTATCCTCACCTTTACGCACCCCTCAAAAGTCACTGCTGTGGAAAGAAGCCACTACGTAAATAAGTATCTGAGATGGAATTTAAATTTGAACTTTAAAAAAATGTTAATTAATTACCTCACAGGAAAGAGCAATATTAATCAAAGTTAGTATCTTATTAAGACAAGACATATAGACAATAAACATTTCACTCAGTTGCAACAAAAACATGGTTGTAATTTTTCTGAATTGTAATGGCATACTTAAGTCTATCTGGAGAATTATGATCTACTGAGGCCCTTCCAGGCTTTCTTCTTTTAACCAGTGTTGCATGATACTACTAACATTAATTAAACTTAAGCATAATTGAACATGTTATCTTTAAAGTGAGAAAAGGCTAGTTCTAATAGTAAAAGAGCACCTCAAGTTTATGGAATAAATTTTGTGTCCACTAACTTCAGTGTGAAATGGTGTTCAGTTATTGAGAATATGATATGCAACTATTTAAGAAAGTTAGGAGTGTAGAACATGTTGTAGTTGTCATAGAGCAAGGATAAGAATTAAAAAGTCTCAAATTCATCTCAGTGTCTTGCTGCATAATGTGCTGGATATTGTATCTGCATTAGTAACACCACATGCATGCTAGATAAACCTATTTGTTAGATAAGCCTACATGTTAGTAAGTAGGAATTTCAAAATATCTTTTTGAAGTTGCCAATTTAAGTTCATCAATCAAGACTAAGTAGAATTTTTAATGGACCGAATGCCATCCTCCTAACCTTAAAATCTACTGTCAGTATCTTGATGAAAAAAAGGAGATCTTTCCCAACTGTAATAAACCTAGGCCCTTATGCTGGGTTTGACCTTAGCCTGTCTTGACTTCAGCCAAATCACTTGGAAACAATTATTTTGTTCCATCAGCTGTTACCTTCTTTTCTGTTCTTGCTCTGAATCCTTGTCTGATCTCAGGGTTTGAAATAGCAGCGTGAAGATTCTGTACTTGACTTTACATTCTTAGCACAAGAGGCTTGATCCTCTATTTATATTTTTGTTCTTCTTCCTCTTTTTGTTTTTGTTTTGTTTTGTTTTAAGCTAATCTTGCAAAATTCACCTGTAAAATTTTCACAACTCATTACAGATCTGCTGGAGCAACCTTTGTTAGAGCAGTCATCTAGCTGCTGGGTAGATTAAAAATAATGATCTGCTCAAACTTTCTCAGCAGTGCAGATAAAACTGAATTTTCTGATGAAAGTAGAACAGCTTTTAATGAAAGAGGAAACCGAAGGGTGTAGGGAAGCTGAGTACAAAGCCTTTCATGGCTTTGGTTATAGGAAGGAGTCCAGAAAAAGTCAGTGACATTTCAGAGTGTTCTGAGAAGTTTGGGGATACTGTGTAGGTGGGAAGCAGAAGGGAAATGCTTTTTCTTTTCTCTCCAATCCCCCACTCACTTCTGTACCTCTTATTGTAGTGCTCCTGATTTGTGGAATATTTGACCTATCCTTGGTCATGTAGATTTCAATCTACTCCAACACAGGCAGAGCAGGAGAGTCTGTCTCTTCAGACAGTCCCACTGTAGGTAACTATTTGCTTCTGTCTAGTTCTGGTTCTGCAAATTTCCATATACCCACAATTTATTTAAGTGAGTTTTATGACTGAGTGGCTTCAGACTTCTGAGTAGACTTCCATTAGCAGAAAAGTGAAACTAGTCCTGAAAAGCCTCCCAGGGCACACTAACAGCCTCTACATTTCCCAGAGCACAGAAGGCTTCTCACTTTCATTGAACAGTTACAAGGTGTTTGTATAAATTTAACACATGATACACTGCAGGTTTTGCACAATGTCCTCAGCCAACACTGTGGTTCACTTCTCATCAAAGGAATGTAAGCATTAAAAGTACAGACATCTCCAGAAATCCCAGTGTTTTTCCTCCAGTATTGCAGATGAACAACTCCTATGTTAAATCTGAGACCAACTGGTGATAACATCCATACACTACAGGACCTAGGTCATGTTAGCCCAGATCCTGCCTAGCAATAGGGAAAACTCCATCTGTCCTGAGCACCACTGGGAATTATTTTAGCAATATAGCAGTTCTTAATATGGCTAAATACAGATGTGCTATCAAACTCTACAAAAATATTATTTTCTATTCATTATATCCTTATCTGTAAAACTACAACAAACACAGTCCCTGTGTTCTTTCATAGAGCATCCCTTCCTTTGTTATGAAATTTATATCTTGTTTATCTCTTTTCTTTTTCAGTATTTCCTTTTACTTTCTCACTATGCTTCCTATTAATTTTTATAGTTATTTGTACATGTGCATATACACGCATAAATTGTAGATGTATAATAGATACACCTTTTCACCAACTGATTCTTTCCCTCTACCAGCACATTGCTGGTGTGACCAAAAGGAACAAGAAGCTCCTCTCTCTAATTTGAGATCAAAAACACAATTACTGACAGCATAACTACAACTTCTTAGCAGATGAAAAGCCCCGTGTTTTACAGAGAAGCATTCAGCGGTTACTTCATAGCAACAATTCTGCAATGGCAAGAAGGGTTCAAGTGATATGATGTGTATCTATTATGGCTACTTCTGCAACTCTCCTGTAATTATGTTTAAAACAATTTATGAATGCATAAGAATGCTGGTTTATATAAGATTAAGTATCCAATTCAAATAATTAGCATCAATTTTTATTTTTTTTTTCTCAGTACTTTTGTGGCTACAAGCAACTCAGCACATGTGAATTAATTGTTTTACTTATCTTACTTTAACAAACCACCTGAGGTGATCAGAACCTTCGACTCACAACAGCCTTTGTGTGACTTGTAAGATGGATGTGAGAATCTTCAGATTATGGAATTTCCATTTATTGTTTTTGTATCCATTTAGATTTCGTTATAATTAATTAATTTTTTTATTTTTTTTTATATGTCTTCTTGTGTAGGATACTTTGACAGTAAAATTAATCAGCTCTGTGAATTTAATCATTTAAAAATATTTCTATTAACCTTTCCAGATTTTGGTGGGAAAATGATAGTGTTTTCACTGAAGCTCAAAAGAATGAACTCAAAAAGCACTCATTGTCTCGCGTGATTTGTGACAACACAGGGATTTCTGATGTGCCAGTAGATGCCTTTCAACTTGGAAAGTTTCCACAGGATTTTAAAGATTGTAGTAATATCGATGGAATGAATTTAGAAGCTTGGCAAGAAATCTTTCAGGAAGGTAATTTGGTAATTATATTTTTATTTTATTTTCTGATGAGGGAGAGAGTAACCTGTAGTTGGAGCACTGACTGTGGTTATGCAGGTCTTGATCTGTCATGTAGCTTTAGCATTTCTGTCACTTAGAAATGAGATCTTGATCTTTCTTTCCTTTCTCAATTTCCCCCTCTTTAAAACGATACTGTCTGCCACCTTCATCTTGATAAAACAGATGGCTTAGTGAAATACACAAACATGGTAACTGGGGCAGGAGTTCTTAGAAGCATAGAAAATACACTAAGCAAGATCTCTGTAGACCATGCTGTTTGGAAGTAAAGTTATTTTTACAAGAATTGTAAGACAGACATGAGGAAACCCATATACATTCTTGTCCAAAAATGGACAATAAAATTCTTGATCATCTTAAAGCATGTGAGTAATTTCACTGAAGTTAATTTATAGCAGTAAAGGCAAATAATGTCCATTTTTGAAGGTAAACTGGTAGGTTTTTTAAAATATGATTTATTTTTTTTTTATTTTTAGAAGAAATGTGTGGAACACCAAAGCATGTAGAAAATGGTAATTTTGTTTATTGTTCAGAATTTGGGGAATCTACAGTGACTTATTCTTGTCAACATGGATTTCAGTTACAAGGAGAAGAGCAATTGACCTGCACAAGTAAAGGCTGGAACTGTCAGGCTCCTGTTTGCATAGGTATCTCTCTGGATATAAGCATTTCTAAAAGCTCATCCAACAATGTTTAAGAGAAGTGAACTCCTTTAATTTATTGTCTTGGAATGTATTGTTTAAGTGTCATTTTTCCTTTGTGTTCCTCATAAATGAATGCAGTTTGTGAGAGAAAGATAGTCAGTCTGGTAGGTTTTTAAGTATGATGACAAGATAACACAAAACTTTCTGTGATCTAGAGTTGCTATCTTAACCACTACCTGTGCTTGACAGGGAAATGTCAATTAACAACCAGGAGGAAAAAAAAAAAAAAAAAAAAAAAAAAAGCAAGTCAGTATTATATATTACTCCTTCCTACTTTCAATGTAATAATGAATCAGACTGTTGCTTAAGTCATTTTCCTAAACTGAACAAAGTGAACTCAGCTCTTATAGTTAGTAAAGGTGACAAAGAAATACTGAATACAAGAGAAATTAAGCAATTTAATCATCATTCTATTCCAAATTCCATCCTTCAAATATCAATGAAAAACAACTGAAATCAGTTGGAAGACATTTAATGAACATTTAAAAAAGAATTAATTTCTGATAATTTATTTAGTGTTTATCTTCTCTTCTTTTTGCTCTATTTTTGTAATTGAAAGAAGGGTTGAGAGAAAGTGAACCTGGCAAAAAATTTGTTGCAAGACGTTCCCTCTTCACTGCACTGAGGGATGAATTCTCTCAGTGTTCATATTCCTAATGAGAAGGTTCTTAATGATATATATGTGTGTGCATATTTCTATATGTATACTCAAACTGTTGCATCTCATAAGAATGTGAGAGAAAATCAAACCTGAAAAGGCTGTATTTAGGAATATATTATGGATGGTGTTAAATTACTTTGAATGTAAGGGCTGCAGCTGATCTGCAATAAAGTGTGCTTATCAGTATTTCTGTGATAGCAGAATAAAAAGCTATTGATTCTAATTGCATACCTGGTATATCAAAAGTTAAATGAAATTTGCAGCTCTTTCCTTTATTCATATCCTATTTATTTGCTGAATCCCACACACATAAATACCCTACAAAGAAATAAAGCCATTAAATGAATTATAATAAAATCTTTTCAGTAGAATAATATTCTGGCTACAAACTGAATAACTTACATGAATGAATCATTCCTTGTCCTAGTTTCTTTTAATATGTTCAGAAGTGTAAACAAAAGACTTTATATATGCTATAGGAAAACAAGCTTCTGCATATACTGAATAAGAAATGCATTTATTAAAAGAAAGCCATCAAACCCCACTTATGCAGATGTTACTTCAGTTTTACAGTAGAAAGTACTTTGTCCCATGCATGTCTGTGCAATGTGTTCCCATTCTTTTAAATGTTTAGCAAATTAGGAATAAGTCGAGCAATATAATGAGGAGGATAGAGCTTAGCATTTCTGCAGATGGTTTCAAAATTATATGCTTCTCTCAAAAAGACAGAGTGGCCTGCTGACAAAAGCACAGAAATTTGAGAGCTGTTAATTCCTGCTTACTAACTTTGGCTTCGATAGAAATCATTTCTATTGATTCAGGAAGACATTTAGTGCTAGATTGTGCTACCTTTATAATAAATGCCATCTTACATTGGATAAATAGCTGTGTTTACTTTGCTTTAATAAGGTACCACAGTCTTTGAGCAGTAAGGTAGGCTTGTTAGATTTGACATACACTATTTTGTTGCCATTAAACCAAATAGTTAGTTAAGAGATGAGTATGAGCTGGAATTGAAACACTGAATTACAGTACAGAAAAAGTCTGTTCAGGTTTTTCTTTCCCAGTGATGAAAATGTGGTCTTGAAGGTGTAATAATTACTAAGGACACTTCATCCTGAACAACAGTCTAGTTTACTAATTCACTGAGGCATTATGGGAGATAGTATTTCTTAAGGATTTTTACATCTGTAAATTTAAGATTATTCCTTGTGTGATTACTCTTTTGACTGTCTCAGTTGACAGTTAGCACTGGGCACAGCTGTTGCTTTGTATTAAAATTTAAGAAAGGATCAGGTTTGATCCCATTTTTAGTGACAGATTTCCCCAAGTAGTCTGAGCGACAATGTGAAGCAAAGACAGTAAACCATTTTTACAGGGTTACTTTCTAATACTTATACTGATGGAGAAAAATAAATATATAAATAAAATTTAAAAACAAAACAAAACAAAACAAAAAAACTGTAGGCAGAAGTAGCAGGAAAAGAAAAGAAAAGAAAAGAAAAGAAAAGAAAAGAAAAGAAAAGAAAAGAAAAGAAAAGAAAAGAAAAGAAAAGAAAAGAAAAGAAAAGAAAAGAAAAGAAAAGAAAAGAAAAGAAAAGAAAAGAAAAGAAAAGAAAAGAAAAGAAAAGAAAAGAAACTGTGATAGAGAATGAAAGGAAAAGAATATAACCAAAAAGAGAAGGCTCTAGGCTCAGTGAGTTGTGTATATATGGGCTTGCAGTGTTTCCCAAGGCTAGGAATCCAAGGTGTTGCATTCTGGCAGTTATTGGGCAGCACTGATGGGAAATAATCTAAAACAGTGCTGGATGTTTTTAGGTAATCGAATGAAGTTGTGTAAGCAAATACTACACAGAAGGAAAAGAGATGCAGATATATGTAAAAAGACTTCTTTCTCATTGTGTATTTTCTTTCCTTACTCAATACTAATTCCCCTTTCATTGCATAAGACTGAAAGCAAAAGGACTTGAATGGCCTCAAGGAAAATGCATTTATGTGCATCTTCAAATGGATAAAAATGGATAATTGTTCATCTACTCATCATTACTGCCATTTCACAGAATTTATATACCTTCTAGGAGCAATACTTTTTTCAGTACTATCACAGATATATCCAAATCTAACCTGAATCTTAGACTGTTCAAAATAATGTCTGGAAACGTGTAGAACCATTTCAGTCTTACTATTTTTTTATTACTTTTATGGAGCAGGGTATAAAGTTTATAGAGGAATTGGAAGTCTTAGGACATAAACCCATTCAGCTCAAAAAGTAAAAAGCAAATAATAATTTAAAAAAGGGTAAAAGCAATGAGTATCAGTGTGTAATGCACAAAAATTCACTTATGAATACATGTTGTAGGTGTGTATATGTTATTAATCCTTCTCTAATTTGTAATGATTATTGATCATTGTTTGTTTTGCAGACATCAATGAGTGTGAAAATGAAACTAATCCACCATGCTCTCCAACTGCTAAGTGCATTAACACTAAAGGCAGCTACAAATGTCTCTGTACTGAACCTTACAAGCTGGCAGAAGATGGAAGAACATGCATTGATAGCACTTGTGAACCTACTGTCCATTAAAACTTTCTCAGTTCTTTTTTTTTAACAGTACTGTAAAGATGTTAAAATTGAGATCTCTGGAAGAACAGTGAATATACCTAAAAATTTCTGCAGACACTCTTAGTCATAAATATACCATCAGATTCTGTAAAGTAAATAAATGTACTGGATAAACAACATGGAGAAGGTTGTCATTTTCCATTCTTCACTTATAAAAAAACATTATTTTCTGACAGTGTATATGAAGGGAGATATAATCTCAGTTAGCCTATTTTGCTCTACTTTGTACATTGCAAAACAGTTTACTCTAGCATAAATTGTACGTTTTCTTGTTCTTCATAATTCCAGCACCCCTAGAATACATATTGTGTCTTAAAGTTTCGGTGGGGAGCACTAGAATAGTTGCCCACTGATGCTGATTTATACTTGTTCTGGGGAAAGAGAGACTACATCTGCCAAAAGTTCCATGGAAATCTACAATGCAGACTCAAGTGGTTAAATATTTTCTTTACCAAAGCACTCAAAAGAAGCACAGGAACTTTAAAGTGCTCAAAGCTTACATATTCTGTGCTGTATATTACTAATTATAAATAGATTTGGAATTTCACTGACAACACATACCTTGTTACCTGTTTCAATGAATAAGTGAATTATGATGCTGAACTGAGCTGTCCATCACTGTTATTTGCACAAAAAAAAAAAAAAAAAAAAAAAAAAAAAAAAAAAGATTCTGCAGAAAATTTATCTTCTCACAAACAAACAAAACAAAAAAAAAATAATCAGGAATATGATGAGGCATCATCTGGAGTGTTTTGCTTTCTGTTCTGTAATGTCCAGTACAAGAACAACATGGAGACATGGGGTTAACAAACTAATTCTTCATTTGAGTCCAGTGAAGAGAAATGAAGTTGATTAAGGAAACAGATCATCTTTCACTCAATAGGATGTTAAGAGAGCTCAGACTGTTCAGCCTGAAGAGGACAAGTCTCAAGAAGGCCTTAACAATGTGCGTAGGTTTTTTTTTTAAGTTGAGGAAGGAAAGATAAAGGTTGGATATCAGGGGAAGTTCTTTACAGAGAGAGCGGTGAGGTGCTGGAACAGGCTGCCCAGAGAGGTTGTGGACATCCCTGGAGGTGTTCAAGACCATGTTGGATTGGGCCCTGGGCAGCCTGGTCTAGTATTAGATACAGAGCTTGGTAGCCTTGCATGCGGCAGAGGGGTAAAAGTCTCATGATCCCTGAGGTCCCTTCCAACCCAAGACATTCTGTGATTCTGTGATTTAGATCAGGAAAATAGGCAATGAACAAAACCTGAGAAGGGCTTTCAATCAAGTTATGTTTATTTACCTAGTTTGTTCTAAATCTTTGAGAAAATTGTCAACATAAGTGGTAGTATATTGCAATGCATACTGTCACCATTTTTTCCCCTCTCAATTTAAATATGTCTTTAAAATGTAGCACATATGAGATTCAGTTTTCAAACAGATTTTAAATATTGTTTAATTACTATATACGTTCTCTGTTATGAATTAGGTTCTACAACCATAAGTTTGCTTTTTCCTGTTAATAAAACCAAAATGAGGCCTTGCATTTTTTAACCAACTCTCCCCCTTTCTTGCTTTAGGAGATCAGCTCCCCAGGCGCCCAAGACACAGTGGAAAATTTCTCCTAAAAATACATGCCATGGTGGCAATGTGACCCAACTGTAGTTATGATCCCACAACCCAGTATTGTGAATGTGTTCTTCTATTTCTACGTATTCCAAGCAAAGTTGAGTTCTTGCTTCCTATAAACTGTATCTGCAGTGCTGCAGGCTTCACCTAGAATAAAAAATGTCCTCTCCTTCCTTATTGCTTGACATTATCACAAATGTGGATTAAAAGGGGAAAGGCAGCAGAAACCCGGGCACATCTCATGATATCTCAGCAAGAATGCTTTTCATTTTGGAGTTACACAAGCACAGTATCTTCTTCTGACAAGTAATCAAGACAGGCAGAAAATTTTGTCACTAGCCCATTCTATGCACCCTACTTTATTTTTTGTTCTGAATTTCATGACAGTAGTAGACTGTAACCTTTGGAGAAATGATCTTACCTTTTTGTGTGCTTGTACCGTTATGTTTCAGCATCAAAGCCACATAAATTCTGAAAATAATACTTCTTTAAACTTTTATATAAGTAAATTAAAGGAGAAGATGCAGGATGCTCTAAGGGACTTGTAGCAGGTGCTTTAGCTGACAAATTCTCTTGGTACTCTGAAACACTGTACCCTACAGGAGAAAGAAAATCAGCTGATTTGAAGTGACAAAACCTGTGAGTTTTGACATCTTTGTCAAAGCTATGAGAAAAACCCATTCTCTCTTCAAGAAATTTCTCCTTAAGGAATCTTCTGATTCTGTGCCATTCAGGTCTTTAAAAACAAATCATTTGACCTGCTCTATTTTTTATTTCCCAGTATATGGGTTGATGTCCTTGTAAATACTGAAGTGAAATCTGAGATAAGTACTGAGCTTTTTTTCAGAGGATGATGAAGAGGATGGACTGAAGGAAAGGACTACCCCACTTCAAATTAGGGGTATATTAAACTCAAACTGTTATTTTATTCCACTAAAGATTGAGATGTATGAAAGCAAAATGAATTGCATGACCGTAAGCAGAATTGGAGCTTGTTTTTAAAATGCTTAATAGTTGTTATATTTTTTCCAGATATGTCCTCTCTATTACACTATTGAAATAGAAAATACTAAAACTGAATCATGATGTGAAGTATTCACAGAAGTTGCTTTTTGGCATTGCAGGTTACATATGAAAAATTTGCACATTTATGGTAAGTTAAGAGTGTTGAAAGTGACACAGCTAAATTACCATTTTTATCTATATTTTAAATCTTCTTTGAGGTTTTTTGAGGAAAGCTAATGAAGAAGGACCTTTCTTACTATTATTCTTTCCTTCTTGGCTCACAAACTACAAAATAGCTTGTAATACCCAGTCCAGAATTCTGTTGGTCTTGTGGTTACGGTCTCTGAATATTGAACTTTAAAATGAACCAATGATGTGACTTCCATGTTGGTGGATCACCTTTATTTTACGTGGTGTGCTACACTAGAAGCATACATACCTTCTGAGCTGATGGATGCCCACTCCCAAGACAACAAACCAATTTTACTAGGATACTGATGGCAGATGAAGATGTACTGCATACTCATCACTGCAGGGATGCAAAATCCACCCTCCAGGAAAGCTTTGCCTGCTAATCACACTTTACCTTTTTATAGTTGATGATACTTCTGTTTGCATCAGAAAGACAGCATAGTAGAGTGAAAAAAGTAAAAGATTCTCTGGCACTTGACCTAGCAGAATAGATTTGTTGAACTGGGCTTCTGAATACATACCAGCACAGGCTGAGTGGATATGTAAATTTGGATCCCAAGTCTGTGCACACAGCATGGACAGCCAACCTGCATATAGACTCTGTTAACACAGGCTTAAATTATGAACTTCATGAACTTCAAGGCAACCAAGTCAAGAAAAGCTAAAGGTGTTTAGAGCATTTTCCCAGGGAGATGTTTTAAACTTTACTACATGGTACAGAGCAAACCCTATGATTTTAGATGCTGTGCATTTGCAGAGCAATATTGCCCATCTGTGCAGTGCTTGAATAGGCAGCCAGTGCTCAGATAGGATTGTTATGCTCTTCCTATTCTCCTTTTATATACTTCATACACTAGCTTTTTTTTGTCATATATGGCCTGCAAGGTTCTGTACTACATTTTTATCATGTTGTGAGAGCCCTTCTTTGTTTTCTGGATCAAAGCTTGCTTCATGTGGTATTTCTCACAGATTTATCGAGGAGGCAAGTGATGGGTGCTACCGTGTGACGATCAACATCACTTTGTGGACATTTGAAAGTGCCTCCTTAAGAGCTGTTTGCCTCTGGAAGAGATTGCTCAGGGGTGTTTACTGGCAGAAGTAGTGGCCTGTGTCTAAATAGCTCCAGCTTGGTATGGGAAAATTGGACAATTATACCATCGTGTCCTGTGAAAAACAACATGCAGGTGGGCATTCCTGCTCCCTCTTATCTGCTGGCAAGGCCCAGAAGATGGGAACATAGAAATTTCTGCTGAGATCCCAGAGCCAGAAGCTGCCATTCCAAGGAGAGATGACTCAGTCACTTTGGATTCAAGCTGCCACTCAAAAGAGAGCTGAGTCAAACACTTTGGACTTATTTATAAGTTTGTACTACCATTGGAAATTGTCTCCACAGTCACTGTTATTGTCAACAGAACAACAATGCCTGATGAACCATCACTACTAAAGAGCATTGACTGAACTACAAACCATGCTGGATCCATGGTGGTGACTATCTCCCGCTTGCTTCCTACAAAGACTCCTTGCTTCTTTTTCCTATCTTTTCTATTGCCCTTCTTCCTTTCCTGATCTCACTAACTTGTAATAGTGTCTGTCCTCCCCTTCCCCATCTCCCTGATTAAGATTTGTTATAAACTGGTCAGACCAACATTTGAACTGCTGTTTCTTAATCTCACACCAGGTATACATATATCAAAGAACATCCCCTCCCACCTATACATTGGAGCGAGACTCGTATAAGTGTGGAGTGCTGATCCTTTATTTCCATTCATTGTTTCCTGAGGTTACTATATTAGGGGTAATTAATTATCACTTCACTGTTTTGATTGAGGTTTGAAATCTGGCCACAAAGGACAGGATGAACATTATCTTCTGAAGAACACAAGAAACACTAAAATTGGTTCAGTAACATGGAAATGGCAAGAGAGATTTCAGCCAGTGTTTAAAATAAACTGTTATTTCTTCCCAGCGCTTATCTGCCATTTAGCTCAGGTGAACACTATATGTTACAAGCACTCAGTTTCACATCTTCAATAATTGTTGACATGACAAAAATAAAAATATTGTATTTTTTTTCTTTAGAGCTCATAGCATGAAGAATCGTGGACATTGCCGCTCTCTATAAAGTCCAATAGTAAAAGTAAACAAGCACGGGCTGAGGTTAGTGCCCCACTAGGTGAGCTTTAAATCAAAGGTATTGACCCATTTGGACCATTAAAATTCCATGATCCTTTGTATGGAGAGATTTAGAGGTATGGTTCAAAGTTCTTGGGTTCCACGAAGCTTCAGGGAGTTCCTGACATTTTTCACTGAATTGACAAGTAACCAAGATGTCAGCTGGAAAGTATTGTAACATTTCCTTATTTGACTATATCAAAATATTGGCCTATAGCATTAAGAATTTTATCTTTTTTTTTTTTTTTTTTTTTTTTTTAAAGTATTCTTTTAAAACCATTTTCCACTCTTTTTGATTAAATTTGCAAGACTTACCTGCTTTCTGTTATTTCTTTTTAGGAAAAAGACAGAAGACAGGCTTAGATCATCTTCCAGTTAGAATAGATCTGGAGATTATCCTTAGATTTTTTTTTAACTCTGCCATGATGAACTTTTCCCTGGGGGTTCTTATCTGCTGCAGATAATCTCCAAATATCAAGCGGTATTTTGTGACAATTGACTGCCCAAAAAATTTGTGACCTTTGGAGGCATAGTAACATAGCAAAGCTGTTGCTGGCTACAGAGAGCCCACTGACTAAATAATTGGTGATGCTTAGCTCTGTCCTGTGTATTCAAATTTGAAATCATCAAGTAAAATGTAAAAAACATGACGAAATCACGGTTACAGTTATATACAATTTTACCAGAACGAATTAAAATAATTATGTTTCAGAATGATGCTATTCATAATAGTTGTGACCTATTTTTGCCTGTTTATGAATGAATTATTCCATTATATCCGTCTGACATACTATTCAAATAAACTCATTACATGAAGTTATTTCTCATGGAATGAGAACAAGTCCTCACACTGTAAAATTCTGACATTTTCTTCCACAGGAAAAGATAACTGCCTTTGGGCTGTAACCATGTAAAGCAGTACTGTTCCCTTTGACCTGTTTCTAAGCTTGTGATATCTGGCTTCTATCTGGTTATGTATTACACTTTTAAAATAAAGGCAATCATTCTTAGTTGAGGTAAGTACAATGGGAGTACTAAAGTAAGTGTATCATACAGTTTGATGTATGCTTTCGTCACCTAAACCGGTTCCCTGCATTCAGAAATATTAGACCTACTCTTTCTTCCAAGTTATACTATATATAATATTAGAAGCATAATAAAACACATAAGGAAGAGTGATGGACCAGCAGATTAATGCATTCTGCATCCTGGATTTACCTTTCCTCTCCCTTGTACTGTCCTGAGTCAGATGTGTTTTCTCCACCTCCCTGCTCCTAATCTTCAGCATTCTTCCACTTCCACTCCAAGAGCTGATATATCACGTACAAAAGACTTGTTTAAAATTTATTTTCTTGCAAAGGTCTAGGCCATCCATGGGTAAGTCATTTGTTGAATAAAATTCAATCTTCCAATTGACTTTCATACAAAACAAGGATTTACATAGCTGAGGCTCAGCATGTTTCCCTGTTTTAAACAGTGCTTGTTCAGTTAGCAGATCAAGTCAGTGAAACACGCTCATGTACAAAGTTAATCTACCATGCTGATCCAGCCAGTGAGATGTAAAGCCCCCTAAAATCAAAACAGAACAGAATAGATTTCTGAAGTAAAATCTTACATCCGATCCAAGTCTTCATTAATAATAATAATAATAATAATGATAATAATAATAATAATTCAGTGGAACTCCAAAAATAAAGTTAAAAAAGTGTGGCTGATTTCAGTCTCATACACTTAGAGAGAATGATCCAGCTTCCAAGTTCAGGGTAAGAGTGGAAGATATGGGAACAACAGTAAAAATGAGAGCCACTGTTTAGCAGTGGAAGCTGAGACAAGTGCACAAAGATTTGCCAGCAGGGTCCATAGCTGATGGCTTATAGCAGAACAAACTGAAAGTTGTTTATGAGATAAAAATAAAAATGGAAAGAAAGAGGGAGAGACAGAGAGAATAGGAAGGGGTCCCCTTGCAACTGTCTCCTGTAGAAACAAATAGGAACTACCAACTAGACTATGTAGTCGATGAATCCTGTGTTTTTAAAGATCCTAGACTTTGGCAATCTTAGTCCAAAAACCAAATTAGGAACATACAAGCAAGATAGATGTACATGTGTGGATATTATGATTAAAATGTGATAATTCCATTTACACCAGTGTATAGCAATATTTCAGATTGTCATATTTGATGATACTTACATCCATTATGATCTCTGCATATGACACTATCTCTTGATGCTGACTATCTTCTCTTGAAGGTTGGAAGGTGACTTTTTAGTCTTCCCCCTGTATACAGGTAACTATAATAATGTCTGTAATTTATTTATTTATTTATTTATTTATTTATTTTACATTTCTGGTATATTTGACTGCATATTTGTAAAAGAGAGCTTGTTTTATTGTTGCTGGATGAATAATAATCCTAAATATTTTCCTACTGCATTCTAATAAAACTTTATCTTCTGTTCCAACTTTTTTTTTTTTTTTTTTTTTTTTTTTTTCTGAGTTTCCTTTTGGAATTTCAGGCACCAACTGTGCACATATTAACAGACAAAATTCTTATTTGAAAGAGCATGGGAAAAAAAAAAAAAAAGTTGTTTGAAATATGTTGGTTTTTTTTAATTATTATTTAAGTGGATATTTCATAGAATCATAGAATGGCCTGGGTTGAAAAGGACCACAATGATCATCTGGTTTCAATGCACCTACTATGTGCAGGATTGCCAACACCAGACTGGGCTTCCCAGACTCACATCCAGTCTAGCCTTGAATGTCTCCAGGGATGAGGCATCCACAACCTCCCTGGGCAATCTGTTCCAGTTTGGTATTTTGACAGAGCACAACATAGACAAAAACATTTGTTTTGTTTCTTTATTTGCTTTGCCTGCCAAAAGCTGCATAGTGTGTTACAGGTTCACCTTCTAGAATTTAAAATGTGTTTGTTACAAAACTTAGAGATTGAAAGCTACTTTCCATTACACCAATGAAGCAAGCATTAATAGCAGCATACAATTTATGTTCATTATAAGTAACATAAGAGACATGAAATACATTTTCAGCAAATGTGCAGATTATAACAAATTAGAGGTGACAGAATAAACAGCAGAGTTTCAGTCCAGGTGGACCCTGATATGTCTAAAGACTGAAACAACAGATATTTTCTGATGCTGAACACAGAATGTCAAGTTCTATAACCAGTGGTGCAAATACTCCCTGCATGGGCATTATACCCTCACCACATTTACTACAAACTAATACCTAAGATCCTAAAGAAAATCTTTATTTTCTTAATAGAATAGCTCAGCATTTGAGCAGGTACTTCAGATAGGTCATGTGCCTCCATCTTTGGAGGTCATCAAGACCCAAAGTCCTGGCAAACTTGCTCCTCTGTTGGCAGTAGTTTTACTATGAGCAAGAAGCTTGCCAGGTGGCAGTGTTTCTGATTCTACAGTCCTGTGTTAACATGGTTATGGAGTTACTTCAAATGAAATTAAGGTGTCAAACCCTCTTTACCATAAACAGGTCAGCTACATCACTGAGATTTCCCTAAGTTACCATGATCTATGCTTCCTAATTATTTTGTCCCACTATGAACTAAGTGTTGCCACTGCAGGATTTGTTCTGCGTCTGAACACTTTGTCTCAAAATTTTCACCTGAAGATGTTCTCTTTTTCAAAAGGAAACAGAATTGAAATTAATTCCTTTCAAATGTAAATTACAAAATGATGACAACTATTCTTTGTAACTATCCATGTTTTGGAGCTGAGACATGAAAATGATAGCAAGAATCATATTTTAAGATATTATTTTTTTTAATATGCCCAGATTTAGCCAGACCATTTACGTTTCCTAGTCATACAAATAGAGCTAAAAAATCAGGTAGTATTATTTGCAACAGAACAAGTACTCTCAAGTCCATAGAAAGCTGAACAAACAGATGCAGCCCAGAACTCCTGTGGTAGGTAGGGTAAAAAACAATTTATCTTAGTATACAGGCTATGTTTATATTAACAGTTATCCATATATTTTGTTAATCTGTATGTAGCAGAAATGCAAAGTCACAGCCTGAACCAGTGATGGAGCACCTGGCAGGAAGGCAGGGCCAACCCAGGGGAGCTCAGGTACATGCAATGCATCTAAGTGATAGGAAGGGGTGGAGCCAGAATCCACCTCTCCCCAGACCTCATTTAAGGGTTGGCAGTGGAGATGAGCCCATCTCACTGGGGATCCTTGTCTACTAGGGGTTTTCTAAGGGTAAGTGATTTTTCTTCCTTTGTTTCTGAGTCCTTGGCTGCTGCATTTGGGCTTGTTCTCATTCACTACAGCCTAGGACTGTTCTACTCTGTAATTATTGTTTCACTTTCCTTCATGCTATAACATTACACCTGTATCAGTTTGCATTCACTTATATAATGCTGAGTGCAGTACATATGGTGTATGTGGAATCACATACTGAAAGATAAGAAAATGCTGAAAAGCACAGATATGCTATGCTGGTTCGTGTGGAAAAAAAGATAATATGTGAATCTTTCACTGAGGAAGTGAAGCATAAACACAAGGGCCTAAAGTGTTATAATTTACAAATTGGCATCCCTATATGAATTTGCATTTGTCTTTTTATGTAGCAAAAAGTATTCTTTTCATATTCTAGCCTGGTTTATTTCTACCTTCCTGCTGTAGAGTTCTGGGATAAGAGGATATATAGTTCTCCAAAATGGAAGCCCTGGGAACCAGGGAATCAGGCTCCAAGATTTAAACTCTCTTCAATATTATGGACCATTCTTAAAGGCTAAAACAAGCTTGGAATCAGAGCACGCTTCCAAGTTGCAATCTCTTCTAGGACTGAGTTACATCCAGTTATCTTTTTTGTGTCCTGTGTGGTATTACCTTCCCTTTCTCCTGTATTTGTATGTGAACTGAAGGTGGTTTGGTACTGATAGGTAATCTCCACTATGCTGTTTTCTCTCTTATTCAAAATGACACGGGGAGGTAATATGACTTTTTAAGCTCGTGAGTTGAGATAAGGACCTGTAGATTCCTCATCAATTGCCATCATGGTCAAAGCAGATTTGGCATAGGGAGATTAATGTAATTTATTGCCTATTGATAACAGACTAGAGCAGTGAGAAACTACAAGCATGTTTAAAACATCTTCCCTCATCCATCCTCTTCTACCTCCTTCCCTCAAGCTGTGCAAGGGAGTGGGAGCTGCAGTCAGCTCATAAAACTTCATCTCTGCCCCTCTTTCATGGTCAGTCTCTGAAGTTCCCTCTGAACTGATCCCACACAGGCTACCTGTAGCTCTTCAAGCATAGAACCAGCAAGGCTCCAGCTCTATACCATGGGGCCAATCTTTCAGAACCACACCATCCCACTATGGGCTGCTCTCGAGGGGCTGCTCTCCACAGGCTGCTGCTCCATCCTGGGGCTTTTCTTAGTGGGGTACCTGTAGGCTGTGGTTCATTCAGGCACCATCTTTTGCTGCCTGTGGGCTCCTCCATAGCTGCATGTGGAGGTTTGCCCGATGTGGTGCCCATGGGCTGCAGGGGTACAGTCTGTTCCACCACAGGCCTCCCCATGGAGCTTCTGCTCTGCACTTGGAGCACAGCCTGCTCTCCTTCTGCACTGACCTTGATGGCTGCAGTGCTGCTTCCCTTTCATTTCCTACTCCTCTCTCCCAAGTGCTGTAATGCAGTAGTCTTTCCCTTCCTTAAATCTGCTTTCTCTGAGCAGATGCAGAATCATTCATAGCTGCACTAGCAGTGAGTGACAGGTCCCTGATGGAGCAACTGCTCTGCTCTGACATGGGGCAGTGCTGGGTTCTGCTCACAGGAGCCTCCCCTGCTATCAGAACATTCCCACATAAATTTAATAAGGCAGTGTACATTGTTCATGCTGAAATCCATCTGAACTTGGCAACTACACTCAGTCCTCATCTCCTTTCCAGTCTATCTTTGGCATTGTTAACATAGTAGTGTGTAAATCCTTGGTAACTTGAAAAGCAGAAATGTAAATCTAATATTTAAAAAGCCATTGCAGTAACAGGAAATTCTGCTCTTGGTCTCAGTGAGACTAAAATGTCATTCTGAATAACTGAGACAGGCTGCCCTGTGGACTCTAATAATCCTTTCCATAAATAATCTATTATATTTATTGAAAAGATTGTTCAAGCAGTCACAGAATTTCCTGTTTGCTTCACCATGTGGGTACTGCAAACAAAAAGTCATCCACTGACTGTGTAAAGATGTTTTTAGTAATTGTTTATTAAGCCAACATAGTTTACCATTCATTTCTAGAATACAATTTCTTTGCAGAAATTCCATCTTGATCATATCTGTCCAGCATGTATTTCTGAGCTAACAGTTTAGGAGTCCCTGTATTGAGCTCTATTTAGCTGGGCAGATGTGTTGGCTACCTGCTGAAGAGCTTATGTAGTGGTGGTTGCTCTGCACAGTTTAAGGAAATAGTATTGTGGAGCAAGTCTGAAAAGAGGAGCACTAGAGACTACGTATCTTCACTATCTGTGTGAAGACCTTAAATGACCTTAAATGAAAGGCATATCAAGTGGGGAAGGAAACAAAAGTAACTCATATAAGAGAAGTTGCTACCGTTTTTGAAAATAAAAAGCAGACATCAATCTATAGAGAATTTCCACTGAAATTTCAAAGTAAAGTGTACCACTGTAATAAATTATCCAAATGAAGCACCATTTGGGCAATCATTTATGTTGGAAAGGATCTCAAAAACCTCTGACACGACACATGCTGAAAACAAGGTCAGACCTCTGAAGGCTTTGTCTAAGCAAGTCTATAAACCTCTGAAGATGAGCATTATGGAATCCCTCTGGGCAATGTATTCTAACTTTACATACAAAATTTTGATACACAACTTTGTATGGTGAGCAACACAGTGGCTGTTCCTGTATGAGCTTGACAACTCACCTGTTTCTCACCAATAGTCTCCCTCTCCATACAGAGATCCATTTTTAGTGCCTGGGTTGCAGATATGTGAATCAGTATTTAATGCACCTGTCAGAAAGCATCTGATGAGCACAGAGAAGTGCCCATTTTGCTGAGAATGGTTTGTGGGAGCTGTAAAGATACAGCTGGGAACTGTAGATTTTGAGGTAAATGGGAGTGAAGTAAGCCTCTTTACTGGTCTTAATGATTTCATGGGAATTTTGATTGCCTGCAGAAGGCTATAAGTTGGCCCCAACTGAAGTACCTTCATCTTTTATGAGTAACTATCAGAAGCTGCCAATCACTGCAGTTTCTCCATGGGATTTCTTAGTCATAAAAAAGGTAAGTGGGCAAATACGTCTGTTCTTTTATAACTAGTTCCAGTATTTTTTCATGTCAACATTGAAATTCAAATGCATGCAAATGTTAAAGCAAGTTCTGTTACATTTAAAAACTAAATGAATATACCATGGATGGAGTTGCACATCATGGGAGCCACTCTAAGTGAATAAGCTGTTAGGGGAAATATTACTGTATGCAATTGAAATGCTCTCTTGTTGAGCTCAGCCCACAGACACAACTGCATCTGTCAAGCAGAGATGAGAGAAAATTTTTGAAGTCAGAGCAGGCATTTTCTTCTTCAGATTTTTCCCACTAGAGCTGAAAATTCACTAGGCCATTCTAAATGAGAGGAGGGAAAAAGTAATTATGTTTCTGTATATGCCCAAACTTAGAGTCATAGAATTATAGAATTGTTTGAGTTGGAAGGATCCATTGAAAGTCACCTAGTCCACTTCCTTTCAATGAACAGGAATGTCTACAGCTTGATCAGGCTGCTCAGAACCCACCTGTCCAGCCTGATCTTGAATGTTTCCAGGGATGGGGAATCCACCACCTCTCTGGGCAACCTGCTCCAGTAACTCACCATCCTTACTGCAAAAAACTTAATTACATTCAATATAAGACTTCCCAGTTTTAGTTTGGAACTCTTTCCCTTTCTCCTATCACTACAGGCCCTGCTAAAGTGTCTGTCCTCTTCCTTCTTATTATCCCCCTTCAGATACTGGAAGACTTCACTCGGGTCTCCCTGGATCCTTCTCTTTTCCAGGCTGAACAGCTCCAGCTCTCTCAGCCTGTCTCCACAGGAGGGAGGTGTTCTACCCCTGGGAACATTTCTGTGGCCTTTCTCTGGATGTGTACCAGCAGGTCCATGTCTCTCCTGTGCTGAGGATTCCACATCTGACGAGAGTTCTCCAGGTGAGGTCTCACCAGTGTAGTATTAACACATGCTTTACAACTGAATTCACCTGATATTAGAACAGGGTTTAAAGGCTCTGAATCAAAGCCTGCCTTGCACTTTTGCACTACTTATCTGACAGAAAATTGAAGTTATGGAAATTTTTAGTATCATTTTGAGTTGGTATATTTGGTGTTGTTTTGTTTTTTTTAAGGTTTTTTTAAGATCACATCTTAGCTATGAGTTGTTTTATAAAAACTGTAAATATTTATTTGAGATAAAAATGGTTCTGACATGACTGTGTCCTAGGGAGTCTGGTGTGCAGGAAATGCAAGATGTGAAAAATGTATGGAAATGTAAACTGCATTTGTGGAGAAAGAGTTCTAAAAAACAAACTTTTAATTGTGCCAGCTAGTTAAGGCACATGAATATCAATTTCTTTTTTATTTTATCAAGAAATATTGGATTTTGTAATTCTGTACTTGCTTTTAGTTGGAATCCTCAATACTGGTTGATTCCTTAAGTCTCAGAGTTGAAGAAATAATTATTGAGGGCAAGTACTCACTCCTCATAATACATTAAAACATATATGTTGCACAACCCAGTGGTTCCTGGTACTTGAGAAAAAATAATTTTTATATTGAGCCTTGAATTACATTTGTATCTTACCTCATTAGTTGCACTTTTGGAAAGTCTCCCATTTTGGTTTTTATTGTAAGTTATGAGTCTAGGTGCTCTAATAAAACCAAGTTTTAAATATAATTCAGATAAAGATACAGATTATATAAATACATAAGTGTATTAAACCAACAAGAGAATAGCAATAGCAAGATTAGTAACAGTGAAATTAATGATTGGGTTCTAAAGCTAAGTAAATACAAAGAAATCTCACTTTCGCGTCAAAATTCAAACATACCTCTTTTTAGGACAGATATATTCAGGTTGATTGTGTATCATTCAGTTTAGCTGCAGCTCTCAAACTTCTGTTATGGCTAGAAATATAAAGAACAGATCAGTGTCATGCTGTGAGGTAGATAAGGTATCTCATCAGAGATGGAACTATTTAAACTAACTAGCATTTAGCTGTGTTATTATTATTTATTTTTTTTTCTTAATGATCTTCTAAAAATACTAAGTAGTTCTTTTATGGTAATGATGCTCATTAGTATTCCAGTGTCCTTCTAGAGTAGAAGATACTCATTACTTTCTCCAGCAGTGGTAGAAAAGCATACAAATGTGAACACTGTGCGTTTGTATAAGAATATGTGGGTGTAATGACATCTAGAAGAAATTATATAGCTGTATTAATCAAGTCTACATGTGATGTGCTGGAAATAACTTTTTTTTGTTGTTGTTGCATTAAATAAATAATCATTAAATGGTCGGATCCCCAAATGTGCTGTTCTGGCATTAAAGATGGTGCATCTAGGCTAGATCAATCTACCATAGCTGTGGATAGAACCCACAGTTCAGGAGACAAAGTACTCCAGGAGCCACAGCTTATTCAAGATTTCCAATGAAACTCAAATTCACTTTTAGAAGATTAAAGAAGTTAGAAGAAGAATGTCTGAATAGAAAAATCTAGGGACTGAATGAAAGTAATGGAAAAGAGATTTGGGGAGCGGGAGGGAATATGAAGTTTAAACTACGAACCAGATTTGTACAAGCATTTTCAACCTAATGGGATTTTAAAAGCAGCAAGAAACAAAAGCTTCAGTATTCAAAAAAGTCGTCTAAGCTCCTGTCTATAACTTGAGCTATAATTTTCTTATTTAAATAATCAGGCTAAACTACTGAAACAGTGACATCAATATATACTGAACCTGTAGAATACTATAGGAGTAGTCAAGGTACTTTAAACAAATGTCATGGGAAAAGCTTATAGCAATGCTAAAGCAGGCATATACAGTGTTAAGAGAATGGTACAGTATCAGTGATTCAGTTGTTCAAAAAATAATTCCTTTTGAAATTACTGGGAGTTTTTTCTTGTTCAGTGGTCATTGAAATAATGGCTTTTCTTATATAAGTTTTGGAGAAGAAAAAATGTAATATCATTATTCTTGGTGTGTACTAACTATAGTATGCAGCTCTAAGATGATTTAAAATATCTGACTGTAAATTCATGAACAGAAAAGGTAAATTGTTTATTTCTTACAAATATCTTATGACTTACTGATGCTTACTATGTCAGTCTTTTCTTGACATAAGCCTTTCATCATTAAGTTTTGTCAAATAACTTCAAGGAATTATCAGGGCTAATAATTTCTAATACCAAATTTACATCTTAATGAGCTTTCTGATCCCACAACATCCTTCTACTTGTATTTCTTATTGAAGTTGTATATGTTCTGTTTGCTGCTTCAATGCTATAAAAACAATGTTGGGAAGGAGAGAGAGAGAGACAGCAGGTAGGCTCAGGAAACAAAATGCTGAGGGTGCAAAACACAGGTAAACTCTCCAGTTTTAAATTAGAGGCTGGGATGGGATGGAATGTGCCTGGCAGAGGGTTTGTCCCTCCTGTTGGCAGACAGGATGCTCCAAGGACAACTGGCCACTGAAGGGAAGGCCAAACCCTGCCCTCCTCCTTGAAGGTGCCCAAAGGTTGACCACAGGTAATTGCTTCAGCCTCCTTATTCAGGTCAGTGTCATCTGCAGACCCAACCTCTTGTATTATCCAGTCCTATGATGCAGTGTGACAGCTGGGCTGTCATTTGATGTCTTTACTGTTGCAGTGTTAGCCTATGACTGCTTAATAGTAATACTGTCAAATTCCTAGTCATACTGTCTGGTTTTAAGACATAATATCATAGAATCATAAAGTTGGGAGACCATTGAAATCATTTAGTCCAACCAAAGATCCAACACTTTCCTTGAAAACATCCAGAGACAGTAAATCTACCACCTCCCTGGGCAGCCTGCTCCAATATCTTGCTGATTTTATCCTATCCTAGCCATGCACAAAGAGTTTAGATCTCAAAGCAGCACATGAGTTTAGATCTCAAAGCAGCACACAGGAAAGGAGATAGACCTTTCTTCTTGTTCTGTGTCCACAGAGGCAAAATGGGGCAGGATCATAAATGAACACTCCTGCAATTGCTCAGGCTCTGCTACTTCTAGTACTATACAGAAAACTAACAGCAGGACAAAAGAATTGAGTGGTGGCTGACAACTCATAGAAAAGTAGTGGAAAAACAATACCTGGGTGTCATTGTTTTTCATGTTTTTTGCTAATGGTATTCCACATCACAACATCATGTAAAGCTCGAGGAATTAAGGAGTTAATACTCCATTTCTATGAACTGACAACTTTTTGGATAGCTGGTTCTCAGAAGAGAAGAAAAACTACATACCCCAGACAACTTTGCATTCAGAAGGAAAGGTAAGACCTGCAAGTCACAGGATTTGTGCTCTCTTGCTGCCTAGCAGTGTGTGGGTGTGATTCCCCAGCCTTTTTGCCTGAAAGTCAGAGTAAGGCCTTTGGTTTCAGACACTCTTATTTTATCTGCCATTTATTACCCTCAGTTCCAGGTATATTGTATTATATTGTGCTATCTTGCATTCCAACATCATATTTAGTAAGTTAACTTTCCTCCTCAAATTATTGCCACTGTTCTGTTTTTAGGTCCATCTCCCTACCCTTTCCCAGGGGGTCCTCTGCCCCATTAGTCACAGGACCAGGACAAACCAGCCTGTGAACCATCGGCACCCCTCCTCACCCCCCACTTTTTGGGCCAGTTGGCATATGGGCCTGCTGTTCCTTCCGTCATGGGCACTGGAAAGGACTTTCATAAGCAGATGATAAACAGCTCAAATAGTATTTTACAGGAATATTTGTTGTAATGTGAATTTGCTTAAACTGACAGTTTTTTCTTTTTCCCTGAATCACTCCCTCGCATCTTTCTTGCATTTTGCTCTCTTGGCTCACACAACAGGCTATGCTGCACAGCAGCACTAGTAGAGGCTTTGTGGCCAGATGGGGTGAACTGGAGTATGCAATGTTGTAGGCATTAATGAGGATTTGGGCTGTGACGTGGCAGTACCTCCCCTGTTCTGTCCCTTACCTTGTGATGTATCTTGGGCGTGCATTTCAAACGTACACTCAAGGGGGTGTAGACAAAGTGATTAAAGTATTTAAGGTGTTAATTACTCCCAATAAATGCCATTTTGCCATCTATCACGCTGAGTCATAGTGGCTTTTTGGCCCTAGCGGGGGGCAACGCTAGAATCCAGGGTAAGGGGGTGGTTGAACCATGGAAGTACACAGCGACAATGCAGTAATATCTTAGCGAAATAGGCTGGGGGGGGGGGGGGGGAGGGGAACCAAGGGGGCCCAAGAGACAGATGCTGCTCTGACTAAATAATACATTGGTGTAGAACTGTAAGCACTACAGTGCAGCAGGAGCTTTTTTTCTAGAAGCAAGCCTGACACTTAGAGGTAAAGTTAAGCAAGACTGGGTCTCCTTTCTAAATACAAAAGGCTCGAAGTATACAAAAGTATTACTTAGAGAAGTTCTTGATGCTGTAAATTCAGGGATCTTGCTATTCTGGAGATAATTCCATTTGAAACCTGTCATGAAATGAGAAGGCAGGAAAGGTTTTGTGGTGTGTCTGTTCCCTCTGTGCACTTTGATCTTGGCCAGGTTTGTGAGCTCCTTGGTCCATACACTCTGCAGGTGCATTCATTTGGATTTTTCCTGATTTTTCTGATATTTCAGAAAATGCATAATATTTTCCAGCAAATAGGCACACAACATTCACATGAATTCCATGTTCTCATCCTCTATCAGTGTGCATGGTGCTTAACTACACAAAGAATTGTCATGGAGTTATCTAGATCAATCTATGTCTGTGAAAGGAGGCAGTAGGCCTGTGGGCCCCCTGACCCACAAAAATGGGAAGGGGGGAGGGGTAGGGAGATAGGAGCTGGGCTCAATGAAACAAACAGCAGCAGCAACAATCTAAGGAGGAAAATTATGATATCAGAATGCAAGATAACACCATATAATACAATCTAATTGAAATTGAGACTAATAAATTAAGTAAGAGAAAGATTTCTGAAGACCAAGAAGCCTACTTTGAAATTGAAGGTGCTGTGCTGCTTGGAAACACATCCACACCCACTGCCAGGAAGTGAGAGAGAGAGAGAGAGTGAGCATCACTGCCTTGATGTGTTTCCTTCTCTGACTGTGAGGTCCTCTGGGATGTGTAGTCTTTCTTCTCTGTGCTCCACATGACGTTATGATGCAGAATACTAATAGCAAAAATTACAAAACCCTGACCAAAATAAAGAAATTTAAAAAACAATCAAAAGGCTATTCATAGAATGGCTTGGTTTGGAAGGGACATCAAGGATCATCAAGTTCCAAACCCCCTGCCATAGGTGGGGTTGCAAGCTACTAAATCAAGTACTAGACCAGGCTGTCCAGGGCCCCATCCAACCTGGCTTTGAACATCATGACATCTCTGGGCAACCTCTTCCAGTTCCTTCAGTAGAAAACTTCCCCCTGACATCAAATTTAAATATTTCCTCTTTTGGTTTAGTTTAAAAACTTTTCCCTCTTGTTCTATCACTATCTGCCCTGTAAAAAGTTGTTTTCCCTCATGTTTATAATCTCCCTTTAAATATTGGAAGGTCTCAGTGAGGTCTCCCTGCAGTCTTCTCTGATTTCACTTCTGCAACACTAAGAGATATTACCTTCTCTTGCCATGTTAAATGAATTTATTTCCTTAATTTTCACCGCTCCTTTTAACTTAAAATTATTGTGTTAAATGAACTTGATCCTGTGCTGTTGCATACTGATGTAGCTCCACTGATTTTCAAGAAAATTATTTTTTTCATGTCCACAACATAAATATTTCTGTACAATGCACAATGTGGAGCTTTCTTAGTATTCTTAGTAGACGTGCTAACCAGTGAATCATTACAAAGATCTGCTCATTTTGCACAAGCATAAGGCAATGCATTGCCTACAGGAACAGGAACTCACTCCCTATCACTAGCCCCTTTTCTGGGCAGGTTGGGTGAACTGTGTCAGCTGGAGAACTGGCTTTGAGCATTGTACAATAGCTTTTCATCCAGATTGCCAGCAGCGATCACTCTGACTTCTGTTACTGGCAGTATAGAGAGCCTTTCTTGAATTCTATACCAAAATTCAGTGGCTTCTACTACTACCAGGAATCCATTTGAGTAACCACTGAAACAAAGAGAAGCGGAAGATAGACGTTAGTGTTTGTTTGTTTTTTATTACTGCAGTTTATAAAAAGTATCAGCATTGGCCAGCAGAAAGGGATGAGCAAAGCATTTTAACTCCTGAACAGGTAGCACAGACAGTAGAACTGAGAAATCCCAAAACAAAGTTCCTAAAATGCTGTAGGATGGGAGATAGGGCTGTTGGAACATGAGCAGTAACAGAGCAATGCTGTGCCTTCCTCCACTCCTACCCTACTGTTGGAGCCACTCATGGCCCTGAGGCCAACTCCAGGTTTTGGTGTACAGCTATTTCAGCCAGACACTCATTTCTCTTTAGTAAACACAGACTATCTTTCAGTGTGAAGCAGGGTATGATCACTTACTTTTATATCCTTTGAAGCTTCATTGGAATAAGAATGTCTTGTGCCATATACACTGAAGATGGTTTTAGTGATGCATTCTCCCAGAGTGGAGAAAATTAATTCACATTTATTCCCAGTGAAGGAAGAAGTCGGTATAAAACAAACAAACAAAACCAACATGGAAATATCTGGGTCATTCTTTCTACCATTCTTAAAAATGAGTGTGATATTACCTTTTTACCAGTTACAAGGAGCTTCACCTAACCACAACTTTTCAAATATCATCCAGAGTGGCTTGGTGACTACATCAGCCAGTACCCTAGAATGAAATAAATGAATAAAAATTACCATTCCCACAAATTATGCAGTCAACTTTCCTGCATTTGTGGTGATCACAGTGGTTGGCACACCCGGAGCGCTGGGGATAAGCCTCATCCTGGGAAAACCAGCTACCTGATCATGGTGTCTCCCCTGCCAATAAGTATTTCTGGTGCTTTTTAACAATCCTATGCTCAAATAAGAATCACACATAAACTGTAAAATGTTTATATGGCTGCTTACAACAATTTGTGCATCAATCCTGTACATGTTATAAGTATAGCTAGATGGCTTTAAGTTGGCACTCAGGGAGCATCTTTTATGCTGCAGCACCATCTACAGTAAAGACCAGAGATATCTGGTAGCAAAGTTTGGCTGTTTTATCAGGTGTCACATCTCACCATAGGCTTGAAATTGCATTTGCCTGTGGTGGGTTGGTATTTTTGGTGGTTTTTTTTGTTTGTTTGTTTGCTTGCTTGCTTTTGTTTTGTTTTCTTTTGTTTTGTTTTTCTGTTGGCTTCCATTTGCAATATGGAAACTGCTTACATTCTAATTTTCTTATAAACTTTGACTTCTTGTTCTCAGTCTTATTCCACTGTTTATATTTTATATGCATATTTCTACTGTTTAATTTTATAATGTTGTCTTAACTTTTTCTAATTTCCTAAGAACTAGAATGTATTTGGGTGGCATCAGATGTTAACAAATGAAGCAAATATCTACAACTTAACTCTCAAGTTATGTTTCATGTCCATTTCACTCTATGTTCCTCTTTTTGCACAACAGCTACATTCTTGCTGCCAAATGAATTATTTTCCCCAGTGTTTTGTTGTTTTTCTATGGAGAAGAACAGGTTAAATCATTTAAGTTTCTGCAAATATTTTATATCTTCATCTTTAGAGGGCACTATCAGACAAAACTGTTTTCATTCTGGCCTGCCGTAACTATTTCACCTTCCTGTCATACCCTCATAGCTACATGATATCACTGTATGACTTGTAACACACAATGAAATTTAGAATTCCTGTTAGAGTATAGATTCTGCTGGAACTGTCTGTAGTTTAATAAAGCATTTTTAATTGCCAGCTCCTTATGATCTTTTCTTCAAATCCTATTTAAGTCATTATATATATATATATATTTGTTACTGATTTATACCTGTTTACGCTGTGGAATTCAGGGAATATACTAACATACAAAACACTACCAATTTTAAAATTGCCTTAGTTGATCAAAATAAATATATTCTAAACACACAATTCCTTATTACTTTCTATCTCAGAAGTAAGAAATATGAGGTAAAGATGAGTGCCTGAGTTGAAGAGCTTATTTCTTTATGCACTGTTATTAGTCCTTTCAATTCTGTTCTGGAAAGAAAAAAGACATTCCAATTCCAAGTGAAACAGGAAGGCAAGGAAGTGCAGAAACATCTATGAACACCACCTCAGTAACATGCAGTGAAACATCTTAACCAAATGCTTTTGAACAGTTTCATAAAAAGATTTTCCTCCTGACAACATAGTATAGTCTTAGATGATTAATTTCATACTTTCTACTGTGACAACTCTTGAGTTTGACCTAAGAAACAGATGGAATTAAAATTACAATCCTATTTAATTTAAGAGAAGAGTTTAATGCATGGAAAGAGTCTGTTGTAAGTTGGAATCATGATTCCTCACAAGCAACCTTCACAGCTAGTTAATAACTTTACCTCATGAGTGTCAGAAAATTATTGGCAAAGCTAAGAAGGAGCTTTAAGAGCCGTACTGGTGGCCTAATATGGACTCTTAAGTGGAATAATTCCTGAAGGCATGAGTAATGTAACATGCATTTGAAACTATAAAGCAGCTGCTGCACGGTTTGCTCCATTTTTGCAATAATTTTAGCAGAAGGTTCATGAATTGAGAAGCCAGCCAACACTTCCTGTAAATTGGGTAGGACAACAGAGATCTCTGAAAATTTCTAAATCATCTGTAATTTGTAACTGCGACTGACTGGATGTGACACTCATTTCTGTTTTTCTGGGGTTTTTGTGTGTGTGTTTGTTGGGGGGGAGCGGGAGGGCGGAGCTGGTCTGTGTGTGTGTGTGCATTTTGTTTTTAAATGCTAAGTCATTTTCAGTATTGTTCTCAAGAGTGAAGTCTTGATAGTCTCTATCTTCAATAGACTTCTCAAGAGTGTTAGTTAATTTTTATTTCTCTTCCAATTATAAAGAAACAGTGGCCTTTTGTACATTTGAGTGAGAGGAATTCTTTATTCACTGCAGCCTATTCACTTAATGACATGTAAGGTTTAAAGCAATTAAAAAGCATTAATCTGCATGGTCTGATTTGCTGTATCTGACATAATATTCATCTTTGTACAGTTACTCTTAAATTATTTCCTATAATTTATGATAAATACCATAATTTACAACTGAGCTAAGTTTTCTGATCTATTCATAGCTGAAAATCAAATAAGAAAATGGTGAAGACTCTGCATGACTGGAATAAACCTCTTGTCCATCCTAATCTCATGCTGGTGCTGCCTTTCCTATATTTTACCCTCTAGGGTTCCTGTCATTATTCTACCTGCTGCTTTTCATTCTTCCCATCTCTAAATGGGAGCAAGGTGGCATTTTAGCTTTAATTCCCTTTAGTATCTCATTTGTAGACTGATTGTGCCTTCTTAGACTAGGGAAATAGAAGGGGTTTGTGAGCTCTCTGGGAAGATCATGAACACATCTCAGAGACAAGACTCATTTTCCTGCCTTGTGGGGCACAGAATTGCTAAGGCAGAAAAGCAAGTGAAAGGCAGTCTGCAAGATTTTTCTTCGTATCATGACAAGCCAGGAAGCTGAGGATGACTGCTGTCACTGTGCTTTTCAGTAGCACAGGCAGAATGTCAAAAAACAAAACAAAACAAAACAAAAAAGCCACAGCAGAACACTCAGTTTTCTGAGACTGCAGCAAATATTATACTCAGGTCTGGCTGGTACAGTGGTTTCAGGCTTCTTCCATGCCCTGACAGCAAACTCTAGGCTAGGAAAGTTGGGAGACCAATACCTGCCCCTGCTCTGCAGAGTGACCTGCCACCTTCTGCTGCTCTTTCCCATGACTGGTGTCTTGGGTTTCACGCCTACTAGAGGAAACAACTTAGAGAAGCGTGAAGTGCTTTGTTCCCCTTGCCAGTGCCTCAGGCTGTGATGTTCCTTTTGTTATGTAGAATCCACATACATAAATGATTTTTTTATATTAAAAGTTGAGCTTTTCCACCTGTTACCACAGGAAGGAAACACCAGGGAAAACCCAACCTGTGCCAGGGAAATGTGGCACTCACCCCAGCTGGTTCCAAGTTGGGATCTGACCAACAGATCTTTTACAAAAGAGCAGTTACAGCTCTAGTCTTCTGCATCCACAACAAATTCAAAATCCACCACAATTCTTACTCCAGTCTCTGATATCTTCAGGATAGTAGGAAGCCAAACATTTTTTCTTAAAGAATTCTTCTCCAAGTGTGCCTATTGGATAATGATTAACCATTCATGCTAATCTCTTAAGGGTAAAGTAATTATTTTAATGTAGACTTGGATAAAAATTTTAGCAATATAATCTCAAGTACTATGCAGTACTATATTAGCTGACTTCTATTAATTTAAATACTAAACTCTTCATAAATCAAATCTCTAATAACACAGTGATAACTTTGTTTAATTGGGATCATCTGATAGCTATAAAAATGTTGAGTTACTTTACTTGGGTTACAATCCTTTAATTCCTTTGTATCAAATTTTTACACAAGAACAACATAGGCAGGAAACAGTAAGCTTGGGATTTGCAAAGAGTCTTTTATAACACTGGGAAATCTCAGATACTTGCCTAGGGTTTCTTGGCATCTGTCAGCATAGTAGGACCTCTGGTCTAAGACCTGTAGATCAGGTATGTACACTGTGAAATCTTAGACCACCAGTGCAGCATCGAAACAACTCACAGACCTGATCCTGACCTACTGAACGCATCACATCCTTATCACATCCTCTGAAAATGCTGGAGTTGTAGCATACTGAAAGAAATTATACAGGACATGCAGAGCTTGTCTGATGCTTCCTGGATGTGGTGAGCTCTTTGAAGTGTTGTATATAACATGTTCACAGATACTGCTCAGCAGGAAATTTATGCAGAACTTTGGACTGTCAACTACAGGGACTTAATACTCTTTTGTGGGAAGTGATAGTGTGAAAGCATCACCGGAAGACTTTGCTTGCAAATTTCCAGGAGGCAACTGCACTAACATGCCCTCCAGTGATCCTGGACAAAAGAACAGATCTTGGAAAGCTGTGACCTATCAATTCCAGAGAGCAACTCTGAAGGTTTAATTCACATCAGCAAATTACAAGTCTCTGTTTTCATTCAGATAGGAGAAAAGCTAATAAAATGTACTCACAGTAAGAAGGTAGAATGCATACTCCAGAGCCAGGCACTGATTTAGCTGCAAAGGGATCTGAATATTGGGCAAGCAACATCAGTGGGAAAACACAGTCTACTCTTCTTATGTGATATGCTTAAATTCTTCCTGCAGTCAGCTTTTAAGTCTTCTGTAAAGAAAAATTAAGCTAAGATATCTACTTCTCTTATTGTTGTAACTCAAAATACCTACATAACCTTGCAATACAAACAGTGGGCTTCCTTAAAGCAGTGTCAGACAAGAACTGTTGGATACACAACTCCTTTCCTTCTCAAAGATTCAATCCTTTCTTCCAAGTAAATGCCCTAACTGCTGGTTTCTGGGTTGTCTGCAATACATTGGAAGGTATGGAGCCAAAAGCTCAGGAGAGAAAATTTGTGAGAGAAGGAAGGCAAGTGAGAGGGAGCACTGACTGTAGAGTAAAGGTGTGAGCCTTCCTCTGCTGGAATGTGCCAGGAGAGACAATATGGTTTTTATGGGTGAGAAAAAATTTCAAATTTTGATCCTGAATAGTTATTTAATAAAAAAAATCAATGGATCACTGCTGTCATTGGCCTACTCTTTGTAAGGCATTCATTTCCTTGGGAGATAAACTTCATTACAGTACAGCAAGGCAGTGCTACCGTGTTTGGAAGGCACCTGTCAGACAAGTTGTCAAGGTTATCCTATCAATTTTATTCAATGACTGTTAGAAAATTTGATGGATTTATTAAGGAAATGAAATCTTTCAGTTAATTTATAGTGCTGTTAATAAAACCTTCCTGGGTTTAGGCCTGTAATTGAGATATATGAACAAGTTCTATAAAGAATGCATATGAAAACTCAGGCATATTTAGCACTTAGTGATCACAAGGTGTTTCAAGAAGGTGACATTTTATCACTTTCTGTCATAGTCTTTGCTCTCTACAGTGGTGTAAATTCAGTCTAATTCCTGATAAGTACAAGGTGTTCACAAAAACCTTAGATCACAGCCACACTATGCTGCTCTAATTCTTTTAGATCAACTGATATCCACATTTTGCACTGCTGATCCCAGTTCTGTAGCAAATAGGGGAAAATGAGCTTGTGAAATAAACATGAGGTCTACAATGAGAACAAGTCCCTGAAGAGATTTCAGTGATGCCATACATGAAAACAGTCTTCAATAAATACTTTGACACAACCAGCTGATTAACAGCACAGTGTAGATCTAAGTCATTGCCTAAGTTTTTGCTCTTACAAACAGCCTACAGAGCAATTAATTTCATTTACTTTTTAATAGTAGTGCCATTAAAAGTTGATGTCTGAGCCAAAAAATAAAAAATAAAAATAAAGTGAGTTATGTATGCTTTGGCCAGATTTTTTTCTGAAAAAAATGATGATTCACTTAAATTAAAACTCCATGTAGGTGTAAGAATGTCCAGTTTTTGAGAGGAGTTTGCTGTTGAGCTTATCTGATATCCACAGCAGCATCTCTGTGCAAGAAAGCCTGATCCTGAAATAGAAGCTGAGTTTCTTTCTGGGTCTCTGGCTACAGTACATGAGAAATATGTGTTAGTAAAGCAGTGCAAAGAGAACTGCTCAGCTCTTGTGGTCTGAATCAAATGAGGTTCAATGATTTGTCATTTCAAATGACACACAAAAAATTATTGGCTATCAGTGAACAATGGATTCACAATCAATATCAGCAATGAAACAGATAAACCACAACAATACACACATATGTACTGTCAATTAACACCTACAAATTTCTGGGTGCTCACTTATAGTTAATTCCAAAAAGTTGTAATCCTACCTGAATATACATATACACACAGAGATGTACACACTAGGGCTTATGTTACACTACCACTCCCCTTTCTCAGATGATATCATCTGTGGCTGCCCTGCTGAATGCTGAACACTGTGCTTACTGTGTGCAAAGATCACACTTAAGAGATGCTGCCTTATCCCAGCGTTAGTCAGTTCTTTGTCTCAATTCTGAATCATGACATTTGTGAGGTACGTAGTGGTTTCATAGTATCATAGAATGGTTTGGGTTGGAAGGGACCTTTAAGGTCATTTAGTTTGAACCCCCTGCTATAGGCAGGGACATCTCCCTCCAGACCAGGTTGCTTACAGCCCTATCCAGCCTGGCCTTGAATGTTTCCAGAGAGGGGGCATTCAGAACCTCTCTGAGTAACTTGTTTCAGTGTTTCACCACCCTCACAGTAAAGAATTTCTTCCTAATACCTAGTCTAGATCTCTCTTCTTGCATTTTCCCTTCTTCTGTTACTACATGCCCTTATACGTGCATACCCAGGAGACCTGGCAATTCAGAATGCAGATACTAATCATAAGTATGTTCTGGAGGTGGGACTTTCCAAACTGCTCTTCTTGATCATGGAGCTGCTGCAGCTGTGAAGCTGGTAGGATTGTAGAAGGAACACCATATCTGAAACTTAGATTAATAGAAACCAATTAGATGAAAAAAAAGAAAACAACAACAACAACAACCAAAAAAAAAAAAAAAAAAAAAAAAGGGGGCAGCTTGGGTTGTAGTGACCATGAGATGGTGAAGTTCAAGATCCTGAATGGATGAAGCAAAGCAAAAGCTACCCTGGACTTTAGGACAGCCAACTTTGGTCTCTTCCAGGACCTCCTTGGAGCTATACTGCTGATAATACAAAGTTGGGAGGACACACCTGAAGGCTGTGCTGCCATTCAGCAAGACCTGGATAGGCTGGGGAGCTGGGCAGTAAGAAACCAGATGAGGAATAACAAAAGCAAGTGTGGAGTCTTGCACCTAGGGAGGAATAATTTCATGCACCAGTACAGGTTGGGGGATGACCTGCTGGAGAGGAGCACTGCAGAGAGAGACTTGGCTGTCCTGGTGGACGACAGGTTGGCCGTGAGCCAGCAGTGTGCTCTCGGGGCCAAAAAGGCCAATGGCATACTGGGGTGCATTAAGAAGAGCGTGCCCAGCAGGTTGAGGGAGGTGATCCTCCCCCTCTACTCTGCCCTGGTGAGGCCTTATCTGGAGTACTGTGGCCTTTTCTGGGTTCCCTAGTAAAAAAAGACAGGGATCTCTTGGAAAGAGTCCAGAGGAGGGCCACAAAGATGGTGAAGGGCCTGGAGCATCTCCCCTATGAAGAAAGGCTAAGCGAAATGTGTCTGTTTAGCCTCAAGAAAAGAAGACTGAGAGGGGACCTGATCCAGGTCTATAAATACCTGAGGTGTGAGGGGCAAAGTGATGAGGCCAGACTCTTTTCAGCCATGTGTGGAGACAGAACAAGGGAAAACGGCCAGAAACAGGAGCATAAGAAGTTCCACATGAATGTGTGCAAGAACTTCTTTATGGTGAGGGTGATGGAGCACTGGAACAGGCTGCCCAGAGGTTGTGGGTATATCTATGGATATATTCAAGACCCATCTGGATGCCTACTTGTGCAACCTAATGAATGTAGGGTACGTGCTTTAGCAGGGGGTTGGACTCAGTGATCTCTGGAGGTCCCTTCCAACCCCTACGATTCTGTGATTCTGTGATATATATATATATATATATATAAAGGGAATCTGGCATCTGTCTTGAGAAATTATATATATATGTACATAGGAGCAAGAACTAGAGGATACTTGTGTATTTAATTGTGGACAACCAATAGCAGGAGCAGGAAAACTAGAAGCTTCTCAGTAAAGACCCCTCCTCCCTGGAGTTGGTTTACTTTCGCTTACTTCTGTGTTCTGTTTGCAGTCTGTGATGTAAAAGGTCCATATTCAGTGGAGAAAACTCAAAAGAGAATCAGTCCTAACCTTTCTGTCAGTCTTTCAACTCCATGGCAGTTGTAAACATCCTCAAGCTAAGTAAAGTTAAAACCATAATGTCTTCTTAAAAATCATAAATAACATCGTTATGCTGAAGTATTTTGTACATTTCTATTTTATCCTAGCATTATTCTTCTGTACATGGACTCATTTTGTGCTATGTGGGTGCCAGGACATGAGGAAAAAAATGTTTCTGTCAGTAAAACCAAATTTCAGTAAGGGAGGTTATGAGAAAGCGTCACAAAATCATGACATTGTTAAGACTGGAAAAGACCTGTAAGATCATCTGGCCCAACTGTCCATCTACCACCAATGTTGTACACTAAGTGCTGTCCCTTAGTACTACATCTACATGTTTCTTGAATATCTCCAGGGACAGTGACTCAACCACCCCCCTGGGCAACTTGTTCAGTGCTTGACCAGTCTTTCAAAGATTAAGGTTTTCCTAATATCCAACCTGAATCTCTTCTGGTGCAACTTAAGGCCATTCAGAAGGGGGCGGACTCTTTAACAGGGTCTCTTGTGATGCAGAAATAGTTTCATACTAAAGGATGGGAGGTTTAGACTGGATATAAGGAAGAAGTTTTTTACGGTAATGGTGGTGAGGCACTGGAACAGCTTTCTCAGAGAGGAGTGGATACCCCGTCCATGGGGACATTCAAGGTCAGGCTGTGCAGAGCTGTGAGCAACCTGATCTAGCTGTACACATCCCTGTTTGTTGAAGGGAGCTGGACTGGATGATCTGTAGAGGTCCCTTCCAACTCAAACGATTTTGTGATTCTACGAAGGCATTTTCATGGGAAGATGCTTTAGAACGTTTCAAAATTTCCCTCGCTGGTGTTACAACAATGAATAAGAAAATCTATTTTCACCCTTCTCTGTAAAACTGGCTGTTAGTAATGTCAAAAAATACCTAAAGGTACGAGGAAATCCTGGAGTTAAGTTTCCAATTCTGTTTCTAAACCTTGAGTATAGATTTTGTACTACAGTCTTTAATAACATATGCATATAATAATTTTCCATAGGATATGTCATTCAGTGCATAGTATAGACAGTTTGACCTGTGGTGAAAGAACACATTGTCTGTACAAAGTCTGCCCTATGTCTCACAGAGTTTAGAAGTTATTATAGAAAATAAATAAAAACATAAATGGGGGTCTAAAGAGGAAGAGTGATGGTGGTCTTGTTCCCAAGTTGGTTAAGTACAGTCTGAGTACATTCTTGCCTCTGACAGACATCTGGCTTCTCAAAAGAGCTTGTTTTAGATGTTTTCTGTGAAAATGGATCTTGGAGAAAGCAGAATTGAAAACTGTGTGCAAAGTGGCTATTGAATACATTTAACAGTTACACTTACATTTTATGGTACATTTCAATGCATTATTTTATAAAAGTTTATAGATGCATTAAAACATTTCTATATTTTAAATGCCTTTATAAATCTTAGCTTTAAATCATAATGTTCTTTGAAGAGTACAAAGTTGAAACTGTTAAGCAAAAATCAGAGGATAAATCCATCTATTGCAGTAACTTGTAATATGTAATGAAATTTCTTTCTGTTAAAATATTTTTTCACTTCTAATTTCAGCAATATCAACTAAGTATTATTTTTGGCTGTCCCTGTTGAGTGCATAGGAACTCCAGGGACATTCATGGGCATGAGAATGCTTCTACTTGCACATTCACTCTCCACAAGGTGGTGATATTACTATGTCTTATAGTGTTCTTGTTTTGCAACAAGCTGAAGCAGTTGTACTTCCAAGAAAAACAAAAAAAAAACATCATTCCACTCCATGTAACTTGAGAGGTACAATTTAATCTCATGTACATCTAATTAGAAGGTTAAATGACATCACCTTCTTCAATATTTAGGATTAAATGTCTGTCTTTAGCTGATTTTACCTAGAATTTCCTAGACAGTAATTTCTCTTAAGGACACAGGAACGCAAACTGTGACCACTTTTATGTGGAACCATTTATACAAAAGTGACAAAAAAGGCCATCTTTGTGGTTGCTCAGTGTTTATCTGACATGTTGTAACAGGCTTTTTACAGGAAGTTCAGTATACAAGTATTGTACAGTAGAAATCATGAAGACACAAATCTCAAAACATTGTTACCAATACTAGTGTGATATTTCTAAGGGAAAAGGTGTTTTATAGATGGAAATCTTGTCAGCTTCAGGTAGCATCTTTTCTTGATACGCATGTAAGAACACTAAAGCAGCAAAAAAGTAATTAAAATAATATATTGTTCTATGAAAATAAATCTGCTCCTTTAATCAGGGCAGTATCTATAGTGAGAGAATATATGAGATATTAAGATTTCCTCTTCAGTTAAAATATTTGTCCGAATAGTACTAGTCTATGTACAGTAAATTCTTTGGTGTAGCCCAAAACAATCTTAATGTACAGTAACTAAATGTAACTGCATGGGAAACAAACTTTTGGAAAACAATAGTAAAACAGCTAAAATCTACCCTCAAAAATGCATATGTAATTCACACTGGGGAAATGATGTTCTTAATTACTCATTTGCAACATGGTTCTTTGGCCACTGGCATGTATAATAGCAGAACTTAACATTCACATAAATGGAAGCAGACTTTGGCACTCAATGGTTGCTTCAGGAAGCTTGGTGGTCTGGGAATGTTACTCGTGTGTCTGCAGTCATGTGAGAGAAATATATTCAAACTCAGCTCAGAGGAATTGTTTCTACTCCGAGCTATGAAATACACTAATCATATTAGTCTTTTCTAGGGCAAAATTATCTAGTGTGAGGAGTGACCTGCTCTGAATAACACCGCTCCAAATAACAGCTTGCAAGCATAGAAAAGCAGCAGTAACTGCAGCCAGCCAAAAATATAACCAGAGGTAGCTAGAAGGAGACTCCAAACAACACTGATGGTTCTGCCTTAGTCTACAGACAGATACAGATATTCTTTGCAAACAGGATGATTTATAATAGAATTGTTAGCAGTTGATTTTTTTTGGATGATCATGGGTTGCAATGCTGCTCTGCTTCCTTTAGAATTTGAATCTGAATCTTGAGAGATTGTTTTTTGATTATCTATGAAAGAGGGTTTTTCTCATTGCCTGCTGTGTACATACATAGTGTTTTGCTTTTTTTAACATTAAGATGACTTACAAATACAAATCTCAGCTTCAGGATTTCTGTAAGCTGCCTGAGGATTTTCCCTGGTCCTTTTTTTTTTTTTTTTTTTGGCTAAAAGTGGTGAGATTTTCTGTTTTCCTTCTGAATTGTTCCACAATATGAAAACATATGCAGTGTGTGTTGCTGAGAGATCCCTTGCTTGACTGAGCATCTGTAATCTAGCAGTGTATCTTTTCTAAAAGTTCTTAATACTGACATCGAATCATCACTAAACTGTCCTATTCCTCCTCACACCAAGGATCATTCCCTATTATGCAGAATTATTATTATACGGTATGATTCCCTATTTTACTCCCCATGTGTAAATTTGAACTTCACAGCAAAGGAATTAGAGCTCCCCTTCCACTACAGTTTCTGAGGGTTGAGCTTTTGGTTCAGGCTGCCCTAATTTTGTTCACCTCTGGCACCATTTGCTCTCTCTGGAAAACTACAAGTGTGAAGCAATGGCAATGCTTCCCATCCAGTTTCAGTCTCACATTTGAGCTGCTCTTCAACAAGAAATTAATTTGATGCATTTATTTCCCCTATAACTGAAACAGTAAGTAAACTTAAATGATCCCCTCTTCAGATAATTTAACGCAAGATACTTATGCAGAAGATAGGTACTTTGTCCCATACTTATTATCCTTTTCCATAGCCTTTTTTTAAAAGGATAATATTTTGATACCAATCTAGCATAAGCAAAGAATTTATAATCACATAAATGGAATTTGTCTGGCACAGATTTCTAAACATATTAATGCCTGGAGGTGACACAGAACCAGCTACAGTTTTTGACATCAGAGCTTGAGCACCATGGGAATCCAATTCTTAACATGAACTAGAATGCAGACTTAATTATTCTTAGATAATTAAAGTAACTCTAAAACATATTTTCATTAGTCGGTTTGCTTGCATGGAGGCTTGACTCTGTTCTTAAACTTGAGGGAGCCAAATAATGTTCACTATAACTCATCTTTGGCCATTCCTGTTGCTTGTTCTTCTCCTGTCAGTGCACAGACATTCTGGAGTGTCATTTTGGTTTTTCGACACTTCCCATGCCCTGAGGACCATAACTCTTGGTTTAAGATTGCATGCCAAGGAAAATTGCTTAAAATAGAGTTGCTGCACTGCCTAACTTCAAGATCCCTAGATCCTCTCTTGGCTCTGACATAACTTCCCATTAAAAACATATCTTTAATGACTAGGAAGCCTATGAAACTGAGAATTTCAGATTGTTGCTAAAGATACAGGAATAAAATTGCAAAATACTGAACACTGAATACACCACACATATTTTTATGTCTTTTCTTCCAACTGGAGATTAATTAAATTAATGCAAAATTGTTGCAATATAACCTGACACTGGGAACCACATGAGGTAACTGCATGCACAGAACAGAAATCAAGCCTATTTAAATATTCCCTAAACTTCACAGAATCACATAATTGTAGGGGTTGGAAGGGACCTCTAGAGATCATCGAGTCCAACCCCCCTTCACAAACCTTTTCATATTCACCCAGACCACTCTGAGGTTTTACACTGAAAGTATGTCTAAGTTGGGGTTTTGATTTGACACGAAGTAAAATTCTGTTTCAATTTTAAGTTTCACTCATCTGCAAGAGGCAAAAAAAAAGGCCATATCCTTCTTTGCTGTAAACCAACATCTTTATGTTACTTTCAATGAGGCTGCATAGGTTTACAGCAACTGAAGAACTAATCCTAGTGAAGAAAAGCCATGTGGTGAATTGAACCGAAGAAAATGTTCAAATGAATAAGGCCAGCTGTACAGCACAGGCAGACTCTGCAGATGGGCATGGTGCCAGGCTTCCCCATTAATTGCCTCCCTATGCTTCATTGAAGGAAGTTTGAAGCCAGTCCAAATCTGCTAAGCTCCCCAGCACCACCCCTCTGTTTCTACTCCAGCTGCGGCTTCCAGACACTGCTCTGTTGGCAACCAAAATGGGAATACATACGAGGAAGTCTTCTAAACAGTACTTTGCGTGAGCTACAGAACCAGGGCTTAGTCATGGGTAACTCTGGTTCCTGGAGCAGCAGTGCTGCAGGGGCTCATGATCAGAAGCCAAGTGGAGGAAATGAGGCAGGAGGAGAAGCTAGTGTTGGAGAGACAAGAAAAAAGAAGCGTATGGGACAGTCAGAAATCGTCTGAAGTGGATTCAAAGGAAGTGTAAGAGGCAGCTGAGAAAGCATGAAGATTTTGGGAAAAGACTGACAGAGAAAATAAGACAAGAAAGGCCAAAAGAAAACGTAGGGATACAGTTTGTGTGTGAGGAGATGTTTGCAAGGCAGTACTGTGCCTGGAAACGAAAAGTGGAAATGAAGAGAACAAATTTGGTGGAGGACTGGAGAACACTTCTTGGACATAAGGGAGGGCTGACCAGGCCAAAGTTTGTGAGAGGTGTTTTAAGAGACACTGTGGCTGAGGAGACTGGAGCTGAAAGCTGGAATGAGAAGAAATTAAACTGGAAAAGTCTCTGAGAAAAAAGCATGGACTGACTGAGCAAAGTTTGGAAACAGGACGTGTGAGGGGAACACCAGACTGGGGAACTGGGAGAGCAGAAGGTTTTGGAACAGGCATGGTTGTAAGGAAATGAGAAGAAAACTTCCCCTAGGAAAAAGAAAATCCTGAAGTGTCAGTCAGTATCCAATAAAGCACAGTCTCCCTTAAAACTGAAACACGGATCCTCATTTCTGAGCATCAGTATTTCTAGTGACAGCACATAACAGTGAAATCCAGACCTAATTTTATGCTGAAATGATCCAAAATAATGAATTGGAACAGTTCTGCCCATCGGCTATCTGTGACGATCAGTATGAGTGTTTTGGCACTTTGCTTCACTCCTTCCAAAAAGCTCCAATGAAGCCTATTGGCAAGCATTGTCAACTCCCTCTCGTGGCTATTGCAAAGATGATAGCAACTCATTAGGGCTATCAATAATAAATATAATATCAATAATCAGTGAGTTCATCTATTTGGAGAGGAAATGAGAACACAGTGAACACTGTTTTGAAGCTGATGAATGAATATGCACAGCTCAAAAATCATTTTTTACTTCAAAATTTTTAAAAAGTAAACAAAAATAAATAAAAAAAATAATAATAATTTTGTTATCTGTAGGACCTCTGCCTGATACCTTCCAGAACAGAAAATATATGCTATGCATGAGACAAAGTGGGAAGGAAAGGAATATTCCTGGAACAATGCATCTCTACCCCATGGACCATCACAAAGTCCCTTTGTGGGTAAGCAAGCCTGTCAACCAAGGTGCAAAGTTCATATTTCCCATTCCCCTGTGCCTGTTTTTTTGGACTGAAACAAAGACTGTATGCTTACCTTCTCACTTTAGATACATTCTCTGATTTAGTATTCAGTAATTCAGCCTGATATAAAAATCCTCATACTGGAAAAATCCTCATACATACTCATAAGCCTGATGGCTTTAGCTAGTACTGTCTCTGTTGCTTATTACAATAGTTCTGCTGAGAATTATGCATACAAAAGACAATTTACTAAATGTTTTATCAAGCATTGCACATAATCAGCAGGTAATATAAAGTTTGTTTTTACTTTTTATGTCTCCGGTGTAAATTGACCCCTCAGCCTCCTGCCCTGGCACTAGTCCCAGCAGCAGTGCCAGCTGGGGGTTCCCTGAGCACAAACACTGCAGGCACGTATTCTCCCTCTGCTCTCTTCCAAGTACAAATCCTTCTCCAAACATGAAAGCTATAACTCTCACTGAACAGACATCCCTTGGTTGGTGAGGTAGGGTCAGTTTTGGTTGTCTGTGCAATACCAGAGACCAGAACCATGAATGGAGTTTCGTTCTCCCAAATATTCATTAGCACAAAACAGACTGCAAACATTGTTTCTTAGCCTTCTGATTGAGCTAAACTTTGGACCAAACTTTAATGTCAGTGGCGATGGTGTAGTTCTCTCACAATTCTATTCTACATTAAAGGTGAGACATCATAACTACCACCGCTCTGTATCAGAGAATCACAGAATTGCAGGGTTTGGATCTCTAGAGATCACCCAGACCAACCCCACTGCTAAAAATTGTTCCCTTCAGCAGGTCACACATGTAGGTGTCCAGAGGTATCTTGAATATCTCCAGATAAAGTGATCCCACAACCTCTGTGGGCAGCCTCTTCTAGTGTTCCGTAATAATGGAACTCTCCTGTACCGGTCTGTGTAACTACGCCCTGTCATGGCTCCTTTTCATCAGGCCTTTCTTTAGCTTATTGTTATATTCAATAACAACAGAATGTTTTGTGTCATCTATGGTCTCCAGCTTTCATGGGCTTTAGGATGCTCTGGTGAGCTCAACTCCCACCCTCTAATCTCCTGTTACAAAGATAGCATGGGGGGCACAGTAGGGATTTTCCTTCTTTCTAGTAGTTGCCTTTTTCAGAGTCTGTGGTTTTTATCCCAGAACAAAATAAATAAATAAATAAATAAAAGTTAAAAAAAAAATAAAAAAATTTTAAAAAAACCAACAAACAACAACAAAAACCCAGAGGTTACATGAATAGGTTTGAAGAGCATGTGGATGGAATATAAAGGATTTATTACCACTCTATAAATTCCTACTAAGGTTTGAATTCCTTTGTTTTTAATCACCAGCAATGAAACAGTTCACAGTGCACTGCAAACATAGAGCCAGCTTTTTGTTTGAGACAGTTGGGGAGGAGGGGGAAGAGAGGGGAAAGGCTCATGAGAAACATGAATGAGTGGGTTTTGCTGACTCAAACTACAGGGATTGACAAAGTGCCTATAAGCAAATTTCCCATGATGTTAATAGCACAGCAGGAGCTTTACTGTATGATTTGTGGGTATATTGAATATTTTGAAACTTGTCATACCTAGACAAGTGGAATGAAATAGTAATTAACTTCTCTAAAGAGCACAGCATAAAATGTTGGCTTGTGGTATACAAATTAAATTTTTATATTTATCTCATCAAACAGAAATACATAAAAATGTATTTGCTTTTTTGATCATATTTTCAAGATACTTCTTTAATTAATACATTGTTTTTATTACATAGAATCTTCATAGTATCTTGGAGATTAGAGCTCTGAGAGGTGTTGGCAATGCTGCAGCACATACAAAATCTTATGATGATGAGGCAGTGGTGGCTAGGGCAATAGAAGACAGTAGGGAAAATCAAGGGAAATACTTAAAAGGAACTAAGGAGTTATCCAATAAGGAGATGACAAGACCAATTGCCCAGCTGCGTTGTCTATACACTAATGCATGCAGCTTGGGAAACAAATAGGAGGAGCTGAAAGCTAACATGCTTCTAGAAAACTGTAATATAGTTGCCATTCCTGAAAGCTGGTAGAATGAATCGTATGACTGAAGCACGGCTATTGATGGCTACACATTCAGAAGAAATAGGCAAAGAAGGAAGGAGGAGGTGTTGCTATCTACATCAGGAGAAGAATGGAACGTGAAGAGCTGTCCCTAAAGAATAGTCATGAGCAAGTTCAAGGCCTACAGGTGACAGTTAGAGACTGAGGCAGCAAAGGGAGACTTGTGACTGGTGTCTACTACAGGCCACCTGATCAAACAGAGCCTGTTGATGAGCCTTCCACCTCCAGCAACAGAAGGCCTTGCTGGTCAAACTGAAGAGCAAGAAGAAAATGCACAGACAGTGGAAACTGTGACATGTACTGTGAGAAAAACTTAAGGATGCTGCTAGACTATGTAGGGATGGGGTCAGGAAAGCCAAGGCACAGCTTGAAATAAACTTGGCAAGTGATGCCAAGAAGAACAAGAAAAGGAAATTCCAGGAGGGCATGACCTGCCTAGTGAGTGACACAGGCAAGCTGGTAACAACAGACAAGAATGGCTGAGGTACTTTACAACACTTCTGTCTCGATCTTCTCTAATAACTTCTCAACACACAGCCCTTAAATGTTAGGATGGTAGGAGGGGACAGGGGAAGTGAAAATCAGGTTCATGACCATCTGAGGAACCTGATCATCCATAAGACTATGGGTCCTGATGAGATGCACCCTAGAGCCCTGAGGGAACTGGCTGATGTAGTTGCCAAGCCACTCAATGATATCTGAAAGGTTGCAGAGATCAGTTGAAGTCTCTGGTGACTGGAAAAAAGGCAACATCACATTCATTGTTAATCATGTATATCATGTATATCTATTGATATAGATATTTTTCATTCATAAGGAAACAATTGCTTATATTTTTACTCTAGCCAGTGGAAACAGTATACAAATAAAAACAAAAATCTGTCACGTAGGGTCCTTAAAAGAAAGAATAAGTATGGTGGGTAACCAAGTGTCTGCAATAAGGTGTGCAGAGGTGAGGAAAACAGAGAAAGTAATGAGATGATAACTGGATGAAATCAAGTGGAAGAACAAAGATACAAGACTGAGGATAAGAATGCATATGACCTGATTGGTAGAGCGCTAAGTATGACTTCACTGTGCTGCAGTACAGATCTTCTGGTACTGCTCCTGACTCTTGTTGGCTCTGACTACCGACAGATGTGAGCTGGGGAGTGCAAGGTACATCTGCAAATGTCAAAGCTCAGGGCCAATATGGGAGGTGAAGCATTGGAGCAGGAGATGAGATGGGCTGTTGGCAGAGCAGACTCTGGACTTTTGTTACCGCATCAGCTTTGTGTAACTGTTAAACAAGAAAAAATTAAATGCAGTTTACTAATATATCAAAAAGTGCTTTTCCTGGAGGGGGTGCACTTAAACATGCTCTAGTTATAACCAAGCAGTGATTCCAGAGGCTTTATTTATATGCACAGAGGTAAAAGTTGCATGAATTGATCGCCCAAAAAAAAAAACAAAAAAAAAAAAAAAAAAAACATGAAAGAAGATTTGGGGCAATGTTAAAAAACAAACAAACAAACAACAACAACAACAAAAAGCACATTCACATCAGTAATTTTTTTACTCTAGAAGACACAGTAAAATGAGCAGTCTGGGAAAAATAACTTCATTCACCGTAGCAAATGGCATGGTCTTAAGTGTTTTTTACTTCTAGTCCATGGATTTGTGTGTACTGATATCTCAGGATGAATTTTGGACTTTAAAAATGAGTGAAGCTGATAAAAGCAACAAGTGTATAAAGAAGTAATCTGGAAGCTGCTGTAAATACACTGACTAAAGGGCCCTTGCAAGTCTAGGATCTTGAGAGATTCTCTGATAAAAATCTTATGGCAGCCTGCATAGACAGCTGAGCATGTTTCTTTAAGTTGTGGAGTTTGACCCTGAACCAAGAATGGACTGATGTATTGTGCTGTTCAGGGTAGCAACATCTGAAGCTGGGTTTTTGGTTGCACACATGGCATTGACAGTGACATGGTTCTCTCATCCTCTCACCGTGACCATAGGCAGAGTGAGAGGCTGAGCCTAGGCTACTCAGGCAGTGTCTCACAGGAGAGGTTTTAGTGAAAGGTGGTTGCCTGCATAACATTTAAGCTCCTTGGTGCATGACAGATTCACAGATGATAAGGATTATAGATAAAAGTCCTGTTAATATTTTGCTCCAAACCAGAACTTTATTTTTGAAGGAAATGTCTCATTTCCCACATTTATAATGTTGTAATCTTTGATCACACAAACTGAAGTGGTTCTGAATGAAACCTAACAAGAGAGCATGTTCCAGCTACTCAGGGACATTCAGAATATGGGAACAGACAGGCACTAAACTAAAATCTGCCCAAAACTTTTAATGCATAGATATCTAGTGATGATTACCAAACTCTGCACAGAGCTGTTCCTAGTATGTCACATGACTTGCTAATACAGTCACAACTCCTACTTCTTCTGCTAAAGTCATACATTTTGGGTCCAGATGACTAGGTCACATTTTTCTCTCCAAGTACAGAAAATGTCATGCTGTTCTGTACTCAGAGGGCCATTAGAAAGCCAGGATCCCAGATCCAGGTCATTCCTGGTTGGGAATGAGCACAAGCAACATGTCTGGGGTCTGGAAGGTTGTCACACTGACTGGGGAAGTGCCATTTCTACAACTACTCTCAGATGTTGTATTAATAGCTGAAGCTCAGAATAGCAATCAGTCAACTTCCAGAGGCTAATGGAGCTTAAAAGGGCATGTAACCTGGCAACTGGATTTGGTCAAAACAAACAAAATTCTAACTAGCAAGTGTGAGTAGTAATGTGTAACAAGCAAAACTATCTAAAGGTTCTCCATCTTTTCCATTTTCTCACCATCCTTATTTCTTTGGAGCCTCATCAAGGAGAAGCCAGAGGGAAACTGGAGAAATCCTTTAAAAACATCATCTAACCCATATGTTAAGAAAAAATGCGTTGTTTACACTAAATACATAATGTGGGAAACTGCCCTATCAGATAAGATGTTCCTCACCTGATTATGATTTGAAGGCAATAAATAGAAAGAACTAGTCATAAAATAAATGGGAACTGAAAACATATGCATTTAGGTCTTTGGGTCAAGAATAAATCAAGTACAAATGTAGATTTTCTATACTTCTGCCAGAAGTCAAATATGTTATTTTAGCCTATTTAACAGGTTGCTTGCGTGTGAACTCTTTCTTAAGCTGAAATACTCATTGTGAAAGAGATTTACACAGTTTGTTTCTGATACAGTTAAAATGAAAAGATATTTTCTGCTTTTCTGTGCCTGCACATATACTGTAAGTGCCAGTTAAGCTTCTATATGTATGCTAGTGGCAAAATAGACCCCAAGGTCTATTACATCATTAGGTCTATTTACTTATTTAAGTCACAGAATCATAGGAGTTGGAAGGGACCTCAGGAGATCATTGAGTCCAACCCCCTGCTAAAGCACCCTACATTAGGTCTCACAGCTGGGCATCCAGATGGGTCTTGAATATATCCATAGGTATACCCACAACCTCTCTGGGCAGCCTGTTCCAATGCGCCATCACCCTTATCATGGTCAAGTCTTTGACTGTTAATAGACTCTTCTCAGTAGTTAATGTGACAGATGTATTTATTTAATTAAATTGTTTTTAAAAATCCTGAATGTTAGAATTAATTTAAAATTCATGTTCAAGAATAGATAGTTTAATTCAATTCACAAGCAATGCAAAGTGACTAGAAACATTTAAATAAATATTCTTGATTTAGCCACTGGATAATTTTGATGACAGAATTGATCTCCATAAGCTAATGTTCAGATCATTCTCCTGTAATTTAATTGCCCCGAGATGGAGTCAGATCTCTTTAAATTACGTATTTTCAAACTCATTTAGACACCAAAGCCAATTAAATCAATTTCAATGAACATTAGATGCTTTCTCAGTGTAGGACTTATTCTCCTTGGTCTTCAGTTTCAGACCTGCTGAATGGAAATTTTCAAACATCACCAGCTGTTCAAATGTCATTTTGAACAATAAATTTTCACATCAGAAAGGGCAAACAAAACCAAGAGAATGCAGAACACCATCAGATATTGATGCGAAGTAGTTTACATTCTGCAGCTTTTCCAAGTTGTCTTTTTTTTTTTTTTTTTTTTAATTATTATCTTTCAGAAATGCTCTTTGATTATCTCAAAACCTTTATGAAGCAAAGAACACTGAGGTCACTGGCATTCTATGGGACACGTCTTCCTTCCTCAGAGGTATCATTTCACTCCTTACAACTCCTCTGTTATTGTCTAGTTCTACCCATACTACTGAAACACCATAAAGGAGTTCAGGCTGCATAGAGAAGTGTAACCCTGTGATTGTGCCTCTCCACCTTTTCATAGTCTTAAACTAATATGTTATTTAGAATTGAAATATTAGGATTACAGTGGTATTTAGGACTCTCACTGATATACGCAAAACCTCACAGCAGTAGTCAGTCCCTGCTCTGAAAGCTTTAGGATCTATCTATCTTCTTTTCAGCTGGGACAGAATTGTTTTCTTCAGAGTATCTGATATGGTTTTGTTCTAGGAAAAAAAACAACTGTGTTGATAACACACTGATGGTTATAGTTGCTGCTAAGCAGTGTTGTACAGAGACCATACTCAGTGAAGGGCCCAAGAAGCTGGGAAGGAACAGAATTAGAACAACTGTCTTAAATTTGCCAAAGGGATATTCCATAGCATGTGACATCATGTGGAAGGAGTTTTGAAGAGAGAGTTCATCTCTCTTTTCTGCTCACTGGAAGGCAAGCTGGGCATTGGCTAAGGGGTGGTGAGCTTGTGCACCACTTGTTATTTTGCTACATTCCTACACACTCACACACACAAAGAGTCATAACTATTATTCTTTTCATTTTTCTATCGTAGTAGTTTTATCTCAATCCACAAATTCTACTTTTTTTCCCAGTTCTCTCCCCCATCCCACTGGGAAGGGGTGAGTAAGTGAACAACTCTGTATTGCTGAGCTACCTGTCAGGTTAAACCACAACAGGCTCTTAGAGACAAAAAATAAAAGCAATTTTCCTGATCTTGCAGGTCTTTTAACTGTAATACAACCTTATGTCTCTGCTTTTATACAGCACTAGAAAACAGAAAGTAACCTCTTTCCTGTTTAGGCAGTAAGTGGCAGCACTGCAATAGCTTTTGCTTCCTTAATATCCTTGTTGTCTTTCAAGACATCCCTACTTTTCTACTCAAACACGGAAATCTCTTTCTACTATTTCTACATCCCTAAAATCTATTTTCACACTTTAGAGTGATATAAAATATTTAGAATAAATAATTTTATATGAGGTGAAATCATGATGAAAAGGAATTTGCAGATTTTGTGTCTCTTGTATTTATCTGTATACATAGTCTATATATATCAAAACAATAAATCTGTTTTTATATTCTCTTTCAGAGAGTGCTTTGGATCCTTATCAACATTTTTTAAATGTGTGTCCTGAGCAAATTAAAACAAGTATAAGGACAGCTGGATAATTTCTTCCTGCTCCTGAATCAGAGAATGTAAATGGGGTGTCTATAATGTAGATCCTGATTCCTGAGCTTTCTATTTGATAGTCTCTAAATAGAAAGCATGCAAAATTGACATCAGATCATTTCAAGTTAATTGTCTTGCCAGTGATATGAGATTGGATTTACTCTGTTTTAAAAGAGCTTTTGGAACAACAGCTGTGATTTTTCCTGGCTCATAATCATCAGCAGCCATAAGGAAACTGCAGTCAGAATGGAGGAGACAGATCTGCTGATGAAGCACAAGCTTGCCTGCTATCTCATCCCTCTCACAGACCCCTTTGTTGGCTCTGTACTGTTGAAAGGAGCAACATGCAACAAGAACTGGGTTTTGTCAATTGCATAAGCAGATAGATCTAAATATGAATTACACCCTATTCAGCCTGCTAAAGTCAATGGCAACTTTCCAGTTGTGGAGTAGGACTAAAGAAAGGATCTGTTCAGCAAGAAAGGGATTTCCAGGATAATCACTTTCCTGGGTAGACCTGCAGTGATTAGTTTATGTAGACTTTAGTTCTTAAGCTGCTTTCACGCTATCTGGTTGCCTGCATACCATGATGCTGAATGTCACTTGTCAAAGGTTGTTACTTCACTGCTGGGTCATTCACGCTACTGGCCCTTGCAGAGAAATGGAAAGTACATACTTAGTCTCTTGTGGAAGTGTATCTTTATTAAGATCTAGTTTCCTTGTGAGAGCGTGGCAAGTTGTGTAAATTAGTTTTACATTAAGAAATACTGCTTGCTATCTGTCAAGGTTAATCGGTGAATAAGAAGACTAATTTATTCTTCAGGGAAAGGTGGAACATTTCAAGTGGCAGAAACTCTTGAAACACTTACAAAGAAAAAAAAAAAAAAAAAGAATAAAAGAAAAAAAGAGGTTGCATAATAGCTTGCACAAAGCTTGTCTCAAAAAATCACTGGTTTTGTGAAATTTCCAAGTCCTCACTTTAAGAAGTGTCATCTTTACTTAAGACTGACTTATAGCTGGACTACTTTTATCATGCTTAGGAGAACCATTCAATAATATTTTTAGTGGAAACTTGAAAAAAAACTTAAAATGATGATGATATATTCTATAGTCCAGCAGATTATTCAAAATTGTTTCACTTATGTTTTTCTGCCATCCAAAGCACAAATGTTTCTATTCATCATGTTTTAATACATTTCAGAATACTGAGAGTGAAATTGCTTTTAAATATAAACAATCACTATTAATTATTACTACAGAATTTTTCCTTCATCATCTCCCTGACCTTTAAGGAACATTAATGACAAAGTTTACTTGTGGATGTGAGATGTTTTTAATGAAAGTCTCTCATTGAGGCTGTATGACTGGTAAGATGAAAACTCTGTTGCTGTGTGTTAATGTTAATGCCATAGGACATAGGTCAGGGAAGGGACTGGGAGTAATTACATATAATAAACCATCTGCATGTTATTTTGAAGCAACAAAATAGAGCAAACAAAGTCCCAGAACACATTCACTGAGTTATGAAGTTATTGCAGGACTTCATCTAGTGTTAATGAGTCCTCATTTGAACAAATGGCACATTCTTGAAATAGGATATCACAGAACCAACTTGTAAGGGGCTCAAGGGAATGAATCTTAAGAAAAGGCTAACTGGATTTGGCCTTTAATGATGCACAGGGAAAAAGAGTAAGGGAACCTCTCACATTTCATACTCCAGTGTTTGGCTATAAAAACTGCTCTGGGCACCCTTGAGAAATAAAAAGATTTTTTTTTGTTTTGCTTTGTTTTATTTTCCTCTTTTTCCTTCTGTGTGATTGTAGAGATCAGTATTTGAAACTGCGTGCTCACACATAAACAATGTAAAAAAACTTTAAGATGGATGAGTACATTCACAACTATTAACCATAAAATTTTTCTAGAGTCACTGTCATCACTGTGCTCAGAACTACATTTTGCTTGTTACTATTCAGCTACAAATTATAGATTTCAGTGTAAGTTCTTAGATAGCAATTCACATGTGCTCTTACTTTATGAATTATTTTCTATTTTGTTCAAGTCTGTAGTGATGTGAGGGAGACTAAAACTCCCTCATTTGGTGAGCAAGTTTGAAGATACTAAATATATCTTTTACATTTTTACTTCTTTGAAAATGAGTTTAATTTTAAGCTGCCCTACTTGAAAGTGTCTAATAAGTCTGCAAATATTTTAAGCCACTAGTTTAAGTGTTAAATTGTTTTTTATTTCTACAACTTACGGCTTCAGAATACACAATGGGAGCTGCCCTTAAACTGTTAATGGGGAATGTACAAGGGTTATATTATCCAATTAAAAGTATGTGCATCCTGCTAGTGCTTAAAAGAACAAGCACACTACTAGTTCTATTAGAAGAAATGTGTTTATTTCTGCCTGTGTTCTCAAGCTCACAGAAGAAAGGTTATGTGAGTTTCCCAACAGGCTTCTTACAATATTCCCACAAGATACCTAAATTCTTATATTACAAAGTGACAAATCTACCCAGACTCAGAATCGTTCTTACAACATTCCCAGGAGGTTGACTGATGAGAGTGAATGGGGTTAGCGCCAGCGGAGTTTGAACTATTTGGTCTTAAGTAGAAAACCATCATCAGCTCCCACTGTCCTTGTCTTCTGCAAGCTTTACAAGAAATTAGAAATATGTAAATAAGGTCCAGGAAATAATTTCCCTTTCTAGGGAATTCTGTTGCCTGATTACAGAATGCCTTGGCTATTTAGTAACATCTGGAGAGGCAATTTCAGCTGCCTTCAAGATAAAAATTAGATAAAAATCTTGGAACATATCATTCAAAAGCCAGGAAGATGTGGAAACATAACTGTATAAGAAGCATGGAAATAAATAACAACCCATATATTCATGTAACATGGCAGTGCATAATATTCATTTTTCTAGAACTTTTATTTTTTTTAGCTTACATCAGTCATCTCTGACAAGTAATCTCTTTGGAACACATTGCTCCTCTCTACAGAAGATATCAGTAAGGGATTTTTGTCAACCATCAAATTCTACCATCAAGTAATAGAAATAATAAATAAAAAAATTCAAGTTTCAGTAAGCCTTCTGATCTTTCTGCTGGGCATATATGGGAGCTTTTGCAGATATTCTTCCTTAATTCTGCTTGGGGAAGGTAAGAAGTCTGTGAGAAGGAAAGACTAATGTATTCATTCTTTAAATATAGACCAATACCCCGCAGTCTTTCCCTCATGGATGAATAGATTAAACCTGGAGAGAAAGAAGTATATAAAGACATTCTTCTGACTTGTTGTGGTGATTTACACCCAAAGACAAAGAAAACCGCATTGACTAACATAAACATTCACCTGGTAGATATATTCCATTCATAGTGAATCCAACCCTTATGTTTCTAGAACATCAGAATCACAGTTGAACTGAAGGAAGGGAATACAGGGTTTGTTGGTCTTTACCAATGGTCAGGTCCATCCTGAGCAAAGACAACCTCAGCAGCAATTTGGCAGTGTAGGTTGGATATGCAACTAATTGCAAGGGAGTAAATCTGATCAATCATCTTGATGCAGTACAGAGAACACAGTTCTGAAGAGGATTAATGGGTGAAATGGGATGAGAAATGAATTCCTCTCATACAGACAATATGTTGCGAGGTCTGACAAAAAAAAAGCAGCTCCAAACATTGTTCCAAATTGAAGAAAATGAATTTTTTTGGTAGAAGACTCTGCTAACTAGCATGTGAGCTAGAGGAGGCCAGGTGGTTTGGACAGCCTGCCTCTGAACTTGGCTTTTGTCTTGTAGTAAGTGAGATGATTCCAGGACACTTCAGTCGTACAGTCAACATCAGGGAAAGTGGAGCTGGAATAATTTTAATCACATCTGTGTTTTACACTTTTGATTCTTTTACTTGTTTATAATAAAATAATTCAGTATAGCTGTTGGGGTTAAGAACCTGGACATGAGTGAAATATTTTTATTATTCTCATGGGATCTAGTGGCAGGAAAATATAAGGTTATGCTGTCTTACAGCTCAGATTTCACACTAACATTTGCTTACTGTTTAGTGTTTCTTATAAACTATAAAAATAATGAATTTTCAAGCCATATAATAAAGGCAAATTCAATCATTTATAAAAACAGTACATAAGGTAGCATGTAGATGATATTCCATAAGGAAAAAAAAAGGGGAAAAAAAAAAAAAAAAGGAAAAAGAGCATTTAGAAATAGTATCTGAGATGGATGGTCTTAAATAACTATTCTCTCTGCCCAGCTGCAACAAAGCACTCATACCTTGCAGAGTGAATTACTTTTTAATTTGTAGGACCAAAAATAATTCTCGGTAGTTTGATGTAATTTCCTTTGCATCAGGTCACTCTTATCTCACTATTTAACTGATCAGAGATCTAAACTGTCAATTAATAATGTCAATCTTGCTAAAAAAATGTGAGCCTATAGCGTATAGACAGTCATAATGTTCTTCATACTTTGCAGAAATATTGTGGTGACTTAACCCCTAGGAAACAAAAAATGGCACTCACTGTGGATATCATGGCTGCACTCATGCATCCTCCATTTTGCTACACGGAAAGTATTATGAGGGAGATATTTTTAAAGGGGCCCTGAACCTTAAGTGTAACACTGCAAAGCAATATGGCACAAAACATATATTAGTTGTCTGCTCATAAAGGACGACTTCAGTGAGAGCCATCTCATTTAATTTTACATACCTATAAGATATTCATTTACATCCAAGAATCTTTCTGCAGACAAGGAAAAGTAAAGTAGAACAAATCCAGCTAAGTCTTGTTGCTTTGAGAATCTGAACTGTTTATTATCCCCCATTCTGCTTTGCAGACATTTTATTGTTTAAGTATAGATCATATCACAGCTTTTCTGGATGCTGGTGGCATCCCAGAAAATATACAGAAAGACAATATAATTAACATGCAATATAAAGAAAAAGAACCAATGATAGAAGTTACAAATTGTGTAAATTACAGACCAAGTTACTCACTGTATTTCTAGCTGTGCAAAAATTATCATCCCAGTGCTCCTGCCATACTCCTTTGTCTGCATCCCTCACCCTGTGTTACTACAACAGAACCAAACATTCTGTCTCTCTATGTTCTGCCTCTTAATGGAAGGCAGCAAGTGCTTCTCAGGGGCAGCTGTAAGGCTCCACCTAGCAAAAGTAATGCAATTTGAGTCTCTGTTCTTACTCATATATTCTTTAGGGGCTTAATATTTCCTATGGCTGCATGTCTAAGGCAGATGCTTGTAAGATATATATCTTACAAGCTAGTTCGTTTTAGGTTTTCTACTCAGTCTCACTGATCTTCCATATCACATATATAGAAAAATTCTGTGCAATTGAAGATTTCAGCATTTCTCTTGCAACAGCAGTTACTGTAAATGCCAGAAATACTCAGTAGTGTAAGAGTGAGAAATCTCACAATCTTTTCCAATCTGGAGCAAATCTATTTTGCATTCCAAAATGTATGCAAAATGTACTATTCATTTGCATTCTTTCATTTTTGTCTAAAAATTGAAGTTTTCTGCTTTTCATATTCCTGCAAATGTTCATGTTCATTGTATCAAAGACTGAAAATAACCTCCTTCCCTTCCCTTCCCTTCCCTTCCCTTCCCTTCCCTTCCCTTCCCTTCCCTTCCCTTCCCTTCCCTTCCCTTCCCTTCCCTTCCCTTCCCTTCCCTTCCCTTCCCTTCCCTTCCCTTCCCTTCCCTTCCCTTCCCTTCCCTTCCCTTCCCTTCCCTTCCCTTCTGCTTCCCTTCGCTTCCTTTCCATTCCCTTCCATCCCCTCCAGCAGCAAATTGCCTAAGGGTTGTCTTACTAATGTCCTAACACAAGCTAGTTTACTAACTACTATTACTCATATCCTACCAATAACACTGAATTTTACCAGGGGCTTTTCTAAGCCCTGATCAGCACCTAGTGTAAGGTCATTTGGCAACTTCACTGTGGAACTGCACACAGAGGGCTTTCATGGTATAGATTTTTTTTCTATCATAACTTAAATTTTGAACTCTTTTTTTTTTTTTTTTTTCTGTTTATGAATTCTTTTGAAATATGGCAGTTTTCCAAAATAGCACTTACATGTAACAATATCGAAAGAACTTCATATTTTCCATGTACAAGGCATCCCATTAAGTGAACTGGGATTAAGCATTCAAGTTCATCAAAGCATGAAATGTATGGCACTGGAACGACTACATAGTCTAAATCACACATTTCTGTCACAAAGCAAAAAAATCTCTGAATACGTTCAGATATATGCTTTACATAATTGCCTTTATAAAGGTTGTGACAGTTCCAGCTTTGCAATGATACTATTACTATTATAGCTAAATTAAAAGATATGCTGAGTAAATGAAATGTGTCTTTCACCAGTTAACAACTTATTCCACTACAGGTTCTTCTCCCCATCCTCATTCTAACAGATGAAAGTTCTGTCAATACACAGCAACAAGCCTATTAGTATTTTGTTACTACATTGCTCTGCCTGTGTATTTCATTGACTTTCACATGGTACTTCTATACATTATTACACAGTGAGGTATGGGGAGGGTTTGAGGAAAGACTGTCAGCTTTCATTTAGCATTTTGCTTCCTAAGAAAGAGGAGACACTAAAACTTGAGACCTCATGTCTTATACCAACTGAGCTTTTACTTCCACATCTAAGTTTCTGAACACAATATTGTTCAAGCAGTTTCTAGATTCACAGCCTATACTTGCTCTCAAGATGCTAGCCTGTGAAAAAGAGACTTATATATATATATATATATATATATTTGTTTATTTGTTTGTTTGTTTCATAAAACCAACTGGTGTCCAGGGAAACTATTCGGTTTGTTTGTTTCACTTATGTATATTATTTTCTTCTTATTATTTAGTAGTCACATGTTCTCAACAAGAACATTAAAATGCATTTGAGATGTGACTACTGACATAATCAAAGAGGAATACAAATTGAGGAGTTTTTTTTTGTTGTTGTTGTTGTTGTTGTTGTTGTTTTTCTGGATGCTGTAATAGCTCTTTTAAAATGACTACAGACATATTTCAGATCTAAATACAAGTTCTTTTTCCTTAATATTAGGACCTTCTGTTGAGGAACTTTGAGAGTCTGGTTTTCAGGAGGTGGAGGTTATCTCCTTAAAAAAAGTTGAGGCTTAATGCAATTGGGCAATATGAAGACATTCCTTTTAGTACTTGTGTATCTTGTTACAATTATCAACAGGGCTAATTATCTAATTTTGTATCTTTCCATATTTACTATAAAGATGTTTGATTACTGAGAAACATCCTGTGAGAACAAAGCAACAGAAAGTTGCATGACAGCTCACAAGATTAGTCCAATTACATAGCTTCTTTTCCTGTAAGAAAGCTGAGCCCAAGAAAACACTGGATTTTACCCCAGGCTTAACTAACTAGAAGAATCAAGTATCCTGCCAGGCCTCTTAGCTATGAGTTAAAGCTTTTTTAAAGTAAATAGCAGAGATTTACATTTACTAACTCACTCAGTGTGCTCAAATTCTTGCATAGAGACCAGTGCTACGTGGGTGAAACCTGTACTGGGTACTATGGGAGATAATACAGAGAGAGTTTGTATAATTATGTTGTAGATGTAAAAAGCTAACCAGCATTCTGTGCTGTGAGGTGGAGAATGCCCCTGAGAAAATTCAGCAGTTTCCATACACATCTCTGGTTTTCTTACTCATCCTCCTACATTTATTTTTCCTTCCTCATTTCCGTCACAGCTGCACTTTAAATAATCTGAGCTGATTTTGCTATTCTTTGCCTGTTTTGCTGCAGTCCACTGGGGCTAGGGCTTGTTTTGTTTCTTTACTTCGGTTGCAATAAAGTTATATCCAGTGATAGGAAGGTAGAGTTTCAGAGACAGAATTTTGGGAATTATGCTCTGAGAGAAAAAGTAGAATGAAAAAAAAAAAAAAAAAAAAAAAAAAAAAAAAAAAAAGAAAAAAAAAAAAGAATTGGTTTTTAGTTTGAAGTAGAGCTAGAACTTATAGTATCAGGAATATAATAAAAAAAATATTCTAAAATCTCACTTCTTGGTTAACTGCAAAAGAGACTAAGGTGCTTACAGTTTTGCTGGTATTACATGAAGAAATGCAGAACTCAGATGAAGTTTCAGTAGAATTTTGTTCCTCTTCTTTCCTTCTCTTTTGACAAGCAAGCAGGGTGACAGGAACTCAGTATGTGCTGAGGAAGATCAGCAGCCCTTGCTTCATAGCTCTCAGGGTTTGCACAGACAGTGACTGCTTTCACAGGGAGATAATATAGGAAGGTTGCTGTCTTCCTTTGGGACAGAGCAGAGAAGCTACATCAGTGATGTCTTTTAATCTTAAGGATACAGATTAAGGAAAACCTTACTGAGGAAAGAAATGCAAGCAGTGTGTACTGGAGAAAATACAACATTGATATACTAATGGACATTAATAGATATTTTCAAAATCATGTCAGTGGTTTATGGGCTGATTTGGCCCAGTTCCGTGACTAGCGTGGTGGAGGGACCCACAGGTCTGTGACTCTGGAGAAGAGGATAAGGGAAAAAGGGTAGAGAAATGGGACCAAAAAAAAAAACACAACAGTGTCATCAATCTGAAGAGAAACAAACTAATTTACTCAGATATCAGAATACAAGATACCATGATAAAATATGATATAATACAATAGAAATGAAGCTAATAAATCAAATAAAATGATAGAGTGTCTAAACACCGAAGGCATTACGCCAGCACTGAGGCTAGATGTGCAGGCAAGTCAAGCAGCAGGGAGGAAAGCCTGATGATTAAAAAGGGATGTCAGGTGACCTACCAAGGCCTTTATCTGTTTCCCCGAGCGGAAATGATAACAGAACAGCAAACATTTGTCTGAGGGATGTAGTAGTTTTCTTCCAGACAGGTACCTGGACCTGGAGCATTAACTCGTTAGCTCCCAGTGCACTACATTATGCTATGATGTGAAACATCGATGACGAAAAATCATAAAACCGTGACAAATCTATTATAAGTTTGGTATGGTAACACAAAGAGTAATTACCATATTATGACATCATGCATCATTTTTCATCTCTCCAACCTTGCTAACAATTTGGTGTCAATGAAAACTTCATCTCCAAGCATATAGGTGTAAGGGGCTGGGTTGCCCAATTGTAATGTTTCAGGGAGTACCTCTTGTTCCTGCTCCATGATTCCTCTGGGACTGTGCAACTCTGAGGAGTATTTTGGCAAAAGATGATCTATGCTAATCTTTAGCATTTCATTCCCTTGAGTAGGTCCAGTACTTGAGGGAGAAGACCTTAACCCCTGTCATGCTACTTACCAGTGATTTCTAAAGCTATATGCAGCAAAAATTTTGAGGGCATCATCCAGGCATCCATTTATCAGCACACAGAATTGCTTTTTAGTGCAAATATCACTTATCATGCAAGATCTGTTCTCTTGGGAGACTGAGAGACTCTGTCCAGATGCAGTCCTAGTTAAATATACAGCAGATTTCCTGCTATCTACCAGAAGATGGAAGCAGAGAGCTCCTTCCTCTGTAGAGCGCTAAGACACAGTGTTTACATAACATACTTAATCATTTTTTTCAAATGTGTCATACAGAAGTTTTACAGCGCTGCTTCTCTTGAAGCTTCTTCCTTTCACGGTAAGAAAAGGGGCTGCTCTTGAGTTTAATCCAAGTTATTGTTCCAACTAAAGACAGATTATGTTTCTGCATCGAGCAGAGATATGTTTGCAGAAGAGTTTTTTCTATTACTTTTTTCTTTGTGCATTTTGAAGGTAGATACAGGTTTGATAGCATTTATCCAGGTCAAGACCAATAGCTTGTATTTAATGAAAACAAGGACTTCGATCTTTTTTTTACACTTGAGGTACCCCAATATTGTGCAACAAGTACAGAGTTTGTATACTGTGTCTGTGCTATGTATAAAATGGAGGTTCAATCAAAATGAGACAGTGAATTAAAAACACATTGTAAAATGCTACTAAATAATTATGACAAACAACTTGATTTTGAATAGCACATAAAGTAAATCACAGAACATGTTCCTAAACTAAATCAACAAGACCTTTGAAGAGTTTTCCATATGGCCCCCTCATTTTCAGGTTATTCAAGGAAAATACACATGGAATTAAGTGCCACTGATTCAATGCACAAAGCAGAAAAAGCCAAAAATAATTTTAGCAGGAAATCCTCCTACTTCACACACAACATTTTATATTGCCAAGCAGCTCTGTTTTCTTTTACATCCTGGAGATTTTAGCATAAATGATTATTTTACAATTGTCAGCTGTAATATTTCATACTGTTCAGTCCACTCTGGTGAATTTGAGATTGAATTGCGTAATATCATTCATCAATTAACAAGCTATCCAATTAGCAGTGATTTCTGATGATTCCTGATAAATACAGGACTCGCTTGTCAAACAACTTTAATATTGAATAGAAATCATGAGATCACTTCAAGTAAGTTGAATTAAAGTGCTGTGGTAATTGCAGAAAAAAAGAAAACAATAAATCAGGACTGAAGGAGTCGTTGGCCAACTGGCGGCCTGGAAATAATATATATATATATTCAAACAAGGATAGATTGTTAAGACTGCAGAGGTTTGCCCTGCAATTTAGCTTGAGTGAGAATTAAGTTGAAAGAAGACATTTGTGTGAAATAGCTTTGAAGCAAGCACTTTTTACATTATTTATTTTTTAACTGCATATTTAATTTCACTGTGGCAAGCTAGAAGTAGCAGTAATAATTCAAAAGCTCATGTAACTTCAGAGGAAGGAAGACAGAGAGTAAGGAGTCATATTATAGCCCCTACAGAAGTTGATCCACTTCAGGACTTCTATCATGTTTCTTCTCTTTACATTCCTTTCCAGAACAATTTCTAATTATTAAGACATAGCATGCTGCTCATAACTTGCTTATTTTATAAGGCCATGATAAGATAGTTACAAACACTCCACAGGCTGAAGAGAAGGATATTTACAATACTCAACTTTATACTCCCACTTTTGCTAACCTAATTAAAATGCTCTAATGTCTTGAGCTCCTTATATGAACTCTAGTGAAAACAAGTCCTCTGAGGGTGACTGAGAGCAAGACTTATTTCATGTGATCTCTGAATGGAAATGCAACAAGCAGGGGGCAAGCAGCTAGAAACCAGCTGGGTCCTGCATGGCACCAGTATGACAGTGAAGCGCCCTGGTGGCAAAGGCTGAGTGTCTCCTGGGCTGCATTAGGCAGAACACTACCAGCAGCTTGAGGGAGGTGACTCTTCAGCTCTACTCAGCAATAGTAAGACCCATCTGTAGTGCTGAGTCCATCTCTGAATCCCTGAAGAAAAAGAACATTTTAGAGGAAATCTAGCAAATGAGGATGATGAGCATTGGATATATGAAGAGAAACTGAGAGAGCTGGATCTGTTCAGCCTGGAATAGAGAAAGCTCAGAAGAGCTTGATCAGTGTGTATAGAAACCTTCTTACTCTTATTTGAAACTTCTGGCTTCTTGAAATTTAAGTCACCACCACTATCATTTCACATCAGTAAATCATTTTTAGTTATCCTAATAGCATTACATTATGACAAAATTTTGAGGAAACTAAGGGAATCTATTTACACCTCACCCTAGTGCTTTTGTTCAAAGTCTTTTTGTTTTGTCTGTTCACATATTACCCCTACATACAAAGCAATTTCTGATGAAGCACAGTAATACTGTTTTAAACATATACTCACAGACAGAAATGCTAGTAAATGAGAGCCAGATCTCTGGGCCGAGCTTCACATAATATCACTCAGTATGTAACTTTGCAATAATACTTTGTGCATGTAATTTTTACTTTTCAGAATTTCCCTTGCTATCAAAAAATGAACAAACAAGGCATGAAAATAACTAAAGCTAACAACTCAATGCAAAAGTACTTGAGCCATAAAACAAGTCATATATAGAAAACACATTTCAGTAAGCGTCTCAAAAATAATGTTAAAATTGCCTGGGATAATCACACATCAGTCTCATTTTACTGCCACCTTTCATACCAGTTTTGCTGTCTCTACTCCAGACAGCAGGCTAAGTGTAGGTATCACTAACATATATGAAACCAGACGGCAGCCAGTATTCTTGCATAGCTTCCAGCTCAGCTGTCATCCCGTTTGATTCTCAGTGGGCTCAAGTATAATCCACTGGAGATGTTATTCCCACAGGAAGCTGGAGATCAGTTCACACAGGACTTTGTGTTTGTTTGCATATGTGTATTCACTGTAGTTAATGTAATTTTACTGACTGCACTTAAAAATTCCTCCCCCGTCCCTGTACCATGTGAAACAAGATTATCCCTCAAACCATGAGACTGTTTCTGACATAACATATGTGAATGATACCGTAGAATGTCTCCCACATTCATCCTACTGGTTTTGGAAAACAAAACCAATCTTAACAGCTTCACATCCTGTTTTGTTTGCATTACTTCTACTAGAAATGATGGATTTGTCACTTTTTTAAGCTTATGGTCCAGAATGATTGCATAGTGATTGTAAAAACATCTTTTAAAACTCAAATATATCATTACTTTTTCATACAGGGTGCTATTCATAAGTATTACTGTGTTATAATATCTTCCCATGATACTTTCTGAAAAAAATCTGAAAATGTTGTGAATTGAACCAAATTCCTGTAAGCATTAAAATGCAAATGTGAACTGTAAAAGCAGGACTCCAAAGTATCATTCTTATCTATTAATGAAAATATTGCAGTTTCTCCCATCATATGAAATGTTAATAAGACAATCAAAGATATTAGTTCAGTAGTCACTTCATTGATAACTAGAATTAGAGGAGACGCATGTTGGAGCATTGAGAATTGAATTGTCAAGGACTGTTCCAAAATAACCTCAAGATCATTCTTTAGAATCAGTACAAATATTCTCCCCATAAGCATTACCTAATGGACTCTTTTCCACCCCAAAGTCTATGACATCATAAAAGTTGATCGTCTCCTGGGAAAATAGAAAATATTCTACATTTTAGTATAACGAACTATGATAAAGAAACCAGGTTTTGTACATATGTGCTTGTCTGTATATATATCTTAGTGGAGGACAAATTATAATAGAGCTACATAAAAAACTATCACAATTTAGATTAAGTTGAACCAAGAGTATATATATGAGTATATATAAAAGTATATATTATAAATTTTTTTAATCCCAAACCAGTAAAATCAAAGTGTGACTTAGCTGTACATCTGTTACCATTTTCTCCTTCTACTGACTTTAAAAAGAGTAAATAGTTTAAAGAAAAATCATAATGCGATGCTTTTTAACCATCTGAATGCACTGAAATAAATTTAGGCCCGTTAATTATTATGATAAAGTCGAGTGAGAATGAGGCAAAATCTTTTCTTAGAGGTGATTACTTCCATGGCAAAAAAGAATCACATTTATGTGATGCCCAAAGTAAAAGAAAACAAAAAACTACTGGAGAAGATGGTAATAAGTATAGAGCCATGAAGAACAGGGAATAATCATTAGGATATGTTTATATGTTTATATGAGGTCCCATCACTGGCTAAAATGTATGTTTGCAAGACTACGTGGAGAACAATCATGTATTTCACAAAGCTGGAGTATTATACTAATATGAATGAGAAAAACAGAAATCCGAAAGTTGCCAGCTAAAATAATCATCATGTAGTTTTTTAACTGGAGGAGTTTTGATATATGTGTATGTCTATATCCGTACTTTCATTGTTATATCTTAAGGTCTTATGTATGTTAAGATAACTTCCAAGAACTGTGATGCTGTTCAGAGGAACCTCAGAACAGATGTAAATCATAGAGTAAAAGATGAATAAGGAGCTAAGTACATCTATTTAAATTGGAGGACTGGAAAAATGCTTTATTTTCCTTTTAAGACATCTTTCTCCCAGTCACCACTCTTTTGAAATGGTGTTTTGTATAATCTTGTGGCAATTCTGGAACAGGCTGCCCAGGGACATTGTAGATGCCCCATTCCTGGAGGTGTTCAAGGCTAGGTTAGATGGGGCCCTGGGCAACCTGATTTAGTAAACATGAAAGTTTGGTGGCTCTGCCAGGTGTGGGGTAGGAGCTTCATGATCCTTGAGGTCCCTTCCAACCCGGGTCATTCTCATTCTGTGATTCTGGGAATTCCCTTCAACTTCCAACCAAGGCTCTATCCTACAAGAAAACTATTCAGATAATGGAAGAATAGCATTCTACTATACCCCAGCAGAGTTGTGTGCCACCCAGCTTTCAAGACCTAAATTCTGGTGCTCTCTGAAAGAGTATCTTAGCCAGAACTCAATCTTTATTTCAAGTTATGAGTTCAGTGCTGATGTGGCGTTGGACTTGATGATCTTTGAGGTCTTTTCCAACCTGAGTAATTATATGATTCTATGTATACTTAATTCTCCTGGAGAATACTATCAACTTGGTAGAAAAATACTTTGGTAGGTCAGATACAAATTCATTACTGTTTCCTGTTTTGTATCTAATTGTTGTTGTTGCTTTTTCTTCTATATATATGTATATATATATATTAGTAAGTAAAAAAATTGAACAGATACTGACTGGAAAAAAATGGACAAATATTCAGGCATGGTTTGGAGTAAAAAAATTTTCCAGGGTAAGTTTCAAGTTAATATGGAAAATAAAACTCCTCCTTGGCAAGAAGTCAGTTAATAAAAGGCCTGTAGCAGTGGAAAAGCATGATAACTCCATAACATAACAAGACAAAACTCTGATAAACATCCTGGTTGCATCCTTCCCAGAAAAAATTCCCTTCAACATAGTGATTACTGTTGCTGTGTGATAATCTCCTGCATGTCCCTGTGAAGAATGAGTACTCCTCATGTTTTTGCTTTTGATCACTAATCTTCAGGCTCAGTGGGATTTAGCTTTTGACTTCTACAGAAGCTGGGTCAAGATCCAGAAGAAACAGTGACAGAAAATTCTATTTTGGATTGCATAAATTGGGTGGAAAAAAAAAATCACACCAAAAAACAAAAAAAACCAAAAAAAACACAAAAATGAGTATATATGTAAGGTAAAGGTAAGGGAACAGTTAAATGAATCCATTTAATAGCAGGAAAGATTCTTTACCTGGGACACCACCAAACAGTGCATTTTGGATCAGAACTATAGGCCCATGCCTCTTGCACTATAAACATCCATATAAAGATAGTTGGTCCAACTTGGCAAACTTATTTGTTGTTTTATTGGACAGGCCAAGGACTGACTAGACACTAGATCAAAGCTGGCAGAAATCCTCCTGGTTGTATTAGATTAATTTATGCTGATTGAAGATTTAGCAATGCATCATCCTCTAAGAAAGTAATCCATGCAGGAGGATATAGGAGTGCTAAAATTTCTGACAGGCTTTTCTACACTGGATCCATATTACTGAGAGAGACTTCAGAATTAATTCTGGCAACATTTGAAATCATCAACTTGCAAAACATTTGGAGCCAAGCCATTCTGGCAGCATATACTTGGAGTAGATTTGAAAGGTATTATGCATGGCAATCCTTTATAGAAAAAAGAGATTTCTTGCCAAGAAGTCTGCACAAAAATCTTACTCTATAGACTAGCAGAAATGTAAGGGCTTTTCATTAGGTGCAATTAGCTATTAGATGTAAAATGAAAAGACATTCCAGAGTAGCATTACAGTTAGTGTAAAGGATTGCTACTGTTGCAACTATGTATAATTACAGTGAAGTTATTTCTAATTTCCAACTTACAACTAGAGCAGATTTCAGGTATTTTAGTACTTTATCCATCATAAAAATATTGTATAATGTCAGAGGAAGTGTTGCTTCACACTGAGTTTCTTCAGACATCTCCAGGCAGGAGTGATGTGTGTCTTCTTAGAACATCATTTACAATGACACATTGTAAAGAATGTTATCTTAATTGTGTTATTGTAAATCATAGAATCATAACACAAACCATAATGTGTCCTCTGTGGCTACAGAGTGTGTTACTATTAAAGCCTCAATAGCAGTGATTCAGACAGAAGTTTTAAGCCTGAAATCAAACAGGTAGGAAGAAAAAGAACAGGTGGTCAAGTATCCCAAAGTATGCAGATATCTGCACTCCCCAAATCTCTTTATGCTCTCATGTTATCAGTTAGTTGTTCATTTTCACAAATTATTAATTTGACTTAGTACAGATTGTTTTTTGTTGTTGTTGTTTTAATATAAATTATTCTCTCTTCTAAATAACTATATACTGTGTTCACATGCTGACTTACTACTAATATACCAGAAATGTGTCTATGAAAAAATTCTGAGGTTACTGGTCAATACTGGCCAATTAGTATTGGCCTACCAACAGATTCATTTCTTCTTTATTCCTGAACCAAACGTGTTTCACTTCCAAAATTAAATTTCTATCATGGGAAGTGATTCTTATAATTAATGTAGTCCTTTATCCTTCACTGGTTAGTCAGATTTTCTTAATATCATGCACCATTGGATCTGCATAGAGAAAATGATATTTAAAATGTATGGTCCAGATCTCCAGCTGGTACAGACTTTACTTCAATGAAAATATTGACGTTAAGAACTCTTCTGTAATGTTGCTTCTGTTCTGGAGTTCTCATGTCCAAGAACTAAGGAATGACTTTCTCTGTTCATTTTCCTCCCGCTGGAAGAGGTTCATCACAGAGACAGAAAAGCTTTAATACAAGCAGGGGCATTCCTGGATGCATCTTTTTGCACAAGCAAAACATCTGGTGCTCAATGGAGGTTATGTGTCCCAGGCCTGGACGCAGTACTCCAGATGGGGCCTCACAAGAACTGAGTAGAAGGGGACAATCACCTTCCTCTCCCTGCTGGTCACCCCTTTTTTAAGGCAGCCCAGAACACAGTTGGCGTTCTGGGATGCAAACACACACTGCTGGCTCAAGTCCAGCTTCTCATCCACCAGGGCTGCTCTCAAGGAGATCTTCGCCCAGTTTGTATAAACACCTGGAATTGCCCTGACCCAGGTGCAGCACCCTGCACTTGGCCTTATTGAACCTCATTAGGTTCTCATGGGCCCACTTCTCCAGCCTGTCTGGAGGTCCATCTGGATGTCTTCCATTGCTTTCAATGTATTGACTGCATCGCTCAGCTTGGTGTCATCTGCAAACTTGTAGAGGATGCACTCGATGCCATCATCTGTGTCACTGATGAAGATGTTGAAGAGCACCGGTCCCAAGACTGACCCCTGAGGGACACTGCTTGTGACCAGCCTCCACACTGACACAGAACAATTAATCACAAACCTTTGGCCATGTCCATCCAGACAGTTCTTAATCCATTGAACAGTCTATCCTTCAAATCCACACCTGTCCAATTTAGTGAGAAGGATGTGGTGAGGGACCACGTCAAAGGCTTTGCAGAACTCCAGGTAGATGACATCCATCATTCTTACCCCATCCACCAAAGCCATCACTCCATCATAGAAGGCTACCAGATAGGTCAGGCAACATCTGCTCTTGGTGAAGCCATGCTGGCTGTCCCAGATCACCTCTTTATCTTGTATGTGCCTTAACATAGCTTCTAGGAGGATCTGCTTCATGGTCTTCCCAGACACAGAGGTAAGGTTCACTGGCCTGTAGTTCCCTGGATCTTCCTTTCTCCTTTTCGTAAAAATGGGAGTAGTATTTCCCTTTTTCCAGTCACAGGGGGCTTTACCAGACAGTTGGTGATTTTCCAAGTATGATTCCTATCTAAGTTGCTTCTATGCACACACTATTTTCACCTTACCTATTGGTAGACTCCTTGTAAAGTGTATAGACACCCTCTTATGAGGCTGAATGGGACTTTGAGCAACCTGGTCAAGAGGAAGGTGTCCCTGCATATAGCAGGGGGGTTGGAACTGGATGATCTTAAAGGTCCCTTCCAAACAAACCATTCTTTGATTCTCTGTTTCAGTGATTCTTAATCTGAGATTATATACTGTGTAAGTGTTTCCTAGGCCACATATGCTTACAGATACAAAGATATCCAAAACTGGATAGCAGAATGAGAGCACCATAGGAAATGGGAAAATAATAGATACTGAAATGTGCTCGACCTGTGTTAGCAACCATATATCACAAATATTCAATGCATAGAAAGGAGTATAAAATATTTTTTTACAACAAAACTAGTATAAAACATTCACAGGAAAAGCCAAACCCTCATGTATGAATATCTTGGGCTGACATGCTGGTAAAGGTCCCTCAATATTCAGTCTCATCTTTGGTTTAGAGTGGTCACAGGCACTACCACCCTTTCACTGTGAGGCCAAGAACAGCTTTACTGGAAACCTTTAGCTGCCAGATTAGCAGAGTTCCAAAACTTTCATAACTTTTTCTTACATGCTTCTTCAATAAAATGATTTCCAAAATTAACTGTCAGATATATGGAAGGAGCAGTAAATCTCACAAAGAGCTTTGCTTTGAAGTCTAAGCCTTTTTTGAGACTGATCATGTTAAGATTTTGCTCTAAAAATCATTTTCAAATAATTAATATGTGAACGGGAGCTAACTAGCAACCCAACAACTATTATGGATTGAATTACAGATTGCAGTCTGAGACTTTCCAGGACAGTATTTATAATATATATTTTATATATATATATATAAAAGTATAGATCTATTAGCTTAATTACCCCTCTTCTGGTTATGATTAAAACTCACTGTTGTTACACATTTTCTTCTGGATATTTTTTATTTTCCTAAATATCTAAATAAAGTTCCATCAGGATTATTTTTTTTGCTCAGCACCACTCCTGGTCTTGTACAACGAACACTTCCAAACTCGATTGCTTGTGCTATTTTCTTATCACAAACTAGAATCAGTCAGAAACACCTTCAATTTTTTCATTTTCTTTCAGCATCTTGGCACTTATAGGGCAGGGTCTGAAATTTACATTGAAAAATGCAGTAATTATGCTGGTCTGCTCATTCTGTAGAAGAAAATAAAATGCAACCAAAAATGTAGGCAGTATCATTTTTAGACAAGACAATAATGTAATTGAAATGAAAAATATCTCAAGGATTTTGAATCCCCACAGAGAAAAATCAGCAACAGCAACTCACAAAGCAAATTTAAAAAGAAGAAATGGGAAAATATATATCTTTCAGCACATCCCTTGTTTCCTCACCAAACAGATAGGATGTAGTTTCCTGTTCTATATCAGCTCTGATGGATCTGTCAGAATGTTCTTGTCTTCATTTGGCACATTTCCTAGATGGCATTTTACTGTCTTCCCTGCAAACTATTTCAAATTTTATATAGCCAGTGATTCCTGCCTGTATTTAGAAAACATTCTTGTTATCTGAACTTTAGTAATATCTACGGTGATAAACTCATACTCATCTTTCTATTACTTGTTGCAGTGAGTTGCCAAAAAAAGTGAGTATCAAATTGTGCATTAGATTTCATTCAAATTCCAAGCCATAACTTATAGGTTAAAAAAAAAAAAAAAAAAAAAAAAAAAAAAAAAAAAAAAAAAGCTTTCTTCATCTCTGTTTTCACATATTTTTTAGGCTATAAATAAGAGCACAAGGAAAAAAAAACTTTCTAAACTCAATCTCATGGTAAATATCAGTGGAACATCAACTTTTATCTAGGCTCATTTTCCTTACCTGCAGCCAGAATTCATGTCTTGGGTCAGTCATTCAACGAAATTAACCTAATCAATGATTAGAATGTAGAATGTTAAATTAAATTAATGCTATATAACATATATTGGAAACATGGTTCGTAAATGTAACTCTTTTCACCAGAAATAAGCTTAAAAGTTTAAGGATCAGTGCCTTAGAAGATAAAAAAACAAGCTTGTGTATTACTTATGTTCTGAAAATTTATAAAATAAGGTGAGCAGTTCTGTAAATGTCAGCCTAATGACTAATAAAAAGAAATCCATTGTATGAGGAAACCCAACAGGAATTACATACAAAAATGTGATGCTGTCAGCATTTATCTATCCTTGGAATTTTTATATGTTACACAACATGTCTCTCATTCAGTGATCATAGCTGTAATAAAGTGAAATCTCACTTTGAGAGATGAAGAGGAAATGGTCATATTAGCAAAAATACTGATAGTGTAAGTGCAAGTAATTATTTTTATTACTCATGCTACGTTAAGCACAATAAAGTCCAAGGTAGCAAAGTAGGTAATAAGTGCTTTGAAAGGAGACATTCCCCAAAGCTTGAATGAATTATGAGCTGGCAGAGATAAATTAAAGTAGATGAATCATATGATAACTGGGAATAAATTATGAACTTTTTGCTCTATACACACACAAATAAAACAAACAAACAAACAAACATAATCCCATGAGAAGAAAGTAAATCTGGCTTAAAAAATAATAATAATTTTAAAAAAAATAAAAAGAACAATAATATGTTTATGCACATAAGAATTAAACTTGTACTGGTCTATCATTCAATTTTTTTGTTTGTTTTGTTTGTGATTTGTCCAGTAAAAATAAATTTTCGTGTACTTTCATATTTCCCTTCATCATCTTCTCCTTTCCTTTGTGTTACTTTTCACCTCTGAATACACAGCTCATCCACTGCAAGTTGTGTCTCAGGTGTCATTGCAAGTCTCAGGTGTCATTCTGAGTGCTTAAAGCAAGAAGTTTTGGGTTGTATCCATGTTAACAGATCAAGCAGTGCCAGAGAACATTCCTGGGCACTGGAAGCTGAACATGTTGAATTATGAGAAAATTCCCTGGCATTGTTTTAACTGGGGCCAAGAATTTCTCTATCAAACAACTTCCAGGTATGAACCATGAGCGCAGGACAGGGATTGGTCTGGAGGAATGGCCACCCAAAGTGACTGGGTGGCTAAAATGATAAGGACTCTCTCCTATGTCACGTGACCTTAATGCTGAAGTGTCCTTCACTGACAATCACAGGCAGAGAAATTCTTAATAAATGCAATATTTTGTCTCAGGTCAAATAAAGATAAATTTAATGTTCCAGATCCTGAGCCAATGTCCTCTCACAATTTTGACCAAGAGTTTTAGCTGTTAATATGGCAAAACCACCTTATTTGCTGTTTTGAAATGATGATTTAGTTTTAATTATCCTGTTAATTATCCTGTAAGGAACGACTAGATGTTGTGTTGAAGGATATGGTTTAGTGGGAGCGACTGGTAATAGATGAATGGTTGGACTGGATGATCTTTTAGGCCTTTTCCAGCCTCTGGAATCTTCTGTGATTCTGTGTTAGCTTAGTACCATTTTCTGTCTACCTTTCATATCAGGATACTGAATATAAGTATTTCCTGAAGACAGTTTCATTAGACTTAGCACATCCCTTTCCTTAGTAAAAACTAAATTTAGTTCAGATTGGGTCTTGAGTTTTTTCAGTCATTTTAATTTTTCTGTTTGTTTGTTGTTGTTTTTTTTAAATAACTATTTCCCTGATTTTGTCAGATACCACCACTGAAAAACAAATCTATCAAATTCCTAAAGGAGAGCATGGAAAAACATTGAAACGTGTCTATTTCTGTATTATCTTTCAAGCGTAGAATGGTGTTAAGTCTTACTGTTTTCCTGATAAGGGTTCCTGTTTAATGGCAGTAGTGTAGATACAAAATGAGCCTTTCACAAACAGTGGCACAGCCTACGCAAATAACACTTCAAGTCACTGAAGCTGTATATTTGAAGTTGAAGTCTGTCTGTCTAACTGAAGCTGAAATCTGCTCCTTGCTTAGTGATTGGAGAGACTTCCCCATACCAGAAAAGAACAACAACAAGGGTATCATACATTCAAATATATATATATATATATATATATATATATATATATATATATATAATTTCATTTTGTAATTTATCATTACATATTGATGTCTGTTGAAACACAGAAAAAATCACTGCAGAACAGGTCCTCTGCACATGAACGGGAAATACTTCAAAAATGTCATGTGAACTTCCAAGGTAAATTAAGATGTGCCAAATTAATGTTGATGCCTGGAATTTTAGGAGATCTTGAGGTTAAAAGTGATAAAAATCCTGTCTGAAACTTAAAGGAGTTTTAGGATCTCAAATTCTAAATTGTGAAGGAAGGGGACTTTAGGACTGTAACTGTGCTACTAGGATAAAACCATCCAGGAGCTGCCTTTGGCACTGAGGCAACCTGGCACGAAGCAGTCCATGTCGTTAATAACAAATCATTTCACCCTTCCAAAGCAGTGCAGCTTCATCCAAACTGCTTTTCTGGAATGATTCTAGCACTGTTTAATTTACTGCTATAGATGTCTGAGGTGGAATGGATGTCATCCAAAATTATCACAATTTCATATATGAAATAAACTACAGCTAAACTTTGTATTTTACCAGCTGTTTTACTTCTGTTCTCCTCCAGACTTCTGATATTTTTGATTAGTTGAGCCCACACTCCTAAACTGATTCTAAGATTATATGATCAATATTGTTAGAGGGAAAAAGATTTATATTACTCACTGCCCTTTCTTTTCCAATGTTTCTTCTATGGAAGCTGTGATCTTAACACACATGCAATTCTCTTTTACTTTGGATCTCTATTTGCAGCTGTTATTCCTATATGTGGGAGTTGGTTATGGAGATAAAAACAAGCTATTTCCTTTGGGGACTGATATTAATACTTGTGTTTAACAACAATGTCAGCACACTTGCTCCACTGCTCTTGACTTATCTTGTGCTAAAGAGAGATATCCAGATCTTCCTTTCTTACTAGCCCACAATTTTAGTAGAATTTCTCTCTGCAGTAAACACTGCTTTTTCTTTTGTCTGCCTTGAAATTTGTTAACTTGAATTTACTCTGTCATTTGAGATATTCCCATATTTTTAAAGCTACATTTTGACAAGGTTCAGGCATATTCCTGAAGCCAAATCACACAGTGTTTTCCACAAATTATAGGACCTTTGTATGGATAGTGAAATTAACCAGAGGATTTGAAAATATATATTTGAATATATATAAGTAAGTAAGTCCTCAAGTTTTAGGCACAAGCCAGCATCAAACTACTGAAAGATAGTAAACCTCCAATAAGCAGTGTGAGTTACAGCAGCCTCTTACCCACTTGCCTGTATAAGTCACTGTCTTTCGTCAGAAGTGTTCATACAGATGAATAAAATGAAGAGGAAAAAAAAAAAAAAAGGTGAGAAATGAGTTAACAAGTTTATGTATGCATCCAAGTCAGAAAAATGACTATGATAAGTGTTTTCAGTCAACAGGGGAAACAAATGCAAATCCAAAAATCATGCAAACTTTACAAATCAAAAAACAGCAGCTGATTTGGGGATTCTCTTTTTGACAATCAAATGGAAAAACAAAACAAAACAAAAAACAACAACAACAACAACAAAAAACACTAAGAGTTAAATAGTGAGATATCCAGTCCTGTCTGTGAGTTATACATCACATATTTAAAAACATTTTTACTACTTTCCTCGGAACTCACTATTTCCTCAGTTCTGTAAATATTATTCTTTTTTTTTTCTGTTTAACAGACTGTGCTTATTCATACAACCTCATGTGATTCTGATTACAACAGTATCTTTGTTGTAATCTCCCCTTACAATCCAATACAAAACTCTCAGTGCTAAATTTAATATGAGTAAAAAATTAAGTTTTTGAAGCGAGAGAAAATTCAGCCTTTTATTTGAATGAGAAATAGAAAAAAAATGGAAATTTTAACTTAAAATATAAATAAATGTGAAGGAAAGTAACAAATCCCTTTGGGTTCAGACTTAGTGTGATCATTCAAAACTTACTGAGAATCCACTGAAACTCAGATAGTAAAAAATTCCAGGAAAACTAGAATTCTACTGTACGTTCTCACAGAGATCTCGCAGAAAAACAGACCGGACTCATGCACATGATTAATGACGATGAACTGCCAAGAGAATCTACATCACCCTAATCCAAAAATGCAAGCAGAAAGGATAGTGGAGCTACAAAACAGGCTGTGAAAAAAGTCTGAAGGAAGGGAGAAATGAATAGGGAGCCAACAAATTAGCTGTCAGGCTGCAGAAAACAAGACAGGAAAAGGAGTAGTTCAACAGGAGACAGAACGTTCAAGGGCTCAAGCTGTCATAATAGTACAGCTGGAACAGAAGAACCTTTTCCTATAGTGTCTGTTTCTTCAAATTTCTATTTTATGCTGGGTTCTTGGGAGGAAAATCAACAGACTCCATTTGTGCCTTCACTTTTCTTTGTTCAGAAATGTACTAGAATATAGAAACTCGGGTGATGTAAAGCATGGAAAACAAAGAAATTAGAAGTGAATGAGAGTGAATATAGATAGTGTTCACCAATTTTGAATATCCATTCAAACTGAGAGCAGTTAATACAAGACTTCTGACAGGAAACAGGAAAAACAGTCCAAAGCTTTAAACACTATTCTGGGAGGAGCATATTTTTTCCAGTTCTGCAAATGAACTGCTTCTCTTTCTTCATCTTTGTCAAGTTATTCAATTCATGGTTGACAATAATGAAGTGTCATATAAAAATATATAAAAAGTTTTATAAGCAGCCTTGATTAAAAAAGAACATTTATTTTAATTAAAAGTTTTAAATTAAGTGCATTTTGGTTGTTTTTCTCCATTAAAAATGTAAATAGCTTCGGTACTGATGTCTCCTACCTTCTTGTTTTTTAATTCTGTCCCTCTGTGTCTTAGTTAAGTCATGGAATAGAAATATTAAAGAAATGGAACATTAACATTGCTTTAGTTTGAGAACATGCACAATATTTATAATCAAATAATTTCAGTTGGAAGGTATTTCTGGAGAACTATTATTTGAAAGGTCCTAGGATCTCCTTTTTGGCATCCTGCTTCCACCCAGAAAGACACAGTTTGCCCTGAGGTCCTGTAACCCCCTCTGTCATTCTGCTGTGCAGTCTGAGTCAGCCTAAGGCATCTCAGACGACTCTCTGGAATCACTGTGCTGATGGGTTGTTTTAACAGATGATCCTCAAATAATCAGAAATCACACTGAAACAAATTGTCATTGCACACAGTGGAATTTTAGACACCTAACATGCTGATAGGTATCTGTTCTCAAGCATCTTTGGGATGAGGTGTCATCAGTGTCTGGGCTCATGCAGGTGCCATCAGTGTCTGGGCTCATACAGACTGACAGAAATGACACGGCAAACATTACCTGTGGTAATGAGGCATCACTGCCAATGACTTTGGCTGCTATCTGCTAACAAGAGTAGTTCTAAAAATAGTCCTAAAGCAGAACCATTGAGGAATTTTATAGAAATTATCTAGGAAATAATACAACACAATTTAGCCAGAATGAATGTCAAGTTCTATGTATTAGAGCAACCAGCTGTATAACAACAGGATGAATAATTATTAACTCTGGTGATACAAAAAAGGGTCTGCGAACCACACTGAATCACAAGTAGAAAATTATTAGGTGCTACGCTGCTGCTGAAAAAAAAAAAAAAAAGAATACCAAATACAAAAAACAAACAAAACAAAACAAAAAAAAACCCAGAACATACTGTACTGGGATAGATAAACAATAGGTTTGTCTGCAAAACACGTGAAGTAACTCTTTCATTTTACTTGTCAGTGGTATGATCTCAGCTGGAGCACTGTGTCCATTTTTGGGCACAGCAGATCAAGAAGAATGTGGGTTAGTCCAGACAAGCAACCAGAATGACTGAAGGTTTTAAAAATCTGGATCATTAGAAAAAAAAACAAAAGCCAACAAATTAAGGAATTAGTATTGGGTAATCTACGTACGGCTGAGGAGAGAAAACAGACTGTAACTAAGTATATAAAACAATAGATAGGAATAAAAAAAATAGATAAAACAGATAGGAAGAAAACAAATTCTTCTGTATGCCCACTATTCATTGAATAATACTGGAACTGAAACCCAGATAACGATGAATCTTGTTTTAGATATCAGTTCAGTTTAGCAACAGGTCAGGTTAACACAAGCAAGAATCAATCTGAAAAGCTTCTGATGTGATATCTCTTACTGCAGTTTGTTTGCATACAATTCTAGACTTCAAGGAGGATATGTATAGACAAGGAAAAGACTTTTTTACAGAAATACTCTGAGAAAATTGAAGTGCTGGAGCAGGTCCAATGAAGGGCAACAAGGCTTGTGAATGGCTTGGAGAATATGCCCTACAAGGACTGACCAAAGGAACTGTGGCTGTTTAGTCTAGCGAAAAGGAGGCTGCTCTCTTCCAATATCTGAAAAGTGCTTACAGTGAGAGAGGTGTTGGTCTCTACTGACTGGTGACAGGACAAGGGGAAACGGCCTCAAGTTGCACCAGGATAAGTTTAGGTTGGATATCAGGAAAAAAAATTTTACTGAATGGGTGGTTAAGCACTGCAATAGGCTCCCCAGGGAGGTGGCTTAGTCACCATCCCTGCATGTGTTTACTGGATGTGCTCAGGGACATGATTTACTTGGAAGGTTAGAGTTAAGGTATTATGGTTAGGTTGTGGTTGGATTTGATGATCTTTAAGGTCTTTTCCAACCTGAGCAATTCAATTATTCTATAGTTATGTAGTTACATTCTACCCTAGAGAATAAATTTTGACTCAGGGTAGGGATATTAACATGCACATCAGCAGATTAAAAAAATAAAAATAAAAAAAATTAAAAAAAATCTAATATGTATTATCAATATAAGTAGTTTATACCAGTAGTAGCAGAGAATACTTCAAAGCAGGCAGAGAATGCAGCAGTTTCACTGGACTCTTACAAGCAATGAGTAGGAACTGATGATATTAGGCATGACTTTTTCTGTCTCTAAGAGTAATGAAGAACAGAAAACAGAATGAGTGTGTTTCCAGTGCTGATTCCTATGAAAAGCGTTCGGTCAATATGATTTGTTCTTTCCTCTGAGTGCATCAGGAACAGGTTCTATGCAAACAGTTCATCCATCACAATGCTACCCTTTCTGCAGCAAGGGGGATGGGACCCAGATGATCTTTGAGGTCCCTTTCACCCGAGCCATTCTATGAACTGTTTAGCTCACCCTCAAGAAGAAAATATTTGGCAGAAGGCTCTCTGAAAACATAGAGCTACTGCCACATACTGAGGAATGACCAACCTAGTATTGTGCTTTTCCAATAGTGGGTAGTCACTTCCATTTGTATTAAGGTTGTTTACAACACATTTAAGACATGAGTGCGTTAGAAGCAGAACTTGAACATCTCTCTGTTTCTTTAAAGCTACAATCAGAATGTAACTACCAACTAAAATTTCCAAGGTGCTATACAAAAATGTGCTCCTTTATAAAAATAAATAAGCTGATAAAAACCTGATTTCAGGGGGCAGCTGCTGTCTAAGGTCATCTGAGTTAAAGAAGACCCAGTTGAAGCTATGCCCTCACCAACAGAGTCCGACCCCACAGGGAGTGCGCAAAAAAGGCTGAGCTATGGGCTGGTTACATGGTCCATCAGTATCACTAGATGCAGTTTTAGGATCTATGCAGGGCATTCTGCCAAGGAAGAAAAGGAGATAGTGCCAGAGAATGGTTACAAACAGACATAGCTGCAAAGCAGTTTGGGCAAGGCCCCAGGCTGAGCTAAAGATGGTGTCCTGGTCCCTTACACAGAGGTCAGACGAAGAGGCTGGACAGTGTCAGAAAAGCCCACTAGAGCTTTTGAAGCCTGCACAGCTGGAAAATTTTAAGAAACATAAAAATGACATACTCTCCATTTAACACAAAGCTGGCTGATTTAAATATAGTTTACTCCATACAGCACTTATAAGTTCTAAAGATAAAATAATGAAAATAAATAAATGCAATTGTTTATCCACAGTATTGTATTCACATATAATTAATTCCAGCAACAGTAAAATATCAGATATATTTGCTGGTAAAGATGGGCTGAAGGGCAAGGATTTTGGTCTTGGCTGGAGCTTGAAGGTTTAAGATTACCAGAAGAAAATACAGTTTGGGTTGGTGACAGAACCCCAACATCTCTTTTTTAGCAGTTATGTGAGTTTTGGCAGAAATCTCATGAACTCTCCTGAGAACTGTTGTTTTTTGACAGTATGGTTGCATCTTAAATGGGAAACAGATTCCCCCAGCTTTGGGACCTTTACTGGAAGCAATAAGCATGACTGATGCTGAAGCTGAGAATATGAATGTTTCCCTGCCCTTCTTGGCCACCTTGTTAGCTGTGACGTCATTTCAATCTATCTGGTCTTTCAGGTGCTATCAGATGAGTAGCTCATATAACTGCCAGCAAATTCCCAGGATTATCTGTATTATTTGCATTCTGTGATAACCTCTGTGTTGTCTCCTCATTTCCTACTTCACCTATAGACACAGAAGTAGCTATTCATCGTATATTCCTCACCATATCATACTATGAGACATCTGTGCTCTCATGAACTGCTTTAGACCACTTGGCTATAAAAAGTTGGCTGGCAGTCCTGTACAGCTGTAACCTTGGCTCACTGACTTTTTAATGAAGACCATGCCACTGTGGGTACCAAAGGAAAAAAAGAAATACGCTTTTGTCTGTGGAAAGTGTGGCAGGGAGGCAGATTCACTTTTGTTTTGATAGCAAGCTTTCTTTGATTGGCAGCTCTCCCTCCAACACTCCTTTGATTTTATTTTTTTCACCGTTAGTCGAATGGATAGCCAACGGCAGGAGGAGATCTATAGTATTTCAGGCTACAGCTGCATGTTATTTGGAACAAAGAATTTATGCACAATTAGCAACTAGTAAAGAAACTACTAAAAGAATTCTTAGAATACTACCTTGCTGGGTGGTGGCTTCATTCCTCGAACTGGTTTCTTTTTTGTACTCATAGACATTCAACAGAAAAGCCTTGAGCAGTGAGGAATGTCTGGCATTTCTGCTGTCAGTGTGCATGTACATTGGAGTGCGGTATTTTTAGAAGCCCATCACATCCAAGTATGCATGAATTCTCACGTAACCTCATAGTGCAAACAGCTCACAGAAGTCAGGGCTCTGAGGGTTTATCAGATTAAGCACACAACTTGGGTCCTGCTGAGTGTCCAGCAAATACTGAAGTTGTGAAGCTCTCCACACAAATGCCCGCTGTGCAACCCAACCTAGAGGCAAAATGTCGTAATGGAGAAGAAAAACAGGAAAGGCTATGGGTACGACATAGCTCTGCAGCACGTAACATTTGTTAGATTGCACTGGGGAGCCTGAATGTGCGCAGTAGACAGCCACATGCTTTTTGTTTCTAAGAAGAATTTGTTTCTTCTTTCACAGGGAAGTTTTCTGTAAATAGATGTCTGCTGGGACTACTGCAGTGTCGGTGATCCTGACCCATGCCCAGAAATGAAACTGTATTTGCCTCTGAGCCTGACCATCTGACAACTGACACCGAAGTGCCTTCGCAGCGGAAAATAACACAGTGTCAGCTTTACACAGAATACCCAGGGAAAGTCAGCTTCAGCAAATGTCTAGTTTGAGACCGAGATATTCACATAAGAATGTGAAATTCAAAGTAAGGGACAAATTTTGGAACCTTTCTGGTGATTTTTCAATTTCACTTCAAAAATTTAGAATAACTCTTATTACAATACTCATCCCAATGTTAGGAGCAGAGGTTTTACTAGTTCATCAACAGAACAATATTACAACTAGTTTCCACTTAAAGAAGGCACTGTTCTAAAGACAGAGTAAGACCTACTGGGTGTTTTTAGATCCCTGAAATTTTGAAGGCCAAGCAGAGGACAGTTTAAAGACCCTTGCATCTTAGCCCTAGCACTGAAGTATCCCCCATCACTTGACACATAAATGAATAGGTACACCAAAAAATAAAAAGGACCATAATCCACCAGGGCACTTTTGAAAAAACGTTTTTCCAGTAAACCAGGGCAGAAACAAATATGAACTATAGGTCAAGTATTCTTTTTCATTAGTGTTTAATCAGACTTTAAGTACAAATTTTAATCTCTGAATATTGAGCCTGAAGCCATTTACTCAGTGAAATTTAGGCTTGGACATAACTATAACAGTCCTGCATTGTAGCTTTGATCTAGTGACTAATAACAAGGAAAGATTCTTGCTCTGTTACTCCCAGAACACAAATGAAATGTCCCTTGTGTTAACTTTCTGCAGTCTTTACAGCTGTATGTCCCATAGATCTAGGAGGGCAAGACAAAAGTAATTGCATGTCTGCTAGCTTAAGGGTAGTCTTTCCTTCTGGATAAAGAGATTTTAAAAAGATTCAGAGTGATTTTTTATTTTATTTTATTTTATTTATTTATTTTGAGGTTCCATTTAAAAATGGAATGAAGAATTAAAAAAAAATAAATAAAAAAAATAGAGCTAGTAAGATGGCTAATACTACTTGTTAATTTTTGTTAACTTGTTCAGAAATCAGAATAAGGTTTTCATTAAGAGATAACATCTTAAATAAATAAACATAACATGGTATCATGCTCCCGGAATTGTGCAGGCTCATAGAGCAGCCTGCAGAAATTCTGTGAAAGAATATGCTGAAAGTCTTTCTTGTCCCCATAGTAACCACTGGAGCAATAAGTTGTTTTCAGGACAAGTGGAAAATAATGTTATGAGAAAAACAGACCCTTCCTGACTACAGCAAGGAAAAGGCATGATCTCTACAGCCTCCTACCAATAACATACAGGGTGATTATAACTTTAAGTATGCAAACAGAGATCCAAGTATCACAAAGGAGATGAAAAATAAAGAGCTGGCCCAAGGCTCTGTGGTTTTATGATGGAACTTGAGGTACTGAGGTAATTTTCAGCCTGTAATTAATATTTTCCTGCTACTGCCAACGTTTTCCCAGACTAACCTCTCCTCTTTCAGTATTCCTAATTGGATATCCTCTGAACAAAGTCCCATGGCTGTAAGTAATACAATGATCACAATAAAATTACCACATAGTAGCAGTTCTCATAATACTTCCTAAGCGCTGCAGATGGCTGTTGTTCCTTCATTTCCTAAATTCTCACTCTCCCTTGACCATCTCCTACTTTTCCTCAGCACTCAATATCAATCATCTTCAGAGGTACATCCAAGCCACCAGGCATGACTGGGAAGTCCTTAGTCCAGGGCAGCATTACCTATCACCATAAGTATAATATAACTTCAGCATTCCGACCAGAGGTCACTTAGCTGAATCTCTTGTCACTGAAAAATGTGAATTGTTAATAATCAAATGCATAAAGGATTAGTTTGATATGCTGAACCTGGGGAATCATGTTGTTTCTGTCCTGGAAAGCAAAGAGAGCAGGAAGGAAACATTTCAAAGGAACACAGAGTAAAGGAAGAGGACCTGGAGCATGTATTTTCAGCAGAGAATTGGAGGAACTGACTGGGGAAGATGAACACCTGGCATTGTAATTGGAGTTCATAACATGGTTTTACATTTGAACATTGTAACTGTACCAAACACTTAAAACTGCATATATTGAATGCCATTTCTAAAAACATATAGCTATATCCCAAAACTTACAAAAATATCACTAGCATGTAGGAATAAAATAATAACCTTATTGTTCTCAGCAACCATTGTTCCCTGAAATATCTATCTGTCACTGCTTGAAAAAGGAAGAAAAATCCCAACATATTTTGTTAAATTAAATATGTTCTTCCTTCCTTGAACCACTTCCAAAATATCTGCAACAGTTGTAACTCAACTACCAAAGCTCCTAAGACCAGAAGGGTTGCTAATTCACTTCCTCCTGCATCAAGTAATGTAAATTGTAGCCTAGACAGCTTTTTACTGGCATTTCCTGGGCAGGAATATGTGCACACATGCTTCACAGTACAAATAGAATGAGCAGATCTAGAACACATGGAGCCCACTACATAAGTGATACACAGATTGATCTCTAGGCAGAAGCATACATTTGCAGTTTGTAGACAATCCAAAACAAGGATTATCAATGAACCATATGTGCAACACAGCTAAAAGAGCAGTTCCGACGTACATAATGCATTACTAGCCTGCACTGTAGTGGTTAAAGTTAGTGGCTAAAATAACACAAAACCTTCTCGCAAATTCCCATAATCCTCAAACTTCATTCAGACAAAATTTTCAGATGAAAAAGAGGACATGGTCACATCCTTCCAGTTAAGAGCTCTACTTCTAGGGAATATGAACATCATGTACCAATTTGCTCTTCAAACACCATAGAATTTTTTTCATCTCTTAGGAATAAGACCCTATCCTACATATCACAAGACATAATTTTTTAGTTATTTTTATTACCATCACTCTTATCTTTTAGTGCATGTAACTCAGATTCCCCACAGAATCACAAAATCACAGTATTGTAGAATGCTTGAGCTTGGCAGGAACCTCTGGGTCCTTCTGGCCAAACTCTGCTCCAGCAAGAACAGGGTGCTCAGGATCACATTCAGATGGCTTTTGAAACTTTCCAAGGAACAGACTCTGCAGCCTCTGGGCAGTTTATGCTAATGCTCTGTCACCTGCACAGCACAGAAGTGTTTCCTGGTGCTCAGAGAGAACATCCTGTGTTCCAGTTTGTATCCATTTCCACTTCCCCTATCACTAGGCATCACTGAACAGAGCCTAGCTCCGTCTTCTTTTCACTCTCCCTTGAGGCATATAGAGACTTTGACAAGGTCCTCCCTGAGCTTCCTCCAGTCTAGACAGTCCCAGCTGTATCAAACAACCCTAAGGAGAGACTCTCTAGTCCCTACACCATCTTGATAGCCTTCCACTATATTCTTTCCTCTAAGTCTACAACTCTTTTATTGATGGGCCCAGAGTTGGACTCAGCACTCCAGGCCCAGCCTCATTCAGTGCTAAGAAGAGGGGAAGGATCACCTCTCTTGACCTGTTGGCAATACCTCTTAGCCTAATTCATACATGAATACTGTTTTCCTTAGTAGCAAGGACACACTGCTGACTCACATTCACCTTGGTGTCTACTGGAGCCCCCAGGTAATTTTTTGCAGAGCTGCTTTTCAGATGGGTGTCTTCATGTATTGGTGCCTGGGGTTGTTCCTCTCCAAGTGGAAGAGTTTGCACTTTTCCTTGTTGAAAATTCTTGTCAGTTTACCATGCTTAATTTTAATGTGTTTACATATTTGTCAGTACCACTTTTCTCTCAGAAAGGAGGATTTAAGTCTCAGAAAGATCATGGCCATGAAATAATGCTGTTAGTAGGTGTAGGAAAAAAAAATTAATGGAAGATCAATTTTTGATAAAACTTCAAAGCAAGGATGTATATACACTGTAATCACTCTCCCATCTCCTTTATCACTTCCAACAAACAGCTGGGGATTGTGACAGAAGAAGAGAAAGAACAAGGTTTCTGGAATAAACGATCTCCCTATGAAATGGTACAAGGTCAGCAAAAATACAGAACATCCAGGGAGAGGTTCTCAGTTGAGGTACTGAAGTGAAGGGCTGCTTTTCACACCTCTGCGTGCTGAGGGAGAGCCTTAAGGAAGTTTTCCCCTGCCACACACTATCTGGTGAAAGACAGGAGAGAAACTAATGAAGAATAGTAATACAGTTACAATTTAGCAATAAATAAATAAATAAATAGAATTGGAAACAGATGCAAGTCATAAACTAAAAAAAGTATAAATAGGGACAATATGCCATCAGTTCAAGCTGTGGGACATAAAATAAGTTAGGGCCACCTTTAAAAAGAATAAAAATGCCTTGCCTGTATCAATAACGTAAGCCCCACTATGCAGTAAAACTTGTTTCTCTTTATTTCTTTTCTGTTCTCTCTGTTTTCTCATCTATGTTGTCATTTCCCTCAGGTCCTATCTTTTGTAGATAATTTTCCTCGTGCTCAGAAAAGCATTACTCAGATTTTTTTTAAGAACAACTTTCAACTTCTACTAACAATCAGTGATACCATTCTGGATCTTTGACAAGAGGTATGATTTTTAAATACTAGACGAGTGCAAAAGAACTGTTTGATATAATCATTTTACAGTACTATGGATGAAAATAACATGGCAATTAAAAGCACAGACACTTCGAAAGAGATTAAAATGCCTAAATACTGACATTTAGAAGGGTGAACAATTAAGAAAAAAGAAATATATTGAAGTGTTGTTACCATTATAAAATAGCCTAGTATTCCTAAGGGGAATACTTTCTGCTGTTTAAATGGAGACAAAATGCTATTGAAAATTCATATATATGTATATATATATATTTATAAAATTCCATGAAAAACAAAACAAACCAAAAAACCAAAAAACCAAAAAAACAAAAAAATTATGTTTGCTATGATCCAGGTAGAAATAAAAGCTAAAATATCCTCTTGAGATCACAATGATTTCACAGGACCTCCTTGAAAATATGAAGTGTGTCACAAGGGAATTTTCCTGATGAAATAATGTATAAATAGATTCAATAATGTAAGCAAGGGACTTAATTCTGGCAGAAAGGATCTGCTTTGACTTATTGAGAGCTTACTCTCTCCTCGTGTATCTTTTGCTGACAAGTTAAATCAATGGGTACTACAACTCAAATCACCAGAGAAGTGTAAAACCTGGGACTGGTAAGTCATTACCTCATTTGCAGTCATAGATCTGGGGCTGCCAGAAACCACCTCTGTCCCTTCTTGGCTCAGGACAGGACACTGTGTAACCTATCTGTCCACCCTGCTGCCTTCTTACTTCTCTACACATATACATACACATACAGAAAATCCATCTACATCTAGCTAGTTCAGAGATCATTTGTTCCAAGCTGTTACATTTCTCAAGTGAATATCAGGTGAATTCATAATTGTGGGAACTCTTGAAGCACTTCCAGGTTTATACTATGTGTTTGTTTTAGGACTCTGGTGACGTCTGTAATGTGTGGGTCTGCTGAGATTTGGAACAGACACATTATTTTCCTCAGCCACCTGGAAGAAAGTAAAATATTGAGAAAAGCTGCCTTTTAAGGACTCCCTAGTGTCCACAAACTGGTCTAGTTTATAAAAGAGAAAATATTTCTGATTTTTTTTTTTTTTTTTCCAACTGTAAAACAAACAGTTAAACATACAATTTCTGCTTTCTCTTGAGGAAATAAAAATGGCAGGAGACTTGCAAGACTTAAAATTAACACGCAGTAGCTCTCTCAGTGTTCTGTTTTGGGGGTACATTAATGATTTGGGAATGCGTTTCTCAGACCTGTTCTGAAATTGAGAAACTGAAGAAAGCAAAACCTCAAACTTGCATGCAATTCAGCGCAAACTGGACAGCTTTAGCAGAAGTTAGAGGAAATTCAGGAGACTATTTAAGCTCTTAAATTATTTGACAGGGGAAAAGATACACTGCAAGTGTACACTTGAGGCTGAGAGCAAAATATCCCTGTAAATTTTGCCAATGACAACCCAGAGAATGGATTTTATCCACTCAGAGGGATGTCCAGCAAAAAGAGGCAAATACAAGGAATCATAGAATCATCTGAGTTAAAAATGAACACAGTGATCATCCAGTTTCAACCCCCTGCTATGTGTAGGGTTGCCAACCACCAGACCAGGCTGCCCAGAGCTACATCCAGCCTGGCCTTGAATGCCTCCAGGGATGGGGCATCCACAACCTCCTTGGGCAACCTGTTCCCATGCATCACCAACCTCTGAGTGAAAAACTTCTCCTAATATCTAACCTACACCTCCCCTGTCTCAGTTTTAAACCATTCCATCAGTCACATCATTTGCTGAAGTCCTTCTTTGCTTCCCTTCTATATTATTGCATGTGGCCAAATAGTTTACATTCCTCATTTCCTTTTGAAAGACTTGCATCTGGAAACAAGTCCAGCACCCCTGAGCCTGTGAGCAGACTGAGTGGACTTCACAAACTCTAGAACTGGAGCCGCAGGTGGTTCACAGCTGCTCTTCTCAGATGGAGTCATAAGGCCTCTAAGAGTCAATGGTTGCCTCCATGAGCAGAATTGCCAAAGTTGTCTCAAGATGGAGATTCTCAAGTGCAGTTGTTGTTTAGTAATGACTGTGCACAATGAGTCTCCCTAATTGCAGAAGTTGTTACAGAATGTCGTTATTCATTTCAAGCTTTTATAGAACCCTTTTGATGTCTCTCTGTTCTGCCCATGCTATAGCATGTATTAAAGACATGCCTAATTTCTTTGTTTCTTTCCTTTTATTCGTCTGTCTTGGAGTAAATCTTCATTATTAAAGAATAGGAATTTCATGGGATTTCAGTCCCAAGAACACAGTCTCAGAGAAGTGGAGACATACACAACAATAACTTTTTTATTGTTCAAGAAAATTATCCTACTCCATTGAATCTGAGACTGCAAGAACTGAGCCTGCAGGCTAATCAAACGTTACCCTTTGCATTCACAAATTTTTAAAAGCCACGAATCCCCAGCATAAAGGATTAACAATCAGATTAGAAGAGCTGTTTGTGTAAATTACTGCTCTTTGCTTTCTCTTCTGCTATTGAAAATTAAAACCACACATTTTTCACTTTTTTTCAAGGTGACTTTAGGATTCTCAAGTGGTCAAGGAAAAACATTTATTCTTAGGTGTTTAAAATGCCTTCAAATGCTGATTTAAGATATAAAAGGTATTGCCTTGAACTTATTTCATGAGCTGACCTGAAACGTCATCACCGTTAGGTGAACGAGGTCAGGTGTTTCTGAAATACTCTTGGGAATAAGAAAGAGATGTGGGGGGAAAACACACACACACACAAAATAAAAACAGGTCAAAGTCAAAAGTTATACACATTTCATCAGCAAATGTAAAAACCATTTGCCTCATCAAATATCTTGAAAATTATGTATTTGGGTAGATAATGATCCAAAAGAAACAACCATCAAACCAGTTGTTCCTGTGGGCTTTACAATCCTGAATTACAGCACTCCTATCCTGTATCTCAACTCAAAGACACATACGCAGGGATTTCCAGAGAATTAAGCTTAGTCCTATGCCTTCCACTGAAGTTATTATTATTATTATTATTTATTTATTATTATTTTTTTTTGCATTTCTCTGGAACTATGATATCTCAGAGAAAACAATCTGCACCTATTTTCAAGGGAATATAAACTTTAGCTGAAGTTTTCTTTTGTATCTGCATATTAGAGTCCAAAATGTAATGACTAAAATACAATCTTGTAACAAATTCTTGTGCATCACTACTAAAATTTGCGCATTGTTCCTGTGTTTCCATTGCATAAGACCAACTCTTCACCACAGTCAGTTCATCTCTGAAATATTGTGACATTTATGTGACAACTGTGTTTTAAAAGGGATCAATGTAAGACAAGTAGCTGCTAATTCTTAGAAAAGAATTAAACTGAATTAAATGATTTATTTTCAAGTCTTCCCTCTGAAAAATCAGCTAGAAATTGTAAGAAAATAAAATATGGAATATATTCCCTTCCTGACACTCAAAATCTAAATTTTCATTATCTACCAGTGTATAATTAGCTACATCTGCAAAACTGCATTGCTGTGTTTGAAAACCCCAAAGGTCCTTGTACAATTCCTAACAGATGTATTGCAGCTCTTACACAAAGAAGTATAATGGTTCGATCAACTCTTCAGCCCACTAACCGCAAGAAATACATCGTTATACAACCAACATCTGGTGATGATATCACGTCCCAGATTGTTTTTCAGCATCTTACATGAACCTAGGACTGGGTCTGGCTGTGAAGCTCAGTAGAGAATTGTGCTACAGTTCACTTCTTATTGCCTTTTCAGAAATGCTATGAAACATTTCATTGAAATGATAATGTATTTATGAAGCCTATTATTTAGCGAGCCATTTGTCATTCTTGTAACATGGAAGTAATCCAGGTTTCAGGTTTACAGGAAATGTCTGCTTATGTTAGACTCAAAATTGCCCTGCTGGGGCTTGTTGACATGCTTGATTCTTCCAACTAAATCCAAAGTGGAACCAAAATGGGAGTGATGTGAGCAGAATGGGATAAAAGCTAACGGGAATAGGAAGAGTAAGATGAGAATGATGCCAGGAGGGGGAAAATAACAAGCAACCAAGGTGGCTGTGTAGAGAAGGTTGCGCTGGGGAAGTGTCAGCAGAACACAGGAACCTGCAGGATGTGTAGCTGTTTGAAAAAAGGTTCACTTGAATTTTGACGGCAGTTCATATATCAGGCATCTCTTAATCATTAGGAATTAATAGGTGGTTCAGGAATTCTGGTATGGTGGGAACTGAGTCATCTGAGAGCATTTACTTAAAGCTATCTCTTCATTGGAATGTGTTAAATTTTCCTTCTATATTTTTCTTTGTAACAGTGATAAGAATGGACCACCCTCCATTTCACACACTACATACAGAGAGAGTTGAAGTAGGACTGGGGTCCTCAAACAGCTGGGGTAATTGACAGTTATTGCTAGTTGGCAAAAACTGAGAGCATGAAGGATCTTTTCAAACAATGCACAAAGGTTTGCAGGCAGGGAGGCAGGCACTGAATATTGTGACACTGTAATACAGAACTTAATCACCACAGTCCCTTGGAATCAGCTGCATGGCGGCATCACTGCTTACAGTCAGCTGCTTATAACCAGCTGCTAGCACAGCCTAACTTTGGTATAAAGCCATTATGAAGTCATTACAGGATTTTGCCATTTTTTTTTCTGTATTCATTCCATGAGCATTTAATGTCATACAACACCCATTTCTCAGCCTGTCAAGTACTCCTCTGCCACTTTAGAATAATCGAATTCCTATAAAAACACTGAAAAAATAAAGTCTCAGTAGAGTTTTAAATTAAGCATTAGCATGGAGCTGAAAATTAACAGTAGCACAACTTTTCTCAGTTACGTATGAAAGAAAATGTGAATTCACAGAAGTCTTGCTTTTAAAATGGTGACTAAAGTACGTGCTCATAGTTGGTCTTTGGAACAAGGAATGGTACCTGGACTCTGTTGCAAATGGAATAAATCCATGCAGGGATGATATTTAAGAGAAAACCTTATCCTCAGGATATCTCTTTAAGTTAGTGTAGGTTGCCTAACTGTTCAGCTTATTCCTCTTCATACAACTCATTTTGTTTCTTAATTCGCATTATGAACCACATCAAGCTTAAAGCCCATCACCTATATTTCAGGTATTTTTTGCAAAACATTTGTACCTGAAAGATAAATATTTTCAAGGCAGTTCTTTCATTTTAGGAGCCTTATTTTTGAACACTGTCAAGTAAATTAATCATCTGATGTCATTATTTCTTCATTGTCCTAGAAACTTCACACTTGCAGTTTGGACCACTAATTTACCCACAAGCCAAGAAGTTGGAGAACACTGTGACTCTTTAAATTGAGCATATATGAACATAACTGTACCACAGATGATTCCATTCATCATCATCAGCAATCTGAATGGTTGGACAGAGAGCACCCTCAGCAAGTTTTTAGATGACACAGAGCAGGAACAAGTGGCTAAGTAACCAGAGTGATGTGCTGCCATCCAGGGGGACCTGAACGGGTAGGAGAGGTGGGCTGTTGAGAATCTCGTGAAGTTCAACAATGGATAATGCTTAGTCCTGCACTTTGGAAGGAACAAATCATAGAATCATAGAATCACAAGGTTGGAAAGGACCTACAAGACCATCTAGTCCAACCATCCTCCCATTAGCATAGCTACAGCAAACCACTAAAACATATCTTGTAGCTGGCAATGGAACATGATGGGGGCATTCCTCTGGAAAGCAGCTCTGCAAAAAAAGGACCTGAGGACCCTGGTGGACACCAAGCTGAAAATGAGACAGCAACGCATAACTTTCTTGCTGCTAAGAAAGTTAAAAGTACTTGTGGCTGCATTACGAAAACGTATTGCCATTCTGTTTGAGGGAAGTGATCCTTCCACTCTGATAAGTACTGCTGAGGCCACACCTGGAGTGCTGAGTCCCACTGTAGGCTGGTCAGTACAAGAGGGACATGGAGCTGCAGTGGGCCACAAAGATGATGAAGGGACTGTTGCATCTGTCATATGAGGAAAGGCTGCGACAGCTGGGACTGCTCATCCTGGAGAAGGCTGATAAACAAAGTTGAAACAATAAAGCTCAACACTGGGTGATGTTAGAGAACTCCTCAAACAACAGATTCTGGACATTCAAACCATCATTAAAAAATTAAATAATTGATTTTTAAATTTTGCATTATTTATAAATTTAGCAGCTAATGGAGTGATCAAAACCAGAAATGTTTGTGTTGGAAGGCAGAAAAATCTCATGGTATCAGCATAATTTGAATCAAAACTATCCAATTTCTCTGCTTGAAAGAATACTTCCCTCTATCTGATAATCCCCTTCACCACCAAGCTTTTCCACTTTGCTCTTCTTAAAATGTAGATTTTCAGATACCTTGTTTCTCAGTGAGAGTTAGGAACTTACACTCCTTCAGTAAGGTCTTACTGATGATTTCAATACTTATCCATACATATTATCATACCATGCTAATAATAAAGTAAAATCTTATTTCTATGAGGATTTATATTTTTGTACAGTGACTGCAGTGAAAAAAACTGACAGTGCTGCACCTTGGGAAGACCAGTGGGGATTACTTCACAGCCAATGCAGATTATGATAAAGTAATGCTGATTTTCATTTTGGCATGTCTTATAAATAAAATAAAATAATAATAATAAAAAAATCAATAGCAAAGAAATGCGTACTGTGGAATTGCAGTTATGTGATGTGTGTTTCACTTGTTAGGAAAAGTAAATCAACACAGTAATAATTCAAGATGTTTTCTAAAAGACTTAACAGTTGGACTGGTTCTACTTCATTTGTTACGTTATGGTAACAGCATATGTTTACCACAAGGTATTAAATTTAAAATATCTACTGAGAACTTTTATATTCACAAGACTGGAACATTACTATGAGCACAGCGTTTGAACAAATATTGTCTAACAACAAAAACAAACAAACAAACAAAAAACAACCCTCACATCTTAACTTGGTATCCCTTATATGTAAATTCTTAAATATAGACATTAAAAGCTATTAATCACAAATAGTTGTCCCTCACACTCAATTGGTCCTGCATGAATATACATGGTCTCACTGCTTCTAATCTTCCATGTGCCTCATTCTGTGTACCTGAAGGCAAAAAGGACAGTCAGTTTCACTTGTAACCCTTAATATACCCTGCAGAGCAGCTGATGGGAAATTGCAGGCATCACAATGGCATTATGATTCACTATCAGACCTGGAAAACTTCCAATAGGCAACCTAAGACTCAGCTTCCCCTTTTAGTTTTCAGGTTCATGAAAGTGCTGTCTTCATTTGGTCAACTGAATTCTCATTCAAAACAAAGACAATGACAGTAAAAAGGAAAAGCAAACTGGAAAGGGAAATAACACAGAAGGAATAACAGCAGGTTTTCACAGGAAAAAAAGACCAATGGTGAGCTTCAGTAGACATTAAAAGACTTTAGAGGCCTTCTTTATTTTGTCTTTTTTACAGATGAGAGACTTAAACGTTGAGAGATTAAATGATTTGCCCAGGCATGCTGAAAGCTCATCCAAGAATAAAACCATCCTGTTTCTTATCTTGAAGGTCATCTTTCCTTCAATTAACCATTCAAGCCAGACAATGTTTAAGAGATGTTTTTCCCTCTTTCTGGTTTGGTCTAGAATATTTCTTAGGGTCAAGATGACAAAATTATCAGTGTAGAATTGGTGGACTCTGGATGTAGGAGGGCCAGCAGCTGTTAGCCACGTGTCCTCACTATACATCTAGCAGTCCAGATGGTTTATTTAGAGCACTTTAGATAAACAATATTTATAAGCATATTGCAGCCAAATCCTTTTAAATTCTTCATTTAAAACACCAACCATTTTGATGTCTTTAACAGCAAAAAACTCCCCCTCTAAATTCCATTTAACTTCTTGAACTAACTCAGACCAAGAAGGAAGAGCCAGAAGACTAAAAGAGCTGAAAGCCCCTCTCTCTTAATCTAGTTTGTAAAGCTAAATCTACCTCTGACGTTTACTTTAAAAATAATTTTAATCTTAGCTACATCTTTTAGATAAACACATGAAGTACAGGAAATTCTATACAGACTGTAGAGTACCCTTAACAGCTCATTTCAACTTCTCAGTACACAAATCTGTGCTTCCTTCAGATCTGATAAACATAATTTTAATAGAGCAGAGAAAAGCCAGTTGCTAAATAAACAACCAAGATTTGGATCAATATGTGAAGTACATAAGATCAGAAACTGGGAACAAGACTCCTAGTCAGGATAATGCTGTTATGTGAATATAATTAGTAAAGGAGCACACAATTTAGTAACACAGTAATAACAAGTTATCAGCAAATCCAAAACCAACCAACCAAATAAAGAAAAATAATAAACAAAAAATAAACAAAATAAAACAAAATAAAGAAAAGCAAAGACAAAAAACTACACAATTTTACAAATACTGAATATTTTATACCATAGTATTCCTTTCACACAGACTTGATTGTTATAGCTATTCATCAAATCAGCATAAATATAAAAAGGTATTATGTGGTCAGATATGCTAGTTTTGATAATGAATATTTTTAATGCATTTTACAATTTTTCTGTTCTCCGCACTCAATATTCTGTGAAAATTTCACTGAGAACTAAACAGGTTCTGAAGATAATTTCAGGGATTACTTTGCAGTTTAAGGAATTGAGAGAGTTACTCAGTGTTCAGTAACCTTTCTTCTTCAGAACCACATTCTTTTTGAACAGCCTCAAACAGTCCCTTTCATTCATGTGTTTTTACCAAATATTCCCTCCAGAATAATTGTGAATTATTTGGTCACTTCATTACAGTCGTTTGACATTCACTTTCAACCACCCTCATGAAATGAGTCCCTGTGGTACCAGACTTTTTTTTTTCTCTCATAGATCCAATTCTTTTATAGAATAATTTGGACACTGCTTCGGATCACTTTTCAGGTGCAGGGCTACCTGTGTCCTGTAAGAGAGTCATGTGGGCTATAGGCGTCACTTGATAGGCAAAAGTAATACATGCATCACTGAAGGAAGTTTTTGTCCATAGCCAATTCTATCACAAAAGACTACCTCATAAAGTAATACATAATATTTCATAATTATTAAAAAAAAAATAAAAAAAAATTAAAAAAAAGGAGCATTATATTCAGTGAAAGTTGCCTTCCTGCTTACAGCTGCAAATTCATGTATTCCATAGAGATGTTTTAACTAATTGGCTCTCAAGTTTACAAGACAAAGGGGAAGTATAGCTTGTATAGCTTTTCTCTCTGATTGCCAGAATTTTTCTCCAGGGCATGAGAGAAAAAATGTGTTAATACAAGTAGGGATTCTGTGGATTCTTCCTTGGGGGGCTGTGCCTAGACTGATGTAACAAGCTTTGAGAATCTTCCCTAGAGTCCAAAATGAGGTGAGATCTGAGATTGTAGCCATCATCTCGACACTGCAAAGTTGCCTAGGATGATCTGGCACCTCTGCTAGGAGGGTGATGGTAGTAGAAAATTAAATGATTTCCTGAAATCTGGTCTAAACACCATAAGTTAGTTTTAAGAAGTACAGAATACAGACTTGCAGTGTTTCTCATGAAGAAGAAAAACTGTTATCAGTAATTTTACACATAACAGAGTTACTCCCTCCAGCTCCCGTGCAAACATCAACTGTCACAAGCCCACCAAGTATTTCTTACAGCACAAGTCCCAGTGGAAAACCAAGGCCTGAAAGAACTCAGGTCTTTCTCTGTGTCTGAACAATCTTCCAGAGCTGTGGTGAAATTCACTGGCACTAGGAAGTTCTCACATCTGTGAACCATGGCTGATCAGTAGGCCAACAAACCATTTTATTTTCCAGTGATGCAAATCCCACACTAAAATATGCAAAATTCCTGACCACAGCTATAACTTAATGTAGCCCAAACTCTTTAAACTTGTAATATAAACATTTTCCTCAGTCATATTTTTCTGCTCTTTCACAAGGGCTATTCTTGTTTAAATTTAAATTAAAAACAGAGCCATGGGCCATTATACTGACAAGATCTTGGCTTGGAAGGGAAAAGAGAGACAAGACTATCTCTAAGAGCGCATAAACCCCACAGTATGTTATAGCACTTTGAATCCTGATGCTTCTGTTAAACCCTCTCTCTCAAAACAATCACACTTTTAAATGCATTGCAAGTGAAGTAAACAGCAGCAGATGGGGAAAGACAAAAGCAGCTGTCAGCACCTTTCCTTTGTGAACAAATTCTCACTACAAAAAGTAACAGGATCTCTTTTACTAGTTCTTCCTTTACTTTCCTTGTCACTCAACTGTGATCAGTCATAGTTGATTAATTTAATGCAAGGAATGTAAGCAAAGGATTCACCTGTAGCTGTGTGAGAATTACTACAACAGATTAAACAATCTGAAACCATAAGTAAACGACTTCAATGAAAATTTAAAAAATCATAGATATCCAGATTCTTATCTAGACTGACCTCATCCAATCTGTATAACAAAGTTAAATGCAAGATCATGCATATGGAAATAAAGAAGATAGCTCCTACTTTGAAAACTGGGGTATAAAATAGCTAAAGCCAGCTTTAGGATCCGTCTGAATATGAATTCTTTCTGATATAGTGAGTAAAACTCCTCTGCAATTCTGAATGGGAACACATAAAATCTTGTAATATATATATTAAAAAATATAGCACAAGAAATAGCAGAAGCAGAAGTTGCCTATAAAAGCGAAACGTAAGTGTCAGGATGAGCAGTGCAGTAGCTGAATAGACTCATAAATTCTTGCACTTTGAACTTCTTTCTGTGAGTAAGCAACCCACTATTACATTTTACATTACGGAGATGCAGAATTAACATTTAAAAATTTTAAATCAAAAGTGCATATCTTTTTTAAGATTCTACTGAAGCACAATTGTCTCATTGTGAGTAATAGCTCACAAATTCCTTATAACGTGCAGTGCAGATGCTAGATGAGCCTGCAGTGGCTTCTCCTGGCTTTAAAAGTATGTTGACCTAAAACAATAGAGGAGCTATGCCATCCTTATCATTCTCAATGTGCAAAGTCCTTGATTGCAAACAAGTGAGGCAACATGTGTTCTGAGTACATCTAACGTTCCAATGGAGAGTACTAGCTGCTTGAGAGGTACAATCTGGGTTAACAATAGCATTCCACCAGAAAAAAAAATAAAAAATAAAAGTAAAGAATATTGGCTGACAGCTTCAAAATCCACATCAGCATTTGCCTGTACCAGAAACAATCTGTTGTGGTGTGACCTCATGGCAGCTATTGTTATTGCTTGAATTGATTGCTGATATAAAAGAAAGTTGAAACAATCCCACGGCGATCTTTAAATACCCTTAATGTAAAAGAATAGCCTGGCAACAAATGATGCTGTATGCCACAATGTCAAGCCAGTTCAGCTGAAAGAAAATGTTTATTCCTTTCTGACAATGTCTCCAGTCTGTGGTTCTGCATTCAAGAAGGCCTTTCGACAAAGAATAATTAAAAAAAAAAAAAAAAAAGTATTGATAATCATAAAATTTGTTATTTTCTGTGACAACATGCGAAGCTGTGGATGAAAGCACAGTCTGCATAACTGAACTTCACTAAGAGTGAGAGAAAACCCTTGAGATAAACAGCTGGAGTATTCCTTTAGTAGCTGAAATTGTTCTCCATATTATGAAAGCTATCACACTAACCTCCCATTGCTAGGAAAGAGAGAGCCCTGTACTCAATATTTCAAGAGTTCCTTGGTACTGTGAAATCCAAACCAAGGAAATTAATAATGGACAATGCTGAATTTGGTGCCTAGTCACAGAAAATGGACAAGAACACCATAATACTCCTTTGTCTAAAGTTTATGACTGGCTGATGCTGAATCCTACTCCAGAGCATTCAAACTTCTAACCACGCTCTTGTTCACCAGCTAAGACCTGTCATTCTGAGCAGCTGAGCTGATGATTTGCCAGAATAAACATTTTGTCTTATATTCTTGAGTTTCTCTTTAAATCATTTTGTTATGAAAGTATGCAGGGAGAAAAAGAGAGAAGGTGGTCTTCAAAAAAAGCAGCAGTGCTCTTGGCGTGGAGCTGGTGTTCCAAAGTCTAGTGTGGGACTCCAGAATGTGGTTAAGTAAGTGGTCAAATTGATTCCAAGTGCCTGGGGATTTTCTGTTGTAATCTAGCACAGGTGCAGCCTTGCAATATTTTATAGCTGTTCCTATATTCCTAATGGGCCATCAGACTATGCCAAAAAAAAAAAAAAAAAAAAAAAAAAAAAAAAAAGTACTAGTTGATTTTTTATTTATTTATTTATTTATTTTCTCCCTACTAGAATAAGGTAATATTTCCTTTTCCTTTCTCAGAACTATTTCTGATTACTTTTTTGCTCCCTCTGGGTACTTTTTATCATGCTAATCTCTAAAAAAGGAGACGAAGCGCACTTACTGTGCTCATCCTAGGAATGGCTGAAAGCCAGCTTAACAGCAGACAACATCTCATAAAGATATCAGTAGGTAACGTGATTTACTTTGGCAAACCAACAACATTTTTAAAGCATGTGACCTGTGGGATTGTAAAGTTGTATTACTGAGGGAGGCATCAACCCTTACTGAATGCAGCAATTAGGTTTACTCCTTTATCACAGGAATTTCTGTTATGTTTCATCTTTGAGTGTAAACAGAGATATTCAGTTCAGAGCTTTTCAGCCAAATACAGCTGTCAAGATTCCTTTGTAACTTGCAAATATCTGGTTTGTACTCAGCTGTGTACTACCAGGTGAGAAGGCTAAAACAGAATGAAAGGACCATTCATAACACTGAGGGAAGGTAGCAAATATGTTGAGCAGAAAAAAAAAAAAAAAAAGAAAAAAAAAAAAAAGAATTTATTTAACTCTAATAACTTTTGGTTTCTCAGTAGTTGTACTAAGTATAAAGTTTGTTTCCACTGGGAGTCTAATACAAACTGTGTTCAGAGACCGTAGGATCATAGAATGGCCTGAGTTGAAAAGGATCACAGTAAACCCCCCTGCTATGTGCAGAGTCACCATTAGACCAGTCTGCCCAGAGGTATGTGTACATGGTCATACTGCTATTTGTTATATTCCATCTAACGAGCCTTTTTGTCACATATCAGATCTCACTGTACATAATAAACATCATAGTAGTAAATTCAGAAACATATATGCAGCTGAACCCCATACGGTAGATGTGATAAACCATCAAATGGCAGTAAAGCCTTTCTTCTTAATGTTAATTTTATAACTGTATTATCCTGTATATGTACCATATTTAACCAGTTTCCAGAAAACTACAGCAGATTAATGAGTATGCTTAAAAACAACTACTGAAGCATGCCAGTTTTATAGACCCCATTTTAATTTCTAACACAAAAGTGTCAAACGGTCCCAACATGCATAAACTCTCTCTGTGAAGATTAGTGATTTGGCAAATGCTACAGGGAAACTAAAACAAACAAACAAACAAACAAAAAAAAGAAATTTACATAGGATTAAAAAGAAAATACAAGAAAAAAGATTTCAGATCATATGATAACATTCACTATGGCAGCACAATATTATTTTACAAAACAAAGTTGCAGAGTATGGGGGGTCATTCCTTGTGAAGACCACTTTAATCATACTATGGCCAAATGATATATAGCTATAATCAAGTAAAAAGAATAAAATGAATTTACTTAGAGTATGTCAAGTATATCTGAATCTTTCTCATAACATATCAGTAGTACAACAAGAATTTTATCATAACTAACTTTGTTTCTGTTTCTTTGTTGTTGTTTTTTGCTTTGTTGTTATAATCATTAACAAATCTTCTGGCAATTAACTATTGAACCCTGGAATTTGTCTTGTTTAGACAAAGCTCTATTTTAAAATCCCAAATGACGAAGCCACAACAAAAGAGTTGTTGGAATTTCTATATTTGATAGCTATTATGTTATGCTCAGAAGTTGACTGTGCCTGATAAAAGAAGCATGCTTTACTTATTTAGAAAAATGGAGAGGAAATAATCTGATTGCCATAATTTTTTCAAGGATAGCAATGAATACTACTTGCCAAAATTCTGGATGAGCAGCACTCTGGAAAACACACAAACTGGAGTTCTGCTTTTCTAGATTTGCCTTATGTAATATTCAAACTATACTGCAGCATAGTCCTAGGATCATAGAATATCCTTAGTTGGAATGGACACACAAGGATTGAGTCCAGGTCCTGGCTCCACACAGCACCACTCAAAATTCAAACTCTAATGTCTGGGAGTGTTTAAACACTCTGAACTCCAGCAGCCTAGGGCCATGACCTGGGCAGCCTATTCCATACCCACCACTCTCTGGTGAAGAATATTTTTGTAATACCCAGCCTTACCCTTTCTTGATGCAGCTCCATGGCAATCCAATAGAATTCTCAACTGTCCATCTGGGAATCTTTAAGTTCTCCCATTTCACTGTGAGGTTACTATATTAACTGCAGTGATACTATATTGTAAAATCCTTTTACTATATGAAGTCCCGAAGACACAGATGAATCTCTGTTGGATCTGAAAAAGGAACCAACCCAGCACTCCAGAGATCCTAATACCTCACCAAAGGATGAGTGTAACTCTGCTCCTGATTTCAGTAGTAACTTGTACCCTGTGATAGATTAACAAGATGAGGAGAATCTCTTGCACAGGAGACCCCTTTCACAGCTGCCCCAAGCATATGAGGTTTGAGACTGTCTTTACCCTCTTAGCATACTAATCTCATTTAGTCACAGTTTTCACTGAATTACCACCAGGGAGCTAACTTGGAAATGTGGCCAATTTTATTTTAACTGAAAAGCATTCATTATACAGTGCAAACAGTTCTTTGGTAAATTTACTGATTAAAATAAAAACAACAAAGACTTCGTTTAGGTAACATTAAAAAAGAAAATAAATACGTAAAATTTGCAACATATTACAGCAATATTCTCACAGTGGATACTGAGGAAATGGTCATCTTGGCATTGGCCATTGTTTCAGAAACATTAAAATCAATGCTGATTCTGCAGAAACATCAATAAAAACTTAATTACTAGAATCCATGACTGATTACACTTTAAACTGTGAATAAAGACCTGTTTTGTTCCTGAATAGTTTATCATTAGACAGATAGTGTAAAATAACTCAATATTATACTTAAGCATTTCCAGAATTCCTAAATCCATTTTATATAGCATATGAATAAACAGTGAACAATGAAAAAAAATCCTCCTTCTTTATTCTGGAGGCTGGAGAAAACAAACTATCAGATATATGGTACTATTTTATATTGTATAAATGGAAACTCTCTTTTCCTATAAGCAGAAACTTAGAGAAGATTTATTTAATATAAAACTGGAAAAAAAGAAAGTAACTAGTAACCAGCTGAATGTATTACTGATTTGTACAACTGTTTAGACAGATAAATTATATTTGGTTCAGCTCTGCAATCTTTCCTCTTGGAGGAATTCCTGCTATAGGTCAATGGGAGTTCCATCCAAGTTGAACTTACAGGATGAGACACGTGGTTTGGACTTTCAACAAAATACCAGAGTCTCAAAAAAATACAAGAATGACAGCCTCTAGAAACCACATGATACTCAAACATGCTCGCCACACACAATTTCTATAAGTATTAAAATAGAAAATTACATAAATCAAAATACCATATATAAAATCAATTAAAATATTCTCAAAAAATATAAATTGCAGTTCCATGTGTACCCTCTACCACGCATCTTTAACACACCACTCACATGTACATATTGCTCTTACTATAGTTGATACGAGTTTCTGTCGCAAGCTTCAAAGATACACCAAAGTTTGAGAGTGTGTCATGGTATCTGATTATCAAACTAGAAATTATTAATGCTAGTAATCAGAGAAATTATGTGCCAAAAATGTTATAGTGGAACCCATATTGATGTGTTAGGTTAATTATTACACAGGTATTTGATTTACCATGCAGTAATTGAGAATTCAGTTTGTTTGTATAATCTGAAAAGTTAGAACAAAAATGTTTAATTTTGTGCAGTTTTTTTGATTCCCAAATGTCTAAATTTGAGCAACAAATTCAGAAGTCAGTGAAATGCATTACTAAAGAAGAATTCAATTCTAAAATTAATCAGTTAGAGAGAGAATCAATTCTGAATAAACAAACAAACAAACAAAAAACCAACCTGTAAAATGAGGTATGATAGTTGTACTTCACTGAATATAACTCCTGGTCAAAAATATGCAGTTTGTATTCAAAAAAGTATATGACTTTGAAATGCTAGCATAGACATATACTCTATAATGTTAAACATTTATTAAATGGGAAATAAAGTCCATTGGCAGACTATTTTAACATGAATAATAAAAATACTGAGGTAAAAATATATATGCCTTAGATGAAATTGGAAAAAACAACAACAAAAACAAACAAAAAAACAACTTAAAAAAAATCAAATACTTTGTCAGAAAAAGTAGTCAATCCACAATTAATCACGATGCACGATTTTGATTGTTCTTTTTTTCAACAAACAGTGCCACAATATAATCAGGAACAGATGTCTATTGACAATATGCACAACAAGTCAGTAGGTATCTTTGTATACAAAATGGCATGTGACATGGTTTCACATTCTCAAAACAGGGCCATGCGTTTAGGTGAACTGATCCAAAATCAAGAAAAACATGCTTAAGAACTGGAGTGGATGGTCATGTTACAATGATTTAAAAGAAATGAAACAAACAAACAAAAAGTTGCCAAGCATTTACATGTTTTGACCAAAAAAAAAAAAAAATTATATTTATGTTAAGATCAGACGCTACTCTGTCATGTATGTTTTGCTAAAATGAGGGACACTGTCAATTACACCTGTAATATACATTCAGTTGCTTTTTCTATCTTCCAATTACATTTATTCACATTTCCCTCATATTTCCTAACTAATTTTAGCTTTTTTAGTTTGCAAATACCAATTAATTTTTCTTCTTGAATTAACAAGAGGATGCTGAAAGGTGCACTCTGGTTTTTTTTACTTCCTTGGTAGTCATGCACAGAAGTGATTCAACAGCATTTCCATGCATAGATGTGTTGCAGAAAAAGGTCCTCTACAGCACTGATGGGTACAGTGAGTGACCTTTAGTTTTCCCATCACTTACAAAGTAATAACAAAGAGCTAAATTTCAAGTCAGACTGGGACTGAAAACGGAGAGTAAACTGTCAACGTTGCCAATCATAGATGGGAAAGAAAAGTGCTCATTTTAGACTAAGTCTTAAGCCCAGCCATTTCAGATACCTATATTGCCTGACAGTGTTCTTATTAAAGTAGCACCAGTTTGAATTTGTCTAACCTGAGAAGTTTAACACACAATTAAGTATGACCTGTTTTCTAGTTTCCCTTTTGTTAATTTTGCATTGTGATTACCTTCATGGGCAGAAAATACAATGATACATTATGTTATACTGTTACAGCACCATTAGAATGTTGTAAATCTTGATTTCTTGCTGTTTTAAGCCTGTAGTTACCTGTTTTTGCCATCAGCAGGCATTGATATGATTTGAAGAGTATGCACCCTAAAATCTATAAAAGAAGACTTAAGGCTTCTTTTTATTAATACTTTCTTTGACACAGACTGGACAGCAATCCCCTTTAGCCTTCACAGGGGCTTCACAGTCAACTGGTGGGCATGACTCCACAAAACAGGTAATCTGACCAACCTGAATCAGGAAAGAAAAGAACAAAGCCAGACCACATTTAGCTACATTTTCCAGATGAGAAATATTGCTTTCACATTACCAAAAAGTGTTCTCATTCATTTTCACTAAGATCTCAGTTGTTACAACTAACTTCATCCAGTTTATTTCATTACTTAAATTGATATTGAGAAGGCTCTCTCTATATTAACTTCCTTAATGCAGCAGTGTAACTTTTTATTTAAGTTTTAGGCATGAAACTGGGATAGTAAGTATCCACATATTTCTTTGAATGCATTTTTTTTTAAAATTAGGCCATGATAAAAGAAAATGAAAATTTCGCAATAAACTATATGAGCTTTTGATTTTCAATTATTTTAATATAATTTTTCATAAGGTCTCTCATTTTGCAGTTAATTATCAGGGCTAGGGAAATGGAAACAGAATCACATTTTGCACCAAATAATTGAAGATCCATTATAAAAAATAAAAATAAATAAATAAAAAAAAATTAGAAACTATTACCCAGTAATTACCAAGCATAAAACTGGAAATACTGAATTAGAAGTGGAACCTAATATATTTTCTATCACAAAATGGATTTCCAAGTACTTACTTTGCATTCACACACAGTACATGGGTCCCTTTTCCAGGTTTCATTGCTGGAATATGATTTACCCTTTTCATCAGTGCAATCAGTTTTACTGAGGCGTGATTCAAGTTTTTTTATCTGAAAACATTTGAACATTTGAATAACTGAGTAAAAGGAAAGTTTTATATGCGTAAAGTATCCTCTCATCTCTTATGCTATGGAATTCATGATAAGTACTTGTCTGGGTTTAATTCTGGCTACCTAGTTTTTAGAATGCTTAAAAAACTGGAAATATGCAGTGCATATTGACAGCCATTCAAAACATAAAAATCAAATAATAAAGGATACATCTTTCCTACAGTTGAAATATACATCTTACGGAGATAAGCAAACTATATCTAACATATATGGAAAGATGAATACAAACCTTCCAAAATGTTTGATTAAAAAGAGGTAAAAAACAAACAAACAAACAAACCAACCAAAACCTCAATTAAATATGTCGAATTGAATTTAGATTACTTTACCCGTTTTTTTTCTTTAATTATGAAAAAACATTTTATATCATTAGTGTATCTTGCTGGATGTGTTTCTCTTGGGAACAGTAATTAGAAATGCATCATCTTTTGACAATGTTTCTGTATGGGAGATTGGTAATCACAACCTGAACCTCTGATTAATCAGCTGAGGCAAGTATGGGGTCAGGTGTGGGAGCACAGGTGAGAGTGATGTAGCTGTGCTGCCGGTAGGGGTGGAGCTCGACTCCATCCCCTCTGAGACCACATTTAAGGGCTGTCTCCCACTGAAGCAGGATCTCTTGGAGATTGCTCACCAGTGATGACTGCCCCAGCTTCTTCAGCCAAGGCACCACCACTGGTGAGTTTTCCTTTACTTATACTTTCTGTACATTTGCTACCATCTGTATATTAATAACCAATACAGTTTCTATCCCACAAAGATAGTAATATAACAAACTCTTAGTGCAGAGTACCACAGTATTCCACCACTGTCAAATCAGCAGCATTAGTGAGCACAACAATGATTAAATTATACCAGTAAACATGGAACTAAACTACAGTGTAAATAAAAATATGATAAAGATTTATAGATTATACAGAAAAATTGTTCTAGAGGAATTTTCTCGGCAAAATCTTTGGTTTATTTTGGATTTATCTGTCCTACATAGTAAATATTTTTGAAACTGAATTTCATTGTCGCTAAGTTTTTCTGAATTGTAAACATTGTAAATGTTTTCTTCAAGTATTTCTACTTTTTACTTAGATTCTATATATTTTATACAGGAAAAAAAGATATATATATATATATTTTTTTTTTCCAGCTCCATAGACAAAATTTTAGAGATAGACTAATAGTAGATTGAAAAATCAAGAAGATCTCATTGCAGTATATTTCAATATGATTTCAAAAGAACATAAAGAATAATAACAGACCAGGTATTGTTTTTTGTTTGAGATACTATGTGGTGGTTTTCTGCTGCAGTGGATGTCTAAATATTAAAAACATAAGAGGAGTGATGTTAGAAGAACATTATAAATTAAAACCGCAATTAGAAACTATCCATTATAGGATCTTACCTGGCTTCTGAGGCTTGAAATAGTTTTTTGCATTTCCAAAACAAATTCTTTGAAGTCATTCACTATGGGCATGTTTGCATTTTCATCAGATGCTGAGGTGGCATTACGAAAATATTTACTCTGTTTCATGGAGCTGCAAGAAATGAATGAATACATTCATCTAGCTCTTTCATTTAGATAGATGTTTCAGAACACTTCTCAAAAATGTAGAACACCAAACCACAAGTGTGGATAGTTGGCTATATGAACCATAGCAGTATACCAAACCATCCGGTGCAGTAGACAGCTCAGGTCAGGTGAGTTATGGATTACTGCTGTCATTAGTGACAGTGAATTAATTCCACTGAGAACAATAACGTTGATATCTCACGCAGAGCGAAACAAAAAGTTTTCACCAGTGACAGTGTAAAGTATCACCTTAAACTGACTGGGGAAAAAAATCAAGGAAACTCTTGAGCCTAAATATGAAAACCAACAAGTATAAAAAAAAGCCTTAGAAATTGTACTTGAAAACACCTTCCACATTCAGATCCTAACTTCTTCCTCTACAGACTCATCAGCAAACAATCTATGTAAAGAAATTTCTTTAAAATTAAGAAACTTCATAAACAAATGAGAATAAATGCTTTTATATATAGAAATATTCTTCTGTCCAAATTAATTTACCTGTGAAGTCAATGCTATTTATCATACACAATATCTGTAGTCTTCGTCTATTGCCCTTTCCAGCTGATATCCAATAAGAGTCACACTACACTAAACTGTATTAATCAACTCCCTCTGCTGATGGAAAAATTGTACATAATTATCAAAGGAATTGTCTGTAATATACAAGATATTGTTTGGCACAACATAAAAAGTAATATATTCAAAACTAGAAAAACAGAAATTCTTAAGTCCCTTATTACTTTAATATCTTCAATCCATACAAGCCTGCCTTCCTTCTGTTACCATGTCTTCTCCAGAGCTAAGAACTACACAGAAAATGAATAGGAAAAGTACTCTCTTCAGTATTAGTTTATAATCTTTCTGTATAAATTAAAACAGTACTTATTGGCAAGTGTTCAAGCTACTTAGTTTCCCATACTTTTTAATCCAAGCTAAAGAAAAAGAACTCAAAACAATATAATATGCCAAAATTCAAGTAAACCAGCTGTTACTTTGTAAGTAAATGTTTAATCTTCCCACCTGCTTGTTATAGAAAATGAGAAGAAAAAAAGAAAAAAAAAAAAAAAAAAGAAGAAGAAAAGAAGACAAATATCCTTCCACCATTTAAATTAATTTAAATGTAATTTAAATTAAAAATGAGCATGAGAATTGATAAGAATGATGAAAGAAAGTTGTTCCTTTGGCTCTATTTACACTCTAAACAAAGTATTGTAAATTTACTACATATATTGTAGTCCTAGTGCTCGACTACTGCAGATCTTTGAGTTTCATCTCTGAAACAGTGAAACAGCTTATTAATGAGGACAAGATGTGTCTCAGATATGTGTTTATCTTTCCTTGCTTTCTTTTCCTTGAGTGGGTAGACTGGAAAAATCTGAACCAATGTTCTTTTAAATCAAGCAGATAATTTTATTTGCTGAAAGAACACACTATATGGAAACAGCAAAGGATGTTCAGTTGAGGAAGAGAGAGAGAGTGAAGTATTTTCAGTTGTATTCTTTACAAAATATCTCGCACACACACAAAAACAAACAAACAAACAAAAAAACCCACTTTGAGCAGAATTAATTTCCTTACACTAATTCATAGATTTACTGGAAACTCTAGGGACACGTTACTTGATGAAGTATTTTGAGAATTATGGGGTTATAAACAACATTGCCCCTCTGTAAAACCTCTGTCCTCCTATGCCCTGCTATGAGGTACTGGAAGCAACCTCATCAACCTACCATCATCACACATTTTTATTGTGTTATCAGCACTCAGCTCCCTCCTATTTCTACAGGAGAACCTGGCAGTTGTGAGGAGGAAAGGAAGTAATTCAGTTTGGTTCCTGCAGGCACAGCAGGGCTGTGGGATTCCAAATCCCCCAAATTGCCCTTCATTACTGACTTATTTTCCTGAAAAGCACAGGAAGAACAGAAGTACTACACTGTGTTGCATACAAAGGGTCTTACACAAATTTAAGTGTGAAAAGAAGTGATTTACTGTCGTGGCTATGCAAAAGTGTCAGAATGAAATACATCAGTGACAAACTGGAGAAAGCATAGACTGGAAGAAAAGGGTGGTATGTGCTTACAAAGAAATCCTTCAGTTTCATTTTATTTTGAAAACAAATGCTTCTTGATAGTTCTTTAAAAGAAAAAATCTCACCTTACTGTTTTGGACATTTTCATTTTCTTCAAGGGCTTGTCCTCCTGAAAGCTGTAATCAAGAGAACGTCTTCCCCGAAAGTGGTATGAAAATGCATTAAACTGTCCTCTAGTTCTACAGTCTGAAATAAGACAAGAAATTACACATTACAAACTACACTATATGCAGTTATAATATTAATATGTTTTTACAGCATCTTCTGAATCATACATACTGGCCCTTGTGGAATCAGCTTGAATGCAGCTGTAAAACTCTGAGGGATACAATACTTAAGTCAGCTGAACACAGAGAATTTGATTCTTCACAGACCAGGTTTTTTTGTATTAAATAAATAAATAAATAAATCCCCCCACAAATATATCATTTTTGCTTTAAATAATCTTTTCATAACCCAAATTTGCACTCTACCAGCTTTTAGCTGCTTTCTTGTTGGAATGAGGTAGTTACACATGGAGGAAACAGTAATAGAAAAAGAAAAGCGATGTTTCCTCATCAATTCTAAGTTCGTTATTTTTGGCATTTGAAAGAGGATATTTAATTAAATCCTGGAGAACAACCTTACTGGTCAGTCGTATGTTTGGGCATAGGGCTTTCTTAAGGGATTTGAAAGTATCACCAACCACTCAGACACTAAGACATTTTTTTATGGTATAGTAGAAGTGTCAAGCCTGAGAACAATCATAAAAATGTATTCTCATAAGGTCCAGAGAGGATGACTTCACAGGATGAAGTATATATTTCCAAATAACATTATTCAGCCTTCCAAAAATTGTGAATATTTGGAAAGAATCCCTCATAGAACAGAAAAAGAAAACAAAACAAAACTGGAACGGTGCTTTGGAGAGAATTAGAAAATGAAGTTTTCTCATTTCTGTTTGCAGAAGTTTTAAAAACGAACAGCTGTCATGGGTCAGGCTGCTGCAGAAACCAAAAGCATGTTCAGATCTTACAACTAGAGAGTCTGCTAAGAAACCATAAGGTAAAAGCTGAAAAAAAAAATGGAATCCATGGATCTATTATCACAGTTAAAACTAGTATTAGCAAAATGAACCATGACAGCAACTGAACAGGGAAAGAAGTCATTTTCCCTGATGTTTCTCTTGCACCACAACAACTCTATTCAAAAGGGTAGTACCATTTTAGAAAATAGTTGTTTTGAATTCTGCAGTACCTTGAACAAATGCCTAAAGCATTAACACAAATTATTGCACAAGTTTCAAGTTAACAAGAATCAAACACACACACACACAAAAAACCAAAAACAAACAAACAAAAAAAAACATAAAAAAAATGATTCAGCTAAGCAACCTGAGAAACAAATGTATTGTTTTTTCTATCTGTAAATTGAGGAAACAACACATTGGTTGCTCTGCAATTATACAACAATAAGTATCTCGGACTATTTTTATTTGCACTGGACTTTTACTTAAGAAAGGCTATTATTATTTTTCCTGCTACAAAATAAAACAACGTTTACCCACAGTTTAATATCAATTAAGAGAAAAATAACTGACAAAAAACCCCACTCTCAAATCATTAATTAATTCAAATAATTAATTTAATGAATAATGAATATTTAATCTTAATAGATAATTCTATGATCTTATTAATTTTCAATTTGAAAGCAGTACCTATAGATCATTCTCTAACAGTTTTCCACTTAATTTTCCTCCCTTTTTCTTCCTTGCAGCTTGTCCTCTTCTTGAGTAAATTTATTCCCTTTCTCCTATAATTACAGCAGCACCCAACAACTGGATGATATCTACTGCCAACTTATTGTTCATTCTTCTTGTGTGTTCTGTCTTTTCTCACACAATCTTCTCACTGCTCACTCAGAAACTAAGCTCTTTCAGATGGGAACAGACTGTTGTGTCTGCAAGATGCTGGGCATGAAGACATAGTTTATCACCCTTAGGTACTTCTGTATTTAGTATGGACAGAAATGAGGTCTCACAATGAAGGGTGACTGGACAAAAGTCTAGTTTTTGTCAGAGAAAACTGTTTCTCAAAGCAATATTTTGCTTAAAGTTTTCCTGCATCCCATGTTACTCTCTATTGAAAGCAATTTCAGAAAGGATGCTGCTCTTCTCCTTTCTTTACTAACTGCTGAAGTCATCTTCTGTGCTACAGTTTTCATTAGCATAATAGCATGATGGCCCAATGTGTTTTTTCAATTCTATGCTGCTGCTTCAGATCAAAGCACCAAAACCCTGGAAAGGTTTTTATAACCTTAGACTGGCAAATATAAGAACCATGTAAGTGTCAGTTTCAAGTACACAGATCTGACACTTCTGTAGTTTTTAAAGTTGCCAGCTTTTCAAAGCAACAACTTTACTTCATAGTTTCAGTTTCAGGTATAACAGAGAAGACTACCAGTGCTGAGAAGTATAAGACAGACACCAGCTTTCAAAAATGGCCAAAGTGGAATTACATCAGGCTGGTGACTCTCCCAGCTCCCTTTTAGGGCCAGTTTTTTTCGATGTTATCATAAATGACTTGGATGTAGGACTACAAGGAGTTTTGAGTAAGTTTGCTGGCAATACTAAGTTGGGAGGAGCTGGCTGTTGACTATATTGAGGGTAGAGAGACTTAGCAGGGAAATTTAGACTATTTAGGGAACTGGGCAATCAACAAACACATGAATTTTAACAAGAGCAAGTGCTAGATCCTGCACTTGGAAAGGGGAAACCACAATTGATGAAAGGCTCTGATTATCTCATTATACACAGAATTGCCAAGATACTTACATTAGGATGTTTCTCTAGTTATGCTTCTTTTACAGTAAAAGGGCAGAGACATAGGCAAATTAAAACACTGATTGAAGCCTGAACAGAATCTCTTTCCTTACTGTCTGCACTGGGACTTGAAGAGCTCCATGGTCTTAGCCCTGGGTGCTCTTAATGGGATTTTAGGCTTAAATTCAATAAATCTGAGCCTACTACTTCCTCCTAGTATTTTAGTAGCTATGGAAACTAATGGCATGAGCTCCCTTCTAGTAAAGATGCAGCAATGTCAGAAATTAATGTCTCCTAACTTTTAGTTTATGTATTAGAACTTTAAATATGTTAATGACCACAGGTAGAAAAAAATTAAACATTCCTGGCTTGGATGAAATATTTTAAAAATATATTGATTCTCTCAATAAAATTTGTTAAATTTCAATGTAGAAATATCCATTTGAATGCAGAAGGCAAACATTCATAAGACATGATACAAGCAAACCGCAAAATCTGTGTGAAGAGAAAACACAGCCAGGCATAAACTACATCATTTTGATTTTTAGTGTCATAGAAAAAATTACAGTCTCACCCTAAGACTAATGTTCGTATTTTGAAATATGACAAGTCTTGCAGAGCATTTAGTGCCTAAGTCTGTATTACTTGTTTTTTCCATTGAAAAAGTTAGGCATAATAAGAAGAGCATAATAATATATGAAGCTAGAATAAAAATCCAGGTAAGTTCTAATTTGGGAATCAAGCACAATAGTTAAACAGCCAAAGTCTTTGTGAAAGCAATGCTTAGAGCAATTCCTAAATCAAAGAGATTAATGTGGCTGATACAGACATAGCAGAGGGCGTAATTCATAGTACGGTCTTGAAATACGGGATGTGAGTCTATCCTACTGAAAGACCATGCATTCAGATGAAATACGTGTCTTAACCCTTCTAATGAATCCAGTAAGATTTAATCCAAATTATTATTACAGTGTTTTCCTGAATTAATCCAAAAGAAATGGTATTTGATTCAGAAGATAAGTCTGCTGTTAACTGACAACCAGTTAAGAAAAATTGCCTTCATAAATCAGGTTATACTTATGAGAATGACTTCTTGTCTTATCTGAATAATTTATAACTGGGCTACTGCTTGACATAAAACATGATTAAAGATATTTTTTGTTTTGAAAAATTGACAAACTGAACATAACTTTTGAAGAAATAGAAAACATTTCCACTATACATATTTGGAGTAATACTATGCTTCCTTCTGCTTGCAAGTAGACTTTTTCTTCTCCATGTAACTCATTTCATAAACTTTTACCACATTCAGAATAATATGCTCATCTTCGAGAAAAGAGTTTTATCATTTTTGTGTTTATATTCAGAACTGTCAACAATGGTAATCACAGAAACTATACTGAGTGCTTTAAAAATAATAATAATAATAATAATAATAATAATAATAATAATAATTTTTGTACTTGAGAACTTGAAAAAAAAACACCAACAGTGCTTGTTCGGGAAATCTGAATCTTCTTTGCTAAAACAAAGAGCTGCAATAATTCTGCATAACTTCCCTCTGTCTCCAATGGTAAAAGAAAGATAGAAAGTGAAGGAAATAAAAAAAAAGCCTTCTGTACTTCAGTGGAACACGTTTTTTTTTCCACCACTGAAAACCAGTCTGTTGTATGGTTTGTTAACTGAAATCTAGAGGCAATCTGCTATTGTAATTAGAAAAGGTAATAGTGCTTTTCCTTAAAAGAAACAAATACTAACATTAGTAAAGAAATCTAAGAAATAACTCTTTGTAACAAAGAAGTTTTTCTGTTCATTATGTGGAAAAGTATTTTCACTCTAACAAAAAAAGAAAGGATAACAAAAACAGATGTGTTTATTAACCTAAGTACAACAACTGAATATACAGGTCACTAATTAAAGATACAGACTCCAATGTCATTGCGCTTTATGTATTCTGATTTTTAATTTAGCACAAACTAGAATAATTTTCTTTATAAAATGATGAGAAATATAAAGTGCGGAGAAAGAATATTGCTTAAATACTTTTATTCGAAAAAGTAATAAATTCAAGTTTAATAGATTCTGTTCATTTGAATGCTTCTCCTGAATGCATATTGTGCAAGTACATTCTGTGTACTTGTGCGCTGAGTCTCCAGTACCACAGAGTGAAATATTAAAACTGAATTGCTTAACGCTGGATTCCTGTAGAACACATTACACCCATTCATCCACACAAGAAAGGAGTTCAAGCCATGAATACTTTATTTTTTCTCCATTAACCTCTGCACCGACTTCAAAAAGTTCAAAAAAAAGGGAATACAAATAGGCAATTTTTTTAAAGACAGTTAGTAATTTACCTTCTCTTTTGCCTGGCAGTTGTAAAACTGTACTGAGTCCAGTATTACTCTGGTAGTAACATTCTTGAATGGAAATACAAGTTAGGCTTTTGAATGGCTCTATAGTCTTAAGACTTTCCAAAGATAACAACATGCTCTATGGGGCTCAGTGATAACATTTAGAAAATCAACACATAATTACACAGCTTTACGAGTTGTCCAAATTGATGTAATTAATGTATTTGTGAAACTGTGTGCCAAATTGCATGAACCCTGGCAACGTGAACTTATTCTGAACTGAAACAATATAATGTATTTGCTTATGGTAAAGCATTTGAAGAATGATAATTGATTTTTTCCTTATGCCTCTGGTATATATGAGGCTTTTTTTTGAAGTGACACTGAAAGACTTTGTGCTGTGTTGGTAAAATGACAACCTCAACGATATCTAGTGGTTTACAAGCTATTATCATCAGTATGGGAAGGGCAAACATAGGAAAGGAATTGCCTAAAAAATTTAATAACTTTGTAAAAAATCAGGACATGACCTGAATGACATCATACCTTGTGAAAAAATATACATGATTTCATCAAAATATGAAGTATCTTATTCTCCCAGTCTCACACAGATAACCAGCATTTTGGACTAAATCTTCCAGTGAAGATTTTTTATTTTTTTTTTATCTGGGAATCAGTTTTTCAGAGTTGTTTACTAGACAAGACAAAACAATTATCAGCTTAAAAGCTAAATTTTGCAACATCTTACAATAGCTTTTTTTTCTTTCCATGTCACTTCTGATGTCGGCTGAGTTTGTTCTCATGATGAAGTCATATTAGATAGAACCCTTCTTTACACGTTGCCTTAAATTCTGAGGTACTTAACAGAGAACTCTCTGTCCTTTGAGATAATTACATTTTACCAAAGGAGTTAAAAAGACACTACTGACCTTCACAGCAATCTTGCCACATTCTGAGATCCAGTTTAGGAATATCTTCACAGCTGCTATATCCATAAGGAAATTCAGCCACCTTAAAGACATCATGCTGCACCCTGGTTATGTTGTCACCATTGTCACACAGAACTCTGGCAAGTGACGTCTGCTTGATCTGAGTGAGCTGAGCAGGTGTGAATACACCCGGGTTCTCATACCATAACCTGTAATCTCACAGAAAGGACAGGTTAGCTAGTGAAAAATCAAAACATCTGCTTTTCCAGAAAACTTGCAAAACTGTATTAAAAATTAAATGAGCTTTTTTATAGATCCTATTCTCAGACATCTTTACTTTAGAATACAGTAGTTCAGCTGACCAAACAATGATCAACTTCAGCCTTCCGTCTTCTTCAGACTTGCCAACTCAAGTGTGCTCAGCCTCCTCTCACAGGGCATGCATTTGTTGCCCTCCCCTGAATGCAATCAAGGATATTAACATTGTTTTTATATCGGTGAGCCCACTGTGTCTGAGGCTATGATCCAGATGCCTAGAGGCATCACTTTTACTGAAGGTAGTGTTGGGCTGAAACTCTGAAAGGGCCTAAGTCATTAACAGCACCTTTGACATCTCTTCTTGTTGCATTTTGATGTCTTGAGTACTTTATGGCACAAAAAATACTACCAAAATTAAGGTTCTTTAAAGGAAGAGCCTTAAAATACTTTCTCCAGACATCTTTCCTATGGATACAAAAATAATTTGATAGAATTTGTGAAAAGATTAGAGAATGGCTAATCTATACACATGTTATGATTAAGACAACAGGTTATTAATTTTAGGTTTTTTTTCTTTGAATTAATTCTAATGACCACATTAACTTAGGGTCTTTTTAATATATGCTCAGGTAATTTATGAGATTCAAGAAGGAAATATTGTGGCTTAGAATAATATATTTTGATTTTCATTCATAAAGGGCCAAGAGCCTTTTATGCAAGCAAAACATAAATAATACATTACTATGAAAAAGAAGCCAGCCTTCTGAAAGAAAGCATTTTAAGTCACTGGGATTTGGAAAGATTTTACAGTACTCTGACACATAAGAATCACTCACTGTGATTTTGTTTACATCCCACAAAACTGTGAAGATACCATTATAAATTAGTATCACAACTGTGATCAAAAATAAGTGGGAGAATCTTTAAGCTTGATGTAAAATTCAATATTATTTTATACTAGACCTAGAAGAATGGACAACAAATTTCATTTTATCTACTTATTTTATCATTTTCATAAGGCACTGGACAGTCGCCAATGTAATTCCAAGCAGTAGGATCAGAAAAACAGATTATGAAATTTCCATCTTGATATGAAGTTAGGCTCACTTCAAACATCACTCCTTTTCCCTACACAGGCACATTTATTTGGCATGGTGCTGACAGCTTTGATCCCCAGCCCGTTGTAAATGCTTTTCAAGGAAGAGAGAGTTGCTTTCATTATGTCTAATAATATTTTACTATTTTCTGGCATGCTGCTTCAAAACATTTGTACTCTTTGGACAGCAGAATCCTATTCCCTAAATATTCAGTGCTTTCCTATAACTCCTAAGTGTTTCTTTCTCTGGGGAAAAGAAAAATATTTGCTGGAAAAAAAAAAAAAAAGCGTGCATTTGCGCACACAAAAAAAAGCAATACCACTTTCCGTTTGTGATACACATAGGAACTATCTCAGCTATCTGGGATATATATTACATATATGTTTCCTTTAACTCTCTCTGCCTCCAGGCATGAGATTTTTATGTTTCACGGTTTAATGTTTAAACAGATTTGATGTAAGAAAGTTGTTTTACAAAAAAAAAAAACAACAAAAAACCAAAAAAAAAGTATACAAAAAAGCATGTATTATTTTCTATAAAAATAAAAAGGCCTTTATATAACCTAACTAGCAACTGCATAACTTGTATAGATCAATTAACATTAGATAAAGTGAACCAAATTTAATTAGCTACATTCTTTCTCTATGTCTCTTTCACTAGGGTGGAACTAACCAGCACAAGTCTTTTGACCCTCACAAAGAGTAAAAGCAGGATTTTAGATCACAGTGTTAAAATGAGGAAGATGTTGACTTTCAAATTCCAGACCTGTGTGCTGAAACTGCTCAGAAGCACTCTAGCTGTTGTAACAAAAGCAATGATTTTGTTCTTATTCCTGGCACTGCAGAAACCGAGAATAAGAAATTGCTCACAGTATGCATGTAAAGTAATATAAGAAAAATTATCAAATTGTGCTCCTAGGGACAACTTGCCTGGTTTAAATGCACTGCAGGTGCACATACTGCTTCTACTGAAAAGTGCACTGGGTCGTACACACAGAGCAGTACTTTTCAACCCATGCTTATTAGGAGATAGAGTGTCTTAATTATTACAATTTCTTTGTCCATAAAATAATTAAATACCAGTGAAAGGAGATGAATAACATCCATTTTGCAGAAAGGTAAGCAGCTTGATTAACTGGTAAAAGGAAGCTCAAGAGTGACTCATAATCAGAATTTGTTGGCAGTGGTACTTTTTGACACTCAGTATGGCTTGTTCACCATATAAAGTAACAGATGTAAAAAGTGAATTTATTACAGCTTTTAACAATATTTATAACCTGTTCTCGTCATCTTTCAAGTGAAAATAATAAATGCAGATTGATCTTGAAACAAGACATTGCAACTGCTTTTAAGCATTCTCAATTTAAATTACTTCTAGTTTCCATAGTAGTTCAATTTACCTGTCTCCATCCCTGATACGCCTAAACTGGGTGCTTAACAGACACATCAAAGTTGGTCCCAGCCGGCTTCCTGGAACTAAATCTTCTACCATTAAAGCAGGAAATAGATCTATGTTCAAGGGGGAGCCATACAATCTATAAAAAGAAAAATACAAATATTTGTCCTTAAATACTATCCATTTACTAAAACAAAACAAAAACACAACAAACCTCCACACACAGAAACAGTATGTCATAAAACTAAAGGGAAAACATATGGGTAACATGAAGTAAAAAAAAATGACCATGTTGATGCTACATCTTTTGTGAAGAATTTGTAGTTGTTCTACAAGAAATCCTGGAATGTAAGTTGTGCATACGAGTAAGAACACAGGGATCTGGGAGTCTATCCCACAATTTCCTTTATTCTAATAGCTTTGTTTTCATTCCTAATAAATGATTCTTGCCCTTCTGAATGTTTTTACCCTAGCCAAGACTCAGTCTCTGGTTTTGTGTAGATAAGCTAGAAGATAGCTGAAGACGTATTTTCAGTTATTGATACAGCTAAAGGAGCACAGATCACTTGTGATGAAGAATGCACACATGAAAAGATAGTGCATGTACAATGAATTATATTCCTGTTTTAGATTAGTTCCTGTTTCCCGACTGTGTAGATCTGTGCATGACCTTGCAATAAAACTACATCCATATTAAGCAACATTTATAAAAACAGATGTTTCAAATTAATACACGAATGCATGCAACTTCATATTGCTCATCAAGATCTAGAAGTGGAGAAACTAAATATGTGTGGGAATTTTCCTCATTTCCTGATATAGATTGATGTTTCTTAAAAAAATATTTTCACACCTTTCTTAACAAATACTTTCTTCCAAATAAGACATTTAGCTATTAATTTCACATGCACATTTAGATAATTGGTTTTCTTCACCTCAGGCTCACCTGCTAAGTTTCTCCCTGATTTCAGGATTCTTAATTTCATTTTTCAGATCTTCAAAAGTCTGAGCTGAAGAAAGATTACAGTAAACTCTAAAATCATGGTAGGGAGGAATTCCATGATCTCTGCCTCTCTGAATATTCATAGCTGCCAGATCTAAAGCCACAGTACGTGCCATGGAGAAGAGTCTCTCTGTTAACTCTGTATTGAGTAATTGTGATGGGACACGCATCTTACCAGCAACACCAAACAATCCCCTTAGAAGTGGATCAATGCCTCCTTCATTTACAATCCGAAATGGAGAGAAGAATGCCTTATGAAGAGGTAGATGGCCTTGTGGAATAGGTTCAAAGTTTTCATCCAGTCGATACAGAAAAGGATTAATGAGTGTGTGACCAAACCTAAAAGCGGCAGTTGCAAACTCATTAGTTATGCCAGAATTAACACTGGGATCATAACCTTTATATTCGCCAAGCATCTTCATGCCTACCTCTCCAAAGATCTTAGGTAGCCAGTGGCTAAATGTTATGTGTTGCATTTCTGCACCAACAATTTTGCGTGTTTCATGATATATTGTGTCACCATCCCAGTGTGGATTGAGTTTCAGAAGTTCTGTGGCAATTCTGTTGTGTTCTCTAAACCACAATGTGTGGATACTGGTAAGACCCAGCTGTTCATTAGAACGCTGATCACCAGCTAAAAAGCAGGGAATGGGGCTCTCATTTTCATCCCTCATACATTCTGTTGGTGGGCCAGTAGCAAATGGAAGAAGGGGCTTGCCAGATCTTTGTACAATGCCCTGTCTCAGAAGACCCCTTTGACTTGCCAAGTCTCTGATTTCCAGCGCTTCGTGATCTGAACTGCCATACACATTGGATGCGTCAATATATGAAGTCAGTTGGTTAATCTGTTCTCGTGGGTACACAGAATTCATGAGGAGTGATGTCATGCCACTTCCACAAACTGGACTGGAGCGTACGAAAAACATGCAGCGTGCACCGTTTCTGACTCTGGGATCGTTTGGCGGTATCATTATTGAAAAGCATGGAGGATCATTTGTGCAAACTGAACTGCAATGCTGACCATCCGAAAATCTTGCCTCACTTAAGGCAGCAACAGTGAGATCAAGGTCGTGGTCAAGAAACTGACCCCACTGCATGAGCATGTGAGTGTACTGCTCATCTGGGGTTATGGTTTCAGTTCCAATCAGAGTAGTTGAAACCAAGCGAGGCATTGGGAGTGCATATCCATTAGAGAGTCTCTTGGGTTCAATTCCCCGAGGCAAATTGAATCCATTTTCATAGACTGACTTTAACAGACGTTCAAAGGCCGTCAGAGAAGCGCCCCACATGGGATGCTGCAGATTGTTGCATGTTCCATCATGTGTTCTGTACTTCTGGTGAAAGCACATATCTGAGCAATTGTTCACTCGTCGATGAGCTGTACAGCCTGAGAGATTAGCTATCAGATTCAAGTACTGTGGGGATACAAGGTCATTATAGTGATAACCTGAAACCAGAAGAGAGAAGAAAGAAAAATCAAAGACTTTGTAGACTCATGGTTCCCAGAGATCATGCATTTATTTAGAATGTTTTTTTTTTATAATGTATTTTTCATGATCGTCATTTAATAAAAACAGTGATCACATAAATCACACATATTTATTGTGTAGTTCACTCATTTGAGGAACAATAACTATAAAATCAGGAGAGGATTATGTGAAAGGACAATTCAAGTAGAACTTTCACAAAAGGAATTCATTTCTTATTTGGTCACCTAAAAAGTATAGATATTCTCAGAAATAACAGCCTCATATTGAGAACGGAAATAAAATCCTCATGTTAGTAAAAAAGTCACAGAAAACTCAGCAACTTATTTAGATTTTGGAATTTTCTCTTTTAAGACTTGATAATTCAATGAACATATTGCTATTTTGTTTTGCTTTATCTCATTAAAAGTTGTAGCGCTGCAAGACAAACAAAGAATAGAAAGTAGAGAGGAATATCACCACGAGCAATTTAGCTAAACAGAAGAGTGATCTGTGAGACAAGTGGTGTGGTATAATCTGCATTCACATTACTCACAGCAGTTCACTGCGAAGAAAAATTAGTGTTTGCATTACACTTGGCACAGGTTTCCTTTTGAATCCACACCACTCACAACTGGAACCTTGACACTGCTTTAGGTTCCAGTGGGTGTCGACATTTCAACTAGGGGTTAGATTCGATGGCTCCTGCTTGAAGCAAGGAAGTTTCTAGGTCAGGATCCGCACAGCTGTACCCCTGCCTACCTGTCTTGAACACTCCACTGAATGAGACTCCTCAGCCTTTTTGGATAAGTTCTTCCAGTACTGTGCTGGCTTCCTAGTGAGAAAGTATCCTAACATCCAATTTGAACTTCCAGAGCAGCAATTTGTGGCCATTCCCCTTGTTACACCGTCTGGCACTGAGAAAGAGAATCTGGCTCCACCATTTTTCCTTGGTATATTCCAAGATTTTACAGAAAAAGTCTCTGAATACAAAATTATCAAGTTTCTCAACTGTTCCCCATGTAAAAGTGCTAAATAACACCTTTCACTGGGTTCTGCATTTGGAAATAAAACCACATAAGGAGAAATTTGAGTATAAAGACCTAAGCATTAGGCTGTTTAAATGAAAGCAGATTTGTCCTAGTATTCAGGTTTCCCTATATGCCAGATTCCTATAGATTTTGTTTAGCTGAAAAATAAGTTCTGGTTGTGAACAGAATTTGCAGTATTGCAGAAAGTTTCCTGATTTTGTGTTCATTAACTTGTGTTTACATGCTTTAATGCTATTTTTTTATAAGGCTTAGGTGATTGATTTCTTCTATTACAAATTCTAATGAAAAGAAGCTAAGGTACTCTCACGCATTAGTTTTCCAATATCCTTACTGCTGTACTGCACTGTGTGAGTTTTGTATTTGATATGTTTGCATATGCATGTAATCAGAGAAGCAAATTAAATCATGTTGCTCTTAAAAGACACGAGCCTCCACATAATTTTGTATAAGTTTTTGTAGTTAACTTTATCACAAATTATTTATTCAGCTCTAATAATTAGTAGCAAGCTTCTTCTAGTATCACATTTACAGTACTGCACAAAGCTTGCAGTCTTTGGTCTTATAAATACTTGCATAGTTCAGGGTCAGTCAGAGTTAAAGTTTTCGGAAGTTACAATAAATACTCAATTATAAACATCAAAAGAAATATAATAAGTGAAAATATTTCCACTAGATTTTCAGTGTAGCTTTTGGCTATGTCTCAAGTCTCAAAAGCTGTCCTAAAACTCTGTCATTATTTCCAAATGCTTCAGTTCTATGTCTCGAGCCTATCCATACACACATTTACACACATTAGTTGTATGTGCTCCAAATGGACTTCATGAATTTGAACTTGGAGTTCAATATCTAAAAAGTAGAAATATTGAACACCAAATTTTTCTGATTTATAAAAATCAGTAAAAATTTATTTCTCACTATCTGAGATCTGAGTTAAACAGCTTAGTTTGATACAGTACTTAAAGAAAGAGTAGCAAATAATTCTTTGAATACTATGGTGGTACATGTAGAAACCTTGTTTTGTAAAGAATATAGACTCTTCTTGTTGTAGCCTCTTTTCTCTGAATGATGACACCAAATGAATCTACTTAAAGAAATAGTAATAAATCACTGATTATTTTCAATACATAACAGATAAGTCTGTTTTGCAGTGAAACAACATATAAGCAGCCAGCAAACAGGATGCATTAGACACTTCCATACGTCAAATTAGGTTAGGAGAAGATTTTCAACATGAACCTCTCCCTAATATGTCAACATGAGGAAAAGTAGAAACATTCTACTAGGAGAGCTCAATCAAATCGAGTTTCATTATAATGTAGCAGTGTGCAATTGAGTGTTCTGCAATTGAGACCCAGACTCTGGCAATCTCTCTTGGAAGTATTAATGACTTAAGAAGGCAAATACACTCCATCACAGAAAAATAAGGAAAGAATACTGACTTGTTCCATTCAGGTCAACCATTAGACCATCCTGTACGTGATCTTGAATAAGCTGTAATGTTCTTTCAAATATTTCCCCAGCTCTTGCTTGCTCAACAGTGTATGGATCCCTTGGGTATCGAAATAAGGCTAGCAAATCATTTGGAGAACGAGGACGACTAATAGATAATTTGAAAAAAAATGGTAAGTGCACAAAGGAGTAGTAAAATAACACCACATACAGTAAAATTTCAACATGATTAAAACATACCTTGGTTACTCATCTCAAAATGGAAGGCAAACAAAAACAAATATATATATATTTAATAAAAGAATACGGAAATAAAGAGTTACTAGCCTATTATAACACACTGTCTCCCTAGTAAAACTATTGCACTGGATAAAGAGATCGACAAAAATTTGTTGTCTGCTACTTAGTATTTCAGCAGTAGGAATCCTTCCATGCTGAACCACTGCTATTCCCAGAACTAATCCTTCATTAAACTTCATTAAAATAATAATAAAATGGCTTCTTGCTTACTAAATGTTCCATTTCTTCTAGTATACACTTTAATTTTGATTTATCCGTTAAAAAGAAGGGGATACCTGTCAAACAGATGTGTACGTGTTGAATTTATTGCTCTGTCAACAGTTGCAATTGCTTCCACAATTGATGTTTGTACAAAAGGATCTCCATTTCGGCTGACATTAGGGACTACAGAAAGAGGAATTCACATGTTATTGCAAACATGACCACACACAAAAAGATACTTCTATAAAACAGAGTCTAGACACGACATCATTTCAGCTGTACAAAGTAAACCCCTGTTCTTTAAGCATTAGTTTGTCCAAAGATGAAATTCTTTGGAATTCTAACAAAACATATTACAGAAGAGAAAAACTGAGCTAAAATAATAGTTAACACAAGTTTAAAAGTCATCTTACTTATAATTCTAAAAATAATGTAAGGATAAATGTGCAAGGGGTTTAACTGCTCATTAATAAGTCCTACAATTGTAAGTAAAAATGAATTAAGAGGTTTTTTTGATTGTAGTGTATTATCAGCTTTCTAGTGTTAATAAGAACAACGTGATCTATATCCAATGAAATAATATCTAGTTTTCCCTTTAAATCCACTTAGTACTGAATAAATGGCTGAATTCAATGCAAGAATTTAAGGTGTTAAATTGAATAGACTTAATTGAATGACTTAATAGACTTAATTTTGCCTTTCAAAACACACAGACCACGTAAATACAAAGAGATTTCATGAAAACAAATAAAATCAAATTGGAAGAAATAAAAAGGAAAAATACAGATTTGCAAACTTCCCCAAAACAGCAACACTAAACTAACACAGCTCTTTACTTCTGAATTCACTCTGGTAAGCAATGTATATTCATGTTATTTCCTTTGATTACTACTTTGTTTTCCACTTTTAGCATTATTAAGCTAAGTAATTTATGTTGAAAATCACATACTTCAGGGCTTTTACAACTCTTCATAGTACCAGAACACTAAAGTATAGGTCTTTTCATGCCATGCTCAATTGCAGCTGAATGTTTGTACAGCATCTAAGGCCAATAACCTTCCTTTCAGCCTAACCCAAGAACTACCAGATCCAGGGGCAACAGCTAACAATTTCCAGAGTATGTTTAGATTGGAAAAGCCACACAGGAAGAAGGTTACAAGTAGGGAAAAAGTCCAAAGCAAAAACACCGGAGTCAAAGTCACCAGATGTACAAAATCAGCTGATATTAAAACTGCTGTTTACAAGTTTTGCATGACATTTTTTTCTCCTTTCTTTCATTACTCATTTATTTCATTATTTCTGGCATTATTGGCAGCTCAAGTTTTGTCCACATGAGCTTCAGAGCCTGGATAGGAGCAATCAAACTCAACCATCAATACAGTCAAATAAAAGGGACCTGGCTCTGTATGAGTGAATTACTGGAGCCCCTTGATCTGCCCTCAGGCCAGCTGCCTTGGGCTGTTGACATACTCTATGCACTCAAAATGGGCTGACCACAACACCTAATTGGAATAAACCTTGATCCATGCCAATTATCAACTGCTGTAACAGCTGTAGAGTTATATTATTATTGATAAGAATGATGTAATATCATTTACAGCTTTTTCTACCCTTTTTGGAGGTTTTTTTTAAAGAGTGTTTGCATGCCCTTAATGATCTTAGGGCTTTAGCATTATAGATATGAGAAAACAGTAGTATGTATTCTGCAGAGTTATCTTTCTAATTAACAGCACATGCAGGCTGAATCATAAACCTTAGTCAAATGTTAACTATACAGTACTTCATTTTTGTTTGACCTTTCTGTTGACAGTAGTTTGCTATTAAGACCAATAAATATTGAGAGTCAAAGCTCCATACATTCCTTTCAAGCCATATTTTTCTGAGAGGAAAATGGCAATTTGTTTGTTAAAAACCTATCAGATGATTATTAAGCAACAAAAGCATCATCTTCTCCCATCATGCAGAAATTTGCCATTATTACATTTCAAAAATTGGAATAAAGCCATATTTTCTGCTTTTTTTTTTTTTTTTTTTTTTTTTTTTTCCTCCTGCTTTCTCCTTTTCATTCTTAAGAGTATTACAACTTTACTACTTTACTGAGTAATTTCACAGTGGTTACAGTCCCATTTTCAATTCATAGCTTTAAGTGCCTCTTGAAAAATGCCACAGGAGTTCTTGTTAAGTTATCTCAAAAGATTAGACTGTGTATTCAACCAGAAAATTTTAACAGGTCTAAATTATAACTCAAGAGAAAAGAAGCATGATTAACTGGAGCCCAGAATGTTGTTTGTTTTGAAGCCTAAGACCCAGAGTGTGGCTGACATGTTTCTATCTTACATCTGTACAGATAGCTGCCAGAATTAAATGGAATAAATAAATAAATAAATAAATAAATAGAAATTTAAAAAAATAAAAAATAAAAAATGAGAAGACCACAAGAGAACTGAAAATATATACATATATAATGGAGAAAAAAAAAAAAGAATTCAGCATTTGATGAACTTTTTCCATCTTACAAATTGGATAATTATAATAAAAGTAATTATCTAGTTCATACCACTGACCAACTCATAAACCTTACCATTAACGCTAAGTACCATACTAACAGAGGAGTATCCTATGGTATTCCGGGCAACACATTCATATCGGCCTTCATCAGCAGTTCCAACATCACGAATGGTAAGATATCCCTCTGGACTAACATGAAATTTTCCACTCTCAGTTACCTGTACTCCATCCTGCAGCAAAGCACAGTGTTTTGTTATTCTCGTTTATCCACTCCTTGTTTTCAAAGATGATTTTTTTTTATTTTTTTCTTCTTTTTCCTCAAAGTGATGAGCTACCAAAGAGTTACCAAAACATGTCCTGGCGGAAGCTTCAAAAGTCTAAAAGGACTCAGCATTACAGTGAGTTTTGTTACTTTAATACTTTTATTGCTTTAATTGAAACTGGGAATATTAATTGGATATTCACAAGGAATTGTTACTGAAACATATAGGGTGTTCAATGCATATAGTACTGGTGTTCTATTACCTTATTCCATGTAATTACTGGCTCTGGCTCTCCTTGAGCACTGCATGGGATCTGCACATTTGTGCCAACTTCTACTGTCATGTCACTAGGAACACTGGCAAATACAGGAGTCACTAGAAGAACAAAAGACTCGTTGTTAAGTTACAAAATCATAGAATCACAGAATCACCAAGGTTGGAAAAGACCTAAAAGATCATCCAGTCCAACCATTCACCTATTACCAATAGCTCCCACTAAACCATGTAATGCAACTTGTACAAAAGATAATAAGGAAAAAAAAAACCAAAAACAACAACAAAAAAAACCAGCAGTACTTGTTTGTTTCAGTTACCCAACATTTCTTAATCTATAATCCTATTCTGTTTGTAAGTTTTAATTGCTTCTAACTATGCCTTAAAGATAACATTCCCTGTTCTTAACATCTCGTGATGTTTTACATACACTTCTAACCAAATGAGCAGATAATTGTGAAAAACACTAAGATCCTTAAGTTAATAGCTCTGAAAAAAACAAACCCTGTGAATAGCTAACTTGGAACAAAATCAGCAAAATTATGTGAAATTTGCCATCAAATTCTGTCAAAATTTTTAAATTTTTAAATTTCAGATAGCAGCAACAGAGATTTTTTTAAAATTATTATTATTTTTTATAGGAAAAGTACTTTCCAGAACTCACTCAACTCTGAGTGCCCCAACCAGAACACTTGAGCATCTAAACCCAACAAGCCCTAGGCCTTAAACATCAAATGACCTTCAGTTTTTAAGGAATAGCCACCTAATTCCACGGTGAGCAATACTAACATATTTTAACCCCAGTTTCCTTCAAATCAAGATCAACACCCAGAACTCAGATGTTAAAGTGAGAAAAGTACAAAGTTATGAAGATGGTTAAGAGATGTATTTCTGCTGTAGTATAGAAGCACTTTGATGGGGTGGAAGTGGGACTGCGGTTTTACAGGAAAGTATTTGACCACTGACTAAACATTCCTGACATGAAAAGGCCCTCAGCTAACAGCCAGGGAAAAAAAAAAAAAAAAAAAAAAAAAAAAAAAAGGTTTTCTCTTATTTTGCATAATTAAAAATATCATTGCAAATAATGTATGGAGAGCTTCAATTTCAGGATGCAGGCTTCAGTATTGTATCTACTATCTTTTGATTATAAATACTAATATGATTCTAATAAATTGTGGAAGTAGCTTACTAAGAAAGGCATAAGAAAATGGTGGATTTTTTCTATGTTAACATTCTGGATACAAGGGGTGGTGTTTCATTGTAAATGTCATTCTGGTCACTTGAAGTAATGTTTTCATTATTTTCATTAGTAGGCAGCAGAGAGGCATTTAAGAATTTAGTCTAACATGCTCACAGAATGAGTAAACACTTTCAAAATAAAATACTTTCACAAACATAGGAATACAGCCATCTACAAAATAAACCTCCATCCTTTTTATTAAAAAAAAAAAAAAAAGTAAATCAGATGAACCTCTTTCACAGACAACAGATTGTTCTAAAGGAACAACCTTCTTCTCAGATCCTATAAGCCTCCCTATATGCTATTAAAAAACTAAAGATAGATGTGCTGGGCAACAACCAGAATAGCAAGTTTTCTAAATAATAAACGGTACAGTCCCATTCTAACAAGCTCTTATCAAAAAAGGCCATGTTTAATTAGAATCATAGAATTACCCAAAAGACCTCAAAGATCATCAAGTCCAACCGCAGCCTAACCAGTACCCTAACACTAAAAATCCTCCACTAAGTCATATCCCTGAGGACAACATCCAAACAGCTCTTAAATACATCCAGGGATGGCTATTCAACCACCTCCCTGGGGAGCCTATTCCAGTACTTAATTACCGTTTCTGTAAAGAAATTCTTCCTAATAGCCAACCTAAACTTGCCCTGGTGCAACTTGAGGCCATTTCCCCTCGTCCTGTCACTTGTCACTAGTGAGAAGAGACCTGCCCCACTCTCACTGTAAGAACCTTTCAGGTACTGGAAGAGGACAATAAGATCTCCCCTCAGCCTCCTTTTCCCCAGACTAAACAGCCCCAGCTTCCTTAGCCCCTCCCTGTAGGCTAAGGCTAATTGTAAGGTCATGTATTCTCCAGGTGGCTTAAAATAAAAGTTGATCTGGGCACACTGACCCACACATTCAATTTTTAAAACCTAGTAAGACACCTAACAATTCAAACCCAGCAACCTATATTCATTGTAACATTCAGCAAAAGTTCTGAAGTAACACTAAGTCTTATTTAAGATCTGCTTCAAAACCTTTTTAATTCTAAACTAAGATAAATTTAACCTATTTCATATTCACATATATGACATACTATGCCTTCATTTTAGAAAAAGAAAATAATAATACAAGCACAGTGTATTTTAATGTGGAGAACATACCTCTAGGCTGTACAGTCAGGTATACAACAATCCTTTGAGATCCAATAATGTTGACAGCTTGGCATTCATACTGCCCTTGATCATGCAGGGCAACTCTGGAAATCCTCAGGGTACCAGAAGATAGGACTAAATGTCTTCTGTCAACAGACAACTGGCCTCCTGAAATACAGAGCAATAGCATTTGCTATTTATAGCAGTAGAGAACAAAGTCTCTGTGTTCCATTAAAAGGGAAATCTGGAAGATTTTAAGTTTGATATAACACTGGAAACAAATAGAAGTCTCTTAAAAAGAAACAACTTCTGAAAGCTTTAGATCAATGCAAACTCACAAATATATAAATAATCAAATCATAATCCTGATCTCTCCTCTGTCACCTTTTGTGAGAGAAGTATTTTCATCCTAAAAAGAGGGTATCAGAAGAAGAATGACTTTTGGTAGTAGTGACAATTTCCTATAATTGTATTTAAGACAGTCACAATTCATCTCATCTGCCTAGGACATCTAGAGAACCAATAATCACCCACAGGTCAGAAAAAATAGAATAGAATGTAACACAACACAAATGAAATGAAAGGCACAGCAGTGTCTGTACCCTCTTTTTCCTTTCTGGACATCTCATTTGATTACAGAAACTTTGGCAGAGGGAGAAATAAGGATATTATCAGAATCAAAATGTTCAAGTGTTTGTTAGAGATCTGCTTTATCTATCATAATTCAAGATTTCATATGAGTTGCTTTTCCTGCTAGAGCTACTTCATTTAATAGAACTGGCACATCTACGTCTACTTACAACATCCACTACAGTATTTCTTCTCACTGTACTGGGCTTAGTATCTTTATAGCACCTAACATAGCAGTCAGCAGAGTGGATCCTGGATCCCAGTGTTCCTGTTGATCCACTTACTCTGACAGAAATGTGGTGGACAAAAATTGTACTGATGGCAATCTGCACTGGTCTGGTTTGTGAAGAGAGGACATCCCACCACACTTAACATCTCCAGTCAATGACAGACTTCTTGATTTCTTCTGTTGTAAACTGGCAGTAATAGATACTGCTGCATGTGTTTTGTCTCACATTTCTTAAACATATTTTTGCAGGAACCTGTTATGGAGGCATATATTTTAGTGAGTCCTCTCTACTGAAAAACTCTTGGGCAATTAGTTTCTGCTGGATATTTTGCCTTTTCTAGCTAAAGAAGGGAGATATGAAGCATCTAAATGTATACACATATTTCCATTCATTTCATTAGTGCTTTCAAATTCTATTTTAGCAGATTAAATGTAAAACCAGAACAAACTTACCTCCTTTAGTCCATGCAATAACAGGCTGTGGATAGCCTTGTGCTTCACAAGGGAAGTCAACTGTTTGCCCTTCAATCACTGTTTTGTCTTGAGGGGTGACAGTAAATTGAGGCAGAGCTACAAAAGAGAAAAAACAAGAGCTGGAAAATGCATGACTGTCTGAAATGATGTAGTTTTCTGTATGACATGAAATGCTCATAAGGGTGGGAAATGGGTTGCCAATGGGACCCATTCACATTGTAAGCACTTAAGGGATGAAAATTAAGGGCAATGTCTTATACAACAGGAACATCCCATCATACTGTGCCCTGGCATCAGTGAAGATCTCTGGGAGCCACTGTTTCAGATCCAAAGAAAGATGTACAGTAGATTTAAAGAGTCAGAGTGTTCCTGGGTTACAATATATTCCTCTTCTTTCTTTCAAAAGCTCCTTATATAAACCATTTTCTGACATAGCACTCTTGAATAGAAAAACTTTGCCAATGCCTCAGCTGGAAGAGTGGTTGCTTCCTTGAAAATCAGCAGAATGTACCCCCTTATACTCAGAGGTCTACAGAATGAAGTGATATGCCTCTAGGGCTCCAGACATAACTCCTAATATGTAGGATTTCTAATTGTCATAGAAAAAAATTTGGTCCCCCATGAGCTAGACACTGCATACTTATTCAAAATCATGCACAAAAAAACAGAACAAATAAACTGTAACCAACTAAACTATAAACATTTCAAAACACAAATGCTAACTTCTGCGAATAATCAATGAAACTTAACTTCCAGAGATTTATTGTATAACATCTTAATCTTGGTGAAACACGCAGCAACATTTCTATGGACTCGCGTAATTGAAAGGAAAAACTCCTGTGGCTTCAGCTTGGTTCTGGTCATTCAGAAGAAAAAAAGAACAAAAAAAAGAACAAAAAAAAAGAACAAAAAAAAAGAACAACAAAAAAAAGAACAAAAAAAAGAACAAAAAAAAGAACTAAAAAAAAGAACAAAAAAAAGAACAAAAAAAAGAACAAAAAAAAGAACAAAAAAAAGAACAAAAAAGGAACAAAAAAAAGAACAAAAAAAGAACAAAAAAAAAGAACAAAAAAAAGAACAAAAAAAAGAACAAAAAAAAAGAACAAAAAAAAAAAAAGAACATAAAAAGAAAACCAAGAACACCATACAATTTGCTGTAATACACTCTCCATAATATGTTTTACAGAATGTCACGCCACGTTTAATTTTACTCACCTTGGACTATGATGTATGCAGTAGCATGGATGTTACCTATGCTGTTAGTTGCAAAACAGGTGTACTCGCCACTGTCTTCCTGCTTGACATTTTGTATATAAAGTCCTCCTGATGGAGTTATCGTGATACGAGGGTCACTGGGTAAAGGTGTTCTGTCACCTTTGGTCCATGTAATTTGTGGCTGAGGGTGCCCAGTTGCACTGCACTCCAAAGTGACACTTTCTCCAACTAAAACCTCTGTGTTCTGAGGGTGAATCACAAAACTTGGCCTGGCTGTGAGAAAAGAACAGCGCCTAAAGATGACTTATAGCTGAGAGAATTATTGTGGAATTTAATGTTTTTTTTTCTTGCTGATGTCTCTGTTCCAAAGCACTACTAAACTTGGTGCAAACACTGCATGCTTTAATTCTAATCTTTTTTTGTTTATGCTTGTTTTTTGTTCTTCCTTAAATCTCCTTGAAACAATTGTCAACGGTGCAGTTCTGCACATTAATTTAGTACTCACAAACATAAAGCAGAGGCTAAAAGAGATGCTGTCTGGAGAGTTCCAGAAATACCCAAGCAGAAGAATTCTGCATGTCAAGAATGTACAAGAAGCAATGCATTCTTATTTTTTAAAAAATCCTACTTTTAGCAATCTGATGATCTTGTTTTAGCAGTCCTATAATCAAAACAGTTATCTATTTGAATGTTTACCTGGTGATCCGAAATATCTCAGAGTAACTTCCTGAGTTTTCACTTCTCCAGCTACATTTTTTGCCATGCACTGGTAAATGCCCTGGTCAGTTTCTTGAGTATTTTGAATCATTAACGTGCCATCATCTAACAAGTTTAGACGAGAATCTTCTTTCATAATGAGCTCATTACTGTGAAGAAAAGAATCTGCTGGAGTTAAACCTTTAAATCAGAAGCAAATAATAATAATAATAATAATAAACTATATTAACCAAAATAACTTGGAAAATGTTTACGTTTTTTACAGTGTTAAATAAAATAGAGCTTTTAGTTTTCTCCAAAAACGAAAATGCAGAGGAAAAACTAAAAATATTAAAAAAAAAAAAAAAAAAAAAAAAAAAAGGACAAAAAAACCATAACTTGTCTCATTCTCTTTTGAGGATACAAGCTTTTCTAAGTGGCAAAACAATTTCAAACGTTTCCTCTGGATGTACACTACTGAATACTGAAAATCTGTTCTACTAGGAGGAGGACTAGTTGTATAAAAATATCTTGGTGTCAGTCTGCCTCTGGATTGTTCAAGGAGCACTTATGAACCTGACTGTACTTTGCACTGGATAGAAATGTAAGTCAAGATCAGCTCATCAGGATGTCACGGTTGCGACATTTCTTGACATGATCTTAGTACAGTAAGGGCATTGTACTGAAGGAACTGTTTCTTACCCCATCCTTCACTACGTTATGAAGAAAGCACAGAGGAGGGCTGAAGAGCTCATCCCTTGTGTACAAAACCATGACCAATTTCTGATCCCTGCAACATTCAACAACTGCTCAACAGGTTAATGCCTTTTGACTGTAAATATTGCCATATTCAACTACCTTGCAGAAAGCTTTGCTCTCATTCATGTAGCCAGGAAACAAGCCAGAGTCAATAATCCCACACCCCAAGCTCAAATTTCTTCTTAAAACTCTTTCATATGTGTACTCTGAATACACGGGTTTTTTTTGTTTATTATAAAAAGCTCATGAGCCAAAGAAAATTTTAATGAAATAATTATACCATCCAAGTTTAAGGCTCTGCTCTTTTCATACTCCATAAACGCTGTATCCTTGTCTTATGTGGAGTTCTCACTGAAATCAGCAGAAAGTTGCAGAACTATGCCTCCACCTCGCTCCATTTTATCAGAAACTAACAAACTAAAACAGTTCACTTTATTAATATGAACTGTGAAGGAATCTGTTTTCCAGATCCAGTTCTCCATGTGTTTAAGAGAATTAATAAGCCAAAGTCTGATTAAGCCAGAGGTAAACTCACAAATCATCTGTCAACTGTAAATTTGCAAAGGCTTAGGGCAAGTGAAATGCTGCCATGTAGCTGGTTCCACTCTGCTGCGCCTGGTCTGATGAAAGGCAGGGCCCGGGCAGAGCTTGAGCAGATAGGCTGTCCCATGGGCCCTCAAGAGATGCACGTGCTTTTATAGACCCTACGTGCTCTCAAGCAGCAAAGAGAAACATTCAAGCAGGTTGCCCAGAGATTCTGTGCTACTTCCACCCTTGGAAGATTTTAAGATCCAGTTGGATAAAGCCCTGATCAGTCTGAGGTGTTCCCACAGGTGACCTTGCCTGGAACAAAAGTCTACACAACCTGTGGAAGAATTACCCTAAAACCCTATGATGTATGCATATGCCCATGCTCCATGTATTGGCCTGGGTCAACTGATAAATCATCTTTCCTCTTCTGGGATGAAGCTACACCTCAAGGAAATGATTTGGAGCTGGTGTTCAAAGACCACCTCTTCTGAAACCCAACTCATGTCTAGCTGGATCTCTGTATAAAAGCAACTATTGTTCAGCCTCAAAACATGATGTAAACGGAGCTAAGCTGCACATTCAAACACTAGCTAAGCTCACCAGCTGCACATGCAATGGGATCATGTTGGATTGTCTGGTACTTACATTCAAGTGATTTAAAGTTTTACAGTTGAGAGCAACTTTGTATGTATAGCGACAGTTGAAAAGTTTACTTATTATAATCACTTTCTAAAATTATCAGCTCTTAAGAGTTTAGAATTACTAATAAAACAGATCCAGGCCATTATTGCTTCATATACTACTTTTTATTAGAATATGTTTCTGCTGATGTTAGAAGTTATGCATTTGGTCATGCACCCAGCAATGTACACACAAACATACTTACATCAAGTTCCTCTCTTCCTTTTTTGAACTTACTTGTTTCGAAGCCAAATAATTTCTGGTTTAGGATTGCCTTCAGCTCTGCAAGTGAAGTACACTGTATTCCCTGAGGTAACGTCCACATCCTGAGGCTCTGATGTAATTCTTGGCCTCTCTGTATCAAAAATAAAATGTATAAGGATCCCTTACTTGTTTCAAAACTACTGAAGAATGGAAAATAAACACTTTTCTATGTACCTTATTAAAAAAAAAATTAAAAAAAAATCACAACTTTTAAACACAAATGTCTAAAGATTAAACATTTGTAAACTTAATCAGGATTAAACTCATTTTTACCTATCTAAAAGTGACTGCTGCCTTTCTCACCTCCATTGTTTCCTAGGAACTTTAATCAGACTGGAAATGGATTGTGCAAATTTGTATCAGGTTCTAAAGTAGCTGTTCTATTTGTTTGAACAAAGGCTCAATTTGCTTATGAAGAACAAACTTTAAAGCAGCAAGCACAAGTGCCATTTAAAATAACTTCCTTTAGATAACTATCAGCACCTAACCCTACCTCCTACAGAATAATTTGTCCAGCTTGTTTCCTGCAGTTTCCCTATTCTGGCTCCTTAGATGTGCAGAGAGCTGGGAGGATGCCATATGAATTACACTCACACTAAACCTTCTTTTGCTATATTATTCAAGAATCTTGCAGACACTTATAAATTCTTCCTGTCAGAATCATGCACAACATACAAACAAAAGGGCAATTTAGGAAAATGCTTATCACCTGGCAAAAAACCTTCATTTCAGTTTCAGAAAGGGAGCTGAGCCCTGGATATGCATTAATCCTGTAGTGACAGAGGGTTCCAGTGCCTGTGCACAACCTATATATACAGAAGAGTAAAAGAAACCCCTAACCTAACACAACACAGTTAACAGGAGTTTTAAACAAATTCTGTGAAATCAGGGACAACTATGCTTGTTTTCTTTATTTGCTCTCCCCCCTGCAAAAGGGATCATATGACACCAATAACATTAAAAAACCCTAACTGACAATCAAATCTGAAACATAAAATGAAAAATAATTTCCTCCTGAATAATCACATTAAATTTCTCTATACCAGTTTTCAAATGTGAATATACTTGTTTCAGTAAACATAGTCTCTGTAAAAATTACCAATAGTGCCAGGAGCAGACAAAAAACAGTGAAGGAACACAGAGGGATTTCTGGAAATCAGCACTGTTAACTCAAAGTTCTCAGTATTATTGAAGGGAACAGAAGAGCAAATTCTAACCAACCAACCACAGTCTGGCTATGTTCAGTACACTGAAGAAGTCAGCATAAAGCAGCAAACCCACCACAGTTCAGTTCCTCTGGTGTTATCGTGGCCACTGACCGCCCCTGGATTCTGCGTGGGTATTCGCAGGTAGCGGCTGCCTGAGCATTGCCTGACTCCACGTATGTCTTCAGCAGCTCTGCCAGCCAAAGGATTTCACAGTCACAGTGAAGAGCATTTGAATCTAAACGCCTGCATGGAACAAGCAGCCACAGCTCCTGTTAGCAAGCTCAAACTGTTTACAAAGGGCAGTCTCAGATACAGATGGTTGTCACTATGCTTATATGCGTTCTGGCAGTCCTTATTACAGAAACGTGCATTATTTCTACCACATGGGTAGTCCTGTGTTCAACCTAGCAAGCAGATATACATATCTCTTTTAACCCCAACATTCAAAGAAATAAATCTGAATTTACTTAGAAGTTATACAAACTTCGCTTACATAAGGAACATATTCAATTCTCCCCACATTATTTTCCTGTTAAATACTTGTTACTGCAGTAACCTCACAGTTAACTTGACAGTTTTACAACTTCCCATTTTGCTGATCAGGCAACTGAGACAAAGACCCACAGTTTTCTTTAAGGGCTAAGCTCTCACTGAGTTTAGTGGGTCAGTAACCTCCTAACACACCTGCCTATAATGAGGAACCCATAAATTTGGATGACTTTGCAGTTACTATTTGGAACACTGCACTTTCTAGGATAGAGCCCTGTAGGAAAAAAATGGGCGACATTCTCTTTCTCTTGTTTATTTATTTATTTATTAACCTGTAGTTCAAATACCCAGATACTCTGTATTCCCTGCTGATCTGTGATAAGCAGGCAAGAACAAAGAAAACCATTCTACAAGCTGCCTTACAGACACCTCTAGCGATAAACTGTATCAGCTCAGAAGAGAGCAGGTCAGTCCAACCCAGCACACCATCCCAGTACTGGCCACTATCAAAAGACTGCTCTACTTAAGCATTATATGAAAAAGCATCCTTTTTTTGTTTGCCTGAGCTCCACAGGACCTCAGGCACTGTATGAGTGAAGCAGCTATTCCAGCAAGGTGGATGCATCATCAACATTTACCTTATTCCACCCATTCTCTGCAGTTAAAAGTATGGTTTCAGAACTGACTCAATGGCATTAAAGCAGCAGTGCTGCAGTAACATCATCTTATTATTCCCCTTGTGATCTCTTTTGGAAGATGAGTTTGTGTGGCACAGATCACCCTCAGTGGTCCTCCCAATGAGAGGCTATGTTTGTTTGTTTTTCAAATGGCTGCCTTTGGTGACTCTAAACAGAATCTCACTGAAGCACTGTCAAGATCAAGCCAAAATCTGAAGTGCTCCTGAGGGACTAAGATGCCTCTAATTTTCCATTTGAACGGCATCTCAAGAGGAACTAGGTTTTGAAAGTGATAATTACATTCTTGCATCTCTGAGCATCTTTCAGCAGACATTATTTATAATCAGATAAGAAAAACAATCAAACAAAGCAGTTCAAATAATCTACTAGTCAGGGATAACATACAAGAATCAACTAGTAAGACAAGAACAAGGAAGAAAAAAATAGAAGTACTGTGTGTATTATTTAGTCTACATGACAAAGGGCTGACAGTGAACATGATCATGACTACAAATAACTTGAAGACAAGAAAGAAACAAAAAGAGTTAGTCATTAAAGATGGTAGGATATGAAACAACTGTCTCGCTTTGTAAGTAAGCAACTGGAGCACAGTCAAAAAAATAATTCAATATTTATAATAGTTACACAATGAAAAGACTTGTCAAGGAAGACAAACATTGCAAGATGAGATACAGTGTAATAGTTTGATTTACTTACAGCCTCTTCATAGATTCTAAGTGACTAAATGTTCCAGGAATCAAATGAGCTATCCTGTTGTTATGTAAAAATCTGTTAAAAAGCACAGAAATACGCATGTAATATTTCAGATTTTGACACGTATGCATTTCGTTTATGTTCTTCTGAAAGTAGTTTAAGAGAAGGCAAACCTACGATTTTATTTTATTTTTTAAATAATCTTTTTTATTAATTCACTGGCTACTAATTTTTTGATAACTTCTAAGGTGTATTTGGTGCGTCCATATGGGAAAACAAACAAACAAACAAACACCAAAAAAAACAAACAAAAAACAAACAAAAAAAAAAAAAAAAAAAAAAAAAACAAGATAGTAAAAAAAAAACAGCCAAAAAAGAAGTGAGTTCACAACATTCACAACATTGATTTAGACCAAATGTCAATCACAACTACTTGACAAATCATTCTGCAACAGAAAAATATAACACAAGTAATGTTCCTAAGGTCAACCTGCACAAGGTGTTCTTGGCAAAAGCTGCTTACCAGTTAAAATTACAAACAAACAAACAAACAGGACTAAAACACCTGATTTAATTTAAACAAAAAAGCAAGCTGACCCTTCCATATCTTACCCCAAGATAAACAAACTTACAGCCTTTCAAGTTTTGGAAGATGGGTAAAGGACTCAGGATCCAATGTTTCTATTTGATTAAAGTGCAGATACCTGAAAATATGTTAAACAAAGAGAGAAATGCTGAAATGGTGTCCTTAATGAAACTAAATATTATAAAACGTCTTGTTACTTCTTACACTTGGTTTACAAATCTAAATGATGGTCATGATGTAGCAGCTTAACTTTCCTCTGAAATCTGGATCCTGTACTTAGTTCTGACAATTATGGGATGTGACAAACAGGGAGGATCTACAGACCACTAATTCATTGTATACGGATACACATGCAAAATAAATAAATAAATAAATAAAAATTGTTCAGACATTTACTTTGGATATTTTTGGAGACACTACTTTAAGAATTACTTTGCCAAGTCCAGCTTTCATTAGTGAGCATCCTTGAATGAGTACACGCGTAAAAAATAAAATTATCAAATTTACAATGTTGCATCTTGTTTTGAAAAAATTTACTTTCCTATATAATAATTTTAGCATGTAGCTGTTTTCATTTTCATCACATTAAGTGAAAATTTCAAAAGATGCTGAGAAACAACCTGTGCTTGTCCATGAATCCTGCCATCTAAAGTAATTAGGTATCTCCCAATATCAAAAGGCAAAAAAGAAATTGTAAGAAAAAAAGAAATTATTTTGACTGAGTCATTCCTAGACAAAGGGCATTTCCAGGAAATGGTGTACAGTTAACTAATGTAGCAGTGCTGTTTGATGAACTACTGATGCTCATGTAAGATATTAATGCTATCTAGTAATGAATACTGTACAGCTGTTAACCCTGTAACTCTGAAGGAGTCTAACAGAACAGGGCAATTACCCACATTATTAATCTGCAACTGGTGTTACAATGGGCTATTCATAAGGACCAACGGCAGGCTCGTGCCAGTCCTGACTGTGCTGTGAACACAGCAGAACAGACAGAACAAAAAGGAACTGAAGGAATTGTGAAAGCTGTGAAAGTGTTTTATAGACTCTGGATCCCAATTATAGTCATGTGAATCCTCTCAAAACGTCCTGCCACCTCTGACAAACACAAGAACATCACCATGGGCTGAAGAATGAAAAAAGCTCATCATTTCAAAACAGAGAGAAAATCTCAGACTGTCAAATCTGCTGGGGAGAAAACAAGGAAACAAACAAACAAACAAACAAAAGTAATAAAATCAATCCCACGGCAGAATTGTAGGAGGAAGGCAATGGGAGCTACTGCAGGGCCTGCGGGCCCCAGCATAGGTGGCTGCGGGTGCTAGATCTATGAGCACAAGAGGATGCATGGGGCAGCCGCCAGGCGCGTGGCTGGCAGCCGCCCAGCTCCCCAGAGTACAGCCAGAGCGTGAGCAATGCGAGGCAGCAATGAATTGAGACCATGGGAGAAAGAAAGAAAAAAAAAACCCAAACAATCAATAAACTGTACAGACATGATCAGGCGCATCGGAGTGTCAAGCATGCCTGCAGCCATGGATCATCGTGAGAACAGATTTTGATTCTGTTTACATTAGGAAGCACAAAATGAGTAATAAGATTCTGCCTATCAGTCTACAGGCCATTTTTGAAAATACTGGACAGCTTCCTCTAATTTAAACAGACAGACATCTCAAAGGCATTTCATCTGATTCCACAGTCAACAGCAGAGATCTCTCAGCGAGACTCAGCCCTGAGGAAGGGTTGGTGGAGTGGGGTCAGTGTTTAAACCTCCTCAGGCACTGCTCTCCACAGACAAGCAGCTCACAGCTAGACAGTAACAGTGGCATGCCTTCTTCCAAAGCAGCCTTGCTTAAAAAAAAACATTACACGCACCATTCTATATTATGCAGCAAGCAGGGATTATTTCTATTTTTAGCATAGTCAATTCTCTTTGCATTTTTATTACCCACAAGACTCTTGCAAACATACCTTCTTACCTACTCAATAAAATAACCTTCTTACATGCTTTGAGTATTTCTCTGGCAATGACAAGGCAAGATTGGTATGTCCAGGTAATACCTCTCACTACAAAAAATAAGATTGTGGGAAAAAGGCACACCGAAGCACACAGTCCCTTTCCCAAGTCCATGGATTAGAGATGACTTCGGCAAATATAGAAAAAGAAAGGGCACTTCTTTCAGATGGCTGAAAAGATGCATATTTCATTGAATTTAAAGCAACAGCTCCTAGCTCTTGTTCTGTGTTCTAGTCTTCAATAATGAAGTCTTCAGATGAAAAAATATATATTTTGTGCCTGAAATTATCTATTTCTTTGAACAAAATGGGTTTTAGTTGAACTAAAACAACAGTTCTTTTGTAAACCCTGCCTTATTTATACCCTCAGATATTGCAGATACAACTGCAGTGATCCAGGCACTGAAGTACTTTGTACACGCTAACTGCAGGAGTATGAAACAAATAAATGACTGAATGAACGAATGAATAAATAAGCTACCCAGCTAAGAAATGCTCTGAGGTTTTTTCACACAATGAAGTAGCTGGGCAGGTTCTTAAACTGTGACCTCAAAACAAAACAAAACAAAAAAAGAATTCTGACCAATTTCTCAGGCTATTTACAAACAGAATCGGACATTAAACAGGCATTACATTTTCATAGAATCACAGTGGTTGGAAAAGACCTCTAAGATCAACTAGTCTCATAACTAACCACTCTTTTAGAGAAGCTTTTCCTAACACCCAACCTGAACCTCCCCTGGCACAACTTGAGGCTGTTGCCTCTCATCGTATCACTGTTAGCCAGGACAAGAGGCTGGTCCCCATCTCACCACAACCTCCCTTCAGGTAGTTGTAGAGACCTGTAAGGTCACCCCCGAACTCTCTTCTTCAGATTAAACAGCCTCAATCACCTCAGACACTCCCCATAAAATTTGCACTCCAGACCTCTCATCAGCCTTTCTCTAGACACATTCCAGGGCTTTCCTGTAGTAAGGGGACCAAAAGTGAACACAGGACTCCAGGTGTGGCCTCAACAGAGCTGAGTCATCCCTGCCCCTGCTGGCAACACTATTTCTGATACAAGCCAAAATGCCATTGGCCTTCTTGGCCACCTGGGCATACCACTGCCTTATGTTCAGCTGAGTAACAACCAGTGACCCCACATCCTTTTCCTCTACACAGTCTTCCACCCACTCTCCTCCAAGCCTGTGGTTGTGGGGGCCAAAGTGAAGGACCCATCCCTTTTTCTTCTTAATCTTCATCTCATGGGCTTCAGTCCAGCGATCCAAACCCCGCTGAAGGGCCTTCAGGCAGACTGACACTTCCTCCAAGCTTGGTGTCATCTGCAATATTACTGAAGGTGCACTCAGTACCCTCATCCAGGTCATCAATAAAGATATTAAACAGGACAGGCTCCAATACCAACCACTAAGGAACACTACTCATCATCAGTCACCAGTTGGTTTTAATTCCATTAATCACCACTCTCTGGGCCTGGCCAGCCAATCAGTTCTTTTCCCAACAAAAAGTATACCTTTTCAAGCCATGGACTGCCATTTTCTACAGGAGAATACTGAGGGAGATGGTGTTAAAGGCTTTGCTGAAGAAAATAAACAGATTTTCCTGGATTTATCCAAGAACTTGCCCTGCCCAGGCAGTAGGCAAGTATGACAAGAATTAACAGCTGAAATCACAGGGAAAGAGATTAAGATTAGATATTATAGTAATGGTATAAAGTACTGGAACAAGATGCATAAGGAGATTATTGAATCTGTTCTTTAAAGATTTTCAAAATAAAGCAAGATTCCAGCCACTTAGATTGCTTGACCATAGCTAATCTTATTGAAGAATACCAGAGAGGTACTGCACATGACTGTTGAACTAGATGATCTAGGTAGTCTCTTCCAGTCTTAGTGATTCTATGATTCTCAAGTCCCTTTGTCACACTTCTTCAATCAGACTCCACTGTGATAAACATACATAAACTCCCACAGGTTAATGTAACAAGCAGGAGCTCTTTGTAATATAAAACTTAAAAAAACAACAACAAAAACCAACACATAGCAACAGCTGAAAGCTACTGAAAATTGAATTTGGAAAAATAAGTAAATATAAGAAGCCGCATCACTGCATATAAGATAATATTTTTCATGTACTGATTTCCCCAAAGATATATATGTGAATACAAATTGCAGCATAACTCTAGGAACAGTTTACAAAATTCAAAATTAGTATGTTAATATGAAAGTCAAAGGAAAATGGTTAATTAGTATTCCACTAAGAAAAAGCAGATTTGAATCACCCCAACAATACTTGGGTGAGTCCCAATAATTACAGACTGCAGAAAAAGCATTTTGTCCCCAGTACACACCAAAGCTTTTAACTGAGATCTCAAAACTACACCAGATAATCCACCTACCAACAAGTGCATTTATCTGGAAATGAATTGAATGTAGAGGTCAGGCTTGGGATCCAGATGCCAAAAACTCACAGCCCTCCCACAAGACAGGTATCTATGACATTTTAGTGCAGTTCAGTTTTACACAGTAGCATGCAGAGGTTTATCAGAGCTGCACAAACACAAGCACACAAGGGCAGGCTTGGCTGCCTTTCAAGTGCCTTGGATGTCTTCCAGCATCTGCTCCGAAAAAATGCAAGTTTCCTGAAGGTTTGTGTCATATTTGCCAGATCCAAACACACATCTTGCAGATTCAGCAAGGTCTAAACTGGTCCTAACTGTCTGCTTATAAATCTGATGGCTTTCTCCCTTCATGTCCTGCCTGGCTGAAGAGTTACATGATGAAATACGTATGGCTCAAGTTCTCATTGTGTTCAAGCACCTAAAACTGCCAAGTGTTCTTAGAATTTACTCTAGCACAAGTGAGTTTCAAGGTCTGATTCAAAGATCTTATTGTCTTGGCAGAAATTTTAAAAAGAAAAAAATAAAAATAAAAAGGTATTTAAACTACATCAGCAGTAAAGAATCTGTTGCAGAGGTTTTAGTGGGATACTGCCAGGAGCAGCATTTACAGCTGCTGTTCTCTTTCTTCCCTTACATACATGCAATGGTCCATTTAAGCTAAAGTGTACTTACAGCTTCTCCCCACTACTGCTGGTGAACGAAAGAAAAATATATTTTTAAAAGTTAAATTAAAAAATAAAATAAAATAAAAAAATGTTTAGTGCGTAGTCCAACTAATATAAATAAAATTTAAAAAAATCTACTATCAGTTTCATTCTGTTTCACTGGAGCACACAATATGACTGTGAAACGGGTATTCTCCTGAGGTGCAGACCCACAGCCTCTGCCTCAAGAACCCTGCTGAGCAAGAATAATATTTGGCCAAGTCAGTGCATCCAGGTCACGAAGTGCCTTTAATGATCAAGGCCACACAGACCTGTAACCTGAAAACATCACATGAAGCTATTGACCCAGTCACAATGTAATGCTGGAGGATTTGGGAACACATTCACATGATTTAGCTTTGTGAACACTGTCTTTCCTCAAAGATAATGAGGTAAAATAGACCTTATACAGCCAAAACCTCTTTATGGTGCTGACTTAAAAACTTGATTTTGTACAGAATAATATTGATGTCACAGTATGATATCAGCTGGCTGAGAGGCTCAACTTCTGCCTGGTGGAAAAGTCCATTGAGAACATGCTAATAACCCACAATTATATCTATTGGGCTTTTTTTAGCCTTAACACAGATGAAGAGGAAGCAGAGAAAAAGAAGAATGTAGCACTGTTGCTACTTGCAGCATATCAGGCCTGTGGCATATTTTGGAATCATCAGAGATTCAATAAATAGATCTTAGAGTTTAAATTTCTACACAGAAAACAAAACTTGCCGCCAGCATGCAAGTAAGCCCTACCAGTTGCTGTCAATATACCGCAGTAATCATTTCTAGAGCAAGAGGAAAAGGAAGAGAAATGTGTTAAGGAAACAAACGACATCTACTTCCCTCTAACATGAGCTTGAATAACTTTGTACATGTTCTTAAGCACCGTTTTATTTCACACGCACACCTTGTCCACTAATGTTCACTAGATATTTATACTATGAAGGAAACTGGTATATGTCTTAGTATAATAGAGTTTTTCAGCCCTCACATTTCACATGCTGCAAGATTCATTAATCTAGTGTTGTTATTTGGTAGTCAGATTGTTAAACCGCTATGCGTTTTATGGCTCTGTTTTTTTTAAACACTGCTATACTAAATGCACAGTAATGCTATCTGTTCATAAAAACAAACAAATTATGTTTTAAAATACAGCAATACCAAGTTAAACTTCAAGATACTAGTTCAGCTTTAGTTACACTGGCATAAAACAAAGTAACTACAGCAGTCAAAGTAATCACAGTATCACAAAATCTACAGAAATTAAATAAAATCTATCTCTAAGCAATATACATAATTTTTTCAACATTTTCCACCATTATGCTGCCTCTTCATCAAAGCTCTTTCACATCACCTAGCAACATGGGGAATGCAAATGAGAATTTTTTTAAAAAGACAAACATGGAAACGAGGAATTTGACACAGAGATCAATTTTGTTTTTCCACATGCAGATGATTATGGGGCTCTCTAACTAACAATCCATTGACAGCAGACATGCAAAGCATGCAGGCAGGATGTAAGGATCAGGGTGTGCGCTTTTCCTCTGCAGGGGAATCATGGAGATGACAGCACAGAAGAGAAAAGGCACTTACAGTTGTTCTAGAGAGGCAAGTCCTTTAAATGCTTGCCTGTCAATTGACTGGATTTCATTCTTGTACAAATAGCTGAAACAAGAAACAATCAGTAATATTAGTACACAAACAGAAGCTACATGAAGGTGGGAAAGAAGAATTAAGTTGACACATGAAGACAGTTTTTTCACTACATATTAGGAAAAAAAAATACAAAACAAAAACTAAACACATACACATAAAAATACTTTGCGTTTGAGAATTCATCCCAAATGTTTGCCAAGAAAATCAAAACTATGGGGCCTTGTAGGCTATCACCTGGTTGATCTTTGGCTTCCCAGTTCTCACTGTTATGACTTATTGTCTCTTTGCCCCTCATTTTCTTGATAGGCTTGTCAAAAGTCAAAATAAATTCATCTTAATGGGACAAGATTGCAACAGTTGCCTTTTCAGGCCTCTTATTTTATTAAAATATCTCATGTGAATACTGGTACAAATATGAATATTGTGACAGAATTTGTCTTTTGAATGGACTTAGAGAACAAAGAGTGATATAAAGCCATCTGTGTCACATTTTGAATATTTACCAAAAAAATGTACAAGCCAAAGTGTTGATACTGAATCAATAAAACAGCATTATATATTTGTTTTATTCCATACAGAAGATGGACATTAGGTCCCCATTCATAATACAACCAGAATAAACAAATGCAGAGTACGAGTATGTTCACAAGTGATTTCTCTAGCTTTTCCACAGAAGTAAAATATACCTGGTTCTGGATGGATGGGCGTACGTGCTCAAGTCTATTATCATTAAGGTTTTAATATTTAAGATGGTTTAGTGAGAGAATGTTTGAGAAAAATCATACAGTTTAGCTGATAACTATAGTTTATGGGTTCAATGATGACTAATCTCTTAGGCTGGGATAGGAACAAATTCACAGTAAGAACTGTCTCATAATTATTTGACAAATGCTTTGAAACCAAGTTAATCAGGCATGGATGTCTATGAAAAATGGATGAACCACAAATGGCTTTATTAGCTTTATTAGTAGTTTGGTTTTTTTTACTTTTTTTATTGTTACAGCTTTCATTAACTTACTGGAAACACTTCGAAGACCTTTTGAGGCAACAGATAAAATACCTGCCCTGCTGGAACTCATGGCAGTTTTAAACTGACTTGATAAAGGCCAATGCTTCTCAACAGGCCTCAAGAAGTTGTAGGCATCTGACTGTACCTCATGACAACTTTGGCTAACAATATGGAGTAGTGTCTTTTCCTTGAATCTAAAGTTTTCCAACAAATCAGTTGCCAAGATCTGAACACAATAATATATATATATAAACTTCATTAACAAAAACATTCATCTAAACAAAATGTACAGTACCTCCACTGACAGAATAACTAAAAAGCAGAAAAGTTGTGATGCTTTTAAAATGTTCAAAAGACTGAATAAATTAAATGATAAAAAATAATTTGGTCATCTGAAATATCTGTAAAGACGTAGAAATTCATGTAAAAAGAGAAAGAGCAGGTGTATTCTGCTTATTTTGCATAATATTGCATAGTCTTTGATTTTGTCTCCTCAGTTTTCCTGTCTGTATGGTACAAATTCCTACCTTTTACTATAGCAAGAATTTTAAATACCTCATTTCCTCTTACTCCTTAGAAAATCTGCAAGATTGAACAGTCAACACACTGTTTTCCTTTCTTAACATGCCCTGCTTAGCAGTTTGGAAATTTCTCTTACTTCTCTGCGTGCAAACATTCTGATTCGACCCAGCAATGAGAGTGGCTTCAGACACCTTCAATAATCAATCAACTTCAGTTAAGAAGAAATAATTTCTATCAGAAACCTTGCTAAAATTTTATTTATTTATTTTTCTGAAGACCAAGTAAAGCAGAGTGAAGAACATAACTGGGAAAATGACTGTGGTTTTTCAGACATTTACTTCCACACTGTCAGGAATGGAGTAACCCTTTTTTTTGGTCTGTGATCAACTTTAAACTGCATTTTTTTTTCCCCGTGTTGATCAGAAAGCCTCCAGAAGGAGGACAGTACACTGATCTCAGTCCACCACTTTCCCCATCCAGAAAGAAACTCCAGCAAACTCAAAGTTACAAAAGGGCATGCATGTAATATGAAGGATATGATGACCACACTTTCGCTTGGCCATGCAGATGTTTCCCTAAGATTATTAACAGAAAGAGAAAAAATATATACTCACCTAATGAGGAGAGAACAGAAAATAAAATTAAGTAGCACTTATACAAAAATATCTGTGTTTCTAAAAGGCTGTTTTGCCTTTTAGAAAGGTACTTTGCAAACACTGCACTAACCTTTAATATCTGTCTATCTATCATCCCGCCACATTAGTAGAAAAGTGATTTAAAGTAAAATTATGGACAAAGTAGTTTATCACTTTACCTTAAAGCACTATTAACACAACTAAATCACTGGAATTCTTCAAAGAATGAATAACAAGATGATATCTTCTATTTAGATATTAGATTTATTTCTGGAACTTACTACTCTTTTCAGAAGAATTCACAAATAAAAAAAACACTTGCCGGAAATGCAAGTAAGGCTGATGATGTTACTGGCCATACACTTCAGAAATGAATAAACAGGTAATCAGTTATCAGAAAATTAGAAAGAAATAGTTTCCAATCAAGGACTGTTATATTCCTTATAAGAACTGTGGGTTGTTTTTTTTTAAATGAACTGTATAAAAAGTCACATGATACAGTGAAATTCTGATCCACATATATTTCTTTGGAACAGGAGGAAAAAGTACTGACAGTATCAGATACTGTAGAGTAAAACTGAAAAGTAAATAAAAGCAGCAGAGAGATTAATATAGAAATGTAAAGAAGGTTGTTGGTGAATTAGCAAAATGACACACAGAGAAATGAGATCAGGAATCACAGTAACATGATTGTGATAGCAACAGTGATAGCAGAAGGCACAGAAGAAAATATGACATAATCTGACATTGGGAAGGGTGAGGCCAGCAACTGTGCAGTTTGGCAAACCTACAACACCTCTTCTACCACCATGGCTTCATTCACCAACTACAAAGCAAATATTGATCATTCCTTCTAAGTATTTTCAGAACTGATATGTTCCATGCAGCCTCAGTTCCCACAATCCCTAATATCTGATTCCTTACCTTTCCATTTCTTATTAAGTAAACATGCCTCAATGTTTTACCTAAATTTTTATTTTGCATTTTAATGTATATAGTTTCCTTCACACTAGCGTATACCTTACTGCTTTGTAAATATAAAGCACCTTCTCTTTTTCTTCTGAAAAGCTCTTTGCAATTGCTAAACTATACTTTATATTTTTCCATGTATTCTCCTCAAACTCTCTCTTATCTTAGGCTCACTTTCAACACTGCTGATTCCACATCCTACAGCTTCAAAGTGCAATACATCTCCTGCTTCAATTCCTAATTATTTTCTATCTTGGAGAATAAACTGCTGGTATTCAGGATCAAGAACAATCTAACAGTTTCCACAAGCCCACCAACAGCTATATTGCAAGACTGAGAAGCTTTTCTGTCTCCTCTCTAAGTACTAACAAAGTGAAAATTTCCCAGGAAGTCAATAAAATATACTCAGCATATCATATATCTCTCATATGAGCAGCAACAAATTTAAAAAATATTACCAATTATTTTGATCATATTAATACAACTTCCTAAATGTTTACTGTAGCCAGCAGTGTTTCTCTTTACAGAAGGGGTACTGTAAGATCAAAGCACTACACATAATTACTTAAGTGCATCAAGAAACTGTGTTACGGATGAGGTTCTATCTACTACTGCTTTTTTCATCCTTTCTAAAGAATCAGATTGTCAATATCAAGGTACAAGAAATCATAAGTCAGAAAGAAAGAAAGAAAAGCAGAAAGATGTATCCTCTTTGTTTCATAGCAAAAAGCTGATAACAGCATCTAACTCCTGATTTATATATGGATTCAGACCAATTATTACCACAAAAAGCATAAGACCATATAAAACTTTTGCTTATAGAACTGCAAAAAATGTTTATATAGTTGTCATAATTTCAATTACAGAAAGAATTAAAAAAAAAATCTAAAATAAAAAATAATAAAAAATAAATAAATAAATAAAAAGCTTCCAAAACCACACGTGAAATTTCCTTTTTATAATTAGGGATCAGCTTTTACAGCGATTAATATTTGTAATGCATGGAAAGCTGAGAAAAATGCCATTTGTCTGTTAAATCGTTTTCCTCCTGACAGATAATTCTGAAAACAGGTGCACCTCATCAAACTATGAACTCAATTTCATGAATGAATAGTGCAAAAAGGCATTTGAAAATGCAGGGGCTTCATTGAGAATTGTCTGAAAAAGTCTGAAAAAGAAAAATGATCTTATTTCTGAAAAGCCTAAATTTTCAAAACTATTAGACAGCTAGTGTAAGCACAACACCATGGACTAATAATCTTATTAAATAGAAGAAAAGTTACATTCACATTATCCATTATCTGCAGTTATTCCAGATGATTTTACTATATGATACTAGACTCTGAACGATATTTCTATCTTTTTAAGGGCAATACTGTCTCTCCCTCTAATGTCTCCACCAGTACAGTCCAGTGTGAAGAAAAAAATGGTTTCCTTCATTCCATAGACTAAACTTCACAGGGGCTTACTGAACTGAACTTTTCACAGCTGAACTATATTTATTTGGTGCATTTGAGCTTTCTTGTGCTGGTATTTGACCATTTTATAATGTTATGGCTGTACAGTTGTACAGAATATTCATTTCAAGTCATCAAAATAGGCAAAAAATCTTCTTAAAATATATTTTAGCAAAAGGGACAGTGGTATTAAAGAATTGAATGAACAACCACTTAACTTCACATGCACATTTTACAGGAAGAAGAAAAGATCTCCACTTAAAAATAAAATTAATGTATTAACAGACATTAATACATATATAGCAAAATAAACATAGAATAACTCATTTAACTCTGTGCAGTTTTTGTATCAGTTTTATCTCAGATTTACTACAACTTTGCAAAAGAAAGCATGTGTAAATAAAGAACTAATAAGAACTGAGTAGTATTTCTGCACAGCTGCTGACAGTCAAAAGAAACATTTTTGAATTAAGAGACCTTAAGTACTCCGCTATTATTTTGTATCTCAGGTTTCAAAGCACCAGATCCGTTATACAAACATATTTTGTAAAAAATATTGGCAACAAATCATCATGGACTTTCATCGTTTATTGTGGTACTCTGTTCAATATTGTTTTTTCTCTGCTTCTATAGAAAGTAAACAGTTTCATTATGGAAAAACAAGACATGAAAAATAACACTAACAAACATGATCAAATGCAACTTTGAAAACCAAATAATATACCGATACAAATGTATATCATTTCCATCTTTTCTGTCTTCTCCCAAGTCCTTAGGCTGCACTCTTTAAAACTAGATGAACAATTAAATTCCTGGATTGTTTCCAAAATACTGAAATCTCAAAGCAACCAGCACTACAATAATGGCCATAACCCAAGATAGTGGACTTTTCTTCATGACACTACATACGCTGCATAAAGTAAACAGTAACTAGGAAAGCCTTCAAAATGCACTGACTACAAACATATACTGAAATCTTTTATTAGCAAATCTCAAACCACCAACTTACAGAAAGATTCACAGTTGTCTCCAATCCACAAACTAATTTCACTCTTATTAAAAGCAGTTTGCCCTGTGAGATAGCAAGTCAGATGAAAACTCACTTTCGTACTGAAGTTATTCAGTTATATATCGATTAAAAAAAGTGACATTTATTTAACTTACAGATATTTCAGATTTTCAAGGTCTTCAAATGCCCCACTCGGTATTCTTTTAATTTGATTGTTGTTTAGAAGCCTATAAAAATAAATAAGCATATATTTATATTAATATACAAGAACAGTAGGAACAAAATGTATAATAGTAGGTGTAAATGTAGCAAAAAAATAAATAAATAAAAAGCAAAACAAAAGTCGTTTTTGATACAAGTAACTTAGAAGGAAAAAAAAATTCGCCTTTTTATTTCCTGGTGTGAATATACAATGCAATACATTTATTGGTAACATGCTTTCAGTACAAATAGAAAGCAACAAGCCAGAGTTAACTCATACCACTGTATTCTATTTGAGATCACACATTTCCGTAAAATGTGATTCAAATTTGTAATTATAAATGATGTAGACTGTCCATGTCAGTTCCACCCTTTGGCTGCTAATATATTAGGGAATAGGAATTCTCTACTTTTGCATTACGGGTGTGTAAAAATGTTTTTTATAATGCATTGTCTTCTCTTTACACTGCGTATGTGCTAACAGAGATATCAATAAAAGGAAGCTCGGTAGGAACTGTATTCTCTAAATTCTGCCTTCAAGGCTACACCACTTTGAAGAGGAATGCTCAAAACTTATAAGAACAGAGACTGTCAAATATTTTTTAACTGAAGCACATTTGAACACCTGTACATTTGAACAGGTTTGCTGTGACTACATTTACAGTGTGATATTACAAGATATTACACTTAAATCATTAGCAAAAAATTGAAGAAAAATGTATGTGTAAGTAAAGTTCTACATTTTTCGTAGCTGCAGTTAAATAAAGTTAACATTAGAATGTCAATAATTTCCTTTTTTGTTGTTGTTGTTTTGTTTTTATTTCAGTAGACAAATACCTGGGTTTACTTTCATATATTCTGGACCTAAGCCTTCCTTTCTTCACCTGTGTAAATACTACAGCTGAAATTTATGAGACAATTTACCTGAGAAAAGTAAACAAATTTGGCACACTACTCAGTTATTCATATGAATTCAAAAGGTAAAAGTTGAAAAATAACTTACAATGTGTTCAAGTTTTTAAGCCGTCTAAATTCTCCAGGCTGGATTTCTTTAATCCTATTAAATCTTAGATCTCTGCAGGAATATAAAAAAATAAACATGTTATTAGAAACACAACAAACAGAAATTATCCATTTTTTTCGTATGAAAAGCTGAACTAAGCACAGGTTTCTGGGACCACTGCGACCATCCTCCATCTATAAATCATACTTTTGGAGGAAGGGGGAAGCAAAATCATTCCACACCATTAGGAACAGGATTCTCCAAATGCAGCCTTGGCTGCCAATGCTGAAGGCAGCATCTAGGCTCAACAAGTGCTCATGAAGTATGTTCCCTTCCACAATGACCTTGTAATGGGTAACGGATGTCGAATTGTATGAGAGAGAGACTCTAAGAAGAGATAAGGATTGGATGAGAGAGCCAGTCTGTTCCTTGCATTATCATTATGCTCCCTGATAAAGAGTCCTTGCTCATCTTTCTTGCTTCAAATAAACATTTTGATTTTGAGATAAAAGTAATCAAAGTTCAAAAATCCAATACTTCCAAATTGAATGTAGAATACTGAATATTTCCCAAGACTCAAAACAAGTAAGATCGAGCTCTCAAACAAGAGGAAACTTAAAATTTCATTATATTTCTTTAAAAAAGCCCACAATTATAAACCAATGTTTATTCAAAGTAAGCACAGCTACAGTGCAGAATGTCTTTTTAGACACAGTATAGAATATACATTCATTCATATGGAAAGCAAATCTACTCCCTACAGTGTAGGACAGGCTTATAAATAAGCACTTAACTTCCATGATTGCAACAGACCCCTCTCCTCCATCTCAGCATTAAAACAAGCACAATTTTGATGTGTCAACTTCATTCTGCAGTATTTCACTATGATATCTCTGGATTAGCAACATCAAGCAAAATGATTAAATACTGTGCATCCCAAATCCCAACATGTGCCTTCTGAAATTAACCTGTTGAGGTTAAATAATAAAGAATGTTTTAAGTCATAACCATTTGCTTTCATTCTGTATAAGAGTATTCATGCAGCTGTAACAAAAAACTGCACCCAAGTTTTCAGTAGAGTCCAATGAACTTGGTATCAGAAACTATCTGCAAGTAAAATACTTCACAGTATGATGACAAAAATACATTCTTATAAAGATTTATTACATTTTGTTTAAAGTTAACAAAACAACTACACTAAAACAGGAAGAAAAAAAAAATTAAAAAAAAAAATCCAACAAATCAATGTTAACATGACTAAATTTCAGAACAAAGATTTTGGTATGTTCCTCCAAAAGAGCGATCTTCCTTTAGAGGAAGCAACACTTCTTATTGCTGAGGTTTTTTTCATTAGGCATAAAATTCATTATAATAAAGAACGAAGCAGATTACAAATGCTGCTCAAAATAAAGAATATACTCCCTTTTTGTTCTCTAAATAGCTATAATTATTCTTCCTGAGATATACTTTGTGCATACAGGATAAAAAACATTAATCACCACTGTAGATTTCTTGATAATATATTCTTCCCAACTGTCTTAAATTCCTCATATAACAGGACAGTAAACCATGAATATGGGAAATAGAGTATATACTATGCAGATTAGTACAGCTGTTTGATACTGGTCATTTACTTATATAAAAGAAATATCCTTTAGAGGATAGTTCCGTAAAACAAGTGTTCAGTTAGTCAGAGAAAAGACAGCAAATAAGATTAGTTACTGAACTGAAAATTTGCATCAAGTGGAACTCTAGAAATCTGCCTTAAGGTATTAAATATTTCAGGACAATGATGGTAGAAGGAATAAGTAGCTGTATTAAGTACAAAGGTGCTGTTAAGTTTGGAGAGGCTACAAATTTTCTGGAGAACGTCTGAGATGAGAAACAGTCCCTGGCAGGTGGAAATGGTTAACTGAATAGTTGTGAGACAGCAAACAAGCAGAGAGCCATCACACTTCAAAAATATTTTGTGTCGTTGAGGTTGTGCAGTTAAGCAGCAGGATGACCTTCTTCCTCCCTTTCTTTTTCAGTGTAGCTCCTGCTCAATCATGCCATCATCTTCCTTGTTAGTCACAAAAGCTTGCTCCCTGTCTATTCACTTCTCTTTCACCCTCATTCTGTTTTTGCAAGCCAACCATATCCCTGCTGTGCGTTGTGCTCCAGGCCTCCACAATCCTGATAGCCACCAACTCGCCACGCAGCATCAGCAGGTTGAAGCTGCAGCCCCAAGCAGCCCACCTCCATTTTTACTGTCATTTTTTCACCTTCCTCATCTGTTACCATTTATCAGTGAAATAAGAAAACAAAACAAAACAAAACAAGCAATAAATGAAACATCCAATAAAAATTATGCCCTTGCAATGGCAGCATGGGATTTCAGGACACCGTAATAGTTTTTGGATAAAAATCCAAAAGCGATTGTCATGCTTTGAGTTCTTTAGATAAACCTAGTATACCTAGCCCCTGATTCACATTATGTCTTTAACCATATTGTTCACAGTGAGTACATTTACTCCTTTCAAATTTGACCTACATTTGACACAAAAGTACATCAGGGAAAAGCCTGCTCCTGCAACTTTCTGTACGGAATTCTCCGGGCTTGTGATCCTGTTCCTAAACATCTTTCTTCAGGATAGTTCTCCCTAAATGCTTTGATAATATTATCTCTCAGCACTCATTCACATACAGCACCTTAACTACATGCGGTAAAGCCGCCTACTCCCAGGATTAATTTCTTGGCCCTGTATCAACTGCTTTATGCTTTCACAACCAGGAAACATTTGGTTAAGCAAGAGGCCGTGCAGCCAAGAACGTGCCATGGAGCACGCTGCCCATCCGACACTTGGATGCCCTGGACACACACTGCTGTGCACTGCCTGAGGCACACAGCAGCGTGCAGCAAAGCTGGTGCGAGGGTTTTGTCATGAGAGATCTGGTTATATAGCACGCAACTAACTGCAAAATAAGTAGCCATAAATAGTTAGTTGGATGTGACACAAAAAGGTGAGTATTCTGTATCTAATTTGTTGAACTTTCTGAAGTTATGCCTCTCATTTACACTTTCTTTGTGATATGTAAAATTTTAACACAAAACATTTGTTTTCCTTTTTGTGGCGAAGAGTTTGTGTTAACAAGCTGGGCTACAGACCTTTTAATCCAGATGGAAATTAACTTTGCTCCTCATAAATCACCTGTTTGAACTAAACACGTCCATTAGTCCCTTCGCTTTTAAGAGATGTCCATTCTTATCAATAAACTAATAACATCTACAAATTAGCAATACAGAATAATTTCAAACAATATTTCTAATTCAACAAAGAGAAAGCTTCTAAATGTATAAATGTTAAAGAAAATTATGCAGATCTTACTGCCACATACAACCTAATTTTCCTGTGACAGCACTCACAATGCCCTATTTTAGTTTGTCCTGGCAGTGCACGTGCAATAAAAAGTGTGAGAACTCTGTTAACACACTCTGATGTGCAAGGCAATAGTTGGGCACATAAATGCAATATGAGTTTAGAAAAGCATTCTATAAAATAAAGCAATGAATAAATACTAAAGAGCATGAATATCACACAGTGGAATGGATACACAGTAAGCTATACAGCTTTCAAATATATTCAGCCTGAACAGGATTGCCCGGGGAGGTTGTGGATGCTTCCACCCTGGAGGCATTCAAAGGCAGGCCGGATAGGGCTTTGAGCAACCTGATCTATTGGGAGGTGTCCCTACCTATAACAGGGTGTTGGAACTGGATGATCTTAAAGGTCCCTTCCAGCCCAAACCATTCTATGATCCCTTTACTCAACAGTAATATACCATCATTTTGCATAATTTTTTCTTGTCCAAAAATGAAAATAACTACCTTTTTGACTTAATGATATTGGATACAATCAATAGTACAAACTAAATGATGTTTTTCACTAACATATGTTAATCTTGCTCTGGAGGACTAGTTTCCAGTGTACTGTTTTCATATCTAATGAAGTATAGATCAGATTCATACCCTCATAAAAAGAAACATTACATGGTAACCAAAAAAATTCCTCCCAAATTATGACTACCAAATTTCTCCAGAAACAGCATTCGTCAAAACAGAATGCAAGTACAACAAATTTACTTTTGGGAAAGCAGAATAGCACACTTAAATTCAGGCTTAGATAGCATTTATATTTGCCTGTCATACTAAAAGCATCATATTTCAGAGCTTAATTTGTAAATATTTGAATTTTGGGGGAAAGAAAAAAAATGGCAGTTTGGATGAAATAGTCCTATCACATGCTAAAGCTTGAAATGCACTGCTGACATATTAATTATTTTAGTATATTGATTAAAAAGAAAATACTGTAACATTTACAAATGAAATCAAGCCCTGAAACTTCATTAGCAGTGAATGAAAGTACCTCACCACTATGCCATTTCACAGGCTAACTATAGTACTTTAGCATCAATTTAGGACAGGAAGTTCTTAAATTCAATTATGTCTTAAATCAGATAGATTTCCTCGGTTCCAAAGAAGCAAAATAACCACAGCAGCAAGGTAGAAATATGGGGAATTATGCTACTGTCCTAAGTATCTTTAAAAATGAAAGCTCTCAAATATGAAATTTGGACCATACAAGTATAAGCCATACACCAAAACACTACCACAAAGGTAGACACTTAAAATCTCCAGTGAAAATTACTTAAATCTAAAATTCTTCCTCTAAAAGTGACTGTAAACTGTACAGTAATACAATGTTTATCACTTTAATATGATGGATTACAAGGAAGCAATGGCTTTGGTTTGATAAGAAACAGCAGGAATAATGCAAAACGCTTCCAAATGATGATGTTCTCGTTATAATCTCTCTGAAACTCATAGATATAAAAAGTCTGAAGGAGATCCAGATGTTAAAGACGTGATCTTATTTTACTCATCTGCATGATACACATTGAATCAAAAGAGAAGTGCACACCTGTTAATTGATTTTTCCCTTTCAAGAAAGAGAAGCATAAGAAATGAAATAAATACAATAATGAATAAATATCAGCAGATCTACTGGATTTAACAGGTTTTATTAATATTCTAATTTAAAGAGTGACAATTGCATTGACCATTTGTTTACCCCTCTTGAGATGTTCTAAACAACTATGAATCGTCATATGTGTATCACTTCACTATCAGCACATTCAGAGAAATAAAATAAGAGAAACACATTAATTTTTTCCAACGGTTGAAGATTAATTACAACCCAGCAGAAATAACCTATACCATAAATGCCAAACTACTATGTTTCTCAACACAGAACAAAAGAACTGCAAATGCCAGCAAGGCTATATTGCTTATGTCTACTTTATTCTTATTCTTTTTTTATTCAAGGTCATCCCAGCAGGAAATGAAAAACAGCCATCAGCATAGTAAAAACATTCAAACAGAGCAGAGCATGAAAATTGCACAAAAGAGGTTATATAATCAAGTCAGGGCAGTAACTGGATGATGTCAATGGCACTTTAATGCTGCTTTAACTACTGCCCTGTAAAAAAAAAAAAAAAAAAAAAAAAAAAAAAAAAAAAAAGTGTCACTTTGTTGAACAAACAAAGAGAAATCCACCACTTTAAAAAAATAAAACCAAAACCCACTTTCAGCTATTGCACTACTTACATTAATCCTCACTACTAGCACCATGACATTTTCTAGAATACGAAGGCATTGTTTTTGCCTGATTTTAAGATTTAACCTCAGCAATTATTTTACAGATAAAATCATGTCATTATCCTTTCCCTTCTGATTCATTTTCTGGATGAATTCTACACAAGTCTAATTACTATATACAGCATGTGATTTCCTCTCATTTGGATTAAGAGATTTTATTGTACGTACATCAAAATTGAGCAAGTAAAGTAATGCTGCCGTGCCTAGATGGGAAACTCTTGCACCGTAAGTGGCTATTACAGTTGATAATATTTAGTATGCTATAGTTTTAGTAAGAAAAGTAAGCATGAGGATCATCAATATACTGAACCCTGAAGAATTGGATGCAGAACCTTTGGCAGTACTCATTTTGATCACAAAAACAAATTTACAAAAATATCAAAAAATAAATCTGGGTGATTTTTTTTACTATTATTTAAATAATGCCAGACCAGTACAAATAGGTAAGACTTGTTAAAATTCACTCCAAGTTTATGCCTTAAAAATACCTGTCTTTATCAGGTGCAGTTTTGGTGAATGGAAAGCTCATGATCTAGCCTTCTCCAAGAGCTAAGGATTTGTTTTAACTAACAATTATTTTGCCATTACAGTTGAAAGGAAAACATTTAAATGTGAATTCAATGAAATGCAATGCAGTATTGTCATACTAAGTCTGTAGATCCCTCTGCTGCCCTTGTTGCCAATTTTTCCAACCAGCTATGCAGTGCTTTTAATAAGACTCAAGCAGGATTTTCTGGATCAAAGTTTTGGGCAAGCCAATTACAGGTGGAAATCTTATTTTAGCATGATCTTGGCTCATTATCTTATTTACCCTCAGAGTTTTCAAAAATCATACACTCCAGAAAAACTTTACATGGAAATTCAAAAAGATATAATTGTACCTAACTCTCATGCTACATTTAAGGGGGAAAAAAACCCAGGTCTTATTATTGGTAGACATAATGCTATTTGTGCATCTAACACAGAAAGGTGAAATTTATTTTTATCTCCTTCAGGCATCTATTTTATTTCTAAAACTAAATAATAAAAAAAGATTGACAGTATAGTCATGACTCATAACCAATTATTTCTGACTAAATATCCCCAGCAATGGACTGCTTTCTTGCCCCTTGTTCATTCAATGCCCAATAAAATAGAGCAGGATAGGCGTGAAGGGTGCTGTGTTAACAAAAACACTTGAACGGCTTGGATCAAGCAAGGACTGAATGAATGACTGGCAGCCTGTATTGTAAAGAGATATTGCTACACTGAAAAAAATTGTAGCGAGTTAGAAACAGCTTCTTTTCAGTTTATTTCTCAATATTTACAGTTTCAAATGTACTTTTAAACTAAATACATATATATATAAATAAAATAAAAATAAAAATGCATTTTAAAATATATTTTAAAATATAAAAATACATCTGCAATACATTTAAGAAGATACCAAAAAAGGGAAAATGACAAGTGCATGGAATACCAGGAGCCACTGCAACAGATGTTGCGCTAATTAGTTTCACAGTTAACGGTTATCTAAACTACTACAGTGAAAATCCCCCCAAAAGTACTTTTTTAAGCTACAATCATAAATTAATCTTTTGTTTTCTTACCTACCAGTTCGCTAAATGCTTTTGCATTTTTCTGTCTCACAAGGACGCTTAAGTCTAAATTATCTCTCCTTGAAATACTGATATATTCAGAGGAAATAACTGAAAGCCAGAAAGAAACATTATCGCCCTCAAGCTCTCACACAGGACATGTCCCAGAGGAGTTCCTGTCTTAAGACGATTATTTCTGACAGAGCTGAACCATGAGTTTGAGAAAAATATATATCTGTGATTCAAAAAGACCATCTATTTTTGCCTGACCCAACTCATTCTGGTAGTTAATTTAGTCCACTGATAAAAATGGGTCAGTCTAACTTTCCTTTGTTTTATGGGTTTATCATCCCCCTTAATCAGATTCCACTTATTGGAAGTAAACAGCTTTAAGAGAGAAGCAGTATTGACTACTTTTCTTAGAGTAAGTCCAGAGGAATTAATTACTGAAGTTCACATATGAATATATACATTTTTGGTAGTGATTATTAAATCCTAAAACACACACACACAAAAGAGTAGGCAGGAAAATATACATCTGACCCTTTGTAACAAGAGTTATTCTGATTTAGCTCAGTGGAGGATCAGTTCTTTCTTTCCTGTTGGGAAAATGGATGCAGGTGCCCTACAAGCTACTGACTGTGCATACTCAAAGAAGTAAACACTCATTACTACAGAAGTCATCTGTGTTTTACCCTAGTAGCAGAGGCCAGATCCTTCCATTCCAGTGCCTCTTCACATGAGTACCCAGGCCACGAGGTTGAGGGCACTGAGCACTAAGCTGACACTCAGATCCTACAACTGAAAACCTGAGCATGAGTGAGAGGTGAGAAAAAAGCAACAAATGCAGGAGAAGAAAGAAATAACAGCAGGAAGTGTAATTTTTCCCACCAACATACTTTTTGGACTTGTCTTTCCAACAAGGAAGGCAGCTTCACTGGTGCAGTGCTTGTGAGCTCACAGTGCACTAATTACATCAGTGAATAACATTCAGTATCTACAATGCCAGTGACCTTATAAAGAATGTCTCTTTTGATTCCTTCAGTTTAAAATGTCCTGTGATACAAGATCACTGTCAATCCAAAGAATGTGGAAAGCTGAAGGAATCATTGCAGTGAAAAATAATATCTAAAATTAAATCAAAAGCCTCTATTAATCATAAATCAATGTGCCACTCCTCCCTTTCTACTAGAAAGACTTTATCAGAACATATTTCCAACCAAGTAAGTACTTTCCAATAATACAGAAAAGGCCATACTGCGCTCAAACATCCTCAGGGGTGTTGTTAGAATTCATCTGGATGCTTGTTCTTATGGAATCCGAGGACATTTTATCAGTCATACAGAAAGCACTATTGGCTGGCACAAACAGCAGAAACAAAACCACAGGTACAGACATGCAGCTGCAGCCTGCTGGTGTCATACAAAGTGACAGCTCTTTCTTCTGCTACAGGGAAAATCCCAGGTCACCTCGCTGCAAAAGCTGCAGCTCTAGGGACTGGATTTTTCTGCTTCCTGAGGCTAAGGACAGGCAGCCAGAGTAGATAAATTGCAATTTGCTTGTTCTGCCTTCAGCTCCTTGCAATCCTGGCAAGGCAAGAATGGGGAGTGACGGGGTTGTGTTAGAACTCTGATTATATTTGTCTCTTCGTTTCTCATCAGCACAGACAATCCCAGCACAAGCATCTCTGCGTTCCTTTATTGAAAGAGGAAGAGAAGTTTTTTGTTTATGCCTATGAAGAGCACCATAAGCTACCCTTACAAGAAGGGTTATGACCATAAAACATCCAACGCAATGGCTCTCTGGAAATAAAGATCATTCCCTTGTTTCTTGTTCCTCTTGGTACATCCATCCTAGCATCAACATAAAAATCGTCATTAAAAAAATTAAGGCAAGTTTAGAGCTACTTGCCATATCCCCCTACTTATTTCCCACTCCTGCTTCCTAATCATTAGGGAAAATGTTGTGTTTCAGAACATACAAAGAGAATAAATAAAATATTAATAGGAATTATATATTGGTAAAATCAAATCAACAGCCACCACATTTTACCTCTGACAGTAGACTCCAACTAAGTAAAATAACTGAAACTTATTTTACTTTATTTGCTTTACTTCTTATTTACTTTATTTCTACTTTCTCTACCAAAAGTAAATTAGGGATTGACTAGTTAAAAAAAAATGTGGGAGGTTGGATACCTGCAAATTATAGATATGTCTGAAATTTCCAAATCAGTCTTTCTAGCCCTGTGTATGTTTCCTGTTATTTCAAATTCCAGTGGCCTCAGGAGATCACATTTACTAGTCATAAGTCAAGCACCGTGTTTCTTGCAGTTCTGATATTGCCAGTATGAAGTCAGCAACTAATTAGAAGGCATTTTTTAATGTTTCTGTAATTATTTCATCACCTTAATAAAGTCCAAAAAAGAGTCATGAAACAGATAAAAATGTTTTTACACATTGCTCCTAAGGCAAAGAAGTTCATTTTCTGAGTACAAATGAAGTCAGTGTTCTGTTCTAAAGCCACCTTCACAGTTCAATACCATTTTAAGAATACAATTCAAGCTAATGTTTCCATTTTGAATGTATTTGAATGTATTTCAACATACATTCTGGTTTTCATTGCCCCAGTTACAAACAAGCCATAACCTCCTCAGCAGAGCCACTGGTGGGACTGCTCTTTGCCCAAATAAGTCCCTTCAAAGGTTTACAGAGCTGTCTTACTAAGGTTTTCCCTGAGATCATGACTATTTTGGTGACAAGGAGAGCTGCCTCAGGGACCAGTTACCAGTTTCCCTTAGGGGCAGCAGTGGCTGAAGTAGTTCCTTCCCTCCTGCTCCTTTCCAGGCCATTCCTCTCCACTGGGGCTAGTACCATTGTTTGCATCCATCACAGCGCACAGAAGTCAGGAAAATGATTCAGAGCAAAGCCGCTTGTTTTTTTTCCCTTATTTTCCAGCTAATTTTGCAAAGTGACTGAGAAGACAAAGGAGAGAAATAAGAAACTACAGCTGGCAGCCAGCACCCAAAAGGAACATAAGAACCTGCTGTTTCTGTGGTGGTGGTAAGGTGTTTCTCTTCTTGAACTTGTTTATGGTTTGGTTTTGCTTTTAAACATAAAAAGGTACAATCCCTATTTTATAAACTAAGAATGATGCAAAAGTTCCCCAACCACTCAAAGAGAAGGGTGAAATAAATCACACAGGTACATGCCATCATTAATAGATTAAATAGAAGAGCTACTTAAATACATTAGATTTACAATTTTCTGTTAATATTCACTATTAATATCTATCTCAAAATAAATATATACATATGGATGTTCATGAGTACTGTCTGCTGAGAAACATTTTAAAAAATCATAGTTGCGGTAATAGCACATACTCACTAATCACTTCTCAGCTATGACTCACAGAACCTTAATAAGTTGTTACCATTCAAAACTGTATTTTAACACCTCTTGGTAATGTATAATTGGCCAGTATTTCCACAAGTACTAAGAACACCATTGTAAAGTTCAGTGGTAAAAAAAATATTTCCTGTAAGGATTATTTACAAAATAATAATAAATAATTATTTACCTGGAACAAGTAACCAACCAACCAAACATAAAACCCTCTAGACTCATGCTGAAATATAATTGTGGTAAGGCCAGGCCAGTCAGAATGACAAATACATCCTTTAAGCCAAAGGCATACATATGCCAATTTAAAACTGGGATTTCCAAAGTGCTTAGGATGTCTAAGTAGAATTTAAGATGTTGAAGAGTCCAAGCCACAAACCTAGCCCTCAACCTCTGAAGAGCACAAACTTCTGCTAGTGAAAGTTTCCTCAGGCAACACACTGCACTACTACAGCAGTGCTGTGGGTGCAGTCTCTCATCCTCAGGCATTGCCTGCTCATACCCTTGCCCTGGTCTCCAGAAGGGCAGATCCTTCCTATGTCCCATCCATAGATTAGAGATAGCTCTATGCTGAATGGGCATTTGAAGTCCCACCCACTGAAGAGTTACTACCCTGCAGTTAAAAACAGCAGACTTATGGGATGAACCAAAAGAAAAAAAAAAAAGAAAAAAAGAAGGCATTTAACAAGTTTTTAAAGTCACTGGGAATTTCTTACGTGCAGACCCAGATCTTAAAATCAATGTATTTTATGGACATCTAGCATCAAGTTCAATTATCTCCAAAGTTTTCAAAAATAAAATAAATAAATTTCACCATAATCACCCACTTATTTTTTGGTTTTGCACTTAGTTCTCACTGCTCTAGTCCATAAGTATTTGGCAATAAATTACATTACTATCTCTAGGCTGAGTCTGTTTGGCCTGTGAGCTAGTGAGCAATATCCCTATAGCTATGCCTTCAATCTACACATCATGTTAGCATTAGCTATAAACTAAAGTCTAATGAGTGAATATTTTAATTTATTTGCTTCAGCTGAGTACCCTATATGAGTGCTATTGCATTTACTTAGTCTTCACCTAGGCCAATAAAATTAAATCGGCAAGTTAATGAATTCAATCTGGCCAGAGCAAATCACCTTCTCCTATAACCACACTGCTCCCACTGCTCTTGAGGCCCTGTCACAGCTCTACATTTCTTGAAATCAAACATCTGGGTCTTTCCATATGGAAACAGAGAACGTCACCCAGGTCAAAGAACTGAATTTTATGTTTCAGTTCACGTCTTGAATAAACACCCTAAAATACTCCTATCTCTCAAGTTTCTCAGAGAACATTTATCAAAATGACAAACAAAAACCTTTCTTCTTGAACTCAAATAACTATCCCCAAACAAAACAGTGACAAAATATCCCTTAAAATGCAGACTCCCAGCAGCAACTTGTCACTGTGTACTTTTCATACACACAATGCCATACCACCACACTGATGCTCCAGCTTTCTACATTATCTTATCAGGGTACACAGGAGACACAAAGTATTCATTTTGCTTTTAGACTGGCTTTCTAGAGTAACCACTGCACCAGACCACATATTTTCAAAAATATTAGAAAAAAGAATTTCTTACCCACTTTCGAAACATTACGAAACTTTGATCCGAACACACTTTAAAGGTTAGAATATTGATGACAGATTAATTGAATCATATTGATTACAGATTTGTTGGTCATTAAACAGAATGCAACATCCAACATCAAAAAGCGTGACTTTACATTCAAATGGCCACTCAAAGCCATGGAAAGACAAAATATTTACCATCTGTAGAACAAGGTGGACCTTGGACAGAGGCTGTAAGCTTCTGTCAGGTGCTGGAAAAGGCTGCCCAGAGAGCTGGTAGAGTGACTGTGCCTGGAGGTGCTCGAGGAACATTTAGATGCTGTACTGAGGGATATAGTTTAGTAGGGAAATACTGGTGGTAGGTGGATGGTTGGACTGGATGATCTCAGAGGTCTTTTCCAACCTTGTTGGAATTTACCTGTGTTGAGAAGTCTGAAAACCTGCATTTTTTTTTCTGCATTTCAGACAGTCACAGATGCTTTCACTTGCCTGAAGATACACCAAAGCAAGTACAGACTCAGTCATGCTATATTTTATCTCCTATAAGGGAAACCCAAAGCCAAAGAGCTAGTAGGAGCTGAAACCATCAGTCTGGCTAACACAGTGCTGACATTTAGCAGTCACCATTCTGCTTGCCAAAAGTAGTTATTACTCTTAAGGTAATGCCATATACAAAGTATTATTGTTTTCATTTTTCAGAGCAGCCAGGCAGTAAGCAGTGTTGTAATAGGTGATGTAAGGGGAAAGAATGCTGAAAATTTTCAGAAAGATCTGGGGAGTGGTAATTGGGAAGAGAATAAAAGATCTGAAAATCCAAACAACAACAGATCATACCAGAAAAGGGAGCCATGCCGTTGCCATTACAACCAATTTTGGAGTTAAATTAACATAGTTGTTTTTTTTTACTTAGGGAAACTCAGGAGAAAACCAAAACAGAACACAACACTGTACCAAACTTTACTGCATTCATTCTAGAAGCTTTCACAAGGTATAAGAAGCCGTGCCAGGCACTGCCCAAACCCTTAAATATCCTAATCACTGCTACAAGTAACTAGTACACACATCTAGATTAAACAAAAGGAGGTGAAGCTGAGAGCACACGCCAATCTCTCCCCATCTTTCTCAAGAGATGTAACAATCCTTGTTATTTACATAAATCAAACTTCCATTCAGTTTTATTTTTAAAAGACTCAATTGACTCTCATTAGCAACAGCAATAACTCCATACCAAAAATAAACGAAAAAAAAAAAAGTCAAATCTGGCAGCCAGATAAGTGAAGGAAGCAAAAGGAAATATTTGAGTCATTCTATTCCAGCTCGGCCAGCCCTCATTGCACCATCTCTCTGGATTGCCTTGAAACTCTGCCCATGTTTGCAGTAATAAAGTGAAGTTATTTTTGTTTTCTTTTCATCAAATCCAAATGGAACAAATGATTGACAGTTTGGCTCAGTTGCTTCCAATTTACTATGTGTATATATGCATACACACAGATACACGCTGTATGTGTAGCATGTATAAGCACAAATAAAACACATGCACACAAGATTTTAAAGTATGAACTGTCTTTTTATACCTAAAATTCTCTTACCCTGTGTGTTACAGCTTTTAAATGCCTTCTTTATAAATGGACTTTTTCTGTAAGGTGAAGAACTACTGTACACACGTAGTTTGACTTGCTGGAATGAGACTCAGTAAATGTCTAAGCCCAGAAAGAGTCAGAAGCCTAAGCAGTACCCAGGAATATAAAGCTAACCATAAGGTCACATTTGCAAGTTGAGGGTGTTCAAAATATTTGATCACAAAAGAAGTGGGAAATAATATTATAAACAAAGCATAGTAAGCTTTAAAAGACTCAGAAATATGAGTCCAACAAGAAGTAACTGAAAAAAAAATACCATTCTGAGAGATGAATCCGGATGAGTGAAAATTTACAGTTCATTTTTCCATTGTTCAAAGTAAGATCGGGGCCTGAAAACATTAATAGAATATTTTAATTTTACCCATTATACAGAACAAAAATGTCCTGTAAAAGGATATTTTGTAGTTCAAATAATAAAAAATGATGCAATTTTGCACATTGCACACTATTTCTCTTTGTTATTTTTTGAATAATTGTCATCTGCTGTTTTTCATAATAGCAAGAGCAATATCTCCTATTATACTATGTCATGATTCTTTCCATGCTTCCTTCTATCTTTACCTCTTCCTTATCAGCTATATTTTCTGCTTTATTTTCTGCTGGGCTTCTGACCTTTTAATTTAAACCTAGTTTCTATACAAGCCAATCCATGAGCACACATAGACATCTTCTATTTAAAATCCAAATGATGAAGTTACATACGTAAATGATACAAACTTGCACCAGGGGAGGGTCAGGCTCAGCGTTAGAAAATATTTCTGTATTCTGAGGGAGGTTATACACTGGACCAGAATTCCAAGAGAAGTTGTTCATGCCCCATGCCTGTCAGTGTTCAAGAGGCCTCTGGACCTCAGTAGTAAGTTTTAACATTCGGGATGCCCTGGAGTGGTGAGGCAGTTGGACACAATGATCTTTGAAGCTCCTGTTCAACTGAACTATTCTATAATTTCCTGTTAGGTAATGATGCTCCCGTCTCTTCTCTTAATGAACACTGACATCACCTGGGAGAGAAGTCACTGAGAAAAATGGTAGAGGTTGGAATGTTTATTCATCATGTTTTCTCTCTTAGGCATGTGTTTACTAGAATGTTAGATGAAACTCACTTCTATCCATGTGTCTCAGATACAGACACTCCTGATGATACAAGAGATAGGCATCTCCCTGTTGTTTTTCCATCAGTCTTCTTTGGGAATTAGGGCAAAAAGAGTCTATTAACTCAAGTCCAAGCATTCATTTCTTACTCTTTCCAATGACTAACTAATCCCGTGTTTACCCCTGCTACTCATAAATTTCTTATTCTTTTCAATGTCCCTACTGCCTGAAGATTCCCCAAAGCAATGATGAAAAATAATATAATTCATCTCTTTTAATTTTGTTTTTTGGAAAAACTGAGTAGCAACAGAAGCACTGAAGTTAACCGTCAGCAGAACTTGGAAAACAAAAACATTTAAAACTGTGGGTTTTCAACTGGGATTTTCAATTGTGGGTTTAGACAGCAAGAGTGATCCATAGATCTAGATCAAATTCATGGTTTTCTAAAAAGCTTTGGTAGAACAAGTGAAAAAGCTTTAGGATGACCACAGTCCAAACCCCCAGTGACAATTTTTTGAAGCAGCTATTTGAAGCAAATATTTTACACAATCCAAATAATCATATAAGAAGATACTGGCAGCAAATGGTAAGTTTTCATAGTAAAATGAAGTCACCTGTAGAGTTCCAGTTATCTGTAGCGAATTCTGTATTGTTCAATATATTCAGAAGTAAAAGTGAGGTGAACAATGAGACGACAAAGTTCTCCTTTTGACATCAATTTATTTTCACAAAGTCTGACTAGGAATGGCCCGCCATTAGTCCAGAAATTAAAACGTAGACCTAATGCATATAAAGTAACGTAGATGGAGAAAAAAAATGCAAGGGAAATAGAAGGGTGAGGCTAGAATTCATTGCTAATTATCATCAATAATTAGCTACATCTGATGATTCCATGAAAACAACAGTGCAAAAAACGAAGATAGGATGCTGAGAATTACTAGGAAAGGAACAGAAAACAAAAGCAAACCTTCACAAGGCTGCTCTATAATCCCCATTAACTCACATACCAGACATCTCCATACAAATACAGCAGAAAGTTATAATTTCACTTCCTCAAAACACAGTGGAGAGGGGAAGTTCAGATGATGAAAGCTAGGGAACATTGACCTTTCAGTAACAAGACTTTTCTGTTTTGAAAACAGGTTGGCACTGAGACAGTGGAAAGGGATTGAATATTTACTGTCTTTTCCAACAGAAAAAAAAAAAAAAAAAAAAAAAAAAAAATCATATAAATTGGAAAAGACCTTCAAGATCATCAAGTCCAATAATTAACACAATCTACTGAGGCAAGACACCAACCATGACCTGTAGTGCCATGTCCACAAATCTCTTAAATAAATACCTCCAGGGTGACTACCATTTCCCTGGGCAGCCTGCTCCAACACCTAGCCACATCCTCCATAGATTTATTCTTCATAATGTCCAATTTAATCTCTCCTGGGACAACCTGAAGTCATTTCCTTGTGTCCCATCACTTGTCACCAGATGAACGACACCAATGCCAATCTCACTGCAACCTCCTTTCAGCAGCTGTAGATAACAATGAGGTCCCTCTTCAGCCTCATCTTCTGCAGACTAAACAACCTCAATACCCCCAACTATTCCTTTCAAGTCTCCATTTATCAGCTTTGTTGCTCTTCTCTGCACATGCTTGAGCAACTCACTGTCTTTGTAGTGAGGGTCCCCTATTCCGGCTGGCTAAGCTATTTTTGATGCAGACCAGGATGCCATTGGCATGATCCGTTGGTTCATGTTCAAAGCTGAGAGACACCAAGTGAAGCAAGCAACCCGGAGGCATCACACACAACAGTTTACACTCTGTAGTTTGCATAGCATTCATTAACACCAAAAACAAAGACTGTAAGTAACAGCTCAGTTAGCTGAAAAGAGGCTAAACAATTTCTGGAGGGGAAATCCATCAAGATTTACATGTACTACTGAATTTGTCTTTAGCTGAAAAATCTGTTACCTGCAGATTAATTATAGGAATGAACCACTATGTGCTTGCTCTATGTTACCTGCCTTTTTACAGACTGTACATTCAGTAGCCCTAAAAGAACAGGTACTAGGACAAATGGATCATTCAGTATACTCTCTCTGGGCATCCGTCCATTAAAAAAAATATATGTGTTTAGCATTTTAATATTCAAATGTTATATTTACTAGTCAGAAATGTATTGTAGTAAAAAAGATGGAAACCAAAAATTGTATTTATTAACTGCAATATAATACAATGTATTCCTCAGGTGACACTGTATTACATTAAATATACAGTAAGATACTTGCAGGAAATGATGGATATGGATTTTACCCCATATTCTTCCCCCCAATCTTAAACAAAGAACTTGACAAAGGTTAGCTCGGACACCTAAAATGGCTGTGGATCCCTAAGTACAGACACATAAATGTAGATGTTTTAATCTTAAACTGAATCTGCAGTCAGTAATAAAATTCCTACAAAGGAAGAACTGAAACAATTTTATTGAAAGAATCTTATACCATTCCCTTCCTTTGAGTAATTCAAGGAAATTGTTGGTGTCTCACGGCTCATGGTGTCTCATGCAGCTCATGGCCTGGTCAAGAGTCTGACAAGATCTATGTCTGCATTCAGCTATTCTCAAACACTTCAAGGAAATCACCAGTTTCTTTTTTTTCTTTTCTTTTCTTTTCTTTTCTTTTCTTTTCTTTTCTTTTCTTTTCTTTTCTTTTCTTTTCTTTTCTTTTCTTTTCTTTTCTTTTCTTTTCTTTTCTTTTCTTTTCTTTTCTCTTCTTTTCTCTTCTTTTCTCTTCTTTTCTCTTCTTTTCTTTTCTTTCCTTTTCTTTCCTTTTCTTTCCTTTTCTTTCCTTTTCTTTCCTTTTCTTTCCTTTTCTTTCCTTTTCTTTCCTTTTTGTTTGTTTAAACAGTAAGTATACATAGGCCACTGCGTTTTAACTGAAATCTGAAACCAAAGGCATATCTCTCATCTTTGTACTATGCATAAACTGATACTCAGCAGCCAAGTGATTGATCTTACTCATAGCCCCAATTTGAGACTACAACTCTTCGTCCCTCAGGGTGTCTAGGTGTAATTATTTGCTCTCTTAATTCCTTAGTCTACTGAAAGTTCTCTAAATGGTTTTCAAAGATCTGACTGGAAGCAAGAATCTGATATTTTTGAGATAAGAATAACATTAAGTTTTGCTGACTGATAATGCACCACTTGCAAACAAGTAGTACACATCATTCTGCAGTGACAGAAATTATACATATTTCCTATTTCTTTTCCCCAAATGCCTCTATTAGGAGACATAATGTTATCAACAAATCAATATAAAAATGCCATTAAGTTTCCATTACCCCTATCTCTTTGGTAATTCATTTACACTCCAGATGTGTGTGATTAGAGAAATATGGTTTGTTTTTTTTGTTTCTTTCCAATTGTATTAAGGCACGTGTTCTTGAAAAGAATGGATTTCACTAGCACTCTGAATACACAGGACCTGATTCCACAGAAATTATCACATTACTCTGAAGCATTATTGCACTGTCAAGAAACTCTGGATGGAATTTAAAAAGTAATTTTCCTTTTCCCTTTGGATGAATCCTTTACATTTATACTACAAGATGGAAGTCAAAAAAAGGAAAAAGTTTCCTATTTGTATGCAGGTCACTCTGAAAGTAATGCCTCCTACTTATTTCCATGAAAACTACAACAGATACAATGAGCACAGTAACACTTTATCATAGAGCAAATTCTCAGCTACAAAATACTGTTTTTCAACACAGTCACCACCATTAGCCTATTCACAGGGATGAGCTGAATGAGACGCTCTTCACTATGTGGTGCGACATCTGTGCACATCTGTCCAGAATGGCTTGCTTTTCACATCACTATCATCACTGCCGAAACGCACCACCCACCACCTCACTGTGCTCAAATTGACCATTTGCTCCATATAAACATACGGCAGGCTTCATTGAGTGCCAGTGGGTGCCATTTTTTTCCATGTGGAGGAATCCAGTTCCACACCTTTGTTTCACATGCACTTCCATGTCAGACTCCATTTTGTCTGACCTCCCTTGTGGGGCCATCTGTCACATGCTAACAAAACGTAACAGAATATTGTTGGGAAAGTTCAGCCTCTACTGCCACACTACCAACATAAGCTTTTGATGTCATGTGCCAACATCACAAAATTGGAGGCATTACTTTCAAAGCAGTCCTCATAGAATGCATAAACTATACGAATTGTAGAATATGTTGGAACTGTGTGACCAAAAGCACAGTGTAAAAAGTATCACTGAGATTGCTGCCTTCAGCTCAACTTCAGTGACTTCCTTCAGTAGCAACTCACCCAGAATGATTACAATTTAAGAAGTCCTACAAAACTCTGGTCACTTAAAACTGCATTTTCTTATTCAAAAGTGAGTTCTTCTGTTATGCTATTCATGACAGACACAGAAGAGAATCAAAGTAGCAATTCTATCTAGCAAACGCTATTACAAGTGACTTGTTTGGAATTGTGTTTTCATTTTCAATAATTTCTATGTCACTCTCAGTGCAGCTCAAATCCACTTCCTTTTGTTACAAATGCTTTTGGTAAATTCTTACCTGCTTACTATGTAAGTGAGGTTCTATTCTTATTCAGTCTTTGAGCCTCAACTAGAGGGAATTCAATCATGCTCATAGAGCTAGCAAAAAAAATGAATGAGAGAGTATCCAAGCGCTGCCAAGTGAAACTTTGGACAAATTTCAGTACTGGTCAAGTATGTGTACCCACACTTGTAGACAGGTTTGGCTTTTGGTCCTGTTGAGACAAGATGCAAATACTAACATATTGCTTCAACACTCAAAGGTCTCCTGTAAGAATTACAAATACCATGAGCTAGTAATGGCTGTTAAACCCACAAGGGATTTCTGTGTTTAAAATATCTTCTAAATAAAAGTAAGATAAGGTATAATCAAGAAAGAGAGGACAGCAGCAGTTCCGTACCCAGAATTTTACATTCCTTGACACTTCAATGGTCTCATTCATACAGCAATTTCTGTGGGTATACCAGCAGTCACAGATAGAGATTAAAGGAACCTTCCACAACAGCACTGGAGGCATGAAGTGGTCTGCAATCAATTCTGGAGATGAGGCTTCACTCTCAAGGAAAAATCAGCTTAGGGCCAAGGCTGGATGGGGCCATGGGCAACATGATCTACCAGTCTGCAACCCTGACCGCAGCTGTAGATTGGAACTACAAGATCTTGGAGGTCCCTTTCATCTCAATCCATTCTATGATTGTACCATTGGGATGCTATAGCTCCTGCTACAAAAAGAATCACATCTTCTACACATAGAAGAAGTCCTCTCATGGTAGGTGAAATCAAGTACTCGTGCAAGATGCCATGAGCACTTCTGAAGCTGCAAGAAGCCCCTGCACAGAGGAAATCTAAGTAAGCCATGGATCCCAGCCTGCAGCAGGGAAGGGGAAATGCCAAAAAGTGGGGGAAGCAGGAAGAGTGGGAAAATGTACGGCCAGGAGTAACACTGGCAAGGTCAGCAATGAGCAGTGTTATAAGCAGTTTGCAAAAGCGAGCCTGGGATTATGAGTAGACATTTTTGATATGTGGGGGAAAAACATTTGGCTGCACTGTTGTTCTGGCCCCATGCTGTTTTAACCCATAGAAAAAATTATATGTGAAGTAGACCAAAGTCAACTCTGCTTCCAAAAATGCAATAGCTTTTAGAACCAATGTTTGGAAAAACACAAAATAAATATATGTTTATAAACAAGACAACACAACGATGTTGTTACAACATTACATCACAGGTAACCTGAGTCTTAAGAAAGAAACAAAGCACACACAAATATGGAATTTACAAACATCCAAAAAATGGGCATAATCCATTAGTAACACAATTTGCCAGATTTCTTAAGTCCGTGTTTTAAAGAGGAAGATGTTCTATTGAAGTTAATTCCTTATTTCTAATTACCAAGCTATCATCATCACCACCATTTAACATTTACATACATGCACTTAACATACAGCCTCCAAACAGAAGACATACTGACAATCATACTGCCACTTAAATAAATGCTTTTGATTTCATGCTTAAAAAAAGAAACTGCAGCTCCACAAAGCAGTAAGGTAAATATGGTCATTACACCACCTGGTAACTCAATGAACACTTCAGACAGATGCCATACTTCCTAGAACCAAAGGTAAGCAGTTCATAGGGTAGGCAAGCATGTTTACATAGAGTCATAGAATCATACCTGGGCTTCCAACCCAAGCTGTTCTGTGGTATGAAGCCCACCCAATTGCAACCCCCTACTCTGAACAGGGTTGCCACCCACTAAATCAGGTTGCCAAGGGCCACGTCTAACCTGGCCATGCTTGCTGCTAAACAAGTTTCATCAGTGTTTTTTGTCCAAGAGATACATACTGCCTGATTATCTTCCACTTCATCTCCTCCCCACTCCCATTCAGCAGAGCCCTAGCAGAAGGAGTAACTTCATGCTTATAAATGTTGTACCACTGAAGTCTTCGGCTTATTTATAGCTGTCCCTTGACAGCTGCTGAAGAAAGGAAAATACCAATACCCAGATGAAAAGGCCCCATTACATTTTGAAGAACAGTGGTCACCCACGGACTACTTTGCGAATCACTGTTCTTCATCAAGTTGAAAAAGAACTCCGTAACTTCTTTTTGATTACTTCTGCTGCATTGCAGGACGCATTATGCCAGAATGACCACTCTGATTTGGGATACCAGACAATCTGATATATTAGCGGTGATAGAAGAGTATAATGCTCACATTGTTCATACATTCTGCTCTGAGTCACTGCAAGATTATAAATACCCACCGTAAGGGGAGCTCCGCCCTGGCCAAAGCCATCAAACACTTTGTGCCACTGCAGCTCTTCTATCTCTTACTACCTCTAATGTGAAACAAAAGATTTCCCTCCATACTCTAAAGTTCACAATTTGCATATATATTTTTTTAATTTATTTTTAACTTATTTAAGATTATTTGGACAACTACTTTTACATGGTTTCCTGTAATCTCCAGGCAGAAGGTGTTCTGTGAATGTACTTTATTTCAAATGTAAGAAACATTAACCACCCACTTCCTGAATTGTTCCCTAAAAGGCTTACAAGCGCTGCCGGACCGATTGGGCTCTGCCAAAAGGACAAGCTCCTTGCCAAGGAGGAACTCAGTTAATGTTAAATGACTGCACACCTCACATTAAACAACACTTGGAAGCTGAAACACACCGAGGCTTTATGGATCCCCTTTGAAAATACCTGACAAAGTCAAAACTCCATTTATTACAGGAGGCCCAGCAAGAAGATTCCCAGGGCCAAGCACTGCTCTGCTTGCACGAGTGTATGTGTGCAAGGATGGACAGGGCTGGTGCCAGGAGCTCTGACTGCAGCAGCACATGAGTGGGTCAGTGGAACAAACCCTTCCCTTGACAGGAACCTGCACGCAATGCTTCCTTAGAACTTCGTGTTTATTGTCAGGGGGGAAAAAAACGGCCGGGAAGGTGACTGCCTCAATAAGACCAATGCGAGTGCTGAGTTTCTGCAGCGCCAAATCTTACAGCCAACAGAACCACAGCCACCGAATACCTTGGGTTGGAAGGGACCTCAAAGATCGTCTAGTTTCAACTTCCTGCCGCAATCCCGCTCCCAAGAGCCGAGCCCTGACCCTGCAGAGGACCGGATGGGCACTTCAGCTGACAGTTCAGTCCCTCCTGCTTTAAGCACAGGACCGCACGGTCCGTAGGGTTGCACGTCCTCAAGTTCCGTAGTGACTCGAAGCGTAAGGTAAGGCCAACATTTGAATCCCGGTTTGCTCCTATATGGACACCACGCCTCCGCAGCGAGCGGAAAGCCCTCACCCACCCGTCCCGTCGGTCCCCCTCTCGCCAAACCCTCCGCAGCGCCCAACCGCGGCTCTCCGCACCCCGCAGCCTCCGGGAGCTCCGCGCCGAGAGCTTCGCAGCGGAGCCGAGCCCCCTCCCCCGGCTGCAAACAAAGGGCCGAGGCCCCACCGCCGCCCCGAGCGCTTCCCCTCCCCGCAGGTATCCCCTCCCGATCCCGGCAACTCACAGGATGGTGGTCTGAGGCGACACGGCGGGTACGCTCTCCAGCATCAGATGCATGCAGCGCACGGTGCTGCGGAAGCAGAGGCAACGGCTGGGGCACCATACGCTCCCGCGCTGCGGTGGGGGCTGCGCGGAGGCGGAGGGGGCGAGCCCTGCGCTGCTCAGGAGCAGGAGCAGCAGGCAGAGCCCGGGGGGGGCCATGCTGCGCGGCCGGGGGAAGAGGAGGAGGAGGAGGAAGTGGAGGAGGAGGAAGGGGTCCGGCAGAAGCTCCGCGCCGCGGCTGCCGCTGTGCTCGGCGGCGGCGGGGCGCTCCCCTGCCCCGCGCAGGCTGGAGGAGGAGAAGGAGGGGACGGCGGTGGGACCGCCCCGGCTGGCTCCAAACTGGGAGCCGCCCCGCAGCCCCGAGCTGGAAGCAGAGCGGAGCACCGCGTTCGCTGTGTGCACGGGGAGGTGACCCTTGGGGGACTAGGGGGGGAGAGGGAGGGTTGGAGGGAAAGGATTGGGAGGGAAGAGAAAATGTGAAGGGGAAAAGAAAATAAAGGAAGAAGGCAAATGAGAAAGAAAGACAAGGAGGAGAACGCAAAAAAGAAACTCAGTGCGCATCCCCAATACCCGCTATGACCACTGCTTGCAGCCACACGTCCGTCCTCTTTGCTCCCTGTCCACTGGGGCAAAGGGGACAGCACTGACCTCATGTTACCCCCGTGGGAACATGCAAGTTCTGTGCATCTAATGCCGTTTCTCCCATGTACACAACCCCAGACTGTCCCCTCTCAGTGCTGGACCATATAAATCTCTGGGATCTTCACAGATCTGCACTCAGCTGCTGTGTTCGGGTAGGTGCATACACAGCCCAGGAGCTGTAAAACCACCAGGATGCATCAAAGCTTACAGGAACTATGTCTGCAGCCTCATCTGCTGCAATCTCAGCACCTCCTCAAAATACTCTACTAGATTCCCTTTGAGGTTTCTCACTTTCAGAATAGTGTCATTCTTTGATGAAGTCGTGTCCAAAGCAAGCAGACACCTCTTCTCCAGCATCTTCTTGGCTTTGACTCTGCCAAGTGAAGTCAATGACAAGTCCTATCTGTGGTTGCTGTGGCCACAGCTCACTGATTTAGTATATAACAACAACACACTCTTACAGATGAGGAGTGTCACCAACTCCAGTCCCACCATGGAAATAACCCAGGGCACTTTTGCAGGGTTGCCTGGGGTCCTTTTCCTTAAAACAAATAAATAAACATGACAAAAGCAGAGACCAATCTTGGCTAAAACAGCTGTAGTGATTCTTCTTACTCCAAATCTCTGTGAGAACTAGGTTTTATCATGTCAGATAATTAATCCACTCTTTTTTCTTTTTTCCCACACCAAACTGAACACCAAATGTAAGAAATCAGTGCCTGGGGAGCACTGTGAGTGCTGGAACTCAGTTCTGGGCCTGCTCTGGTGACCAAAACATGCTTCTATGTATGAGATGTTACAGCTCTCTTCCCTAAAGTGAGACATGATTCCCTGTCTCTTAAAAAGGAGTTACCTGATTTAAGCACAGACAGGTTTTTCTTGTTCTAGAGAGCCCCAAGCCCATTAACAAAGCCCAAATCTGTCTGAGATATGGGATATTCAGTGCTGATAATTGGAGAGCCAAAGGTGCCTGGACTGCTCCTAATGCTCTGACACTGAATTTGGTACATTTCTAAACCTTGATGTAGAGTTGGGCTTAATCTGTTACTTCAACACAGAAACTCAGATACATATCAGTTATTCTGTACAGCAAAGGATGGTAGGCTGAAGCAGAAGAGAGGTTGTGAGAGATTGCTGGAGCAGGAGTTAGAGTGTGCATCACCTCCAAGTGGATTCATCAAGCATCTGCTGTGTGTATCACTGTCTCTGCATTTGTAATCGGTGCTGGACTGTGTACACAATCTGAAAATCACACTTATTTCCTGGTCCAGGAAAAGCTCGGACACTTTTGACCTACACAGTGCAAGTATTGGCAGAGTTAGTTTTTGCTCCCGGAAATGCCACTCACATGAGAGCATCGTGACTGCTGTAAATCTGTCGTCCCTCAGTGCCCATACAAAAAGCAGCAGAACTTGTGTGCTTAGATAATCAGATAGTAATACGGAGCTACTGCTAAGTGAGGATCTAGCTGCAGGTCATTGGTCATTACAGAGGAGTTGCATTAGATGATCTTTAAGTGTCCATTCCAACTCAAATGATTCTATGATTCTATATTTCATAGTTTTTAAGAAAATATTATATTAGTTTATTTTGTGGCACTGTGGTATTTTATGATGATTCTCATCTGAAAATAAAGAACACAGTGAAAGATGATTAAACTTCATGTAGGTATTTAAATTGGTTCTGAAATACTTATAGCATCTGGGAACTTACTAGGCTATTGCATTATGCATTGGAAATATCTGATATACAGATATTATTCCAAGAGTAAGAGTAGAAGTTCAGATTGGATATCAGGAAATATTTATTCTCCAAAAGGGCGGTGATGCATTGGCACAGGCTGCCCAGGGAGGTGGTGGAGTCACTGCCCCTAAAGATGCTCAGGAACTGAGGAGTTATGGCACTAAGGTTAGTGGCATGGTGGGGGTGGGCTGATGGTTGGACTAGATGACCTTGGCAGCTTTTCTAACCTTAATGATTCTATGATTCCCAGAGAGTAGATATTTTCCTCCAAATTAGGTGATTTAGCCTTGGCATGTTGAATAGCATCCTTGCCATTTACTTTAAGTTATGTGTAACCTCCAGGCTCTTGGCTAATGCATTATGAATTCCTCATAAGGCATTTCAGATGGAGTGTTCATGCCCTGCGGAGCCTGCTGGTATGTGAGGTGGTGAGCAATTAGCTCAGCACTGCAACAGCATAGAATATTATTGCTTCTAATTAAAACATAATGCAGATTAACCTGACATTCACTGAGATGCTGAGACTGCAGTCAATTCTGACAGTACACTGATTAAAGCTTCAAACGTAAAGGTCGCATTTCCCAAGGCCAAGGACTGTGTCTTGTTTTCAGCCCATAAAACGCACACCAGCTTGGCAGGGAGAGAGCAGAGAAATGTGGGTGGGTGGAGAAGTCCTCTCAGAGATGAATAGGAAGATCCAAAAAAGCTTTCAAGAGATTTTCTCAAGTAGAAATGAGGGAGTTTAAAATGATGTTTAGAGAGTGGGTCAAAAAGGAAACCCACTTTATTTAAAGCTGCATAGTAAAGTTGTTTACACCACTGCATGTTGGAAATTAATGTCATTTTTGGAATTTCTCACATCTTCTTAACTGTTCTTCATAAGCTTTTTGTAGCATGTGAGCTTTTATCCCTTGGTTGTGATTTATTTTATGAATTAAAGCTGTGCAAAAACATATTTGATTGAAGGCTGTGCCTTAATGCAGCTGCTACAGGAAGAAGACGGATTTCCTTTGTTTTATAATGTTTGCTTTCTCAACCTCAAAACGCTGTCTATTTCTCTTTTTCTTCCTTCATAAGTGGTATTTTGTTGCAGTAACATAAAGAGCCTAAAAAGTTTGTCTTGAACAAACTTGAGACACAAAGTACTTGTGACTGCTGCAGCTGAAATCAATAAGAAACAGCTCCGTGACTTGAAGAAGAAAAGTGGGTCTGAAGGGCACTTCTTTGTGCATCTATGGTGTTAATGAAACACTGTAGCATTTAAAGGTTGGAGAAAGTCTTACTCTTCTGTTAATTTGGTTCACCAATTCAAATTCACCATATTCTTGTCTTTTGGTCCCCACATGCTTTTGGTGCCACAATCACAAACATCACTCCATAGCTCATACTTGCTTGCAATAATGCTAAGCATCCTTTTTGGCTTTTGAATGCTCTGTTATTACATCCCTGTTCATTGCAGGCAACTTGAACTAGATGGCCTTTGAGGATCCCTTTCAACTCCAATGATTCTATGATTCCATTATTGAAAGTTACAGGAATCTTCCCCCCATCTGACTTATCTATACCTTATTTTCTTTCCTAAAGCACACTGTAAAAAAACACTGTATGCTGACTTTAATATTGATTGCATGCTATCCTGAATTGATGGCAGGGAAGTTTCTAATTAAACTTCCAAATGGTTTTCATACATCTTTCTGTTCCTGGTCAATTTTAATAAAAGCATTTTCTATAAAAGGTTATTTGTGTTAAACCTGCATATAAATATCAGTAAGAAACTGACTTACTGAGTTCTCTCATTGAGAAGCTGGCCTAGCAAAAGATATTTACTCTGGAAATAAGAGACTTTTCTTTCTGAGTGCTGTGAGAAGCACCTAACTCCCTGCTAGATGTAATGCAAAAATCTCCATTTCTTTTTGAGTTTCCTACTTATCTCCCAGACTTTTTGTCAAATACTGCCACTTGCTGGTTTTATTCCGTACTAGTAATTCAGTTACACGGCTTTTGCTTTACTGAGATAGTAAAAAAGAAATGCTTTTTAAAAGACCAAATAGTTAATAATATTATATTTTGTTTTGCTAAATGATCAGATATAAGAAATATAGGCACAAGGCTCTTTGATTTCACTTCTATAGTTAGCATTCTATCTCTGGATATAAAGCAAGGCACTGAAGATATTTCAGCATGTCTTCAGACACCTAACATTGGAAACCCTTTCCATACACATTGGCAGAGACAGAACTGTGACTCAGTTTATCGTTTAGGACAAACTTAGCAAGCAGTAGCCATAACAGCTGAGAGGAACAGACTGTAAAATAGCTAATCATTTATTTATTTACCAAAAAGCACCATAAAAAACACGTGTGAAGAGCTTTTGTTACAATATGCTTGCACGGGACCCTACACATATCTGACATTTAACCTTCAAATGGCAGAAGCAAAATTCAAGATTGCTATGAGAGCATATGATAGTGCCCTTCCTTTTTATTACACATGTGATGGCTTATCTGGATGGCACATGGGCAAGTATGCAAAACTCAGGATATCAGACCAGTCAATTATTTACATTTAAATACACTTATTCATAAGCTTGTCTCAGGTATCCAGGAAAGCCTGTGTCACACTCAGGCACATACTTTGCTAAATACTGCATACTTCTCCATTGCCAGATGGAATATAATTTCTCTGACCATGAGCATTCAGGAGTTTGACATCTGCTGGCCCAGCAAAGAACATTGAGAATGTTATCTGCACAGAAGACAGATTTCATATCCTTCCTCTCTGTTGGGAAATGATGCTATCAAGATCTTTTAAAGGTGTCATTCTCCTTTCCTCAATATAATATTAATCTTCAGGGAAAATTAGTCCTTTCCTGGTTACATTTTGAATAAGGTTTCTTTCCAGTGGGGGCAAAAGCAGATAGTAAAGTCTGCTATTCACCAAAAGAGTAACACACTTTTTATCCTCCTGGCTATTTCAGTGATATGCTAAAATATTAAATAAAAATGAAAAAAATACTATTAGGATCTGCTTTGGCAAGTTACTTAAAAGTTCTGAGACCACAGGTCCTAGCTCAATAGCTAGCCAACATACTTATGGGAAGAGTTTTCCTATAGGAAAACAAGAAAACTTCCCCGAATAAACTTCCCCAAAGAAAAACGCACTCATACCAATGAGCTTCTGGTTTCCCACACAGCAGTTTTCCTTAACATCAGCATGAGGGGAAATTGGGTGTTCTTTGTTTAATCCCTTGCCTGCACAGAGGAAATACCTTACCTGGAAGAGATTCCAGGCTATTATTCGTACTACAGCAGTGCCAAGATCAGAACCACCAGGAAACGTTTTGGAGACACAGATAAGAGCAGTGCCTTCCCTGGAAACAGACAATGCATCTAGCGCTGTGCCTATTTCCCAGATGCATACTGTGTGGTCCAGAGCATATCCCCGTGCATGGCACAGAGCTGCCTTCACTTGGTGCATGTGAGGCTTCACCTCACATCCCTTCCTTATCAACCCTTCACCTCAACCTTTCCTTATCCCTTATCGCACTCTTCCAGTACCTGAAAGGTTCTTACAGGGAGAGTGGGGCAGGTCTCTTCTCACTAGTGACATGTGACAGGATGAGGGGAAATAGCCTCAAGTTGCACCAGGGCAAGTTTAGGTTGGATATTAGGAAGAACTTCTTTACAGAAAGGGTGGTTAGGTACTGGAATGGGCTCCCCAAGGAGGTGGTTGAATCGCCATCCCTGGATGTGTTTAAGAGCTGTTTGGATGTGGTACTCAGGGATATGATTTAGCAGAGGTTTTTTTAGAGATAGGCTACTGGTTAGGCTGCGGTTGGACTTGATGATCTTCAAGGTCTTTTCCAACCTGGGTAATTCTATGATTCTATGATTCCTGGGCTCTCCAGATCAAGGGCAATTTTGTTGTAAGGAGCCCAGCAGAGGATTACTCAGGTGCCCAAAAGCCTTTAGAGCTGAAGGATTTGAGCTTGTTTCATCTGGTGAAGTGGGGGCAATGGCACAAACTGACAGCAGCTTACAACGTTTAGAAGAGAAGATAGAAATAAGTGATAAAGCTGAAACATTCCTTGCAGTGGAAGATGGTATACATAACAAGATGCAATGGTCGTAAATTGACACTAGATATGTTTAAGTTGAACAACGGGGAAAAAAATAGTTTTCTTCATGGTGGCAGGTTAGCAGAAATGCTGGGAAACCCCATTCTGAGACATTCTCAAGATTTGACCAGACAAAACTGTGTCTGGTCTGAGGTAACGCTGGCAATGGGCCTGGTGTGAACAGGAGGCTGGCCAAGAGACCTTCAGAAATCCCTTCCAGCCAACATTTCTGACTAATGGCATGGCTGAAACTGTAACCAGCTCGGGTAAGATTCCTCACCAGCCTAAAAGAGGGCAAGTCATTAGCAGTTTACCAGTATGACACACTCTGACTCAGGAGTGGCCTTCACCACAGCTTCAGCTTCCAGTGAAATGCAACAGTTCTTCTATAGCAAAACTAACTTAAAATAGTCTCATCAGAGCAGTAGTGAAAGAAAGGTCTCTGAAAAAAAATAAAAAATAAAAAAAGTAGTAAAGTGATCGTTTAGCAGGACATTCAAGTGAACTTCTAAAATTACTCTAACAGGCTTCTGTATTCAAAAATAAACCAGAAATACACAGTTCTTCAGACTTACAGGTCGGATGCCAAGCTATACCAAGACAAGAGAGTGTGTGCGTTTGGGTTATCAGCAGACCTTCTTCAGCTCACGCACTCTTCTCCTGCTGATCAAAGCCATCTGGAGGGTTCAGCCAGGGTGGACTAGCTCAGTCCTGTTCTCGCCCTCAGGGTAGTTATGCTGTCCTCTAATTGCTCCCTGGGTTGCCTAATTCCTGTCTGATCTTTCTCCTTTGGTCACCTTTGATGTTCGGTTGGTGTTTGTTACAGGATCTCTGGTTAGGATGAAGTCATTTTTAGTGAACAAGACATTTCTGCAAAGGGAAATGCAAGGAAATTAGGTGCTAAAAAGAGAACAACAATAACAGAAGTGTTCTTTGCTCTCAGTGGCAGTGAAATCATGGATCTTAATTAGTAATTGTGTTTGTGTTTTGTAACAAAAAAATCTCATATCTGCTGTGATACTATCTGCTATCTGCCTACTAGCCATTGCGTTTCACAGTGGTGTAATAAAGATCACTACAGCTCTCCCCAGATGCCACGTTTAGATAAATCAGATCAGAACAGACAGCCATCGTAAGAAATAAATAAAGAAAACACTAGTGAAACCAGTAGAAGTGCTGGCTCCTTTTGCATGCAAATTCAATATCACTGGAAAATTATCTTCAATTACAGAGATAGTAATTATATTCTCAATGTTCTACTGTCCTCCAATAATCATTATGCCCTGCATTCATTGACAAACATGATATTAGGCTGTTGGTTTGTTTGTTTTCTTTCCACAGCCTGTGAAAGACAAAATAATTCCCATCAAGTTCTGATGAGAAGTGACAATATCTTTAAAATATGGCTGGGTCCACAAATTAGGATTATGTTATCTACTCCTAGCATGTCCTTTAGTGGAAAATCATTGAGAAAATTGGAAAATTATTATTATTATTTTTTCTTTCAGTTGTTTCACTGTCAGCTCTCATTCTGGTCCTCTGTTTTTTTAGTTTACGTTATTATTTTTCTCTGAGGATAACAGCAGCTAAAAAAGATCAACAGGAATTAGCGAGGATGAAAAGGGAAAATGTTCTTGTTTTAAAATGTTTTTTTTTTTCCTCTATCAAAAAAGGAAATATTAAAAACAAGTCAAGTGAAATTAAAACTGTTCCATTCGCTTCAAGTGTTTTCTAGCAAAGATATGCCATATTCCTACCTGAAATTTTAATTTTCTTTATCAACCACAAAGAATGAAATCATTTTTATTGAAGTGTGCACTGAAGGCTTTTCACTTGACAAACCATTGGTATTCTACATAGAAGGACAATCACAGAACTGTTTGAGTTGGAAGGGACCCTTAAAGGCCATCCAGTCCAACTCCACTGCAATGAACAGGGATACCTACAGCTAGAGCAGGATGCTTGCAGCCCTGTCCAGCCTGGCCTTGGTTGTCTCCATGGGGGGACTCCTGCTACCTCTCTGAGCAACCTTTTCCAGTGCCTCACCACTCACCATATTCCTCCTCAAGATGTTCTGAAGACTGTCCTGTTAAAAAAAAGCTGAATTACTCTTGTTCAAAATGTTTTCTTATGCTTAAAATCTTTTTTTTTTTTTTTTTTTTTTTTTTTTTTTTTTTTTTCCTTCTTCTTCTTTATTGGGGTTACTATCACAAGGAGAATGCATAGGCATCTTCAAAGCCAGCTCTGGACCTCGTCACACTCACGTTTCAAAGTCCTGCTCATTACTTTCATTAGTTCTCTTGACTTTAGTGAAATTGGGCTGGTTGGTATGTTCTAAGCAGATGATTTAATAGAGGAGTACTAATAATGACATGGAACATATCTATATATGTATTTTAGATATGGGCTTGTTTGTAATCAGCATTTAATTAAGTTTGAGATTTCTTGGGAAATAGTGGGTGAAATCAAATTACGGCTTTGCAAAGCAAGGTTTAGCCAAAGTACATTAAAAAAATAATTTTCCGTGATGCAGCTCTGTGATGACAGCTCCTGATCAAGCATAAAGATTATGCTCATGGGATGGTTTGCATGATCTCTTTCTATAGGTAAGGTCATATCACGTGAAATACTTGAAACCTCACCTGAATCAACATGTCCCGTCAGAGATGCAACCTTTGCCATCAGTATTGCTTCCTGATGATTTACCAACATACTCCAAAAACAAACTTATGTTAAGTAATTCAAAAGGGATTATAACCCTGTACAATCATAAAAGAGATGAGTGCACAGACTCAGCGGTTTAACTGACCGTGCAATTTTTGTTTTCAGACTTTTATATATTTCACAATGTTGTTCTTCGTTTTCATTATTTTCCATCAGCTGACCTACAGGAAATGCAAATGTGTAGAAAAAACAAACAAACAAAAAACAACAAAAAAACACTCCTTTCTTTCTTGTGGAATGAAATATTCTTTCAGAAAGCACATATTCCAGACCTCCCACCCGCTCCACAGGTTTAGCTTCATTTATTTTCAGAAATTGTCCTCACATTAATTCTGATAATCAAAGACACTGAAAATGAAGAGGAGGATAACAGGCAGCATAATTCAAAAGGTGAACATATATTTTTTTTCTTTTTCATTTTGAGAAAGTAATACGTAACTAAAGAGGTAAGAATAAGAAAATGTGAAACCTGGCATTTCTTCTCAAACAGGCTTAAATTAGTTAAATCTACTGCTATTACTATTGACTTGCTAGTTGCCTGGGTAGAGCTGCAAAACTAGATTTTACTGTGAGCATTTCTTTCTTCACTTTACTGTAAGTACCCCTGCCAGAGAAAAGTGAGCTTAAAGCTAAATTTCATTTCTTGGTCTAGGAGATATACCTGATCCATTTTTTTTCCTGAGAAACCTGAAGCTGTGGAGTATCAGCATTTTACATCACTTAATATGAACCCTCCAAAAAAAATGTGCCTCGGTATGCAGACATGAGAGGTGAATAAGTAGTGTGTCATAGGTGTTTCAGCTACTTTAACTACACGTTAACAATTAGGTATTACTCATGTCAGAAGGGAGAGAATGCTTCTACCTTGGCTTCAACATGTCTGTTGGTGGAGGTGCTTACATGTGATTTGATTAAATGTGAAAGTGGATCTTATCTGGGGCATCCACCTGGGCAGAGCCTGTGGCCCTGGGGCAAGGCCAAGGATTTGTGAGGCAGCCAGCTTCACTTTGGGATTACCTGCACTTATACATACAGTAGTCTTTTGTGTTAATGCTGCAAGGAAAAAAAAAAGAATGTAATGTTTCATGCTTACGGAGAGAATAAATCTCTATCAGAATGATGCTTCAGGCAAGGACAACGCAGTCCAGAAAGAAAGATTCAAATGTGTAAAATCTCAAAACCTGCATGTGTGAATCTAGTAATGACTTATGCACTATTGTTTTGTCCTTGTAAATGCTGTGGACACTGAAGAAGGGGACAGAAGCAACTCCACATGTTAGGAGGTTATCAAATGGCTCGTTCAAAAACTGGGAAAAGCATGCAGTTATTTCTACTGTTCCAACCACAAGTAGTCTCTGTAAATCAATGTCACTTTTCCATGACAAATGACCACAAAAAGGATGTAAACTAAGCGTTCTCTAGAACATAACTTGAAGCATTTCACGCAGTGATCACCCCAGTGACATTCCCTGCCTGAAGCAGTTGCAGCATTCCATGTCTACAGCCTCAAAGCCATCACAGTATGATCTCATCTGGGGCAGACAGGAGCAAGGGACATTCTCAGTTGAGACTACACAGTCTGATTCAGAAACCTGGGTCAAAGCTCTACTCTTCAGGGCGGTGCTCATTCTTTTAAGTGTCAGATGAACATTAAAAGGTTGAGCAAAATCATGGGAGCCCACAAGTATACTATTAGACAAGACATGAGCACTTTCTGGGCTGGAGAAAATTATTAATGTGCAGTCCCAACAGTACAGTTGGCTGCCCCTCAGACAAATGCTCAAAGGGGAGCATGCTTAGTCCTAATGTCTGGTGTGCATCAGGAAACTGCATATAAATTTGTTTTTCTTTCAGTGATGCACTGTTTGACTTTTGAGTGTTAAGACATTCTTATTTTCAGAAGATAAGAGGAGGATTCATTTCAGTTTAAGATAAAAGCTTCTCTCATCAATGGTTGAAGTTGTGCAGCAAAAGGTGGGAAAATAAATTAAAAAAATTAATGCAAAAAAAAAAAAAAGTAACAAATGCAGTTGCTACTAGGTGAATCTCAAAAACAAAATGGCTTCATAGTGTGTTTTTCTTCCAATAGTATTGATTCTGTGGTACAAATGTTTCTGTCTTTCGTGCTACTCTCTCCAGTTATGTACTGAAAAGAATGCTGGTGTTTTTGATGGCCTGACTCTGTCCTATTTGCTTTGTTTTTTTTACTGACCCTGTGCACCTATTCTGCAGCTTTTGATTCTTTTTTTTTATTCTTTCCCACAAACATTCTTGCTGACTACCCTCCTTGGAAGCATTTGTGGGAACTTTCACTGTGCAGACAGTGAAACATGGGGAATCCACAAGTTGTTCCCAACAACCCATGAGAAGTAGTAAAAATAAATAAATAGATTAAATGGAATCAAGCTTGCGGTTGTCAAGGTTAAATGCTGTTTGAGATCAATGCTTTCATTTAAAAAAAGGCATCTGCAGTACAGACCCTTGCTCCAGCCTTAGATTTGATTTGCCCTCCAACAAGTGATAAGTGAAGAACTGATTTCATACCCTCCATTACACATAAACTCTCCCTTCATCACAGAAGTGAACAATCTTTGCACATATGAGTGACAAAAAGGGCTCAGAGCTACTTGTGAACATAGTTGGCGCAGTCATTTTTTTCCCCTGTATTTGGTAATTGTGGCAAATAGTCTCATTAATTATCTTCAATTAAAAAACTAATGACCAAAAATGGAAAGATTAATCAGCACCAAATTGACGTATGTTAAGAATTTAATCACAAGAAGGATTAAATAAAAAGAAGATGGTTGTACATTGCTTAGGCAAAGACAAAATGTTTGCTACATTCTGAAACCTGATTAAAATTTAGCAGTTGAACACAGAGTCATTATTGAGCAGGCAAGAAAAATAGAAAATATAGTGTGAGGATGAAACAACGTGGGGAAGGATTGGGGGTAGTAGCAACAGAGGGATTTAGTGTTATGTATGAAAGTATTGCTTGGTATACTGGGCACAGTAGGGTCAGGAAGGATTAAGTTAAAGAAAATTTAATGAGGATTATGTCTGCAGGCACAAAGAAGTACCTGCTGATCACAACAATAGGAAGATAGTCTTGTGAGAGTAGATGAGTTGGGTTACATCTCTGGGCAAAGAGATTTATCAGTAGAAATACTAATACTTGAATGAAACAGAAACTGGAAGCAGGTATTAACTACTTCAGCTACCACTGATCAATTGACTACTAATGCAGAGAACATCATGCCCCATTTTACACACTCCCTGATAACAATGAATTAGGTCTCACTGGGCATTCTTGCTTTCTGGTCACTATGATCCAATTTACTGGAAATGAAGTAACAAAAACTCAGGCCTAGAAGAACAGCTAAGTATATTTTTATAGTTGATATATAATGATTTGTCTTCTTCCCACAGAAGAACAGTGCCATGTTTATACCTTCCATCCATGAGGTTTGGACTTTATGTGAATAATTTCATTCCACAAGAACAGGGGCACAAGACACAGGTCCAAATCACTAACCTATTTGCCCACTGTAACACTGTAATACAATGAAAAGCATAGCAATGACAGTACAGTAGCAAAGTCTTAGGTTCTAGTAAGGAAGAACATGCCCAAGTGCAGTATCTGTAAATACAGAAACAAAGAATCTGCTTACCTATAGAAGGCCTCAGGGAGCTGCAGAAAGATACCCTTGCCAACCCTTACATAAGATCTGGGGAGGGGTGGAGCCAGGATCCATTCCCTTTTGGTCACTCAGGTGCACTGCATGCATTTGAGCTCTCCTGGGTTAGCACTGCCTTCCCACCAGGTGCTCCATCACTGGCTCACGCTGTGATTTAGCATTTCTGCTAAACCCATCTTTCTCTAGAAGCTGAATTTTGGCTATTCTAGGTCTCCAAAATTTTGAGAATTGCCTGCCACCTCTGTTTCATTTGTTGTCATTTCATTTGGTGAAATAATGCAATGAAATGTTTTAAGCATCTCTGGTGATAAAAAGCATACAATGTGTTTGAATGACATGTAAAAGTTCCTTGGTGCATCTAGAAGTTTCTTCATGTTCAATTTTTTTCAGAATTTCTTTAACTTTCTTTATTTCATGGCCTGTTCTGCTGATTTTCTTTAGCATAGTTCTGATACCAACAGAAAAACCTATCTATTGGAAACGTGAAGTAAACCATTAGTCTTCTGCACTCACGTTTAGGCCACATGTTTTGAATTACTGTTTGATAGAGATCATTAGAAAATGATTACAGTTGTCCTCTAAATGATGTTCACTTTTTCCACCTGTTCAGCCCTTGTAGTGTTTCTCTCTTTTTTCAAACTTATCCATTTTGTCATGTTTCTTTCAGAAAAAGTCTCACAAGAAGTAGATAAAATCAAGATCTGATGTGAAAAACTTTCTATTACTTCATCTACAGTAAGCATAACAAGAAACAGAAGAGATCTGGGAGATCATGATTAATCATAACTTTTTATGTGATGCTAAAAACTAAGATGGGCTTTTCTAAAAAGTTGACTTACATACAAAAAATATAAATATTTTGCCTTGCATAAAACAAGTTCACACAGAGAATCATGCTGCTTCTTGCTGTGATGCCTTCAGCTGGTAGGTGTGATATTGTGTTATTTATTTATTTATTTAGCATTTTATTGTGCAAATTGCCGTGGACCCTTTGTATTCATGCCCTTCCCTCAGCCAATCAGCACATGCTAAAGACAGAGACAGCTGAGAATATGGCAGCTTCTGTTCTGGTCACTTCAGATGATTGATCTCAAAGGAATTCAATTAAGAAGAATGGCATGTAGAATTAATTATTGGTAACACTGCATAATGCTGGACATAATATGCATGCAATAAAGGAACTAAGCATATGGTAAAGTAATAATTAAGCTTATAAATCAATTAATTGCTAATCTCCTGTGTAATTACTTTTGTTTGTTTCCCACTAAGATATCTTAATTAGATTGTTTAAAAGTGATAATGAAATCAAAGCCAGTTTTTGCAGTCATAACATTGGTTACGTTGTGGTGCAGATCACAGTTAATATTGAACATGACAGCGGTTACTGAAGGTCACTCTTCCTGCCACAAGCAGCGCCTACCAAAAGTGTAAACAGATTGTTGTCCTTCACCTCTTCTGTGGACAGGCTATAAAAGCTCAGGATTGAAAAGTCTTACTGAAGGTCAAAAGAAACTGAAAATCATCCCATCTGAGGTTCATGTTCAATTCACCATTTTTGAGTCTGAGGACCTAACTATCAGCGTACTTCATTTTAAACGTACGGTCCTTCCATTGCACTTATCAGGCCAGGGAAACACTGTGAAATTTCTGTCTAGGATGTTCTGAAATGTTAGAATAAACTTCTCCTTGGTTGTACAAATTTCTGTTGAGCAGGAGGTACGTAATTCAAAGAGGCAGTCATACATCCTGCCTGAAGAATACGAGGAATCAGAGACCAAGGCTAGTTGCTAAAAATTATCTATAAAGATATCTGTGCATTTGCCATATGCTAAATAAAGTGAAATTCGGAATCTGATCATAGAACCACTGTGCTACAAATGTGGCAACACATTTTTTTATTTATTTAGAGTAAGATGTGTTAACATCCAGCATGACAAAATTTGTACAAAGTTCACAATTTAAAAATGAAGTCTCACAGCAACTTGTGATTCCACACATTTATAGCAAAATTAAAATGTCAACAAATCCATGCCGTGTAGTACAAAAATAAATCAAACTTCAGTTCCACAGAGAGCACAATAAATAGTTTATACAAAATTCTGTCTTAATAAATGATTACTTAAATTAACTTAGAAATGAATATGAACAATAAGTTATAATAAATAAACTCTGATGACTCACAATAATTTCATATGAAAGGTCAGCATTCTAATATGTGACACTTTTGTGATCCCTATATAATAGTCACAGATAACTTTTGATTTGATATTATGTACCAACATTAGATGAGCAGCAGATTTGTGCTTAAAATCCCTTTCCATTGTACATAGGTGATAACAATAAGAATCCAAAACTGATACTATCTATTACTCTACTGAAAGCATTACTATACTGGCAAAGAAGCTGCAGACACAATGCAGTGGAAAAATGCATATGCCATTATGAACAATGAAAGCCCTAAAAGGAGGCTAGGGCAAAAGTACAATATATATGGCAGAAGGTGAACAACAAGCACCTTGCTTCAGCTCTCAAAAAGGCAATTCTGAGCATGGCAGCTACAACTAATAGCACAACAGAAAAAGGGCACTGTACAGATAAGATACCGCAGAGCCCCAAAGTAATTACATAATCTTTTCCCAGCTAGTTATTAAAGTCCTCGTGGAAAACTGTAAGCTTTTGTACAGTGAATAGTATAAAGTGCCGCTGGGATATACATATATTTATACATATATATATATACCGAGGTTGAGTATTGTATCAGAATATTTGTTGTGAGATCCCTGTAGTCTCCCTTAGCAATATTACTGGATTGGCCATAATGGCTTCCACTATAATTTGTTCTAGTTTAGTGTCACAAGGCTAATGACACAAGAAATTGCACACCTCCGTATGGATATATAGGGCAAGGTAAGTGCAAATAGTCAACTGGCACATTGTGGGGACAATGACCCTGTAAGTCCTGTTCTGCTAAAAATATTTTATTTTTTACAAAATCCATCTTTTTCATAACAAAATTTTAAAGTACTTTTGTACTTTCTGCATAACATCAAGACATGGAAGGAAAAAGATATGCTATCAAATTTAAATAAATTCAACATCCGTAAAACACAACACATCACCAAATTTACTACTTAAAAAAAGAAAAATGTAGTAATAAAAAGTGGTCTTATGCATACATATAGTGCAGTCATTTTGAAGAAAACAATCAAATCTTGAAGATACAAATAAGTTTTACCTTAAAATGATCCAGTTTAAAGCAAAAAAAAGTGCTGAAGTATATTTAGTTACATTAAAAATTTGATTGCATTCATTTTTGCAATAGGTAATAGTAGAACGAATACAAAGCGTATGTGGATGCTGCAGTAACGATTGTTCTCCAACTAAAAGCAAAACATAAATGTTGAAATATTAAAAATGGGATCAAATGCTTGGCCAAACGAAAGGAAAAATCTTTACCGAACTGCATTCCCACTACGGAGAGCAGCAAATGCGGTTCAGTAATGCTAACAGAAGCAGATCATTTGTGTTTATCCCAAAACTAAAGATGTGAAAAGGCAATATTAATTTTAAAATATTGTCCTCCACCTTGAATTGGAAATACAGAATTTCTGAAAGATGAACTACATTGCTATAACAGATAATTCAGAGGGGCACTAGCAGTCCAGCAGAGGTAAGAGTATGTTGGCTCCAAAGTTTATTTGAAAATAAAAGCTGAAATCTTCACGTTGTCCACCTCTGATATAGTTCTTTTCATAATGGAAGTTCTCATATTCATACCATGTAATGCTTAGAAGTTAATTAAAAAGTGCTGTTTAAGCTGCTTTGAATCTTCTGTCAAGTTTCCATGGCTTGATGTTGTCTTACAATAAATTACCCATTTTGTATCTTACATCTAATCCATGCCATTTTCTTGGAATTCAAAAAACCTCATTTTATTGCCCCCACCACACACCATCCTCCAAAAACAAAAGTCACATAATATTTTCAAGCATTGTTCAAAAATAAAGCATTTTTGCAACCAATTCTTGCTATGAAACAATATGCACACAAAATGTATTTCTTAAATCCCATAAAATCCTCCAACATGAGGCAAAATGATAGTGTTTAAAAAGTGGCTGCAGACCGCAACATCGTCATTCAAAGCTGTTTGTTTTTTTTTTTCTTTTTGTCCATTTCAGTTCAAAATACTAAAACATTTAATCACTAAAGCATTAAAAAGAATTTACACTCTATTTATTTTGATCAGCTTACCTCTTCAGAAATATATATACCCCAAAAATGTGCATACATTAGCAGCTATAAACATTACATGGCATATCACACTATGTCAGCTTATATGAAAACGTACAAAATGTGAATGTATTCAAAAAACTATTCTGCAGTTACTATCTTTAAAGCAAGACATAAAATCATTATGAAGTCTTGTAAGCATAACACTGTTTCAAACAGAAATAAATATATAACACTTTCTGGTAAATTACAGCAGCAAAAAACAAGAGGCATCCTTTTTTTAAGCAAGACTTTCACCACTATAGCAGCTGTTCAGACCTGAATTCCTCTCACAGCCTGCTTTATATTTTCCAGTAGGGCTTTATTTTCTGGACTCTGATAACGATCTTGATTTGTATACATGTCCGTCAAAGTGGTCACGTAAGCATCAAAATTTTGTTCATTGATTGGTTCCTACGAGATATTAAATAGTAGTTCATATACAACTTTTATTTTCTTAATTGTATATTCATTTAAGCATAACATATTATCAAGGCATAACTGCCACCATTTTTTTTTATAATATTTAAAATGCCTATTTAGTTCTTACTTAATTTTTTTACAGGATACACCGGAACGGGCCCTCCACGTCTTTGTTAGCAGTTAAATGTATCTTTATGGTTTCAGTGCTGTTACCACAAATATCCAACCGGTTGATGAAACGTAAACATAAAAAAGACATCTACTGTATGAAGTGAACTGAAGATCGCCAAATTCCTTAACTTGTGCTCTCAATCACTTACCATATGTGGTAGCTGGATATTAGCTAGACTATGAATTAAAGACTGGCTTAAATTGGCCAATTCATGAAGAAGAGACTCATTTTGCTGTTCAATTACTTTATTCTCCTCTTCTATCGTCTTCAGGTTGCTCTCCATTGTGGTAATCTAAAATGGACAAATTTGTGTACAATGTAATATAAGGCAAGCTGTTATAAAGCATGTGCTCTTCAAAGGGAGCAATAACAGAAACACCAGAGAAAGGAGAAAAATATCTGCTATTGAAACTAAAAAAGGTTTTGCCTGAGCCTGAAATTCTTATCATTGTTAAAGCCATCTTTTTACAACTGCAAGTTAATGGCTTGTTTTTTTAATATTGGCAATAATGAATGAAGTTGGATTTAGTTTTACTGTTTCTGAGATTATCTTTTTACATTTAAGGCATTAAGAAGAACATTAGTTCTGCAAATTCACCCACGTGGTTTAACAGTTCCACTCCTAGAAGCCTAGCTGTCAGTGGTACATCTCTAATATTTTTTTGCAATACATATATAGCTGGTTAAGCATGCACAGCTCCTTGTTGTCAGTGTTGTCTGTTTTTTTTTTTGTAATTATAATTTTCTTCCTATGCAAATTCATATGTCTGCTTTTGAAAGCTGAACAGTTTATGGTAGTGCAACCAAGTGTGCTGCTGGTGTCCCCAGGTGACCAGACACAAGGTAGTTCCAGCCTTATGTTGGGCTCAGGCTAAGAATCACTACAGAGGCAACTTACCCAAGCTCATGCAGAGCACAGTATTAACAAAGTTTTAAGGATTACAGATGAGCACTAGCTCATCAAGAGCACACTCAGAGCTCAGTTGTACCTATTTACACTTTGTAGACCTGTCCTAACTTTCCACACTAAATGACAACTGTTAACAGCTATTACAAACTGTGCAGTGTGTGTTTGTCTATGTAGGTTAAAACAGAGAGTGGATAAAGAAGTCAGGTGCTTGTTAGGGTCAGCCATGCTCCAATATTTACTCTAAAAACTAATTTTATGTTAGAGACCAGTATGAAGAGCCTGATGTCAATGAAAGCTCAGCTACGTATGGCATGGTGCTGCTGTCCCACAATAATTTAAATAGCTAGAAAATCTATTGAAAATTATAATTGAGTGTTGCCACCTAAATAGATTTTTTTTTTTTTTTCCCTTGGGCTGTGTCATGTGAGATGCTGACTATTTGAAAATTAATTACTTGCAGATTTTTCTTTCCCTATCTTACGTTTATGTATTTCTACTCCTCTCATATTTCTGGAAACGCATGTTAAAATCAACAAATTTACTAGAAGATCTTAAATTAAAAATGTTTTCTTCCAAGTCTTATGCAAAAATGCAGTTAGTATAGGGAAGTGTTATTAGTGTCCCAAATGAGATAAAGCCTATGAAACATTCTATGTGGAAGATTAGTTCTTGTTGTAGGAAAAACTTTCACTGGCACTTAAAATCATACAGGATTCAAGACCATAAGAGAAATGACTTTTGCTAGTCATTCACAAAATTAACACTATTTTCTCACTGTGTTTACTTCTGTTAAGTTTTATTGATATCTAGGTGATTTTCTAAAGGTTTATCAGTAAACATGTTGCCATGATTAATGTAATTTTACTGTTGTAATAAGAGGGAACAGTTGACTTAGATACGATCTTAATAGATTGACAGTGACTGTGAAGTAACTGTTGGAATTGTAGGTTCCTTGTCTTCAGAAGAGTGTCGTAATTCAAAACTGAAGACTCATATAAGCAAAAGATAAGAAAAGGCAGCTTAGAACCTTCCAGTTTCAGAACTCACTAACAAATTCTGCCAATGTTGTAGTTATAGATTTCCTGTCACTGAGTAGTATTCTTGCTTTACATTCTTGCATTTTGTCATCATTTCCCTACAGTTATACTAAATCTCACCAGAAAAATGTAAAACATCTGTAAAACCCTATAAAGATCAAATAATGACAGAGAACCCTGAATAAAACTGAAATGAGGTTTCAATATCAATTCTGCTATCATTTGGAAGTCAAACAAAAACACTCCAAAAGACCACATCCTTTCTCTGTTTTTGAGTATACAAGAGGAGGAGCACAATGGACATAACACTTCTCCACAAGCAGCAGGTAAAGAACAATCACCTCTACTTCCATTAGGATCAGTCGGCATTTAATGATTACCTTCATGGAACTAAAGGTTGAAAAATACTGGGAACTGCAGTAAAGCTCACTGTTTCCGTCTGTACTCAAATAAAACAGCACCAGAAGCTATGGTGGGCCATGGAAAATTGTCAGGGAAGGAATTCAGTTTATTTCCTTCCTTTGACTTTTCCATCCAGCATTAGGACTGGTGAGAAATGAGAATAAAATGAGGTTTTAACATTAGTTTTCCCATGTTTTCAACAGATTTATAGGGAACCTAAAAGGAATTAAGCTGGATCTGTGAAACACTCCTGCTGCCAAGAGCTGCTCTATGTGATGAAGTGTAATAGGTACTCTTTTCCATTATCTAAATTTCCTTTGTAAAGCAAACCTGAAAAAAGCCACATTGTTCATTTGGGTTCCTTCACCTTGTGACTTCTATTAATGACTATGATCTAACCTAATAATTTAACTACTATTAGAAATGTATACATAGCTTTATCAAGGGGAAATAAAAAGCTGACGGGTCATGCTTTTGTCATTGTTTTTGAAAGTATAATTAGCTAGGGCTCTTTTTTTTAATAGTGGTAATTGATGTGGAAATTGCATTCTGAATATTGTTTTCTGATTTTATAAATGGCTCACATATTAGTATGTGAGGAATACAAAAGACTACAATATATCTCCCATATTTCTTTTAACCAGTCACACAGAAAAAGCAGCTGAATTTAGGGCTTCATAAAACTGTTACCTGAGTTCTGAGTTTAATCATGTCAGCTTCCATCTGGGAGTTGGATTCATTTAGTTCTTTGATTTCTTCATCTAACTGTTTAATTTCTTCATCATTTTCTATACCTATACCATATAAAAACAAAAGATGTATTAAAATACCACAGCTTTAAATCAGAGTTCAGCAAATTAATTACTTCCACATTTAATTTACTTCAAGTATTAGAGAAAAAAATACAGAAGAAGGAAATGCTCTTCAAACTTGTGTTTTGAAGTTAAAAAGTTAAATGTATTTTCCATAGCTTTCAAATCAGCAATAATTTTCCAGCATGTGTTAGGAAAATGCCTAGAGAATCAGTAAGTCACAACTTTCTTTTTACACATACTGATTTTAACACCGCATTAAAAGAAAGTCATCTGTAACAACAAATTCTGCTCCACAGTCTCATGTAACTTATTTGAAGGACTATGTTAATTTATAGGTCTTCTGAAGGAAAATATCTTAACATGATAATTTTTTCATAGCACAATGCTGACAAAATTATTTCCCAACATAGTAAAATTTTGTTGATGCATTAGGATATATTGCGAATTCTGCTGTTGCTTTTAATATTTGCGTGGTTCAGAAGTGTTATATAATGATATTCAGGGCAATTTGCAAAATGGAAATGATGTCTTAGTTTTTATGGCTTAAATACTGTAAGAACTAGCACCTATATCTTTAAGGATTCAGAGATGAATGAACTCTGTAGGTTTTACTTATTCATTTAATTATCATAGCAAAGCATATAACAGTCCTAGGAAGAAGTATAGCTGATTTTGCTGAAGTAAAAGTTCTAAGTCCTAAAGCTAGAGAGTTTGTGTTCCCATTGGCTTGCTCTTACATATCTTTTCCCACTATGCCTCATGGCAACAAGAAGGATGCCGTGTGTGTCTGAAAGCATCACAAATGTCTGTATCCCATTCCTGAAGCCACTCTTCCTGGATATGGCAGGTTGTAGAGGAAATTATGCCCAGATCTTTAACTCCCTGAATACTAGCAACTGAACCAACATGTTCTCCAGCTATGCTGGCAATGTGTGTTGCAATGGCTCTTCAGAAAGCTTTTTCTATAAATGCTTCTTGGCTCTGAAACACATTTTATGCCAGCATTTAAGAAGGCAGCATATTAGGCATGGACAGTCACAGATTAAGTGACTACTTCAAATTCTCCAAGAAAAATTAGGTCTTAGATACCTCCCAGAGAAGACGCTTATGCACTACTTATTTCATCTGAAGCCCCTACAGTTTACTTTATTTGTACTTCAGGTACTAGGGTAGTGTCTTCACTTTCATCCAAGGTACTTGCAGCATCTTTCCTGCAACTCAAGTCTCCCAAGAAAGACTGCAGATCATTGGAGATGAAATGGCACAAGAGACAGAACCACAACACCAAATGAATTCAAGGGACCTCATAAGGACTTGACACCTTGGCAATAAATTCTTTTCCTCCTTTAAATCCTGCAACAAAGTAAGGTCACCTATCTAACTTGGTGAATGAGATATGAATCAGAGAACCAGAAAATTGCAATGCTATACCCCACTTTGAAGTATTTTAGAGTTATTTGAGTGTAACAGGCCAGTCTGACTCACTCTACTGTTGGCTCAGATTTCCACAGCATAAAGCCCACTTTAAATTCTCTTGACCTTGAATTCATAGTTTATATGAAGGTTTCCATGCACAGAAAAAAGAGCTCACAGTGACAACTTAAGCTACCAATGAAATATTGTACTAAAATGTAATGATTAAAAATTTACCATTACTGGCTCGCTGCTTTATTGTTAGCATTTGTTCTCCAGACAGCTTTGCTTTCTTCATTGCTGAAGTAGCTCTGGGACATCCTGATAAACTGTGAACATTAAAAAGATTATTAATTTTGATAGATCTTTGAAAATAAATCTTTAATCGAAAGCTGTGACAGAAAACAGTATTAGAGATGAAGTTCGTGGTCACTGCCTGATACTGAAGGAGTGAGTTAGTCAAAAAAGAAAAAAAGAAATTAAGACTTACCAGTAGTTATTTCATGATTTTGTTCTTCCATACAAACTCTTTTTTGTGTAAACACTAACATAAAAGTCAGATATATCTTGAACAGGTAAGAACCAAGGAACAACAGTCTAATTTTCTAATGATCTTCTTTAAAATTTATATCTTAAAAGTAGTTACTTTGTAAATACACCTGCACTTCAAATTTACATGACTCCTCTTTGAGCTGCCACCCACTTTAATTAATGTGCCTAGACATTAATTCATTAATTGATGTGTATCTCAACAATTAACCCTTACAGGCTATGCTTTTCTTAGTGAATATAGTGTACTGAGCTGAGTAAATTGCTATTTTTTAATTGCTTAAAAAAAACAACTACAGTATTTCTGTGTTAGTTTTCTGTTGAAGCATAAGAAAAGTTTCAGTTTTGGGCACCTCAGTACAGGAAGGACACTGAGGTCCTGGAGCAGGTCCAAAGAAGAGCAACAAGGTTTGTGAAGGGCTTGGAGAATATGCCCTTTGAGGAGAGTCTGAGAGAATTGGGGTTGTTTAGTCTGGGGAAAAAGAAGCTGAGGGGAGACCTTATTGCTCTCTTCCAATGTCTTTAAGGTGCTTACAGCAAAAGTGGGGTTAGTCTCTTCTCACTGGTGACAGGACAAGGGCAAATGGCCTCAAGTTGTTTCAGGGTAAGTTCAGGTTGGACACCAGTTATTGCTTGTCTCTGATGTTGTCAAAACATTTAACTTTTAATTACATCACACAAAATAGCCTGATGTCAAATGCAATCTCAGCAGATTTGTTGTAAAAATAAAAATAGATATGGGAAATGCTCACTATTTTTATGTAATTTTATACATCAAACAGTCTGCTCTTTAAAAGTCACATCCTTAGTGCAAATCACACGTAAGTTTAAATACATATCCAGTCTGATTGGAACTTTTGAAACTTACTAAACAAGTCCATATTCCTACTCATAAACACTAGGACTAAAAAATGTTACACACATGGCACTACCTCCTGATAATATCACTGCAATATGGAACAAGTTTCTGAGAAAGATATCTTTGAGCGAAAGCATTTACTTAGGTACAGACACAACTTCCCACTAAAAAAAATTAAGTACAATATGGAATTATTTAGAATTTTTATCTAAAAAGCCTAGTCTACTATTATCAAGTGAAGCCATTTAGAAAAGGCAATTTTCCCAGAAAAATGTTTAAAAATTAAATTTATTTTCTCAGAAGAAAAATCAAGGTTCAACATCCAGACTTGCTACTGAGAAGATAGATAATAAAACAACCCTGTCTGTATCAAGAAAGAGCATGACCTAGTATCTTTTCACTACTGTCTAAGTAGTAGGATGACACAGTATTCCAAGCTCTGCTCCAGACTCAAGGCACAAAAAAAAAACTCCTCTTAAAGTGACAATGGGAGTCCTGAGGAAGATTAAGGAGGAATTTGTGTATTTTGGGAAAAAAACATTGGTGTGGGGAAAGGAATTAAAGATAACAACAGTATATGCACTGCAACAATTATGGCAGTTTGCTCTTATCTTGATCCTCAGCCTTTTTCTCTCCAATAGCTTTAATAGCTGACCAACCAGGGAACTCCTCAAAATGAAATTCTCTCTCAAAATAGCACATAGGTATAGCTATTCCAGCCCTATGCAGAACTGGATGCTAGAATTGCAACTACCTGAAACCACAAAATAACAAAATAAAGAGTAATCACAAGCAGCAGAAATTGACATTGTGTGCCTACATAAAAGGTTTTGTTCCTCATTATTCATCTAATATCACAGATGGAGGAGAGGTTTGACTAAAAGGGCTTATTTCAGTGATAGTGCCCAAAACACTGACTACAGCCAAGTTTCCTCTTTTGACTTCTCTGCCCCTCATGCACAGAGTTTTAACACATGCATCACTGTACTGCTATGATTACCTTTAGGTTGCTATGTTCTTGATTTTAGAAGAAGTCATCAATGAGCAGAATCTCCTGGCTTTTCCTGCAGCTTCTACTAGTTTATGAGAGCATTCTATACTCCCAAAGATACCAAACTCAACACACAGGAAGATGCTGAAGTCAGACCATGCCATCAACCTCTTCTGCAGGTCTTTACTGGCAAGCCTGTCTCCCCATTAGTTGCATACTGCATTGTAACTCAATTAGTTCAGGCACTTATAATTTGGATGAAGCAGCGAAAGTTAATAGTCTTAATTAGCAGACTGAGTTCTACTAAAGCATATTTAACTTGGCTACATTCTTCAGAAATGCACAAGACAAAGATATCAATATGCATCCTATTTGCCAAGCTCTACTGTTAATTAAGGTATCCATAAATACTTTAAATCATTAAAAAATAAATTAGAACTCTGATGATAAGTTTCCACTCTGCAAGGACATCCTAACACTTCCTTTCTATCTTCCAGTACCTGAAGGAGGCCTACAGGAAAGCTGCAGAGGGACTTCTTCTTATAAGGACAGGTAGTGACAGGATAAGGGCAAAGGAAGTGGGTAGATATAGACTAGGTATCAGGAAGAAGAAATTCTTTACTGTGAGAGTGGTGAGACACTGGAACAGGTTGCCCAGAGAGGTTATGGATGTCCCCTCCCTGAAAGCATTCAAGGCCAGGCTGTATGAGACTTTGAGCAACCTGGCCTAGAGGGAGGTCTCCCTGCCTATAGCAGGGGGTTGGAATGAAATGATCTTAAAGGACCCTTCCAACACAAACCATTCTATGATTCTATGATTCTTGACTGCACTTACATGTAGAGATAATTACTTGGGTTTTTTTTCTAATTTGAGAATAACCAAATGAGGACAGGACATATGAAAGGCAAGATAAGAAAAAGGAGTAAGTCAGTATTACACCAGAAGTGGACTGCTGTACAACAAATGAATATCACAGATGTGTACAATTAACAATTAGCTTCAACTGAGATCCTAGTGAAACTGAGGGTAACTACAGATTCCTAAAAATTGAAGACATAATACCAGTGGTGGGAAGAAAAACAACACAGGTATAATTCTTCTTTATCTCAAATAGCTTTAGATTTTACTTGTACACAAGTAAATTCCATTTCAGTTCTTTAAGAATGTACTGGTTTTACAGCTAATTTTCTTCATAGTAGCTAGTCCATATGATACTATGTCTTGGATGTGTAACAAAAAACACATTAGTGGTGATAACATACTGATGTTTTAATTGTTGTTGAGCAGTTCTTTCACAGAGCCAAGCACTTTTCTGCTTTTCATACCACCCTGCTTGTGAGAAGCTAGTGGTGTGCAAGTGGCTGCAAGGGAACAGAAGTGGGACAGCTGACCCAAAGTGGCCAACGTTATACTCCATATCATATGACATCACGCGCAGCAATGAAATTGGGGAGAAGAAAGAGGTGTGTTCTGGCATTATGGCATTGTCTTCCAAAGTAATCATTATGCATGATGAGCTCTGCTTTCCTGGAAAGGGCAGAATATCTGCCTGCTGGTGGAAAGTAGTGAATTAATTCCTTGCTTTGTTATGTTTTGCTGGTGCATGCAGCTTTTGATTTACCTAGTAAATTTGCTTTACCTCAACCCATAAGTTTTTTCAAATTTCTCTGCCCTTTCAGATCTTTTCCTCATCCTATTGTGGAGGACATAGCTCTCTATTGGCTCTAAATCTTGACAAAGATTTAAGGGAAATAAGTCACATATATATTGAAGAAAAACAAAAACAAAAACAATCTAACTAGTAATTTTGATAAGGACACTATCAATTTTATAGCCTCTACAGCTGATTCCTTTGTCACAGATTTTCTGCTACAAGTCAAATTAGTGTGCATTCCTGCTTTGGTTTGTTTATCATATTTTAAACAAACCTTCCACTCACTTGTACACAAATAGAGAAATCTAGAGCTTGTTCATTCCAGCAAAGAACTCATAAAATTAATCACAATTATCTCACTTGCCCTTGCCATTATTCTCATACACATGAAAAATATTGCAAGATAAAATACAAGCACAGTTGAGCTTTTTTTTTTTTTTTTTTTTTCTTTCCTGTATTAAAAATGAATAAGGCTTTTTAACAACACTGCTGGGAGTATGCCTGTAATAAATACAGTCTACACACAACAAGGTATTGTTTATCTCCGCTTGAATGTGGATGCCACAGGGCATGAAGCTACAGCATTTCAGGTGGAGCTATGAGAAGTTCAATACTCAAGTCCTGGATACCTCTGAATTCCTGATTCAGCAGGAGCTGAGCAGCTGCCGCTGGTCATCAGCAACTTGTCTCCCTGAGATGCCATGCTTCTTGTCTCTCACTGAGTTTCTACTATCAGTTCTTTAATTTGAGAAAGAAAAGTGCAGTGTGGTATGTCATCCTTGAAAGTGAGCTACTGCAACGATTTACAGAAAACCTATGGAAAATGAATTAAAATGTTGGATTAAAGTGACCTGGGGTTACGTCCTGCAAACCTCCTATAAGACTCATGCTAAAATTTGAGCAAGCCTCAATTTTTCGCTGCTTGGCTGTGTACATCTGACACTGCAATAGATAGTTTATATTGGAAATTTGCTTTTGTTGGGAATGGGTGCTAGAGAGGTCCATGATTTGGATTTACTCATGTAGGTTTGGCACTGTCAATGCAGCAGACATTTCTATACACTATACACCTGTATTATTTGGGCTTCTTTTTTTTTTTTTTTTTTTTTTTCAGGAACACTTTACAAATGGAGGAGTGCAGAGGTAAAGTACAAGTAGCCCCCCAATCCACAGAATAAGCCCCGTCCATATGGAGCTATATTAGCATTTTGTCCCAACTTTAATGAAGAGTAGTGACTTACAGAAACCCAGGAGACTAAGATGTATGCAAAAAGACTATGTGCATAAATTAGGACAAAGTGCATATGATCACTGAGTTAAGAGTTGAATACAACATTAATAATGCATTTTCTTATTCTTGTTTAGAAGTCTAGTTACACTGCAACCAATTCCTAGTCTTATAATCACTAGATTTGAAAAATGAAGTTAAATTAGTCCCAAAATAAAAGGAAAATTACTGGGGGGAAAAAGTTTGAAGGAGATTTATCACTAGTACTTAGTGCACGTTTACAAAGAAGTCTGGTTTGAAACAGTGAAACATGGGCTAAAATGCTGAGCTGCATCAAGAATATAGTAGTGCTGTCTTAGAGGGTATAAGGAAGGAAGGCCGTCTGACTGGAGGGATCACTGACCAAGTGGAGTAATTGCCTGTATGACTGATTTTAGCTATCACTTGTTGTTTTTTGTTGGTGTGTTTTTTTGTCTCAGAAGACAGACATAGTCTGGTTACTCTTCAAGTTGAAGGAATTCTACTTGGCCTGTCAAGTGAAGAAAATGTTTTCCAAGCAGCGATTTGGGGATGTGGAAAAGTAGGAGACGTGGGTCAAAATAAAATGCAGCTTTTGTATTTGGTGTGTGAAGTGTTGAAGTTTACAAAGAAAGAAAGAACAGGAAGTAAAGGAACAAGAGTAAGAACAAAGTATTTCGAGGGCCAATTTTAGAAACATTTTAAGATCTTTATAGATTTACCACCACTATGGGATTTTTGTTTTGTTGCTTGTTTGTTTGTTTGAAAAGTTAAGGAAACAAAACTCTTTTCCTGTTTATTAAAAGTAGCATTATCTACAAAGTAAAGAAAGGAATATGTCCCAGGACATCTGTTAACTACAGACAGATCCAAAACAAGCCCCAGAGAAAATCGTTTTGAAATGCAGATAAATTCAGATCACAGTGAAAACTGCTGCTTCATTTTGTTAATGGAAGAAATCTTACTCTTCTGACTAAGCTCCAGAGCTGTTTGGTAATGTTTGAAGTTCAAGTTAAGAGATCAAACTCAATGATCAAAGTGACCCTTTCCTTGGTTTAATATTAAATCCATGAGCCACTCATTTTTTTCGATGTTGAAGAGTACCAGATGTAGAGGCTTCCTTATTCCCATGAGTAAATTCTCCTACACACCTTAAAGGATGAAATCCTCTGAACAACACCAGGAGAGATAAAAAGAACCCTCCATGGCTGAGCACTCGTTTTTATTTACATTCAAACATGATCGGTTTCTCCCCAGCTTCTTAGTGAACTGTGAAGTAATGGGAGTCCAGGAATGTTAGCTATGGAGAGCTTTTGCAAACAAGGTAGTGCTGTTTGCTTGGAGATTACCGGGTCTCATGTAGGAATCACCTCTTCCCCACCAGCCACACAACTCCAGCTGCCTTTGTTCTGTGTTGGAAGAAACCATCTCATAAGCTCCATTTCAGAATTCTTCACTCAGAAAGAATAATTTCCAATTAAAGTAGTGGTTTTTAAGCCTTATTCTCTGTTTAAGGCAGTTTTGGTGTACTTACAACTTACACCTAAATGCCAGTGTAAGAACTTTCAGTGAAGTTTTCAGTCATGAGGGAAAATAAGAAGACAAAAATCCTGATGTGTTAAGTGGCAGCTTCCAAGGCAAGCTGCTTTATAAAGCTGCTGAAGAAAGTAGCTCAGATTTAATTTTTGTCTAAATAAATATTTGCTTTGGTTTCAGAACTAAAAACACTGAGAACATCACCTGAGTGGCTAGAGAAAAAGTAAAGTCATTCTTATTAAAAATAAAATGTAAACTTCTTGATATCATTTTAATGATAATTGATCACTGTTTCAGAAAGACTTCCTGCAAATAAGTACTTTCTTTGTTTGGTGTGGGAGGGTTAATGTCATGCTAAAATCTGGTTGGTCAAGCAACACATAGACTGCCATATAGAGTGAATGGCCGTGATATACACAAGCTGAGAGGGCTTTAGATTAACTATGTTTACGTGTCAGAATAAAAGAATAGAATTAGAATCAGGTAAAAAACCAATAACATTTAAAAAATTAATTAAAAATCTGCAGAACTGCAAGCATTGCCAATCTGAGAGAAAGGGCTCTGAGAGTAGACTCAATTTGAAAGGAATCCCTCCGGGGCATGAATATGCAATAAGGAAAAAAAAGGATTAAGGAATCTCAGAATGCTGGAACTGTAAGAACAGTGCTAAAGTTGCCCTTCAGCTGTGCATACTTAGTCGTGTGACAAATCTACACAATATTTTGTTAACTGAAGTTGCTTAGTCAGCAGAGGCTCTGCAGAAGGGCTTCTCATACGTGACAATGCGCATTGACCTCTCAGCCCTGAGCAGAGAAAGGGTTTTTGCCTGTTGCCCAATGAAGAAATAACTGATAAAAATCTCTCATTACTCTCAGGCAAAGGAGGAAACATCAGAGCACATTACAGGTGTGAAGGTGGCCCTATACATTGTGGGGATGAAGAAAGCACTTAATAGAGCAACACTGATGAGATTTTCCTGGAGGAAGGGGCCAAACCCTGGTTATCAGCCTCTCTACTGTCCCATTACAGCACATAGCACATAACAACACATGTCCTGAAGACTGGTGGGTTTACTGGTAAGTCAAATAGCATTGTGAAGGTGAAGACTGAGACTTGTTTATGTGTAATAGGTAAGGTATATTTCTAGCAACATACCTTTGATTATTTTTGGGGGGTAGACAAAAAATTTCAAACAACTTGTTTAGTGACCAAGCCCAGCTAGAAGCACAGTTTCTCTATGAACTTCACTAGGCAGCACTGAGACAGCAGGACTTGAAGAGGAAAATTTGTCCCACCTGTTACTAAAAAGCCATGAAATGATCTCTGCTTTTTTATGGGCTATGTCTGTAATGAGGACAAACAGGCTTATAACCAGAGAGCTTCTGCTAAGTGCCTGAAATCAAGGAGATGTCACACTGCAAGCACACGTACAAATTACTGTCTACTGTCATTTGTCAGCTCTGCGCATCTAAGTGATTTTTCTTGCTTACAGTGTGCAGTCTGCTTTTTCTAATATGAATTTCATATTATTTTCTCCTTGACTTTCTCAAGGTAAATAAGCCTCTTAAGTCCTTCTAGATTAGCTCTCTGTTAGGGGTCTATCAGTTTAATAGACTGTGCATTTGATTAAAATGTTATTCCATCCTTCTTCCGGATTGTAATAAAAAGAGCTGGCAGAACTACCTGCAGTTTAAGAGCCTAACTCTTTCAAGGACCCGGCTCTGCTTTTAGTCACTTAGGACTTTTGTCAAATTTTAACTGATCTTACTGCAGTCTTTCCCAGTAGGTGTCTGCCCCAGCCTCATTTTTTATTTTTATTTTTTCCAAATGTCATTGGAAAAGATTATCTATTTCTCAGAATTTATCTGTATAGAACTGTTTTGTTTATATTGAGGAGGAAGGGGGAAAACAATAATCCAGTAAATACTTCTAATTAAAGTGAGACTTGACATTTCATGAGGTATTATTCTGAGTTTAGAGAGAAATTCTGAGTCCTCATGAAAATGAACATGAATTCAGTGGAGTGACAAACCTCTGACAGTCTGACACTGGGACATGAGCAGCATCTATGTGTTAGTATTTGGGTGCCAGGTTCTTGATTTATTTTGTCTGTATGCAAACTGGGAGCACTCTGGGCCTTTCTTTACCTTCAGCCCTGTTAAGGTCTGAATGGCACATATGAGAAGGGTGCTTGCCAGGAGTGCAGCTGGTGAGACCGGGTAATCTATTCTATCAGTTCCCAGGAGAAGCACATTGGAAGATTGATATCTAAACTACTCAACCAGACAGGGCCTGGACATAGCCTGAAGACTTGTCCATATTCCACAGCTGAAACAAACTAACATTCATCCAAACATGTCTGGGCACCATTATATTGGCTACCATTGTCCATGGCCACCAAAAAACAGCTTGTATAGAGTCAAAATAATTCTTACATACAGGTACAGATGTAAAAACATAAGATGCTATATCTTTGGCTCAGTAAAGGTTCCTAGTCTGCTCTACTGCTTGCTCTGAAATAGCATGGATTTGGCAACTGATGAATAGAAATCTGGATCAGACTATATTGTTTTTAATTTCACATTTTTCTTCTTTATATATATATTATTATTATTATATTTAATTGCCATGATCCTCTCCCTGACTTCTTAAAAATCTGCTGGCCTATTTACATGTCCCTCATCCCTCAGTAATGTCACCATAATGACACCTGTCGCTGTTCATTGTAATTACTGCCAAACATAGTGAGTTTAACCAATTCTTCTGTGCTTTTAACATTGTATGACTTTCTCCCACTGAAATGAAATATAGACCTAGAAGAAGTAAAAACTAGAAAGAAGCAAAATAATTCAATGGTGGAGAGTGAACAGGCAGCCAAAACCAAAAACAATAAAGCATTCAAAAGGCTGGACGTTAGGACATTAAGAAAACTTTGTTCTCTGAAAGTGCAGTTGTGCATTGGAATGGGCTGCCCAGGGAGGTGGTTGAGTCACTGTCCAGGGAGGTGTTCAATAACTGTTTTGATATTGCACTGAGGCACATGGTTTAGCAGGAAAATACTAGTGTACCTTTTGAAGACTCTACTTTGGATTAGCCCATAGTGAACTGTGTGTCAGATTACAATATCTGTATCTGATCTCATCTAACCTTACAGCATTTTTTCATTCCTTTGGTAAAGCTCCTGAGTTTTCATCTTTGCACTTATTTTCAAATCTGTGCCCTAGAAACCTCTCTCTCTATATACAATAACTGATTCAATATGTGGCATAATTTTCACAAGTCACTTTGCTGTTTCAGTTCCCAACTACTATAGCTATTTGGATAACATAATATTAATGTATATTTACAAAAGACAGAATATAAAATCTCAAATATCCTTAATAGGACACTATTGCATCTAGCTAATAAGTATGCTTAGAGAACTTTTCTGATTGGTGACAAATATTAGTCACTATGGAATAAAAGAAGAGCTCTGCCCTGGCACTGTAGTCATGCTCACACTCAGATTCCCACCTAAAGCTCCAAAAACACGCTTGCTTCTTCGTAATCTAATGCTTAAAACAGAGACAAAATTTATCCCCAGCAGACTAGCCACTAATCTCTTAAAAGCTATGCAAAATGTTATCTCTGAAGTTCTCTTATTTTTGCTAAATTTATGTAAATTAGGGCTTTGTTTTCCTTTTCTCAAATATTTGTATTCCATTTCTTTTAAATAATCTGATGTATTCTGTTTGGGTTTCTATTCTGTAATCTCCCGACTATTTTGAGCTAACATTTTCATTACCAAATAAGTTAAAAGTACATCATATTCATAGAACTGGTTTCTGAAAACACTTTCATTCCATGCTCATTTGTGAATCAACAGTATACTCAACATCTCTGAAAACCAGGTGGATTCTGATGTGTGTTACGAAGTCTATACCAAAGTAATTTCTTCAGAGTCACTCAGAATCATAGAATCATAGAATCATAGAATTATCCAGGTTGGAAAAGACCTTGAAGATCATCAAGTCCAACCGCAGCCTAACCAGTACCTCATCTCTAAAAAAAAAAAAAAAAAACAACCTCTGCTAAATCATATCCCTGAGTACCACATCCAAACGGCTCTTAAACACATCCAGGGATGGCGATTCAACCACCTCCCTGGGGAGCCTATTCCAGTACCTAACCACCCTTTCTGTAAAGAAGTTCTTTCTAATATCCAACCTAAACTTGCCCTGGTGCAACTTGAGGCCATTTCCCCTCGTCCTGTCACTTGTCACTAGTGAGAAGAGACCTGCCCCACTCTCACTGTAAGAACCTTTCAGGTACTGGAAGACGGCAATAAGGTCTCCCCTCAGCCTCCTCTTCCTCAGGCTAAACAGCCCCAGCTTCCTTAGCCTCTCCTCATAGGGCTGATTCTCCAAGCCCTTCACGAGCCTCGTTGCCCTTCTCTGGACCTGCTCCAGTACCTCCATATCTTTCTTGTGCTGAGGTGCCCAAAACTGGACACAGTACTCGAGGTGAGGCCTCACCAGTGCCGAGTACAGGGGCAGGATGACTTCCTTAGTCCTGCTCACCACACCATTCTTGATACAAGCCAGGATGTCGTTGGCCTTCTTGGCCACCCGGGCACACTGTCGGCTCATGTTCAGCCGTGCATCAATCAGTACCCCCAGGTCCATTTCCTCCACACAGTCCTCCAGCCACTCCGCCCCAAGCCTATAGCGCTGCCTGGGGTTGTTGTGGCCGAAGTGCAGGACTTGGCATTTGGCCTTGTTAAACCTCATTCCATTGGCTTCAGCCCAGCTCTCCAGCCTGTCCAGATCCCTCTGTAGGGCCTCGCTACCCCCAGGCAGATCCACACTCCCAGCCAATTTAGTGTCATCTGCGAACTTACTGAGAGCGCACTCAATGCCCCCATCGAGGTCATCAATAAAGATGTTGAAGAGGACAGGCCCCAGCACCGACCCCTGGGGAACACCACTCGTGACCGGTCGCCAGCTGGATTTAACTCCAGTAGCACATTTACAGCTATTGTGCACATTTTTTTTTTCCCCTAAAATCTTCTGCTTATTATAGATTTAGATTCAGATCTCTACTTGCAAACATTTTCATTTAAGAATTTGTGAGTCTTAATTTCCAGTTATCTAAAATGTGAATGGGAAGCCTATTTTAGAAGTAATAATTAATGTCAAAAGGAACAGAGAAATCTTGTGACAAAAAGCTGTATTCCAAATACTGTTAATTAATATATTTCAATTAATATAATTGAAATAATGTAATTAATATTAAAAAAAATATAAAACACGGTTACTCACCTACGATGAGTAAGAAAACTACCACTAACGTGTCCTGAGCCATCACATCCCGGGGTTGGACATGACATTCCTTCCGTCTTCACTGACTTCCAAGAGAACTGTGAGCCATTTAGGTACCCATCCTTTTGCCTTTTGGCAGCTAGAGGACACCCTGATGCGCTGCGATGGGATGCATATTTTCCAGTTATATGACCCTGACCATCACAACCAGGAACTGGACATCTGGATAGCAGATAGATGAGATAAACTTTATTGTCTTGCCATCATATACCTGGTAGCCTCTACAACAAAGTCAAAATAAACCTGACATGAAAAGAACAATCATGCACCGTCGTCTTAAAAAATAGTCAAGATACCCTCCAGTGAGTAAAACGACAAAGAGAGCTTTGCTAATACATAAAAAAACGTTGTTCTTTGATAAACCTCTAGGCAGTGGATGAAGTCACAGCTGTTAATACCATGTATTTGCAACAAGAAGAGTGAAAGGTATGTTTGAATTGCCAGTTTTCATATAGCACACTGGAATTGGAATGGTGGCTATGGAGCTCCACACAGTAGGGAAATTGTCCATAAAAAGTCTGTGACCATAAAATCCTATTTAGTGTCATCACTGTTACATTTTAAGTATTTATATGGATTCTAAATAGCACTTGTCCGGAGTCCTAAAAATGTTAGGCATAAACAGAGTAAGTGATGCTTTTTTGCACAAAAAAGAATGTTGTCAGATTAAAAATCAGGAGTTAGATTATGAGAGTATACAAAATCATAGTGCTTACTGCATCAGAAATGTGAAACAACCACTCCCTGAATTGGAGAGATTATAACAAACTTGCACAGCGTGCCTAAATAGATCAGTGAAGACAGCTCCATATTAACCAGTTACTAGGGAACTCCCCATATGTTTGCCCTATATACGTACCAAAAAAAAAAAAAAAAAAGAAGGAAAAAAAAAACCAACAATAATAACAACAAAAAACAATACTCAGGGTTAGAAGGAAGAAGATAGGATTCTCAAAATGAAATGTTTGAAGTAAATATTTCAGTCAGCACGCACTTAAATTGGTTTAAATTAGAGAAGATCATATCCCTGGATAAGTCAGCATGGGTCCTTGATTTGCAGTCACTGAATGTGAATGGGCCACTGTGGAATTCCTTGGGATTTAGAGAGCTATGTATTTTTTCACAAGCAAAACTATTTCACACCTAAGACACATATTCTTGGATAGCTACGAACCAAAATGTTCGTCTTAAAAGCTGAAGATATATACAACCTGTTACAGAACATGTGAAGGTCCTTTAACAATATCTGTGCTCACCTAATTGGCTCTTGGTCTTCTTTGTCCTCCTTGCTTTGTGCTATCCTGATCCCACTCTTCTTTGCTCGCGGACAGCCTGAAAGACTGAGTGAAAGGAAACATTTTAAAACACAATTTCTCACTCTTTCATACAGTTAACAAGGGATATACTTTCTACAGCAAAAACTGACGGAATGGGTAATCCTGTCCAGTTTCCAAAATCAACGCTCGGTAGTTTGAATAGTTAGGACTGCAGCATACAAACATGAGGGAGAATCCAAGGAACTCAGTCTATGATGGATGGACAAGGCTGCAAGCTCTGTGTAGACCACACATAGGCAGTCCCTGAGAAGGCACAGAAAATGAAGCTCCTAGCTCTCCGCCTAATAATCCCCGCAGCTGACTCAGCAGCAGCAACAGCAGCTTTGAAAGGAAGTGCCTCAGTGCTGAGAGACATTATGTCCCCTGTATGGCTGAGAAGCAAGAGGGTCAGAACTCAGGAGTCTTTGGATCTGTCAGTAGGACAAAAGATTTCTTTTGGGAACACATCAAAAACACTATCAAAAGTAAAATGCCATGTAAGAATCCTACAGATCTATCGAATGAAAATGGAGCAGAACTTAGAGCTGTACGATGCCTTCTTTAGAAAGAATTTAACCACTCAGAACGCTGAGCCCAGACAAGTTATACATTAGGCTAAAATATGCTGCTTTTAACTAAACACTGAGAATGTAGTTTTAACTACAAAAGATGAAAAAATATCTATCAATTCCAGGATCTTACAAGTTCAACTTTCTCTTTGCATATGAAGAGATAGTTACAGGAGCAGCTTAGTGAAACTGACGATGAGTTTAAGAGATATTCAAAGATGGGCAGGTTTTTATTTTAAGTAGTCTCTGTTGAGGACACACCAAAAGCCATGCTTTATGCTCTCCTTACATTATTTCCATCTTAAAACATGAATGTATACAAAGAAATCCAGTGGTAGAGCAACACCTTCAAATGTACTGAAATGAAAGACAAAGTTGTATTATAAAATTTGTCTCAGAGAAATAAAACAGAGTAGATTTTCGTTTCCAGCATGACATGAAGTATTTCAGTGTTGTATGTTCCTGCAGGTCCTGTGTACAGAAAGAAGAGAGAGAAACAGCGGCAGCAAAAATTTGGAATACTTCGTCTTACTAAAGCCAAAGGGGACTGTGAGGTACAAATAGAGAAAACAGCTCTGCAATCATGGACAGAATTCTGTGTGGGTTAATGAAAAATAAATCATAGGCAAAAACAGTCTGTACACTGTAAAGCTGTAGATAATTCAATTAAATAAGATGAGGAGTGTTGATGCAAGATAGTGGTCGAGCAATTTCTAGTGAGATGACATGGCTACATCTATATTGATAAACAGAAAAAACCTAGAACTATGTTGTGACTTAAGAGCAGTAAGTTCACATCCGTGCAGCTCAACCCTCTTCCTCTGTAAAACACAACAGCCATGCTCAGATTGCTTAGAGAGAATGAACTGGACACGTGTGGAGCCCCAAATAATTTCTGAGAACTGCCTGGTAGATTTTAACTGGCCCAGGGTCAGCACCACGTCAGGGCACACAATAACCATTTAATAGTGTAGACAACCACACTGCCTATACCAAGAACCAACAGCGTAGCCTGTGTTGTCATCCTGTTCTATTAACTAATACAAATGTAGCAGGTCATTTTCCTTTTCAAAGAAAGCTGCTGTTCACTCACACTTTTATAGCACCCACCAAAGTACCCTAGTTCCCTGTATACAAATCCCTAGCCACCGAAGAATAGTTTGTATTAAAGAAAGGCAGGAACAAAGAAACACAAGGAATTTAGAATAAGTGGAAACAAAGTACGGGGCAGGGATGCTGTTCAGGAACAGGTTGTTTTACTGCCTCTCATGTAACATAGACTGTAAAAAGCAAAGGCAAAAGGATGGGAGTTGCAGATATCACCAGGTTATCTGTGAAATTAGTTTTACTCACTGTGTGAGAATTAGCAGGTTTTGCATCTGAAAGCTGAATATTTAAAAAAATGCCTCAGAAAGCAACACTTTTTTAGTAGGTGTACAGATGGATATGCTTGCAGATGATGACACTTTCGTAACATTCTGAATTAAGAATTTCTGCCTTGACTAATGATTTAATGCTTACCGCATATTAAATCAATTCAATTATCACCTATTTCTTGGTGTTTTGGTGCATCATCTTTTTGCAATAGATCTTTCTGTTTTAGCACTCTGATTTATTAAGAAATTCTAAGACTTTTCAGATCTTCTAAGCAGACATTTCCGACAGCTTCCGAGATTATGATTAATTCATTTTTTCTCTTACAACAGATTCACCAAGAAAACTTATGTAAAAGATGAGACTTCATTTTAATTTTTCATCCTGTATTAACCAAAACTTATTATAAAGTAAACATATTACTTCATTTTGATTTCAGTTTAATTCCTTATCTACGAAGATAAAATACAATGAGAGAATTCAAACGGCAGTATATGCCAATACAACATCATGCATACATTAAATTTCTGTGTGGAACTGCAGAAAGTTATGGCAGGGTTAAATTTGCCTTTATGTACATTATACGTGCAGCCATTTTAAACATAAGTGATACCTAAACATCATGACAGCCATTTATAAAATAAGTTTTTCAATCAATTTCTTCTAAAACTGAAAAAATTAAGTGCAATTAGAGAACTGTGACCTAACTGCTATACACAGAAACAGGGTGGGAAAAACTGCACAATTGGAATACTATTAAAAACGGCTACAAGCATTTTACAAGAGACAAGCAGAGCAGGAGGGGCCTCAATGTTAAGAAGTGGCAGCAAAGAACTGCTTCTAAAAAATGGCCATGATTAGCTTGAGAGCTTGTGGGTTAAAATTAGGGACCAGATCAATAAAGGACATCTGGTGGTCAGGGTCTATATAGGCCGCCTGATTGTGGAGAGCGCGGCACTCACAGTCACTTATCCTGATGGGGGATTTTGACCACCCAGATTTGTGCTGAGAAAGCAAAATGGCAGGCTGCAAATAATCCAGGAGACTTCTGGAGTCCATTAAGGATACGTGGTCCAGGTAATGGGCAGTGTCTAGAGGTGAAGGGTTATTGGACCTGGTTTTTACTAGTGCAGAGGAGATCATTAAAGAGGTTAAGAATAGAGACACTCAGGGCTTTAGTGACCATGTCCTGGTTGGGTTCTTGATCCAAAGAATACTGGCCTGTCAAAGAGCAGAGTTGGGACCCTGAAGTTCAAGAGGAAGGACTACTGACTCTTTAAGGAATTACTGGATGAGATCCCCTGGGAAACTGTCCTTGGGACATGGGAATAGAACACAACTGGCAACTCTTTTATGGTTGCCTCTCTGAGAGCAAAAAAGCTCACCATCCCTCAATGTAAGAAATCAAGTAGAGGAGGCAGGAAATCAGAATGGGAGGGATAAGAAATAAATACACAGGCAGCGGAAGCAGGGATGTGTGGCTTGGGAAGAATGCAAAGATGCTGTCTGGACATGCAGAGATAGGATCAGGAAAGCCAAGGAGTGAATGGAACTGAACTTGGCAATGGATATGAAAAATAATACGAGTTTCCTCAAATACACAGAAGACACAGATCAAGGAGAATGTGTTCCTTCTGATAAATGAGAAGGGAGAAATGAAAGGGCAACAATGGACACAGAGAGGGCTGAGGTACTCAATGAACTCTTCTACTGCTGGTCTTCACTGGCAGTAAGGCTTCCCACATCTCTCATGTCTCTGAACCTCTAGGTATGGGTCAGGGGAGTTAAATCCTTCCTAGTGTAAACAAAGTGCAATTTCAAGACCACCTGAGGACACTGAATGTCTGTAAGTCTATGGTACTAGATGACAAGCATCTCAGGGTCCTGAAAGAACTGTCTGATGTAGTTGCCAAGCCAATCTCCATTCTTCTGCAAGGCTTTTGATATGATCCTACATCACATTCTTATCTCTGAATTGTAAATATCTGGATTTAAAGGGTGGACTATTCAGTGGATAAGGAATTGGTTGGATGGTTGTTTTCAATATCTCTGTGTCCTGATGGAGGCTGATAATGAGTGGTGTCCCCCAGATGTCTGTGTTGGGATCAGTGTTCTTCAATATCTTCATCAACAGCTTGGATAGTGGGATTGAATGTACTCCCAGCAAGTTTGCTGATGACACAAAGCTGAATGGATTTGGAAAAGCTTGGAAAATGGGTCCACATGAACCTACTGAGGTTCAACAAAGCCATGCACATGGTGTTGTAATTGGGCTGGGGAAATCTCAGATATGTGTACAGACTAGAAGAACAACTAATTGAGAGCAGCCCTAAATAGAAAGACTTGGGAGTTACAGTTGATGAAAAGCTTGATGCAAGACAACAGCATGTGCTTGCAGCCTGTAAGGCCAACAGTACCCTGTGCTGCATGAAAAGAGGGTTGGCCAGCAGGAAGGGGGAGGTGATTGTCTCCCTCTAATCTGTCCTTGTGAGGCCCCATCTGAAGCACTGTATTCAGGCCCAGGGACCCCAACAAAAGAAATATATGAAGCTGCTGGAGTGAATCCAGAAGAAGACCACAAAGATAATGAGAGACTGGGAACACCTCTCCTACGAAGAAAGGGAGCCTGGCTTGTTTAGCCTGGAGAAGGCTTCAGGGAAACCTCACTGTAGCATTCCAGTACTTAAAGAGAGCTTATAAACAGGAGAATGACTGACTTTTCACTGTCTGATAGTAATAAGACAAGGGGCAACGGCTTTAGACTAAAATAGGGGAGACTTACACTAGATATTAGGAGGGAATTTTTTACTCAGATGGTGGTGAGGCACTGCAACAAGTTGCCCAGAGAAGATTCCCCATCCCTGAATATGTTTGAGGCCAGCTTGGATGGGACCCTGGGAAGCCTGATCTAGTTTATGGCAAGGGGGTTGGAGCTTTAAGGTCCCTTCTGACCCAAGCCATTTTATGATTCTGTATGGTATGTGCTCAATGTTGTGGTGGTATTTCAAATTGAAATGAATGCCTTAAATCCTAATGGACTGGATGTAATAAAGACAAGTTATTTCTGCAGTATTACATCTTACGTCCTTATACATATTTTATATGTACATGAAATGAAAATTTGGTCTAGCCCTCATCTGTAATATAAGAACATAAGAATTCAGTGATTAAAACTAAATAACGCCTCCCAGATCACTGTCTGGTCCCACAGTGACAATGCCCAGTGAGAGTTCAGAAAGTGACAACCCCGCTAACCTTGACAGCTTTTAGGTTTCTTCTGTTTACGACACTTTGGCTTCCTACATTTTACTGCACCTTCACTGTGCTGCCTGTTTCTGGTTAAATGACCAAATGAACAGCTTTCTGAAATAGCAAAGTTCAGGCACCAAGCACAGTGTTGGTAGAGGCATGAACTGATAAATTCAAGGTGGTTATAATTTGACCTTAAACCATTTTGAAAGTGTGATTTAATCTACACTGCGTAAGTGCTTTAGAAATGTTTATATCTTTTCCTGCATAACGGTATTTGTACTATTGATACCTCAGTGTGCTTTACAGAAGATTGAATTTTTATTGTGATCACTCATTTTTACAACATTTAAAAGTATTCTGCATTCCTGATGTCTGTGTTATCCATACTTTGACTTTAAACTGTTGCTTGTACAGCCTACACATTTAAACTGGGAGTATGTGTATTGACTAGTTACAGGCAATTGCAAATGTAGGGATCTGGTGAAGAAAGCTAACATATACTAGTAAGCATGGGAGTAAAAAGCCTTTACTAATAAAAACAGCGTGGACTACACTGTTATTATTCAATTAAACAGTGGATAGTTATTTGCAAAATATAGCGTAGCACTTCACCACTGATTTATAGTTCTGAAATAGCCACGGAGGCATTAGTAATTATACAGCCTGTGGAAAACACACCTCTAGTGTGGTACCATGGTAATTCATTTCAAGGTTACCGGCAATACCTCAGTTAGTAAACATAAAGCTTCCTTTGGCCTTTGGTAAGGATCACTTTTATAGTTTAGGCAGTCAGTGTGACAGCTTTTCTCCATTAATTTCTCTTTCTATTCTTCTGACTTCACATAATTATAAGCAATTCATAGTGATTTAAAAACAAACCAATCTTTATTCTCTGAAGTATACTTGTTAGTATCAGATGCATATAAGATTCATCAAGTATTTGGTGGTCAGGACATGATTTAGTGGTGGGTTGGTAGAGTTAGAGTAGTATGGTGTGGAGGACTTGATAGTATGAGGATGGACCTGATTATCTTGAACATCGTTTCCAATCTGAGCAATTCTATGATTCTATGATTTAAGACTTCAGGTGAGAGAGGCAGTAAATAAGTTAGTTCATTTCCGCATTTAAGGAAATATGGATAGAGTCTGAAGTGACTGACAATAAATAAATAAATAAAAACAATCAGGAAACATTCTGGAGGGAAAAAAAAAATGCAGGAACAGAGTTTTAGTTCAGAAAAGGTAAGACTGCAGAGAATGGTTAAATTATTCAGAATGTAAAGCAATATAAATTTATAAATAATTACTTCTCTTGGCTGACAGAGAAGGGAGAAAAAATTGCATTATTTTTGTTCAAAGATTCTGCAAGATACTAACAAAAATCTTCCTGCCTTTTTGGAAGCCATGTTGAAACAGAAATGTTACTCATTTCGTGATATGTAGGATGAGTTAGACCAACATATGTTGACATAAAGCACTCAATACTACTTCAGAGCTGAAACAGAGAAGAGAGATCTGTTGAACTCCCACACAGCCCTTTAGTTGTTTGATTTAAAGAACAAATACTTCTCTTTACATACCTTCGATGTGAAGCATAATTTCCAGTAATATGACCAGAACCATCACACCCAGGAGTTGGACACCTAGAATAATAATGTAAAAACATACAGAGCAGAGTTACTGACAGTAAAAAATAGCTGCCCATTTTATATTAAATAAAGATTAACTATCTCAATCACTGTTTCCACAGGTGTCAGCCTTGGGGACCTCCAGCCATTCCTAAACCTAAGCTTAGTTCTACACCAGGGACCAACATGCTATTTTCACTCATTAAATATTTCTATTAACTACTCATTGCCTGCCCAGTCAAACACTTTCTGGATACCTCTAGCACAGGCAGATTACTGGAGAATACCAGGAGCAGCCTGACATTCCCTCACCATCAGGTATAAGTAGGGGTGACAGCAAATGCAACATCCTCAAGCTGTATTCTTAGGTAATGGCTAAGATTACAAGTGAGCTGTTTTGTTTTCCATCAAGGCTCTTGTTCTAACCCCGTAACAGAATGTCATGAGATGTTGGTGCACCATGGAGATAACCCTCCACCACTCCAGGAAACAAAGGAAATGCCTAATGAAAAGGAAATGTATAGACAGGTCTCTTGCATAGAAACAAGAACTCACCTAGCATTCCCAAACATCAAGCAACCGGATACACACACCAGTGAAATTTCTAATAATACAATGACAGAAGAGCCATCAAAGAAAATGGGTGTTTCTACACTGTGAAAATGATCATGATCCCTATAGAACAAACTAACTTACAATGTCAGTATAATCATTAACTGGTACTTGAATGGCTACACTAAATCAGGAAGAGGCAAAAGAACTAATTTATACCCATAATTTATATATTATTTATACTCATTGATTAATATTCATTTGAACACTTAAATGGTATGTGAATTCCAAAAATTCACTTTTCCTGAGTGTTAGTTTTGAATTTTAGAGGTGCTTTAAAGCTTCTTTTGAAGTCAGCACTCTAAATGAAAAAGCATGTGCACAATCTCAGATGTTGCACTGTTGAACATCATTTCCATAGCATTAAGTTCATTGATTATTTGAATCCAGAATTCATGCATGTTTTGGCTTTCACCTTTTAGTTACACGTGTGCTTTCCTCAAAGTTAGTAGAAACTGATAAACTGGTTTACCAAAGTTTCAGAGACTTGAAAGTTTCTTAATACTGGGACTTCAAGCAACCTGGAATTCAGTGCACGGGGCTGTTATGTTCCATTAGGCTGAACTTTATCTCTTTAACGCCAATAAGCATTACCTACTTTGGAGGAGCTCAGCAGGGCCAAACCTCAAACATGATTAAGGCAGCTTGAAAGAGATAAATTAAACTGGAATTTGTTAAATGGAGTTCTCATATGGTCTTCTTCTGGACCAGTTCAGTTATTCTATAGAAAACATAAAAATACAGTAAGGCTTCCAGGATGTAAGCTAGTAAAACTTCCGGAATTCACTGGGTCACTGAAGATTCTCTTCTACATAACAGAGAGCCTGTGTGAACTGGACAAGGAATCTAAACAGGATCCTAAAGGATAATTCTTCTTTTCTCTTGATTTACGTGTTTACTTCACTTGTATACTTAGGCTTTGCCACAATGACTCCCTATTACAATGCCTTTGCACAGGACCAAGTATGACAAGACCAGGACCCTGCCTAGAAAGTGTAAGTACTGCTGGGAGTCTTAATATCTCAGGACCCACACCCATGCTGACATCAAAAATTAATGTTTCTGCTTCTAGAAAGATGAAAAAAGGACTTTGCGCAGTTCCCTCTCACAAACCCATTTAAGAGTACACTGAACAAATCATAGTACTTTCCTGCACAGCCCTTACCATTCATTCTTTACTGTGACTGCACATCATTAGCACAAACCTTGGATTCTAGGTTGGCTACTACTTTAAGTCAAAAAATAAATGGGAGGGGTCATATTTTTAGTTTCTTATATTTAAAATATTTCAAATACAGATATTTAGATATTGTTGTGTTTTTTTCAGAACTACTGCATTTTAATAATAATAATTATTATTATTTTAATATATATATTAGGATTAAATATTTATTAAATATTTATTCAATCCCAATGTGAGGTTTAACAAGAGCAAGTGTAGAGTTTTGCACCTGGGGAGGATTAACCACATGCATCAGTACAGGTTAGGGGTTGACCTGCTGAAGAGGAGCACTGCAGAGAGAGGCCTGGGGGTCCTGGTGGACAACAGGTTGGCCATGAGCCAGCAGTGTGTCCCTGTGGCCAAGAAGGCCAATGGGATCCTGGGGTTCATTAAAAACAGCGTATCCAACAGGTGGAGAGCAGTGATCCTCCCCCTCTACTCTGCTCTGGTTAGGCCACATTTAGAATAGTGTGCATTTCTGGGTTCTCTCATTCAAAAAAGGCAGGGGTCTCCTAGAAGGAGTCCAACGGAGGGTCACAAAGATGATAAAGAGCCTGGAGCATCTCCTGTATGAGGAAAGGCTGAGTAACCTGGCTCCGGTCAGCCTGACGAGGAGAAGACTGAGAGGGGACTAGTAAATGCTTATAAACAAAGGGAAGTAAGAGGCAAATGGATGAGGCCAGGCTCTTCTCGGTGATGTGTAGTGATAGGACAAATAGCAATGATCTAAAACTTGAACACAGGAAATTCCATATAAATGTGGAAAAACTTCTTTACAGTAAGAGTGATGGAGCACCAGAACAGGTTGCTCAGAGAGGTAGTAGAGTCTCCGTTTATGGAGATATTCAACGTCCATATACACCCCTTCCTGTGCAACCTATTGTAGGGAACCTGCCTTGGTAGAGGTAGGGTTGGACTTGATCTCCAGACGTCCCTTCCAACCCCTTCCTGTGATTTTGAGATCTTCCTTAATGTACAAAACTTATTTCCTACTTCCATCAAGACCAGATGCATCCCTGAAGCCTATAAATCTGTTGTACCACAATAAAGATTTAATTAGATGAACTGAGTGCACTTTGACTATAAACATCCACTGCATGTAAACGAACAAAGTATCATCAGACTGTTCTGTAGTCACTCAGAGGTACACAAAGATTCCTTTTTTCTATGAATATGTGCTATTTAAAGCTTCATATTTTCACTCACAAAGAAATTCTTCAATTCTATTGAGAATAAATTATTATCAAAACAGAAGAATGTTTTTTCTCATCTATTCCAATACTTTCTCCACAGGAAGGCACGATTAATGGTGTCTTAACAAAAAGGATTTGTAAGAGGCAGCAGTGTAACTGGTCAGTCAGTTTTAATATTAGACAATTACACTTCAACCATTTGGACACTCAAGTATTTAAAAACCAGCCTACTTTTTGTGTCATTTGGATTTTAGAGCTATAAAATTTATTTCAAGTCTCACAATCTGATACTGACTTAAATGTACAAGATGAAATGAGCATTTAGTGCAGTTGATAAGAGTATTTCAAAAGCCTATGACAGTTCTATTTACTCCTGCTTCCATTCTATGAAAACTGCTTATAGCCACTATGAAATATTAGATGCTGATGCTGACATTCTGTTTCAACTGCGATGCTACTACAGTAATTATTTGCTACTTGAAATAAATTAGATAAGGAGACAACCTCAAGTCTCTGTACAGTTAGAACTGTGGGACTGGATTTTCAGAATGTATTACCATACCTAGGACTTATGTTTATCCTTCCGCTTTGCTATCAACTGCTAAGTAACTATAGATAACTGACTTAAGTGGTCTCAAGTGCAGACAACAATGCCTATAAGACGCATGCATAGGTGCTCAGAAGAATAGGGTGACGTGAGATCCGTTGTAATGGAACACTGGAGTTAAGTGGAAAAATAGATAGACAGTTTCCTCAATGACTTAAAGTGAATGTAAACTGACAGAAACAGCTTATTTGTAGACTCAACCCAACAGCTCACTGCGGCAAAAGAATACTTTAGTACTGTAAAGACTGAAGTGACAAAAGGACTTTTCTTTGTAAAGAATAAAGCTCAGACCATGTAATACCAGCACTTTTCTCAGAATCAGAGCATCCAATAAAAGAGCTTGCCAGTGATGGGGAATCACTGTCTTGATGTCCCCTTCATTCCACAGAACATCCCAAAGAAGATCTTGTGGGAACATAAACATAAGCAGAAAGCAGGAAACACAACAGAACAGCAACTGCTGAGGAAGCTAAAATCAATATCAGCTTAAATTCAATAGCAGGAATGAAGTAAAGGAGAAAGCCAAACTGAGACAGATGACACGTAATGCCTAAAACCATTCTGCAAAGTGTGCAGCAATTAAAAAACATTTCTAGGAACCTGAAGGAACGTAAAGAAATTCTCAGGACTGGGAGGGAAAATGGATGCCTGTACGGGTTCTGGAGATGTAGAACAGAGGCAGCTTTGTCCTCTTTACTTTGTATAGCTTTGGTTGAAGTTTATGACATATCTATAAAATACACCAATAAATCAAAGATATAGCAATCTGCAATATAATAAATAAATAATTTGGTTTTTTTTCCCTGTTTTTACCACAAAGTGACAGTGGCTCTTTGGAACCTGAAGAATTCTATTTTCCTTATTAGAAGGCAGAGTTCATGGAAATTTTTTCAGTGCACAGTCTAAGCATAATCCAGGGCATGGGCTCATGCTCAGGCTCAAGCTTAGGCTCCTTCTCTCTAATAAACCCTCAGCTGAGATTTAGCAATACAATGAATTCTGTTTCCATCTCAGTCAAGCCTTGTGTTCAGGGTTTGACAAGCTTATATCAACCCAAACAGAAACCTTGGATATAGAATTATGCAAGCTAAAATTCAGCACACCGCCCAGACAGAAGCCAGGTTATTCTAACATGATCACATTTTTTGCTAGTAAGGTTCAATTTAATCACGAGAGACAGTTTTAGCAACTGCTATCAGTGTAACTTCGTGTCTCCATGCTGCCCTTCCCTATGTCTCTTTCTCCTTCAAGCACCCTTGGTCTCTTCTATGCCATGTGCCACATATACCTTCTTGGCTCACTGGGAGGTCATTTCACTGTCCTTATCACTCAGACTGAATTGCCCAGTTTTCAATATGAAAAGGACACGTTATTGAGTTACACTGTAGTCTCCACATGATTTGGAAGGTTTGTATGTTATCTGTGTACTTGCATTTTACCTATAGCTTTTTTGCACTTAGAGGACACTCCACAGACACTCCACAAATAAAGAGGTAATAAGTCACTAATAAAAATGAAGAGGACTGACAATTCTGGATATGGCAAATTCCTCCTACACTGTTCTTGTACTGAGGACACTTTTTCCCATGGAACTGAAATTAAGCCATTAATTTTTCTCACACTAGCCACACCAAAAGCCATCAGATAGTTATCCTTTCTAGAATTTACCAAACTGTATTAGTATTCAATTATAATGGGTAGATAAAATATATTTTATAACCTGTTATTAGTAAGCTAGTTTATCAGCTCTGAAGACTCATGTTATTTTTATTGTATTTTTAAAGTACTTTGCACCCACTACACTGCGGATCCAATCTTCTCAAGAGCATTAAGTTACTACTACAATTAAATAGATAGAATATTTATCCAATCAATTAGTTATTAAATATTTTAAGCAGATGTAGCCAACCACCCAAAAGAAAAATCATATTGAGTTAAGGAATTAACCAATAAAATATACTAAAATTCAGAATGGTCCCTTAGACTGTTCTACACTGCAAAAGAACTGGAATTTAAAAGAAAATTATATCTATCTTCTCCATAGGTTTATTTTGACCGTGTTGTCAATCTCTATACTACAGATGTGATTTTCTGTTGGAGGTTCAGAAAGCCTGGAGAAATATAATTGTTTCCTGTGGGATTTTTTCATAGCAGAACATAGAATATTTTTATTGTCTGGTGGTTTTTATGTATTTGGGATTCTGATTTATTTGACTGCATCACTAGGAATTCAATTCATACGTTGGGAGGTAGGAAGACAGTCACAATATTACTTTGTATTTCTACCTTTCGTCTGAAGATCTGAAAGTACTTTACAGACATTAATGGAAAAAATCACACAGTACGGCTTTGAAGAAGGGAAAGATTTAGCAGATGAAAACTGGAGCATAGAGAGGCTAAATGACTTTACACACAAGAGGCTAGAAGGAGATGCTTATTCACTGTTCTGTTTGCAGCTCTAAAGCTTTATCTCTTCCAAAACTATTTATAGATTCATAAACAAAATACTATTCTTTTCTAGTAAGGTAGTGCAGAAACCAAAGGTTACAAAAGCAAAAACTGTAAAAATGCTGTATTTGCAGTTGCCTGAACTGAACATGTGAGGAAAGAGGAGTGAATGAGAAAAGGAAGGGATAAGAAGGCTTGTCAAATTAAAATAATGGAATTTTGTATAAGGTATGATAAGTTTATTTTATCTCTACGCTTCTATGTACTTGAGTGCTTGTAAAAAAAAAGTAAGTTTTCAACACTTGACCAACAAGTACTGAGTTTATCTCAAAGAGGCAAAGAGAAAAGAAGCTTTTCTCTGTTTTCTTCCTACACCACTCACCACTGACTTGCATGGAGCACTGCAGAGTGAGAAGGGAGATGAGAAACAGCTGTGTGGTCCTCAGCAGAGACTTCTTGGCCACAGGCATGTTGGTATCAGTCAGAGTTCTTGTTACTGTTATGAAAATACCTACTTAGCAGGAACTGGACTCTGGTTTAAACTGGACATTGCTTTTACTTTCCTAAGCATTCAGAGATTGAAAGCAGTCTCTGCAAATCTCTGAATCCTATTTTCTGTCTCAGGCATTGCACTCAAGCTCTAATTAGATATGCAAAATAAAAATTCTGATGATCCTCTTCCTTATGAAGTCACAGAAGATGGCATCTGCTTTAATTGCAGTAGAAGCATGGATGCTTTCCCATTATTATTCTGTTGTTCCTACTCAGTTTTCTTACCACAGCATTTGATTCCTGAATTCCCAAAGTGCTGCTACTTCCATTCACTGTGTAGATAGAAACTCTTGACCTACACAACCTACCTGAATTTGCAATGAAAACCTGTAAAACTGTTTTGCTAGGGTGGATTTATTTTCTTGTGGTTTCAATGAAGCTGCACGTCTACATACCTTTTTCATTTCTTCACTTCTTTTCACTTCTTTGTCACATTTTATTCTTTCCATTTTCCTTTTTGATGCCTCTATCTATTTTCAACCTATTATCCTTTTCCTTCAGTGGAACAGGGACTTCATTTGCTTTTGTCCACAGTTTGCTTTCCATCCATTTTCCTCCCCAGTGTATCTCGTTCACATTCTGCTTCTGACTTTTCCATATCCTTTTACAAAATCACAGAATCACAGTATGGGTATGGCTGGCAGGGACTTTTGGAACCATCTGGTCCACTCCTTGTTGAAGCATGAACATCCAGAGAAATGTACCTAGGACCATGTCCAGGTGGCTTTTGGACATGTCCAAAGAGGAGACTCCCCAATGTCTGGGCAACCTGTGACAATGCTCCATCACCTGAACAGCACAGAAGTGTTCTCTGATGGACATATGGAACCTCTTGTGCTCCAGTTTCTCCACACTGCTTCTGGTCTTGGCACTGTGAGCTGCTGAAAAGAGCTTGGCTCCAAATTCCTTGTACCACCCATTTTTCTGCCTCATTATCATTTATGTCACTTTCCAATTTTCTCTCCATCTCTTCAACATCTTTTTTTTTTTTTTCTCTCCCTTCTCTGATGTCTCCACTGTATTCCTCCCTCATCCTTTCTTCATTTCTTGATCTTTAATAACCTCAACATTTACATTTATTTCCTCTTCTCTTTGGTGTTTCTTTCCATTATTTATTTATTTATTTCATCATCATTCTTGTCTTTCTGTTATTTTCTCCCAGCTGAATTTATTTTTCCCTTAGTCTGCACTGTGTCTGGTTCTCTCCAATAGCTGAAATGACTGCACATACTTCGTGTCAAGGGAGAAAATACTGCTGTGAAACATATGAAACCTTAACACAGAATTTCCGGACTGCCAAGAAACCGAGTCATTTTCAGAATCATAGAATCGTAGAATGGCTGTGGGCCGGACTGCCACCCACCAGATCAAGGTGTCCAGGGTTCCAACCAGCCATTGAATTCCTCCAGGGATGGGGCATCCACAACCTCTCTGGGTAAACTGCTACTGTGTCTCACCACCCTCTGAGTAGAGAATTTCTTCCTAACTTACATTTTAAAGACAATCCTCTTTTCCCTATTACTACTAGACTGTGTAAAAAGTTGTTTCCCCTCCTGTTTATAAGCTCCTTTTAAGTAGTGGAAGGCCACAATGAGGTCTTCTCAGAGCCTTCTCTAGTCCAAAAAAGCACAACTCCCTTGACCTTTCTCCATAGGGGATGATCACTTCCCTTGCCCTGCTGGCCTGCCTTCTCTTCATGCAGTCCAGGATACAGTTGGCCTTCCAGGCTGCAAGCACACACTGTCAACACCATCAACTGGAATTCCCAAGTCCTTCTCTGTAGGGCTGCTGTCAAGAAGTTCTCCCAGTCTTTATACACATCTGTGATAGCCCTGACCCAATCTTACATTCTTCTGTTTTCTGTACCATACACTCTTCTGTTTTCATTAAGTCCTTGCATGCTTTATCATTGGCTTCAAGAGGTGTAAAATCATGCTAGCACTAAGAGCTCCTGACAACTATTCTTAGCTCATCTGAAGTTCATTTGGAGCATTTCAAGAGGTGACAAGAACTGTCTGGGAAAAGTATGCAGATCTTATTGGATCTTGAATTTATGGTCTCATATTCCAGGCAAAACCTGTGACCTGCTCCTCAGACATATACCTAAGAAAGCATGTGAAGCTACGTGCTTATAAATATCAAAGTTTCACAAAGATGCATTGTAAACCAAAAATAAAAACTGAGCCAAATTTAGATTCATATATTAATAAGTTTTCTATATTCAGCTTAACAAGAAGGAGTACTTAAATGCACTTATTTTGCTTCAGCAAAAGTGAGAAATATTCCTTTTTTTCTCATGGAAAATATTGCTAACGGTTTTTACAAAGCAAAATACTGACAAGAAAGGCGTTGTTGCAGGTAGCAGGAAAATAAAAATAAAAAACAAAATTCTCAAATAAAAAAAAAAAGTAGATATATTAAAAAAGTGTAGATATAAAGGAAAATGATTTAGGTCTCAGGTCCTCTTAAAAGACACTGGGAGAATTAGAAGTTGGAAATTGGAAAGAAATGTGAAATGAAATGATTTGTTGTTACCACATTCACTGTGTGGTCTTTCTATCCACAAGGAATGATGCCTATGGAGCTAGTCCAGGCATGAAACTAAAACAATTTTGGCTCAGAATGTTCATGAAGTAACTTCAGTCTCTTCCATCTCTGCTAAAAAAGATCCCATCTTCGCTCTGTCTCTCTCCTTACCTGTAGAAATCCCCAGCTATTGAATGCTTCTGAACTGGGGGTGGCTGACTGCATACTCATTAGGTAAAATTTAACAATACCCTGATCTTTTTTTATTTATTATTTGTATAATTTTTGTGTCCTCCACTCCTGGTACTACCTGCTTTGCATTTCATTTTTAATTTTTTGAACTCTGTGTGTGTGACAAAGAACATGATACACATTTTAATTAAATGGAGATCCATTTTCCTGTAAGTAGACTAAAACGCATCATGCTGGCATTTAAAATATTGTTGTGCAATCAGATGCACAGACACACACAAGACTTTTTAATTAATTATACTGTTTTAGAAAAATAATAATAATAATAATCCTGTACGTTCAGTTACCACCTCTGCATGCTGCCTGTTCTGCTAGCTGTCAGGACTTCCCAGCTTCCTCACAGCAAGTGCCACAGTGTGCTGCCCACTGTTCTCACATCTAGCATCAGTAAATAGACCCCAACATGCCAGTTGCCAAAGGCATGCTAAGTGCCTAATGTGAAATCGCTTCTGTGTGCTACCCAGGGGGTGCTCCTTTCACAGAAGTTGCCAGAGGGAAGCTGTGAATCAGCTCTCTCCCTGGGCTCCTTGCCCACACTTTCTCTCTTGCCAACGCTGCCTGCCTCGGAGGCAGCACTGGCCAGCTGCACATCCCCTCCTTGCAACAAGAGAGCACTTCCTGGCACCAGGAATGAATCAATTCCAACACATGCAAATTCAAATGTTCATTTCCTAACACATCATCCTTTGAAAAAAGCTTCCTTTTTGTAGCTAAAAAATAACATAAAATTATAGCACTAGGGAGAACAATACAGGAGGAGACAGCCCTAAGACAACATACTCTTCAGCTAGGAGCAAAGCCATTCAAGTTCTTTGTCTCATAGTAGATTTCTTCAAGCCTGTGTTTGAAAGTTCATTCAAAATATGGGTAAGTATGTGTTTTTTAAAGGGCTTTTCTTCAGTAATTTGGGGTGGAGACATTTGCTTCTGAAGAGGAGCATCCTATTTCTGATTGATCTTTTAAAATGGGTAGCCCCTCAGAAGTATCTACCACTCAGCCAAGGCACAACAACATTTCCAGTCAGGGTTTGCAGAACAGCCAATAGACAGTTGATTTCACTCACTTCCTATATGTGAAAATTGGTTGGGTCACCTGAAGACAGTAGCATGGGTATTTTACTGTTCAGGTATTCTTCATCATACAAGCTGTCTTCAAAAAATCTTACAGCTGGCCACGTATTTCTATTTATGAAGTAAATGAAAGCTTTAGTGCACAACTGAATTAAAATATGTCAAATGTTGAATACCTTAAAAATAAATGATTTGAAGTAGGGATTTTTTCCCTGACAAACGATTTACATCACAGTTAGGTCAGTAGCCTGCTGGATGCTTTGAACACCACAAAATTATCAGCATCATAATTCTAGATCTGCTGTCTCTATGTTGCTGTGAACTCTTACATACTTTGTGTATCTTCTCCCCAGTGATGCTAATACCGAAGACACAGCAGTATGACCTTGAACCTGCAGATTCATGAGTTTCCTAGAGGTTTTGGATGACTGCAAAATTCATATATCTTGAACACTCAAAAAAGTTCAGCAACTCCACAAGAAACACTTAGAAAAACTATCAGATTAGACTCCTAAAAGCAAAGGAAATAAACTAACAATCTTCAATAGTCTGTGCCTTAACAAACCACTAATGTTTGGAAATGAACGGATAGAACCCAGCTTTAGCCTTTCTTTTGTTACTCTGTTTATCTGTTTTTCATTTGAACATAGCCATTCAACTTGTATGCTCTCACATAATTCATCAAGAGAAAGGCAGAGCAAGAGACAGCTGGATCTAAAGTAAAGGAGAAAGGAAAGCTGAGTTGAAAGGATGGAAAGAATAACAGCATGAAGAGATTCAATCTATATATTCTCTTCCAAATTAGTTCATCTAATACTGGTATGAAAGACTGAGCCTAAAAAAGCAGTTAGTTGGGTATTTCTAGCCTGTGCAATAGAGAAAGAAACAGAAGTACCACCTCTAAATATTTCTCTCAGCCTAGCATTATGTGTGAAAAGACACACACATCTAAATGACTGCAAATTTACTGGGCTGGAATCTTCTTCACACCATTATCAGCTTCTGCTTCAAAAGAGCAATTAAGATGTTTTTCAGTGAATATTCAGTAAGTTAAGGTAAGAATAATAATTTTTGTGTAAAATGTGTTTATGAGACTAACTATGTATTTAAGGCTAAGATTTATCCTTTGTTCCACACACAGCCACTATGTTATACCTGTTGTTAACGTGAAGAAGAGCTATTTTACCATAAAGTTCCTATATTGGACGGACTTTTAAATCTCTTCTGAATGTATGGTTTCTATTTGAAAACATGTGTGATCCAGGAACAAGGACAGGTTAATATTTGGAAAAGGGAGCTACCTCTGGAGGGTTTCATTTCCCCAGACAGTTGAAGCAGAGGTACTACTTTCTGTTTTGGGGGTGAAGAGTCATCAGCAAGAGTGAAATCCTTCAGTTTTCATTTTATGAAAATAAACAGCTTTTTCCCTTTAGGCCTACAAACATTTGCCAGAAGCCCAAGTGAGGAAATGTGAAAATACCATGTGAATTATATCAGACTGTGAGAGGCAGTCTAGTGAGAAGGCTAATGAACAGTATAGCTAAGGGAAGTCTAGTTTGTTACTGATTTACTGTTATGAGCTTACATTCATTTTTGAGCAGCTTTTCAGGCATGCTGTACGTTTTGGTGGGATAGATTCAAGTTCCGTGTACGCTGACTTTTAAGCATAACCTCACCATTTGCCTGAGCCCTAAATTACCTCAGGCCTACAATGTTCAGTGAGGTTTACTGGTACGCTGAAAGGAAAGCTCTTAGTGCAAGTCCTAACTAATACTTAGGAGGGAACAATATCCTGAACTCTCCCCAGCTCTTTGAGGTCTGTGAACACTGAGCTGCAAGTCTGTATTACTGAGCGATACAGCAGGATGGTTAGAGTCTTGGAGAACTTCACAGAAGAGGCTGCAAAAGCTACTGCTGATGAAGAAAAGTGTAAGAAACAATCTTATTTCTGTCTACAAATACCTGGCAGGACACTGTGATGAAAGCATAGCAAAAGGTTTCTCAGAAGTGGACAGCTGAAGGATGCAGCACAGATGCTACCTTAAGCTCAACCACTCTATTTCTATCCCTCCTTGACAGATCAACCATCAGCCAACACTTCTGAATTAAGAAGTTAAAAAATTCAATTAAAAATCATGATTATGAAGTCCAGTTTGCAGAGCTAATGAGAGCTCAGAAATTCTCAGTGAAGTAGCCAAAGTTCACTCCAAACTTTCAAATCAGTGCAGTCAGAGGCAATATTCTGAGACAATGCTCCCAGTTTCTACTGCAGGCATTCATCTGCCTCCGCCTCTGAGTTTCCTGTCCCTCCTAAGAGGATGTTGCAGCTGTCTGGGCAGCATTAAGAGAAATAAGGGAGCTTTTAGAATGGTATTCAATTACCTGAAATGGGTGCTATTTCACCCTAGCGTGTCATACTGTATGAGGTAGTTTGCACTTAATGTGAACAAAGGAGACATCCCTTCAGTGAGGGCAAGAAACTCTGATCAAACCATTAAAACTGTTCCAAGCTAAGCTGGAATCCAAGACTGTATTTGAACAGCACTAAAGTAATAATTCCAACTTAATAAGAATGTTCCAAGGTATCATTAACTCTAGCATTTGAAAAGGAATTGTGCTTTTCATCCTCATGTGATATTCTCTAGTGTCTTTTTTTTTTTTTTTCTTTGGCCCTCCTTACTTTCTCCTTAAAGTTGACAAAGGCAGAAAGCCCAGGCTTTTGTACAATTTCCCCTTTCAAAACTCCCATAAGATTAGGCAGTGCAAGCTTGCTTTATATTGTAAACATTTCATGAAAGAACTACTTCAATTTCAGAGTCTAATAGCTGCAGGAAGAGCTTCATAAATAGTTGTGAACAGTGCTGGAGAGGTCAGAGGTTACAAACAGGGATAAATGGCTGCACAGCACATGGGCACTGGAAGCCACATAATGCAGTGTACAAAACAGCTCTCTCTCCCAGAAACACTTTTTTCACAGTTGGGAATGCAGGCAGAGAGAAGTGCTCATACTCTTTTATACCTCAGAGTTCAGAGCTCTCATGCTTTTTAGAATTAGAAAAACAGCCTAAAGTCTGAGAATAACAACTTTGCCTTACGCACTTTCTCTCTTTATTCTCAGGATGAATGTTTACATCTTGCACTGAAATGACTTTATTTATTGCTTAAAACACTACCCTCACAAACATTCCTGCTAACGCCCCCCTGACAAGGATTTGGGAGAATAACACATGCGTAGGAAAACAGCTGTTCTAATTAGCTCAGTGGAGGTGTTCCTCAGCTAGCCATTACAGAGAAGACGAGCGTCTTATGAATTACGGGCAGGCAGAATTCCAGTCTGAGCATCCATACAACCACAGAAAATCTGCAAACTTCAAGATGACTACAGCATCTCAGGAAGATAAAAGGAAAGAGAGTGGAACAGGTTACCCAGCAAACTGCACCTAACAGAAATATCTCCTATAGGTTGACAATTCCCAGTACTTCTGGATTGTATCTATCGCATAGAGTTTAATTATTGATAATGTTTTGATAAGTACCGTATTTCCCTTTTTTACGCTGAACAAAATTTATGAATGAGTCTGGTCTTAGGAAAAAAGAAATCACCCTTTCAATAAATACCTTAAAATCATTATAGTTACTTTACTCTTGACTGGAAAGTGTTTTCACTGATGTAAATGAACAGGAAGTTTTTCTCTGATCTAGAGACATTTCCACTTATTTTTTGATTATATAAAGATTTATACAAAGATATAAAACATTTGGGCTGTTCTGCATTAACATTGCTAAGATGTTTGGCACAAATTGTAAATGAATGGTCCCAATGTGTTTATCTATTACCTATTTGTAAATCAATAGCATTTCCTGTAGATTCAGCACAGTCAATATCAACATTGAATTAAAATCAGGTAGAAATGGTTAAAACATTATATTTTAGATAGAAGATATGTATAGAAATTGGTAGACAATTACCTCCCATTTGCATCAAATCTTACTCATGTTTTAGTTTGCGAAGGCTTATTCTATCAAATAGAATTCAAAGAAAAGTTAAGGTGCTTCTTTATCATTACTTTATTAATACCTCAAAAATGTTCTCTTCCGAAACACGTAATGATTTAATAGGACTTTGTCTATGACAATATGAACATGAAACTGCCTTTGTAAATTGTAAGGAGTGCAAATTCTGCTCATGGAGCTATGCATGGAATTTGGCATTGTAAAATTGTTCTCACTCCATTAAATGCCACCTTTTGCAACTGCTGAACATGGTCTCAAACTCAAAACCAAATAAGGTAGGTGTTCCACTAAGCTAAGAGAGCTTTGGATCAGGTCTCAGACTGCCTTAAAAACACTGAAGGTCTTTTTCTGTGAATGAGTTTTGAGGATTCAACTTCAGATGGTTTTTAAAAATAAAGAAAAATAATAACAATAATTCAATTCTTTCAGATTCTGCACACTTAAGTCACAAAGCTGTCATGGGTGTTATTCAAAAACAAGGCTCTTGCCCCTCCTCCATTGCGCCTATACTTATGGAACATACTTACGCTTTCCTGACAGATGTTTCTTGATTAGTGCATCAGAGGAAAACAAATCACCACCTACAATGGTTCCTGGAGAAGCCTTGAGAAGAAACCCATAATCTATCATTTTTTAAAAAAATTATTCAGTTATTTTAATATATTTTTTAATGTTTTCTCCTGTTTTTTTCATAATTTACTTATAACTTTTCCTAAAGGGGAACAAAAATGAGATGTATCTCTTCAGTGTCCAGCACAGACAACATTCATAGCTTTCATATCCAAACTTATTATTGAAATGCACAGTAATTAAAATAGCACATATTTAATTCATTTCCTTTTAAAGTATAACCTTGGTGTTACGAAAAAATATATTAATATTTTTAAGAAATGGCCAAGATAGCATTTCGTGTTTCCATCTATCATGTGCCAGTATCTGCATTACAGATTTGGATCATATGGTCAAAGGTAAATTATATATAGTTTACCTACTAAGCTGAATTCAGCATTCAGACTGCATTTAGCTCAAAGCCATTCTTGTTCTTTTAGCTTTCATCAGTTTATACAAGCAAACAAAAAATCCCTAAACTCATAGTATAGCAGGCAAAATGAGCAAGTTGTAGTTTTCATACACTGTCTGCTTTCAAATGCTTTTTTTTTTATGTATTCAAGAAAAGTGTCAGACTGACTGGTCTGGAAAAAACAGCTATTTACCTGTAAAAAAGAACAAACAAAACAGAGAACAAAGAACAACTTGGACTTGGTTTTCTTATAAATTGTCTGTATGCTTTGATTCCTTTGCTACTTAGTGCAAAAGAAAACTGTTCCAGTATCTAATCTCTTTTGAATAGACAGTACTTGTATGATCATCTTTTAAGATGACCGTATGCTTTTTATAATGACACTTCTGAATGAAACTGCCGCCTAAAAATTTGTAAGCAAGGTTCCTTTCATCTCAGCATAGTATTGACTCTTAAGTCTGAAGATGGCATTTTAAATATCACTCTGATTGTCTACTTTTCAGCTGACCACTTAAAAAAGACTATGTAAATAGAATGCATCTGAAAACTGCACTGAAAAACAAAAAAAAAGATTTTTTTCAAGGCTCTGTGTTTTTTCCCTCTTGACCACAGTCCAAAATAAATAAAAACAGCAGTCCTCTTCTGTTTTTTCTTTTTTAATACAGAAAACAGATACTGCTGGGGCTGAGTGCAGTGTAAACACAGTTAAACATATAAAAATAATTAGTGATGGACAATGTTAAAACATCCCTCAGAATCTAAGGCTGTTTCACACAGTATACACCAAGTAAGCTCATGCTGAAAGAGCACGGTGTCGTTATCTGTAAAGGGAGAAAAACCAGGAGACTTTGAAGCAGTGGAAATTCTGTGTGTGTTAGGGTAGAAGAGCAATTTTTACATGCAGATGATCAAATGTAAACTCCACTTACTGGGAATACAAGAATATTGTGAAAGAATATTATGATGAGGTGTTTATGAGGGGAAGGGGAAATTTTAGGGATATAGGACATTGATAGAGATACTACAGTGCTGCAAAAAATGTGTGCCACATAAAGTCCCAATAGCACTCAGAAAGAAAATAAAGAGATGAACTTATTTGCATGGCAAAATTAGATGTTACTGTGCAGATACAGACACCAAGAAATCGAGTTAGCAATTGGCCATTCTAAGAAACAATGCAAGGGATTTTATAACTTCAAAAGATTTAAATAAGGCAATCAAACATGAATGCTAACCCAAGAGAGAAGCTGAGGGCATCTGCCCAGATCATCACTGTTGTATTTTAGCTTAACTCCACTGAAGGCAATGGAGCTATGCTAATTTACACCAACTGAGGATCCAGACAATCATATTTAAGACTTCAAGTGACAAAATTACTTCTATTATACATATATGTATATATATAGGTATATATTAAGGGTTTTGGCAAGTCTGACCAAACACAGAAAGTGCAAAACATTGCACTTTTAATTCTCTTTTTAGTAACTGTGTTGTTTATGCAACTTCCCATGGGGATTGCCTCAGCACTTGGGATATACCACAGCATCATGTTGCAGATCTTTGCGGATCTGGATGGGATGAGCAATTGGTTATGATCTGTTGGTTTGAAGCAAAAAAATGATCAACATCACAATGAGAGTTTGCACAATAACCAAATTGTGCCAAAGAAAAGATCCCTGGATTGAATACAAGCAAATGCCAGGCTGAATGAGATAAGTGATGTGGGACACATTCAATGACAAAGAGGTACAACCAAACTCAGGGATGGCAGAGGCAACTGTACAAATGGAAAGACTCCAAGACAAGAAGGCCTTAGAGAGATTCACTGGGCATGTTAATATAACGAAACAAATTCATAGATCATCACAATTAAGTGCCCCTCTCAGAATAGTTGCTTAGGGACTGCATGGAATGGCACTGGAATGACTGACAAGAGAGTAGTTTTGAAAATTAAACTGAACCATCAAATAAGCATTCACACCGAAGCATTTGGTGATTAGCAAAGAGCCTAGAAACTTAGGATAGTATATTGAAAACTGCTGAAGTCATTATTGCAGATGCTAAATTCTACTTTCAAAGACAGGCATACAGAAGTAAAAGGGATGTGGATTCCCAGTGCTTACATTCCTTCTGAAAGCAAACTTAAGTCAGACAGGTTGTTTTGAATAAAAATTACTCTAATTCAGTGAACAGTCATCTGAATTGAGACTATTCCAATTTAAAACTAAGCAGCAAATGCTTTTAAACACTGATTATAATCCAAACAGCAGAAGAAGTGTAGCTAACAATATATTTTATTTTAAATAATTAAGTGCATAAAGAAGAGGCCAGAAGCTATTTAAATATTTTAGCTGCCATTGTGCAAATTAAAGCCTCTAATTCCAGAGCATTTCGTAGTATTGCAAACTTACTAAGGCCCTGATTCTGCAAGGTGCTTCATGCAAACAATTTCGTGCCTGCATGGAACATTTCACAGTATCAGAGGTACTGATAGACAGATGGCTTGCAAGGAGCTTTTTAGAGAGTACATGCTTTTAAGACTACCTTTTAGTAATGAAAACAATGATGAAGGGTCTTATGTAAACAGAACTCAAGTATTATTCATTTTAGAGACGAAAGTTGACAAACTTAAGTGAGAAAAATGGAATGACTCAGCCTTACCAGAGTCTGAATGGAGTTATTCTAACAGAAAAAAAGCCCAGCCACTTCCATATGTAAAACTTATTGCGACTATAGAGATGAAGTTGCTGCAGATGATGGGTTTCTATACAAAGGACATTATCATAACACCACACAACATGAGGTTGGAAATGCTAGGTATAACCTACAGTGCCCATTTGAGTATTGAGAAGTGCAGGAACAGAGCCCAAGGTGTTCTGTTCTGGCCAGGCATGCATGCTGCCATCAAAGATAAGGTATCCAAGTGGAAATCTGCAATAAATACAGGAAACAAAAATGCAAAAAAAACCCACTGAAACCACATGAGATTCCTAATTTCACTTGGCCCAAGGATCTAGTTGAACAAAATGGGAAAGATTATCCTTTACAGGGGAACTAATAATGGGGATCTACGCTCCTTGCTTTTTTGTTTTTAATAATTTAAATTCGACTTGCACACTAATTTAATAACACATTATATACCGGTTTGTTTTATCATAACATTGCAGATAAGTCAATTAAATACTGTTATTTACAAATGACTTGCTCTAGTCATTTTTAACATAATACCAAATACATAATGGCTGGTCCTTGCAACCACATTTTCCACTTAGAAGTTAGATAAAACATCAGGGAACTCAAAAAAATTTTTGTAGATCCAAATGATACATAATTAACATTAAATATGTATTGTATTATACCACAAAATTACTTACTAGACTCAACAATGTTAGTATTCAGGAAAAAACTGAAATGACAACTTATCACATAGTAATAAATAAATGAATAAATAAATAAGAGGACATAAACAGTAGAAAACTAGGGAAAGAGGAAATAAAAAAAAAAAAAGGTGATAATAACAATGGAAATGGCTGTTTTTCTCACAACAAAGGGTAATTTTCTAAGAGAAAAGTGAATTAGAACTGTATAATGGGTTACAGCTTCTAAATGTTGGTCTTACTTAGTTCTCATAGGAGGACAGATGTAGGCTAAACAGGGTAAGAACATGGAATTGGGAAGGCAAGGCAAAGCAAGGTATAGTACTCCTGTACGCGTGAAACAACAAGGTACACACTTTCAGAATGTCTCAAGTGGACAGAGGCTGCGGGTGGAGAAACCACTTCAGCAGCTAAACAGATCTCTGCAGAAATAACTGTTCTAACTAGAAAAACTGACTGCATACCAGGAGAGCTATTAACGCTTGAGTAGGCTAGGTACTGATCAATGCCCAGTAATAGTCTGGTCATCTAAAGATGGGAATGTTTTCCACAGAGTTTTATTAATATATCTTTTTTTTTTTTTTTTTTTTTTTTAATTTTTTTTATAATGTTTTCTTTTTGTTTGTTTGCTTTTCCAGATGACTAAAGTGAGGAAGTAAACAGTATGTTTTTTCCAGTACTATTAATCACAGTAAATACAACACAAGCTTCTCCATCTCTGTTGAGGATATCCCTTCTTCCCAGTTGCTAGATCTTGTTGAGAAAATTGCAGTAAAATTATTTGCTACATCAATACAAAGTGAGCATTAAAGTTTATACTACAATAGAAAATTTTCCCTATAAGTGTAAGTTAAGAATATCCTTTCTATCCAGAAAACTGTACTGTATGGAGTCATTCCTCCTTGAAGAGCTGTGGTTAAACAAGGAGAACTTCCAAGAAGCTCACTTTTCCATCTAGACCTCATAGAAGACTATAGTTAGGATGACACAATTGGAAATGATGAGACAAGTATATAGAGAAGATAAGAGAAAGAGCAGAAGATGACCACCAAACATATGGAAATGAGTGCAGAGTGAAATGGAAAGAAGGAGGCACAGAAATTCCAAGTCTTACTTTATTGTAGAGAATGTACAAAAATAGATCGAGCTCCACATTTTCAGTTAAGAAGAGAAGTGGAAAATAAAAGCTTTCAGGCTTCATTGCATAGAGGGTAATGAGATTGTTCTCCACTCTGTAAGTGCCATAGGGTAATGCCAAAAGATGATCACCACAGAAACAATAATGACATGCAATATCTACATAAAGACAGGTGCTGTGGGTCTGAAATACTGCAATATTATGACTGTATCACCTACACATAAAGATTTGTTGAACTTGGTTGAACTACAAATCTTTTCCAGGTTCAGATTCTTGAGTATAAGTACTAAAGTGATTTCCTGGCAGAAAACTGACCCAAAGGACAAAGGGTAAATGTTGATAATTTGACAGTTAGTTTGACATTAGTCCAAGCTAATACTTAGCTACCTGTGGCCTCTGAGAAAGTACTGCTATTTTTACATTAAAGTAGGATGAGTACTAAATTTGTAATTTCCTTGTATTCTCTGGTAGCCACACTCTCTGATTAGTGGGTTAACATAAATCTAAGTGTAAATGTTATGCAGCATGTTGCATGTTGTCTGGGATTGATTTATGGACAATCAAAATACTTGATTTATAAATTTAATTAAGTCTTTTTTCTTTGAAATATAATTGAAAGTGTTTCAAAAGTTGCCTTTTTATAGTATTTATAATTCTACGGTAGGATTACAGTTCTATAAGTGTTAGGAAGAACTTCTACAATAAGCAGTTAAGCAAGGAAAATTGATTAGGAAAGGCCCCAAGGTAAGATTAAACTGGATTTAACTTACAAATATTTTAATATTGGTAGCTGTCACTAGATGGGTGGTTAATCGCTTTGCCATCATAGTATCATCAGTTTTTTCTTTGCCATCATAGATACTCATCAATATGTTCCTTTTCACAAGCATTATAACCAAAATATTAAAATTTGGAAGGCTTGGATTCTTGTCAGATGTTAATTTCTACAGAGTCTCTTCATCGAATTGGTAACAGAATTAAAACCAAACAAATTATTCTGTTATTTCTATTTTGTTATGCCAATGAGAACATTGACCAGGCTGCCTAACTGCTTTGACCTGTCAATAAACTGCACAAAGACAAAAGTTTTCAATTGAACTTTGGGTAAATGAGGAGAGTCACACAATCTTCACAGTCTGAAACAATCAAGAAGTCTTAAAGTGAAGTACGGGTGGCAAGGAATAATTAGGATAACCCTGGAACAATTTAACTGAGTGACAATGTCATCTTTCTGCAAGCCAGGAAATGTGAGTGATGGAACGTTTAGAGGTATCAATAACCAAAAGACAATACAGGAAAATATTTTTTCCCTAACCTTTACTGATTCTTCAGTTATTTTGATTATGACTAGATCATAAGCATTATTTGAAGTCTCCAGAGTATGCTATTTTTTATTTGACAAAGGAGTTAAAAAAAAACAACCTATTTAGAAAGCTGCAGTATGATTTGTTTGTGTTGTTATTGTACACGCAAGGATACTGTGGATTTGTAAAACGTGATATAAAGGCTGTACTAGAACAAATGCAACATTTTCTCTATGAGCTATGTATGGCAAATTGAAAAAAAGTGTCCCAAATTATGCAGTACAAAAAGTCACTACACTATACTATCAACTCTCAGCTGAACTATCAATCATTGTGTATACTCCACAAATTACAGAAGTATTTCCCAGATATATTGAAGATGTTGAACTCTTTATGGATGACTGGAAATAACTGCATGAAAACCAGAACAAGGAATAAAAGATGAAGAGACAGGAATAGTAGAGATTGGAATGAGCAGGACAGAAGGAATCTCAGCTTGGGATACAGATAAAAAATGCCTTTATATTTCACTCTAAAGCCCAGGGCAGGAGTCAAATCTGCTGATTCTCACTCCTCTTCTGCTGTCAGCAAATATCTATGAAATGTGTTAGCAACATTCCCCACCTCCTTCTGGTGCCAATCCATTCAGAGTGCTACATCTTTCGTTGCCGTTTTCTATAACAGTACTTCAGGTGACCTATGCAGCAGACACCAAAAGCCTTGAGATGCAGGTAGGATCTCACATTATGGAATTTCTGCTTCTTTTCAGCTTGCTCTTTTTAAAAGCAAGGAAACTGCTCTCCCAAACCTCTCACGCAAAAATATAACACATGTAAATGAAGTACTTCACAGCTTAAAAATTCTCAAATCAAAGTTGCTTATGTAGCTTTGGTTTAGCTGCTTTGTGTGCATATGCATTATCATTTACATGATCACATCTTCTCTCCTCTTAGGCAGAGAACAAGAGCAGAAATGAGAGCTGTATAAAGGATGCTATCATCCATAGGAGTCCCACATCCCTGCTTTTGAATATATGTCTTTGTACCAACTTCAGTATGATGGCTGAGTAGCAGAGAACAATAAGAATATTAATGTGATGGAGACAGGGGATGGGCTGATGAGACAAGGAGCTTGAATCATGGAGAAGTGTAGAAAAAATGATAAAGAAAATAAGACAAAGTGAATGGATCGAGTGAAAGGTGGGACTGTATAAAGAGTTTTGGGGGAGGAGAAAGTAACTGCTGCTCTGGATCACCAGACTCTATTCTGCTTTCTCTGTACAGCTCATTCCTTTTCACAAATGGTGAACCATTCGTTGTGTAGAATTGCCTAATTCCCACAGCTCCATGAGAATTCAATGGGAAGTTGGACTTGAATATATATATAGTTCTCTGTAGAGTGAAGAGCTAGGAGTCCTGTAAATATCAAATTGAGCAAGTAAAATGATATGGGTACATTTTCTCAATTTAAACTAGTGTTAATAACAACCCTGACTTATTTCAGTGTATAACTGTAGGTGGAAATAAATTAATTCCAAATGAAAATAAATGAATCCCCTTATAACCAAGATATATTAATAAGGAAACACTCAGGTGTGGTGTTAGTGACACATATGCGAGTGAATTAGTTGTCATATCCTGAAAGTACAGTTTGAGAAAAGTTCAGTGAGGAACAAACGGGGTCACACATGGGATAATGAGGAAAACAGAGGAAATCCATTAGTTGTTTAGGAAGTTATTACTGCCTGTCCAGTGCTACATACTATTTGTTACCCAGTAGAAAAATAAGTGATCAGAAAATGAAGATCTGCCTTGTAATGAAGACGCAAAAGTGATCTGAGTTAAGTTAGCCTGTTTAAAATTCTAGCACTTTCTAAAATTTGTACTAATTTAACTGAGTTTTAATATGATACTATGATACTACAATAATAACTCCTAAGTAAATAGGAACTATAGGTTAGCTAAACCTAAACCTGTAATTATTAGTATAATTTAATCTTGTTTTCTTTACTTGCAAAATAGGTAAAGAAAATGGCACATAAAGGAGTGGGAATCAAGTTCAAGTGATCTTCTATTCTCTCCATATGAAGTAGGCTTGACTACTGATATTTAAGAAAAGTGGAGGAATGTTATAATCCAGGAACACTTTCCCAACTTAAATAAAGGGTTAAAGCAGCAAAGTATATGCTTAAAGTACTATGCCTGCTGCCCCAACAGTCTTGTCTATGTAACAGCTTTACCTATGAAATTGCAGCTCTCTGATCATCTACAACACATGCCAACCTAAAAGTCAGGCCCAAATCTGACTTTCTCTGAGGTTATTTACCCATACTCTGCTTATGCTCTGATCACATATATATATATATGTATGTTCAGTGATCTCATTTATAGCCTTTCCTCTTGCATATCACATTGTTTTCTAGCAAAAGATAACAATACAATCTGAACTGACACTTCAGAAAAGTAATTTAAACTGGAGGGGTAATACATGTGAATTCTGTACCTCTTCCTTGCACTTGCTGACTAAATCAAATAAGACTAGAGAGTTATCTAACTTCAGTAGGCTTCTCATGCTTGCTTTTTTATCTTTCTCACAAGTTAAAGTTTGTTTTTTCATCAAAGCACTGAACTTAAGAAATCCTAGTTAAGGCAATAATGTATGGTAAAGACAGAATAATGCTTAGCATTGCACCATAAGCTACCCCTTTATCCCAATTATATTTTTCCTACTCTTTTTTTTCTTTGTTGTTGTTGTTGTTGTTACTTAAGAAAATCTTTCCATGTTAACCATACAACCATCTCAGGAATATCACTAACTCATACCACTAACAAACCCTACAGTTCTTCAACATACAGAATTCCAATCGAGCACATGGTGCAGAAAGACAGATCAAACCTGTCTCTCAATTCTCTAACTCTCGAGGCTCACAACTGTCATTTCAAAGAACTGAAAGAAAATTGTGAGGAATGCATTTTAAGTAGGGGAATAACTAAGCTGACACTAAGAAACATAGTCAAATGAGAAAATGCATTAAGCTGTTAACAGTGATATAAACCTGGGGAAGATTATGCAAGCATTAGGAAGAAACAGACTGTTTCCTCTCCCCTCTAGTCTAACTCTGAGAATTACCATCTCACTAGTTATGTAGTCAGAAGTATTTCATCAGTCTAATCTCATGAGAATTCTCTGTTCTACCTAGCAAATTCAAATGTTCAGAAAAGAACTGGAGTTCAAACATCTAGATGAAATTTCACTGCTGTCACTTAATGAATACTCAAAAGAAAATACTACATCAACAGATTTACACATAGACCCAGCCTGTGTGGAATTTCTAGAGAATTCGCACACTTCTCAAGCACGGATCAACCACCTCTGCAGCATCTAGCAGAACTCCAGATAGACTGCATTTCTAATTTCTGATGTAACTATACACTGTTTGTGGTCAAATAAATATTTATAAGGAAAATATTTGTTCTTTATATCTTACTTGAGTTCTTGTGAGCTTGTGGCCAGCATACTTCGAATGCTTTTGTCAGCCAACGGACAGCCAGACAAACTGTAAGACATGGTAGGACAGACAAGTAAGTTAATCTTCTCATTAACTGAACACTCCCAACAAACACAACATAAAAATTAAAAAGTAAAAGTTTGTAATGCAGAAAAGCGATGGGGCAAGTGCTGTAATATTGAATTTTGTAATATAGTTAACCCTCTGAATATATTTAGATATCAACGTTACTTCCAAAATTACATACTGTAAATGTTCTTTTTTTGTTTCTCTGAGAACTAGTAAAATGTAACAAAAATATTTGTGGTTCCTGGGTTAACTACTTAAATGCTTAGAATGCTTTGGAAATTTTAGTAATCTATTTAAAAATAAAAGACGCTTATACAACACACAAATTAGCATGCTTTTAAGATCAACATATACTACTCAAAGGGTTAACACATAGTTCAACGTTTTACTTTGACAGCATTGTTGAGGTAAGCTGAAAACAATAAATTGAAAAGACAGAATCCACCATGAAAAAAATGAAGTCACACCTTCTATGTGAGGCGTAATTACCAGTCACATGACCACTCCCATCACACCCTGGTGTTGGACATCTGCCACCAAACAAAAACAAAAACAGCCAAAATAGTAAGTATGTTTAAAAAAAAAGCTTTTAAAAGTTTCATTGTTTCCAGTTTAGCTGCAATGACTGCAAGGGGTTTTAAGCATCCTAATTGAAAAGCTGCAAAATGAACAGGATTAAATGAAAATGGCGTCTCAATACAATATAGCATCATTAAGAACAAGCAAATACACATTAACTTATCACTTTACTTAACTGGCAGTTTGAAACATTTATATGCTGCAAATGTTGCATGCTCATACTGCAAGGCGTATATGTACTTGTTTGTTTAAAAAAAGACAAGAGAGGAAAGGTTAAAAGGAGAAAAATAATTTCACCTCACATTATGCTTACGTTATTAAATCCTTTTTGCTCTCTTTGCATTGAGGGTATTTGGGTTTAGGACTTGGGATTGTAACTTCACCAGGATACCTTCTTTCTTCTAGCGCCTCTTGGAATGGATCCAAATCTTCTGGCTACAGGCAAATATATGAGCATTAGTCTCAGCCAGGCTACAACTTCCATAAAATACTATGAATTAGAGTCTCCAGAGATTCTCTCTGCTTTTTTATCCTACTTCATCAGAGAAAATCCATGACATTGTTTAATATTCTTTTACCTAACAAACTTTTAAATAGTCCTTACATACTTTGACGCAGTCTTTGCAGTTTGTGGGAATTAACTAGGCTATTTAATTAAAGGGGAAAAAATAAATAAAAATTAAAAAAAAAAAAAGCCTGTTATATAACTGATGTATTATTTTCACTTAAAATAGTTAATACTTTTTCTAAAGACACTGCAAAACTGAGGAATAGGAATAACGAATAAAAGTAGCATCTTGTTCACCAAAGAGACATCTGATGATTTTAATAATTTAGAACACTCCAAACACGAAATAGGAATGAATGTAAAAACTGTAAGTTTGGGGAAAACTCAATGGATATGTCTGAAAAATGTAATTATATAATTTAGAATTATACTCGGTAATTCAAAACCATCTACTGCAGCAACAAAGTGGTTGAATGCACTGATTTAGAGATTCCTGCAGATGGTGCTACAAACACCACAGCAGAAATGTATCATCATGTTTGCTCTGAGAAACGTTTCATATTGTATATTTTACCTCATATTTTATTGATAAAGATAGATTTCCTAATTCCAGTGAAATTAATATCAGAACAGTGACTAATACCAGAGATAGGATGCATGCACAGAGGAAATGTTACTTTGTTCTAAGCATCAAAGGTATTGAGCTTAGTTTTAAGGTTTAATTAAAACAGGCCTGAAACGTATCACACACAAATTATTAGCCCAGTTTTATAGTTTTCACCATGGAAAAACAAAGAACAGTGTACTGAAGTCTCCAAACATCTATTATATATTGAATGTAGCACTGTAAGCTATACAGTGAATAAGAGTTGAAGCCTTACAAACAAGATCAGTGTCATTAAATCTTGTCAGCAAACCTTTTTCAGTGCCTTGGCCCACACAAGAACACATCCCACGTGATCTATGTTTTATACAGAAAATAAGTTCACTAACTTACTTTATTTGCCTTTTCTGTTTAAAAGGTCTTGCTGTTGTCTTAGTATTCTGAACTGAAAAGTAACACTAATTTCAAATATCCCTTCTCTGTATAATTCTTTAAACAAAGTATTTCATTAATGCAGGCACTTTCATACATAGAGCTAACAGGAGTACTTAAGTATTCTAGAAGAAGATTAGCTGAAATAGTTGAAATCTTACAATACACTCTGATGCTTTTGTTTAAATTGATTTCTAAGCAATACATACTTTCAAACATTCAGCACATCATTTATGGTTTTCAGATTCAGTGGGATATCTCTTATCTTATCTTGAGAGCTGATTATCCCAGTATTGCACAGTTCTGTCAACTTGCTTATATAGGGTATCATAATCTGGATAAAGTGAAACATCTTTACTGCAGAAAATATTTGTTAAAAAGATGATATTGTTAGAAAACATGATTCAAATTCATGGTTCAAATGCTATCTTATGCAACTTAGTCACAGATCAGATATGTGTCAGCATGATGTATTTCTAAAGATTAACCAGCAGAAGATGTTTGGTAGAAAACCACCCTTTTAACATCTATTGTTTCCTCTTTCCCTCCAAATATCAGAAATACAGTGGTTTACAAAAAGTAGATCTCAATGAGAACGAAAAAATGAAGAAGACATACATTAATCTCTTTGGAATCATCTTCATCTATCCTACTGGGCTTCATTTTAGTGTAGTCCACTGGTAAGTCCCAGCAGTCACCCTCGTTCAGTTGGTAACAGCGGTTGTTCATCACTGCTTGTCGTTGTGGTGACATTGGCTCCAGTGGTGTCAAAATGGTACAGCAACCATCTCGCTGCCTCTGCTTGTTCATACTCAGGTCCAACGTCCCATTTTCATCAACTTCCATATCAGGATTCTGTCAAAAGAAGAAAAATATTCTTAATTTAGCTTCACACTAACAAACTGCTACCTCTGTGTTCTTCAGTATATTTGATTGCCTAGCAGAATAATAAAACGTGTTTCCATTCCTGTATAGATTGAAAGCACTGAGCCCCCTCCTACACATAGCATGATGCTATTACGCAACATTAATGCTGTTCTAGTGGATTTCTTCCTGAATGGCTAATCTGATGTTTAGGAAAGCAGGACAAGAGCCTTCTTTATGCTCTCCCACCACCCAGAAAGAAAACAGGTAGAAAAATCAGGGTGAAAATGAGAAATCTCTAAAGGTATTCTTCTTGTTGTCTTTTTCCTCTTGGTCTACTCTGTGAACTCTTGAGTTAACATCTGCATAATTCTTGTTTGAAGTCCTGACACCTGTCTAGGTGACTGGAGTAGAAAAAAAGTAGCTAGCATCAAATAAATTTGTTTCTTTGTGTATTTAACATTATCAGTCAGTTATTAAATAGATACTGTCGGTGAATTAATAAGGAACACAGGACACCAAAATAAGTCCTTTTGGACACTACTTCACAATGTTACAGGAACAGGAAATACCTTTAAATTTCACTGTTCCTTCACTTAAGATGTAAGAGTATCAGCACTTTGTATATCTGTCTTTATAATGAATAAATTTTGGTAATGAAATAGTTGTGATGATCTCTGTGGCAACTGAGGCACTTAGAAATACAGGGTGAGTACAAGCACTGACTTATTTCTTTACAGAAACAAACAAGTGTTGTGTGATATTTTTGAGTGAGGGGAAAAAAAACATTAAAGTGAAGATGAATTTAAACAAATATTCACTTATCTGTTCAAAAGTGAAGCACAAGAAATTTGGTTTCAAAACCAGTGTGAATGCTACTGACTCCTTCTATGTCTAGTGACTATCTAATAACAAAAGAGCTGCAGGAAAGCATTGTGAATGCAAATCCCTTTTTGATCAATTACTGCCTTTTCTCATAACATAAATACAGTTGATATTATCCTCCCATTTTTATTTAGAAAATATTTGTTAATTACCTTGGAGTCATTCATTCTGTTTTTACATAGGGCAAAACATTAGGAAAGAGGCACCTTCTGTTTTTAACATATAAGACAAAAGGTATTTTATTCCAACTTTTCACATTGTGTTGATACAGAATACAACTGTATTTTTTTACATTCCAAAAAGAGATTTATCTCTTCAATATTACTAAATAAGTTAATGTAAAAAGCAGCATCTGAAAACAACCATTTCAGATTAAATTGGGTTTTACTTCTAGTATCTGCGGCTAAGGGTTTAGTTTCCTGTGAAATTTCTAGAGGCCTCTACATGGTGAGAGCAAGGAAACCTTTGTCTACATGAAGAAGAAAAGAACATGTCTGCCAGCTCAAAATCTCTCTTATAAGCACAATAAAAACCTTCCCACCGCACTGCATCTGTCTACTCAGCCATCTAGTGGTCTCCTATAGGTACCGCTGTACTGCTTGTTGATGCATATTAAATGCTAATCTTTTAATAGCTATCAGAGTCAAAAAGTAATGTTTAAAATTAAAAAACCAAATGTACTAAATCTTTACTGAACGCTAATAGTATACTGTTTTTCTTAGAATATAAAGCTTAACAACAACGTTTATTATTTGTCTCCACAGTCATTTCATAACATACTGAGACTATGAACATGCAGAACATTGGTGACTCTGCACCTGCTAAACACCTTTGAAATCACGTTCACTGGAGGATTTAATGTTTGTTTCAAATGCCTAATGCAAAGAATTAAGAATTGTGATAGCATGCACAGGCAAGAAATTCTAACAGACAAGCTGCATAGATTTCTTTTTAATAGATCTTACAACCTTAGGTCTCATATACGACTTTTAAATGAAATCGTATCATTAAATCTTGATCTTTTCACAAAATGTATGAATCAGCCAGTGCTTAGCAAAAAAAAATCTGTAGTGCAATTAATACCACTTGAACAATTCAAACAGTTTTATAATTACAGATCTCACTACTAAGAGACAAACTAAAAAACGAGTGAGTACATGCTATAATGCTTTCGGTTTATATACCGATCGGGTTTTCCCAAGATACTCGAGAGCAATTTCCTTTTTCTGCTTTAACAGAAACGTGAGATTATGTTAATTTTGAGTAAAAGAAAAAAAAAAAAGAAAAAAAAAAAAAAGAAAGCATTCTTCCTTCTATCAGAGGCACAAAGCTAGTGCAGTAAAGACGAATCTTCATCAACAAACAGAATTACTGATTTTTACCCTTGCACAGAGATCCTGAGGCTTAGTGGAGAGGTTCTGAGGCATCTCCCTGCAGCGGGTGGAGAGATTCAGAATAGCAGTAGCAGCCATGTGCGCTGCCTCCATGTCATGAGTGTAGTCAAAGCTGCTCTTGCTGCAGGTACTGCTGGCACTGCTGCCTCCACCACAACTCATATTGCTGCTGCTGCTAGGGGCATAACTGCTTGTTGTGCTGCTGGTTGGACTTGAATTCTTACAGTAGCGTTTAGCTGTGGGAAGAAATATGACAAGTATGACTCAAAAGAACTAGTATTCTGCATAAGTGAAGAGAAAAACAAACTGCTGGAGGTGAAATTTATAATGAGCAACAGTAACCAATACAAAAAAAAAAAAACAACACAATGTGATAAGAATGATGGCTGTATTTCTTGATTTCTGCCTGTGATTTTTATATGCTAAATATATGAGATTGTATGAAATAATTCCCCATACAAATCTGTATGATGTGATCATGAATTTTTCTGACAAACAGGCTGGATTTAGAAAACAATAAAAACACAAAGAAACACTGCTTTTACCCACATATAGAGTTAGTCAAAAGGTATGATCTGCTCAGGTTGTTCAGTTTTACTAATGAGGGCCAACATAACATTGTAGGACCTTTCATATCTACATGAGCAAGTGTAGTTTTAAGGTCTGCACTCCCCAAGGCTACTGGACATAAAGCACACTGGGACTCTGGACCAAAGTGCTAACCATATATTCTTAAACACTTCATACTTCCTAAAAGGATATTCCTTCCTATACATACTAGGAGAGCAGCCATCAAAAAGGAGAGGAAGACAAGAAGATGATGAAAGAAGAAAGCAAGAAGCCACATGTCAGTTATACCACGGATCTCACAAAGGCAAAAGCAGTGGCTGCATAAATGGAAACAAACATAAGTGAATCACCCCCAGCTTCAAACATCCCAAGTGCTTACAATTCTTTATAAAAACAATAAGGGCCAAAGATCCTCATTACTGCTCACACCGAGACACAGAGCACTGTATTCTGACTGACAGAAACCACTAAGGCACTGACAAAGCTCACTTCCATTCTATTTAAATACAATGTAGAACTGTTGCACTGCATTAAGACATGCTCCTTACAGCCAAATGTATTATAATAATAATGCAAAACAGTCCTATTAGTCCACTTATTTCTGCAATACTTTCCCCAAATAAATTATTTAAAAGCAATCCTATAAAATGCACTAAGTTGTCAACTAGGCTCCAAAATCTAAGTTTACATATTCTCATATAAAAGTCAAGGTCATAGGATACATAAATGGATATTACAGTGACTATTTCCCCTTAAGATGGAAATGTATACTGCAGAGATCATACCATATAGCACAGTATAACAATAACAAACTAGCATGCTGATTAGAGAGCTGTACAAAAAAGGTCAGACTCTAGCTAGAGCTCTTCTGTGATGGGTTCCATTTAAATGCCAGACTCTTCAGGTGCATTTGTCTGAGCAGACATACATATAATAATCTGCTCCCATGAGCACAGCCCATTTGTGAACCACAGGCTGCTGTGCTAGGCAGGTAATATTCAAAAGAAGAATCAGAAAGCAAAATATCTTTGCTAGAGCTTATGTCATCTCTCTTCTTCTTAAAAAAAAAAAAGAAAGAAAAAGAAAAAGAAAAAAAAAATCATAGTGCTATTTTTACTGTAAAGGAAACAGTGTTTCACTTAATTCATAACAGATGGAATTTTCTCAGGAAAGCCACATAATGCACAGGGTGTGATTTTTTTTAAGTGAAGCGAATGCTGAACATTCATCACTTCTCTTTGTCTTAAACACATAGTAGCACTTTTGCAGGGTATCCACTAATTATAAACCTGTGAACAATTTCTCCAGAGTTTCATTATTAATACACTAGTCAGTGGCAGTCATTAAAAAATCAGCACTTATCCATTCTTACTTTGTAATGGTATCCAAAACACACAAGATTTTTTCTGTATTTAAGGAAGGAAATAATTGACTGACTCAGTTTCTACTGTGTTAACACAGCAAGCACCCTGTACAGCTAAGCATGTCAAATTAGAAATATCTTTCAAAATTTATATGAACAAATAAAGCTTATGTTACTTGCAAAAGAATGCTAGTCTTCTCACAGGACGTCACATTTAAATGAACATAAGAGACATACTACATGTGAAATCATATATGTAACAATGTGTGCTAAAGGAGGGAAATAGGCAGCTTTATACACAGGACTAACCATCAGAAACTCATGCAGGCTCTGATATGGACTCCTCTGTGGCCTTGGTCAAGCTATATTATCCCTTGAATTCATTTTCTCTATAAGTAGAAAATTGCTTCTAAAATTTAGTTGTGTTGTGATTCACTTGCAAAACACTTTGAAGACTTAAAGTGCTATATGTATGCTACACAGTTCTTGGCTTTTAGATAACCAACGGTTTAAGCAAAACTCAGAAGGAAATGGCCATGGTTATTTTAAATTAACTGTAAGTGCACATTTTAAAACAAGTCATATAGCCCAGACTGCTCATCCCATGTTAGCTTTTCAGGAGAAACAAAGATCACCAATTTATAATGAATTAAGTCCATTGCTAAGGAAGGGGAAGCTACACTTTCACTATCACATAATTCTGCTTGCTACATCTGCCAACTCTATGACACCAGATTCTGGAGCTCTCCAGTCTACCTGTGCTTTATAATCCACCAGGGAAACCAAACACAGAGGACACCTTTTCCATCAATAATAGATACAAGTCTAATCCATTGTATTTCCATCCCGTACACTGGCTGTCTATCAGGCATGTCTAGGGGCACATCACAGAGAACATCTCTAAGTCTACAGACTCCTCTTCCTAATTAACAACAGGGGAGAGGGAGAGACCTCAACAACTTAAAGGAGCAAACTCTAATATTCGGAATGGAACTTACTCAGAGAAGCCCATCCCCAGTATTGCCTATATACTGAACTTATTAAGGACATTAATTACAGTTTCAATGACCTTTATGACTTGCACAATGAGATATTCATCTCATCTTATTTCAGGTATCTGATCTAATCACTACAAGCTTTCTCTATCAGCAACAGAAGAAATTAGAATTTTTGGGCAATGATGCACCTAGTTCAAATGTGTACTTTAGGAGGAGATGAATGGCATTAAAGAAGCATCTATCTTCCTCTATGGATTTGAAAAGGGTGACTATTTCAGATATAGGTGGTATACATCATAGAATTCTAGATATGGTCAGATGAATCCCACCCCTAACGTTTTCTCAGTGTTTTGACAGAAGGTCCCACCACTATTGGTGGGTTGAGAGGAGTTTCTGTCATCATCTGAGAAACTGGAAGGACTGCATGCTGAGTCTAACTGTTCTTATATATGTTGCTGTATACCAATAACCCAACAAACCCCAAGATGTGGACAACCATGAAACTGGTATAAAAGATAAAGCAAATACAGAAACATAACAAGGGCTTATTCTTCAGGAGTTACTGAAGCATTCTATTTCACAATACAAAGTATCCATTGTTGTTTGTTTGTTCAAAAAAAAAAATAAAATCAAGAAAACAATACAAAGGAGATATTTATGTTAATGTCACTCACAACCATACACTTCTTGAACATATAATGCCTTCCTCTGATGATGAAAGTACAATGCTTGCTTAAGAATAAAAATAAGACTGAAACATGAAGTTATTGATTTTTTCATATCCTTAAACTGTTTGTCACATCTTACATGATCAGAAAAATTGACTACTTAGATGCAAGTTCCCCAGAAAATTTAGGCTTTCTTTCAGTATTTTCAAGATGAAAATACTTTTCAAAACGGAATCATCTGCTCTCACATAAACGTGTATGTGCCGACACACACAGTCCATACATGTGCATATTCACAGGTTCCCTAGTAACACACTGATTCTTGCCCTCTGCAAGATTAGACAGAGCACATATGCAACAGTTTTTCTTATATTGTTAGCTTACTAACCACAGTTACAGTTAGCGCATTATCTTTAGTAATGCCCAAGCCCTTACTCTGACACAGGCAAATGTGATGAGTGTATGAGAGAAGAAAAAAGGCCACTTTCACTCAAAAATGAGTTGCCTTTCATAGCTCTTCTCCTTTCTGATATAGTGAAAAAATATGCCTGTTGATTCTAAGAGAAAACAAAATATCCAAAAAATTAGAGATATAAAGGTGGGAGCTGTATGAATTTTCCCTTTCTTTACCTGCCTAGCTTCGAATGTCAGAATCTGTGCTCAATCAACAGCATAAATTGTTTTATATAGTATATTTATTTCTGTTTTCCTAACAAAAAATCTGGCACCTGCTTGAAATTTCCTATGGTAGTAAGTGCAGTTAATTTTCATCCCCTAATCAAAATCCTCTTGCCTGATGGACACTGTTGTATTCACTTGAACTGAAGCCACTTTCAGTATAATTCTAAATGTAATGTGAGGTTTACCAGAGAACTCTACAGGTGTATTCACAAGGATAAAATGAGCACAAATGCCTCATTAAGTAAGTAGCAGAGATTTCTGAAGTGCAATGAGGTCCAGGTTTTCTACTTCCACATCCCCACAGAGTACGTATGTTATCTTTATGAGTTAGTTGAACTGCTGTACAGAAATGAGAATCCTAATGTGACCCATGAGGCCACGTCTCCCAGACAGCAACATAATGCAGTGTTCCTGCACCACAAGAACTAGTTCTATTCCTTAGTTTTACTGCAATCACAGCACATCCCAGGAGCTTAATAGCTGGAGATGTTCTTCTGCCAGTGCAACAATTGTGAAGCAAGCACCGTATAAAACAACGCTTTTTGAAAAGGCCTTTAAAAATAACTCACACATGACAGCATTCCTCATAATACTATATGAACATGAAAACATGTCTTATTTATATGATGTTTACATATACAACAACATGATTAACTGCAAACTTGTCTCTCATGTATAAGAGTGTGCACCTCCTACCATCATATCCTTTGGGGGATATATCCCTGGATTGCACCTTGGGAGCTATGGCTCTCTTGCCATAGGCATGGTTGTCATAACTGTTATATTCAAACGTAGTCTTAGAGTATTTCTCTAGTTCCTTGGCCAAGTTGGAGCGGGGTGTGGTGGTGGGGACATTGTTTCTGTAGCCATACTGAGGGATCTCCAATTGCTTAACAAAGCACATGGGCCTAGAAATTAAAGATATGTAAAGTTTGTTAGATGCAGTTCAGTTTACTGTGTTTGTGCATAATTTATAGTTCAGATTAGAAAATCTTAGTTATTTCTTGCACTCACGAGACAGCAATATATTATTGCATTTGCTTTGTTTGGTTATTTTCAGCAGACAAACAATACATATTTTCTTGAACAAAGCCTAGACAAAATTAATTCTAATACAGCTAAATGTATCCTGTATCTAAAAGTATTTTAAAATTCTACTTTAAAATACCACAGGGCCTTGCTTTCCCCTTGTAATTGCATCACATAGCAAATGTTTTCTCTTTTGGGAGGTGAATCAAAGAAGGACAAGTAGACTGACAGAAGAAGTTTGAACAGATTCCTTTAAATGTCAAAAAACAAACAAACAAGCGAAACAACAAAAAAAGCACTGGAAGCTCGATTTAATTAACGGAGATTCCTCTAAACCTTTTTCAACAGAGTTGCATGCTGTTCTCCTGTACGTTTTCCAAAGGAGTTAGCCGTGTTTCATCCTTCAGCATAGAGTTCCAGATTGATCTTGAGAAATGCACAGGAGACTCTCATCATTTCTGTGGACTTTTAGCTGCCTCACAGGTCCTGCTCACCCTTAAATGCAAGGTTCAGGCAGGAGCTGCAACTCTTGCTACACAAATACCTCAAAGAAAGTTATCTGAATGAATACGGAATAAATGCGTATCAGCTAAATTTGTCTTTCCTTTAGGATCAGGGAGGATAGTCAGGAAAAGTCCCAACTGATTTTTTTCAGGCCCTTGAAGAAAGTTGTGAAATCTCAGTGAAAGAATGCTGCAGTGAACTCCTCCACTGTCACATCGTCTTCTGCATGTGAAAGCAGAAGTCATCAACTTTCAATGTATAAGGCAAGGTCAGATCCTGGAAACCTTTCCTATACAAGAAAGCGTTATTTAAGTGGAAGCAGGTTCTATGCAGTGATGCTTGCCTACCTACTGCATTTAGCAGGAGGTAAAGATGATCAACAGTACACCTTAGGTGCTTCTGCTGGAATCAAGAATCATACTGTCAAGTTTTTTTCTCTCTCTTTTTTGTTCTTTACTGTATTTACAACCAGTGGGAATAGAAAGAACAGCTATAAGATCATAAAGTGAGTCAAGACCAGAGGAAGGTTGGCAAAATGGAATGTGACATCTAGTAAGAATTAGATTTTGAATATTACGTTTTTCTGAATAAATTCATTTTCATATAATTTAGGATATTTATGTAAAGATCACCCAAAAAATCATATTAATCATACTATATCCTTTGATTTATGTTTGCTCACTTCTTTAGATATTTCTTCCTCCAAAACACAGTGGGAGCATCTACACAATGGATATTATTTTGATTCTACCTCAAGACAATCCATGTTCAGCTAATAAAAACATAATTCAGTTTTTGTATGTTCAGTGTAAATCCCAAATTTCTGTGGAACTTATGAATTTGATTTCTCTTTAAGAAATTCTAAATGAAAGTGGGATGGAAACTGGGATGAAGACAAATATTCAAGACTTCTCAGAACATCACTGTCTCCCTCTTAGTTGCCTGCATGTAAATATGATAAATAACTCCCAAGTTCTTCCTCTCAAGTACTTCAGTGACTTAAAGGTAAAAGGGAAGCAGGAGATAAGATGAAAGCGTTATCTGAATTGCTGATAAAATGTGAAACAAAGGGCAGACTCACAAGCAACATTAAGATTGCAGTGTAGTTTCCTAAGAAGTTTTCCAGCAAACTGGATGCTGCTTTTGAGAAGTTGCCTTCTTTGTATGGCATCCCTAAAGAACAGTGATAAAAACCACTGCATTTTTTTATTTTCCTTTTTACACCAATGAGAAACTGTTATTCCCTCAAAAGGTCTTGTTTATCAACAGGCTTTAAGAACCTTTTTCTAAGAAAACTGCAAAAAAAAAAAAAAAAAAAAAAAAGGTCCACAGATATGAGTAATAAATCTGTGTTCTTAGTTCTATCAAAATAGTGTCTTGTTTTGTTTTTTAATATTATGACTATATGAAGCTTAAGAGAATAATAATCTTGATAATACAAACTTTCATTTTAGCAACCCTATTATATCTAAAATCAAGAAGATAATCCAATACTAAGAAACTAACGGGATAAATAGGAAATGCTGGAACTAAAGCTGTGGCACTTCCTCCATGCTCCTCATGACAGCTGAGAGGCATGTACCTATCCCAGCCCACAAATACCGCAGTATCCGCTGAGAAATTCTGCAGCTCTTGGGGCATCATCAGTACAAGGCTGGAATGATCATGCAGAAGTCTAGTTCTTTCACGTGTATCCTTCACACTTCAGCTCCTTAGAATTAACATTTTTTCCACCCATATATCTCAAAAGAGGAGACAATAGTGGAAAGCTAGTTATAGCTTTGAATTAATAAAGAATATTATATGGATGAAGAGAAGAAGGAGTATGATTATGTCAAAGTGGTTCAAGATCATATAAAATTTAGGACAAATTTTATTTCTTTCCACCCTTCCTGGAAGCGAGTAGAGGAACAAAGAACTACTATTTAACCTTATTTAGGGATCTAAGCTGTATTCATCATTTTTCAAAGTGTCCTGTCAAAAAGGTCTACAATCATTTTTGTAATGCAAATAGGGCTTCTGGTTTAATTTAAACTGATATTTACTAGTAAAAGCCTGCTGAAAAAACCAAGACTTACCGGTAAATATTAGTTTATTCCCAAAAGATACCAACTTTTTTCACACTGTTCTTAGACTTTGCACTCCAGCAGTCATCTTTACACCAAACAATGCCTAAGACAAAAATGAGCTTTTCAGCTTTACATGTATTTGCCAAAATAATTACCAACCCTCCCCCATGTAAATTGAGTGGGAAACATACTCTGAGAGAATTGGATCCAGAAGCCCTAATTCTAACTCTTCTTTAAAGGAGATATATATGTATATACAATGTATATAAATATAAATTCTCAGATTAGGTGAATGTGTGATGAATTCTGCATAATAATAAGTATTATAGTGATTTCTAATACCTTAAAACCCGATCTGATGCCTGGTTTGATTTTGACACATCACAGTTCTGATGCTTCTCTTGAGCTTTAGCCAGTTTCTCTGCTGCAGCAATAGGACATCCAGAGAGGCTGCAATTACAGAAAGGAAATTTAATTTTCTTGTCCTGCGTAGTTTCACATTATAGCACTGATCCAATTACTCCTTCTCCTCCTTAGTCTGTATCAGGATGAATCTGAAGGAAAAGCCTTTCCAAAAGCTACTTGGTCATATGTACTTCCTCTAGACTCCCTTTCTTCTGTTTTAAAAGTTACATGGTAGATCCTAGAACTGTTCTTCTCTGACTGTATGTGGGTAGATCATTTATGGATGTCAGCCAGTGAACATATCAGTAAGAGAGGAGAATATAACCAGGGATCTAATGTGCAGCTCTGTCAACAGACTTGTAACCTTTATGAATCTACAAATGTTGTCAATGAAATGACTTCTAAGGATGATTAAACACCATATAGGCCAATTTCTGCACTGCTTCACACTTTATTCAGCATTATCAAAAGCAAGTTATATACATGAGTGCAAAATTTGGCCTAAGGTCTCTAAATCTGCATCTCAGGTATATTATGCTTCGTGATTGTTCATGAAATTAAAACACTGAGGTATGTTTTCTAATAATAGGTGATATAACTTGAAAGGAAATTCTGCACTTGAAATTCAATTAAATTTGCAAATGCTAAACTACTATTGCAGTGAGTAAAATAAGCCTTAAAAAAAAATAATTAAAAAAATAGATGCAGAATAGTAAAAAAATTAAGTATATGATGCCAGCAGATGGTGCTCTTAGTGAAGCTGTAAAAACCTGTGACCTGACAATGGAGGGGATTCTTTCCTTGTCACGGTCTATTGCGTGCTTATGTGACCGCAGTTCTCTGTGCTCTCCACAGGAAAAGAAAATGAAAGGCAAACCAATGCATTCCCAGATGTTCCCTTCTCTACGGGAGAAAAAATATATATATAAAATAGTGAAACAGAGCAAAATGCCCCAAAAGCTGCAGAAGGAGGTGAGCAGAGACTGCAGACTGCTCCTTTCAGCCCTTCTTCAGTTTCCTGGCTCTGCAGAGGGGTGAGGGGTCTCTGGAGTCATGCCAGAGGGCAGCAGTTCTCTATTGACATGCTCTTTTCAGACACCTCTAATAATGTAGTGGATATTCAACCAGAAGTGAATGCTGCTTCAAGCAGCAGTAAATCCCAAAAGGCCTTCTTAGAGATTTTTGCCGCATCTAACAGCAGCATCACTACAGAGAATAAAGGGGTATCAGAGCTTATTGTACAAGGTAAGGCACCCACAAGAGTCTTCCAGGAAGCATGCAGTAAATTAATGGGGCTCCAGTAAAACAGAGCTTGATAAGACTGAGAATTCAGTACCTGTGTAGTCCCCTTATGCTTTGATGCTACAATTAATGATAAAAAAGGAATTAAATAAATTAAATATAAATCCTTATACCCTCCACCCACATTTCCTGGATTTCTGAAAAACTGTAAAGAAATAAGCAAGACCTTGTATTTTGTGAGAATACTATGAGACCTACTAAAAGTTACAGCAATATTTTGATAATTTTGTTATTCGTCTAAAAAAAAAAAATTAAAGGGAAATTTCATCCATTCTGTAAGATTCTATTAGTAATTTTAGGAAACTACAGAAAAGTTACGTTTTTTCTTGATCTCCTTTTGACTATTTATATTGAACATTTTTAGCTTCTATTTTTTAAATGTAGTGAGACATTTTCATAATCTTCCTTAGATGTGAATGAGTACTTCAGGGTCAGAAGTATATTTTTAGTAGAAAAGTTAACTTTTACAATGTTTGTGTACCTAAAATGCTGTTTCTCATGTATAAAAAAGAACCATTTTTAGAAGCAGAGTGGAAGTTTTCATGTAAAATAATCTCTGAAGAGAGTGAAGTGTGAGGACAAGAACTCTGCCCTAGTCTTGATGATGTTGGCAGATCCTTCAGTCTCCCTCTGACATGCCCATAAGGGAGACATACTCATTGGGCATCACTGCTAATACCAAAACAGAAAGGAGAAAAAAAAGAAAAAAAAAAAAAAAAACCAATCCAAACAAACAAACAACAACAACAACAAAAAAAAACACCCCAAAAGCTAAGGGTGCTTGAAATGTATTCTGCAGGTCAATTCATCCATTCTGAGGCAAATGCACATTTATCCTCCTCAGAAAACACATGAAAAAATATCACTCTTTAAAGCAGATAAAGCACATGATGCACCATCTGTCAATCTCAGAAACAACACAACAGAACACACACTCACACTCCCCCCCTGCCATGGACTGCTAGAAGGGCTGCAGTTTGGAGGCACTGTTCCCTCTAGGTTGGTGTCCAGTGATGGCATCCTTACCTTCGGTGGGAATTCCTGTTGCTATTTACGTGGCCCCGGCCTGTGCAGCCTGGTGTAGGACACTTAAGAACATTTTCATGCATGGCAAGAACTTGACAAGGAGAGTAAGAGAAAACAGCAGAGTATGAAAACAAGAAAAAAAAAAATCAAATCCCAGTATATATGAAACCATTTTAAAACAAAGCAGGATTCATTAACAACCAGCATTCCTCAAAATACACATGACACACATAGCCAATAAAGCCTGATGAGGGAAGTAAGTATTGTGGCCCTATACTCTAATACAGGGCAACAGTGGAAGTTATTAAGGCTACAGAACCTATAACCAAATGTCTCTAGTGCAACAAAGAAGCACAAGACTTCCCACATCCTCATACAAAAACACAGAGCAAAGATCTGCTCAACAGCAAACAGCAAGCTAGCAACAGTCCAATAAAAAATTATGGACTACAAAAATTTTTCTAGGAAATGTATGCACTCCTAATATATGACTTTACACACACAGTATCAAGCTCGAGAACAAAAATCTGCTGTCAAGTTATACTGGTGGAACACTGGATTACTTGAAATACACCTCAATGCAACACTGATTAGAATTTGATACTAACTACAGGACAGCCCAATTGACATAGGGCTCAGTTCTGCCCACATCCACATAGATATCTATGCCTATATGATGAGTAGAATTGGCCCTTTCAAGTTTTAACTTGTATCTTCCACAGACGTGAAATTGAGAGAATTTTTGTTAAAAAAGACTAAAAATTAAAAATAAGCAGGTAAAAAATTGAGGGATGGTGGAAAAAATAATAATAAAAAAAAGCCACAACAAAACAACAACTAATAATAGTAACAATAAAGAAACAACCAGAAAAAAATAACAACCCAACCTTCATAGAAAAAAGAAACAAGCGGAACAAGCTTAAGCTAGTAAGCTGATTTACATCTGCATCCATTGCAAACCGGATGGAAAACTTACTCCTGCATCTGCTTAGAGCAGGTCTTTTCTAATCAAAACTCAGGCTATGAAGTTCCAAATTATCACAAGCTTTTTGGTAACATGAGACAGTTCCATGCTATGTAAGACATATCTGAATCCACATCTCAGAGCTGGATGACAATATATCACTCTATGGAAAGAGGCTATCCAACTCCTGCAAATTTTTCATCTTCCCATTCAAGCACTTAGTCTGGAAATCCGCATTCGGTTATCTCTCAAAACAAAATTCTAACAGAATCAGTGAATTCCTTGTCTAAGTAAAAAATGGAATAAATACTATTTAGATACTTGAGAATTCAAACCACATATACTGATTAAATGGTAACCATCATCATCATCATCCCATCATCAGCATATTAAGACATGTATAGATGCAGTTTTACTCTGAAATTCCTACTATTTAAAGCTGTTCTTGAAACATGCTTCACAAGGCCAACATCACAGGAAAAAAATAAAAAGATGAGCTCACCTTTTCCATTTTAGTAGGTACAAGAGCATGCAAACAGTTTAAAGCTATATTCTTCTTTGATTTGCATAGTCTTCTACAGGGCTTTTTATTTACCATTTATAAAAATTAGAGAACTTTGAGCAACTGAAAGAATACTTGTGTTACAGAAACTTACAGGGTCTTACAAAGTGAAGAATAAACCTATCTGATCTACTGTGTTCAGAGATCAACCAAGATGCAGCAAAGTTTCCTAAAGCACTTCCTCGTTATTTCTGGAAGAAGCCAGTCTACTATGAAAGAGAAGACTTCTTATTTCTGCTTCTCTTGGTGTGTTGATCTATTTCCACTTTCCTGTCCTTCAAAATCTAGTTTCCCTGGGAAACTGGAGATCATTATGGCCCTGACTGTCTTAATGTTTCCTTTTGCCTCTTAAAACTCCGTTGAAGTTAGGTCTGTAAGTGCTAATGGACAGTAGGAATTTTAGGCCCATAGGACTCAATTTTGAGATTAGTTTAAACTTTAACTGGGTCTTAGCAAGACACCTGTCTGGGGTACAGCAGCACAGAGTAATTATCTTCAAGAGAACTATGCCATTTCTACCAGTCAAGGAGGTGAAATAAAAGAATGGAGCCCTGTTCCTTATGCTTATATCTATGTCTGGATGGGTGAACTTCCTTTGCACAGAATCCACTGACGTAACAGGAAACTCCACCCATGTAATTGACGGGAATATTGCTCAAAATCCTGCATTTTATAACTGATTAGATAGCCAAATTGTTATTTTTAACAACATCAATTAGTTTAAGATAAATTGTGTTTAAGGTACAGCAATAACAGAGAAAAGGGGCTGCAAGTTTTTCAAATAAAATTATTCCTGTACAAGATAATAGAGACAGTTGATGTGACATTATCACGTAGAAGTAAAAGCAGTGCACATCTTTGTGAAACCTTTTTGTCTGTTGACTAAATAAATCTACTTATGAATGACCTACCATTATTAAAATCAAAGAATACAGCTTTAAAAGTTGTTGTTTTAGTGTAGAAGTTAGTAGAGAATGGAAATGATGGAATAAAGGAAAAAACTGTAACACAGAACAGTTGACTAAGTTGAGACAAACCATACTGAAAAATAAAATTAACTTTCAAAGTAAAAAGTTTTAACAGCATGCTAGAAAAATCCTTGTAGTTTTATCCCCAGTTTCCATGAAACAATGTGAACTTACTTTCTGGAGGGACCCTATCTTTGTGTGGGCATCCTGACAAACTGCGGTGATGGGGGTAAAGCCCCGTTACATGGCCAGTTCCATCACACCCAGGGGTAGGACATTTGCTCTCTTTCTTTTCTGTTCTTGAGGGATCTATAATTTACAACAAATGTGTCAAGTGAATGATGCTTTCCACATTTCTGTAAGAAGGTTCATTTAATCATGTCATTTACTCTCTGGTAAATGTTCATAAGAAAACTAAGATGTTCATAAGAAAAAAAACGAAACCACTACTGCTTAACATAGTTCTGGAACTTTTATCCCATTATATCATTTTCAGACTGCAGAGTCCTATGATCACAGCAATACCCATCCAGAGTGATTGGAAAGTGACCTTTTTATAGCAAAGCCATATTGTCATCAATCAATGTTCCACTGGCAAGCATCAACTCAAGGGTGTAAGGTCATTTGGAAACTGTCTAGTTGGACTTTCCCATCTTTACGTTCTTACTTGCCTGATATATTGAAGTCTACAAACGTACCGTCACAGAAGTTCAATTCCTGACAGTAGCAAACCCATCTCTTCAGCATAACGATTCAAAGATTCTGCACAAATAAATCCCTTTTCCAAGGCTCTTTGAGTGGATTACTCTATTTTCTTTAAATTCCTTATAAAGCAGTATGAATGATGTACATAATCCTTTCTCTTCAATAAATTAAGGAGGGGCAAACATTGTAATCAGAATTCCAGAACGTATCATTTGCTGGGGAAATTGGGGCCATAACAAAAATGCATGTATGCTGATTGAATATTCATAACTTTAAAAGGTTAACGATCTTTTAGAATGTTGTTGGATCTCCTGTCTACAAATCAATGAAAAGTCAGAAAAGACTTTTTTTTTTTTTTTTTTTTCCAACAAGATAAAAGTTTTCTGCCAAGTAGTAAAACTGCTGGTGAAATTAATCCTGAACTAGAATGTGTTCACATACTTCATCAGCTGGTTTCCTTTTACAGAACATCTGTAAATAACATTACTAGCCTTCCAGCCCAGCACATGATAAATATCATATCACATCATCTTGACCGCAGTAGTCAAACTTTGAGACTAGTACAAATGTTTACATGAGTATCAAAGGAATAAAATTCAGAATGCTCTCACTGCTACCATTTTAGGTCAAAGTTAACCAACATTCCCTTTCCTTTTTTCTTTTTTTTCCAGTTCAGCATCCTTTCAATACCCAGTCGGAGTTATCCTCATTTAAGTATATTTTCCTGTTCTCATCATTGCTCTGCTTCAGGATTTATGCTTTTTTTCCTCTGGAAAATAAAATTTTACCGCACATTTTCCACGAGATCTTTCTTACATTAAATGCCATCCCAGCTTTAACAAATGCAACCCTCAGTGCAATTAGTGGCAATTTCAGTACTTGCAGATCTTCACACACAATCCATTTTTTAAAGCTTTAGTAAACAGAATCCAGAGCTTATTTTACTTGATTTCCCTCTGGTAGTTTTATGCAAATAAATTCTTACATTCCATGTCCTTCAGAAATGCCTTCATTTTAGCAAAATACGTCAGCTCACTGTAAGTGACTTTCCATGTCTTAAATACATTCTTCAGTTATAATACAATATTTAAAACTTAACTTTTGCAAACGGAACCCCTAATTGTGACAGTTTTATTTTACTTAGCCTGTATGTTGACTGTAAAGTACAGTTCTTCGTTTTACTCTCTTTGATAATAAATGTACATACAATACCATCTTCAAAGTGCAATAGAGTTATCACAACACTCCTGAAAATACCATAACCTTGTACTTAAGGAAATTGAAACAAAGAGATCAAAAAATTAAAACCAAGGCCACAGAAGGAGTGAATGTCAAAGGAGGGAGTAGAAGTTTTGCCAAATAGGCCTGTGCTGAGACCACTAGAACATCAAGCCCACAGCTACAAACATACACAGTTCTAAGCAACTCTTCATGTCAAGAACTTTTGAATGTATAAAAGTATTAGATATGTGAAAAGGTAACATAAATGAAATACAAATTATGTAAATATAACAACATTTGAGGACTGTAAAAAATGTAGATGATTAATAGACCATAACGGCTTTTTATAGATTTTAATCTAGAAGAACTTTACCTACTTCACATTGCCATAGCTCCACAGAGGTTAATGAAGCTATTCTAGTTTGGAGCAATTCAGGATCCTGACACTTAAATCTTAAAGTGTCAAGACAATTCTCTAATGCATTCAAGACTGTGCTGTAAAGATATTGCACGTAACAGATCCTTAGGAGCCTTTATGGTCTAATGAGTCAGAAAAGATGCTGTATACTCTTCATAATTATTTCAAAACTTACATAAAATTGTAAAAATTTCCCATTGCTTTTAATGGAAGACATCTGACTAAACTTTCCATAACTTTTTACAGAACACTGGACACTCTTCTGCATATCCTTTATTGACAAAGGGGAGAAATATCGCATACTGATATTTAATTCTGCAACATTTCTTCACTCCTTGTCACAATGGCTATTTTGCCTGAGTGATGGTCGTTACAGAACTCAAAAGGTTTTTAAATTCACAAAATTTCAGACAAAAGCTCTAAACAGCAGGGAAAAATTAGTTAGCAGTCCCTTAATGGTTCAAGTCAGAAGTCTTGAAGTATTTTTCATTGCAAACCTGGGTACCCAAAGAGTTTCCACTTCATCATATCATATATCTCTGTGGATAGCTCTTTTAGGAGTATTTGGAAGATTATATGTGAGTTGAGAACAAATGATATAAGCAACTGTCTAACTTAAAGCTTCCTTTCTCAACAACTACCTTCTTAATGTAAGGAAGGAATCATCTTTTCTTTCTTGCATTAATTAAAGAAAGCATACAACTATCCACTCCACAATGTTTCTCAGTCCAAACTTGCACTACATATCTTGGTCCAAACTTCCACAACATTCTTTGGCCCAAACGACCACAACAGCCAGCACAGTCTTTTGGTTCCCTGGCTGGGGTTTGGACCTATTATCAGTTCAGCCTGCAGCTCCTAAAGGACAGGATGTTTCAAAGAAACTCCATAATTTACTGGAATATTAAGTCCACACTACTGCTTTTGTCTTACTTATATTGTCTTAGAACTTACACTGTATTTTTGGAGATAGCAGATCTATATGCATAAATGCATACAGTCTATGTCTATAAAAACTGGAAGGACTGAACAACAGAACAGTTAAAAAGCTCTTGAAAAATTAATATTGTTTTTCCATATTTTTTTTTTTCGGTAGTTTTATTAAAGACACATATTCATAGGGAAAAGGCACCTAATGTGTGACATATGTGAACAATATTTAAAACAACATCCACATGGAAATGCAATAATATACTAAAGTTGTCTTTCCCAAATACCCAACATTATGATAGCCTTCACCAGACCATATATATGTATATTTAGTTAAAACCAACAACACTTTGCTACAATACATCTCACAAGAGTATATGACTAGTAATTTCCATGCTTATCTAAGAGACTGGACATTACCTTTCTTAAAGTTTTGTAAAAAAAATCAAAACCTTTCTTGGACCAAGATGTTTTCTGCCTACCTGAATGTCTCAGGATGATATTAGTCTTTCAAAATAGAGATATATAAAAAGTAGGAAAACGCTCAACATTTCAGTTCATTTTCAGAAATGAATCTATTATTACAACAACAAATAGAAGTCCCTACTTAGCAGCTCCCAAGAAATAACAGCATGTCCTCAACTTCCACTAAAGTCAATGGGAATTAAAGGTGTTTGGTGAATTTCAGGAGGTATTGAATAATTTATACAACACATACAACCCTGCAGGTACAGATGTAGATATGTTACAGAGTAATGTGGTAAAATAGACACACCATAACAAGGGTAATCTCATAAATTAAAAAGTATTTTGAAGTTAACCTTTAGTTTGCCTTTTTTGATTTTTTTTGATTTTTATTTATTTATTTATTTTTAATCTGTGTGTATACACTGTGTGTGTGTGTGTGTCTGTCTTTTATATTGAATTATGGTCAAGGCAGCACCTTAACTGTTTCCACAATGGAATGAAACCAGTGAAGTGGAATGCACATAAGAAATAAATTGCTATTGATCTCAGCCCAGGCCACACCATGCCTTGCATAGCAAATGGTTTCCATTACCTTACTATCTTAAGATAATTAATGTGCAGTCACTGCCCCTATCTCATGTTATCGGTCATTCTGATACTGTTCAATTTCTATCAGGCAATTCTACATTTTAGATGGGAGAGGCTTCATCAATAACTGTCATTTGATGATAATTTTATAAATCACAATGCCACCTACCCAATCCAACCTGTAAAATATGCACTTCAAAGCTGATTGACTACCTACTTCCAAAACTCCACTCTCTCACATGTTTTTAATAATCACTATAAAATATATTAAATATGAGAAAAATCTTTGCCTCTTTCAACATGATCTCTTGTTTATTTCCCTGAAAACTTATTTTTTCAGTTTAGCCAAATGATATCCACTGAAATACTGTGCATATTTCTAACATTGTAGAATGCAATATTTTTTTTATATTCACAGCATGAAACTATTTTACAATCATGCCATACTACCACAATTTAAACAAATTTAGCATTTTGTGGAATTAATAAATTCATTTCAGAATTCTATGCAAAACTTAACATGTTCATACTTTCTCATGACATAACATACGGTATATAGAAATATTACCTTTACCATAATATGGCTTTTTGACATGGCCGTCACTGGGTTTAGGCTTCCTGTCATCCCCAGAAAGTTGTCTTGGAGATTGTTCCTCAAATGATCTCATATTATCCCTCCTTCCAGCTTCCACTGCCATTTTTTCTCTCATGGCTTTTGCTCTCTCTGTTTCCAAAGCAATTGCTTTCTCAAGCAGGGTTAAGTTACCTTTTGTCATATCAAACACTTCTTCAGACCTATCTGAAGTAACAGAGGTGGTATCATCGTCTCTTTCGTGACAACCATCCTCCTTTGCACAGCTAGAAAAAGTCCTAGATCTGGGGCTCAACTGTTCTTCAAGCCTCATTAGGTTCATCATATCAGAGTAATTCCGGTCTGGTGTTCTTCCTTGGAAGTCATCTTCTTGCCTGACATGCTGACGAGTGTTCATGTTTTGCTGTTGATTTCTTTCCTGTGGGTTTGTCTCACTGAGTTTCCTAGCCAGATCAAAACACTGGTTCCTTAAGCACTCCAAACTGCTGAGACACACCTCTTCATCACTCTCCTCCACCATTTTTTCCGTAAGTCCATTGTTCACAGGCTTCCCTAACATTACAAAGTTCATATTCCTATTATCTTGCTGAGAAGTATTGTCTGCATAATTTCTATCGTTAATGTTTTCTGATAGCACTACACCATGTCCTTGTGCTAGTAATTTAAGGGAGTCCACTGTTTCCCTAACAACATCGCTGTCTAAGTCTAAACTCAGCTCACTTTTCCGACCAATATTTTCATTTTTGTCACTATCATCTTCCAGACTATTAGATGTATTGCTGTTCATTTCTGATTCTGTCCTGGCTCTGTATGCTGCATCCTCAGCAATTTTGCCAAGATTTAACAATGACTTGGCCACCAGTTCATCGTAATTATCATACTCATCATTATTGTTATCGTCTTTTTCTGTGTCTTGCATTATTCGAGTATTGTGACAATTCATTTGATGGTCTTCTGCATAAAAAACAGAAACAAAGAAAGAAACAAAGAAAGAAAGAAAAAGGAAAAGAAAAGAAAAAAAGTGGCTACAATTGGAACTGTTGTTGCAATCACATGGACAGAAAACAAACTGCATGTCAGATATTGTTAATTACACACCAATCCTATTCAACTAAGGCCCATGTGCAGTTAAGTTTTATTAAGTGAATTTCTCTACAGTCCATAAGGTTATTTTTGTTCTCCTGCTATTCACACGAATTTCTTTCACAGTACTGATAAGATAAAGACAATCAAAATGCTGATTACTATTACTGATAAAATATTATGGCATACAAACTTCAGCTTCTCTTTCACATCTCTAAATTTAGTCTTATGGGGTTTACTGCAACCAAGTTACTAATAGAACATAATTGCCTAGGTTTCAAATGTTTCTCACTCCTGTATATCCTGTAAATATGGCAAATGGGAAAGAAGTGAACACTACTGGTTTTATTCTCTTAATGATGAATAACATTCACCGAAAGAGAAAAAAAATATACACCAAACAGGAAACGGTCATTTTTTTAACAACATGCACACCATTAACAGTAGAACCAGTGACTATATACTAAGATCAAAATAACATTTTACTTAGTGGATCCAACAGTAGAAATCACAATCTCTTAGTTTAATTCCATCAACTGTGGAGAAGTAAGAATTTTAAAAGAGTTGTTATATGAATGGAAGACAGAAGCAATTATGCATAATGCAATTTTAATACGCTAGCCCAAATTATATGGTTATACATGTATGTATGGTAGGGCTGCTATCTACTACCCTGTATAGTGTGACGTAGAGGTGCAGAGGTATTAAGTTTTTTACTTAGCTTTGCTGTAGTAACTGTTGAAAAGTAAGGGGAAAATAAGGATTAAGACTGATCCAGTGTGAGGCCCTAAGGGTGAGATTCATTTCACCTAACTTTAGACATGAGTAAGGCAGGCATCTGTATCCCAGAAAGCTACTCAATATTCCCATCCTTGATCAGTAAAAGAGGCAGACACTTTAAGGGTATAATCCACCTGATCTGGCTAAGGTATCTTCCTCAGAATTAAACAAATTGCTTTCTGGAAGTGCGTATTTCTCTTCATTGACAACAAATGGGCTCAGAGCAGATGCCTACCTTAAAGATATCTGTATTTGGTCAGATGAATATCATCCAGAGAGCACTTTCTGATATCTCATGTTCACTCAGAAGTTACGTTATTATTAGACCCGTTCTTAAAACAGATACACATTCACCAGGGCTTATTAACAAATATCTCAAATTCTACTTTTGATTATCAACTACTCAAGCAATATTTAAATGTTTAGCATCACAAACTGAAAGGAAATTTCATAAGTCTGTCATTATGTTGATGTATTAGGCCAGTTTTTCCATCTATTGCAAACTCAAAGAAATCAGTAGAGATACAACCATTAACACCTAGTCAAATGCTAGTTTATCAATTTGTTAATATCATATTTTTTGCTCAGATGTATTTGCATCAGTGGTACACCTAGATATGGAGCACTTTCTAAAGTGTGACTTTATGTTTTGGGCTAAGCAAAACGAAGTGGAAAAAGTTCAGGTAGTAGGTGGCTTGTATACTAACATTTTGATAACAGAAAAATAATTTTTGATAAAAGTAATTTTCAGGTCAGTGGACAAGAGAGTAATTCAGAGTTTAAAATACAAAGGTCAACAGCACAATAATTAATATTTCAGCCACAAGATAGTTTTGCTTCTACACAGTGGTTAGGGATCCTGGGATGATAGTAGGCTGTAGTTAAGCAGCAGACCTGATATATGACTAGGCTATGTCAAGGAAAAGGAAGCTCTACATAGAAATTACTATATGTTATCTGTTATCTATTTGAATACGGTAGGAAGATAATTAGCAGGAAAGCGTATATGTTATTTTCTTGTAACAAGATGTTCTTAGCCATCAGTGAGTTACCTATTTACCATCAAGGATGGTTTCATTTTAGTTGCTGTTATTCTCAAGATAATCATTATTCATATTCATGTTTCTGTCTACTAAAAACTACGCATATCTGAGTATCAGTTTTTAAGAGTAAAGAATGTTCCTTATGCTTCCTACATGAAAAAAAATTCACCCTGAATGTCTGCATAGAAGTATTTAAGGATTACTGGATAATTAGTTTGCTTTATCAGAAAATCAAATTTTTCATTATACTACTGATCATTTCCTAAAGCAAAATGTACAAACGAATACCCCATTTTTTAAGGTAAAGACTAAAACCTATTGCCAAGAAGACTGTTAAGTAGGAACTGTTGCATTTTTGGGGGTGCTTCTTGTAGCTAGATCTGATGGGCAGTCAGATGTAAAAGAAGGAATATCAAAGTAATTAAAGAAGCAGTGCCTTCAAGCTTAGCATGAAACACAGAGAAAAAAATGTTGAAATCAGTCCAGATTTAACAGGATACTGAAATAATGCATAGAGGGGAAAAAAAAAAAAAAAGTTTTCAAAAGTCATCCAGAGAGCTGTTCAGGTAAGAAGTGACTATTCTAGGCCAACTCCTGAAATGTAAAAAAACAAGATGAGGGTTTGTTTTGTACCTAAGTTTTTTTTGTGTTTGCTTTTACATGAGTAAGAGTCATGTAAATGATTATCAAGGGAGGAATGTGCTATAGCTTGCCTCCACAACAGTAAAAAGTCAAAATATGAGTCACATACTGTATGAATGAAGACATGTAAATTCCTTTTGAGTAGGTGAAGCTGGGTGAAAGCTGTAACTACAATATTTTTTATTCTGTTTGGTTATATCCTTTTCAAGGCTCTTGCCCGTTCAGTCCTAAAAAGAAGAAGAAAAAAAAAAGGTGGTGGAGGAGAAAGGTGTAAAACACGAATCCTGGATGAGAGAGGCAGGAAAACAAAATATTTTAATTTAGATTAATTCCTCCTCTTTCTATTTTTGTCCTTTTCTTAGATCTGCTACTTTCTTTAATAACTATTTTTCACATGTTTCTTATCACTATGAAGCAGTTAATTCCAACAAATACTTTGTTTATGCAAACTATATCATCTCCTCAATAAGTCTGCTGTATGCTGAGCCTTCTGACCTGATCTAGTGAGGCATCCTTGTCACTTGTTTATTAAACTGAAAGTTTAAGTACTAAATTAGATTGAGTCTTAGTTCAACTTCTACAAAATATGCCAGCCTATGTGAACATATGTATCTTTTATTCAGCTGTGTCAAATCTAATCTTGATTATACCTCATGTTTCTACGCCTCCTTAGAGTTAACCTGTAACTTCTACCAACCTTTACGTGATGTTATTTAATGGTTGTTTGTATAGGACTAAAGTAAATAGGACTAAACAGCCTAATCTATTCCTTACAGAACTTTTGGAACCACTGACTCAAATGGCTTTTTTTTTTTCATTTGGAGAAGCATCTAAGTGTCTCAAAAAGAAACAAGTCAGCTAATTAGGTGAAGAGCCAATAAAGCAAGATTTGGGGTCGCATGGAAAAAAAATATGCAACACAGTTTAAAAAGAATATTAGATTGTTTTAGCCCTCATTCCCAGAATACTACGGCAATTTAGATATCAGTGAATGCAAAATTTGTTTTGTTTGACCCCCAATAGATAAAACAAATGCTAGATTGACAAATTATAGTGAAGAGTATGTGGAATAGTTTTAAGAGTGGAAGTCTTTAGTCATCTGAACAAAAGCACACTCCTGTATTGCAGTAAAAACAAAAGGAAACAATAACAAAACAAAACAAAAAAAAGTGAATAATTTGATTTCTTATCACACATTTCATCCAAGGATCTCAAAGCACTTTACAAACATTATATTAACAAGCCTCACAACACCCCTGTGAGGTAGGTATTTTAAACCCATTTTACAGATGGGAAATTGAGATACAAAGCAGGTGAGTGACTCTATGTCATACAAGGAGTCACTGTCAAATAAGGGCTGTAGCCTCTATATCCATGCTACCTCCCTTTGTTTCAATCATTTATATAAGTGATCAAATTTTGACAGAATAAATGGCTTGCTATGTTTTTAGTGTAAGGAGTAATGCAAAACAGTACCTTCATTTTTAGAATGATAATATATAGTTATTTAGTTTGAGAGATTCTGCAGAGAGAGGCAATGATACTTCAGTAATAATAACAACTATACCCCATTGAATACCAAAGAAACAAGATTTTCCAAATCTGTGGTCTGTGTATCAAATTACTCACTTTCTCCCAAGCATGGAAAAACATGATGGCTAACAAGCTAAATCTACATGTGGTCATATAGGCTTCCTGCCCAGATAGATGGCTTCATTATCCATACAGCATCACCTGTTGCATGACAATTCACTGCTCTTGCTACTGTTACTCTTAAGTGCTCAGCATATGTCACTACTATGCTACCATTTCACTCTTCACCTAAGCTGTAAAATGAAGTCCATGCATATTTATCAAAACAATCTTGACACCAATTCCAAATCTTACACATTACATCATATGGGATAAGGTTCTTTGTACACTGAATGTACAATTGAATGGAAAAATCTTGAGAGTAAGGAAAATGATGATGTGGAAAACTTTGTGACCTTACAGCAACTTCTGAAAGGGTTTTGGTTACTCTCCACTCCACACTGAAGAAATAGAACACATATGCAACTCTACTAAGCAAAATCTCTAGAAGATTGAATACTCCTATTGATATTAGATTTGGATCAGAGCATGAGCCTTTAAATTTGCCTATTTGGGCACACACTGAAAACTGAAGTCAACCTTGTACAGTTTTTCATATCTGCAAAAATTCCTGAAGTTCTTTTACACTGCTTTAGATAAAGATCCAAACTATTTATCTTTAGAGTTGTTGATTCCTTTGGACCTTATATTACCTATTGACAGCAAAAACAAAAGAAAACAAAACAAAGCAACAACAACAAAAAAAACACCTGTTCACTTCTGTATTTGATACACTATAATTATTATATTTAGATGTGTGTGTACCTAAATCCACCCCCTCAGACTGCTATACTTATAACAGATATAATAAAAGGCTTTACTTCTTTGAATCTCCTGTAATAACTACAATATTCAAATAATAACCAACGTTCAAAGTAAAATAAATTAAGAATAGGAGTAATTAGTCATGGCAAGGATGGTCTGAGATAAAAGAACATAGCACATCACAGTAGGATTCAGTATTATAAAGAAAGTGCAAAGAATACAGAGCAAGCCTGTACAGACATTCAAAAATTGCACACAGTTTACTGGCTTACCATGTATTTTCTTCTTCTTTCTTTCTTTCTTTTTTCTTTTTTTTTTTTTTTTTTTGTTGTTACATTTTTAAATTCTTATTTTCTATGTGTTCTACATTTTACCTTGTTTTGCGCACTGGAAAAATAAGTACTATCATTATTTTTTTTTCTCCTAAAGACTAAAAGGCATCCTTATGGATCTGAATTATTTTGCTCATTGAGGAGTGGTTTCCGATATACAAAAACATTCCCTGTTTTGTTGTTGTTTTTTTTTTTTTTTTTTTTTGTATTAAAAATATATTTGAAATAGAAACAATCAATATCAATAAAATACTTCGGCATAGAAGCATTTTTGAAGACTTTGGTTTCCATACAAAGCAGTGTATTCTCATCTCAATGCATAAGTGTATAATCAATGCCATTAAATACTCTTTCTCTTTAACTTAAGTCATTCTTGCAGCTTCTTATTATGCCTTATTTATGTTGGACTTACATGATTAGCATTCTAAACTCCAAGTATTCACATGAAGTACTGGAAGAATACAGAGGTTCTTGGGTCAATCCCAGTAATAACATAAAATCAGGTAGAAATTGAGATACAGGACCAGATCATCCAGAAGAATGAATTTACAACATATTTTTTAAAATACAGTTATTTTTTAATCATTCATGTCTTCCTACCAAAAATACCCTATGAGCTACTTGACACAGGTATAAACTCTACAGTTGTGGAAGAGGATCCTGAAGGCACCTGATGAAACTCCTCTTGCAAGACCACATCTGTGATATTTTTATTTCTTGTAATAGACACACAATTTATTTATTTATTTTATTTTTATTTACTTCAATTATCTAATTTCTGGCCCACAATGATGTGCTCAGCTATCTCAAGATAATCCTTGCCTTTCTTTGATCTTAGAGCATCTCACATACCTCTGGATGTCATCTGATCCAACCCTGGCTGAATAAAGGGCTGACTTAGAAGTTCTTAGGGTTTTCATGTCCCTGTCCAGCCGGTCCAGTTATGATTGGCTTGCAGCATCTGCAGTATTTGGTATCAAGGCACATGTTTCAGTTTCAGAAGGAACTCATTGAGAGTACCAGTGATCAGAAATGGGTACTTCGAATTTGCCAGGACAATACAATTTAGCCAGTGAACCTCCTCAGACCACACTTATTTGAGGACCATAATTGGGCTCAGTCAGTCCCTAACTTTTTTAACCTGATTCACGATGCAACAAATAATGAGACATCTTTAGCTGATGGCTGGTACTCATTTAATCCTATTTTTGCTCCCCAGGAAGTATATATGAGGGAAAAGAGATGCTCTCTCTCATAGATTCATAATGACTCAGTGAAGTGCAGCAGTTTCTCTCTTTCTCTCACATTTCCAGAACTCAGCAGGGCAGCAAACAATGAAGCAGCCAAAGCTATTCTCCAAATGCTGAGATACAGCAGAGAGACAGCAGGGGAGCAGAGGACCGGCTGTACTGATGGGAGAACACCCACTAAGACAACTCTTGATATGGAGCTTCTCATGGAGCTACTGCAATGGTTTCTCAGGAGACAGCGACCCCTATCTACATCCCTATCCAATATTATTGTTTTGCAAAAGATGCAGCCTAGAGAACACATTTTCCATTCATAAACTAACATTTTCTTTTTCACGTACAAATTTGTGAAATACAGGTTGGAAACTGTTACTGTAGGCATACATAATCTCTTTTCAATAGTGTTGTTCAGGTATCTGACTGGTGTCCATACTGAACATGTTTTCATGTGAACTAGCCATTAAGATTTCATCTACAGGCAGAGGACAAAACTAAATATGCATCCTGGGATGTGATTTTTCTTATCCTAAGCTAGAGATCTGAAATATATTGGTTTAATTATTCCCTACAATATATTATTTTTCTTGTCTGGCTATAAATGAAGTTGATGGAATTTATATCTAATATGACACAAAAGGAATTGCAGGGAGGATGGAATAAAGTATCTACCCAGAAAGAACCATCTTTAGATTGTAATCATAGACAAACTTCTACAGGAAAAGGTTGATGGGGTATTATGGATGCTTTAGATGGGATGGATGCTTGTGACTGCATGAATTACATGGACTGAGATGTATCCTATTGGATTAGCCTGGCATCTGATATAAATTTAATTAATTATATTTGATCGTGCTTGATTATGCAGACTATGATAATAATCTGATGTAACTGCCAGAGGAGATAAAGGCACATCTCACTAAGACTCTAGAGAACAGGAGAACTGCAAAATGTAATATTGCTGAAATTTTTTCTTCCTGTCTCTCTTTCTATACCCTCAGTGATTTCAGTGGCAAGGGATCTGGAAGGACAAAGATTTCTGTGTGAATGAATGACAGACTTCACCTCATCTGAAACATAAAATCCTGTGCTAAGTGGTTTGTTCCTTTTTTCCTTATCACTTTATTTAGCTTCTTCACCTACATTACTCCATTTTCCTGTCTTTTAGTGGCAGAGAAAGGTGAATAACACACCATAAAATAAGGAGAAAGTAAATACAAAGTGGAATTTGCCACTCTGGTTACAGTCATTCTAGTGTAATCTAATCAGGGGCAGGACAGGCAACCAAGCACTGATGTTTAATTATTCATACTGTTAAACTTCTATTGAAGTCCTGGCATGATTTTGATTTGAATTACCTAACATCCTTCCAATAATGTCCAGGCACAGTATAGTGGTACTGGTTAGGGATCATTCCCAGGAAGCAATCCAAGTGTGGTCATCCTGTTTCAAAATGTTAAAGCGTAACTATATGGACTCAAGCCATGCTGCTGCAGCTGGACACAGTATTAAATGAGTAGACTATGGCCTGTTTTATTCACAGACATAGATGTAGTCCTTGATTACTCCAGCTGAAGAGAAGGGGAACAAGGCAAGGGAGTTTGTAAGTTGGGATCTTTGGAAAGCACACTGATAGCTGAAATTTCAGAAGGAAAGAGTAAGTCAAACTGGAATCTCTTATTGTAACCACGCTACTCTAAACAGTCAACATCAATCATGTACACAATGGTTCTCAGAAAGCAAAAGATGGTGAGTCCAACATGCAACTAGCAGTTGGCTACCTACAGAATCTTGTTTATTTGCCATTTATACTATGTAAACGAATGGTGTGTGACACTGGACATGTTTAGGATGGAGACTAGAGTATCAGAGATCAGTCAAAGGCAGGAAATGTTTGCTGTGGTAACAGATCTATAGAAGTATTTTTCTGCTGCTACTGTATCTGCAATGATTTTTCCAGTTAGGTTGTTCCAACTATCCTCCCACCTTAAAAATGTACAGTCAACTTAGAAAATAAACTATCAATATTGCCACTTCCTCTTTCATGAGCGATTTCCTATTGCTGTTCAGATCTGCACTGGAATACGTGTCCTGGTGATGAAAGATCGTCTCTCATAAAAAGAAAAGTTATGCTGGAAAAATGCAACCATCTACATATTTACATAAATCTGAATAAATTTCTAACTAAAGACATACCTTTGATCTACAATAGCAGTGGTTTCATAGATTACAGCAGTGCAGCCTCAGTGCATGACTTCACTGCTGGAACTCCTACTTCAGCTGGCTGTATAGAAATGACAAACTTCAAAGTGGATCAGTCAAAGTAACAACTAAACACAATAGTTGGTTCTCAAGAAAACACACACACAGAAAATCTGCAGAGAGACAATCTTCACAAAACTAAATGCTGAGTCTGAGTCTGGACTCAAGGAACAGTGCAGGAACTGTCTAACTTGAATTCAAACATGAAAGAAAGGCACATGAGATCAGAGTCAATTCTGACTGAAATTACATTTTTGTCTCCAAGGATTCACCTGGTGAACCACAATGAATTCCCCCTAACACACAGTTCCCTCTCAATTACACCTTGTACGACTATTTTTAGTTTCATTAACTTGAATGCACGCTGAAGTACCTGAGCTACTTAAGAACCAATGGAACTAATTTATCCAACCTGAATTTTTTCCTTCTGACATAAATGACAGAACATGGAATATGGTTTAGTGATGAGACATTGTCAGGCTGATGCTTGGACCTGATGATCTTGAAGTTATTTTCAAACCTAGACTATTTTGTGACTCTATATCTGGTGTTGTATTATGTCTCCTCATTTCTAAATGATTTATTAAATGAAACTACACCAAATACTTTAATAAAACTCAATTTGTGTACATTGTTTCCACACTGCCTGCCTTCTCAGTGAAGGCAGTTTCACTGAGTTTCACTTCTCTCAGTTTGCAACATGCAAACATCAAGCAAAACACATATTTGCAAAGGACAGTCACCTTCTCTTTGGTCATCACAGAATCACAGAATACCCAAGTTGAAAGGGATTCACAAAGACCATCAAGTTTCATAGAATCGTAGAATCACAAGGCTGGAAAGGACCTACAAGATCATCTAGTCCAACCGTCCTCCCTTTACCATACCTACAGAAAACCACTAAACCATTTCTCCTAGCTCCCTGTCCAGATGCTTCTTGAACACTGCCAGGGACAGCGACTCCACTACCTCCCTGGGCAGGCTATTCCAGTGCCTGACCACTCTCTGAGAAAAAAGGTTCCTTCTTATGTCATGTCTAAACCTCTTCTGATACAACTTGTGGCCATTTCCTCGGGTCCTGTTTGTTGCCTGGCAGAAGAGGCCAAGCCCCTCCTCATTACAACCTCCCCTCAGGAAGTTGTAAAGTGCAATGAGGTCTCCCCTGAGCCTCCTCTTCTCCAGGCTAAACAATCCCAGCTCCCTGAGCTGCTCCTCATAAGACTTGTGCTCCAGAACCCTCACAAGTTTCGTTGCCCTTCTCTGGACATGTTCCAGGGACTCAATGTCTTTCTTGTATTGAGGAGCCCAAAACTGAACACAGTACTCGAGATGCGGCCTTACCAGTGCTGAGTACAGAGGGATGATCACCTCTCTGCTCCTGCTGGTCACACTTTCTTAAACAGGCCAGGATGCCATTGGCCTTCTTGGCCACCTGGGCATACTGTCGGCTCATGTTCAGCTGAGCATCAACCAACACCCCCAGGTCCCTTTCCTCTTCACAGTCATCCAGCCACTCAGCCCCAAGCCTGTAGTGCTGCATGGGATTATTGTGGCCAAAGTGCAGGACCCGGCACTTGGCTTTGTTGAACCTCATCCCATTAACCTCAGCCCCATGATTCAGCCTATTCAGATCCCTCTGGAGGGCCTCCCTACCCTCAGGCAGATCAACACCACCTCCCAACTTGGTGTCACCTGCAAACTTACTGGGGGTACACTCAATTCCCTCGTCTAGGTCATCAATGAAGATGTTAAACAAGACGGGCCCAAGAACTGACCCCTGGGGGACGCCACTTGTAATGGGCCATGACCACTGCCCTAGCAAACCCATTCCAGTGCCCAATCACTGTCAGGCGAAGAACCTTCTCCTAGCACCCAACCTGATCCTCCCTTGATGTGGCTTCACACTACTCCATCAGTTCATTTTATGAACACATTATTTCTTCTGGTTGTCTGTTTCTAAATAATCAGTAATTTTGGCTCATCGCTGTTCCAAAGATCAAGTCAAGTCAAATAATCTCTGTTTTCCACATGACTGATAAATAGTCTCAGTGAATCAACACTTACTCACTTTATATGCTTTAAAAAACATACTGCATTTCTCTCATCATAATTCTAATATCAATGGTATAAAATGCTATCAGTGTGGTATAAAGTTACACTGCTACAACGGATGTTACATTACATCACATCATGAACTGCAGAAAAATGGAAGGAAAAATGTAACAATAGAATGGACTTTATGTGAGTGTGGATATTTTGTCTAACCCTGATCCTGATGCACTATACTGTAAAATGACCCATGTTTCTTACAGCTTGCGTAATGTTATTTTAATGATTCTGCACAGTGCAGAATCTAGATTGCTGCTTCCATGTCCTCCTCATTTCTTGCTGTTCCAGGAAGGAATGTTAACATATTTCACTTACTCTCCACTTTACTCCCATGCCAGTTTCCTAATAATTTATTTATGCTTTCCTGCAATCTTTTTTTCCTGTGTAAGTCCCTTACTTCCTTTTACAGTTGATTTTTTTTTGTTGTTGTTTCTGTTTCTGAGTGAGAAGATCCTTTGGCTTTTGGAGCAATACCTCTCATCATTCTATTTAATTGGCATTCCAGCTGAAAACACTTAACAAAAATAAATGATTATGAATAGTAGCATAGATTTTTATACCATTTTCAAATGGAAATTCTCATGTGACTTGTATAGGAATAGTCACATTTCCATTTCTCTTGGTGATACAATTACTTCTAAGTTCGAAATTTAAACCTAGGACACACCTGAACTCTGAACCCAAACACTGCAAATACATATCAACTGTTGAAGGCACTGCTTCTAATTCCCTCCAAATAACTCCAGTCTTAAGAAACTGCACCTATGTCCATTTAAGCCTTGAAGAATTTTAGATACTGTTTTCATACGTGAGTTCCCCCCCAAAAAAACAATTTGTCCAACACACAGCAGACAGAATAAGGCTTTATCATAAGCTATTGCTTTGATTGGCTTGCTTTAAGTTACAGTTGAAGGAAGAACTGTTTCCTTCCTTACCTCCCTTGTTCAACCCCCACCTATCTCACAGAAAAAAAAAACACAAATAAAAACAAACAAACAAACAAACAAAACCCACTGTTTAGTAGTACAGTTATTAAGGAGTAAAAGCTCTTCAACTTTGAACGGGTTCAGTATCAATTTCACTAAAAAAGTATGGTAGTCACCATATTAAAAGACTGGATGCAAACTGACTAGGAAGTGGAAAACACAAGAGAACTACATAACTTTCAAGTTATTTGGGTCATGCAAAAATGTACTGCCTTCATTGTACTTAGTATACAAGGGCACTCACCTACAAGGGAAAAATGGTGTTTCTGATCTCTGCTCCCAGGACTGTTTTTGTATATTAAGCAGTCAGTTCATAATATGGTTAGAGTGTTCCTGGAGCAAGAAAGAAACACATAATGTCCTGCTTTCCCGTATGACATTCTTTGGTTTGCTGCAGTTCTTGAATTTTTTTTGGAGCTGTGACAGAAGTTCAGCCAAGTTCTTAAGAGCAATTCTTATCCAAAGCAGTCTCTGGCTTAACTGCTAACTTTCTGTGTTGGAAAAGAAGAAAACGTGGTGTTGAACTCCCGCTTCACTTCTCACACTCAGCTCAGGCATGCCTGAGCTTATCTCAGTCCATCAGAGTCACGCTACACAGACTTTACACCTGTTGCTTTCATTTATGCACATCTAGCAAGGAAAAAAAAAATGTAGAGATGATTTCATGCTTTGCTTCTCTCTCTCTCTCTCTCTCTCTTTTTTTCTGCAGATCTCCCATGAAGTTTCTTTGGTGTCACAACAAGACTAACACTTCCTGTTAACAATACAGCCTGCAAAACCAAGTTTTTAGGATAACATAAATATACACCTAATCAACTCACATTAAGTCCTGAACTGTCAATTCTGTTAGCTAACAAAACTTCCGCTTGTAGATCCAATGCAAATTTCTTTTAAAACAGGAACATTTAGTGCACAGAGCCTATAGCATCTGCTATGGATTCCTTGGAAATAACATCATAAAAAATCCAGCAACTCTGGCATTATGGATTTTTAACGCACTTAATATTACTGACTACTTTCAGCACTTTCTGTATGAAGTTGCTCTGTTCCAAATCTGAGGATTATGATAATAACAATGAACAAAGCAAGTCAACTCCATCCCCACATCTGTCGCCTTCCCCAACTACTATTGTGCATTATTTACTGAAGTACTTCAGGTGGCATCTTTCTCCACATTAGTCCTCTTTGCCTTCTAAGTAACTTAACCATCCTTTCAGTCCAGCTAGCTAACTGTAGCTCCAACAGTTTTCTCTCATAGGCTATCCGTAGAATAAGTTAAATCAGAGAAGAATCTCCCATTATATAAAAGGTCTATGTCACCTGCAGCACCTGAGGAATTTGCCAGGACTGCAAAATTTATTCATGAGAATAGATACGCATCAGAAGAAATGATCAATCCAGTATGGACTTTTATTTCATTTTTTTAATCTCCCGAAGGACATGATATAGTGGAAAATTTACACCTACAACAACCAAATGAGGTTCTCTACTTTTCAGTGTGAAAAATTACCTCATGTGTTCATTCTTTGGACAAATACTGTAAGTCTGGCAGGAAAAGTGAATCAGAATCACAGAATCACAGAATGACCTGGGTTGGAAGGGACCTCAAGGATCATGAAGTTCCAACCCTCCTGCCTGGCAGGGCCACCAAACTTCCACATTTACTAGATCAGGTTGTCGAGGGCCCCATCCAACCTGGCCTTGAACACCTCCAGGGATGGGACATCCACAACCTCACTGGGCAGCCTGTTCCAGGGCCTAACCACTCTCCTAGTAAAAAACTTCCCCCTAACATCCAACCTAAATATACCCTCCCTCAACTTAAATCCATTTCCCCTTGTCCTGCTATTATCAGCTCTTTTGAAGAGTTTATTCCCCTCCTGGATACAAGTTCCCTTCAGGTACTGAAAGGCTGCAATGAGGTCACCCTGCAGCCTTCTTTTCTCCAGGCTGAACAAGCCCAGCTCCCTCAGCCTGTCTTCACAGGGGAGGTGCTCCATCCCCCTGATCATCGTTTCTCTCCTCTGGACCCTTTCCAACAGCTCCACGTCTTTCTTGTACTGAGGGCTCCACACCTGGACACAGTACTCCAGATGGAGCCTCACAAGAGCAGAGTAAAGAGGGAGAATCACTTCCCTGTCCCTGCTGGCCACCCCTCTCCTGATGGAGCCCAGGATACCGTTGCCTTCCGAATGAGTATGATTAAAATTTGCCTTCAGTGCTACAATCTAAATACAAGAGGTAAAAAGTAACTTATAACACTGACCAAGTGAAACTTATTTTTTAAGAATCCTTACATCTGCTGCATCAAGACGGATTCATACAGGGACTGTAGTCTCTGAGACATAGTACAGTTTGGAAAATGGTACCTTTGAAGCAGCACTGTGAAGGGCAAAGGATTTCGAAGAGAACATGAAGAATTCATTTTTGCACAACCCGTGGTTATGTTTCCCAAAGTGCTATGTCCCACATGTAAGACTTTATACAGCAACATCAGATGATTTTGTTTGCAAATATAGGAGCAAATACCATCCATACTGAGTACACTATTGGCTCTTAAAAGAAATAAACCACATAAGCAACTAGCTTCTTGGCACAGTTGTGCCAAAAGTAAAAGATAATTGGAAATTGATTGCTTATTGAGAATCTGAGAAAGACTAGAAATGCAGTTCTAAGGCTATAGTACTTTTCACTCTGAATCTCTTCTCCAACCCACTTAATTTCAGAAATAATTAATTTTTACTACATCATCCTGCCAGATAACAAAAAAGGGGAAGTAAAGGATCCACTCTGCATTTATTTGCAGACAGAAGGATGTAAGAGAGATACAGAAAAGTCAGCCTCTGTGCAGCCTTTTCTTGAGGACTGTAATATTTGAGAAACCTAAGCATCGCTGCTGAGATAAATGGTTCCTTTACAGATCAACATCTCTGGAAAGATTAGATAAAGGTTTAGTTGCATATAAGTCTTGAAATGACATTACAGTAGTCACAACAACTCAAATTCAGGTAACAATGAAGGAAAGAGTCTATGTATTAAAAATACGAGTAAGCAACCCCATGCACAGCAAAACAAATTCAGAACAAAACAGCATTAAAACTAGATGTGCTGCTGAATGTTTCGTGTGACGCTCTTAATACAGCCTTTAGTTCAGACTCCCTAAGTATCTCAGTATCCTTCACAGAATTTCTGCTTATGTCAACAGAAGTTGGGTATGGCACAGATTTGTAATCTGTCTCATCAAAGGTGAATGATTTTCCTACACTGCATAAAGCTATAATTGAATCATTTGCTCTTGAAGGATCAGAAACTTCACATCTCATTTAGGGCCTTTTATTTGTAAAGAAAGGAGCTAAATATGCAAATCCCCATATCAGAAAAGAACTATAGTACATTCCTAACTTTCAAATGACTGACTGTGTGAGCTTATTCTTTATTTATCCTCATGTAGACAAGTTCAGTCACAGGCCCTATATTACTCAAGAGAAGTAAAAATAACACTTAAATAATACCTATATAGAGAGTACGATACTCTCTTATCAGCAGCAAAGAGTAACCACCTTGAGCAGAGGAACAAGCAAAATTTACTAGCTTAGCAGCCATTTTAAAGCAATTCACCAACCAAACAACTGCAAATATACAAGAACTAAAATAAATAGATTAAAACCTTTTCCACAAGAACTAGAGTTACCTACTTTTCAGCTTTGAGCTATCTGTTCCAAATCTCTTAATTACATTATTTCCAATCAAAATTTTCAGACATCTGGTCTGAATGTCTCCACATGAAACAAGATAAAATGCTGAACATCAGATCAAATTCTAGTCTACATTTGTATCTTCAATGGAGAAAGAAGACACCAATAAAAACAGTCTTATGTGGTTGCCTGACCCAACAACTTCCAGGCTTGTGTGCTTCATAACTAGATCATTAAGGCAACTTTAACTATTTATTTAGAGGAAATCAACATGACAGCTAGAATTAATGACTTTCAGTTGCAACTCTTTCTTTTTTCTTCTTATTTTCCATTCTTTGTTATTTTTGAGACATCCTAAGTACAAGGTATCTTCTTTAATAAAGGAGATGAAATGATATAGCAATAAAGTCTATTAGCAGATGGTTAATATCTGCTTTCCTTCTTGAGGTTGTTAGGTATTTATTAATTCTTCCTTGGCCCTGGAAAAAGCACTTCTATCCAGGCACATCTTTCCAAACAGTGAAATGGTGCTTTCTGGCCTCTTCACTTAAAGCTACAATTTTCTTCTACTAGATGTTTTGCCTATGAATTACACGATAAGTCCAGCTCTCTGTTCTGTTTAATTCTGAACATCATGTTTGCTAAACAGATAACCACTTTCCTGACAACAGTTTAAATATTAAATGATTAATGAGCAGAAGGCTGGACAGGCCATCTTGATAATACAGAGCTGTCATCTTTATTTTAACAAGATGTCGAGTGTCTTCAGTTGCAAGGACAGCTGGAAAGCTATATGCTATCACAACTTCCTCAGCACATGACTGGTGTTTGTGTCTCCCCTTGTTTGAAGGGAAATACATAAGTGCTGCAGAAGCAATCTGATGAAGGCAGCAGAAGACAGAGGAAGCATTAACTACAGTAATAATACTGATAAGTGGATTTCAATTATGAGTGTCTGTGTGTCTGTCATGTCTAACTCATACAAGTGGAGGAAAAATGGACCATTTTACTACACTGTTAAAATTAATTCCATAATTTGAAAAGAAATGTGAAACCTGCTACACCATCTCTCTCTACTTTCTTGTGCTAGTTTTCATTAAAGAAACAAAATAGAACAAAAGAAAAATCTCCTCGAATTTACACGACTTGTGTTTTACAGTTACTTTTACAACTGTATTTCACCTGATAAATTAGGCACTGTATCATATATTGCTATATTCTATATGGCAACTAACTTGAGTTGATTAGAAAATTTAAGGGATAGTCTAAAAAATTAATACATCCTAACATTTCATTTCCTGGTAAGCTGTATTCATTTTTTTCGTACCATTTATGAAATGGATTTGATTGATGAATCAAGTGTCTTTAGACCTAGAATAAGTCTGACTCCTCCTGTCCCTGGTGGATTATGAAATACCTGGAATACAAGCCATCTTGAGTGTCTTCATATGATATGGACTAACTGGTGCCTTGGAACATCTGTTCCGGAAGCTCCTCCAGCAGAGATTTCTTTCTATAATAGAAAAGCTTTATGAAACAGTCTTTGGGACCCAACTACCTGAAGTGAGCTTATCTCAGGAGGAAGAACTTCAGTTTGCCTTGCAAATCAAATGTGCCCTCCAGATTTCAATCCAAAGAGTTTCAACAGTTACCATCACAAAAAAGGGGCACTCCAAAACCAGCATTTTCTCTTACTCTTTCATACTTTTATTTCCCATTTGTACTACAGTTTACAGATTTGCCTATCTTAACAAAGGATATGTTTGCCCTTTTTTTTTTCTTGAATATGAGGTATTGGAAAGATTCATCTTCCCTTTAGTGGTGGAGCTCAATGAACAGCCATTCACAGACATACAGATGTTTTACAAAGACACTGAGTGCATTTATGGAAACTGAAAGATGGTATGTTGGCCATTAAGGATTAATTTTGATTCCATGGATTACATGGAGAAATATGACCAAAGAATTTGGGCCTCACATCTAAAAGATGATTTGAATTTAAAAAAATAATAATAATTAAAAAAAAAAAAATGGTATTTTGAGATTTGTAAGCGTGTTGCTTTAGGATACTTTCTTATTTTTCAAGTTCTTTAGTTTTTCAATGACAAGGATAGAAAGATGTGATTTTTAAGATGTTTGAGATGCTTTCAGTGAATATCCAAGTATTCTCAGGAAAAATTCTACACCTTTATTGCCTGAAGTTCTCTAAGAATCTCATCAAAATTCACTTTAACTAAAAAACAGAGCAATAAGATGCCAGTGGAGCTTCCCAAGATCAACAGTTTCTAACAGAAGACTGCACTTTGCCTATGGAATGGTAAAATATCTTTCCTTTTTTTTTTTCCCCACCCCTTACTTGCTGGCTACACAGTCCTATACCTACTGATGGAATTCTATCACCAATACTTATATTATTAGATTTTAACTTTTTTTCTCCTCTTAGACAATACTTATGGAAGTTTTCTGAACTGCTTTAATCCACAGCACAAGTGAAAGAAACTTTTAAGAGAATTGTGCGGGTATCTTACTGTCCATTGCACAACTCCGCATTTTGTTTCTACACAAAGGAACAGTAAGATACATTGAGACTTCCTGCTATGGTATCTTAAAAGGTGGATGGCAGTTTACTACGCTGTACCAAGCAGTGATTGATTCAGACAACTCACTTAGGAACTGACAGGCCTAATTTTCCTGTCTACTCAACAGATAAAGGAAGGTGCTATATTCAGTCTATGTGTTTTCAGAATCCTTAATCTTACGCTTTATTTCCCTGGAAAAATCAATAGTCCAAATTCTACCAGTTTTTCATATGCTATGAGCAGAAGAAAGTGAAACAACAAGATCCGTTTTAAAATTAATAAGAAATAAACTATCTAAAAAATTCTGGTTTATTAATTAGCTTCTATACCTCACCAAGAACTGTTTCTCACCTACATCTTCAGCCTAGCTATTAGGAACCCCATATTACCTTCCTCATGAATTTATGCTAACTCTATCTTTTATCATATTTTCTTTTATCTGATTATCTGATATCTCTAAGTCTGTCCACATAGTGATTGCTATGTTTAATCTCAGAAGATCTTATAATACTTTTCTTATAAAATTATATTATCATTTTTCACATTTTATGGATCTTTTTTCCTAATGACTAATATTTGACCTAAAGTACTTATATACAGAGATGTATGTAGAGATCAGCAAATTTATATGTTATTACTGGAATAATACGTGATCCTAAGAAAAACTTGACCTGTGTGAGTTTTAATTCCAAGTAATATGCAAAGCAGCTAACATAAGCACCTCTGTAATATTCTTGCTATTCTTAACCACAGCCTACTATACATGGAAGGACAGCAGTCAAAAAGCAATGTCAGCCATCTTAGGTTGATTAGGATGGCTAACTGCATGCATGACTGTGTTGGAATACGTAAACCACTGTGTTCCATAATTATAGCATTCATATGCTGAGTATCAAGTCTGCCGACTTGCCAAAAGCAATTTTTTTGAGCTCTTGAGTTTTGCTTTTTTTTTCTTATATCATTTTTGATAGTGTAGATTCAGAGTTTCTCATGATAGCTGAAACCATAGAAACAGTTGCACCATAACCTAAGTACCAGCAAGCTCAGTAACCATTATCTCTTCAAGAACTGCTCAACTTCCTGCATCTGCCCGTCAGGAAAACAATAGCAGTTGCATATCAGACTGATCACATCTTCTCATCCAGCAGAGTTCACTGCAAAATGAGTTGGCTTCCATAATGCATCAAACTCACGTAACTGCAAAGTTTGGCTATATATGTTCCAATTCTGTTTGCAAATTTAAGTAATTGAGGAAATGCTACAGGTTGAGATATCTTAGAAAATACTAATAGTCACCCAGCTGGCCACCATCTTGCCCAAGTGGAAAGAATACTTCCAAAGTCTTTCTATGAGATTTAAGATCTGACCTTACAGAATGCTGAAACAAAAGTCATACAACTTTCATACCTGGTTCCTAAGAGGAATCCAACTGAGGAGTGCTGAAAGCTTTTCTTATATTTTTATTGGTTAGAAAGGTGAATCTACCCAACCAAAAACGTGTTCCCTGGAAATGGGAACAAAATATTTTTTAGATAGCTCATTAATTTTTGCATGATTCTTTAATTTCACCCCAGTGCATTATGATGTCTGTCATCAGCATATGGACTCGTGAGTAAATGAATACTGATCATATATTTTGAAAACACTGGTTATATAGAGTCCAAAATCCCAAAAAAAGAGAAAGCTGAATCGGTTAATCACATTGCTACTATAGTAATTTGATTACTACCAGTGACCTGTATGTATAATGGGCATAATGCCAAGGTATCATAACTAATAGATATAAATTTTAGAAGGACTTTATGTAAACCTCCCTCTCTTTCTGTTGTTTCAGTACAACCAACTAAAGTACACAGCATCCAAGTCTCAAAGAACCAAAGTATATAGTTACAGTTAATTCTGAAAAGTTTCCTGGCAGAGGGTGGGGCTGGGAAATGTGGGGAAAAAATTTCAAAGGGAAGAGACCCATTTTTGCTCAGAAAATTATACCTGAAAACTTGTGACAGGTTTTATGTGGGCAATCATTGACATTATATAAGCAGATCCAGCAAAAACACTTGCAAACAATCAGTACAGGCATCCAGCTGTAGCTGATGCTTTGCTTGTACCTTTGTAAATATTCTCCTGGTAAATGCATGCATTAATCCACTACTACAATTATATTATATGCAAGTATTTTTTTGCACAAACATACCTCCACCCTCCTTGTTCGAAATGTGAGTGCTGGTGTATTAAAAAATATTCAGAAGACAGACATTAAAATAAATGTTAAGAGAACACAGTGGGGTATATTTTCAGTGTGGAGCAGAGAGATTTAACTGCATGACTTCCATTAGCCTTAATGAGAATTGCACAGCTAAATCCTCACACACCACACTAGAAGATTAACCCAGAAAACACAGTGTTTACTTTTTACTAATACTCTGATTATTACCACGTTCTTCCTCCTCCTCCTCCTCCTCCTCCTCCTCTTCTTCCTCCTCCTCTTCATCCTCCACATCTTCACCTTCCTCTTCATCCTCCTCTTCTTCCTCTTCAATCTCCTCTTCTTCTTCTCGATCTATCTCCTCATCATCCTCCTCCTCATCACCTTGATCATCATTGTCATCAGAATATTCCTCCTCTTCTTCATCCTCCTCTTCCTCTTCTTCTTCCTTTTCATCCATCTCCTCTGTTCCATCAGTTTCGTAACACTCATCTACAGAAGAGTTGTCTGCTTTAACCACAAAAGGTTTTCTTTTGGGAGCTGGTTCTTGGGGTTGCTTATCTTGCGTTTTTCGTTTTTTTGCCAAAGGACAGCCATAAACACTGTATAAAAATAAAGTATGCAAATTACTTTATTATTCTACAGATTTCTCTAGGTCAGATTGTATAACACACATCGTTTAGTCATTTATTCTAAATTCTAAACCATAATTAGCTGCTGTTCTCAAAATGTGTTTTCAAATTAAAATACTTATTAGACAATAATGACCAAGGTGAAGAAGACTTACAAAACCTGTGAACTGGTAAATGATTATTATTGATAAGGGTCACATATATGTGCCAGCACAGCAGTTACAGAACACATACAACTGTGTGGGTTTTATTTATTTCTTTCTTCTTATTATGCTCTTTTTTAAGGTTGAGAAATTTAGTTAAAAAATAAAATAATAAAACAAAAGCCAACAACAAAGCAGCAAATTTATCCTACCTATTAGCCAACAATACAACAGTCAGGTAGAAAGCAGTGCTTCATAATTCTGTACTATTCACTGAGGTTTTGACTGTTTACAATAAATATATGTTTGAGTGAAAAATGACTGAAAATATGAATGAAAATATGACTGCATTCTTAACAATATTGTTTGTTGTTATTACAAATGATGAATTGCTCTTAAATTCTCAATTCTTCATTATACGTTATGAGGCTGAGTAAATGGGAATGAACGCTCGCCAGTGCAACAAAAATTAACAGTTTTTATGGCCAATGTTGGAAGTGTTCTCACATAAAAAAATAAAATAAAATAATAAAATCGTTTGTCAGTACAGAAGGAGAAACTTTTCAAAGCTTAGTACACGTTCTTCTTCAGTTCACACCATAACATAAGTAGCACCTTAGAGTTTTGCTCCTCCACCACAGTAGTCAGTCACCAGTTTCTCAGGTGCATGACTGTGTTTCCTGAATGTGGTCTCCCTTGTTGTAACCCCTATCACTACACTGAGTGACAGCACACAGAAATTACTTATTTGTTGAAGAGCTTTTTCTTTTAATTTCTTCATTGTTTGACTTTATGTACTAATCAATTCACATAGCTTTTTAGCGCTTTTCCTCTGATTAAGTAGCTTTGTGACATTTCCACTGCTCTTTCCAATACAGAGAGAAGGGTACTATGGAGAACTAGGAGGCTTCTTTGTGGTGTCTGCATCTCACTGTGGCATCCCAGCATTTACGTATCCAAATTACTAAACTGCTACTTAGGTAGCAAGCAGTCCATTTTATCTGGTTGCCTAACTTAGTCATAGCCTTACATAAACTTTAAGGTTCCTGCTCACAGGACAGCTGGTTCAATCTGCCTGGCACACACACCTGGGGATCATGCAAAGCCACAAAAAAATGGGTATCCATGTTGGAAAACTTGATTGGGGAGACCTTCTTTGAGTCGCAGACACCTCTTTCTTTGCAGGGACTATAGTTCTCTTTAGAGTCTAATGCAGCATGTCTAAATTAGACTTCATCCTTCCTGCATTAACACTACCAAAAAATACAGAGTAAACTTTAAGTTCCTCCATCTAGACAGATTCCTGTCATCCTCATTTGGGTTTGGGATATGTTGATTAGATTACATGGCGTCAGGGCCTGCAAGGCCCCTCTGCGAGGTGAGGCTGCTCAGTGCTGGACACAGCTGATTCCAGCTGGCTCCAATGACTGCACCACAGTGTTCAGCTGTCCTGCAGGCAAGATGGTGGTGCCTCTGGAAAGTGTATTTAACAGAGGGTAAAACATGTGTGCTGCAGTGTGGGAGAAGAGTACAAAAAACAACTCTACAGCCAGCAAGGTCAGGAAATGGAGAGGGGAGGAGGTACTACAAACATCACAGCATACCACAGCACGGGGATGTGTCCTGGAAGAAGCTGCAGCCTGTGGGGCAGCCTTGCAGGAGCAGTTCCTGGTAGGAACTGCACCCTTTGCAGGGGAGCTCATGCTGGAGCTGGGGAAGAACATGATGGGTAATGCAGAGCAGAGAGGAAGCCATGCAAACTGATCTCAAGCCCACATCCCATCTCTTTGCAGTACTTCAGCACCACAGTATGTGATTGTAGTACTACCAGTACATAATTTCCAGCAATCAGCACTGAAGTTCAGGCCTAATTGTGTAGTCTAGAAATGAAACAGAGCACACACACTGTACAGATCCTAGGAACATGCTCCAGCCAGCAGGTAACATGGCATATCCTAGGAAAAAGCACCCGTCTCTAGAACATGAGCTCCAAGAAACACTCTGAAAAGAAACAGACAAACAAAATCCCCAAACTTTACTACTATTAAAAGTCCTAAAACCTGGCAAAGCAGAAAGTGTAAGTTTTTGATATTTTCTCTTTGTATTGTATTTGCTTCTACCCAAAGATGCTGCAAAATGAAACCTTTGGCAGAACTCCTTGTCCGTATCTCCCTGCCTCTGTTTTCTGTCAAATGACAGCTCTGCCTCTTGCCATGTGACTCTTATTCTTAGTCAAGCTCCATCTGTTCAGAATCAAGAGGAAAGGCAAAATATATTTTCATGATGGATATCCCACATCTTTACAGACAGGGCAGAAATGGGAGTCCAGTCTCCATTGGTCTGGAATATATCTAAAACATGAGGCAAAAAAGGAGCACTGTTGTTCTTCCAGAATTGTTCTGGAACTTTCCTTAATGTTATGAGAGAAATTCAGGAGATGCATATCCAAACCATCTACAAGGAACTCTGAGAGAAGGCAAGAAGTTTTTCTTGAGAACTGGAATTTTAAGGTGCATGTAGTGCCCAGGGAAATGGCTGGATGGTGGCAGAGGAACCTCACTACGGTGCATAGCAGGCTGCAACTCTGAAATATATGTATGGATCACGGCCTGGTTATAATGAAGATTTTAGAAACCTGCATATCAATTCAATGCAATTAAAGAAGGCAGTATAACTTTTACTGAGTGGATGTGTCATGCCTTCTTGTCTTGACTTCCATCTTTTTTCCTTATGATGTATATTACCCTTACTGTAGCTTCTTTAATGCCAGTATCTTTAAGTGATATTTTCATAAATTCTTGATCTTTATTTCCATAGATGGGAGTAGGCTTAGCCTCAAAAATCCCCAAGATTTCATTTCTTTCTCTTATCATAACTTAGAACAGAACAAAATAAAACAGAACCAAACAAAATAGTTCTATTTGGAAGGGATCTGTAAATATCACTGAGTCCAGCTGCTGGACTGCTTTGGGGCTGCCACAGATTTAAAACATATCATTAAGAGCATTATCCAAATGACTCTTAAACATGGACAGGCACAGGGCAATGACCACCTGTCTAGAAAGCCTCTTTCAGTGTCTAACTATCAATGAATAAACATTTTCTAATGTCTGGTCTGAAACACCCTTGCATAGCTTTGAGAAATTATCACACACCCTGTCACTAATAAGAGAGAGAGAAGAAAAGCATCTCTTTCTTCACTTCTTCTCAAGCAGTTGCAGAGAGCAATGAGGTTGCCTCTCAATCTTCCCTTTCCAGACTAGCCAACCCAAGTGCTTGTCATTCTCTGGACACTTCCAAGGCCTGCTGTCTATTAACACTCCCAGGTCCCTTTCTCCTGAGCCACCCTCCAGGCAGTTATCTCCCAGTCTGTGCCTGTGTTCGGCGTTACTCCATCCCAAAATCTAGTAGTTATTCTTGTTAAATTTCATGCTGTTGCTGATGGTCCAATGCTCCAATGTACCTAAACCCCTCTGCAAAGCCTCTGGTCCATCAAGATGATTAATAGTACCTTTCAATTCAGACCTTTAAAATTTTCAGTAGTCTGGGAAATGGGAAGGAAGACAACAGAATAATGACTACATCTATTCTGATTTGAACTGTTGTTTAAATTTTGCATATAAATATAACCCTAAAAAATTTAAGGTACAAATTATTAATCAAAGGTAAAAATAAACTGTCAGCATGATTTCTTGTCATTCTTAATTTTTTTAATTGCTTTACACTTTTTTTGCACATTTATTTAAAGTATATTAGAATGTAAGATATTACTCAGGATTCAGGTCCCACTGGAAGTGCATAAGCAGCAATGGAAATCAATGCCAGCCAGTCAGCTGCTGGATCTGGCATGATGCTGTTATAATAACTATTTGCAACTTAGATATTCAGATAACATTGTGAAATGGACTTTAGTTTTCCATGCATCTATTCTTTGCTTGTAGAATTACAATAGAAATGAACAGAGTTGTATATTATAAGGGTGGGACTGACACAGAAGGAATAAGGAACACACCACTTTTCAAAGGAAATCAGTTAGGCTAGGTACTTCTGATTCAGCTTCTGACCACTCTTTCACAATTTGTACAGTCTGTTGTCCACTTTGCCTACAATCCTGTATTTGCTTTTTTGCCTGTGCTTGGATTAATAGTTTACAAAGCTATGACTGTGTGGACAATTCTCATAAAACCTTAAAAATACTGTCTCTTGTAAAACCTTAAAATACTAAGAGTCTTCTTCAGCTAGAAACCCCATATACCTCATATTTATCTCATATACTATAGACCTCAGAGTCTCTGAGTGTTGAAAAGTTCTTATTGAAGTCTTTCAGGAAGCTGGGAAAGAGGACACCAGATCTGGAACCTACTATTTAGCTGCCCTATTTTCTTTTTTCTTTTTAACCTGTTCTGCTATCAGCCTTTGTTTCATTAATTTTTCAGATTCTGCCTCCAGGACACTTCTCTGTTTCTGGCATTTTCCCTTTGGTCTCTTTGGAGAGCATGACTAGGGAAAGGAAGCATTCAGCCTCCCAGCAGTCTCTGCCTCATCTGTCACTGACTTCCTCTTGCAGTCACATACTGAGAATACAGTCTCTCTCACCGACCTCTTGTTCCTCATGTATGTGTAAAATCTGTTATTGTTTATCCTTATAAGCACCTGCAATTTTCTCCCCATTTTCAATTTTGTCTTTTGTGATCACCCCCTTTTATACTTATTTTTAGACTTTTTTTATCCCTGCTCAAAGCAATGACTTCATTGATTTATCTGCTGTGTATGCCTTTGTCCATTCTCTTTTTTGCTGACCGTATTTCCCTCATCAGCAATGTTTGTCTTATTTTCCCCTCATGCTTCAACTCTCTTAGCTTTCAGTGGAATGTGTGTTTGGGCTTTCTGAAATACACTTCTGAATGTTCCACATTTGTTGACTGCATGTCTCAGTCTTTCAGAATTTATCATGAATAATTCTTGTGGAAAGAACGTTGCTGAATTTCATAGCGATAAGCTCCAAGAGAACATATAGATATTAATAATTGAAGGAATTGAAGAAATAATGTATGAATTTATATTCCTTAGTTAGAAGATGATTTATGGGATGTGTTTAACTCTCACATGATTTTGCATCATTAAAAAAATGTAGTGTCACCCACTGTTAGATTTCTTCAACAGAAAATACACATTACTTTCCCAGAGTTGAACTCCTTGATTGCAAATACATTGTTTAACCAACACAATTTTAATTTCAACATAATTAGTACAATTAATATTTTAAAGCTATACAACTAAAAATATCTGATTATATATTGTATAGGACCAGAGAAATGCGTGAAATGTTATAAATCAGATTACTGATTAATATTCTCCTCTGGATTATACACTACCACACATATGAAATGTGTGACATAACACCTATATTTGGAGGAAACATTCCTCTTAGTGAGTTTGCTTCCCTCCATAGATCATCAAGGAAACTTGCACGACTAATAACAAATCTTAGACAGTTGTTGTGGTGTGTTTTGGTTTTTTTTGGCAACCTAAAAAGTGCCCTCAGAAACAGTGCTCTCATTGTTTCATTTCATGTCAGAATTTACTTTAATGTAAAGCATAACATTCGGTAGGTAACAGAACCTGAAAATATACTATATAGACATCTTCTAAGGTTATCAAAAAACACTTAATAAAGCATATATCTGAAGTGGCACTGAGGTAAAATTTTACCATACACAACTTGATAATAGCAAATTAGGAAGAATCTGCTTGGAAGCAGACTTCTGCTTAAGGCTACAGGCAGAATGTTTCCAAGGCACTTATGTTTGTCCTATTGAATAGCATAAGCATTGTTTTGATTTGCGCTATACAGCTTCCAAATCTGTATGTGCTGACATTCAGGGTATTCAGAAAAAAAGACATTCTGCAGATAATTCCTCTAACAAATAGAGTCTTCAAAGAGTGTGCAAACCTAATTAATTTGCATAATGCTGCATGCTATTAAATCACCCTCAAAGCAGTGTTTACCTTTAGCTTTAAAGGACTTATACTATTAGCTGGTAACAGTTGAGAGAAAAATAAGATACTTAGGTTCCACCAAATCCTATGTCTTGAACATACACTCCATGCCCTTCAGGAGGATGCCCTACTCAGCTACATGCTATTCTGAAGAAGTGGAAGCCCTCTCATTGAAGCTGGACCACTGAATTGATCGCAATGAAAGAATAAAAAATTCAGAAGAGATTTACTCCAGCCTAATGATTTTCCTGCTCAACTGCAAGAACAAACTTTTTCAGCCGGGGACAATTTTCCTTTCCCATTTAAATGACTGCTTAAAAGTACGCCACATCACTACAGACAGCTATAACCTCAGCAGACAGTGATGACTGAGGAACAGTTTCCTTTATAGGAGATCATTTTATTCTCCCTATGCCACATCATCAGGAGACTTCTCTACCCCCCAAAAAAATCAAGTGTAGAGCCTGAGACAAAGAACTTTGCACACTAACCAGTAAGCTGTAGAAGAGAAAATAAAAAAAGCAACAGGTCAAAGCTCAAGACGGGCATGAATGTTTTTGAGATGTTGTTTCACAGAAATGGCTATTTGCAGATTACAAAACAGAGCTAGGACATGTTTTGGTGCTTCCAAGCAGCCAGATTAAAATTACGCTTACCCCATCTTCAATGAAATCCTGCTTTCCAGGAACCTGCAGACAGCTGAGCCAGACTCCTGAATACTGTTCCAGAATCAGGTATCCTTCTTGGAACCACTGCACTGCTAAGCACCTTAACATTTAATTCTGCTTGCAGAACAACTGTCCTCACCTCTGTCTTTCCCGTAGGAATCAGGCACTATCTCAGAGTCACTGCATTGGAAAATCTGTGTAACCATCCCCATTTTACATATTTTGATGTATATATAAATTATTAAGTGGGACCATGTTACTGTGACTTTGCTTATTTAAACTGTATGTTTAAAAATGCAGTTTAAAATACAGTAATCTCATCTCTGCAGCTATGCTGTACTTCAGACTTTGCTATGAGCTTCTGCTTCTATTTCAATAGATCAGATTATCACGGGCAGGAAGTGCTTTTTATGTACGAACTGTCAAGAAACACCATCTTTACTTCATTTTGTTGTACAGATTAGGCACGTATACAATAGTATTACAGCTAAGTGAAAATCATTAGTTTATCTGAACTTGTCTTGTACGAGCAAGTGAAATGGATTGCATTCTATCACCCCCTTCCTCCTTCTAGAATTTCAAATATTTATGTACTCCATTACTGAAAAGTAAGAAAAAATATGGAAATACTCAGGAATCATTGAATCATCATAGAATCATAGAATGGCCTGAGTTGAAAAGGACCACAACGATCATCTAGTTTCAATCCCCAGCTATGTGCAGGGTCACCAACCAGACTGGGCTGCCCAGAGCCACATCCAGCCTGGTCTTGAATGCCTCCAGGACTGGGGCATCCACAATCTCCTTGGACAACCTCTTCCAGTGTGTCACCACCCTCTGAGTGAAAACCTTCCTCTTAATATTGAACCAAAACCTCTCCTGTTTTAAAACCATTCCCCCTTGTCCTATCATTATCCACCCTTGCAGATAGCCATTCCACCTCCTGTTTAAACACTCCCTTCAAGTATTAGAAGGCCACAATGATGTCTCCCCAGAGCCTTCTCCAAACTAAACAAGCACAGTTCCCTCAGCCTTTCCTCATAGGAGAGGTGAAACTCCTCTCTCTCTATAGGAGAGGAGCATACTGGATCTCAAAAAGTAAAGACAGCAGATGCGCTATTTACTTCACAGAGCTCTAAAATCCTACTAAATCCTTGTGCACCTCAGAGCCTTTTTAAGCATATGAATAATCACAAATATACAACAGATCTACTCAGGTATATATCATTATTTAACTAAGTAAGTCCTAAATAATTAGTATCTCTTAAAAACAGTATCACAAAAAGTGCTTAGGAATACCAACAGGAATATAAAATACTGGGCAAAAGTGAAATGAACTGATATTTTGAGCTCAAAATTTAGAAGTTTTTTACTAAATGCAAACTTTTAAACAAAACTAAGTGAACTTTTTGATGTAGTTAATACAGACACAATAACTTAATTCAAAGTTAAAATATCTTTTATTTATCTGGATCCTATGCATCCTAAATGTTCAGCACCTTTCCAGTCTAACTCACTAAGGCCTCAAAATGAGGCAAACGAACCACATGATGAACAGCAGCAAATTACTAGAAAATCTACCCTCTGACTGAAGAGATCATTTCACCCATCGTGAAAATCTCTGCTTACAGGACAAGAAAACTGCTGGGAAATTTTAGTTTTGCAATAATTGACCCACTTAAACAATAGGTTTATTCAATTAGTTAACTCTAATAGCCGTTAAGTGAAGAAAAATAAGGCACAACAGTGGTGCACAAATATGCAGGAAAAAGCTCAGCTCTGTAGAGCTCATTTAAAGCAAGGTGCAAAAAACAAATGTAACAAATCATGAGACTGAAGGCCTATGTGGCTGCACAGGTTAGCAAAGTACATGCCCTACAGCTATAAATTATTTAGAAGTATTTATGTAAATAAATTAATATAATACCTGACTGCTTCATGAGTTAAGATGTCATGGATGGGCTTCATGTCTCACTTCACCCTAGGCTGCTAAAATCCGAGTCTATACAAGTCATCTTAAGCTCCCTTTATAGTCAATCCAGAGAAAGTGGAATCTCACATTTCTTAGACACTTTGAATATCTCTTCACTAACAATAATGAGAGTTTTAATGGTAATTTAATTTACATTTCTACCACTAAGGAAACTGACATATTTAAGAAATCCATCCCTGTAGACCCTCTCATTATTTTTACTATTGCATGTCCATCTCCAACAAAGATTATACTTAGCTGATTTTAAAAACAGGCAACACAATACTTTGATGAAGAAAAAACCAAAGCTTAATTTCTTTGGACAACTACCATATCACTTTTCATGAATATTTCTGCTTCCTCTAGCACCTATCTTTTCAAGAACAGCTGCATGAAATATATCAGACAAAGCAATAGTTGCATTCAAATCTTACAGTGGCACCCAACTCGACTGCTCAGAAGCCAAAAGCCACAATGGACTACATCTTCCTGCTAGAGCTCTGAATACAGGGACTGATCAAAGACACTAGAATAGTGCATGAACAGGTTTAATGTCTTATACTGATTCATTAGATGAATGGATATAATCAAGTTTTTCTAAGTGGCTACTGATTCTGAATACTTCAATGTTTATGTTCATGTAACCTAAATATGTAAACATGGAAACATGCAAAGCAAGTGACCCTTTTTTGTATGAACTCAAAGAACACTGATTTCTGTAATAATCATAGAATCATAGAATCATAGAATGTCAATAATGTAATAATGTCAAATTGTAAACTCCACTCCAATTTAGATTCCAGTTTAGACATCTAAACTGGAATAAAAACCCTCTGTTTTTTCCTCAGATAAAATTGAGGTTGGCTACCTTGAGCTAAATCAAAGCAGTATCTAGAAGCTGCCACGACATCTAGATTTGTGTGCCTCCTGTGTTTTCAACTCAGTGGTAATGACAACTCTGTTTTACAAGTAAAGGGCAGGGAAGGTTCCTTTTTCTTCATGATAACATAATATAAAATGGGAAAATTTCAGAATCAATCATTCACCAATTTGAAAGGGTTAGAAAATGCTGCAAGAGCGCATACATCAGTTACAATGGATCTTTGCATAGTCACAATGTTTGAACCTTGGACACTATATGAAACATTTCTATTTCAACAGGTTAAAAGCAATCGCTTTTAAGAAATTTAGCACGCTATGCTCAAACAATCACAAATCAAGAGAAATAAACTGCTGGACATCAAAATGATTCACGTTGTTATACTGTCAATCATTTAACAACACGGTCAGACACACATTAGTACAATCAACACCCTCAGACACAGTCTTGTTAGATCATATTTAACAACAACACAGCAGGTCACACTATCATTCTAGCATGTACTTAGGCACTGAGTAACAGAGAATGCTATCAGTTACTGTATCGCTAGTGTCAGGCTACTACAGTGAAACTGTCAGCTCCTGATTTCTATCAGCAATACTCCTCCCATCATCTCTACATAAAAATACAATAGCACTGGCTCCCAGCTTCATTTTAACCAAGAATGACACAGAAGTAAGAAATACTGTACACCAATTTTCCTGTAACTATAGCAGTAAGCTTCTTACTTATCCAAAAAGCTAACAGCTAGGGAATATGAAAAAAAATAATACCATGGGCCAGCCTTCTAATGCAAGAGTGTGTCTGTCATCAGTTAACATCTAAAATTACAGAAAAAAAATGACAAAAACAAAACGATACAAGCTGCAACCACTTCAGTGCTTATGTACTAGATTCTCACCTCCAGCACAAGCTACAGGACACTGGTCTTTGTACTGCATGGTTGGTAAGGAGTCATTCAAGTGTGAAATATTCTACATCCTGGTTGCAAGAAGACTGAGATGTTTAAATCTTTTTATTTTAAAAAAAGGGAAAAGAATGTGGCTTTTTGCACACGGACAACATGATTAGTCTAAGATAGAATGGAAATGACAGCATTCCCTGCACTTTACTGCATTATGAAGCTGCAGCTATAATTACTTCTCTTTAGGAAAAAATGTAAACCATTCTTAATATGCATTTAGCAAACAATATGATTAAGAAGGAGCTAAAAGGTTACTCTCTACATTATCTTTTGAAGGTGCCTTTATTCTTGATGCATTTCACACACAAACACACATAAAAGAACAACCACACAACAAAAAAAAGATTGGAAAAGTCCACTAAGATCATCTACTCCAACCATCAACCCAACTCTCTCAGTGCCATCAACCTCCAGTGACAGTGACTCCTCCACTTCCCTAATGATTTACTACTCTTTCTGAGAACATTTTTTTTTCCTGGTCAGTGGTTGGTGACCCTGCTCATGGTAGCGGGGCTGAAATTAGATGATCTCTGAGGTCCTTTTCAACCCGTCACTCTATGATTCTATGAGTCTAACATTCAAACCAACCCCCAGTTTCAGGCCATTAGCTCTCATTCTATCTCTAGTTACCTGGGAGAAAAGGCTGACTCCCACCTCACTACCATATACTTTCAGACAGCTGTAGAGTGATAAGTTATCCTCTGAGTCTCTTCCAGACTAAACAATCCTAGTTCCCTCAACTGCTCTTCATAAGACTTGTGCTCCAGACTCTTTGTTAGCTGCATTGCCCTTCTTTGTTAAAGATCATAAGCTTCTTGTAGCCCTCGCATCAGCAATTTCTATCAGAGATGCTTTAGAGAAATTCAAGGCTCCTTCTCTGCACATTTAGTCCTGCCCTAACTTTTGCTCTGTGTGGCAGTAATAGGGCACATTCATCAAGAGACATAAGTATAATGGCTTAATATTTTCAACCATATAGAAGTGGAGGGCCATTATTGGGGAGCATTATTCTTCCCTCTGAGAAAATGATGCTGCATCCACCCACCATGACTTACACCTTGTAAGGTGTGTATTTGCTTGTGCTAACAACCAACCAAAGTAGGCTCCTTTTGCAGCACAAAGATATTGCTTTCTTGTAGTATCAGGGAGTCCTGCAGGCAGTTTTTCCACTAAGATACAAGCTCACCTATCTCAGATAAATTGGTTGAATATATTGGCAGAATTAGAGAACAAAACTGCCTCTTTGACATTCAGTTCATTTTTTCTCTCAAGGTTTTATTCATGATTAGAATAATTAGGAAAACTCTGGTCTAAAAATGAAAGCTTACCTACTGGCTTAATCACATTACTCCAAAAGCCAGATGCCTAGATACGAGCCTCTCCCTTAATTTAGGCATTTTGATATATCTGATGAAAGGAAAGATGTCAATTCAGGCCAAAAAATTATAATTAAATTCCATCACATTCCAGTCCAGAATAGTGAGGCTTCAACTTGACTCATATCACAATTAAAAAAAAAATAATAATAATACTATGGTATATAATGTTACTTATTATATCTGACAGTGAATTCTATTAGACTGGAGAAGAGTCTCTGGAGGAAAATGAAAATAGCCTCCCAAGGGAGTGGAAGCCCCACACAGCATGATTTAAATGTGGCAGCTGGGCTGTGGGTGGAAATGCGGTTTCCATTGAAAATCTGCTGCCAATATACCTCCTATGGCTAGGTTTCACAGGAAAATAAGGCAGTTATCCTTCTCTGAAGATCAGCCATCCAGTTTTAAAGACAAACAGACAGGAAAGGTAGCAAGGATCAGTGAGTGAAAAGAGAACGGTCCAAAATGACGTACTGTCCAAAAGTGAAAACATAAAACTGGGAAATGGCTGGAAGAATAAGCATATAGCAAGAACATGGCAAGAAGATAAATAAGATTTTTTGTTCTAAAACATGAAAGGCAAGTTTTTAGAAAATGTATAGCACTCCAACAACTGCTTTTAATTATCTGAATACTTTGATGTACTGGATGTTTAAAACTTACGTCTCATTGAAAGGCATTCAGCAATGCATTAGTCATTTTTTAAAATGGTCCCTACATAACTTGGGGCACAGATCAAGGGGAGTAGTTAAATGCCATCAAACTTATCTTTAAAATACTTAAGCTTAGATGACCAAGTTCCTCACTGAATAAATTACCCAAAGGGAACGTACAAGTATGTGACCATAGGGACCACCATGCTGACTGTGGTATAACTATGCTAGGAAATACGAAGCACCATGAAAGGAATGTTGTTGAAATCACTTCCCTGTTATGGCTGTAAATCTGATCTCTCTAGAGGATTCTTTTAATCACCAGCCTAGTTTGTTGTTGCTTTTATCTCTCTCATTTTCTGTTCTTTCTAGAAAACCTAGAACTCCCTCCTGTCCACAGCATGGGCAGAAGATAGCCTCATCCTAGACAGCCTTCACCCACTGTCTTTTTAGCAAGACTCTGCCTTGGGAATTAGCACTGTCCTTGTTTCTCAGGCTGATGGAGAAACTGATGGAGTTTGTTGCTTCCTAGATTAGTCAATCCAGAAAGGGGACATGATGGCTATGCTGTAGAAATCAGAGTAGCAGGACAAGGGGAAATGGTTTTAAGTTGAAAGACGGAAGATTTAGTGTGGATGTCAGGGGGAAGTTCTTTACTAGGAGAGTGGTGAAGTGCTGGAACAGGCTACCCAGGGATGTTGTGGATGTCCCGTCCCTGGAGGCGTTCAAGGCCAGGATGGATGGGGCCCTGGGCAACCTGATCTAGTAAATGTGGAAGTTTGGTGGCCCTGCCAGGCAGGGGGGTTGGAGCTTCATGATCCTTGAGGTCCCTTCCAACCTGGGTCATTCTGTGATTGTGTTATGCCCTGTATGATAGAGTGACCAGAGAAAGCCTTCTTTGTCTACTGCATTAAGAGATTCTGGGTATAATATATGTGACCTACAAATCCCAGATGTTCTAGACTGTAAAAAGCACTGAGCTACACAGCTCAGCTAAACTGGCAGCACCTCTTAGCTTTCATAAATGGGTCTTCTATTACCAGTTTTATCAACAACACTCAGGATTTTTACAGATCTTTCTTCTACATTTCAGTACCAAAGTTCTCACTAAGTTGCACTCTAGAGGTTAGTGCTTATATTTTGGTTTAGACAAGTAAATGCTTTCTGTGAAAATCAAATACAGAAATGTAATGGTGGAACGGTTTTCCTCTCTCATTCTGTAGCAGGTATATGTTCTAAACAGAAGGTGGGGCAGGTATCAAAAAGCATTTTAGTGTCCATAATGCTTAGAAGGTAAGAATGATCTCCTTCCTTGAAGATGTTCCAAGGCTGCCTGGGCACCCTGCTATCAGTGTCACTGCTTGAGCAGGGGTTGGACCAGATGGACCCAGAGATTCTAGTCCCGTTTATGCAAAAGATCCCTTTAATCCATAGTATACACAGAAAAGTAGGGGGAATGGTGGAGGGGGAAGTTTTATTACCAAATTTAATTAACCGTGATTGTTCTGATGTGTTTCTACCCAAGCAGTCCACTGGACCATGATTTCTAAATCTGACTGGCAGCTGTAACTTTCATTGAACAATCACAATCATAGTAGATACTGAATGCTTTCCCCATTTTATAGTACTGCTTAAATGCTGACATTTTAAACAAGTTAGTCAATGCCATTTTAACTGTTCAGTCCTTCCTCCTACATCCTTTTAATAACTGGAAGCAGCAGGCCTGATTTCTAAGACATGAAGTTAAAACAGTAGTCAGGTTTTATTTGTATTCTTTCCAAAATGGTATTTGTTTTATAATTGTGACTCAATTCCCGAGTCTGTCTTTCTGTGTGATTTCTTAAAGTCCCTTTTTAAGTCACGAGTTAAGCAAAGCCAGGGCACGTCAGTTCTGAGTGTGTCAGTAAATCCAAGGAACACCGAGGTGCTGCAGAGACAGTGCTATGACTCAGAAAGTAATAGACTTTCCTTGCCAGTAGCACTAAAAGAAATTTTTAGCTCACCATTGGGGAAGGGACAGAAGACCGCAAGGACAGAAATACCTCATACTGCACAAAACTAAAAAGGGCTAAGTGTCTGTGGTTTAAAACCCAGAAGTGTTAATTCCAAAGTCCTTCTTGAAATAAAGTCACGCAATTACATTGTTGGAGTTATTTCTGTATTTTCAGAGATTTTCAATCTCTTCTAAGTTTTTTCTTTTTCAAAATTGCTATGACCAGTTCTGAGTCAATGTGTTATTGCAAATGCATTTCAACATCATAAGCAATATGGCCCTTAGTGTCATTTGAAATAGAATACTTAACATCACAAAATGCGCTGAGGCCACTGTGTTAACATTTGTGAATTGATTTCAAACTAACAGTTCAAAAAGCTTTATAATGATAAAATATAGTTATTGTAATACTGGATGACTGCAGAGCAGCCACCCATCTACTTGGGAATTTATATCTTCCATTTCCCTTCACTAAGTAGAGGATATCTAGAGAATTTCCAAAAAATAGGCTTCAAAAATTTTTTCTTTGTGTGATTTTTTCTTTGTGTGGTCACTAGTAAAATGCAAATATCTGTAAGACTCACATCCCAGAGCATATTTACCACAGATGTCACGATATTATGCTTGTAGAGATAACTGTTTGCTTGCCCTTTTCTCCTGAAATACCTCTTACAGTTATTAAGAAACAAGATACTATTAATCCTAATTAATGATCTTAGAAAATACCATGACCAAGCAAGTCCTATGAATTAAAGAGTGCATCATCATTTCTAGCATATGCTTATTGTCACTACTGATACTCAATAACAAATGCTTATTTGTTAATATTTGTATAAATGAACTTTTAATATGAGATGGATGGACTAATGTAAAAAGCACCGGAGTAGAATTCAGAGGTATGACTCAACTTCTGGCTGTGACGCAGATTCGTCATGTGGTAGCACAGTCACGAACTGCTGTTTACCAAGGGAATTAACACATTACAGCTCTCAGTTTCTACGCAGAGCTGTACAGTGGAATTCTAACATCCCAGTGAAGTACGATAGCTCTTTGCCTATCTAGGGAAACATAAGCACTTACCACACAGCAGAATTTGGATGCAGAATTTGGAATGAAGGAAGCTATTTCCTATACTGGGGAATTTTCACTCCTAGTGGAAGTACCTTAAGCCTTCATTTTGTTCTATAGAGAAACAGATGAACTCAGATGAATTTTCACTAAGAGATGATCAGAGAAGGAATCCCAGTCTTAACTATTATGTAATACGAAGCATACAGTAACGTGTGATACATTGGTGTTTAGTATCCTTTTTTGCCAGTGGTAACTAATGCTTCATTTTACACATCAAAGAAGACTGCTTATTCAGAAGGTAATCTGAATAGGTAATCTGAAGGTAATCTCAGTAATCTACACTGAGAGTGCCCACTAAAGCTTCGTGCATAAGACAACGTTCTATTCCTCTTTAGAACGGTTATTAGTCTTCTATATGAAGTGCTAATGCTGGGTCTGGAATTAGGGTTCTCTATTCTCAGAGTTACAAAAGTCTTTCCTTTCTTTTTTGGATGCACTTTTATCCATTAAACAAAAGCAGATCAAAAACATTAAGTAAAAATGCATCCTGACATACCAACTTCTTTATAGTGAACAGTTTTTCTATTACGTTCTATCTTACTTTTAAAGAATAAAATAGCGAGTGCTGTGTTTTTACAGATAAAAAAATTGGAGGTTTTTGAAAACGCTACACTGAAACAATCCACCAGATACACAATTAGAGATATAATAATTATGCTATGGATGCAACATGAAGTACATATCAAGATGCCCAAATAATTGTTTCCTAGCAGTACATTAGAAATTTTGAGAAGCTTAATCTTACAGTTATAGTTCTACAAGTCTATAGTTACACGCCTGCTTTGCCTTCAGAGTTAGACACAAAGTAAGAGAGGGAAATTGAGGGACCTCATTTTGTACTTGAAGACTTAAAGGTGAAGTAAAATGCATGACAGCTTTTAGCTTTAGCCTTTATTCTGAACGCTTACTCCCTGTTTGCAAAACAGGTAAGATTTTCCCTTGGAGACATAATGAGGATGACAATCAGTAGCAGGTGCATATTACACCTCGTATTACCTCAATGAACATCAGTTGGAGAGAAAGCATTTATTCACTATTTGTTCATCCAATTTAGTGCCCAGCTCATTACTTTATATTTAGAAAAAAAAAAAAAAAGAAAAAAGAAAAAGAAAGAAAAAAAAATAGCAGAAGTATCTGTTCCAAGCCCCATGGACGTGAACTTAAAGCCAACCGCTTTAAAGGGCTGATACTGGCTCTTAATGACAGTCATATCCTGTTCTATCTCATTTAGTTTTGCAACATTACAAATTTTATGATAAATCATTGACTTAAGACAGAAGCCTGAATTCAGTCACAGGAATCTGACTCTGTGGCATTATACCACTTCCCCATACCTACCACATGTACTCAGAAGTGCAGCACTGCAGATTCACGAAAATAACAAAAAGGCGTAAAGTTCTGAAATCCCTTTCCGTGTAATCAGTCAATTTCAAAATTTGCCTGGGAAGGTGATTCAGATGAGTAGCCAGGAAACTGATACAGTAGGTCTACTTATCTGGTTAAAGCAATCAGACTTTACAGAGTCCTGAGCTGTACAGTGCTGAGGACATCGTCAGGAGATATCTAACCCCTGGGCATTTGACTTTGTACTGTGGATATATTTACTTAGATTTATTATTATCATCAAAGATGTCTCAGGACTACCTCTCCTTTCCCTGTCCTGAGCTGACACTACTAGAAGCAGTACTTCATACCAACCACTAATAAGAAGTGAAGTCTTTGAAAGAACTGTCTCAACTTATTGAAGAACTTCAATGTAAGTCTTTAAAGACACATCAGTGTATTTTTAGAGAAAACAAAACAAAACAAAAACAACAACAAAAAACATGAACCCCCCACTATTCTTTATTGACTTTTTCCTATAAGTGTGTTTTTATTCTCTTCTTCACTCTTTTAGGCCACATTTTCCTCCTTTATCACAAAATCAAAACACATATGAGGTTGACAGGGACCTCTGGATTCATCTGGCTAAACCTCTGCTCAGGCAGGGATACACAGCAGCAGTTGTATAGTCAACTTTTGAAGATCTCCAAAATGGAGACCACACACCCTCTCTGCACAGTTTGTGCCAGTGCTCCATCACTTACACAACACACAAATGCCTCTTGCTCCTCTATTTCAGTTTGTGGCCACTGCTTCTTGTCCTGGCAGCAGGCATAACTGAAAAGAACACGGTCCTATCCTCTTTGCACACTCCTTTTAGATATTTATGTATATTTAAGATCTTCTCTGATCTGCCTTTTCTTAAACTAAATGGTCCCAGCTCTCTCAGCATCTCCTCTGAGGAGATGTGGTCCAAACACCTCATCAACATTGTGACTCTGCATATACATCAATGTGGACTATTCTTCTAGCATGGTCTACTGATAACTTCATGCAGAAGTTAGACAGAGATTCATTTCTGGTTTTTTTTGTATCATAGTAAGCTTCTTGATTTCTTGTTACCTTTATATCCTTCCGTTAGTCCACATAATACTGAAACATTTGCTCTCTGAAAATCTGAATACTTGAAAGAAATATCTTTTACCACTCTGACCCTGCCAATTTTTAGCAATTCTGGCAAAACTGAGATAATTCGGACTGAGGCAGAGCATAAGGTTTTAAGGCAGTGGTATTCTTAGATAGCATGCTTTCACCAATGGATAATTCATTTTTTTTTTCCAAGTCATCTATGATAGTCATATTAGTGTGGATATTGGAGCAAAGAACAAAATTGATTTCCCTTTCAACCCAGCTGCCAGCATACATCAGTCCTTTTCCTGTGCCCAAAGCCTTGACTTTTTTTGACTACACCATTTCTCAGTGATACATCAGCTGCTCAGGAAAACATGCTGATAAGGAGGATGTAGGCTGCTCCACAGTACCCAAAGCCCAGAGTATAAAGCTACTCGTGACTTTTCTCTTTTAGTGTAAGTCTAGTACCTATGACTGTGTCATCTCTAAAATGCACAATAACAAACAGATGCCTTAAATACTCTGAGCTTTTTAAACCTCAGACTCAGTATTTTTACAGAAATTACAGAATAAAAAGAAGCAATTCACAAAATTTGGAATAGGGGAACTGGAGCTGTTTCTAAATGCAAAACTGCTGTATCATTACAAATCAGTTATTTTTTCTCTATCTTAAAGAGAAAGGTTTTTATCCAAAAAGCATGAGGTTAGAATTCCTCTGATGTCAATGCTTGCTTAAAGCAAGCATAAATATGAGAGACAGAGTTTTGGGCCCCATATATGTTTCTTTCTTTGTATTTTGAGATGCTTGAAATTGTTTCTTTGTTTACAAGTGGAGTAACAGAGGCATATGTAGATGAGATGTAAATAAACTCTGTAGATCTTCTGTTCCATCAAGAAAAGCACAAATTATTCAAACAATTTATCTGCTAGGAGAACAAAATAATCTTGGCAGGCCAACTAAATCAATTTCCCATAGGCTAAAGAAAAATGTATGTAGCTACTTCCAAGATCCTCCTGAGGAAATTATCTCCCCTGTACTATTGGATGAGCTCAAAAAAAAAGAGAAAAAAAAAAAAAAAGAAATTTATTCCTGCATAGTTTTCATCTACATTCTTGTTGACAGCAAAACCTCAAAGTAGACCTTTCCACAGAAAACACTCCAGCTGCAAGTGGACTGCTGCATAAATGTTCTCAGCACCCACCACTTCAATGTCGTTTCAGCAACATACGAGCCTAGGGACCCACAGCAAAAAGCTCGTTCAAAATCTGCTGTTTGCTGTCACGGTACATTCGGGGCAACATTCTCCTGCCTTTCTTTTGTTCCCTCCCTCCACCACACCTTTATTAGGTTAGTACTCCTGGCACATGAAGACCTGGAAACTTGCTGCCTCTGAAATTGATATCCTCAATCCAGATAGTGCTATGAGGAATTAAGCTGTGGCTCTTTTGTATGGGAAACACTAGACAATGGCTGCCAGCATGCAGACCCACACCAATTGCTGGTATATATCTGGTTGATATTTCAGGCCCAACTTTGTACCTTCCTAATCATCAATCAACAATCAGACAAAGAATATATTGCCGAATCCAGACAGCAGCCAATACAGATCTCTAATACATTATGGATTCTCTGTCAGCACCTTTATTTATTGTTTGCAGCGTTCTGCTTGAAAATCCCCATGCTCTTTCATTTTATTTATTTATTTGCTTATTTAATTATTTTTCTCTAGCTAGCTTTAACAAAGCAATGAAGCTCCATTTATTAGCATTTTTTACAAATCCTGAATGCTGAATTACATTACGTAAATGAAAGAAATTGACTGAGTACGTTTTTATCCTTAGGTAAATATCTTGCAGAACATTTTATCATTATTTAACATTATATTAAAGTTTGGCTATCAGCTGGGAGAGAAATAAATATACATTTTTCAACACTTCCAGTATTCAGTGCGATTTTTTACAGTACCATAAAGGCAGGGAACAATAAGGACCTCATTGTTTTGTGGTTTGGCTTTAACATAAATGCATCGGTGGACCTCAGGTTCTGCACATCACGCAACCATGCTCTTCTATCGAATTAATGTTAAAATATGTATGTCCCCATTTCTGATTTATAATATTGTTGACAAAAACTAAAAAGGACAAGCATGCCATAAAGTTTATGGATGGAGTGATGGCATGCACAATGATATCCTCATAAAGAATAAAGGGGGAAAAGGCATTAATTCTTGCAGATTCAAGAACTAAAATACAGATAGACTGGCTGCGTGCACAGAATTTTTCATAAATATCCCACAGTGCACCCTGTTGTACAGCAGCCATACATTAATTAGAGCATTCAGCAGACACTGCAATGTGTTACACTCACCCAAGTGAATCTTCATTTTTCACATGCAGGGCCTTACTAATTAAAATCAGCTTTGCAATTAAATGTGGAAAATTGTGTTAAACTTTCAAGCATGGTTTAGAAAAAAAATGCATTTATTTTTAGGGTATTTTATTTTGATGCAAATGAATTTTCCATCAAAGTGAGACTAGTAAAAGGGAGGTATGAGGATTTCTCTTTTTTGTATTATAGATGCTCCTCTCAGTTGCAAGTTGCAATGCTCCACTATCTCTCTGCCAGTACCTGGCCCTGTTCCAATGCTTTTAGTGAGTGCTATCTGTCAAGGCATGAATAATACAGCCCCTAGGCTGTCGGCAGAATTCAAATGAGGCATACATCAGGAAGCAAGCACTCGACTTTAGCTCCAGAACATGCTCCTGTGAAGACAGGCAATTATTCACCCACGACTGCAGCCATGGCAATCAAACTGGTGGGTGAAAAGGTATATGAAACGAAAAAATCTGAATAAGAAATATGGCAGAACAAGCCAGAGAAATTCAATAATTTTCTAATAAGAGAGAGACATTTTAGTCTTTTAATTTTGAAGTTTGGGAGTCGGAATCATTTCTCTCGCTCTGTTCTAAAATATAGATGACTTTTAACTACGGTATATAATGCCAAGGTAATACAAGGGTGTGGGGCAATTTTCATAATCAGAAGAATGCTAAACTCTAAGGTATTTATAGGTTTAGATAAATCTGTTGTATCGAGTGTCAAATCTCACGCTCAAAAATTAAAAGACAATCAAAGCAATTCTGTCTGCATAATGTATTACGTAGAAGCATACAGCCTCAAAAAGCAACAAAGAGCTGGCTGATCTCAAGACATTTGTTGGTAAAGTAAAATGCAACATGTTTTATAAGGCTGGGGACAATTCAGACACTACAGATCCAGACATTACCCTCCTCTCCTCACTTATGAGACTTGCTTCTTTTCACCAGAGATTAATGAAAAAAATCCTGTGCAAATGCAGTACGAATGAAAGACAAGTTGGGACACTTTTTTGGTAGGTATTTCCATTTTAAATTTGAAGGGTGTGTCATTTGGCCCTAATAATTCATTCTTCAATTAAATGTGATACATAATATTTCAGAATAAAATTTCAGACAATGGTTCTTACCTGTTTTCAAATTCACACTTATACAAAGTATATGCGTTAAAAGAATCCTAAATTAATGCATACAGTCCCACATACCAGCTTAAGATTCCTTTTAGGAATCACATTTATTAAAACGTGCTTTCTTCCTTACGTGCTTTTGTCTAAGGAATGTCGTATTTTGCAAGTGATTAGTCCACTACAGAATCTAATTGCTTTTGTTACTGGAGAAATAGTTTAAACAACAATGTTAAGAAGCTTTTAAAATAGGCCACTGCACGTAATTAGTATCTTTTTAGTGGAAACTAGATACAATTTTTACAGTCTGTTTAAATCCCTATTTACATGAGAAACCTTAAACATCTATTGGTTATATGATGTGTTATTTACTTAAAAAAAAAACAAAACCTAAGTGCATCACAACACAGTAGTGTGCAGTGCTTACAGACATCAGTCTCATCTACCTGGTAAATAACAGGCCACAGTTGGTGCTCAGTTACTTTAGAGTACCTCTGGGTTTTTTTACCTGCATAACTTGGACACAAAGTTGGACTTGCTTTTACATTCATATTTGAATACATAGAATGTGAATCCTTTTGTCTTTGAAGTTGAGTAATGAATCTGGCCAAGTTCCTTCTAATCACAATGCAAGTACACTCAAACCTTATTTTTTTTTCTCCAGACATTTAACTGACACACATACTGAATACAGTTCTGAGAGCACAGTCCAAATGGCAATGTTTAACTGCAATATACTGAGATGGGTTGATCACAGCTAAAAGTATTCAAAGGATGTGGAACACATTTATTATTCAAAAATAATACACAGCTTGGAAAGCGTAAGAGCACTGTTCATTATCATGCCACTCTCCATAGTGGACCTGGAGAGCTACTAAGGGAATAAAATAAACACTATTAGGAGTATGGCCCAGGGAGAGGCTTTGCTTTTTGCTCCTAAGACCGGAATTCTTCTCTTGTCTCCACAATTACCAGTATGGGTCTATGCCTCTCTCTCCTTTCCTTCCTCCCTCACAAATCTTCCACAGCTCATGCCTTTGTTGTTGGTTTTTCCCACAATGATAAGCCTTTATTTAACTGTATATTCTAGTTGATCTTAGGTGCCTGAAAATACAGATGATAGTTGTGTGAAGTGCAACACTGGGGCAATGCCTCACGCTGTGCATCCTAGCTAATGCTGGAGAACCCGTCGTTCTTCAAGTTTCTAGATATTACTAAAAAGCAAAAAATGATAAGATTGCTCTTAACACACTTAATTCTGGGAATTTCCCCTTAATACCCAAAGCTGGGATGCTTTTTGAGCTTTGTATGCAGCCATTTGGGTGAAATAGCATCTTGCATTTAAAACTGCCCAGCAGAGCAGCCTGTCTATCTTAGCTGACTTTATAGCATGACCAACTAGTAAGCTAAATTAAGCACCGCACTTAAGAGCTCAGAGCAAAGCATTCACTGTCATGCAATGTTTAATTATACAGTAAGATCTTCTACAAAGAAAAATCCAAAAAGATGGAAATGATGCAATAAGCCATTCCCACTCTTATCCTATCCTAATACCAGTCTTCTGGTATTCTGGTATAGCACCTCAATGGCTTGTAAGGCCTGCTTGTTTCCTTTGCAAAGTCTAGCATTGCACAGTTATGGTGTAGACCTGTGAACCTGTCAGCAGCCCATTCATAATTAATTTCATAATGAAACAATGATAAAACTTTCCTATGACTTCTACTTGATATTTTCCCAGCAGAACAATGTCTCATACCAGAAATTTGCTTGAAAATCTGAAAAGATCTTTTTGCTTCAGTTGAAGTTTAATGTAGCATATGAACACTGTTTTCACTGTAATATTGGTATTACAAAATTATATTAACATAAATATATTGAAAACAAAACAAAACCAAAAATTCCACAGACTTCATAATGTTATTAACAAAAACCTCTCAAAACAGAATAATGTTAGAGAGCTCTGAATGCATCTAGTGAAAGGAAATGTATTTCATTTCTTATAATGAGTTAGTCTGATGTTCTGAATGGAAGGGTCTTAACCTCATTAAAATACCCTGTGGGCCTAAATGGAATTGAGTTAGGCAGCACCTGAACACATAAAATTTTTAAGATAGTTTGATTTCTTTGGAAGAAAAGTTGGATGGTTTTTCCCACCCAAACAGAAAATTAGGGGGAAAAAAATAAATAATAAAAATTCAAGATTTTTCAAAACCTTTAAATTACGAGGTGATCAGACTAAAAAAAAAAAAAAAAAAATGCTGTTTCAGGAAACAGGTGTATTGTAAACCTCAACAAATACATTTTGTTTCTACATCAAATGAGACGTATGTTAGTTCAATACATTTTGACCAGTAGATTGGCAACTGGAGTGGTAAGAAAACAATTTAAAACACTTAAGAATTCCTAAGAAGAAATAAATTTTGATATATTTCCAATTTTTATTTTTTTCTACATCCACCCTAAATTTTCATTTAATTAACAGTTCCGAGATTCTGTCTGTTTGTGTACTGGCAAACAAGAGTCATGTTAAGAAAACAAAGTATGGAACTGATGCCTCAAGACTGCCTGTAATCCTTTCAAACCTTATACCTTTCCCTTCTCCCTACCCCAAAAAGCTAATATCAGACAAGCACAGGTAAAAGTTTGTGTAATTCAGAAGAAATGTTATATATATATATATATATACACATATATATATATATTATTATTTTATTTTGCTAAAGAATTTTGTTCTGTGTGGTTTCAAAATTATTGGTTTTGAAAACAGTGTGTAAATCCCATGAAACATAAAGAAATGAATGTAGTCATGATCTTGTAGCCAGAAAGGACATAATAATCACATCATTTAACTGCTTGTTCTTGTTAAATTTTTGAAGGAAAAGAAGGATCTGGTGCCATTCATTAATTACTGATGAAGGTTGTATTTACATGAAGAAAATGGAGAAAGAAAAACATGATTTGAAATGAGAAATCACTAACAGTTTCAAAAAGAGTTGTTTGGGCTCATTCTCCTATATTGGAGTTCCAATTTAACCAAATCCTTCAAACTATCACAAAAAGATTTTCATTTTTTATGATTAAAAAAAGGATTATGAAATTAAACCTAAACAACAACATGTAACGCTTCATATTTTAAAAATGTAATTCAAATTAATTTTAGTATCAGGAACATCAATTTCTTGTTTTAATTTTGGAAGTATTTTCTTGATTTGTTCCTAAGCTTCATTCATTGTTAAGAAAGGACATGTCTAGCACCAAGTGGACCGATAGCTCACTATTTTGCATTTTGCATTTTTCAGATAAATGCCTCAACCATGAATGCACAGAACAGGATAGAAGAGGATAGGACAAGATAAAATAGGACAGAAGTTGGAAGGAACCTACAAATATCATAAAGTCCAACTGCATAATTTCCATTTAATTCATAAAAAACATGTCCCGTGTCCTCACTATTAATCAGCTATCAAATTTGGCACTAAATATGCATTCTTCTAAGTGTAAACACTATGAATGCTTTAAAATCTGAATAAGTCAATAGCGAAAAAAAATCTTAACAGTTCCAGAAGAATTTAACAGTAGTATGAACACATTTCTCTTCACATGGCCAAAACATCAGTCATTTAAAACAGTCTGCTGTATAAAATATGTTAAATGAAATGCACTGCACACAAGAAAAGTTAATGTGTCCTTGAGCTTAAACACTGATATTTTTTGTTAAATATTCCATGAGAAGCCAATACATGAACGATTTAGTAAATAAATACTGTTTTATACAGAAGTGCAGGACAATGTTGAACATTCACATTGCAGATAAATTTAAATACTGAGTTCTAAATTGATTTAATTTAAAAATTAAAGCACATGTACATATGTGTAACATAATGCTACTATTAACACAACTGTAAGTAGTAAACATTTAAATATATTTTCTTAATGGAGATCTCTCAACGTATCATAGTTCAGCATCTTGAGTAAGTATATCTATAACTATAGAGCAATATTTGAATCCAGAAGTCTTATTATTAATGCTTTTGTCTTACGCTTTGACCCTTGAACCTAACCAGATGATCAAACTCACAGTGTTCGGAAGCTCTCATTTAGCTATGAAATTCATTAAAGAACAGAAATCACAATGGCACCAACATGTCAGCAAGGCCAAATTCTGCTTTGTAACACATGATCAACAGAACTGCGTGAAAAAAAAAAAAAAACTGGGAGAAGACTGAAAATGGAACAAGATTACTCAGTAAGAACTTGGTTTAGTTTTATGTGTGAAATTCACCTCCATGGTTAAGATTGATATCACCCTGTGAGTATTACAGGAGGGTTTAGGACCTGTCCTTATTTGCATTTATAGTTTTTAATTTATGTGATGTTTAAGCATGGTAGAAATTTCAAAGGTTTTGAAGAACACAGAACAAGAAAGACAAATTAAAAACACTGCTTTAAAAAGAGAGAGAGAGAGAAGAAAAAGAGATGAATCCAGATAGATTCTAGGTCTGATTTCAATTTTTTATCCTTGTTTGGTTTATCAAGGTCATGCCAGCTGACTTGTTTTCATGCCAACTGACTTGTTTACCAAATATCTTCAATAATTATGAAAAATTACAGATATTACCTTCTGTGCCTTGCATATTTGCCACTAACATGACCACTGCCATCACAGCCAGGCGTGGGACAGCTGCAAAAGAGAGAGAATTAATTATATAGGTGCGGGTGTGCTGCAGAAAAATTATACTAAAAGCAGGCAGGAGGTATTACAGAGATGGAGGGCAACAAAGACAGAGAGAGAGAAATCAAATAACTGAAGGGAAAAAAAAAGAGGGGATGCTTTTTATTAGCAAGTCTCGAGGGAATTAATTTCATCAGTGCAGCAGGGCATGAGCAAACCACCAATGAACTTGAAAGTGCATTATACCCATTAAAAGGCATGAATTTTCTAAATTGCTAATGGGGATACATTTTACACTCAGAGCACTAACCTGAACAGCTCTTGTATGGCTGGTTCCACGGGAACTGCAGAGAGATGGAAAATATATAAAGATTTATCATCTATTACAAGTACCCCTCTTCTACAGAAAATTACCAGGAAGGTTGTGTAAAAGCAAGGGTCAGAATGAATCGTGCAAAGAGATTCTGGAGGATGAAGGTCACCCTGAGCGGGAGCCTTGAGTGATTTACTGAAGCAGGAGACGTACCTCGAACACCTTTGGAGCGTGTGCGATGGCGCTTCTCGTCTGCATCCACCTCCATCTGGGAATAGATTAGCAGGCAGTCAATGTTCTTATCCTGCATGCACAGACTATCAATGCACAGACTGATACAGTCTCTCACACAATTTATTGACACTATTTTAATTCCATTTTATCCCGTAAGGGAAAGTCCACCTTACAAAGGATTTTTCGGATCTTTGCGTTCGCTTAAAAACAAGAAAATGCAGTAATTTCTGCTTTAATCAGCCCATTTGCATGCCCTGATTTCTTAGCACATTTTGTGCAACAAAGTGCTAGTTCTTACCTTCTAAAGGGTATTTCTGATAGAGAGCCCTGGTAACATCCTTATTTTGAAACAAGGGTGCAATAGATTTCTGTACAGTTTAAAATTAAAAGTCAGTGGGTTCCACACTATGGATTGCTTTCTAACCAAATAGCTTGCATTGGGAGAGGAAAGTATAGTGACAGAAAAGGAGATAAAGAGTCATCATTAGAACTTCACACATTTCATGTTATTTTGTATGGTGCTACGACCTTGGCATGTTTCACTGTTTAGATGAGCTTTTCTAGATTCAGGAACGTGCCCACTTGATAAAAATGGCTTAATCTTTACCTTTGTTATAAAAACACTGTTTCTATTAGACATGACTCCTTTTGCAGGGATAAATACACAGAAATCCTACATCTTTCACAGGTAGGGCTGCTGATTAGAGCTGACAGTATAAGCATTGATCTGTAGTAGTTACCATAGGGCCACAAGGATTTTTCTTATCTTCCACATACTGTTGTCACCAGATTTTCGCAGGTGAAATTGCACAGGCTTAGTAGTGTTTATAATTTTGTCCAATGCAAGCAGATTGCACTGAATTCTGTTGAGAGACCATGTCCCTGAAAATCTATGCAGCATCTGCATCAACAGCTACTTTGCATGTGGAAAAAAATGGGATGGCAAGATGGATCTGTGGTAGTCTATACATAGAGATGATACTAGAAAGGTCGGGAAGCACAGATGCTGACCTTGTGGCTCAGGTTCTCTCAGGAAAAAAATAAAAACAATTACCAGTTTAGAGCTCCCTTGACTCATTGTATCAAAAGGAAACAGCCAAAGCAATAAAACTTGTGGGTGGCAGGCATTTAGTGGAAAGAAAGGACCACTTCCACAAGACTCTGCACTGCCACTTTAGCTCTGCTTCTTGGTACTCATCACCTGGTTCCTGGCAGCATGATTTATTCCACTCTTTAGGGATGACCTTCTAAAATAAGCACAAATCACAAAAGCTACTATAGCAGCAGCCTACACTTAAGGGGCTTCAATTCCATTGTGTACCTCTGCATCATCTAGAGCGTGTTTCATTAAGATACCTCTGTATAGCTATGTGAATATATATATCTTTGGCTCCCATCATAGTCAACCAATGGTATTATCTGAAGTACCGTAAGGTAACACGTCAAGCCTCTAATTGCCAGTCCAGAAAGATACAAAAGGGCACATGCAGGTCCTCTGCTGTATTTGCTGACTCTCTGAATATGTTTGAACCTCTGGTGACAGAAATGGCATTTGCTGTCTATGCCTGAATAACTGAGCTTCACCCAGTCAGCATCACCATCAGAGCTTGGGGAACAAGCCTTCTCATCATCCAGAGGTACAGCTTTAACATGGGCTCCGTCAGTCTGTAGGCACCTCTGCCTCCACTGTTTAGCTCTCTGTTGACTCTAAAATACCTGGCATACCTCTGGATACCTGATATGGATGCCTAAACTGAACATAATCTCTGTCTACTCTACACCTTGAGTTCACACTCTGATGGATTTCAACCCCTAGGCTTGATGTACATCAACTGTATGTCCTAATTCCACACAAACACTTCTAACTTGAGTTTCAAACTATTCAGGGACCTTCTGCATTCCTGCTGCAAAGTGAATGAGTCTCACTTGCAATTTCTCTCAGGAAAATATTAAACAAATGAACAAACAGAAACTAAAATGAACAAAGCTGGTTTCCACCACAAAGAAGCCTATGTATGCAGGCCAAAAGGATTCTGTAGCAAGTTTATGCCATTACCTCACAGGGACCACCAAAGAAGGAGGGTTGTGGAGGTGTGCACACAATGTGCAGTTTAGTCCTAACACATCAGTCCTTGGCATGGGACTCTGTAAGTCCAGTTAACCAACAGTTACATGTAAGAAACAAGATTTTCAAGTTGTCCTGTCAAAGCAGATAATAACATCTCTGGAATGTACAAATTAGCCATCAGATGATGATACCACTCTTTTCAATTCATTGACAAGAAAACAGTACCATTCTGTAACTCATGTGATGCATAAGGCTATGTGAGGACACCAAAATTGGAGTTATTTGATCTTTAGCCTATTATGTTTAAAAAAAAAAAAAAAATAGAAAATGTTATCTAGCATCATTTGCCACTATCAGAAAGAATTGTTATAAACAGAACCTAGAAACGCTCCCCCAGCTGTTAAGGGGCACACCACAAAATAGATTAGTGTGTATTTCAAAACCTAAATAAGCGCTTTAATTCAAGAGTGCAGAGTTTGCTTTTAACTATTCTGGCAGTCAAAGAACCACAGACTCATAGAATGGTTTGGGTTGGATGGGACCTTTAAAATCATGTATTTCCAACTCTCTGGCTATAGACAGGGACACCTCCCACTAGACCAGGCTGCTCAAAGCCTGATCCAGCCTCACACTGAACACCTCCAGGGAGGGGGCATCCATGACCTCTGTGGGTAACGTGTTCCAGTGTCTCACCACCCTTACAGTAAAGAATTTCTTCCTAACACCAAGTCAAAATCTTCAGCTTAAAGCCATTTCCCCTCATCCTGTCACTAAGGCGGAAAAGCCCCCATGTGATCCAGATCTACAGTAAGATCAAAGACATGAAAAAAAGACTGAAAAACCTGCAGGCATGCTGGTGTATCCTATGTAACCTGATGTTCCTCTAGAAAGGCATAAACCTGTATTTCTGACCTAGATGCCTTTTCATATATGGTAATACGTCTTGGGATGCTCTAGGACATCTCAAAGGATGGTAGGTGACTACATTTAGGCAATGCGATTTTATTTATACGTTCACTCACAGCTCTTCAGTACTCTGTCATATTGAATCTTCAGTCTTTTCACCCCAATGTTTTCAACATTTGATTCTGGGAGCAAGCCATTTCTTGAAATTCTACATGACACCTACCTCCTACCAGAGGAAACTCTGAACGCAGTGCTGGAATTTCTGTGGCCAGTATTCTGCTCCATGGCCTACTATTAGCTCTATTAGCTCACACAAATGAAAACTTCCTCACAATTTTCACATGTATGTTATTCTACATTTCGCAGAATCAGAGAATTGTAGGGTTCGGAAGAGACTTCAAGAGGTCAGGGAGTCCAACCCCCATATATTTCACATGCAGATTTTCTCATATGAAACAAACAAAAACATTTTATATTAAGCTTAATTTTTTTTATTTTTTTTATTTATTTATTTTTTGTGGTCACTAGGGTGCAGGCAGTTAAGACACATAGATAACTAAATGCTACTATTAATAAACCCCCCAAAAAATAAAAAATAACAACAACCATTTGCCATTTTAAAATCAGCAGTCCCAGACATTATCCCCTCAAATTAACCAGGACTGATGGCTCTCCTAGGCATTGCTGTTGATATACAACAATGCTGCAATATTTAGGAAATGCTTGGGAACTGAAGACAAATTCTGAAATAACCACAACTGCAGCAGTCTAAACTGAGCTTTACTAAGCGCTGATAGGATGGTGAGGCACGCTTATATAATTTTACTGAAATTGACCCTTAGCAACATCGTATAAGAACTGATATAGGATTCAAGATAATGGCATAATTAGCACCATCCAACACTTTATCATGGAAAATTTGTAGTCAGGCACACCTGAAACTGCTTTTTGATGATGTTTCTAAATTTGTTAATAAAGGTAGCTATGTTAGGATATCGTGTACTTGGACACCTTCTAAACATTTCACGGTCTCTTATTCAATATTCAGTGAATAAGTATTTATAACATCAGCATATTCATAATGGTTAACAAATATTTCTCCAGAAATAAGAAAAACCAAGCAACTATTTTGTGCAAAAAGTTTCTTTACAAAATAATTGTAAAAATGAAAACTACATATTTAGCCTTTGAGATATAATCCCACAGTTATATGTTCCAGCCCTTTAATAGTCAGTATTGTCACCAATTCCCTGGAAGTTTATATGCTACTGAAATATGCAGATATTGCAAAAATTAGTGAAGTGATAAACAATGTTGGAGACAGGCCAATTATATATACTGGCCTGAACTGCCTGGCAGATTTAACTCATCTCAACAACATGCCACTTCCAAGGTGCTTTATCTATGAGGAAAGAAAGTAGACCATGCTTGAAAGACCAAAGTTCATAATCTGCAAGGCAGTAACACTGAAGAGTATCTGGACCACCAGACAATCATGAGCAATTACTGCTTTAGCTAAAGGGCACAGTGTGATCTGTAGCTGTTCAACCTTAAAGGCTATAAAAATTTTCCAGAAAGCCACTAAGGTACTCAGATACGGTCAGCAACTTTGATAACGGGGCAAGTTTTCATCCAAACCATACCTATTTTTCTGTTAGCTTGCTTGATACCCTGTTAGAGACTTCTCAGTATATAGATTTAAGCCTGCGAGTCTCATCATACTTGGGCTGCAGATAAGCTCCCAAAAGTTTCTACTGTCAGCACCACTTTACCTATCTCCTAGCTGTGCTCAAATAGCTACCATATGTGCTTCCTCAGGGCTGCCAACTGTGAGGGATCCAGAGCTTTGGGCTCCACTCCAGGACAAATGGCAAGTTTTGCTCGCTAGCAAGGAGGTAATGCAGACTTTCTTTCCCAGCAGACAGGTAGACCATAAAATGATCCTTCTTGTTAAAATTGTCAGTCTCTCTGAATTTCTTGCTAAAGGCATGCAGCATTAGAGGTTCAGTCTGAAGTTCCAAAACTAGTTCAGAAGTGTGCTTAGTGAAGTATAGTTTCACTATAGCTCTAATTCATTGGATGTCTGAAAAGACATGAAGACACTAAGAGCCTTAAATCAGGTTTTCTTCCTTCCCAAGCTTGCTATTGTAGTGCTATTATAATGAAATGCTTCAGAAACGACTCATCGATTCCTGATATACAGCTTATTCCATAAATAACACATTCTAATTTGCATTAAGACAGACACACTCAGTTTCTAACGGTACCGACTGAACTGTTCAGAGAAGCAATCTCAGAGAGAGTGCTCGAATACTGAGAAAAGTCAGGAAAGAATCAAAGCAATAAGATGGAGTCCAAAAAATTCTGATACATTATACAATACATGGAATAAAATTTATTCAAGAGAAAATTAAGAATATTTATGTGACCAGGGTCTGCAATTGCCCACAGTACACAATGATTTCCAGGAGGGGAGTCAACTTCTTGAGAGAGTAGATGATAGCAGGATAAGGGGAAATTATTTTAAGTTGAAGGAGGGAAGATTTAGGTTGGATATCAGAGGAAGTTTTTTACAAAGTGAGTGGTGAGGTGCTGGAACAGGTTACCCAGATGCTGTAGATTCCCCATCCCTGGAAGTGTTCAAGGCCATGTTGGATGGGGCCCTGGGTAGCCTGGTCTAGTGTTAAATGTGGAGTTTTTTGGCCCTGCCTGTGGCGGGGATGTTGGAGCCTGATGATCTCCGAGGTCCCTTCTAACCCAAGCCATTCTGTGATTATATGTGATCTTACATTGAATGACCCAAGATTTTGGCACTTTTTTTATTTTTTTTTTTAATTTAAACTAAGTTGAAATTATAAACTATCTGACCAAACACGGTCATAGATATATCATTGCATCTGGAGATGCTACCATTTAGCAGAAGAAGAAAATAAAGTGAAGATTTTGGGAAATTAATATGTGCAGATCTAGCTAATGTAAACCTGATATCATTGAGTATGTATAAAACTTTAACTTTGCACATGACAAAACATCTTTGCTTTACTTGTAGAAATCTGATCCCTTCAGTCAATGCAGAGCTTTCTACTCAACTGAGTTTTCAGCTGGAGTTAGTGATACAAAACCTATAACAGACCTCCCCCTTCCCCAAGTTTCAGTAGCACAGACTAAGCTTGAACTGATAACAATATCTGACCCTTAACTTATGCCTTATGAACCCCAGTCCTGTAAAGAAATTGCATTCTGTGACAAAATGGCTGCATTTGTGGATGAAAGAAAAGCAGAAGATGCCATTTACCTCAACTGTAACAAGACTTTTGGTACAGTGTTCTTGTGTCCCGTTATCACTCTATATGCATAGTCAGTCCTTTGAAATCTGTTTTCAATATTTCAATCCTCTTATTCAGGATCTTGATTTTCACAGAAAACTTGAAAGATTCACCCAATTTTTAATGCACTTATTTTTGATGATTGGATCTACAAGAAAAAACAGAGAAAAAAAATGTAGGAAAGAAAGTCACATTAAGAAAATACCTGAGTGCTTAAGGAAAGGTCAGGAAAAAGGGAAAGCAATTCCCCTGTCCTTTCAGACCCTTTTTCCACCAACCTAGGTGCTTTCTTAGTGTAGACATCTGAAATTTATTTCAAATATTTTAAAATACCCTAAGTAAAACAACAAGTTTTATAAACAACTATCAGATTTTAATCTTTCCCTCACAAAGATACCAACATACAGTTAAATCCTCTTAGAGCAGAGTTCCAGGGGAATATTTGAGAAGACAAAAGAAGTTAAGGGCATGAATTACAAATGGATACAATAAGCATCTGATGAGACTGATGGCTAGAACATAAATTACTCCTTTGTGCAAACATTTATTAATATCAAGGACAGTCCTTCTTGCCAAAAAAAACCAGAAGAATATATCCTTGGGACTTGCTCACTAACTTTGAGTATGACTCATTCTCCTGCTGTAGTGCAGAGAAGGAATCCCATCCTTCTTTAGCACAAACACTGCTAGCTCCACCTGAATCTGTAGTTGCAGACCTGAATAAGAAGACTTTTGGTAAACTCACATGTTCACCACATATTCCTTTTGTAAAGAAACACATTTAGGATTAACTGAAATACCCTGGAGGGAAGATAGGAAACACCTTCAAGTATTTCTCATTGGCTTCCTATCATTTAGAAACGAAAAGAGCTAAATTGCACACAACTAATTTAAGCATTTCTTCCTTTACTAGTTTTCTTTTTTGTGTTTTATTTCCCATTGATTGATATGATGGATGAGAAAATAGAAGGGTAACTAGATTTAAGGAGATATGGCACTGGATCTGTAGCACCTAGAGAGAGGATTCTTCAATTTGGATATAATCACTAAGTAGGCTTTGGTATGCAAGCTGTAGTAGAATTAAAACTTCTAACGGGGAGATTGGAATATGTCTACACAACTCAGCAACTCAAATTCCCCCTCACTAAATATCTCCCACTAAAATAATCAGGTTTGTCCTCAGAAAAACTCATCATCAGATATCAAGTCCTAATGCCTAGTCTCAAATCTGCGACCTAGCCCACGCCTTCTCATGCAACTGAGGCTTGTGCAACAGTGATGCTTGAATACAAGCGCAACGTCTCTCCTTAGCAAGTCCTCAAGTGTGATTCTGTTCCATGATGCTTCCTTTGCTAATAGTAAGGATGATGAGTGTGTGTGCTAACGGGGACCATGCAATATTGAAATCTCAAGAACTTCAGTCATGTTGATTTTTATCATCCTATATATAAGCATTTCTGAAGTGAGACCATATAATTTTTCATATATGAAGAAAAAATGTTGTAAAGGTTTTCCCATTGCTGTAACAATTCTTATCTCAACCCTATAGATAGGCTCAAACAAGAATCTGTGCCTCTTTCCACTGGAGCTAGAAATTCAAAAGCACAGTTCTTGATTCAAAGGACTTATATTAATGAAATAAAATTAAAGAGAGAACTGGTTTGTATAGCAGTCAGGGAAGCAGGCAGAAGTACAGATTAAAACTGAGTGTAATATTTATGGGAAGAATCAGAAACAATAGATAAAAAAATATTTGGAACTTTTAAAACCACAATTTCTTGTGGTCATGAACAAAAGTACATAATGACACTTCTAAAGTGGGTAGATAAGCAGCTGAAGCCTTTGTGAACTTTAAGAAAGAATGCAATTTGATTTGTTGATGGAGATTCTGAACCAAATTTGCACCATATGTGAGTTGCACCCTAAGTGAGAACACAGGAGTGGGCTATGGGACTGGGGGATTCTTGGCCAGCTGTGTGCGCATACATGTGTGGGGGATATATGTTCCAAAAGACAGGCTTACATTTAACTAATGGGGTTTAAACATTAATAGCTGCCCCAGCAGGGAGACCTTGCTAGGAGTGGGCATGGTGGGGATGGTTGGACTAGATGACCTTTGTGAGCTTTTCCAACCTGCATGATTCTATGAGTTTATGAGTCCAGGAGCAATTTGAATTTCACAGAAGTCTGTGTTCTGAATAAGCATCAATATGTAAATATACATTTATTTTATATATATACATATATATATACACATTGTGGTATTTTGAGTACAGTATGCCAAATGAAAGTATCCATATTTCTACTTGTCTAATATTTAGAAGATCTATCCCTGCAAGCACTTATTTTATTGGCTGAAATGTATCTGTTTTCAAAGGGCCATAACCCAGTCCCTTCTGAAAATCTCATAGAAGGTATTAGCAACACATATTCTCAAATTATCATTAAACCCTAGGAGAACAGAGGACAAACCAACTGTGGAACACTCTAATAACCTGCAACAGCATTGAGGAACAAGTAATGTTGTACCTATCATCATACACAGGACTTAGACCACTGAACAAAAAGCCAAAGCACAATCGTGGAAATTCAGGTCAAAGTGGTGATAACTTCAGAGTTTTTGCTTCAGCTTTGGATCTCCTAATGACTGTAATCATGATCACGCTGTGTTTCAACCTCTTTGCTAGCCTGAATCACATACATTCAGTTCAGGCCTAGAGGCCCTTTGATCACACCTACAAGGGTTGTGCCTGGCAAGCCTCCTGGAAAAGAGCTTACAGCTCTGCAGAATCATAAAGGCACTGATATGTCCCCACAGTTCAGCAAGCAGCAGAGCTGTAACTCCTAGCAGCTGTAAACCAAATGATCATTGTAGAAAATGAGAGGGAAAACGAAGACTTTATCTGCCCCACTTTGCTTGACAAATTTCACTTCTAGCTCTGTCACAGCGAGTGAAGGACTTTGTCCTCTGAAGAGGGAATTGGAGTACTGAAGTAAAAATATGTTGCCTGTTTGCTTATCTAGCGCATGTTTTTAATCAGGTTTGGATTTACCCTTCAGAACTGACCTACATTATTTGAGCCTGTAATTAAATTGAGAAATCTGTTGGTTTACTTTCAATTGACTCACCTTTTGAATAGGGAATATATAAAAACACTCATTCTTCTGAAGCCAAGAGGAAGAAAGATGAGCTTTGAACACACAATTTAAGCTTATCTGGGATGCTCATGCATAATGTTTTTCACTGAGGAGCTCACACTAATATGTGTGATCAAAGATGTCCACAGTGGGCCTTTGTATCAGCCAAGTCATAATGTGTGCAAATAGATATCAGTGAATGTAATTATGTGACAGCATACATGCGTGTAGTTTGGGTGCATATAAAAACCAGGATAACAGCTTTTTAAATGTGACATCTACTATCTAAAATTCAGAAATATACCATAAATGATTCATATACTAAAGTTCGCTGATCCAGTATAGAACCCGCAGTAAACAACAGTGGCACTGATTGAGACTGACAATAACTGAAGAAAACTATGAGCATTTTAGATTAAAAAAAAAAAAGCAGACCAAGGCTCCATGTGAACTGAAAACATTATTAAAAAATTTAAAAAGATGGGACCTATGCTTAAGATTTTGATTAAACGTATGTCAACTCAAGTGAACTAAGTGCATATTAAGTCTAGTGGGTATGTACAATACAAAAAAGAACACAAGTATTTCACAGAAGCAAAGAGGAAACCCTTAATAAAAAGGAAAAAAAAGAAAACAAAAAACTAAAAACACGTGTAGACCACCATGGAGCCCATACAGTTTAGTAGATTATCAATCTTTACAATAAAAACAAGACAGTAAAAAAATAATATATTAAGACTAGCTAACTAATGTTGGCATTAAGTAAGCAGATTAGCATCCTTTCTTTCTCACTCACTACTTCACAGCAATGAAAACTTATTTCTGATTTCTAGTTCTTGCCTACTTAGAGTGATAGCAACTAACTCAGAACCACATGGTATCAGAAATGTTTGCTTCTGTCAGTGTGCATTTCATTCTGCTTATCAAAGGTTATGTTATAAATAGCTTGTAGCTATTAGAAATGCAACAATTAGTTGATAAATTAATAAGGGAGACAAGTAAAATATCAATCATAGCACTGCTAACATAATTAGCATACATTAAACTGGATCACAGATTATTGCAGCTGTTGCATAAAATAAGCACCTACCTTAGTTGTTCAATACCTTGCAAACTTTTAACCCTAAAACAAAACTGCACAATACTCAAAATGCAAACAATAACAATAATAAATAAATAAATAAATAAATGAAAAAGCAATAATGAATGCTAATTTGTAAATCTCTGACCAAGACATACATATAACACAACTACAGAATCACAGACTGGTTGAGGTTGGCAGGGTCATCTGGGTCCAACCGGCCCAGCCCCTGCTCCAGCAGGGATACCCAGAGCACTGTGCCCAGCATCAAATCCACGAGATTTCTGGAGTTCTCCAAGGAGGAAACTTCACAGCCTCTGGGCAGACAGTGCTCCAGCACCCATACTACACAGAAGTGCTCCTGGTGTTCAAGTACAACCTTCTCTGTTCCAGACTGTGCCTCTTTTGCTGGTGCTGGGCACCACTATTTTCAGAGCCTAGCTTGATCCTCTTTACACTGTCCCCTCAGGTATTTACAGACACTGATGAAAACCCTATGAGCCTCCACTTCTCCAGACTAAACAGATCCAGCTCCCTAATCCTCCCCCCTCATACAAGAACTGCTCCCATCCCTTGATCATCTTGGTGGCTCTGTGTTGGACTTTCTACAGTATGTCCATGCTCTTCTGCACTGCAAGGCCAGAACTGGAAGCACTCTCAGTGTGGTCTCACCAGTGCTGAGCAGAGAAGGATCACATCTCTTTTGGTGATACTTTGCCTAATGCAGCCAGGAATGCTGTCATCTTAGCAGCAAGGGCACAATGCATTACATTTTTCTGTCTGTAATTTCTCTTACTTCATATAAAGTTGTTTTTAAAGCAAATTGAAAAGTATGGTTTTTCTCAACTAGACATAGAAGAGACTTCATGCTTCAGATGTTTATGCTGTCTGAAGGAGTTTTAAGATCTAGAACAAATTTTGATGATACTGTAATTCAAATCACTTAAAGCAAATACATAGAACTGCTTGTATTCTGCCCTCGGTTGAGATTTGCCTCTTGCCTCCTGACTAAAGGCAAAACAGTTACTCACCGAACAGTGAGAAAGAATCTGTTTCTGTGATACTGGAATTAGGATATTAGAATTAAAACTGAGGATTTCAAAAACACAATTCTGCATGCCTAATATCAGTTTTGTGATATGCTTTCCTACTATACCATCATCCACTCAGAACCAATGGTGTAAAGGCTTTATTTCCATGATACAGATTGTAATAATGGGAAATTGTATCCCTTACTTCTATCACATCCACTGCACCACCCGTCTTGGCAGTATCAGCAAACCAGCTGAAGGTACAACTTAATCCCATCATGCATATCATTGATAAAGATGTCTCAGAGCACTGATCCTAAGATGGACCCCCGTAGGACACCGCTTATCACCAGCCTCCACCTGGACACATTGCAGATTTCAAATCCAGATTTTCCAATTTAGCAATAAGGATGTCATGCAGGATCATGTTGAAGGCCTTGCACAAGTCCAGGCGCCCTTTCTTTGTCCATTGATGCCATCACTCCATTGTAGAAGGCCACCAGACTCATGGCCAGCAAGTCCTTGCTCAGTCACACTCTGTTTGATTTCTCATGTTTTCCCTTCAAAACCCTGCAGTTTTGTGACCCTGTGCAATTCTGTGATACTGAGCTGTCTGGGTGAGAGAATGTTAGCAAATGCAGATAAACTATTAACTTCCCAAGACAGGGAAACAGGACACCCAAAATTCTGTTTGTTCTTTCCACCTATGGAAAAGCACAGCGCTAGCAACAGTAGGAGAATCTGCCTTTACAAAACTTGCAGCAACAAAAAAGGCTTAGTGCTCCTCATGCTTTAGCATAGAGTTGGACTAGATGATCTCCAACCCATATGATTCTGTGATTCTTGTTTTCAAGATATTATGACACTCTTTCACATAAACCAACATCTAGCATGTCTATAGAAGACCTTCTGAACAAGGCCTACAACTTACTGAAGGGAGGTTTGTGATGAGGAGGGGCTCAGCCTCTTTTCCCACGCAATAAACAGGACACGAGGAAATGGACACAAGTTTCTATGGATACCTCCCAACAAAGGAGGTTTAGATTAGACATAAGGAAAAACTTTTTCTCTCAGAGAGTGGTCAGGCACTGGAATGGCCCAGGGAGGTGGTGGAGTTGCCATCCCTGGCAGTGTTGAAGAGGTGTCTGGATGAGGAGCGACAAGGTATGGTTTAGTGGCTTGTGGTAGCAAAGGTAATGGGAGGACGGTTGGACTAGATGATCTTGTAGATCCTTTCCAACCTTATGATTCTATGATTCAATGTAATGCAAAAGTATTTCCCTGAGCTGTACATCTGTATGAGTGGATACATGATGCAATCAGGCAAAACTATCACACATACAGGAAGCTAAAACTAAGCATGTATACCAACTCACATTGTAAATATGCATACATAAATGTATATTACAAATGAAACAGTTAAAAATATCTGAAATGCACCGTATAACTAATATGCCATGAGTATACATTATGACCATAAAGTTAGGTATGGGTATGATTTTTTAGATTAGATCATACCAGTCTACATACTATGCAGATTCTTGAACACATGACATGTCCCACTGACATAAAAACTGAAACACGTTTATTTGTTTAGACTGCAAGTCTTCTGTGGCAACACATGTTTGTACAGCATTTGGCAAAATAAAAGTTCTGGACTGTGATTACAGCTCATGTGCACTAGAGCACCACAAGTGTGTGTACACACATGTACACACACACTCATGTTTTCAAAGCTGAGCAGACATACTTAGATGAACTCCCTAAGACTATGGTAAAGATGAGTAATGTGCATCCTAGAAGAACTTAACATGACAGAACCCTACTGTTTTCATGGAGACAGAGAAGAAAGCCACTAACAGCAAAAATCTAGCTGGAGATTGGCTACAGCTGCCTGAAGACAATTAAAGACAAAAACACTGTGGAGAGACAGAGTTGTGAAAGACAGGGAAATACAAATAGCCTTGTCAAAAATAGATTTTGCTGTTTAATTGGTAAGAAGGTGTTACTCAGACTGAAGGGAAAATATGTATAAATTCTCTATAAAAAAAAGTAAAGAAAATTCATGAGCATATAAACTAAGTATATACAATTTAAAAATTTAAGTATACTAGAACAAACTCTTTGTTAGCCCCTGAGCATTGATGATATTCTAGTTACTGGTTATTCTAATACTGCAACCAAATGAAGAGAAATGCAGCTATAATTATAAACATCGTAATTATAAACATTTTTATACTCCACAACTCAGTTAGCAGATACAAGGGCAGGGATTTCATCTTCCTAACAAGTCACCGAATGACAAAGATTTCTCTTTTTCCTTAATTGTGCATTTTCAACAGAACATGAACTGCAGATCAGAAAAACACTTTGCAAACGTTTGACAGCCACTTGATGCCATAGAGTAATACTGGAGGTAACATTTCCACATGTGTTTAAAAGTGTAAAGTGTGTGCTACCTGTAACTTTACATTTTTATAAGCTACAAATGTGATGCTCCGAGAAGAGAACTGGTACACTAGGGTGAGAGAAGCCAATGCAAATAACCCTGAACAGGGAATCCAGCAAAGGAGAGGTGTGCTACATTTTAGTTCTTCCTTGCTCATTCGATACTCTTGTCTAAAATACTAATAAAAGAGAGGCTAGTAAAACAGTGAAAATTACAAAGAAAGCCATTATCAGAATATTTTTGTTGGATGTTTTTGGTAAGCTCTACTCGAAGAAACGCATCAGGCTTCTCCACAGATCCATGAAGATCTATGTAATTTATCTTCTTCCAAAGGCCACTATTAGACACAACTCCACAGAAGTTTCAGAAATTTTGGCTAGTGAAATTAATAGTATGTCTAACCAGACTCAAACACAAGTACTGGATTATCATAGTTTTACATTAGTAGCATGAACTTGCCTTGATTTTGACCCATGTCAAAACAGGACTCTAATCACCGGACAAAGATTATGAGCAACAGATCTGTTAAGATCAGGCACTCTGCTTTTGGGACAGCAGAGCTTTTACAATTAAGCGAGCTATTTGGTGACAGACGGTCTCAAAGACAGACAATACTTCCTGTCCTCTTGTGTTTTGTTTTAACTCTTAAAGCTGTATCTTTGCAGTTCTAGAAAGTGAGTCAGTAGGTGAGTCTTCGTAGCCCTTCACAGTGCTTTAAGTTTTATCCAGAACTTCCTTTTTGCAGGGATTTTAATTAACTCCCCTATTATGGATCTACTGAAACAAAACTGTAAATTACTAACGTCCCTAAAGATTACAAAGTGCAGCCACAGGACCTACAAAGTTTATTGTTTTAACTGAAAGCTTAGATTTCTGTGTAACTGTTAAACACTACAAATGGTGTCTTTCAGAAAATAATCTAATATTATTAGCTAGCCTTTATTTTTTTCTTTTCAGGCTCCTTTTCATGCGTTAGCCACAGATGAAGATTCTTCCTCTAAATTCTCTATTTCTCTCCTTGAAAGGTATCCAAAGCTAACTCACAACAGTACCCTTATGACACTGCCTAACAAAAGGATGCAGTCACAAATTCTTAAACTGAACCTAAGTCCCCACACCTTCTGTGTACTATTTATCAGGGGACACACAGAGCTGAAATTCAGTGAGTAGAAAATTCTAGGTAAATGAATACAGACGTAGCAAAATTTCTTTGTATTTAATCCATATTTTCAGTAGATTTATTTGAAATCACTGAGGATATCTATAGGCATTTTATAAAACAGCAGTTTCGCAACCACTGTTGTTCTTCCCTCTTTGAAGAGTTCATGCCCTCTTGTAAATCACAGCATAACCAGTTAAAAGGAGAAACTGTCTTTTAATCATACAGGGCATTTACAAGTTGCATTTTCACATTCCTTCAGTCATAATGCCTCAATCTCTGTGCTTTTGTGGATGAAACAGTAACGGAGTATCATAGGACAGATCATTTCAAAACATAATCTGATAATCCCACTAAAACAAAAAAGGAAGGACTAACAACTATTAGCAGAGGTTGCAGAAGACCACAGAATCAGTGCATTGCCAGTATCTACTACCTGGATGTATCAGCTAAATTTGAAAAGTTGCACAGGGAAAGGACAAAGAGAATAGTACTCAAAATGGTTGCCTTGATCAGTTCTGTCTTCTCCTGACCTGTTTATTTGTGTTTGTTTATTCACTAAATTATTTTTCACCTCTGATTTCATCATCTCTGTTGGATGTCTATAGTAGTGCACCAGCTGCTTGGGGGAAAAATTAGATAGTTGTATTTCTGAATTTAATGGAGAAGACATATTTCTTCGGCTATTTCATTTAAAAGTGTATTTAGTCTTATTCACAGGCATTTTATTATCGATTGAGGAACCCACTAAAGCACTATGTGTTTTTGTTTGCTTTTGACTTAGAAAAGCCTTTGAAGTGACAGCCATTGCAGTTATTTTGTAAACCAATTCTAAAGATATTAATGGTTTTAAGATATTAAGATATTAAAGATATTAGTGGTTTTATTTTTTATTTTACGTGCACATCTGTATGTATGTATATATAAATGCATATGTGTATATATATATATTATATATATATTATATATATATAGATGTATATTCACTTACATGCATGTCTGCCCTTTCTTTTAACATTAATGAATCTATTTATATAGCAAGGCGTGTTTACTACATGAAGGATGTAAAACTAAGTCTGAATAAAATATAACTGTAAAAAAAGAATTCCCTTAAAATATAGGTTTTAGAATGCAAACTCAGACAGTCCTAAAACTATGTTGGTATTCACAGACACCATGGCGATGTCTGCTTCTCTAAACAGTTCAGTACCGTAGTACAGCAATAACTTCCATGCTATATTCCTCCATATCCTCAGGTTTCCATGGAAATGAGTGGGAATCCCAGCACAAGGGAAAAATAACAAGCTATCCATCTCACACCACAGTGCTGGATATCTGAGCAGCTACTACGTAAGACAGTTGTTGCAAGAATAAAAATATGCACAATACAATACTACACATAATGCCAGAGCCAAAGAAAACAATTATGACTGTACCTTAAAGGAACTCATGCATACTCCTGCCTTAGCTGAAGCTGCCCAGGGTGCTAATACAGATACTATATGGTGTTGTGAAAATAACAACTAAGCAAGTTATTAAATCAAGCTAATTAAATCAAAACCTGATTTTCCTGTTACTGATTCCCCTACTTATTAAGAAGCTTCTACATTTTAAATTGCAATTTAAGCATTCAAATTCTAATACTAATGTCCAAAGATGCATCAAGTGCAGTGCAAGCCTTGGTTTAAAGAATGGACAGACTGTTCGTTAAAAATTCTCTGCAGACACCCAATGCCTCTGTTTGGGTTTAGAGGATTTACACCAGTACTTCTGTCTTGTTGTAAAGCCATATGATTTCTGACTGTTTGATAGTCAGGATAAAGAGTATTGTTGGTATGGACAATACCTGACAACAAGCAAATGTGTTTCTTTAGTTTTAGTTTCGCCAGAATTGCTATGGGCTCACTGCTGGACTGAGCACACTATTCTTTTCAGATCCTGTGTAAATATTCTTGGAGGGTTCTGCAAGTATTTGGAGTACTTTTTATCAGGAAGCCTTGAAGTGTAACAAAAAATATGCTAAGCCCAGCAGAGACACTGGCAGATAGGATGAAACTTTTTTCAGAGAAAAATGCCTATCCATTAAACACTCACCATGATATTCTCCATGAGGAAAAGCACAGCAGAGCATAAAATGGAAGTACTGAATTTCAACAGAGACTGATGATAGGGCCTAAGCAAGTACCCAACATCCCTACTGAAAAATGACAAACTTTAGCCCAACTGTAAGCAGGCTCATGAGGCCTTATGAAGTACAGCTTCCTTTTCAGTAACTGTTGTTGAAAGCATCTCTTAAAGACATGGTCAGCAAACCAAACATATTATTATGTTATCTCAGTTAAATGATAGTATAAAATAGTTACCAAGTTGTGCACTTATTTGAAATAGGCAGGTCAGTGTGTCAAGAACATCACACTGAGCTTTGAGCATTGCCCCACCAAGCAGTGGTACCTCACAAGTGATTTAGCTGACAATGGTTTATGGATTCATTAATGGTTTGGTTTGGCCAAACTCCTCAGCATTTCTGAACTTCATTTACCTTTGTGGCAGGTGATAATTGCATCTCACCAAACTCAGAAAACATTAGCAGTTCTGAAATTAGGAGGGAGGAAAGACTGCAACAGGAAGGTCAATAGCTTTTCCCAGTGGAGCTAAATCAGCAGTGAAACAGATTTAAGAAGTCCACTTCTAACCCCTTATTTCTATACCTGTGCTGAATTTTCATTATATGAATACTTGCAGCATTAAGCTGTAAACACAGTCATTGAAATTATCCCCCTTTTGGAGGATTATTTTCATTTTCAAGTAAGCATCACCTAGGTGAATTAGTGTAACTGAAGGGAGAGTGACCCGTGGTACTTCTACCTTGTATGTTTTACGTGGAGTTTGTCTCTGCTTTGCAGAACATCTATCATCCTTGGCTAACAAAGTTTTTATCACTGTCATATGGAACAAACTACTTGAAATGACATCAACGCTGTTTTCACCCTTACTTATTTTCCAAAAAATAGGTAATTTGGGTATAGTAAGTATGCTTAAATGCATTGAATGAAATTGTCTTATTTTTCCTCCCAAAACTGACTTAATATTAAGAGTCCATGCATAAGTACAAGATTAGTAAAGTCATCAACAAGAAACATCCATGCATAAGGAGTCCCCTTGAAACTCAAACAAGTTTCCCTGTAGATAAAGCAAGTAGCATAAGATCTCATCACATCAGAACAATGATGGAAATGGAAGGAGAGAAGGGGGCTCTATTTCTCTGATGGTAGCAGTAGATATCCCTGCTGTCACTGTGCTGATCTGGGTCACTGCCATATGTCCTTAGTTCACTAGCATACCAGACTTATACATTGTAAGATGCAACTGGGCAACCACAGGCCAAGGGTGGCGTAGAATATCCCTAGAAACAGCAAACCATGCTTACACATTTTTATTACGTTTCCAACTTTATCCGGAACAGACTTCTGAAAATTCCTTTCAATACTGAAATCATGCTTTCAATTCTAGGCCTATTTTGGAAAAAACAAAAAAAACAAAAACAAACAAACAAAAAGCTAAACATGCTTTACTTTTTTTAGTATATAAAGCATTTGATTGTTAATATGTTTCTGTATCTGTCTTCAACAATCATATTCCCATAATTTCTCTGTATTACAATGAATAATGATAATAAAGAACAGCAAATTATATCTACAACAGTAATTACATCAGAATATTTAAACAATGGTGACAGAAGTATTAATTACTGTATGTAACTTTTTTTATATATTTTTGTACAATTACATAAAAATATCAGTACTTGCTAAGTCAAACTATGCGCAATGAACAGGATTTGACACATTCCCAAACCTGTTATTCTTAATTGCTGCTTTATGATTTGGTAGAGTCACAGCTCTTTCTGCTGATTTAGCAAGGGACAGTCACACAGTATTTTTGAGATCCTTTCCTGTGAGCTTCTGAACATGCTAGAAGTCCCTAAACTGCACACAAAGCCATTAAAGAGAAGAATGCTTCAGGTGGGCAGGGGAGAAAAGGCTGTGAGACAGAGAGAGAAAACATGAGAAACTGTAGGGTTTCTATTTCATGATGAAGGGAACTATGAAATATTGTATTTCTATTACATGCAAATATATAAATATTAAAATTGGGGGTTAATCAGAGTTTTGATGAGGTTATGTAAGAAAATCTGACTGGAGCCCAGGCCAGCCTAACCCCTAGTTCAGGCTGTGGCTTTCCGTCCCATTCTCTTGCTCCCTAGTAATGCAGCTGGTGTCCTCTGCTTTGGCTGGCTATCAGCCTAAATTGCTTTCTCAATTTTCACTTGTCCTATGGTTGTGGAACAGGTAGGAGGTCAGTGATGTGACCCCTCATGTCCTCACCACTTACCAACATTCTTCTTGTGTCTTCAGCAAAAGATATAAACCAGAAAAAGACACAAAGCTAGGCACAATCAGCAATGCAAGTGAAGAAGGGGCTGGCACCAGCAGCCGTAAGTACACACTCTTGAACTCAGCAAGAAGTTATAAACAGAAGTGCAATAAAATGTCTCTGAGGCAGGCAGGACCCGCAGTAGCAGGCAAGGGATCACAGACAGATAAAGGGAAGTAGGTTCAACTGGGAAGAGCTTGAAACTGAAAAGGACAATTTTGCCCCTAGTGGAAGAGAATAAGCATGTGTGATGATGACATCAAGCATATGCCTATGCTTTGCAGTACACTGCCACAAGAAGTACTCAGCTCCCTCCTCTGAGATACCACCAGATGAGCTGGCTCTGGCACCAAAGGCAGAATACTAATAGTAGGTTCTGTAGGGCAGTCAGACTACTTAGAGTAATCAAAGCAGGGGATAATTAGACTTTGCTTAGTCATGGTAACACAGTTATGATTTTTCTGGGTCATGAGCCTGCATAGCATTGCAGCAACATACCATGTAGGCACACAACAAAAAGTCAAGTGTCTTTCCTAATAAAACCAGCAAATACAAATGGTTGTTTACTCCTAATATGCAATACAAACAGTTGTAAAGATATTTCAAGTTCTGCGCAGATGATATCCAAGGTATACAGGAAGAAACAAAAGAGAGATTCATCAGCCTACAAAGATAAAGACTGCTTTACCTTAAGAAATTAAGTGCCTGCCCCTTTTTCTCCCTTACAGAAGGTCTATGTCTTGTACACACATCCAGTGCACTGAAGTAAGTATGAAATCATGCTATGAAATCACACTGGATGAGTTTGATTTGAAAGAAGGCACTTCCACTGCAATTCAATATGACTGAATGTAATTAATACTAGATAATGAAGTAATTTCCATGGAGTTACATGCCATTTCAAAATCAAGATGATCTCATTGTGCTATTATTCTACTGCACACAGGAGAGTAACTGCAAAGTATATTTTGTTTTAATAAAATGCTTACAACTGAAATTAATGTGTTATGCCAAAAACATGTCTCATTGAACTACAACACAAGATTACCCTTCCTCTGGGTGATTCAGTGCGTCCTACTGGATAACAAATAACACAAAACTGAATAAGGGTTGATTTCAGATGAAACTAATTTCACATGAAAGAAAAAAGAATTGATGGAGTGAGGATGTATAGGTACATACACGAAATGTTGGACAGCTGCTAGAACAGGCAATCTGTCCATCTACCATAATTCTATTCACTGGCTAACATCTTATATTTCAGAGAAAGGGACTCCCATGACCCTAAAACTCCTTCTAACCTTGCAAATATTTTTACTGGCTACACTTGATGATTAACCTGGGTCACACAGCACAGCTTAACACTCCCACAACCTTTAATTTTGGCTATGTTACCTGCTAATGAAACAACTATGCAAACAAGAGCATTTTCTATTTTATTTTTATTTATTTATTTTTTTTCCTAAAGTCTTTACCTTCGTACTTGTAACAATGAAATAAGGGGCTCAAGCTTCATTTTTCTGCAAGGACATTTCTTCTCTCATGTAACTACCTGCCTAAATTCTGTAGCATACAATTTAATCTAAGTAAAATAGTTTTATCAATTAAATTAATCAATTTCAAAGGATAATAAAGATATTTAACAGAATGCCTACATCACCTCCCATACATACAACATGAGTTGCAACCATACAATATCAGTGACATTTTACATTCTTATAAGCTTTTCCTGCAAATGCAGCATGTCTAGGCACTTTTACAGGCCATTCTTTTATTGGCTTAAAAAGAAGAAAGGTGTCAATCCAGATACAGACTTTCTTTCTTTAAAGGCATTGGTCAGCAGATGGTAGGAAAAGCAATTCAATCCTCAAAAGGACCTGATGTTCTTGTTTTCTCTCTATTTTAGGATGCAAGCCCTGTTATCACTGAACAGAATGACACTTGCAGCAGGTACAGCTGACACATGGAAATATGTTGGATCAGTCTCACTAATAGGATCTATGCATTTGCTAAAGAAATCAAACAAATATGGACCATTTGGACAGGCAGGTTCAGAACCTTACTCACAGTCAATTTTCTGTGTGAACATTTGCAAGGAAAGATACCAGATGGCTTAGGCATGTATTACACTGACATGTACATAAATGTGCATGGGTATATAGGAAAAAGGATGAGCTGTGACTAAGTTAGGGTACTAGATTGCACATGTACTGGACTGGGCAGTGTCAGAGGAGAGGAACCCTGTAAGACAAGGAGACAGGACGCTAATGCTGAAAGAAGCAGAGAATATATACTACCTTTTCTTCCAGAAATCCATCCTCCCCACAAAGATCTACTGTGTTGAGCATTTATGTGAGAAGCCCCTTAAAAACATGAAAATAATGTGCTAAAATCCTCCAAACGCTGGCTGGAAGACTGGCTCCATTCATCACAGGTGCTGATATTAAAATTTCTGGTGGGTGTTTCATAACTGATGTACTGCTTCACTGGGTTTCACTTTGCCTGCCCAGCCAAAGTAAAAGTGCCATAGCAGCAATCACCAGCACAGAAGTCTGCTTAGAAAGAAAACTGACAGCCTCAAAATTGAGAAATGAGCAGCACCCATGCACGGATGTATTGGTAGGAAGGCAATACAGAGAGAAGAAAAGAGCACTTACTGATAGAACAAAATGTAATAAGTCATCCTAAAATATGCATGTAAGCCGGCAGGCAGAGCCAAGTTCTCCTCCCACAAGAATCCTAAGGTCTCTGAATCCACTCAAAGTCTTAACAGAGTCCTTAAAATGAAGACTTATTTATTTATTCTGAAGAAAGGCAATAGATGTTTTTTTTTAATAAAGGACAGCCTACTGAGAAAGGGCAGAGTATGTGTTTAAGAGCAACTTCTTGGTATTAAGTATCATCTACACAAGAAAATTGTTAAGGATTGGTGTTTTACGCATCAAGGGGGTTTTGTTTCTTTATTGCTGTTTGACCTCATCCAGTTTCAAAGGAGACTAAACTCTTAAAAAAAAATGTCACGCACAACGTGGAACGAGAGTAGCTACAAGACTGGAGGTGGAGCTTTAAATTTGCCTAATTTACTTTGCAGTGCTTAGAGAAAAATCTCCAGAGAGACTTAGTTATTGGAAGGTACTTAAGGTAAAATCATGGCACTTCTATATTTCATTTTCTGTCCTCACTTCATTAGCTTAGGTTTATACTTCTCTATTAATCCTGTATGGTAACCAATTTGTTTTGTCTCAAGTCCACTGCTGAGTTTCTCTTGTAGCATTTGAAACAACTCTTGTTGCTTTTGAATAGCAGCCTGTTAGATTAGTTTGGCTAATCATTGGGAAGTCTCTGCTAACATCAACCGCATTTACTATGACTTCAGCTACATCAAGGAAAAACAAATCCCTTCTATGAAGTGTGACTGTAAGCAAGCATTCTAAAAGTTTCAGAACTACAACAGAAACAAACTTGATCCTGTCTAACTTCCCAAATATATTATCACCTTTCTCATGTGCTGGCTATCAGTGAACGTGTATGATTTTGGCCTGCCAGTCTCCTAGAACGAGATATGATGAGTTCCTCATGACTTCATCTCAGTGAATCTCTTTCCTTCACTAACCACTTCATGACCAATACACGTGACCGACTCAAGAAACTTTTCTTCTACTATTTAATTGATGTGAATCTCTAAATATTTTTGCTTTGGAGAGGAGTGAGACAAAATGAGACCTCATAAGCCTCATTTCCTTATGAAACCAGTTTAAAATATAAATACTAGAAAGGAATTTAAACAGACAGGGAAGAAGGCACATTTAACAATACATCCTACTTAAACTGTGTGAAATGCCAGCCACAGCAGTTGTGTAACTTCAATATCCTGTCTTTCCCTCCACCTGTTTTCCTTCTTTTCAGTGGTCCCAATTTATAGGATTTGAGTGAACCGAAAACAAAGCAGCACCGTTTCCACATAACAGTCTCAATAAAGGCTCAAGCTTAATGTACGCATTTTTGCATTGCTTTTATGTTATTTATGACCCAGTCCTAAAATTCTAAGAATACACTGATGCCCACCATACAACGTACAAGAAGGATAACGTATTACTAACCACCATCTAATTTATCCCACACCATATGACCTTACTGGAAAGACTCGCTAGCCTGAGTGAGCTTTGGGTTTATCTTCCAAATGGGAGAGTCAGTGCAGAACAGAACAATCAGAACTAATTGGCACAGTGCTTGTTTTCCTTACAGAACAATGTGACCCACAGAGCACAAGGATTCAGGAGGTGAGAGTTCTAACTTTCTTTTTGCAGATAGATTCTAGGGTCACTAATGATCTCACCTGTATAACAGTGACAACTTTTTCTATTAAGTGCTTTGAAATACTAATAAAGAACTTTACTTAAAAGGTCAACTTGCGTTGCTTTTGTTTAGTAAAGGGAGAGACATCACCAGAAATTCTTTCCATGAGAATGCAAATGCAAAGGTAGGCTGAAATGAGCATGAGAGGAATTACCACAGTACACTCAGAGGTCATTTTTAGGTCACTTTTTGGCTGCCCAGGGAGGTTGTGGATGCCCCGTCCTTGGAGGTGTTCAAGACCAGGTTGGACAGGGCTCTGGGCAACCTGATCTAGTAAAGGCGTATGTTTGGTGTCCCTGCTAGGCAGGGGGGTTGGAACTACATGATGCTTGAGGTCCCTTCCAACCTGGGTCATTCTGTGATTCTGTGATTTTTATTTTGGATCTTTTTTTTCTTTTCTTTTTTTTCTTTTTTTAACCCTTATTGTGTGTGTGAATCAATTGAAGGCTCTATCTACTTAAAAATAAATAAGCAAATCCTGTAGTAAACTCCACAAATACTTTTTCCAGATCACTTTATTTGTTTTACTCTGTGGATGACAGGTGCTTACTTTCCAGTTAAGAAAAGAAAATGCTCATCATGCTTATTTTTAGGTGTTTTACCCTTTTAGGTGTCAAAAGCTTCTACTTGATACCCACAGAAGCAAACCACAAATTAACTCAAAAAATATTATTAGTTTTTAAAATTGTATCTACCAGACCTAGCTGTCATGCATAAAGTATCCGGTTGAATCCCAAGTAGAGAGAAACTGGAGTGCCCAGGATCTAACAGCAAGTCCTCCATTTATGCTCACGCTTCTGATAACTTATTAAAAGGTACTAGTCACAGACTTCAGGGAATCTGTCTTTTTATAATATGGAAGATAAGATCTATAGGTAAAGAAGTCATATTTTAACAAGCCAAGCAACACTGCAACCAAAGGCAGTGGTATTATTAATAGTAAAATGGGGTTGTATGAGGAAAGCCCAGTCACTATCTGCCAGCAGAGTACATGACTTGCCAAGGAGAGGTTTTAAAATTAATTCTATTCTTTCTTCTTGCTGTTTCTTTTTTCTCCCATTAGGATTATCAGTTTTCAAGTGCATTGATTGTCCCCTTGTACTTGTCCTCTGCAGAAGGTATAAATAAGGCTATCCAAAAGACCATTAATTAATGTTTTATGTTTCATGTAATGACTTATCTTGTTTCCAAAGCCCAGCTAAGAACATTTTTGAAATTAGGGAAAGGAAGAAGTCAAATCAGTACCTACACATAAATCAGAGCTGTACTCAAATTTTCTTGGCTTTTATTTTACTTTTTTTTCTTTTAACTTGACAGTAGGAGTGGCTGATTCACCAGAAGGCCATGCTGCCATTCAAAGAGACCTGGAAAGGCCAGAGAAATGGGCTGATGGGAATCTTTTTAAAGTTCAACAAGGACAAGCGCAGAGCTCTGCACCTGGGGGAGGAACAAAACTAAGCACGAGGACATGCTGTGGGCACCCAGCTGCAAAGTAGCTCTGCAGGTAAGGCCCTCATATTCACCAAGTTTAACATGAGTCAGAAATGCATTCTTGGCTGCATTAGGCAAATATTGCCAGCAGATCAAGAGATGTGATCTTCCTCCTCCACTCAGCATTGGCAAGGCCACACCTGGAAAGCTGTGCTCAGTTCCAGGTCCCCCAGTGCAAGAGAGACATGGTGGAGAGAGTCTAACAGAGTGCAACCATAATGATCAAGGCACTGAAAGACTCATCTCCTGTGTGGAAAGTCTGAGAAAGCTGGGCCTGTTCAGCTTCCAGAAGAGAAAGTCCAGAAAGTACCTTACCAAGGTCCACAATGAGGATCAAGCCAGGCTCTGAAAATAGTGGTGCCCAGGGCAAGGTCAATAGTCAATGAGCACAAACCAGAACAGAGAAGGTTCTGCTTAAACACAAGGAAGCACTTCTGAGGTTTGTGTGTGTGTGTGTTCGTTCAGAGGCTGTGGGGTCTCTTTCTTGGACACAGTGCTTGGCATGCTGCTCTGGGTGTCCCAGCTGGAGCAACCTCTGCCAACTTCAACCAGTCTGTGACTAGCATTAATTCACTGAAGTGTAAGACACTAAAACTACTCCCACCAGAACCCTCCTGAATTTGACTGGCATACAAACTGTACTGGAAACAATAGTAGTAATGTTAGAATATCACCAAGTTCGTCTGAGGTGGGTCCCAGAAATGCCCACAAAGGAACAGAAAGAACATCATATGCAAGTTTGTCAGGACATACCAAACCAACATGAGGCTTTGACAGTTCCCTGGACTGCATCATTTCCAGTGATGAGATGTGGTGTCAATTCTATCTTTCAGGATAGGAAAGGGGTGATCCCTATGGATATCATGGAAACCAGACAAACCATCAATCCCAACCTCTACATCATGATGCTGACTAAGCTGAAGGCTCTAGAGTCAGGTGAGAGAAGGCAACATTCCTCTGCCAACACAATAACATCTGACCTCAGACCCGTTTGAAGACAATGAAGCACACTGCCAATCTTGGCTGGACTACCCCACCACACCCACCATGCAGTCTGGATTTGGCACATTCTGACTTTCAACTGTTCAAGCTCATGAAAGACAGACTGCATAGGCAACATCTTCTTAGCAACAATGCCATGAAAACAGCTGTGAAAATGCTGGTAAACTCCACTGGTGCAGATTTTAATGAGCTCAGCACTCAGGAAAACAGAGATTATGTTGGAGAATGGTGTTTTGTAAGTGTGAGTTTGCTCTAACCAATAGTGTTACTTTGCTCTTTGTTTATAGTTTCCCTGGAAATAAACAAGAGGCATCACTTTCAGATGAACCCACATAGATGGATGCTGTGGTGGTTTGACTTGAAACTCAGTTTAATCCAGAAAACCATTTGGAAAGATCTACTCCTACTTTATGAAATTTAACAATATTCAAACAAGCTTGAGCAATTATTGAAAACTAATGCATTATACTAGTACAACTTTTAAGCAACAGGTACACAGTGCAGATACCTTCAAATTGCAGTGTTAAAAGGCTTATGAACTATAGTATTATACAAGTATTAGGATGTATTTGCTCAAAGGAAAATATTTTTTTCCAGACTGGCTTTTATGTTTCCAGTTTAAGTCCATCTTCAATGAAATTCCTCCACAAAACATAATTTATCATAAAAATGAATTATCAGTCCAGGTCTCTCTTATTAGAAGTATTCTAAATTCTTAGTAGTCAGAAAGGTTAGTTTGAGACGGCTGGAACAAATGTCATGTCCCAGTGTATGTTATCCTAACTGGCCTGTCACAGTTGTACTGTTGCTCTCCTGTGAGCCTCACTATGGAAAGAGGTCAGGTTAGTGAGAGAGACTGAGGCATCAATTGCACCAATTTCATCTAGTCTACTTAAGCCATAATAAAAAGGCAAACGCTACTTCTTGCTGCCAAGTTCATCTGTCTTGCTGAGGTGCATAATTACGGTCTGCCATTTCTGACAATGAACCAAGGACAGATGCTGTTCCCTCCATGTACTTTGTAAGTACCCAGCAGAGCTGTAAAGTGTCCAATCCGAAGCACAGCTGGGAGCACGCTTTCTCCAGCCTATCCCACTGAGGAATAGTTTGCATCAGTCTCATTACTGCCAGGTCTAAGATAAGGATAACATCACATAATGAGAATAAGCAGTGATTATGGGATACTCTCAACAAAGGGAGCACAAAATGGAAGTCTCCTTATGCTACACGATGCAGACAGTTTTTAGTATGGTTTTGAAACCGCCCTACTGTAAATGGATCCCATAGAAACACATGCTCACTTTAAGTACTTTACAAGCTCAGAAGCAATCAAGTATTTCCAATTGTATGAGTGTGTGAAACCACATATAGTACCATAAAACATCCTCTTCCAGTCAAATATGAGTATGAAATAGCACATGAGCTAGTAAAGCAAAATTTCAGCTTGATCTGTTGTCCTCAGAATAAGAGACTGTTTATCTACTTCCAAGCTTCTTTGAACTTCTGCTTCCAAAATTCTAAACCTACAGAAAAGATGTGATTCTTCTCTTTTAGCATTTACCATATTGTTCCAACTAGTAATTCAGACACACGTAAGAAAAAAAACACAACAGTATTTTATCTAGATTAAGAATATGTATTTTTAATTACCAGCAGTGAGCCCAGCTACAATCACAGAATCAAAGAATGGCTTGGGTTGGAAGGGACCTTAAAGATCATCCAATTCCAACCACCCAGCTGTGAGTGGGGAACAACTCCCATAAAACCAGTTTGCTCAAAGCCCCATCCAACCTGACCTCGGACACAGGGATGGAACATCCGCTGTTACTCTAAGGAGCCTGTTCCAGTGCCTCAGCACTCAAAGAATTTCTTCCAACTACCTAATCTAAAATCTACCCTCTCTAAGTTTATAGCTATTACACCTTGTCCTGTCACTCACTGATGATAAAGGACTGCTGCTACTTGAATACTTGACATACATTCTTTACAAAAATTAATCTCAAGTGTGTTATCTTTATAGTCTTTCACAAGTCTCATCAGATTAACAGCTGCATCTTCCCTGTTAGACCCGCTAAGTAGATTCAATCTTACTGTATTCAATTACATGTTTTATTTTCTATGTTTACATTTGAAAACACCACCTCGTCTTTGAGGTGAAGGGAATTTTATGTGCTGAAGAAAATACCCATGACAGAATTATACGCTTCAGTGCTTGAATCTCTCCTTGCCTCAGAAGTGGAAACCCAATTTACATTTGTCACTTTTTTTGGTGTATTTCATTTCTATTTGCAGAGATAGATAAGCATTTATATGTTTACATAATTTATTATTTTTTCATTCATTATTTAACAGGACCTGTGAAACCAGTTTGTACCTGAACAGATCCTTAAAGGGCTACACATTTTGCATACACAAATAAGGTAAAAAAACATGAATTTGCACCATGAGGTGCAGTAGCTTATAGAGCCAGAAGTCACTACCAAAATAACTCCCTTATTAAAATATATTCTAGAGGGTAGCCAAAGTCTCCCAGTTCCAGAATGCTTTTCTTAATGTGGAGGCTTCTCTGTTCTAAGATAGAACCCTTCCTGTATTCCACAAGAATACGTCCTTTTACTTAAACTAAACTAAGTATAAATACATTTTTGTCTAGTCCTTTCTCGTGAAAACCTTTTGTTTGCTTTTAAGTTTCAGTTATTAATTTCTCGACTTCATTTAACAGCCCTGCCAGTCTTCTGTCTAAATTTGGATTTTACTTTGATTTGAACAACCTTCTGAATCTTGAAATTAGATAAGAATTAGTCCCCTCTTATCATTACATCACACTGGGAACTGAGACACTACTACCCCGGCTTCCCCTCTCACCACAAAAAACTTATTAGTTTTAAAACAAAACTAATTTAGGAGTTGTGTATGCTACAGGTACCCTTCAATCACTGTACATGGCTTACTTTTTCTTTGTCAATGCACATGCACTTTATTATATGTACTTCTTTTCTCATTACTTCTCTAATGCACTTATATTTACCATTTAATAGTTAGATTGATGCTTTCAATATATATATATATATATATATATATATATACACACACATACACACTCTTTAGGTGTTTTTGATATGAGCTCCTCAACAATTAATGTTTTCCTCAAAAACTAGGCTATACAATCAGCTGAAATACCATTAAAATGACATAACTTGGAATCATTTTCTACTTTGAATCAAAAATGTGAATTCTTTGTAAAAGGTTTATGCAACATCTCTACTGTTTATGTAGGTTTTCTTTTCACACCATCTTCTTGACTGTACTATAAGCTATTGGATTTTCGTTTGTCTGAACCCATTCATATCACAGACTCATATCATATTCAGCGTCAACTGATGCTTTCATAGGTAGTTTATTCTGCCGCCTGATCTTTCCAGGCAAGTCCTTTACTCTTCCAACCACTGATTATTAGTTTATCTACTTTGACAGTTTCACCGACATCAGAATTTGGTATGTTTTCTTTTAGTACATAAGAACACAACTAAAGTACTTGGAAGTACAAAATGCACCCTAAATTTCAAAAGAAATCACAACATATCTTGTACGTTAGGACTAAGAGTTTCTAGGACAGCACGTCAGACTGAAGAAGTAGCTTAAGGAGCCACAGATGCTAAAATCGGCAGGGGACTCTCATGGTGACTGTATGACCTCAATCAATATTTCAGAGGAAGAAACATAGAAGAGCATCAAAAACAAACCACTGTGATCTTCATAACATTTAGAAATGCTTTGGATATCAAAATTATTTATTTTGTTTTAGGTTCAGTAAACCAAAACCCACTCATATATTTTTTTTTGTCATTTAGATCAACTGCTTTGGGGCATCAAGGCCCTGTGGAAATTACAGTCTAGCTAAAATCACTGCTCCTTGGAGGAAAACAAAGTTACATGTTCAATAATTGTATTTATTTTGTGGCAATATTTAATAACTTTATTGCATAATTGAGGATTAACAATATGCTATTCTTTGTATAAAGCAAATTCTGTCAGAAAATAGATTATATTCACTTTGTAATGGTTGAAATCTCAGTCTCTGATAATATAATGAAGCAGTATTGACAAAAGTGAAAGCAAAAAAAAATCCTAAATTTAATCCATTATTTGTAGAACGCACTGTGCTAAGAACCGATGACAGCTATTCTCATGACTACTTGTACATCAGTGTGGTTCACTGAGCCTGTGACTGTCTGCCATTTTAGAGATTCTAGGGCTCCAAACCACAGATACCTAAAATTTACCTTTAACGTGACTGTAAAGAATTAATGATAATAAACTAAGCAAAACTAAGTACACCTGCCAAAACTTGAAAGAAAAAGTACTAAGGGTTAAAAACACAATAAACTAAATTGATCTGCAAAGGCGTATATTTCTGTTTTCATGTCTTGTACCAATTACAAGACAATAGCCCTTATTCAGCAGCTATTACTCCCATTGATTTCAGTGGAATTTATGCATGTAAAGCCATTCCTGTGCTGGACCACAAGACCTTTGCTGTTGAATATCTGGTATTCAGCTGTGCATGAATATCCACTGCTACAAGGAAACTTAATCTGCTCACCGCTCTTGTAATCTCAAACACAATTATAGGCCAGGACTTGAATAATTTAAAAAGGAGATTCGTATAACTAAGATTCATCTTCTTAGCCTGATCTTCCAAAGGTTTAACACCCCCAACTACACACACAACTGAGTTCTAAGATATAATCTGAACAGCAAGTCATAACTTTTTTCCATTTATAAATCAGTTGTTCATAATAACCTTGGAGGATTAGGAAGAAATAAATTATATGTTGTTACTTTATAGATACTTGTATCATCCTAAATTTTATGTGCTTTAAAGGCATTTTAGCATAGTCTGCTTGCATTAACAGGTACACAGTTTTTGTCCCAGATGCTTAACGCGTCTTTTAAATTAAAAAGAGTGTATAGACAATATCCATTCAAGTAAGAAATACTCTAGTTTGCTGTTTTATTCACTTTATGCACATAAATGTTACATAAATGTAACAGACAGTTCCATTTTTCAATGAGACCACTATCACTTAGGTCCAGGTGCAGTGGTGAAGTTTCTTAAAACACCAGAGTTTTCTGAAACTGGCTTTCAGTAGAGAATCTAACTGTGTATCTTCAAAGAGAAAATAAATAAACAAATCAGTGAGTAAAACTAACTGGACATTTATATCTTATTACTAAGCGTATAAAACTGATCTGCTCAGTAAAAGCAAACAATTCATTTCAGATAGATAATAGGCATTACGAATAGTAGCAGTGTTTCATCTGGAGATGAAGTAGTTAACAATACCATAGCAAGACCTAAAGAGATGACACAGCACAGCAAAGGTAAAGGCTGGTAGGCTACAACTTTGAACTCTCTTAAGGACTCTGCAGTATTGGCATCACTCCAGAGTTTAATTTGGGTATATTCTGAAAGCCTAATAATCTTCAGGGAATCAACCCTTGACCACCACATGGCTACATTCTAGTGCTTCTGCTCTGCTTTCTGTGTCTGATGCTTTTATTTTCTTTGAGGGAAACGTGACTTGTTTAATAGGGCTAGGATAGTATGCCTAAGGAATCCTACGCTGCCTTATTTGAGGTCTTTTAGTTATTTCATATGGGCCACTGTCATTATTATCATTAATAAAACTGCAACCTGCATGCTGGCTGTTTGTAACATTTAGATGAGTTGTGTTGTCTTACATACTGGTTATTAAATATTGCCGAATTGCCAAATGTAAACACCAAAAAACCAAAAACCCACAAGCATCCCAGACTGCTGGCCAGTAACTCTGAAAGAAGACACAAATTGTTTTCTAAAACAAGTTTTGCGCAATTTTTTTGTCTGAGGACTATTTCATTGAGCATATTCCATTATAAACATTTGCTTATAAATAAATTCCACAAACTTTCACTGCCGGCCAGTGCCCAAGAAAGAATAAAATATTCTACATGTATTTAGGAAAATGATTTTTTAATTAACATTTAGCAAAGGAAACAAGGAATCAAAATACCTAATCTGTACTTTTATTAATCTACTAATGCAAACTATGATTATGAGAACATATCTAAGGTTATGTTTTCCTTGTGACAGTAGGATGCTGTTATTGTTTACTTGCTTCATATGAGTTTATTTTCATAATGTTTTAAGTAGCAATGTGCCATAGTGACACACAGAACAGAAGGCTTACCGTCCTTATTACATTTTTGGGTGTCACTGTGGAAATAAATTCCTTTGTTCTCACCATCCTCAGCAACAAACATATGCATTGTTACACAGCCAAGAAGCTAAATTTAAACTAGGAATCTCTATTTGAGCAACAATACAGATTACATTCTATGTTACCTTGAATCACAAGTACACAAGTGAACTTTCATGTGGAAATAAAGTACACCTACATATATTTTATTCCAGGCTCAAGCCAGGAATACTTTCTTTGTTTATTATGAAAACAAAATGAAATGAAACGACAGCCAGAAATTCTAATGCATCAAAGATCTACATAAAAAGCAAGGTTAACTGTGGTATTTTATAGTACTCATCAACAAAAAAAATATGATCTCAACTTAGCAAGCCCTAGTATAAAAAGCGTATCATGTAACGCTTTTAAAGCATTATAAGAAAAAAAGCAATGTGTCTTCCTTAAATATCATGATCTACATGCAAAACTGATCTGGTACAAGACACCTGACTATCTTAGCACAAAGGAAGACAGAATGTATCTGCTGCTTTACAACTTTGGCTTCCTTTCTCACTCCACTCCAGTCAGATGGAAATCCCTGTGTGAAGGCAGACTAGACAATTACTGTACTTTCTGTACTAGTGTTTGGGTGATGCTTCATCTTTCATTTGTATGAGGGACAACATTCCAATTACAAGAATGTTTACCATTTCTAGCACATACCTATAGGAAGGACGTTCTTCAGTACCATGTAGATTGCTTCCCAGATAGGTACTTCCCATCTGCACTGACATTGCAGTCATTTTCAGGACACGCAGGAATGAAGTAACACCAGGTATGGTACTTGTCTTTTCCACATCCAGAGCCCTGAACCACTTACAGAGCCCTGCCCACCTCTCTCAACAGTCCTATATTTGTGACATGAAAGCAAGGCAGAGACCTCAATGTAGTCTAAGCAGGGGCAGACTGAGCAACACCACAATTAGTGGTGCTATATCTAAAAACACAGTTAATTTATCATTACATGTTCTCTTTGTCCTTTAAATGAGTCACTAACTTCAGAGCATGCAAGATCATCTTTCTGGCCCTACACCAAACTTGGCAGTACCTCTGAAGACAGCATGCCTGCCTCTGTATCCCATCACAGTAGAGATGAAAGTTGTACTAACCCCTGGGAAGTTGATGGTGACAAAAAAGTTTGAGCATGGAAAACCCTCAATCAAACTCCTCACAGATAACTGTAGGACCCTGCAACAGCTAGCTGAAACCTGGTAGCTGTGTTAGAACAACACCCGTGGTATTCAGGTACCAGACACTATACTATACGGCTAAACACCAGAGAAATATCACACTTGTGCCCTCTATGATCATCATGTGAGATCTTACACGCAATGCTGGCCACACAACTGCTTGGAGCCCTGGCACCTAGGAGCAGCTGAGAAGTTAATCTTCCTTCACAGCTACAGTAACTCTACTCTGATGACTTTCCTGTCTGCATCTATTCAAACAAGATCTGAACTATTTCTGACTGACAGACTTCACAGCAAATCTTCATGTTTCAACACTTGCTAGCACTCCTCACAAGACAGATTCAACGTATGATGGACATTTTTTCAGAAATTAAAACCCAAATTCTAAGTACTTTGGTGAAAAATCATTCCTCCGCATCCATACCCACTAACACTAACAATTCTCAACTTACCTTCTTCAAAGTTAATATTCTCTTTCATTCTCAAGTCATCTCTCTCATCATTACTTTTAAAACCTTATTCCTCTTCTCCTAACCATTAAAATTATACAACCCCCCCCCCCCCCCCCCCATCTACTGTCCTCTAAGATTAATGGACTTTTCCAGGTTTTGCCATAAAAATGCAGAAAGTACCCTCCAACCCTCGCTGAAATTCCCTTTTCATTCATTAGGTGGACTCAACACAGAACAATTACAATGGTTTTTTCTCTTCTGTACTCTTTCCTGTCTGTCTGCAATGGCTAGGACACACTTTACAGTGCAAATGGACAGATTCTCAGTATATGAAACTGCTCGAAAATGTTAAGTTTTACATCACACTGTTTAACTGTACCCTAAGCTTCTCTGCATGAAGGCTTATGCCATCTCCACCATCTATATTCATACACATCTTTCCCTACCCATCTGTTCCTGTTTGGCCCTCCTCCAGTAGTCACGCTAAAAGTATGACTACGAACCTGCAAAAAGCAGTGAGTAGGCACCACTGCTGTGCTCACCGCCTAACATGGAGCAGTAGACAGTTGCCCCATGAACCTGCCAACTCTGAGTGCCTCGCTGGAGGATGCCACTCACACTGTCTCCAGCATTTCACCTCCCTCAGTATGCTCACTGGCTCTGACACCAGATGCCTCTGCTCTGTCTTGCAAATATACTCATGGTTCAATCAGTCTTTCAGTGTCATTTGAGGATGCTTTTTTCACTTCAGAAGGCAAGAGCCTGACCCAGAATAAGGGTACACAATGGTGGCACATGCCTTCCAGGTAGTAAACAAAAAGGGTAAATTTTAATCCTGTTCTGTACAGCATGGACTCCAGTTCCTTAATCTGAAAAGATATAGAAAGATTCATCAATGTTCTGCTATGCCTTATTGCCTTGTGTATGTAGGTCTTCTCTAATGATACTAGAACAAGAAATCTAGCAAGTTTGTGTGTTTAGTTCACATCAGTTAAAGCATCAGGGGAACTAATTTCCCTGAAAATCCTGCTATGAGTTATTGGATACATGCTATGTGATGGTGGTCCGAGATTCAGTGTATCAGGTGGCATGATACATCTGAGTAGACCATGCTGGAACCAGGTAGGGAAAACCCTGGACAGATAGAATAGTAACCATCTCATTACAGTCTACATCTGCTAATCATCCATTTCTGGAAGAAGGCATTTTGCTGTTTCTGAGTGGTGTCCCCTAAGTAAGTTGATGACATGATACTTGCAGTACTTTTCTCTTGTTTGCATATAACATGAAGATGATGCATTTATGTCATCATGTTCTTTAGAGCGATTTTTCATGTCCTCCACCTCTTTCTGCCTTCCAGTTACCCAGCTAATCTCTTTCTGAGGATGTCATTTTGTCACCGCAGGCCTGTTGAGGACTTCCTGTCTCACGTAAGTGTTGTCCTTTCTGACCTTCTGCGTTCCCATTTATTATATAATCCCAGATTAGCCGGTTGTCAAACATCAGCCATACTGGGCTTAGCAGATGAGTAACTTTACACAAGAACTTGCTATGCAGGAATTTGGCATAGTTCTAGAACTAACAATTCTCCAGTGATAGAGAATACTTATAATTCCTCCAGGGACAACGTGTTCTGGGCTAGTAGTTACTGCACGAGCAGGCCTGACACAGCAATGTCACATGAGGATAAATGACATACCTCATTTTTTTTGCCTAGACTACAGATTTTTTAAGAAGGTTACCACTCATGAAGGCATCGAGTGTCTTAAAATAAATAAGTACTGCATGTCATGCTATCTGGATTTGTACTGGGCAACACAAGAGGATCTTATGTTAGGTCCCTTGAAAGTTACAAAAGGGTGCAGAAGGATCTCAATCTTGCAGGAGGTGGGGGGAGGAAAGATGCAGGGATTCACCAATGCATCCAGAAAGTTTAAGAGAACAACACAAAGGCCTAGACAGGTTATTTATCCTGAGGAATGCTGTCAGAAAGTACTTCAAAAAGGAAAAACTTTCAACCTTGGGATTATGTATGTCACAAATTTCAGGAAGGGAAAGTATCTTTCATTGTAGAGACTGAAAGAGATGGGACTGTTGGAGCCTGAGGATGAAAAGTTGCAAGGAGGATCATATCAGTGTGTATAAATGCCTGATAGGGAAAAGTTCAGAGAGAGAGCCTGACTTTCCTCAGTGATATCTAGTGATAGGAAAATAAGCAATGGGTACAAACCTGAGTAGAGAAGATTAGATATAAATACCAGAATTGTTATTTTGTTTACTGAGCGGGTGGTCAAACACTGGAAGACATTGTCCAGAGAACTGTGGAACCCTAGTCTATGGAGATTCAAAGCCCAGCAGGAAACAATCCTGAAAAACCTGTTGTGGTTTAGTTGCTTTGAGTTATGTAAGTGAATGAGGTCTTCAGAGCTCCCTTCCAACCTCAGTTATTCTCTGACTCTGTAGTTATGTATTTGGAGATAGAAAATCTTTAGGAAAGTGTTTACTTCAGAGAATAGATTAGTTCTGAATATGATTTTAGGTAGGTTTAGAAATAGTCAAGATAGTTTGAGGCTTTGAATTAACTGTAAATATTCCATTTACCTACTAGTATACTGTTATACATTAGGAAGATACCCTATATAACAATATATTCATAAACAAAGGAATGGTTAGATGAGAACGTAACTGTTGGTAGCTTCAGAAACCACAGCAAAAGTCTCAGATTAGAAGTGCAAAGATTCAAATCTCAGATGATGAACAGTTAATCAAAAACAACATTTATATAATCACAGAATCACAGAATTATCAAGGTTGGAAAAGACCTAAAAGATCATCCAGTTCAACCATCACCAATACTTCTCAGCTAAACCATATCCCCCAACACAACATCATAGTATCATAGTATCATAGTATCGTGCGAGTTGGAAGGGACCTTAGAGATCATCGAGTCCAACTCCCAGGTTTCGAGCCCCCTGTGTAGCGAAGCGGCACTTCTACCCCCTGCTCCACAGGGGGGATTCGAACCCGGGCCCTTCGGTGCCGCAAGCAGCACTTTATACCACTGCGCCACCGGGGGCACACATCCAAATGTTTCTTGAACACAAGAACACAACAGCAATAATGAGTACGCACACATACAAGGTTTGAAAAATTAGAGGAAATTTTAGGTCAGGACCACATACGCACTGTTCTTGCCTGGAAATAAAAGTACTGAACTAAATATGCCAGTCAGCACAGTGTAACTGCGGCATGTATAATGTGATCACTGCTTACAAATTTGACCAAGGAAGCCTTCAAATTTCCTCAACTTCATCAATATGCTTCTGAGCAGCTGTACGGTATCTACAGACCTACTCCTTTATAGTAAGGACTGTATTTTGATGCATCTTTGAACAACCCCCCCCCCCCCTCCCCCAACTGATACCAGGCATAAACATCTTTTTCCACAAATTGAGACTGAGATTCCACCAAGTCAGTAAAATTAACAAAAGTTATAATATTTAAGCTGCTGCTGCAGAAGAGTCTATAAATATTTCTGTGCAAAAATCTATGGAAGGATTTAATTCTAAAGCACTTTAAAGCTGCTACCTACATGCTTTCTTTTTCCTCCTAAGATCATACTTATGAACCTTAGCCACATACTCTCTATTCTTGCAATAATTGAGGTATGCATGCCTGTTAAAACAGCAAAAAGCATCAGAATAGAAAGCATAAACACGAAGAATTCTAGTCAATGTTAAAAGGACAAACAAAAGGTTTTACAAATAGATAAGGATCAGGAGGATTTTGAGGGAGACTAGTCTCTTGGTGTGATGGATGGAAGCAAGTTGATGACAGATGAGGCACAGAGCACTGCAAAGCTAAAAGATTTCTTTGTCTCAAGTATGCTCACTAGGGAGAAAGAGGGAAACGTGCCAGAATCAGAGTGAAGTTTCCTGGAGGCAGAAAATGAATAATTAATGAAATCAAGAGTGACACCAGAATAAGTAAAAAGGAACCAGTCAGTGAAAAGGGATGTGCATTTCTAGTCCTCAATGGCTGGCATTGCAGCACTGAGAAAGAAACTGCATTTATACCTTTTAACTAATTTTGGAACTAAATTTATTACCATCAATTGCAGAAGCATAAGAAACTAAAACAGGAACAAAAACTAATATAATTTACCACACAGCATAGCTTATTACAGGCTACGGGTGAGAAAAGAGAGAATTCAGTGTGTAAAACCTTCGTGCCCTAATCTACACCATTCTAAGAGCAGACAGCTCTGAAATAAGTCTGTGTTGCCTAGCTGCAGAAGCCAGCATTTTCATCCTGACTGCCTGAATCAAGGTAAAATGTCACAGACTAAAAGTATGCACACATCAACATGCTAGCAAGGGTTCCAATACTTAAACTATCACATTTAAAATGATTTTTTTCCTTTTAATTTTATATGGAAAAGTATTACACATACAATATGTATGCATTATTCTTTAATATTACACTTAAGTGTAGTAGCAATTAAGCTAAAAAAAGAAAAAACAGTGAGCTTATAGATCAGGATTCACACAGCATAAAGTAAAAAATGGATATGTATATGGGTACAGATAGTTACACCAGACTGAGAATCTGCCAAAGAAATATAGAAAGCCCAGTATTTCAAAGTGAGATTTAAATTAGTAGAGCTCCAGCACGTTTTCATCTCTTTGAAGTACAGAAGAATGTTTCTTCTCTTATTTTTATTTGCCCATATTGGCATGCTCTCACATCAGCAAGTACAGCCAGAGAAGCAGGCCCCAAACTAAACAGATTTGCAAAGGTTTGTGGCATTCCTCAGTAGGAGTTTGCCTCCCAGTTCCAGATCAGCCCTGGAAAAGGCACGCTCTCTCCTACCACCAAGCAGCCACATTGCTTGCAGAGTTCCTTTGTGCCAGAACTGCTCGGCGTAACTGCAGAACTGTAGTGTAAGATGAGGAAGTGTGGCACTCAGCCCTGCGTTTAAATTCACCAGGCAATCCCTTCCACTTGACAGAGACAGCCAAGAGAGAAGCTAGCAGTAACTGCTAAAACATGCCAGCTGTTTATTTGGCTTTCTTCCCTTACAGATTACTAAACAGCAGAGACTGAAACAAAGGATTAGGAATATTGGTGATTTCATTTTGCTAGAAATACCACAGCTAGAGAGGAATATCCTGTATTATGAAGCATTTTAAAAATGATTTTCATTTATTTATTTTTGCCTACTCCGAGTAGGACAAAGAAAAACCAGTTAAATTAATGCAAATAAATGAGAAAGGATCGTGCTTCAGATACTTTTTTATTAGAAAGGTGTCACAGTCCAATTCTGAGCAGTCACCACATCCCTCTGTGCTACCAAAACCGAAGCAGGAATGTAATACTCAATGAAATCTTTTTTTCCATTGCTTGGTTAGTGCTCTTTTTGCTTCTTAGCAAGTTTAAAAGCAGCACGCTGGAATTATTTGAGAGCTATCAGTGCATACTGTGTATCAGAATCAAGTAGTGGGGAGCGTGTAATCTTGTGCACCAGACTGACTGATGATGCAACTGGCAGCTTCATGCAGGCAGTTAAGGTAATTGCCCATCTCAGAGACTCTTACACTGATTGCACTCAAGAAAGAGGCGGCAACTGGCAACATTCTCTCATTTGCTGATGTCAGCTTTATGTTTCTAACACGAGATGTATGTGAAACACACTACTCTCTACAACCCTGTTTACATGGCACAAAATGATTTACTTACTACATATATTTTAAACAACCTCTAAATGTTCACGGGCAGCAAAAATAAACCAAAAACTTCCTTATTAACTAATAATATTAAAAGTCACTTTAAGCAACAGAATAAGTCATTTATAAACTACTTAAAAGATGTGTTCCCTTCTCCAAGCAGCTCTTGTTGCCCTAAAAGTGAAAAATGCCCAGACCTTAGTAGAAATGAATTCCAGCAATTTGCTTGCTAATTGAAGCAGAGATGCCACTAAAACACGGCTTTTCTGTGCTATGCTGAAATTAAAGCTACTCTTTAAGTCTTTACGTATGCATGTGCAGTAGGCAGTGGGATCCAAAAATCTACATCTAGAAATGAATGGAACACTGAACCAAAGATGGCTGTGACACTAAGCCTTTTAACGAGGACAAATATACACATAAACGGTACGGTAGCAAATAACCAATTCATTACTCTTTATCCATGGAACAGATAAGGTTAAGGTCAAAAAAAAAGTTCTCATTTAACCTTGAACAACATAACTTCTAAATTTTACTGCCACTGTTCTCTCAGTTCTGTCTTACATCTGGCATTGCCAAGAGCATTGCCCCTTACAGCCACTGATGTCTGATGAAAACAGTTCCTCTAAGTACAAACATACAGCGGCAGCTTTAAAGAGAGACTTTCATAAACTGGCCTGCTGATACGCAGTGCCAAGTGTTCTATAGCCTTTTACATCAAATGTTACACCTGTCATATTTTTCAGACTGCTAGGATTCAATGACTGAATGAAGATACCTGTAACACAGCAGATACTGCCTATAAAGGAGGCCCAAAGCATTTAGTTCAAATGTAGATATCTAGATTGCAGAAGAAGCAAATGAAATCAACCCATGTGTCTTCTAGCACTCATCTTAAAGGAATTCTAAGGTAAATCCTAATTTTTCACTGTTGAGGCTTTATGTCTCAACAGGCAAGCACAGCAAGAAACTCAGTTTCAGAAAGAATTCTGCTCTCAAGGTTCTTACACCAAGCTGTTCAAAATTCTACCTTCCCTAAAAGTAATCACATGACAGAGTCTAGGCCAGCTGCTACACTACATTCCTTGGGCTGTTTTCACTACTCTTAAACAAAACAAATACAAATGATGTACGCTGCGTAACATAGTAAAGTGCTTAGATGATAACGCTTCTCTAGCGTAGGTAAAAACATCTCTGAAGTGAGTCTGTCCTACTAACGCAAAGAATTCAGCAGCTCACAATGACTTCATGTGCCTTTATATAGAACTATCACATCAGAAGATTCAGGTAAATTTAAGCACCTATTTAATACCAATAACTTCCATGCAGAGAAACACTTCAGTGCACAGCTGGACGATCGCACCAATTGCACAGAAGCGGAAAACACAACAGCTGATGCTTGCAGACAAGATGTGTCCCATGGCAGGTGAGAGCAGAAGCTAACAGAAATTTTGCTTTGCTAGGGAACAATTGCAGGAATGTCATATAGCTGTGGCAGAGGTTAAAGTGTCACTCATGTGAGGGAACAAAGAAAATACCCCTAAGAATAGCAGAGCCTTGGTTTTACTCCTGTGCTGTCAATTTTTAATTTGGTCTGTTTTGCCAGTGATAAAACTCTTTTGATTTAAATGATCACTTCCCAGGGACTAAATTACTGCTGGTATAGAACTGACCCACAAAGCTGCTATTCTCCATGTGTTTCTAGTACTTTGCACCTATAATTTTTGCAAAATGCTATTCAGACACAAACTTTAAAAACTTGCTGGCATTGGTATAAAACATGGCTTTTCACAACCAGTTCTCATCCTGTACACTGGGGTTTCAAGCAGTAGAAAACAAAGCCAGGTTTGCTCAGAAAGACATTAGCAAGTCTCTCCAAAGTTATGTCAGCAGGATGTAACGTTCTTGAAGAATGTCCTATTGATGTGAGAAAACTACTCAGGCTTCAAACCTACCTCAGTCCCCATTAGGGTACTCTTCCTTACGTATCATTTCATGTTACCTTCCTATGCCAAATAAGCAACTTGAATTAGTTCAAAACCTCACCTGATCTGGTTTTCTACAAAGAAATATTTCAACATTTAGTAACTCAGAAGCAAGGTCTTCACGTTAAGCAGAACATCTCTGCTCCATCTATAAGCCCAGCTTCTACTCGCAATGCCACAAGATGGCTCTGATGTGTTTGGAAGTGTCCCCTGGTCACTTAGACCTGTAGATGACAACGGGCTATTGGGTTTACATGGAACAGAGCACAGGCACATTGAGGGTAAGCAGTACCATGAAGGCAGCCATCCTCTGCAGTCCTTTTTCAGGATTCTGATTAAGGTTCTGTTTGTTCAGTAATTATGATATATTATAGATTAATATATTAGTTTCACAAATAACAGTTTTACGTGAAACAAGGGCAGAGAGGATAAGACTATTTATACATACATGGTACATTCAGGGACACCACAAATGGTTGACAGCTCAGCCATCCTGGAGTAACAACAATGAAATTAATAGAAAATGCAGATATTTAGACAATATTCACGTTTTCTCCACTCAGGACCATCAGGTTCCTGGCCATCAGCTTTTAAGTAGTTAACAGTAACGACATGTCAAGTATCTCTATCTGAGCTGTGCTGAAAACAGCATTCACTTGCTAGGTTAGAATCCTTCCAAAGATCCACCCAGCATTGCTTGAGCAGCACACAGTTAATATTTGAAAGTTACCTCCTTAACCACTTTTCAAAGAGAAAATTTTAGTTTCTGTTTCCCATGTAAGAGTCTCACAGATGACAACACACAACTGCATTACAACTTCTACTAAAAATTCAAACTTCATCAAATCACAATCTCACACTTCAGGAAAAGTTAACCATATTCATATACATATGTATACATTATGTACACATATATGTATATGTGGGTCTTGCTACCAACGTTTTTCAATCACTGAGGTCATCTTTGTCTTGATTTACATGTTCTTTCCAAGATACTTTCGTAATGAGAGCAGAAAATGTTAAAGACAGATTTGTGGGGAGTGGGAGTATAGCACGAAATGGTTTTAAGTTGAAAGGGGGAAGATTTAGGTTGGATGTCAGGGGGAAGTTCTTTACTAGGAGAGTGGTAAGGTCCTGGTGGAACAGGCTGCCCAGGGGGGTTGTGGATGCCCTGTCCATGAAGGTGTGAAGGCCAGGTTGGATGGGGCCCTGGGCAACTTGATCTAGTAAACATGGAAGTTTGGTGGCCCTGCCAGGCACGGGGGTTGGAGCTTCATGATGCTTGAGGTCTCTTCCAACCCGGGTCATTCTGTGATTCTGTGAAGACCACCAGGCTTCATATATCATGTCACACTTGCGCCCTATTTTATACTTGCAGAATACATAGATACTGTGTTATAATTGCGGAAGTAGTCCATTAAGTCTAACTATACAATCTCATTAATGAATGACATGGACTGGAAACGGGTTTTGTAAGTCTGTCTCCTGTATTATATTTTTAAAATGTTAATATGATAAAGATAATAATTTACATTTATATTGCAGCTTTCATCCTGATATATTGCAGAGTGCTTCCAATTACATGCACAACACAGCACACAAATCAAGCGTGCAACAACAAAACAGAGAGGAAATTTAGGATTTAGGGCAAACCTTTGAACTTAAGCCATCATCATAGTGTCTTTGCGTCCATACATGATAGAATAACTGCGTTTTAAGATAACATCAGAAGCCCTGAACCTACAAACTTAGTTTCTATTAAGATGGGAGACCTAGCTTAACCTGTAAAACAGGTTACACAAGTTAGTCCTGCATAGAGCTGAGCTGGCATACCCATCAGAAATACCACTACTCAGGTACTCCAAGAAGAAAAGAAGAAAAATCCTTGGTTACAAACAATCTCTTTTGGGTGCCGAAAAACACAATGAAATACACTGTTCTCTTTTTTCAGGATGAAGAGAAATGGAGGGGGTAGGTAGAGAACAGAGGGGAATGGTTCAGAGAAAGTTGATTTTAATCCAAAATAAGACTGGAACAGTTCCCAGTGAAGTGATTGGTCTGATTTCTATTCAGTTTTGCCAGCCTGAGTGGGTCCCAGTATCACTATTATGCCCCAGTATCATGTGATAAGTCTCATTGAGAGAATACAGTTTGCATGCTGAAAGCTGACGGTATGAAGCCTTTAGCAAGAATAATTTGTACACCTGTTTTTTCTGGAAACATTTCAAAGATGTTTCCTCTCATATGGGGGAGCAGTAAAGTGAAGCCCTGTTAAAAAGAAATGCCTTTTGGGGGGAAGTGTTTTTATGAAAGGAGAAGGTAAAACAGCAATTGAAAATGTTACTCCTTCCATTGATATAACACTTGATTTCTGCAGCAGAAAAGCTTGCTATTACCAGATTTCTGTTCTTTGACACAGAAGTCAGTCCCACAGAGATAAGCCCTGAAATCAGAAACTAGAGATCCTAATGCAATTGTAACTTGGAATCACATTGCTGTAAGCTTACTGTAATCTTGATGCCAGATTTTTAAAGAGCTTAGCTCTCATTTAGTAAGTAAATGAAGAGGTCAAGAGCTACTAGCTATTTATTTATTTATTTTAAATCAATCAAGGATGATAGTTGCAACTGCTCAGCACTTTAAAAAAAAAACAAAACTGGCCAAAAATTTATGAGAAAGAGCCTGGGGTAAAATGCTTTTCCCATGGGGATAAATTCTCTCCATCTGCCTTGAGCTTATAATGAGCTGTACAGAATTTTAAAGGGGCTATGATTATTGTTTGCTGTTGAGTTCTCCAGCTGTTACTGCAGGTGTATTCCTGACATCATCCAAGGAAATCATATATTGTATTTGTACTTTCTTACTGTACTTTCTAGCTGCTACTGAGAGAGGGTAATAGACATCATAAACTAAAATATGCTAGAAAAAATTATCAATATAAAGGAAAAAATAGCTGACTGTACACAGAAAAAAGAAAGAAAATTATGTCTATGCATCACTTCTTCCTTCCTCAACAATTCCCATCTGTATTGATTGAAATTAAAATGCTGTGGTCTCATCAATGTGATAGTGAAACTATCTTGAAATTATTTACACAAATATTCATACAGGCAGAATTCTTTCTAAGAAACTAGAGGCCAGTATACATAAAAATGAGTGCTTCCATGCAATAATTCTTCATCTACTCATCATCTTGGAAACTAACAGTAAGTCAAGCACTTAACTTCTACGTGTAGGGTCTTCTAAGACAAATCAGCTTGCTACCTCCATAGAGTGATTTGCTATTTATAACGTTCATTGCCATTTCATAACATTCACTGAGCAGATCTCAACAGACTATGCAATCTTTCTTTCTTTCTTTTACCTGAACAGGATTCTGAGAAGTGAAACCTGTTGAAAAGAGGCTCCCCAAAAAACAGGTGCTATTTTGTTTTTCTAGTTACTTTTGTTTTTCTAGTTGCCTGAAATAAATCCCAGAGATAATCTTCCTGGACACACAGCAGAGATAGGAAGCCCTAAGTACAGTAACAAAAATGCAAAAACTGTATAAAATGCAGATCTACTCTCATCTCAAATAGTGAATGCAGTCCCAATGAGCACTCCCTAACTTTCCTGAAGAGGTCATACAAACAGTCAAATACCCAACAGACATTTAAGCAAAATGTAAAACTGAACAGTGCAACCACTTCACTTGAACATTATCTATCACATTTTTAGTACAAGTTTAAAAAGAAAGAGAACAGCACGAACTCATCCTGCAAACATTAGCATAAGTAGATGTATAACTAAACCAGAACTCATTGAAATCCACCTATTACTGCTATTATTAAAAAGATGTTAGTAACAAAATTACCCATGACTTCTTATTCCTATTATAATGGTGCTTAGGGGCCAGTTTCCTCAATCAGAAGAAATATCAGATCACTGATAGAGTCCTTAATTTTTAGCAAAGCTCCTTCTGTCCTATAAAAGAAAGGTGTTTGATCTGAGAATGTATTACTTCAATGATCTTTCTGCTTTACAGAATCACAGAATCACAGAATTTTTCAAGGTTGGACTAGAAGATCATCTAGTCCAACTATTACCAATACTTCTCAGCTAAATCATATTCCTCAACGCAACATCCAAATGTTTCTTGAACACTCCCATGGTCGGTGACTCTACCACCTCCATGGGCAGTGCATTCCAATGCCTGACTACCCTTTCCGAGAAGAAATGCTTCCTAATGTCCAGCCTGAACCTCCCCTGTCGCAGCTTGAATCCATTCTCTCTAGTTCTATCACTGTCTACACGAGAGAAGAGGCCAACCCCCAACTCACCACAACCTCCCTTCAGGAAGTTATAGAGAGCTATAAGGTCTCCCCTGAGCCTCCTCTTCTCCAGGCTGAACAATCCCAGTTCCCTCAGCCGCTCTTCATTAGGCCTGAGCTCCAGACCCCTCACCAGCTTCGTAGCCCTCCTCTGAACACGTTCCAGGGCCTCAGGGTCTTTCTTGCAGTGAGGGGCCCAAAACTGAACACAGTACTCAAGGTGCAGCCGCACCAATGCCGAGTACAGGGGGACAATTACCTCCCTGTTCCTGCTAGTAACACTGTTTTTGATGCAAGCCAGGATGCCGTTGGCCTTCTTGGCCACCCGGGCACACTGTCGGCTCATGTTCAGCTGTGCATCAATCAGTACTCCCAGGTCCGTTTCCTCAACACAGTCCTCCAGCCACTCTGTCCCAAGCCTATAGCGCTGCCTGGGGTTGTTGTGGCCAAAGTGCAGGACCCGGCATTTGGTCTTGTTAAACCTCATCCCGTTGGCTTCGGCCCAGCTCTCCAGCCTATCCAGATCTCTCTGTAGGGCCTCGCTACCCTCAGGAAGATCGACATTCCCTTCAATACTTTTAAACCTGTCATATTATTCTAAATACATTATCGTTCACTAATCGCTAATGTATTTCTAGTGAGCACAATCAGGACAGATGTCCAGAAAGAAGAGAGGGCTCCAAATAAATTTTGTTTCTTAGCTAGGACCAGGAGTTAATGTAATTTTCTTCTTAATATTCCACAGATTTGATTCCAAACAACTTGATGGCCATTTATAGACAAATTGATATAACAACTTCATTTTCAAAGCTTAGTTATTAAACATAATGTAGTGAAGATACTAGCACTAAATTATCTTACTCTGTATCTTGGGGGGTATCAAAGTTCTAGGTCCTGCTTTTTCAGTTTCTGTTAGCATCAATAGACTCCACAAGACCATTTCTAAAAGAGAGCCTACATGTTCAATTTTTCAACAATTTTGGGAAGTTATAATATTATGGAAAGCCACTATCTGCAGCTGTTATAACAGGTAACTTGTAAAACTAGAAAAGGATGCCCAGAAGTAGCTGTGAATGCCTCATCCCTGCAGGTGCTCATGGCAAGGTTGAATGGAGACTTGGGCAACCTGATCTAGCAGGTGGAAACTCTGCCCATGGCATAGGGTTGGAAGTAGATGGTCTTTAAGGCCCCTTCCAGTTCCACCATTCAATGATTAATTCTATGCTAGATAGATTTCCTTTCTGCTTTAACAGCAGTGTTAAATAAGACTTCCTTTTGACACAACTGAGACTGCATCAGATGACACACAAATGCATCCTTATAGGCATCAGAATTGACCTGAATTTTATCCTCACCTCAGTGAATACAGAATCAGCATAAGTAATTAGTCTGTTTATTAAGAGTTTAAAAAATAAAAAAAAAAAAAGACAATATATAATAACCAGGTTTCATTCTCTCTGCCCTCCTACCTTAATACATCCCAATGTAATTTCCATTCCATTCAGTTTCCAAAGGTAAAACTAGAGTTAAAAACAAAAACAACAACAACAAAAAAAAACCCACCACCCTAATCCTCTAGTTTTCGCCTTTGCAATATCTTTGTTCTCTGGTATAAAATGCTAAAGCAAGATGGGTGTCAGTCAGACCCTTATTTAATCTTTACATACAAGCGCTCTATACTCAATCTAAACTGAATCTATGTATGTCTCACTGTAATAAAATACACCCAACCTTACAGAAAAAGTAAAGCTATTGAATGTTCAGGCTGGAAACTCTTCTGAATCATGAAACCACAGATTTCAATTACCTTTTTTTCTTTTTCCCCCACCCCCTCTGATGAAGACCATATTTGAATCGTTTGGTCATTACAGCTTTACAACTGTTGAAGTGGAAAGCATCTGCTTAGCTGCAATTTGCAAGACAGAAAAAAGAAGTAAAGTTATGTATGTTTGCATGCAATGTAAGCCTAAAGATGTCTGCCCTAAAAGCAAGGAAGGGCTGAAAAATAAGGAGCTACTGCAGATTCATCATTTTGTTTCATTGGTTAACTATATGCATGTATGGCCAATACAGGCTAATGAGGAGCAGACATTTCTATGGAAAAGAACTGACCATAGGAACGGAACATGTAAGAATGATAAAGGTACTGTAAAAACTCCATTTAATAAGGATTTTCCTAAAGCAGTATCAGGATGTGGCATAGTGCTTCATTATGGTATTCGAGGCATGTTTTTCACTCCAGAACTCATTTATTATTATGCCATTTATTCATTCTGAAGACATTACCCTTGATTCCCTTGAATCTAAGGCTGATCCCATAAAGACCCAACTAATTTGTATCCAAACAAATTAGCAGTTACAGCTCTTGTTGGCTGTATTGTGCCAGCAACCTCCTTTGCAGACAGTCTAGAAAACTATTACACTAGCAAACTAAATAGGGCCAGGGCACTACAGAACACAACTGTCCACATTACTTAATTGGCATAGATTCAACTAATGGGAACTAGCCCTCTTCCAGATAAATCCTGAGCAAGTCTGGAGTGGAAGGCAAGGCTCAGCTGGTTCCCAAATACGTAATGCAGACAAGGTTGACATGCTTTGCAAAGAAGAAACTTTAGTCCCATGTACAAAAGCTATGCTTTGTCACTTGTCCTGCAGGCTAGACAGTGAGCCAGGGCACTTTTTATTAATCTTGTACAGACACAGATATTGAGACCAGTTTTCTTCTGACAGCATTATGACTCACTCTATTGAAGTAAAGAGATCTACAGCATATGTGTAAAAGCGAGAGAATCAACACACCTGTTTAGTGTGTATTTTGGGGAGTGAGAAGGCAGAAGATATGGCCATTATCTTCTATTAAAAGTAATACAAATGGGCTTAGACCTACTTTCCACTAGTAACAGCATCTCCTGCATTCTGATTACCTGTCTCTTCTTTTTAAACATAAACGAGTAACAAAGATTAGAATGTAAAGATTCAGTTTTAAAACTGTGATTTTTTGACTCATTAGCACTAAAAATCACAAAGCAGGCAGTCAGAAGCTCACAATTTCAGTATCCTTTTAATTTGCTGCTTAAGGAAATCGAGTTTTTGAACCAGTTTACTAGGCTTGTTTATTAGGAGTATGGTGCAATCCAGTATTACAGCCCACGCAGGAATTAAAGTGCACACAGCGACCTGCTGGTTTAACATCTACCACATTGAAACACCACCCCTTTACCTGTCACACATTCTGCTCATAGCACACACAAGTGAGCAGTATCTACTTGTTTGAAATTCCCACGGATAAATGAGTGTCATGGTTTTGTGGTGTTGCTGTCAATGACAATAAGAAAACAAACATTTCACAGCCCAAGGATACATGGTTGTTTATCATCTGGAAAAAAATAAAAATAAAAAAGCAATCTGTTGCCACGAGGGATAATTCCCTACCCTGTTACACTAACATATACCACATTGCTACAGGGCTAGCAAATCACGCTTTTTGGTGCTTGACTTTGTATGTTTCTTACCTTAACGTTGTTGTGTTAAGACAAAATCAGAAAGGAAAAGACATGTTGGAATGAGAATTACCCTTTTACCTCTACTGTTGCCAGTGTGTCATGTATCACCTTCCTAACATAGCAAAAATAAAATACCTTTTATGCGTGTATCTATGCACAGAGTTTTCTGTTGCTCATTTTCACATCCTGAGATTTTCTTTGCAAAGCTCTTTATACATAGCTGTGATGTTCTCATCCCGACTTGTATATTTTTATGCTTTGATAGTTTATTTGGCTTTCCATTCATATGATTTGAATTACCTGGCTCCTTTTCAGGCTCAGAAGCCCTGCTGCTAATGTGACACAGCAAGTTTACAATGCTCAAAATAAACACAATAGAGCTGGGAATTACATACTCTCTACCTCACACAAAATCCCACCCCCAAAATGAACTTTCTTTCTCTTCCTCCCAGGCACATACACACAACCACACAGCGTTACAACTGCTTCCATAAACTCAACCAACTAAACCATTCAGTCCTTTAGGTGCAAAGAAATTCTGCTGTGTTACCAGCTTTTCTTCATCGATTCTGACCACCTGCCCAGTCCTTCAGGAGGGTTTGTGTTATCCTATTATTTGTGTTGGACCAACCCCACCTGTTCCCAACAGCCTCTCTAGACAAAGCTGTTATCCTGCCTCACCAAAATCACGAGGAAGAACTGCCTTCGCTCCCTGACTGCTTCAGCTCTTCATAGCACAACGCTCAGACACAAAACTTGTCTCTATACAGACAAGTTTTGTCAGACGCAAAACAGTGCTCTATACAGACTTTCCAGGTTGTCCCACTCTGCCTCACCAAGCTGAGTACCTGCTGCTCCCAGATGTAGCAGATATCTAAAGGCAGAAGGAGTTTCTACCCACTTAACCTATTCCTTCATCCCTGTTCCATAAGTACAACTGAAAGTCCTCCAATAAAGCACAGCACCCTCTCTCCTCTTGCTCCACCATTCATAATTAATATCAAAGAAAGAAAATTTATGTTTAAACAGCAAGATAGACAGGAGAAGAAGAGAGTACTGGAAAGAAGGAAAGACATAACAATAGATTTGGGTCTATAAACCACCAATTTTCACCAAATAGTTTTTCCCACATTCTGAAATGTACTCTGGGAGAAGTAAGTGCACTGCACAACTACTGGAACAAATAAAAGCAGAAGTGCTCAGGAACTCACTTACTCTCACGATTCTGCAACACTTCAGTTTTACTCTGGTCAGTAACATGACCAACCATTGACACTATAACGCAATGGAAAGCACAGCAATGATAGCAGAGTAGCAAAGTCACAGGCTACAACAAATAAGGATAAGCCCAAATACAACAACCACTGACATAGAAACGAAGGTGGGGGGGGGGGGGGGGAAGAAAATCTGCTTACCCTGGAAAGACTTCAAAGAATCTGGATCTCCAGAAAAATCTTCCTCCTCCACTGCCAACCCTCAAATGAGGTCTGGGAAGGGTTGAATACTGACTCCATCCCATCCTATCACCCAGGTGCCTGACACGCACCCAAACTCCCCTGGGTTGGCCCCACCTCCCCACCAGGTGCTCCATCACCAGTTCAAGCCACGACTCAGTATTTCCACTGCACCAACATACAGAACTTCAAAAAAATTCTGTGAGTTAGATGGCAGAATAATATAACAATGCTTAAACTAATCTGTGAGAAACAGGTTATTTGAACTTGTAAAAAATTTTATTAATGAGGAAAAACATGTTTCAAGCTAAAGTCAAATAATGCCTCGTATTCCTTTGATTTTCAGGTTGGAAGGAACATTTAGCTCATTTAGACTGATCAAGGTGAAATAAAGATGAACTTCCCTGTTCTTTTTAATTCCCGATTGTCTTTACCCATCTTTACTTTTTTTTTTTCCTTCTCTCTATCTAGAGGGAAGAAGTATCATGGATTGATATCATGATGGCTTCTAATTATGAAATAAATAAGTACATTTTGAGACTACGTAATGATAAATTTCTAAATTAGTGTTAGTTTTCATATGCCATTTTGAGACATACCTCTTGTGTCATAATTTATCAAAAAAATTAAATATAATTATAAATAAAAGTGGCATTTATTTGAAGAGGAATTATATAAAAAAGAAATAGGGAAATTACCAATATGCTTACAGTTTAAGGTACTACATTATTTTTTACAAAGAAAAGCACGGAAAAAAAAAAAATCCTACATTGTTACTTTCACTAGAGAACAGAGATTTCTGAATTGCCATTGTTACTTCCTTAACAACTAGGTTTGCTTCTCCATGATCGGAATGGAAAAACAAAGTTTACGATAAGCTTAATAATTGAGACCATGAAGACCGAGAAAAGACAGATATAAAATCATTCTTTTAAAAGGCTTTTCTGTCTTTAAACATTTCCTGCTTTTCTGAGCAAATAAAAATCTCTAGAATTTGATCATATGGCCTCCTATTGCCAAGACCAATTTCTTACTTCTTCTACTGCACTAATTACTACCTCGCAAGTATGTGAAGTAACTGATGTCGGCATGAAGTCATTGTCCTCTACGTATATCAGAACCAGAGCAGATAAGTTAAGGTGGCTGAATTCTGCCTGAAGACTGCAGCTGGTTCTTCTACAGAGATCATGACTGCCAGCTTATTTCAATCAAATGCTTAGCAGGTGATACTAACAGTACCTGGTACATAAGAGTACCACAGACCTTGGTTGCCAGAAACACCAGCATCAAATACTGTTGCTAAAGGAAACAGAAACACGGTTTTGGTCCACCTATTGCAAGTGCTCCAGTGTAACAACAATTAACAGTGAGAAATTGATAAGGAGATTAATAATTTCACCTTCACTGGAACGTTTCAAGATCACAAAATGTAAATATTATTGCCTTAAGACAGCACTACATGATGTATGTCACTTGCCTGGTATTGAAAGCTTCCCTGGAGGTGTTCCCAGGCTGGATGGGGCCTTGAGCAACCTGGTCTAGAGGGAGGTGTCCCTGCCTATACCAGGGGGTTGGAACTACATGATCTTATAGGCCCCTTCCAACTCAAACCATTTTGTGTACTGTGTGAAGCAGAGGCTGGAAAGAAGAGTAACATGATCAAGAAATTGAAGATTTTCTCACATTACTTTTGTAAAAGAGTTTTAATTATAGCTGCGTAAGCAGTTGGTTTGGGCTTTGTTTGTTTTTTTTGTTTGTTTGTTTCGGGTTTGTTTTTTTTGCTATTATGTTCTAACTGCTCAGTGTTTTGCTTTGAAAACAGTCTATATAGTACAGTTTCTGTATACTACTATATTTAAAATATAAGTAAGTAATTACTCTTGTACTGTCTAGGTATCTGAGCAAACTTATAGCCTTCATTCAGAGGAATGTAACTCATGTTCCAGAAAGTTTATTTGCTTGCTTAACAATTTGCATGTTGCAAAATCACAGAATTGTTTATATTGGAAGGGACATCTTGAGTTCATCTATTCCAGCCCTACAACATAGTCAGATACAGAAGGTGCCCAGGACTTCTGTCCAGTTGGGTTTCCAATACCTTCTAGAATGGATATTCCACAACCTTACTGGGCAACCTGTGCCAGCGTGAGCACCCTCACATGCTCGTGTTCAGATGAAATTTCATGTCTTTTCATTTTTGCACATTATTTCCCATTCTGTCACTGAGAAAAGCCTATCTGCCTCTTCTTCATTCCCTCCCCATATAGATTTATTCACAATGGTAAGCTCTCTTGAGCTTTCTCTTCCCTAAGACTGTTTCAGTCACTTCATTATTTTCCTGGCTCTGTATTGGATTGTACCAATGTCCTAGGGAGCTCAGAACTGCACAAAGCACTCCAATGTGGCCTTACAAGTTCTGATTAAGGGTAAGTACTACCTTCCTTGACCAGCTGGCAACCATCGTCCTAATGTACCCAGGGTGCTGCTGGAACCTTTTGCCACAAATGCACACTGATAACTCATTATTAGCTTCTTGTCCAACCAGATTCCCCTGCACTTCCCTTCAGAGCTGCTTTTCAGACAGACAACATTCAGTATATCCTGGTGACTGTGGTAACTACTCCCCAGGTGGAGGATTTAGCACTTCTCATTTATGAACTTCATGAGATTCTTTTCTACCCAGTTCCCTAGACTGTCCAGGCTTATCTGAATGGTAGTGCAGCCATCTAGTGTAGCTACCATTCCTCTCCAGGAAATGGATTCAGTCCTTTCCCAGTTACTGAAGTTAGGCTGAGCTACCTGTAGTTCCCCAGATCTTTTCTTGCCCTTTTTGAAGGCAGGAGTGATACTGGCTTCCTTTCATTTTCCTGGGATTTGACACAGACACCATAACCTTTCAATGATAATCAGGAGCAGTTCAACAATGTCAGCCAGATCCCTCAGCATTTCTGGGTACATCCTGTCATGTCCTACACACTTATGTACATACAGTTTAAGTGCTCCCCAACACTTACTCTACTGAGGGTAAGTCTGCCTTGCTCCAAATGTTTAGATTGTACACTGCCTGAGGAAAGAACAGCTTCCTAATAATAATACCTTGTGTTAATGCTGAATAAGTAATACAGAATAATACATCATTAAAGATAAAATTAACATTTATCTGCACATTTTCAGTGCCGAAACTACACAAAGACCTTCCTTAGGGACCCAGACGTTTAGCTCACAGGGCAAGTGCCTGTGATGAAGTCTGCCAGATTTCATGGCTGTAATTCATGAACATGGAAAAGCAACTAAAAGAATAGGACTTAAGTCTTACTTATTATGTTGTTATTACTGTTGCAACACCTATTATTAAGGATAAGAATCCTCACTGCTCTAAGCATCTATAATACTATGGATTACTAGAAATCCTAATCATATGCCACATATGCAGTGAAAAAAATAACTGGCCAAAAGAACTCACAGTTCACAGATTAGAGGAGGATATATTCAACTATATCCTAAAGTATGTCATATGAGAATTACAACAGCCACTTGCTCACAGGTTTAAAAGCAAGTGAATAGATGTTAAACTACTAAAATAAATTGAGAGAATATGGAATTTAGGAAAAAGAAGAGATACACATTGAAAAAGTTGCTGTAAAAAAGCTGTCAGGTGAGATGGAATTCAGGGGAAAAATGTTTGATGTTTGGGATACGGAAAGTGTGTGATACCAGAAGAAATATTCTCAGATATAAATTTGTTTCTGCCTGACACAGACCTTTCCCCTAATAATGATAAGAAAATGTCTTACATAGCTTCACAACCAGAAAACATTCAGCCTAACTTTGCCGCAGCAATTTTGTTCTTGTTTTCTCTTCCACTTAGTTTCTTAGTCACATATTTTAAAGACCACTGTCAGAACCATGTTTATCTTGGCAGCTTTGCAGCTCTGAAACCAGAGGCACTACAGAAGTCAGGCCTACAGTCTCAGGCGCAAAGGGAACAAGGGGTTGCTTGCTGACTGCAGCACTCTTTGTCACCCCCAATAAGGAGTTCAACAAAGCCCTAGGGCCTGCCAGCCTTCTTGGAAGCAGTGTTGGTGTGACACTGGGAATTGCGGAAGCTGTGAATATAAGAATGTAAGACATTTTAGAAAGAAAAAAAGGCTACTAGGCCGAACATACCTGTCTGCTTTGGTTTCTCTTGCTTCTGTTGTGCTGTTGTGGTTTCTTTCCCCAGTATCTATTTCAATATTCACTCTTTTTCAGAAACAAATACGTTTCTGCACATATCTTACAGTATTTGCTTACTTTCTAAAGCTCATGCCTTCTCTTTTGCAGACAAGAATCTGCTCAGAATTTATTATTTTTTACAATTCTGCCTTGTTTTTTATTATTATTTTTGTTTTTTGCAATCCTTCTCAGTACCCAGGGTGTATTTTATCAATTCCTTTCATATTTTAAGATTTACTGGCTCTAATAATCATCCTGTTGTGGGAGTAAACGCTTAACCTGCCCTCTGTACAGTAAAGAAAAAATTCAAACACTATACTGAACAATTCTATAAATAAAGGGTGCTAATGCTAACGCAATGCTAACTGATGTAGAATGTACACCTGAACACTGCACTTCATTCTGTTCCTTTCTAAAGAAGAGTGCAGTGGAGAAACATGCAGCCTTGGAAATGACAATGCATTATGAAAAGACTGTTAAATTCTTATTAGACTGTGGGACCAATTGGTGCATTTGTTTCAGAGAGGAGATGGAAAAGACAGAACACGAGGGGAACATTTTTAAAAGCATTTAGCAACTAAGATTCCTAAAACTATTTATCTGTCTGTACACTCAGTTCAGGGACAAGAGTATATTCCATAACATTAAAATGAAACAGTTTTACAGTGAACTAAAATAAATGATGTAACAGTAATTTTCTCCTTAATTGCACAGACGAACAGAGCAGTGAAGATGATGGCATCACTGTGCACGCAGCACAGGAGTGAGGAGCATCAGGCAGCACTTGCCAGGATAACTGAGAGTCTAGAGAGATAGAGCAGGTGAAAGGTGGCTGAGGGAGCACACACAGCCAGACTGAGGGGCATTACCTCCTGGAAACATCTTGGGGAGGCTTGGCATGGACAAAGGAGAGCAATGGGAAAAGGGTACAAAGGCTGGACCCTGAAAGCAAGCTGGAAAGTAAAAAGTAAGGAAAAGCAGAGAGCAAAACTGATGCAAGGAGTCAGGGAGGAAAGGAGAAAATCAGAACAAGAGTCATTCAGCTCCAGGCAGAGAATGCCCGGTGACAGCTACATGAAGGTCACTTGCTCTGGCCGCTCTGCAGCTGCTCCTACTGCCGGCGGTCTGTCTCTGGCTGCTCTCCCCAGCCTTCCTTAAGGCCTCCTTAGAGAGCAGTGGGCAGGGCCACCACCTGGGTCCCAGTGCCCCTGAGAAAAGTGGCCTCTCCAGAAGGCTGATGGACTCGGGCAGCACCAGGGCAGAGGTGACCATCCCACAGAAGCGCTCCCTGGCTTTGATTTTGCAATCTAAAATCTGTACAGAGGAGCTTTGGTACGGTTCCTTTCTTGAATCTTCCCCCCAGCTAACCTCTTGTGCTTACTGCAACTAGATGTAGGGATTTTGACAGAAAAAAAAAGAACTACAGCTATGTGTGTGACAATTAGAAATGTTACACCAAGACAAAGTAAGTAGCACTAATAGTCCCTGTGTTATTTTTTTTTTTTTATCATTTTAAAAAGTATTCCAGGACAAAAGCAGAAGAGAAATAGTTTGATTTATCTGTGAAAACAACAAGCTTCTTAGACACGTAAACACTCTGTTCCCTAAGATTAAATGGTAAGACGCCACAGACCAGCGCGGTTATCACATTAACCTGATGATTTATAACATCTCCTGCAAGTAGGAAGTAGTTTTGCAAATGACCAGGGAATCAGCAAGCTTATTCTTGCATCTAGCAGATGTTAAATGTATATTTTTATTTATTCTATTCTATCTCCATTTTACAACGTCTCATGATATTTTCTATTTGTTTTCTTCCTTTGTTGTACGAAGGCTTGGAAGAGACCTCAAAGATCATCTTGTTCCAACCTTCCTGCCAAGGTCAGGATTGCCAACTACTAGTTCAGGCACTAGATCAGGCTGCCCACAGCCCCGTCCAACCTGGCCTTAAATGCCTCCAGAGAAAATGATAACACCAGTAGTACTCTGACTGTTGCATACAGTAAAATCCTGTCCAATTTTTTCATCAGTACATTTGACTTTCTAAGCAAACCACTTAATCACAAAATCATAGAATCACTGAAGTTGGAAAGGAGCTTTAAGATCATCAAGACCAAGCACCAACCCATCACCACTATGTTCCCTAAACCATGTCCCTAAGCACCACCTCTGTTCTTTTCCTGAACACTCCAGGGACGGTGACTCCACCACCTCGCTAGGTAGTCTGTTCCAGTGCTTAAGGCACTTAATGAATAAAGGAATGTGCATTCAGTAGCTCTAATATCCTGAGTTCCTGCAGGGAGCATATTAAATAATCAACATTTCACAAAGAGTATTTTGCTTTCCTTCACAGGAATATCAGCAGAAAGGACTATGGGCTGCTATACAGGTTTATTTAAATTGTAAGTTGCCTGAACGATGAACCTGTAAGCACAAACCCAGTTGGTGATTCTTACCTCTCTTCCTCGCTCTACTTGTATTAATACATCTGTATCTGAGAGAGGAGTAGAGTGATCTGGGCAGAAAGCAGTAGAATGTTTTCCAGCTAACTATCACTGTTTTGATTTGGATTCTGGATCCTATTAACCTGTTTGCCTGTAACTGCATGCCAAGACCCATTAGCCTTTGTACTAAGTAGTTTAGGTCCAGTAGCATACAACATGGTGTGGAAGCATCCTGGCAATGCTCTCTTATATACTAAAGTCAAGCTAAGACTTCATCTAAGCTGCTTATCTGAAATCCATATTGTGGATCTGATGGAAGGATTTAGGATGAGTGAGGGCTTGAAAATGTAGAAGCAAACTGACAACTAACCAGTTTCTAATACTTTTAATCACAGACAAGGAAGAAGCTTTTAAGAAGCAAAATGTTTAAGAAAGAATGTGAAACAGAATACAAAGGATAAGCTGGTGAACAGTAAATTACATGCTGTTCCACCTTCTGGGTGAATCTCTTCCTTCAGAACAGAACAAGAAAACCTAATTTATAACTTTTTTGGAAGACATAGCAGTGAGCTACGTGCATAAGCCATAGAGCAGAACCACATCTGGTATGTCACATCACATGGCAGGACAAAAGGCTGTGACTTTGTCCCATAGACATTGCAGGGAGGGAAGTGGGGCAAAACTTAGCAGTAGTCCTTTGCATGAACAGCCCAGTGTGACCTACTTCAGATCACATCTTACAGGCAGCAGATTTCAAGCTGTTTTCAAACCCGCTATGAAAATTAGAAACAAAATGTTTTTCTCTACAGTTTGGAACATTTTCTTCATGTGCAGCCAGCTATCCTAACTTTTGTGGCGGTCCTTCTGGCTTCCAATGGAGTAAGCAACCTTTAAAGAAATAAAAAATATTAATAATTATTTTTCTAAGACAAACACCTAACATGTTATCAAAGTGCAAACAAAACCACTAAAAAAAACTGTATTTAAGCTTATCAGATTTCCTGTGGTGGTTCTATCTAGTACTTTGGAGTAAAACTGTAACTGCTGTACAGTAGACCTATACTATACAACAATGATTATGAGAGTAAATTAATGGGCCAAAGAGTTTCTGTTCTTTCTGAATATGCAATAACTATGTAGGTGTGGCAACTGCTAACCCTTCTATAAAAATAATAAGATGCATCTAGCAGTAGAAGCATACAGTTTAACATTACAGTTGTATAAATAACTGCAATGGCAATAGCCATTTACATCTTGCCTGAGGGTAATAAATATCATTAGAGAACTAACAACATACTAGACTTCGGAATCATACAATCACAGAGGTCAGAAGGGACCTCTGGGGATCAAGTCCAACTACTAAAGCAGGTTTCCTACAGCAGGTCACACAGGCAGGTGTCTGGATGGGTCCTGAATATCTACAGAGAAATAGACTACACGTCCTCTCTGGGCAGACAAACTACATGCAACGTACTAAGTGAAAAGTAAATATACTCCAGATTACTACAACAGATAGCTGCTCTATCCTGAAGGATATCCCTAACTCCGCTCAGTCTGAGCACCCTAAGTGACTTCCCTGATTGACAGATGAAATGTTTCTTATCTCTTTCAAGACTAAGACAAATAACAGATATATCTCTCCCCTCTATAGCTTATGGCTAAGAAAAATATATAGCACTGGCCATCCAGGAAAGTGCTTTAAAATAAAGTCTAAAATGCCTCAGAGAGCTTAGAGAGCGAGAACTCCAGATTGCCGAACACTGAAAATATTGCCCTAGTTAATTTAGGAATGAAAATCGCTTTATTTTTTAATAATTGAAAGCTAAGCCACTGACAATTATTTTCTTTTAAATGGCCTATAAATAACTTTTTTTTTTTTTTTTTTTTTTTTTTTTTGGCATGGAATATGAAAATGAAAAGACAGATAAGGAAATCAAAGTTACAGTCAAAAGACATAAGCAGCACCGGATTTCTCACAGCTCCCTGTAAGCGCTGAAAATTCTCCTGTGCTTTTACTCTTGCTTCTTCTACTCAAATAACACAAGCATCCTTTTCTGAAGAGAACTCAGAGCTGACTGCAAAATCCATATCAGACTGGCACTAAGAACCAGCTACAGCTCCCAGCATCTCCCAGCAGCAGCAGCTTTCTGCATGTCTGACTGCAGCACTGTTCTTGCTTTGATACAGGTCATTAGGCTGGGGCTCCTGTTGGAGCTATCAATGAAATGGCAGCCCTCAGGGACTACACTGCTGCCAAATTCAGATCAGGGGAGTGAAAAACACATTTTCAGATCTTTTAAAAAGCAGTTTCAAACTCCTGGTTCAAACACAGATTCTCATTATAGTTCCTGGTTCTGTTCTGATTGTACATAGGCGGAATCCAGCCACGGCTCTACGGCTTAAATTCATCCTCCTGAATACATTCAGTACACCCTCAGAATATCACTGTAAGAATAACACTTTGCATGCGCATTCTAAATCTCATCTGCAGAATTCCAAGGGGTGTTACAAACACCCAGGGACACATCCTGTTCTTTCTGCAGCAGCCAAAGAGCTTCTCCAGCAGAATGCTGCCAGACACACAGAGCACAGAGGGCACTACGCTGTGCAGCGAGGCGCCTCGCGTGACCCTGCACAAGGAGGTGGAAAGCGGAAGGCCCTGCCAATATAACAGAAGCTGTGGGAGTTTATGCAATTTGGGATCTGCAGAATGATTGCTGCCAACCTGTTTTCACCAAGATGATTTGTTTTGCCACCCAGCTCTCCTTCTGGGCTTAGTTGTGCATATCCAAGGCTGTAACAGATCCTAGCTCTTCTGCTCATGCTCCAACCTGGCCAGCTACAGTGCAGATTTAGTCAGGGATTAATTAGCTCAGACAGAAGATTGTGCTAACTCAGCTCTAGGAGCTGTCGGCCAGACCTGGCTTTTGGCCAGCCAGTTTGGGCAGCACACAGAACCAATCTCTGCCTGCCTGCACCTGAGCATGCAGCCTGGCGTCCCCGCTCCATGTGTAAGATGGGATGCAGTGCCTCACTACTACATACATATAAATAATACGCTCATTAAGTAGACTAAAAAAATCAAAGATGTTAAATGATAACCCAGTGCTGACAGTGACAGATCTGAGCATAAGATCCAATATGTGAACGGTGCTCTGACAGTGGATATTTGCTAACAACGATCAACACAGTCTAATGATTAACAATCACCTAACTGCAGTCCTGTTTTTAAATCCTTATGGGTAGCTACAGAAACAGCTCCCTCCTGAAAAGAGACCACTGTTTTTTCCATCAACACGCACATTTCATGAGACTTTCAAGTAGCAAGGTGAGAACAGTGCAGGTTTTCATGGTGCGTGTCATAGAATTACAAAGGTTGGATTAGACCTCCAGGATCACCTACTCCAACCATCCACCTACCACCAATATTGCCCACTGTGTCAGTAGAGAAAAGATTCAGTTGGGGCCTGTGTAACTCTTGGATGGTTAACTCTATATGTCTATAGTTTAGTGCTGGACAGAATTTTTGCCATTAACTGTCCTTCCCATTTCATCTAATTCTCTGCTGCATGAGCTAACTGGGTGTGGAGCCAATTTTCACTGCTTTTGGGGTTTTACGTGACTTTTCATGCTGTAGAGTTACAAACTACTCTTTAATTGAATTAAACACTTGACTGTGTTCATGAATGTGGAAAGAATACACACTCTCTGCTAAGAAACAGGAATAGATACTGAATTTTAAGCTTGAAACCTCCTTACAATGCTTTTGATATTGGTTTTGTTGTTACTGGTGTAGTGGAGATTTTGAATAGTAACTGTCTGGGGCTCTGAAAACAAAATTTAAGATGAAAGACAAAAGAGAAGCAGGAATTGATAACGGTTCTTAAGACCTTTCATCTTTGTGTTACTAGCTCAGATTCAACGTTGCTAAAAGTTGGTAAGGTCTGCAAGCTGCTCTGCAGCTATGCAAAATCAGTGCAATCCTCTGGCCCCAACTATACTTCACTGAATGAAGGCTTTCAGTATACCATTACTCCATGCATAAACTAAATATATCAGCAAGCATTTTTAAAAGCCAGTGCATTTATGTATCTTTGTTATGTATCTTAGTGTATATCAATACATTGCTGGTACGATTACAGTAAATTCTACTATCGAGTTTTGCAATAGTTTCTCAACACTATTTAAGTCTTGAACTGGCCCTCACTCATGCAAAGCTTCAACTGCAGTCCCTGTTGAGGAGTTCAATAGGACTGAGTCACCTCTGCTTTGCTGTACGATACCAAGTAATCTGCAGATCAGTACTGCCACAAATCCTACCACACACACACGCATACGTACTTTTTAAAAATGAAAAAAGCTTTTCCAAATAACAACAGTTTGCAAGGTGAGTACTCTGTCCTCCTCTTTACCCTTACCCTCTCTGTGCCTCTCATACAGCCAACTGTCTGTTCCAGAAATCAATACACATATGCTTAGATCATGACACAGTGAAATTAGTTCTGAGCGTTTACTTATGTTTCAGAAGCTTCATTGGCTTTTGAGTTTGGAAATGTTTTGCATTTTTTACTACATAACTGGCATAAATGTTGATATGTCTAGGCTTATTTACACTGGAATAGGCTCCCCAGGGAGGTGGTCAAGTCACTGTCCCTGGATGTGTTTATGAGCTGTTTTGATGTGGTGCTCAGATATACGACTTAGCAGAGGGTTGTTAGAGTTAGGGTACTATGATTAGGCTGCAGTTGGACTTGATGATCTTTGACGTCTTTTCCAACCTGAGTAATTCTATGATTCTATGATTCTGCCTCAGATGTATATTTAATCTTGTGATGCAGAGCAAGCACACCAGGTGAACAGCATGTAAATTTTCAGGATTCTGTCTGCCTTAAAGTGAGAGCGATTTTTTTACTGCATATTTAACATGGCAACACAAATCCAGAGCTACAACATTGATTAATATCTGTCAGAATACAGAAACTCCAAGCAAAGGATTCATCCTTAGTTTCCTCTGTTGTGCAACTATGTATGGCAGCACCAAACTATGTAGTGGTATTTGAAATAGTGGCTAAACAATACTGTAGCAATATCTACTTTACACACTGAGAGCAGATGAAAGGAAAGAAGTTTAAAAAAATACACTGATGGTGAAAAATAAGACTTATTATGAAGAGGACGTCCTGAGATCAATTTATGTACTACAACTTTTCCATCCCTTATCCCGTACTCTATATGAATTGCATTATACTCACACATCCTTAAAAAGTCCCACAACCCATTCATATATGCTATTTTGCATAAACTATCTTTCTTTGAATACTACCAGGAGCGCCCAGCTAACATCTGTGCAGACACCTTGCTAGGTCCTTAGAATTCATACTTTCTATAATACACTGCATTGATAAACTGTAAGAGTAAGCAAGCATGGGATCAAGCACTATACTTAAGATGTGTTATGAAGATACGAATCTGAAATATGCAGATATAGCATTGTGGGTCAAACAGAACAGCCATATAACTGGCTTGACAGACAAAATGGTGTCTCAAAAAAAAGGTAGTAAGAGGAGCCCAAGAGGGAAGCCCTGCTTAAATCACACCTATCTTCCAAAGATGATCTAAAGGACTAAGCTAGGATTTATGTGGAAAGGAAAAGTGGAGCCAAAGATACACAGGGATGGTGATATTTAATGAAATCAAATGTGACCGTGATAGGAGGATGAACAATTGTCAGAATTGTAGAAAATCATTAGGTAATTTGGTAAGAGTGGTTTCAGCTAGCAGCAAGGTCAGAAGTCAGTTTGAAGGGGTTTATAACAGCACTGAAGATCAGATGCTTCTAACAGATCCATAATAACGGATCCATAAATAGCACATTCTGTGATCTTGGAGAAACAATGGGAAGTAACAGAGAGGGAAATAGGATGTTTTTTAGGGATTGGGCAGGTTGACAAATATACAAATGAATTAGGAAATGAAGTATGTAGATAGATACAGACATCAAAAATCAGTATACAATGACAGTAAGTGTGAAAGAGGTCAGGAAATAGGGTAGAAACAAATCACAGGGAAAGGAATATCTAAAGAGGAATATATGAGAAACATCTGCATCTGCCTCAAAAGATGAAAAGAACGGTGGTGTATCAAGCACGCTGTAGAGAAGCAAACAAAAAAAAATAATAATAATAATCACACTGAGAACAGATAAGCACCAGAAGAGGATATTTGGAAAGACTGGATCCTGTGGAATCTGGAGTCATAGAATCATAGAATTACTCAGGTTGGAAAAGACCTTGAAGATCATCAAGTCCAACCACAGCCTAACCAGTACCCTATCTCTAACAACCCTCTGCTAAATCATATTCCTGAGCACCACATCCAAACGGCTCTTAAACACATCCAGGGACGGTGACTTGACCACCTCCCTGGGGAGCCTATTCCAGTACTTAACTACCCTTTCTGTAAAGAAGTGTTTCCTAACATCCAGCCTAAACTTGCCCTGGCACAACTTGAGGCCATTTCCCCTCATCCTGTCACATGTCACTAGTGAGAAGAGCCTTGCCCCACTCTCACTGTAAGCACCTTTCAGGTACTGATAGAGGGCGATAAGGTCTCCCCTCAGCCTTCATCATTCAAGGCATTTAAAGCTCAGCTGCACAATATTCCAAACAACCCCACCTACCTCTGACAGCTTTGAGCAAGAGTACACTAGACGACCTTGAGAGTTCCCTTTCAGTGTTAAGTACCATGTGAATCAATATCAGAAGGATAGAAGAATGCTGGACACACAGAAAAAACATGTCACAGTTTATATGGTTGTATATGTGAAGCAATTACCAGGATTTTAATATAGTTTAATGTATTTAGCAAAGGGTTGTTAGAGTTAGGGTACTATGATTAGGCTGTGGTTGGACTTGATGATCTTCGAGGTCTTTTCCAAGCTGGGCAATTCTATGATTCTATGATTCTATGAAACAGGCCCTTAGGAACAGATATTCAAAGGCACTTTCACAACTCAAACTGCAGTAAGTATATACTGGAATTTCCAGGAGTGCTTACATCTAAGTCTCAGCAATGGAGGATTTCCTATATAAGCTGCTTAACAGTCCAGGTCTTTTATAAAACGCAGGCAAGTACAGTGCATGTCTTAAAGTCTACAAACATCAGAAATATGTCCTCACGATAGGAAGGCAGAAGAAAACTAAAGGACAAAGACAAGAAAATTAAAGATAAATTACAACTTAGTAGTTATTTTCACAGGAAAATTAAACTTATGTCTAAAGGCTTTAATTACAAGGGCTGCTCCAAAAAATAATGCCTCCTACTTTATTATGTTGGCCCACGACAGCGGAAGTGGATGCTGGTGGTACGGCAATAGAGGCTTAACCTCCCTGCCAGCATTCTGTTACATTCTGTTGCCGTACGGTAGCAGAGGGGCACTCTGACAGAACAGTGTCTGATGTGGAAGTCTGGATGAAGCAAAGGTGTCGAACCAAATTCCTCCAGGAGAAAAATATTGATGTTTGCTGAAGGTTTATGGAGACCAAAGAGTGGGTGTGAGCACAGTGAGGCAGTGGGCAGTGCACTTCAGCAGCAGTGACAGTGACAGTGGGTCACCTCTACTGGCACAGCATGCAGGCTTTTCTCCATCACTGGTGAAAAGGCTTAGCTAATGGTGGTGAATGTGCAGAAAAATGCTGTTTTGTATATATGAATGTTCTCTGTCAAATAGTGCCATTGTTCTCTTTGCATCTCCTGTAGCTTCCATGGAAATAAACAGGAGGCATTGCTTTCAAAGAAACTTATGTATTAAGAGAAACTTAAGTATAAATAGCTAGAAATACTTCTATTGTGTATGAAAGTAAAATATTTATTAAAGTCTCTTCTCCTTAAAGTGTAATAAAGATCTGATATACAAAAGATGAAAACTTCTTATGCTCATCATGACAACAAATTTTAAAGTCCTTTGTATCTCTGGAACTGAGTAAATGGGATAATAAAATAGGATATAGACAAATCTTTCAATAAGAATTGATTAACTTAATATTTGACATCAGAAAATAGAGAACAGAACATATGAGTAGATTAAAATCCAAGCCTCTATCAAGATTTTAGAAGACTATGAGAGAAAATGTGGCATGGATGCCAGGAGTGTGTGTGCTCTAACAGAATTCTAGACTTCCAGGATAGTCAATAGCATTATTCCAAAGAAGACAACAGATGCAGAAGAACTGAACATTTAATGAAGTTTTGCATGTAATAGAGAATCACAGAATCATAGAATCAGCTAACAGTTTGGGTTGGAAGGGACTTTAAAGACCATCCAGTTCCAACCACCCAGCTATGGGTAGGGAACGTCTCCCACAAGACCACTTTGCTCAAAGCCCCATCCAACCTGACCTCAAACACAGGGATGGAACATCCACTGTTACTAAGGAACCTGTTCCAGCACCTCAGCACTCTCAAAGGAAATAATTTCTTCCAACTACCTAATCTAAAATCTACCCTCTCTAAGTATATAGCTATTACGCCTTGTCCTGTCACTCACTGATAAAGGACTGCTGCTACTTGAATACTTGACATACATTCTTCTGCAAAAATTAATCTCGTACAGGCATTTTTTTTATAGTCTTTCACAAGTCTCATCAGATTAACAGCTGCGTCTTCCCTGCTCTGTTAGACCCGCTAAGTAGATTCAATCTTACTGTATTCAATTACATGTTTTATTTTCTATGTTTACATTTGAAAACACCACCTCGTCTTTGAGGTGAAGGGAATTCTGTGTGCTGAAGAAAATACCCATGACAGAATTATATGCTTTGGTGCTCTAATCTCTCCTTGCCTCAGAATTTACATTTGTCACTTTTTTGGGTGTATTTCATTTCTATAAAAATGCTTACCTATTGCTGCATATGTTCACATTATTTAGTTATTATTTTTTCATTCATTATTAATTTTAACACAACCCTATGGAACCAGTATGCACCTGAACAGATTCTTCAAAGTCTGTACCTTTTTCATGTATAAATAAGGCAGGTGCACCAGTAGGTACAGTGTGCTACATAGCCAGAGGTCAATGTTACAAAACAACTCCCATATTAAACCAAGTTCTTACAGAGGACAGACAAAGTCTCACAGTTCTGGAATTTGTTTCTTGAACTGGAGACTTTAAAAAGAGACTCGTGACTCTCAGATAGTGTGAAAACAGATGAGGAACCGACACAATGCCACAATGCTATTACATTTCTCTTGCTTGTAACATAAACATCTCTCTTCACAGAATCACTTATCTGAAACCAACAGCAGGCATAGGCATAATAAAATGGTTTTGCAAATTCTACATCAAAAACGATATCAAAGTTGTTTATTTAGGTAACAAAAGGTTGATTTTCCAACGTTAGTATCTTCTGCCTTTCACAGCTCGAGTATCTGTGTGGGACTCAGTTGTATGAGGGACTCCTCACCCGACTGTGCTAAAAAGATGCATTTGCTTCATAAAGGTTTACGTAAATACATGGAAAGGAAAGGAGAAAGGCAGGAGTTGCATGAAAAATCCTTATAGTAAAACACAACCCTCCTGACTGAAGATAATACCATGTTTGTGTCGGTATGTCTTTCATTTTCCTTTCCCATTTTTAGTTTGGATTGTGTGCAAGTACTCATTATGCATCACTCAACAGGAAGAAAACAGATAAGAACGTTACACATCATTAGGGAGTGTAAACTCAGCCATAATGGACAAAGCCCTAAGAATCCTAAAGCCTTACTGAGAGCTGGAAATAGATTTTTGTGAATTCAGATATCCTTGGCAATGATAAATACAGTAGTTACTCTGGGGTTAAAGGCCTATTGTTAATATTTAAAAACAAAACAAAACAAATCTTTCCAGGCTCAGATCAAATAAGTGTGGCACGACTTTCTAATAAAAATAAATAAATATGAACCAGAATATGCTCGTAAGGCCAAAAACATATATCAATAAAAATATGTCTGTAAATGAATATTTTTATTTGAATGCAATAAAATCTCTTTCTCAAGTACTTAGACTCTGTTTCAAGTAATCAATAATGTGATCACTGCACCACATGTGAAATACAACAGCCACAAAGGGTCCTTTCTTGCATGTACATTTAATACATAGGTTTGTACAAGCCAAGTGGGAGGACAGTATTTAGTAGCTCCATGAAAATCTTTATGTTTCTGCTGCAATCAAAATTCCTGGTTCACATGTGCATTTTAAGCTGTAATTTGACATGAAATACAGCCAGCATGAGACTGTCCCATTTTCTTGAACTCTATATGAAGTAAACTGATTTTCCATGTCTCTGTACACCTCAGCAGCAGCAAACAGTTCAGTCTTGTTTCTTATTTTTCTGAAGGCCCATTTTTCTTTAATGGTGGCTCTCATCAGCTGAGATCTAGAAAATTCCTACCACCTGGAGAAGGATCTCTGCTATTTTTCTTTGCTGTCCAATGTGATCTAGTATGGATAGCTCCAAAGGTCTACAAAATTGTTCCGGACTACCTCTATGAAATTCTCTGATCTGCCATGTTAGTCAGCATGTACGACTACCATGTGAACAGGAAACTGCACCATGCGTTCAAAGCTGAGTGAGACAGTGGTGGCTGCAGAGGCTGTGGCTGATCTAATCTTTACACAGTTTTTTCTTAACCTGTCTTAGGAAAACCTGGGAACTTGGACAGTGCTTAAACCTAAGCCATTAGAGTATGCATGTTCTACAATCTAGATATGCTTTAATGTAAGTCTTCTACCAAGAAAGAAAACATAACTTGCTTCCATGCTGTTTGAACAAGACAGATGGTTATTCCCTTGAAAGGTAGAGATAACATAGAAATAATTTTAAAACACACAAGTACAGATGACCCCAGAATATGTCCTTACATACATATATCAGAGTGTATATAGGGACAGTGTGTTGAGAGATGATAAAAGTAACCTGCCCAGATGTTACTGGAATACATAGAGAAGAGCACTGTAACTCAAATGACCAATACGTGTCATTTCAGCATTAATTTCCAGGTTGCATCCAGGGAAAGTCTCGGAAGCCTGGATTCAGGCAGAAGAATCTGTTTAGATTCAAGACTGATAATCACATGGAAGTGTACAGCAATGGAGAGAAAAAGTGCAGAAGCAGCAACAGACAAAGTAAAAATCTAGCAGGATTAGAGAAGATTGTCTGCAAACGGGGTAAGAACTTCAGTACCAGTCACTGGTGCATCACTTCTGCTTGCTATATATTGGATATAAGTCCAAATCACAAACAAAGAAAATGAAACTCATGCAACTTCATTCTCGAGTACTCGTATGTTCAGTTGCAGACTTTACATGAAGAGAGTTCTGATCAACTGTACAAGGGAAAAGAAAGTGGCAGCGAGGAAAGGCAGCATATAATGGTAGTATTTGGAACACCTGTGCACAGAGATGAGCAATGGGTTCTTGAAGGCCAAGTAACTGAATAATAGAGCCATATAATGGATTTCTGGCTTGGGAGTCAGTGGGAATGAGAAGGATGTACAGAAACCTGGGAATGCAGACCAGGAGGAATGAGGGATGAAGTACAGATACTGAAAACAAGAAGGTAAAAAGTAACCACTAGGGCTAAACACACGGTGAAAAATAAAGAGAGAATCATAGAATAGAATCACAGAATCACCATGGTTGGAAAAACATCTCCAAGATCCTCCAGTTCAACCACCCACCAACCACCAATACTTCCCCACTAAACCACGTACAGCATCTAAACATTTCCTGAACATTTCTAGGGACAGTGACTCAAGCACTCCTCTGGGCAGCTCATTCAAGCAATTGACCACTCTTTTGGAGAAAAAAACTAATATCCAACCTGAAAAAAAGGTTAGTCTGAAAAAAGAACATCAGGGGACAGGAAGTCAGTGAGGAAGGATATCAGGGCATAGCTACAGTTACAGCAGCTGGAGAAAGGAAGAGTAAATAAAATCCTTCAGATTTGAGCAGAGAGTTGCTAAAAAAAACCATTTGGGGGACTCCTGAGAACCAAATTTTATTCTGTCATGACTCCTGTGTCATCAGCAAATATATGTGGAGCCTAAGAGAAATTTAAAAAGAATGCTGTATTTGGTTCCTCCAGCAGTAATTTTTACAGAAGATGATTCCCTGCATCTCTTTTAATAGAAGGATGCATAGTGTGGGGGATTTTAAGGTTCCAAGCATGCTCGTAATTCAAATGGGTGCTAAGATATTCCTATGAGTGTGTATTTTTAAAATCTTAAGTGGGTAGGTACTCTCTCTCTTCATACGTGGGTACTGTTTCCCTCTCTTTCTGAATCTAATTCTGCCTCTGCCTTTGCCTCTCTCTGTCCTTCTCACTCTACTTCTTACACACGTTTTTACATTAACTTTTTTAACACGACCAAATCAAGGACAAAGGTGTCAGAAGTGTCACACTGCCTATGTAACCTATCTTTTTCTCATCTTGAGAAGAGGAATCACGATGGAGACTAATTGTGTGACTCATATACCATTTTTCTCAGAAGACACCTGCCTCATACAATGCACAAGATAGCCTTGCTGTAAGGATGAATCAGAACAGTGTACTTAAGAAGGCTCATTTAGTGAAGAATTTTGAAGAAATACGCTAAAAAATTGGGACAGCACTGGAAGATGAGAAAGAATGGATGAGGTAATTGATAGTTAGCCTAGAAAATAGGATTCTGTCCAGTGTTGTCGTAAAGTCCACATGGTACAGCTGGTCACTAGGAGTATGTTCTTCATTTCCCACGTGATTCACTGAGATGAGACATGAGTTTGCAGAAGTGATAAATGCTGGAATCAGTATGAGCTGAATTGAGAAAGTTCCTTATAACAGCAAAATCAAAGATTTTGGACCTAACCACCTCAGACTGGTCTTGTAGATTAGTGGTAGCTTTTGAACATAGTTTCTACCTTTCCTATCTATAAAATGGAAAGCACATTTTCTTCCCATCTCAGGGGCCTGCAATAAAACTAATTTAATGTTTGTTCATCATTCCAATGCTATAGCAATGATCACTAAGAAAACCCCAAAAGGAAATTATTAATAATTCTGTCTTCAGAGAAGGGCTTAAATACTCCGTAGTAAACAAGGTAAGGGGTCACACACTGAAAAATATTCAGAAAACAGAATATTGAACAGATGCTCATTAAGTGACTAGCATATAGTCTATGAACTGAATGGGAAAGAGATCTAAGAAAAATACATGGTCATGTAATTAAAGAACTCCTCATAATGCATATGCATGGGGGAGGTTAAATTAAATTGCCCTAACAAAGTTAATTCTGGCATGTATTAGTTTTGGAGTGCTTGGACTACTGAATGCAGAATTTCCATTTTCAAAATATAATATGAAGTAACTAAAGATCCTGATGAGTGAGATCTGATTAAAAGACATACATTGACCATCTGCATTTTATTCATTCGGTTCAAAACAGAATTTACTTTTGACTACTGTAATGCAATATTGGAGAATTTGTGATAACTGGAATATTAGAATGACTATTTCACTGACAGTTTGTCTTCTCCAGAAAAAGAAAGTGTGGATCTTTGTTCTAGCCAAGATTTTCCTTTATCAACATAAACACCAGTAGTGGCACATTAAAGTATGCAGACTATCCATATAAAATGCCACAACACAATACTTCCAGATACTTATCATTCATTATCATTTGAATTAGTGAAGCTACATGAATTCAACAAGCAATTTCTGACTTGATTCTCACAAGTAAAGAGTATATTCTGCTTCTATTCACTTCAGTGTGCTTCCCAGGACCCCAGAAAGTAGAATTGCTAATAAACGCAGAGATGAAGAATACCCAATAGTGCAGAGGAAGAGAGCTCCCTCAGTGCAGACTGCATAGGACACAGAAAACTGCAATGAAACATTTGTCTCTTTCAACAAGACTCCAAGCCTTCACACTAAAGGCTACTCCACTTCATTATTTTACTCATTACTGGTGTCACAATTTAAATTTAAATCAAACTTCTGCTTTGAATAAGAAAAAGACACAGCCCCATAAATATGCCACAATTTTGTTGTTCTTCCTGTTTGAAATGAAAAACAGAACTTTTTTGGTGGACACCCACTTGTTTTGACTGAGGATGGGTTTTATGTAGTAATACTCCTTGAAAAGAATCACTAAATAAATCTTTATAAAATACATTAAGAAAATCATGTAGACTCCAGCCAGTGCTGAAGGGTCTTCCCTTAAGAATTTAACATTAACTTTTGCAACACAGGAACTTTCTTAAAGAAAGCACAGCTTCTTTCACCTTAGAAAAATGAATTTAAATATTACAATATTTATAAATATGTATAGAGGTAGAAGGAAATGTCCAGAAATACAAGCACACATTTAACAATTTCCTTGAATTACTTCAGTGAATTATTTACCTAACTCTTTCCGACAGTTGAACACTTCATTTCCATGGCAACTTCTGTGTATACATTTAGATGTCCACTTTTACGTAACACCTTCTAAAACTTCAGTTCAAGTATTTTTGAAATTCAGCACTCTGCACAACCTAGAATGAGATGTCCCTGACATAGGAAACTATTCAAAACATAATTTTTTAAAGAAGTTTGTATAGGAGCAGACAGATTACTTTCATTACTTGCATTAAATTCCAGATAATTCAGGGACTGAAAAGGGTAGTATTAGAAGAAAGAAAGATGAAGGTTAGATTCAGATATTTATTTGCTACCCCTGTCAAAACCTCCAGTGGAATCAGTTATGCCTGTGAAGACTAGAAAGAGATTCAGCCAATCAGTCACTTTAGTGTCCTAACTCCACTGACTAAGAAAGTAGCAGAGAAACCTGCACGTCTGAACATCTATGCTTTGTCATTTTAATCTCATCTTGAGGAAAATGCCACACTAAATTTTGAAAACAAGCCATCATTTCTAAGGTATTTTACACAAAAAAGTTGGAAAGAAGAAGCTCGGACAAATAACTAGTAAGAATCAAACAGGTGAAGCATCAAAACATGTATGTTTTCATTAGCCCTGTTCAAATACATAAAAGATGAAGCCAAATCAAGCTTTCACCTCTAACTTTTCTCATGGATGAGTGCTTTTGTTTGAGAAAACCATAGACTCTTTGCACAAGCAGGTTATTAACTATACCTGATTATCTGATTAATAAAATTGCTCCGATGAAATATACTGACAGTATAAAAAGCACTTAAGAACAATGTCTCTTATATCGGCATATTGATTCAGAGATCACACCATGCTCTATGAGTTAATTCCCTGCTTTCATTTGCACTCAAGGACATGACCCATCGCATTTATAAAACATGGGTGTATATTTAAGTATTTATTTCAATAAATACTGAAAACTTGAAAGTAAAATCTCAGTTTTAAAAGATGCATTTACTTTCTTAATGTGCAGGGACAGACTTACCTCAGCTCAAAGGAAGACTGTGTCTACCTGATGAATATAAACACTACTTACAAAGTTTTCTTTTCTATAGCTTGAATAAAGAATACTGCTATTTTTCAGCCAGCTCAGAGGGCAGTTGAAGACATGTAACATATAAAAGTATTTATAAACTTCAGAATGCTAACTTGCTATCTCCGCTAGGATTACTAGTGCAATGACACATCATCAGTAGGGTAAAACTAACCTGCCTCATGACAGTCTAAAAGCATCATTTACCTCTTAAAGTCTGGCCTCTTTGGTTTATTGTTCATAATGAAATGCTAGGATAGAAGAGTTTTTTACCATTGAATACTTACCAAATTTTCTATGATTTGGGCACTTCTTCACTTTCCTATAAACTATAATGATCATCACTGATCTTACACTTGCACTTCCAAATTAACTGTCATTGTTATTTACACATTCAAAACTATTACAAATGTAGGCACTTAAATACTATAGCTCTGAAAGACAGGGAAAGTGAGGTAGGGATATTTAAGTCAATATCTGCATGTGACTCAAATGACTCAATTACACATGGAAATTAATCTGCTCTATGGAATCCATGGTAGTTTTGCCCCCGTTATTTTTGAAAAACATATCATCAAATCAAGTGTCAAAATACAGATTTTGGCAAGAAAAATGTCACTACGTGAGCACAGTTAATTTGCAGAACAGAAATCTGAACACTTCTCTTCCAGTTCATAGTTTCTTGCTTAAACAGTTCTACAGATTGTATCTCTGAAGCCTGTTTGGTTTTTTGTTTGCTTGGGTTTTGCAGAGGGAGAGGGAATGCTCGTTATTTTTTTATTTGGTGTGTTGTGGGTTTGGGTTTTTTTCTTCATTTGTTGACTGAAGTGCATTTGAGATCATTTTTTGCATCATTACACTGGGTCATGAAACAACATGTTTGGGCACCTGTTAGCCTCACTAGCAATCTGCTTATTCCAGGCTGTCATCCTTGTGCTGCTCCTGGGTATGCATCTGACAATAGTCTTGCAGGTTTGCTGGGATCTAGAGTTTTGCAAACAGTGGAAAAGAGAGGAATGTGAAAAAGCTGCACAGGGACTTAAGTGACCTATTGATTTTGTCTTTTAAAAATGTAAAAATGATACTGTCCATTCCTAAATGTTCCATTGAATTGCTTGTGGTTGACATTTAAAGCCAACACAACTACAAAGATCCCTTCTGCAAAATTTGTTGTTAGCACTTGAAGATACTCAACGAGGGGGTTTTCAGTTATATTGCACTAACCACTTCATTCAGTGCGGAGTTTAGTGAAACAGACAGTAGCAGTAAAAATTATAATGACGATATATCTTAAATTAGTCTACCAGCTTAAATTAACTGTCCAGAGGATGGCCACTAGATGATCAGAGGGCTGGAGAACCTCTCCTAAGAGGAAAGGTTGAAGGAACTGGGCTTGCTTAGCTTGGAGAAGAGACCGCATTGTGGCCTTCCAATACTTCAAGGGAGCATATAACAGGAGGGAGAATGGTTGTTTACAAAGGTGGGTAGTGATAGGACAAGAGGGAATGGTTTTAAACTGAGTTAGGGGAGGTTTAGGTTAGATATTAGGAGGAAAGTTTTCACACAGAGGGTGGTGACGTTCTGAGACAGGTTGCCCAAGAAGGTTGTGGACGCCCCATCCCTGGAGGCATTCAAGGCCAGGCTGGATGTGGCTCTGGGCAGCCTGGTCTGGTTGTTGGCAATCCTGCACATAGCAGGGAGCTTGAAACTAGATGGTCTTTGAGGTCCTTTTCAACCCAGGCCATTCTATGATTCTATGGTTCTATATGTTCAGTTCTCAATCTATGTGCTGAGATTGTAGGTTGAGAGAAAAGCATTTGGTTTTGGTTCTGAAATGGTTTACAAAGACAGTTTAGAGTGATGATGAGATACTTACACACAAATTATCAGCAGACGCTAGTAAAAATATGGTAGCAATGTAGAATTAGTGGAATTACTATAATTGATGTACATAAATTATCCATTCACACAACAGTATCTACTCAGTTTTCACATCTTAAAATACTGAGAGGTGAGCGTACAATTTTTATTTAATTTAAAGCCAATTGATGTACGTATGAATGTTTAACTCGGAGATGTATCCAGAAGCTCTGAAGGAAAAGGTACCTCTTAACAGTATGACATTTTCCTCTGATGTGGTACCTACAGACATAGACTTCCTTTCACTTTAATTTTATTTTTCCAATATACCAGCATCTAAACTGATTTCCTAGGTTTCCTTCATTCTCACTAGTATGAAATACTATTCTGAAGTTTGATTCATATGACCTATTTAGATGTGTACCTTACAAAGAGATGAATCATGCCCTAAAAGTGTCTGTTTCTCTCTACTGACTATAAAGACAGTCTAGCCAAACTCAATTTGGATATAAAAGACATCTACATTAGGACAGACAAATTTCACCCTAAAAGCCAGGAAAGGGAGCACAAAAGTGAATGCTATTTTCAGCAATATTTAACTTCTGTAGGATTCTGAAACAGAAATTTATCTGCAAGGTCATCTGAGGACAATACTACCAAGAGCTGCTGAGAAGCTCTGCTCTGCGCTGTTCCAAAACACAGTGGAGTAACTCCCTTGAGAAATTTGCAAGGTGACCAAGAAATGGTACTGCCTACTCCCGCTGCACCTTCTTGAAAACGCGTTTGGATGAAAAAAGGAAACATTCAAGTGCCCCTATTCCTTCTTTATATTTTCTGTGCAATAACGTTATTGAGGACCTATTACAAAGTCAGAAATTGTATTGGTATTTGCATACAGAAAGGACTGCTGAGCTTATACGAATCTGCATATGGTCTGTCCTCCTATCATGTTTCAAAAGAAAAAGAAATAAAACAAGGCTTATTATAGCCTTGAGTGCACAGAACACATGTATTTCTCTTGAATCTAGCTACTTACTGGATATGATTATTCATAGTTTTTATCAAGGATATTTCTTTCCTCAGTCTTCTTCAGTATACTGAAGATTAATGTATGACTGTAGAAATGTATTTGTGTACCTATTTTGTCTCATTCTATAAAAGCATTTTCATCTCTAGGCTTTTTAATAAGAACTTTATTTCTGCAGTATAAAAAGTATAGTTCTGATCTAAATCAACTGTGATCCAAACTCTACTTGATCAATGAATTATTCCTATTAACTCCAATTGGCTTTCATATTAGTCTTCTTTGTCATCCTTGGCTTCAGAAGAAATAATGCATCTAGCAGCTAAGCAATACCTCATCAATCATCTGAAGCAGAAAAGGGTAAAATGAGCACATGGGCAAAAAAAATTTTGCCTACCAAAATTTGCAACCAATTCATCAAAACAGAAGAATTATTTATGACCATAATTTAAGAAAATGGAAATCCATTGAAATAAAACTATGTGACTACCTTCCTTTATAGAATGTTAAGAGTAGTTATGAAGAAAGAATTCAGCCTTAAGAAAAGCCATAGTCATCTAGTAAATTTATATTTTTCATCTTCTAATAATCCAATTGCTCCAACACATCCTAATTGTTTGCTAAAAAAATTATCGACTCTATCATCATCAGATGTCTTTTACAAAACATTATTACTAATGTTATATTTCCTCTTGATATTCAGGGATTTAGACATAACTCATGGGGCAGTGAGGAAAAACTGTGCCCTTTGACACTGTATTTAATTTAATTTTATATCCCACTTATTTTCAGGATGATTTATGGGTTAGGTATTCTGGAAGGCCTAGCTATAGCCTAGAAAACAGGAAACATCTTTTTCCTGCTTCTTATTGGTGATACGGCTCTGTCCTGATGTTTTCAGCTTTAACATAACTGTTCTCTTTAGCCTGCTATCATCAGCAGAAGTCTGTGACAGTTGGCTGGTCCATGCAGTATAAACAACACACCTGTTCACAGGAGCAAAGATGCTGCCTAGAGCTTGCAGTTCAAAGAACCTAGTGCCTCATTTTTGAAATCACTAAGGTCTGGAGAGAGAAAAAGTACAATTCTATGTGACGATTTCTACTACTTAAATGTACAGTGGTAATTTATAAACTGCAAATTTAGCAAAATGTGACATTTTGATTGATGAATTTTGCTTTTTTATAAGGTTGTATTAGGAAGACTTACACTGTGAAGAACTAATATGAACTTGTCATCATGACAGCCTATCTGTAAAACTCTGTCTGAACTAACATAAGGTATTATCTTGCTTTCTGTATCCCTGCAATTCTACCGATTTCCTTACAAAAGAATAGTATGATAAAGAAGTTGATTAAGTAAGCTAAGATTTATGACTTCTCAATTATTAGTGGAGTAACTAAGATACTGGAAAGGCACCTAATTGTTCAAAAGCAGACAAAATCTCTGATCCTTAGGTCTTGCAGAATTTTGCTCTATACTTAGCCAAGTGTCTTGCGGGAAGTTTGTAGCACAGACAAAGCCTGAACTCATCTTTCCCAACTCTGAGCTAATTCTCTAATTAATGGACTAGACATTTCTCATTCCCTGAGGCACTGTAGAACAAGCAGGAAGAATATAAAGCTGCCTAAGAAGAACACTGCATACCAGGAATTCTTACGCTGCCTAATTAGGATTGCTTTACTATCACTTTTCGCCATGGTGGTAGGGAAAAATGAATAAAACAACAGGAATAAAGTGGCTTAAGATCCCTAATCTATGGTATTTTTTTCTACGGGTCTGCATCCTGTAAGGGACTAGAGTATACCCCTAAAGAGGTCAAATAAATACTTCAAGGTGTCAAGTAAATTAAAAAATACTTAAGATGTTATGCCTTTCTTGGATCCACAATACATTACACAATGGAACTTAGACTCAGAATGCTGTTTCTATATATCAACAGCTGTAGTGAGCAATCCTCAAAAAGAATATTCACACAGAGAAATGAGCTTACGTGAGGTTTTCAGGGTTAGTTCCTTAGTTTTAAACTAGCATATTCACTTATGGTAAGTCAAGACACAGAAAGATGTACATAATACTTGAATATAATAATTAATAAAACATGAGTATCTGATATTCTTCTGCACATATAAAATCAAGTTTTAGATACATTTCACGTGGATAAAAAGAAAGTAGTAAAAATCACATCACAGCAGGGTTAACTCTGTAAGGTTATGCCCTTGCAGAAATCTAGCAGTCAATAAGACTGCAGAGTCCTACTTATAAAATTCCAAACAAAAATTTTTGGGAAAAAAATAAGTTAAATATTTCAACTGAGAATCTTTGGGGCTTGGGTAACTGCTTAGGCATTATCTGTCATTTATGTTGGGATAGGACTGATTTCTGTTATTTTATTACTTTCTGTTTTTTCTCCTAGACAAGTGGTCCTTTAATTGTCCTGTTCTCTGTGGAAGAATCTGCCACAGAAATGTCCTCTCACTAATCCATTTTGTTTCCTCAAACTTTAAAAGTATTTTATTTAGCAGCCCAATGGAAATTACCATACAAACTATACAGGATCACAAAGAGCAGCACAAGAAGTTCTACGAGCTCAACTCGCCCAAACAAAAAAGCCTCAACCATGACTTGCACATTCTCATCCCACCTTCGCAGATTATTCTACTGCTTTCTTTTTAACATTTCAGACTACTATTGCCTTCCACTAATGTGTTGTGTCACATCAAATCCTCACAGTAGAATGTGGGTAGGGGGGAGGTAAATCAGTTTTATGCTATACTTCAGATTTTCTCTACAGTAGTTTAAGTACTATGTAAATGAGTACCTGATTCACACTTTATCTTGTTTTAGACAGAAATAGAGTACTTCTTCACACCTTTCCTTAACCAGTATATTTCTAAACTTCTTTCATTCCTTCTTAACTCTAAAGAACAGAAAATACCAACATTTCTTCAATTTATTTATTTTTCTTTAACATGGTGTAAAGTTCAACACAATGCTTCACAGAATTTTGTCTGAAGCCCTGAAAGTGCAACTCACAGTGAGGAAAACTACTTTGTTAGACTGTTTTGAGACATCACTTTCACTAAAAAAATGTCCTATAAAGATAAATTTTGACATTAATACCTACCAGAATAAAGGTGAGGAAAAATAGAAGTTATACACATTCCTACTTTCATTTCCTTAAAGCTTTGGTACATCATTTAAAATTACATTTAAATTTCATTTGCCTCAGTTTCCTACACTGGAATGAAGATCACAAAATTCATGTCTGGATAAAGCCCTCTATGACTACAGGGAAAAATCTAAGTCCTCTACAAAGGATAGAACTAATAAGAAGAGGACTGGTGTTTTTCTGATTAATATCATATTCAGACATTCCAACTTGTTGCACTTTAGAACATACTGTAGAATTCCTGAGTCTAGCTAGATTTAAAACTGCCATCCATTGTCATCAAAAGAATCAACACAGACCAACATACTGTATATGTGTTTTTATGTTGTAAATTATTCAGCTTTCAATTGAACTTTGTGCTGATGTTCCTTTCAAGAGTGAGACCTATGATTATTTGTGCAACTTATTACTCAAACAAATTAGGTATTTTGATGTTTTCTTAGGAAAACACAGAAGAAAATACGCAGAAAAATAACTACCACAGTTGTATCTCACAATATTGGTTCACAAAGCTCTGTAAAAAATGGCTCTCCAACAGCTTCACAGCATGGAATCTGATACTACTAGCATTTTGGATTTCTGAGCAATGAAGGGACTTTCCAAATAAAAATTCAATAAACGAAAAAGGGTGCAAATAAATCTCTATGATGAGCACCAAGGGAATACAATCTGCATGTTCCATATAAATGGAAAGCAACTCTACCCAGCACTTAGCAAAAGTTTGCAGGAAACTCTTAACAGATATATATTTATCAAAATTAAAGCAGGTTGTGACATTACCAGCATCTGAATTCAGTTCACCTTCTTTCTGTACAGTTCTGATCTTGGTGCATATACTCATTTCTTTTCCATGTCAACATATGATAATTGCCTGTAGGTAGGATGTCACTGAAGGAAGTCTTACTTCACGGATAAGTATATTTATACCAAAGAAGTAAATTGCAAGTCTGTCAACCCCACCATTATGCATAGCAGAATCTGCTGTTACAGTTTAATGAAATAAAGTCTCCTATTTATTTAGGGTTAACTAATACTATTTTTCTGATTTTACAGTGAAGAATCCCAGCACATTAAGGTCCACAAGGATTGAGGCACTCATTCCTGCTCTGTGCAACTTCAGCAGCAAGAATAATCATTTAACTGTAAATGACTCTTCTAGCATGAATCGTGTGTTTAAAGATAATGCACAACAGAAATATCTGAGCTGCATTCCAGAAGTTATGCAGCACCAGATAGATAAGATCACAGTGGTTACCAGGAGCAGCAAATGGGAAAAGTACTACAGGAAATGAACTCTTGTCAATAATCTAGAGAATGCTACATTTAGGTCAATTGTACCTGAAATCGTTTGGTGGGGTAATTGCTCTTTGGTCCAGACTCTGCTCTCTGAGCCTGTCAGAGTGCTTCCAGGTCCACTGGGTTGGATTCACCAATTTTCTTCCAGATTCATTTTCTAAAAGAAAAAAAAACAAATATCTTTACTATATGATAGCAAGCTTATGAGGAACAGAACAAATCGCTCACGTTATTTTAACTTTTAAAAATAGGCTTTTAATAAATGCATTTAACAATTGCTTTTTAAAAAATCTAATAAACAACTTATTTCCTTAGTTCTATGGAACAGATATTCATTCTCAGAATCAGACTTTATTTGGTCCTGCAGAGACTTTCCAGATCAGTTAGGTATTTAAAGTGATTTGGAGCAATCTTTTGCTTTGGCTGGTCACTCAATAACCAGTAAAAGGTTAGAATACCATTCTTAAATTCTACAACGTATTCTAGCGCAGTATTATTCAGGTTTTAAATCAGTTTGAGTCCTTGTCTGATAACACAGCTTATTGTTTCATAATTTAAGATGTTTTATGCATGTATTCATAGGACTGTAACAAATTCAGTTTTAGGAACCCAATCTAATGAGCCACATACTGACCCTTTACGGCAGTTGGCTGGATTCATACAGGTTCTGGAAAACAGCACCTAGCCTTTCTGTCTTCTGATTTCTTAGAAGTAATATAATATTCTGCTTTGATAGCACAAAATTTCCAGCAGAACTATTCCTCCTTCACATTAAAGTGTCAGTATTAATAGAAAGAATTTTAAGGTGATTAAGAATCTCCTCTAGAAGCTATCCACCATGTGTTTACCTTTTACACAGACAGATAAAGCATCATACTTCTACTCATTACTCAGTGCTCATGATTCGTACCTACCATAATTAAAGAAACCATTGTGATACAACTACACTGCTGAAGAACATGAATGTACTTTTTACTTAAAAAATACAAAGGGAATAAATACTTTTCTGAAAGCTGAAGTAGGTACATCAGTTATTTTAGCCATTATTTCTTGTGTAGAACTTCAAATTCAAAGATCCTCATTAAACTAAGTAGATGGCAATAACAGACAAAGTGTTAATGGTGCAGCAGTGGAGTGTGTCAAGAAAATAAGAGACCCTGAGGGGCTCACCATGGTTTCTATGCTCAGCTAAATTCAGCAGCATTACCATAAATCCTCTAAAAGATACTGTACTTGATGTCTTACATTTTACTTTTCAGGCAAGGAAATATTCTACAGAATTAAAGAAAATGTAAACAGAAATACGATTACAAACTATTATTAAACAAACTATTTTCATGAAGATACACTAGGAAGTATTATTTTATTAGTTTTTTCCATATTATAATGATAAATAAAAAGAAGACCTTTTCATCTTCTAACCAATGTCAAAATTTATGCCAAAATTTCAGTAATTTTATGTAGAAATGGAACCTTTTCACAAACAAATCTGAGTTTACTTAATAAAATTATTTTAGAAAATAAAAATATGGTGTCAATATAGAATTGTGCATAAAATCATTGAGGATTCAAAATTCTTGATTTCTAGCTTATTTTCTTTTTTTCCCTTTCCAAGATGGTATTCTGAGGGAGATATTTAGCCTAAAAAAAGAATTTTCTTCTGTGTAATCATTAATTCCAAAAATTTACTTCTTAAAAAACACCCAGTGTTTTATATACATTTATACACACATCTTCATGGTGGCCTTAATGTGGCTTTTCTCTTTGCTTTCATAATGAACTTCTCCAAAAGTAGGGCAGACTGACGTATTTAACAATAAATGGAGATAACGACTATAATGTACTGTGCTACTTCAATTATAAACTCAACTGAAAACAAGAATTAGCCCCACCCCACTCCCTCCCCACCCCTCCCAAAAAAAAAGCCTGTCAAATAATGGATATGGTCTACTTTTCTATTTTTGCTTAAGCAGTCTATTGTCATTTCTCAACGCAAGCTGTGGGCATTGCAGAGCTTCAGCACCACGGCTAGCGGCCAAGAGCAGGGCGACGAGAAAGCACCACGCGCTCCTCTTTGCCAGTTTGAACTCCAGAGGGATGCACACTGCTGAGCTTTTGCTTTCGCAGCAAAATTTGCCATACAAGTTTATCTCCCAATGCCATAGAAGCATTCAGGTCCACCTAAAGCAACATCAGTCTTGATTATTATAAACAATTAGCATAAACATAAGAAAATGCATCACAGAACTGCAGAGGTTGAAAGGGACTTCAACAGATCACTGTGTTCAACCCCCTGCTAAGGCAGGTACCCTGCAATCATTCACACAGGTAAGCAACCAGATAGGTCTTAAATATCTTCATAGAAGGCGAATCAGTTACTAACATGCAGAGGTAATGGCTTCCACTATGCACTCTCCACCTTCTGTTTCAAATCTGAAAATTTGATTTCCCACAGCTCTCTTGTGTTTATAGGAAGCTTTGCATATACAAATCAAGTTTCTCCATATGCATTATCTGTTCAGAGACCTGTGTTAATCTAAGCTTCATAAATACACACACAGCCACAGGCAATTTATTTGCCCTTGAGAACATGGGAAAAATGAAGTCCCCACAATTTTCTGTTAAAACACTGGTAGTGATAAATATCCTTTGTTTCAGGAGCTCAAACAAAAATTCAATTACCTCTGCAAAAGTAGAAAAATAGAGCATAAAGACATACCTGTAAGAGGCTAAAGCTGCTTACCACCTAAGAAAAGAGTATTTAAAAGTCCAATTGAATGACTGGTCTCTGAGATGCCCTAAGTAATGCACTTATCTGACAATGTCAAAAATGTAACCAGTACTTTATCGTTATGGGTAGTAAGTGTTTCAGTAGAAGAAGAAAATGCCCACCAAAAAGTTAAATTCTAAATGATGCTGAGAACAAATGCCATAAAGACACCTTAAGTGATATTAAATCTGAAGATTCTTCTTACAGAATTATTCTTACAGAAGAAAAACTGAAATAGTAAAACAGAAATCTCAAGGAAACATACAGTTTTATCCCACTCTCATGTACACATCATCTGCCTTTAATGGGCTGTATACTTTCTTTCAGTCTAACTGAATATTTTAACAGCAGCAGTCACATTCAGTTGTTTCGTGTGGTGATGTAATTAGGTTTACAAGTTTTACTGGGAGAGGTGAAATAATTACAACTCTTTCCAATAGATATTTTTTTAAACTGATTTAAAGAATTAATATTAATTTATGAGACATTTGTGATGATGGACAGACTTTAGAAGATAACAGCATACATAAATCTACAAATACTAAAGTCATGCCTCCAATTTTTCTGAATAATGAATGAATAAAAATGCAGTGGGCCTAATCCTGCTCTTGCTGACATGAGACAGACATCTGCCATGCTTTTCAGAGGAAATAATATCATAAACTCAACCTCTAACAAATAAATGAAGTTGAAGTTCAAGGTATAAAAAGGCAACAGGTTAAAAAATCAGTTGAAGAACATTAAACTTATTTTTTGTTCTATAAGAATATGAAATTCTGAATCCAACATGAAAGCAGAAGACTTCATATATGGCATAAAAATGTTTTCCCTACCATTACATATTTAGGGTATTATATAGATAAATGCATCCCAGACTTACAAAACACTATCCTATATAAACTAAAAAAGAAAAAAAAAAAAAAAAAAAAGTTTCCTGAGATACACGAGTGAATGCTTCTCATCAGAAGAAGGAAATACCCAGCATTGTCACCTAGTGCTCTTGGAAAATTTGTAATGTCTTCACTGAAAGCAGACAGTCTTTGAGCATCCTGGCTGATACTGTATGTCATGTTTTCTGATGTCAAGTGTAGCATAGGTAAGATTAATAATTACAAGAATCAGATGCTGCTAAACAAGAAGTTAAAACTAATGAGGAAAACGCACAACTAGCACACAGGAATTTATGGGATGGCTGAATGCATATCTCAACAGTAGATATACAGTTCTCACTCTGACTGTGATGAACAGTGGAGAAAATGGGAAACACCACAAACAGCTGAATGAAAAACCTCTGGCCCTCTTGATTGCAAGAAGCAATGGAGATGGTGAACATGGAAAGAAAATCTCCACAGCATTATTTGTAGCTCTTCCGAAATGTCAGGACAGTCAAGAATATGAAAATCCTTAAGTAAATAGCACCCCAGCTATCTGGATGTCTAGGCTATCTAGGACCGGATGACTCCAAATGTTGTCCTCTATCTCAAATCTTTAAACTACTACAAAACAATTTATATTAGGAGAAAGGCTATTGCATTCAGAGCTGCTGATCTGGAAGCACTTCAAAAGACAACAAATAACTTTTGTGTGTTCAGATTGACCTCCTCAATACAATGTTGCTTAGAGAGCCAAAGCAGAAGAAAGGGCAGGTAATCAAAGCAGCCTACTAATTAAACTAAGCGTTGGGCAAATAAATGATTTTAATTTCTGGATCTTTCCTGCTGTTTTCTGAAGCAACTAGAGGTAGTTAAGAAATATTGATAGCTATACAAATGAAAGTGTGAAACAGATAGCACCAACTTATATATTATAGACATATTCACCACACTGTTGTTTATGAACTGTGGACAGCAAAGGTTATAGTATACATAGTTTTACCCTTCTACATTGACAGCTATTGGTGAAGAATCTTACCATGAGTCAATATAGTGTCAGGACATGGATTACAATGCCAGATTTGGGGCAGAACTTTTTATGCATTACATACCATGAATAAATTCAGAGCTACCTAATGAATTCATGTGAAAATCCTGAGTACCCCATAAACTTCCCTGTGGACTAATGCTCAATTTTACCCTCCACTGTCAAAAACTGAATTTTTTATTCTACATACTAGAGTATTAAAATAATTCCAAACTCCATCTATAGTAAAATTGAATTTATACCTGTTAGTCTTCTACATTAAGGCATTTTACAGCTTCAGAGCATTTCTCAAATGACATCATGAATAAGTGACATCATCTATTTCACATATGACACCATCCTACATGACATCCTTGTTTCCAAACTGGACATAAATGGATTTGATGGAATATCAGTGGATATCAGTGGATAAGGAATTGGCTAAGTGCTCAAACTCAAAGCATTAGTCAACATCTCAATGTCTAAATGGAGGCGAGTGACAAGTGGTGTCTATCCTGTCTGTAGTGAGATCAATACTAACTAACATTTTGTCAGTAACATGGAGAGTGGCATTGAATGCACTCTCATCAAGTTTTATACTGGATATATGGAAAAAGTTTTTTACCGGGAGATAGAAAACTGCTATAAAGCATCCCAACATAGAACTGTTTTTGTGGGATACTCTATGATGAATGTAAGAATAGAAATAAAAAACCCAATAGGTGTACATGTCATACCAAATAAACAGGGGGAAAAAAAACAAAAAAAACACCCAAATTATTATGAATGTATGTACCGGAAGGACAAAGTCTTGTAGTCTTCTGACAGAAGACCTCAAACAGGTCACTGGATATTTGCAGAACAAGTTACTACAACAGCTCTCTAACACTGTCAACGGTAAAAAACAAGGTGGGATGAAATACCAGCTACAATGCCAATTATATCTCAAAGAGCTATAAGTGCTCCAAAAAGAAACTTAAAACATGCTAAAATAAATAATTTCTGGATTGAAAGATACTGAAAAGTAAAACAAGATGAAAGCTTTATTTCGATTCAAAGAGAATTTAAGTAAGCCCACAACAAAAAGAGATGCTACCTTTCAAGATGGAAGAAAATTTACAGGAATACTCCCATAGTGAATGGAGGAAACTCTACCCTTTCATCATCTCCCATGAATAGTAAGAGAGCTACACATATACCTTCATTGTAGTGTCCAACAACTTTGGGTTTCTCAGATGAAAAAACTGTTGATGATTGACTGCACTGGGCAAAATAATAATAATAATAAAGAAGGAAATAAAGTAACACGCTGTGTGGAGTCAGGGATTGTAATGGCCTTTACAGTCAGTGCAGAAGAAGCAGAGTACTCTTACCTTTACTGTAAAATTGTTCATGACTGGGGAGGGGGGAAAGTGGAGGAGAGAGAGAGAACGATTTCAAATACTAAATGGTCTCATGCAACAGTCTGAGCAGTGGGTGATATCTCATCATTAGTCTGAAAATACATCACAAGATGTGAATCCTCTTTTCTCTGGCTGTGAAGGGTAGATGAGTATAGAAACTAAAAGCAAAATTAAACATCATTTCTGAAAAGATGGGGAAGATCACAAAATGTTCATATTATCAAGCAAAAGACACAGAGTAATGTAAAAAAAAGGAAAAGGTGAAGAATGAAACAAGATGTTTGAGTGTTGGGTCACTGACACAAGTGAGAGAAGTTAAAGGACAAGAACAGATATGATGACAAAAATGTTGGCACAAATGGCTATACTATTATATATAATATATATATTATTATATAATATATATATTATATTATTATTAATGTATATATTATTAACAATCTTGCTGTGAAGGTCACAGGAATGATGGCTGAATGTTTTTCATAATTTTCAGTATCTCAACTTGAAAAACATTAAGGTGATTCACAACATTACGGCTTCTGTTATATGCTAATACTATCCACAAATGGTCTTTAAAATGTAGTATTTGACTGTCATTCCCTATATGCCCAAAATGACAGGTCTAACACTAAAATCAAGTGAATGGTATCAGGCTGTTTCTTCTCTTCCACTCAGCAAGTTTCAAAAGCACCTGCTTACTGCAGCATTTCACTGTCCTGTTTCTGTGCCTGTTGCTTCTATCCCTTTCGTCATAGTATACTGTACTGTCACAGATTGGCAAAGAAGTTAAAATTCGTCATGATTTTCTCAGAATGTTCTGCTTTGATCAAGGTCTCATTCTTACACAGGAAAATCAATGCCAAATATCCCAACTAAGGATAGAAAGTCTGACATCCTGTCCATTACTGACTATGTGTCCTAGACTGGTATGGTTGGTTTGCCACAGATATTGAAAAATAATGGTAGGTTTCCCTCCTGAGACTGAGTTGCCACTCAAATCTTAATGGAAAAAAATGTTCTGTTGCTGGGAAAGCAGGGAGAGACAAAAGGCTGCCAGAACGTATATGGGTCTCAAAGACTTCTTCAGGAAGAAGACCAGCAAGCACAAAGGTGTCCACTTGCATCTCAACCCTACAATAATAACTGTAACAGACATGATTAAGAACTGCAGACTGTCTCAAATTCTTGTTCTTAAAAGCCTGAATATGATTGTTTTCATGGCTTCAAAAGACAACAATTGACCCAAATTATCACTCTCTGAGACAAAAATTCTCAAGATTTTTGAGGATATGAAACTGAACGCATTGAGTTCCTAAAAAACGTTTAAAATTAAGAACAGAATTTAGTGCCAATATTGAGAATGAATTAGGAGTTCTTCTACGTGTGACAAAATCACAATGTATTTACAATTTCCATCTTCTTTATGTTGAAGTCAATAGAAAAAAAAATAAATAAATCCTACTTTATTTAAATGTCAGCAGCATAGCAACCGTAAATTTAGGTAAGACACTTCAAAACTCTCCCCTTGTGCTACCCAATTATCTGAGGAATGTTGTATAAATTAAAACAACTGTCAGCAGTTTCGATTGATTCTCCTCTTGTTGTCATTTATTAATATTGATATAGAGATCTATTACTGAAATGAGGGTAAGTCAAGCCCTTAAACAATAGGTGGTTTAACACTACCAGCATAGATATCTGTTTTTTTCCTGTATATTATTTAGTAATCTACACTACTCAGAAACAAATATTTATTACAAAAACACAAAGGACTTCTCACCTGTTTTTTCCTAGGGGTTAATCAATAAGTCTAATTAAAAAATAAATAAATAAATAAATTGGGGGAAAAAAGCAAAACAAACAAACAAACAAACAAACAGAAAAAACAAACAAACAAAAAAAACTAACATTCAATCGATTCAGTACCTCAGGACTTTTGGTAATACTGAATGCAAGGAGGAAAGACTGTCTACTTGCCATGATTAAGAACCTTCAAGAATTATTAGAAGTTAGATGCAGATATTTCTGCTCGCCAGACAGACAGCAGTGAAGAAAATATGTCTGAATCACAGTAGCTATGAATTTTTGCATGCTAATTAGGTGACAGCCTCAACAGCTGTGATTAAAGGTCACCAGGATTCCATAAATGTTTCTGGTGGTTCAGATACAGGCAAGAAACAGAGCAACAACCAACAGGTAATGATCAAAGTGTTGCTGTGCTAAAGAGGAAAGAGAAACACGAGAGACTGCTCAGAAGCAATACATAGTGAACATGCAGACAGAGAGGACTACAAAGGCAGATATAAGGAAAGACAATGCTTATCATGACATGTTACCTGTGATGCAAAATTTTTGTATGCAGTCCTCATGTGCAACATGCAATGCACCATTCACTGAAATATGTAAAGATCTGTACAAAAATCATTACGGTTTTGTTTCTAACGATGATCCAATTTGCAATTGCTGATCTCTATTTCTATTATAGAAGTGAGCCTTCTGTCCTTTGTCACGAACACTCATTTTCATTCAGGATGAACAAAATATGCTGTAGAACAAAATCTTCAGAAAATAAGGGGATTTTTATAAGAGCTTTCATTTTCAATAATAAGTATCAGCCAACAATTTTTAAATAGTTGAAAGGTTAGGGAAACATAAAAATATGAATGGAAATGAGAAAACAATTTTCCATCTCATTTACTAAGACTCCTATTCAAAAAAGCAAACAAAAAAAGCAGAAGAAAATGCTGCTTGATGAACTTCAATAACTGTATTAATCACAAATTAATCACAAAATCTAGTTAGGAACAGGCTGCTAACATAAGGTAAGACAGGTTGCAGACAGTGGTCCTTTATGTAAAAGCAAATGTCAAAAGAAAAGCTCTGATATTTGGTTGTGGGCTCCCACTTTTCACATAGGCATTTCCTAAATCCATGCTTGATGAGCTTCTCCAGCTATAAATTCTGTAAATTCCCTCTGGAGCAGTGCAGAGTGTGCTTCATGAAAATGTCATCTGCCAGCGCTGCAATTACTCACACTCCAGCAATCATGTGCACAATGCAGAATGGGTCGAATTCAGGTGAGAACGAGAACCAGCAATCAAGCCTCTGGAATTGAGAACAAAGCCATTTTCTTTCATTTGCCATCAACACAACCATCAAGGCCTTAATTACAAGGCAAGTGTCAAGCCTGGCTGCTGAAAGGCTTATTATTATACAGCTCAGCTTCAAATCAGTTTTGTATTGATGAACTGAAAAAATGAGGAAGCTAGCTTAGCCCCACAAGAAAAGAAATGGGGACGAACTGATTATGTGATTGGCAGGAAAAAAACAAGGCCATTTAAAAACGCATTTCTAGACAGTAAAAGAATTAGTGAACAGCACACCTAAAACCTTTCCACAGACATGTTTTCCACCTCAATACCAGATATGAGCAGTCTGATAATTCAAAGGACACCTTCTTCAGTTGAAATTATTTGTAGTATCCACACAAAAAAAAAGCCCATACTGTCAAAAGTCACTCCTTTGGCCACACATTTCGCTTTTATTGTTGTGGTGGTTTTTATTTTTTCTGACAATAATACATGATTGTGAATTTTCTAGTTGCTCCCTTAAATTAATTGCATGTCTATCTACTGAACAAATAGAGAAATATTAACCTAACTGCACATGTATTTGCAAGTCCTTGCCCAGCAATTACCTACCCACTCCAGATTAGTTGTTCTCCTACTAAAGAGATGAGAAATTATCATTTTGTGTTGCCGTGCACAATTATAATCCAAACCCCATACTTGCCCAGGTGCTAGCGAAACCCTCGCTAGGGCCAAAAGGACCACCGTGACTCATCAAGAAAGGTGGCAAAATGGCATTTATTAGGAGTAATCAATACCTTATATACCTTACTACTTCGTCTACGCCCCCTAGGGCACGTTTGAAATGCGCGCGCCCAAAGTACATCACTAGATAGGGGACGGAAGAGGCTGGTTTACTATCACCGTCACATCCCGAAAAAGCCCCGCTACCGCCTATGTGCTTGTACTACAATGTTCAGCCTCGTTAGCATCTACAACATCTCCCCGCCCCCCAAGACAACAATTTATCCCTTTTCAATGTGAACACTAAAATCCCAAGTATAATCTACTATAAATTTGATATTATTCTATATGTTCTATGCAATATACTTATACTATTGTACTCAGTTTAACTGAATTACTTATCTACTTAGTCAAATCTAACCTTAATAAGACTGATACTAATCTTAATGCAACTCTAACGATATTAATATATTACTCTTATCATAACTCTATTACTCTATTAATATATTACTCTTAATATAACTTACTCTATAAATTTATATAAACCTTAATATCTATTAATATATTACTCTTAATATAACTTACTCTCTATAAACTTTATAGAAACCTTAAAAGCTTCATCCGATATAATGAGTAGTGCAAGTTACATTTGTGCAAAAGAAAACAATACCACAACTAAATGAAGTGTATATTAAGATAGTCCCTTTGATGTCTGGAACCATCCGAGAAACAGTTCTCATCCGTGATGTTTTCTATTCTTCTTCATTCTTCGTCATTCTTCTTTCCATTCTTCATCATTCTTGCATGATGCATCTTCTCTGTATGGTGAACAGTAGTCAAAGTCTTCTGTCCGTAGCCTCGATAGCATCCATCAGCTCATCAGCACACGGCAACATGCACCATCATTACATTAGCGTGTAATCGATATGTAGTGACTAGGAAACTAGAATCACGCTCTATAGGATAAGAAGAACACATCCTAAAAGATAAGTGAAGTTGCAAATACAGATAAGTGTGAATCTACTGTTGGCTGAGACCCGACAATTCTAGACTGAATCCAGAAGGTCCCCGCGCTTGTTGTTTGAGCGGTACTAATCACCGAGACCAACAGCAGCAGAACAGTCTCAGGTACCAGATTCGGACTCCCCACCAACTGCTCCTGTAAGAAAAGAACTCTTATCCCACTTCCCATAGTCAGTCTTCACCAACCATTCTTGAGTAAAACGAGAAGTGAAGCAGGACCTATTGTCAGTCTCAACGTGACTGGGCAAACCAACCATAGCAACAGCGGTTGCCAAATGGTATCGGACTGCAGTCAAGCCAGACCTGACATGCTCAGTGGCCGTGATGACAACAGAGGAGGCACTCATAGCAACAGCCAGCCCTTGACGGGGAGACAAGCAAGACTCCCAGATGACACCAGTTTGCCAGATCTGCAGTGACCCTAGGCCAAAGACAGGAGTGCTGGCAACTGTATCTGCTATTGCATTACCTCTGGTAAAAAGGCTTGGCACCTCAGAGTGACCACGCACATATAAGGATGCGACAGGAGCTGTGTGAGAGGCCAAGGTCTCATCTAAAATTCCAGCAGCCTCTGAACTTGGGAAGTCCTCCCGGTCCATCCGGGCCAACTGCTTGGCTGCAAAGATGGAGTCAGCAACAATGTTAGAGGGTATCATTCGCCAGAGGTGCACTGCGACCGTCACAGCCATCACCTCAAGCATCTGCACGCTGACCATTGGGTTTGTGAAGACAGCAGCCTGTGAACTACGGTTGGAATCCTGCCAAACCACCATCCTGAGATCAAGAGTCTCATGCTCTACCAACTGAGCTAGCTGGGCCATTTCAAGGCCTTGAGCAGTGTCCCACTGTGCAAGCGATCCTTCCATGCAGCTCTGTAAGATCTTTTGCCAAGCTGCAGCCATTTTGCTAGACGGATTTTGGGGTTCTTTTGGGTCGGATCCCTTTAGCTGACCATACAAGGGCTTCATCAATCGAGCAGGTATCCCCAAAGCACCCCGAACCCACTGGAGGGCTCCTACCAATTTCTGCATATTCCATAGTTTCTTAACACGTGGTTGAATATCAAGACCCACCAGCTGCATCATCTCAGTGCTAAACTTATATTCCAAGCACTCTGCTTTAATTCCCTCTTGCATGTCTATACCATGCACAGGGTGAAAGGGATCATCTTGTTCAGCTGCCACAACCCCCCCAAGCTCAGTCATCCACCCCTCTTTCCAGAATGTATATTGCACCAGCTTGAGAATCACGTATGCGAGGCTTTCAATATCGTGAGGGAGCACAGGGCTATGCGCCGTTAAAGTCTCTAGTGTGTTTAAAGCCAGGGGCAAACGGAACTCGCGGCAGCAGCCGGCAGCCCGGTGCCGGAAGGTGGAGCGGCTCCGCGCCGGGGAATCGAGCCCCTGTCCCCTGCATGACTGGCAGGCAACAGGAGCCACAGCGAGCGAACAACTTGCAGCTGCAGGCTCTGTCGGTCCTGTCCCGTTGGCGCAGCGCAGCAGGAGTCGGGCCCGGGTCCGATCAGGCGGCCCTCGGACTGATCGCAGCAGCGAGCTCCCCCGCCGCCGCCAGCAGCCGTACCGCTGCCCCCTCCCGCGTGGAGGGCAGAGACGGGCCAGACCCAGCCGGCACCCTGCGCAGCCCCGCCCGCCCCGGCGGCAGCTCCTCTTCCCCCGCCGGCACCAGCGGGCAGCTCTGCAAGCCAACACAGAGGGGGCCGGCCCACCGGCCGAAACTTGCCCAATCCAAGCCTGCAGCCGCAGCCCCGCGGAGTCCCTTTGGACCTGGCTACTCCCCCCCCCGGGATAGCACCACGTTTGCGCTCCCCCCGGGTCTGGAACACGCCTACTTCTCCAACCACTCGAATTAGCCGCACGCCCGTTATTCCCCCCCCCGGGATAGCACCACGTTTGCACTCCCCCCGGGTCTGGAGCACGCCTACTTCCCCTACCACTCGAATTAACCGCGCGCCCGCACTCCCCACCCCCCAATGACAAAGGATATGGGGCTGAAGTGTCCACTTGGCGGTCGAGAGGGGGTGTGGTCGATTGGAATTCGCCATCTTTAACTTTTTCTTCTCCGCTTCTCCCGGACCCCGTCCCATCTCCCCGCCTCCTCCCCAGACGGCTCTCCTGGGTCCCACCGTCCTCAGCCGCTTTTCCCGGCCGCCCTCCCGGCTGCTCCGGCTCAAACACAAGCCCAACTAACAAACACGATTCAACAAGTTTCCCCTCCTCCCTGGCTGCTTTAAGAGCACCCAGGATTACGCCCCAGGTCACAAGCTCGGCAGCCGCCTGGGCTGTCGCTGCATGCTCTGCAAGCAGAACAGTGAGCGGATCCCATTTACGACAGTCAAGGATCTCGCGGGGGGATGAAAGTTCCCCGTCCCGTTCAAGATAAGTAAGTATTGCAGCAATCTCCTGCAAAGAAGGAGCAGTCTCGCCACAGTATTCTTTACAAAAAGAAAACAATACCTCACTGATAAATTCCATAATCGTCGTCCCGCCCCGTCCCGTCGTCCCCCCGGAACTCTTGCCGCAAATATAGCGCCCCCGATCGCAATCCACGAGTACCTGCGCTGCAAAAAGAGAAAAAAGAGACCCCTGCCCCCCCAGGCAATCTCTACAAAGACAAGAAAGCACGCTCGTCGTCCCCCCGAGGCGCTCCCTTGCGGGATGCAATGCCGTCACCTCACTACACCCCAGATTAAAAAACCCCCAGGCACACTCGTCGTCCCCCCGAGCAGCTGGAGGAGGAATGCACTGCCGTCCCCTCAGTACACTCCTATATAAAAAACAAACAAACAAAAAAAAATAAACCGAAAACACGCCTAATAAGAAAAATCCCCAAAAAGAAAACGAAAAGGCACACCGGAGTTTACGGCCTCACACAGGGGCACCATATGTTGCCGTGCACAATTATAATCCAAACCCCATACTTGCCCAGGTGCTAGCGAAACCCTCGCTAGGGCCAAAAGGACCACCGTGACTCATCAAGAAAGGTGGCAAAATGGCATTTATTAGGAGTAATCAATACCTTATATACCTTACTACTTCGTCTACGCCCCCTAGGGCACGTTTGAAATGCGCGCGCCCAAAGTACATCACTAGATAGGGGACGGAAGAGGCTGGTTTACTATCACCGTCACATCCCGAAAAAGCCCCGCTACCGCCTATGTGCTTGTACTACAATGTTCAGCCTCGTTAGCATCTACAACAATTTTGTAAGCAAAAAGATGAACTCACATTAATTCAAATAAATTATCAATAAGAAATCTGTTAGAGGTCAAATGTCACCCTTTTTACCATTTTTTATATATGAATTTTAGGCATGATAAAATAATGAATAAACCATTACAACAAGGCCTAAATTTTTAAATGGCTGTTGATGAAATATTATGGATATAATGTGTTAATATTTTTTTCTATCTTTTGGTTATTTTCGTACCTATTTCTGACTTTGACACTGCAGGTTTAATGCAACTGGATATGTGCTCAGGTCATGGATATGCCCTTCTGAAACCTAGGATTAACAGGCAAAAGTGGATCAACAGAACTTTACCACCAATTTTACGTATTTTACTTAAAATGCTGACAGTCCATAGCTCTTTCCTTACTGATATCCATTAGATACTCAACACAAAAACATTTTACTTCTTCCAGCACACCAAATCCTCAATGGTCCATGCTTCACCAGGCTTCAACAGGAGAATATAGGAGAATATAGTTCAAAAACTTCAATAGGAGAAAATAAACTTTAACAGAAAAGAGATGAGAGCACATAACAATGACAGTCACATCTGCATTTTGGTATTGAGTTCAATGGTTACAGGTAGGATTTATTTTCACGTGATATATTGATATATGAGATATATTGAAATTACATATAATTCATGAAAAAATCAAATGCTAGTAACTCAGATAGAACAGGATAATATCCACTGGAAAATATATATATATTTTTACTAGGAAAAATAATAATAATAAAAATTCCAGATGGATATTTATATTTTTTAAGGGGGAAAAATAGTACTTAGTTTTCCAGGGAATATATATGAGAAACTTTCCAGTGATTTCAATGGAGATTAGGCAATTTTACTATCTGCTGACACTTGAACTGTATTTCAAGAGTTGTTAGAATTTTTAAGTATGTGAAGAATACTGAAATACTTGGAGACACAGGCAAGTGGAATTGGTCCCAGTGTCTGATCTGAAGTTTACTGGCATGGTTTGATGTTCTTAAAACAGAAAGACCTTTGGTTATGTAAGAGCAAAAAGAAGGCACGTAAATAAGAAGACATGGATATCTCCAGAATGTCTGGAATAAGAGTTCTGTGTCACATGCTCTGTGTACTGAGACAAATATCACACAGCAGAATGGAATACATTATAAAAACTGAATAGTAATTTTTAATAGATAAAGGACAGTTGCTATTCTAAAAATATTTTTGAGAAAAAAATTTTACTCCAACATTCTATTCCTACACTTAGGACAGCACAAACATTCACTTGGCAGGTAGCAGGAATACAGAGAAACTGTAAGTCAATATCTTGGATAGACACACACACATGAATGAGCCACTGTCATTTCTGAACTTAAACTTTATCATGTATTATGTACTTGAGTAAAGGAAAACAATTTTACTTGCCAAATCCTTTGACAATGCATATGATGTAGAGGGATCAACAATTATTCCTACTTGTTCCTGAAACTTTCTGAGAGAGCCTATGAGATTTCTGGAGTCTACAAAGATGAACTCAAAACGAATAAAGGAAATGGACATAACTATAATTATATTGCGTTCTGTTGTTTTAAGGCCTTCATATAGATTTAATTCTAAGAGCTAATGACTGTTGAATGTTTGTGATCTGGAGTCCCTCAGTTTTGAGTATTCAGCCAAAGATGCTACTGAGCTTCTGAGACAACTCTGAGCTGCTACCATGTAGAAATAATATTATTTATGAATACTTATGGTAGAAATCAAAGGTCACTCATCACTTTGGACAGGCTTAGTCATCCCGTACACTCAGGTCCTTAGAAACAGACAGCAAAGATTCAGCTAAACCGGATCTTCTCTGGAAGCATTAGATGACGTAACTCAGATGAAAGAATGCTATGATCACTTTGAAGAATTTTTAAGGTATAAATTCAGTAAAATAGCTGAGATATTTGGGTTTCTAAATTGTCTACCAGGCTCATTCAGCCAAGTTTCTTTCATAAATTTTTATGTGGATTTTATGGCCCAATTACATCTTCACACAATAGAACTCATTCCAAGGGTCATAATTTCAGCGCATAATTACTGCATGAACCAAAAAGGACTCTATAGGATAGATGTTTTTATCCAAGTTTTTTGGACTGCTCAAGGTTATTTTTTCACATTTTTTCTAAACTATTTTTATATTTTGAAGCAGTTAATAAAACCTTTATTATTAAAAACAAAAACAAAAACTAAAAGGCACATCTGACTCTTTGTTCTCTACTCCCCTCTTAAATAAGGCATATTAATGGAGTACACAGCATATCTTCAAATAATTTTTTAAGCCTTTTATTACCACAACACAATGCATATTAATGTAATTACAAAGTTCTTTAAAAGCTAATAATAATAAACATTAATTGAAGAGCAGAGAGAGAACAGGAATGTTGAGTGATGTGTCTTAAGCAAGTGGTACTGGATGAACTTTTCTAAGTTCAGTTGGACAAAGTAAAACTCATGTCCCAGAGAACAAAGTTCAATGCAACTACAATGTAAGCTCTTCCTTCTGCAATATTTTCTCTCATCTTGTGTCATCCTTTTTAAAATACTTTTACAGATAGATAATATAAAAGACTTTAAAGCTCTGTAAAGGTTAAAAAAAAGCCTTCAAAGATCATCAGTTGTGCCCTTCTGGAAGACAACGCAAATGGAATTCTCAGCCATAACTTTCTATGGACATAAGGTAAGTAAGTGCTTTCCCTCCTGTTGTCTGAAATCAATATTGGCCAATTTCCCAGCTTTCTAAACCTATTACTTCATAGGTTACTATCATGTATTGCTGTTGCATATATCATTCTTCTTTATTAAATCATTCTCTTGTCTCAGAGATCTGCATAAGCAGGGCAGCCCGAAAAAAATAAATAAAAAGCCTATGAGTTTAAGCAAAATGCAAAATACAAGCTAGCATTTATGTATGCTATTGAACAACAAAATACAAGCAAATTTGAGGCTGTTTCAGAAAATTTTCAGAAAATTAGTTTTTTTCTCAGACTTCCAATTTGTATTACTTGGGATGAAAATGCTAGTATGTTAACCTAAGGCATGTAATTCACTATTAATTCCGGGTATGTAGATACAAATTCAGCTTTGTATGTATAAAAAAATAACAGCTTTTTCTACCATTGCTGTCTTTCATGAATATCCAGTCTTGAATCTTTTTTCTACAGAAAATGACATGCTCCAGATTATAATATTATTGTCAAAGTAAACTAGCTCTAATCAAGTTCATCCTTACTAACATTTCATTACATTACATTCTTCTACCTTTACAAAATATAAAGATATATCAGAAAATAACTAAAAATAAATCGTTGGTTTTGATGCCGTTATAATTACGGCAATTTTTCCTAAATAGAAAACCCAACAATCAAAATGCATTTTAATCAAACTTGGTACAAATCAAATGAACTTAGGGATTTCTAGGTCCTTCATCCCTTAAAGTTCTTTCTTTAATCTGTCCTGTTTCTTTCTGGCTCTTCTGGTTGCCCTGTCCCGAGACAGTAGCAGTTTTGACAATACACTACGAGGCCGGACAGACAACATACAGATCAAACTCTAAGTCAACAACAAACTGATGGCACAACTGGACTTTTGGAAAGTAGACGTTATGGGGCAATAGGAAGTACCCATCCATTCTTAGGATTCACCAGAAAGGTGCTACTGTCTGTGTACAGTGCAGTCTTTCAGTTATTCATACTATAGGCCTCTAGAGACCGTACATTTTGGTAATCCATTATTAGTATGATTCACATAACTGGCCTTACTGTTCTTCAAAAAGAAGGAGCCAAACAGCTAACATTTTCTAACCAGCAGGAAGCAGGGAAACCATTATCTTTATACAACTATATTGTTTTAATGGAAAAGAAGCAACTGTGTTCAGTAGACAAGAACATGAGTACCTCTGGATAGAGAAATTGTCTCTTTGGGTTATGTTCTCTGAGTTTATCATAGTAAACTTTACTTTGTTGTTTTTCATCTAAGTGTTGAACTCATTAGCCAAAGTAATAAATGAGGAAATCTCCCACAAGACCTGAGCAGGCCTGATCTCAATGAATTGTTCTCCCAGTCTGAACTCATACCAGAGATTGACCCAAGAATACTGCAACATTTGTTCTGCTAAGAACACTGCCATAGTTTAGTATATGATGAATATGTAGAGCATAAAGACATAAACTACTGAGCTATGAACTTGTAGGGAACAGCTTATTAGGTAAGGCACAGTTAGCCTCTGATCAATTCTGAGAAAATATTTTGAGTTATCTTTTTATTTTTTATTATTATTATTATTATTGTTGTTGTTGTTGTTGTTATTATTATTATTATTTGCTCTGGTCAACAATAACAGTATTTTTTCTGTCAAAAAATTTAGACGGAGCATCCACCGCAGTTCTACTTGCAAGTCATCTTTGAGGCAGTAAGCAACATCTACACTAAAATGAGATACATGTAATTTCTATGAAAACAGGTACAGGTCCAAAAAGACTCCTGAAGATAGTGGCAGAGAAATAAAGTGAAATGAGGTCCATATGACTGAAATGGAAACCACATTAAAGAATCAATCCAGGTCATGGCTTTTCAGATGTTAGTGAAGATGAGCAACCTGAGCTACTGCAGCGCCACAACTGTGCTCAATGTGTACAATTTCCACACTGATATATCAGCAGTACTTGGCTAGCTGTCTATTCTATCAACAGTTGAGTAGTAGCCATTATAGTCCTCCATTTTCTGGCAAAATGTAAAGGCACACTTTCTATCTTTCCTCTTATATTAGGCACTCAAACAACTGTTTTGCTTTAAATAAAAGTTGAACACCCTAAAAAACGTCCAAATTATTTCAAAAACAGTCTTTTCTAGAGCAACAGCAAGAAATGGTTTAAGGCACAATGACTGAATACAGAAAGTGAAGTATTTTATTCTCAAAGCATGGCATCTTTCTACACTTCTATCAAAGAGAAAACTGAAGCAGTTGTAAATTCTTTAGAATTTCAGCAGCAGATCTTTAACTTATGAACCATCAACTTCGAAACAAAATTTTAGCCTATATCAAGAGTTACCACAGTAGCAGACCAAACTGCAGAAAAAAAAACCCGTGTTTGTTCATTTACTCCTTCCAAAGTTCCAGTCTAACAATTTCATCAATCTAGTGTTCCTATGGCTAAATTAGAAACAATAACATGGTATGCAGCTCACTCCAAAAATAATGTCCCCTATTTATTTCCATGCAAACTATAACAGATACAAAGAGATAGCACTGTTTGGTAGAGCAAATTCTCAGCTACAAAACACTATTTTTCAACATTATGACCACCGTTAGTCATGCATTTTTGCCAGGGATAAACAAGAACTCATAAAACTCTGCATGGTTGTTCAGAATGTGGCTTGTCATTCAGGTTTCTGTTATCACTACCTCACTGCACTCACATCCACTGTTTGCTCTCCAAAAACATTCACCAAGTGTCAATGAGTATCAGGGGGTGCCATTTTTTCATGTATGGAGTAATTCAATTCTATACTTTTGCTTCTTATGCACTTCCATGTCAGACAGAATTTTGTCAGAGTGTCATGCTGCTACCACCGGTCACACAGCATCAAAATGCAGTGGAATACTGATGGGAGGGTTCAACCACAACTGTCATAAGACCAACGCTCATCTATGATGTTATGGACCAACATAATAAAATAGGAGGCAATACTTTCAGAACAGCTTTCATGCTTTTTTACCTCCTGTGATTCAACATCATTCAGCATGCTCTTAACCTTGACTGGGGTTACCTACTGGGAACGACGTGTCAGTCATTTTTGATGTTGTAGTATTAATCCCTACAGTAAAGACTTTAAGAGTTGAAACCTCTGGGCACAATCTCAGAACCACTATGGCTCCCTGTAAGAGACAGGAATCACTGGTATTGATATTTCTTTCAAGTAGAGACAGACTGTCTTTTAATCATCATGGCATTTTCTAACTTCAACATTTCCTTTAATATTTGTTTCTTTTTCCAAACTCACTGTTTTACAGGATCAGAGAACCAAAGTTATTAGGTTGAAAAGGTCCTCCAGAGGATTCTAATCCTCCGGCTCAATCCTACATCAATTCTGAATCTTGGCCAGGTTGCTCAGGGTTTTGTCTCATTATATGTTAAAAACCTTCAAGAATGCAGATCCACTGCCTTTCCATAGACAGGTTGATGGAGATCAACAAGTTGCAACAGGTTTTTGCAGTGCTTTTTCCAAACTTTTATTCTCTTAGAATGCACACACTCAAAGCTGACACTTACATCAGATTAAACAGATTTGTGACCAAGACTTTGCCTACTCCCACACTTCAGGAGTGGGATTTTTAATATCTAGAAAATAGATTAACAATTATGTTTCCATCAAAATCAGGATTTCACAATATTACAGAGTTGTGATACATACAACTGTCACATACATATAAACTTCGTTTCGTAGAATTGCTGATGTTTTGAATTTGATTGCTAATGTTCCAGTATATGAAATTGCCTGAATCAGTTAACTGACAAATTATAGACTTAAGGAATGAAGTTACTTCATTCATTGTAGTTTTATTAAAGTTTTTGCTTACTTCTGACTTTATTTAATATAGAGAAAGTATGCACAAATACTGGAGAAAAACAAACAAACAAACAGACAAAAAAAACCACTAAATTACTTCTGATTACTTGATAATGATTAGAGTTTCAAAAGGTCTCCTGATGGCGTTTAATACTACTTTACTAGCAGATCTGAACTGAGGTATCATTTTGTAACCAGCAATAGAACTGCTTGTCCAGAACTGATAAAGGGTCAGCTCATTAGTCTGAATCAGCTTCTTTTAGAATTAATGAAAATACATTGTGAAAGATGACCAAGGAAATATGGGAGATCAAAGAATTCAAAAACAAATGATAGGAGGAAATATTAATTCAGACTGTAAACTGAATGAAGTCCCACACAATGCAGCCAGTATTTCACTCAAATATCCTTTTACAGCGCAAGACATTGCACTTGGATTTGCTGAACCTCAAGAGGGTTACAGCAGCAGAAGGGTTACAGCAAACAGCTTGCCAGATTTTAAAGACTTTTGCAGGGATTCTGTTTTTTTGCGTCTCAAATAGTTTCTGAATGTATTCAGAAATTCTGTGAAGTGCTTTTCTGATCATTTGGGAGTGAACAAAAATAAACTTAACTTATTCTCATAGAGAAAAAAAAAAGAATTCAGATTTGGGGAAAATATATATATATATATTAGTTGAAGAATATTTGTATTTGAGGAAACACCTCTCCTACATTTGTGCTTGCAGGTTGCAAGTTCTCCTGTTCAAATTACAGACTTTCTTGCCTACATAGTACTTGCACATGCAAATTTAGAGTTAAAAAGGGATCTAAGGGGTATATGGTTGTATGCTTGCGCCCTGTTCCAGGCTCAACATCCATCTGTTGCACATGCATTCAGACAAAATAGCGCCAGAGGCACTATGCCAAAACAGGGATAGCAAGAGCTCACCTCAGACCAGACACTGGCTTTGTTTGTTTTTAATTGATTCCACCAGCTGATGCATCGTGTTTAACAAAAAAAAACCCCAACAAACAAACAACAAACCAGCATATGAAGAAAGCTATCCTCAAAAAAATATGTCCTGTTTTCTTTTGACTTCCAGGGCCAAGAAAAATAAGTCAAATGCTTTTTGTTTTGCCAAAGAATTCAGTATTTCACACAAGCAGCACTTCACTACTATTATTACAACTCTTAGAAATCACCATAATAATTTTTACTTCAACAACGACAACAATAAGGAAAGCACTAAGGTCATGTTTCTAGTGATCACTGCTAATTAGTTGAGGGCTCAAACCATCCTTCTAACTTCAACAGAGATAGGATTATTGTCAGTACTCTGCACTGCGTTCTATCTCAGCAAACAAGGGCAGCTTTTACTTGTGATGTACTCAGAATCACCAGCCCGATGACCCTCAGTGCAAATTTTCATCAGCTTCACCATCATCAAATTTTGTTCCTGGAATGTATATGATGCAAGGAAGAACAAATAGATAGTCTGCACACAATTCCACATTTGACATGGGTTTTGTATACATGTGGGTATAATTCTCCATTTTGCTCAGCAGAACAGTGAGAGAATCTAGAAATAAATGGCATGTATAATATAAACATGCATTCCTAAAGAAATGATTCTGGTTAGTTTCTTGAAGTATTTTTCCTCTTTAATACTTGGCAGGCAGAACTCAACTTAAAAAGTCATGATGATTTATTTCTAATTAACATTAACCTCAACAAATCTGACTTCATGTCCATCCCCAACAGCACAAAGGAGGCTCCCACTCCAACGTGACACTCGGGCCATCACAGAATCCAGCTGCCAAACTGCAGCAAATATTCATTCCACAGCAGCTTCTGGCCCCTTGGTGAGCTCTGCAGGCAGTGGAGCTGACAGCTCTGAAGTTGCCTGTGGGTCTGTCATGCAGGTAGGCTGCCAGCTGAGCTGACTTATTCTGTTCTGTGTCATTTTTCTTTGACTTACCTTTGATCCTGAGATATTTGCATACTGTTATGTGCTTGGGAGAAAGTTCCCAAGTAAACCTCTTACAAGCCCTTTGTGTTTGTTCATTCCTAAAGTAAGAGGTGATATCCCACAAATCTAGAGCCATGATGTACATTACTTGTGATGTTGTCATGAAATGACCTCTCTCAACACTTACATAACAGATCCTGCAGATAACACAAATTGATTCGAGATATCCTGAGAAACTGCACAAGATCTAATAATAGCCCTACAAATGATACCACACATAACTACAGGCAGCTTTGAAGTTACACGTTAATGTATTCATGTGTTAGTTTGTTAAGAAGGCTGATTCTACTTTTCTTTATACCCTGATTATGTTACCCATTAGCAAAGGACTATCACACAGCTGAATCTCAAGCAAGCAGAGCACTGGCACACTGGGAGGGTAGAAGGAGGAAAGACAGCAAAGAAATGATGCAAGCTAGCCTGAACAGCAGGAACAGGACTAGGGAAAAAACAGCAGAGACTAAATGATGGTGAATCAAGTTCCAGGAGCACTGTTGACAAGGCTAACTCTTAAGAATTCATCTAGCCCCCACATACCATTCTGCTACAGGTAGGGGGCAACTCCTATTAGCTTTAAGAAAAACATGCTTTTTTGTTTTCACCTTGCTGTTTCATTTCTGGAATATACTTGTCCTAAAGAATCTTTTATTATAATACATTTCATGACAATAAAGTGATGACTCACTTTTTCTTCCCTAAATATACATATTAACAATTTCCACTTGTTATGAGTCTCTATAGTAGGTTCTAGTGTGAGGTTCTCTTAAATTTCTTAATGACAAAGTATGTAATAAACTAATTAATTCAATAATCAAACTTAATTCCCATTAAGTAGCTACCTCTAAAAGACAAAGATGTTCTGATTTGTAGCGGTTTTAGCATGTAAAATATTATCGGTTTCAATTCCAGAATTGAGTTCATGAGTAGGTTAAAAATGAGATTTTTACTATATTTTACCAAAACTAGCCCAAAGACAAACCTAATAAAAGAGTCCAGGACTGAAAACAACTTATTACTAGATGAGGCTTGTCCAATAACTAATCACAAGGCATTAAGTCTCTCCCTTCTAATGACTTCAAAGCAAATCATGGGGTGATTCAATGCATCTGGCCCCAAAGAGATGACAAACTGTACCTGTGTCAAAATAAAACTTGTTCTGTATGCAAACATCCAGATTTCTATGTGAAGACAGAACAGACTGGAAATAAACTGGAAACTGTACAAAGTTTGCTTTGTACAGATTGCCCAAACCTCTATTAAACAACTACTACATCATTTGCAGAGGCTGAAACTAGCTCTTCTGCCACATCAGTCCCAGCCGAAGGAAAGCAAGAGCTTATCATGCCTTCATTCCTCACAAGTTTTGCCTAGTGTAGTACCTTCCTTAGGATGCTGAAAGATAATACTTAATAAAAATATGAGCTCATACATATAGTGTTTAACATCATTTGGAGTAAAAATCAATCATCCAAAATGAAAAATCCGGGTCAAATTTATTGAGAACCTTTTCATTTCATTACGACTACAGAGTCATTTTATGGAAAGACCCACCTGCTTAAAAGCTTTTAACATATTTGTGTAAACAGTTACTTACTGCCTGACAAAACTCAAGATTGCACTGAAAGCACGTTAAAAGGTACAACTGAAAATGTTCATATGCTTCAGCTTTTATGCATAGATTAAAGGAATTCCAAAAAACAAATACGTGTGAAGCTCAACAATCTGTAAATCTGAGTTCTTTTTCTCATGTATCCCACATCCAAAAAGACTGTTACCTCTACACAGCACTGAAGCTGCAAAAAAATTTTTTCAAAAAACTCCAAACATTCACAGTCTTTAAACTACACATAATTTTACCAAGTTTTATGGATGTGTCCTTTATAAAAGAGAATACAATTTTCTTGCTGTATCTTTTATACAACTGTTAACACATCTTAAATATCAAAGGCAATTTTCAGAAGTGACATTTCATTCTGTAATCTGATTTTGTTTAGCTCAGAAAACAGAATCACAGTCCTTAGCACTGGATCACTTCAGAATATAATACTTCAGATGAGAAAGGAACTTGTATTTCTGTTTAATTACCTACTGCACACAGTGCTTTGTTTGTGTTGTCTTCATGTGCTCTTTTGTTTTTCTGACTTTATGACAGCTGCAAAGAAGTTAACGTAACTCAATCAAACAAAGCTAAGTTAGGATAATATGATTCAGCAAAAAGTCAAATTATATGTCCAACTTGAATCAGATGACTAAGTGATAACAATTCACCATGCATACGTTTTGTATTAGGTATTCCACAACTAGATTTTCTATATTGTTGAAATGAAGGTTTGAATGTTGAGTTTGTGATATAGGTGGTACCCAATCCAATTTTGGAACCAAATTAATATACATTGTGCTAAAGTGTTGAGCCTCTTTAAAAAAGCCCAGCCTACCGTGTAAATATATTCAATCTGAGAAATAGTCTAAGTAAGTTTAAGTCTTAAGTCTAAATGATTTTCAGCAGAATTTGGCTTAATAAGTTAAGAATACACATCAGTATTTTCAGTAGCAATTCAGCTCCTTGAATATTGAATAAGTCTTATTAATTTTGCAGCCACTCAGAAAAATCTTGTTTAATAATAATAAAACCTAACACTATGGCATTACTCAAAGATCCGACATTTCTCAACTTCTAAAATCAGAATTAAGTTTATAAAGACAGTTACTGTCACTGTGACTTTTAAATGATACCCAATTTTCTATGCACATCATAGACAACTAAGGAAGGAAGATTACAACTCCTAATACCTTAAGGTCTGGTTTGGCCTAATATGCAATTTTTTCAAACGAGCATTAGCAATAAATTTGCCAACAGTCACTGAAACACAAGTTCAATTGAAAACCTGACTTTGCTTTACTACCTCTTTTGAACCACAAGTCAAAACAAGGGCTGTGGTGAAGAGACTATGAGGCTACAGGGCTAGCAAACAGCAAGTTGTAAAATTTCACTCTGCTGAAAGAAACCTACAAATTACAGCAACAGGTTTCACAGCAATAGGATACAACAGAACTTATCGTGAAGCGCCAGGGTCCTATTATGCAGTACTGAAACAAGCCCTAAGAAGCTAATAATAAAACATACTTTGGACATTTTCAAGTATTCAACAGCTTTATCAGTTCTGTCGAAACAAACAAAACAAAACAAAAAAATGTAGAATACAATCTCATAAGTACATAAATCAATCAGATATATTATGCCAACAAATTAAGTGCCTTTCAGTTTCTCTCTTCACACTACAGCGCTCATTTTCTTCAGTTGGCTGCAAAATGTTTTCTTCCTTATTTTCCGTATCTGTTTTGTCAAACTGACAAAGGCTCACTTGCTCCTATCTTTGCCTTCTCCTCCTCCTATCCTTTACCACTTCCTTCTCTCTTTCTCTCTTCTTCCCTCCCTCCCTCCGTTCCCTCTCCTCCCCTCCCTTCCTCCTTTCCTTCTTTCCTTCTCATTGAAGCCTTTGCTCTACTGGTCTTCCTACTGGTGATCCTACTCACTCTGTCCGCCTGTCTCATCCTGTCCCTCAGGCAGAGTTTTCATATTTAGGTTCCATTTTTGCTCTCAGAAATCTGTATAACTGCTGCAGGTTTCCCCACCTCCTATTCAAATTCCCACCTCATAAATCTGCAGTTTTCCTTGTGTCAACTCTGGACCAGATCTCTCATTAGCATTCTGCTTCCCTGAGTATTTCCCCTTCCCAATAATTTACTTCCTTCCCCTTCCTCTTTTCCTCTTGTCTATCTGATCTAGTTAGACTGTTTGGAGTGAATGAGATCCGTCCGACAATATCCTGTCACACACCCATCCAATGCCACTCTTAGAAAAGGTAGGATTTCCAGTGAATTCCGCCCATGAATAAGTTGCTTTCATCTGAAAGTTATGACCCACCAATTCCAGTAACTTGGTTATTTTCCACAATGGAGGCTTCCCCATGCCCAATTAAAATAGCTGTTTTCTGATGTAACGTAAACAAAGCTGAGCTGGAACAGTTCTTCTGCTGTGTGCAGACAGGAAGATTAATTAAGTTCTTTAGATGCAATAATTACGCTATTTGTATTGCATCTGACTTTGTGATGCAAACAGACACGGTATATCATCAGAGCTTCTGAAAGCACATGAATCATCCAGGGAACCTCTGGCTACTGCACCCAATTATAAAGAAACAAACACATAGCTTACTTTTAGAGCATTCGTGCTATTTAAGTGATGCCACAGAAAGAAGCCTGTTACCCTATTCCAAACAGCACCTAAGATGAAGACATTTCCTCCCCTGCTCCTCTTCTAGCATCACTTACCAGTTTTTAAAATTCACATCTCATTTACAACTATCATGATCTGCAGTAAGAGAACACATGGCAACTCATTTCACCATCTATTTTGTGCTAGCTCTATCCAGAATTGCTTCAGAAGATGTATATGAAAAATGAATTCTAAAAAAATCCACAATGTCTACTTCACATCTCTTAGACTAAGCTAAAGTTTTGACCTTCGTTGCTATGCTATACAGAAGAGTTAAAAACCTAACGTAAATATTGCAAACATCACTACCTCCTGTAATTCACAGCAACCCTTCCCTAAGGTTTACAATTTTACAGGTAGTTTTTGATTTAATGAGTGTTTCTCCACTGCTTCCTTTCAGTAAATCCCAGAAGAAGAGAACAAAAAACCTAATTTTCATGAACAATTCCAGCAGAAAGTTAACACGCTTCTTTGTTTATGCTGATCAGCACAAAAGAATATCCCAGGATTACCTGGGAGGAGACAGACAGCAGAAGAGCAGGAAAGCTAGAAATACTCCCACAGATTTTATCTGGAAAGTGTGTCCAGCTTTCCAGTCTTACCACATTTTGTCTCAACTTAGAGATTTATGTGCTTTCTTTCCTAGGTATCTCTACTGCTAAAGGTAAAGGAGAAACCAACAACAAATATGTCCTAGATTGACCCAGCAGTAATAGAAACAGGTAAAGAATATCAGTCACTGAATTTTTTAGAAAGCAAGACTGCAAAAATTTCAACATTTTGAAATAAGACATCATTTCATTCATAGTAAAGGATTTGCATTCAAAATCTAAACAGTCTGAGATTTTCTAGTATACAGGACAATGAGATTTAACTCATTCATTCAGCTGTCTCACTCCTCACACACACACCCCCAGAAAAACCCACAGATAACTAAATAAAGAATGAAAGAATGGCAAAGGAACAAAGCTAAAGCAAATAATGTATTACCAATACATTACTGTATCATACTACCCTATGTCTTGCTTGAGTCAAGAGCAACATACACTCAGTAAAATAGCCACAGAGCCAATGTTCCCAGTAAAAACCATTACTAGCATAGATCTACACAACTCTAACCACATCAACCTGATTTTCACCTGCCATCAGATATTAAATGATACAACTCCGTCCAATGTAGATACAAACATTCCTGGCATATTTTTTGAATGTCAAGAGAGTCTTCAGCGAAGAAGTCAGTAGCAGACAGATACCCTGATCGTTTGGTTCGGGCATCACTGGTCAGAACTCCTGACAGACTTTGTAAGTAAATAAGTAGTACCTCAAAAACTTTTAGAGAGAATATCTTTCTATCAGCATGAAGAAAAGAGCAAAAATAAAGGTGTGCAGGTGTCTGGCAAACTAAGTGCATGGCGTCACACTGACACTATGTCACTTCAGTATATGGAGTACGTGTCTCCCCAGGAATAAAATTCATGGCCTAATTTCAATAGCAGAACTCGGACACATACTGAAAAGATTTATGTTAGATATGAATAATACCAAACCACTACCCTTTCAAGCTGACAAACTCAGTCATCCAGCCAGCTTAGATAAACTGTGAAAAGCATCGGAAAAACCTTTTTACTGACATCCCCTGTAATCAAGATCTGTAGAGCGATGGACAGCATCTGTATCTCAGGCAGACTGATATTAGTCAACCACTACACTATAGTTTGCAAGTAAAGAGACAACACAGTTGTCAGAAGAAAGTACAGGGAATAGCATCCTAGAATTTAAGTACCAACAGTCAAATTTAACCATCATTTACATCTTGTTTCTCAGACAAGCCACTAGAGGGTGAGACAATTGCAAAATTGATCAGATTTGAACAGGTCTGTCTGGCAGAGGGCACTAGTGCATGTTCTGCTGTATACGAAAGCAGCGCAGTGCGAGGAAATGAACTCTTGATTGCTTGTGTGAGTTTACAGATTCTTCTTTTCACAGGCTAAGACACAGTCAGCATTCACCATCAGGCAACTGGAAGTATGTGTTTGATGACCACACAGCAGCGATTTTTGTTGAAGTACCAGAGTTGAGAATTCATTGTAAGCACAAAAAAGATCACTTCAGTGAATTGGTAACAACTCTATCTTCTTCAGGTCACAGATTCAAGTGCTGAGCAGGTCACTAATGACTAAATGTTGTTAGCATCAAATGCTAGCAATGTACTCAAGGCCTTCCTATAAGGAAAATAATTTCACGTCTTCTGTTCCTGCAGACATTGTTACAAACCTCCATCACAAACAAATCTTATTAACATTTCTGTTAGCTCTGAATTCACCATACATGATAATAGAAGTCCAACTTCCAAAGGAAATTTCAGTCTCTTAGTTGACAACATTTTCATCTCAGTAAAATCAGATCCTGACCTAGAAGTGGTTCTAGTCTCCGGGGAGTCCTAGATAAGAGAGTTGCATTGTGCCTTGCAGCTTCAATATTTATCACAGAAACACTCTGACACAGCAACTAGGAAATTACCCTTTGTGCAACTGAACTATGTGGCACCCAACTATGGTTGAGCAGCCTATCTAAAGAGCCTAACATTTCTTCTATCAGTCCTAGAAGATTTTCCATATTCACTGATATTTTTTATGCATCTCTGTATTGTCAATTGCAATACAGAAGCTCCAGTTCATAAAGAATGACTGAGCAGGTATTGCAGCTATCAGAATAATGTGTGCAAAGCTGCAACGGTGGCCTATATGAGTTGTCATTCATGGCTCTGTCAATAAAGAAACTTTAACAGAATCAATGACACACGGAGCAACTTCTTCCATAAAGTGTGGTCCCTAGATTACAAAATAAATAACAAAATAAAATTCAAACCATGTTTAGAAGACTAAAGATATCTTCAAATCTGAAACAGACACAAGTTGTGAGATCAACAGCTGAGATCTTAAAGATCAGAAGACACTCTCATCAAGACAGGAAGCTATACATCAAGCTTTGAATCCTCTCCATGCTGAAACAATAGAACAGATTTCAACATCAATGAGGCACTATAAAGGAATGCAGTAAAATAAATAAATAAAGAGAACGGAAAGAATTCCTACTCACATTTATTGTGCGATCATTCTGGGATGTACTTTTGCTCACTCATATTTTACGAAAGAATGATGCATTGGAATGCCTAAGTGCACTGAGCTGACATGACAAAAGAGACACGGTAGCTCTCACTGCTGTGGAGGATCTGCAGTGATTGATTACAGTCTTTCAGAAACCACTTGTTTGTGTGTGCATATGATCATCTTTCACTGCTTTTCCTTCCTTATGCAACAGAAGCATTTTTCTGTGTGTATAGGTAAGGCAGACGAGGATGATACATTTCAAATCCCAAAGTGATATTATAGACATGCTGGGAAATCTTACCCAGCATGACTCCATACTTAGCAATTTTTTTCTTACAAATGAGAAAATTCAGTCTAGGGGAGATATGTGTGCATGGATTGGTGAAATAACACAGTCATAGGACAGTGATTTAATTTATAGGCTAGCAAATTCAGGAATTGTTGTGTTTATCTTGTATCTCACAACAGCAAGACTGTTTTTGATTGGAAAAGCCTCTGTTAAGCAGACACTTGCTTGTTTCTATACATTGTGCAAAATGAGAAGTGACCCTCCCAGCTGGGCATAGAATTGCCTGAGATCTGAAAATCACATTTTTTTCTTAAAACTGTTTCTTTCTTCTGAGTAGGGATCTCCCTCTGTGCAGTTAGAAACTGCACTTTTAATTCTGCTGCTCCATGCAACTATAATATCTCCCTAAGTGATTTCCATAGATCTTAAAAGCATTCCTTATCTTCAGTTTTAATTGATGCTTACTGTAAAATGTTTTGTGGTGCTCTGGATGAAGGACATACTACAGGTGTAGGTAGAGCTGTTTGGTGGTAGGCAGTCAGAAAATCTGTACACAGGACCACTTTCAAGATTACAATGCTCAGTTCCCTCGTTGGCTAGTGAGTTTCACCAGAGCTATCATAACCCACTCATCCTCCATAAATGCTTTTGCAGAACATGGAGGGGTGTTATTACAGACTTAGGAAAAATAAATAAATAAATAAATAAAAATCTGCCTGGAGTTACAGTCAGGAATCCTGCCATAATAGCTCTGCCCAGCATTGCCAACTGATCATGCTGTCAGCAGTGGAGCACTGCAGGGGAAAAGGGATAGCGATTAAAATACAAGCACTGGAAGCAAAAGTCTATACACAAACTTAGCTGCTAGGGACGTCAAGACCACAGGCTTTCAAATACATTACATACAGAATTATATTAGAAGACAGAGGAAACGTTGCAAGAAAAATATACATACAAAGGTTGCTTCGAAGGTAATGCCTCCTATTTTATTACATTGGCCTGCACTATCAGAGGCAGATGTTAGTGGTATGGCAGTAGAACATGAACCCTCCAGACAACATCCTGTTACATTTTGTTCCTGCGTGACAGATGGCAGCAGAGGGGCACTCTCACAAAACAGCATCTGACATGGAAGCACATATGAAGCAAAGGTTTGCCACTGAATTCCCCCATGTAAAAAAAATGGCACCTACTGACATCAATACTTGCTGAACATTTCAGGACAGTGAAGCGGTGGGTGGTGCATCTCAGCAGTGGTGACAGCAATGTGAAAGACATGCTATGTTCTGGATGGCCAGGCACATCTGTCATATCATGAAATGAGGAGTCAATCAGTTCACCTGCACAAACCATGGAATCCTTAGAGCTGAAGGGAATTTCTGATGGCCATCCAGTCCAACTGCCCTGCAACGAGTGGGGACATGCACAGATAGATCAGGTTGACCAGGGCCTGATATAGCCTCAACCTAAAATGTCCTCAGAGATGGGGCATCCATCACATCTCTGGGCAACCTCCTCTAACAGTGCCTCACCACCCTCACTGTTAGATGTTTTCTCTATATCTAACCTAAATCTACCATCCCTGAGCTTGAAACCATCTCCCCTTGTGCTATAACAAGATCCTGATAAAGAGTCTCCCCTTCTTTCCTGTAGCTTCCTTTTAGATACTGAAAGGCCACTATCAGGTCATCTTGCAGCCTTATCTTCCCCAGGCTGAACAGCCCCAGCTCTCTTAGCCTGTCCTCATAGGAGAGGTCTTCCATTTCATGGATCACTTTTGCAGCCCTTCTCTGGACACACTCCAACAGGTCTATGTTTCTCTTGTGCTCCACATCTGGACACAGTACTCCAAGTGAGATCTCACCAGCACAGAGTAGAAGGGCAGGATCGCCTCCCTCACCCTGCTGGCCATGCTTCTTTTGATGTAGCCTAGGATATGGTTGACTTTCTGGGCTGTAAGGGCACACTGCTGGCTCATATCCAATCCTTTCATCTCCCAGCTTGTATTGATAATGGGAGTTACCTTGACCCAGGTGCAAGATCTTGCATTTGCGGAACCTTATGAGGTTCATCTGGGCCCACTGCTCAGCCTGTCTAGGTCCTTCTGGATGGCAGCTTGTCCCTGTGGTGTGTCAACCTCACCCCACAGCTTCGTGTCATCAGCAAATTTGCTGAGGGTGCGCTCGACCCCACTGTCATTGTCATTGATGAAGATATTAAAGAGTATCAGTCCCAGAACCAAAGTCCAGGTACATTATTATGTTTGTGGCTTTTCCCTTGTCCACTGATGTAGTTACACCATCACAGAAGGCTACTAGGTTGGTTATGCAGGATTTGCTCTTGGTGAAGCTATATTGGCGTTCCTGTATCACTTCTCTGTCTTCCGTGTGCATTAGCATAGCTTCCTGGAGGATCTGTTCCATGATACTCCCCAGCACAGAGGTGAGACTGACAGGTGGGTAGTTCCTGGAGTCATCCTTTTTACTCTTTTTAAAAATGGATGTGATGTTACCTTTATTCCAGTCATCAGACTTCATCTGATTGGCACTGCTTTTCAAATATCACTGAGCGTGGTTTGGCGACTACAGCAGGTAATTCCTTCAGGACTCCGGGATGTATCTCACTGGGCCTCATACACTTGTGGATGATCAGATTCCTCAGGTGGTCAGAAACGCCATTTTCACTTACAGTGAACAAGTCCCCTCCTTCTACCAAACCAAACATTTGAGTGCTGTTTGGCAAGCAATTATCAGGGAAGATCAAGGTAAAAAAGCTGCTAAGCACCTCAGGTTTCTACTAGTCTATTGTTACCAGTCTGCCTTGGTCACTCACTTTGGGATACACACTCCTGGACTTTCATTTTCTGGTTGAGGTACTCATAGAAGCCTTTCTTATTATTTTTAGCATCCCTAGCCAAGTTCAGTTCATGCTGGGCCTTGGCTTTCCTGACCCCATCCCTATACAGCCTAGCAGCTTCCTTATATTTACCATGGTACCAGTTCTTGTTTCCACTGCCAGTGCATCTTCTTCCTGCTCTTCATTCAAATGAGCAGACTACAACAAGAGAACCATGTACAGAGCTGAATATCAGCTTCAATATGTTGGAAATGATTCTGGCAATGTTGGAATATCACAAAGTTTGTGCCAGGTGGGTCCCATGAATACTCACAGAGGACTAGAAAGAACACCATATGTAAGTTTGTCAGGACATACTGAACCAACATGAGGCTGAGGGTGACAGTTTCCTGGATCACATCATTACCAGTGATGAAACAGGGTATCACCACTATGGTCTGGAGTCAAAATGGCAGTCCATGGAATAACGACATGTAAATTCCCCACTGAAGAAAAAGACGCAGCCCCCAGTGGGTTAAGTGGTGTGCCCTGTCTTTTGGGATAGAAAAGGGGTGATTTTTATGGATTTTCCGTAAACCAGACAAACCATCAACTCTGACCATTACACCATGATGCTGACTAAACAGAAGGCTCAAACTTCCAGAGTCAGGCCAGAGAAGATGACAACATTTCTCTTGCAACAAAATAACACTGGGCTCCATACTAGTTTGAAGACTGTGGAAAACATTGCAAACCTCGGCTAAATTGTCCTACCACATCCAGTATATACTCCAGATTTGGTGATGTAGTCAGACCTCCTGACTTCTATCTGTTCAGGCTGATGAAAGATGGGCCGTGTGGGCAGTATCTTCCCAGCAGTAACACCATCACAGTTGCTGTGAAACAGCAGATCACCTCCACAGATGCTTATTTTCACAAGAACAGGCTCTTGTTCATTGATGAAAAAAATGCATAGCTAATGATGATGACTATGTTGAAAAATAGCTTCTGGTAGTTGAGACTTTCTCTATCAAACAGGGTTATTGTGCTTTATGAATCTGTTGTAGTCTCCATGGAAATAAATTGGAGGCATTACTTTCGGAGCTACCTACATATTAAGAGTGGATTGCAGTTTTATTAACCTATTGAACATGTAGATCTATCTTACTAGGTTCTATATTTATTTATTAAGCAATCTTGTTCCTGACAAATATCTTCAGAACTAATTGCTACAAAAGTCATTCTAAAGATCGAATCTAATCTTAAAATACTAAGAAAGCAAGTTCCTACCAACACTCATTTTTAATAAATAAGTATGACATGAGCGTCACCCTAGGGTCTGTCCACATTTGCTGCAGGGATTTCATCTCCAGTTCTAGACTCTGCTCAAAGAAGACAAGCAAAACTAAGCCTAATTCACTTTATTTGACTGAAATTAAAAAGAGCAGCTAGCCCTTTATGGTTTGCATCAGAGAATATGTCTGTACATAAACAGACATATAGAGAAAAAGTGGTAGAAGCATCTTAAATTCCAGTCTAATCTCTAATCTCTAGCTAGGTCGGTGCAAATGAACATTGTTCTTTACGTGGGGCCACACCACTTCAATTTTAATGTAGCCTTTGTGTACGTTGTTAGTTCCCTCAGCCTCTCTCCATTCCCCTGCCTTCTTAAACGGCAGCAAAGAGCAATTTTTGCTTGCATAACAGAATTTTGAGGGTATCACTTAGAAACCAGGAAGTATGGAGAGGATGAGAAGCGCTACCAGATCTGAATGTTAATTGGTATGCAAAAATGTGCAAAAGCAGACATTCTAAAAACACCTGTCTGCAGCATCCGGCAGCTACTTAATATTCTACTCAGTAAAAATGCAACAAGAGACCAAATCCTATTCCAAACCAAATCTAATACATTTAGCTTTAAAACAGTCAAGATCCTTCATATTCTCAGGGACACTCTACATGTTTTAACTACCAGGATAATACTTATTTTCTTTGCTTTTGCTACTGTAGATTTTCCTTCCCTATTCAAGGCTCCTAAAAAGCAATAGGTATCTAAAAGTCAGATATTTAGGCTAAACCACTAACACAGATAGCTGCTTATATTTCCATTGTAAAGAAGAGCTTTTGGAAGAGCCTAACACAAGATAGTTCTTCGTACTAAGCTTAGCTCATTTATGTCCTCAGATGACACATATCAGAAAGCCAGCTCCAAACTAAGCTAGACAAGCTTTCTAAAAGCTTTCTTTACTGTGATTGGAGAGAGACATGATAATACAGGGCAATTTAATTCCATCCTTAAAATAGAGGTCTAAAACTTCATACAATTAACATTATTTGAAGACTTGAGCAAGAGCTGAAAAGCACAGTTCTTTCTGGAAAAGATCACTTTAAGCCAATTCACAAAATGAAGCTAAAGGGATAGCACCACACTCCACACCAATTCAATACAAGAATCAAGCCATATTATCCTCATAAAGCTGCTGGTCAAGCTACACATTGTTCTGAAACAATAATGGCCCAAATCTGAAATTTTCTTTACCTAAGCCACTTTAAGGAAACTAACATGTCCTGTACTTTCTTTCAAGTTCATCTTTAAACTTGCATAAATGCTGATTGTGTTTAGTATACGACATACCTTTTTACTGCCTTCTGTGTAGCTAGTGACTTGCAGGGTCATGCTATTTTTCAACACAGTTACCACCACTCATTATGAGTTTTTGCCAGCAATGAGTAAGAGTCTGCATGTTTAACTTCTAAAAACCTATACCAGCAGAGGTGACTCGCTGTTGCCAGTGCTGAAGCGCACCACCCACTGCCTCTCTGTGCTCACATCCACTGTTTGGTCTCCATAAATGTTCAGTAAGCAAAGATGAATGTCAACGGGTGCCATTTTTCGACATGGAGGAATTCAATTCCACATCTTTGCTTCATATATGTTTCCATGACAGACGCCATTCTGTCAGAGAGGCCCTCTGCTGCCATCTGCCACACAGCAACAAAAAGTAATGGAATACTGGCAAGAAGGTTCAATCTCTGCTGCCATACCACCAATATCCACCTCTGACACTGTGGACCAACATAACAAAATACAAGGCATTACTTTTGGAGAAGCCCTTGAACTCACTCCTGTTTCTTAGAGTAAAATTATTTAGAAACTTGCCTATGTAGAAGAAAAGACGCATAATACAGTAAGAAGAAGAGACATTTCAGAATTCTAGCCTGGCAAGTAAGGACCATAAATGAGGCTCACACAGTGTACCTCCCATTCAGATGAAGGTGAAAGTAGCAGAAGGCCAATAAGGGAAGTCTCAGCAAATAGATGTTGTTCTGGCAGTACTGAACTTGAGAGAGACTGAATAATGGGAAAAGGAAGTCCAGAGAGACTCATTAAGACAGGTACCAAAGAGAAGAGACATCTGCAGCACAGATAACCCTAAGGACTTCGTGATCCTGCCTAGGGAACTACTATCGTAACCCAAGGGCACAGTTCTCTACAGGAGCACAGAGATGTCTAAGCCTTAACATAATGGGGTAGTTTTAATTGATATTCAGTTTGAGCTAACACTGCTAGGAAAACAAGAGCCAGACCCTTTTCTAAACATCAGAAGGGGATACATGTGTACATACAAAATGTGGTCACCGCTGAATACTTCATTTTTTGCCTTTAATTAGACAATTCATCTAAGATTTTTAATGCATTCTCTTTAGTTCCATAGAGAGTAAAACAGGAATGCACTTTAGTTATAAAAGCAACGTGTGACCTAATGTATACACTCAAACTGAAATACAAACGCACCTTATTACTATCTGCTTGCTGCTTGTGATTGTCATGTGGTAATTATCAGGACCCTTGTAACTTACTGCATTGCTCTGAAACTTTCTTGTGCTGCACGAAGTCAGCTTTTGAGGAAACAACACAGAGGCAATTTGCTTGCTTGTCAAACCAAGTATGTTCACAGAACCTCCCTGCTGTTTTAAAGGCTGATAGCGGTATCTGAGGTAACCTAGCTACAGCTTAAAGATAAACTTCTCTGTATTTCACTACAGTGCATCACATCTCTCTGACTGCAGTACAGATTCATCCCAGCCATGTTGCTGTCTGGATCTCCCAGTCTAGCTATGACAATGTCAACATTTTTCATTGATCTCTGTGAGGGCATTTCCTTCAGTTGGTACACTGTGGCTGCATTTCAAAGGTGAGCTCAAGGATAAATTATACACTCTAGCATTCATATACTGAAGATTTCTTGTTACACAGATGCAAAAGTGTGATATTGACTGAAATAATAAAAGACTAGTTGAGTTTAGAATAGACCGCAGAAGCAGACATTTTCCTCTGCAAAAGACCATTCCTCTCCCCTCTCTGGAGTGTGAGCTTGCATATGTGTGTGCGTATGTCCACCCACCTTTCCTTTTTCTCCAGCATTTTCTTCCATTCGGCAATTCAAACCCAGAAAGGTTTCTTCTTGTGTTTGTTTTTTTCAAACTAGTTACCATTCTTACCCTCCCCATTCATTCTTTAGTGACCTACATACTATATAAACTTCTCGTATTTATTGTTACATATGGATGAGCAGTGGTGCTTCACTAAATTCTTCTTGGTATTAAATTGCATTTCTGTTCCTAGCCATTCAGACTTACTTTCTTCACTGAACACCTTCTAAGAGCTACTCAGCTACAGACCTTCTGTGAGCTAGAAGTACTTAATTCATTACTAAATGTTGTTATGATTGTGAGAAGTGATGCTATCTGGTAAGAATTTTAATTAGGCAGCTTCAATAGGTTTCACTTTCAGTATGTTGCAGCACTGAGAAAAACACTTTTGTCCAAACACAACAAATATTGTTAGGGACAATATTTAAGACAAGTAAATAAACGTGCCACCAGAATTTACCTCCCGACACACATTTTACATAAGATTCTATTTAAAAGGAAGTAATCCCAATTCTCTCTTAGGTTAACACCCAGAGAACACTGATTCATTCTGTAGCCAGTAACACATGCCATACTTAAGTAAAGGGCTTAGATGCTTTGGAATATCAGAAGTAAGAAATTTATCTCACTCTCACTGAAGTATCAGTTTTTTGAGATGCTGCTGTTCTGAAATGTTTATAATTATAAATATATTATATAATATTATATGTTTATATATTATAAATATAAGGTATTTTATACACAGACACATACATATTAGAAACATAAAACATACAAAGAGGCAAATGCTCCGTTTTGGTACCTAAAGGGATATAGATGCCCATCTCCTTGTTAATTCTACTCACTGCTGTGTGGATAATGTTTTCTAACAAAGAATTAGGAACTTTTAAACCCAAGACTTCATTTGATTACCAAATTTCCAAACCTGCAAGACATCTGCAAATAAAACAAGCTAACACAGATAAAAAGAAAAATAGAAGTTATTTTATTTCTGTTCGGACTGCACATTCTGTTTTCAGCATAAATTTTGTCCTTCAGAGAATTGCTGTGAGTGGCGTGCATCAATGATTTAGTGAATCTGTTCTTTAACAGTGGACCTTTAATGTCAATGAAAGGTCAACAGTTAGAATTGTATTCAGCCATCTCTGAGCTGTGTGAGAAGTGTGGATAAACCTGACTTTCCTTCTTAAGAAATAAAGGAATTATTCATCAGCAAAAGCTCAGAAGACCCAAAATGCTGGACTCCTTTAGATTTTGCTCAGCTCTTCCATTCTGATTTTGTTCTATCCTTAGCAATTTCCTATCTTCCTATCCTGATTCTTCAGTCAAAATGGAATATATATATATATATGTATATATAAAAACCTTTTGGTTATCTTCATATATATATATATCTTTTATATATATATAAAAGAAGATAACCAAAAGGTTCATTTCATTTTCATTAGAATGTTGGGATTTATTAAAGTTGTTGACATGTGTACGTGTGCAAAACAGAGAATATCGCTGAATACATTGTTGGTATTTTCTAAGTAGGGCAAGTAGTGAAATGAGAACAGACACTGCTCTCATTTTCATTCTGGGCTATACCAGAAGTTAGAAGGGTTAAGCAACGGTTAAATCAGGGCACAACTTGACCTCAGGAATGTTAGAAAGCAGAAGCTGTAATCAACATTTCCTTACATACAGCCTCAAAACCACAGTCCAGTCACAAGGCTGCTCAGTGTCAATCCTTACGTGTTCACTTAAAATTTAAACACAACATAGAAACTGATCTGTGATGTACTTAGAATAGATGTTTGTCTGGAATATTTTCTTCCAGATTCAAGACCTTTCTTCTGCTTTTTGTACTGCATGACATAGACCAACACATAAGAAGCACTAAGTGGGTGGACCCCTAGCTCTCCTAGAAGAACAAATTTGATACTCGTGCTTTTAATAAGATGCATGAGAAAAAGAGTCAGGCTTTCTCCTGGAATTTACAAAAGGATCCATGTCATTTGCAGCTCTAAAAGGTTGAAAAAAGCAAAACTGAGGATTACAGACTTTATTTTTTACTCCTTTTCTGTCCCTACAGAGAGTTCACAGCAACCCTCTGACACCAACAGGTACGCTAAGATGGATTTCTCCCTCTAACTCTTGTATTGTGAATGCATCAAAAAAACAAAGTCAGTGCTCTTCCCATCACTCCTATCATGCCAGTTGTTACTGTGGGTCCCTATGAGATCAAGTGCAACTTTCAAACTACACACTTGGGAGAGAAGAGGAAAGTAGGATCAAGAAAGAGGGTAGATTGAGTAGCATTCTAACCTAAAGGTAATCTAGAGTAGAAAATGATGGGAAGTCCAAAAATTTGAGGGAAGAGAAGCAAGAAAAAAATGCCCAAATGCTACTTGCACAGAAGGGAGAATTCCACAGCGTAAAGCTGTAAATATCAATTCACAAAAAGCACAACTGTGGCACCAGAATCCAGTCTTTCTCCCTAGTCTGAATGGTTAAGCTCCTATCAAATATAAGAATAGGGGAACTTAGAGGAATGGTATTCTTGCTTATCTGATTAACTGTTCTTTACAAGTACTTTTGTATTTTCACATCTCAAACTCTACCTAATGCAATATTTAACCTACTTTTGGGCATGTCATCTCAGTTTCTGTTCTTATGTTCAAACCTTCCCTGATACAGTCTCATAAGTACTTCAACTCATTATCAGTCAGAACTGAGTGCAATGAAAATGCAAGTATACCTTCTGATAGGTACAGATCACAAACTCTTTCAAATTTGCAGGGAGCAAGAGGATACTGCTCTCCTTACAGTCTCTGTAAATGAAATACTTCCCTCTGATCTGGAAGGAAAGTGGGCCTGGAGAGTCACTTCTTCAGTTCATCCAAATGGAGCACTGAAAATGGCAGGCTGATGCAGTAGAGCACAAGATGAGAGCAGAGATACCTGGCAGTTTGCACAACTCGAGGTCATAATACAGCTTTATTTGGCTACCTTTGTCTGTAGTCTAAGAAATCTTATGTAAAAATATCTTTTCTCATCCTAAACCTCGTAAGATCACTGTGGTGGTATCCCATATAGACACAATACATGACAGTCATTCTATTTTCTTGTGAACTCAGGCACTTCAAGAGTCTTACAAAAGCAAAGAAAAACTCATAATCTATCCTGTGTTCCATATTTTGTCTGTCAAAAATAGGATACACATCCTTTTCTTTCCCCTGGCACAACATACTGAGATCATCGTTGTACAACAAAGAAATTTGTTACTAAAACTGCAGGTTCCATCCTTTTCAGAAAAGTATCTTCAGACTGAAACCATTTCATCTCATTCACTCGTGAACTCTGCTCACCACAAATTGCTCATAACTGAGCAAAACAATGCACTTCAAAGAACAGCATCCTGGTTTAGCACATTTTGTAGGGCGTGCTTTGGTTCTGACTGAAATTAAACTAACACTGTAAGTGGATTACTTTGGCAGTGCCGTGCCTCAGTAGACAGTTCAAAAGCCCCATTCACCTTACAAGGACTTCTCCATTATTGCAGCTAATATTTCATACCTCTCTCACATTTAAAAAAAAAAAAGAAAAAAAAAAAAAAAAGATATTGCTGGATATATAGTGAAAATCTGCCATTTTCCATTACTGCTTCTAAATCTTTATTATTTGAGCTCATTCCTCATTTGGACATGAACTCTACTACGTGTTTCTTACTATTAACACAGGTCAGCATATAAAACATATTTTGAATTACTGAATTTGAGAGCTTAAAATTAGTACAACTGTACTTTTTCGCATCTGTTAAGAAATACAAACTAAGAGAATGATGCATCTTCCCCAAGATTCTCCTAAGACAGGATACATTTCATTCTTCTTTGCATGATTTTATGAACAGTTCAGAGCAGTTAATACTGAACTATAATCATATATGAATCATATATAATCATATATGAATAATCATATGCTGATGTAAAAAAAGGCTATCTGACTTCTGTAACAGCTTCTGATCAACTGCTAGCTGCAGTGAACTCAGAAACATCATAAAAAGCAATTAATTGAATAAATTATTCACTGTTAAATTATTCTCCTGTAACAATGTTTAGTTTTGATCTTAAACTATATCCCATACCAGTTAAATGAAGTGACCAATAATTACAACTTATAGTGATAACTCACTTGGAATTACACTGGTCTGCTTTACTTTAATACTGTCAGGATCGCATTTCGGGAAAGAAAAAGAAAGACAAAGAATACATAATTTCTCCAGTTTTAATAGATTTTCCATTGTCACAAATCTACACAAAGTCCCCAAGTCCTAAATTTTACATTCAGCTCTCTGAGCTAACTGAAAGATATGTAAAACCATGAGTAGGCAGAAGCTCCCTATTGTCTGTGCCTCCGAGAAGGCACATTGTTTATTCCCCAAGTACATGAAGCAGTTGCTGTCATGAAATGTGGAGCAGCTCCAATGGTTGCATGACTTGTTTGAATAAGTAATATACAGGGCCTAATTCTTCCAATTTGAGAGATGTACGCTGCGTACATACACATATACTAACAAGCCTTCCATGCACCATTCTGTGTTTGTAAACAGCACATACTTAACTCCATTACCTGATCTTCTTGCTTGGTTCTGCAGTATTCTTAACTATTCTCAAAACTGTGTATCATTAAGAGCATGCAAATTGTGGCTGTGACCTAGTAGTTTAGGTAACCCAATAGCTACATGCATAAAATGTGTTATTTTTTAATGTTTTAAATGCTACATAGTCTGAAACATGAATTTTTAAGTTACCACTACACTGACATCAAAACCAAATATTTTTTCTGCATCTGCCTTAAAACAGGACTTTTACTCCATCCCTGTAGTGTTGCCACTTTAACAAATTTCCTGCAAGATTATCCTTAGCAGAATTCAAACTCTTTAATATCAGCTAGAGATGTGGGTATCTAGATATCCAGATATCTAGACCTGGAATTAATTAGAGATCTAGCTGTTTAGTATATCTAGTTAGCAACTGGAGATCTACATACCTCAAGAGAGGTAGAGATTTCAGAACTGTTTGAAGTATTCTCACTGTGAGATAAATAGCATACTTTAAGTAACTAAATACTCAAAAATACCAATTTATGACAGGGGACTTCACATTTTTTACTATCATTTTATAATTTAATCAATGTACTGTGCCATACAGGTATCAACTAAGCAATATCTCTGTGCAAAATTGTCATGATATTATGTAGTAAAAAAAACAAACAATACAACAACAAAAAACCACTTTGAATTCTTTTATCAAATATCTATACACTGAAGTAGGTGGTCTAGTTTGGGTTCTAAGACTTAGGGAACTATCTTTCCAGCTGCGTGACTTGCAGGGGCTCCTAATCTAGCAAGAGTTTTGGTCTGTCAGCACATATCAGCTTTCCAAACCAGGGCTGCAGTGACTTGAAGCGGAAGAAAAACAGGCAGCAAAGATTCCCACAAAATCTACATACTGTGTGGGTTTCTGAGACGCAAAACATTTATAGTGTTTTGAAGGAACCCTACATACATGTATAGACACACCTAATTTTAGAACACTGCTAGAGTGGAAAGGTGACTGCAAGCCCCCAAGACTCACAGCTATTCCCAAACACACAATGGCTACAGACTTTGGAAGACAACAACATATGTGTTTAGTATCAAATAGTGCAGAGTGCTGTAAGGATTTGGAGTAGGTTCTGAGCCCAAAACAAAGACATCAAAGGAAGGGTTGGCAGACACAAGGCAGAGGCAGGGAATGTATCAGGATGCTTTTGCGAGAAACTGTTCTGTTGTAGAGCCCTGTGTTACCCCAGGCTACCAGCAGAGCTTCTCAGCACCCTGCCAGTGCAATACTTCATGGAAGACAGCACACACAGCTTTTGCAGGATTTGCACTGTTTTCTCATTTACTCTTGTGATTCTTTTTTTCTCCTTGTTTGCTGGGATCCCAGGAGATGATATGACCAAGAGTATATATTTTAAGGAGCAAGATTTGGCAGCCAGAGGAGAGGGATAAAATCTGAGGCTTAGTATTACAATTGTTGCAATGTGTTAGCCCATATGTCGGTCCTTTCCTTAGCAGGACATCACACTGGATTCATAGCTTTAACTATATGAAATAAAATGTAATATATACACATTACGACAGCTGGACTTTATGTGGATGAGCCTCATCAGACATAAGCTGCATGCAAATTAATCCGTACGGCAGCCTCAACATAATCAAAATACAGATGAAATCTAGTTATCGACTAACAAATGACTCATTATGTGGTGTAATCATCTGAATTATCTGAACTTCCAAGAGATCGGCTAGACACTCCAAGTCTTTTGTCCCTCAACTACTTCTCTTTACATGTGCTTAAGCACTGATTTGGAATGAAGCTGGAGAATGAAGAGAAATTCAAGGCAAAGCCTCTGACTTCATGACTGCGTCCTGTTTCTCACATCAGGGAGCTATGGCATTCCTGAGACCTGGTGCAATACTTGCTTTATATTTAATTTGGAGAGGTAAAAAGTTCTGAACGCTGCACAGATTCTTAATCCTTATGCGCACCCACAGGCAACATTCTGTGTGGGTAGATAAAAGCAAATTGTCTTACGTAATTCCTTGCCTACGTGACGTTCTACCAGCAGTCTTTATAAGGACAAGTAATTTTTTTGCTCCTGTGTTCTTCCCCTGGATCCTAAATTCCCTTCTGCCTAATCTTTCCAGCTTGCATTAACTCAATACTCATTGGTTTTGAGCTGTGAATTTCTATCCACTCAAGACAACGTTTAGTTCACACAGTATATTTCACCTGCGCTTTTGGCAAGACACAATTCTAAGCCGGTGGCTGACAGAGCAGATCAGCATATTAACACGTGAACTCCGCCTGCACTATGGCATGATTTCTAGCCTCAGTCTACTTGGGGAGCCTGCTGTGCAGCTGAAAGGTGCTGCTCCTCTGAGATTACTCTGAAGGGAAGGGAGAAACTCTCCAGATTAAAAGCAATTTGGACAGAGGACTTATGACCATAGAATCACAGAATGGCCCGAATTGAAAATCCATCATCAATCCTCTTAAAACACAGACTGAGTTGCTCTCAGTTATCAAATGGTAATCTTCAAACTAGCAGCATTCCAGCACTAATTAACTTTACACCTCTATGCACTATGAGGAGTGCTTTACAGTAACATTTTGCACTTGTCTTATATTTTGTTTTTAGAGCTTATAATATTCTTTCCTGTACACCCTGCAGATCAAACATACTGCAGCGTGACTGAAACAAACTCTCTGAGTGCATTTTGAGACTTGTTTCTGCAGCTTTTATCATGAACCACATCTCCAAAACCAATAGCTGACATTCAGTTTAAATAGTAAGACAGATGTTATTTTCAAGCTAGTAGCCGTAATATGTTTGTCTTGTACCAGATCTAGCTCCTGTTCTTTCTGAAGGCCCTCGTACTCCAGGTCAGTTCCTGTGGTATCAGGCAGCTGAGCCAGGGGCACCCAAGCAAATACAGGACCTTGCAGGTCCAGAGAATCTTGTTCCCTTTATGACATTAACTGGAAAATTACTAATTATTTTCTTTTCCACTAATGGAAGTGAAAAGGAGTGTTACAGAAAATAAAGGCCTTGATAAGGGGAGGCACAAGGAACATGTTAGATGAAATAAATAAGGAAAGGCACAATTACTGCAACACATCAGCTCTTCTATTATTTTTCCCATTTTAATTGCTCTCTTCTTTTACTTAGCTCAATTTTACCATCCTGACTCAGCTTCCAGTTCAATTACTACCCAGTCTGCCTGATTTTCTGAGAGGAGCAGTACTTTTTCCACCAGTCTTTACTGCATTTCTTTTCTAGTTCAAAAGTCAGTACCCTGCTGATCTAAGTCATATTCAGAAGAGACTGATGACCAATTTACAAGAATATTTGGTTTTTATAAGCAATTATGTATAGTATATAAATGGACAAATGTGAGAAATTAATTACACCTACGCCACAGGTCTCCTTTCCTCATTGTTTTTACTATATTCATTATTCATGGATACTTCAGAACAGATTATCAGAGTTGTAAGCAGAACCCATAAAGCCAAGAAGTTGCTCCAGATTATTACTTTAGGGAACAATAAGTCTGGTAAGATAAGCATGAAATATCCAACAGAAATCTATGCATATGGGTCTGACAGCAACAGAAATCTGGGGTTCATCTTTTAGGGAAATCCTGTTTGAACCAATATTCTTAAGGACACTGAGTAAGGTTACTGTTTATAGTGGCAACAACCAAACACATCCCTGTGAATGTCTGTGTAGCACAGAGGCCTACTCCTACCAGTAACAGAAATCAGGTGAAACTACAGTAAAGCTGGTGTAACATGGTGGGTCAAAGGCTGTTGATTCCTTGGGTCAAAGGCTGTTCATTCAGGAACTGATTTTGATATGAAAATCGAGTAAACGCTGAGCAAGGAACTTTCACATACTAAAAGATACTGGAAGCAACTGTGTTTGTGAAACCCTTCAGACCTCAGAGTCTTCTCTTCTTCACTGCTAAACTACACCATTCTCTTTGCGCTAATTCCAAATCTTCTGGTAGAGACGCGAAACAGTTAGCCCTTATTTCACCCTGTAACACAGTCCCTAATCAGACTACTACTTCATTTGGAGGGTGAAAATCAAGCTGTGAAATTGCCATGATTACATATTTTTATTAAATTGGGATTATTATTTATGCATGTCCAAACATGGATGAGATTTAATCTGTCCCATAATTCCACCAACTGCATGTAAGTTTGCTTTTAGTGCCCACCAGTTTCTCATCTTCACACAGAAGAATACCATAGTATACACATAATCCCTGTGCAAGCAAAACCTTAAAAAGACAATTCCTTTAAAGGCAGGCAAACAGATTCAATCCATAGCCATCCTATGAGGTAAAAAATGATACCCGATTCATGAAAATATAGCAACCAGAATGAGGAGTAAAGTATGAAATAAAAAGCCGCAGAGCACTCTGAGTACAGAGAAAAGAAGGCTCCACTGACAAGCTAAAGTGATAAATAGGGAGGACTGGTGTCTGAATTAGAATGTGTGACTGGAGCTGAGGAAATATTTAGGCATAAAAAGGACAGTACCTGTGACTTATCCCCCTACACTGTCATTAGAAGAGGATGGGAAGGACAGCCCAGACAGACAAATTAAGCTAACTATCAGGAAAGAAGGTGGACAAAAGGTCAGATGGGTACAGAAAAGTAAGCAGAGACAGGCTGGAAAGAAGAGAAGCAGAGCTAGATTCGGGAAAGATCGTATGGATTAGCCAGTGAAGGTGACACAGGATGCAATGATATAGTCTTGTTTCCTGGAACACGACAATAGCATTGCCACAGCAGTCTGAAAATCTAGACTGACCAAGAATGCAGCTGAATAAATAATGAAGCTTTTAATCAGATAGAAGAGCAGAAACGATATACACAGGTCTCTTTGAAAGTAATGTCTCCTATTTATTTCCATGGAAACTACAACTGAAACAAAGACCACAATAACACAATTTGATAAAATGATCAGCTACATAACACTTTTTTTCTACATAATCACCACGATTAGCTGTGCGTTTTTGCCAGTGATGAACAAAAGCCTACATGCTCGTATAAGTCTACACCAGCAGATGTGACCCACCATCACCACTGCTGAAATGCACCACCAACCACTTCACTGTGCTCACATCCACTGTTTGCACTCCAGAAACATTCAGCAAGGATCAAGGAATGCCAACAGCCCATTTTTTTCCACTCATGAAGGAATTCACTTTCACACCTTTGCTACAAACGCACTTCCACGTCAAAAGCCTTTTTGTTAGAGTGCAGAGTGCCCCTTTGCTGCTATCTGCCACATGGCAACAAAATCTAATGTAATGGTGAGATGGTTCAACCTCTACTGCCATACCACCATCATCTGCCTTTGATGTTGTGGGTCAACATAATAAAATGGGACACATTACTTTCAGAGCAGTCCTCGTGCATTGTCTTAGAGCTCAATGCAGAAACCTTTAGTTCTTCACTGTGATACTTGTGGCTGACACAAAGATAGCACTCATATTTTTCATCTTCTTTTGTGAATAAATGTTAATTTGAGGCCTTTCTTATTGTGAAGAAAACTCTTGCAAGAAGCCTGCAATACTCCTTCTGGGTAGCTGGTCCAGAGACTGAGAGATCTGCTAGTCTGAAATTCTCTTCTCATGTCATATTAATTCTTGTGCCAGTGCTGCCCCTTAGCTTAAATCATCTTCTCTCTACCTGTTCTGTGTATGCTCTGTATCCACATTCCGGCATATTCAACCTAGAAAAAACATTGCTATGCAGTAGCTGTTATACAAATATGTTCTTGAGTTTCAGTTAAGAATGTCAGAACCATGACAACCATTCTTCTTTGTTATGTGTGTCAACGACAGGGCCTATGAAGCATTGTTTTAAAGCTGTGAGAAATCAAGGTCTTTGAGATCATGTCTGAAAGCAGATCTGCTCCCCAGGAGTTGATACACTCCAGTGAACAGTTTCTCCAATATACAGCCACAAGATAGTAGAAGGAAGAGCAGTTTCAGTGAGAAAGTGGTGCTAATTTAGAATTGCTTTCCTAGACTAGCTCATCACAAGTCAGACCACAAAACCCTTTTGTCCTTCCTGACTTTCTCCCAGGTGCAGGATGAATGAAAGAGACTGAAAGAAAGAGCTAATTTCAAGGAGAATCTCAGAAGATTCTACTTCTGATTTGTAGTGGCATTTTACTGCTACCAGTCATGAAGTGGATTGATCTATTTTAATTAAACACAATAAATAAACCTCCCTAACGAGATTAAGTCAACTACAGGAATGAAGCACATATATCTCAAAAGGGGATTGTTTCGTAGCCCATAAAATACACAAAAAAGGTGTCCGCCAAGCAGCACACCACAAAGATTCACTTGGCAATACTTTAAAACCAGTTGCTGTGCCTTTCAGCTGTCTGGCTATTGGTTTACTCATTCAGATTAATCCTACAGTTTTATTTCCTTTTCCTGTTGTTTTCTGGCCATTATGCCCTGAGGAAGAACTGTATTTAACTACTAATGCTACTTTTCTAAGGACTAGGACACTCTTGTTAATCAAATAATCACTGTAGGGTTTCAGTTCTCTTTTCACAACCTTCCTATTCATTTTGCTTTTATACACAAATGTCATTTCCATGAAAAGTACAGGATGGGCACTTTTCACTCAATATTCAACACACATTCTATCAAGTCTAGGTGCCTCGTGTGTTCTGGAGGGTGCACCTCCAAGAGTGAGAGGCTAACTCATTCTTCATGGTTACTCAGTCCTTGGCCTTTCTACTGATACTTCCAACAAGGATGCCAATTAGCACTAATTAAGGTTGTGGATTTTGTGATATAGAAGCCTTTACTAGAAACTGGACTGACATCATCAACTCTTATCACAGAAGACAGCAAACAGCTGTCAAATGCTAACTCCTAGTGGTAGGCTCATAATAAGAAAGCCTGGATTGGCTTTCAGTATAGACAAGAACACCTTTAAAAGGTCTCTAGTTTGTCTTCAGCTTATGAAATGTGGGTTTGTGTCTTAGTTTCAGCTGAGATGGAATTGTTATCTTCAGAGTGACTGGTATGACAGTATGCTTTGGTTCTAGAAGAAATGTAATGCTGACAACACACCAATGTTTACAGTTTTTGCTAAGCAGTGTTGTACAGAGCCAAGGCCATTTACATCAAAGGGCCCTAGGGCCTGGGAGGGAACAGAATTAGGACATCTGACTTAAATTTGCCAAAGGGATATTCCAAACCTTATGATGTCATGCAGAAGGAGTTTTGAAAGTTGGGAGTTCATCTTCTTCTGCTGCTCAGAAAACTAGCTAGGTATTCGTTGGGAGAGGTGAGCAATTCCTTGTGCAGCACTTGTTATATAGACACACATTTATTTATCATAAGTATTATCTTTTTCTTTGTCTTGGTAAATAGTTTTAGCAAAATCCAGGGCTCTACTTTGTGTTGTGGGTTGTTTTTTTTCCCCCAATTCTCTCCCCAGTCCTCTGGAAAGGGGGTGGGCGGGAGAGAGCAAATGACTGTGTGATGCTGAGCCACCTGCCTAGTTAAACAACAGTTCATAACCTAGTTAAATAGTTTTCCGCACAGGTGACAGAGCCTGTAAAAAATTACACAAGAACCTGCACAAAACTAATATGATCTTCCCTTTCCTCTTGTTGGTGGATAAAATACAGCAAGAGGAAAGCAGTCTTAGTGCATGCACACATACAAATGTTGGTGGTGTGCTTCTTTCTTCAAGTAATAAATACTGCTGTGAAACTTTTCAAGTGAACTTTTTACACAAATGCATGTGTATTTGTTCATCAAAGCTGCTGCAGGAGAGTCTATGTTTGTTATTTAGTATTTTAAGACAGTTGTGCTCTAATTTGATTTATACGAGAAAAAGAGAAGGAGCATCTCTAATTGGCTGCAGTTATCCAGTCTTGTCAATTCTTAACTCCAGTCAAACAATATGAACTCGACATCGATAGCACCAAATAAAGTGGAAACAAAACTAAACAATAAACACAACTTATTTTCATCTTTTATTGTGCTTTCTATGCTACAGTGCCTCAAATCCACTCCACAACCATCCTAAAATGCTAATTAATTTAGATCATTAATATGCATATATCATTAACATCACTCATCAGCAGGAATAACCAATCCATTGTTTCTGACACATTACTTTTGGAAATATGAAATAGCAACCTCTGTTTGTACCCTTATGTGGTGAGTTGACCTGGGCTGGATGCCTGATGGCTACCCAGCTGCTCTCTCATTCCAGCTCTTCAAATGAACAGGATTAGAAAATAAGATGGAAAGGCTCACTGGCTGAGAGAAAGATAGATTGATCTCCAATTACTATCACAAGCAAATAAGCTCAATTTGGGGAAAATTAATTGAATTACTTTCCAGTTAGAGCTGGATGGTGAGCAACAAGGACTACATCAGCTTTCCTCCATTCCTAGGCTGAACATTACTTATTCATTTCCTAATTCTCTACCTCCTCCCAGCTGGAACAAAGGGAAAGGGGGGAATATAGCATTGTGGACAATCTGCAACAGTTCACCTCTCCAGCTACTTCATCACCATCTTCCCCCACAATAGTGTTTTTTTTTTCCATTGACTGCCATCCTTCATGACAAACTCGCTCCAATACGGACTCACTGTGGGCTGCAGCCCTTTCAGGAAATGTTCACCCATTCTGATGTGGGGCCCTCAATGGGCTGCAGCACGGATATTCGCTCCACCATCCTCTTCCCTGCAGTTCCATGAGCTGAGATGAAATAACTTTTCTATTGCACCTTACCACCTACATTCAATGCTAAAAATGCCACTCTTACAGCCCTAACTGTAAGACACTTGACACTGACTCTATTATGCAGGCTTGCCTTCAGTTTAGAAAGACCTAAGTCCTATTTATCTCTCAATAAAGACCTTAACAGTCTCCGGGGAGACCTCATTGTGGCCGTCCAGTACCTGAAAGGAACATATCAACAGGAAGGGGAACAGCTCTTTGCAAAGGAGGACAGTGATAGGACAAGGGGGAATGGTTTTAAACTGAGACAGGGGAGGTTTAGATTAGATATTAGGAGGAAGTTTTTCACCCAGAGGGTGGTGACGCACTGAGATAGGTTGCCCAAGGAGGTTGTGGATGCCCCATTGCTAAAGGCATTCAAGGCCAGGCTGGATGTAGCTCTGGGCAGCCTGCACATAGCAGGGGGGTTGAAACAAGATGATGATCAATATGGTCCTTTTCAACCTAGGCCATTCTATGATTCTATGATAACACTTTGTAAAATTGCGTGAGACAATGGTGACTTTCTATCAACAACAAAACAAGACCTAGCTGAGTAATATTACGGTCTTTATTGAAAAGAATTGGTCCATTTATGATATTAAAGACCTCAATAACAGTAAAGCTGATCTTGACAATATAGTGTTTGATTTTTCTGGTACTTATCTGTTGTCTTTTAACAGATCTTCCTCGCTGTGTCTTTTATACAAAAGTTACACCAACATAAATGCTAAAATCTATGTCAGCCTCTGCAATACTCCTACAGTAGCATCTGTGAGCTCAGGACAAAAAAGACTAAACATTGTATTCTGTCCTTCTGAACAAAATAAATTCTGTAAGCAAAAAAGCCGTGTTAGAATCACCACAGCTAGTAGTACTCCAGTGGAGCTTCCAACACATTATTTGTATTTCTTCAGTAACTGAATCACAGAATAGACCAAGCTGAAGAGATATTTAAAGGTCATCTGGCCCAACCCTTCTGCACTGAGCAGGGACACCTACTGGCTAGATCAGGCTGCTCAAGGTCCCATCCAGCCTGGCCTTAAATATCTCCAGAGATGGGGCATCTACCACATCCACCAAGCTACCAAACCATGTTTTCTATGATATATGATATGTTCTATATTTTGGCCCCCAAAATCTGACTCCTTAACATTACCTGACTGAAATTAACAAGTGTAGTAAACTTAGTAATAAAGTTCACACTGGTTTGTTAGTCTTTTAACCATAGATTAGATAAATAATCACATACAACTACTAAGTATCTGGAAGTTTGGCTCTCTGCATAAACAATGCTTATTAATAATAAATGTTAGCTTGGAGAAGGCTCCAGAGAGACTGCATTGTGGCCTTCCAAGACCTGAAGGGAGTGTATAAATAGGAGGGGGAACAGCTGTTTTCAAGGGTGGACAGTGATAGGACAAGGGGGAATGGTCTTAAACTGAGACAGAGAAGGTTTAGATTAGATATTAGGAGGAAGTTTTTCCACACAGAGGGTGGTAACGCACTGGGACAGGTTGCCCAAGGAGGTTGTGGATGCCCCGTCCCCGAAGGCATTCAAGGCCAGGCTGGATGTGGCTCTGGGTAGCCTGGTCTTGTGGTTGGTGACTCTGTACATAGCAGGGGGGATGAAACTAGATAATCTTTGATGCACTTTTCACCCCAGACCATTCTGTGATTCTATGAGTACACTGACCACTGTTATGAAGGTGGGCAGAAGAAAGCAAAAGAGACAAGGCTTATGCTAAGTTTACAGTAATCATTACATTTCTTATTCACTGAATTTTGAAACTTCAACTGCATGGCCTTGTAAAACCCTAACAAATATTTTCACATTAAAACACAAACATGGATAAGGCCATGATCAGGAAACAATCCACAGGGTAGAAAAGAGGGTCATAGCATAGACTTATCTACCTGTTAAAGTGTATTTACAGTGCCTACAGTTAGCTAAGTTATCCACTGCAAATAAACTGTTTAGACAATAATGCTTTTTTCTGTCACACAAACTGACATCAACCCTATCCTAGGTGTCCAGTATTCCTAAATCTTACCAGATATTTCTAACAATTTTATCCCCATTTTATTCTCAAAAACTGCACAGCAAGGAACAAGCAGCTGAGAGCGGTCACTCATGTCACTCAGCAATAGCTTGGTGCCCTGAGCAGAGGAGGAACACAACCAACACTGTATGGGCAAGGCCATCAGACACCTAACAACAGTAATGAGAACATGCCATAAAGTCCACCAGCAATGCACATGTTAAATCTGTTCGCAAGATATGTTTGTTGAATAGTTCTGAAAGGCTAAAAATTGAGAAAAATCTGTTCATACACGATTCACAAGGAGGGAACAAGGACAAATTTGCCAAACAAACTGTTTGCTAAGCATAGATATCCCAGCTGTCCTCATTATCGTATTTATCCTGTTCAAATCTCCCTTCCACTCCTGCCTTCTAGCTTGGTTTACCCATTGTCATCTCTGTCTATACTCAAAGTCATGGTCATTTCTGTGTCTAAAAAGCGTACTCTTCCATTGCCACTTGTAAGAAAAAAAAATAAAAGATAAAATATCTCAGATAGCTTGGAATGCAATTGCAAAGGTGTTCAAAGCTCACAGAAATCTTCATATTGAGTGTCTGACATTAAGTAACAAGTGCAAACAAAATGGCTGCTTTCTCTGCAGACAGACACAGTGATCTGAATGCTAAGGGCACAGAAATTAAAAGTACCCAAATGTTCCATTGTGTATGATATTGCTACCAAAAAGAAAAAGGAGAGTGCCATGTCAATACGGTACACCAACTCCACCACAGTCTTCCCACGCGACTTCAAGAAAAGGCACATTGGCTCCCATCTGTGATATAGGATAACAATACATGCCTGTCTGGAAGGACTGTTGTGAAAAGAAACATACCAAAAACTGCCAGGTTACAATGGAATGATCCTGATGGGGATTACGTTGAACATAAATAGATCACAGTTAAGTAATAGGAGCGGGAACACACAAATGTAAGGTAAACAAGAGATAAGGGAGGATATGCTTAAAAAATTGAGACAAAGGCACTTTTTAAATTCTGGAAGAGAAGTCTTGTTATATTGGAAAATTAGGACATCGGTCCCGCTTGGAGGCATTTGCCTGATAGAGAAAGCAACAGAACTGACTTCAGCAGTCAGTGGTACCGTTCATACTTAACATGGATTTATTGCAACATCTGTGATATATATAACCTTACAGCCTTTCTTTCTGCCTTCCATGTATTTATATGGTTCTGATACATTTTGAAAATGGGGAAAACAGGAGTACTGTGTGGGAGTCAGACAATGTTATAACAAGGAGAGCAGCAGGGGACCGAAGTCAGGAGAGACACATCATGCAGGCTGTTCAGCCCACCGGGACTGCAATAGCTGCAAACGCTACAGCCAGAATACAGGGCTTCACTAATTCTCAGAATATGTAAATGCTTTCAGTTTGAAGTAATATTTACGTGCAATTTAGCTGCATCAGTTCCAATCTTGCTCTTTTATTTATTTATTTATTTATTTTCATAGCCAGTCAGCTGCATTATTAAAAAAATAATAATAATAAATGGTAGGGCACAAACACGTACAGCACAGTGCATATATAAGTTGTAAACAAACGCTCTGGAACACCTCAGAATGCATCATTCAGCCCTCGATGAAAGAAAAGTACTGCTCTAGGTTAATAGCAAAGGGCTTCGGGAAGAAAGAAGTCACCTACTAAATCTTAGCTGATCTGGTTCTAAAGAGTGGGAGTAACATTTTGCACATTAAATGGGTACCAACAGCTTGAAAATGATGTTTCTGTTAGAGGATTTTATAACCGCTATAGTACAAGGAGCCCACAAAATTACTCAGACTATATAACATGTATTACATACATATATGTTTGAGAAAAAGTAAATATATATATATACATATTTATATATAAGAAAATATATTAAATATAATATTTCTTTTACTTTTTTTTTTTTTCCCCAAATTTCTTACTTTAAGAACATGACAATCTGCAGGATGGTTTTTCTAATTCTATTACGGTAAAGACAGAAACTTAAAGCTTTCAAAGACTGAAATACTCAAGTTGATTATCATTAATAACCCTACACTAGTTGGTGTGACTATTCATATTTTCAGGTTAAGCACATGGCAAAATGCAATATCGGGACATTAGATGGTTTCTTCTTGTGCAACTACATGTTCAACTATTTCAAATATCAAATCAAATATCAAATAGAGTAGGACATAAAATGAGTAATAAGCACATTCAAGTCATAATAAATAAAAAGTAATTTATCTTCCCAACAACACTTAAAGTTTGTTCCTCTTTTACCTTCTTGGTAAATCCAATTTCTATACACAGTAAGTAAGCTAGAAGCATGGTTCCTTCTAAAAGCATCACCTATGAGATAGTACATTTTGAGTATATGTCCTGAAAATAAACTTAAGGGCATGTTGGTTACTTGATATACTGTAGGTTAACTCATTACTAGTTTATACTGCCTCAACCCAAATCTTGTGGACAGCTACTGTTTTCTTTGCATGCTACCACATAAGTCAACCACGGTTCCCTGCTCTTCCCAAAACGTTCACCGCTCCCTTCAGTCATGTCCTCTACTGCCTGTCTTCAAGACTCTGAATTCTCTCCTCCTCCACAACTGCTTTGCCAAATATAATCAGGCCACTTGTATGAAGGCACGAATCAGTGTAGGAGTACTCTCTCCCTGGCCTCTTCGAACCAGTATGAATGACGACTTTTTCTACCTCAAAACATCCTCTAGAGGCCACTGTCTGCCCAATCATCCATATCCAAGAGGTCAAGCACTTTCTGCGCACTCCACGCACGCTCAATGGTACTCCTTCCCAGATACCTGACAATTTGGCATTCACTGTGGCCTCCTATAATTAGCAGATCCCCTCACTGATCTGCTGCTAGTTACCAAAACATACATTATTACTGTGCCACCAGTGATGCCTGACAGGTAACGGTATTTCAACATTCTAAACCGCTTTATATCACAGTAAAATAGAAAAGGCAAGCCCCAAAGAAATCCTCCAAATTTCCACCACAGAAGACTCTATTAATGGCACTGGGAGAACTCCTCTCTGATCAGCTATTTCATAATCGCTTCAATCTCAAAACTGTGCACAGGATACACTGACATGTCTTCTTACACAAAAGAAAGAATAATAATAATAATTAAAAAAATTAAAAAAAAAAATAAAAAAAAAAAAAAAATCCATGCATTGGTTGAGAACATTGCTCTGTCCTTTAAAACATCCTGTCTTTAACTGTGCCCAAACCGAATCTCTCAGAGACATTTCAGAAAATATTTGCTTTAATCAAACATTTTCAGAAAGAACACAGAAAGGGGTAGTTATTTTCACTAAGTGCAGCAGTGTGATGCTTCAGAGTTACAATAGCTAAAATACTCAGGATGTGATGCAGACATCTAGGCATAATCCAAGAAGAATATGAACAGAAAAAATTTAGCTTCTCCATTCCACATACTAATCCATTATTACCTCTCATGTCTTGCACAAGCCACAGTACATATATATTTATTATATAAGCCAGAGAACCTATTCCAAAATTATTATCCAAAGACTTCTTTCAGTTCCTTCCTAAGCAATCCTATAGGAATAGTATTCCTTTGTGTTAACTGGCATTCGATTAGATTCAAGTGCATTTTGTTTCATGGTCACTATCACACCAAGTAATTCCAGTCTTTATAGCAGCAACCTACCTTCTGCATTAATCGCTAAAGTGTTTTGAACTTTCTATCAGGATGGATTTTGTAACCATCTAAGAAAACGGTGCAAACATTAAAACACAGCAGATAAAACATGTATCCCTTTCCATCTCTTCCTTACAATAGTCTAAAAGTGCCTATTGCTCTTGTTGTATTTAGACTATAATAAAGAAATGTAATCAGGTCTTGACCAGAAGCACTTTGGAAATTACTATTTACAGAACAGTGTGTCTTAGAATGACGCTGAAGAGTGTTTTGTCTATAGGAAATCTAACATGGAGTGTCTGCTATTATTTTAAAAATACTCTCTTAAGAATTTCATCATGCCTAGAAATTGTACCCCAAGTTAAATCACTACAAAAACACTTTTATTTTTTTCTTTCAAACAGACATTATTGGAGAACTGTATAAGTACAAGACTTTGAATCCTCCATCTTCAGTGTTATTAGTAGGGCTTATATACACATCATACGAGTAATGGGGGATGCTTAAGAATATCTCTGATTATTATTATTCTTTCGAGATCTACTGATGATTGTAGGTTTAAATTCTAAATGGCCATACTCATGAACAACTTGCTCTGGAATAAGTTAATCTGACCCACAGCGATTTCATGAATGGTTAAGTTTTACTTCACAATTGTAAATTAAGATAAATCATCCCCATACTGAATGGGCTGAGTACTCACCAAAGAGAAGTTAAACTACTTAGATTAACCTCATCTTTGACAGAGGAATGAAGCATACGCATATAAAAAATGTAGTCCATACAAATTTCCTAAAAATTTCCTTTGATGGCTCTTCCACTGTTAGTTGAATTGTCTGGCCCCTTATCCTTCTTTTAAAACACTGAGGAATACAAAGAGAATAGTATGTATTTGTTTCCACTGAGAAGTTATCTGGCCATTAAAATGATAAAGATCTGGCTCAGGTTCAGATTTACTCAAGAGGAAAGGAATAAGGAAAAACAAATGGTCTGTAGTTTCCCAGTTGCTACAGTCATGTGATGCATTGCTGGCTATAAATGGTTGCATCACTCACCTATTCACAAATACATCAGCATTGCATCAGCACTCACACTCATGCTTACCACTTAAGAAAAAAAAGTAAGACCTTGAAAGACCTTGACATTTGAGTATTACGGTAGTTGGTGTCTCCTATGGATAAATCATTGTTTCTTTCAAGGCAGACAAACCTTGAACGAATGATTTGAAACCGAATGCTCAGTGCATTCGAATGGGTAGTTCAGAAAGGCAAATTACCCCAGATCACTCTGGAACAGATCACAACACAGTAAATCAGTAAAGGGACATAGAAACTAGCCAAATTCACTGACAAATTCATAGTAAATATATCCTGTGTACATACATACACTTTCTATTCCAAAAAATACAAACGAATCACATGAAAGAGTAAGAACAACATACATTCCATGTTATTCCATTAAATGCAACCGCTTATTTATACAGGCAATATCCATTAGATATCTATTTTACATTATCTTTCATCCGCAGTAGAACTACAACCCAGGAAAGCCAGCGAAGAGTATGCAGCTGGAACCTGTTGGGTTCAAGGCATGAAACACTATGTGAGGAACTATGCTGTGCACTATACAGGAAACCAGACTTGGGACCTCATGGTCTCCTTGCCTTAAAAGATCTGAACTCTACAGCAAGTGTTTGAAGACTTCTGGGGTATTTCTTTTTCAGATGTAAAGAATGCAGGTGAAAGCGCTTTGAACAGAGCACTCCTGGAAACAAAATTCAGAGATGGCATATTCTCTGGAAAATCAGTAATAACCCTTCTTTTCACCCTTCAAAAGGGGAGATTTGTTTCCAGCCCTACTGTGCCAGGTGGGGTTCAGTGAGTACAGATAGTGTCATCCTGCAAGGAAGAAGAATGAGTCCCCTTGGCTGAATGACAGTCTTGGATGTAATTAGGGCAATTCTATCTCCATTAGACAGTACAGAAATACAGCTTTTAAATTCAGTGAAAGAAGGGAACCAATGAGACAGGAAGAGCCACCACAAGACAACTGAGGCCAGCAGCCTCTCACAACAAGACTGCCAAATTCTACCCAGTGCAGGCTTATACTGAATCAAATATTCATTGAGACTATTGTGGCCTCCTGCCAACACTAATAGCCTTTGCTGGGCCCATGGTGGCAAACATACAAGTATCAAAATCCTCAGAGACATACCACAAAGCCATATTTGAAGTCTTCTCCAGACTATGCTCTTACCACAATACCTGACAATGATGGGAATATTTCTGTAAGAATACAGAACTCTGCAAAGATTCAGAATTTGGACTTCACAAACGTGGAAGCAATCAGAGCTGCCCTTGTTACCACAGCTGTTATCTCCCTCTTCAACACTTCCTATAATCAAGCTTCAGTTCAGAATGTTGGAGGACAGAAAACTCTCTACTGAGGGTCAGTAGCACCATCATGAAGGCTCTGAAATCTTTGCGGTATAGCAATGTAATGGATTGGTGTTTCAGGTCTAAACAGTTGGCTGCTGTCCAAATTAGGACAAAAGATATAAGTGAACATAAAGATCTTACGTATAGTCCTTGACCTTATATCAGTCACAGAAGCACTACTCGGTTTGCAGCAAAATTACATGTGCTATTGAAAAGTGGCATACTAGGGAAACTGCCTTGCCAGCACTACACTGCATGAGTGGTACTGGTTGAGAGATTGCATACTCCCACCTGCACTATACTTAGTTCTAGCCAACACTAATGATTTCCTAAAGACATCTACTGAAGTACATTTCCTCTCAAAATACTGACTAATGGTGAATATCAATACGGTAAACTTATACAATATACAGCTTGGCTACACCTCTTGTACATACTGGAAGAATTTAAGGAGTTTGTGTCCTATACATGGTTTGCTGAAATTAATGGTTAACAAATTACACAAGTGCAGACATTTGCTCCAATTACATTGTTAACCTTACCGTGATGCTAAAGCAAAGCACTGGGCTTTCTCATGTGGGTTTCTTTTCTTTTCACTGTCATTCTAGGTTTTTTTTTTGTGTATTTCAATATTTTTATTTTTTTATGGGAGCAGTATAAATCACTCACTGCTTAATGCTGGTTTCTCTTCTGGGGCCCTCTCTCACACATTTGCAGTGCTCCTTGACCTTAAGCATCTGTCACAGCAACACCTATGCTCAGAGCAGGGGAAAAGGTGAAGGGCGTCATCAGAAGCAGATGCCAAAACTCTCCTTGCGTGGGCTGCAGCAGAGTGATTATCCAATCTCAGCTGTGGTATGACCTGACTGCTGTCCTGGAATCTTCCCCAACCACAGGAGGTTCAAGGACAACATTCTGTTCAGAAGCAGAAACCATGATTCTGCTGATCAGTCTGTCTCCCACACAGCAGAAAGTGCTGATGGGAAGGCAATCACACAAAGCTCTACAGGCCAGATTGTGCCCTTTGTTATCCTTAGGTCATCTTAGTAACAGCAACTGCATTATACAGGGCAGAAAAAGGACTTTTTTTATGGTTGTATTTTTTATTCAACTATTTTCCATTTGCATTCAAGCATAACTACATTACAGAAACACATCTGATATCTGCAAATGGCAGTTCCGAGGAAAAAAGTAAATACACGGATAAATACCATATTCCTAATGTATCTGTGTAAGAAGCCTGATCTTGGAGTTCTTCCCAATAATGAATGACCGCTGCATCAGACAAAAAGTATCAAAACTAAGATCATCTAGTCTAACCATCCACCTACTACCGATCACATGACCCACTGTGCATTTTCTTTTCAGAGTAATCATCATAAATTGGTCTGTCTAATCTTTAAAAGATGCTGGACATGCTGGACTCCAGCTGAAATACTGATAGAACTGAAGTCAGTATCAAAACTATCTGTGACGTTCAGATTTAATCATGATTTTACGAGCTCAGGTCATGCCAATCACATGCAAAAGCCAGAAACAGCTGAAGAACACAAGAAGCACTGATGAGCTTTCTGGAAGGTACAGCTTAAGGTGTCTGAATCAAGGAATCAGTCATTAGAAAAGGTATGTAACAGCCAACAAGGTACAAGGATTTAACTATTCCAAATGCAATTATCTGAAATAACTTAATACGAGTATGCAAATACCAGTTCTCTCAGATAAAAAAAAATAAAAATGCAAGGATTTCCTTTTATTGCACTGTTACCCAGCAACAACTGCAGTCTGCAAATGACTATCAGCCTCTTGAAACCAGTCAAAATGCATTAAATGGCACAAGTGAGGATAAGAGTTCTGCAGTATTTACACATACAGCATGACAGCAGATTGAGCATTTGAAGGAACTGAGTTTCAGCACAATTTTGGCACAGAATTGCTTGCAGTGAGCACAACAGCTCTAACCAGGAAAGTTCTCTGCACTACTCTTAGTCTACTAACTACTGTAGAATACTGTTCTAAATTAACAGCATAGAAAAGTTCATTTGCTACTAGAGTTCAACCACAGGATCTCCTATCTCATCTAATAATTCCTTCAGCTGTCTGAAAGCTCTTCCAACCTGTTGCAGAAATCCTTTCTTTTACATATTCACCACTGCCAACTTAACATCTTGTGCTCCATGTCTCTTCGCTAGCTCAAACTATTTGCCCTCAATGTTAGTCTAAAGAATAAAGGGTAAGTCTTTAAATACTGAATACCAAGTGTAGAGTTTGCCAGTCTCTGAACATGTGTAACTACGACCTAACCAGTACTCAAAACCAGCTAGCATTCCACAAGCAATAGCATAATTTCAAACAGGTATAGGTGCAGAGACATATATTGCATTTGGTTCTCTAAATTCACATTGCAAACACTGGATCTAAGAAAACTGTCATCTTTTGCTGGAATTGAGATAATCAGACCACTGAAAGTTCAGTTCTCACAATACCTCCATTTTCATCCCACGACTCTTGAGTATAAACTGGGAAAGAGGACATTTACTTAGTATATTTAAGGAATTGCCCCCAAAATCCTAACCTGGCTGATACCTTGGGTACTAACAATGAAAATATTAAATAACCAGTATGACTTTAGGTAGCTCTGGTGTTCATGTGGAGATTGACTCAGTAGGATCATCATACCACGCTTAAAATGTGTATGCTTTTAGACAACAGCTGCTTCTATTAACTTCTAAAAGGGAACCTTCCTATCCTGACTCAAATAAGGACTTCAGTTTTCATAGAGTTGCCTATTTTCAGAACACAATGAATACTAAAGGACAGTCACCTCCCTTTCTGAAATTTCATTATGATCATCCTAGACAATCACAGCTACCACAATGCAACTGATTCTGCTAAATATGTACAAATTTGTCTGTGTTTTATTACTATAATTTTGCTTGTGGCCTTGTAGCAGTATTTTCCCTTATAAAACTTCCTTATTTCTCAAGGTTTAGTTTTCCTAAGGGACTGCCCCAATCCAAAGGTCAATTTAATCAGAGCATAGACTTGTTGCAACTTGATAAATTAGTCAGCACCAAGTTCCACACTGCTGTTACTAGATCATCACTGGTATCTGCAGTCACTGGATAGTCTCAATCTGCTCTGCATTTGTGCAAAGATAGGATCAACTTTGTTGCAAGTCAAATCCTCGAGTTTCACTTCCTGGTACTGCTTCTCCATATTTCTCTGTTTTTCATTTCATGCTATGACACTGCAAGAAATTCAGAAGACCTCTAAAGGTCATCTTGCCTATCCCTTTGTCCCAAAACAAGACCAAATATACCAGATCACATTAAATCATAACTAGAAGTATTACTTTTTCTGATTTTGAGATAAAACCTTTTTTTCCCCCTACCACTCATCTATAAAACTGAGTAACCACATAATTTTTCTCTAGAGTACAGGAAGAAAACTGGCTCACTTATTCCAAGAACAAATAACTGCAACTTTTAACTATGCAGACTGACATATGCATACACTTCCATTTCAAGAGGTTTTTTTCTTGTTTTGTTTAAATCATTTATTCAGGAATCTTTACAATTAGCTAACAATACTGCCAAATTTTCAGCTTGCCACAGATTCCCACACACACAAACATTACTGAATTTGTCTGTAATGATGACTGAACCCCGAGTCTCCAGTACAGGCTACACTGTACATCAACACATGTTCCTGGTCTGGAGCAGCTTATCTTCAGCCACCCCCTGCACAGGACTGTTTACATACCAGTATTTGAAGCAAACAGGAATTGTGCCTTACCTACAACTTTATTAGTGTTATCCTATCAAAGTGGGCCTGATTCTTATCTCGCACACAGTGATGTAAAACATGAGGAATTCAACGATATATCAATATAGAATTATAAGACTACACAGTCACTAGTTTTAGCTTTCCAATAACAAGCAAGCACAGAGCAACTACACTGTTTACTCTTTTAAAACATATCATTTCATTCTGAAACCCACAGCAAGGGACAAGGCTTCAGTTGTATTTCCCACAAGACAGTGAGCTAGGTCAGTACTACATTCTTCACCTACAGTTCAACTGGACTCACAGCAGAATAACAGTCTTGGCTCTTCAGAGTATCTAATATGCATATGTTACTAATACTAGTAGCCAGAGTCCTGAAACTCAACACCTAGTGCTAAAAGGAAACAGAAGGAAGGTCCCAGTAGGAAAATCACATCTGCTTTGTCAATCACAGTCTTAAAATACAGCTTCAAGTGACGCTCTCCCCTATGACTCTTTATTATCTTGACATTGCTGAGAACAATCTCATTTTGACTGAGTGAAAAACAGATGTCACTGTCTGTGTGGTGCCATGTGAACAAAAAAAAAATACTAAAACCATAAAGGTGACTGAAGAGTCTATGAACTGCTAAATCTTGCCAAACCTGAGAGTATTTTTAAGTTAGAAACTCACCTGAAGGATGACACTGAAAAGTTTTTTGGGTTGCCTTTTTGGTTTTTTTTGTTTGTTGGTTTTTAAGTGAAAGAAGCACTGTCTCTTTCAAAAGACCTCCCAAATTTTAGAGTTCTGAATGTAAAAATATAAAATACTGCTTTTGTTCACTGAGAATTAAAATTGATAACTATAGATTGTCTTTATACCTGACACTCTGCCAGGACTGGAGTGATCAACAAGTTAGCCAAGTTCTTCCTACAGTAGTAACCAGCTATATTCAAAATGAGAAACATCACTGGGCACACTATATTTCCACTATTATTACTTTCTGAATCTCATGAGGTACACCTGGGCCCACTGCTCAGCATATCTAGGTCCCTCTGAATGGCATCTCACCCCTCTGGTGTGTCATTCTCACCTCATAGCTTGGTGTCATCAGAAAACTTGCTGAGGGTGCACTCAACCACAGTTTTGTTTTCAGTCTGTATTTATTGAAGTGCACAGCTCCTTATTTCATGGCACTCCTCATTTTTTTCAAACTTTTACTATAATTTCTGTGATTCCAAGAAAGAGTTTAAAATCGGGAAGGTCTTATTTGGCCAGTTGCGGTCTCTTCCCATGGATGCTGAATTGCTTCTGGCTGTATCTTTTCTAACTTATAATACAAGTGTGATTCTATGCTTTAAAATATAATTTCCTTTTCCAAATGATAGTTCAGAGTAGAGAAAGGGAAGAAATAAAGACCTTCTCAACCACCTTTAACTCCTACAGCTATTACAGCACAAAGTTAGTAGAGCAGAAGTACTGATTTATAGGGCTATGTATAGAGAGCAGGTGTATTTGCACCCCTTTAAACAACACTCGACCAGTTTGATGGAGACATACTCTTACTGGCTTATTAATAAATAAGCAGACAACAGAAAGGATAAAAAGCATGCTGAGTAGAATAGGAATGTAATCACACTCCACCAATCAGTTCACCAGGCAAAGGCTAGTGCAAAGACTGATCTAACACTTTTGCACCTGTTACTCTTCCACAGATTACTTCCCAGCTGGTACCATGAAACTGAAATTCCTTCAAGCTGCAGAGTCTATCACAGTCAAAACTAAAAAAAAAAAAAAGAAAAAAAAAAAAAAAAAAAAAAGAAAAAACCATAATATCTAATCAAGAGAGACCTGTTCTTATCTGCCCTCCTAACTTTCTTTCCCTTGCTGGCCCAGATTAACTGTTAAAAAATAATAACGCCTCTAACAAGAGTTCCATGAGCTAGAAATGCTAGTGGTCACATCTGCAGATCTGCTCTCATGCCACATCAACTATTTGCAAAGTGACTTTCGTATTAGAAAAGATGTAATGATTGTTATGAAGATGTAGAAAAGTGCAAAAACAGCAAAAGCATTAGGATAATAGCTCACTGCAAAGCAGCATATAGCTAGTTCACATGCAAAAGCATTTCACAAGACTAAAGAACTTGCACAATGTTATTCAAGTAATGCAGTGCATCCAATTCTGTTCTCTACATCTCTGGCAAACAGTGACAAGCCAGGAAATTCTGACTGTAAGTAAATGTCAAGTGATTAGAACTACTTCAAAAATAATCTTTTGACTATGTAAGCCCAATTCAGAAGCACAACACTGAGTGAATTCCCATTCTCTGATGTGTCCTACCTACGGACATGAGGCTTTCAGCAGTGCCTGCTGAGCACTTGGAAAAAATGAGCCACTTTAGCAGACTTCAGAGATATGTGGATCTGAGTCCTCTTAGAACTAAGCAAACTTGAAGGACATAGTACCACATAAATCACTGCAACTGCAGCTTGAGAAAGGTTTTGACATACAAGGTTAACTTATTTATGCTTGTTAATTTAAAATGAGATGGTTGGCAAATCGAATAGTATCAAAGTAGTGTAAGTTCAATTGGACCACATGATTTAATCAAACGTATTTGGGGCTTCATTGCAGCTGATTTTGTAAGATAAATTTAAGGAAGTATTCCAGATGCCATTTCTAATAAAAAATCAAAGTGATCAATCTTGGAAAAATGAATATTGTTGTTTTGTTGTTTTTGTTTGTTTGTTTGTTTTCTACTGTTGTCCCACTTACAGGTATTTTTGTAACAGGAACTTCTAAAGTTCTTCCATTCTGATGAATGTGCAGTTTCTTTTGTCTTGAAGCTCCACTAAGTAGCAAAACTGATCTCTGACTTGCATGCTTAGACTCTAATTTGGTAAATATTTAACTTCAGAACAGCAGATGAATATTCCCATGAAGTTCAACAGAAGCACCCAGGTGAGTACATCATACAGGAATCAGGACCTTATTCTGCTACAATCTGTCTGCAAGCAGCCATATCATTTCCTAAAGCATAAAATTCCTCCCAATGTACCTAGCAGACAGCTGCAATTATTAATAAATAATGTAGGATGTTCTCAGGATTTGCAGCCATGTATTCAGACTTGTGTATTGTCTCATATGATGCATGGAAGGGTTTACGTACTTAAAGCAGTTGTATGCTCTCCATTTCCATGCAGATTTTTTTTTAATTACATCAGTAAATCACTGTGCAGAGTTCAAGGCAGCAAACAAACTTGAAGGTAGCTGAAGTAAAAGCAGCAACCACTGAGTATATTTAAAAACATAATATTCCAGAACTATCTTACCACCAGTAAAATCTAACAGGGACACGGAGCACTGTAAAGAGGAAGGCTGCTTAATAAACATATCCTATCCCTTTCACTTTGATCCTGTTTTGATCATCGGTGTTTCAAGATACCTGTAAACAGGTGCAGCAAACCTGCCTCTGGAGAGGACAGTAAAGTACTTCTTGACTTATGTCATGGGCATGATGCCTCTTGGGGAAAGACTATTTTCAGTCTTACCACAACTAAGGTTATGGTTATTCAAAAAACTACCTACAGAAATGGCATGCCAAACTCAAATTTACTTATTCAGACTTCGGGGCAAAATGATAAAGCAATCAAGAATTCAACTGATTAAGCAAAGATTAATATAATAATATAATATTAATATTTTAAATGTAATTGCTTTGAAAGCCACATTGGGAAAGTGTGTAGGTTAACAACTGGCAGACCTAGAAACTAATACAAAATGCACTGAAGAAATGTTGAATGACTTCAGTAGGAACAGGATTAGGCCAACGGCTCTGTAAACGTATCCATGCAAATGTACTGTCTCCTTGTTCTAATAAAGCTGTCTGGCAAATTCTTTTTGCTGTTACCATGGCTCTAACATTTTGATGTTTCAGCAGAAAAATAACAGCTAAGAGTACGTGCGAACACTATCTGAGACACTTTTAGTCATTTTAGGGTTAGCAGTCAGGTCAAAGCTGCTTCTTTAAAAAACATTAAGCTATGATCTGAAATCTGTAACTCTCCAAGTAGAAAAACCATAATATCTATCAACTATGTATTTGTCATGATAGACACTGATTCTGCCTTCTCAGTTTTCAGTCCTCAACATTCTCTGTCTTCATCCCTCAGCTGTTGAAAACAAGGGACAACACAAATCTCATGACTTCTTTGCATCCTTAAGTCAAAATACTAAAAATAAGCAAGAAAAATAGTTACAGGAGAAATAGGCCTTATTTTAAAGTCCCATCTATAGCAGAAACCTTTCCAATGAACAGCTGTTCCACACAACAGCTCTTGGGAACGCAGTTTGTTTATGACTTGTGCTAGTCTGAAGGCTTTTACAAGTACCATGTTCTCCAGAAATGACTCCAATATACAAAACTATATTGGAATTCTGGGTAGTCAATGCAGTTTGCAGACATTTTTGGCAAAACAACTGGCAATGCACTGTGGGATCCCAGTGCTTTGCCCAAGCAGTGTTAAGAATTTAGACTCAACTTCCCTAAATTCTTAATTTCCCAATTTTCATGCTTCCAGTTTTCCATACTGAGTATGTAACAGCATTAGAAATATACACGAGCCAACTGAGCTCTGTTTCATAGGTTTGCATCTATTTTCTCCACACATACAGTGCTTAAACTTAATCAGCAGATTATTCAAGAAAGGAAGAAAAATGAAGAAAAGCAGAGGATAGAGGCAAAGAATAGATGCAGGAATGAAATAAAGGTATACACCAGGCAGGTAAACACAGTATGATTTTTAGCCCTTGAAACAATCATGGTGCAAACTATGCAAAAAGAGGCAAAATACCTCTTTTCTCTTTCTCCTAACTTCCATCTGTATAAACACAAATGACACTGTTGAGTTGGTTAAGTAAGGATGGCTCACTGACTGCAGTACAATTATGAAACCTATGTAAAGCTCTCATATTTTTTCTTTAATGCTTTAGCAGTGTAGTAATGCAAAAAAACCATTTTTTAGACCATATTATTTACAATTAATTTGCTTTTTCCTTTATTAACTACAATTTTCAAAAATCCAGAATATCTTTTCTTTCCTAGCTCCTGAAGTGCCACCTGGAATTAAAGATACAGGAATTGCCCAATGGCTTCTGATGTATATTTGGCAGATTAAGAAATGCCTCCAAAACAAAAACGAAGATGCTTTCAGTGAGAGTAGAAAGACTGGTGATTCTAGACACAAAAGAGCAACTATAGGAGCCAATGTGAATATAATTTCTAGAAGCTTACAAGAAAATACTCATATCTAGTACTGGCAATGCTGCTTTAGATCTGTTTGTTCTGCTCTTAGAGTAAGCTATACCTACACCTGCTAAAAATTTTAATTTCAAGTTAATCATATTTTACTGTACTTGGTGACAAGAATTTGGTGACACTGCATATAGCAGGAGGGTTGAAACTAGATGATCATTCTGGTCCTTTTCAACCCAGGCCATTCTATGAATAGGTAGAGGGAGTTGGATTTGTTTAACAGATCAAATAATCACAGTCTTCACAAAATAAAACTTCATTAATCATAACAAATACACAAAATGATAAATAAGTTCATGAGTCACTAACACGTGAGCACTCCTGTCACACACCCTTACTTTCTGCTGGAGTTGACTGGAAATTACACTATGGCAATCTGCGTTGGCTCTTTGGCAGGAAAGAGGTAAAGAAAGAAGGTATATAGAATGAGACCTTGGTCTGCAGATCTGTCTATAAAGCAAAATGACACTGCACTGAAATGACCAAGTGTTTTGGTCCACACTGCTTTGCAGTGCCTGTATTTGCTGAATCAGGACACTCAAACTTCAAGGTGTACTATTCAAGTGTGCCTTTTCTCCCACCTACTCTGTCACCAGGGACAAAGAGATCTATGGAAAAGATCTAACCTCTTCTTTAATTCCTTAATTAATACAAATTAAAAAAAAAAATAAAAAAAAATAAAAAAAAAAATAAAAAAAAGACATATTAAGTTGGATAGATTATAGATAGATTATAGATAAAAGACGTTATCTCCCCATATATATTTATCTTGAAATATGAAATGAGTCAGACTTGCAAATAGTTCAGAGAGTCCACCAATGATGGCTGTTCTATCACCTTGAAGAAGTGGCATGCAGTATATGGACTCACATAACAGCTGTAAAACCATGGTAATAAATATGACTGAAGAGGAAACGGCCTGTTAGTGAAGTGCTGAGCCCCTGAGAAGGTTCTTCAGAGCAGCTGGAGTTTACCCAGACATGTTTCCAGCCTTTCTGCAACAAGGACTGCTCCAGAGCTAGAGATGGTGAAGCAGTATAACTTGCTGTTAAAAGAGAAGCAATACAGGCCCTCCCACAAACCTCACAAAGTTTAAAGAATGCATGCTGAAAAATGGTGACAGTATCCTAAAGGTAAAAGGGAACATTCATGGAAAGATTAACCTGAAACACCACTGAAAATGTACGGCTGCTATTGTTTAATTCAATGAGTAGTGAGTTCTCCAACCAACCAACCAAGTTTTTTTGTTTCCTCTAAGAAAAATGAAGAACTGCATGTATGGAAAGAGGTTCACATTACATGCCTGCGTTTTATTCACAGAAAACACAGCTTTGGTGACAAGATAGCTTACAGTCTTTATCTTTCCCATCTGTTTTAGTGGAATACTAGATATCTTTTTCAATGTCACTGTTTTTTTCCCCGGCACAATCTTTAGAATTTAGAAATTCTACATGCCCCCACACACACATGTATATGTATATGTATATATATGTATACTTAGCACACACATTCGTGAATACAGGGTGGGGTCCATTCATCCTATCTATATTTTACATATGACTGACAGTTCAGATGGAAATGTTGAAACAAACTATTTGAAAGGCACATTCTTTGTTCCCTATCCCCATAATAACACCAGTCTGAGACAAGGATGAAGGAACTGAGAAGCAGTAAGCTCCTAGAATTGTGAAAGAACTAGCTGAAATAGCACACGTGATTAAACCCACCTGAGCTTTCCCTGTTTTTCCAGGTGGTCTTTGAATTGATAAAGTACTCCTGACTTTAAATACCCTTCCTGACTCCTCTAAGAACCCCTCTTCAACAAGTTTGCTGTCCATAACTATCTCTGAAGTCCTCTTCTTTGTTTTGAGGTCATATGCCTAAAGGATCACGGAGTTCTCACCTTCCTTACTATCAAATTCCTTTTACTGGTCAATAGGACCTCAGTTTCTTCACTGGCCTTTTAATTGAACTTTTTATTCTTTTTTCTTTATGACTTGTTACTCATTTCTCTCATCACAGACCCTGCATCTTTTGCTTTTGATGCCCCAATATCAGCTTAATTCCTATGAGAATGCTATAGCCTGACCTGCACCTACTATCCTTGAGGAAAGAAGCATGCTACTTTAACAGAATACAGAGATCCATTAACTCCCCATAAAATAATGCCTTAAGCTCTGGCAGATCCAAACACGTTGAATAACTTAAAAGGCTGAGAGATGTGATTTTTCAACACTGGAAAACAGAGTCTGAGTCTGGGTGCAGAATGGTCAACATCCAATGGGTCAGAGTATTATGAATTTCTTGATGAACATACTAAGTTTGTCTTAGCAAGCAAGTAGTAAATATACAACCTGTGCAGTCCATCTTACCAGTGTTGGAATAGATATTTATCTGTCTGTGAAGTCCTTAAACTGCATCAACTCTGGATGTTTACTAACAAGACCCAGAACGGTCTCTGTGTGTTTATGTGCTGACAAAACATGAGCATTACTTTGTAGCGTCAACTAAATCAGTCCAACTATGCTGCATAACTAAGTCACTGCAAAAACACAATTCTGGATTCATAGCAACTTGCCTTAAACATGCCAAGAACAGTAGAAAAGATGCACAAGGGAAAAAAAATAAAGAAAAAAGCCCTGTACTCAACCTTATCATTTTCTATGACATAACAGCTTTATTTCTCACTAAATATGCATATGTCTGGAAAACAATCCTAGATATTTACACATGGGATATGACAATCACAAGGTATGCAAAGGTTTTATAAACAGTTTCTTTTTTAATCTCTTCCCCTTCAGACAAGAGAGGAAATCCTCTGAAAATACATTACTAAAACAAATCAGCAATGTTTATGTAAAAGAGGGACAGACATAAGTTACTCAAAAAATCAGAAAATTAACACATCCAATTTAACAGTGAATTGTGAGGCCTGGGGAACCCTTTCTAAGGGTATTCCCTGATCCTTAGGCAGAGAACATCCCTGCTGCAGCTCTGAAAGGAATGCCAGAGCATCTATGCAACCATGCCAACAGTGAGAAGAATCCCTCTCTGCGGTTCATCCACATAACAAATCTTGGATACTCCCTCTTCCTGAATTTTGGCTCTTTCATTTGAAGAGGAATTGCTCAGGAAGTGACAAAGATGGACTGGCTTAAATGCTGTAACATGGTACTTATTCACACCACATTAGGCAGAGGAACACTAAAATTAGGCATAAAATTTTATTCCCTTGGTAATATCCTCTAGTACTGGCTGGAGACAGAAGAAGAAAAGGGAATTTCCCTTGGAAAAAAAAAAATAGAACAAGCTAATTATAGGAAAGATATATACATGTGATATTACCTCTTTCAAGTATCACCATTTATATGAATGCAGGTGAAACATCGCTAGAAAAATAGGCTACTCATTGACCAGGTTCTGTTGAATGGCTACTATATTCTCTTTTGCATCCTGTCTGTAAACAAACTTATTAATCTCAAACATATGAGACAATGAGGAGATGTTCTCTTTTGTACTAGAGCTGCGTGAGATATACGTTTGGCCTACCACTCCATAGAAAGATAATCCAAAACTCACTGCTGCCTTTCATTTAGGGTCAGGATCATGCAAACTAGGAACAAAACAGCAGCTTTCTTAAAGCCTATCACAAAAATATTTTCCAAAAAAAACCTGCTACTTTATACTGATTCTCTTCAACGCTGCAGGTAGTGATGGAGAACACTTGCCAGATTCAGACTGAAACAGCTGAAGTTATGTCATGTGAACAAAACATTCATACTATGCCACGTCCTCTTTAATCAATTTCCTCTGCTGACATAAGGTCTGAAGAATGTATACTTTCAATACTTCAAAAAATAGGAGACTCAGTGCTTGTTATGCTGAAAATCTGTGCTTTTACAGATGTTTATGAGTTTGCCTGGTGCAGAGCTATAATCAATTTGCTTATGATGGAGCCTCGAGATATATAGAATTTATCCTGAAGGAAACTGGTTTCTGAAACCAATTGCCTAGATGCATTAGGCAGGTGGGAGTTTCAGCAAACCAAAGGGTCTACCGGCAGACGCAGCATTGATTTCTTAATGTTTTCAACCTACCAGACAGTTCTATGCCAGACCTGATTTGATGGATCTCTATGGGGTGCCCTGCAGCCTTGATTATTTCCACAACCAAGTTGGCTAGTTTTGTTACTTAGTGACTGAGCTCTGCATCTGCATCTTCAGTGCAAACATACTGAACTAGCATGCACACTGCAAATCTGATCTGAGATCAGATTTTAAATCCAATCTAATAATAACATTTACTGTTTTCCTGATCCCCTTTTAAGGGATCAAAAATCCTATTGTGTCTGCCTCCACATCCTACTCCCCCTCCCAACATAACACATTCCCCCTTCATTTCAGTTTCATCACATTTTGCTGCTTTCCCCCCCCCCCCCCTCCCCATGGTTAAAATACTCAGTATGGTTCTAACAGAAGAAGAAGCAAAAAAAAATACAGTGAAGGATTCTAAGGAGATAATCTTTGTCAATAGTCTACAAAAGCTTTGACTTGCTCTCCTTGTGACTTCTTAATCTAAGATATGTAGTGATGATGCTATTTTGTCTGCACTCATTTTCATTCCAAAGAAGTCTGGCTACACTTCTGTTTAAAGCATTATTTGTAATCTTAACAAAAATTTCTCATGATTCCTTAAATGAGAAAGAAAAGGTCAGTAAGTAACCTAAAGTCAAAGTTTGCTTGCACTGTGCTACCAAAAACTTCACATCTTTACTGGAAGCTGATCAACATGATACGAAAATGATATTAAATGATATTAAAAATCAATACTTCCATAAATACGTTCTTCAGTATTGCATACATGTTTAACAGCAAAGTGGTTTTGCACCACTGACACTCTCAACAAAACAACTACTGTGCTCAGTCTTGATCAAGAAATAGGTTCTATCGCAGAGAACTTGGTTTCACCAATGTGTTTGTACTACTCATTTTAAAGAGAAATGCCTTTTCTGATTTCCCATGGACATGCTGAGGGATGAGGATTATATTTGCATTCTTCTGGAGACTACATAAAGCCTGACTGCTGCAGAACAGTTCTCAAAGCAGTACCCTTTTTGCAAAGTTTCTATGCCTAGTTAATAAATCCCCATATGCCCGTTTGCTTGTATGTATAATCAAAATACTAATATGCTGAGGCATATATCTTGTTCATCTCCTCAACACAAAAATTAAACAGCAATAAAGGAGAACCTCAGAAATGGTCCTTAACAAAGGTGATAAAATAATGTACCTCGGAATACACTGAAGTAGCTCCTCTTCTTTCTTAATTGTCTTTGTCTCCAAATACAGTTAGCCAGTTCTATAACATCTGAGACACAAGACTGCAGAGCAAAACAACAAAGTCTTACTGTGAACTAACAACTACTATGACAAAAACTGCCCTTTTTGAAAAGATGGGTACTTGAACCTAAAACAAAGAAACCACTTCCAACGTTTTGTACTAAACTATTGCCCTCCTTGGTTGGAATAACAAGGAGGGAAAACAACAACACTGCATCTCCAGAAAGTTCAAGCTACAAAATATACAGACGAAATTGAATCCTACTCTGATTCGTTTAAAATGTGCTGAATTCTGCATTTACTCACTGCCATCATTCGCTGTTCTCTTTGTTTCACTTGAGAAATCCACACAGTTTTTTACAAATGCAGTCAGTGCTTTTTTCCACCACCACCACCAAAAAATCCTGTTTTATTGTGCATAGCCTCACATCCCTCTGTATTTCAAAGGCTAGGAAGCGTTATGTTGCCATCTCGATTGTTTTTAAACATGCCATATTGGCAAACAACTAGACACATCCACATTCACCAGGCTACAGCACAGCAACCAAGTTTAACCTTATCCTTCCAAACTTAAAGAACCTTGAGCCATCTGCTCAAGTACCTGCCCACTGCCTGCAAAGGGTTAACAGCATATTGCAAGATTCTTTTTTGTTTGCAGAGAGACACGACAACGAGTTTTGCTTGGTAATTTTTGGAACTAAACTATCGTGCAAATCTGAAACGTCGACTAAAGGGAAAAATAGTGGGAGAGAGGTAAATAGAGAGTGGTAGAAACTAAATACTGTTTGGAACTACATAGCGCTGTTCTCCAAACCAATATCATTAAAAGCACAAAAAAAAAAACACCTCACACTTCTCAAATGAAAAGCAATCTGTCATCAAACTGTTCTAATATTATCAAAAAGAAAACGACACAGAGACCATTAAAGGGTAATAATTTCTACTTAACCCCAACCTTAACTGCAGCTTCAAAATTAGGTCAGTTAAAACGGAAAAAAAATAAATAAATCACCATTTTTAAGGAGATTAAGAATCATTAAAATTGGCTAAAAAGACAATCCCAAATGACTACAGAGAAAAAGCAAACGTTACCAGATGTTCTAGCATCCCTTATTGCAGGCACAGCACCCGAATTATATAAGAAATGCCCATCAATGGATGCTGTGCTCGAGAAGTGGGATTCCAGTCTGACTCAGTGTTATCATCTAGCAAAAAAAATAAAAAAATAATATAAAAAAACCAACAAAAAAACCATGGAATTCAAAAATAGCTTGTTTATTTTCTTCTTTTGTTTTTCTCCCCTCGCTGAGGCAAAAAAGACACACATACGGTGGAGATAGACGGAGAGGAGACTCACTTGAATTTGTCAATCAATAACTTCAGGTTTTAGAATCACTGTGAGTTTGTGTTAATTAAACATATTTATTATTTTCCTTTCTTCTTTCCAGTCAAGAAAATACATACCGTGCCAATCACAAGTAATCACACCGAGGCTTTCACCGAAGCAGCAGTTGTTAATTTTACAGCTCTACCCACATTGTTCTGGAAAATAGGCAGCAGTCGTTCCTAAAACAACAGCCTCCGAGGGCTCCATCCTGTTCGCAAGGAAGCAATGTCAAACTCCCCGCAGACTTCAGTAGGAGAGGGCCCTGAGCAGCTCCGCGTCCCCCGGCTCCGAGCACGGGAGAAGTCCGAAGCCCGGCTATTCTTTGTTAACTGCCCCGAGAGTTGAACTTTCCATCACTTTGTCAACAACAGCAAAGTGCCTGCACGCAACGACAGCGACAAAAAAAAAAAAGGCCATATTTACCTTGAGGGAACCGCAAAGGGAACGCCGCAGAATCGCAAACCAAAGTAGTCCAAAGGCACCGGCCACACACGATCCAACCGCACACCTCCAAGTAGGCCACGCTCCATCAAGCAGCCGCCTCAGCGCCAGCCACCCTGCCTTCCATCTTACCACGTTCACCCAGGAAACTGACAGACCCGCTCCACGACAACAAAACTCTCCTAATGCTTTTGAACGCCCACCATTTGTTCTCCATTCATCCAATCAACTTTGCACTGCACATCTTCTCCCGCAACTGAGGCTCAGAGGCAGGATCCCTTCTCATCTGTATGCTAATTATTTTGCCACATGGACAAAAGTAATAACGCTTTCAGACGGCAAACCAACGGGCTCGCTCAAGTCGGAGACAGAAATTAATAAGTTGACACCACCACCGAACGCTGAAAAGATGGGCATGCGTGCAGCCCCGTGCCTGACGGATCAGCTGGAGCCTCCATTTAAGAGCAGCGCGGAGGCTTCAGGCTGCTTAGCGGTGCCCTCGGAGCCCCACCGCTGCGGCAGCCCGGCCCCGGCCCGCGCACTTACCCTGCCTCCTCCTCCCTCCTGCCACCAGCGCGGCGACGCGCAGCCCCGCACCCGCTCCCGACGCGCGGCTCAAGTTGCGGCCGCGCACGCCCAACCCCCGGCGGCGCGACGGGGGCGGACAGGGTCGGGTCGGGGCCGCACCGGGCGCCCTCGAGGGGCTTCCCGGGTCGTTTCCCCGGCGGCGCGAAGCGCTGCGGGCAGCGGACGCGGCGCGGCCACAGGGGAAGGGGATGCGCTAAAAATACCGCCCCGCCGCTGCTACCGGCGTAAAATGGTGTCTCCGCCGCGGCGCGGCCCTCCCACCCCCGAACCGGTCGACCTCCGGCTGTATCTTTGAAGGGAAATAATGAGCAGGAATAGGCATCGCCTTGCCTCTGGGGCGTCTCTGCGGGCTCTGCGGAGGTAACCCGGGGGAGCCGCTACAGCCTCGCTTATTTTACCTGCTGGCACCGTGAGCTGCCTTTTGAAACAAAAGAAACGAACCGTCGCCGGCTGAACACACCGTTCAGCCTTCCACCATTAGCGCCTTGGCGCACCTGATGTGATCGCCAGCCCCAACATAAACAAGGGCTCGCACACACAAAAAGGTTTGCCCGTGCCTCTCGACACCGCTATCCCCTGGCAATTGGACGCGGATTTGCGGTGTTCGCCGCCCCCGCTCAGCCGCGGAGCGCGTTCCTACCCGCGAGCTGCGTGCCACGCAGACAATAGCGGGGAGCGGCCCCCCGCCGCCTGCCGCAGCGCCCGCCCCCGGGCAGCTCCCCGTGGGTCTCGCCCCCGGGCAGCCGCTGCCCTCCGCCGGGAGCGGTGTGCCAGCGGGCGCCGCTTCCTCCGACCCCGTCCCCGAAATGTCATTTCGGTGGCAGAGGGAGGGGCCGTGATCTTTACGCGGGGGCAGCGGTGTGTGTGCGGACACGGCGGCGGGGGGAGGGGGACGAGAAGCCCCGCAGACTTGGCCTTGCCGTGCCCGCTGCCTGCCCCCGGCATCGCCGTGCCGCCTCTACCGGGCGATGCCCGGAGCATCCCACCCTCAGTCCCCCATTCCCGCAGGCGGGCAGACTGCGCGCCTTATGGGAAAGACCGCAGGCAACGCGCACGCAGCGCACTGCCCTCCCCGCGCACCCACGCCCGCCGCCCTCCTTCGTGCCATTGTGCTGCTGCAGCCCCCCCCTTCGCCGCACCGCTCCCCCCGCCCCGCCGCCGCAAGGGCACCGCGGGCACAGCCCGGCGGCCGCGGCCGGGGCGGAGTGACCCACGGTCACACGGAACCCTCCTCCAGCCACGGAGGCTATCCCTCCCGACCCGCCTGCCGTGCGGAGCCCAGACATGTCGGTCACTACAGAGGTTACATCCCGCCTCGCAGGAATCACACCGCTGTCGGAAGGGGCCAGCAGCCCTTCGCAGCCGCGCTATGATGGCGATGGCAGAAGAGAGGGGGGCTTTTTCGGGAAAGTTTGTCGTGGGAATTCAGAGGAGAGCCAGCCTGCAGGGGCAGGGACTAACAATAGCTGAGCCCTCACGACTTACACGTTTTTGGTGGAAAACGAAGTGTTTCCCTTAGATAGAAAGAAAAAAAAAAAAAAAAAAAGGACTTACGTGTCTCTTCCCCCGCCCCCCATCCCCACCTCGCTCTTTTTTTTTTTTTTTTTTTTCCTCTCCTTTAATTTTTCTCTGTCATCTCTGATTACATCTCCCCGCACTCGCGGGGCTCCCCCGGGGCCGAGGCGCGGAGCCCCGGGAGCGGTCGGGCCGCAGGTGCGGGGGTGCGGGCGGGGAGAGGGCGGCGCGGCGTGGCGCGGAGCGGCACGGATGGGGGGGGGCGGCAGGAGAGCAGTGCGGAGCCGAGCTTCCATCTTTGCTTCATCCTGACTGCATGCAGTCTGGGGTTGGGTTTGTTTTTTTCACTTGCATCAACGCTGCCCTAGAAGCAGGCGCACACCTGGTGATTCAAGGTCCTTTTTATATGGGTAGAGGGGTACCTATACCCCTCTAGACTAACCTGATCTCTTTCCAGTGTAAGATTTAGTAGGGAATCTTTGAATAAATGCATTCTCGTTTCAGAAATCAAATCTTGCCTTCTCCCTCCCAAGCTAACCTCTTTCTGTTAGATGCTACCTAGCCCTATAGGGCTGTGAAGATGGCTATGGGGCACACATATCATTGCAGGTGTTTTCAAACTTTTAAATTAGCTCGACAGTGATTTAGCTGGAAAAAAAAAAATAAAACAAACAAACAAACTCTCATATTTCCAACCTTTAGGATGACACAAAGAAACACCCCAGTGCTTTTCTCACAGAATACAAGAACAATACTTGCCTTAACTAGGGGGGGAGATATATAAATTCTGTGTAAGGGATAAAGGGGCTAAGCATAAATTAGAAACATTTACCAAAATAATAATAAAATAAACGCGAAAAACAGATTTGGGAGACTGGTGATTCATTGGCCTAATTATCCTCCATAAGACGTTAAGGTATGGGTTTAATGTTGTGGGATGGATTCTCCCTCCCCCAGCCTGTGTCTCGTCAACGCGCATTATCCATGGGGAAAAGGAGATGCAGGTCATGTTTAAGCAGTGTTAATGAGAGCACAGTATTTTTCCTGAAGGTTAAGTTGGACAGGTTAGCAAATTTCATGTAAAGAATGCTTGAAAACCTTCAGTTTCTTTTACTTTCTCACTGGTAGCGGTTTCTAACGAGACTTGGAACATTAGACAAACAGGGAAAGCATAATTCAAGCATCAGACGAACCCACTACTGTCAATAAGGGAGTGCAATTTCAGCTTGACAGGAGTATTACAAGAATATACCCGCTAACGAGCAGCCTTAATTGGCCTGCATATTGTGGCTGTCACTGTTAAAACCTGTTCCTATACAGTCCTGTTTTATACAGCCTTGAAACGTATAGTTCTGAAAAGCAGTTAAAGAGACAATGCTTTACTCACCGGGCTTTTGATTTTGTGTGGGAAAGAAAAGGGGAGAAAAGCAAATAAAGAGGAAATAGGAAATCTTATTACAAATATGGTATCAGTGACTGTAAAACTACATAAAAGTCAAATGTATAGTAAAGCAGCAATCAGCCATTTTCAGTTTCAGTGCACTCTGTCAGTTCTGAATGCAAACATCATTTATCTATAAAATACAATGGCTACAGAGAATTCCCTGATATTTACTGTATTAGGTCTTTTAAAACAGAGTATGTTCTTTAATAGATCCCACCCTTTCCTCATCAAGCCACTTTGTCATAAAAAAGTATCCTTAATTCAAGTATCTGAGAGAGTTCACTGTCTGTCCTGGCAAATCCTTTACACAATAGAGTTAAACGTGTGGCTTGGCAGTTTCCAGTACACGGTCATGCTCATAAAGAATACAAATGAAAAGGAAGATGTATATATAAAAAGAAAGTTACTGCGCATGTGCAGTTGGCAGTTATTAAATGATAACAATGTAACTTCTAGATGATAAAAATCAAAATATCAAATAGGACAGAGCAGATCGTGCCCCAATGTTGCGTAAAGTGCCTCACTTTTAAGTTCTTCCTACTGTGATTTAAAACTGTCTAACCTAGCAACTTGAATATTAAATACTGCTGCAACTGAAGTCTGCAGAAGTCATTCATATGCATAATGAAACATTAAAAGATCCTCCAGATCAAGTTCTAATCCATAACATGCCTACTATTTTCAAACTCTGGAGGGAAAAAAAATGGATGTGCAGTGCACAAGGAGGAGAGACCTCAGGCACACTACTGCTGCAGAGGGTAAACAGTTTTGAGGTGGCAAGCTAGATGCATTGTTTATCTGTCCAAAACGTAAAATAATAAAAATAAAACGAAAATAAAATGAACGAAATGATGTACCTCAACAAAGCTCTCTCTCTTTTTTTGTTCCCCCTGTGAAGAAGTCGGGCTAAGTATGGCAACAGCTACAACGTCCCTCATGTCCTAAGAGTTAAATTGCATGGCTGCAAGGAAGTTCTGTCTAAGCTACACTGCCCTGCAGATCTCCGAGAAAACAAAATGCGCGCAAAGACAGCTTTTAAAAAGAAAGGCAGAAGTAGTGAAATGCAGAGATTTGACGCTTTACCACAGCCATCTTCGCATCGCCTAATTAGAAGGCATAAAAGCCTCTCCTGCCTTTACCTCAGCGAGCGGAATCATTAGGGTGATGAAAGCCAGCCGTCTCCACGTTGCCAGCGAGCCGGTGGGAAGCCGGGCGGCGCTGGAGGTAATTGCTATCAGCGGCGGACAGCTCCCGGTGCTGAAAGGCGAGGCGCGGGCACGGCGCGCACAATGGCTCGCCCCGCCGCCTTTGAAAAATCACAGCCAAACTGAATGAGGTGGCAAGTGCTCGGGCTGAATAGCACTGTCTGCAGAACAATGGCAGCCAACTACAAATCCCACTATAATCACATTAATGAGATTAATCAGTGAATTAGCAGCAGTCAAATGTCAGGGTGGCAAGGAGGAATCCAACCAAGCTTGGTAATTAACTTTTGGGGGGCAAGGGAAGAGAACCGACTGTGTTATCTCTTAGGCTTTTTCAGAAGTTTACCAATTTTTTATTCACGAGCCTCTGGAAGATGTTGACAATTCAAGTGAAGGGGGGGTGGAGGGGATAAGAAAGAGACCTCAACCTTTGCATGCAGCCTGCTAATGCACAGTATCCTATTACTTCGAGCTGAAGTCCATTGAGGAAACTAGCACCATTTCAAACAGTCTACCCCAACCACCAGAGTACTTCACTGTACTGCACTTTGGGTGTAAAATTAGTTTTGTAATCTAACTTCAACCGCAAACTTCAGTAGGCATGATAAACATGGCCGATGCCAAAAGCAGTATTAAATCTTATTTCTTTTCTAAAATCTACAAGAAATATCCTGTTTCTGAAATCAGAGGGATAAGATAAAGGAAAAAAAAAAAAAAAATGTCCTTTAAACAGCTATCAGCAATAGATGACCATGACAAGTCAGTGCTAGATCTGTTGCAGAACATTTTCTAAAATAAAATTTAAAAAAAAAAAAAGATTTTTAATCAAGTAATTTAGAGTAAGTTACTTAATGTAGACAAGGCAGACACCTGATCTCTATCTGACCTCAATAAAAGTGAAACTTCACTCCACCTTTAATTTAGCACCCACAACCATTCCTCTATTGTAAGTATAAGATACAAAAAGAGATTCCCTGTAGACTGTAAATAAAGCACAATTGCATTAATTTGCAAGAAAGAAGGGTCTTGAGTATGCCCTTTTCTATCTGTAAAAGGAGCACTGTCAACCTTGCAAAAACATTAATCATGTAAAAACTCCACAGTAATGCACACTTTACTTCTGTAGGAAAGAAATAAAGACTGCTTTTTAAAAATTTCCTCTGTGGCTAGATGAGGCAAGGTATGTTGTTCAGTATGCAGAAAGAAATGGCATGCTTCTGTACCATTAAGTTTAATCATGACAAATAAAAGAATCAAACCTGTGTAACATCTCCTGTATTAGAGGCTAACAAGCTATTTCTGTTTTACTAATATAATTCATTTTCCTTAATACTCTTTGGTTAGTTTTTAGCACTAAATTAATAAAATTACTAAATTCACACAAAATTTGTGTGAACTATAGTCATACTTATCTGAACTACTTTAAAATTGAAGTATAGACTTAGAGGGTTAACTGAATTAACCATGCCTTATTTACAGACCTGTTTCTCTTTGAAGAAAAGGAAAAACTATTGCAGATACAAAATATTTAAGATAGTGTACTTATAATTGCTACTCTCCTGTGAGTGTTCCCTTTTAAAGTACAAATACACTGTTTTCAAATGTAGGTTTAGTGTAAAAACATATTATCTTATAATCTTTCCTTTAATTGTCTTTGGCTGTCAGAAGACCTAAGCTTTCTAATCTGAGAAGTTTTTGTCTCTGACTCTCCATACCAAACAAGTACCATCCAACATGCAGCAAGTTTATATAAACAACAACATGCTTAAAGCATGCAACATTATGCGTTCATGTAGTAAACACACACTTCAGGATTTTGTATAAGCTATTCTACAGCCCAGTATAATTTCAGCTGCACAGCATTATTGTCAGAAGAACTTGAAAAGAACAAACAATGGATGTTTAAGTACAAGCTACAGAACAACTGCAAAAAATCACAATAATCTTTCCAGTTAGCTACAAGAATCAACCCCCACCCTACACAGAACACATCCCACACCTGCACCGTTAACCATTTACAAGTTAAACATAAGAAAGACATTTCAGCACGGTTAAGAAACACCCTGTCTTACTACAACTTTGAAAGGATGAGGAGTAAGAAGCATACCACAGAGACCCAGAAAATGCTGCTTTTTTTCTTCATTGAACACTGAAAAGATACCCCATGTTCCAGGGAATTCAAAAAATAGATATATATATTAAAATACACCCACCAACACTGAGTAAAAAAAATAAAACAAAATCAGGGGGCTTCAAGAAGACTGCAGGGAAAAAGCTCTCACTCTCTTTAGTGTGCAGAAGCTTAGGGGGAAAAAAATGTCGCCCTGGCAGGAATGACAAATGCAGTAGGATAGGCTAGCAGGCCTGAGGGATCTGTTTTACTTCCACATACATCCTCTAATGCACGCACTCCCACTCATCCTCTCGAGATGCCTTTTTTTTTTTCCTCCACTTTTTTTTTTTTTTTCACCAGCTCCAAATCCCCGGCATATGACCTTCTGTTAAATAGATAAAAAAAAATTTGCTTATCAGTCATGCAAATGAGGCTGAATTCATTTTCCACAACAGATGGCCTCATAGATAATGATGATGGAAGAGAGAAAATTGAATGTCTCTCACAAGGTGGTCATGGCAACCGAGAGCAGAATAATATCAATAATAAGCTCACTGCATAATAAGGTTGTCAATCCCACAAATCAAAGTCTCCAGCTAAATCAGGTATCCCACCCCCAGCTAGTTATCAGGTAAATAGAGAAATAGAGAGCATCCTTTTTCTTTTTAGACGAGGAGCTGTGAAAAGAAATGGTGGCTCCAGCGATTCCAGGGTACAACGGGAAGGCAGAAGAGATTTTTCTCTCCTAATTGTATTTTATTTAATTATTTGGGGAGGGTGGGGCGGAGGGGGACTGGGTTTTGGGGTTTTAACTATTTTGTTTTTAATTATTCCCACAGAGTTTTTATTTGGCTAGGGGTGCGGGCTGTGTTTTAGTTTGTTTTTTAATAGCGAGGCTGGTATTTTGAACTCATTCTGCTGCCGAAGCCTTGTCTCCCCTCCCTGCGACTGATGTGAAGTGCTGCATTGATGCAATAGCAGCTCGCCTCAGGCTTCCACCTTGGCTCCCAGGGGGCCATCCCGCAAAATGAATCAGCAGCCATCCTGAGCAGACTGATTAAAATGAAAATGGCAAGGCACATGTCTGGGCGGAACTAGAGCTTGAGCTGCACTGCCTGTCTGGCAAGCATGCTCAATATAGCTTTTGCTAATAATGGCTTACCGCCTTTCATTTTTTAAAGGTATTACCGTCACCCCTTCCCCCACTCTCCAAACAGTCAATGGTGCTGGGGGATTTTCCCCCCTTAATTGTACACTGCTTGCAGTGATATTTTGCCAGAATGACATACAGTGATTGTGAAAAGACATTTTCCTTGCAAGGATTTTCTTCGCAGATGTGCTGAAATACAAAGACGACATATTAACATGCAGCTATAAATTATTCCCAGATATTAGCTGGGAAAGAAACCTCAGAGGAAGAGGAAAGCTCAGTCACTACCATAAACATCATTTTTTTTCCCCCTGTTTTTACACCTCAGCTTGCAATGGCACCTTGTGCATTATGCATCACAAGAAAATGACTGCCAGTAAATGCAGAGCAACTTCCTGGAGCTTTGTGTGTGCTGCTTTTGACAAGACTCTGAGCTGAATTTCTAAAGACCACCACCCCACACACACACACACACACACACACACCCCAAGCAGATAACTGGGTGCACAGAGAAAGAGCAACTTAAAGCGGGCATCTCCTGTAGTCCTTGGATGAAACACTTAACATTTTGCAGACAGCTTCGGTGTGCAAAGCAGAACAGCGAGAAAACATCGATCCAAGCATGCACAGGATCTGAAACCTTGGAAGAATGTTGTTTCGTGGGGATTGCTCTGCCTGTTTTTGTTAAGGTTGGTTGGTTTTTCCTTTCTTTCTTTCCTTCTTTCTTTTTTTTTCTTTTCCTTTTTAAGCAAACAGCACGGTGCCACATCTCTGGTAATCGGTGAGTATGTTCTGTACGTATGCACACACAGCCCGATGTGCCTTCCATTAATTTCTGTTTTCAAGTTGTCCTGGGATTTTTTCTCTGTCTTTTTTTACCCCAGTGCCCCCTCCCTTCCCTCCTCGCGTTACTCCCCCCAACCGTCCCCCCCTTCCTCCTCCCTCCCCCTCGCACTCTAGCCCCGTTACTGCAGTGTGAACCAGAAATCAATAGGGCTGCTCTAATGGAGGTTCCAGCTGCAGTTGGCTGTGCAGACACACGCACACGCACACACACACCCAGAGACACTGACGTCTGTGCAGCTTTCTCAGCCGATTGGGCACCACATCGGATGTTCTGTGGAGCAAAGAATAGGAATCATTTACAGTCTGCTAAAAAAAAAATGGTACCTTGTATTTTCCTGTCTCCAGGAGAGCCTGGCTGAGCTCGCCATCCAGTCTGGCTTCAGCGCATGAGTGAGAACACCTCTCCAGGGTATGTGCAGTCACCGCAGAGTAAAAGATGACACCCCGAGATTACCACGTAGACTGCTGTGGCACGGAACCCTGCAATTCATATGGGATGTTTTCATAGGGTTAAAAATTCATATCAGAAAAGATAAGAATGTGAACACAGGAAAACAGACATGAAAAATCAAAGTGGTTTAATTGATAGATTAATGGAGCTCTTGTGCCCTTTGATGCGTTCGCAAGTATTTCTGAGCTCTGAAGAGCGTGTTAATGAAAGCTTATTTTTAAAGGCTTTGTTAGAAATTACGCACTGAAAATTTACTACTGCATTGTAAGTTGCTGCTTGCTTCTCCTTCCTTCAATAGAAGAATATTTCATTTGGTAACGATTAGCTTCAAGCTTAATTTCCTAATGTCTTTAAGTAATATTTTTGTATTCAAGCATAAAACTACCTATTGTTACTAAAACATGTTTGCTTGAGTTGTTCCCCTTTTAAACAATAAAAAGCAGGCTGTGTCATTTACCTGATCTTGTAGCTGTTTATCTCTGAAACAAGAAACCACCATGTTGGTGAATGTATAAAAATAATCTAATTCTCTGCTCCCAAGATAAGGTATTCCTGGGATCTGCAGCACTGCAGAACACCTCCCCCACCACCCTGTCAATGTATTTCAACTTCAGTATATTGACAGCAACTGCCCCAGTCTGAGTCTGGCTCCAGTGAAGCATTTATATTCCCTCCACTCAGCCCCGTGTGTCTTTGCAGGGCTCAGGATGCCAACCCAGGACCAGCTCTGGAGAAATAAAGGCTGGGAAAATGAATGAATCATAAAGCCATATTGCACGGCAGAGTCACATCCCAGTCTGTGTTCTACAGTTCATTCTTATGCAAGCTTTTAAAAAATGTGGTTTAAACCCTACAAATGATGGCACGTGTCAGGCTACTAAGTAATAGATTGTAGGACACCATCAAACAAAGGGGGCCAGGAAGCACAGGAGTTCACCTCTCCTCAACATCAGTGATTACTCCGTCACAGTAACCCCTCCCCAAATATTTATCTAATCTCTGCTTTAATTATTTATACTGGTTGCTTTTTTCTGCTGTCCTTGGCAGTTTGGAGCACAAATTAACTGTTCTCTGTTTCTCTGTGTGGAGACATTCCGCCTAAGGTTTTTTCATATTCTTTCTGCCCGATCCTTATTAAATATTAACCCCTTTTCTACTGGATAGAAATCTCAAGCTGCACAAGGATCATAATTTCTCTCCATTTAAAATGTCTCTGTATTCATAAGCTACTAGATATATTTCACAGCCTAGCAGCAGACTGCTTACCAGACTGGTAAACAGAGCACGATAGGGAAAAGTTAAAGCATACAATGCAACTATTGTCCTGGAATATGAAATTGGAGTTTGAAGTCTATAGGTTCTATATGCTGAACCTATATACTCAAATGTGTCTCGTTTGTATTATTCTTAAGAAACAAGCAGATATCCTCATAATGAAACAGGAAGAATGATACTTCTTGGTTGACACTGTATTAATTAATAATAGAGAAAATAAATGATGGAAAATGCTCAGGGAAAGAAAGCACTCACAGTGCAACTAATCCTGACATTCTCTAGTCTTTCCCATCTTTTCCTAATACTGGAATTTAGCGTGCTTAGAAACACCAGCCCAGGGCATAATGATAACCACTGAGCATGAGCACTTACTGAGTATATGTGGACTGGGTAACTTCTTTTTCCATCTGTAGCTGAGAATTGTTCTGACTGGAACAGTTGACTCCCGTGAAATCTCCAGTAGAGATGGAGGCTGGGCACCACAGGCTAATAGTAAACTAAGTACTTGGTAAGGATTAGCCACAAAAAAAATGGTCCTAACAAAGTGTTTAGCACATACTAGCTATTTTCCAGTAGCTAAATCTCCATGTCATCATACATGATAGTACCTGAAAAACAATCTTTCTCATTCCATAAAAGTCTTGCCATTTCACTGATAGTCTGTGATGTTTTCCAAAATTTGTGCCTTTTGTTAGAACAGCAGGTTACTACTGATCATACCATATTCACTAAGGCAGTGTAAAGATCACTCTGATGAAACTCAAAGGAACATCTTGCAGACGTTGCTCCAGCACAGCAATGCACAGGGACATGGTGGAACGTACATCTTAGTAAGAATAAGTGGGCTTCACTAGAGAAATCAGACAAAAAGACTCAGAGAAATAAAAATTATTTGATTTCAAGCAAATCATGTCCCAGTCATAAGGTTATTCACAAGATATTGCACACATTGTACCCATTCTAGCAATGCACAAATGGGGCATAAGTATTTTTCAGTATATGTAAAGTGGTGGTACAATACTTCTCAAAGATATAAGGTTTTCCCACTGTAACAGTCCACTGTCTGGTCACAAGGATCTACCATACAAAAGAACATGTATCTGATTGCATATGTATGTGAAGAAATCTCCTAAAATATTGAATTGAAGGTTTGCTGCTTGCCTCCAAGCATGCATTGCCCAAAATGTCAACAGCTATTAGAAATACAGGAAGAAATGACAGGGATCAAATATGCAACCCCCAATGAAATACTGGTGACTCTTTCTAAACAAGCTAACCCACATAGTTACTCTTCCTGAGCATTCTCCATTAGAGCCATATATAACGGGAAACCATTTTGCCATACTGAATGGTACAAACACTCTTTTATTTGCAGAAAAAGTATCTTACAGATGACAGCTTCAGAATATTCAACCTGCAGCTTTCATGTGAACTTGGAAGTGATACCTTGGATATGCAGCAAAGAACTCTGACTAACTAGTATTTTATATCAGTGTTGCTGGCCTCAGATGCTCAAAACTGTTGATGGTGTTCTGAGGGTGTTTCCATGCAGGCACGTACAGTTGCAAGCAATTTCTGCCCATGTTCCAAGATGACTGAATGTAAATTGTATCTGGTCTGGAAGCTAGTTAGATATAGTCAAGTTAATAAAAGGCCTGCCGGCTATATGAATGGGTTGAGATAGCTGATGACTATATGCACAAAGGGTAGACGTTTTAGTCCCATTAGATAATGAAACACTAATACATTTGACATAGGTGAAGGAAAAAAAAAAACAAAACACTCTGATTGTAAAAATGGGATAAAATTGCAGAAGACAGTTCTGAACAACAACATACTTCAGTTTTTTTTCTCATTGTCAACAGCCAGGAAGAGGAGCAGGTTCAAAGAGATGTTAAAAATTGGAGAATTCACCAAAAAGATAAAAATAAAACAATTAAGGAATGGGAGGGAACAACTCATGGGAAAAGATTAAGAACTAAACACACAGACCACAGATATGAACTGAATGAAGAAAAGATAAAGCTGGTGGAAGATCTAAAACTGTCAAAAGGGTAAGAAAAAACCTGCTACAGGTTCCCAGAAGGGATACTCATACCCATATGTGAGGAGTCAGGGTAAGTTAAAATTACCAAATTTAATAAATGACCAAGAGGCACCAAACACTGTGATAGCATTCTTAGTAGAATAATGCAAAGAAATAAAAGTCATTTACAATGGGACCAAACAAAACACTGGAAATTACACTATAGGGAACAATCCTAAAATGGCTGGGGAGCGGTTTAAACAATGTAGTAGGTCTTTTCAGCTTCTAATTTTAATGATTCCTAGTTATTATTAGTTGCTAACCCTATTTAAGTGATAGTCCCCATTGTAAACTCTTTGACTAAGAACATATAAAGGAAATTAGAAATCTCAAATGGTTAAAAAATGATAAACAAAGCTCCTTATAGAATGTTCGGATTTTTTTCTAGTTTAAAAGGGAAAACAGAAAGGAAAAGAAATATACATAAACCTGGGAGAAAGTAATTTTCTTCATTATTTTACAAATTATAAGCTTAAGGCTTTTGCAGCTCTTGAAAAGCATTACTGTCCAAGGTACATGTTAAATACATGGGAGATCATTTCACAGGAATGTACAAAACTGGGTTGCAGTTTTAAATTGAAAAACCCATTATATGCTTATCAGACCTGTGTGCTTTTCCCAGTGATGACTTTACTTGGCCACAGAAACAAATGTTTGAACTCTTCCCTGAATCAGGACCTAAGCACCTATTGTTATTGATATTTCAGTAGGATAATAATTCTGTAGCCTATGGAAAGTCCTGCTTCCTATTCCATATATATATATATAATTTATTTGTATTGCTGCAGCAGTTCAGAGCTTAATCAAAGACTTGATAAAAGAATTCATAGACTCAACACTAAGATTAAAACTTATTTCACTGCTTTTACTGTCCTAAGGTGTTCATAACACACTTTTGAAAAGATATGACTTTGGAGAACAGACTTCCAGTAATAAGTGCATCTTCTAAGGGGTTGTGAAGAAATTTGGAGGGAAATAGCAGATTATAATAGGATGGACCATAAAATGGGCGTCATAGCAAAAAGGTGGTAAAGGAATGATTCACAGAGGGAAAAAATTCCAACAAATTGTTCATGGTAACTGCAGTCGAAAGGGGGATCACTTCGAGGTAAAGACACATACATGTAGGTAGGTTAAGCCCCATTATAATCAGTGGAGATTTAGTAAAGATGGTCAACCTTGTCTGAAAGAAATTAAGCTGGTCAGACAGGATGTGCCTCTTCAGAGAAAGATGAACAGCGCACCAAGCTCCATCACGTTTCCTCAATCTCATTTTGTTGCAAGAGGAACTAAGATGCTGAGTATGTGTTCAGGACATTCAAATTAGGTTTCAGCTTCAGAGCAAGAGAACTTCACACAGATTATTTCATCTTGCAATAAATATTACTCTTTCCAGATGACTTACTTTTGTAAGCAGAGATGTCTAGTGCTACCTGACACAGCCTTGGCTTTCAGCTGCTGCTTCAGAGGGCACAGGTGTCCCTGTAGTTCTTCCTCAAAATTTCTGCCAGCCCTTTACAATTATCTATGAGTGTCTTGAAGTGTCGTAAGATCCCTCTACTTGTGTGACTGAATGCAGCCCACAATGACTCGCAGTATTTTTGCACTTGTTAATAAGGAATAAAAAAACAAAAGCAGAAATCTTCTGCCTCATTTTGCATATTTCTTCTGCTTTGTTTTCTTCCCCCTGGAGCTAGTTCATACAGTACCTTTCTTTTCAAATATTTACTGTTTAATTACTAAGCTTAGTGTAAATCTCAAAAATATTCAATATTGCAAAAATATTCACAGGAAAAATGTACCGAAAACTTTAGTCAGGACACAGTATAATGCTACTGTGTTTATAAACTTAAGCACAATTTGATCCAGTACAGTCAATACTCTCTTCTGAATGAAGATAATATACAATTAGGAAAATAAAACAGGAGTAGATACTGATTGTTTCCTTGGCATACACTCCACAACTCTGCCAGCTTGCACTGTAGGGAAGTCCTATACAAAAATTTGCATTAGTATCATCATGCTCGATAGATTGGGAAAAGGAAAAGGATAATAGTTAGGACTACACTGTGTGAATGTATCTAACGAGTGATGCACAAGCAATTATTCACAATCCTCAGCTGATGCCCAGCTAGCCACCAGCAAGCAGAGGAGAAAGATGAGCTTCCACTCCCTTCAGAATGCCTCTGCATGATGTCAGATGGTATGGAATATCCCTTTGACCAAGTTAAGTCAGCTGTCCTAATTCTCCTCTCTCCCAGTTTCTTACGCCTTTTGCTGCAAATGGCCTTGGCTCTGTACAACACTGCTTAGCAGCAACTAGAAAAACTGATGTTATCAACAATGTGTTTTCCTAGAATCAAAAACATAGCATCATAACTAGACACTCTGAAGAAAAAAATCTACCCCAGATGAAAATAATACACCATACCTCCATGTTCTACATCTACCCTTTCCTTAAACACCTCTGGAGTGTGGCTCCGCCACTTCCCTGACAACCCATTCCAATACTTAACTAATCTTTCAGAGAACAAATTCTTCCTAATATCCAACCTGAACTTCCTGTGGTGCAACTTGAGGTCATTACCTCTTGTCCTATCAACTCCTTTTTAAATCAATGCATTCTTTTCCTATTGCAGGCTTTTAATGCCATAAATACTGTTCATTTGTTTGTGTAGTAAAATACACATATTTAACAATGTCTTTTTGCTTGCTTTATTTCTGATGTCTGATAATCTCATTAGGACTGGGAAGGATCTGGTTCAGGTGGCAAAAAGTCAAATGTTTTAACAAAGCCCTCTGCCTTCCCTCCTTGTCTTCTCAATACCTAACTGCAACCACATTTTTTAAAAGAAGAAGCTACAGAAGGATGTGGTTCTTATCCTTACATGGCAATTTATTAATGAAAACATTTGCTCAGGGTCTAAAGGTCTAGGGGGCTAAAGGTGCCCTTCTAAGCTTTGAAATGTCAGATTGCTACACTCTACATCTCCAAACAGAGGTGCTAGTTACTCCAAAGAAACACAAAGATCTAGTGGTATTTTAAAATAGGCAGACAGCATCACTCATTCTCATACTCCTCACCTCTCCTCTCCCCAGTTCACATCAGTGAAACTATCTCCATAAACAACAACAACAGGCTGGAAAGTACCCTCAGCAAATGCATGAGTGACACCATATTGTGCAAGTGTTAGAGAGTCGGTCTGCCATTTGGAAGAGATTTCAACAGGCTGGAGAAATTTGCCATGAGAAATCTCATGAATTTAAATGAAATAAATGCATGATCCTACACCCAGGAAGAAATAATTCCAAGCCACAGTCAGAAGACTGAAAGAAGTTCAGAATAAACGGGCTGGAGGTCTTTGTGGACAGCTGTGCATGAGTTAGCAGTGTGTCCTTGAGGCAATTAAGTTTATCTGCATGCCAGGCTGTATTAGAATATGGACAGTAAGATGATAGAAAGGATTATTCCATTGTGATTGAGCTGTTGGAGGTTATTTCTAGAGCAGTTCAGATTAAAACTCGCGAGGGCAAGAAATGCTTCCATAAATTTGAGCAAGTCCAGAGGAGGGTCACCAGCTTAAGAGAGCTGGAGCACAGAAAATATGGGCAGAGGCTGAGATGTGTGTGTGTATTCAGCTAGGAGGAAAAATGGCTGATGGAAGATTCACCTGCTGCCTTCAACAATTCTAGAGGTGGTTACATAGAAGACAAAATCAGACTTTTCTCATAGATGTCAAAAAATAGCAGAAGGGGCAGTAGTCACAAATGGCAGCAAGGGATGATCCCATTGGCCATAAGGAAGACATCCTTCATCAGGGGAACACTTAGCACTACAAAGCTTTCCCCCTAAAGTTCTAGGATTTTCAATTTGGAGGTGTTTAGAATTTGACTGTGAAAGCTGTGAGCAAGCTGCTCTAACTGAAGGTAGGCCATCTTTGAATAGGGGGTGGAACCAGGTAACCTCCAGAGATCCCTTCCAACCTAAATTATTCAGTGATTCTAATCACATATTTAAAATTAAGGTACAAGGGCATTTTCAAAGTTAAAGTTCAACTTCCAGTTACAAAATCCCTGTGTTAAACTTCAAAAAGATGTACAACTGTTTCTAACTATAATGCACCTGCTAGATAACAGGTTTGTAATAATAACGCATGTAACACATGAAACAAACAAACAGCGTATTTCTGTATAATCCCAAACTAAACATATTGAGTACAGACAGAAAAAAAAGAAGACATGGTTGTGCTATAACTTGACCAAGACTTTATATCTGTACACAATATATAGAATATATCTGAACTCAGATGTTTGTACTCAGAATGAACCAAAAGGCAACTTGTTAACACTTGTTAACAAAAGCTGAATTGGCATAAGAACTTTCTGCTTACACAGTTCATATACCATGACATTATTAAACGTGGAGGAAAAAAACTCAGCCAATATTCCTAAGTGACATAACAAGGTATGTTGTGTGAAAGGAGCTAGGGATAAAAATCAGAGTGTGAAAGGAAAATACATCTTCAGAACAAAAGTGAAAGAAGCATATAAAGAAAGAAAAGCGAAACAAATATATAATTGTTAAAGAAATAATAAGTATTGTGCTCATGGGTAAGGATAAAGATGCAAGGATAATCATGCAAGCACATGATTCAAGTGTAAAAGGTTTTCTAGGGAAAAGTGTTTTCAAACCATTTCTATGTTTGAAATGGCAGAACTTGAAAAATGAAATAAAACTATACAGAGTATCACATGAAAACTTTTAGCAGATAATAAAATAACGTTACCCTTTATGGAATGACTAATTGAAGTTAATTATGTGGATAATCATTTATACAGGAAAGACTTAAGATTTTGGAAGTCAGACAGAGCTGGATATCTAACTAGTACCCTGGGATCTGGAAGTGAATAAATATTTCATCCATATAATACTCCAGAAAAGAATAAGCTCCATCATGGATATCAGTGAGAATATACCTGTTGTAGAAGTCCTGAGATGGTGGAAAAGCCTGATTTTTAAACATATCAGACACAAAAGAAATCTGTTCTGTGATGTATTTATTTGACATCATCTTCAGAGTCCTGCTGTGATCCATCAAGATTTTCAATGCAAAGTATTAGGAAAATATTCTACCTACCAATGAAAAGATAATCTGAACAGGTAAAACTAAATTGATACTTTAAAACAGTATCACATTGATGGTTTAGGAAGAAATCACTTGGGAATGCAAGTTCTCCTTTATTTATTTAAAAATAAATAAATAAATAAATGAAAGTTTGCCAGAGTCTAGTGAAGAGTCTTAAGTTTCTCCTATATGATGAAGGACTAAGAAGGACTTAAATGCTTAAGAAATATTTAACTTTTAATTATGGTAAATTATGGCTTAATTGATTATGAAAAGCATTCTGAATTATTAAGTTAAAGTAACTGAACTTAAAATTGGTGCAGGTTTTAGTGGGAGAAGGCCCATTATTTAAGAACCAGTAGATTAAGAGAAAAAGCATTTGATCAAAACTGATCATGTTACCACAGGCAAATAACTTAGCAGCCATCAGCAGTATTACTGTAATTTGCCATGTGCTCTCTTCCAACTGCATCTAATTAGCATTTTATTTCAATATTCACAGTAAGTTATTATGACATAGCTTAAGTGAAGTGAATACATTTCATACCGCAACAGCAAACTAAAAATACACACACAGTAGATTTAGCTGAGGTCCTGAAGCTCGTTATGTTATGGTAATCCAACCATTTGCAACGTGTTTAATGTTAGCATGTATCTGGTATGTCTTCCTTGCCACATCCTCTTTCTCTTCCCTTTCCTCTTTAGGCAGAGTTTCAGGACTGGGAAAATCAAAGAGGAGATAAATCACAGAGTGACCATACGACCAGGATTTCCAGATGCCTGAGGTAAGTAGGATCTGGACATGCCTTGTGGAGATGATCTGTGCAATTGCTAACCATCTGCATCATGTGCGTGTGCTAGATCAGATGTGCGCATATGTAGCAAGTTCAGTGTGTGGCACACAGCCCACATTTCCCTCTGAGATTCCCTGGATGTGTGCCCATCCCTTAGTTCTGCATACCTCAAACAACTCCCTCCATTCCCTTTTCTTGTGGCATACAGACAATTAAGAGAGTTCCCCTAAAATGTGAAGAGCATGGTAAGAGGCAGCAGCTGAAGATTTTTTGAACTTCATCAAAAAGACTGTCAACAATATTAGCTGTGAATTATTTACTGCAAACAGCAGCAACCTACTATGTACATACACCGGTACAACCAGTTGAGAAGAAACACCATACACTTCACCACAGTGAGCATTTACATAACACGGTGCAGGAACTATTATATCACTGATGTGACGCTTTTTGTAGTCCCTCGAGTGCCTCTGGCTTTGCAAAGTGCATCCAGCTAAATAGCACTTGTATGGCCCTAGGACATATGCCGTCTGGCCTCCTGCAGCCACTGCTCAATTGAATATAATGGAGTCATGCTAAATGACATAGCCCTCAGCATGGTAGTTGGAGGGGGCAGGCACAAGCACAAAGAATTAATCAAGCAAGCCAATTCTAAATTGTACAAATTCTGTCAAGCAAATATCTATAATATATTCTGTCATGGAGACTGTCAAAATGGGCTAAATCCACAGCTCAAGTGGAAACAGTACAGATACTCTAAATTACACCAATTATGGCAACATGGACTAACAGTGGATCTCTGCCTTATTTTACAGGGTTTAAAAAAAACAACTTGATTCCACAAAGAGGCTTAGAAGCCACATTTTCTGCTCTACATGTCTTCCTCCATTCACTGAACTCCTTATTTATGTATGTGTTTTGGGCTTGTTTCTTTTTTTTTATTTTTAGATAGTCTTTGGGTTGGGTTATTTGTTTGTTGTTGTTTGGTTGGATTTATTTATTTATTTATTTATTTATTTGCCCAGAAGTAAAAGCTGGTACTGTCCTGTTATTTCCTGGGCTGTCACTAGTGCCAGCATTGTCAACAGCTCTGGGAAAACGATTTGTTATTGAACATGTACCCTAAGGCTGTGCAAATGATCTGTAGCAAGTAGTTGGCAATTTTTTTCCCCTTCTTCTTCTCCATAAGAAATATTTTCACAATTTGCAGTTTCCATCAATTTCTTAATTCGCACATTTTCTGTAATTAATGCAAGTATCCAACACAGCAATATAGTTATATATGAAATAAAAACTGCATTCATTTGATCAGGAATTCGATGTACCAGAAGCATGCTACTATGTTTTCTGCAAAGATAAAGCACTTAAAATTACTTCACACTGTCCTGTTCTCCACTCCAATGAAATTAAGGTAAGAATTATTAATAAAAGCTTCAGTCCATTTTTTTCAGGTTTTGGAATGGAGCTAAAAAGACTCAGTTAACGGGTAAACAGATGAAGAATCATTAGAAAATATTAATAAGGCAGATTTTCCAGTGAAAGAAAAAATGCATTCAAGTATAAATGGAATATAAACTGAAAGTGAACAGAACAGATTATAACCCTATCTCTGGAATGAACTTTTTAACGCCAATGAAGGAGTTTATTTCTGAGCTTTGCTTTATTATCAACAATATGTAAAACAGTATATATAGATATTTACTAGTATCATTCACAATTAGGTAACAGTATTTAATATTTAACATTAACAAGTATCAGCAGAAGTGCTAATAAAACTGACTTCTTGCTGTTCTCAATCACCTGCTGGTACCAACATCGTAAATATATATATATATAATATATATTATATATATATATGTAAATAAAGAAGATACTAACAACCTGAGTGGATTTCTGAACTTCTTGCATTTTTAAAAACATCTTTAAGGAAAACAAAGTAATCAAACTGTACGGGACAAGTTTTCTCTGAAGCTGGTAAGATCTACACTGCCATCAGGTCAGAAATGTGTAACAAACTGAAAATAAACATGAACAAAATCAAAAGCAGTTTAACATCGCAAATACCATCTTGAGTTTTCTGTCTAAGAATAGTTAAATAGCACGTGATTGTACAACAGTGAAGAAGGTCAATCAAACATGCTATTATATGAAAATCTTCCATAATGTTACACCCTCATGGTTCACGGTTAAACCCTCCTCACTTTATTACATAAATATATTGGTTAGCATTCGTGAGCCTGTCTTGTGCAAAACAGACTCAGGAGGCATATTCCCTCTGAGACAGGTGCACAGCATGTGGCTCTCAGCTGGGTAAAAAGAAAAGCATGCATATGCATGTTGCTGAGCACAGGGAAGAAGGAGAATGGATGAAAGTTGATCTGATGCAAAAGGAACATGAAATGAAAAGACATACAACACATGGAAAGGGACAGATGCATGAGCGTAGTAAGTGGAAAAGGAAGTTATGTGCACTGAAATGGAGAAAAATAACTAGTAAGCAAAAAATAATACTCTCCTCTTCACAGATATTAGAAAGATTGTTTTCTTTAAGTTGCTACTGTTTTATAGGGTATCATTTTTCACAAATAAAACTAGAATCTTTCCAAAAAAGGGTTCTTTTGTGAATGACTTGAAAAACAGATAAAAGTGCTGAACTCAGTGCAGGTTCAGAGGGAACTCAAACAGAAAATGTACTAACAAGTTAGAAACAAAATCCTCTGATGCTGTTTACCACTTCATCTTCTGTAAAGTCCATCTGTACAGGAGCTCTCATTTCTGTACTAAAGAAGGGTTATACGACGATTAAAAGTGATCATGTAAGCAGAAATCCCACAGTGAATGAGTATGACAGTTCAGCATTTTCTCAGTTCACTTGCAGCAGAAAATTTTCAGAAGAATTAGAAAGACAAGAATACTTGCAAATTGTATTCATTTGTTAGTTCTCTTCTAGGTACTCTACCTTTATTTATCCATGTTCCATAAGCAGGATGCTGTTTTTCTCTTATACAGTAAATCTTTCACTGCTTAGAGATCCGTGAAGGAAAATTAAGAGCCTATGGTTTCAAGTGAAGCTAAAATTCACTTTAAAGTCCAGTTGTGTCCCATCTTTGTGCAATTTGATCAGAATCTATGAAGGAACTGCTCTGTTCTCTTCACTGTTCTGTCGAAAGTTTATGTATCATACCAGAGTCTATAAAAGTCGTTAACAACAAAATAAAATATTTGCTAAAGTCACCATAGGAAATTACAGAATCAGTTGAGCTTCTTTATCTATTTTTAATAGGTAACATGAAGACTGAGATAGCCTCATACTAAATAAGTATTCTGAACCTGTAGTTCTTCACAACTAAATGGCAATTTCATATAAAATTCAAGCTAAAGAAAATTCAAATCAATGATATATAAAAGAAAAACGCAACAAGAGTATACTTTGAAGTAAATCTCTATCGGTGCACACTTTAAAGATACTTCTAGAAGCATCAGCCACAGACACCAGATTCTCTCTTTTAGTTATTTTCAAGTACAAATTATTTGTAATGTTACAGAAATAAAAAAGAAAAAATAAAGTAAAAAAAAAAAAAAAAGCTATTCAAAGAACCATTTGCCGTTTGTCTCAATTTTGCAGATTTAGAAGGATTCTCTTTTTATTAAAAACATTAATTTTTCTGGATATGCATTAGAAAACCCATTTTACTTAAGCAATTTTTGCAAAACTGTACGGGAAAAGAATTTGCAGATACTTAGATTAAGCTGATGTTGTCAGTCTGGGAAGTTATCTAAAAAGTTCAACTTATTTTTTTCCATAAATTACATACCACATGAATTCTCACATCATATAACATAGAATAGAACAACAGAAATTTAATCTCTTTTTACAGAAGGCAAGAGTTAATGGGGGAAGAAGTTGGCCATGGGGAAGACAAGAAGTGGGATCAGAACTGTTCTTCTCTAAAAATGCCATTCACAGAACTAAGTCTTCCAATTAAATGTCCAAGTAGCATATAGAAAAATAAGATAGATAAGTATAAAGGATCCAAACTGAAATTATATGTAGTGTTAGCACTATTACAGAGAAGCTGATGTGAGATCCATGTTCAAATTTCTTGGGTTCCTCTAAGAAACTGCATAACGAAACTTCTGTTGGCCATATAAGCAATAGCTTTCATAAAACCCATCATTTCCTGGGCTCAAATGGAGAAAATATTCATTGACTTCCCTTGTTCTTTCAAACCTACTTCTTACCTCACATTGCTTTCCTCTGCCCTTCCCACACACTCTTCCCTCTTTTCCCCCAGCACTTCAGAGTACCCAACACTACTTTCTAAACAGAACTGCTATCCTCTTTTTGTCCTCCACTTTACAGGTAATGGTATTTCTGTGTATTCTTCTTCCTCTGTCAATTAACATCCCAGTTTTTCTCCAAGTTCACCAAGAGCCACAACACAAATACTTCAAATACCAAATCCCTGTGGCTCTCCTGTATGAGTAATTCATTTACAAGGATTAGCTGTGATAAATTGTGTACAGTTACCTTCTCCTTTTTAAAATAACATTCTCCTTTCTTATTCACTTAAAACATATATTGAATATAAGAAGCACAACATTTCTTCCCATAGTTGAAGATAGCAGCAAAGGTGATTTTGGGAGGGATGAGGGATGGGATTTTGAGGTGATGAGGGAGGGATGAAAAGAAAGGGAAGTGGGAAACGTAGTTTAAGTATTTATTTTTACTGCATTTTCCAGCATAACCTTTTCATTCCTTCTTTGCAGTCATTTTTCCAGGCAGGATCCCAAAATTTATTAGTATATGCAAAGAGAGAACTTACAAGTCATTTTTCCCATTGCTTCCATTCTTCTCTCCTTAAGATAACAAAATGACCATTTGGGGATTGCAGTGTGAATCTGTTCAAAAGTGAGGAAATCTTATTACAGATCGACCTCTATGGGAAAATTTACAATGTCTACGTAAGCTTAAGGAGTATAAAGAGTAAAATCTGAATGGAGGAACAAAAAAAATGGAGAAGAGGCATTATTAGGTTGCATTAAGAAAAGTACTGCCAGCAGACTGAGAGCAATGATCCTTTCCCTCTACTTAGCATTGGTGAGGTCGCACTCGGAGTCCGGTTTCCAATTATGGGTCCAGAGAAGGGTCACTGAGATGATGCAAAGCCTAGATTGATGTCACCTATTAGAAAAGCACGAGAGACCTGGGATGTTCATGCTGCAAAAGGCTCAGTGGGGATCTCATCAGCTACTAATGGGAGGAAGAAGGCAGAGCTGGACTCATTTCAGTGTTGCTTAGTGGCAGGGCAAGAGACAGTGGACACAAACAGAAGCACAGAAGGCCCCACCTAAACATCAGGAAGCACTTCTGTGCTGAGGTTGAATTAGAAGATACAATGCCTTTGCTTTATATGTGTGTTCAAAAGAAGAGCAGGTCAAAAACCTAAAACATATTTCAAAGAGAGGCATAAAAAAAAAATAAATGACAGAAGGAGAATGTGATGTAGCAGTTTAGCTGTAGGTCTGTGAGGAAAAGAACGCACTTCTGTACTGGTTCAGTCTCAAATTACAAAGTAATTTCTTCATTTGTAGAATAGAAATAATGCAGAGAATGTTAAATGGCAAGATCCTATTTTTAGAAGAGTAAGATACTTGAAAAAGGGTGCAGTACACACAAAGAGGGAGATATGCATTGACATCACATGCTGCAAAGGACTGAGAAGAGCCTAACAGCCTTTTCCTTTTGATAGTCTATGATGAAATGACCACGCATGTACACACTTATCCAGAAGTTACATAACAAGTCAGCCACTCAATAGGGGTTACCATTTAAAAAGTGAAAGCTTGCAAGCATTACTGCATTATCCAGAATGATTGCATGCACTTTGACAGCAGTCAGATAGCAACACTCTGAACATCTAGTAAAGGACTGTGAAAGAAACATTACTCTGTTTTCTCTGCTGCATATTATGTTCCAAGACTGTTTATTTTTGTTTTTCTTTTTCTCCAAATGACAAATATGTGAGTGGAGGATAGTCTTATTACCAAACCTAAGCCTAAGCTACTTGGAAATCTTTTCCTTTCTCCCAGCAAAGTGTTTTGGAAGCTCTGTCTGGATTCCCTGAGGCTTTGACCAACCTGAGCATCTCTATCAGAAAACAACAATTTTCTCTAGAGATATATCAGAGACAGTTGTAAGAATTTCCACTGCCAAAGCTTTTCTTGTCTACTCAACTATTATTGCTTTGATTTTAGTCATGACTGAAACTTGCTACCTGCTGTCAGAGCTACTTGTTCCACTTACATGTTTGGAAATGGGTATGCAAATTCAGCTATTCAGTAAAATCATCCAAACCGGAGAACTGAAAACACAGGACAGATATTTCCTAGAAATTCTAGCTACACTACACATCCTGGAATATATGACTGTAATAAATATCTATTAAGACCTTTAAAGATGCAGTATTTTAATAGCAAGTGTTTTATGGTCCACAAATAAAGCAATATTTTTCACAAATAAATTTATGTACACTCAGAACTGTCCTGTGTTTACAAACATATTTTGTAAATGCAGACAAGTTTCACAGTATTTTCTAAAATAATGTAAACTCCAGATACTTAAGAAAAAAATTGTGCATCTTAGTAAGAATTTAGAATTGCACAAGTTTTTCCACTGGGATTAATCTTTCTTTAGATTCACTGGATGGGGGGGGGGGGGGGGGGGAGGAAGACATATTGCAGTCATGCAAGTGCACAGCACATCATTGTGTCAGATCAGGTGCAGGAAAGGGGCAATAATGAAGCCTCAAGGACAGATCCTTTAAGCTACAGCCTTCCTCATACTCTAAGCAATGTCCTTCAGGCTTATCCAGGCATTCAGCTTTATATGATGCTATGTATGTCCTTGAATGGCAGAAACTGTGGTAAAAATACAGCACTTGACAATCTCCCTTTAGAGTGACTCATGTGGACTAAAAGAGTCATAGAATGGTTTAGGTTGGAAGGGACCTTTAAGTAAAGCTCCTCGCATTTTACTTGAGATCAATGGAGTTTCCTTAGTTACATTTCCATTTCCATTTTTTATTTTTATTTTTTTTAAAAGAAGTTCAATGTCTTTCTATGAAAATTTAGTTATACTTGAAGTTGCATATGGAATCTCTTAGTTTACAAACTAGTTGCTACCCCCTTCTCCTTTCCCAGTCTCCTCAAAGAACTTTTAAATGATTCCAAATCAAAGGATGAAATTGGGAAAAAGCAGTATTTTAACTTTAGGAGAGAACATCTCTGCATGTGAGCTTCTATGCTGTAAAAGCCAAGATGCTCTTCATTTCTGCTGATATAGTTGGCCTGCATAGTTCAATACTGATGTGACTTGCTAGCTTTAACCACATTGAGAACTTCACAATACCTGGTATTTCATTTTAAAAGCAGGATCCTGCAGGCAAAGAGATGACTTAAGTACTCATATTTAAAGAAATCTGTCAGGATTGGTCACATTTTCCACTGAAATCATTTTGGTGGGTTACAGATCTTAACGCTCAACCAATCCATAAAAGAAGAGCTCATTGCACCCAAAAGAGCACTTCAAAGACTTTCCAAAACTCCTACTGAAACTACTCACACCTTTTACTTTTTTCGTTTTTCTTTTTTTTTAAAAGGCTCAGAGCTTTATAGAAAACAGCAGCAATAGCATTCTAACATACCATAAGGTTATGTGTTTAGGAACTGGAAGAGAGGAAATTAAAGAAAGAGTAAAAAATGCTTAAAATATTGTGGAAATGTTTTTTAATTTTCTTCATGATCCTTATGCGTTCTGGAATAGAAGTAGTACACTTGTGGAATAATAGTCATGGGGGTGAATATCAGTGCTTTAAAGATGCCCAAATAAATGCACTGAAGAAATACTTCGTTGTTTTCTTTTCTCTCCTCAATTACCTAAAAGAGCTCACTGACAGAATTACTGGTTTTGGGTGGAATAATAAAAGATTCGCCATTTAAGTAACCATGCTTATTTTAGGGTTTCATAATTGTCAGAACAGAGAATCTTCAACATCTAGTCATTTCCCATCTAAATATGAGTTCTGTTCAAAGTTAGTTAGGGATTTACCAAGATTCTGCAGAAAACAGCACATTTGCCACAACTTCTTACTTCTTTGCTTTACCTACCTACGCATACAAAGAAAATATGCCAGCCTCTGGAATTAGGCCAGAGAGCTGCCAAACCTTTTTCCTGGCTGACTTTAATGGACAACTAATTGTATTCAAACACACCTGCACATGGATGGGGATCCCCAGATTTGTGCAGATAGCCCTGAAACACATCCACCAAGCTGCTTGTAGAAAGTCAGGTTTCAGAAGCAGAAGGTATCGCTTGTTGTCAGAAAAATATGAAGAACACAATGAATCCCAAAACATCCCACCAGGAACTGAGTTAAATGGGGACAATAAGCAGCTGGCATTGTTCTCAAGGGCTACAAGCATATCACAGAATCACAGAAGCACTGAAGAAGCCATCAGGTTATTTGAAGTCCTCAGCCTGGTTTCGTCACAAAATAATGCCATTTTGAAGACTTATTCCGGCCTACTGAAAAGGCAAAACTTAGGGAACTAAATTTCTAAATCAGACTGAAAAGTCATTCAGAATGTCTTCTTAAAATGTGTGTTACTAAGAGCTTCACCTAAGAGAGAGCGTGAAAGGCAGAAACAGGCAGATGCTTCAGAATGACAAATGAGCTCTTGCCAATTAACTTACTTCACTGATAACAGGAATGCACTGACTCTGTTAATTGGTACCTGACTTCTATCTTTCTCCTATTAATAGGTCAGGTTTCTCACATGATTTTAGTCACATAGAGCAGGAAATTATTGCTCACAGAGACAGCTGTAGGTAAACACATTGCTTGCTGGGCCCACTCCCATCTCAGCACTATCCCTTTTTTTTCCTCCTAATAAAAAACAATTAGAAATCTCTCAGGAACATATCAGGCACAGTATAGTCGGTGGAAGTATTTATTATTAACCTTCTAGAATCACAGAATCATTGGACTGTTTGAGTTGGAAGGAACCTCTGAAGGTCATCTAGTCCAGCTCTTGGTAGAGATTGTTTCCATCAGACCTTTGAGCAAGTCTGAAAATGCTCTTTCAGACAGCAGCGCAGCTTTCTTTCCTTGCTGTTCCCATCAATGTACCACCACCCCTCAGAGGCCTCTCTTGATTGCACTGGGTGTAGTTTGAGGCATGCAAATGGAGTTCCTGCTTCTCAAGCCTCAGAGCTAGAAGTGGCACCTTCGGGTCAAACATTGTGCTGGGGGTTGTACAGAAGATGCCTGGCCCTGTACAAGGTTCAGAATGTTCTGGAAGGTGATAGCTGTCTCAGCAACTTGGGGTTGCTGGTACTCTGAGTTTAACACAGGCCCCCCCCACAACATATACACTCTCCTCACATAAACACTAAACTTCAACTCGGCCTTGCCTCAAGCAGCTGTAAAACAGAAAACAAAGCTACAGCTGTGGGAAGCACACTATTCTGGTGCATGCTGTAGCTCCACCTCCTCATTCCTCTGAGGCTGTCCATGGTGCTGGTGAAGAGTGCGTGCTGGTAGAGGCACTGTACACACCTGCCCAAGAACCTCAGAACATAAAGCCATCCTTTCCATGAGACCATATACCATACTGCTGCCTATATTATATAACAGGAAATCTGAGGTGCCTCACAATACATAATTCTCACATTCCTTTCACACCTGAGAAAAAACCTTAATTCTGTAGCAAATGCTGAATATTGAGAGAGATCCTTCAGCACCTTTACATTTTACAGAAAGCTTCTTAGATTTTATTTTTTTCCAGTGAAAAGGCCTAATTCAAAGCTTTGCAAAGTTCACAAAAATCTTGTTTCTAGGGGGTACAGAGATTAGATTAATTTAGCTCACTGCCCATCCTTATATCAGGTCATGGATTTCAATTTATTTCTGACTTCCACTTTCCTTTGTTAATACCTTCATTTGTGAATACTTTCAACACACAGGAGCTTTAGGCATTCTTGTTGTAACATCTACCTCAGATTCCTGTATTTTTAGTCACATGGTACATGTTTATCCAGATTTCAATGGCTTCATTCAAACTTCCCCTTTCTTGTTGGATTTAGTTACCTCATTTCAAGAATTTATTCTCTAATTGTGGATCATTAAGTTGGGGTACTGCATAGAAGTGCCAGTTCTTCATTTGCAGTTCTACCTTATTTAATCTCAGAAGATAAGTCAAAGAATCTTAGAATCATTACAGTTGGAAAGACCAGTAAGATCTTCTAGTCCAACTATCAACCCATCATCATCCTGCCCACTAAACTACATCCCTAATTGCTGTATCTACACACTTCTTGAACAACTCCAGGGACAGTAACTCCAATACATCCCTGGGCAGCCTGCTCCAATACCTCATTACTCTTTGAGAAGAAGTTTTTTCCTAGTATACACCCTCAACCTCCTCTGGTGCAACTTAATGCCATTACTCAGCAAAATCTAACAAAAATGTCCCTTCTGGCCTCTAGACCCCCCATCAAATTTCTCAGTAAGTTACACCAATTTTAATATCTTGCAGAAGTTTCAGAACAGTAACAGAATTGGGTGACTGCATATTGTAAGAATGGAAAAGAATTGCTACAACAATGGTAAGCAGTTAAAATGATCTTGAACGAACAAGCCAAAATCCTAAAAGGGTGCTTATGGAGTGTAGCTTAGAGTGAGAGGCCTTCCTGTATCATTCCTCCTCATGTTATACACTGCTTGATGAAAACAGGAAAGGAGAGCAAGCCACAGCTCAGGTCACATCTTTTACACTATTTGTGGATTGTTACATCTATCTTAGACAGTCAGGACTGTTCAGGCCCATCTTTTCCTTAAATTTTTAACTGACTTTCAGATAATAAGTAAGCCAAGAAATTTATCAGATTACTTTTATTAATTTCTTAACCTTTGAATAAGTATTAGTAACAATTACAAACCTGTGCAGTTCTCTTATTTCTATAATATTCCAGAAGGGATTCAGATAGCAAGTATGTGTATATCTTAAACAGTGAATGTCCTATGGCTGCAAGATTCCTAAATAAAGAAAATAAATAAAATGATCTTAAGCATTCAACTTTGAATATTTATATGGTTGAAAACTTACCAGGGTATACATACTCAGAACACAAGTTAGATACCAAAAATTGAGATAATATACAGCCAGAATTAGTTAAGTATGCAGTTTAAATATTTAATGTATCTTTAGCACTGGGAATTTTTTTCCCCCTATCCAATACATGGAAGAAAACCTACCCAAATTTTTAGAAAATCCACTGTGGATATGTCACAAAATAGTGGTTATAAAAGGAAAGAACTGAAGTGTCCTTTTTGAAGACAATACATTCCTGAGAATTAGTAAAAAATCTTTCTAACCTTAATGTCTTGCTTTTGATACATTAAGTTACTTATAATTTCCTTTAGCTTTTCCTTTAGATTCCCAGCAGCAAAGATTAGGAGGAATCAAATAAAGAAACCTTGGTCACTTCTCTGACCTCTTATATTCAGTGAATCATAGTCAGCTCTGGTAAAATGAACATTATTAATCAATATTAGGAGGTAGATGAAAAGGAAGCAGAGGAATATCTGTATCTTGCAGCAAAAAACTATGGGTTGTTTTATCTAGCCAGGATGTACAAGACCAAAGCACTGTAGAAAAGGGAAAATGACAGTTTTAGCTGCATGATGTCTAAAGGCCATTTGTATTGTGCTGATGGCCTTTATATATCCACCTAAATCAGTATAATCAGTATTTTATATAGCCTGTTTACTCAGTAATACTTGACTTACTGCCCTAGTCATTCTGCCATTCATTGGTGTAATTTTTCACCACAAAAGAAGGAATGTACTGATAGTACTTTCATTTTTTTCATGTGGGAAGCTGTAGCTTATTATTAGGAAACAAGATGTTCAGTGAAAAAGACTATGGGATACTTAAAAATACTTCTGAATTTTCCTTTTGGCTCTAGTTCTCATCTTGGGAAAACTATATCACTTCCAATGCATCTTCCCTTGTCCTATAAAATAGTTTGAGTTAAAACTGCATAGATTTCTAGCATTCTGTCATAGTCCTCCTTTCAAGGACTTTCAAGACCACTGCGATCTTTAAAATTTTTTTATTATTATTATTATTATTTTTGCAACTCCCCTACATAGATTTATGAGTAATGGAAGTTTTATAAACAATGCTGTGTATAAATATAAGTACATATACATTATAAGAAGTTTCACTTACAAAACGAAGGAGTGACCAAGTGACCTTTTTATTTCCCCTAAAGCTCCTCCTTTGCTGGAAAGGGATTAAAAAAAATAAATAAAAAAATGGTGTGTTTGTCTTGCAATACCATAGGGAGGGAAATTTATAATACGGTACCTACAGAGAACAAAAAGAGTAGTACTGCGTAAATCCAAGACTATATTTTACACAGTTCCCCATGCCTTAACATAGGAAGAAAAGACATTATTTTATTTGCAGACTCCAGATCTTCCTCTTACAGGACATAAATAGGTGTTAACATTTTGTGTGTACAGTAAGTGTGTTAATCATATAGAATGACTTACTATATGTAATGCTTTCATTTCTCAAGAGGGAAAATAAAGAGAAAAACAACATCTCTATTAAATACTGATAAAATAGAAAGGATAAAGTTTACAGTAAAGAAGAAAATATTTCTAATTAAGCTAATGGTGGAGTAGAATGAATTTACACAAAGAAGCTTACACAGTATATACAACAATGGTGATTTCTTTCAGAATAAAATTCTGCTAATATTCATAAAAATAATTGCATTCAATATTTGTCATGCGTTAAGAGTTCATCACAAGCAACATTTTCCAATCTACAATAACCTGACCAGAAAAGCTTTTATAGATGTTGGAGAGCAAATATAATGACATGATATCTCTTTCTTTTTTGCCCAAACCATCTTATTAACTGACTACTCTCCTTGTTTGTATTTAGACCTTAACCTTTCTGTTATGTTTGCATCATACCCAGTTCAGTAGAACCATCACCAAAGACTGTGAGTTCTTCAGCACCTCCACAATACAAATAAATTTTAGAGCAACTGAATTTGCAAGATAAAATGAAACAGAAATGGACAGACACAGCCAAGCAAGTAAAAGAATAATATCCCGCATGCAATCTTACAAGTCAGTAAAAACATTTTTCCTATCTAACTGCACTATGGAATTCTCATAGCCAGATTACTTAATATGTCTCTAGTCTTCGTAGGTCTGCTTAGGAAACTGTCCTTGGTAATGATTGTGACATTGATCTAGTAATATTTATGATAATGATGGTACTGCATTGTTACAGTATTCATTATTTATAAAAATAATTACATTACAGTATTGTGTAATACAGTAACAATTACCTTGATTAAACAACTTATGCCTGTGTACCTACTTTGCAAGATAAACAGCGGTTCCATAAACCACTGCTTGTTTCCTTTAGGAGCACAGCATACTAACCAGATTTGTGGCAAGTTGAAGAAGAAGATGGGCAATATTTTCACCTTAGTGTACTCACACAAAAGCTGGCTTTGATCTGTAAGATCACATGAAGTATTTCTTTCAGGAACTTGGAACAGAATGACAACGCTGGGCACTTAGTGTCTCAGCTCCCCCCACAAAGAAGAAAAAAATAAATAAATAAGCAGTACTGCTAAGAAAAAGATAGCAAGGTAAAAAAAGCTGGAGGAGCAGGGATATGTGAGGGGTAGAGGAAGAACACATCCACACTGTATCTTCAACTCTGGTCATGTACATCCTGTAACTTAGTTAACCATTAATCAGAATAGTTTGTTGGTTTTTTTGTTTTGTTTTGTTTGTTTGTTTGAAAGAGTTGTGTCCAAGCTAATATGATGAGCATAACAAATCAATTAGATAATGATAACTTCAGAGTTCATGCAGCACTTGAATTTGATTCTGCTTTCTCTTTCATCTCTTTTTATTAACATTAGTGAAATCCAGGATCAAAATTTAACTGCAGAATAAAGGAAGAAGCAACAACCCATTCTAGAAAATCCACGCAAATAAATTAAGTTTCCCTGAGAAAGAACTTCACTCCAGTAGTCTGAGTACATGGCACAGCTGTTAGGCCATAACTGTACATATGTTTCTCAGCTATGAAAATCACCAGTTTGCATAATACCTGTTTACAAATAAAGGTATCGTTAAAAAAAAAAAAAAACAAAACTGCAAGACTCCATCTACAGATTTGTTTTAGAAGTATCCTTTTTATAATTTGTAAGTTAAATTAAAATGTAATGCTAAATATTTGGTAAATCGATGTGACACTGTAGCTATTGTTCTCCCCAGTTACATCCACAGCCCAACATAAACAGTTCCTCTTTTTTCCCTTTACACACACACACACACACAAACACAGACATCTTGCCTCTTATCTTTTGTTCCAAATGAAGTTAGGATGTGTATAATAATTTTCTAACTTCAGTCATATCATGTTGTATTATATCTTAAAATCTCATCTTCAGGTTTCAGTAGCAAAGCACTGGCTGGGAAATAGCGCCAAACGGCTGCCAAGAATTAACTTTTACATAATTTTCAGTGGAAATGGAGCTTGGGCAGAGTCTGTAAACGTATATTTGGATAAGAGAGAATTGGTTAGAATTTAGCCAAACTGTTAAAATCTATTCTGAGCTGATATAGTGCTCAAGCTGCTTAATAAAGCAGATAAGATGAGGCAAGGTATTAAATACATTCTAAAATATTTTAATTTTCTTAGAAACACTTTTAGTCCAAAAAGACCCCCTATTTGTATGGGCCATTAAGTGCAATGCGATCCAGAATTTCTCATATGACCTTTTCTTTTCTTCAAAATTGGTTTTCTCTGTAGATGTCACTGAAACTTAAATTTAGAATCAAAGGACTTGATATCTATATTTTGCACTAGATGACTTATATGAGGAAAATACATCACAAAAATAAAATACATAAGATAAAGAGTAAATTAAGCCATCCTTCCTAGCTTCGCATCTTCTGCTTCTTGAGTATGCAATGTTGCAGCACACCGATTTTTATTTTTTTTTTATTATTATTATTTTTTGGGGGCTGGAATTTCATCCTGGAATTCTTTTCTAGCTACATATAACCAGCTTCTCATTCCATGTTATTAATGGCTTTTAGCTCATGCACTCAAAATAATTCCTGATTGGTGAAAAATATCCATTAGCTCTAGATTAAAAGTATATACTTACATTTGTTCTAACTTATATGTGATGTATCACTCAGGATTAAGAGTTCATTATATGCCCCACTGAGAGGTTATGTATTGCTGCAGTAGTGGGCTTCAAAGTGTCAGCTCTTAAGCATCAAATACAGCAGAACTTGTTTAGCTCTTAGGTCAATCATGACACATGAAAACAGCACAATATTACCTCCTCACATCTTCCTTCTCATAAGGAACATTACAAGTTACCTTCAGTGTCGCCAAGGCTCAGGTATATCTCCCAGGTTGATAGATCTGGGACTTTCCCATTTCGACCAGTAATGAGGCTGTGTCCTGGAGATAGCCCCGTAACAGAGAAAACAGACAGATACCTTCACATAGTACTACAGGCAAGGTGCCACTACTACTGTGTATCAGTATCAGTAACAGTATCAGCATGTGTCACTGCAGCTAAATTCCTTTGCTTCTTTTCCTGAGGACTGAATTTCACTCACAAAAGCACGCATCTCTGCTCCCTGCACCCACAAGTAGATGTGCATTTGCTGATCCCTCACATGTGATCACAGCCTCTTCATCCATTTCAATCCCTGTCCCAGATAACAGGCTCTCATAGATGCTCCAGGGGCCTCATCCTTTCTGGAAAGACCACCTCAGAATTCACCTGCAAACATGTATTTGCACTCACAAACTTATCTCAAAGGCATTTCACACACTTGTCCATGCTTCCAAAAACCAGCACAGACCCTCTGCCTGTCTTCTCCCCAGTGTAAGGGCAGAGCAAGTCCAAGACTGCCTCATGAGACTGAATACATACAAGTCTACAAGACTGGATGGCACGTATCCCAGGGTTCTGAAGGAGATGGCTGAGGTGGTTGCCAAGTTGATCTCCATTGTATTTGAGAAGTCGTGGCTGTCAGGTGGGGTCCTGGATGACTGGAGGAAGGGTCACATTTCTCCCATTTATACAAAAAGGAGCAAGGAGGACCGGGGGAACTACAGGCTGTCGAGTCTCACCTCTGTATCTGGGAAGATCACGGAACAGATCCTCCTAGATGACATGCTTGATTACATGACAAATGAGCATGTAATCTGAAGCAGACAGCACGGCTTCACCAGGGGAAGTTCATGCTTGACCAATTTTGTGGCCTTCTATAATGGAGTGTCAGGATTGGTGGACAAAAGGAAGATGACCAGTGTCATTTACCCAGACTCGAGCAAGGCCTAGACATTGTCCCCCACCACATCCTTATCTCCAAATTGGAGGGAAGTGGATTTAATGGGTGGACCACCTAATGGATAAGGGATTGGTTGAAGGCCAACAAAGTGCAAGGTTTTGCACTTAGGCCAGAGGACTCCAAGGCACTTATACAGACTGAAAGGAGCAGTCCTTGAAAGTAGCCCTGCAGAGAAGGACCTGGGGATCCTGATGGATGAAAAACTTAATATGAGCCAGCAGTGTGCTCTTGTAGCTCAGAAAGCCAATGGTCTCCTGGGCTCCATCAGGAGAAGAGTGACCAGCAGAGTGATTGTCCCACTCTGCTCTTGTGAGGCTTCATCTGGAGTACTGCATCCAGGTCTGGAACCCCCAGTACAAAAAAGACAGAGAGCTGTTGGAGAGGGTCCAGAGGAGGGCCACAAAGATGATCAGGGGGCTGGAGCACCTCCCTTACAAAGACAGGTTCAGGGAGCCAGGCTTGTTCAACCTGGAGAAAAGAAGGCTGCAGGGTGACCTCATTGCAGCCTTTCAATACTTGAAGGGAACCTATAAGCAGAAGGGGAGTCAACTCTTTGGCAGGGTAGATAACAGCAGGACAAGTTTTCTTCAGTAGTTAATCCCAACTGCTAAATGAAATTTAGTGTAATCAGAGAGACTAATTATAACATATGAACTCTTCATTTTTACATTCACTCCCTGAAAAAGATAAAAATTCATGAATGGGACTCAAGTCAACAATGCTTCAGGAGCTACGTGAAGTCAGTATTTCATTCCTTTTAGAGCTATTTGACTATTTTGTATGGTTGCCCTTGAGAAGAATTGTACCATTTATCATCATCATCACTAGATATTTTCTGTCTTATTGAAAAAGTTGATTTTTCAAATGTTAAGAATCTTCAGTAACTGAAGCAAGTATTTATTTCAATTCTTTACATAACAAAAACAACTTATTTGTGAAAAACATATAAGCCTTTACAACGTAAGTCCTCAAGCCAGAGTACATTCTCAGAAAAACATAAATAAGAACAAGAGACTAAAGCGAATCACAGAAGACAGACTATAGTAGATAAGAATAGGAGCATAAACATCTGAGAAGGAGCTGTAGTAGGCTATCCAGATGCAAGTATTTGAGTTTTTAAATCACAGTTTTAATTTGAATGTTTTCCCCTGCTTTTACAACCACATTATATTTTTTTGATCATATTGCTAGAAACTTTACATTTCATTAAAGACAAATTTAGATTTAAAAATACATATAATGTATATATACATTTACTGTGGTTAATTGGAAGTCCTGAAAGATGCAGTATGTGTCAAGAATATTAAGGAGTGAACAGAAAGAAGGTAAGAACAATAATTTTCTGTGCTCTTTGGCAGGGTGAATGTCATATCTACTTTAGCAGAACATTTTAAAAGATAATAAGATAAGAAACTAATGCATGCAATATAAATAGCATGATTAGAAATATGAGAAAAAATAGATGCACTGCACAAATCAATAATTTTGAAGTTTAAGATGATCAGCAAGCTATGATGCTAGAACAGACAGAGGATACAGCCTTCTGAATATTGTTAATATGTATTTAACAGAAGTATATGTAAATTTCAGAGAAAAATGGGAAGCTGTATTGAACATATCAGCAAAACTCACACTTTTAAGGTTATTACAGTCAGGGAATACAGAGTAGGTGAGAAGGATTTCAGAATAAAGAACAATGATCAGAGAAAAATGATATAAGATTATACAGTTTTGGGAAAGCCTAATTTAGAAGTAACAATATGGATGTAGAGAAGATTGAAATATTTCCTTTATTGTAAAAACATTCTATAATGTTTTATTACAAGCTGTAACATTTTGGAAGAACAGGAAGGAAAGTTATTTCTTTCCGCCATCTACATACTCAAAATTGAGCACAACCACAGTTCAGTGGTCCAGGAACTATCTGGTTCTCCAACTGAAGTTATTGGAACATGACCTTATAATGTCAGAAAGGAAAAGTACAGGAAACAATAAAATGGATAATAATAAATATTTGTAAATAATTGGCTCCCTCAGCTAATCCCCACTGTGCCATCTCCAGTGTATTTTCTTACCATCATTAAAAAAAAAAATAAAAAGCTCACCTCCTATCTCAAAAGTCTACATTTTATCACTTAAAATGGTTGATTTTTCTGCTATTCACTCCCTTTCTGACACTTAATTTAATCTCAACTTATTTTATCTCTGTGGATTGCATTCAAAATTCCTCCTTCCTACTTATCATCTTCTCTTCAAAAACTTAAGAGTTTTTGTCGTACTGCTTCATCAGTGATTGATTGTAACTTTGTTCAAGAAGGTTGGAAAAATGTTTTAACCATGAAAAACATAAGACAAAGTTAGGTTAAGTTGTGCAGTAAGTATTGCTAAAAGATAAACCACATCCAATACAAGCTCAATTAGAAGTGGATCTATATCATGCTGTAATCATGTCTTTGCAAAGGCAGAGATATAGCCCTATTTAGTATAAGTACAGAGAAGCTGAAAAACACTGAAGTAGGACAAAGATAAAACTAAGAAGCAGCATTTTGATTAGAAGGTGACAAGAAAATGGTTCAGACCTCTAGAAAATGAAGCTTCTCTCATTTTCATTCCTGTTGCTGTTAGTCACTGTGGAAAGGGTCTCATTAGGAAATAATGTGACTGCATGGGATCTCCTTATAAAACGGACTAAAAATACTGTCTAACTGTTCAGGTTAGAAATAGGAATTTTGCACTTTGTCATTGGTTTTTCAAGACACAGCAATTTATTATTACTATATTTTTTTCCATTATTTACTGCCTTACACTTTATTTTCTGCACTGCATTGACTAGTATTCTCTAAACATCTTACGGATCTCAAGCATTTCTTCCTGTCAATATGCTCAGTACTTATCACAACAGTAACACCTACCATTTACAGGAAAAGGATACCAACCTCTGCATGCTATGCTGCATATGGATTCTGAAATCCCTGTCATACTTGTATTGAATCTTTCATGTATAACTGTCCTTATATTTCATTCAACACTATTGTTTTCTAGCTGTAGTAGAAGAAAACCGCTCGGAAAGTAATATTAGTATTTCAGTATGCACTTCCTTACTTTCAAAAGCTTACATTTATGATGCATACCATGATTTATTCCACCACTTCTGTTGTGATAAACTGCAAACAAAACAAAACAAAATCCTTCAGTACTTTAGTCAAAGTACAGTAAATGTAGCCCTTTCATTCTCAAAATGAGTCTTCATTCTGTTTTCTTGATATAACTCCCATGGAGATACTCAGGAGTTCTCTCACCTGCTTGAATTTGTTGAACTTTTTTTGTTTGTTTTTTTTAATGATCTTCTCCTTTTCTAAGTCTCACATCTTGTTTCTAATTTACCTCCTTTTAATAATATCAGCATGCTTGTGGTTTTATTTTAAAGGTCTCTCACAAAGTATTTTTCTGATCATAACAGGGCTGCTCTCAGAAGTAAACACTAGTGGTAGTTTTACATAGAGCTAGTTTTCAGATAGAAAAACAAGAGAGGACTATTCGGTCAGCTAGTCTGACCTACTGTACCTCAACAGGTGATTATATTCTACTCAGTAATACTACCTAAAATACATTAGGTTGCACATAAGCTTGAACATATTTCTTCTAAAGTCAATATTGGTTTAGGGAACTGTAACACAACGGAAAGCACAGCAACAACAACAGAGCAGTAAGACTGTAGGCTACAGCAAGCAAAGATCTGCTCAAAAGCAACTGCTAAAAACACAGAAGTAAAGTAAGGACTCCACTTACCATTAGAAGGTCTCAGGTACACAAGGAACTCAAGAAAAATTCCTTTCTTCCACTGCCAGCTATTAAATGAGGTCTGGGAAGGGGTGGTCCCTGGCTCCATCCCTTATGGTCACTCAGGTGCACCACGTGCACCTGAGCTTCCCTGGGTTGGCCCTGACTTTCTTCCAGGTGTTCCATCAGTGGTTCAGGCTATGACTTAGCATTTCTGCTACAGGAACAAAGAAAGAACTACTTGCTGTAGTAACCTTACAAAAGTTATTCACATTCCTTTTATCTAGATTTACCTTGCTCAACTTTCAACCACTGGTTCTTGTCATGAGTTCCTCTGATTACTAAAGCCACTTTCTTTGTATGGTGTATATGTGAGTGGTAACTAATTGCTCAAAGTATGTGACCTCACAGTAATAGTTCTTAGTAGACCAAATCCATGAAACCATAATTAAACATGAAGGATCACCCTCAGAGTTCCAGTCATTTTTGGCTTTCATTCCTTTTCCCACTGTTTTGAACATATTTTATATATATGTATTATTTTTAAGAATGAAATAAACAGTTTAAATTTCAAATTGTGTGTTTATTGCTACCTTGCTGTAAATGGTGCAATAAATCAATATCGTTCTGTGCTGAAATTATTAATCTATTCCTCTTTAGTACCATCTTCTATTCATAGAAGGTCTTTTCAGTAGTTAGTCCCTGACTAACTCTCTTATCCAAGATGGTTCAAATTCAGCCTACAAGAATTAATAAGACTATATTGCTAATATTGTCTCATTCCATCTGAGTTTTCTGCTACCAACCCATTATATCTTGCATTACAATACAACTATATATTCTGAGCTTACAGTATACATATTGTATGTACTTTCTGTTACTGATGTCACAATTCTGTTGAAAAGCTGCAGCCAGAGGCCAGATATTCCAGATACTGGGAAAGGAATCTCAGCTGATGTAAATAGTGACAACTTCATCACCCATAATAGAGCCATGACAGTTTATTCCAGTGGAGTAACTGACCATAAGAACTTGAATCCCTGAATTATTCTGTTATCAGGAGCTTCAAGTCTCCGTGAAAGGACAATATTATTATTCTTGAATGATAGTGTCAGGGGGATTCAATTTGCTCCAATCAGACCAGGAGATGTGGTAGCGCCTCTTTGAAATTAAGGTCATGCTCAGAAAGAGTCTGCAGAAGAGACCTTAGGAGCGAGTCTGGGGTATAAATAAATTATATTATTATAACTTACTTACCAATGATGAACACATCCTGCAAATAGGTAAGTGCAGTATCTTGATGTATTTATTTAGAGTTTTGTGGGAACAAACATTTTCTGGGATGAATTGTTCCTAATTTTTCTTTCAGTGGTTTAATAGGTTTTTTTTGTTGTTTTGTTTTGTTTTTGTTTTGTTTGTTTGTTTGTTTGTTTGTTTAAGACATATAGTTTGTTATTTTACTGGGAAGCAAGTTTTATAGTATGACAGTTTTCTTACTTTTTATTTTACTGAAGAGCAGTATCACATTTGCTTCCCTGATTCCTTTGATATTTCTTCTGCTTTCTATGATTTTATGAATTATTTAGCCAGCATTCTTTTTGCTGAAAGAAAAACCAAAACACGTTGCATTGATTCTTGATGCTATTGGTTAATCCAAGAAAATATTTCTTGCCTTTTTAGTAATAATTATATTTGCAAAAATACTCCTTACTTTTGAATGCACTTTTTTCTTTATTGTCCTTTACATTGGTTTCCCATGGCTTGTAGGCAGGAGCCCTGGCATGCAAGTTAGAAAAAATTGTAAACTTTAAGAACGTCATAGAATGCTGAAAAGGAGACAACAAGGCTGAAGAGCATGATTTTATTTTACTTCAAAATGTCAACATATAGCATGTGTTTAGAAAGCTCAAACCAAGAAAATATTAATATGGAAATAAGATAGAGTTGGATAGCAACAAAAAGAACCTTCCTCCCACCCACCCATTTCTCATGGCTCAGCTTTACCTCTTCATGTCCAGATTCTCCTCCTCTTAGCAGCACAGGCTTGTGGAATGGGGGTTACAGTCAGTCCATAACAATTTCTCTTTGCTGAATCCTTTGTCCTCACACTTTTTTCCTTCACAGTCCATCAGACTGCTCCAGCATGGATTGTCCTTGAGCTGCAGTTCCTGCATGGTCTCTCTATGGCCTGTGGTCTTCTTCAGGACACATCAATTACCGTACCACGGGCTTTACTATGGGCCTTCCTTGGGCTTCAGAGAGCTTCTGTATTGTGTCTGGAGCACCTTCTTCCCTCCTTCTGCACTGACCTTGGTGGCTAAAAGTTCTTCCACTCAGTCCTTTAGCCCTCACTTTATTTTCTACCCTTTTTAAAATTTGTTCTCACAGAGGCCAAGGCTGATGGGTCTGATTGCCACTTGGACAGCAGCGGGGTCCATTTCTGAGCCAGCTCTGTCCAGCACAGGGCAGCCTCTGAATCACAAAGGCCACTCCTGCAGCCTCCCTGGATGCCAACACCTTGCCACAGAAACCCAAAACAGTATCTCTCTATTCTGAGGTATTTTTCTTCACAGAAATAAAAGTTAGAGATGGAAAGTATCTGACATTTTATCATACTATATAGAAATTGCTTATTCATATTTAATGCATTTTCCCTATTTTCTTCCTTTTCTTCTTCTTTTCAGCCTCATGTTCTTATGCCAAGGAATAAGTCCAGTGGATTCTATAAGACTTTTTATGGGCAAATCACAGTCATGCTTCATCTCAAGCAGAGCATATAATGACTTAAAACTATTCCATCACCTATGGTATCTCAGCAGCCTCTCCAGGTCATTTACTACTTTGACCACATCTCATGGCCACTCCAAAAGAAGTTGTGCCCATCCCAAGAAAAAAAAAAAAAAAAAAAAAAAAAGAAGAAAGTAACAATATAGAAAGAAAATGATTTATTTCCTGGTACTACTTTTGTTCTGTCATTGAAACAGTACTTGAGAGCACATGGAGCATGCGCAGATCTTGTGAAGGCCTTCATGCATCAGGTAGAGGAACAATGAATTGCTCACTAATGTAGTTTTGTCTACTTATTTACTGTAGAGCTAGCTCCTAAAATACAACCCTTAATGACATACTGTGACAATACTGCATCATATCCAACCTTCACCCTCTCTTTAGAGCAGCTTCTGAACTTCATATTTCTGTTTGAACATATATATATTTCCCACAGAACATGTGAGAAGGCAGACAAAGTTTCCAGTACTTCAGCTTACCTGAATACTAAATCCTATTTGGACAGGTTTCTCACTCCTCATTTTAGCAAGCATAGTGTTATTTACAATATAGGTGAAGAAAATATGTAGCATAAAGCAGCCAGTTGGGATTAAAAGCTATCAAAACTATGGGTTTACTTGATTTCAGGTGTTCTCTTGATAGTAAACTTGTTCCTGTTGACAATGATTTCAAAAGTCTATTTTTTTTTCCCCTATAACCTAGTTTTCTAGTGCAAACATTTCTGAAGAGAAAAGCCAGAGGCTGTGCCAAAGTTCTTTGGGAATTTGTCACTGGATTAAATTCACCTTTAAGTAAATAAGGCACATCCTCAGAGAATTACATTTTGTAGCATAGTGCATTTCCTTTGATTCCTTTGATACTGATGGCAAAGAGCTTCCTATTTTGACTGACTTAGTGAGTACTTGTGTATGTGACAGGTAAGCTGCTATGAGATAGTAGAGAAACCACCAAACAAATGTAGAGTCAGGATGGAGTACCTACATTCTGTTTTATTCTCTGTGATGGACTTCAGAGGGCAAAATTCTTCACATTGAAGCCCTGTATCCTCTGTAGATCGAACGTATGTATAATTTCACTGTAGAAAGATATTGTGTTTTGTTTCTTGCAATATATGTTGCACCATAGTCACGGTGCTCTTTTCAGTGCAAGAGAAATGGCTGTGTGGACATTACGAAAATGTCTTATAATCAAATTCAAAGATACGTGTAAATTTGGGGAAAAAAATATTAATCGCTTCTGTTTGAAGTCAGGGTTGTGAATAATGAGTGTTACACAAATACTGTTGTGGGTACATAGTAATACATATACCTGACCTAACTAACTCTCAGCCAGGCTCCTGGTCTGCCCCCAACCAACATAAGCATATCTATACTCCCACTGTCTGAACCATAGCCTCTGCCATTCCTACAAGACACATAAATATGAACGTAGATTTTGTTCAAGTAGACTATCCTTACTGCATGTGATTTAAAGGCATTTTTAGAATGGATACCTGGTCTGGAACCAGGTATGCAAGTGAACCTAAGCTTTGTTTTCAGCATAGCTCAAAGCACTTCACAAATAATAATCATGCATTATTTGGCCTGCATGATTGAGGTAGAGGATGTTTTGTTGTGCTCTTTTTGTTTGTTTATTTTGAAATCTTTTGTAATACAAAGTAAACTAGTGATATAAAAACAGTGATTGAAAAACAAATGGCATTAAAAAAATTAGCAAATTCAAACCTAAAAAAACAAAGTTGAAAGATGTCTATAATACATTTATATAATAGCAGCCACAATATTCCTACTGTGTTTATTCAATTGACTCGTTTTTATAAGATCATGGAGCAGATCCTCCTAGAAGCTATGTTGAGGCACATACGAAATAAAGAGGTGATTTGGGACAGCCAGCATGACTTCACCAAGGGCAGATCTTGCCTGACCTATCTGGTGGCCCTGCATGATGGAGTGATGGCTTTGGTAGATGGGGGAAGGATGATGGATGTCATCTACCTGGACTTCTGCAAAGCATTTGACATGATCCCTCACCACATCCTTCTCTCTAAATTGGACAGGTGTGGATTTGAAGGATGGTCTGTTCAATGAATTAAGAACTGTCTGGCTGGACGCAGACAAAGGGTTGTAATTAATGGTTCTGTGTCAGGGTGGAGACTGGTCACAAGTGGAGTCCCTCAGGGGTCGGTCTTGGTAATGGTGCTCTTCAACATCATCAGTGACACAGACAATGGCATCAAGTGCACCCTCAGCAAGTTTGCAGATGAAGCCAAGCTGAGCAGTGCAGTCAGTACCATTGGAAGGAAGGGAAGCCATCCACAGGGACCTGGACAGGCTGGAAAAGTTGGCCCATGAAAACCTAATGAGGTTCAATAAGTCCAAGTACAGGGTGCTGCACCTGGGTCAGGGCAATCCCAGGTATTTATACAAACTGGGGGAAGATCTTGAGAGCAGCCCTGGTGGATGAGAAGGGCTTTGGGATCCTGGTGGACAAGAAGCTGGACATGAGCCAGCAGAGCGCGCTTGCAGCCCGGAGGGCCAACTGTGTTCTGGGCTGCATTAAAAAAGGGGTGGCCAGTAGGGATAGGGAGGTGATTGTCTCTCTCTACTCGGCTCTTGTGAGGCCCCATATGGAGTACTATGTCTAGGCCTGGGGCCCTCAGTACAGGAAGGATGTGGAGATCTTGGAGCAGGTCCAGAGGAGGGCCATTAAGATGATCAGAGGGCTGTGAGGAAAGGATATTTCCTATGAGGAAAGGATGATGTAACTGGGCTTGTTTAGCTTAGAGAAGAGAAGACTCCAGGGAGACTGCATTGTGGCCTTCCAGTACTTGAAGGGAGCAAATAAACAGAAGGGGAATGGCTGTTTACAGGGTAGACAGTGATAGGACAAGGGGGAATGGTCTTAAACTGAGACAGAGAAGGTTTAGATTAGATATTAGGAAGAAGTTTTTCACACACAGTCACTGGAACAGGTTGTCCAAGGAAGTTGTGGATGTTCCATCCCTGGAGGCATCCAAGGCCAGGCTGGATGTGGCTGTGGGCAGCCTGGTCTTGTGGTTGGTGACCCTGCAGATAGCAAGGGTGTTGAAACTGGGTGATCAGTGTGGTCCTTTTCAAACCAGGCCATTCTGTGATTAGCTACAAGATATGGTTTAGTGGTTTGTTGTAGCTATGGTAATGGGAGGACAGTTGGAATAGATGATCTTGTAGGTCCTTTCCAACCTTGTGATTCTATGATTCCATAATTATTTAGCTATTTCCAGTAGGGATCCATGAGAAGGAGGAACAAATCTCCCCTTAGGTCATTATTTTTCAGATTAGTAAAATCTTAGCATTCTTGGTGTCACTGGCAGCATTTTTATGAAGTCAGCCTGTTACTTTTACCATTAAAATACATCTTAGCAGATACAGGTAATAGAAACTGACTTGGCAGGGATGACTAAATGGATGGATGGAATTGAAAAGAAGCTCAAATAACTCCTACACTGACAGCATTTACACGTGTGCTTTAGAAGTCTCTCTGAAATCCTACATCCAGGTGAATAATAAATAAAAGCATTTGTTCTTTTGGTGGTTGCTGGTGGCTCTATTTTATTATTTTTATGCTAGATGGTGAAAAATTAGAAAGCATGGCAGCAGGATATCATTATGATAGGTGAAGATCTGACAATTTGCAGTTTTAGGTACATACCCATAAGTTTTTTCCTTGGCCAATTAAAAGTTCAACCTTTGGTATCTAGTAAAATTTAGATGAAAGTTTCATGTGAACAGCCTGTCTGTCAGGATTTCTGTACAGTATTTTCTGCTTTTGGTCAGGCTGAATAGGCACTGAGAAAAGTAAAGACCGATGAACACAAGGGTAAGAGTAAAATAGCTAAAAATATATATAAATACAGTAATTTAAGTAAAAAATAAGTAATAATAAAAATAAGAAGTATCAAAACACTTTCCTTCTTCTGTCCTTTGTCCTCCAGAAGTCCTTGGAACTCCTTTTATCTGAAGTCTCACTCTTCTTATGCTTTCCAGTGCTCAGTAATATATGTTTCCTTTGACCTTTATTTGTAAAGCTAGGCCAATATTTTTAATCAGGTATTTACAGTCAGGCACCTAAATCTATATTAAGTGTCTAAATAAGGCTTGCATTTTAAATGAGCCAGGCATTAAGTCAATAGCAATTGTGGCTGCTCACTACTACTGAAAAATAACTCAGCCTTTTTGGTGCCCAATACTTTACTCACAACCCTTTTGGTACAACTTTTACTTTTACTGTCCAGTATACTCCTTATGTTAAATAAAATTCTGGTCTCACACAACCTTTGGCATAAGAGCAGAGCACTCCAGGCTGACCCAAATGACAGAACATAACTAAATGATGCACAGACATTTACTTATTTTGTGACTGTTTTTGCTGTTATGAAACCACCTGACATTTTCCAATTCTCTTGCATTTATTGTACAATAAAAATCAGCTATACAAAAAACAAAACAAAACAAAAACAAACAAAAAACCAAAAAACAAAAACAAAAAAAACCCACGTCATTAGTCTGCTTTCCTTTATGCTAGGGAAATCATAGATTATACTGGCGGAAAGATGCTCTGTTTTGGATGAAAATGCTTGTTCACCTCTTGGATGTGCTCCTCATACTATCTGTCTCCCGGCTGTCAGGTCTGGATTCATGCAGAGCTCATGGGAGGTGATTGTCTGGAGGATGGGAAGCAGCCAGGTGACTGACAGCCATCTGGGCTGGGCGCAACACTAAGGGGTAGGGACAGAAAGAGCTGATCCTGAAGGGGGAATTGATTGCTTTGCTGAGGGAGGACTGCGGAGGTAGGAAAAATCTGAGGGATTTCATTTAGAGAGAATTTAAGGTTATTTCTCTACCTCTCCACAGCTCAAGGAGACTGAGAGCGAGCAGCTCCCAGCAGGCTTTATCAGTTCTGCCAGCACAGTGAAGCTGATACAGTTATGCTCATGTAACAACTCATGTGATGCTTCTATTCCAGAATTAATACTTCTCTTTTTTTGCCCCATCTTGTTTAAACCTTGTGTAAAGCTGAACTGTATTTAAAACAAAACAAACAAGGACAAACAAACCACAAAAGAATTTTTTTCTAATGTACCTTAAGCAGTTTAATTCAGCCCTTGCAGCGTCATGTTATAATTCCAGCATATGCTCAGCTCTTCGTGAACTGTTTCCTATGCTTTAGGGCTAATATTGGCTAGAAATGGAGACCTGCAGGAGATAAACAGCAGTAAAGCCAATTGCAGATGAGCTTAGCTAAAAGCAAGAGATACAGTCTCAGTGCATACCAAAAGACAGCGTGAAAGGCTAATATATCATGCAAATGGTGGACTAGGAGCATTTAGGCACGGATGGGCTGTGGGCTGTGCAGAAGGAGTGAATCTCTGCATTCAGCTATGCGCTTGTGTGTGCGCGTCTCACTCCCCCTCCGCCCGCTCCCCGCTCCCCCCTCCCCTCGTCTCCGTCTCTCCCAGACAGGCAAACAGACCCGCTTCCTCCTTTGTGCTGCCAGTCAGGTCCTCCCTCTGCAGTCCTACACGGGAAGAAGATTTATAATAGCTGCATGCCATGCCAGTGTCTCAAACAGACAGCATCACGCCATGTGGAGGATTTTTATATGGGGTTTAACTTTGCTCCACTGAATTGGAAAGGTACTTTTTTTTTTTTTTTTTTTTTTTTTTTTTTTTTTAATCTCAATTATTTTAAATACTTAATTCCTGTAACTTTTATCTCCTGCTGAATTCTGACCTCCAAATACCAGCATCATTAAATCACGATCTGCTGTCTCAGTGCTGTAATGGCTGTGATGTCTTAATTGAAAACATGGGGATGTAAGGAATTCAAAAGTATAATTAGGGTACGTTTCATTGTGAAGCTGTGAGGGCTGTTCTGTAAGATGGGCATCTGATATTTCTGACATACCGCATCAGAAATATAAGATTCAAACCAGAAAATGAAAACGCAGCACACATGCAGTGCAACTGTACCATATGCTAAGAAATGTGCACCTCATAAACAGTGGGCTAATTAGCTAGAGAAAACAGAGATGACTGAATGATGATGCTAGAAATAAAAAGGATAATGAAATCTTGAGGCAGACTTGTGTAGGAGATCCACCTGGCAGCAACTTGCCAGGTTTGTGAAATTAAATGAAATCAAGGGAAAAATTATAGGTGTGGAATAATGAATTTAACAACAATGCTCCCCTTTGTTTTAGGCTCTTAGTTGCCTGACTCTTACCTCTCTGACTGCTGCTTGTGTATTAATGTTGGGCAAAGCATCAAAGGCAGAAAAGACCAAAACCTTGACATTTTCCTCAGGCCTATTTAAAATCTCTATCAAAATCTGACAAAGAACCACTTCTTAGGATACCTCTCTTACTGTTCCATAAAAGGAATGCAAGACCACAATGGACTTATGTCATTTTGCCTCTCATCCTCACAGTTTCCCCCCAAAAAAAAAAAAAAAAAAAAAAAAAAAAAAAAAAAAAAAGCATGGAGTTGAATAATTTGATTTCAAGAAATCTCTGAACTGTCATCATCCGGGTTTGAGATCAGCAACAGTTTCCCTCTGCAGATGAACTTCCAATATAAAAATATAAAGCTTAAAATATAAAGCCCTGGCACTTGGAAGAAAAATAGAAGGACTTAGCAGGGCAGGGCACAGAGCAGAGGCAGAATCTCTCTCTTCTGACTCAAATATATGCATTAAATAACAACCAGTTGTGTTCCTTCCTCTATCCTACTTTCCCTCATCCTATAAGGAGCAATGTTGCTTGGGGTTTACTCTGAACTTTTTTTTCCTCATGGATCAGTGAACTCTATGAGATCATTCACTGCATTCACTCAATCCAGCAGGACATCTACGACATCTCAGCCAAGAAAACCTACTTCTACCACTGAACTGAGCCCCAAACACTTTCTCTGATTTTTCTCGGATGTTAGTGTTCTCAGAACCATTCTCTCTGCATCTTTCTTGAGCTCTTCTCTCACATCCAGTATTTTCAGAACACTTGCTTCTGCCACTCCTGATATTGACACTCTTTGTCATCCAACTTATACAGCTGATCCATTTGTAGTTTTTGTTGATGGAGCAAGCAAACAGACTGACATAGAAGATTCCTGTCCCAGTGGTGTGTTGAGATTTTAACTGACAGCTATTTAATCTGTAACACTGACTACATCAGTTGCAATGTACTAGGAATACAGTGTGTAACCAGACTGAAGGAATGTCAGCAAAAATCCCATGACATTCGGGAACTCCGTCTGCTCCCTTGCTACTATACAACTGTTTGCATATGTTGAAACAGCCTTAAAGCTGATTGTGATAAGGCTTCCACAGAATGAACTTGAATCCTAATGGTTAATGGGAATTGTTTAAAGCTCTGTGGTATACTTTTAGAATAGGCTCAAGCTTTCTGCACTGCTAATGAAATCTGTAGCATATGAACTGAAAGAATTTATGGCAAACTCTTACCCAACAGGTGTGTTTGTGCACATACTGCATGTATGAAAGAAAATTTTAAGTCAGCATGTACATCACTAGTTAGAAGTTCATCTGGTTTTTGCTTTTAGTTTTGTTATTTTGGGTTGTTGACTTTTTTATTCCAGAGAACAGTATCTCTAGATTCTGATGCTAGGCAGATATCTGTGACACAATGCCCAGACATGGGAATAGCATTTGCCAGGGATCATTCCCAACACCCAGCATCAGCCTTGGTTCTCCCTGCAAAATATTTCCAAAGTAATTGCACCATGTGACCCTTCTTCATACCCTTATGCTATACACTGGAACATGCTGCACATTGTCTGTTTCATAGCAGAAAGCCCCCATGCCAAAAGGTTGCAATACGACTCTCACATTATTTCACTTTGTACTAAAATGGACATGAACCCATGGCTGTGTCCTGAGACTTCAATTTAACAGCAATGACCTAGGAGACACTTAAATCCAAGAGTCACACAGTATGCCTGCAGTCACTCTGTGCTGCTTGACCTCTGGGCTAGAAAATAGCCATTAGCCCTTTTTTATTTAGTGTTATAGATAGCCAACAAGACCTTCTAAGATAGAGAACACTGAATGAGCACAGTGTTGAGCCAGGGGAAAGAAGGAAAACAAAGACAAATGGCGTATGTCTCATGTATTTGTCAGCAAGATTAAAAAATAAATAAATATACAGACCATATGAGAGAGAAGTATTTGCTACCCTTTGTGCCTTAGAGCACCAAAATATCTCAGTGGGATCGACTGAGTTTTTCTACAGACTTGTCACACCACAACAAAATGCTGAATCTCCAGAGAAATCACAAGCAAGCAGCTAATGCTCAGTTGACTAGGTGAATATTCATGTTGATGAACAGAAGGGTAGTCACAGAGCCAGAAAAAAGACCTTCCTCTGCAGCGTATGTTATTGAATTAAACTATACAAGTTCCCTCTTTCCATATCAGAGATAAGTCTTATTTTGAAAAAGGAGCAAGGAAAAACAACAACAAAAACAACAACAACAAAAACACAATAAAACTCTAAAATGAACAAGAACAAGAAAAATAGACAGAACTTAAATACTTATCCTGTAGGAAGTTGTGGGATTTAGGCATTAAATTTAAATAAATCCAGCTATGCGAACATTGACGCCAACAACCCACATTATGGGAGGGATGGAAATACTTAGCCTTTAAGTTAAGTTGCAACCAGAGGATGTGATCTGGATTTTGCAGAAAAATCAGAAACACTGCTTAATGTTAGAAATTAGGGTTCTGAAAAATCTACCTAAGAGAAAAAAAGTCAACTGAGTCCAGATAAATGTAACAAACAGCACCACAAGAGTTGCAAATAAGAATTTTAAAATAATGAAGTAAGTTGTCCAACAGGAACTTAGCAGCTCATCGAGCTGAACTATCAAGACTGAAAGCCCAAATAGGAAGTAACTAATTCAGCTCAACAGAACATTACACCAGGACAGACTGATGCTGACACAGAGTTTAAAACAATTTGGATGAAGGCCAGAAGACAAAATTTGTCATAGGCATTAATGAGTTCTTGAAAACAAGTGGTGTTAAATATCATTGTAGAAAAAACAGTATAATTATATATCAACATAGAAAATAATCTAAGTTGCTCATAAATAAAACTGCAACCACTATTCATGGAATTGCTAGAAGTAGAGTGGTGAGATCTTCATGTCAAGTGTAATGCTTATACTATAGTTTCAATTCTGTAATCTACAACTTCAGAGGTTAAAAAGGGCTTCTTTTAGAAACACCCATGAGTAATATTCAAAGCCTGGATTATCAATGCTTTCATTTTTTTAAATTTTTTTTTTCTTATAATACAGGTGGTTCCAGTGTATTAAAATTAGTTGGGAGCACTAGGATCCCAACTACTTTTAGAAAAAACTTACCCCCAGTGAAACACTAAAAAAGTGTATTTCTCCTGGTTTTAAAAAGAAAAAGATTTTTCCTTTACAGAGTCAAAGGATAACCCAGGTTGGAAGGTTCATCAGGAAGTGTTTAAGTTAAATTTCTACACAAAGCTGTGTGGGGGTTTACACAAGGTGGGAACTACACAGCCTCTAGGACAACCTACTTCACTTCGTGGCTGTTCTCATGGTGGTAAGGGATTTTAAAAAACAACCCAAAGAGCATTTGGTAAAACACACTGAATAAGTGCTGTAGTGACTTTATTTCAGAATACCTTTAAAAAGGCAGTGAGCAACTCTTTCTACTTTATTATGAAAATGAATACGTAAGAGATACTGAAATATGCCCGCGTAGTGTAGTGGCTTGCAAGAAGGTTATACAACCAGTAAGAAGAGGATTACAGGCCTAAACCTTAGACTATCATAAGCTGCTGACTTAGCTGGGGAGACTCAGATATTTAATAGATTCACAGGAAAAATGAGAAAGTAGCGTAGAGGCTATCGGTGTGGGGTAGGATGAAAAATAAGAAAATGAACGTGTACTCTACTTTCATTTTCATTCAGGTTCTGGGAGTAATTAGTGTAGTTTGCACATGACTACAGAGGCCACTTTGAAAGTAATGCCTTCTATTTTTCTCCAGGGAAAATATAGCAGCAATAACACTGATAGAGAAAATTCTCAGCTAAAAAAAAACCACTATTTTTCAACATATTTACCACTATTAGCTCTGCATTTTCAACAGTGATGAACAAGAGCTTACATGCCACCCTTGTACACCAGCAGAGGTGACCTACTGTTTCACAGCTACAATTATGTCATGGCTGAAATGCATGACCTACCACCCACCACCTCACTTTGCTCATATCCACTGTTTGGCCTCCAGATACATTCAGCAAGCATCAATTAATGCCAATGAGTACCATTTTTTTTTTTTCCCACATGGAGGAATTCAGTGACACACCTTTGCTTCATAGACACTTCCATGTCTGACATCACTGTCACACTACCCCTCTGCTGCCACGGCAACAAAACATAATAGAGTACTGGTGGGAAGGTTCAACATCTACTTCTCTACTACCAGTATCTGCCTCTGATGTTGTGGGCCACCATAATAAACAGGAGGTATTACTTTCAGAGGAGACCTCATATATTTAACTATAGCCACAAATTCTGCTTAACAGAGCATTTCATGGTTAGTACAGCCTCATTCCAGTAGAATCACAGAATCACACAGAATTATCAAGGTTGGAAAAGACCTAGAAGATCATCTAGTCCAACCATTACCAATACTTCCCAGCTAAATCATATTCCTCAACGCAACATCCAAACGTTTCTTGAACACTCCCATGGTCGGTGACTCCACCACCTCCCTGGGCAGCACATTTCAGTGCCTGATCACTCTTTTAAAGAAGCAGTATTTCCTAACGTCCAGCCTGAACCTCCCCTGGCACATCTTGAAGCCTTTCCCTCATCAATGGATCACTAGATCATAGAAGGAGATGTTGGTTAAGCAGGACCTGCCCTTTGTAAACCCATGCTGGCTACCTGATCCCCTGGTTGTCTTGTACATGCAGCATGATCTCCCTCAAGATAAACTGCTCCATAAGATTCACTAATATTATTTGGTTCTTCCTTCAATAAAGACGTGTTAATGATCACTGATATTCCAAGTACAGATTGGCTATCTAATCACTGGCATGACTAATCAGTAGGGGTAACCACTTCAGTGACAAAGATTCTTGTTTTCTAGAGCACACTATTATTCTGTTATATGTTCTACAGATTCTTTGCCTCTAACAGACAGTCAGTTGTGTTACCTCTCTTGATGTAAAAGGTTCCCAATGCATAATTAAAGATGAGGTATGATAACAGCCTTCAAATGAAAAACTGACACAAAGAGGAAAGGAGCACCTTGTTCTTTATATCATCAGGAAAATAGGCTGAGAATTAATGGGCTTAAATTTGGCACTGGGAAAAAACAAGTCAGTGATATGGATAGAGAGACCATGACAGGTAACACTGGAGATCTTGAAGTCGCCATCACAGGATATTTTTTAGACTACCTCTCAGTCAGGACTAATGAAAGTATAGTTGAGATTATGTTAGCGTTGAGAGATGGAAGAGATAGCCTCCTGAGGTCCCTTCCAGTCCTGTGATTCTATTATTCAAAGTCTGACTTAAGCAGTCTGTAGTGTGTTTCAAGTGGAATTTCATCTTGCAAAGTATTCCAATGAAACATGAGACTCATTAAAATCTGAAAACTTGAATGACCCCACTAAATTCATTTCTGAAATAATTCTTTGACCTCGTTTATTTCTCCTTTTCATTTATTCCTACCATTGTGATTGAGAAAACTGCAACCTGATAAGAAATATGAGACAACTAGCAGTGACTCAAACTCAATCCAGTTATGCTCATGCTTTACCTGCCTTTTTTTAAGCAGAATCATCTCATTTGTTGCCTGTTCTTAAGCTCATTGACTGGGCTTCATATGCCAGAAGGTGAAAAGCTTGAAGTTTGCAAGTCATACAGAAAATCGGCATACAACTTAAACTAACCACTTTTTGTATGGTAGTACTGTCTTTTTGTAAAATAGTTGGCTTCTCCCAACATACTGGGTGATGGTATTTGAACAGATTTTGCTGAGCAATGACATACTGACATACTATGGAACTGGCCTTTCCTAAATAAACATTCATTACTATCTTTCTCCCTGGTCCTGAATAAGCCATAATTCAATTCTTCCTGTTTTCATTTCTCAGTTAGTAAAATGCTCCATGCTTTTCTTCCTCAAGACTCAGCTATAGCAGTCATGATTAACTTCTCAGCTGAAGTCAGCAGCAGGGTGGCAAGTTTCTTCCTTGCCATTAGATAATACTGTAATCAATAGGAATCATCTGCCCTCTCAACAATAGGGAGACCTTCCCAGGAGAAAAAAAAATAAAAAATTAACCATCCATATCAAATTGAAAGCAAATGCATAGCTCTTTCCAGGTCAGTTAAGCACAGTGGGTCAATATCCATCACCTTCTACCCCTCTCATTAAGAGACCCCTCTCTGTCTATCCTTGATATCTGTAGATAACCTCCTATTGTATTAATGAAGATTTATTTAATATTAACTTTTAATATGTTTCACTGAAACAAATGCCAGCAAAGGAAGAAAGACTTTCCCAAGTCTAAATGGAAAACAATTTTAATTAATGATGACAAAAAAGAATTTAGATTGAAGACTTGATGAAGTAAATAATATAATATCAAAATCAGATATTTAGTATAAAACCTTATGCTACAGAATTTCCAGAATTCACATATTATTGATCCTCTTTTTATGAACAGCAGAAGAAGTCAAGACAGTCCTCCATTAACAGCAGTGAACTTGCACCTCTCTTAAAGTCTGGGAATTTATGACCAAAGGAAATCACTAAATTCACAGTAAGAGCTGACACAGTTAAACAAAGAATGGTGATAAAGACATCAGTTTGTGAATATCTTGGTATGTACTTAGCAGTAGGAATAGGAGAATCAGTTAGACTTTTCAGATTTACCAATTCAGGGTACTGTACTAACCCTATTCCAGGTTAGAGAAGTTGATTAAGATGAAGTGAAATATCAGATTTAAAGAAAGTATTCTGAAAAAAATATTGGATGAGTCCAGCTAGAAAATCCCACATATTCTATCTGTATTGCCTTCTACAGGAAAAAAACATATTGCCACAACAGTGTGTAGAAAATAGTATGGAGAATAACAAAAAATGACATGATGGAAAACTCTTCTATCTCCAAAATAAGAGAGGAACAGCACTTTTAAAAGGAAACAAACAAACACACAACAAAAACAACAAACAAACAAAAAAGGACATGAAGTGGTAAAAATGTTATATTTGTTCATGTATGTTTAAGGTAAGGAATAGTGTAACAAGATCCCCTGGTGACAGAGAGGCCAACTGAGCAACAGCACTGTTGATTGATAATCACTTGAATAATTATGGTATTAGTTGCCAAGATCTCATGCATATTTTGTTAAATAAAATTCTTTCTTGGCAGATGAACTCTCATTTGGTCTCTCTTGAAACTGGAAGGATCATACCAAAATTTCCCATCATCAGAAAATAAAAAGGAAACTTCAAGATACAGATACTAGTCATATTATTCAGTGTAGCTCAGTAACGATAGAAAAACAAACACAATATTACCTTCCTGCTGCCCTTAATTTCTCCCTGAAAGCAGATCTTCTGGTGGCCTATTGGTTTTTTGTTTCTTTGCATATTTCTTTTACTCTGCTGGAAGTCACATTGCCAATTCTTATTTCCTTAATTCTTACATTTCTTGAAGAGCTTTTGACTCTTGTGTCTGAATCAACTTACCCATGGTTTGAAAAGCACTCCATGTTATCTCTTTGGTCCTTGGGAATTGAAGACAATTGCTTTAGTATATACTACGACTGTGATTGCAGTTACAGAACTTGAGTCTGTAAAAACGGATCTCATGAAAGTATCAAAGTACAATTTTTCTTGTAGTAGTTAGTCTGTAAGGACTGTGAAGGCACCACTAGGCCTTAATACTCTAATAAGCCCCATCTGACACCTTCAAGCTAAAGATACAACATTTAAAATCACAAGTATAAAAGAGATTCTAAATTAAATTTAAATATAGCCCAAATGTGATTGACAAAGAATTCCAAATTCTGTATGACTGAGATGGGCTCTTATAATTGAAAACTAGCAATAAATTGTTTTTTTTCATATATAAATATTACACTTATATGCATTAAATATAATGTGTTTAAAATGTATCTAGTTCATGCTTTCCCCTTAGTTGTACACAGATTTTTCCAGTGAAACAGAATTCTTCACTCCAGATGGAATAACCAGGTAAATCTGACAATGACCTAAATGGTATTTTATATCTATCTATTTATCTAAAAAATATTAATATATATGTGCCAATTAATTCTTTAATAGGTTATATATTAATATATGTAACAAAAATACTATATGTGTGTTCTATCTAATGTTTAATACATGTCTATTTCATTTCAGATACAGTAGTGTACGACTTACAACACTATAATCAGAGTAAGAGCCTGTTGGGCAATCTGGAAGCTAATCTGTAGGCGTACAGCTGGAAAGAGCCACAGCATATCTGTAAGTATTCTCCAGGTTTAGTTGCACAAGGATGGAATTTGTTCAGTCCAATCAACAAGCAGTTGGTTAGACACTAAAAGCCTGGTGAGACAAGACCTGCCACCTGGCTGCTCAAGCTGTGTTTCTTCTCTCTCAAACTGTCTATTCATTTATATTTTTCAATTTTCATAAGCTCAAACAATGCAGATGTTCTTTCTTTTTCTCTTTCCACGTCTTTTTCATTGTACAATTCTCTCTACTTCTTTTTAATCCAATTTATTTCTCTTTTTAAAATTATCTGTTTTTTGTCAATGCAAGAAATAGTCTAAACTGGATCTCCAGTTACTTTGTATTCTGTGCTTCATCACTGGCACTTCTTGATTTAAGTTTATCAGTTTTATCCTAAATGCTGCTTTAGTAATCATCTACATTATGGACAGCTTGTATTACGATCTATTCATTAACCTTTCATTATCTTCATTATCTTCATTATCTTCATTCCTGACTTCAAAACTCTTTTCTCATTAGTGGTTATTTTCTCTGCAGTTTCTTAAATCTGTCCTTGTTTCTTTAAGTTAGATGTCCTTCAGCTTCTTCCTTCATTTATGTTTCTAGCCCTCAAATATTGAAGACTGGATTTCTGAAACAAGGGTGAACATTCAAGAATGAAAATACCTGCAGTCAGATAAACTTCTCTAGCATAAGCTGTCAAGGAGACCTTGAAATGAATTTTCAAAGATCTTCTTCACACTACCTTTTGAATTTTCTGACTGGTTACTTATTTAATGTTTTTGGCTCCTAAAGTTCTCAAGAGTTAATAAAACATGAGAAAGCATTGTTAGCCTCATTTTTATAGTGGCTAGGTAAGGTAAATGTAAGGTCGGGTAAAGGCAAAGGTAACAGTGATCCCTGATCTTATCTTGCTAAAGGTTAAATGACATGTTAATAGCAGATAGTTAGTGTAATATAATAAATGTAATAGCGTAAACTCAGAACTGGGCCAGCAATTTTAGGCTGACATGCACTGTCAGTTGTTCATGTCAAAGAAATACATTCTTTCCTACTGTCATACAGCAAATTGTGAAACTGCTGCTCGTGCTCCATTGAGAAATATTGATAAACTTGGATAAACAAGGACTATTCACATGTCCAAAGCTAAAAATATTTTCTTCTGAAGATGCTGTCGTGGAACAGAAACAGGAACAAAACTCACTGTGGAGTTCAGTAATAGAAACAAAGGTACTTTTTTACAGTTGAAAGGACTCTTTTCATCACTGCAACTGCAGCTGAGATAGGTGAACCAATAACTGGCCCTCAGATACATTAAATTATGCTTCATTGATGGCAAGATCCAGTTTCCAGCTAATACTCCATTTAGTAGATGGCTTAAAGTGCACCTTAATCTGCATTGTGCCCCAAGTTTGACATTATTTGTGTAGGGTGACACAGGTTGATAGTATTTTTTTTTCTGCTGACAGGCACAGTTCTCTTCTCCATTAAAGCTTATGGATATTTATAACTCAAAGTGTTCTTGTAGTAGCTGGTAATATAGAACACTTCTCTGCAGTCTACTGTTTGACAGCTTCTACTTACTGAAATCTTACTGATAAGAACATCTATAGCTCTTAAAGTTACTAGATAATTCTGCCAAGGTAATTCGGACCCCTTAACTGAAAGCTGAAGAAACAAAAATCTGTTTTTTTTACCCAAAGTCTTCTGTCATATTCTTCATAGCACTAATATATTCTATCCTAATTAGACAAACCAGCTATACTGCTACAAGAGACCGCAAAATCCTTGCTAAATTATTTTATATCCACCACTCTTACCTCATCCATATAGCTAGTCACTTCATCTCTGAAGGCAAACTGGTTAATAACAATCAGTTCCTGATAAACCTTTGTTACTTGATTGCCCATCAGTGCTTAGAAAAAATACTCTCAGAATGTTTCCAGGGACTGAGATGAATTTCACTAGCCTGCAATTGCCAGATAGCTCTTCCCAACGTTTGTAAAGCTTGGCATAATATATATATATACATATAAAGTTATTATTATTATAATAATTTTCATTTCTAAAGTACTTCTTCAGACTGCATTAGCTATGGGCCACAAATAAGTCATGGCTTCACAATAACCTCAGCTATGTGTTTCAGCAGTTTCAGACCAATCTCACCCAGCCCTAGGGTTTAGAGTATATCAAGATCCTCCAAGTGCTTCCTAACTTGTGGCAATTCCACTCTTGACTTCTTGATTTTGCAGGCTTGCATGGTTTCTACAGCCTTTTCCTATAGGAACTGATACTGGGAGACTGGGAAATACTTCAGACGTAGCCATGTCATCCATCACTAGGCTATCTCCTGTTCAACAGCAGACTTTTTTTCCTGAACAGAATCTCTTTTTGTTGAATCTCTTAATGCTGCTATACACTTTTAGCTCCAGTTGGTCTTTGGCCTTCCTGTTTTCCAACAAGTGAGAAAAATTTCTATTTTGTGCCCATCCTTATTTGATAGATCTTCCATGCTCCCAAGTTCATCTAACATCAATTTGTTAATCATTAAAAATCTATTATTTCAAATGTTACAGTATTGATACTTGCATTGCAATCGTGTGCAAACTGTGGTTGCAACTGATGTTTTGATGCCATGTACAACAATTTAATAGTGGATTAATGTAAACATATGTACATTTGTATGTACAGAGACAGGCAAATATGTACAAAGGCACTTGTTATATCCCATCAAGAGAAGCATCTACAGCGAGCCTATGAGAAAACTGCATGACCAGAAAACCAAAGTTACATTCTTTCTCAACAGGAAGAAACTAATTCTCAGTAATTTAGGTATATTCAAATCAAAACTTATTAATTGTATCCTGCTGCTGTGACACTTTTAAAATCTCTCTCACAGTAGCAACTACCATCTCTTATTTTTCACACCCACCTTAGAATATACAAACCATTATTCTAGAGTCTTTTTTTTTTTAATCCTCATTTTCTGTATGCCTTCCTCTTGCTGAGCAACTTATATAAGAGACTTTCAGGCTTTTTCCTGATCCCTCACTTCAAAAATAGCATCCAAAGGAGACACTTCTCTTAATGATTCATTCACCCTGTAAGTGTTAAAACCACATTTTCTTTAAAATGAACATTTTCTTTAGTTTTTCTTATTAGATCAGAACACCTGAATGTTTTTCAGTGAAACATTTGTCTAGATTTTTCACTTTCAACAGTTTAGTAAAATACATTTTCTATTTTAGAGCAAGATATCTCATCTTGAAATAAATCTATCACTATTTTAGAGTTTAAAACTTCAGGACTCAAATTGAAAGAAAATGCTTCAATTCTTCCAAGCTTTTTATTCATTTATTTGTTTCTTAGATATATTTATGACATGAAAACTTAGTTTTTCTGTCCCTTTCAAGCCAAGGAATGATCTTAGGGAAGAATAAAAAAGCATTTCCATTCACTGCTTAAATCAGCTCAACTGCATGAAGTTTGTATATTTTCTATGTTCATACTGAATTTATCTGTAATTAGTATAGGAATAGAAAAAAAAACAAAACAAAACAAAAAACAGAAAATATAAAAATGTTGACTTTCCTGTGTACTTAGATAGGACCACCTTGGAAATAGAGTCCCCCCCTTTAATTTACATGAGTTCTTTAGACACTGGACATTTTTCTCATACTTGAACAAAATATGCTGAAGTTCTTTTTCCCAGTTCTCCTGAGAAGATGTAAGCCAGCATTTATGGGGTCTTTTATGACATCTGGAGGAAATGAGTTCTTGGAAAATTACAAGAAGTTCATGCTTCTTGATGAAATAGGAGGGATTCTACCCGTAAGACAGCAGTCACAACTAAACTTTTAATACAGTAATATGCAAAGACACATTATTGCTTTATGCTTCTGTGTTTTTGTCTTACACTACAAGTATCATTTTAAAGCTCTGTATTTTGTTTGCTTGTTTCATTGTTTCAGTCACTGTTATTTATATGTGAGATGCAAGATTTTGTAATTTTTATTTAATGTATGTCTTTTCATTATTTTCATGTCATCTTAGAGATATTTGCCAGGTTTTAAAAAAAATCTTATATATCATATTCTTATATTAAATAAAAAGAGGTATATACACATTAAAAGTGGTGTTGACTTCATACTAGAGAAACAAAAACAATTTTATTTTGTTCTAATTTAGCTTTTATGGTCCTCTGATAGGGGCAACAGAGTTGATGAATGAATGTTAATTGCCAGTGTATGTCTCAGCAAAATTGAGTGGAAATCAAGGTTAATGTGTCTTCTCCTAAACTTTTAATATTGTTCCTCTGGAGGATCAAGTTCAAATCGCTCCAGCCAGCAACCTCTGCACAAACAGGTTAATTTGTGATTCAAATGTATAACTCCACACAAAAAGAAGTATAAGCAGTACCTTTAATACTTAATGACGAGCAGTAAATTTATGTTTGAGAGGAAGATACTCATTTCAGCCTTTCTTAAGAGAGCCTGAATTTTCTTGTATCACAAGCTCTGTTTCTTACTAAGTCTGTGGAGACTAAAAGCTGTTAAAAAAATGAATGTATCTAAGTATCTGAGTTCATAATTCAAATCAGATTACATTGAAAGCTTAGCATTGGAGATTCTAAGGACATGGCAACATGGAACAAAATCAGTACAAAAAGGTTATTCTCTAAAGAAGGTGTCAACCAGAAGCAGTCAGATACAAAGATCAGAATGAAAATGTAGTGTGGGAGCCTTTTGAAGAGAGCAGATTTATTATTATTAGAATTTTCATATATTGCCAAAGGTACAGAGAAAATGAGGTCACAAGAGACAAGAGTCACAAAACTGTGATTCCTTTTATATCAAAATGACTCTCAAAAGCTTTCTTAAACAAGAGTGGGAGATGATGAACTTACTCATGCAGCACTGTGTTAGGATTCCAACCAGGAAAAGACAAGTAGCACATAACTAAGGAAGAAAAGCTGTCTTTGAAGAACGTATCAGTGCTCTGCTGGTGCTTTTCACAGAGTGATGACACACACTTCCAGTAATGCAAGATAAACTCAATTAAAAAAGCTTAGGACTCTGCACCTTTAAAGGAGATTCCTCAGAATGGATATGATGAAGGTCTGTTCACAGTCTCCATGCTACTCATGAAGAGACTACTGGCTAGTACTCACAATGAAGAATAGGAATAGACAATAAAAATACCAGTCAAAGTGTGCCAAATAGGCAGAGGAGACTACATTTGCATGGAGGACATGACTATACACTGGAGCTTTTCTTCTAACATTGTCTATGTGTGCAAAAAACAGCAAAGAGAGGTCAGACAAATTTTGATGAAGGCTGCATTCTCTCTATAACCACATCTCTTTTTTTCCCAGGTAATAAGTGAGAGGATGTGAAGAAGTAGTCTTAAGATGAGCCAAGGGAATCACAGATTGGATATTAGGAATTATTTCTTCATGGAAAGGCTGGCTAGGCATTAGAAAGAGATGTCCAGGAAGGTGGTGGAGTCCCCATCCCTGAAGGTATGTAAGAATTGTATGAGCATATGCTTGGAGATGTATGTTAGTAGTGGATTTGGTATTGTTAGACTGATGGCTGGACTTGACCTCAGAGGGTCTTTTCCAACAAGATTCTATAAAAAAGCTGTTTAATCGTCAACTGTGGGTACAGTTCTAAGCATGCCTAAGTAACGCAGTGTGAGAAAATGGGAGGATATTAGTAGAACTGTACAAGTCCTCCTATAGAGGAGTTGGTCTTATAGAGGCTTTGGTCATTATTATCAGAAACAGAATACTGGTCAAGATGGACCTTTTGTGTTGTTTTGTGTTTGTTTGTTTCTGCTCCATGGTGTGCTTTTGTTTGGAGGAGAATTTCTCAAAAGAAGGATGAAAAGAGGTGTTCAGATCTCAGTGACTGTCAGTCATATTGACTTTTGTGCCTCTGAACAATTTTCACTTAGCTTTTATTGATAAGCCATTATTATTAGCTCAACATTGTTACAGTTGTGTGCATAACTTAAAATTACATTTCACTGTTTGAAAGCACTTCATTTTGAATACCAGTGTTGAAAATAATTTTCAAACAGTCTAAACCCACTAAAAGTTGTGTTTGCACCTCAGGAAACTTGATTTTTATTTATTTATTTATTTTATTATTTTTTTTTTTCCCCTGAACATTTGAAAGGAAATGACAAATATGACTAAAAAGAAAGACCTGAAGGGAGAGGAAAGGATAGTCAGCATCTCCATTATGCAATATAGCTTCTATATAATTAAAAAAAGCCCAAAACATCTGTGACCCAATTTGTCTCTAAATAATGCTTATTCAGTATTTAGTAGTTTTCAAAAATTTCACTTTGCAAAAGGAATATGGAGAAAAGGCAAGAAAATGTTTTGTCCAAATATTGTGCAGAATTGGCATGTAGCTCCTAAATTTAGACCTCTGCCACTAAACTACATTAACCTTCTAAATTACCTTCTAATTTTAAATAAATTCTGCAGTCTTATTCAGTAACATAATAATAATGTCAAACTCAGACAATACTCTTTAGGACTTCCTTGTTGCAGCAGGGCAGGGATTAGTACTTCAGTTTGTCCATAGTTTCCTATAATACAGTAATATTTACAGTGTTTTTGATTAAATATGTGAAATACAGGTGCCAATGGTGCCTGATAATTCTGATGGTAAATGGTGCTTTATAGATTCAGAGTATTTGGAAACTCCCATCTATGCTATGTGAATGACTTCACATGTATGTATAGGACAGTACATGTTTACGCCTACATATATATATAGGATGTTACATATATGTATATACACAATCATAAAACACACAGTCATATAAATAACGAGTGATGACTGAAGAAATTGCAAAGGTTCATCTGCAAAACACTCTGTAAATCAAATGGATTATTATGAGGTTTGAAAAGATGATGGAGGTTTTTTTTAATATGAAACTGTCAGTTTTATGCTAAAATCTAGTTTGAGGTTTCTATAACAAATCTATCATTGACAGTTTTACTTTTTTTTGTGATAACTCTGAGAATTTCTGACATTTTTGCAACTATTTTTTTTCAATTTCTTTTGAGATTGTTGAGACACTAATAACTGTGGTCTGCTTTTAGGATTACTTAGAGACATCTTCTGCTCCACTTTAGAATAAAAAAGCCAAAGGATAGTCACTCTGCTGCTAGAAATTCAAATCCAATTTCCCTAGTCTGAAGACACTATTGTCTTCTGAGATCACTGGCACCCTGAGGCAATGGGCCAGAAGCAATAGTGTCTGCAATTAGTGTCACATTCAATCCAGACCAGGAGGGTAATGTGTTTTGTTTTTGCAGAAACCTTATTGGCTAAGTAACTCAATTTTATGATGATGTTTTAAGAATTCCCATGTTATATACTCTGAAAAGGTCTGAATGCTCATTAAAGAATTGGTCAAATGGTATCTTAAGGAGTCTGAACAGAAGTTGAATGTACATTTAAAGACATCTGCCAAAGGTTTTTTTGTTTGTTTCTTTGTTTGTTTTGTAGTGAAATAAAATGGTGGCATCTCAATGGAACGTCTCAAGAGGTGTTAAAGTATTAAGATGGTAACACAACCTGCCTATTGATTGCTACCATTGATAGATTATTGAAACTGCTGAGAAAGCTAATGATTTCAATCAGGATCTCAGCCCGCGAATACCTGTGAAGTATCAATATTTACTCACATGGGTTTGGCAAAATATTCTGGGTAAAACAGTAGTCGGCAGTAGATATCAAAAGAAAAAAAGACTACAATTTATGGAATTCTAGGATGAAATTCTGCCTCAAGAAAAGACAAAGGGGATTACATTAAGCCACGGATTTCAAAAATAGTCGAGGTTTTTGCAGTAATTTAGGCTGAATTAGTGAAAATGGAATGTCTGCATCAAGTCCAAAACATCTACACCTGCTTGAATGATAGGCTTCACAGTCTGCTGACATTCTCTGTTAAGCAGTGGCTAATTGCTTCCATTCTTAATAATTACCACTAGTGATGACCTTTGCATTAATGACCTTTCAATTTCTTCACTGTAGAGCATCATCAGATTTAGCTGTTGCTTCTGAATGAGTCTCCTCTTCTTGTGAATATCCCAATCCACCACACTCTGCAACTGCCTCAATGCTCTCAGTTCTCTCCTGCTCTCAGGTTTATAGAGACCTTCTTGCTTTTACACTGAAATGGAAAAAAAATGCATATTAACATGGTTTATACTTAGAGGTAACACATTAACTAGAAATCTAAAGCAACAGATTATGTTCTTTAATAAAATCAAGATTTTGGAAAACATCAGCTGGTAAATTCTGTACCACAAATATTTTTTTGTAGGCCATACTTCTATGGCATTCTTTACAGTCACATACAGCTTGAACAGCATGAAGTTGGCTCTAGAACTGCAGCCAAAGCAGACTTCCAGAATGGATTTGAAATAACAGGGACAATTATACCAGCATCTCTCAATCGATTTCTGATCTGAAAAACAGATATAACTGTTTTCTGAGAAAGTATGAATGCTTTTCATGGCATCACCTAAAACGCTGAAATACATTTAAATAACGCATGTTTGGTAAAGAAAAACTGCCTTGCAATAAAGAAATAAATAATAATAAATAAGAAATCACGTAATTTCACCAACTTATGGAAGTTAATAAAAACTTCATTCTCACATGATTTTGTTAAACAAAAATGTCAAAGTAGAATAACTGCCATTACAAAGGACTGTGAAGTATAGAGCTTTCACAAAAACTGCTGTACATATTGCATGCTCCTCAGTCCACAAACTCTTCACAGAGTGCCTAAATCATACAGTTAACTACATAATCCATAAGAAGACTTTAAAATGATAACAATTATGAAAGAAAAGGTATGTGTCCTTACATAAGCAAAGCTTATCTGTTTTTTAATATGCTGGCTTATGAAGTCTTCTTTGAATTCTCTGATTAATACAGATTTAGTGTGCTGCAAGATATGTCACCAGTTGAAAGCTGGTGCTAAAATGAACATTTTGCCCTGTTTACATTAATAATAGGGCAGTAGAACCATTAATAGCATAACAAAACAAAACAAAACAAAACAAAAAATATATTTCAGAAATAAAACACAAGGTTTATTACTTTCATAGACATAAATACTTGGAATTAGTAGGAGCAGATTAGGTTTTGGAAATTAACTGGAAGGAAAAAGAAGATTCAGATAGCACTGGATAACATGGGCACTGAATAAGAAAACCAAATGTGTTGGAACCAGGATAAATGATGCAGAAAACAGAAATCCTAATGGCATTACTACTTTTGGTGAGCCAGAACAGGAAAATTTCATCTGGGAGACAGCAAAAGAAATAACATCTTGAATAGAGGAAACTGAATAAAATGTTTTAAATTATTTAAAGAAAAAAAAAAAGATGCACATACTAGTACCTCATTAAAGATTAAGTTTTTTTATTTTATGTGTTTAGAAATATCTTGTATTGTAATTTGTTCTTGTTATTCATTTTAGGTGCTCAGACTACATCTTAACATACTTTAAATCCAGAAGTGAAAATGAAATATGAGTCCTCCTGACTAATAATTGCTGTATGAATTTTGTCACCAGACATTTTCGAGGATACTTTTAAGTGGCCCCAGGAATCTGTGCAAGAGCAGGTTACTACACAAATGCACTACGAAATGGGCTGCATTCTGGGCTTATTTATTGTTTTCCAAGTTCAGAAAATGTGCTCATTTTCAGCAACCCACTGATTTTACCCACCTGGCCATCACTGTTGTTAATGTTGTTGAAAAAGTAAGCCTAGTTTCAGCTTTGCCTCCTGTACATTAGAACAGATGTCCCTGGACTGAAACTCCTTCAGAAACAGGTCAGCCGTATCTCAGTCTTACTTTAAAAATTATGTCATCAACAAAGCTTCTAACGGTAAGTCACTGTTGAAATAAGAAATTCATTTATTTGAAAGATTTTAATGATTTATAATCATGTTTTTACTTCTGTTGCAGGGTGTTGTTGATAGTTATTTCCCAATGGAAAAGAGACGAAAAGGGGTTACTTCAGTGATAATACAGGCAACTTAGGTTACAAATTCTCAAGAGGAGGTTTTTTATCATAGCCTCAAGGGGAAGCAAACCAACTGTTAGTTTGAAGGAAATGTTGGTTGAGTTATCTCACAGAAAGCTTTTGTTAGGCTTCAAGTACAGTGAAACTCTGAACATCCTTTTGCATACACAGATTCTACAAAGAATCGTTTCTATGTACCATTTATATACAATCTGTTCCTCATAGTCCTACCTCACCTTCTAACACAAAGGACCCTTAACTCCTCAGGTTCCTCCAAATAACATCATTTTCTAATTTTCTGTCATTTTATTCTTGTCTTCACTTAGTCATACTGTTCATTCTGTTTTAGCACTTAGCACACTGTGAACAGCTGATGTTGTTTTACGCTCATTTTTAATTCCAGCTTTTTGTTCTGCTTGAGCAAATCCCACCAAACAATGAACAAACCTACACTGTGATACAAAGTGTATACTAAAAACAAAGAAACAAAATAATCCAGAACATCCTCATCCTTGATTTCTCAAAAACAAGTTAATCAGTACAGATACAGTACCGTGTATCTGTCATTTCTTTCCAAGTGAAAAGCAGGACTTTTGTTTGTATGCTATTAGGAGTTTCTCTAATTCATGTTCAGCTTTGCCTTAAGCATATTTTCTTGCTCTTTCCTACTTACAGTTGTTTGTCCATCCTTGACAGGCTAAAAAAGATCACAGAATAGTGCACTCCAGAAAACAGAGGTCTGAGATTCTGTTCACTCTCAGACCAAGCTTAGCATGAGAAGCCAGAGGAGTAAGATTTCATCTAGGCCCAATGTCTTCTACAACTTCAGTGAAACTTCTCACTTCTTGAAGAATCTTAAAATTCCAGAATATCATTAACTGAAAGGACCTACAGGCAATCTCAGGTCTAGCTCCTGCCTCCACACATTACCCTATGTCTGAGAGCACTGTCCACACTCCTTGAACTCTGACAGCTTGGGGCCCTGGGCAGCCTGTTCCAATGCCTGACTACCCTCTGGTGAATAACCTTTCTCTAACCACCACCTGCCCTCCCCTGGCACCACTTCATGCAATTCCATCAGGTTCTGCCACTGTCACAGAGCTCAGGACTGCCCCTCCACTCCCTGTGAGGAGCTTTGCTCTGAGCTGAACAAACAAAGTGACCTCAGGCACCCTTTGTACATCTTTCCCTCTTCATCACCATAGTCCTCTCTATTATTTTTATGCCCTTATACTGCAGCACTTAAACCCACACCCAGTGCTGGAGGTGTGAGTGCAGCAGTACAGAGCAGAGGAGAACAATCCATTCCCTTACCATCTGGCAGTGCTAGGCCTGATGCACCTCAGTATAATGTTGGCTCTTTTGGCTGCCAAGGCACACTACTGGCTCAGATTCAACTTGCCATCACGTAGAATCCTCAGATCGCTAGCTGCTGACATGACATCTTTAGGTTATATCTTCCAAATGATGTGAACTGCGTCCTATACCTGAGTTTATCTGAGTCCTTAGGACCCATGTGTTTTGTGTCGGTCCATCACAAAAAGCACTTTGCATCTTATGATGAGGTGTGTCTTAATAACAACAGGTTGCATTTCAGAAGCCTGCAATTAGTGTTCTTTGCTGAATAAATTCACTTAGTAAATGCATGATCCACAATGAATGAACAAAGTAATCAGTGCATGCTTACTAGCATTTCAATAACTAAACAGGCTATCTTATTGAACGCTTTCTCAGTTACAGAGTATTTTCTTCTCCTGTTGTAAAAGTTGTGGTTTAAGTACTCTTCCCAGCAAAGTGAATACTACTTCTTTATATTTCTGCTAGTTCCATGTATTGCCATTTAAACACCTCCCTGGCAGAGGTGGGCGTAGCCTTCTGCTCCAGGAGTCCTCAAGGTCATCTGTAATGCATTCCACTAAACAGTTGTCTTCAGGGTCCTCATAAAGTCTCTTAGTGGGTACCTAAGGTGGAAACATTTGAAATAGCCCATCTAAGTTAGTCTCACAATGTCCAGAAAGAAAACTACCTGCATCTTTTTTCTCAGGATTGCACAATGAGATAAGTCAGCAACTGAGTCAGAAAAAGGCTATCTCACAAGCAAAGGCAGCACATTAATCACATTGACAGTGAGAGCTGCATTTGGTAGATAGCTATTCTGTGCTTACTGTCATTTTAGGTATAGATTGCATCCTTGTCTAAAGAGGCAGCTGTTCATGGAGTAGTAATTGTGAATCAGAATGAAATCTGTTAGTTTCAGAAAGGTGTTTATCTGGGTCAAAAAAGCGTCCTTTGGAAGTGGAACAGGTTTTCATCCAGAAACTTCCTAATATTGCATTGTGAGGTGATTTCTGGTCATGGAATTAGTCTTTTCCCAACTGTTCCCAAGACATGACATTCAACTCTATGAATAAAGAGTGAAACAGATCATTCCACCTTTATTTTTCAGATTCCTCTATAATTCTCAATGTTGAGTTTATATCCAAAGTCTATAGCTAGCTATGCTCTGTAGGAGCAGAGACACACCATCATTTCATAACCACTGACATGGGTACACTGACAAGGGTACAGAATATATTGCCTGTTTCAGTTTTGGATTTTGCAGACCTATTACAATTTCAGGTTACAAAAGAGCACTTCTGTGTTATTAGCAAACAAACAAACAGACAAAAACTCAGTGACATTTTCTTTTCCAGAGGACCACAAAGAAACCAGTCACTGTTTGGCTTTGTCTTTATATAATCAGTTGATATTTAGATTGACTTACTGAAGTACAGTAAGGAATTCCAGAAGCATTAACAAGATGTGCTTCTACTCACACTCGGGTGATGTAGTATAGACTCCTTCATGCAAAGTCCATTTCCTCAGCAGTCTGAGAAGTAGACTTAGATTTTCCTACTCAAGAGGGAAATAATGATATTATCTCTTAAATATAAAGCTCTTAAAAAACAAAAGAAACTCAGGTTTTTATCTGCCAATCTCTTGGAGAGGGTCTGTTGGATATGTTCAACTAAGAAGCACTTATTTTTAACCACATCTTTCAGAAATAAAAAGCAACAGCCAGGGTTTTTTGCAGCTGACTATCCATGGGCTTCATCTCAGTTATCCTTATAGAACTCAGCAGTAAGCATGTCCTCACCCCGCACAGGATTACTGCTGTTACAGCTTACAGGCAAACAACAAGGACTCTCCAGCTTGAGCCCTTTACTGTACAGGCCATCAGCTCAGTTGGCCAAGCAGATGGCTGCTGCCATGTATTCACTGAGATGTAGAGCTGTTCCTCTCAGCATGCACAGGAGTTGTTGTTCTGTGCTCAAGCCTGCTAAATCTTGCTAAGCTCATTTTGTGGCTATGAGTGGATCCTTCATCGTGTTGATTCTATCCCATTGATTCTATACAATTCAAGTGTCCACAGCAGATGGATTTGTCTTCGAAATAGCTCTACCGTTCTCACTAAAAAATGCCCACAACAAAAAACAGTCAAGTATTTTAAAAAAATCAGCAACGATCATCTGAATTTAGCAAAATTAAGTAACCCTTCCCATTCTTTTTCTGTCTGAAGTAGAAGGGCTTCAATAACAGTTGCAGTTAGTACTGCATGTAACAAAACCAGAGTTTCTCTGTGAACTACATATAATAAGCTATGGATCTTCCTGTTTTGCTTTTTAAAATTAAAATTACCTCATCCAATTAAAATAATAATAATTAATAAATATATTCCTTCCCCATAGATTTCAAACTGTTTCTTCAGAAATCTCCTAAACTGCAATTTCACTGGACAGTATACCAACACATCTTTTGTTCCACCTGGTGTTAATCTCACCCTTAAATTCACGTTCAATTTGAAATTCAGTACTTAATGGAAGGTGGATTATGTAAAGAGGTATATATCAGGCACTTGAACACTTTGCACATGGCTTCCTTCTATAGTTCACACACACAAAGGATTGAGCGAACGCAGAACTACTTGATGCCTCTGTGTTTAAACCCATGGTTAGGCTGATAGGCAAAGCGGCTCGAAGCTTCTAAGGACTAAATTTTAAGTGTGGAAGCTTGCACGTTCACGTGGATCATAATGTGCAGTTCAGTTTTTAGCAAATGTCTGTATAAATGTCTGTACAAATAAATAAAGATTAGAAAACCTGTAGCAATTAGCTATCCAAAAATCTGGAGAAAATGATTTGGTCTTTTGCAATTTGCCTGTGTTTTAACTGGTCAAAAAATAATGATTTCTCATCAGCTTTTTAATTTCAGTTCACAAAATAAGAATTCACATTGCTGCACAAGTTACAGCAACCACAGTAGTTTTATTCAAGGTAGGATCAATTGTATACTACTGTATACTACTGCATATTATTATTGTGTACTATTATATAATATATTTCATCTTCAGTGTATGTATTATATACATTTTGATTAAATTTCTGAATAATCTGCAATGATGTTCACAGCAACTATTAGAATGTCCAAAGAGATATAAAAAAAACCCACTAACTTCTATTGTACACATTAAATGTACACTTTCAAAACAGAAGTACGCCTTTTTAAACATACTTCCAATTACACGAAAAACCAACTCAGACCTGATTTCAGAAAGATAACAGTATATCACCAGGTCTATTTATTTCTTGCAGCTCAGAGAACTATTCTCAAGAATTAGTCACTCTATACTAATTTTTACCTCCATCTTTTTACTTATTAAAACATTCTGGATATAAAATAATTGTATTTGTTCAGTGCTTATTGTTGTTTCACTTGCTAACAGATAAAAAGCTGCAAGAACTTTAAGTGAATTGAAGCATAACACAGTTTAGCCACAGATTTCTAAAAACAATGAAGCCAAATACTACTTTATGCATCTAATTCCCAAGTACTCTTCCTGTGAATCTCTGTAGCGCCCTTTCTACAACAATGCATTCAAGAACCTATTTCTCTTCCTTGAGGAATCAAAGTATTCCACTGCCACAAAGTTTGGCTCAGCGAGGACAAGAATGCTTTCTACAGTGATGTCAACAAATGTTCTTCAAATGCTGACCTTTAAAAAGAGCATTATTAAAATTAATACATTATCTTACAGAGACTGTAGAGGAAGCAGGGATGAGACTTCTCTTTAACAGAAGAGACACCGTTGTGTTTCACCCAAAGCTTCCAAACTTTGTGAAAGTGCCAATTTTTCATATTTAAAAACCATTCTGCTCTAGCCTTGTTTGCCATGCCTGGGTAGGCGGATCTGCAAGTTTTATCCCATTCCCAGATGAGCTGAGTAGCACAGCTGGTTGAAGACAGTTAATTGCTCTTCATGATGATTAGAATGTTGTTAAGGTTTTCTCAGAGGGAGAGAAAAGAACATGCATGTGGTTTGAAAGGTCATGGTGGAAACAAGATATAGCAGGCACAAGATAGTGTTTTATTGACAAGTGTTTATCATACGAAAACACACTCAGCTTTAAAACCTGCAAGCTCTTCCAGTTGATTACAGTGTAATATAGTTTCATAAAATAATGCTATGACTGCATGTCCTTTTGTAAAATCACATTGCTCTTTTTCTGTTCTGCTGAAGTTCATCATTTTGAAGGGTTTAAAAGCAATGCAAATATTTCAGAAAGGGTTTTAAAAAACAACTAATCTGCCATCCTCATTAATTTGCTTCCTAAACAGAATGTATTACGTTTTCTTAACTATTTTTACTGTACACATAAAAACCACATGCATGTTATATTTCCTTTCCATTTTACCAAGCATAGCTATTAGTAAGTCACACACAGTGGATTATGCTTTATGAAAAGGGCACATTCTCAACTGTCCAAACTAACCTTCAGAGTTAGTGCATTTAATATCCTCTTCAATATCCAGGCACAGTGATCAACTCAAAAGAACTGCAAAACAACACTGACATGGCCTGATGGATGCATGCAGATCAATAAAGTTTGTCTCCAGAGCAGATGTAGTACAAATAGTGGAACTGAGAAGAAAGACCTTGATACGATTACTCTGAATACAGTAAAGGGTTAACTTCTTTAAATGGACAAGGGCTCTTTACCCCATTTCACTATCCTACACATTAACAATGGCTGCTCCATCCATTCTTGCAAGATTTTTGCAGTGGTTCACATCTACCTTTTACCTATTTCACTCTGGCTAGCCAATACTTTCCAGTGAAAATGGAAAGGAAATTCAAGGTCATACTTTCATGAAACGCTTGCTCACTCATACTTCTTTTAATTACTCATGATTTTCTTTGTCTCCAGATACGTGTATTTACTGAATAACATTATGTTATGCTGAAGCTTTTCCCTTATTCTGGTTAGGCTTCCTTACTCAATGCTAACATTCCCACATTTGGTCATTCCTGTATTTCTGGGAATATTGTTCAGGAATAATTTTGAAGAATCCATGTTCTACCATACAACCCTAAAGGAGATATCTGTGGAAATTATTCCCAGTCTTCTCAGACTTTTCTTTCTCATGACTGACACTTCAGGAGAAGCTACCAGTTACCAGTTTTCTGTGACTATTTCTGGTGTTAAGCCCTCTGAAAAGTCAGGCCATTTGTACTTAGCTCTATCACTCAAATTTAGAAAGTGCTGGTACATGACCTTAGGTTACCTTGATGAGGGAGGTGAATATCTGAAAATAAATAAATAATTAAATAAATAGAAATGTAATCTTTCTGGTGTTTGTTCAATGCTTTCCTAGTTGTTGCTGTTTAAATTAAATTCTTTGAACAGCTTTTTCTTTTCAACAATCATATTTCAGCATTCACCTTCATTGCTGCTGGATATTCCAAATGCACCAAGCATTTGCGTTTAGTGAAAATTTACCTCAAAAGAAAAGCCTTCAAGTTCTTCTGCCATGCTGTATTTAAAGACTTGCAAGTGTTAAAACTACAAATTATGAAGTTCTACTGATGTATCAAATAAATAAATCATGATGACACTGGTTCAAAGGGAAAATGAGTTCAAAATTATTTTACCTTGGAAGAAAAATACCACTGATAGTAATTATTAATTCTGTTGGTTTAGTTGTTAAACTAAAAATTGAAGTTGAGAAAGAATAATTAGTTTTGCTTAACCTGTTAGGTATAGAATTTTTTTTTTGTCAAAACAAAGAAGAAACAATTTTATGTAAGGTAAGTGTTCCACATGCTCAAAACCATATGATTTTGGGATCATAGAACATAGAATCATAGAATTGCCAAGGCTGGAAAAGATCTAAAAGATCATCCAGTCCAACCGTTCACCTATTACCAACAGCTCCTATGAAACCATGTCCCTCTACACAACATCCAGCCGTTCCTTGAACACCCCCAGGGTCAGTGACTCCGCCACCTCCCTGGGCAGTCCATTCCACTGCCTGACCACCCTTTCTGAGAAGTAATATTTCCTAATGTCCAGCCTGAATCTCCCCTGACATAGTTTGAAACCATTCCCTCTGGTCCTATCACTAATGACGCGAGAGAAGAGGCCGACCCCCAGTTCACTACAGCCTCCCTTCAGGAAGTTATAGAGAGCAATAAGGTCTCCCCTGAGCCTCTTCTTCTCCAGGATGAACATTCCCAGCTCCTTCAGCCTCTCCTCATGTGGCCTGTGTTCCAGACCCCTCACCAGCCTTGTTGCCCTCCTTTGAACACATTCCGGGCCTCAATGTCTTTCTTGCAGTGAGGGGAAGAATGTAACAAGTAATCAATGTAATAATGAATGTAATGAATCAAAGAAGCAATTGAAAATTCAGTTTTGATGGACAACTTGCAGGTCCATACCTTGTCTTCTGAATCTAGCTCATATTAGACAGGTACCAAATAAGATTTTTTCAGCTGATGTTCAAAAAAGCTGAATCAAGCTTGGGGAATGTTTTTAACTCTTTTTCTCCCCGGTGCTAAACTGCATTCATACAACACAGCTTTTAAAAAGTCCTTTCTCTTCTAACAGTATTTTGAAGAAATTATGGTATTAGATCCAAAAACACTGAGTTCAATGGGTCAAATTTATTGCCAGGGCAACATTTGACTTCAGTGTTGAATTTCAGGGTTGACTTCAGGATTGAATTTGTCTGTGTGTCTTCCATGTTTGCTAATCACGGGAGCTGTACTCTCCATTTGAGAAGTGCTGTGTAGAACTTTCATTACAAAATAACAAAGCAGAGCTAACTCAACTTTGAATTTAGTTATGGCTTCATTAAAATTTTGCAAAGTTTCTGACTGAACATGAATTTTTATAGTTGATGCTTTATGGATTCAGCTGAGTTTCAGTGTGCATTTTAATCCTAGAGTCACAGTGAAATACAAAGAAATGCAAATGGCAAACAAACTTCGATATAAATGCCAACAAGACAAATGCTTTAGATTTTTTCAGTTCTAATATTGCCAGCACTGACCTCATCCCACATACCGTAGCGATTTTTAACCAGATTCTGCTTTACTTCCTCACTGCATAGAGAAGGATAGGATAATTATTAAAATGAGAATGTCTAGGATGGGAATGTAGGATCTTTCATAATTAAAAATTAAAACATTTCAGAGAATACTAAGTGCTACTAATACTAACACTAATCTGATCATTAACTCATGTTGTGATTCCCTGAATCACCCCATAAAGGCATCCCTTCCTGTTGTGACAAGAGCTGCATCCTACAGGGCATTGTGCAGTCCCATTCACATCTAGATTAGGAGACAGACTGACATATGCACTCTGCCCAAATGGGATGTAGAGGAGGGCACACAGACAGGAGCATAGTATTCACACCAGGACTCAATATGATTTGGACCTGAGGTCCACAATGTACTGAGGCAATCTGCGCTGCAGTCAAGAAAATATTACTTGCATATCCAATGAGTACAAGGCATACAGGCTCCTGGAGTCGTGTTGCATAGTATGCCATACTGTGTACCGTATTGCTCTGGGAGCATGAGGATGACATGAGACAGCAGTTTGGTACATCAGTAGATTTTAGCGTACTCTGTATGTCACACTATAGGGACTCTGCCTTTCTGTCTGAAAGATTTTTAGATTCTCAGAGGGTCTATTTGATTTCACTGAACTGATTTGATCAATTGTCAGCAACTACCCCATAAATACATCCTTCCTACATATATATATATATATATGTGTGTGTGTATGCTATTTAATGCATCCGGAAAAAATAAAATAAAATACAAAATAAAGCTATTTTATATACTTAGCAGATCTTCTCAGTACTTTCTAGGCTCTACCTGAAGCCATTTCAACTTTACCTGGCTGTCCAGAGAAGTTTAAAAACATACAAGAGCAAACTTTGCTGCTGACACAGGAATACATGCACAGATTACCTAACCCACTATTCTTGGTTGAAACCAGCAAGTAACCTCGACATGACATCAAGGGCATTGCACAGAAATGAAAGATATATATTGTTTGAAATTATTGTAATCTCAGGAACTATCCTGTATCTTCAGGCTGGTTCCTCGTTTCAGTGTCAGCCTACCACTCCCTAGGGATCTTGGGGCCGACCTTTCCTTTTGTGCTGGAGTCTGTATATGTAAGCAGCCCCTCTGGGAAGAGATCAATAGGAGTCTGCAGATACTGCTTTCTACAGGGGAGAGCATCCTGTGGGAGCTCCTCAGTGCCGTGCTTACACCTTCAGTTTAAAGGAATAGGCATAGAGCAGGTTTCAGCTGGTTTATTGCTCATTCTGCCATGGTCTTATTCTCCAGAGGTGAAAGCAAAGCTAAATTTGAGCCAAGCACTGTGCCTCATGCTCTCTTTTCCCCACCCTACAGCCAATCTTGAAGCCTCAGGAGATCGGTATCAGTAAACCTTACATGTTGTGCATGCCCTGGCAGGGATGTGTAATCTGGAGGAGTCAGACTCAACCAAAACAGAGATAGGCTCAATGTCTGCATTAAAGACAGCATAGAGTTAACCACTGCAACAGAAAATTTCAGAAAGCTTTAACTGCCTAGAAAAAGGCTATGCAGGTTGAGAAAATGTATATAAACAACAGTGCAATAGTTGTGCGTTTCACTTTCAGAAAGATGAATCTGACACAATAAGAGCCTGAAAATCCAACAGATATTTGCCAACAAGCACTCACTCAAAAGTCAAAATGGTAGAAAATATTTTTGTTTTCTCACTTTGTGTACTAGAAGGAAGCTTCAGAACCTTCTGTGTAGTTCAAGATTTGTAAGACCATGATTGGCACCTGCACCTTCATGGCACCCAGGGGATATTACTCTGGCCACTGCCCGTGTGGAAGATGACTTCTTGAATGATCATATGTGGAGGCAGGAGTTGGATTTGATTATCATTATAGGTCCCTTCCACCATGAGATATTATACTATCATTCTATTACAATTGCTCACAACCTAAACTCTCCAGCTAGATGACTTGTGTACCTACTAGAGATTTCATGCAAGTTGTTGCTCTTTGTCATGAATCCAGTTTGAGTGTGAGCATGAGGATATATTTAAAATAGCAATACACTTCATTTCTGCTGCAGGTGGGAATCCAGAAAAGCCATCATGATGACAGCAAGATGTCTGGATATGCTTTCATAATGTGAAGTCATATTTAATGCTCTGTGTATTGAGGAAATGCAAGCAGCACAGACCATACTACAGAAATAGTGTGTCTTACAATTGAATAGCTGTTACTGAAAGCACAGTGCTGTGGTTTGATCAAGCAGGCAGCTCAGCACCACATAGCAATTTGCTAACTCCCCTATCAGTAGGACTGGGGAGAGAAATGGGAGGAAAAAAGAAGTAATAATTGTGGGTTAGGATAAAGACAGTTTAGTAGGAAAGAAAAGAGGGAAAAATGAAAAGAAAAACATCCAAAGCAAGTGGCACGCAACACAGTTGTTTCATGAATTTTGTCTTTCCCTATGATGCCACATGGTATGAAATATCTCTTTGTCCAGTTTCTGACAGCTCTCCTGGTTCTGTCCCCTCCCAGCTCCTCACTAGCAGGGTAGCCTGAGAAACTGAAATGTCCTTAGCTCTGTGCAGCACTGCTCAGCAACAACTGAAACATTGGTGTGTTGTCTATTTTGTTTTCCTCCTAAACCCAAAATATGGCATCATTTCAGCAATTATGAAGAAAATTAACTACTTCATCAGAAACCAGAACATGCAGTCATTTGAACTCATATACGTGGAATTTAATATAATTTAGGGATTGAAATGTAAAAAATTGGCCAGTTTTAACACCATCACTGGAATTTTTTTGCAAGAACTCTGGTAAAGGCAACTTCAGAAAACCTGCTAAAATCACAGAGGATTCTCAAACTGTTTTTTCAGAGTTGCAGAGTGCCTAGTGGTCAAACTTTTGCCAGCTCTCTGCTGGGACAGTCCCTGTCTGTGCTTGGTGCAGAGATCTTCCCCTTCCATCAGCAGCTCCAGCCTTGGGTCCTACCTCAGGCTCCTTTTTCCCCCTCCCAGATGCTTTTAGTGCACATTAATTACCAAATGTAGTAGATCTGCTTATATCAGCAACTACAGCATTTGCAAGTCCAAATTAGCTCTGCAGTGCTACATGTATGCTTCAAATGAGATAATACAATTTTGAACTGACTGTATTTTCTTCACTGGCAAATCTCTATTGTAACATTTGGTCAGAAGGGGTGGGCTGCTTTTTAATTTCACTCTGATGCATGCTACAGTTTGAAAATACTGCCGTACTGAGGGACATCCCTGTGCTTTTTGTAGACAGAGCCCACTGAGATACTCATATTCTTCTCACTAGAAAACTGAGAGGCCAGACGCTACTATCCATCACCCCCCTTTCAGCTGCCCTCTTGGAACTCGACTGCCTACCTCACCAATGCTGCTCCATTCTATCTTCCCTGGCAAAACCTCAGGGCCTCACAGACCTCCTGCTTGTTACTGAAAATCTCTCCATAGCATTTCTCAGATCAATCATGTCAGGGATAATCTGTTAAACTCTTCCAGAAGTGGGGAAAGCAGGGTACTGCCATGGACTACCATAAGGCAAAGAATCAAAACTGAAGGAAAATGCTGTTCTTGTTTGGGCTACTGCAGGAAAAATGTGATACCACCTTTTGAACCTCTGCAAAATCCCACTGAGACTAACAAATTCGGGTGAGAAGACAACCAAGTTCATCTCTTCCCCCACTGGAGCACTGAATTATTACCATCATCCCATAATGATGGCAAACTTTTACATTTTTTTCTCATTTCTCTGTCCTGTTAGCTGCTAGGACTCAGAGACAGTCCTGTACTCTTGCCTCAGAAACATAGGATTTCTTAAGGGAATGGAGAATAATGCACAGGGCTCAGTTCTACACCCGGTTTATCAGTACAGTTCTTATACTAGTGCAAATGAAAATTCTTGAATGTTCTCCCAGGCAGACTGCAAGAATAACGACCTCATAAACATTTATTTGCATCCAAACAAAACCACCACCATTCAAAGTTGATATTTTCAACTAATTTGCAGAGTCTGTGGTTTATAGCTAATTTTCAACTCTCTCAATAATTGTTCTCATTTTCAGTAGAACGCTTTGATTAAAATATTTCTCAACTTAGTAAAAGCCTGATACATACGTTATAATCAATTGTACAGTCGTCAGCGTGCATCTCCAGAGTTCATGGCCAGTGAAAAAGACTATGCGAATGCAGTGACAAAGAACAATATATATAGCATACAGGGAACTCCAGAAACAAAAAGCCCCTGAAACGCACACTCAAGCACCAAAAAAAACCAGCCCATGGCACACTGCTAAGTGTGGTATTGAAAGTTCCCTGTACAAATTTAACTCAACTGTGAATTTGAAGTGTAAAGTAAGTGTAGTTTCTTAATGTTTGTCAAGTTAGAGAAAAGAACATAGGGAGGCAATTAAGCATGTTTTAACTGTGTATATTTCTTATTTGTTGTGCTGTAGATATAACTGGTAATTTCAGTGAAAACAGACAACTTGCAGTTAAAAGGTATTTGAATAATTGTGCCATCCATGAAGAAGATGAAGAGACGGTTCTACTTCAGCCAGATTTTGGAGCAGACAGCAGTCTACAAAGCCGAACAAAAATTGTTCATTTTGAGGTGCATTTTTATATGTCTTAAAAATGCAAATAACATAAAAGTCATCAAAAATCATAGTTCATGGAGATGATGGGGCAGTGGAGAGACGTGTAAGAAAGTACAGTACCATGCTAGACATGGCACTAACCCTCACCTAGATTTCAGAAGACACAGATCTTTAATTTAAATTATTTAAACTCGCTTGCCAGGAAAGCTTTGCTTAATTTATACAGATAGGCAAAAATAGTCCACATTTGCTTAGGCCCAGTTCAAGTGAGAAATGGAGAAATGAACCATATGTCTGAACACATAAAGAATTATACAGAGATGCTCAGCAGCACAACTGTCACAGTTGTCTCCAGCATCCTGGAAAAGTTACATTTTACTGCACTTTACCTTGCAACTAAATAATGTGGATCAGGTTCTTTGGCATTCAAAGAAATTAGCAGAAAATGACTGAGTAGTATTTTATAACATCTTATTTCCTCTTTATTTTGGGAGAGTGACATTACAGAAATGAAAATAGCACCGTAAACCTTCAATGAAAATAAACATAAAAATGAAAAAGTTCAGTGTGAGGGAAGAAAAGCCATATTAACTGTGAAACAAACTTTCTCTACACGAATTCCTTTCCTGCCCAAGCTGTGTGAACATAACCAGTATCTTTCTAATAATACAACAGTAGTATATATTTATCATGTAGTGGAAAATTTATTCATTTCAATCATACACTATAAATTGTATCAGACTCTGGTATTACACAGTTGTCTGTATACATCTGACACTCAGGCAGATGAGCATTACCTTTTGTTAAATAACTGTTTATTCCACAGTTTCTCATAGCAAGGAACTATAATAGTTTTCTGTGGTTCTGTAATTATGTAACCATATTCAAGAACCTTACAGAAGATGAAGTAGCTATGGAAGCTTTCTAGATAATTTTCAGAATTTCTTTGTCTATAACATACAAAGTCTTTCATACCACCTTCAAGGAGATGAGAACAAGGCACTGTGACAGAAGAGAAACATTTGCTGTAAGGAATATGGTCAGTGGGGATGGCCTTACTATAAAAACCACACAGAGTTAAAGCATCTACTCACCAGCAAAGCATGGCAGCAGCCATCCCCAACTCAGCAACTCGTACTTCCTAGCATAGTGGCTCATGACTGGACTTCAAAGAAATTGCTTAGTTTCCTAGGCTGTTTCATGTGCTTTGCCTTTTATTGAATGAAGCAGCAAGGAAGAGCCAAAATTCCCTACTCTTGCTGAGGAACTTGCTGTCTATTCTCAAGCCATATTTCTTTCTCCATTAGAAGTTTCTGAGCTCCTGTAACTTCTATTTTTCTGCAGTGTGAGACAGGGAAGAGAGCCCTCATCTCTTGAGTCTGTGCTCCAGACTGATGAGGTTTGGGCAGGGAAGCAGGTGTCAGTCATTTCAGCTTGATGGCACTGAGCTCCAAAGGAGTTTTCTACCTCCTGGGTGGAAAGCCACTGAATTGTAATAGGAGAAAGAGGGATGGCATCCTTCTCTTATCTAAAAGTAAAGCACTGCTTTGCTCCTCAAAGGCAAAGCTCTTGTAAATAGTGTACTATAGCAGATTTGATGTATGCAACTAGGCTGTCTACCTGTCTATAGGCAGTGTAATCTGAACACTGCAGCAGTGTCCAAAAGGTGCTGCAGTACCTATCCTGAAGCATGTAAATCATTTACTGGGTACTGGGTTTTGCCTGCAGTAACGCTTGATGTGGCTGTTCAGAGCGATGTGGCCTGGGGAGGAACATTAACTTGGCAGCAGGCAAGTAGCACAAATGGCTAATCAGGGCAGCACAGAGATTCCCCATCACCCACAGCTCTCTTGAGTTTTATGTTTTATATTCAGTGCATTAGACCATGAAGTAAGAACAACAAAAATCACCTTATGCCAGTGGTGTACCCCACCTTTCTCCCCAGCCTCCTTTGACAAATGAGACTCCATTATTAACGGTAGGCTTGCACATTAATGATCTGACATGCAGGATTTATGCCAGTGCTACAACCTATAATACTTTGATGAAGACTTACTTCCTACTCCTACAACTGTACTATATATTCTGCTAACGCATGCTTCCATATGGAGTCATTAAATATATATATATGTCCCACACAGAGAGTGGGTCAGTAAACAAGTTTCAAAAGCCTATTTCTTCTTCTTAAGGCCAGGTCAGCGAGTGACCTTCTTGAGCTTCAGTTCCATGGAGACCCCATGCTGCAGTTCCTGCTTTAGATCAGACTTGAAGAAGAGGAGAGCTAGTCTTACCTGCTCTGTGAATAGAAAACACTCCTATTCACTGTAATCACTGCTGGTCAGAAAATTTCCCTTGCACTTTTCCATTTTCCCTTGTCTTTCCTTAGTGTACAAAGAGTTCGTATTCCCTCCACAGTACCCTATGTTGTTCAAAAAAACCTGTATTTGCTACAGGGCATTAGGAAATATATTCCCAGATTGCTAAGAATTCATTTTTGTTTGCTTGGAATAAAAGCACAGGAGCAAATAGAGCTAGATTAAAATGAAAAGCATTGCTACAAAGCAGAAAGCACATATAGTGGGTTTTTTTAAGTAGAAGATATACTTCTAGCAGAAAGCCTGATGGGATTGCTTTAGGCAATAGCCTCCACCAGCTTAGCTCCTTGGAACTTTCATCTTAAAAGGGCTGCAGTCCTAATGTGTGGCACTTAGGTGGTGTAACTGAGAGTCCAGTGTTGCTAACTTTAGGGAGAAATGAACAGGATTTAAAATGATACCTAAAAAATCAAAGTATACTTTGTTTTCTTCAGAAATTATCTTTTTAGGAGGAGTGTAAGTACCTAGAATATCTACCAGATTACTTTTATCTGAAATAATGTAAACTGGACTGTTACAGTCACTTGATTTTTGCAAAACTGAGAGTCTTCATTCTATCATTCAGTTCTACAAATGGAGAGGGTAAATAGTTGCTCCTGCTAATATTTCAGCAATCTAAAATATTCCAAAGAAGTATCTAGATATACAGAAACCCTACTGCTGTGAAGTGCTGCCCAGTGCTTCTCTGCTGCCTGCATTCTTGCAGGTGATGCTGGCCTTGCCCAGCTCAGGCGTGTAGTCCTTGGCCAGCACCAGTACTTCCGCAAAGTTTGCCTCCCTGGTTACATCATTTGATAGAACTATGGAGTTTTGTCTGGGATTTTGTTGGCAGCAGCCTTCGTGTGAAAATCACTGAAATGAGCATACTGGAGTATAACTGGGAAAAAAATACAGTGTCTCTGTCTGCAGGTAGAGTTTAGAGGTTCAGTTAACTTTTTTCAAGAAAATTGTTGCAAAAAAGAGAGCACATCTGTGTTACACCTGTGTCAAAATTTGCACTCAGGTTCTTCAGTTGAATTTCATAAAGGACCACAATTCCACTCAATTCAGTGTTTGAGACCTATACACTCGGCAGGCATTGCACATGGAAGTCTGCACCCTACACTCAAGGCCTGCTACATTCACCATAGCGTTGGAACAGCAAGAGCCTGGAATGCTGGGTCTGTAAACTGTGGGAAATATTCGAATTCATGATATACTTCATTTTCTACATAAAGGGACTTTAGGGATTTGATTTTCAAAAATCAGTGATGTAGACTAAGAGAAACTCTAAAAAGCACACGTGACTGTAAATGGTATAAATGTGACATAAATGATATGGAGAAGACACCTGTCCTTCAATCTCCTGTTCTTACATAACACCACAGCAGCCTCACACTTGCAGTTCCTATGGTGTAACTGTACCCATGTGCACAGTCTTTAGTCTTCCTATAAAACGATGAAGTTCTAAAATACATGAAAGAAGATCTGCTACTCCAGAAAAGAGCTTCTGGTCCCTCTGGCTGCATCATAATCTTCTTTACTGCAGGCATTAAACTCAGCAAATGTTCTTACCTTAGAAACACGACAATTTGTGATATTTGGAGTATCTGTGGTGATAAAGCTTTCATTTTGATTATCATTTAGTTTCCTTACCTCTATCACAAACTTTATTAAAAGTATAAACTAAAAAATCGCACTTTGAAAAGCATCACAGGTAAAAGACCACAGAGTTGAAACCAGTGGAATAGAATGGCAGTAACACACAATTAGATGTAGTCATCTAATGAAACCAGATGAGTAAATTTTGACCTAGAATTTTTCAACACGAAGTGTCTTCAAGCAGTGTTAATTCAAATTAGTAAAATATCTTATTTCCCAAAATACTGTCTTGAGGGGTAACTGTAAAATTGCAAACATCTCATCTGTTGTAAGTGCTACAATTATTCTGTTCACTAAGATATTTTTTTTATAGCACCCCTGTCCCATTATGGTTCTGTTGCAGTTTTATAAACTTGATTTGGAAAATAAAAAAGAAAAAATACTGCCAAAAATATCAAGATAGCTAATTTAAGAAAGACAACAGCTTTTCATTAGCACTCATATAACTTGCATTTGTGACTTACTAGTAATTTTATCAGGTATAATACTGGCACTTAGAAAATTTTCTAATTGGCTTTAATGAAAAAGAATGGAGCATGATAAAACAAAAGAACACTATTGTATTGCTAGCCAATATGAACAAAAGTCCTCTAACTGAGATGTATACTCAGTTAAATTTAGCATCTCCAGTCCTAAGACCCCAGATCATTTAAAAGTTCCCCATGTTTTGATCCCGTTATTCACAACTAACTCTAATAATGCTCATTTTTAGAGGTGAAATCTGGAGATCAGAGAGGTTAAGTGATAGTCTATGCTTATAACTGAACTTACTCGAAGGATCGATTGTCAGTTCTCTGCATCTGTATGTTCATCTTTCCCAGATCAGGAATGGATTTTCTGGGGAAAAAACAAAACAAAACAAAACATCTTAAAAATGTGGCTTTATGGGTTTACTTCTATTGGTTCAGTACTCTCCTTCTGGGCTTTGGAACAATTTACTGTGTACCAGATGAGAAAGAGTTGTCCTGGTTTCAGCAGTGACAGAGCTTCACAGCGTTTGATATGATGCTATGTTTTGGCTTTAGGAGAAAAATAATGCTGATAACACACTGATGTTTTAGTAGCTGCTGAGCAGTGCTTTACAGGAACACTGCAAAACTGAGAGGAGTTGGTTAGGGGAACTGCAGCTACTCAGGGACTGGCTGGGCATTGATCAGCAGGTGGTGAGCAATTGCTTGTGCCTCCCCTGTTTTGTAAATATATATATAATTATAACTGCTGTCATTTATCTTTTCCCTTTCTGTCTTAGAAAATAGCTTTTATCTCACCCTATGAGTTCTGCTTTTATATATATATATTATTTTTCTCACTCTCTCCCCCAACCCTATGGCTCAGGGCCTGTCTCTGTAGCATTTTAAGTTATTATTTCTGTATTAATTAAAGTTTTTCTCTACATCCTGGTGATGCTTCAACCAGATTGCATTTGCTTCTTAAACACATTTCAGAAGGATCACATAAAATTCATTATATTTCACACTCAAAACTTGGAGTTACGGAGACAATTATTTGTGGCAAGGAAGGAGGCCAAAAGGTGAGTCGGTGTTACAGAAAAGTCAGGAAAGGCGAGCAGAGATCTTGCTTCCATGTACATTACTCTTCATTATCCTCAGTTCTCAAAATCAATTGAATTGAAGGTGCCCGAAAAATTCATCACCCTCTAATTAATTCCTCTCCCAATATATGTTACTAGTGAGTTCAGATGTGAATTTAGAGGAGAGTGATACAGCTCAGTTTTGCACTTTCAAAGGCACTTCAAAATAAAAATGCAGTCCCTAAAACTCCTCAACTCTGACTTCCATGTTTTTCTGTTGGTCACCTTGTTCTCCTGCATAGGAGAGACAAAGTAAATGATAACCAGAAGTGAATCTGGATACCAGACTTTACTTAGGAACCAACAGGATTAGAGCTTTAGCTTACTTCATTATTTCACACTCACTCCCTCGCTATCCCACTGTCATGCTCACCAACACCCATCTCTCTCCAGAAAGGAGATTTCTGCTGGCATGGGAAAGTTGGGCAGAAAATTGTGTTGGCTCCCATTCCCCTTTCCACATCTGGTCAATCACTGGCCAAGGCCTCTGAGCATCTTTTGGCACTTGTCTGTACCTATTTGTGACACACACATTTGTGTCCACCCCTCGCATTCAAGTTGCTTACCTTCTTTCCTGGTCCTCTTCTCTCTAAGGCTACATTTTCTGTTGGAAACATTTCATTTTTCAGCCACTCTTCTTCACGGGCTCCCAAGCTTCATTTTTTTTCCCATCTAGTTTACATACAGGAACATGATCAGCCTCCTAATTGGTGGTTCTATCACGTGTCTCTTTAGTAATCAATAATTAGAGAGCTCAGGACATTTTGCTGTTATTTAGTCCACGTATTATCAAAATTTGCAACCAGCCTACATTGCATGCAACTAGCAAGCATCTGGCTTCTGCTTGAAGCTTCAAAACATCTGTTTTTGACATCTGCCCCTACACCCTCACACACTTGATTATCTGTCAACTATTACCCTTCAAAATTTAATATGTTTTTCACCTATGATACCCACATATCTGCTCTCTTTTTCAGAGGGTTCTCCGTCATGAATCAGCTTTGCGCACTTAGTCCCACCACATCACACAACAAAGGCTCCTGCTTCCCAACTTGGATACCCTCCCACACTTCTGCTAGGCTCTTATTTCTTTATAAACATTTTTAAAGCATTATGCTTGCTTCATTCCATTTCCTCTCTTCTTCCCATTTAATTTGCTAGTTCAAAATAGATTGCTATGAAATTATACTAGTTGTATGTTTTGTAATGATCTCTTCTCAGGTAATGAAAAGTAGGGGTAAGCTCTGTCAAGTGAGTCATAAGATAATGCTAGGCAATTCTCCACCTGAATACAATTACTTAATCCAAGTGCAGATACAGATCACATTGCCACACAGATATTTTTTTCCCCCAAAATAACTGTGGAAAGAGACATTTAAATTTCATTTCTGACCCTCCCAAGTTCTTACCTTTGCTGCTGTATTAGAAAAGGCTGTTAATCAGTTGCCTCTTCAGTAGATCTGGAGGGGTACTTAAATGATTTATTGTGCCCTTTAGAAGAAAGGATGTACTTTAGAGATTTATAATTTTTAAAAAGGGTCATTTAAAATTTGCATTAAAGGTAATTATTATGTAGGGTGGTAATAATTCTCTTGAATTTCATGTAAATGCAATTGCTAATTTATTGAGTGCTGAATGTCCAGACTATTACCTGGTAAACAGGCAATTACATGCCTGTGTGGTCACAAAAAAATTATGAAAGAAGAGTAAAGGGATTATTTATTTATTTATTTATTGTTATAGAAAATACCACCTGTAAGAAAGAATTATTCTTCCATTTTCTTTTAACTTCAGGATGATACTACTTCATCTTTTCTTGCTTTCTCTAGCTTCAAATTTCCAGATAAGTTGCAAACCATGGAACACTTTAACAGTAGAAGTCAATGAGAGTTGTTAGGGAATCTGCATAGATTGAAACACTGCTTGTAATATATCTAATCTCAAAGTGGGGGGATGCATGTTTGCATACATTTTCTTGTATTTGAATAAATATATGGACAAAGTATTATCAACATGGATTATAGTTTAAATTGCACTGCAGCAGAACAACAGTTTAGAATTATTCCTTTATTACTCGATCTCTCATTAAAGATGCCCTAGAATGTTTTTTTGTTTTTTTTTTTTTTTAATATTAACAAATAATTCTTAAAAGAAGAAATACAATAATGTTTTTGCTCCTTGTCTACTCAGATTTTGTTGTGAGTGCCAAATATTTTCTTGTGTAAGTCTGAATTTTGCATTTGTGAATGACTACATGGGCATGACTTCACTTTAACAATTCCTACTGCCAGCTGAATGCAAATAAGTGATTTTTCCCTCAGTACTCCTGTACATAGCACAGTAAAATTGAAGTGTGGATGGACTGGAGAAAGATTTTCTGATAAATTTCAAATATCTTACCTTTTGCTCTGTGACTTTAGAACACTTAGAATTTCATTTTAGGGGACAGTTTGGTATTTGACATCTTTAAACATGAGTCGAGGCACTCTCTTAAAAATCAAACAGTAATTAACTAGTCTAGGCTTTCCAAGAAAAGAAATCTGAAGAGCTCAAATATTCCTGTGCTCTGCCTTTCTTACTACAGAATACAGAATTACAAAGTTTACAAAAAGAAGTATTTCAAAGCAGCTTCGCTTCTTTAACAACTCTCAACCTGAATTTGTATTGGTTTTTTTTTTTCAGATATGGAACTCAACTCTAACTGGAGGGTATGTGCTCCATAGATGACATGTAGAATATCCTTCACACTTCTCTTTCCTGTCCTGAACTCATGATTCTTCTTAGAGAAAAACCCATGCCTTTTGTAAATCTAAAAGAGCGCTGAGTAGCAGTGAGATCATTTTTATATCATGTCAAAATGATGGACATCATTTTGTAATTTCTGCCATCAAATAATAGAAAAATTCCTATGTGGATGAATTAAACTATTCCATTTACTGAATATTGAATTCAGTGGCAGTGAAATGCAGAAGACTTGCACAAGTCTCCTTGTACTTACCATTGGAGACAAAATTCTGCAGAGAAACAATGTCAGAATACTTACAGGTTGCTTCAGCCAAATAATGCACAAACCGTTTCACCTCAGAGAAATCAGGTTGAACACATCTGCCTTTAAAATAAAACATCAGGAGACTAAAACAATCTTCACTGAAGTCAATGGTACTTCTTCAATTGATTTGTTTTGTTTAACTGATGCATTAGTACAGTATTTGGGCCTCAGCAGCACTTAATAAATGCTCAGATCCTTCAAAACATATTGACTTTGTCTATATTCCCATGCAGTCAGTCCTGAAGTCCAAAGAAGCTTTCTTTAACATCAACAAGATTGTCCTTGGAGTTGGCCTAATTCCAAGACAGTGCTTTTTTCTCTGTAAGAAGCCCCAGGGGATTCCTTATTGCACCTTCTAAGAAGACACTTCTATAGTGTGGATGGACCTAGATTCCCATTGACAAAAGATTTAGGTACCAGACTTTTTGCTGTGGCTGCCATAATAGAGAAAAATATAGAAATTCTAGCTCCAACAATTCCAGACCTTTCCTTTTATGTACTTTCTAAAGATACCTAAGGCCATTTCTAAAAAAAAAAGAAGAAAGAAGAAATCACATTCACCACTTTATTGTTTTTGCTTGAAAACGATTCCTCTGCATCTGAAGTACAGAGGGACTACTATAAGAATAATAATTAATATAGTTTTGCACATGGAGAACATCTTCATCGATGTTCTTGTTGAAAAGGCCTTAATAGGCTTGTAACTGAAAAGCATTATCTTCCAAAGGGAAATGTTTGAGTTTCAGTATCCCAAAGCTTAATTCCAGAAGCACAACCCAGCAGAGGATCCAAAGCACTTTCAGGAATAACACACTGGACTGCTCCAAATTTGTGCACAGCGTGACACCATTGAGCCTGATGAGTACTTGAGTGCCATGAAAGTATCCATGCTTCAACAAGGTTTGTAAATAAAGCAGATAGTAATAAACCTAGCCTATGGTAGCACATCAAACACCTACCAGGTCTGGAGCATCCAAGGCAAATAACATGAACTCTATTGCCCTTCAGTTGTCAACAGTTTGTTGTAAGTTCTTTGTTGCTCCCTTGAAGAAAACGTAGCTATGAAACCAATTCAACTTCTCTACCTCAATGACTTGATACCAATGTATGAGCCATATTTTCATTTACAGTGGGACCACTTAAATCATTCTCATTGTGAAGAGACTGTAAAATGAGTGAGTATCAGGGATGAGAGAACATCAGAGTCAGGTCCTAAAAGCTGAAATTTATTTTAAACTTCCAAGTTCAAATAAACAGTATCTTCAGTCACATGGTATACAAGACACACATACAACAGCATTTTCCAAAAGCAATTTCCATTCTAGTGCCTTCTTTCACAGATTGTGTTATCAAAAAGGGAAATGGAAAATACACAGAATTATATCTTTCACAGATGAAGATACAGTGTTTATTGTGCAGAGCAACAAATGCAGAGGTAGAAAGAAAAACACCATGACTGCAACAACTTCATGCCAGAGGTACAAGGATTCTTGCTTAGTTCACAGTACCCGGGCAGGACAGATTTTCATCTGGGACACTGCTCTAGGCTTCACTACTTCAGCAAAGTTCAGGAAAATTTGTGATTTTTCTACAACACAAAAACAGAAAATAAAGTAATTGCTTACTATGCATCTCCACTGAGAAAAGCATGGGTGCAATATCTGATGAAAACCTTGAGCTAAGATGGTAGGGAGACGAACAGTAGCAAAATGTCTTCAGCTACAAAAAACTGCACCTAATCCTATTGTATGTGGTAACAGAAGTATCACTCAGGAAAGACTCTGCAAAGGTTATCCCACCTGCTTCCAAAAGGTATGTAGGACCTGAGAACTGTTGTGACAAACTTCTGTTGAACTTATTTAGGTTCAGCTCTTTTTGCTGCAAGTGACTAAATCCATCTATATGCATAAGTGTAAATCAAGTACACTGATGATTTATTTACTTTCGTGCAACCTGTCTTCTGGTTTGTTTCTCTGCTTTCAAATACCATACCAATAGGGAATTTTAAGAAACACATTCATTCCTGCCTAATTCTTTTATTATTGAATTTAAATGTTGCCATTTTCCAGCCCATCCAGAGCTACCTACACAACCACATGTATATAAGTAAACATAGAATGACAGCATCATAGAATGGCTTCAGCTGGAACAGCCCTCCAAGATCATCAGCATACACTTGTTTTCATTCATGTCTATTGCTTTAAAACACTCAATACAGAACATTTTAAGCTGGTCTTTCAAGTTTTCTGTCTTACCCCTGCAACTGTTATATCTTTGTTGCAGTTGGATAATGATTCCCAAGGCTCTGTTCATATATCATATTTTGATGGTTCCCCCTCTCAACACATTGGATCACAACCGTCAAGCCTGCGGTGCATTTATCTAAAGAGATCAGAAGAAGCCAAGGTTTGAGGTGGACATTGGAGGATATCCATCATCCTTTTGGCAGCCAAAATTAGGCATTATAAGGCTGAGTGCAGCCAGAAGCAAGATAAGGTTTGCTTCTTTAACAAGAGAATCATAAAACTTGACATACCTGCAGAAAACAGAACAGGAAGGGGCCAAGGTGTCTGAATCAGTCTCCTGCTTTCTTGAAACTTTTAACATAAGTACTATTCATCACTTCCATCATTCCAGAAGAAAAAAAAATCCCACGTTATGAACTACTCAGAAGCTGCTTCATGAGCTTTTAAGCCATCCCTGTCACAAGTGCAGCACCTCTGAGAAGGAGGCCAGCAGACAGAGAAGGGCAGAAATCTTGTAAACTGTCTGACTGTAATCCGTGGATGCTTTAGAGTCAAAACTATAACACGTAATTTTTATTGCAAACAAATGCTTGATATACAGTCAGCTCTCCATTATCCCCCTGGCAGATTATCCAGTTTGCTGATAAATGGTGCCACAACCGCAGGCTAGGCCAGGTCTGGCAGAGCTTATTAGCTTAAGCTCTGCATAAATACTTCTGTACTGCTTCCAGACCCAGCGCTCGGGTGCCTTCACATCATGTTGCTGGAACCAGCACACTGGGATGCAATGCGGATACATCCAAGTGGCTCTGCGGGAAGCCAGCTCATGTCCAGCCAGGCTTTGTAGTTTGCCAGCCCTACATTAACACTGGCTCACACAGGGGTTAAAAAGACAGATAGTTTTCTGTAACTCACCCTTTTCCTGCTTGTTCCCATTAAATCATTAGCATAGTTATTGTGAGTTCAGCCTTAGGCCACAAGAAAGCTCCCAGAAGATTTCAGTGTTTGTCAGGGAATACGCTAAGCAACATCTAATTAACCCCAACCAAAAGCAGGTCCTGGGGACTGTGGCAAACAGGGAGATCCAGGGCCATGTTGCCAAGTAACTGCACAAAGTCCTGGAGCCATCTCAGTGCCACACTCCCTGCATACCTGCTTTTTCAAGCAGAACTCCCTCTTTAGGAAATTTTAAATAAAAACAAATTCAGTCTTCGTGGTGTCCTTATCAAGTAGAGCAATTCACTGGATTTAAGCAGACCTTGGCTTCTAGTTTTTACACTAGAAGATGATCTACACTGGGATATGTCTTAAGTTAATACATCATAAGATGCTTTGGGATTGTGAGGGGTGGGAGATATGAATCCACTGTTATTTTCAGCTCCCTGTGCCCTTTCAGGTTTTGCTGTTTGCTGAGATATCATAAAAGACATGCTAATTATTGAACAGATATGGGATTTTTTCTTCACCAAATTGTATTGGTATTATCAGCTCAGTTTATTTATGCAACCAAGTGGCTGCCAGGTGCAGAGATTTGTGATTTTATTACTCACCTGTGCTGGAGTCAGATTGGTGACTAAGAGGTTAAAGGTCCCACATTAGATTACTGATCCCAGGAGCCAGCCAGTCCTTCAGTTCAAGCACTTTCTAATGCATATTTTGCACTGAATAATCAACTCACTTTTCAAGGTGACACAGTCATACTCTTAAAAGAGTCTCCCCCCACACTAATAAAAAAGACAATACAGTGCTCACTACTCACCTCATAGCTACAGTAGCCTTTTTCCTTTTTGTCTCACACAGTAAGTAAGTTTCATCTTAAACATCTAGGGCTACTCATCTCCTGCCTAAAACACAGCAAAACCTCCCAGGTTAATGTCACTGAGGAAAAGCATATGTGAGCTCAGGTGAATTTATGTGGAGAGACAGAGAGAGAGATGAATATTCACATGTATAAATTAGCATATGTACATGTATTTGTACATGCGTATATGCATGCACACTCATTTGTCTGTAATGCAAGTATTAGAATTTTCACAGAGGTTTTTCTTAAACTATTTATGCTAGCTGTGTAGGAACAAATGATTCTGCCAAAACCCAGAAAATAAAAACAAAGTTGTTTGTTCCAGGGTGGTCTCACCAAATAAAAATGCTTTGGTTTACTGAGCAGAAATGTTTGATTTGAATCATTCTGATGTCAAGTTGCATCTGCTCAGCACCTCGTGGGAGTCCCACTGGAACTGTGATGCAGATGCTACATAACTCTGTGATTTCACACAGACTTCCTTGACTGGCAATATATTCAGTAATGCTGCACATCTCTCCACATGACCAAGTCATGTAGGATATCCTGAGTCATGTCGTTTACAAGACTGATGATAAACATACTACCGTCAATTAGACCTTTCTGTAAGGCAAAGTAAAATAAGACAAGCAAATTACAATGCCCTAAAAGTTTTTCTTTGGAAACTGAAGAGTAACTGTTCATCAACTGAATACTAAACATTTCAAACTGATTCAGTGCACTGAGATGAAATATTTCAACCCAAGACTGCAGAAATAATTAATTTCAATTAAAATGCTACAGAAGGAATTGCATTATTTACAAATTATCTGTTACAACTTTCCAATTCACAATAAATTTAGATATTTTGACTTTTAAGACTGCAGAGGGAAAAACAGGCTAGAAATTACTGGGGAGAGGGAGGTTTTTCTGTATTAAATAATCTAATTCCCACAAAGATATAGCAGAGAACACTCTTTTTTCCTCCTGAAATTTATGCTAAGACATGTGGAAGAGAAGGAGACGATACAGGACAACTAACATGGCTTCACCAAGGAAAAGTTCTGCCTGACCAACCTAGTGACCATTTATGATGGTGTAACTGAATCAGTGGACAAGGGAGGAGCCACTGATGGCATCTATCTGGATGACTGTAGAGTCTTTGACATGGTCCTCCACAAAATCCTACCCTCCAAATTGGAAAGATATGGATTTGATAGGTGGACTGTATGATGGACAAGGAATTGGTTGTGAGATCATATCCAAAGAGTGGTAGTTAATAGCTCATGTCTGCTGGAGATGAGTGATGAGTGGTGTCCCTCAGGGGTCAGTACTGGGACCACTGCTGTTTAATATCTTCAACAACACTGACAGTGGGATCATCAAGTGCACCCTCAGTGAGTTTGCAGATGACACCAAGCTGTGGGGTACAGTCAACATGACTGAGGGACAGTTTGCCATCCAGAGAGACATAGTCAGGCTTAAGCAGTGTGCCCAGGTGAACCTCATGAGGTTCAACAAAGCCACAAAAATGATCCAAGGGATGTAACACATAACCTATGAGGACAGGCTGAGAGCTGGGGCTGTTCAGCCTGGAGAAGAGGAGGCTCCAGGGGGATGTAACAGAGGCCCTTCTGTATCTAAAGGAAGGCTGTAAAAAGGGGACAGATCTTTAGCAAGGTAAGTTATGATAAAACAAGGAGAAATAGTTTCAAATTAAAAGAAGATTTAGACTAATATAAGAAAAAAAAGTTTTTTATGATGAGTGGTGAGGCACTGGAACAGGTTGCTCAGAGAGGTGATGCACGTACCCTTCCTGGAGACATCCAAGGTTGGGCTGGACAGGGCTCTGAGCAGCCTGATCTAGCTGTTGATGTCCCTGTTCAGTGCAGGAGAGTTGAATTAGATGATCTTTAAACACCTCTTCCAACTCATTCGGTTCTACGATTCTACGATTCTATGAATTTGGTAAAGCCAGATAGTAACTTGAGAGTAATGTAAAACACAAAATGAAAAAGAGAAAAATTTGGGAGAGAGAGCACTAACACATCCAGTATTAACTTATCTAGGAATTTCCCTGCAGGTCAGACAGGGTTTGATGCCACAGAGAGTGTACAGCCTTGGGCAACAAATATGTGTCGTTTCCAGCCTCGCTCTTTTTATATTTGCCAAGCACTCACTAAGCAGGGCAAACTCAGAAGCACTTCATAGTCTAGGAGGGATCAGGAAAGAAAAGTAATTACTCTCATGTAGACTCCTCTTCACAAAACATTTTTTTGGCTGCTGGGGTGGTTAATATAGCTCTAATTACTTAAATAAGTCACTGGTGTATAATTTAAAATTGGGACCTACATACAACTGTCTGTTTTGACTGTTTACAGTGAAAGTAAATGCAGCTAAGAGTAGCACATCCTTTCCAGTTTGCCTACGGCAGTGAAAACCCCTCAAGCCAGCCCTGTCAGGAATGGTGCTGACATGCATTAATGGTACAGTTGCCACTAGATAATATAATGCAATTAACAGTTCTCATCACTAGTCCTGAAGGGAGTGCAGCACATTGCAAAATTTTGATCCGCATGTCACCACTGCTGCAAAATTCATTCAGTCCAAAATACATCAATTGTTCTGATTTAATATCACACAGCCTGTGCTAGCTGATACTATACCATAATTTTCTAAAGATTGTGATCCTCGACCTAGATGACCTCCTGCCCTCACACATTCAAAGCCCTCAGCAAAGTTGCTGGTCTAGCATAGCTCAACCTTATGGCCAGAAGCTTCAGAGGGGAAAGAAGATTTTACTCCCTCTATTGGTGGAAAAGCAAAAACTATATGGAACATAATTATCAACATGCCTTATTTTGTAATTCTTTTTGTAATCTACTTATTTCTAAAGTAGATTTTAAGACCTATAGAGCCCACAAAAGGGGCCCATAAAGAGGAAGAATGCTTATCGGTGATATCCCTGGAAAAGATAAAACAAGCTAGTCATTTTGGACCACGAGTTCTGTTTAAACAAAACAGTAACTTGCTGAAGTTGTGTCAGGGGAGGTTCAGGTTGAATATTAGGAAAATTTTCATATCTGAAAGAGTGATCTGGCATTGGAACAGGCTGCCCTGGGAGATGGTTGAGTTACCTTCCCTAGAGGTGCTTAAGAAACATTTAAATGTTATACTAAGGGAAATGATTTAGTGGATAGATATATTGGTGGTAGGTAGATGGTTGAACTGGATGATCTTGAAGGTCTTTTCCAACCTTGGTAATTCTATTATTCTATGATTCTATGAAAAAGTTAAGACTCTCCCATACTTAGTAAACTACAATCACAGTCATGAAGAATCAGACTTCTTGCCTAGTTCTAGAGAAGTACAAACATTTCTGAAGTGGCAGCCATTGCTGTAGTAGTTGGGAATGGGATAAACACCCTTGGAGAGTGGCACCGTCCAGTTCACTGGAAGAGCAGGGCATTCTGATCTCCATTTCTCATTTTTCTGTTCTCTGCAGTATGTCTTTTCCTTCTGTTTATTATTTCCTGGCAGAAATCATTCTGTTTGCATCTACACTACAACAGTTGCTCTGCATGCTGTATGTGGTAGATGGAGATAGATAGTTGGATTGTAAGTCAAAATGCACTCAGGTTGTGAAGGCTGGAAAACCAATGAATATTCAGAAAGCTAGACAGAACATCAGTAGTTAAAACTACTGAGAACTATCAAGCAGGTTATGGAACCATGATGGGCACCTGTGTGTGCATGGCAAATTATCTGTGAAGGCAGCTCCCTTGTTAATGATCCTCAGCATGAAGTCTTGTCCTTTTCAGATCTTCTAATGAGAGGGCTTGTTTAGGACTTGAACTTTTCATGGACATGTGCTTTATTGGTCAACATTATGGGAAGAAGCCAAGACATGAGGCCAGGGTCTTGTTCACCTTGCTTCCTATGTGCACTGAGATGTGACAGGATGTTCCTTTCTATTTTAGTTTACTTGCTTAATTAGGAGTGAAGGGAAATTCATCCTCGTTGTAACTGGATGTACTTCTCCTGATGAAAGCATAATTTTAATATCTGCAGCTAATATTAGTTAACGGCAATGATGGCTCTTGCCTGCATGCCTGTTCATTTCACAGAAGACTTCTTTCTGTTTTCACCTGGTCTGGTTACTTTGTACATCATCCTTCTGATCCTGCATCATCTGCCTTTCCAAGGTGAAGGTCTTCAAAAGTTCAGCTTATTCTGAATGTTACCCATTTATACCAGCTGCACACAGCCTTAATATCAACTGGAAAGAAAGAAACAAAAGAAAATATATTTTTCTTCTCCTCAGCTAAACCAAATAGCATCAACCTATCCAAAAAACAAGATCCTTTTCACTTTCATTCTGAATGATTAAAACACTTCAAATCACCTAAATGCACTCTATATACAAGTTCAATAGATGTGCATAAGATTATGACCTACTGTTCTTTTGAGAAATGGGCATCTAAATCTAGGGGTTGATTTTGTCAACAAATTACTTATATCAAATCACAGATACATTTTCTATATGCACATCATTAATAACATTTGGCTAAATTTGCCAAACGCAGAAGACCAGACATAAGTTCACAGAAAGCCTTTGTGCCAAATGATAAAATACAATAGAATCCCTCCTGACTCTGGTGAAAAAACACACATGTAGGATGATAGGGGCCAGGAATTAAAAACAGTAGAGTGCACTGTTGAAAAAGAATAGTCAGCTGTCTTCATGATTTTGGAAAAAAAAAAAAAAAAAAAACAGGGAAAAAAAAAAAAAAACAAAAAAAAAACCAACCTTAATACAACAATTATCATTAAGAGTGATTTTTCCACCACATAACTGACAAGTAAATTATCACGTCTGTACCTGCATGTTGAGTTACTGCTTCACCTTCACCAGTAAACAAAGAGGGGGAAAAATTGCTTTCAGCGACATTTTTTTTTTCCCAAAGAGCCAAGCTGTTTGTGCTTTCTTCTCTTTTTCTTTTTCTTTATGTTTTGTTGTTGAAAAAAAAGATCAGATATAATTAGATAAAGTGGTAGTATAAAGCCAAGAGAGCTTTTTCTAGAAACCAGGGAAACTGTGTCTCATTTAGTGTTACCTCTTTAGTTATCTTCCTCCATCAGTGTTTTATTCCTATAGCCTTCCCTAAAAATATTAGAAGGTGAATTAATATTTAATAAAATAAAAGCTTTTATTCTGCTTTATTAAATGCTGAAGAGGTTTAATGACCAAACGGCAAGTGTGTCAGGTCACAAACATACAGAGCCTAGAGATCCATCTAAATTCAGCTCTACTGCTCTTCTTACTTCCTTGTGTTTCACAAAAAAGAAACTCTAAATCTTTTCTTATGGCTCTTTTATGAAACAGACATCTGGAGAAATTAATTTTTTAAATGGGAGGACACTGTTATTACACCAGCTTTATCAGAAGACAGCAATAATTAGGCATCACCAATAAATATACCAACACAGCAAAGACAAACAGTAAAATTTTAAAGAGCTTTTAAGATGCTGGAATCATCAGTCTGATAAGCCACATCCCAGCAAGGCCCATTTTCATCAATGGGACCCTGGTGTGACCAGTTCATATATAAACAGCATTCACAGGACAAAATCTAAAGTTAGATGAGATTAATCTAGGTGACTGTAATCCTGCTTACTTCTATATCTGGAGGTGTCTTGGCTTTCAACACCCCTTATATATTTCCACCTAGGCAGGATCCAGAAACTCGCAGTTTCCTTGCTCTTCCCTACAGTGCTCCATCCTTCAGGTTTTGTCAGAGCCCTCCCAGCAGACTGGTTTCTGTGTACAGTCTCCACCACATCCCAATTAGACTATGACAGCAGACGAGCCTGAGCCACTAAGTTGCTCAGTAGCCTGCTCTACCTTGCAGACCTGGTCAGGTCCACCAGGTGCTCCCCACCAACACTCCCTGCTCCCACCCTGGGGGCACCAAGTGGGTGTTTGCTGTTTGGTGCCTGCTGTTCACACACCAGCATCAGAGTTAATGGCCACTGGTCTAATAGCGTAATGAAGGAGGTGAGGAGCCGACAAATCACCATTTCTGCAGTCTCTGCCGGAAGGATAGGGCAGGCTTCTTGCTGTGCTAAGCTCTTAAATCATTACAGCAGGAACTACTAAAGCTCATGAGCCAGCCAGCTCAGTAGGTAGGAGCTAGCGTGGGAGAGTCCTGAGTTTGCATCTCTCTTTATTTAGATTAATTTTTTGCCCATTCTTAACAGACACTCAGTAATCTATTCCAGGGTGAAGCCATCCTCACCATATCCTGTAAAAGCTACTCTGTTGTACAAAGAGAGAGCTCAAGGTGAGAGGGTCAGGAAGGGAGGCCATGCACTGCTGTGGCCTTCTTGGGAAGGGGTCAGTGCCAGACCCTTCTCCCAAAGATATTTTTGTCCTTTATGCAAAAAGCCATTAGAACAGAGTCCAATAGTCATAACAGGAATGTGTCTCTTTTTATTCACAGCTGACTGTAAAAGCAGAGAATATCTAGCAAAGGAGCAAACAGAAAATGCTGATAGGAGGCACCAATGTATGAGAAAGGAAAAAGAAAAAAAAAAAATAACAAAAGCTTACTATCAATTTACTCTGAATGAGAAATCCGTGTCGTACTTATATCACCATAACCCCACTTACCTTGCACGGGTTAGAACTCATGCACTGCCAATTAGGTTTTTCTCCCAGTTCTGTTATTCTGTAGATCCCAGAGAGTATTTCCTGTCATCAGATGCCCATGACCTTCCACATATGCCCAGGAGGCATTTCTCTCCTCCTTTGCATTTAGCAGCCTCTTTCTTCCAGGTAATCCTGAGAAGAGCAGTGAGAGTCATCTGAAGTCAGGACTGAGAAGCATCCTCTCAAAATACAGTGAAGCACACACACTGATGCAGCTGTAGGACACAGCATGCGCTGAAGGCTGGATTTAGATTCAGCTTCAAAGAGCATTAAATTTGTGCAGTAAAGTTTGAGCTAAAACTTTTTTCATCTTTTACACGATCTCACATTATTTAGATTTCCGAGTGAAATTTCAAACAATCCCCAGCTCTGCTCAGCGTATACAGCGAGCTCTGGGCATCACTTTCAAAAGCACCTCATTTGCATCAATTCAGCTGATCCCTTCTGTGTTTGAGGAGATGAAAGTGTGCTCCTAGCCTGTGTTTCCCTCTGCTCAGACAATGAAGCACTCATTCTTTTCATAAAAAGAACTAGATCAGCAATCGTGTTCTCCCCTCTTCCAGTTTCTTTAACTGCACCACTGAAACCTAGGAAAAAAAAATGCATGAAAGCAAGAGGCACAGATGTTTACATCACAGGTACCTCAAAAAACTTGGAAGTATCCTAACTCTGTATAGCCTATGCATACATTTCATGCCTCACTCGCTGAGAATTAGCATTGAAAGTCATCACAGTGAACACAGGGAACTGGATGAATTTCAATCTACTGCAGAAACCAGCCATTTATGTTGTTTGATGTCATCTGCAGTCACATCACCGCAGACATCTTTTGCAAGACTAGTAAAAGAAACATTGTCATTTTTGACATGGCTGCCTGTCCCTCTTCACTGCTCGAGTGACAGCATTCATAGCACTCTTCCCGTTGCTCAGTGCATATAACAAACCCAGGTGCAGAGATGAGTCTCCCAGGCTTCCCTTTGAAGAATGTCAGATCAGCTCTGTTTCTTTTAAAACCGCTCCCTTGGACCAGCTGACATTTATGCAAGCCACACAACACCGAGGAATCAGGATTTCAGGCAACTGATACCACTCTGGGGACATACAAACTGTAATCTAGATGCAAGCTACAAAGCAAAAAATTAACAATACATGCAACTGGATGTCACTGGGGTAGGAAAGCACACTGTGCCATTAAGAGAGTTAAGGACAAAGCAGGTATCAAAGAGGTGAAATAATTCACATTGAGCAGTAATCTTATTGGCCTTTTAACTTGCCACAGAGCATCAATATTGCATTATCTATGGTCCTGTGCAAGCTGTACCAAAGACAAAACGTGGAATTTGCAATGGCATAAAGAAGAGAAATAAGCCTACCTATTTTTGAGCACTCAAACGGGAGTCTCATCACCTTAGGCTCTGTCTACAGCAAATGAGGAGTGACGGAAGCACCTCCAGGGGATGCTCCTACCCTCTTGAGGTCTGAATTGCCTTCTAGTGGTGCCTCTTGCACATAATTTCTCAAAAATAAAATAAAATAAAATAAATAAAAACCAAAAAAACACCTTAATTCCTTAATTTAAGAATCTCTGTTCTTCTCATCCAAGCCCTATCCTCCCCTCCTCCCCTCAAAGATCCATAATGCTTTGAAAACTTGAGAGCAACAGTCACATATTGGGAGGCATCGTGCTGCCTGGGACTGAGGCTGAAGTAGCAGTGAGATATACTTCTCACACCTCGTGCAGTTAGGGCTTCTTGTGGGAAAGAGCCCACAACTTCCCTCAACTACCTAAAAATTATGTGCCTGCTAAATTGAGCCAGAAGTGCTTTGGGAAATTTCAGCTCATGGAGTGGATCTATTTTCCTTACAGAGAAATATAGCAAGATTTAAAGCCTTTCCCTGGAACTACATTTCTCACACTAGCCCAGTGTAGAAGAAAGAGCTGAGGAAAACATGTATATGTCAGTGCATTTCAGATTCTCATGCTTCAGAAAGCACTTTCTATCCGAACATATGCAGCTAACTTTCCAGAAACCAACCTCTCAGTTAAAATTAATTCCATCTTTTTTTTTTTTTTTTGTCTGCATATACATAATTGGGGGTATTATTTGTTTACGACACAGAGATTCTAACTTAATGAAACGACTGCATGAAGAAATGCCTTGATGTACACAAAGGCAAACACATACGTCAACAAACCAAGTTTTTTTTTTCTCCTACACTGATGCCTAACAGACTAAACACTGTCTGTGAAAACTTGTAAAAATACATTCACACTAAAAAAAAATAAATTTACACTACAGAAACTGACACACATTCTTCAACACATGAGCAAACAAACAAAAATAGGGAGAAGAAAGAAGGAAATAAAAGTAATGAATGAAATTTAATTCAGCCTTTTATTTTCCACTAAACAGAAATCACTGCAGCAGTGCTGCAGTAATCAGTGGATTCTTTCTCTTTTTTTTCCAAAAAATGTAAAGTGGTCCTTGAAGTCAAAAACTGTTAAGAAATCACAGTTCTTGGCCATGGTAAAGGAAAGCTGCTAAGCATTGTTGGGTTTATTCTGTGCACAACCTGCTTACCCGAGCCTCTCTTTTGTGACATGCAAAAGCTCAAAAGGGTGAAGGAACTAATATGGTGATAATGCTTTGTCTTTGAGTGTGACAGACTCATGATTCAGAAATCTCCTGTCAGATTCCTCCTGACGGAATAAAGATCCCCACCTCACCCGAGGTCTCAGCTTCACAGCCTGTGAGAACTTCACAAAGCAGAGAAAAAAAGTGAGCCAAGAAGATGTGCGTGAGGCTTTATTTTATCAGTGTTGTTCACAGATAGCAATCTTAAAAGGCAACTGATTTTTTACTCCAAATAAAGTCCACATTCCCTTCTGCTTTCAATGACTGTGGATCTCTAGCAAATGATATTTCAATTCAGCCTGCCCGTGATATCCATGCACTAGGAAAAGGTGGCTTTGGGTCACCAGAGAGCCTACAATAAAAGGCATCAGTACAGGCCCTGAAGGTTTAATGTTGCCTGGCCACAAATCTCCATTTGCAGGCAGAGCAGCCATGCCTGGGCAGTATGCCAGGGGCAGGAAAGGATGCTTACAAGAGCATGGACCTGGTAGGAGCCAGACAGCCTAGTGAAAGGCTACTGAGAGCAGCTCTGCTGGGGTTAAGTGGCAGGCATATACTATACACACACACATATATATATATCCATACGCATATGTATGCAAACTTCTCTGCTTGGGCTGAACTTCCTAGCTCCCATCTGCTGTGTGCAGCATGAAATGTCTCCCTGTGTTGGAGCCAGAACAGCCATGTGTTCTGCAGAAATCCCACTCGCGCTCCATTTCGGTATGTCTGCAGAAGCACAGCTTGTGCTGACCCCACGAGCAGAAGTGAGTTGCATTCACATGTGAGAATCAGAGGCTTTGCTGCTGCCTTCTTCATTTTTTCCACCTGACCCTCCATTCCTCTCCAGTTCAGCTGACATATATACTACATTATGCTTCCGTTTGCAGACAGTACATTAAGATTCAGGGGATTCTCTACATCCTACCCGCATTTTTCATTACAGCTATTGATATTATGTATTAAGAGACTAATGACTTGGAGCCTCTAATATCAGGAAATGATGTCTCTAATGATACATCTTTGACCTCAAGACTGAAGCCTGCAGTGTAGTTTCGTCATCTGTGTGGCTGTTTCCTAAAAGCCTGTCTGAGTAGTTTGTTGGCTGGTACAGCCGCTGCTTGAGTTTTCACCTTTGCCACTCTATGGTACTCGCTGTTCTTTGCAGAAAAAGCACTGACTGCCTGGAAAACAAGCCAAGGCAATGCAGGTATTCAAGTCAAAGCATGTGGCTGGTGATGGGAGCAGCTTCATTCAGTATGTAACATGTCCATAAAAAAGAAGTTGTATCTACAATTCCACTACTCTGCCAGATGCACTGAATTTTGTATCAAGAAAGAGCAGCTCAAATCCGCACTTTGCAGGCAGAAAAGGAGGAGGAGGCTGATAAAAGCAGATGATTGGTCTAACAGTGCAGCAGGTACTGTATTATTTCAGGACAGAGTCCTGTAGTGTGCTTCATATGAGTGGAAATCATTGTATGACTGGGGCCTCAAGAGACATAAAAACATAAAAATCCCAGGGCTCTCAGTCTTTTAATGCCTTCAGCCAAAGCCTGAATAATCAGCCCACTCAGACCTGCTGTAGTGCTTTGTTAGTGATTTGATTTCCTGAATTTTCCCTGCCTTTTGTGTTGTGGAAAATATTTTGTAAAAGGAGCGCCAACATGCATCTTCAGCATGCAACTAATAGATCTCTCTTTCAAGGATACCGTAAGAAAGCATATTTAAGTAAATAAGTATTTCAGAGGCCAAAAATCAGGCAACCAGAAGAGATTTTATATTTAATATATTTAATATATATATATATATATTATTATATATATACATATTATATATAATATATATAATATATATATTAAATTTAATTTATATTTAACAGTGGTTCAGCCACACACATTTTGCCTTCAGTGGCAAATGTGTCCATGTGTAAAGTTTCATTACAAAACTTGTTTCTATAATCCTTTTATTGGCTTGGATTTTACTCTCTCTAAGCTTATTTACTGCATACAAACAAAATGATGTAAGACTTGCCTGAGGGAAATGAACTAACATCATTACTCTGTAGTTCTCACTTTTTATTAAGGTTTTTTAAATTAAAATTGTCACTTAAAAAAGACCTGCTTCAATTCTCTTCATGAATAAAGAGCTTCATATGTGAATATGTGCTCCAACATATGAATTAAGTACTGATCCTGCAAAATCATAAGCCTGTCATAAATGTGCTTAATTTTATAAAATTTAAGTGACTCCATTCAACTGAGTATAATGTGACACATAAGGTAAGATGCAACTCATTAGAGTATTTAGATATCTGCTTAGAGCCACCTTTATTCAGGGAAGCCCTTCAGTAGGTGGATTTGCAGTAACATATTCAAACATATATTTAATATTAAGCAAACTCTTAAATGCTTTATTGAGTTGGGAACACTGCTTCTTAAATAGTTCGTACCAATAATCATATTTAACATGATCTGGTGCTTTATAAAAAAGGTAGTCAAATGTGTATTTCCAAATATACAGAATACAGAAGTTAGCATAGTCCTAACTTTTTTCCCATTCTAATCTGTATGCAGTTTGTCAACAGGAACAGAAACAACCTGGCCTAACCACCAAAAGCTTTTTTTTGTTACAATCTTAGGCTGTAGCAAAATGCAGTAGCTGTAATGTCCTCACAGGCGTTCCTACACCACCTGGAAGGACACAATGTTAGACCACTTCATACACTAGGGCAAACATTGTTTATAATTTTATCTTCATAGAATCATTTGAGTTGGATGGGACCCTTAAAGTCCATCTAGACCAACTCCTCTGCAATGAACAAGGACATCTACAACTAGGTCAGCTTGCTCAGAGTTTGGTCCAGTTCAGCAGTTCCTGGTTCTTTTGACCATAGTCCAGAAGACCAAACCCAATCCTCAGGAATCTTCAGGAAACCACTGTGTAGTCACATATAAATAAAATTACATGGCAGAACAAGAAGGTTTCCATAAACGCTGTCAAAAGACATCAATTTATCCTGGAATAAGCTCTGATAGGTGGCAAACAAATATAAAAGATGAAAGGAAAATAATCTTGAAGCAGCAAGATTGAAAAAAAAACACCTATGCAGTAATCTTAAAATTATATATGTGTGCAACCTGGAACAAATATGCCATGGTTTGGTATGAATGTTTAATAACTTCAGGTGAACTGCACAGCTTACTTTGTGACTTTACCAGTGGAGTTTAGAGGCCACTTCAAATCCATGCCAACAAACCTTTTTAGTACAGCATCATGCATTCTTTATTAATACTGCAGACAGTGCTGAGAGTTTCAGCCAGAAAGATATGAACAGAGCTGAGGGAATTATGATGGGGGGGTGGGGGTGGGGAGGGAAGACACAAAATTGATTAAATGGTCAAAAAAGATGAATATGTGAAGAAAGATGAAAATAGTCAAATTTGCATCATTCAGAAAACAGGAAAGTGAAGGATGTATTAAAAAAAAAAAAAAAAAAGAGAGAGAGAGAAAAATCCTTAACGTTACAAGCTAACAACATAAGTATAACGAGATAAAAAAGGAGAAAGGCAAACTGTAGCTAGCCATTTCATGCTGCTACGACCTATTATTTCCTAGAGAAGTGGCAGAAGCCCTAGCACTTATTTAAAACTAACTGGGAAAGAACGGAGAGCACACTGCTGAAGAGCATCACTCCCCATGGTGGTGTGCTGGATGATGAAAGAAGTGTTCACCCAACATCCAATCCTACAGTTTTAATGAATCTTCATTTTCTGAGTATTCCCATTTTAGAATGACAATATGCAAGTTCTATAAAACATTATGTGCTTTCTTGACCACTTGAAACTATACTGATGTGCAGGCAGATGTTTCTCACGTGGTCCAGCATTTTTTTTCTACCTTTTTAACTCCTGCAGCTCTTCTTTTCTTTGGAGGGCGGCACGGCAAATGGGAGCCAGGAGTACACTTGTGAGAGAGCAGCTGTTTTGAACTGGAGCAAGCACACCTCTGTCAGGGTAATACAAAGAGCAGTTAGAGAGCCACTGACAGTTCAAAGTGTCTTGCTTTCATTATGCTGCACCTGACATCAACCCTGTTACATCTGTTAAATTCCCTTCAGAGAAATGTTGTTTTTATGAGCAAAAATGAATTGCTCCCTTTTCCTAGATGAAAACCTGTAGGTGTATGAACTTAAGACAATTATTAATATTAAACTAACATCTACCATTTAATAGTAGCTTCTCATGAGACAAAAGCAGTGACATGAGTTACTATTGTTGCAGAAGGAGAGGCTTGCAGTGTACTATAAAAGTAATGCTCTGTTTGCGTGTGCAGAGCCACATGTGACAAACTATGGCAGCTTTCATAGGTTTAATGAGTCTCTTTGGAGTTCTTCTCTCTCTGGTTAGTCATAGCAAAGCAAGAAAAAAGCTGTGTGCGAATACATACCTCATGTGAGAAGGTGCACACTGAGCAGCAGGAAGCATAATGAGAAAAGAGATGGGGTTTCCTGTGATCTCTTCCCTTCCCTTCATGCATGACTAAAGAAAAGGATAGAACACAAAATGCAGGCTGAGATTTTTGGTTATACCCAAACTCAAGAGCTCAGGGCATGGTATGCAATGGCGGGCTTCCAAATCTGCTTTTTATCCTTTGCTGACTGCTGTGAGCAAGGAACAAGTGCTAGGAACAAGTGTTCCCAATATGGTTTTGCAGTATCAGAAAGCACAATGAGAAGTTTAACGTATCCGCAAGACAGAACTGTGACACATTTTCTTTCATAAATTCATCCCCTGCCTATACTGCACTGGTAGCAAGACAATGTGTTAGTATTCTCACTCTCAGCTGTACAGCAGCCAACTCAGCTGTTCCCTGGGGTCAGCCTCTTTGCGTGTCTGGCTGGAAATGTTGTGTCTAAAGTTCACTGTGCTGTAAGATGGCTGTTCTTCTGAAGACAACCCACTAAATGGTACAACAGTCCAGTATTACCGTACAATGCTTCTATGGATGTGTAATGATGAATGTCATTACCTATGAGAAATACAAGTCCTTGAAGTACCATAATATCACACATTATCTTGTGTGACCTTCATTGTAACTGTTCTATGGTTTTCAGAAAAAGCCTGTCAAAGTAACAACCAAAACAGGTTTCAAAGCTTCCTTGACGTGCTGCTATTCGATTTTACATTAACAAAATAGAGAACTTTAGTTTGTGTTTAGAAAAGTTAATTGCTCTGTTATGCTCCTGTATAAAGTTATACACAGTCATTCAGCTTTACAGGTCACTTTTCAATCTACTCTACAAAAGCCTTTACAGTCTGATTAATTTTTCCCAAGATTAATCCAAAACAATGTCAAAAAAAAACATAGAAAACTTCAAATTTTGTTGCCCAAAGCAAGGCACCTAATAAAGAGAGTATGTTGTCCACTAATATTATTTGTAGCTCTCACTAAGTGCAAATCAGCAGTTATCTCAGGTTCAAGAGTTATTTGCCAAAATGAAGCTGCTTCAAGTTGGTTATTTGCTGCTCTTGCTCAGTTTCAGTTTTATCAATTCTTCTCTGTCCTTTTTGGTGCCCTGCTCATTTTCATCACTATTTCCTTCCACAAATACTCAAATAGCTGTCTTTTCTAATGCTATCTCATTTTTTATCCACGTGTGCAAAAAGCATAACTCCTGAGTTGTCTCAATAAGATTTCCTGGAACATACTTATTAAAAAAGGAAGAATTTAAAAATTATAAATAATAACAAGATATGTAGTTCCCATCAAATCTTTTCTCCTGTGCAACAAAGTAAGCCCCAAGCAACCCATAAGAACATATAGCCATAGCAGCCTGCTCACGGGGAATCTATGAAATATCCATTAACTCTGATGTTCTGAATTTTGAGAAGTCATAACACCTTGAACTCCTGTATCCATAAAAATCTGAACTTATGTAGATCAACCCATGTAGAGATGGTTAAAACTCTTTTTTGCTAAAACTGGAACATGAGCAGCTCCATGGCCATCTTCCATAGACTGGATCACCTTATTCCCACATCATTGCAAAATGTCTATCAGTATTTGAATGCAAGGAGGAAAGTGTGATTGAAAAACTGTATTTTCTTCAGTTTTTTTGTTTGTTTTTACAGGGTTTTAAAAGTATTTCAGTTGCTTTACTCTGCTTTTGTTAATGACTCATCATTCCAGGTGGACAACAGGTTGGCCATGAGCCAGCAGTGTGCCCTGGTGACCAAGAAGGTCGATGGGATCCCGAGATGCATTATAAGGATTGTAGCCAGCAGGTCAGAGGATGTGATCCTCCCCCTCCACTCTGCCCTAGTCAGGCCTCACCTGGAGTACTGTGTTGCCGTGTGCGATCATGGTTCAAACTCCCCCTTGCCCAGGTTCTAGCGAAACCCCCGCTAGGGTCAAGAAGACCACCGTGACTCAGCAAGAAAGGTGGCAAAATGGCGTTTATTAGGAGTAATCAACACCTTATATACCTTAATTACTTCATCTACACCCCCTAGGGTGCACGTTTGAAATGCGCGCCCAAGGTACATCACAAGACAGGGGACGGAAGAGGGGGGGGCTACTATCACCATAACATCCCAAAAAGCCCCGCTACTGCCTACATGCCTACAACATCTCCCACCCTCCAAATACTACAAGGTTCAGCCTCGTTAGCATCTACAACAGTACTGTATCCTGTTCTGGGTTGCCTAGTACGAAAAAGACAGGAATCTCCTGGAGAGAGTCCAGCAGAGTGCCACAAAGATGATAAATAGAAGACCTGGAGCATCTCCCCTGTAAGGAAATGCTGGGAGACCTGGGTCTGTTCAGCCTTGAGAGAAGAAGACTGAGAGGGGATCTTATTAATGTGTATAAATGTTTTAAGTGTGGGAGACAAAGGGATATGGCCAACCTCTTTTCAGTGGTATGTGGGAACAGGACAAGGGGAAATGACCATAAACTTGAACATACGAAGTTCCACACCAATATGCAAAAGAACTTAATGGTGAGGGTGATGGAGCACTGGAACAGGCTACCCAGGGAGGTTGTGAATTCTTCTTCTCTGGAGATATTCAAGACCTGTCTGGATGCCTACCTGTGCAGCCTGCTGTAGGAACCTGCTTTGGCAGGGGTCCCTTCCAATCCCTACAATTCTGTGATTCTGTGGTTTTGAGAATTTTAGATATAATTAGCACATTCCTTAAAAATGTTGTAAATAAATGCCACCAGGAGTATATTTTTTACTTCTGACTTCATAAGAAAATATGCTTTAAGTAACAATTCTGTTTGGGAGACTTTCAGTGAATTTATCATTCTGCTACTTCAAAACACATTGACTGCTGTCCAGTCTCCAATGAAACCAACAGAAGAAGAAAGTTCTCAGTTGTCGTTAAGCTTCTACGTGAATAAAAAATAAACTTCTTACCAGACAGAGAAGACTAACCAAAATATTCCTTCTACCCTTTTAACCAGAAAGAAGAGCAGCAAAACGATAAATTCATACAGATTCATATGGATTCACTGGGATTAGTATGAAATCCCAATCACAGGAAAAATTTAACTAGAGATAATTTGCACAGAGATAAGAATTTACCTTACAAAGCACCAGCAACTGAGCTTTACAAGTCATGTTACCATATGTTGACCATATGGCTAATTGTTTATTTCCTACAAAGGCAGGTTATCTTTGAATCACTAGTTATATTTTGATACTTGGTGTACATTTCTGCTAAGTTTCTGCCCCAGCTACCTCCTGTTTTCTAATAGCTTTGAGGTATATGCTGAAGAGTGCCTTCATTAAATCTTGCTGTAAAGTGCCTCCACCTACTCAGCATACAGCATTGCTTCCAGCCATAAGTAAACTCAATTTCAGTTGACTGCAATGATGGATTTCAATGGAAAATGGAAATGGAAATACTACCACAGTACCTCTTACTCAACTATGTCCCTTGTTAGTAAAGAATATCTTTAATTGTCTTTGCACTCTGAGGTTAAAAATATCACATTATTATGAGATTCTGTAAGAGGATGCAAACGGCATGGTGAATCATAGAATTACAAAATCATATAATGGCTTAGATTGGAAGGGATCTCAAATGCTATGGGCAGGATTGCCAACAACTAGATAAAATACAAAGAACAATAGAATCATGGGATGATATTATGGGTCATAAGTACCTGCTTAGGTGTGTCATCATGGAATAGGAACCTGCAAACAAAAAAGACTTCTAGGATATCCAGTAAAAATAAAGCATCACTACGATCTTTGAGAATAAAGCATTCTAGGATCTTTGGGCTCCTCACTACAAGAAAGACATCAAAGCCCTGGAACCTGTTCAGAGAAGGGCAATGAAACTTGTGAGGGGTCTGGAGCACAAGTCTTATGAGGAACGGCTCAGGGAGGTGGGATTGTTTAGCCTGGAGAAGAGGAGGCTCAGGGGAGACCTCATTGCACTTTACAACTTCCTGAGAGGAGGTTGTAATGAGGAGGGGCTTGGCCTCTTCTGCCAGGCAACAAACAGGACCCGAGGAAATGGCCACAAGTTGTATCAGAAGAGGTTTAGGCTGGACATACGAAGGAACTTCTCTCAGAGAGTGGTCAGGCACTGGAATAGCCTGCCCAGGGAGGTAGTGGAGTCGCTGTTCCTGGCAGTGTTCAAGAAGCGTCTGGATAGGGAGCTAGGAGATATGGTTTAGGGGTTTTCTGTAGGTATGGTAAAGGGAGGACGGTTGGACTAGATGATCTCGTAGGTCCTTTTCAGCCTTGTAATTCTATGGTTATTCACTGCTACGATCAATTAAACATCTACTCACTAAATCAAAGCAAATTTATAAATGATAAATGCTACCATGAGAAACTTGACTAGGACATGAAGATTACTGCTTCATTTCATATTTAGGTCCAAATTTTCAGTACGGGCCCACTTAAAATAAATAAATAAATGAACAACTTTTTAAAATGAAGATCAAAGCTTGATGGTATAGTTACTAAATAAACTGCAGTTGTAATGTTTAGAAAAGTGATCCAAAGGACATTCAAAGGACATCATTTTGGATAGCAGGATAAATTTCTTCTCCAAAACAATGGTCAGACACTGGAATGGGCTGCCCATGGAGGCGGTTGACTCACCATTCCTGGAGGTGTTCAAGAAATGTTTGGATGTTGTACTAAGGGATGTAGTTCAATGGGGAAATATTGGTAGTAGGTGGATGGTTGGACTGGACAATCCAACCTATGTGATTCTACAGTTCTGTGATTCTATGACACATATCTGAGGTAGCAAGCTTTCTCCTTCAGCAAGGATGAAGGGAAAAAACGTACAAGAGCAAGTTATTGCATTTTAGAAGAGGGGCAGTGAAATTTCATGTTAGTAGTAGTTCACTCATATCTTCATAAGGCAATATTTTGGCTAGATTGTAGTGCACTTTGTGATCTAACATTGAATACTTAAATAGAAAATATGCCAGTGTAATAAGCCCCCACAGTAAAAATAAAATAAATATTAATGCAATGAAAAATTTGTTCTTCCTTTTGAATTCAGTGAAGACTGCAAAGACAGTGATTATGAAAGAATTTAGCTGGTTTCAAAATTGACCTTAACCTGGAAAAAGCTAGGCAGAAGCAAAGAGAAAACAAATTAAAAATTCAATGCAGCATGTCAGGGCCCTGGTAACCTGGGACTGGGATACTCAAGAACTACTGACAGCTTGCATTTCAAAGCTGATTTGTAAAGTTGCCAACAGGTCAGTAATCAGTAACTTTACAGAGCATGCAGCTGACACAGAAAGCCAAAAAGGAACAACAAAAGACATAATTGGATCTTAGGGCCCAAAAGATGCCATGAATGCATTCATTTTTGGCACTATGCATGCTGCATGTTGCGACAAGATATGGTTATAATGAAAGTGATTTGCATATTTTTCATGAAGTTTGGATGCACTGAATCATAAAAATAACCCCCCTAACATGAAGCTATTTCACTGGCTCTTGGAAATCTCATTTGAGACACAGACAATATCACAGAAGTTAGTAACAAAAACAAAAAGCAGGAAAAAAGAGTCTGTCAGGTCATCGTAGACATTTGCCTTTAAATGCAGAAATATTTCCTTCAGTTTATTTGGAAGTTTTTTGTTGTTATTTTGCAGGCTTTAAATGGCTCCAGTAAGTTAAGCCTGCATTGGATTCAGAAGGAAACTTTTAAGCAGTATAATGAAGTTCATATTTGCAAAAGGAAACAAACAATAAAGGAAATCAACAAAGTAGCCACAGACAAATAGAAACTTAGACCCAAATGTGAAAGTTCTTACCCAGCTGTGGCTGATTTTAGAGAGTTACTAGATTTAGAAAGATCTAAACATAGCACATCCAGGCCTTCTGGGTAAAATTCTTTCCCTCTTAATGTCCTACAGACTTTTTTCTCCCCATTTCTCATTACCCTTGAGGGCTGGATGTGGCAGTTCACATGCAGAGGTTTCTGGGCTGATGACCACACATGGAATCAAGAGTGACATCATAAAGTCTGCTTCTCATAAAACTGTTTAACTGACATTTTTAGATTAACATCTCAACTACCAGCTTTACCAGGCTCTTGCTTTGGTAGACGCTGGACCAGATTTCCATGTATTGAGCTTCTGGAAATATTACACAGACTTGGCATGAACAACTACTCACTTCAGACATCTGGTTTTGGACAAAGAGGGAACAATGCCAACAAAATGTTCCACTGTTCCCAGTTTTCCATCACAGTCGCAAAAGTGCAACTAGCAGCTGGGACTCAAGTGAAGCTAGAGAAAAACTGTCTGGTGGCTCCATTCTCCTTCACAGAACAGACAACTAGAGGTCTCTAGTTCCTGTTTAAGTGTATATGTAAGGTCCAAACCCAGGCATGAGCAGCCACAAAGTCCTTCCAGGAGGTTTATCTGTCAGTACACTCATCTTTGGCAACATTTAGCATGGAGGCTACTAGATCTGAAGGGAATTAAACTGCACCGCATGGCTCTGGACAGCCTGATCCAGTGGTTGGCAACCCTGCCCACAGCAAGGGGGTTGAAACTAGATGATCTTTGAGGTCCTTTAAAGCTCAGGACATTCTATGATTCTATATCATGGACTGTTATTACCATGACCAGCCTTTCAGTACTGCCTGCAGCAAGTCAGTCTCACCACCACGAAGACAACCCTCACCCTTCCTAACCCTACGTATGCTTCCAACCAGCCTAGCAACAGAAGCTATTCTTTGAGAAATCAAAACATGAAGACACATTTGCAGCACATGCCCTCCAGTGTGTCAGACTGAGAAAGTAATATATTTCTGATACATTTATAATATTAAAGGTTGCTTTTTGTCATGACTGAAGCAGTCATGTCAAGACTTCTTGTCCTTTTACATGAAAATTGCTGATGCTCTTGCACTTGGTCTTTCCAACATACAATTGGAAAATATAAACTAGTTTGTCTATAGCTATCATGTATTTCCATAGGAGTGCTGTAACTGTACACACATATGCACACACAAGTGCATATTTATTTGGTAATTTATCACTATTTTACACTTCTCAATACACTAGCTAGAACCATGTGACAGCTGGAGGAATAAATAATTTATTTTTAGGGAATTTTCTAAAGAACTTACTTCCTACAGGTTTCCTACAGGATTAAACTATGAATATATGAGGACCGCTCTGAAAATAACAACACCTTCTATTTTATTATGTTGGCCCATGATGTCAGAAGTAGATGTTGTTGGTATGGCAGTAGCCTTCCTGGCAATGTTCTGCTATGTTTTGTTGCTGTGCAACAGATAGCAGCAGAAATGGAAGTGTACATGGAGCAAAGCTATGGAACTGAACTCTACGCAGAAAAAATCAGCATCCATTGACTTTAATCAACACTTGCTGAACGTTTATGGAGACCAAACACTGGGTATGTGCACTGTGAGGTAGAGGATGATGTCTTTCATTAGTGGTTACAGTGACTGAAAGACAAGGTCCAGACAGTATAACTGTGCATAACTGTCATGCACAAAATGAAGAGCATCTCTATCAGCTCACCTGCATGTAGCAGTTAATGGTAGTAACTATGCTGAAAAACAGTGCTTTGTATCTGAGAATTTGCTTTATTATGTAGCATTATTGTGCTCTTTGCAGCTGTTGCAGTATCCATGGAAGAAAATACAACACATTACTTTTAGAGCAAAATACAGAATTTGAACATGTAATCAATCTGAGGATTTGTGGGTCGTCATTTATCAGAACAGCAAGCCACCTTATTGCAGCTTCAGAGCATGTAATGATCAGCTTTAGGTTTTTGCTCTTGAGGAAATTTTCCTTCAGGTTTATAGGGAAAAATCCTGCTTGTTGTTACTAGATAGAAACTGCTACCTTCCACATTTCAACAGCAAATGGCAAACACTATAAGATCAGTGTTGATGACCGATTGCTACTGGCATCCCTACAACTTTGTACCATATCGCTAGTCATGAGTTTTCTAGATAACTTTGTATGTAGTTTCTTCTTGCTTTCTCTGCCATATAACCTGCAGCAGAAATGGGAGACTTTTGTACACAGAAAGAGCAGAATGACAGAGATCCTCCATGGTAACACACAGGTTTCTTCCATGTTTTTTCTGAAAAGGGTGGTAGTTCAGGGAAAGATAAGGCAGGGAAAGGAATCTACATAACCTTCTATGATTGTTGTAAATTGAGTGGTTATAACAACATGAAGTGCCATGAAAAGAATAAAAGTAATGCTCTTCTGTCTTTACAATGGGAAGATCCTGCTTCTGTCCCCAGTAACACATTTGAATGCAAATTTATTCATTCCAAACTCTTGTGAGGGAAGAATGTGATTTATTTTTGAATATGCAAATACAAAAGCAAATTGATTTTTTTATCGGTCAGATCTTCCTGGCAGTAGGAACCTAGTACTACTGTAAGTCACAAGTGCAGGCCTAGATATCGAGAATGTCACTGTCTCTGGAATTAAGGAAACTGCCATAAATAGCGAACTGAAGATACTTAAATCCACTCAAGGTTTGAGTTGAACAGGTCATAGAACCGGTTGGGATCTAGGGCAAATAACTTCTCATCCTAGACATATTCTTCCAGGTCAAAGGGCAACTTGTTTGTACAAGGAATAAGAAATATGGTAGGAATTTGCTGCCTACCCTACTACCAAGTCTGATGCTTAATTTGCAGTGACTTTTTAGCTCTTTCTACCAGAATTTGGAAGAAAGGCATTCTGTGATGCATGCACATGCATTGCTAACTTAGCTACCTAGGAGATATGTATATCTTGTCAGGTGCTCAGTGAAAGAGTCAGGAACACACAAGAGGTATTCTTTGCTTGCCCCATAATTTAATAAACCAATGACCTGTCTCCCCATTTCAAACAATGTTCTCAGCAAATTATTTCAAGTTGTTAACACACATATGAACAAGATTACGTAAAATACCGGAAATACTTTCAAGCATGCAAACCCCTTTTATTTAAGATACTAATTGATGTTGCTAAGAGACAATAGCCATTGCATCATTTCCAAGGTCAGACACTTAATGGTTCAAAAATCTCACTCCCATATAATAAAGTGTGAAAATACAATTCCTTTGGAAACAAATGCATTACAACTTCTCTTTAACTCTGACCCTAAATCAATACTATCAGTTTGATTTTTCAGGAGTACTTAGGTCCTGAAGCTCTGCAACATTTCAGAATAAATTCTTCATGATTGGTTTCTCAGAAGAAAAGCAAACAAGTTCTGTTTTCTACAGGCAATCTAAATGGATGCACCTCTTGGAAAGAGAATGTGAGAAAAATTGATAAGCACACTAATGTCAGATACTGATCAATCACCTAGTCATATATAATTTATTATCTGATATTGTGATCATTCATTAAATTCCAGGTATATAATGCCAAAGATATAACATTCATCAAATTTGAATGAAATAACATATGGAACGTTGACTACCAGGTATTTTTTGAATTGAAATGTATCCCTTGGTAGAAAAGATTTGGAAGAGATTCATCTCATCTAATTTTTAAGCCATCTGATATTTGGGCACTTAACCTAAGCTAGTCACTTAAGTTCCTGTACAAGCTATGGAGACAGACTGTGATAGAAAGCAATTCATCCAGCCTATATCAGACACCTATCTTAAAAAGCAGATGAAGTGCCTTTTGGAGGAACCTATCTTTCTCCATTTGCTATATGGGGAACCTGGACAAATAGCTTGAATGAAACCCCTAACTTTAGAGAGCTAACATGTAGTGAAGATGAATTCTACTCTAAATCAATATAAAACAAATAATACATAAAAGCCACAATGCACAAGTCAGAGTTAAGGCAATTGCGATGAAATACACATTTCCTTGTCCTTGCTAAGAAGAACCTAGGGGTTTTGTGTGCCAAGAACTTGAGATTTACAAGGACCTTAAACTATTCATTTTCTTGATTTTGAGTCTGTTGGTTCTAAGTGGCACAATAAGCATCCATACTGTTTATCACTGAAGTCTTCCACGTATTTTTTCAAAATAGTATCAAGTATTGCTTCGTTGTTGGCTTTTTTTTTTTTTTCTTTTTATGAACATGGAAGTAGTTAGAAGCCCTTAAGCAAAAACAGCAATACCTCTCAGATTACCTGCCAGTTAAGCTAAATACAATCTCATATTTTAGGCTTTGTGGTTATTTCACTATCCACATTTCCTTTCAAAATAGTTGTGTGTTTGTGTTTTTTTTTTGTTTTTTTTTTTTAAGCATATTTGTTCCTTCAGCTCCATTTGTGTGTGTGTGTGTATGTAAAAAAGGACTGTTTCTGTATCATTAGCTTACTGCTACACAGCTTTCTGCCTCATTTGCTGAGATGTCTTCCCTGTCCTGGCTGTCTTCTCCCTGAGACTCTTATCCTAACAAAGTGGTCTCCCTGGACTCCAATAGCCCTACTGGTCTCCTCATGTTCCCTACTTAATGCAAACAATGGCAAAAAGCCATAGTCCTTCAAGTACAGTGGGATAAAAGAAGCAGTAACCTGTAAGAATAAGTTATTAATTGCTGCTTCCAGTGTGTGAGAAATGCTCAAAGTCTAAACTTTCAGGTGAGGCAAGGATCTTAGTGATAGCAGCAAAGTTTATTCATTATTGCAATAACAGGCACACAGACACTGTTGGCAAGGAAGAAGCGGTGCACCGATCAGTGAAATCCATCTTCCTATATACTCTAAACCCAACACAGGTGATGCACCTGGCACTCACTCATTGGTTGAACATCTCAGGCTCACCATCGCCCCGAAGCTGTTGCTTTGATTATTTTTCCATACACAGCAGTTACCAACCTGTTTTTTATATACTGCCATCATGAAGCAGGTGGGGAATTTTCTTAAGGCACATTCACTTTGTTCTGTACTAGGTTCTCCACTCCCCTGCGCCCCTGTGTTATCTTGTACCTGCACTCAATCTTTCCCATTCAAAAATATCCCACTAGTTGAAGAAAAACAATCTACCCCGTCAGTGCTCACTGAACTAAGGGAAGAAAAATTACTCACCTAACTGCTTCACTGTTTCATGAGAGGGTTCAGTAAAGGCCTACACTACATACAGAAAATGTTGGTCATACAAAGGTCTACTCTACATACCAGAAGCACTTGCTCCACTGCAAAAACATAATCTATCTCCCTCAAGAAGAAATCAGAGACACAATGGTCAGAGCAGCACGACCTGCAGAATAATGCAAAAGATATACTTAAAAATGCCAACTATTTTCTGGCTCCCAAAAACTCATATCATCTGGAAATTTTGGATGGATTGAATCAACTACCTTAACAATTAATTTTATCTTAATATTTAATCGGTATTTCTACTGCCATGTTAACCATTTAGGGGTTAAACAACAAATCTGAAGTTTTAAATATATCTAAGTGAATTTAAAAAATATAAAAGGCTTGATCAGAACAGAGATTAAAATCTTCATCACCAGCTTTACCAACTCCTATGTGATAGCTGCCCAGAGAAGCTGTGGATGCCCCATCCCGGTAGGTGCTCAAGGCCAGGTTGGATGGGGCCCTGGGCATCTATAGCAAGTGAAAGGCAATGCTGCCCATGTCAGGGAGTTGGAGCTTGATGATATTAAAGGTCCTTTCCAACCTAAGACATTCTGAGACACTACAGTTATGTTTTCTTAAAAGTTTTAAGTTTTTCACCCTAAATAACAGCAGGTTATGTTTATTCAGCAATACATCTTTGCGCGTTTTTCAAATAGACTAAATAAACATAGATTATAGTTAAATATAAATAGACTATACTTAATAAACTAGAATGGTCTGGACTAAGCTACCCTCTGATAATTTGTTGTAGATTGAAATTTAGACTTTAAATTCTTAAGAAGATTTTTTTGAACAATAAAGAGCATCCAGAGAAGATCCACAGCAGCAAAGTAAAAACTGTTCAGTGCAGCAAATTAAAGTTTGCTATTAAAAAAAAAAAAAACAGAGTAATAAAACATAGCAAAAAAACCCAGCAGCTTTCTGAAATTTCACTACTGCTCTACATATTCCAAAAGCTGTAACTCTTGGTCAAGTCCTACTCAATTCCCATTCACTGAATATGGAAAGCATATTATCCATTCCTGCTCTCTTATTAAGGTGATCAGAGGTGACTCTTGTACCTCAATGGAAATTACATTTTTCTAATGCAAAGGTAAAGGTGATGGAGGCTGCAAGAAGTTTGCAGGCTAAGGCAGGGTGGGTAGCAGCTCACACATAACCAAATGCCTTAAAATAAAGAATCAGTGGAAAACACACACAGCAATGCAAGTATCCCTCTATGTTGACCCAGTGACATTTTTGTGAATGGAAAAGAATTTTAGATCCGCACCCTAAATATCAAATGTTTACTGAAATACCTAAAAAATTATCAATAAAACATACATGGCTAATGAATGTAAAAAGAACTAGAATCTCTGTGAATTCTTAATCTTAAAGTTAAATCTAATTAATTGAAATGTCTTTAATAACTACATACTTAAATTTAATTCATATTTAGCATTTGATTTTTAGCTTTAATTCAAAACAATTTTTGTGCTGCACATCTTCAAATTGTAAGCAACTATTATAATTAAAAAAATCTCAGACAAAAATAGGAAAACCCCTTCCTGCTTGAGACACCACTGATTAATTTGTCCCAGTACCCAATTCATCACACTGATTGAGAAACCCTATTTGGATTACCATCAGAAATATTTCCACTGTTCAATTTTATCGTATGTTAAATCCCAGTAAATCATAGTCCTCAGAAACCTTAAACAATCTTCAAGACTCAGATACTAAAAAGGTAGCAGTAACAGTAATTAAAATAAAAAATAGGTAAGCTGTGAGATTTAAATACAAGTTTTTGCTAAATATCAGTTATTCCTCTCGATAGAGGAGTACCTAGCTGAAATTCCATGACCTGTTTTATGCAGAAAGTTCAGACATGATGATCTAATGGTCCCTAATGGCTTAAAAATCTATGAAACTGCAAAATGACTTCTCCAGGGCCAAAGGGTGAATGACTGAGAACCACTGAATTGTTCACATCAATAGGAAACAAGTGTACAATAATTGTGTTCTCCTCTATCAGCGTAAATACCAAAATCAGCAGGAAATAATTTATTAGGAAAGAGTTATTGGGCTATTGTGCTACTTTTGATTATGATATGCTATTTCCGGGGGAAATTTTCTTAACAGGCAAGTATATCTTTGAACTGTTAATACTGAACTACAGTACCTACTACGTGATGGATTAAAACCATTTTGAATTGACTCAAAGTACATAAATCCAACATTAGAAATGATTAAATAACTACCTGGATGTATAATCCCACTGTTCTAATTGCAAACCAAGTTAAAAGAAATCTCTGCAGAACTTTCTTGGGATAAAATTTTTACAGAAAGCACAGTCTCTAGTGCCTGGAATAGCCAGATGTTCTGACAATATCATACATATAGCAAGATCAAAATGAAAAAGAAAAGCATTGTATACTAAAAGAATGAAGCATTTAAGGATATATAACATATAATTTGCACTTTAGATATTTCATAGTGAAAACCTGGTGTTGATTATTAAATGCACACTATATTTTACCATAAGAATTACCAAAGAAGACATCTCACCTACTTCAGAGGGCTATATTGGGTTAAAGTGTTGAACCTGAAAACCAGCTTGCAATTATTTTTCCCATGTTGTCTCCCAGCCTTAGGATGAACTCAACAACAACAAAAAATCACATATATGTATATATTTATATACATAAAAACAAAAAATGCAGTTCCCCAGACAAATCTTTATCCCCATTTTGAAACCTTTTGTGAAAGAGGGCAACAGCATAGACCATCATTATGGAATCCTCAGGTTTATGCATTATATCAATTCTATTTTCAGGTCCAGTTTCATACAGGCAAAATAAGAAGTTATACTGGCATATAACAGATAGCTATGTGGTTGTGATTCTACTTTGACTGTTACACCACATATCCTATCCTGTTTTAGCATGCGCTTGTTCTAAAGCTTGGGTTACAAATATTACATCTCTGCTGGAGAACTGCATCTTGAGGAATAATGCTCAAAACACCTTGTGAACAGTCTAGCCCGTTCAACCCACCTGTGTACAAAGCTGACACAGTGCAATCCTTTGCAGATGGCACAGATGTCATCCAACTTCAGAAATAAAGTATACCTTCAGAAGTCATAAAAGGCACAGTGTTTTATTAGGTCCAGTGATTAGTTTTAGGTTATGATTAGTTTTTCACAGTGTGGAGCAAGAAATATCAGAACAAAGTTGCCATCGTTTCTAGTTTTTTTCAATATGACTGTCATAGAAATGGCAGAAACTTTTCCAAAGCATGGGAATGCTTTCCTATGAGGAGAGTATAGTCCCATTAAAGTGAGAACAAAAGCCCTATTCAACACCCTTACACCTCTGCAGCTCTTCTGGAGGACCTGTGTAAAGAACTTCACCTGCTTTCTTGTTTCAGTTCAAAACATACAATATTTTGAGCGTTTAATAATAATTGTCATATCCTAAAGATAAGCAATAAAATATTAATAACTTTTTTGTTTACACAGTATTGTGAGGTTTGATACTTAAGATGCCCTCCATCTCCTGTTAATAACAATGGAACAAGGATAAGCCTGATCTTAGAAGTCTGGTTGCCAAATCCATTTAAAGTTTCTGGGTGAAAGTGAGGGTAAACCAGTGAAGATGGATGCCAGTCCTGGTTATCTGCAATCGGACAGAAGACAGGATGCCATCAGGGAAGCTAATGGTCCGTTAGCTTCTATGTGATGGCCAGGCAGGGGAGAGGAGAATATGGACATGCCAGAGACTGTGGGAGCAGCAGGGAGGGAAAATGCATTCAGAAACGGGACAGCAAATTGAGTGAGACTAATGTAGAGACCAGGAGGGATGCAGAAGAGGGGCAGACAAGCGTGAAGATGAGGCCACGGAGTCAGAGTGCAGGGAATGTGCTGTAACGGGATGGAGGAAAATGCCAAATACGAAATTGTGAGACAAGGAGGAAGGATGGAGGTCAAGCAAATGCTGTGGCATGGGAGCTATATGAAAAGAGAAAATTTGAGCAGGTGCTCCTCCTGCAGCAGAGAGAAGTCATAATCTCAGGGGGTCCTGGTAGATGGAGCCTCTTGGATCAGTGAGCGGAGAGGCTGCATTTCTGCAGAGGTTTTCAAGGGTAAATGTAAAATGTGCAAAAACACTGCAGAAAAGGAAGGGAAAAAAAAAAAAACAGGAAAAAGAAATTCCACTAACATTCAAAAGGAGTAAAAAGGGAAAAAAGTAATTTTGATTTAGGAATAAGACCTTAGTGATTTTAAGCAGGCACAAATATCGGGGCTCAAGCTCAGTGCTTTTAAAGGCCTGGATACAGCAAAAACTACATCATCATTAAAGTTATTGATCCTTTTGGAGGCTTAGTTTTACAGATAAGCCATTGCTCTGAGAGCAGAAATTGCCAGGTTTTGTTTAAGAGCTATCATTATTGTATAGAGGCCAATACAAACCAACTAAGTAACTGCCATTGTTGCCTTTTTAGGAGCTCACTAAATATATATCCATTGACACAGTATTGTTGTAAATCAAATTAAGTCAGATGGATTCTTAAGGTTAGACAGTCTTCTTCATTCTGCTACACAAGAAAAATTATTTTTAGGATCCTTTTCTGAGGTTTCAGAGATCCAGTGGTGTCTGCGTGTTAATATTTTACAGTCCAGTGGCTGCCAAGATTTATCTTTTAAAGGTTTGCTAGTGTCACAGTGCACTGCTATTTTACAGTCCAGCTATTTCCAAGGCTTATCTTTTTGTAGAAGCCCATGTAAAAGCCACAACATCTCAGACAGTTTTGATAGGAAGCATCCATAATAACTGAAAGACTAAGAAGTGTTTGAGGCTAGACACACTAATAATCCTCATTGCTTTCACAGGAGATGACACCTTTTACTTTGCAAACGTTTCACATCAAGAGTCCCACAGAAAGGGAATCAAAACTTCTGGACAGGTGGAAAGCACTGAACAGGGTTGTGAACAAATGGTTTGGAAATCACTGCATTTTTGTTTGTTTGTTTTCAACAACAGAAGTTTTCACATAGCTCCTTCCATTGAGATTTCTACTGCTAGAGACTAAAACCCTTTAACACCCCTCATTGTGGCATCATGAGTCAAGTAGAAACCAGAATGAAGGACACTGCATGTTCCTCAATAAATGAAGGAAGAGAACAAGTGCAGGAAATCTTAGGTTTCAGTTCATTCTCTCCTTTGGCAGACTTGTACCTCCACAAAAGGGCAAGTATTCAACACTAAAAGGTCTGGCGTAGGATGTGCTTTACACTTTGAGAAAAGGAAATGCTAAGGTAAAAATCAGGTAACTAGGCTACTGTCATGGTACCTAAAACATGGAATTCACATTCCCCCAGACAGAACTCTTACTTTATAATAAAGCAAAAATTATCTACTTTTTCTTAAAAAATGCAGGCAAAATGTACTTTCAAGACTCCAAGCTCTCAGTATGTACTGCATATAACTGTTCTAAGGAAGTTAGCTCAGTCATGAGTTTTCCAGGATGACTCTTGATTTCATTAACTTCTACAGAAAATTAAAGTTACATAGAATATACTTCATCTTACTCTGCTCATGCAGTCATTCATGAAGGATAGACTTCATTCTAGTTAAGGACTTCTCACAGTCCTTTAATAGGAAGTTTTCCAATAACTTCTTGAGATGCAAAAATTGAATCAGACAACTTGACTTACATGCTCTAGCATTTGTAGTAGGTTTGAAACATAAGCTTCACAAATACTTAGCAGAGCAGTGAAGAAGGAGCTCATGAACATGACTGAGACTGACTTGGAACATCAGTAGAATTCCAGAAGCCTGGACTCTGAAGTCAGCCCACAGATAATATATACAGTATATATGCCTTCTGGAAGACGATGAAAACAAAAATGAATGTGAAAGAGGTGGTATTATTAGAAGTGATTAGAAATATCACTACTCTTTTGGAAGAATTCTAATAGATCAGATAATTTAAAAGGTACAAAATAAAGACATCCAAATCCCTACAACATCTGTCATCTCAAATGAGGTTGCCTGCCATGTCAGAGGATAGCTGTTAACAAGGCATTTGCAGAACTTTCTGAATTTGCCATAGTCACTGAAACCATTTAGTGAAAACATTTATTTCAAGAATACATACACAAGACAGCTCCACAGAAGACTGACTTTCCTGCGTGTGAGCATCCACATGAACAAACCAGTCCTGATTGAACTCCTAGAGAACAGAGAAACAAAAAGAGCTTACAATAGTAAGGTACATGGTACGACATGGTTGTCCTTTGTGAGACTCAAATCATTTCAAGCAACTAAAGATACCTATAAAGAAAATGATCAGTCAAGATCATATCACAATAAAGCAAGATACATATAGTTTGAGATATTAAATTCAAACAGTATGCAGAAGCCATGATCACTGTAGAAGGCAAATATCCTTGACCACAAGGGAAAAACTTAATCTCCAAAATATACAGGTTTGTTTGTCTGAAGTCTCTAGTACTTCAGCTGCAGTTCTTCATGTTTGTCCACTGTCCATTAGTTCCACAGTAATTCAGCATATATGAAATCCTTTTCTTTGAAGCCTGTTGCCAACTCATTAAATGTTCCAAACTTTCCAGTACATGGATTTATGAGCAATTACGAGTTTCTCAGACTCAGTACTCAGGAAATATAGCTCATTATCTGCTGTAAAGGCATTTGGCCAATCTAAGGAAATTCTTCAATAGAAAATTTGTTGTTTCCTATCAGTGTTGCCCAGCCTCTTCCTTTTTAGATATTGTGGCCTGAACGTTTTTTTTTTGTTTGTTTGTTTGTTTTTTGTTGTTTTTTTTTTTTTTTTTTAAATACATACCCTACAATGGCACAAATCTCCACTGAAAAAGATTCTTATAGTCTACCTTTGTGTCTTCAAAGGTAAATTTACTGAGCTCATCTAATGGCTCTAATAGAACAGATAGAGAAACTCCATTGTCTGAGTGCAAGTCTTGAGACACATATCTAGACAAATGTTTTACCTTATTGCTCTTTCCTCCTTACTCCTGGAAAAACGTACACAGCCTGTTCATGTTAATGCATTTTCTCCAAAATCCAAGGTCCTCCAGTTCTTTCTGCAAACTCTGCCATTTGTTCAAATTTCTATTCTTAAACAGCAATTTTCATTTTAAACCTACAGGAAATGGATCTGAGTGTACCACTGTATAAAAAGTTAGATTTTCTGAACCTTTCATCTTCCACCTCTTGGTGAATTTTCCTACTTGTGCTAAATTAGTGTCATTTCTATCAAAAGACTATTCTTTTGAAATTTGTCACTGGGTGGTTCTCTAAACCTTATTAGCAGTTTCTAACAATATATTTTTATTTACTGGACAATTTTTTGGTGCTTTAAGTAGCTAGTGCTGTAGCAAAGCAATTTCACATGCAGTTTTGAAAGATCTATTGTCTAGGTGCAATTTTTTGTGAATGGACTTGCTGCTCAGGTTATTTACAACACTGCTCATAAAAGCATCATGAAGTAGTGCATCCAACTTTGAGACTGCAGGAAGCCATTTTAAATAATGCTGCAAAATAGACAGGGCCAACTCTGATAAGAGACCAAGGGGTGCAAAGCAAATCCCATACACCTACTTAATCAGGCTCAAATCTGAGTAAAGTTATTCATGCAAGAATGTTTGTTGTTTCAAGTCCCTCTCTTCTTGAGTGTATTTACCATGCTTATCCACAGTCCCACAAACAAACAAAATCTTAGCAAAAATAACACAAAAAATAATCAAACTCTTCTTTAGCTTAAAATTTATTATTGTAAATTTAGCAAACTAGTTTCTGTAAGAATATAAAGACTAAAGTAGAGAACATACAAGGGAGGGCTACAAAGATGCGGAAAGGTCTGGAGTGCAAGGTATGTGAGGAACAGGTGAGGTCCCTTGTTTTGCTCAGCCTAGAGAAAAGCAGGATGAGGGGCCAGGGACAAGCTCAGCACCAGAGGGCAGTGGAAATGGAACAGACTGTCCAGAGTAGCATGCATGGTCCCACAATGCTAGAGTTCAAGGAGCATTTGGACAATGATTTCAGACAGAGTTTGAATTTTGGGTGACCCTGTGTGGGGTCAGGAGTGGCCTCAGTGGTCTTGCAGATCCCTTTTGATTGACTCTTCTATGATTCTATGTGCACATCTTTATACATGTATTCTATGTATGCATCTACAAGACAATTAGGCACAACAGTTATTAACAGTTCTCCAACCCTCTGCATTATGCACAATACAGTGTACAACCACCAACTTTTAAGCTTGTCCATTCTACAGAAAATAGCATTCAATGTATTATATTACCTTGCAAGGTAGATTCTCTTTACAGCATTTCTCACTCAAAACTCCTTCCCTTACATTAAGATCTCAGCCTGGCATCCTGTCCCACATATTTCTCTCAGAGTATGTATTAATAAAAAGCACACATCAAACAACAGCATTTAGTTAATGATCTTATATCAATTGTGTTTTTAAAATAATTTTGTGTTCCCTAATTAAAACCTTTGAAAACAGGAGAAAAAGAAATGCCAGAAAAGATGCATTTTAATTTGACTTAGTTACTCCATCCCAAAATAGATGGACTCCAAATAACAGGAAGACTAATGAAGCAAGTTTTCAACAGGGAGCTGAAATCTCCCATTAGTGGGGTTCTTAAGGGGCAACATTTTTATTTAGGTTGTCTGGGATATACACAACTTTGGAAAGAGCAAACGTAAAACCACTGGTACTCTGATGATGGACGCAAGCTCAAGAACCAGTGACACACATCTGCCTCCAAAGCAAAATGTGCTCTAATGAGTGAATGTCAGCTAAAAAAATACATACACACACACACATATATATATTTTCAACCTGCTATTGGTCTCCTCACTCCTTTTAAGACTTGTTCCCCTCCCATGCCAGTCTTAATTGTGACATTTTTGATGTCTATGAAAAAGGTGGTGCAGACTTGACTGCTGCACCCCAAAGGGGTTAGCATAGTGGGACCTAGTATCTGCAGAGAAAGCTTCAGCCCTCATTGAACAAATAACAAAAGGTAGTTGTTAAGAAATTTAGGGTTTCCTTTATCATTAAGCAAAAGCACAGTACTCTGAAAACCATGTTCACTGCAATTCAAGTAGTTAAGTAATATAATTATGCCAATGCTTACCAAAGAATAATATAGCACCAGTCAATTTTCCGCATTACCCTGACATTGTATCCTGTTCTTTTGATGATCTGCATAACTTTCAGCTTTATCACATTTGGCTGCTAAGCCCTCTCAAACAATTACACAGTTCAGTTATTTTAAGCAAAATAGATTTGTCACAATTCTTGCTCCCTACTGGCTGCTTTGCTGATGCCAAACAATGGCAGGTGTGCAAAGGCAGGAAACTGCTTCAAATACCACCTTGGCTCAACAAAGGCTGCATAGAATGAAAATTGAGAGACAGAACCAGATGCTGCAGAGGTAGCATCCTCTTTCCTTTATCGTCTCATCTCATTCCTCAAGGCAAGCAATCTACTAACCCCTCCACATCAGTGACAGTAATGCTGCACGAAGTAGTCGCCATCTAACCATTAAAAGGAAACAACAGTTGCAATAACGCTCAAGGTGCCTTTCCTATCTTTCCTTTTAAAAAGATCAAACTTTGGGACATTCTGGGAAACAGAAACGATTAGATGCTTTCTGTGAAATTGCATCTTTGTTGAGATAGCAAACAGGCAGAAACAGAGACACTGGTAACTGTTTTGATTTAAGAAATCATGCTGGAAAAGTCACAGGGAAAGATTACAAGTAATATATGTACAAACACACAATGTGTGCTACATGTATAATGTTTATGGTGCGTACGAGCACACAAACATGTAAATGAGAAAATGAACACAATCTTTTTTTTTTTTTTTTTCTCTCCAAGAAGTACCACATGGAAAGGTATGGAGTAAGTAGTAGTAGTAGTATAGGGACTACTTGTCCCTATATAAACACCACACCTGGTAAGCTGCAGCTCCTGTCTGCTGTTCTTTCCTTAGCACAATTTTTATAGTACAGAAACTGAATATATTAGTGCCATCATCATATACAAGCAGACAACTGGGAGTTGGATAACATCTCTTCAGGTCATCTGCATGAACATGCAGCATACCCACATGCAAAGCTAACACAAATTCAGAGACAGGGACAAAGTATGAGCCTGTAGATTAACCACTGGCTTTTCCTCCAGCTCCTTCCACTTGACCTCCTTCTCCTAAGACTACTTCAGCTGCTGTTGCTCCACACTGCTAGAAGTCTGCAGCCTAACTAGAGTTTTTCCATGTCTTTCTTCTTTTCCTAGAAATGTCCACAGGCTTTATGTAGAGCAGTGTTCCATAAATAATAATGAAACCACTAGTCATTCTCTGGGTTGACAGTCTTCTTTTAAAATCCATTTGCATCTGCTCCAGTGGCAAATTTTATCCCTTGCTACAACTTACAGGTATCACCTTTTCTTAGATATAGTACTTAGGATTCAAACATTGGTCTGTATGAATATAGACCTCAACCGCCCATCTATCTTCTTTGACAAGAATGACTTTTTAAATGATAAGATCTTGAAGTTTAAACAACCAAAGGACAGCTTATCTGAACATGCTAAATAACATATTTCCTATCAACTAAAAATTGCTTTTCCACCTCTGTGGAATAGAGGTAAACAGATCTAAATTCCTATGAAAATACTGGTGCATAGTCTTGTGAATCAGTTTAGAAACAAATCTTTCTACAGAAGGGCTCAGCCATATCACAGAATCATAGGGTTTGGAAGGGACCTCCAGAGATCATCGAGTCCAACCCCCCTGCCAAAGCAGGTTCCCTACACCAGGTCACGCAGGTAGGCATCCAGGCAGGTCTTGAATATCTCCAGAGGAGATTCCGCAACCTCCCTGGGCAGCCTGTTCCAGTGCTCTGTCACTCTCACCATAAAGAAGTTCTTGTGCATATTTGTGTGGAACTTCCTATGCTCCAGTTTCTGGAGGCTGTTTCCCCTTGTCCTTTCTCCACACACTGCTGAAAAGAGTCTGGCCTTGCCACTTTGCCCCTCACACCTTAGATGTTTATAGACCTGGATCAGGCCCCCTCTAAGCCTTCTTTTCTCAAGGCTAAACAGACCCAGTTCACTCTCTTCACAGGGGAGATGCTCCAGGCCCTTCACCATCTTTGTGGCCCTCCGCTGGACTCTTTCCAAGAGATCCCAGTCTTTTCTGTACTGGAAAGCTCAGAACTGGACATAGTATTCCAGGATAAGGCCACTCGCTCTAAATAGTGCCTAGCTGTACTCAGTCAAGAGCCAAACTTTGCTGCAGTACATTCAGTGCTTCTATTAGGTTTGGGAAGAACATTCTCAACAAGTTAAGACTCTAAGTAGTTGAATTCTTTCTAGCCTTTTTACTTTAAATACAATTTAATGTTTAATTATTTTCACACCAAGGAAAGGTAATAAATACACTGCTCTCCAGGGAATTATTTGGTTGGATCATCAATTTCAGAGGCAGGCAGCCTCAGGACTTATGACCAGCCAGTCAATCAAAGTAGCTACTTCATTTGCGCACAACCAAAGTTCAGATTCACCCAAAAGGGTTATTGGAAACATTGCTTAAACACTGAGATAGGAATCCTTGATCATCCCTTCTGCTTGTGCTTACCTTCTCCCACTAAGAAGCAATCACACAGTCACTGCTGCTGTCCTAGTGGTGACATTCACTGATGCAGGCCAGATCTGCACCCTTCTCCAAGCTCCCAGGGAGGACTAAAAGTACCACAAATCTTGTACTAAAAACAATAACAATTAAAAAAAAAAAATTAATAAATAAATATATATATATATATATATATATATATATATATGAGGACCCAAGGGGAAGAAAGCAGATCTCTGTACCTCTCTTTTAAATGCCTTTACTTCTGAGACAAGCTCTGAGTCTGACCACCACCTGGCACCATGACTTACTACCATTAAATGTGAAGCTCAGAAACTTCCTAATCAGAATAAGCATCTCTCAATTTATTATCTTCAGACTGTTTCATCTTCCATGACTTTTTGCTGATTGATTACAAATGTACATAAACTTCAAACAACAGTGACTTCCTGTGCCAAGGAGTCCTTCAGGTGAAGTGTGATTTGATGAATTGTACCTTTTGCATCTAAAAGATTAGTTCCAGGAGACTGGTCTGGCCAAATTTATCTTTAGTAAACCTCTTTGCCTTCCATTTACCGCCATGCCTTTGATATTTTTTCTTCCTTGAACTCAGACAAAATGTTCTGTCTGCATAAGTGTAAGGGTTACATTCACTATTCTTCAAACTTTTCATACAATCCTGAAAGGCTTAATAATTTTTTACAGGCTCAATCAAGACACAACCCCACTTCTGACTATGTGTCAGCTCTTTCAGACTGCTGAGAATATTCAGATCTCAGACTTTACTTCCATGACAGATAGATCAATTTAATCCTCATTGATAACTAGTTCCAGGAGAGGTGGAGCTACTGAATCTTGGTCTCCTAAGGCTTTGTCAGACTCAACATTAAGATCCTATGAGCATTTTCTAATGTCTAATAGGTGCTCAACTCAAGTTGCAGATCAAGAGCAATAACAGATCTTTTCAATTTTATTAAGTAATCTAACATCGTTGATAGTTCTATTCTCCTTTTGTATGTGCAAGAAGTCAGCTGGTGGATTTGAAAGAACAGCCTAACAGGCAGCAGGAGTCAGGCACAGAACATAGAAATTGCAAGACCCATACTTCTTTTTTCTTTTTTTAGCAAAGTTTAGATCGAGTTTTGACTGCTGTCACTGGGAAATCCTTTCATCATTACATTATTTTCCAGGTTTCAGACAAATTATTTATATTCCATTAATGTCAGCAATAAAAATGATAAGACTTACTGTAAAATCTGAAGTTTATATACTCAAGAATTATAACTTGGGACATTCAAAAGGGTCATTCTTAAAAAGTTTATAGTCAAAGACAAGATTCAAGATTTATATCCTGCACAAATTTCTGATCAAATATTAGGATCATCGTTTCATGGAACAAATAAGGGAAACTCTGAACTTCATAAACAGGATAGCTGGTGAGATCAATTACATTATTTATATCAAATCTTTATCATAATCTGTCTAATAAACAACCCTTCAGAGGATTTAATCCACCTTTGAAGCATACGTCTCCAAGAACTCCTAGAATACTGGTCTAGTGTAAAATATGAGCATAATTATTAGAAGTGTTTGCCTGATACCTTCCATTGCCTTGCCACCTACTCTGTATTATTTTATGTGCCTGTCCCTGGGCTGAGGATAAGTTAAAATGAAAGTATTTGAATTAAATACACCATCCGCAAGTACATAGTACTAGATGCTCTTACATTAGTGCTGCTAGAGTAAGACAAAAATAACCTGAATTTCATTCTTATTTACCTTGGATATAGTAGTTCCAAGGACTTAGTCCAAATTTCACTGTTAAAGTGATGTTTTATTTCTAGATAACTGACAAAGGCATTATTTGTATGTTTTTAGTGATAAACAAACAATGACTGAAATTTTCATCTTTCACCTGCCGGTATACTAGTTTAAATTGGTAAAAACTTCTGATTATTTCTTCATTCATTACCCAACACATTTCAAAAGCTACATTATTTCCAGATCTTAATGGAAAATTCCCATATAGCTGTGGGTGGAAGGACAGAAGCTTGTTAAGTAATTCTGAGTTCATTTTAATAAACTTCCCTTTTGCTACATAGAAGCATATTTATGCTTTTAATTAAAAAATAAAGAGGCTGTAAACCACTGGTCAATTTTGCAATGTTTTGTCACTTCCCATTAATGCAAATAAAGAAGATATATTTCAGAAAATAAATATACAGAGTTGGGATTAATTTGGCAGGCTGATAGTCTCTTTTTACAGTACCTAGCATAACAGAGCTATAACCTAGCTGATGTCTCTCAGCTCTACAGTAATAAACATTAATAAATTCCATCAGTTAAAATGCAATCTTATGAGAAGTATTACAAACAGGTATTTATATGAGTATTATCAAAGAGTTGTACCTATTTTACATAACTGATCAGTCATTAAACACAATAAGAAAAAAAACAACACTCAGAGGTCTTCCATGGTTTTTCACTTCTTTATATGTAGCAATGTGGATAGTATTCAGAAGAGACACAGATTAATCAGGATTTGCTTTTTCAGTGCTGTCATTTTTGCTGGGTTAGCTACACATCAGACCTTTCTTTTCACTGTCCATCTTACAGATGCTTCCCTCCCAGTAGGTGGAACATCTTCATCCTTCCTGAGTTTGTCTTGCAGAACCCTGACAAAGCCAAGTCTCCAGCTGCAGTGGGTTCCCCTGGCACCCACACCATAGCCCCCTGAGTTTAGCAACTCAGTGGGACCTTTTATTTATTTATTAAAATCAGTTCCACTTCCAGTAGAGAGTGCAGTAATTCAGAACAGCTTCACTCCCCAAACCAAAAGCAGACAAACACAGCTTATTTGATCTAAAACTTATGTAGGTCTAATTTGTGTCAGACACTAACCCTAGAGGATGGAAAGACAGTAGGATGTAATACCACTCTGTACTCCTCTCCCTTTCCTGTCAGATCTCAAGATTTCAGATGTGCAAAATCTTTCAGTGCAACAGAGCTCCTAGTTACTTCTCAGCAAGGAACTCCACTAAGTAACACAAGAAAACCATTTAAAAATACATTTTCTTCTATATTCATCCCATCTTAAAGCAGCTATGCATCTGAAAAGTTTACTACATTACCTGTTAATCATTTCTGCAAATGGAATATGTGTTAAAAATAAATAAATAAATAAAATGAATAAAACTAAAGAAAGACTTTTAATTAGTAGTCAAAAAAATTGCTGCCATATTGGCATGATTGTAAGTCAACCAATAGACAGCCTCCCAAAGCAAAACACAGTCCACATAGTTAAGTTTTCAACTGGCCATTCAATAAATACATTCTGGCTTTCTCCTTTAAGAAACAAGGACATTAATGTGAGGAGAGAGCAAAAGATAAAGCATAAGAGAAATATACATACAAAATTGCTAACATGTTGAAGTAGAAGACAGAATACATAGTAGCTTTTTTCAAGTCAAATAACCATGTGTTTACAGTGAGTAGAAGTATACCATAATATGTTATGGAGTTACATCTGCTTGTTCTCAATGACTGGTGGCTAAAGCAAGGTTCATCATTTCACGTAAGCAAAGCTTAACACTTAGAACAAGCGTTTACTGTAACATACATATTCAAAAACACATGCTGGACCTTACATAACTTGCCTAGGGATCTCACTGCACATAATCCTAAAACAAGAAAACGGTTACAAGAGGACACCAGCTCAGGCAATACATTTTAAAGACTTAATGTTAAGTGAAGGCATAGAAATAATTGCACAGAATTAGGAAATGTTATTTGTTTTTTTAGATTTGACAAAGTGGTCATTATTCCAAATGGACATTAGCAAGGAACATTAACTCACATTTCTGGAATGACAGGATTGCTTTTTAACCTCATACAATGCAAGGAAGCAAACCATGAGAAGGAGGTCTAGAAGAAACATCAACTTGAAAAATTTCTAAAAGCAGTGTGCTCAGTCTTCTTCAAAGGCCAAAATAAGAGAGGCTGATGAATAGGGAAGCAGGATGCATCTCCAGGATGTTCTTCAGCATCTTAAGTAATACAGTAATAGAATCATTTTTTCAGCCCCCCTTTAGATACAGGTCAGGAATTTCAAACTATCGTTTACTGCAATGGCCCTCCTTTATCCATTCACCCCAAATGTATAAAAAAACCAAAATGTACAAGTAGCCATAATATATTTAATGATGTTTCCAATCATGGCCAAGCTCAACATTTAAACCACTTGACTGCTCAAAGAATAGTCATAAGGGAACACAGTAGTGCTCTTTTTCAAATCTCCATGTATTGTTATGCATCATTTTTTGCTAAAAATGACTAGAAGATATAAACAGTGAATCACTGCCCATAAGGCAGATACTCCTGTAATTGATCATTAATGTGTTTTTTGTACCTTCATCTTGTTGCTGTCAGGGACATAATAATCTATTAGACAAACTTATACCAGTCCAGTGTAACAGCGATTCCTAAATGTTTCTGCTCAACCAAAACCAGAATATTAAGTATTTAAAGGCATACTCAGGCAATGTTTGATGATATCCTATGTAGTTCACAGAGGGATGAATTTGTTGTTATTGCTCTTGTTCCTTTTGAGGGTTTCTGATGCTGCAAGATATCCAGTCATAGCTCTTGCCCTTATTTGTACCTCTTGTGCTATTTCAAAATCAAACAAACAAAAAAAACCACCACAAAACACTGACCCCCCAAAAATAGAATGTCACCCGGGATGATAAATTCTATCATCATATTGTTGCAAAGACAATTTAAGAGTTAAAATAGAAATGCAAATTGCAGCAGCTAGCATTCAGAAACATGCCTGCAGGAACATCATGTAGGTGCAATCAAGGAAGAGAAGTGTTGCTGTAGTAAGGGTAGCACCTTGAATTTAAAGGCAGAGCTCCAGCTGAGGACTGCAGAATGCAAATTCCTTTGTTAAACTGCTCGTTTATATACATTTTAAAAGCATGGGCCATAGCTCAGAGAAGCACTGTAAATATGCTTAAGATCATTCCCCCTGGGAAGAAGGGAAAGCTATTCTCTACATGCCTTCCATGATTCCAATCAACAAATCTGTGCAAGTCAGAATGGGAGTAGGGTTACTTGACTGGAACAGTTGCTCCTTCTAACTAACATATTTACCCCTCCTTTCTACTGATATAACTTCTTCCTAGACTGTGACTCCACTAATTCTGCAAGGTGTGAGAATCTGAATCCCAATGCAAACAATGCAACACATCAGCATCTTTGTCTTAGAGGCCTCTTCTCAAGTAGTTTGCTGTGTAAAGATGCTTTCCAGAACAAGAAAGCAAAAAATAGAACCAGGGAGATAAGAATGCTTTGTTAGTTAATACCCATTGAATTACATGGATAAACTTAGAGAGAACAAGTTGCTTTTATGTGGTAAAAGTCTTCCAGTTGTCTGGCAGAATTTTCCTACTGAAAAATAATACACATATGTAACAGTTTAGTACTTTTTGCTATTGGCATTCTACATCACCACATCATGCTTAATATACATGTATATATACACAAAAACAATAATTAAAATGCATTACACGTACAGGTCTACATACATATATATGTGTATATATATATATATATATATATACACACACACACAGAATTACTGGCTGCACTCCCCCAACATCAAATTCCCTTGTGGTACACACTGAACATCCCCATCTTTCTGCATCACCCACAAAATGCACCCAGGATCAGTTCCACAGAGAGGTTTGCCCTTTCCAAAGGCTGGAAGGACCCAAACTGCTTTTTCCAACATGTTCTTCACACGTACTACAGGGATCTTATCTCCCTCTACAGTATGTAGGGGGCTGGATTGGGTAGGACCATCACGATTGACAGATCCTCAAGTGTTGACCAACCAGGTGGCTTCTGCCAAATGCTTCTCCCAGTGCTTAAATGTTCCAGCACCCATTGCTTTCAACAAACCATTGTATCTTTCAGTTTTTCCAAAAGCTGGTGCATGGTAGGGGATATGATAAATCCACTCAATGCCATGATCTTTGCCCAAGTATTTACAAGAGAACTTTTGCAATGTGTCCCATTATCAGACCCAATTCTTTCTGGGGTGCCATAGGACTTGTTTCTCAAGTCCTAAGATGGTGTTCCAAGCAGTAGCACGGGGTACTGCATACGTTTCAAGCCACCCAGTGGTTGCCTTCACCATGACTGGCTTCCAGCATCTGACACAGCTGAAGTAGTTAATCAGTAATGCATAGATTACTCTGAAAGTAATGCCTCCTATTTATTTCTACAGAAATTACAACAGCTACAGAGACCACAATAACACTATTCAATAGAGCAAACTCTCAAGTACAGTACACCATTTTTCAACAGTCACCACCACTACCTATGTACTTTCACCAGCAATGAACAAGAGCCTGCATGCTCTGCTTATGAAAATCCACACCAGAAGAAGTAGCCCACTGTCCCTACCACCAAAATGCACTAATCATCACCTCACTGCGCTCATACCCACTGTTTAGCCTCTATAAACTTTCAGTAAATATCAGTGAATATTAACAAGCAGCCATCCTGCTTATGAAAAAGCAAAACAACTTCTGACAGGTCCTTAGCAATACTAGGCAAAGTACTCTCACATAAGCCAACAGTCATACAGAGAAAAAAAGAAAGCAACTCACCTGACTGGTGAACAGACTCTCAGACTACATACCTGTACTTCATAGGAAACAGCCTCAACACATAAAAGGGTCATCCTGCAGCAGCTGGCCTTATATAATTCCAGGGAGGTTCCACCCTGGGTCCACCCCCTCCGGTCACACAGGGACTACAGGTGCAAACAATTTGCCTGCTCTTCCTAGGAAAGCCACACTTCACCAGTTCAAGCCACAAACTAACTGTTCTCCTATGGTGCCATTTTTCCCCACAGAGGAATCCAATTCCATATCCTTGCTTCATATGTACTTCCATGCCAGACACCATTGTGTCAGGCCATCCTATTGCTGCCATCTGTCATATGGCAACAAAAAGTAACAGAATATTGGTGAGAAGGTTCAACTTCTACTGCTATACCACCACTATCTGCCTTTGATGTTCTGGGCCAATGTAATAACATAGAAGGCATTACTTTCAGAGGCACCCTCATAACAGTGATTTGAATTAAACCATACATAAAAGCATGTCTGCAGTCACTATATTCTGCAAGTGGCTTCTAAGGAAACATTAAAGAAATTGTCACAGTAAAAGTTCTTTTCTTACTGTCAACAACTGCAATAAATTCAGTTTACTTGGGTGCTTTTGTCAAAAGCAATTAATGTAATCTATTTCATTTTTCTCTTAACTGTGTGTTTACAAGACTTTTTGTATAGTAAAATACAATTTGGTTGGAATAAAGTTTTATAATTTGAGAGTTTTCTATATAGTCACTCAGTCTTGCAAGCTGCGGCCAAGCTATGATTGAAGACTTGTCAAGTTTTAGTGCATTTTAATGTTTTGGAAAGGTTGATTTGCAATGTTGTGTGCAAAATAGTATTAGTATCGCACATTTAACAACTCGAAGAGACTTTAAAATCTAAACATGGAAAGAGCTCATGGATAAGAAAGACTCAATTTCCCGAGAAGGTATGTACTCATGGATGTAAAGAATATGTAAACAAATTAAGCTTTACAAATTGAATTAGAATAATCATTGGAGAAATAGAGGTAGCAATAAACATTATGACAGTGTGTGTAAGTGTACATATGTATGAGTAAACGTGCACTTACAGACAAATTCCTACAATTTATTACCTTTCCCTTATTCTCAGAAAGGCATAGAAACTCCTGGAGAAGTTGGAGAACTGGATAGTGCCATCAGCAGCACTTGTTGAAGCTGCACTGTCAAGGCTTGAAGAAAGCCCGAATATTCTGAGAATAGAAAATAAGGAGAAAAAGACAATAATTTTAAAATGTGTTCTATTTTTTTCCCTTAAAAGATAAAAATATTTACTTCTGCTTTATTATTTCAGATTGTATATTACAAATTATATCACACACAGTATGTATTGACCTTTGAAAGCCAAACATTTTAACTTCTTGTGAGACTGTATTAGATATACATGTATAAATATTTCCCTTGCAAAACCTTCCAACTTTCTTCAATCAGCACTGTCTGTCAGAAAAGTTGTTCTACAAAATTATTTTAATTAACTGTAACCCCAAATTTCACCCATATTTTAATGGGTGACAAAATAGAATGCCAGAATTATTCTCTGCTGTGACAGGTGTATGCCAGGCAGGTGGACAAGGAAGGAGGGAGTGCATAGGTTCATGATTTTCCTTCATTATACCTGTAACAAATAAAGCGTAGTTAAATTACTCCAATAAATAATGCCCCAATGCCTTCTTGGGCGGGAAAAAAAAAATAAATAAATAAAAAGAAAAGAAAAAAGAAAAAAAAAATGGAAAATCAAACCCAAACCAGGCTACTATTTTTTTCCTATAGGGTACTGTGGACTTGTAGATGATTTTATCCTGACTACTGTAGGTTTAGTATGTCACTGGAGAGTTGAGAGTGAGATGGAATTTGTGTGAAGTAGTGTAACAGCAATGTGGTATAAAGGACAAAAATTATCTGGCTTCTCTGCAAATAGACATCATCAAATAGAAGCTATTCTCTTGTAAGGTCACTAGCTAACATCCTCTGAAATTCTAAAGTGCTTTTATTTTGTTTTATTTTGTTTTATTTTACTTTGTTTTTTGTTCTTTTAAGCAAATCAGAACTTCCAAATGGACATAGAAGTGGTGATTATACATCACACACACACAGAAGTCACTCATAGACATTTAAATTCAATTTCCTTCAGTTTCATGAAGCTACTGCAAGGCAGATGCCCAGATTTTGCTGTTGGCTTTTCCTTTGCAAAGCACAGAAAGCTCACAGTTACGGTAGCACTGCATCTTTATGGGGCAGGATGGTATAAATGGTCTCACCATGGCACACTGATTCTGAAAATACCACAGAAATATGCTGAAATACCCCTAAAATATTCAAAGCACATCAGTGAATTTCAAATGAAACACATGGTCTCAGCCCAGACATGTAACATCTAGAATTTCTGTCTCTTTCTGGAGACCTGAAATCCAAATCAGCTCAGTCAAATATAGAATACATACTTTTTTTTGTGTTCTCACACTGTATTTGCCTAGTTGCATGAAACTGACAGTAGTAATGTAGAGAAGCCATAAAATATTATCTGTAGTCCATAAGCATACTATAATTATAATAAGAATTATTACACATTCACCTAAACATGAAGTCAGATTTTTACTGGCATAATGCTGCTTTTAATACATTCAGAGAGTCTGTTCTCAAACTTCCTTTTTCCTTATTGGATTATTTTAAATACCTGTTAGAAATACAATCCTAGACACAAGATATCTTAAGTACTTGTTTTGCTGGTTGGTCAATTAGTTGGTTTTGTATCTTGAAGTGTAAGATTTGTCCTTACATATTTGTTTTTGATTTTTTTTTTTTTTTTGTGTCAGTATAGCTAAATATATGGATTCAGGTAGCTAGCTCTTCTGGTCCAGCTCTCCCTTGTGGGCACAGCTACCTGGAATATGAGTATTTTAAACCTCTTCAGATCACTTGAAAATCATTTCCCAAGTGGCAAACTGAAGTGATTGGAGGCAGCTCAGTGCCTAAAGAGTAAACTAATTTTAAATTTTTGTCCTGCCTATATGATTTTCTCATGTAGAAAAAGCTCTTGGGATAAAAGTGCTTTAAAGCCTGTTCTATAAAACTTACTTCAGTATAATTATTCTTAAATGTTAAGCAAGTTCACATGAGGTTTTAGCCCAGAATAGTAATCTCAGAGAATATGCAAGTGCATGTATGTATGGACACTTGTTACCCTTTTCATAGCTAATGAAGGCAGCAAGGTTTTGTGGACTATAATACCAAGGAGCAGATGCTGAGCAAATGTAACTTAACAACCACCTCCATTAATGATATATGATGAAATGAACTAGGCTAGCTAAAGTAAAATAAATCATGTCTACATAGATCCAATTCTTGTAGTGCAGACTCTCACCTTGTACTGGGAATTTAAAGCCTTTGACAAAACCTTCATAGACTAATAAGAAAATTGGGAAGTCTTTGAGCAGGCAGCAAAGAACTGCTACAGACTAGACACTGCCAAAGTAACAAATAAAGAGTCAATATTCACCTCCGCAAAGCTTCTATGCTAAGTCAGTGCTGAAAATATTCATAAAGAAATCAGGAATTAAAAAACGGTGAGATGTAATCGCTGTTGTAATGCAAATAGCAATTAACAATAATATTTGCATTTGACACAAAGCTATGAGGATAATAGAGGTTGGAAGTGCCTGTAAAGAATCCCACAAGTAGACAAATGGGAAGCACAGTGGCAGATAAAATCTAACACTGACAAATGTGCAGCACTACAAACCAGAAAGAACATCAGTCGTGGGGAATTAATTGCAAACATAGTAACACAGCAGATTATCTCAGCCTCTCCTGATTCAAAACGTCCATGAATGGCTGGGTAAATTGGGACTGCAAAAGTTATGGCACAATGTTATCTTTGCTCTTCACTAGCAAAATGGTGTTGGAAGATGCTAGAAATAACCTGTGTGAAAAGACAGACATTAAGTACAGTTCAGTAAAGAGAAAGTCTATTTAAGCAGGAAGCATTCTGAGAAGAATGGCAACACAAGAGGTCTATATGGCTCTGACAGCAGAGAGTGACACGGCAACAGACAAAGCTAGGCTGAAAGTAAAGGTAAAAGTGATAATAAAAACTTTTAATCTCCACACCCCCACATACCACAGACATACAGGTGGAACTCACCATCCCAAACTGCCATCTGATGTTATTTACCTCGTTTTCCTTTGGAAGGAGACAGGGAGCACAAGCCTAGGGAGCAGAAGGGGTGGCTTTCCATATTGTGGAACATGAGGGACACAGCTGAAGGGAGGTATGGGCACCATCACTTCAGGCTGATGGGATTAAAGAAGAAATTTTCTCTTTAAGTGATTCCATCCAGTGTCTGTGATAACTTCTCTTGTATCAAGCAATGCCAGCCACAACACCAACTGAAGGGAAGATCTGTGCCATCAGTACCATATTCCCATCATGAGGACAATGACATGAAAATGTTGCAGTTCCCTGGGGACATGAGGATTACTGCCAGAAGTCATTCTCGTTCTAGCTGGGAGCAGTGACACCAGACACTTGCCATTTAGATCAAAAGCTAAGCAAAGAAAACTGTCAAAAGTCTCACAGGCTGGAAAAGGCTAAAGTGCAACTTCACCTAATTAAAAACTGAGGAAAATTAATAGCCTTTAGTTCCTCCAGTAGCCCTTTGATTTTTAGACATCTGAAAAGAGTATTAATTTTAAGAAGAGGAGTGAGAAGTCCAGCCCCACAGAGGGCAAACTGCACCCCTTGAGGTGGGAAGCTCCTTTCTCTCCACCCTCTCTCAACTGCCTGCAACATCCCTGTTCATATGTTAAACTGTAAATCAGCACCCTGGAAAGAGAAAAATGTCAGAGTGCTGACATCATTAACAAACAACTTGAGCTGGCAATGAATGAAATGGCAAAACTGCAAGGCCTCCAGTTTCTGGGATTTTAGTAGTGTCAGACCTCTCTGCTGCATGTGAATCTGCATATGAATTGAAAGCAAAAAACATACAGATGTTCAGTTATTATCAAAATGACAAAAGAAAGCCCCAAATAAAGCTTTATAAATATTCTGCAAGCATATCACATCTATCAGAGAGCAAACAGCTCCCTTTCCTCCCACCATGTGTCCTAATGCCTCATTTCTTCCCCCAGCCTGAGGAAAGTAAGATTGCAGCAGCACTGCCATTGCCAGAACTGCTGCACTGCAGAGGGGGGGCTGCTCGGTGCATCCCAACACTGTGCTGCACAGAGCCTGCTTGTCAGCAGGCCACAAGCCAAGCCAATACATCTCAGTGTCAGGAGAGATGAGTAGGTTGGGATCACAGAAGTAGGAATTAAGAAGGCTGCCTTGTTAGATTGCACTCCTCCTCCCCAGGTATTCCCTGCAAGAGAGGAGTAAGATTCAGCCTAAGGTGGGAGATACCACACAGGGCACGCGTTGAATTTTAAGGACCACACATCACTAGGATTCAAGAGTGCAGGAGAAATATAGCAGCTAAAGCAGGAAAGCTCAGAGATCTGGAGAGGGGCTTCCAGGAGTGAAGTGAAACATTACTGAGGGGAAGGAAAGAGGCAGAGAGCATCAGAGGGAATAAAAGTGGATAAAATAAGCTTCTGCTATAGTCCATGTATAACAGCCAGAATAATAGAGCTCTAAAGTGAAGCTGAGTTTTTCCACACGACAGAATGAAGTATTAGATAATGTTTAAAGCAAAATGCTAGGTAAAGCCATGAATTAAATCACACCTCTCTGTTCTTTATAAAAAATGTAGAAGAGGGCTCCCTGACCACGGTTCATGATACCGAAAGATGATGTTGACTGATTGTGTTCAGGTTGCATAGGGTATTTACATTTGACTCCAAGTGAGGTGGAGACAGAGAGAAATTATCTGATTTCTGAGACTTACATTTTGTTAATTATTTTTTAAGGAGGTGATTTTGTTTGTGTGTGTGTGCTGCTTTGTCTGGTATTTTTCAGGACATATGCTTAATCCAAATATGTAGTTTAAAAAAAATCTTCCTTTTCTAGCAGAAAACCCTTTTTAGAAGGCAAGAAAGAAATGTTTCACCAGATGAACCCTAGTGGCTCCTGCAGCTATTACCCAACTGTGTGTTTCACCTTTTTCAGAGGTTACCCCTCCTGAGGCAGAGAAAGCAGAAAAGGAATATGTGTTGGCGCCCAGCACCAAGAGCCATGCTCTTATGAGGAGTGAAGAAGAATCAGGGTTATGCCACGAAACTTTGCCTGCAGCAGCTGAAGTGTGGACATGCAATCGCTTCTGCTAGCCCTGTGATGGGGACGTGATCTTCAGGAAGGAGAAAATTAAAAATAGTTGGGGACTGAACCATAAAAAACGACAGTTCATAAGGTCTTATTCTTAGCAGTCATTCATTCACTTGGAGGTTTTATTTCATTTTACATGTTGCTGTTTTTTATGAATAAAAAGCACTCACACCATTCCAGTAGTAACGTTTAACTCTTGCTGTCAAAAATGCTCTTCTGTCTGTATTGGCAAGGAACCTCTGCACGGGTCTCCTCTATGCACAGCTTTCGTTAAAGTAAAATATTTTATAAATTAAACGTAACCCTTACCTTGCCAAGATAAAATATGTTTTTAACACTTTTTAATCTCCATATAGACAGGGCATTATTCATTTTGACACATTTCATCCAGTCTAAGTAATTGCAAGCAAGGAACCTAACACCAGGCAATTGATGGGTATTAAATTACAATCCACGTGTCTACCAACAGATTATAGCATAGTTAAAAACATACCTTTTCCCAGGGGGGCTTTAGGACAGTTCAGAAATCGAATTAAGGCAGCCAATGTGTTTCAGTGTGTCAGCTATAGTAATTCTTCTGTCTGAGCCTTGACCAGGCCCTGGGGAGGACACGAGGTACTCCTCAATCTCTGGTGAAAACCCTTCCTTCCCAGATGAGGCAGCCAAAGGCAGGCAGCCCCAAAGGGCATCAGGCACTGCCATCCTCAGAGGACACAAGTCTGAGTTCTCCTGGCTTTCACCAGCCAACTGCAAAGCCATCAGCATGGCAAGCCTAGGGATCTTGCTTGCTGGAGCTGAGCTGCACCCAGGATTTTGACCCATTAGTTCCATTTCAGAAAATACATTTTTGCCTGTTAAATTAAACCAGAGTATACCTGGCTCACAGAGATTCGACTGAAACCTCAGAGAGAGTGGGGAAAAGATTTCTTAGTATATTTGGCACAAGAGCACCTAGGGGGCAAATAGGTAATGCCAGACTGGAAATGTGAATCCACCTTATAACAGTCAAAGCAACCATGGGACAAAAGGGTGCTGTACCACTTGAAAATTTTGAATAAGGTATCTGCCTCAAAGATATGCCCTACTTTTAGGCTAGATGTGAGAATTTCTGGCTGAATTTTCCAGGCTTCTGTTGTTTAGAGAACTGAAGAATCATTTCTCTGCCTTTGAAAATCCACATATATTCAGAAGTGAGTTAAGAAAAAACAAGACAGTCATAAGTTGATCTAAATGTGTCCATAAAAGGTCATTTCAGGTTTAACTGTGTACTTATGAATATACTCACATTCTTCTGTAAAATATCATTGTTACAGGTGGGGGGGGGGGGGAGGGAAGAAGTATTCACCATGTACCTTACCCCTGGTAGCTGGTTTATGAAATCATCACCACCATGACCTCATGCACACTGCAAATGTATATATATATATACATGCTATAATACATGGCGACAGAGAACAGTTTTGTATGCTAATCTTAGATTTTACTGCGAGGTAGCCACAAGAGGGTTATGGAAATGATGGAAATGCTTGTCACTGTCAGGACAGGAGTCTGAGAACTGGCAATGCCAGCACCTTCACTCGTCCCCAACAGGCAGCTGGACTTCCCCTGAGAGAGTCAGTGCTATAAAATATTCATCCAAATGTCACCAAAGCAGATCTGGAGATAAGGGGAAAGCACTCCTTTCTCATCTTCCCACACAACACAGGCCATAGTGACACACATTGTCCCCATCACCTCCTGCTGTTAACTGTGCCAGAAGTAGGCGAGGAAGGGTACCTCTGCAGCCCTGAGGTCCCCGATGTCAGCAGCTTTCTGCTCTGATAAAGGTCAGAAGAGCTCAGTCCTGAGCTGGGAAGGTTGGCTAGCCAGACTCTGCTTGAGGGAACAGCAAGAAGCACTGCGAGGCACATATGCTGTTGTTTACTGAACTCTGCCTGCCCATGACCCACTTGCTTCTGCTGTTCAGGCAGGCTGTCTCATCCCAAAACACCATATTCTCCTCCATCAGCCTCAGCTTCCCACATACATGAAAATCAGCATGAACTAAATTTAACCATATTTATACCTTTGTTTGTTTGTTTGTTTAAAATTTGAGGGATAAGAATTAATGGTTTTGTTCTACATTATGTCTTTTCTCTATGTATTGCACAACACTTTAGCTTTAGACTCTTACAATCACGTGCCCCAGGACAGTATTGCCCAGAGACAATCAGAATTTCAACCCCGATTGGAAAATAAGATGAAAAACTCTGCTTAAAATTAACTATGGAAATTCAAATTCCTTTGATACGATGGAAATAAATGGATAGAGACTAAGGCTCTCCCTCAAGCCCCTTAAATGAATATTTGTAAATATTACCCCTTAATAGTTTCAAATGTGATATAATAATCATAACACTTTCTGCTACAGAAACCCTGCTTATTTGATCTATTTTCATATTACTTTCAGTCCCTACTTCATTGGTAGAATGGTTGAAAGAAAAAAAGCCCATTGAAAACATTCAAAACAATACCCTCGATACTATTGAGAACTGCTGATAACTGTTCTGACTTGTCTCATAAACACTTGGTAAAAAGGGAGTAAGAATCTGCCACAGGAGCCTTTGGTACCATTTTTAAAAATATATTTGCAATCTACCAATTTACAAAGAAAAAAAAGAAAAAAGAAAAAAGAAAAAGAAAAAAAGAAAACTAAGCAAAGAAGTGATAAAACCTGTATTATTATTATTATTATTATTATTCAGAATCACTCTCCATCCTAAATCCTAAAATCTTCTTTATAAAACAGCATAGACCTATCATTTAATCCTAACCCTTTTAGTGGGTCTAGGCATAGTATTTAATTTACAATAATATAGGAAGCCAAATATGATAAACATGAGAGATATAATATGGTAAGAATACGCATAGCAGTTTAGCATATGTGAGTTACTATTACAGGCAGTTTAGGTCAATTTAGCATTAAGCTAAGTGAAAGTTATAGGATTAGGAAATGTCAGAGGTGTAAAACAGAGATATAGGGCTTTCTTTGGGGAAAGCAGGAGCTTGTCTGGCAAATAGCCATTAAAGATAATTTTTGCCTTTGCTCTGCTGAGACGTCGATTGTTTATATCCATTTATATGTTCAGGCTGAAAAGTTCTGTTTATTGGCTAAAATAACAAAAACGGGGCTCAGCCTTCCTCTGTGTTCAGTCTGACTTTGAAACTTAGTCACTGAACACGGGTAAGGTTACTAAAGTAGAAACTCCTTTCTTAGATGCTCTGTAATTATCTTTATTCTTGATCTTGGGTATTTTCTATCTTTTATGCACATTCTTCTATTCTGCATTCACATCATCATTACTGGTATGTATTTTATACCAGAGTTGCTATTAATTTCCCATTTCACATCTCTATGTCACTGTGTTACATGATATAGCTGTTCAAGAGAACTTTTCAATAGTTACAGCAAAAGCCTGTTCGCTGCTGGTTTACTGAACTCCCCTTATTCCCCATATAATGTCCCAGGGTCAAGAGGATAGAAAAGCAGAGACAACCATGGTCATCTCATTTTGTGTTATTTGCATTTCCCCAGCGAAAAAATGCTGTCCATACTACAAAACTGAAATTCCTCAGCACAGGAGTCACTCACTACCACTGTCCAATGACTCCTCTGTTGGAGAAGAGTAAGAAGAGGACATAAGCAGAAAGGGACAGAAAATTCGTTCCTGGAAGACAAAACCGACATCAGGCCCAGCATTTTATCTATGAGTGTAAAGGAAAAGTTAGCTCACAACAATCGGGACAATTTAAAAACATTATCTACCCTAATAGCTCATTTTAATTGTCTCTATACGGAGAAATATATAATAAACACAAACATTTTAAGGTGAAAATAGTATGCCAAGTACTGCTTTAAGAAGGAGCTGTAATATACTCTTTATGTGTCATTTCAGAGGTGAGAATCACAGCAGTTTTCAAATAGCTGAATGAGAACTGTCATGTAGCACAAGCAGCATTTCTCATGCATGCTACCCATGCTTCAATTAAAAGCAAAATAACAACAACAACAACAAAAAATCCAAAGAAACCCACAAACACCTCAAAACTGTGAATAACTTTGAAGTCAGTTATTATTTCTGCTGTCACCATCTGAATATTCTATTTTTTCCTCCTTTGTCGTTGTCCATTGTCACTGCTGGCAAGAAACTGGGAGAGCTAAAGAAAGCAGAAGTAAGACAGATAAAAGGGTCAGTTTGCTGAGACAAAAGATGATATCACGTCGAGACAAATTACAGAGGTGCTGTGTCTAAATGTGTTGAAGCAATAACTGCTATACAACAGCCATATCAGCAGGGCTGCTCTGTGCCTCTTGCTTACGCACGCTGCATGTAAACGAGGGCCTTCAGCCCAGGCGCTGCAATTCAGGTCACACACAAACGCAGCTCCCCGGCAGCTCCGGAGACAGCTAGCTACTGGGCCACCTGCAGGCCATCCTCCTCAGCCACAGAGAGAGCTGAAAAGGAAGTCATTGGAAGTGACAGGGAGCCCGAAACCTGCAGGCGCAGCCCCAGCCTGACAGGCACGTTGACCTCGCAGTAATGGGCTCATAGCCTCATGCATCCCACCCAACTCACCCGCCCCGGCACCCGTGCCTGCTGGCCTCAATGCCGTCACACACCCTGTCCTTCTGTGAGCTGAGGGGTGATGGGAAAGCAATTTTATTTTAAGAGCAGTGAGGCAAAAAGGAGGAGCTTTCTGGCATGCAGGATGTACATCGGGTCTTGCAAAACTGCTAACCAACTGAGCAGCGTGACAGGTGAAGGGTAGTTAGCACCTGCAAAATGGAAAATACTGCTAGCAGGCATGCTGCTCACCCAAGCAAGGGAAAAACTGAGGGGTTTGCACTCTGAGAAGAGAAAGCAGCCAGGTTTGTTCACAGAAAGAAAAAAACACCACCAACAAAAAAGGATAGATACATCTATAGACTGATTGACCTCATAATACACTGTCACCAGCTTTATCTATTTGGTGTTTGAGGACTCTCTTTCTAGAAAAACAAACAAATTTCAACAGCAAATGGTTATATAGGTGAGTGTGACTTGCTAGGGCATGGGAACTACCTGATTCAACCTCTGCTTCAGCAGGGATGCCCAGAGCAGGATGCCCAACACCACATCCAGGCAGCTTTCAGATATCATCCAAGGACCAGAATCCACAGCCAGGGTGACTTGTTTCAGGGCTCAGTCACCCACCCAACACTTAATTGCTCTTAGCTTTCAATCAAAACATCCCATGTTCAAGTCTATGTCCTTTGCCTCTCATCATGGCACTGGATACCACTAAAAAGAGCTTGGTTCTGTCCTCTTTTCAGTACTATAAGGTTTCAGTACTTATAGACATTCATGATTTTTTACAGTCCTCTTGATTTCTGCAGGTGCTAGAACTGTTTTTGAAATCATGTGCAATAACCTAGCATTATTGGAGACTGCTCTTGAACTTGAAGTAACCAGAACATTAGAAAAAAAGAAAAGGATTTGAAGGTTGGGTCTAGAGACAGACTTCTAATCTTATTGACAAACAGTGCTGTAGTCCCAGGAGGTTATGCAAATACTCTCCTAAATCACAGTATTTAGTCTGAGAAGTTCATTTTGAATTTCTTCAGATTGCAACAAATGCCTCCTCCAAAAAAATGCTGGTAATCAGTTACTAAATGAGCCTGGTTCTGTAGCCAAGTGATTAGAGTGCTCAGATATAGAAGTTTTTTGCATGGTTCCCTGCAATATTTAATAAGAATATAAATAGCCATATAACAACAAAAAATAAAAGCAAAAATGCATAAAGCATAAGGTGAAGATGATCAAGGACTTTCCTGTTTTACTTACAGACAAGTCATATTCTCATTCTTGAAGAACAGTGTCAATAGGAACGAGCAGAAGTTTCTACTTTAATAGTAAAATTCAGTTTGTTGTAGTCTTCACATGCAAGGAAGTCTTGTACCCAGTGTATCATTAAAGTAGGAATTAAATCTATATTTCCCATTTCCCAGGGCAAATGCACTTGTATAAAATTAATACGTAAGACATAAGTAATAAGACTTCCAATGTTTCCAAAGAAAAGAAGAGGTTGGTGGTCCATGATGGATGCTCATATCCAAAGTCTAATTTTAAATACTCAGGAGGCAGATTTGGGGGTCCCACCCTTTAACACTTCCACTGGGTGCAGAGAACAGAAAATTTTAACATTAGGAACAAAGTACTTAATTCGATATGTCACATTTCATTATAAGTGGATGCTCAAATATTACCTGTGACCAAGCCCAGTGTTGTCTTTTAAATTATCCCAGAAGTCTTCATAAAATGAAGAAGTCTCCTAAATTTCAACGCATATGACACAGATGTAATGCTATCCTGTTATCTAGAGTTATGCAAATTAATTTTTTTGTAACATAAATTACACCTCTAAATAAGTCCTATTGGATTTATGAGATGACAATTACAAGGTTAGAAGTCAAGAATGAGGAATTTTAACTTCCACTTTCCTTGGAAAGCTGTTATGGGCTTCCTCTAGTCCCAGGACTGTTCTTATTCACCTTGTGAAATGCTTTTACATTATACAAGTACATACATCACTTAGAGCCCTTTTTCTGTATTTCTGTATTTCTGATCATCAAAGAAAAAACAAACAAACAAACAAACAAACTGGAATTATTATAAACAAACAAAAGAAAGGACTGACATTAGCCTTTTCACCTTCCAGATAAGTAAAAATATAAGTTAGATGGATTGATTTATGACACCATGAAAGTTTTCAATGGTTACTTATAATGAATATAATGTCCTCCAAAATAATTATGCCCTTTAATTGTAGTAAATTACTTGACTAAATAGTTGTGTTGGGTCCTTTGAAGGTTTTATTTGATAGATTACTTACTAAGTGGCAGTTCCAAATTGAGATTCTGAATTCTTCTCAATTGCAAAGGGATATCCTTACCTCAATAAATTCTCTATATCACCAATTATGTCTGAATAAATAATTAAGGAAAAATAAGATTCCTTTTTCGTAATCTGGAAAGTTTTCACATTAGTTTCAACAACCGGTTTTTGTGAAACTGGTTAGAATTTTCTCTTACTAATGAGATCAACAAGTATTTTGACAAGTTATTGAGAAATATATAGATAAAAAAAGTGTTTCTGGACATTTATGTAGCTAGGCTTTAGAGACTTTAGACACAGTGTCTTCTTTGGCTCCGTGAAGATACATGTTCATCCTGGTGAACAATTTTGGTAGTTAAGAGATTGTCATAAGAATCATTGGAGTTTAAATTCAGCAACAGGTGAACCTCCATTTCCTTTATGTCTCTTATTCTTTAAAAGCTTAGTTTGAATTTTCATATGCAGGTGTTGTCATCCGTGAAACTTGCAATGATTCTAGCTAATATTTAAAGAATCGGAGGAATGTGAAAACAAATGTAAAACACTTCTGGATAATGATGGGATTTTTTTTCCTGTCTCTCACATTTGTGTCAGCAGTTAATTTCCTCTTTATTTTCATATGTGTACCTGGTATTTTAATCCTGATTTGTTCTTTAGTTCTCTTGTAGGCTGAAGACATACAGACAAATTCCACAACTAATCACATAACTGTGTCCTTTATTTGTTCATTTTTCATGTTATGATATGTCTATCAGTTTTGTTGATATACACTTTTTAACTTCCTAATTCTGTAAGAAAGGCTAAACAGCAGCATCTACTTTACATCACTCACATACCATTGAGATTAAAAGGAACAAATAGGAATAGCCGAAACTTCCTATTTCTGACTCTTTTTGAAGACCAGACCCATTCTATTATCAAAGTTTTTCAAAATCTTTCTGAACAAATGAAATTATTTAACCTATGCCTATTAATGGAGACTCTCTTACAATTACTTAAAAATACCAGATGGCAAAATGATATTTTTATTTTAAAAGTCTACTGTCCATGAGTTAAAGTAGCTGTTTTGCAAAGGAGAATAAATGTCTTTTCACATGATAAAAGTAATGTGTTTGATTGTGATGGGTAAGAGTAAGTATTTATTACATCACAGGATGTTTTTTTCCTCTGCTTTTCAGTGCTTAACTCTTGTAAAGGGTGTGATAGGTGAGTAGCCAGGCACTCAGCATCTTTAAATGCTCTCAATTACTTGGACATGGAAATGACTCCCCAGGTGACTGGTCACAGCACCAAACTGCCAGTGTTCAGGAAGCATCTGGACAACACTTTCATTCTCATGGTCTGTTTTTCGTGTGGTCCTGTGTAGAGCCAAGAGTTAGACTTGATGATCCTAATGGGTCCCTTCTAACTAGGGACAGTCTATGATTCTGTGAATTATTTTTTTGTTGTTGTTTTACATGAATATTTGAAAAGCATAAGTACAAAACTTAGCACCATACTTTCTCTTTCAAAAGGCAAATAAACTCATACTGATGACAAAGGGGGATAATCTTGCTTACCTTGAATTCAAGGGCAAGTTTCATGCTGATTTCAGAAGAGCTACAATTTCATCTATAGGGTCTTGCAATGATGTGCTGTACTACAGCTGTAAAACATTATATAATAATATAATTATAACTGTAAAACATTATATGAAAGAAAATACAATATCAAATTTATAATAACATGTAATGATATAATAATCCTAATTATAAGGAACTATCTGGACATACCTTATAATTAATCAGATAAGTAGCCTGTCAGAGAACACTGGATTTCTTATGCTTTGCCCATTTTATTAGCTATAGTTTTCCCCAGTTTCAATAGTACCGAGTTTATTGTCCAGTTTGTTTGTCATGTGTTCAAAGCCAAGGCTCTGCTTCTGGCTAGGACTGTATAAGCATATTTATAGTTGCAGATTCCTTGTCTGCATTCCTGTCCTGAAAGCTGAAAGTAAAGGTCCAGCTGCTTGTCTCTTCTCATACCCTTCCAGTGCCCTAAACTATCACTAAGATTTCCAGGCACCCATGTGGACTGTGCTGTCATTTCTCTCTTCAGGGACATGAGTCAAGGATGAAAGGTCTTCATATTAATCTAAGAAACGTTTCTACATTCTTGACGTAGGAACACATGAAAAAGCATTAAGCTGTTAAGATATTTCAAGCCACACTTCACTGAATATCATTCAAATCAGTGTAAAGGACTGGCAAGGATAGGGCAAGTTGGAGAAAACTCAACCAACCGTCAGACCAGGATTGTCAAGGTGAGGTAGAGCTCATTCATGAATGGTTTGCTGCTTTTTACAGATATAGTGGGAATTGTTTTGGAGAAAAATTAAGTTATTCATATCTGGTTATCCAACTTCAGTTATAGCTAAATCCAGTTTCAAATGTTAATTAATTCACTGGCTCCTAGTCAGTAACCTGTAGATCACTCTGAACTTTTATATTTAAGAAAATTGAATTGTACACAAATAATCCAACTGGAGAACATGGGGATTAGGGATTAACTCCAGATTTTCCAGAATTGTTCTGGATGATCAAAATCTAACTCATCACTTATTAGCCAGTTTTCTTGTTTGTTTTTTTTTTTTTTTAAATAAATTACAAAATTGCTAATTTTATCACTAGCCTTCCCCTTTCCTCTTGCAAGTGCATTGAAAATACTAAATCTTCATTTCTTTTGTTTGTGAAGTTTCAGGTCAAATGTTTTCCCTTTAGTCTCTTGAATGTATATGTTCTAATTTTTAGGATACAGAAAGTATGTGAACAAATGCCTCAAATCTTCCACGGAGCACAGATCACTTCTACAAGCAACTAATCTTACAATGCTTAACATCATTACTCTTTCTTTAAAAATGTATCTGGGTCACTACGAAAGTAAGGCTTCCTATTTATTTCTGTGGAAATCACAACGGATTCAAAGAGCACAATAACACTAATTGATAGAGAAAATTCTCAGCTACAGTACACTATTTTTCAACATAGTCACCATATGAGCTATATCATTAGTGATGAACAAGAGCTTGCATGCCACACTTGTAAAAATCTGCTCCAAAGGACATGACCCACTGTTGCTATCGCCACTGCTGAAATGCATCACTCACTATGTAATGGTACTCACGTCCACTTTCTTCTAGGATATGGATTTAAGTACAGTTACAGACTGATGCTATGAGGTGCATCTATGCAGATCTGTGAATTCTGAATGTGTATGAGCAGCAAGGGGGAGGAGAGGGAGTTGCAAAGACAGAATAAAGTCTTCAAATTTGAATACTTCCTTTTCAGTCTTGCTTTAAAATTCAGCCACTCCCCACCCTGTGGTTTCCCATCATCCTACACCTTTATTTTTTAAACTCAACCAACCTCTACCTGGTTTTGACAACACAACAAAAAATCTTGCTAACTTAGAAGAGGAGAATTAAGTTTTATTTATAATGCTAAGACGACTCTGATGGGACACATGCAACTGGTATGAACAAGGGCAGGATTTAGCCCTTTGCCATTATCATTTAGAATCAGAAAAATACAAATATCACCTGCCATGCTATAGCAGCTGTTTTCTGTCTTTTTGCCCTCTATACTTATTGTTTGAAAAATTAGAGGAAAGACTCAGAACACATTATCACTTGAAAGAACCCCAGGGTCATGAGCAGCAGTGAGGTCCCATAGGCAGCCTCTCTGCAAAGTTTACAGAGCAGGTGATATCAGGCATTACACATTGTTAACTTCTTGAATATAGCTCTGGCTTCAAGCACTCTTACTAATACTACTTTTCCTCCCATAGATTTTCCTTTGCAATTTTTTTTTCTGAGATGAAAATCTTTTGCAAGAATACATGATAGCTCCCCTTCTCTCTCTCCTCTTAGTAAGGTTCTGAGATTCCTGAGATAACCTTGTACTCCTGTTACTGCTGTCTCTGATTCACTGCTGGCACTAGAGAATAATTTCACTGAATAAAGTTTATGGTAATCCTTTTCCATTCGCTGTTCTTCCATTATTTTGTTTCACTCCTTTTTTTTCCCTTCCTGAATGGTACTTCCTATTTTACTTAAATATGCAACTAAGCCTCTTTCTCTTGCAAGTCAGCAATGGGAGAAATAAATAAATAAATAAGAGGATAAATGAATTAATATATACCACAACATTTTACATAGCTTGAACAGTCATAGTCTTTGTCAAGTCTAGTCAAGTGGTTCCAAAAATTTTGGCAGATGGACAGTTGCAATACAGTTGCTTTCCTTCTTTCCTTCAAGCTAATCTAGTTCATTAGATTTGTCTCTGTTTAAATATTAGAACTTTCTTTGTTAATCTAGTTTATCTTGACTGAAACAGGCAGATTTTCACAAGTAGTTCCACCAGTAGCTTTGAGGCTGTCCGCTACAAAAGAGTGGCAGTGGTAAGTACTTGAAAATAAGCTAAAGGGTGGGAGCAGCATAGCACAGCTGGAGAGAGATATGTCCACAGTCAAGTATTAAACTATATATTGGAACACTCATTGTATTGAGAAAAATAAGTATTGACTATTCTGACACATCTAAGATATCACATTTTCCACTACACTAGGAAACTTTTATTCTGTGTGCATGTTTGAATGCAAAGTGATTAGGTAAACAATTTGACCGATGTGGTTATAATATGATAACAGATTGGCTGGGAGCCCATCAGACTGATTGAATTCTCTGACCATTTTGGAAAGTAAGATAACAAAATCACCAACCCTTTGAAGGCATTTTCCTTTTGCTTAATTATAATAATCACCAATTTATTTTCTTATCAGGGGCAAGCACCCAAACTCTGATTTAGTTTTCATATACTTAGTTATAATGGCAAATAAAGGTGTGGCTTGATTTTGGCAGAACTTCAAGGGATACAAAATATTAAGTAAACACAAACACAATACTGATGTGTAGAATAATAGCTTCATCATTAAAAGAAATGAAATTATTTGTTAAAAAAAAAAAAATATTCCAAGTCCATATGTGACAGATTCTATTCAACATGACAAAAATGAAACATGAGTTTAATATTTCAACATATATTTTACAAAGGGTTGGAATTTTCTATTAGAAAAGCCATGTGGAAGACAAAGAAATATGCCAAAAGGCAAAGCTTTGGCATTATTATAGTAACAACTATATAGTAACAACTTAATGGGTATTGAAATATGTGGGCTTTAATCAAGGAGATGGACTGAAATCAGGCTCTGAAAAGTTGTGTACGAACATCTAAATTACTCACTGAAATTCTACTGTGCATGTACCTACAGACAAATATCAAAGCATATGGAAGGTGTCTGAAAATGACTATCATACCCCGAGTTGCTGATTGCAATCAAATTCTGTATAACCTTTTAAAAGCAAATGCTTATCAAAATTCAGTTCATGTTTTGGCACTATCTAATCTTTCTGTCTCCTTAGATGAATATAACCCGGAGGCAGTCACTCTACACCAAGAAAATGATCCAGACTGAGGTGCAACTGATTGTACTGGTAATTCACCCAGCATCTAAAGAACAACTTGGAGAAAATGCTTATTGTCATTTCTGTTTCCAAATTCCAGTTTGTGTTCTCCCTACTTTCCCGTTGTTTGACTTTTCTGAAACATTATTGGTGCTGTTCCCACTTCTCTGAAAACACCAGTTTTCTATAGACTCACCTTTGAGACTGGCTCTTGATCCTTTCTTGTTCTGCCTGAGACAGATTTTGACAGCTTTTGTCACTCACTGTTGCATCCTAATTAAATCTGACTCTATTGATTCAGTTCAATCCTTTAAGTTCCTTCTAATCAAAGATGTGGAAGCCCAAACCAGTCTTTCTTGCAGACTGTCATCCTGCAATCATGTCTAAGAAGTGAGGCTGCCTGTGGAGGCCAACGGAAAGCAACATCTGTGGGACAGTTATTATCCAAATAGATCCATTTGTTCCCTGCAAAGAAAACTTGAGGGTCTTTGTGGTGAAACAATAGCATTTTAAAATCAGATTGCTCTTTTTCCTACATGAGCTTCCTATGCAAATACATAGGGCCTGAATGCCAATGGCTATTTACTTGGACACTGTCAAGCAACAGAGAAAAAATTGTATGTTTTAAAGCAAATCTTATTTATAATTAATTGAACCACCTCCCTGTCATATTAGAAAAGACATGGCAGTGGACTATGCAGACCAGCTGGCTTGTGTGTTCAAACCGAAGAAAACAGACAACATGAAGCTGCTACCAACACAGTAAAGTAGGCTTGGAATTTGTTTATAGCCCACCTATGTCAGTGTTAGCATCACAGCTATAAACCATGAATTTTGGATGCTGCCAGCGCTAGCTATACATTGGCTTCCCAGCACCTCCTCCACTCGGTTACTGCTTTTAAGATTCTCACCTTCGAGAGACGAGAGTCTTATGTTTACCCTTTAGGCAGAACAAGTGCCTGCATGTGTCTGTGTGTCTGCTGTGTAGGTAGCAGGTGGGTTTGGTTCCTAGCAGTTTTTAATTTAATGCTCTCCTTGTAATGCTAGCTGCCTCACTTCTGACACAGATAACCATGTGAATTTTTGCAGGTGTCCAGCAAATCTTTCAAATTATCATGTTTTTAAATCAGTAGCCTCTCTGATTCTGCAGCAGGTTATCACAGAAACAGTCACAGAGCAATCTCAAACTTCTCCCCTCCTGCAGCACATCCCCCAAAACACATAAATCCACGTCTCCAGGTGGATGAAATAACCTTGCTGTTGCTTATCCGGGGATGATGGAATAACCCTGAGGTAGGAGGGCGCTGCCTGGAGTTGCTTTGTTTCCCAGCACATCCTGCTGGTTGCTACTGCTCTCACAGTGCCTCCTGTCACTTTAGTCCTGCCTGCTAAGCAAGCTGAGTGATCTAGCTTAAAATTAAATGAAAAAAAACATATTGCCAAAGGATTTTTTTTTCCACCTGTGTCAATTAATCCAGACTATGCAGACACAAAAAAACAACAAAACAAAACAAAATAAAACAACAACAAAACAAACAAACAAACAAAAAAAAAAAAAACACAAAGCAAAACAAAGCAGGTGAAAAAAAAAAAAAAAAAAAAAAAAAACAGATGGAAAGAAGAGGGCAGCCATCCCCTCCTAGAGAGAGATAACAGCATCTGCTGGGTTAGTCTGCTCTAGGCAATGCTGTAGGCACACATTGACCAAGTACCAAGGACATAAAAGAAGAGCTCAGGTCACTGTGACACCAGTGGTCAGTCTCTTCCCCAACAGAGGTGACCAACTCCAAGTGGACTTGGAAAATCACAGCATCAGCAAAATCACACTAATTTGGAAGCTGTTTCTTCCTGTCCTCTCAACTGCCAGCTTTTGTATTGGTCCCACATGGCTGCTGCAGTGTGCAGGAAAGCCAGCACGCTCTCTGCAGCATTACAACTGCTAGCTTACAAGCTGCCTAGAATGCACCTATGCAGCATATAGGCATCCTTCAGGCTTTCCCAGCAAGTACCTTCTTTTTCCTTTGTCCCTGGAGAGCTCTTGATGACTGCCTCTGACACAGAGTGAAATCTGTCATTCTGCACTCAGCCCTGATCCCAGCTAGAGCTATCGTCTGGATGATTGAATTCAATCACTAATGGCCCATTTGCTTTAAGGAGCTCGTTTTGCAATTCAGAAGGATATCTTGCCTTCAGAGGGGTGATTTTGCCAGGGAATGCATCTATAGCTCCTCTGTTGGTGTGCAGTAGGAAAAATCATTTCCAGCACTAGTTTAAATAGCTTGTAAAATCTGAGATAATACTTGGCCACATTGTCATGAATTCAAAATAATTGCAATTGCTATCTCAGCATTTTCTTATTAATGACTTTTTTTTTTTTTTTTTTCCACTACTGTCTAGAATGCTGTACGTATAAGTTCTGCTGTTTGTCAGTATGTCTTCTTCCTATCTTCTTTTCACTTATATGTCTGGAAGCTTTCATCTCATTTCCTGAATAGAAGCTTCCTTTGCCAAGCAATATCCTTTATCATAACTGGGTGCAGGACCCAGAGCTCTAGAAGGGAGCCCTGACCCAAGGAAGCATCTATGTGTCAACAGTTTGCATCACTGTTCTGAGTTAACCCTGCCAGTTTGAAACAGATTGAGAACCACGGCAAAGTATCCACTCTCTTTTCTCTTTTGTAACCTTAAGGACAGCAGGAGATAGCACAAGACAGTTACATTACAACCAGCAGAAACAATTTTCTTTCTTTTTTTTTTTTTTTTTCTTTTTTTCTTTTTGACCACAGCCTAAAACAATCCCTTTGGTTTTTGTTCTTCTGAAATTTTCTGTTAAATTAAAAGGGAAACAAGCAAACAAATAAACAAACAAACAAAAAACAAAACAAAACAAAAAAACAGAAGAAGAAGAAGCAGTTCAAACAAATCAGTAACACTGTGGCTAGGGTGCAATGAAAGGAATGCTATTTTCTTCCCAGAACGGCATCTGTATTTTCTTAGAGGCATAGAATAGTTTGGGTTAGAAAGGACCTTTACGATCATCTGGTTCCAACCTCCCTTCTGTAGACACATGGACACAGACACCTTCCTCTAGATCCGGTTGCTCACAGACCTGGTGAGCAGGGAGAGATTATTCCCAAGGAAAAAAGCCCTCTGGGTAACTGGAGCCCTTTCCAGGAAGTTGGAGAAAATGAAAAAAAATGGATGAATCTCCATTTCTAAGTTCATGTATAAGTGTTGTGACCAAGAATCTACTAGCAAAGAGCGCAGCATAGAACCTTACTGTGCTTCTCAGGCCATGGTGCATCACAAAACCCTATCCCTTTGTCAGCTGGAGCTGAGAGGCCTGAGGAGATGAAGGCAGAAATTTCTGCTGGGTCTCACATACAGACTTGATGCTTCTTCCTGGATAGCTACAAGCAACTGCTAAGCATGCAGACGGCAGCATATCATATGTTCCACATCCCACCCAAAAGCCCTTGATCTCCCCACCCATTTTGTATAAAGGAACTGGGAAGGGAAGGAGGTGAACAAGTACTTAAAAATTACGTACTACATCTACTTGCAGGCATCTAATTTCTTTTTTCAGCAGCTGCACTTTTTAAATAACCTGTGATTAACACTAGTAACTCCGGTAAATAACATACTAAAGCAAAACATAAGAGCTATCTTGTGGCGAACTGTGATCCCTGTATTCTGAAGTCTCTTCAGCACAAAAAGGATTACCAGAAGCTTTCCTGCGTGGCTGCACAGAAAGCTCTTCTTCTCACCATTCCCTTCTGTAAAAATAAATAAATAAAAAATGTTCCCTGGGTATCTGACAGCTTGACTAATTGCAAACCAGTTCTCAAATGAGGAACAGAACAGCAAGATTTTCAATCAGGTCTCTCCACAGTACATCATTTTAATTTGAAATTTATTGAAAATAAATTAGCGTAATTATCCACTGAATATAGCATTCATTGGCAGCGAGAGAGATTTTAGGCCAAATGACTAGAATTCAGTATTTTAAAAAATAACATTTCCTGTGCAAAGCTATAATACAAGTGAATGTACTTTAACAATCAGTAGTGGCCTCAGGTTTAAGCAGCCACTGTGTGCGAGTCCCTGAGTTCCCTAGGATCCTTCACCGCACATATTTCTTGCTTTGCCATTTGGCTATAGCCATGATCTCAAGCGCACTGACCTTTTTGCTATCTAACCTAATACTTACATCTGCAACCTGTGGCTAAGATTAAATCCTACCTTGCACTCGTCTCTGCTTGAGAGATTTAGCCTCAGCCCTGCTGCCTGGTTTGCAAACCAGCTGCAGTCCTCATAACATTTGCGTGACACCTGGGAGTGATAAATGCATGAAAAAAACATTACTAATGTATCAACCAGCACATCAGGAACTGATGAGGCACTGAAATGAAATAATGATAGCAGATCACAGCCTTCAGTGAATTGTTGAGCAGCGACATGTTTCACATTGCCTAAATTAATGCAAGCAGCTCCGGTCAGACAAAAGAGATCCCTAAGAGAAAAGGTAACTGGATGGTGAGAGGAGACTGGCTCAGGCTGCAGAGGGCTGCTTGAATTAGGCAGCTTTGCAGATGCAACTCAGTCCTAATACTGCCCAGTAAGTCTTGCATTAGGTTGATTCACAAAACAGCTGGAGTCAATTCTAGTCCCTCTGCATGCATTAAAAATTTCCAGTGAAACCCTATATGACAGAGAATGCGGGTGACTCAGTAGGTGACACTCCCCTTTCTGAGTCAGAGTAGACACAACAGCATGATGCTGGAGGACGTTGCTGCTGGACAAGATGCAATAAGATCAGGAACACTGACAATCCCATATTGCTGCTTTACAACAGTATTTGCTCAGTTATCCTCATCAGATTCTAACAGACCAAAGTCCCTCTCACAGTTCTACTGCAAGTGACATTGTTCATAATGTTCCCTCTAAAAATTTATACAGAAATTCTAAGGCATTGCTTAATTTCAGTCTGGAGATGACCGCAACTATACACAGTTAGCTAATCCTATATATTGTTTGTAGAATGTCAGGGACCCCGAAAGGTGGAAGAAACTATAGTAAGTCAGAATTTTATTCTATCAACCATTCAAAAAAACTAACATGGGAATCAAAATGTTTAATAATTTTTAAAATGATAAGTTCTTTAAAAAGAATAAGAAAAGCAAACAGACAAAATGACTATTACATTCCATCTCAGAACAACATCTGGCTCAAAAAACTTTGGAATCATCCACGGCCAAGGAATGACATAAAAACTGCTATTGGTTGGGTGATGTTATAGGAATAGATAAGATGAAGACTCCCCATCTCTGGGTATTGTTATGGATACTCCATTCCCTGCAGAACTTGCTTTCTAAATCCCAGCAATGTGCAGAGAGTAGAGAAGAGGCAGGACTCACAAGGCACAACGAATATCACAAATGGTGCAAATATCCCATTAGTTTTCCATTACATTTAATTTGGAATTTTGGAAGTTATTTCCCCAAAGCAGGATCAGTAACCCCACAAAGGCTAATGCTGACCCTTTGAGTGCACTGACTGCTGAGCACATATATAATGTGGATGAAACACTGCAGGAGCAAACTTGGTTAGGTTTGCTAGGCTGGTTTCTAGCACTTGGTCTCTAGCATTTGCATACATCCACTTCTGAAATCCTGTCTGCTTTTCAATATTGTGTTTCATTATTTGCATCTTCAAGCGAAGTATTTGTTTAATATAACTATAGACCAAATCTCTTCTCATGTTTCTATGCCGAGCTTGGAGCTGAAAGAGCAACCTTTGCTGTCTCCACTGTGGCAATGACTCTGCTCTCCCAGCAGAATAAATGGGAATTTCTGCTTCAAAGTCATGGAAAGAAGGGTGCAAAAATGTGATGATAGCAGAACGAGGCCTCCGTGTCTCCCAGGAGAAAAGAAGAATTTAAAAAGCAGCACAGCATAGGAATGTACCAGCTACAAAATTTGCATTGAACATGTCTCCAGGCATTGCAAAAACTCAGCAATTATCACAGATACAGAGAGTATGAGCTCTTTCAGATTAAAGACAATATTGTCCTGTGAAGAATAACAAGCATGTGTTACAGTATATGAAAGAAAAAAGTCTTTAACAAAGATAGCCAGAAATGAAGATAGAGCAAATGAAGTCTGTGCTTATGAAACAACCAAGGGAAATGGGGGAACACAATATAAAACAGTCCCCTACTGAATTAGAAATGGCATATCTAGTTTCCTCAGTCACTTAAGACAGAAATAAACCAGGTGGGAAAGCTAAAGAGGACAACAGAAAAGACTGCTATTTGTTCAGGAAGATGAAAGACATGAAAACCAAGTCTCCATTTAGATGAGAGTTGGGTGGAATAGGAGCAGTGCATAAACCTTAAAGCTCATGATTCAGAAAACAGGCCAGTTCCCTCTATGAATTCTTCCCAGACAGCAGCATAAGAAGAAGAAAGTAGGGCTTTATTTAATCTGGTAATAGTTTAAACCTTGGTCTTTTTCTAAGGAAGTAGAAAACCAAGCTACTGTTCCTCTCAGCATCATGGTTGAATTGCTTATCTTTCCTACATAAATATTTGCTTGGAAAATTTAAGCTTTCACATCAGAGATGTCATGCCATCCTGAAAATGTAGAATACATACTGTAGCTGGCAAAGCTGACTGAAGTCCGGTATTTTACACTGACTACGGGAAACCAGTAGTCTAGGAATGTATTCTTAGACGTGAAGGAGACTTTCTGGTAATCTAGGTTTTAATTTGGATGTTCCTCTGTGTCTCCGTGCAACCCTATTCTGAAAAACTGCTGTACACTAGCTGATTGTAAAGAGTTTGGTGAGCTTAAGATGAAAGCGCTTCATATAGAAGGGACAAAATGCTGTACATAGGAAAATAATGGTAAAATGTCAAGTTTTTCTCCCATGTTTAAGACATCTCTAATTTCAAATATAACCTGCTGAGCATATACAATGCTTTAAAGTACTTTGCCATAGCATTATGCCCCTTTTGACCCATAAGTTCATAGTTGAAAGTGTATTACTTTTTAACAGATATTGTCTTCATAACTTTTGCTGATTCTTTTGTTTTGTTTTTTTGTGTTTTTTTTTCTTTTCCAGTTAAACAAAAGAACAAAACATTACTACACAAGTATATATGTATATATATATTCCTTACTGATGAGTTCTGAACTATACTTCTTTTGCCTGTAATAGGCAAAATTATGAGAGAATTACTCAATTGTAGAAAAATGACCACGTGACTTTGAAAACAGTTATGTACGTGTCTTAGACTTTGGTTGTTTTTAAATAGCAGACTGCCAGTACTAAGATGTCAAGTGAATGATGAAGGACTCTGTTGTGAAAGAACTGACCTGTCATAAGACAAGAATTCATAACAAAATTTTATGAAAGCCAGCATTCATTACTATAAAATTATTATTTAGAAGTTCCCAGGATTTTTTAATGAATCTGCCAGACTCAGATCCAAGCAACCTTCCTATGAGGAAAGAGGCTATCAGGAAGATGAAGAATCTCAAGGTACTTTGCAGATCAGATATATATCCATTGTAGAAGCACCAGTGCATTCTCTGTGGTAGAGAATATCTGCTGCTTAAGAACATGCCAGATCATCAGGACAGGAGATGAAATACATATCCTGTGAGACTGCTAAGGCTAACTAGTTAAATATAATATCAGTGCACTACTCACAACTCAAGCTGGCTTCAGTTTGACTCCCAGAGTAATGCCTGTTTCTTTGAGGGGAGGGAGGAGGAAAAAAAAAAAAAAAAAAAAAAAAAAAGAAAAGAAAAGAAAAGAAAAGAAAGAAGAAAAGTTGTATTAAGAAACAACTGAACTACAGGCATTCAGGTCCTTTAGGATCCATGCAGTGCAAGTCCCTGAGATCTGTCTTGCCTTGTGGGATCCCATCAAGAGAGCACACCACAGCACAGACATAGAAACATAATGTCTGACTTTTGACTTTTTCCATATGCCATCCCACAGTCTGTTTAACCGATGAACGACAACCCAAGTCCCTGACAGCCAGGCAAATAATTCAGCATTCAGCAGAGCTGGGTCAACACATAGGTAGCCGTTGGGGCAGCAGAAGGCCCTCGGGCTCTCCTTCCTCCACTACCTGGGAAATATCACTGGGTTTGAAGGAAGATTGCACTGGTGCTCTTGAGAAGGGATCAGGGCACAAACTAAATGCTACAAGGAGAGAGAGAAGAAATAACAGCAATTATTACCCCCAACCTCTTTGTCAGCATCAAGGACAGCAACTCTTATTCTGCAGCTTTTACATCCAGAATTTCCACTCTGTCCTGTCCTCCTTCTTGCCTTTCTTCTCTGTCAGCAGGTGCATAAGCTCAATGTCTCATCCTAAAAGTAGAAAAAGTGCAATTTACTTACACCGATGAAGAGCCTTTCATCCTGCCCCTGTACTCGGCATTGGTGAGGCCTCACCTCGAGTACTTTGTTCAGTTTTGGGCACCTCAGCACAGGAAAGACATGGAGGTACTGGAGCAGGTCCAGAGAAGGGCAACGAGGCTCGTTAAGGGCTTGGAGAATCAGCCCTACGAGGAGAGGCTAAGGAAGCTGGGACTGTTTAGTCAGGGGAAAAGGAGGCTGAGGGGGGACCTTATCGCACTCTTCCAGTACCTGAAAGGTTCTTACAGTGAGAGTGGGGCAGGTCTCTTCTCACTAGTGACATGTGACAGGACGAGGGGAAATGGCCTCAAGTTGCACCAGGGCAAGTTTAGGTTGGATATTAGAAAGAACTTCTTTACAGAAAGGGTAGTTAAGTACTGAAATAGGCTCCCCAGGGAGGCAGTCGAATTGCCATCCCTCTATGTGTTTAAGAGCTGTTTTGATGTGGTACTCAGGGATATGATCTAGTGGAGGGTTTTTAGAGTTAGGGTACTGGTTAGGCTGCGGTTGGACTTGATGATCTTCAAGGTCTTTTCCAACCTGGGAAATTCTATGATTCTATGATTCTAAAACATTTGTTAATTCTTAGGTCAAACAGGACGTGAACATTTGCATATCACCATGAAAAAGGCTTTGGCAAATGTCTCTCTGGCATTTACAACAATAATTATGTTTGTGTTAGGACAAAACTGCACATTCAGTTGTTCACTAATCTGATATGATTCGCTCTGTATGGACTGACTGTATCCTCCCACCAGCACTATTCTGACTCTCCAATCCGAGAGTGGCAAAGCAGGCAGATGAGCACAAGGGCTCCCATGTTCAAATCTAACAGATGTATGTGGAAGGATTTGGACACTTTCTTCTCTTTGTTAACCCAAGCTATCAAAAAATAAACCTACTTTACTGTGGGACCTGAACCAACAGTGATAAATCTAATCCACTTACACTACAGAATAAAAATAATTGATGTAATGTCTTTGCTTCTACTGTTTAAAGAAAAATCTTTGCTACTTTAAATAGCTGGTGTAACAGAGGCTTAAGGTCTGTTAATAATTTATATATCATAGCAAGAAAAAATTGGTAACAGATTTTAAATGAGTCATGAGGGTATGGTCTAACTCTGGCAGTTGGGTTACTGAATGTGAAAATGACACACGATCCCATTGGCTGGGAAAAGATGGCTTATGGTGGGCAGGGAAGTGAACAGCTTAAGAGACAGAGAAACAGCAAGTGGTGAAAAAGAGATAATGGCCCTTGAAAAACGGGGAAAACTAAACAGTCTGTATGAGTAAAACATTACTTTTTAGAAGTGTTAAAGTAATCCCTTTCCCACAAAACAGTGAACTCTGGGGACAGCCAGAACTTGATGGTTTAAATAATAAATATTTTCTTAGTAAACAAAGGACACTGCAGGGCTGACCAGGCTTCTTTTATAAAATCCACAGCACTAACAGAGTGGGAGAATATTGGATTAGCCATCTCTTTATGGTTACTATCTATATTCTACATTCTTAATAAATATCTTACTTGCATTTTTGTCCGTAACTAAAAAAGGTGAATGCTTTGGGTTTGTTTGTTTGTTTGTCTTTTACATTAAAATTCAGTAATGGCAATAGTAGGTAGGAGTACTGAATCTTGATTCCTGAATCACAGTTATGTTTCACAGTCTTCAATACAGTTTGAAGACACCTAAGCTAGCTCCTTAAAAGAAGACTTTTCATACACAGAATGGCAGCACAGAGCTTCCTTCAAAAATATCACCTGGACAAAAAGCTCTCTCAGCATCTCTACACTGCAGCAGTTTGTTATAACCATGCCATCCATTAGGTGCAGAAAAGACAAAGGAAGGAATCCCATAAATTTAGACAACAGGCTTAAAGGGAATAAGCTAAGAGTGGATGAAGTGACATCTAGAATACAACTAGAGAATTTCACATCCCCATCCTTTCTCATTAGCATCCAAACAATATTGTTAGCATTCTTAAGGACTTTCTAAGCCCTCCAAAAATAATAAAGAGATACAATCAAACACAAGGTAAGAGTTCCTCTGGCTCAGATAGAGAAGACTGTAACATTCTCAAGCAATTTATGTTGCTGTTCTACCAATTCATTACTTTGATTCTGTTTTTTCCTTCCAGTCCCTGTGCAGCTCTGATCAGTTCTTGACATCAGCTTCAAATATGAACAGTAAGTCATCCCTGTCACTCTTGGTGTCAAAATCACAGATTTACAGAATTGAAGGGGTTGGAATGGTCCTCTGGAGAGCCTATCCCTCCAGACATCATCAACTCCAAACCCCCCTGCTAAAACAAGTTCCCTAGAGTAAGTTACACAGGAAAGTGTCCAGGTAGGTTTTGAATATCTCCAGAGGACATTCTACTACCTCTCTGGGCAGCCTGTTCCAGTGCTGTGTAACCTTTGTAACCTTCACAGTAAAGTTTCTCCTCATATTTATATGGAACTTCCTGTGTTCCAGTTTGTGCCCTTTGCCCCTTGTCCTGTTGCTGTGCACCACTGAACAGTGCCTACACCCATCCACTTTACTACCACACCTTAGATATTTATACTCAATGAATGATAAGATTCCATCTCAATCTTCTCCAGACTGAACAGTGACAGAGTTTCTCAGCCATTCCTTGTACAGGAAATGCTCTAGGCTCCTCAGCATCTTTGTGGCCCCCTGCTAGACCATGTCTAGAAGTTCCTTGTCTTTCTTGATGTGGGGAGCCCAGAAGTGGACACAGTACTCCAGTTGCAGCCTCACCAGGTCAGAGTACAGGGTAACTTTCCTCACTCTACTGGCTATGCTCTTTGTAATGCACCCCAGGATACCACTGGCCTTCTTGGCCACAAGGCTATACTGCTGGCTCATGGCCAACCTGTAACAACAGAATTCTTAAGCACTTCTCTGCAGAGCTCCTCTTCAGTAAGTCACACCCCAACCAGTACTGCATGTAGTTATTCCTCCCCAGGAGTAAGACTATACACTTGCTTTTGTTGAAGCTAAGGTTCCTCTTTGCCTGTCTCTCCAGCCTGTCCAGGTCATGTCCCAGTCTGTTTCCACAGTCCTGACAACTGCATGCTCAGCAAGAAAAGTCAACAGTGCTTGTTACACTTCATTAACCCTAAAAGGACATACAAAATTTGTTTACAACAGGCTTTTGTCTGAAATGGAAAAATGAGTCTCTGCAATCACTCAAGGTGACAAGATATAGTAGTTAAATATAGGAAATAAACACCTTGAAAATATTGGAGATAAATTTTAAAAAGTGGGGTGTGAGTGGAAGAAAGTACCCTTTTACAGGATTTGTGTTAGGCTCTTAGTAATAGCATTTATTCTCTAGACAAATAGAGAAGCTTTCATCTAAGTCAGCCCTAGACAAATGTGATGCTTGCACCTGGATTCTCCTTGGTAGGTGGGATTAAATCTAGAATCATGTCACACAAGTCTCTATTGCCGTGAAATAAAATATTGACCCTGTTACTGCAAGCTGGAAAAAGGTCAGCATTGAAACAGGAAAACCATATGAAACTGTGAGAGAAGAAAATGTTTATGAGATATGTTAGTGCAGTGCTACATACATCTGAGTTGATTTAACACTGCCCTAAACTGAAAAGTTGCAAAAGGCAGGTCTGCTTGAAATAAACATTGCCAGTTTGCTGGAAGGAGGAAAGAGGAAGAATCAGTGTGTGTCAGCCAAAACATTTTGCTTTGTGCAAGGTTTTGCAACGGCCTTTCTAATAATATGCTTCTAAGGACAATTTTCAAAACTGTCATTTGGCAATACTAAGATGTTTCTTTTTGAAGATATTGAAATGGAACAGATTTTCCTGAAGTTTTCCATTTTTGTTCTTTAGTTTAACCAAAATATTCTATCAAATCCAACAGAATTCATAAATATTTTTGGTCAATTTGAAATCATTTCCTGGTCTATAAAGTTTTCAGTGGAAGAGCGACGCTTAGTTCTGTTTTAGCTCTTAGCTCTTGACACTGAACTGGGAACTCAGTACACTAGACACAGCATGAATAGTTTCTAATTTTTATCTTTTTTTTTTTTTTTTCAGTTCCATTTTTTACCCAATTCCGTGTCTGTCCTCTGACTACAATTACTAGATTTTTAATTCAGTAGTCTGAATATCTTCCAAAAGAGCAAAGTGCAAACCAGTTGTAACTCCAGCTATCATTGTTCGGCCTCCTTGCTGATATCTAGTTGACTGGAAATTAACACTCATTCCAAACTTCTCACTCACTGTTGGTGTAAATAAGACTTCATTCATTAAGGAAAGTAGATGAAAGCCCTACTCATAAATATTTTGTCATATCACAGAATTTTGCAGTGTACAGAAGAACAGTTTACAAAGCTAGCTATAATAGGCCGTTATTTGGTAATCCGGAAGCATATTTTTCATTTGTATTTTTTCAGGAATTACAAAACAAATTGACTTCTCCAAGAGTGACAGTTACTATTTGGTCTCCATGCAGTCTTGGTGAAAAAGACTGCTTTCCTGTGAGTTTTCCTAATAATAAATGCAACACAGTGAGTCATCAGTAGCTTTGGATATAGTGACCTATAATATTTTCTGTCAGGGATATATTTCAAAATTGGTTAGTACTTACTTCTTTTGATTGTCCCGGTGTATGTAGAAAATAAGTACAAATCAGCTAACTCTAACTTTTAATTAAAAAAAAAAAGCATTGATATTACTCAGATTTCTACCAAAACTTGTAAAATATGCTACTGCTTTGAATAATTCAAATAACTCTCTATTTCTTTGGTTGAAACAAACAAACAAACAAACAAACAAAAAAAAAAAAAAAAAAAAAAAAACAGGGAGTCTTTTGTTATCTTCTAACATTTAATATTACTTATAATACTACTAGCAACATGGGATTATCACACTTAAATTCTTGACCAGGCTCCAGCTATTCCTCTGAAGAGTATCAAAAGACAGTTCAGAACATCTGAAGATTTACACAGGCGGGAGAAAACTAAAGGGCTCTCTTCTTTCTTCAGCGTGCATGTTAGCTAGGCACAGAAATCCCACATATATCACCAAGAGCCTCCTGAAGGCACTGAATGACTGAAAGAAATTTATATACCATGGTCTAGAAAATATATAATGGTAGTCAGCCCCAAAATGCTGTGCTAAAAACATTTTCTCCAGTTACTTGGGTTTATCTAAAATTTATCTTGCAATATAAAAATTATTGACTTATCAAAATGGATGGTGAAAATTAAATAGGTTGAACACCCACCTGCTTTTTACAGTCTTACAAGTTTTTTTCTAAGAAGCAAATATAAGGCAGTCTTTGGGGAAGAGGAAAGACTAATGTAGTAGCCACACTGTAGGAAAACCTTGGGGTGGATATCAACACATAGCAGATTGAGGTATATAATGCAAATGTCCACAACTTAGGAGATGTTTGCAACAGTTTTTATGCATAATTATCAACTTATCCAGGCAATTCAGTGCGAGCTTCACTGAGTCTTTGTTCTGAATGACCTTTTGGAAGCAGCTTTCTTCAACACTGGCTACATAGAGTATCTAGGAGCACTAGACTCCAGCATGAGTATCTAAATACAGTTGCTGAGGTAGAGTGGAGACCTCATATTAGAACTACAACCACTTTTACTGACACTTCCAAGGCCATTCATCTTTTCTCTCACATTATCCGAGGATACAAGCAACTCTGAGAATTTATGCACCACTCTGTTGGTCAGATATATATCTCCATTTTTGCTTTACAGAGATAGAAGCACACTACTAAGGAAAAAATAAATCATAAAATAACCCAGGGGAATTGCTGAAAGTAGGTCATTATTTTTCTACTTTTTTTTTTTTTTTTTTTTTTTTTTTTTTTAAAACCAAGATTAATCCTACCAATGTAGACAAATATTCAGGCACAAATTATCTAGAACTGTGCTAAGCCAGTGTGTCCTTTGCATATTTGCATAAGAAACTACTTATACAGGTTAACAGCAAAAAAATCCCAAACTGATTCATCTCATAAACAATTGACTCAGAGCCTCCCTGTTTACAACAGAGAAGCAGAGTTTTATTTAGACTAAAGGTGATCAGAAGATGTTTATAGAATCGCAGAATGGTTGAGGTTGGAAGGGACCTCTGGAGGTCATTTCCAATGCCATCTAGAGCACATTACCCAGGATCATGTCCACATCCAATCAGCAGTTAAGTATTTGAAAACTATTAATCATATAATCATAAATGAGAGAAGTATAATGAGAAAATGTATATATTTATGTATTCAGGACTTGTGATTGTTCCATAGAGGTCCTATGTTCTAATCCATCACATCTGCCAATTAAAATACTTAAAAGTAACTGATGTTACTAATGAAACTAATGTTTCACCTGTCCTAAAATACTTTTTGAGCAACGCCATATTTATAAACATTCAAAGAAAACTGCAGAATTTAACTGTCTTTATTAAATCTAAATTTATGTCTTCAAACAGTGTAAACCATAATACATCGCTAAATAAATAGAAATAAATTCAAAATGGTCTGAAGATTTTAAACCATATCTGATTTTCTAACACAGTTCAGGTGCAGACCTATCGGTTGATATGTTTTGTGGTAATAAAATCATTATCCTTTATCTAAATGTTGGTGTTAAAATTGGAACTGTCTCTCACCCAGCTTCATATGATTGACAGCATATCAATGAAGGGATTTTTCTCTTTGGTGTAGCTCTTCATACATGTAACAAAAAATAAATTCTGCCTTGTAAACACTTCTACTTTCCTATATGAGAGTAAAGGCCCAGACAAAATCACAAACTTTCATTCATTTCTTTCTTTGAGGTTTTTCTGTCCACATGAGAAACTCTTGGGATAGTTTTCAGATTTCTGATGGGAATCCAGGTATTAAAGCTTTTGAGTTGCCTTGTGAAACCACAAACTCTCTATGTAGATCATCTTGCTTTTAGCCTAAAAGACTATATTGTACTCACATATTGTCTTTTCTACTTCGAAAATATTTATCTTTCTTCTGTACTCTTTGTCTCTGTTCATTTCCAAGTGTCAAAATCTGGGTTTTTTTGTTTCTCCCAGTAAAGAGAAGCATTTTTAAAATGTTAATCATTACTGCCTATTATAAAAAACTGGTCAGTATAGTTATTTTTCTCTGTGCTGAACAGTATACAGACAAACAAGTGAGGGATTCTAAAATACTGTGTTTCAATAGCAAACCTTCATCTTTGTTTAGAGTCTATACCTAGAATGTAAAATCCCTAAGTCACCATCATCCAATATAAAGTCATAAATGTTTTTATGAGAGAGAAAAACAAAAAGGTTTGGAAAAAAAAAAAAAAAAAAAAAAAAGGTTTTATTGTTCTTGGGTATACAGCCAAGAGCTCCTCTGTTGAAGACATTCTTACAGATTTGAAATTTGAATTAATTTAACTCGTAGTACAAAGAACATGTGAGCACCACTGCACTCTGATGCATATTCAGCAGGACTAGGAACTAAGCTAGAAAGACAGCAGAAAGCAACAGTAAATGCAGTTGGTGGCACAAGTGGTTTAGTTTTATTCCTTTTGGGGCTCCTTTGGCAATAAAATTGCATCACTATAACAGAGCAAGCAAAGTCATTGGACACAGCCCAGTGGCAGATTTGATTAACACATATTTTCCAGATAAATATCTGAACTTGATATAGAAATGGCAATTCCTCCTTTTTTGCTATTGCTTTATTCCACAGGTTAATCAAATATGGTGATAATACTGTGCCTCATTTCCCACTTTAACTTGTCTAGTTTAAATTTCCAGTCAATTTAACTCAAGGGTCTTTAGTCTCTATCATTTCTTCTTTATGATTGTCCTTATCCCGAAGGATCAAGTAACTTCTCTTTCGTTGTTATACTAACGGAGCCAGAACAGTGGCAAAACACACCATGAGGCTGGGGCCTCATGAGGACAGAATAGAGGGTAACAATCCCATCCTTCACCCTGTTGGCCACCCCTCTTCTGATGGAACCCAGGATACTGCTGGTGTTCTGGGCTACAAGTGCACACTGCTGGCTCATAATAAGTTTTTCATCAACCAGCATCCGTAAGTCCTTCTCAGCAGGGATGCTCTCGAGGATTTCTTTTCCCAGTTTGTATACACATCTGGGATCACCTCATCGCACGTGCAAAGCCTAACATGCTAGCTGGCATTAGTATTTGTCTCCCAGGAGCAGTTCACGGACATCTTTCACCCCCCTGTAAATAAGCACTTCCATGAGCACAAAGAATTCATTCTCCATAATTAAGATCTAATTCAATACCCACTGAAATCAATGGAAGTTTTTCCACTGACTTTCAGTGTGCTTCAGCCTGAGCCCTGAAACCGACAATCATCTGGTGGCATTTGTGTTATATTAACCCAGCCTTTAGGAACTATATTGAGGTCTCCAACTCATTTCACATAAGCCACCAAACAGTAATAATTTTCAGACAGTGTCAACCTGACCCAGATTTGAACTGGCAATCTGGAGCTAGAAAGCACTATAATCCATTACTAGCCCTGTGAACCATCTGGTCACAATATCTCAAACAACTTATATAGTACTTAGTATTGGAGCAGTTTACTGAAACTTGGAGGGTAAAAAAATAGCATGCAAGTATATATGTGTCCATGGAGATATTAAAAATACTTAAGAATTTTCAAGAGAAGTACATACAAATAACATTAAATTTCTGTCTACCTATAGACTGGTGTATTAACTTCCAGTTTTTGCATGGCAGTGATGATCAATAGTGAAAAACACAAGAACTTAAGTTAAAATCATAATAAAGGCTTTTTGACCAATTACAGTCATCCATATGGATGCTTTTACAGCAATCTCTGCTGCTACGTGTATGTATTTCTCTAAGCACACAAACACTTTGCCAGATGCATTCTTTTTTCTAATTATACACAAAACCTGTTTTGCTATAATCTTTTCCCACTAAGAGTTTAACTTGCTGATCACACCCAAAATTAACTAATTTCTGCTAGCATCTAAGGCTTGTATTTCATAAGGAACATAATGCGTGCTGTTTTCTTGTCTTGTACCTTGAGCACCCATCTATATTTAAGTAAAGATGGTGTCAAATGCTACTGGGTTAAGTGGTATTTTAAATCCATTTTGGAGATGGGTAAATAAGAAAAAGATTGAGAGGGAGCTTTGTTGGGACCCTAAGTCTGTTTATGAATGGTCATCTTTCAAAAAAATGATTTAGTCTTGAAGTGCCAACAAGCAAGATCTCTGTATGATTCTATGTATACTTGATGTTTTAATAATCTGGTCTCAAAGACACACTTCATTTAAAATGTATTTTAGAGTAGCAGTAAGGGTCAGTTTATAGAAGAAAACTCATTAACAATGTGATAGGCATGAAAATAAATATATTTCAAGAAGCTCAGACAAGAAAAGCACAGACAGAAAGGCAGCCTACTTACTGAAGTCTCTTCTTTGGCTTTACAAACTTCTTTTTCTAGTGTTATAATGACACTTTTAAATTAAATACTGATGCAGCTTGGCAGTCGGAGGGTTTTGCCTAACAGGTGAACATACACCACGAAAATTTTGAATAAAATTTGTGAATGTCCAGCTTTTATAAAAATAAGTTCCAAACATTCTTCCAAGATTCTAGTTCTTCTCTGAAGTTCTCCTCATTTTCTCGCTGGGTGAAGAACTGGTTGGATGGCCGGGCCCAGAGAGTTGTGGTCAATGGAGTGGAATCCAGTTGGCGGCCAGTCACAAGTGGCGTCCCCCAGGGCTCGGTGCTTGGGCCGCTTCTGTTTAACATCTTCATTGATGATTTGGATGAGGGGATTGAGTGCACCCTCAGTAAGTTCGCAGATGACACTAAGCTGGGAGGGAGTGTTGATCTGCCTGAGGGGAGAACGGCACTGCAGAGGGACCTGGATAGACTTGATCGATGGGCCAAGGTTAGTGGAATGAGTTTCAACAGGGCCAAGTGTCGGGTCCTGCATTTTGGTCATAACAACCCCAGGCAACCCTACAGGCTTGGGGAGGTGTGGCTGGAAAGCTCCCAGACGGAAAAGGACCTTGGTGTGCTGATGGACAGTCGGCTGAATATGAGCCAGCAGTGTGCCCAGGTGGCCAAGAGGGCCAATGGCATCCTGGCTTGTATCAGGAATGGTGTGGTGAGCAAGACTAAGGAAGTCATCCTGCCCCTGTACTCAGCATTGGTGAGGCCTCACCTTGAGTACTGTGTCCAGTTTTGGGCACCTCAGCACAAGAAGGACATGGAGGTACTGGAGCAGGTCCAGAGAAGGGCAACGAGGCTCGTTAAGGGCTTGGAGAATCAGCCCTATGAGGAGAGACTAAGGAAGCTGGGGCTGTTTAGTCTGAGGAAGAGGAGGCTGAGGGGAGACCTTATTGCTGTCTTCCAGTACCTGAAAGGTTCTTACAGTGAGAGTGGGGCAGGTCTCTTCTCATTACTGACTTGTGACAGGACGAGGGGAAATGGCCTCAAGTTGCGCCAGGGCAAGTTTAGGTTGGATATTAGAAAGAACTTCTTTACAGAAAGGGTGGTTAGGTACTGGAATGGGCTCCCCAAGGAGGTGGTTGAATCGCCATCCCTGGATGTGTTTAAGAGCCGTTTGGATGTGGTACTCAGGGATGTGATTTAGCAGAGGTTTGTTGTTGTAGTATTGTTTTGTGGTTGTTTTTTAAGAGATAGGCTACTGGTTAGGCTGCGGTTGGACTTGATGATCTTCAAGGTCTTTTCCAACCTGAGTAATTCTATGATTCTATGATTCATTTAAGTCACACTACACAGCACAGTTTATCCACCAGTACTAAGAATGAGCTTTTTGATCTGAATTACACTGATTTTTTTATTCATTGTTCTGGGGAACAGAGACAAGATATAGGAAATAAATCTCTAGATTTCCTCCTTTACTACTTTCTCTCTGTGCCTAATCAAAGGTACCTGATATTCATCTGTTTAATTCTGCAAATATTTTCCATGGAAGGTATTTGTCTTATTCCATTTGCCATCCATCTCTTGATGATGAAATGCTCCACTATATACCTAGCAAGATGAGAACCTTAGAGTGCAAACAAATAGCATTCTAACTAGAACAAATTATGGCAGGTGAAAAACATCTTAGCGTGCAAGTCATTCTTCAGGACTTTACTGAAAGAGAGAAGCATCCCCAGACTCAGACGGATTCAGCCTCTGACTTTAGGGTGTCAGAAGAGTAACAACTTAGGGTTACATCTCAAGTGACTGCACATAAAGAGCAAAGCATGCCTGACTGAGAAAAGATTTAAAGATGTCCTGGCCTCCAAATAGGATGTTGTTAGAATGATTTTTTGTAACAGTATTTGAAAGTATAGCAGAAACAGTCACACAGTCTTTGTAGAAATACCAACATACCAAATAAAATATCGGTAGAACAGTGTACAACATTACATATCTAAGCAGAAAATACATCTTACTGATAGTCGTTGAAACCAAAATGCTGATGGATACTCAAAGAGAGTAACTGACATAAGGATCCCTCATACTTGATACTCTCGCAGACTGTTAATATGGTTGAGTTAGCCTCAATGCATTTATTTCTGTGATAAGGTAGTGTAGGACATTCAAGAGAATCCCTTCATAGCAAAGTTTTGAAACATATTTGACAATCATGAGAGGAAAGTAGCACCCTTTCCCTTGGATCTCTTCTTCAGGTTTCTCATTCACTTAGTAGGTGTTTACACATTGCATACAGGTGTTAGATAAGAATCAAGGCATTTTCTGCTATCACTTGCTGTATTCGTTTGTTTTATCACCATTTTTTAATAGAAAGGCAAGAATAAGAACCTTTTAATACAAGGAGAGAATAAGAATTATTCTACAAGTTAGCAAATGCTTTACTAATGAATTAAGGTTCACATTTCTATTGATATTTTTTGCAAGGAGGCAAAACAACATGAGATGTCTCACTAAAGGTCACCCAGCAAGCCGATGCCCTAGCTAGAAACAAAGGCCCTAGGTTACCTAACTCACTGTTATGTATGCTAATCATGAGGCAAATTTCTGCCAAGAGATTTGCAGAATCAGTGTTTCTTCCTAAGGCTAGGCTTCTATGACATCACTGTGTCAATTGGAGTTACATCCCTGAAGCTATGCCACCTGGACTTCTAGCCCTAAGTAGAGCAGTGAAACTAGACATTTGGTGTGTTTTGGTGAAGGAAGACAGCTTTGCCACTTTGATATCAAACAAAACTTTGCAAATGTTAACTATAATTACATTCAAAGCACCTTTTTGGTATATCAGCATTCCTAAATCCACAAAGTGTTTTCTGGCCTATGTAAATTTGTAGATGTAAATATCACACAACAATCACATCATAATCTGTCAATATAAACTCAGCTGATTAAGGCTTAAAGTTTTCTGCCTTTGATAGTATTTAAGTTCTAAACAGAAAAATGTTTAAAGTCCATCAATCACTGATTATATAAAAACTACTTTGGCTGTGTTCCACTTTTATTTAACTTAAAGAACCACCAGTATGTTAAATTTTACTAGTTGAGGTAAAGACAAAAGCAAAACCTAAAAAATATGTGTGTAAGTATACAATGGGATTCTTCAGGAGTGTTTACTCATAAAAACCACAAAAAATATTGAGTGACTCATCTGAAAAAATCTCAGTTAACTATGAGAGAAGCAACGATATCCCCAAGCATACTCTGCAAACAGAAATAAGAAAAGACTGATTTCACAGACAATTTATTCAATTCAACTTAATCACAGGTTCACAAAGTACAGGTGGTCTTTATCAGTGACACATGATGGGATCAAGTGCACTCTCAGCAAGTTTGATGATGATGCAAAGATGAGTGATATTGTTGATACAGCAGAAAGAAGGAATGCCATACAAAGGGACTTGATAAACCTGAAAGGTGGGCCCAGGTAAACCTAATGAGGTTCAACAAAGCAAAGTGCAAGGCTTTGCACTTGGACTGGGCTAATCCCATGTATTTATACAGACTAGAAGGAATTCTTGGAGTAGCCCTGCTGAGAAGGACTTAGGGATCCTTATTATGAGCCAGAACTGTGTGCTTGCAGCCTGGAAGTCCTGGGTTCCATCAGAAGAGGGTTGGCCAGCAAGGCAAGGAAGGGGAGTGTCACCATTAGGCCTCAATCATTCAGGTCTGGGACCCCTAAACAAGAAAGATGTGGAGCTTTTGGAGAGAATTTAGAGAAGGGCAATGAGGATGATCAGGGGGCTGAAGCACCTCTCCTGTGAAGACAGGCTAAAGGAGCTAGGCTTGTTCAACCCGGAGAAGGCTGCATGGAGACCTCATTGTGGCCTTCCAGTATTTAAAGGGAGTTTATAAAGATGAGGGGAATCAACTTTTTACACAGGTAGATAGTGACAGAACAATGGGGAATGGTTTCAAACTAAACAGAGATTAAGATTAGATGTCAGGGGGAAATTCCTTTACTGAAAGAATGCTGAGGTGATGGAACACGTTCCCCAAAACAAGTTGTGAATGCCCTGCCCTTGGAGGCATTCAAGGCCAGGCTGGATGGGGCCCTGGGCAGCCTAATCTAGTACTTGATCTAGAGGTTGGCAGCTCTGTCTGCAGCAGGGGTTGAAATCTGGTGATTCTTGACTTCCAATCCAAGCCATTCCCTGATATTATAATTCTATGAAGTAGAGGCAGAATTTTGCTAAATCAAAGGAAGAATTGGGAACATTGTAGTCTTATCGTAGTAGGGATTATTATCTCTCATTTGAGAAGAGGAAAGAAAAGAAAGCTTGAGGAACATCTGGAATGGATGTAGAAGCATAAGACAATACTAGAAATTCAAGTAATTGAAAATTACACACAGAGAGACACAGGCTACAGTTAAAATCCACATTAAATAATTCCTGTTCAAAAGGCACTTTGATCATTCAATCCCAGAAAGACAATTGAGATAACTGGAATTTCACAGCTGGCTTTAGTGTTCATTCATAAGGGAAATTAAAACAGCTCAAAAAGATCAAGTGGAAGAATGCACACACTGATGGGGAGGTGCCTACCTGTAGGTATCCAGAAGGAAAGTTTGGCCACAAGTTTAACTGATATCTTGTCTTTCAGAGCTTAGTTTGACTCATTGTTCTAGTAGATTTGTGTCTGCCCGTGATTCAGGGTCCTCTTTGTTGGAAACAACACAGATTAAGGAGGAGGAAATACTTATACCTCTACCCCTAAAACAAAACAGAACCCATACTTGAACATACAGATGAAATCTGTTGCAAATATACTATCATGAGCTAAAATACCAGACACAACTGCTCCATCCCTGTAGTCTGTAAAATATCTTTATTGTTTCTTCTGCCCACTTACTGAACCAGAAGGTGTTTTCCTGTTATTCTGTGTGATTTTTTTATTATTTTATTTTATTTTTATCCCAATGGTGGCAGGGATATTTTGTAGATTCATGTTCCATCACACTTAAATAAATAAATAAATAAATAAATCAGCGGAATAATTTATTTTCAATTTACATGTGATTTTCTCTCTTTTTATGACAGAAAATATCTCAGTTTGAGTTTCTACTCGGTCTGCAAAGATCAGTTTTTCTTGAAAAACTCTTGAGTTTGTTTCAGCTCAACTCTCAGTTTGCCTGAGATTGTCAGAGACAGTAAAACATACTAGTACACTAACAACTCCTATGATTTATCTAACATTCAGTTACTTTGACCACAAAAATCAGATCTGAAGAATACTGTTTATATATTTAAAAAGTCATACTGAGATCAGTAATGCCTGACTATACGCATAGTGAATGTTATTCAAGGAAGGTTTAACCTAACAAAGTTAGGCATATGTTTTGTGTTTCTAGAAACGTTTTAAACCCATATAACTATTCTTCACTGGTCTCCTCTGGAGTTATATTTATGTCTTCATTAGGTCAGTAGGGAGAGACCAAGGTCTGTCATTCAGTTCTGCAGGCACTTAGGCGTCTGATTAGCTTCATGTCTTGCCTCAGTTTGGATAGTCATTGCTAGGAAACCCAGACATTGCTGAAATACCTTTAATTTTTATACTCACAAGGACATTGTTTCATTGGAAAATATAGCAAGCAAAACAGTAAGGAGGGGAGAAAGGACAAAAGCTGCTGGAAAATGTCAAGGTAACAGTTTTCCTTAGTTTGCAGATATAAGACTGAACAACTTACAAACAGATCAATGGAACTGGTTTATTCCGAATTCTGTACAAGGATCTCTATGCTTCTCAAACAACTGAGTTTTCACAATGGTACAGCTGGAATCTGAGACAGAGCTTAAAATTGGGCTGGAGAGTAGAGACCAGTCCTGTAAAATCTGTTACAGAAGTAGACGAGCATGAAATCTGGTTACCTGAACCAGACTGAAGTGTGTTTGAAAATAAAGGAGGTCTCTGTAAACAGCATTCTGCATCTACATGTAACATCAGCATGTGAATGAGAAGGTTGAAAAATTGGAAAGGTTTCTGATTAGAGGTTAGATGATCACAGTGGTCCTTTCTGGCTTTAATCTTTGAATCTATGAATAAACAATGAGAGCAGTTAGAGTGTAGAGGGAAACAGGGAGACCTTACCAGCAGGTAGCCAGTTGGGTTAGCAATAATACTCACCGCTGGAGATCCTAGCTGGTCGGGGTCCGCTGTTAATTGGATAGTGCTGAGAACACAAGGATCGGCAAGAAATGATCACATTTTACTTGGAAGCCTGTGGAGGCCTATCACCCATTGCAACTGGGGCACCAGGAAGCTTTTAGCAGAGTTGGCATCCAGGGCTCTGATTTGAGAGCTTCTGTGTTTGAGGGAATCAGTAGAGCTGGGTGGCTGCTTTTTTTGGTTTGAGATAAAACACTGAATGGGACTTGAGCAAAATATGTGAAAGATGTTTTTGCTCTTGATACTTACCATGCTCGTGGCTGCAGCATATGGGTCTATTTATTACCATGCACATCAAAAATTAAACAAACTATCCAAATATAAAATTATTAGACCAAGGTCACTGCAGTAGGAAGGACTTCTAGGATCCACGAACACCCACTTTAACACAAACTTTTCACAGTGATCCCCATTCCTCTTGATGATGACATAAATAAATAAATAAATAAATAAATAAATAAATAAAGATGAGCCATTTATATAAAGATGCAGCTCTCTTGCATGGCCAGTACTTGCATCAGAATAAAGTAATACAGAAACCAATGCGGAAAAGTAATTTCTTTAAAAAAAGTTGACTCCAATTGCATGCAATTTTAAGGTCATATGCAGTCTATCTTAAAGCAGATAGTATTGACACAAGAGATTCTTGTGTAATTTGCTTGTGCAAGATTGAAATTCTATAAGGAAAATAAAAGGCAAACAGAAGGGTTAAAACAAAAATCGAGTATATTACAATCCTTTTTGGCATAATACTGCAGCCAGATTGAGTCTCTGAGCATCTATTTTTCAAAAAGCCTCCTGCAGTATTGGCCTGAGCATCTTCTGAACTAGGATATGTAAAACATGCAGAGAAAGAGGAGCATCTGCTTAGCTTTCATATAATTCCTCATCAAAATAATTCAAAAAACTATTTTCTAGAATTAAAGGGATAACTGCTTTGAGAGGGGGGTTGGACTCGATGATCTCAGGAGGTCTCTCCCAACCCCTAAGATTCTGTGATTCTGTGAACTACAAATACTGTTAATGAACAAAATATATAGTCTGATACTGGCATCATCACTTCAACAAAAGCATCCACCTAAATGAGGTAATAAGACTTCCCTTTGATTCCATCAAAGCTTTTTCTTAGTGCCATATTAACCACTTTGTCTTTGGTTTTATGTATCACGCTTGCTGAGGTTTAGCATTCACAGTTAAGAATTGTAATACCTTTGTAAATTTGTCTATAAACAAATGACTGGAAACCTTCAGTTGTTAAGGTCAACATTATGATTAATGAGCATAAAAATCCTCCCAGGAAATGTGCTATCCAATTTTGGAACTGAACATTAAAGGACAAATACATACAGAAAGTTAATGGAAAAGGAACAAAACTCATTTGCTGAAGATTTTTTTCACCTCCAACACAACTGAAGTTGGGGAAGAGTGTTTACTTTTGCAAAATGAGGCAGATTCAATATAGTCACATTTAAGTAGCTGTAGCTTGAGGATTAGTGATAGCCTGTTCCCCACAAACATACTGAACTTCAGATATGAGTTCTATGAACTTCTATGAACTTCAGATATGAGTAATACGTCACATATAAGTTGGTATTAAGAAGTAATACATCAATATATATAAAATAAAGTTATACCTAACAACTATGTGAATACTCAGCTCCTTAACGTAGTAGGTACTTGGTACTTGATTTTATATGTATGTAATCACAGGTAGCACTAGTCAACTCTGAGAAATGTAAATATATTTAAGTTATAACTTTTCATAGGAGTGTGTTAGTTCACATGAAACTTTCATGGAAAAGGTTCCTTTGATCGAGAACAGAATTTCTGATAAAAAATGATAAAGAAGATAATAGAGATCAGCATAGTGGTTATAACAAAGCCATGGAAATCCAAGTCCCTTAACAGACTGAGATCAGGAGATCATTGCTTCTACAGTTCAGGTTCCCTACTCAAGCACTCTAATCCTGTATCCTCTATCATGTCTTCAAGAAGTGTTGGTTTATCTTGTGGAATAAGAGAAGAGTCATGAAACCAATGAGTTCAAGAAAAATAGTTTTACTTATGAAATTAATAATCACATATTAAAACAACTTCTTAGGTTGTCAAATAATGATAGTTATTCATATTTAAAGACACACCTGTTAAACCTAGTTTCCATGAAGACATATAATTCTTATATTTAGCAGTTGCCAGCCTTTAATTTATACACCAAACATCTGAAAATCCATGAAAACTTTCAGATTTCATGTCTTCACAGAAATTTGATTTTGCATTTTATTTTGCTTTGTGTAATTCTTAATTCTGTAGGGGTTTTTTTGTTTGTTTGATGTTATTTTTCTGCTTCATACTTATCTGGAATTTGCTGTTGGTAGAACAAAAGAAATTGAGGGAGGTAAGCAGAGACCTGCCAATTCCCTTGTCAAAGCTATGATGGAAATGAACCCTGTGATGTGTTAGCGGTTACTAACGAAATGCACCACTCTTAAAGTACAGGTTCTCAAAAACAGAACAAATAAAACCAAAAAAAGTAAAAAACGAATACAACAAAAATAACTTCTCCATGATTTACATAGACTTCTGGCACTACACTGTCAACCCTCTTCACCATTTGACCACTAAATGATAACAATTATAATACGTTACCATAAAAACATGGTAAAGGACAAGGAATATTAAAGCAAAGCACATATATAGGCTGATCAGAAAAAATGAGGAAGGTAAGAAATAGGGCTCCAAAGACAAGTAACAACAATTTTTTTCTATTGCTATTCTATTAGAGTTCAGCCAGTCAATACAATAGTTGTAACCACAGGAGATATTTAAGATCAGACGTTCATAACATATCTCAGGAATCCCTCTAGCCTCTCCCTCTTTAAAATATCAAATTTCTGACTGAGCTTAGCATAGCTTCCTTGATATAAATACAATTTCCCTTTTATCCTGTTGACATATTAAAGGTAGACAATCCTAACTTGTTTCTTTGACTTAAATTATTAAAAACCCAGGCACAATTTCCAAAAGTACCTTTCAAAACAAAACTGTATTTGCTGTGATGGTGCAATTACTAACCATCAATGAAAAATCTATTGGAAAACTATATAAAATATTTAAATTGGAATTAAAATTGAAAGAGTAGTCTAGGTATATATTTAGGTTTACACTTCAATAATTTATTCTAATTGCAGTAATGTAACAGCAGAGCTGCTACTGCAAATATAGTTCTAGTATTGCTATGGGAAAGTAAGAGGAGTTTATGTAATAAATATGTTTCTTGATACAATGAAGAAAAAGAAATTGTAAATGTTATTATAGTATTGTGTCCCAGCTCTTCAAAAGAGTTTTACTTTAGCCCACACAGCTAAAATTAGGTGGTTCAAGCAGAACATAACAAGTATTTCCTTTCAGATAAATGACACTTTTCTCTCAATCTCAGAGAGACTCTCTTCCCATGCAAACCTCTCAAATGTGTGAAGCACAGGGAAAGGCAAGATGGGCACCTGTTCCAAACTCCAGAAGAGGGAAAACCACCTGCAACTCTGCAGCTGTGGCCTCCCTCTAAAGTCCCAGCTGCTTCTGCATGGCATCTGGCACACATCTGAAACTGGAACTGCAAACAGACAGGACATAAAATGAGCAAAGGTAAATCATCTTCCTCTTCTGTCCAGCAGTTGTGTTGTGGTTTAAGCCCAGCAGGCAGCTCAGCACCATGCAGTCACTTACCTGCTCTCTGCAAATGGGATGTGGAGAGAATGGGAAAGGTACAAGACCAGTCCGTGACCACTCTATGATTCTATGATGAATCAATGACACTATGACGACACTATGACATTATGAGGAATCTATGACAACTCAGCAATGACTCTGTGATTCTATGATGACTCATCAATCTTTAACTACATTACATCTCATTGATTACTCTATGATGACTTCTTGATTCTTACATCTCTATAATGATTCTAGAATGACTATGAATCTATGATGACTATAACTCGTGGGCAGACATAAAGAAAATTTCCCAGGGAAAGCAGAAGTTGCATACAAAAGCAAAGTAAAACAGTGATTTCAATCATTAATTTGCATCTCCAGGCAGACATTCTGCCACTTCCAGTAATGCACTTTGGTCAGTTTAGCTCAGCTGTTCTGGTTGTGTCCCCTCCGAGCTTCTAGTGTACCCCTAGTTCCTTACTGACAGGGCAGTATGATAGCATCCCATACGAGCCTCTACAAAGAAAATTAACTCTATCCCAGCTGATGTACGACATACAGACAGAAAATCGTGTGGAAAATGTCTCAGGATAACACAAACAGTCAAAAAGACAAAGAATATCTGAAAGGTCACAAAACTCTGAATTGTCTTCAGCAATGGTTTCATCTCATATAATAAATGCACAGTGGTTGTCCTGAGGTAAAACCATAATGATGGTACAGTACAGGAGTTTTTCAAATGAGATGTAGCCAAATCACACATACACACAATAAAACTAAGCAGATTCTTTGATCTTTATCAGACAGCACTGCCTTAAAGCTAAATACCTATGAGGAGGATAAAAATACAACACTGAAGTGATCAGAGAAGGACTGTATTTAGATTGTATTCTGGATAGATTTCACCAAAACTCACTCTGAGGCCACTTTCTTTCTCCAGAAGGAGTGAGGACCTGGACAGAGGCACCCCCGTTGGCATCAGCCGATGGTTTCTGCGTTCAGTGAGACTGAGAATACCAGAGACTCGCTTGACTTTTTCCAGTCTCTCACTCCTATAACAACCAGAATGGCTACTGAAAGAAGTGGAGATATTCTCAAATTAATACCCAGGCAACAAAGATTGGAATTTTGGGCAGAGACTCTATAATCATTTAGGGCACGATTCACCAACCCCTGAAGTCAGTGTCCTTTCAGTACAGTAGTTCAACAGGCTCTTCCATTGCATTCAAAGGAAGATACATTAGGCCTGTACCCCTTTCTGAAACTACAGAAAGGGTAACTCATTGTTTTCTTCCAACTGCAAAACTGACAGATCTTTACTCTTTTTGAAGTTACAAAAAGCAGTCCCGTAAGACAGCTAACTTCAAAATAATACTATAACCCACACATTTTTAAAACAGAGCAAAATAATTTGCAAAGCAAAAAGCCATTGTCAGCTCATTCTCACTTCTTCAGTTTGATGATTGGCATGTACAGTTCTCAGTGAGATCTGTCATGAAAGAAACATATAGAGACCCACTGCGGATGAAGCAGCAGGGGGAAGAAAGGGCTCTCAGGGGCAGCGTAGTTTCAAGTTAGCTTGAAATGGCTGAGAGACAGCACTACCACAGTGTTTAGTCTGGAAAGAGGAAGTGTCAGTTTTCTTCAAGGAGCTCATATTCAGCCTTAGGAGCCATCACCACTATTCATCTGGGATTGAAGATAGAGTTGATTTCAGCTGGTCTCCTAAGGAAATAAAGTCTATGTTGTCCGTGTCTGACTTCTTCCCCTCAGTAGCTTGTGAATCATTTTGCCAGCTCCAGCTATTTCTGACACAGTGTTAGAAGTACTGAAGATATGAAGTCTCTCCAAGAACCATGGGAGTACACAACCAAGTGGAAGAGAGGAACTCCTGTCAGAGTCCCTAAAAGTGGTACTGGCAGGGGGTCAGCTGTCTTTTGGACATCTAAGCAGCAATGAGATAGAGCTCTTTGGAATCATCTAGCCATAGGAAAATTTACTGCTTGCATCTCCTGTTAGCTATCCAACAGGGTAAAACAGAACAGAGCACCATGGAAAGACAATCTGCATTTTTTTTGTTGTGTTTGTTGTGTTGTTTTGTTTTGTTTTTCAGAAAGTTCTCTGAAGCTTACAGTTGGCAATCTTTCCTGCTATGTTAGCCTGATGAAATACCATGTAAATTCTATAAGCCATTAGACTCTATTGTCTCCATCTCCATCTTACTTGGAAGTAAGAATCTGCATTAAATGCATACATTTCCAAATTTCACATTAGGCAAGTCTAACCTATTGGTATTTACAAATAACGTAAAGAGTTCCACATCCTCCATAAACGTAGTTGTAGTGATTCTTTATATTAAGGAGATAACTTCATAGCCAGAAGGACTAGCAATAACTTAGGTTCTGTTTAAAACTTTCTTAAACTCTATAAAATACCTTTATGACCCTAGTCAACAGATGTTAAATAATTACAAATAAATAAATAAATAAAAATTCCTGCAGATTCAGAGATTAGTTTGAATGATGTTATACTGAAATCTATGCCTTCTCCCAGCACTTTGCAAGCAACAGAAATTGTAATTTAGAGTACTATACTTTCACAACATAAACCTTAAACAAGATAGTCAACATGAAATACAAGTTTACTAAGATCTTACCTGGACCTACTTGAAGCAGGTAACAAAAAAGAGCAGCTAGCTATTTTTCCTTTTACTACTTCATACGGCATTATGCAAGAATAATTTCCCTGGATTATCATAATTAAGCAATACACATTATACTTTCATTTCAGCCATAAATATTTTCACACTTCCATTTGCACCTATAAGTAGCTCACGTAATATTTATATTCTTTGCACTGGGCCATGTAAAAGCCATAATGAGAGTGAAAAAGAAAACTGTCAAGATAACTTCTAAGAGCAATAAAAGCTGAAAATCTTACTAAATAAAAAGTACGATTCTCCAGGAGCTCACAAAGAAATCCAGACCAAAATTCTGAAAAGCCACTCTGGATTTTGGGTGCCTAATTTGCAGCGCTTTAGAGACAAGAACTGACTGTTTTGCATTTTAAAAATCCACACTTATCAGACAGACACCTCACTTCTGCCCATCCAAAAATGGCTTTTACAAAATAATGGGTTTTCCTAATTATCCTGATCCTGTAGTGTGCATTGCTAGTACATAAAAACTTAACAGGAAGGGAAGAGATATTTTTCTGGTGTATTTTATTTACTCCACTGGTAGGTGAGATTTGCTACCCATCTTACTTAAAACTACTTTTGCCTTTGATTTTTCACTTAGATGGTGGTTTTCCTCATCCTTTTAATCATCTATTCTAAGACATGATTTTTTTGCTAAGATCATAAATATATCATAAAAATTTCCCCAGCCAAATTCATCCTGTTTTTTCTAAGACGTGTTCCAAAAATCACATATTTGCTCCTGTAAACATACATGTTCATTTAGCAACAATCTATTGTTATTCAATGTCTATAAAAAATAAAATAAAATTGATTACTTATGTTTTAGCTTATATTACCCCATTTTCCTTTTTCCCTCAGTAAACACCTTAGAAAAGTTGAAAGTTTTGTGTTTCTTGACTCAAATATTCAAGTGAAATACATAGTCTTCCAAGAGAAGAAATTGATAACAAAATCAAAAATATTTTATTTACAGAAAATACACCCCTTTTCCACAATAAAAGCAATGCCAAAATTGCAAGACCTTTTCTTGGCTTACAGATTCAGGTGTTTTCAAACAACTCTTTGCCAAAAGATTTCCTTTCCCATTTTTTTCTGAGAAACACTATGAGAGGTTTCTCTCTGCCCCTGTTGTACTTAGCTGCTTCTCTGAAACATGTAAAGCTGACTTCACATCGACTCATTGACTGAATTTTTAACAAAATCCTTGAAGGAAAACGTTCAGCTGAATTCTTTGCATCATTGTCCAGATTTCTGTGTGGGTAATGGTTCTCCATTGTTTATAATTAATGGTATTTCATTTTTCCTTTATCTATTCTGAGTGAAAGGTGGTTATCAAGACGCAGTACAAGACATACACACTCTCCCTTCTACCCCAATATTTAACGTGCCCTTTGCCTTCAAATAAAAAAGAACAGCAATTTCCCCCACAGTGTGATGAAAAAGGAACTTGTGGTTTCCAGATAATACAAATTAAACATCAATATAACTGCATGATGGTTCTAATTGGTTTTACAACCGTCCAAGTATGCCTCACCGCTTCCCACCCAATTTACTTTCCACCACCCAGGATGGGCATCTTTCACTGAGCCCCCAAGGAACATTTCTTGTTTCTGTGAATTCTGCTGACTGAGACAGGCCTTCCTCATTTTGTTCTAATGGAAAATTCATCTCTGTCACAGGAATATCCTGCCATCAGTCTGCACCAAGAGCTCACGTTGAAATCAATGAGAGCTTCACATGTGTTGTGAAGGTAGGATATCATCACCATCATTTATTAAACACTAATGGAGTCCTGGACCCAGACCATTAAAAATCAGTCTAGATGCAGTCAGTATAAAATCAATGACTCTTTGGGAGTGGTGGTACTTTTTATTCTCTATTTCTTTGCTTTGTTTCCACTATATCTAGCATGAGAATTGGTTGGATTTTTCCTTCATTACCAGTAAAATATTGAAACTGTCTGGGCAGCCCAACTTAAAAACTGTAGCATAATAAGACGACTTCTAGAAGATGACCTGTATTAAAGGCAGAGTCAAGTTAGTCTCATGTTGATGCCTGTAACATGACAAATTGTGTTAAAGGGATGAAAATTTTGTAATTTGTCTTGTATCTTTCATGTTAGTCTCTAGAAGATCTTCCAGGACAGTTAGAATAAATGAGAACCAAAGTTTATTTTATTACACATAAAATGAATCCATCTCACCATCTTGTACAAATTGTGATATTTTTTCTTTTGTTTCCCCCCAATTAAAAACAGTCTGATTTGTCCTCAGTTTTCTGTGCCTGTCTTTGTCTGCCTGGTGATCACAGGACTTGACTAAGGTGGGGACGGAAGCTCGTGATGTGCAATCATTTCAAAGACTGTTTAGTCCAGAAATTAGTCTCCTGAAGCACTGAGATGATGTAGAGTCTCAGCACATTGCTTTTGATCCAGCCAAGTCTATGTATTCTTGTCCTGTTATTAATGAGGAAAAACAGACCTGAAGCCTTATTTTGTGCTATTGATCATATTTTGAACCACAAATCACTCCTTGTGCACAATCTTTCAGCTGCCTACTGTGAGGAATTCAGCAAGTACAGAGTGAATTTCTAATCAGCTGCGACTGTTCAGTGCTGTGGCTGATAATTATGCTACCAGAGCCTGTATGTGCAAGTGTTATACATTTGTATTTGCTTCTTGCTGAGATCACACAGTTGGGAAAGCAATCATGCTCCATTACTCCTAGTTTTGACTCTTGGCCCATATGGCTGCTTGCGGACACTCTTTCAGTGCTTTACTTCATTTATAGCTAACTTGGTTAATGACTCTTTGCTTGCTGCAAGTCTCCTGATCTGCTGAAATTTGCAGCTGTTCTTTGTTAGCAGAAATGGTAAAAGCTTCCCCTATCTTACATTGTAGGCCTCTGTTCTACCTGGCAATAACTGAACTAGCACTCTTTCCTGGGATATAAGGAAAGGAAAGACTGAAGCAAGTGGTTGCCCTTTTACTAGTAGCAATTTTGTCAGGGAATGGATTATATGAGAAGTTTCAGTTTGGCTTCAGGGAGTACCAGAGTCCTGGGATTGCTTTACTTAAGGTCACAAATGATTTATCACCAGCTACTGATTCAAGTTAAATTACAGTACTCCTGCTGATGGATCTTTCTGCTGCTTTTGATACAGTAGATCTTGGGGCTCTGCTGAATCGCTTGAAGTAATTGCTCAGATTATGAAGCACTGTCCTGGATTGGTATCGTGCAGAATTGATAGCGTATTATCAGGTTGTAACTTGGCAATTGTGGATCGAGTTCTGCCTCACTAGTCACATTGCTCCACAGAATATAATGTCCTATAATTCTCGCTCTTTTTCATTTGTTACAGAAGTGGACAGAATTCTCTAGCAGTGTAATATTAATTTTCACTGCAACACAAACAATACATAGATATATTTGTCTTTTGCAATTCAGTTTCTTGCTGCAGTTCGGGCCATATCTGTTTATTTTACCAAGGCACGATCTTGGATCCTCACAAGTGGTTTGAAACTGAACTGAGATAAAAGATAATTGCTTTTGCCAAATTCTCTCTGTCTACTAGGTGGTTCTTTCTAGGCAATCAGAACTATCTGCGCATATCTAAAGTATGTATCTGGAGCTGGTCAGATCACTTCCATGACATTAAATCTCATCAAAACATGCTGCTTATTTCAGAGCCAAAATTCAATTGCATGGAAAAGACAGCTGTTTAGGTGAAGTTTTAATTAGTGAGGGATTCAAGACGCAAGGCTATTGGTCAGTTCTTATGGGAGAGACAGCCCAGTTTGAAAACCCAAGATTTTTCATCACAAACCAATATCATTTAAGAAAAGCACTTGAAAGTTTCTGGTTCTGTTCCCATGCCAACCAAAAACAATGATGACACCACAAGAGCTGCCATGAGGTGAATTATCATCCTCTGAAAAAGAATGCTTGAAAAGTTGTACCTGCACCATCATATCAAGATCACTGTGATCTTCCTCAGCAGAGCATAGCATCCATGCCACCTGGGCCCATGTGCTGAGGGCTGGAGTGATGAGGGGCTCTATCATGATCACTGCCAGTTCACCACTGGTCCTTCAGTGCCTAGGAAATGGTAATTGACAAGAACACATGATGAGAGTTTCAAAACAAAAACAATAACAAAAAAACAAACAAACAAAAAAAAACCAAAAAACAAAACAAAACAAAAAAAAACAACCACTTTCCAATCCAGAAAAAAAATAATAATTCCTACTCATAGAAAAGATAAAGATTCAATATCTAATATTTTTGAGAAATTAGGGCCTGGAGGAAAACTAAATGATCAATCAGCATGTACCACTACTTACATACCTTAAATACGTTTTTGATATTCCAGGAGGATAAACTGGTTAATTAAGATTTCAAAACTTTTTGTAACATTTCTTTAAATAAGACCTTACATTATTAAAATTCCGTAAATACAAAAATAAATCAATAAGAAAAGGAAATGAATCAAAATCTTCCCCAAGAAAACTTCCAGGTGAACAAACGAGCATATAATAATGCTCAGTTTCTATAAATCTCTACTTGTTGGTTCATCTAAATCTCTACCAGTCTTTCCCTCTTTGTCACCACAAACCTCTAGCACTTATTCTTAGAGGTTTCTCTGTTTCCTAAAAGCAAGGACATGCCAGGCCAAATTCACACATATTTCCTCTTCTGTTGCTCTTTCAGTGAGCCTGGCTCGGTGAGCAAACTTTCATCCCTGTGGACATAAGCATGGACCCTGTGAATCTGTGTGCTGGGACTGGGCAGCACAGGATACCAGCACTGCATAGCACTGCGTTGCTTCAGGATCTGCGGCTCTGTCTCTGAAAAATCAGCACCATCTGTTTGAAGAGGCCTCTGAGATCTTCAGGTCAGGTTCTCACCTTCAAAAAGAAGAGCAATTCTGCTTCCCAGGGCTCTAGGTAGATTTATCTCCTTTGGAAATGGCAGAGAGCTTTTAGCAAGGCCATTTCAAGATCAACCAGTGAACAAGAAACCTGCATAGCACACACAGCTGGATGCAATTGCAGTTTGAAGGGCAGAGCCTGACCATTCCCCAGAGCAGCTCACACTGTTCAGGCAAAAGAGGATACAGAGGTTCTTTTATCCCTCTACTTTGGGTCACTTTCCTGCAGAATACAAGGGCATAATGGGAGAAAGACTAGAAAACCCCACAACCACCAAACTTTTGCTTTCCCAGACTGGGTAGAAACCGGCAAGTTTTTGCTTTGTTGTAACAAATTGCAACATTGCTCAGTAACAAAAATATCTGTTTATTGGACTAAATCACGTCAATAATTGCTGTTTGGAGTGCGTCACACAATGTGCAGTAACAGGCTGCTTGGGCAAACAGCTGCCTGAATAATTTGGTAAGACAAAGACTATAGAGGAATGGAAAAATATTTTCTCTTTACATACACTGGGTACAAAGCCACCCCCACACTACTGCTGACGGCCACAAAATGCGCAGTTCTGCTCTTCGTTACCCATGGTCTACAGGGTCAACTGGCTGTTACGCACTGGAAAAATATTGCAGATGTCTCATTATAACTCAGTGCATTAATACCAGCAGCCAGCCACTAATCCCCAATTATCCTCATTGCTCAGCACCTGATCTTGAAAGGATTAGGAGCATGAAAAACAAACTAAAACAAATTGCACTAAATATTTAAATAAAATGATCAAGAAAATCAGAAGACCATTAAAATATAATAGGAAATAACTCTAATGCATTTTTAAGGATTCTTGTGGTGATTTTATTCTTTACATTATCTCAGCTGTTGAATAGCCCTGAAAATCCTCATGTTCTTCTGCCTGTGTACAAGGTGCTGCAGAGTCCGTGCTTAGTTTTAGGTAGCTTGATGGCAGTCACTCCCTTCTTGTAGATCAAGACACTACCCACAACTACTACATTAAGAACCATAACAACTGTCAATAGCAGTAATGCACAACTCTTAATTAATTAGCATTTGTGTTTTGTTTTTTGATAGCTTAAGTAAGCACAGCTTCAACAAACACAAATTGAATGGAGGAACATCTGTATTAGGTTTATTCATAACACTGGAATATTATACTAGTTATAATAATAGACCAGAGCATTTTGAAAACTTAAATGTCTTTTACTTTTCTTATTCTGCTATTCTATACCAGGTTAATCATGCACACATGTATTTTCTGAAGGAAATAACAAAACATTTTCATTTTCTTGAAGAAACATTTTTTTATTGGTGGCAATTCCCCACTTACCCAAATGAACAATGTGTATCATCAATATATTTCCCTATATACAAACAAGTACTTATATTACGTGACAGGGATTATGCATTTAATATCAGTACAGGTTGGATTTGTTATACCAAAGACTGTAAATACAGCTGTATGAGTGGAATTAGTGAAGTGGAAGACTGCGCAAATCTCCTGTTGTTACCAGATGTTATCCTGGTTCATCACTGAAGCGCATGTGTTGTGGCCTACAACACTACTTCAACCTAAACAAGTTCAGGTCAGAGAGCCTTTGTTTTTTCATACTGAATAGGTTTGATTGGCTGTTTTGACTGCAGACCATCTGAGTCACCTGTGGGCATCACAGAGACATATGAATTTACTAACAAATGCATGTAGCAATGAATTGGTTGTGGATCTTGGGAACTTTCTAGCCAGCTTTGCTGCCAAAGACAACATATCATGTTATGACAGCCTCACATTTCAGTGGGAAGGGTGAAAACCTTAAAAGATTTCACCTCAGTTAACCACTGGCAGTGGTATTCACACCTTGAATATTTTCTTATATTTTCTTTCCACATTCTAATGCATTGTTTTCTCCTTCAGTCTCTGAGATGACACCCTTGCCCACTGCCTGAGTTTGACTTGACAATACAGTCCAGCTCTGCTATCAAAAGTACTGATTTAACTACTATACCCAAAGAATACACTTTATTTTTACATCAAGTGGTCCTTTCTGACCTCTGCCTTCACTGTTTGTTTCCTTGCTCTATTTATACATTCTATTGTTCTATTTTTATTGTTACATTGCTTAAAACTACTGCAGGTAGAGCAGTCTTCCCTGTCATAACACCTCGTCTTTGCATAATTTCCTACTGGAATATGTAGGTGGGATTTTCAGAAGTGTTTAACAGTGACAGTATTATAATTTGACAGGCATTATAATTTGAATATATATATATATATATGTCATGGTTTTGTAAATCTTAGCTATGTACATACAGTCATGAACTGATCAAATCTGTATTTTGTCTTTTGTCTCACACTTTGATCCTTCAGTGAGGCACTCTGCTGATAATCACTTATTTATACAAATGACTTTTTATATATTGCCCAAAGACATTTGTAAAGGCTTCAGGCATTATTGTGCACTGCGGATGTGGAAAGGAGCTAGTAAAAGTTGACTTAGTTGCACGCTAGAGATGTAGGAGACATGCTCCTCTGAGCAAAATAACCCTCCAACATAGGAGTTAACAAATCTCTCAGAAAAATTCTGGAGATAAACTAACCAAATTCATAGTCTACGATAATTAAAGACTCACACTTAATCTTCCCTGTAGACACTGTTTGAACCTAATTGTTTTATAGTCTTGATGGGTGCTCATTGTTCTGGGTTTTGGGGGCTGGAGTTCTGATTTTCTTTTGGGTTTCTGATGTGTTTTGTTTTTTCTTGCTCTTTGGACCACAACAGATTCTCTCTGAAATTACCTCTGTATCTGCAGATACAGAATTCACACAACTACTCTTCTAGAATTTGTTAAATGCCACAAAATCACTTGCTGTGTAATATGTCTGCCACCATTTTTGCTCCATGCCATCGGTCCTCATGTCAGTTTGCCTGTGACAGTTGGATGTTTCAGTACCTCAGCTTCATCCTTTGACCCAGCTTCCCCCATGACTTTTTAGTTTCAATATTTTGGAGTCTAATTTGTATAACACTAGAAATAACAGCACATTGATGATGAAGTGGGAGAGGAGGGAAATGTGCAGGAGAATTTCCACAACAATGGGAAAAGGCTATTAGAAATGAAGTTGCTTACAGATAAGCCCTTTTCAACCCAGGACATTCTATGATAATTTGGGACACAGTGTTTTACAGTTGCAGACCTGTGGTGTTCTGAAGTTATCACTCTTAAAGTTCAAAGACACTGAGGGGAAATTGTACCTCATGCCTCATCTCACACAGGTCTGTCTGTGGCAGCAATCTGCCCCCTGACAAAAGAGCCGGGATGAATTCATGGTGGGCACCTGGGAAAGCAGCAGCCCTGTGGCACTGGCAGAGACAGCACAGTGTTAACTGTTTCCCTCTCAGAGATTAGGGCCAGGGAAGATCACTTGATCTGAACTCCTGGGACCTCCTGCCTGTAATTAGCCTGATTGGCTGCTTTAACCTATCTCCTTGCATATTCCCAACTAGCGAAGATAATTAAAGATCCTGAACATGTAAGTTTCATATTGGCCTGCAATGCCTACAGCAGATTCCCTGCACTTATCCAGCCCTGCAGACATGGGTTAAGACACATGTGGAAAGACCCTCCTTCTAGCTTGGCAGGCCAGAGGCAGGGTCTCCTCCCTACAGCCCCTCTAAACACCACAGAAGGAGGATACATTAGCTATGACTGGAGTGGACTGTATAATTATACTGTGCTTGGCATCCTCCACTTACTCAAAATATGGCATTTCTTTCGAGTGTGTACACGGTCACACGAACAGAAGGAGGCAGAGCCTGCTGTCCCCACCCGCCATGGTGGGCCCATATGGCTTGCTCAGATGAGAAAGGTTAAACATCACTGTCCTATACAGAAAGCATAGGAAAAATCCATCTGACACGGTTTTCCATGCTCTTCTCAGTGCTGCTCTGAAAAAATAATTACGAGGAAAGCATAAGATTTGAGACTAAGCAGCACTTTGCTCTCTTCTCCTGGATAATTTTCCCCTTTGGGATCTTGACTTAAAGACCAAAGAACCACAGGGCTGGCACTGCTTTATGGTGATCCCAGTATCATAATAGTGCTAGAGGCTCAGAAATGAATAGCATATGCCTGGCTGGATCACGCTGGTGGAATAGCTTTGAACATCAAACCACCTGACCCTTGACACAAGACAGGTTGATTTATTATACTGTTAGCCCTCTTGACAACATGCACTGTGGGCTTGGCACTGTCTGGTCATTTTTCAAGCTCTCTGCACATTACTGGCACCTATATCCTCTAACACATTACATCAGGCAACTCAGCTACAGAATGCTAAAAGCTCTTCTCTTCCTCTATCCCTCCCTCTTTCCCTCCCCCCTACATTTTTTTCTTTCTTCCTTCCTTCCTCACTCTCTGTTTTCTCAAATAGTGAATGAATATGTGAACCTAAGGCAAGATAAGAGGTTAATGTTTTTATCAGCGGAAAGAATAAATATACATGATGTAGATGAGGTCAAAAGGACAAAGTAGAGGGTGTTACACTATTAATGCATTTGCAGTGATGCCTATTAAGTGATGTCCAATTATTCAGAAAAGATATTCCCTGATTCAGGGAACTCATGGCCCTATAAGAAGTCATATTTTTTATCTACCACAGAATAATCCAAGCCAGGGGACAGTCCAAGAACAGATCTATCAGTAAAGGAGTCACAATGTCCTCCACATTTCAAAGGGCTAGAAATTGCCACTGGCCTGCAGGGATAAGAAACTGCATTTCTTCCATGGCCACAGCCACAAGTGTGGATCCCAAGGACAAAAAGTCTTACCTCTAAAGCCAGGAGGAAGAGTTTATGGCTACTGGACTACATGCAGTTTGTACATGTATCTTCAGTATTCATCATATGCATCATGTCCATGTGCTACATCATAGTCATGGCCAGCAAAGGAACTACTGAAGAATATCAGTTCACAGCTATGGGAGGAAATAAATCAGTTGTGGCTGTTTGGACCACCATCATCTTCCAACTCACTTTCCCATGACCAGACTGACTGCACACCACAACAGAGCTGTTTCCCATGCAACCTTTGTCTAGATGAGGAACCAGTTCAGAGGCCTTTGGCTTTTCTCACTACGTGAAGCAGACTGTGGGCACCAGTGAAAAGATCAAACACTGACACTGATGAAAATTCTGGCCAAGACTCCCTACAAAAAAAAGACAATAACCTCGATGTAGTCTTGGATGAGCATGAACTCTGTTCAGGAAGTCTTTGTCAAAGAAGCCTTCTATAATAACAAAGTAATCTTCAACCTCCCAGTAAGAGCAAAAAAGAAACTGCAGCACTGAGGCTGGGAATAGGGAATTGTAGAGAAATAAATATGCCCATTAAAGCCAAAATAAAAGTGGCAGCTGAAGGATAAAGTGCCTGTAAACAGCAATGGAAACTGTAACAAGACACCACAGTTAAGTCACAGTACTCAGCAAAAAGATTTTAGAAGTCTTCTTATCCCAACCCCACACATGGATACACCAAAGTATGGTTTAAATGAGGAGTTCCACCGAAAATAGAAGATTTGTCCAAATAAGGGAAATGAGAAGGAGAATAAATTAAATATTTAAATGTCAAACAACGACGTCAAGGAAAGTCAAAGTGATTATGGAAGTAACCTTTTAAAAACATGAAAACTGTGAGAAAAACAAACCAACAAACAACTCGCCTCTTTTCCAGCACAGAATTAGAAGTCCAGCCAGTGGTCACCAGTAATGATCAAAGTAGTCAGGAAAAATAAAAAAGGACAAAACAATAACAAATTAGTTAAATGATTGGTGTGTGCTACTGTCCATCATACATAAGATTTCCATTTTGCAGTCTTTCTCTGCAGAGTGGAAATTGTTTAAGAGTGGCTTCAAGGCTGAGTCTCAGCAGAGTGCCTGAACAGACCAGCCCCGAATGAACTCATCCACATGTCCATAAAAATCTATGCTCTGCAAGTTGTAGTTTAGTTACATTAGCTTTGGCACCGAAAATGCTTTCAACTTCTGGAAAGATCTCAGAGAAACTGGAAACTGCAGATGACAATTTTCATGCTAGATAAAGTGGTTGGATCTAGAAGAAAGCACAGCATTGGATACAAATCTAATACAACAAGTAGATGTTGAATTTAGTTTTGTACTAGGATTCATGTCTCACAGATTGAAGTTCTCTGAAAGAGCAAAAATCAGGTGGATCAGGTTGATACAAAAGGATATGAAGATGTTCATTTGTGAGACTCTTAAAGAATCACATCTGCTACACATAAGAAAGTCCTTGCATACATAATTTATTTTTGAAATGACAGGATAAATGACGAAGAATAAAAGGCCAGTTACACACTGGAGCAATTTTACTAACGTAGTCTCCCAGGAAGCTATGATGGAGACTTCCAAAAGGTCTCCAGTCTTCAGCAAGTGAGTTGTCAGCTGAACTGCAGCGTTGATAAATGCACAACCATATCACAGTATCACAGTATCACAGTATCGTGCGAGTTGGAAAGGACCTTAGAGATCATCGAGTCTAACTCCCAGGATTCAAGCCTTTCTGTGTAGCAGAGCAGCATTTCGGCCACTTGTGCCACAGGGGGGATTTGAACTCCGGGCCTCTAGTGTTGCAAGCAGCATCTCATACCACTGAACCACCGGAGGCACACTGAGCATAAATGCATGGGAAAAACAAAAGTAATATACTGACAGCTTATCTATTAACTACTGCTGCTCAAGAACATAAGAATGGTCTTTCTGAGTAAGGCCCATCTTGCCTCATACTCTGCCCAACTGAGGCCAATAGCATAAGTTCAGAGAGAAGTATTAAAAAGGCAGTAAAAGCTCCTCAGTGAAGTCGTACATTTTATGAACACTTCATAAGGAGAGTTCTCTGAAAAAAGATAGCTCAGCAGCCAGCAATTTTCAGATGAAGAAATTATTGTTAGGGAAAGGAATTACCTGAAAAGGTGTAGCAAGAAAACCAGGAAACGTCATTATACCACTGTGTTAATGAATGATGTGCAGACATTTTGATCACTACACTACTGAGTGTCATCTCCAAAAAGATATGATGGAAGAGTGGAGGGTAACAAAAAGATTACCAATAGGAATTCTTTCATGTGAGGACATTTTAAATAATATACTTCAACTTGTAAGAGAGATGAGGAAGGAATGATGTGATAGAAATACATCAAAACAGTTTAAAAGAGGAAAGTGTTTCTTTTTCACTTCTCTCAAATAACATTCATGCAGATTAGATTCTTCTTTTAGATTTTCAAGCAGTTAAGTAGAGGATGCATCTTCAAGAAGTTGCTTCCAACACTTCATGTTTTACTGCAGGACTTCAGAAAAGTAGAGAAAACTCCTAGTAGTTTGGTTAAAAGGCTCATAAAACATTTCATTAACATATATTTTAATATATATATTTTTTTAAATCAACAAATCTCCATGACTCACTAAGAGGATATGCCTTCTGATTTGACAGTTCTTGCCCCATACATCAATATCTTCTCATAGTATTTCTAACCTAGCAGTGTACACAACAGTTTTGCTTTTTCATTATGGTTTGTGTTTTCTTTTTTCATTCCATAATAGACAAGCAGAGTGCACTAACTAGAAAAGAATATTACCTGTTTTGTTTGAAACTTGGACACTGTAGTTGGATTTGGAGATTTCTAGCACAAATCAAGTCAGGTGAACCACAGGACATCAGCTAAGGCACGGCAGGGGAGCCAATAATATCCACTTTCATTGTTTAGAAATCCAGAACTCCCTCAACATGAACTTTTAAACAAACTTAATTTTGGGTCTTCAATTCTGCTATTTCATAAAGAAAATAAATTGTCTAATCTACAATTCTTCTGAGGATAAGGTGCATTTGCAGTTGATGGAAGAAGTAATAGCATCAAAATTTATACAGTAATAATAAGATACAGAAAACAAGGTGAACAGACAAGATAAAAATCACAGATGTATTTTCATACTTAAATATCCAAACCTTTATTATCTAGGGCTAAATTTACAGAGGAAGAGGTTCAGACTTGGGAGAAGGGGGTTTTTTGAAAGGAATATATAAGTGTCTTAACCCATTTCTATTAAAAAAGGCTTTTAATTAATGGCATTACCTGCAATTTAGAAAGCAAAGAAAGTTCAGTTTTGTCTGGATTGAGCAATGTCAAAATGCTGTAATAATTCTCTGCAAAACCTATGATTTAGCTGTCATAAACATCTTCTAGTCCATTTGCCCCATCCTACTCAAAGTGTTCCTTACTGATTTCCACTATTTCACCCCTTCTCACATATTGCTCTGGTCATTCTGTGCTGCTGAGTCACAGCCCACTTTTGCATTCTGTTCCCTCTTCTGCCCTTCAGCTTCTCTTTTACATTTTCCCATGCATACTTCTCACTTTCATGGATACTGCTAATTCTGACACCTAGCCATTTTATCCTGGAGTTTTTGCTTTGTTCATCTACATTTCCTTTTCTCTGATTCCCTGTCTCTGCTAAGATCTTTGTTCTTCGTTCCTATGAGTCTGTCCAAATCATGTCACTCCTTCACTTCCTAGCGAGACTCAAACTTTATTATCCCTGTGATCCCAAGCAGAACATCAGCAGCTTTTCCATATATAGATACTTACATAATCTCTTTCTATTAAAAAACTACTATCTAGAACTTTTTGTTATGGTTCTTTGTAATTTTGCCCTTGTTGATGCAATAGATCTCAGCCCATGGTACACATGCATGTGAATCTTCTGGGCAGTGACGGTTTTGAAAACCTGTTGTATGACTTCACATTCCATACTATCCAGGCACATACCTAAGTTCTCTCAAGATCTTGCTGACACTTTCCCTCAGACTATGCACATTTCTGCCACTATGAACATAAGCAACAACTTTAGAACTACAGGAAAGTATTGCTAAAATCTAGATTGTTTTCTATCTTCTTCTAATGAGTTATACTTCAAGGCATAAGTACTCCAGGAGAGAACTTAATATCAGTAGTACTAATGGTAAATAAAAATACTAGTAGTAATATTATAAATAATAGCGAAATGGAGAAAAGTGTAAAATAACTCTACTCATTTACGCCTCTTTATCTCTGTTAGGCCACTCCTGAAAATGTTTCCCTAATTTTGTCTGGTTGTAGCTTTGTACAATATGTATTTAAGCACACCTGGCTTGCATTTCTCATTTTTTGTTAACTAAACCAATTTCTTCTGGACATGATTTGTTGTTGTGGATCCTGTATTTTCTATGTGACAGACTGTGTCTAAGTTTGTGCAGAGCCCATTTCTTCAGCAAGATGTTTTCTTGATTTTCTAGAGGGCACCACCTAAATTCACTGAAGAAAGATACTGGGAAAATGAAAAAGGAAGTACATACTTGCAACTGTGCTATGAAATAAGGACTTTCTGAAATATCTTTATATCTGTTCTCTCCAGAAAGAAGTTCCATCAGATAATCACCCATGCCAGTGATGTTTAGCATGAGTACAGATATTACTATAAACTGCAATAAATTGCACCAAAAGCTTTATGAACTGACCCATAACAAAGAGATATCAGTATTTCCTAAAGTAAATTTTGTTATCGATTTCTTACATTATATAAGATCTTTCTCTCCCCACTCTACTCAACTTTAATCCTTTTAAAGAAATCTCCACTTGTATTTATTCTATTTCTTGTAAAAACATTAGTCAAATGGCAATGGTCAGACTGAGCATCAAGACAGTATTCCACTAAATCACCAACAAAGAAATAGATAGGAAAGTAATGATGATCGGAATGGAACCAGTTATTCTTCAAAACAATTGCAATGTTCTGACTTTCTAGCAAAGAACAGGCACTCACCTTACTGTATGTATTTCAGCATCACATGGGAAAACACTCTTGCAGCTGGCAGATGAAAGGATTTCTGGGAAGTCTGTCCAGTTGGCCACAAACCCGTCAACAGAGATTTGACTTCATCTTCATGTTCTTCCTTGTTCGTTTGAAAGGGACGTTACCAAGCTAAAGAGAGACAACTCACAGGCTTCATTAAAAGAACATTTATCTAATTTGACAGATCCTGTGAAGTATCTCCATTAGCTACTTCTGCAGGGGATTAAAGAAGGACAGTTGTCATGAAATTCACTGATTAAACAAAGATAATAATCACTGTGAAAACATAAGAGTTCAAGGTGTGCAGGATGATTCTGGAATAAAAAGGAAGTAGAACAAAACTTATAAGGCTAATTACTTTTTGTGTGTATCTGTGTGTGCCACTGGCCCATCAAGCTGGATGCAGTGAAAGAAGGGAAGGACAGCAGTAAGTTGGCTAATCACAGAAATATAAACCATCACACAATGCACCTCTTTCATTCACAGTCTACAGACAGACGATGTCTAAGGCCCGATACCCACATCTCTTCTCATGCCAGAGTCCTGACAGCTGTAAAATGACTGTGGAAGGCCAGAGTAAGCTTGTGGAGGCACCACGCAGGTACTGCAGTGCACTGCATGGCACTCTGCAGAGACAAAAAGACATGGAATTTGAACACTCTGATCCAAATTAAACCCAAAATGAAAAATTCCCTTCCCTGTCAACTGCTGTAACTATAAAGCTACTGCTCACAGATGAAGCATCTGAAAAGCATCTTTGTAGGTATCTGTTCTCATGCAAGGGCTGTGACCTGTGAATAGCAACATGATCTGCAGATGTGACAGGGACAGTTTGTCCCATGTTTTGCTGCACTCCACCTCTCACAGAATCTCAGATGTTGTATGACATGCATGTATACAAGCAGACTCCGTGCTAAAGAGTGCCTCAGGCTGTACATACTCCCAGCATCCACCTTAGTAGGGTTGTAACACAGGTATCCAAGTAATCATCAGGAATTGTGAGCTCAGGAAGAATTATCACCTCCAACTCAATTCTATCAAAGGCAGAGCTAAACTGGCAGCATACAGGCTGCTCATACTCAGAGATCTCTCGATGTCTCCCTGCAATGTGCTTCACACTAACTGTGATATCCAGTTCTCCAAAATAAACTCCTCATTCTCAGAGACAACAGAGACTGATGCATTCTTCCAAGGATGACAAACAAGTTTTGAACTTATTAAGATGCTGAAAAGAACAAGGATGGCAGAATTTGAGACACTTGATGCTGGGATATTATGTGTTTCTACAATACTGCAGAGAGACTTTCCTTACTAAGTATAGGAGAGCTTATTTACTCTGCATACGTAACACATGAGAAAACAAAATCCATCCATTATCATATTAGATGGTATTTATTTGACTGATGAACAGATAGCTGAGCCATAGCTTTTAATACCGAAGTCATTTTTAAAATCTATAATTTCTAGTTTGTCTGAAATGGGAAATTTAGAGCTCATGAATCATTTGCTAATACAACATTCTGCTGCTGTCGTACAGAAATGGCATGTGTTCCACGAAAAAAAGTGAGCACCAATGTAACAGTGTCTGCAAAGGAGTATAAAAACAAACAAGAAAGAAAGAGATTGGTTTTTGTGAGGAAAACTGTTTTACAAGGGTTTGATTTCTACTCTAGATTTCGCAGCATGGTGCTGGATATCCTCTTCCAAGTTGCAGTGAGCACCCAAATGGCACAACATTCATGCAGCCCCAATTTTAAATCTTTGGTATTATGCCAGATCTAGCTGAACTTTTTGGACAACAGATAGGTAGCTATTCATTGAAAATAAATAAATAGATAGATAGATAGATAGATAGATAGATAGATAGATAGATAGATAGATAGATAGATAGATAGATAGAACAGCAGAAGAATATCTGGATTCTTTGATATCCCAGAAGTACTTCAGAAATGCATTCCTCTTAGTGAAAATATTATTCTAATTATTCAGTAGCGGGGTACGATCACCCACAACAACTTCTTGATTCCCATCCAGCACCAGTGATAGAGCAGACAATCAGACTAGGCTGGATTTTAAACCAGATAAATACTAACCAGATTACTGGTGAGACATCAGTCTTGAGTAGGGGGATTTTTACTGTTTTGAAAGAGGCTATTTAGTATGACAGACAGTCTTAGCTGTCACTCAAAATTCTAGACTGGGAGTAGCAGTGGAATTTTAATTTATTTTAGATCTATGCTCTCATTATCCCAATTGGAACAAATGCAAGTCAGAAACACAATAAGAAAAACAAGAAGTGCTAATAGACTAATTTGCAATACAGCAAAGAAGACTCGTAAGAACCACATCCCTCGATCTGATAATCATACTTTTCTTGATGAAACCCAGGATATGGTTGGCCTTCTGGGCTGCAAGCGTACACTGCTGGCTCACATTGAGTCTTTCGTCAACTGATGCTCCCAAATCCTTCTCCTTAGAGTCAGGCAATGTCAATGGGTACCATTTGTCTACAAGCAGGAATTCAATTCCATGCGTTCGCTTCATATGCGCTTCCATATCAAATGCCATTTTCAGACTGCCCCTCTACTGCCATCTGTCACACAGCAACAAAATGTAATGGAATAGTGTCAGAAGGTTGGACATTAGGAAATACTAATTCTCAGAAAGAGTAGTCAGGCACTGGAATGCACTGCCCAGGGAGGTGGTGGAGTCACCAACCATGGGAGTGTTCAAGAAACACTTGGATGTTGTGTTGAGGGATATAATTTTGCTGAGAAGTATTGGTGATGGTTGGACTGAATGATCTTTTAGGTCTTTTCCAACCTTGATAATTCTGTGATTCTGTGGTTCAGCCTCTACTATGATACCACCAACATCTGCCTCTGATGTTGTGGGCCACATAAAAACACAGGAGGCATTACTTTTGGAACAGCCCTCATACTCTCCTTTTGATCAAGTGTCAGCCAAACTTCTAATTTACCATTGTTCTGGTTTAGAGAGAGGTCCATTTAAATTCTTTAGGTTTTGAAGGGGAATAACTTCCACTGACACCATTTAATTTGTTTTTAAACCATAACAGTGTTTCAGCGAAACCATTTTGCCATCATAACCTTACATTGTAATGACATCCTAACGGCACCTTCAAAAGGGTCCTCGTAGACTTGCTTTGGAATAGTTTTCCCATAACAACTTCATATCTCTGATAGCATTGTAATGATTTCTTCATGAGGTCATGAACTAGCAATGAATCCCTTTTGCCATTGAAATCCTACAGTTCCTCATTATAGCCTCTGTCACTGTGGCATTGTTATGGGGTCTCTATCGGATAACAGTGAAACCATTTTCTATTGATACATTAGGTTTAAGTAATATTATCATCCTTACAATACAGTCACAGGTTAGGAAAAGGTAAGCCACGCCCTTGCTTATTTCAGTTCAGCATGTGATTCAAGGGGCTGAGGATGTGCACTGTGGCTACTGAACTACCATCACTTCTCACATAACAAAAGTGGATGGTGAGTTACACAGGTCTGAGCAAGGAATTTCAGAAGAACAAAATTTCAATTTAAAAAAAAAAAAAAAAAAAAAAAAAAAAAAAAAAAAAAAGAAGCTGAAGAGATGCTTTATTGTTTCTGCACTTCATCTCATTACTGAGCTTCAGTTCTCTTCAGCAGCAAGTATTAGTTTAGGTTTAAACCTGGATTCAAATCTTAATTCTGAGTGTTTTGCTGTATTAAGAGTTGAGAACCTTGTTTACAGCACTGAATTTGCATTCTGATACGTTGCACATCTACTATACTACTTGCTGTAAAAAAAAGAAAAAAGAAAAAATGTGACAGAGTTGTTGATCTACAAAGTTCATTGAGATACTCAGACGCTACAGATACTAATTCACAGAGAGTGCTCTGCAACAGCCCCAGATCTCCTGTCAAATCTCCTCTTCTACAAGTAATGAAATATTCTCCTTATTCACTGCTTCTCAGCACAGGCTATGTGTTGTTCTGCCATACTCCTAAAGTCTTTGCTGTCCCATTTTCTTATGGACTTGGAATAGTAAGGTCTCAATAGACTTGCACCTCATGCTAACAAAATACAAACTAGTTCCTACCTTCACACCACTTGCTAATCCTGACTGTTTATAAAGTGGAGGAACACTCACCTCTATTTCCAAGTCAATACACAGATTATTTGCTCCCTCTGAGAACAAGCACCCTATTGGTGTTGCTGAATGTGAAAGCACTTCGTAGAATCATAGAATGGCTTGAGTTGGAAGGGACCTCAGGGATCATCAAGCACCAAGAAAAGTCAAGGGAGTCCTAAGATGCACCATCTCCTCCTTAGAGATACCAGAATGTTTCAGGGTGTCCAGGCCTTTTTGGATGAAGCAACTCCTTTCCTTAAATACATTAAGGAACTCTCTTAGCCCTGGAACACTTCAGTGCATTACTTTCATGAGGGTGCACTACTTCATGGTGAGCATTCATTTATGGCAGATGTGTTGAACATCTTAGCCCTTTTCCAAATGTCAGCATAACTCTTGTGCTCATCCTTTACTCTCTTCCAGAAAAGCTGGGCTTCTAGGGAAAAAAGGGAGGGAAACAATCAATAAACTCTGTCTGCAGATTACAGCTATTTGAGCCCCACAATACAGCCAGCTTGTTTTTCTTTTCAGCAGACCCCAACAGATTGCTCCTCTTCTGATGTACCACTCCAGCAGAAGTGAGTAGTTTTTCCTCTTCCTCTCAGTAAAAGAGAAATAACACATTCTGATCTAACAAATGACTTCTGCTTTCAAAAATGTTTCTGTACAGTTTTGAACTTTATAATGACTTTATAGCCAACAACCTTAACTCCATCCTAATTTTCAATAATAATCAATACTGTATTAACTCCATATGAAAATAGTCTTCCTGGGCCAGCCAAGTACTTAATATAAGATCCAAATAGACCCTATTACATTTGGCTATATAACTCTGAATATGTATATGGTTTAAATCTTTTCCACTATCATTTACATTTCATTGAACATATGTCTACACCAGAATGGCTATTAGAAAAAAAGGTATCAACAATCAAAATCTTTTAAAAATTCAATAAATGAAGCCTGAAGTGTAAAATCCCTCCGATTTAAGTGGAAAACATTTTCTCTTTTTAATTTTATGTAGTTATATTATCTCAAGTGTTAACGTTCTTTTACCTTTGACATTCCTACAATTCAACGTGCAGTTCTACCACACCCAATATAAAAATAAGTTAAAATAAAGCCAAGAAAGCATAAGGATGGAGCTCCAGCTGAAAAAGAGACTAGAACACAAAGGGTCAAATTAATGCATGATGCCTGAAACCTGGAACAGGTAAAATGTATTAGAAAGAAGGACTGGAGGTTCTGTTATATTTCTAAGTATACGAAGAAGATCAAGTGCTGCTTGATAACAGCATCACTGAAAGAATATTGTGCATGTGATCTTAGCACCTGAACTGTAGCTTAATATCAGCCTTTTCTGCAGACTTCATGATGCGCACACACAAACTGGGGAGGTAAGGCCTGATGGCCAGACTGTGAAAATGACTAGATAAAGAACAAATGTGTTGAAGTAAGCTATTTGCTGCAGGGCTAGGAAACCCCAGTGCCTTCCTTGGAGTGTCTGCAGGGTGTTTTACTTCTGTGTAATTTTGCTTGAATGTTTACTATCTTTGAGGAAAGCGGGCAAGACTTATGAACATTTCCAGGTTACGAATTTCACAACCAGCAGAAGCTGCCACTGGGAAGTGCCCTTTGCTACCACTGAGCAATATTCTGAAAAACCACATTCCAGAAAGAAAATATTCGAGACTATGTCGGGAGCTGACATTTCAGTCCTGGAGGAATGATATACCACAGCTTTGCTTCAACTCAAGCTATGCTACCAGTGAATCCAATATAAAGAATCCAATATAAACAGGCATATCAAATATGCTTTAGCAGCCCAGAAGCACAAACTTCTTAGGCTTTCAGGGGGCTGTGTACCGTAAATCATGAAGTGCTTTTTAAAATCTCAACTAAATATACTTACTAGAGGCTTATTTTTCAGGTTAGATTTGGCTTTTTCAAGCACAGACCAAAGAAAAAAATGTTCTCTTAAATATGAAAGCAAGTATATTTCATGTTCTCCTGTGTTTTTGCCCATACTTCAATACAACAGGCCTGTTCCCAGAGAAAATCAGATTGAGTCCAGTGACACATAAGAGTTAGAAGATTGTTGACATTATAGCCATATAAAACTAGCCTGAAAACTGACACTACTGCTAAGATTTTGAGCTCCAGACTGTATACATGCATTGCCACCCCTTAATTGCATACTTTTTAATCAAGAAAAGTATCAAAATGAGGAGCAGGCAATGAAAATCAGTCTTTTCATCTCACCCTTAAAACAAGGTCATGACGTTTCTCAACAAAACTCACATCTAAGGAGCTCAGTTCTGGCAGGTTCTTCCACTCTATGAAGCTCAGCTCCTCTCTTTCTTCACCTCCCACTCCCACGCCTACTGGCAATGAGATGTAGTGGACATTAGCAGAGGCAGCAAAGGCAAAGTTTAAGGTGGATGAGATAGAATAAAATTATTTCTTGCCTTTTCCATCCCAATTATTGAACTCCCTTTTAACTGAACATAGTGATATCCCACGCATCTGAGAGGAAGCAGATTAAGACATCCATACCTTTTCCCTCATCTTAGAAAGCAAAAAATGTGGAAGGCTGAAAGAGAAAATCAGATCCCCTTACCTCTGCTATGTCTGCCACTCCAAATGCAATTGGTAGTGCTCTGCCAGAAAAGTACCCCACCTTTGTGCCTTGCGACAGAAATATTAGAAAGAACCCAAAACTTCAGTGACATGGTAGCCTAGGTGATTACTATGAAGGCATGATGCTTACCTTCTGGAAGGTTACTGTTAATTACAGTGTGTGGACAACAGCTAATGATTTGTTTTGGAGCTAATGTCCCATTTGAATAGGATTGCTGCTGTTTCCAGACCACAGCAAGCTATTAATGGCACCCACAATACTTAAAAAATTAGCACTGGCAGCATAGTTGAGTGAGTATTTTGAAAAAGTGGTCATTCCCTTGAGATTAATGAGCAATTTTCTGTCAAAGTGCAGAGTGCACTCTGGTAGAAAACTGACAAAAGAAGCACCATCCTAGGGGATTATTTTTAACAGTTCATTTTGTTGTGCATATTTGAAAGGAAATGTGGTAGATATCACTGCCATTCCAGAAGTATATTCTCATTTATTTTTTCCTTTTAACCATTATAAGCCAATATATAACAAGTTACAGTGGACTGGATATCTAGAATCTGAAATGACTCATTAAGAGGAATAACCAGCAAGGTGTAAAACACTGCAAAATACTCCTCTTTTTTTCCAATTGCTTTCAGTTGGTTTTGTTAGACAAATAAGTAACAGACAGCAATGTAGGCAATTGAGTTTCACTTAAATCAGTCACAATCGATTAACATGAATCATTTCGCCACTTTTCCTTAGGTACTTCTAAGCAGGTATTCCTTTTAAAAGTAGGAAGTTTCAGAAGAGACCTGTCTGATTAAAGAAATGTAATTGGAACAATTGTGAACGTGACTGCAACTAGAAATTTGAAGTGCGTCTTTTAATAACATCCATATCTTCTTCCTATAAAGAATTACCCTACTTTAAAATTTTGACTTTTTATTTATTTTTTTATTTTTTTAATCAAAACTTTACCAAGATTCTAGTTTGTTTCCTCACTTACCGTGTTACTATTTGACTTGCATGTGCACAGAGTGAGTCCGTGCCACTCAATGTAGGCTTACCAAGAAGTGTAGAATGGACCACATCAGCTCACGGGGATATTTCAAGTGAAAAAGAATAGATGCATCCCACAGCTTGTGGGGTTACAGTGTTTGTCCAGGGCTGCGTCTCTCTTTTTTTTTATCCTTGCCTGAGGGCTGCTTCCTATAACCCCTCTCCTAGAGCTCACTGGGTTCATTAGCTACAGCTCTCAGTTCCACTTGTTCAGCACTGAAGACATCCTCCACAGGCCTGGAACAGACTGAAACATGCAATCAGCTTATAGGTAGGAGGTTAAAAAAGAAAAAAAGAAAAAGGTTTCAGACAATCTACTGTGGACCAACTCCTCTTGCATAAAAATCCTCACAAACCAAGCTCCTCTTTCAGCTGTGGCAGAATTGTTACAGCTGTTAATGATATCCACCTGAGAATATCCCATTCTTCCATTGAGATCAGGTCATGGAAGAAATAGAAATGACGCATTCTGGGGGAGGGAGGTGGGAAAGGACCAAGAGAGGAAAAGCAACAGCAGTTTTCTAGCTTTTCCTGAGAAAGATCTCACAGGTGAAGAGAAATGGGCAAGTTTAAACAAGGATGGTCAGAGCCACCTGGCTAAGTGACTTTCTTTCCCAGCTTTCTGAAAACAAGTCATTTTTCCTTCTTTTGTTCTGGACTTACATATTGTGGTCCCTAAAAGGTACAGCAGTGCAGGGTCCCTGACAGTGTGATTCAAGCAGCTTCCCTCTACCCCTCACCCTGACTGCCATGCCTTTCACTGTGAGGTTTGGCAGTACTCCACAGCTTTGTCCCAATGTTCTGGCGGCTGCTCTCTGACATATGGTCTATTCATTTTTCCCCAGCTGTTACTCAGCCAGGAAGATCACACTCTCTCTTAGCTACAGACCTTTCTTCAGAAACTGGGAATCAATTTTCTCCTTATTAAAGGAGCATGAGGGGCAGAGGGGAAGTGAGAGGATACTCCCACCAACCCTCTGCGCCCATGCTAAGTGCAGATTTGGAAGCTTCCTTTCACTGAATCATCAATCAAGTATTCTGAGGGCAATTCAGGATCTTTGATGTTGAGCACTGTTTGGGAGTGTGTGGCAACTAGTCTTCCTTCCTCCCTACCCTACTCTTCCAATGGTTGTTCTGGGGGCTCTGGTGATTCTTTAGCAGCTTAGATTCCTAATTATTAGAATAAACTGCATGGTTGTCTATACAGAAATATCTGCTTATATGCATCTTTCAGTAGTGGGCAGGGTGAAATGACCAGAAATATAAAGGTGATTCATTTATATTTGAATTGTGGATGTGACTAAACAGTTAAGACAATTCTTACCTGATAAGGTTCCAGTACTGTTGCTGCATGTTTTGACCTTAAATACTCCAAAAATAAGGAACAGCTATTTAAAACCTACAAAAGGCAATGTGACAGGTGGAAGAGATACACTGAAAGATTCTGAGACTAGACCATACCTCATAAAGCCAATTCAATAAAACTTCAAGAAAGAAGATATTGAGTATGAACTGAAGTAGAAGATGGCAATAAGATGACACAGGGGAGAATCAGGTAAAGCCTGAAGTAGGAGTAATTTTTACAAACACCCACTAGAAAACTAGCTATCTACATGAGAAAGAACGAGATTTCATGACTTGCTGGTTTGGCAGCTTGCTACCAAATGAGTAATACTGAGTCTAGAGTCACAGCTGGAAACTTCTTTCAGCCAATAATCTTCTTTGTTTTCAGTTCCTTTTAATAGGGTACTGAATTAAGGAAAACAAATTGTAAGCAACAGAATAAACTTCCTTATTGTCAGCCTGATAATATTACAGTATGTAGGATTTTGGTATTGTCTTAGTGTTGAAATAGTAACATCAGCATGAAAGTCTGACTGAATAACAGGCTTAAGAACAATAAAGTGCAAGGGGAAAAGATCATAAGTGTCACATTCAGTTCATAATTAGCTGAAGTAAAATGCTACTTCCACACAAATTTGTCACATGTAAATCTACCTGGCATCGTACAGCACAGAGGATGAATGTGAGTCAAAGGAAAGGTCCCTAGCATCTTCCTTGAGCTCCATACAAGATAAGCCAGAACATTACAGTACAGCAGTTCTTCTAGCACTCATTACATTGACTACCACCTGTGAAGCGCTTCCATTCATGATGTTATCTGTTCAGTAACAGGTAGAAAGATACTGGAAGGTGATTACTGGTCTATGATTGACTCTGCTTCTTCTTTTCCCCACAGAATCATCTCCAGCATGTCCTTAGTATCTGGCCCAGCATAGCGTCCAGCTTATCAGGTCATGTCACATCTGATGACATGATATTTCTTCCTTTTTCCTTTCTCATCTTGCTGTGGGCACTAGATCTTCAACTGAAGGAGACAGCAGCCCTGAATACTGTGGATGATGGAACATGTAACAGTAAGGACAGACTGCACAATCTCTTTGTGGACAGTCATTTACTAGATTTGCCCATTGCTATGTTTCTCAGATTTTAACGTCAGCCCATATTTCTTTTGTCCTGTAATAAACTGAAACCCAGTTAGCAACTACATACACATGTGTGCTCTAAGCAGATTCTTCATTCTTCATTAACACTAGGCTTTACATCAAAAGTTCAAAGGGATAAAACAAAAAGGCCAGGGTCCAGACAGTTCTATAAGCAGCTGCAGTGAATCATGCAGTAACTCCAGAGCATGCACTGAAAGGACATTCTGCTCTGGTTTGTGTCATTGGAAGACAGCAAACTATGAGCAACAGCGACCAGCAGGAAGTCAGTGGGGAGGAAAGAAATGTGCATTACACAGCTCTTCTTCCAGCATGGAGACTGAAAGCTGTTTGTCTTCTTGTTGGAGTGTCAGATGTACTTGTGCTGCAAGAGGCATGACAAAGCCGGGACTCAACAGAGAAGAAGTTGCTACTAGAAAGTGTGCTGGCCTCTTTAGAGATGCCTTAAGGAATACACACCAGCAAATTCTGCCTAATCCCCTTACACCCAAACTAGGAATTTTGGTCTCCTCTACAGGAGTCAGTGAAGACTCCAGAGAGCAACTCAGAATTCTTGTATATGGAATACTTCTGGGTGTCTATTATAATGATCAATTTTTGTCTTTCCTTCAGAGGTGAGTACTCATTCACATGCTCTGCTTATGAAAATCCCAATATCTGACTTAACAGAACTCTGGTCAGTAAGCACCAACATCAAACAGATTTCTTTTAGCTGTTTCTGAGATGAATGAAGCAAAACAGATATGAGCATCTGAAATGAGGATTTGAATGGCCAGCACACATAGAGATGCACATGTAGTTTCTGATGCATGAGGAAAGAACAAAAGGTCAGAATTTTTCAGGTACAGAGTAGAATTGGGGACACAAAGTGAATTTCACTTACATGTTCACTGCAAAGTAGACAAGCTTGAACACAGACTGTATCCTATAGCTCCATCTGAACAAATATGTCAGTATTCAATGGGCAGGAAGGCAGGCATGGATTTAAGGGGATAAGAATAGTTGGGGGAGATTTGAGGTAAACCTCAGATAAGAATGTGGATTTCACCAACTATGAAGGTATATTCACAGGAACCACTGAGAATTCTCACCTCTGTGCCTGCTTTTGGTTTCAGTCATTTTCACATACAATTAAATCCAACTTCCCAAAGTGGACCAAGGCTGTGGAGGTCTCTCTGAAATTAGTTAGAGCTCTCTCAAATCATTCCTCTAGTCTCAATGAACCTGTCTGTAAGAATAGGTGTTCATTAGAGAGAGAACAGATTTCATCATCTGAACTCTTCTTACAGAAAATCGATCTGCTGCCAGAATTATTAAAATCCCCATGCTGAGGATACAGCATAACACTGGAATCAAGAAAATCTGCTTCAGAAAAAAACAAAGATACAGGTTCACAGGAGGTGAACCAACACAGAGGTAAGGTTTTTTCACCTCTTTCACACTAAACCATAATATCAAAGACAATAACTCAAAACTTTCATACCTGGGTATCCACAATTTTGGGGCATGTTGTCTAATTTATCCCAGTAAAGTAATCAAATAAATCCATTTTAATCTCTCTGTAGCATTTTCCCTAGTAAATATACAGAAATAATCTGAAATTCAGCTCAGTGCTCTGAGCATTCCAACACTTCTGCAAACCCTGCAGTTTCACATGATTGTGAAATGTCTGGGTACGGCATTCACTCAAGTTTGCTTTCACTCTCCACTTACAACTACAGTTTACCACTCTAACCCAGTTGCTCTGGTTGCAACACTATTCAGTAAAGGCTGCCATTCTCAGGCTCCCCTGGAACATCTTCAGCTTAGAGATTGCTTCTTCTTTTTAACAGAATGGGTATAAATGTGGACTATCTCAATCCAGCAGCCTAGCTGTTTCTTAAAATACTGAATTATCTCTGCTGCTCACTGTGTCAGCAGACTGAGAGATAGTAGACCTGAGAAAATGAAGTCGATCTCAGTATAACTCTAGCTTCTATGAACTCTCAGCTGCTGGTATTTTGAATTAAATTAAAACGCACTGATTGATACTGGCATACTAGAAAAATCAATATTTGACCCAAATCCCTCTGACAGTAACATGTTCAAGTGTTACAGCTATTTCCTCTGGAGAGCACAAATTAGATTTCATATTCATTCAATTCAGAAACCACAATATTAGGGGAACATAAATGCTAAGAGTTGAATCCACAAATGACAGGTAAATCAAAAGTAAAGTTGTTTCAGTCCCTGTCCTGGCTTCTTGTCAGATGTTGGGGTCTGAGAGCATGCAACCACCAACCAATAAGCATGAAGTACAGGACAACTGAACAAGTACTAATAGTCTTAGTCAACCAGGGAGAAATACAGGAGTATTTATTGTGCTAAAGTTGCGAAACTTTGGTGAATTAGCATAGAAAGATTCTTTTCTAGTTGCGATATTGTAATAAAAATGCAAGAAGAAATAGATGTATAACAAGAAAGGGAGGAGGGAGGTGCAAGGGACTGCAGTGCATGAAACAGAAAAAAAATCTTGTTCTTCAATAAAGCTGCATAAAATTGCTCTGCCATCTTTTCCTTGCTGCTCATGCTGCTTTGTTTTGTCTCACATTAAAATTAACAGTTGCCTTCCTCTTCCTGGTGCTATTACTTCTTTCTTTCCCATTTATGTTCCTGCCACAATGTGTAGCATAAAAAAATATGTTCCCTGAGGTTTGGAGCACACTTTTATCTTATTTCATTTTTGAGTATTCCAAATAGGGTTCTGAGTTTTCAGTTTAGTGTTTTGAGTATTCAGCTCAAGTACAAGGCATTCACAAAGCACATGATACACCTACAACTTCAATCCTTCCTCTGCCCCATTCAGTCTCTTGCTGCAAAGCCTAACATATATTTATTTACACAGAATACTACAGCTTTAATAGAAGACAGCGAGGGAAGCATCACCGCCTGAGATAAAAGCAACATTTCCAATTTTAAACAAGAATTTTAAAATGACTGACCATCTCTATTCACAGAAGGAACAGAAAACTAAATTAAGCAAGGCTATTTCAAATCACAGCCATTTAGTAATGATTACTTAAGCTAAAGAAACCCCGACATTTATTTATCCACCCCTGTAAATCCTCAGGGACAGGCAGAACCTGCCAATTATAAAGCACCTGACGGTTTCCATGAAGTGCTTTATTGCTCTGTTTTTAATATCAGAAGTTTCAAAGCGGGGACTTTTTCACTGAGAAGGTGGTGAGGTGCTGGCACAGGCTGCCCAGATTGGTGGATGCCCCACCCCTAGAGGCATTCAAGGCCAGCTTGTGTGGGCCCTGGGCAGCCTGACCTACTGCCTGATTTAGTGGGTGGCAACCCTGCCCATAGCAGAGGGTTGGAACTAGATGATCTCTGAGGTCCCATGCATTTTCTGAACTCCCACCTAGCTGCTGTTTAATTGAGGATTACCCCAGAATCTGAACACTATATATGCTTCTGTACAAACGGTAACATATTTGTTACTGTACCGAGTCTGCATTACTATAGATATTGCATAGTTACATATAAAGCTATGTATGGCAGTACACGAGTATACATATTTGCAACATGTATGTCTCCTAAAACATTACATTCACCCAGGTACCTCTGCTCTTCTCAAGAACCCTTCTTCACTGACATTTCACAAACCTTCATTAATTTGCATCCCCTATAAAATGCATCACTGAACACTCCTTTCTTTTATGGCATGTTTGCCATACAAAAACTACTATTCAACTGCCCTTCTTTAGAATTAAAAGATTCGCTACAACACAACCTGTTAAGAGAGACTGGTCAAGTCATCTCAGCTCTCTGTGCCAATGGAAAGTGAGCACAACGATACCTTCCTTTAGAAAGGACTTGATCCAATTCAGAAAAGCAGTCTACAACTGATGCTGAAAATCGAAAGCCATTAACACAGGAAAAAAGAAATAAAATAAAATAGGCAAATTCCACTTAAATATTTATTTTCCCTCACAGGTGCAATTCCTCATCCTCTCTGACTTCGGACTGTATTGTGGTGTAACCTTCAAAACAAACCTCAGTTTGTTTTCAGAAAGTAACTTGAAGGTTTCTCTTCCCTGCTGCTGGGCTGGCCCTGGTATTTTAACATCTTACTCAGCTTGACTCTGTTTCCTGGTCAATTACAAGTCATTATCATAGAAAGCCTAGTGTATTGGCATATTAGTACATGTACAGATCACACCATTATGCTTAAGTGCAGCAATAGATCAAGACCAAAGTATCAGCACTCTGTACGAACAGGTTTTTTAGGCTTGGATAATGCAGGAACCATCAAAGCACAGCACGCATTTGATAACAGGAAGAAAGAAGAAGAAATTCCTACTGCAGTATCAGAAAAACATTCAAATATAGTTTGGATGGACACAAAGTTAGAGATTCCATGTAGGCACACAAATGAGTTAACTAATACAGGAATTTAGCCACTATGAGAGTTCATCCCAGAGAAAAAACAGAATGAATGGCAAACCTATCAGGACATTGAACTGAGATGTAACTTGCAGACACCCATATTTTTCTTAGTTTGTTTTAAGTTAGATGTATAGATTTTTAGTGGTGTTTTTGTTTGTTTGTTTGTATGTGTTTTGTTTTGTTTTTAATGTGATATGCACAAGCTAAAAGATAGAATAGGCTGAGTCAAAGGGACTCACAGGAATCATTCAGTCCAATGTCTGGACACACTGTTTTATAATGCCAATGACAGGACAAGGGGAAATGGACATAAGTTGGAACATAGGAAGATCCGCACGAACAGGCTGCCCAGGGGGGTTGTGGAGTCTCCTCTGGAAATATTCAAGTCCCACTTGGACACCTACCTGTGTGACCTGGTGTAGGGAACCTGCTTTGGCAGGGGGGTTGGACACGATGATCTCTAGAGGTCCCTTCCAACCCTTAGGATTCTGTGATTCCTTAAAGCATTGCACAGTTTTCCTGATTGGACAGAAAATAGTCCCTGCTACTCAGGCCTTCTGCTCCTGTCAGTATCAGATGTGTTGCAGAAAGAAGGACAGTTTCAAGTTGTTATTTTGTAGAATAAAGTCTCATGTGTGTTTATGCTTTTCACAGCCTGCTCCTTTACAAAAATCACAACTGTCATATTCAAGTCTTGCTAATTATTTTGGTGAAAATATCAATAAAACTCTAGATCTAGCTCTTCAGTGCCCAAAACTTCCCTCCAAGAAATGCATTACCTATCTTTCTTGCTTTTCTAAAAGTTCTCAGTCTTTAGGTCACTGATGTTTCTAACAGTAATGTCTGATTCTACCAATAGTATATCTGGGTGAGGAATGACCTTCTCTGTCTCTTTGTAACTTCAGGATTTCAAGAAATGTTCCACGTTTGAAAACACAGTTTGGCCACATACTTCTCCATAGCAAATAGGCCAGTGATTTAACAGGACCACAAGCTGAAAAAGGAAGGACAGACGTTCTTTGTGTTTTCAAGGAGATCTGGAATGCCTGTTAAGAGTGTAGCATGTGCTACACTATATTGAATGAAAGAGATCACAAAAAAACCTGCTTGTGTGTTTGAAATTTTACGGTATCAACGAAGTGTCAATCTCTGCACTTCTGATGCAATAATACTGCAAGGACTACGTGCACTATTTTTATACAATGTCCGTCTTTCGATACTCCTACAGAGCTGTTGTATTTGCAGTGACAGACAATACAACTGCCGCTTCAGGAGTTTTCCAGCAAAATCACACACTAATAGCACCCGTCTGGCTCAAAAGCACAAGGTCATTCAGATCCTTTGCAAATATATTCTTCACCAAGGGCAACCACTTCTAGAAGCAACCCCCTAGGTCGTTAAAACTGCAGTTCATCCCTTACAGCATGTCAGAGGCACAGACATTTCGAGGAGGGAAAAAAGACATCCTTATTACATTCACTGGCATGAAAAAACAAAAGCCTTTCCTTTGTGCTCCTAGCAGAAATGTTTTAATTCTATCAAAGGTTTAATAACTGCATATTTTTCAGTTTTTATCATTTTTCCTAAGATAATAGAGCAGAAGACGCAATATGAATTTACATGCATTCAAATCACACCCTCAAAAAGGCTGAAGCTATGCACAGTTCACTTTGGACAGCATGAGTGAACATTTGCCTAAATGGAAAAAATGCAGTCTTCTCACTTACAAAAAAAGAGTTCTTACAACCACAACAACAAAGTTCATGTTCATTATCTACATTAAGAGTAAACAAAGAGAAATACAAGATAGTGGAGTTCTTTCCTGACCTTTTCATTTAGGAATTCACATTGAAAATACTTAACTGCAACAGCCAAAGTATGATTTTTTTAGGGTAGTGTATTTCATAACATGAAATCATGAATATCAGGAATTAAATCTGATATTTTCGGCAGAGTTGATATGGCTAGCCAGTGACACCCTAGGTTTCATTTTAACGTCAAGTGACGTTGTCAAAGGAAAGGCAAGAGCAGCCTGAAATAACCAAATTATTAGAGTTGCAAGCATTTTCCCATCATTCATAATTAACTGTGAAACCCATTGTTAAGAATGAATATCATCTCTTACCAGCCCCAGTCACATGGCAATGGTCTGTTACTGCCATCTGCATGCTGGTTACTTGGTGTAGTTTAGAATTTCACACATGGTGCCTGCTTTGGATAAAACACTTCTACACACATCACGCTTTTTTACAGACAAGACAACACTAAAAAAAAAGAAAACTGAAACAAATTAGATAAATAAAAGTCATTATATTACCAAAAAAAAAATAAATTATAAAGAATGTTGTTAAGAAAAATTTTTCCTACTAATGGCACTTCCACTTCTATCAGTGCCAGCAACCTACCAGCTCAGAGGACAAGCCAGGGCAGTGGAGAGGATTCACACTCACACCACTCATCACAGAAACATAAGTGTGAGAAAAAAGTAACAAAGAAGTGCAGAGATATACATATGTATATGCATTACCTTGAGGAGTTAAGTTTTAGTCTCATGTCTGCTACAGTTCATGTGCTACACTGTCAGTGTTCAGTCATAGGGGTCCCTTAAATCAGACTTGTCCTATGTGATTGTGTCTTCCTTACCTTATAGTCCCCAGGTGGCCTATGGGATCTGTTTAATAGAGAAGATACATGCTTAGGGTTACTCCTCAAAGTCCATGGGATTTCTGATACTGGCTCATAATCGGGCAGTAAAAAAAATTGCTACAAATTCTGAGAATAAATGAATAAATAAATAAATAAAAACCTCAAAATACCTTGTTTAAAGCATTGTTTGGAAGTCCAACGATAGTTATTCTTCTACTTTGGTCTACAATATGTAAAATAGGTAAAATAGAACATTTTAACACAGTGACTTTAACTTGTGTTAAATTAACAAACAGCTAAGAAGCACCAGGACAGTAGGCAATAGTACCATAGAAATCTAACCTTAAGATCAACATTCCTACATTCAGGATTGGACAAAGCTGAAGGACCTATCTCAAATAAAGTAAAACAGAGTAAATATCAGATTACTACTCATTTTGAGGGTACCAGCCATTCAGTGTTAAATGAGGAAGGGCCTGTGAAAAAAATTAAAGAAGACCTTGCAATTAAAGACATTTTCACGTTAGATGCACTGGAAGCGGTCATATGAAGATTGCAAAGATAAACCTACTTTTGGCATTCCCCAACATTTGTATTCTTGATTTTACAGCATTTAAATTCTCCAAATATAATCTTTCGGAATATTATATAATTTTTTTATTCCACCTTTACAAATGCATTCATGCATCCTGGTGTTTTGGTCATGGAATTGAAATATGAAAAGCTGAAAAGCTTTGAATCAGTTTGTAATTTCATCACAACACAAGAAACACAAACCCAAAGGAAAACTGATAAACTGGGCTTTTACATGCCACTAAATATTTAAAATATTTTAAATATTATTTTCATAAGTATATATATATAATATAATATACATTATAATACAATAATATATTATAATATATTTAAAATATATTAATGTCAACAGAAATAGTGTAATTCAGTAGAAAATTCCACCGTACAGTGTATATCCTCAAAAGCACTTTGGTACCTACTTCTCAATGAAATCAGAGGGATTTAACATCCAAATACGTTAAAAGATCTGTGCCCTCACATATACAGGTGTATTTGCTATTTTACATTTCCTTTTTGAATAAGCAGTGCAGACTAGTAGGCATTATGATCACATTAGAGGGATAACATACTATTTGCCATTTGCACTGAGATCAACATGTGACCAAATATCTTTTTTATTGGTCACCAATTTCATTTTTATTATCATAATCTTTTTGAAAGGGTAGAAAAGGGGAAGGTAAGCAGCCACTGGCAACACACCCAATTAACCTTAACATAGATCTTAAGAAGAGAGAGGGATTGAATCCTCTAATAACTTGTGGCAATCAGTTTCCTTCCTGAAGAGTGGTACTTTGTAGATTGCAGAGATAAAAATGGGAAACGTTGAAATTATCTATCTCTGTTAATTTTGATGGTTATGTTCCTGTCTATCCACCTTAACAAAATATGTATAGTACACCTCAGTCAAATTTCTTCTTCACTTATGTGTCAATGTTTGGTTATTTTATCCACATCTCACACAGAATCACAGAATGGTTCAGGTTAGAAGGGAACTTAAAAGATCAATTAGTTCCATGGCTTCTGTCATGGGTAGGGACACAAGGGCTGTGTCTTTCAATCTGCTATTCTTGGCATCCCAGATGATAAAACCATTTCCATGGTGAGGCACCAAATAACATTAAGACTAGAGGGACAAAACTGTCACATCCACCATGGAAATTCATAGACTAAACTTAGACATTAGTCCTCTAAACAGTACATAGAAAGAGTCTGCAAGCTGCAATCCTACTTTGGGATTTGGAGGGTCAACAATTTAGTCAGGAGTCCCTTCAAGCCAGCTGATGCTGACATGGTGCGCTGAGCCCCACCTCCCTAGAAATGAAGGAACACCATTCTTTTTCTCTCTTGACCTTTTTCTTGGAGTTAGATCAGCCTTTTTCTCAAAATTCAACTGGAAGACATTTTTACTGCAACTTCTGCTTCCCTCCATCAAATATCAGTGGATAAAGCATGCAGCTAGCCTGTGCAATAGGCTTTTGAGTTCTTTTCTCTAACAGTGAGTTAAGAGTTCTGAGATGAATTCTTTAATGATGGGGACACAGAACATTGTGATAAATAATGTTCATAGTACTGTTGATGCTGCATTATTTTGACTGACAAAATATAGAAAGAGTGAGCATGCATGTATACTCATAGGAGGAAGAGCTATAAGCCAGTTTCTCCTGCTCTGAATGCTTAATATGAGACTTAAATATTAATTGAATTCACATAATATTTACATAAGCCATTAGTCAACATTTTTCTCATTAAGAACAGCAGAATTTGACCCTTTCTACAATCAATCCAGCTGTACCATGTAAATAACATAGTGTTCTAATTCACGTCTTTCATACAGAAGGATTCCTTAAGCAAATGAAATGAAATTTACAGATGCAGCACACGTAATGTTTAGATGTAATATTAGCTCCATCAGAACATAAATCCTGAAAGTTAACAAAAATTGATTGATGCTCCCTGACTGGAAGCGTCTGTAATTTTTTGCATGATACCAATATGGAATGTGTTAACTCCATGGACACCAGCATCTCTTTACCACTGCTGTTGCTATTCTAACCACATTATCAACCTCACACATGTTTACCTCCGGGATGTTTAGCCAGCAATAATTGACTTTTGTGCAAAAGAACAAAACTGCAGGCAAGGTTTAATCCTTTGCTGTCACACTAAAATAAATAAGTATCTAAAAGAATTTGAACTAGATTAAATACATAATTACCGTATAGAGTGAACATTTTTCAGTCTTTTTAAGTTTTATAATTTTTGAAATTTTAATAATTAGTGTCTGGAAGTGAACAGCCTCTTAGCTTGTAAGATATTGCAAATAGAGAACTCAGCATTCCAACTTCCAATGACAATATTTCTCTAAATGTTAATAACACTGGATTCCATCATGGAGGCGGAGCTTCAGGCTGGCTCATTCTTGTACTGCTGTCACACTAAACTTCAGCCAGTAAGGTGAATATCTGATAGCACTGACTGCATGTAAACTCTAAGTGAGATTAATCTTGCTTAACATAGTTGGTGACTAAGGTCAAAGTTCAATAGCTTTAACCTGGTGCTACTTGGAAAATAAAGCAGTCTTACACTGCTTTTGCTCACCATCCCTTATTTATATTATCTTGTGTTGATACCAACATTTGTACAAGCACACGTCAAGTTGTTTCAGGGAACAGGTTCCCCCAGGTTACCTTTAACTGAGATCCACTTGAGAATCCAATCTACGTCACGCATTGTGATAAGCACATGAAGAAGGGGGAAGACTCCAAGACTGCTTCTGCTGACAGCAAGGCCAGCTTAAACCAGTCACTCATCTTTGCCTTCAGTTGGGTGGAATAAAATATATACAGGATTTGCAATTCTTTTCTTCACTGATAATGAAGGAAGCTCAGAAAACTAGCTGAAGATTAAATGCCTAATTGCAGACAGTTGATGTGACCCCAGTCATGAGCACAGTAGTCTATAGGAGAATTAAAATCTGAGTCAAGTTATTATACTGTGAGCTAACATCCTATGTCAGGTTAACTGTCTCACAAGTAAATGCAATGAGTGCTAGGCTATGCTATCTACCAGGTAAGAAAGTAGGAGAATTTCTGGAATAAAATCCCTACTCTGTGAAAACAAACAGCAATCTGTTGACATAAAGGACACTAGAATTTCACTCTAAGGTTCTGTTTGATCCTGCTTCTTTCCCTTTCTTGACTCTTAGCCAATGTTTCTGTCCTTTCCCTAACTCTAAAGTGGTGATTACTGGGAATGTATTTGTAAAATGCTTTCTAATAGTATGTAAGAAATAATAATTTCAGTGTTAAGTATATCATTATCTACCGACAATTCATCTCCTGTGCTAGGAAAGCAATTACAGAAAATGTTCTATATATTTACATGTAGATAAACCTAGATTTAAGTACAAAGATTGGAGAAGAATATGAATACTTTCCTTCCTTTGATAATTCATATAGAAAACTTTGTATAAAATCTTTTGTAAGCTTCCTCTGACCCATGTAAAGTATTCTATTCCCTACAGGAAAAAAAAAAAACAAAAAAACAAAAAAAAAAAAAAAAAAAACACACTTAAGCCATAAAGTCATACAGATGTATGGTAAACTTTCATTGGTACAGGCTAAGCACTAGTGGTAGCTGTGATCCAACTGAATACATGGAAATAGGCAGCACCATTCAATAGAAGGAAAATTTCTGAAATGTCCTGTAGATCGTCATAAAGTCCTAAGAAAAACTTACAAAATATTAAGCCACTCAGGAAAATAAAGTTGGTAACGATTTCAGGGTCTTTCTCTCATCAACAGTGCAGGAGAATTCCACAAAGATTACAAATCTGGCAAATGGAAGCTGACAAATTCCTTACATCAGTAAGAAATCTGAATATAACACAGTTCAACACCAGAACAAAAATTAGACTAAGTAGACCAAAACTAGACAAGAGCGACTGAAAAAAGACGCTGAGCCTCCATTGAACCATGTTCTTCATAGAAGATACATAGAACTGATTCCACTAGAGCTACTGCATTATAAAGGAAGACAGATTTTTTCTTCATCAACATATGATGTGCCAAAAAGTTTCTCCTTTATTTACATAGTTGCAGACAATGAGAAATAATTTCTACTCGGACTCTTAAGAAATGGATTACTCCTATTTTGGAGTCTCAAATTATTAAGAGAAGCTCACCTCTTCTATCACTACAGTGTTTCTATAGCATGTCCGTAGTACTTGCAATGCTGAAATTTGATATATAAATAGAAAGACAGCAATCTTTTTTATTTAATATTCTCAACATTTAAAATATAGCAAGTCACTTCTGCATTTGTGTACAAGCTGTCAATCACTGCACTACTATTCTTTAGAAAGGAAAAAGGTAATATCTGAAATGTTCCCAGTTTGTGATCAATACTGCAAGTTAGTAGGTTACTAAATTGTTACACAGTGTAACAGAGTAGACTACACACTCTATCCAGATCCTCCCCAGTAGAGTAAGCCAGGCCATGAAAGCCTCTAGAGCAAACTACACGGTCCCTCTAGTACTCTTTACTAAAGCCAATCTGTTGCCAAGACTACCTTGTTAACAGGTTTAACCTTTTTTAACCTGTTAACATGAGTAACACCTAAACTGAAAACAGTACAGCATCATCAGTACTTCATTGGTTAAGAAAAAGTACTTTTTAATAAGAGAATACTCGAGGAAGTTATACTTCCCTTTCCAAACCATCACACATGACTTAGAACACACATACTTTGATCTCAATGAGCCTATTTTCTCACGTGGGCAGTAAAATATCTAGTCCATTGAGAACTACTCTGCATATGAATAAATGAACAATTATCTGTATGTTGGTCCAATAATGGCGTTATATAGGTCCATTAATGGCATTACAAACCCACTGACCCTAACCATCTGCTTAACAACAGGTTTTCTGTGTTAATGTGTTCAAGAATTGCAGCTGACATGGCTAGGCAAAGTGCTTAAGAGAGTGAGAGGAAACTCTAGTGAAAGATCGATCTGGAATTTGTGTAACAAGCTGCACAAAGCAGTAGGTCTCTACTACTTATCTATCTTTTATTCTTCTGTAAATTTCTGCCACATAGCAGACCAGAAGAGCATGCATCTGGATTCTAGTTCTCCCATATGCTACCTAGAGCTTACCTATTCATGGGGTGATTTTCGACCTATCCCTCCCTATGTCCTTTATTCCAGCTCCAGCTGCCTTGAATGCTGATCATTAAGTAACCAGTCTGTGCTGCAATCATTGCTGCTCTTGCAGAAGATATCTTTTTCTTATTCTTTTAAATTTTTTATTAACTAAATCAATACAATCAAAGTTGTGCTCCTGTCTAGCCTCCACCTGCCAGAGCCAGCCAGCATGGGGAACTGCTGGTCTCTTAGTAATGTTGATGTCAAGAGGGTGATTTTCCCCCACACTCAATTCCTCTTAATTACTTCCTCTGAGATGCTGGGGGTGGCCTTGCTTCCATCCTCCACGACTCGCTGTCTGCTCAGGCATGTCTGCTTTATAAAATGACGCCTTCCAATTTTAGGCCCATTTTTTTTTCCACGCACAAGTAGTGAATGCTCTGTTAATCTTCAGGAATTATCCTCCCAAGAAGGTTGTAACTTCTATTTTAAGGAAGATTTCAGTCTGGGTGGATGATTTTTATGACTACTGTTAGTACTACTTCTAATCCGCCTTTGTTATCTACGGTCTGGGAGAAGGTCACAGTGGTTTAAATTCTGGACCACCTTGTCAGAAATCTTTTTTCTGATGAGTTTTAAACTGTCTGCACACACTGCACACACTGACTCGAGGTGCATTCTGCATTTACAGAAACCCTCATGTCAGTGGTGAAATTTTCTGTTGATATTCTGAATACTTACAGGACTTGATATAATTCCATCTTCTCTGTACGTTTAGAAAAGCTACGTTTTTAATATTTTCATTATAAGCTTCTGCCCAATAGATAGCAACAATTAGCTTTCTTCTAGAACATAAAAGTAGAAAGAAAAATGTATATTTACTGTTGTCCCAACAGCCAGTAAACAAATCGTCCTAGATAACATAAGCTTCAGCTCTGTTTAAGTAGTGTTAACATTTCTTCCAATAACACAAAAGCGAAACTCTGAAATTAGAATTCAGATTGAATCAGTAACACAGTATCATTTCCCCTGAAAAACAAAGAAACAAGCAAAAAAACCCACATTCACTTTCAGTCCACACATGGAAGGCAGAAGGGTCATTCAGAGGGTTTTGAGACCCTGGCACAGCTGCCCAGAGAAGCTGTGAATGCCCCATCCCTGGAGCCATTCAAGGCCACATTGGATGGGCCCTGGGCAGCCTGAGCTGCTGAGTGGCAATACTGCCCATGGTAGGGGGTTGGAGTTGCATGAGCTTTAATGTTCTTTCTAACCCCCCAGGACATTCTACAATCCTATGACAGTAAAATTTCAATAATCTAAGAAGCTAAAATTACACCTGTTGAAAACCACGATTTCATATTTGTATAAACAACACAGTTCCTTCAAAATTCAGTCTGACTTCTCCCATTGTCTATTTTTAAAATGAATTATAACTCACTTCCAATACAGTACACTTAAAACAGATCAAATTCATCTAATAAATTCATAAATATACTTTTTTTTTTTAATGGTGTTCATATTTCAATAAAGTACCAAATATATCCAAGAAGATTTTGCCTGCTATATTACCAGATTAGATATAAAGCTATCAAAAATAAATAGCTCATTTACTACTCAGCCTTTCCTGTATCAACTTGGTGAGATTTTAATTATGTTTTAAGGAACTCACTGGATACTCTACAACTTTCCTAAAAAATATATCAATTTAAATCCATGTCTAATAAAAAGCAGAGCACTATATTAAATGTAGGGGACTGAATCTACTGGACATCTGAATCTAGCTCAGTATTTACCTAGGAAAAAAATTACTAACCATTTATGTCCATAACTGTAGGTACAAAAGTCTGAAAAATGACCTAAAAATCTACAGTGCAGGAGAGGGGAACAGCACGCATCAACCTTAGATACTTCCAATACATGACCATGATAGAAGAAAGGCACTAGGCCAGGAGAATGTTTTCTCCCAAGCTATCTACTATCAAACTGGAAGCCCAGGTAGTAATTTGAGGTCCAGGAAGACTATTTCTTTCCATGTCAAGTGCCATACAAGTATTCCCATATGCATCAATCTCAGTTGAAGTAGTAATCTATTTTGAGATGAAAAAAGGAATCAACCTTCAGATCAGCAGCAGTTTTTACTACACTTCACAGTAGGCACATGTAAACACCATTCAGAAATTACTGTTCCAAAATCAACTAGAATCAATCTCTAAGATTATGTCAGTGGAAAAAAAATCCTCATGTAGATCCAGACAGGATTTCCTCCAATTTTTATGGAATGGAAAGCAGCACTGTACCTAGCCTCATAAAAGCGTGTCATCACAGTGAAGAAATTCACATCTAATTATTTACCAGAAAATGGCCTCTCTGACATAAACAGGAGAAACTGTTTCACAAATCAATTTTGCACTAACCTTCTAAACAAAAAATGCACTACATATTTGAGATGCAATTACTTTGCCTTGTACATCGCAGGATGAGGTGACTTGATATTCGAGAGAAGGAAAGGTGAGAGTTGCTCTTTGTTCTCTGCACTGAATATGACAATCTATTATCAGAGAAATTATAAAGATTCACAGTAAATGCATTGTCCTCGACCCTCACATACAGGTTTCACTGCAGTCCCTCAGAGTTGTATTTCTTCACTTCAGGGCGGGTGACAAGCTTGGCAATATCCTATAGCAAGAAACATTGCCAGTGCTTTGCTTATCCCTCTCCCTCTGATCAGAGCATATTAATAATTTAGGTCTACCCTCTCTGTTGTGCACATGTTTAATGGAGGAAGATGATGGGTATTGGCACAGTGCATCCATTTATAACTTCCTGAACATAAACATGGAAACAAATGTCTGGCAAACCTTCTATTTGCTTAAACCCTAGCTCTTAAATAGTTGATATCAAATTAGTAGCAGCTAACCTAGGCAGTATTAATGCAGGAAGAGTTAAACTTACACAAATGTTTGGCATCCTCCTGACAAATCTAACAGCAGCATACCAATGAACAATTTCTTTATTTCACTACTAATTCTGACTTTAAACCTTGAGGCCATGATTTCTTTAATACAGTCCTGTGATAAACCCACTTCTGGTTTCAAACATTTAGCCCCTTGTACAGTTATTAAATTTGTAATTTCTAATATTAATCTTTTTAACACTGAAGATAAATTAATAAGTAACATTACTGGCATGGAGGAGGTGAGTGACAAGAGTTGAAATATATCGGTTGTGGCCACTTCATCACAGATGTCAAAGTGAAAAGCACTGTGCTTTTCTCCATGGCGTCATCCTATTCCACTTTAGTCCTTTAGTCCTTATATATATTATAGCTGCCTTTTTCTTTTCTTTTTTTTTTTTTTTTGGCACGTGATATGCACTCAATTAAGTAATAGCACTCCAGATGTAGTAAGTGCTCTGCTCTAGTTTTACACCCCAGCACAATATGCCATGTATTACCAAACTAGACAGTGACCTGATTTACTATGTGTTTCCCACTAAACGTGAAAACACTGCTCATAAATTGTACTTTTATACAGATATATATCACTTAGTTTTCTGCTGCTATTACCTGACTTTAAAAACTAGAGCAATTACACAGTGAAAACAACTTGAAAGTTCACAGCATCCTGCAGGAGACAATGCATTGTAATGCACATCCTCAATTCTCTGCAGGATTCAGCAGACTGCAAATCTGTCAAGGCAAAGTCTAAAGGGAAACCATACTTTTCAGCTGTCTCTGGTCATATAATCCACATTATATGACGCAATAAGATATAGAATTGTCAGATGAGCCTTGAGTTCCTCTTGTTTTACTTAAAATTATATGTGCAAAGGAGAATAAAGTATAGCTTGTATGCTTTTGTAGCTGAAATCATATTGGGAACATGAAGCACCATAAATTTTAAACCATCAGCTGTCATGGCTGATCTTATGTAGGTGCTGAACAATAAGCATTTGTACTAAAATAACACCATACTATATATCACCCTGGGTAAATGTTGGTCCACACGTCTATCTAGTCATAGTAAACAAAAATAAATAAACATAGAGTGTTGTGAACACCATGCAGATACATCCTTAAATAAACAGGAATACTCAAACATAACATCTTAATAATTCTGACTTCAGTAAATCAATAAAGAGCTACACGTATCCTGGACAGATGGCATCATCCTAAAACACTTGTTCAGAAAGCACACTGACACAGGCACACGCTCATTGTGACAGAATCATCAGCTCCAGCCATAACTCAGATTTTGCTCCTTCTTCCACTTCCAACCACGATCCCTGGTTTAAGGGTATTTTAAGCAGGATCATCTCTCACCCTGGTTAGAAATCATTCAGACAAACAGTAAAATCCAGAGATCTGTGACCATTGCCTTTGGTATATGGAGAAGAAATGAGCAGTGAGGGGCTGGCAGGAGATTGTCACTTTTGGGGCCAGCCCTGCTGCAGCCAGAATAGCTGTACTTCATGCAAAATTTTACATTCTCATTATTGCCTGAAATGGGGTGGGGTTGTTGAACCTATGCAGAGAAATTAAGTCAAAGGACAAGAGTTTCAGTTCAGACAAACATCAGCAAACCTGTCATCCCGCATAGGATGTGAGCTGCTCCCACCACCCAAATAAAACACAGTGCAGAAATATCTTATTTCAGTTATTTGGACCTATACGGGGGAGCATTTGACACAGAAGAGGTACCTGGCTGTTTGTAGGACTCATTAGCTTAACCAGTACCATTCTGGTTTTGATGATCCTTCTAGAAATGCAGAGAGCTCCATGCAAGCCCCTAGCCCTGAAACATGGGAGGTAGATGATTAAACAGACCATTAGATGTAACCAGCTTGCCTATAGGCGATCAGATCTGAGGAAATACATACATGTAACACATGCAGTATTGTAAGAATGGGTAGGTTTTAGTGAAGTTAACATCTGCTGCTGTTTGAATAATAAGAAACAGGAAAAAAATGAAGGTTAAAGGGGGTATATTCTTAAAATAAGAGTATGCTCTTTAAAAATGTATCTTAGCTAATGGTAACCATGTTTCAGTTCAGGGGCTTTTCAACTTCTTTTCAACACAACTGAATAACAGAGTTGCTTCATTATGTATTTATAACTTGACAGATGTAAAACTTTTTATTTGAATGAATTCGTATTTGTGGTCATCATTTGAGGGTTAGAGGTGCATGGGCCAAAAGGTGACAACTTCCATTATGCTGCTATTATCCACAGTCCATGCTGAGAAAGTTACTCCAGAAATGAGAACCTCAGGGTCAGACCATGCACCTGCCTCACTGTCCCTTTCCAATGCCATTGCATGTGACCTACAACAGAACACCACAGCCTAAGAAATGTTTATGCCAAAATCTCTAGCTCATGTACTCTCTCCTTTTAAATATTTAACAGTGAGTTAAGTGCTTCTCAAAGTTACTGTAGCCAGGTCGTGCATCCTGGCTGCAGGATGTTCCCACACCTCCATCCCACTCAATGGTCAGGTGTTAGTGTTTATCAGGCTTATCCAGGACAGGTGTAATTAGCATTCTTGCAATTTAGAAGTAACTTCTGATTTCACAGAAGGCAAGGATTATTTGGTTATTCTTGCAACGTGGACCAAGGTTTCACCTTATAAGTTAAGCCACAATCTTTGACTGGAGGCCACAACAGAAAAATCAAAGGATGATGAGCAAGGCCAAGTCCATGACTTCTAATTTTGATGTAGCCTCTGTGGATGGGTTTGGAGCTGTCAGAAGCAGGAAGGCAGTGCCTCTGTCCCTGTTTGCTGATCCCCTTCCAGAGGGCGCTGTGCTGGATGTGTAGTTCCAATCCCAGCTCCCCTCTGCAGCAGTTCTACGGTAAAGATCGTACAATACATAGAATCAAGAAGCATAATGTTTGTTATGATTATGTTATGGTTATGTTATTTTAATATGACCAAGTGCGATGTTTTGCACTTGGGTTAGGGAAATCCCAGATACAAATACAGACTGGAAGAACTCATTGAGAACAGATCTGTGGAAGAGAACTTGGGGATCTTGATGGATGGAAAGCTGGGCATGAGCCAGCAGTGTGCTCCTGTAGCCCAGAAGGCCAATAGTATCCTGGGCTGCATTAAAAGAAGAGTGGCCAGCAGGGAGTGGGAAGGGACTGTCCCCTTCTGCTCTGCCCATGTAAGGCCCCACGTGGAGTACTAAGTCCAAACCAGTGGCCCTCCACACAAGAAAGATGTAGAGCTGTTGGAGTCCAGATGAGGGTCACAAAGATGATGTAAAGGCTGGAGTGCCCTTCTTATGAGGAAAGGTTGAGGGAGCTGGGACTTTTTAGATTGGAGAATCCCAGGAGAATCCTCACTGCAGCCTTGAATTTGAGTACTTGAAGGGGGCTTATAAACAGGAGGGGAACCACCATTTTACACAGTCTGACAGTAATAGGACAAGGTGGAATGGCATTAAACTGAAAGAGGGGAGATTTAGGTTACATGTTAGGAAGAAATTTTTTTATTCAGAGGGTGGTGAGGCACTGGAACAGGCTGTTCAGAAAGGCTGCGGATGCCCCATCCCTAGAGGCATTCAAGGCAAAGCTGGAAGGGATCCTTGGCAACCTGATCTATTGGTTGGCAACCTTGACCATGGAGGGAAATTGAAACTAAATGACCTTTAAGGTCCCCTTCAACCTAAGCCGTTCCATAACTGGCAAGCTTATTCTTCTAACATGCAAGCATAGAGGCTCCTGTATGCATCAAGCCAGGAACCTAGCATAAAAAGATTACACCCTACTTGTACAAGAAACAGGCCATTCTTTACTTTCCTATGGCATTACAATTGCCAGCCCTCATTGTCTGTCACTTTTTGGGTAGGAAATTAATGCTTCTACAGCATTAGATCCACTGGCTCTCACAGCTCCCTTTTAAGCTGTCAACTGTGTACTTAACCTAAATCATATAATAAAACTTAAGCTGTATGGTAGTGCAAAGTAACAATGACATTATTTCTACATCGCCAGAAGTTTTATAAGAAGTCATTCTCTAGAAGGATTCAGTCATTGAAGTTGGCAGCAACTGGCAGGTATCATAAACAACAAAGGAAGCCTGGCTGAACTCTTGGAAGTCTCAGCTGTTCTACTCTTAGTAGCATGCATGGAGCTTCAGCAGCTATAAAAATGCATGTGCTTTTCTCACAGAATTTAACAAGGTAATCCACTCCCCAGTGAAATGAAATTCAAACTTAATTTGTGAGAGAGATCCTGGGTCAATACCTCAGCAATGTTAAACCTTTGACTTCAGCTGAAAAGATATTAACTATCAGAAAATAACCAGATGCAGATCCCAAGTCTCTTTTTCTGCAGGTATGAGCTGGAGTGCTGATAAAGGTTGCAATCAGAAGGGCAGGAAAACTCAGATAATTTTTTGGTAATATAATTTTGGTAATATAATTGTTTGTGCTGGGAGGGAACACTGCAATCCAGGAAAATGCTCTCAGCCCAATCACATTTTTATCTGTTCAAGCTTTAATTTGCTTACTTTGAGTCTGTGAGCAAACTCCATGAGCACTGTAAGATGAAGGCCAACAGGTTTGACTCTTCTCCTCTGAAAGTCATCAGCAGACTTTAATGACTTGAATTCACACTTGAATGGGAGTCAGATAGACATAAGTTACTAAATCAAACAATCCTTGGGAGATTTGCAGAATATATATATATTCAAGAAAACAAATAAAATAATCATAGAAACAGGCAAAAAATTGCCAGCAGCTATGTTAAATGCAACCAGTTTCTCTGTTCAAATATGGACACTTCAATGTCTAGCAACATTTTCTAAACAATTTAAGTGATCCAGGAACTTAAGATCATTACATGATTTTGACAAACATTTATCCTAAATCAGTTTGCACAAAAATCTGTGAAAGTTTAAATGGGTGGACAAACAGATGGCCAAATGAGGTTTTTTTCTGCATCACTTCCCTGCAGTTTCTCCCTCTGTTAGCTGCCTTTTTTACTCTCACATTTTTTGGAACTAAGAAAAATGAACAAACAGAAAACAAAAGGAGTACTCAGACATGTAGCCCATTTCAAAGCTCCAGTGGGAAGCAGGGAAATACTTTAAAGATCAGGTAAAATTAATTCAAGATGAGCGACAATGGTCTCTGGTTCTGCTCCGCTACCTTTTACTGAAGAATCACTGCAGAGATGTGAATCATCTCCATCTACACCGTGCTTTGCTTCTCGCAGGCATTTTTCACAGATCCCTCCCCTGCTTCTTTTGTCAGATGCAATGATTTTCCATTGGTCACTGTGGCATTAAGGGTTTTATTACCAATAAGGATAAAAGAAAGTTAACCTACTGAATAAATATAGATAATAGAGACAGATAAACGATGATGATGATAGAATAGTAAAATCGTTATAGTTGGAAAAGGACACAAAAATCATCTAGTCCAACTGACCACCTATCACCAACATTTCCCAGTAAACAGTGTCCCTTAGTACACGTTCCTAAAACGCCTCCAGGGAAAGTGATTCCACCACCTCCCCAAGCAGCCCATTCCAGTGCCTGACCACTCTTTCAGAAAATAAATTTTTCCTTATATCCAACCTGAAACCTCCCCTGGTACAACTTGAGACCATTCCCTCTCATCCTATTTCTAGTTACATGGGAGAACAGGCTGACCCCCACCTCACCCCAACCTCCATTCAGGTAGTTATAGAGAGCAACAACGTCTCCCCTGAGCCTCCTCTTCTCCAGATTGAACAATCCCAGTTCCAGCCACTCCCCATAAGACTTGTACCCCAGACCCCCTCACAGCTTCATTGCCGTTTTCTGGATGCGCTCCAGGGCCTCAATGTCTTTCTTGTAGTGAGGGACCCAAAACTGAACACGGTACTTGAAGCGAGGCGTCACCAGTGCTGAGTACAGAGGAACAATCACTTCCATGCTCCTGCTGACAACACTGTTTCTGATGCAAGCCAGGATGCCACTGGCCTTCTTGACCACCTGGGCACACTGCTGGCTCATGGGGCTGAGCATCAACCAACACCCCCAGGTCCATTTCTTCCGCACAATCTTCCAGCTGCTCTGCCCCAAACCTATAGCACTGCCTGGAATTGTTCTGATTGAAGTGCAGGACTCAGCACTTGATCTTGTTGAATTTCATGGCACCGGCCTCAGTCCAACAATCCAGCCAGTCCAGATTGCTCTGTAGGGCCCTCCTACCCCCAGGTAGATCGACATTTCCTCCCATCTTGGGGTCATCTGCAAACTTAGTGAGGGAGCACTCAGTCCCCACATCCAGGTGATCAATTAAACAGGACAGGTCCCAATAACGACTCAGGAATGACAATTTGAAACAATTAGGTAATAAAGTCAGGAAAAAATGGCAAAGCGGAGATTCTGTTCACTTGGATTACAGAAACAACAACAACAACAAACAAACAAACAAACAAAAAAACCATAAAATCAATGAAAATCTAAAAATCTCTGCTTATGATAAAACTTACAATATAATTATATTCAGGCAACTGGGCTGCCTGTCTTTTTTTCAAGAATTCTCCTTTCCAGATAGAATGAACAATAAAACAGAAAAGAGGAAAAATGTTTTTAAGAAACCATTAATAATCAGACCTAATTGTACATGACACTAATAGAAGCTGCTGTTGAGAGAAGACAAATATCAAATATAATAGACTGTTTCCATAATCTATATGAAACTTCAGCTCACCTCTCCTAGTTACCCACTGAAAAATAAACTGAAATCATGCATTGAATCTAATAACTATGATTCCTTTTAGAAAAATCTAAATTACAGTTTTCTCTAGAATTTCAGAAGTCTATGAGTGTGGTCTGCATTCTTACGTTAGATTTCTTACTTTGGGGATTGAAGCTAGTTTATTTATGATAAAATAGATGGCAGTAAATGTCTGGAATAAATGAGAGAAATGTACAAATATTGAAGTTACTTACTCTACCCGAAAAGGAGTTTTGTCATTGTCATTTATGTATAGCAACACAGATGATTCCCTAAGGACATTAAAATTATTAAATTTTAAATATTAAATTTTAACTGTAATAGTATGCACAGTAGAGCACTTACCATTAACTGTTTAAGCCAGTTCCTAAGCTATCGAAGTTACAGTACAGAACAAAAAAAGAATCAAAATCAAATGCTAGGAACCTCCCTTCTCTTTTCTGCTCTCCATATTTAATCTAAATGCTTTCAGAAACACCTCTGTCTCTTAAACACTCCAAAGAGAATTCAGCCAAACACAGGCTGTGTCAGAGCCTCACTGAGAGCACTGAGTATAAGTGAAAAAGTAAAGTATGCAAATATTTCCGAGAATTCTTCTTTTTTATTATTTTGTTAGACAATAAAACTAAAATTTGGGATAATATCAGGTGCCATTCCAATAAACATGGGACATTCTCATACTGTTTAAAACACATTTATGATATATCAAGCACTCATTATACGGAAAGGGGGAGTGCTGGAGCATTATTAGTAAGATGACCATTATTTTCAGGGCTATTCACCACTTTTGTGACTGTTCTAAGCATGTTTCCTGAAAGACATTATCCATATTATCATCCAAGAAACAATTCCAAGAAATTTTAGTGGCATGAAACAAGCCTTGTTTCCATGGGGCTTTTATGCTCAGAATACTTGAGAAGTACGAACGATCCAAGGATTTACTTTATTCTTTCCATAAATTAGGTGAGGACCACCTTTCATTAAATAATTCCAAGGGATCTCTAAAAGTAAAAGTTGCACTAGAAGCCAGTTGCTGAACTGCTAGACTGATCCTTGTCTTGCTTTGGGCACAGGCATGACTCAAGACTTAGCATCAGCTAAGACACTTTCCAAAGATATTTTTGAAGCAGCCTGTTTCAGAAGGTGGACACAGACATTGGACATATGGTACGTCTGATGCCCTCATCACCAAAGAAAAGTCTCAGGCATGTTCCTCTTCCTAACTGACACACAGCCAGGGGTTCCCACAACCACAGACTGTGATGTTCCTCCTGGGAAGAAGCTGTGTTGGTCCTCCCAATAAGCAGTCAGACCCTTTCCTCTGAGGACTACAGTAACCATTGCTGAAAGCTAGCACTCTGGATTCCACTGTGGAGACAGATGTGAGGCTTTTGTTCAGCCAGTGAGTATATTGCTCCTATTTTAGGTAATTTTCAAATAATTTCCTAACAGCAGAAAAAGCAGAAGATGGAGACTACAACACACGGCACATGTCTTTCAGTCCCCAGGATCCCCTCTGCAAATGAGATCTTGTACTTTATAGAGCTTTGTTTCCCCAGTAGTAAATTATTTAAATGAATAACCACATTTATAAGTTACTCCTGGGGAAAAGCCAATTTAAGAAAAGCCATCCAGGAATTCACTGCAAATGAGTTGCCTCTCCAAAGACTCCATTCCTTACCATCACAGTGACAGACTTAGGATTGGTTTCTAACAGAGAATATCAGAAAGCTGGGAATTTGCCCATTAAAACTCAAAATGAAGATGGCTTGAGTGGCACAGACAAGAAAGGGAGTCCACCCAAAAATATATAAACCAATAAAATATAAGTGTCTTTCACACCAAATAAAAAAATGACACAGTTAAGTATTTGAAGTTGTATTTTACAGAACCTTCCCTTAGAAAATGAAACTATGCAATTAAGGTGCAATTCTTGAGAGCAATGAACTATGAGGGATTTTGAATTGCATATCAAGTTTCTTTCAAGTTTTTTTTTTCATTATCATTATAACAGTAATTTTAATATGGTATAATTGTTACGTATTTATATTGTGATAGATTTCAGTGGCAAAGATGCTATTGATTCAGTACCTGTAGATCCAAATCAGCTTTAAGACTACTCTGTATCAATGGAGTCACCTATTCACAGCTGATATACAGACATCAGAGCTTATTTGGTACAACAGAAATGAAAACTAGCACTGACAAAGAAGTTCTGAAGAGCACTTAACTACTCTTTTCAGGATCTGTCCCTTCAGATTCTCACCTCTGTGAGCTGCTACAGTGCAGGGGAAAATGGTGCTTAACAGAATCTAAATAGTAAGTCAAGCAGTAGCTTGACTTTTATTCTGGGGGAACAAATGTCACGTTCCTGGTGCACCATCTAAAATCAATCGATCTATATTGAAGCACAAAAAGTCTACCCCAGTGGTCACACACACCCACGCTTGCAAAATCCACCTTCAATGGGTTTAGCTCATAAAATGAACTGATGCATAATGATCTATTAGGGACCTGGGGAAAATACTCTGTTAAGTGCTGTTTTCTATTATCACTTCTTTGGGTCTTCTCTGATCAGTTCAGCTTGCTCTCAAATCTAATGCAGTGGTGAGGTTCCTCAAACTAGCCCAACGACTAAACTTTTTCTTATGGTTGTTCTAAATTCAAAAGCCACTCTCAATGAATATGCTTATTTTGGATAGATTCAGTAATCATTATCACTACGTTCATCAAACACAGGCATATCAAGGGCACAGAAGTGTATTAATTGCAACAGGTTATATCAGCAGTCGCCTATAGAATTATTCCTTTTCATTTTCTTTCTTGAACTAGGTGGCCTTGATACCTTCAATTAAATCACTGGAATAGTACTTTATTGGTATTTTTAATTTATGCCACTATTCTGCTAACATCCATCCATAAATGATCAGGGTGAATTTCCATCTGTGGGCATTTGAGAAAGACTCATTTATTCTTTACTGTTTGATCTTCAAAGAGTGAAGGTTCTTGTATATCATATTGCTAACGCTGGAATTTTGCCAGACTCACAAGAGTTTTCAGCACCGTTTACATGAAGAAGAGTTAGGTGTACTGAATAAATATATGCCAAACTGGTTACAGTTCGTGAAGGAGGTCCATTGAGATTAAAATAGTGTAGGTCATATGTAAGCAAGTTGAACAGTCTTTTATTTTTGCACTTTCGAGTTGCTGCTTACAGCCACCTTATGTAACAAACTTTAATTCAGCTTGGTACAAACAGGATCCCAAAATGTAGAGCTCCTACTTGGTATACATATAACGTTTTCCTGTCCTGAGCAACTACTGACCCTCTGGCCCTACTGCCAGGAAGAAATATTAGTTATATTCCTGCTTATAATAGCATTAAGGTAGAGGTCAAATTTAAGTAGTACCATAAACTGCTTTACAGTAATCAAAGCCTCCATCTTTCAGAACTTAAAAAAAAAAAAAAATTGTTAAGTAATACCTTTTCAAAATCTGCTTCCTGTTTGATCATGGTGGAAGTCTGGGAATGTTGCTCCATCACTGCAAATAATTTGAACATTGAAAGAACATATCTTTACATCTAGAATGTTTGTCTACTGGTATGCTATGACAATTAGATAAGGATTCACCAGCAGCCTGGACACAGGCAAGAGCCATCTTGTAATTTAAGAAACTTTTTGATGTTGCCATTTAACTGACCTTTCTTGTGTTCTTAATGTCACACCAGTCAGTGAACTGAAGAGTAAAGTTCAGCAATTTCAAAACTGTTCTAACAGCATTATACATGCACTTCCTTCAACTTGGTTTTCTTGCTGTCGAGCATGACGAATTACAGAGCACTCTGAAGTTTACTGATGCAAAGCAGTCACTTAGATTCTCTTCCAGATTTAAATGAATCACATTCTTCTCTTGATCGTGACAACACTTACATGAAATTATTAAATGATTATCCTTCTGGTTTCTCTGAAATAAAGGTGAAACTAATTCAGGAATACCCTTTGGTGTACTATGTTAAAGCCACTCGGCCTCTCCTGTCAGTCAGCAGGGAAAAAGCTTATTTTAAGACCTCCCATGTAACTTTTACTATAATAACAGCTTACTCTTTGTCAGATATGGTATTTGAGGTTCAGCTCCGCATACAGGTACAGACTTGTAGAAGCAATCTTTATACATGCACCTTCTTGGCCAGACACAAATCACCATGATACAGAAACAGTCTAACATGCTAATGATCAGTATCACGTTATGCCAGGACTAGAAAATCTTGAGTAGAAACTTCACCGTTCTTCAGTAGTAGTTTCTTCACAATATCATTTATGAAAGATTTTTTTATTGATAATTCCTTGATTCAGATATTTTAGTAATTCCACAGCCTGAAAACCACTTTGTTGTTGTTATTGCTTTTTATTTCTTCTTCAAAAGGTAGATGTGATACAAGAAGAAACATGATCAGACATACTGGTCCACCAAGATCACAGAGTTTCATATTCATTCTCACTGAACTTCAAAAGGCTCCTGTCAAGAAGGTCAATCGAAGATCTATAAGAATCAACTGGTGAATGCCAAACTGGTACCAATAGGGCACATTACCCTTCTTGTTAAAATTAGGAAGAACTTATCTGCTTTTATACTTTTCATAATCAGTTTAGGTGTTAATATCTTAATTTTGCAAAATACATTGAGAATCAAGCAGATATTTTTCAAAAAACTGTATTTAAAATAAAATTCCTTAATTGTGAACTTCTTACCAGCTTTTGTGGAAGTATGCTGGATTTCTTGTATAACGAGGAAAAAAATGAGTGGGATCCAACCCATAGTACACAACGAAAAGCAACACTAAAAACAGTAGAATCACAGTCACAGAACATCCTAAATTGGAAGGATCACTTAGTTCAACTGTAAGTTACGATGACGCTTTCCCTCAGCCTCCTCTCAGCTGCACAAACCAACCAGAGGACCTCATCTACCCCTCATATGTTTTGCCCTCCAAACCATTCCCCACATTTGTAGCCCTGTGTCACAGTTCTTATATTGAAACTATCTAAAGAGTTCCAGTAAGGAATATGAAGTCAGAAACTTTCCATTTACTTCTCAATTCTTTTGCAGCATTTTCAAAAAGGTTGAAATGAGAAACAGTGAAACTATTGACGTCATCATATTTACAGTTTCATTCATACTTCTGCTTCATTATGCCTTTATTTATACACATAAATTATATATATATATATATACACACCCAGATACTGGGACTTGATTTTGAGTTCAGTTGGACTGAAGAAGACAGGCAACAGGGTTGACTCCCTCCCAATAGCTTTAGTTGGGTATTCAGTTTAGGAACTTATGTTCTACAGAAGTTACAATACGGTGAAATTGTACTGCCAGCATATTAACGCCCTGATTCTTAAGTGTAAGAATCTTATTATTTCTTCTCTGTCCTCTAAATAAAAAAAAAAATAAAATAAAAATAAAAATTCATGAAAACATTACCATTTTAAGAGAAGTAAGATGGCGCTCAGTGATTGGGAAGAGTCCCGAGGGAAAAAATAATAATAATAAAGAACAAGGCTACGTAATTAAATACTCTTATCAGGATGGATATCCACACAGGAACTGAGTTAAAATTGCACAGGCAACCTTAATTATGATTTTTCCTGACTTTGCAATCTTAATCGTGTTCTTTTAATCTACTTCTGTATTAGTAATTTTAATGTCATCTGGCAGTGGCACTATGAAAAATACAAAGTTATAATAATGAACTTGACCTCAGCAGAAAAAAAGAAACATACAACAACTTCGTTAGGACATTCGGGGTTTTTTTTTCTTTACATTTCATATCTGTGCATCTAAGTGAAGCAACTATGATTACACAATTTAAAATCCATCCTGAAGTTATAATAATAAATAAATAAATGAATATAAACCAGCAGCACCTGCATGACTTTCTCTGTTGTTTCTCTTCAAAATACTCTTCCATCATTTATCTATTCCAGTTTGTTTTCTTGTCTTCTGCTTTATCCATTCGCAGATCTCAGTTATGAATACAGGTTTTTGATGAGAAGCGCCACCAACATACAACTTTAAAATAAGATAAAATAAACTTCAGTGAAACAAAAATGTAGTTTAATTCCTCAAAGGTTTTATTTTCCAAACCTGAATTGTTTGCCTATCATAGCTGCTCTTTTGGCACAGTATAGTCTTAATCCTGATTGAAAGTCCTACCTATATGTTAGATGATCTCCACGTCATTCCTGTCCTAGATGTTAATGGGCATTTCCAAACCTTGTGATCTTGAGTTCAGTCAGCAAGAATACCAGTGAGGGGCAGTAACCATGTTTCCTGGATAGAACAAATTTTCCCACTTTATTTCTTTTGAGAATCTGTGTGTGATAGGACCATGGAAACAGCCTGCAAATGGAGAGCATGGAAGCAGAAAACATGGAGATTTGCAAGGGAGTGTCTGAAAAGAAAGAAAAGGAAGCAAATGAACACATGAAGAACACAGAAAGCAAAGATGACTCAGATTTCCTGGAAGAGGAAACGGCTCGTTTTGTTTCCTGCTCTGCTCAGGAAACTGTATTCTTTGCAAATGGGACTGAACTTCGTACTATCAATGCAGCCTTTAATGGGAACTGGCCAAGGCAATGGTACTGCAGTGTGATCTCACACCTATGTAAAATATCTGAATTTCTGTCTGGCAATTATTTCCATGTTTTGGTATTAAATATATATGAGCTGGAGTTTGATGGACTGAGAAATCTGTGATTGGTTTCAGGATGAAAAACAGCTTCTCCAGGAACGTCATTAACAGTGAAGGGCACATTTCTTTCCTGGTAACAGTTATCTGCTACTGGTGGGCCTATAAACAGCTCTAGAGATTAATTGAGCTTAGGTAAAAGGCAGATACTTTTTAACAAAATATATCACCTTGTAGCAGGGAATCCATTATCAGGCATTATCTGAACCATACTGTTAGGTTTCCAAAAGCTTCACTGAACAATGAGCGAGTTCCTTAGTGTTTGATACTAGCAGAAACAAAGTGCAGGACATTCTCAGCGTGGTCCTCAGCTGCAAATTTCTCCCAAGTCCTTTTCCTAGCACCATTCTGATCATGTGCAAAATGCACATGTCCCCTCTGGCTACCCCCTTAATTTGGGCATAAAACTGCTGAGGAGAGGGATGGAAATCTATTTCACGTTGAATGGATGACTTTATAGAGGAATAAATTATTCAAATTAATTAAGCGTTGTATTTTGTTATTTTCCCCCCGTTTGTGAGTTAACCAGGAGCAGCTTGCAATCTTCATGATTTCATATAAATCACAAACGTATTCATTATTCACTAAGCAATTTCTATAAATCAGCCCTGAGCCTATACAGTTTGATCCTGAGGTTGTTTACTTCTTTTTTAACTTCTCATTGGTTGCCAATATCAAGTTGCATTTTTTTGCCTGTTGCCTGTATGGTTAAACTTAATGGAACAACTTTATATTTTGTAAGAAATGAAAACATGATTTCCATAAATACTTACATGTATTTAACATTTGGTCTTACCATGAAAAATTCTGCCAGCAGAGCCATTCACAAAAGCACTTTCCAGAAAGGTGTCCAAAGTAGACGGTGATGGTGGGGAGGGCATAAAACATTTACCTGCATTCAAAACTTAGAATGATTTTTACGCTGTTCACCCACATACTCTTATTTGTAAGGGGAGGGAGTACCACTGAGTCAGTTCTGCTAAGTTTGGAGACAACATAAAGTCAACAACAATTAAATGATTAAAGTAATGATTTCAGCAAGGACATATATTCATGTTATAAAATGAATCTTCTGTTTTAATCAGTGTGAAAGGAAGACGTGCATGAATCAGCAACAGGGCCTACATCCAGCTTATGGGCTGCTTTCATTGAAAAGATGTAGAAAAGAAGGGAGAGTGACTAGACGCTACTATTATAAAATTATCTCCTCCCTTATGAACAACTCATACACCAAAGCCTGCATACTCACCAGCTGTACCAGAATTAAAGGCATAATCCTGCATCTCCCCACAGCCCAGCTAAGAGCTATCAGCACAGCTTTAAGGAACCCCAAAAGCTAGCAAGTCAGGGCAAGCTGGCTCACATAGAGAACATGCACACAATCAGAGCATGGGGTGCTTTAGGATGCTGCCTTGGCAGAGTTCAACAAGAAAGCCCCTCTGCCGTGCTTTAGGACTATACGTTAGTAGGGCGGAACATGTTTTCTGGGTCAAATTCCTTCAGATGACATATTTGGACATATCCAACTGCTGGATATTATTAATGATATTGTTTCTACAAAGAATCTGTTATTTTGATATTTTGTTAGATGTGGTCATTCTCAGCATCTCCTATAATGCATTATTATATTCCTGCTGGTGACACCAAGCCTTTCTGTCTCACTTGTGCTTTCACAGACTGTTTTTAGACAGCTTATTACATGGCATTATGAATCACATCGTTCTTCCCATTGCTTAACTTGATTCTGTATCAGCAAGATTAAACAGCTGTATGAACATCTCATCTTTTAAAGCCATTTATTGTCTTTATTTATTCCTATTTGATTTATGTACTGTAATTACTCCACGTGAGTACTTTGCAGCAGGCTGCCTACCTACTTTCAGTGAAACTTCAAACAGATCTTTGCCGCCAGCCTGTTCCTGTGGCACATGACACTGAGGTACACTTTAAAGACTTTCAATTTTCATGGCTTTCCATCTCACAAATTAAACATTCGCACAAACCCTTATATCACATAGCCATACTTGCTCATTACCTAACGATCTGCATTAAACAGCATTTCTTATATGAAATAAAAACATGTTATTCCAGCACTGTGGTTACCGTCTCCTAGCAACAGAACTTCTTAATAAGGTACTTGTTATTTGCTGGGGTCTGTGGCATGAATACTTTAGAAAGCTTTAATTTTCTGTATAGGTTTGCTAAATTAATCAATCCTTTTCATTATAAGCTTGATGACCTATGAAAACGGTTTATTATTAACATAATACCACAATAACTCAATCTCCAACATACGATATCTTTAAATCTCTTTGTACTAACGTTTCAATTCAACATCGCATTTAAACTAAATGGAAGAAAGTTCTTTTCTCACCTAACCAGAATTTTCTGTCTAGACAGTTTTATGCCCACGAGAGCAGGTTCTCATAAGCATATTTGTAAATTACTACAGTAGATCACAAATAAATGTATCGCAATAAAAGAGTTTCATGTTGTATAAGTTCTTTTCTAATAAGAACAATGAACTTTTTGGCTATGTTCAATACATAAAAAGTAGATTTTTAAAGAAAGCACAAATCTGAGTAAATAACGGGGAAGGCCCTATGAGAATACTAATCAATTTCTTTTAAATTCACCAGGTTCCTTAGACTTGCCATTATCTAAGTAATAAAACACAACATAGCTGACATCCGATAGGTAATTTATTTCTTGTAAACTAGTTCATTTCTTGTCTATCTTACAAAATTATATGTTCACAGGGTAATGCTTAAAATCACGTAGAAACAAGGGCAGATTTGCTTCTATAGACAAATCATTCATTTATAAGAAATTTGTTTGGAAAAACACATGTATTTCCCACTTTCACAGTTTTGAAACAAGTCAAAGTGTTCTAATGTTTGTATTGTTGTTGACAACATATTACAAGTGTAGTTTGCAGAAAATTTAAGAAGCATTTCAAATATATATTTTGTTTACGTACACAATTGCAATGCCAGTTTGCAAGACATCATTAATACACCATATATGAGGACTTAAAGTACGTCACCAGAGATGGACCTAAAGAATAACGTGCTGAAAGAGGCACCCAAAGAAAAAGAAGTGAACTAGAGGCCAGTCCAAAATGCAGGTGTGTGACTAAGTTATTGAAGCATTCATGTGGGGATCATGTTCACTGAGTATTTGTGCTGATGAGCAGGACACTTTTTCTATCTTCCTAAAGCAGAACAGAAAAGGTGAGAAAAGAGCCATTTCTCTGGCAGTAAGCCTCAGCTGTTGGTACTTTGGATGACCTACCAACCTGCAATTGACTAATCTGGGAAGAATTTCCAGTAATTGAAAATGAATATTTGGAAAGTCATATCATACATGCCTCTTTTCCCTCAAAAAGAAGGAATGAGCTAAATCTGTAAGGCAGGCTATATTAGTGAGCTAAAATGTTGGTACCAAACGGTACATTTTGATTGGTTAAGTAATGGGAAGTCTCTTCTGGAACCTCTATCATGCTTCAGTTGTCCCTGTCTTTGTAAAACATTCCTTCTTTGCAAGATTAAACATGGTCAGATAATGACAAAGGTTTTTCATTCAACAGAGTAATAACGGTTCAAATACTGTTATGTAGGCTACTCTCAACATAAATACAATCATAGCAAACCTCTGAAAGTACATGGCTAGAAGAACTATAGTTATTTCATGTAGAGAATAAAAATGAAGTATGAGAAATATTACTGAAGCCCAATGGAATGGATCATAGCACTAGTATACTGAAACAAGTTTATCTCAGGGTCTGTATTATCTTTTCAGCAGATAAATCAGAATGTGTGAAGTCTGATTCACAAATTCCAAGACAGGATAACTGCAGGACATCCACTTGCAAAAATAGCAAGTAGGCAAAATTTTCAATTAATGGCTGTCGGCAAAGTGTAACAGGTTCAACAAATTTACTTCAACAATCTAGAAAATATTAAACAGTTATAGCTGTTACAAGCAATACACAATAACTGATTAGTGAGCATGCGCAGCAATCAACAGAGAGGTAACTTAATAATGACCTTAAAGACTAGAGAAGAATTAATCACTAACTTTAAAATGAAATGGATACCTTGGAAAGAGATATTGCATTTCATCTACTTTGTTTGAGCAATATATGGTGCAATGAGCAACACAAAATATAACAAGAACATTTCAAAGCGCCAGTTTCTGAAAAGTTTAAGCAACTATCACCATAACTGTGTATCGGAATTAAATTAGAGAAGTATTAGTGAAAACAGGTAGCAATTACTAGCTGTCCCAAAATGGATGATGAAATAAGATCCTGACAGCAAAATATAGACAGATAATTTCTAGCTGATTACAGAAATGTAAATTTGGATCCATAGTTGGGAGTTTCTAAAAGTTACATCTATGTAAAAAATAAGGATCCAGTGTCTAAGTAACCTGATATGGCTCCTAAAATACCTAAATAGACAGGACAACAACAGACACCGTCAGCAAAGAGACAGATGCTAAGGAATAAAACAATTTTTGTCAACAAGTTTCATGTAAATGGGTCTTGTCAAATGAACCATTAATGGTTTTGAGAGTATATGATGTTTGGACGTTAAAAAAAATAAAAGCTTTTGTTGATGGAGAACTTGGATTTTGTAATCTTACAATTTAAAAAGATGAAATGATTGGGAAAGCATTAATGAACTGGGCAACTAATTGGTGAGGTACTTCAAAGATCATTTTTGGTCTAAATCTAATCATTTTTAACTGATTATCTGGAGATATTCTTGATGGTTGAGAATAGAAAATCTTCGGTAGCTAAGCATTTCAATCGAGATTCATGGAACACTGAGCAATGAGGGAGCTGGTTACTGCCACAAATAGTCTCAATCGCTTGGCTAAACGATCACATGACAAATGTTCTTAATAGATCCTAAAACGCTAAAAATACCTCTGTGAAGAATCAACAAAAGTTGCACTCATAGGACAGTATTTTCTCAATACTCTTACTGAGCAGAAGACAGAGAGAGGATCTGGATTTACAGGTGTGTAGGGTTTTTTTGCTGTTGTTTTAAAAATGAGCATTCTGTGAGGAATTTAGCTTTAGACAGATAAAGACAAAACAACATTCAGTGATTTAAATCTGAAGGGAGATGAATGTAACTCAACAGTTTCTGCTTAACAACGCAGTTGCATGAGTGTGGTGGTTTTACCGTAACAGGTAACTAGACTCTACACTGCTCTCTCACTCCCCCTCCTCAAAGAACAGAAGAACATAAAACAGAAATGGGCTGGAGGATTGAGTTAAGGACAGGAAGATTGTTCACCAATTACTGTCATGGACAAAACACATTAAGCACAGGGAGATTAATGTACTATTTTTTTTTAACTGTAGGGGCTTTCCATGGGCTGGACCTCCTTCAGGCATCACCCACTGCTGCACTGCAGGTTCCTCCATGGCTGCACAGGGAGATCTACTCTGCATGGTGGCTGTGAGCTGCAGGAGAGCCTGCTCCTCCATGGGCCTCTGCCAGGCTGCAGGGAGTTTCTGCTCCATATCTGGAGAACCTCCTGCCCTCCTCCTGCACTGACCTTTGTGGCTGCAGGGCTGTTTCTCACCATATGCCCTCCTTCCCAGCTGCTGTTGTGCAGCAATTTTTCCCTTCCTCAGAACTGCTTTCCCAGAGCATACCCAGCATCACTCACAGCTCAGCTCCAGTAGTAGCAGATCCCTTCAGGAGCACCTGGAGTTGACTCTCATATGACATGGGACAGTCAGTACTAGGCTCTGTTCACCCCTTAAAGTCTCCTGGTACTCAGTACCAAAACCTTACTACAAAAAGCCAACACAATAAGCTTCCCATTTTCTTGAAACTGTGGACACAGGATAGTAAGCTTATTAGTATGCCTTTTTTTCTTTTTTTTCCCTCTCCACTAGGGGAGAGGGAGGCAGGGCAGAGGGAAAGGATAGATTCCCTCACTTGAATGCCTGGAGCTCTTCAGCTGTAATATCAGATCTGCCCAAACTCCTCATGCAACAGCACATGCTTTACCTGGACAGACTACAGTGTGAGACAATGTTCAGAGCAGTTCAGACATGACTGCAAAAGAGCTAAGTGCCATAAGGAGGATAGTGCAGGAAGGACATGGTGGAAAACATATGGTGGCCGACATATGGTGGCCAAGCACAAAAGCACACCACAAAAGTAAAAGCTCTCTGTGTATTCAACCCAGATGTATAAGATAAAAAGTGTTTTGGAAACTGTGTGTTTAAAATATCACATCTGCTATATTTTCTAGAGATTTGCAAGGATGCAAAATAATCATCTTATGTATGCCAGCATCAACACTGTTCTTACAATTAAATTTAAAAACCGGAAAAGAAACCCAACCATGATGAGAGACTGAGGAAACAGGCTCTTAGGTATTTGTGACAAATTCACATTTCATTCTATGTCATAGACTCACAGAATGGCTTAGGTTGGAAGAGACCTCAAGGATCATCAAAGTTCCAATCCCTCTGCCAAAGGCAGCATTGCCAACTGCTAGATCAAGTACTAGGTCAGGATGCCATGGGTCCCATCCAACCCAGTCTTCAACACCTTCAAGCCAAGTCTAATTATTTACCAACCTCTGAACACTGTTAACAGCTTTGAGATCTTCAAATAAGAAAAAAAAAAAAAAAAAATAGAAGCCATATGGCATAACTACAACACTCACGAGTATAGATACTGGGAAGTATGTCTACAATATGCACGGATCGCAGTGGATGACTATTTGAGCAAATAGGTAACCATACTCATCTATTTGCTCTGTGCAGCACAATATCACACAGGTAAACCAATCTAGGGCCAGAAGTGTCAAAGCAGTACTTCACTGGAGCTAATAAATCTATAGCAAAGATATAGCATTTCATTCAAAGATCACTCACCTACATGAAGAACTTACTTCCCTTCCATTTCTGGTAATAACCCAGATGTGCTTAGAAGAGGCATCTCTGTACTGTGAGATATTTATTGGCTTGATCAAGAGGTGCTATACTATACAGAATTCTGCTGTAAAGCAGAAGGATGCGGTTCTAGTCCTCAACTTAAAGCTCAAGTCTGTTTCTCTCTACTTTTGCACACACTGCAAAACAAACTAACAGACAAAAAAAAAGAAAAAAAGCAGATCTGTGTTACACCTGTGTAGCTAACACAAGAAACTCGGCAACAGCACATACACATAGATGGAAACAATCATCATTAACAGCCCGATGCATTCCCTTCTTAAATTTAAGCTAACATTTGATTTCATTCCCATATCTGAACATTTATGCATCTTCTTCAAACAAACATAAGACATCCCAAGTTGAGATGGACCCCCAAGAATCACAGCACCACCGAAAACCCAGCTCTGTGTCCTGAGAGCACTGTCCAAATGTTCCTTGGACTCCAGCACTTAGGGCCATGCATACTGCCCAGGGCAGCCCATTCACACCCATTGCCCTCCGGTGCAGAACCTTTTCCTATCCCCCACTTACCTCTCCCCTCCAGGCCATTCCCCCAAGCCCTGTTGCTGTCACACAGAGCAGAGCTCAGTGCTGCCCCTTTGCTCCCTATGAGGAGCTGCAGTTGCCATCAGGCCTGCCCTCAGCTCCTCTGCTCTGCGTTGAACAAACCTCAGCAGTTCCTAATACACCTTAGAACACCTGAGAACTTAGCGGAAACCTGGATCTTCTAATAATTAGTTCATTAAAAATAAGCAAAATTGTGAAACAGGCACATTATACCACATATTTTTCTACACTGGATGAGAACCAGTGGAGAAATATTCATGCTGTTGAAGACAGTAGAATTTTTTTCATTGACAACAGTGGGACCAAGGTTTAATTCCATATGTCTATTTCTCACATGGGCACAGTACCATCTATCACATCTTCAATTTCTCACTTTTTAAGACTTTGAGATTAGTTGTTGAGGAAGATGCTCAATTGAGGGAAGGCTGTTACTTAGCAACCTTAATCGTTTTAAAACAAAGCTTTAGCTTGCCTTTTTTTTTTTTTTCCTTCCAGTGAGGAAATAATAGATCTCTGTCCCTAAGTGTTTCTAACCAAATTAACAGAGTGAACATCTAGACTGAACATCAGTGGAAGGCCGTAAGCCAGCTGTCTTTCAAAGCAGCATCCTTTCATAGCTCAACCCTTTCCTGCTTTTTGCATTCCTGTCAAAGAAAACCTCAGCTCTTAAAGAAGAAACAAATTCCTCCAGACACACTAGCTGCTGGCTGATGTACAGAAGCCAGTACCACAGGCATGAAAAAATGATGCTTTTGTAAACAAACAGAAATAAACACCTGCTGGGTTTCATTCTCTGCAATAGAAATGCTCAAGAAAAATGCAGAAATGCGATGGAGTTCACCCTCAAAATCAAATAACAGATCCAAATTAGTTACTTACTATACCATCTAAGACTCCAGCTTGAACAGACCCCACAAAGCTCCCAATTACACTCAAGCTAAGCTGTCCCCAGTCACATACTCTGAAAGATTTTGGTGCTCCTAATTATTGTAAGTAATATGCTGAGCTACCCAAAGGTTTCAAGAAAAGGACAAGGCAACAACATATGGCCTAAGCAGATTGTTCATGTCTTTCCCTAAACAAGACACAGTTTCACCTTAGACTGACCTTGCAATTACAGGCTACTGGGAGTAGTTATGCACTTGAAAACAGTCAGTACAACAAATGACGGGGACAGGAAAAGCCTTGGAAAATACTGAATGCGGAGGGCCCTCAATAAGCAAGCTATGTATTCTGGCCACATTGAGCCAATTCTCCTCTGATCAGGCAGGCTGCTACCTGAATCTTAAAAATGAAACACGCAAGTCAAATAATCCTATGTGATATCACTTCCTATGCATCTGAAACAATGATAAAAGCTTCTCCAGAGGTTCACTTATAGCAATTTGTGGCGAAGGTTCTGAAAAAAATCATCTCCAAAATAATAAATTTTAGTAACTGCAAAGTAAGCAAAGTGGATTAATGTGCCTGCCTCCTCCAGCAGAAAGAATGGAATCTGAATAGTTTTTTTCTGAGCAGGTACTAAGCAGCTAGGGAAAATTTGCATTGCCACCTGAAATAATTCATGCCTACAGGACTCAGTTCAGTAATATTAATAACATTTAAGCCCAGAGTCTGTACTCATTACAGTTTAGGAAACAATGAAATTTCAGCAGTAATCCACCAAGTTCTCCATAAGTGTTCTGCACCTACTCTTATGTATGTGGGGCAAGAATCATTTGCCATGTTGTTGACAAATGCACAGATCTTAGAAACCTGCTAACATTATCATAGTATCATAATATCATAGTATCGTGCGAGTTGGAAGGGACCTTAGAGATCATCGAGTCCAACTCCCGGGATTCGAGCCCTCTGTGTAGCAGAGCGGCATTTCTGCCACTTACGCCACAGTGGGGATTCGAACCCCGGGCCTCTGGTGTTGCAAGCAGCAACTTATACCACTGCGCCACCGGAGATTAAATTAGATTTAAATATGTTTTGGCTTTTTTAATTACCCAGAAATACAAAAACTTAAGAATGTCTTTGTATCACTCTTATGTGTCACAAGCTGCAGCTGACATATCATTTCTTTTAAACACCTGTACATTTGTATACATGCACTTGATCTGCACAGAAGATAAACATAATAAATATTTGCAAATAGTCCAAAAATCCACAGTGTCTTTGTAATTTACTAAAGGAATTACATATACAATGACTAGACTAGTCCTATAGACTACAACTAGTGACAAGCATTACAGATAATTGGCATTTCTTGTCAGGGAAATCTTTCTCTAATATGTTGGTTTTTTTTCCTTTAAATTAGTACTGGCTTTGTATCAAGCATGGATCTCAACTTGTTGATATCCTTCTAAGAGGGATGCGGTAGATCAACAGATAACAACAGCAAGAGAAACAGACTTCAAGTTTACTCATTAAAAGAAAAAACACTCTAGAGATTAGGAGGGCTAAAATATGTTTTCCTCTGTATTATTCTTGTGTTTGATTGTTAAAGGGCTTTTCTCCAAGTAACAAATAACAGTCACTGACTCTTCTTACTCCACAATCTCACATGATACTTTTCTCACTGGAGCTCTTAGCAGGCTACTCTTAATGCCTTGCTGCTCTGAGAAAGTATTTTTAGACAAGTTCAGAGTTGTATACCTAAAAATTAGACATGAAGAGGGGAAAAAAATCCCTTAAATTTAACAGGTTGCACGAAACACCTCTATGCCAAAGTCATAGATGGATTTCAGGAAAGTGAAGGTGTTTATTTATTGCATTTTTAAAGGTATAATGTGTGCTAGATGATGTACTCATGGGGAGACTACTGATTTAAAAAATGCCACTCGGTTGCCACCTCCATCAGATCAGGTCAAGAATGTAGGAGATTTTATCTCAATAAGCTAGGAAAGAGGTCACACCATGGGGGGAAGCAAGCCCTGGAGAAAGACTGTTACACAACTGCTGCTGCTGCTAGCAGTCAGGGCCATTAGCCAGGGTGTGCTTGCATCTGTAAGGCTGAAAAACAAGGAGATAAAATTCCATCACTGACACAGCACCCTGATTTTACTTTCATGAGTTGCTCAATTTAAAAACAGCAAGTGTCTGGATTCTTACATCCTAAAATTAAAATTACATCAATTCAACTTTGAGGACTCTGAGCTGTCGCAGCCAAAGAAGAGAAAGGAGCCCCCAGGAGGACTCCCAACAGTTACTTGTTCATTCTAAATGCGAATGCTAAATCTTATTGATCTTCTGATCACTACAAATTATTGGTAAGCTATGCATTAAAACAGACTGCTGTAAATTGGAGTTGACAGTATTATCACTGAAAGAAATGCATGAGCTCTGTGTTTGCCAAAGTGTGACCTGCTGGTCTAGTGGTGCAGCACTGTGGCACTGCAAGGATTGCTATTTCTCATCCAACTGCTCTTCTCAAGCAAATTATTTCATTCACATAGAATTAACTTAGGAGCATTTCTTCAAACTAGGCATGCATTACCACATAGTAAAAAAAAGAAAAAAAAAAAAAAAGAAAAGAAAAACAAAACACAAAGGATATTAGAACACCAGTCCGGTTTCAATTGCTCCCCATCCTCAGGTGCAACCACACAAGAATCTACTGCATCAAGACACCTTTCCACACAGCTTCATTTAGTTAAATCAATCTCAACAGATATTATGACACTAGTACACATGCAGGCAGGTCCCAGGAGTCAAACTTAGGTGGTATGATACTGGAAGAACCCTACCTGCTAACTTTGTTGACTGGAACAAAGGCCTTCTATTGTTTTTTCTCTTATTTATTTCCATGGAAACTATAACACATACAAAGAGCACAATAACACTATTTGATACTATTTGATTCCATACTTGTAAAAATATGCTCCAGTGGAGGTGACCTACTTTTGCCCCTGCCAAAATGCACCACCTACTGTCCCACTGTGCTTAAATGTCAGTAGGTGCAACTTTTTCCACATGGAAGAATTCAGTTCCACACCTTTGCTTAACATGCGTTTCCATGTCAGATGCCGTTGTTAGACAGCCCCTCCGCTGCCATTTGTTGCACAGCAATGAAACAGAATATTGACGGGAAGGTTCAATCCCTACTGAAATACCACCAGTGCCCGCCTCTGACACCGTGGGCCAACCTCATAAAACAGCAGGCATTACTTTTGAAGAAGCCCTTGCATCTTAAAACAGTTTGCTTAAGAGAATTTCCTCTGGCTTTTCAAATTTAACTTTGAGAGAGAGATAGAGCTGAACTGGAAAATGTTGCCATTGGATTGCAGATAAGGGATAGATCTTCAGAATCCAACAACCAGTAGCACAACTCCTAGTTACCTTAGGTTCCTGTGCCACAAACTGGAGATGAAGATCTTGTAGGCATGCTTCCCTTCTTCCTGAAGGGCAACCTAAGCAGAGCCTGTGGGCAGATGTTCCAAAAGACACTCAGTGGCAGCCCTACCACCGTGTAGAAAAATTGCTTAGCTCTATAGGCTACAAACAGAGCAGAGAGCAAACAGAGTACAACTCTCAGATACAAAGTAAGTGTCTGTTGCTTTGATTTAAAGTTTAAAGTATATTTCATTTGGTTGCCTCTCAACTCATGGTGAGTAGTGGTGAATAACCGTTTCCTCCTATGTTTTCATAGGACCCACTCATATACAGCAACAGCTCCTTAACTTCTGATCAACTTTGTAACTCCACTCTCCTTACAATAACATCTTGTTTTGAAGCCGGGAGACAAAAATTGCATATAGCATTCCAGATACAATGAGCCACAGGTTTATACAATGGATTAATAAGGTTTTCATTTCTTAATATTTCACCCACCTTTTTAACCCATTCTGAGCCGTTAACTGAAGTTTTCAGAGGGAAAAAAAAAAAAAAAAAAAAAAAAAAAAAGGAAAGTAGATATAAAGTCTAAAATTCTCTTTTGTTTTACTGTCTTCTTTTCCACAGACATCTTTATTTCCAGAAAGCAGCACATTAAAATAAATAAATAAATAAATAAATAATCAGAAATTCACTATTTGAATAATCAGCCCCGCATGTTGGAAACCAAATAATTTCATCAAAGTAAGGAACAATTTATGGTGAAAAGACAACACATTGATACAGCACTATTCTATAGTAAAACAAGAATTCAACACTCATTTTCCTGAGGAAAAGCAAGGGCAAGTAACCCAGCCTACTGTTCATGACAGAGAAGACTAAGATGCCAGGCACAGGTGATGCCTGGTTTCCAATGACACCAGACCAAAAAAAACTTCAGGAGATATCACTTCAGATTCATCCAAATAATTAAAAATAAAATAAGAAACAACAACAAAAAAACCACAACTCCTTTTCAATTAAACCCAACACATCAACCTTGGGTTTACTTTGCAAAAAATCTGGCAGCTTTTCCAGTCTCTTTACAGCACTGCTGTGAAAAGGCAAGCCCTGGCGAGATTAGGCTGGCACCTGGAACCATTTGGAGCATAACAACTCTATTGAGTCTGCACACTTATGGACAATGCTACATATATATTCTCTCTTTATATGTCAGTAGATGGCACTCTATATTTATTATGTATATATTTGCCACATTTACAAGAAGGAAAAAAAAAAAAAAAAAAAAAAAGCTTCTTTTTAGGGAAGTACAGCAGTAGATCCCATGTCCTTATATAGCATCCCTTAGTGGGGAGCCCTGTGTTTTGCCTACTGCTTAGCGCAGATTTGTTTTCCCACACAGGCTGATCAAATACGCTGATCAGCGCAAATAAGACTACGGAAACATGAACCATACATACAACCTGTACTTTATGCAATTAGTAGATAATCCATTCTCCCATATACACTATAATAAGCCTAACAATGTCCCTTTCTATAACAGCCTATAAATTTCCAGCACTGACAAAATGTATGCTTACAATATCAAAGAAAGTTCTAATCACTTACCTGGTCAGTTCACTATTCGCTTACAATCACATTAGTTTAATTTAGCTGCCTGTCCTTCACATTTCTATAGCCAACAGAGTCATCAAAGGCAGAGTCAATTTACTTTCTATAAATAAAATTCTCATTATATTTATTCATCCCTATCAAGAATGTGAAAAGTGCTTAAAATACTTGTGGAAATATTGTAGTGAGACAGGGGTTCATTTTCTTATGGCTTAAGTTTGCCAACATTTGAATGTTTTCAACATACAGAGCCCTCTAACCTTACACTTTGTGTACATCTCATATACAAAGTTCCTTTATTATTAAAGTTTATTTACAACAAGAACAGTAACAAGTTTGGGGTAAAAGCAAACAGCTCCACAAGGCTCATTACTGTGAAAATCATTTAGAATATAAAATACATCGAGGGCTGCTTGCTGGGGAAGGCAGATGAACTGAAACGCTTGCGAATTCTTCCTTGACCACCATCCTGCTGCAAGGTGTGTTATTCTGATTACACGTTTCACAACTTTCAAAGAGTCTCACACAGGGGGACTTGGCAGCCGTCAGACCTTATTTTATAAAGCAAGCTAAGAGTTATGAATACCGAACAAGTCTAAATCCTTGTTTATCCTCGCAGATCAGATGAGGCTGGAAACGGAAATGAGAAGAAAATAAACGTTTCTTCTTCATCTTATACTAACAACCACCCCTATCAATCCAATGGTATGAACACCTACCACTAGTATAGTCCGTTAGCACTTCCTTTTCTGAATACCTTTCTAAACTATAAAATATATTTAATTTGATAAATACAATTACTACAAACATTTAATTGATTCTTGATTACAACCAATTATGTTTCTGAAACAATCAAGCATGCTATAATTAAAAACAATTGATTCATTAGCATACCCCTACTAGACAATTACAAAAATGCATTATTTATGTAATTAGACGCATTTATAGTTCATTATTCCACTTTTTATTCTATTGTTGCAAAGCTGCAAAAGTACAGCCTTACTTTCTAATCTTTCTTTGCCTTCTATTGACATAGAGATCATATTTATTTTATTTTTCAAAATTAAAATTAGAAACCAAGGCCTGAAAGAGACTCAGTTCCTACAAAAGCAGTAATTAAAGCTCGTTTATTTGTCATACGGCTGAAAAGTAAGAGACAATATTTTCCACAAGAAATCTGCTTATTGCCTTTAAAGAAAGCAGCTGAAAGCAACAAATTCTTGGAGGTTTGGAAAACATAAATTAAAATATCCACATGTCAGGCTCTTGCTTGGAAATCAAGGAAGAGCATGAAAGTGAAGCCAGCTAAATGTTACTGTGAACAGAACCTTCTTCCAAGGCCAAAAGTACCTAAAGCCATGTATTTGTCATCCCATCATCGCATCAAAAACAGTTCATAAGTCTTGACACAATTCTGACTATATAACAATGATTTGATATTTATATTTCTTCCAGATGTTTTACCTATTTTGCTTATGGCTCTGACTGTTCAAATTTGATACAAAATGTTTAAAACAACCCAGCTATCTAACTGCTGACTTGCAGCGCCCTATGTTAACTTTACTCTTAATACAACTGAGAAAGTACATTTTGAATTGGATCTGTAAGCTTCCTGTTGATGAATTTTCTATTAATACTTCCATCAAACTCAGTTGACATCGCAATGGCTTGTAAATCACTGGGGCTAACAGGGATGTCCTGCACTGCTCTGAATGGTGAATCTCACCAGAGAACTGAGAATATCTGGTGGTGAACCTCTTGCCCTGCTGCTGCTGCTACACTACATACCTGACTTACCTGCAGTCGAAAGACCCACCTTTTTCTTTGCTCTGTTTCTCTTCTACTTCTCCCATACTATCCAAAAGTGCTTTTATTATTATTATTAAAGAATAGCCAAATCAAGGACAGATGTATGAGAATTGGAAGAGGCACCTCTGATCTGAGACAGAGGATAGTAGACTGGGGCATGCTAAAAGACCACAGAACAACATATAGAAACTGCCTTCTAATTGAGGAGTGCTGCAATTTAGGAGAGAAATGGATAAAGAGAAATGCAGACATTTTTCCATTATCAAGCACCCTTGTGATTTCTCGGATGCCATCACAAACGCTTCTTTCCAACTCTCAAAATGTTCTGACAATGATGAATCCTCTCACTAAATCACTCCTGTAAGCCTTGGTGAGCAGCCTATGCTTTGGGCATCCTCCACATTTCTCATTTTCTGACATGAGCCAGTCAGCCACAGTCAGATTCAGGCACTCAATGAAGAAAGCAGCTGGAACACCAGGTGGGGAAGACTAAACTGTGATAATAATTGCTCTCATGGCTTTTCCAGCAGCCTTGATGCTGAAAAGATATGCCCCTATTCAATTTGATAACAAAGCATCATGCCAAAGAGAATCCCACCAGCTGCATTTTGTGCAACAACTGAAGATGTTCCCTCAGATCCTGAAAAATGGAAAAATATCACACCTACTTGAAAAGTATAAGGTACGTATAGCTGAATCTGTCCACATTCAAGCACTGTGATTCTAAAATAGCAGAGTCTGGAAAGGTAATCAAGAAAATCCTCAGGCAAAACAGAATTTTTTGGAGGTTCAACTAACTACATTGTAAATCAATCACTGACAAACAAAACAAAAAAAACAAACTAGAAATATCTAAAATGAAAACGCATTCAAACCCTCAGTTTTCTGGATTGAATTCAACTGAAATGGACAGAACTTACATTGAGTTTGCTTGCGTGTTTCAGGCTTTTTGAATTGATTTCTTTCCTCAGTTTTCCCAAGCTGAAAGTTTCCCTTTTTCGTTTTTTAGGCCTATGCTTATTAAAGAGTATAAAACAAAGAATATCTAGCTGACTACCACTATTCTTTAAAGCTGTTGTATTTCTCCTATTTAAACTGATGGGGAATTTTTAAGGTCAACTGAGGTTCAGAGTTGCATAGCTCTGAAGAAAGTAAAATGTGCTGGTCTATCATAGAGCTCAGTGTTATTCCCCATTGCTTTTGCATTTAGGAAACACTTTTAACAATCTGCGAAGAGATAAGGGTACCTTCAAAGGCACTCTTAAAAATCAGAGAAAAGTTCTTCTAAGTGTGTTTTTTAATCTAAAACATTAACATGCTGACAGCTGTTGAGCTGCTTCATTTAGCTGTCACAACAGACCATGAAGCAACATAGTCAAACGGACACTTCTGCATATGACATCTGTCACTCCTCTATTAACTGCTGCTCCACAGCAAACATTTTACTAAATAATTAATTTGGCTAGGTGTACGCAACTGAGTGTATATTTAATGCTTTAAAACATCTGGCTTTTTAAACTGCGAGGTCCTGCCTAACATAACAAAGTCCAAATAGAAGATTTAAAACTTCCATTTTTTTTTTTGGCTAGGACATGAGAAGGATTCCCACAGAGAGATAGCACATCTCATCTACTCAGAAAAGCATACTTTCTCCAACATAAGATGAAAAGTCTTCCTAAAAATATTAACACCGTAAGTTTTAATAGAAATAAAAATTCATAGGAAAGCTTCATCTCTACAGTTACTCCTGAATCCAAAGTATCTGCACCTCAGTGGGAACACTAGTTATATGAAAGGAATTTATAATGTGCAGCAGCACAGGCAGAATAGGGTGCCTTGAAATCAAGGAAAAAATAATCAGAGTAGACAACTTTGTACATTTGATCCTGTGAAATGTAGAGCAGGACCCTCAGACAAGTCCATAGGAATGTCTATGAAGAAGCAGTTCTAAAAAACAGGTTGAATCCTCCTACAAAAAAAATCCTAAACATTGGGTTTGTCATTTGAGCTTTATTTGGTTCCAAAGTCTCCATGAAATGAATCAAATTGCTGAAATTACAAGCTAAATCAAAGAACAACACCAACATTGATGGCACTACCTGCAAACCTTACGACTGCATAAAGATGAACAATGTTTTTATTTCATCTGGAAACGACAAAGAAATGATTGAGGGCTACGAAGGCTGATCAGCAAATGCCTCCTTTTTCATTGCATTTGCCCACAGTGCCAGAGGAGGATGTTGGTGGTGTGGCAGTAAGGCTGAATCTACCCACAGTATTCCACTACATTCTGTTGCTTGTGTGACAGACGACAGCAGAAATGCTTGCTGACAAAATCATGTTTGACACTGAACTGCCAGAGAAGCAAAGATGTGCCACTGAATTCTTCCAGTGCATAATGAAATTGCACCCACTGACATCCATTGACACTTGCCAAACATTTATGGAGACCAAAGAGTGGATGTGAGGACACTGAGGTGGTAGGTGGTGCATTTCAGCAGAGGCAACAGTGGGTTATGAGTGCACTTGGATTGCTGACTACAATATAGCACACAGCAACTTTTCTGGGTCAATCTGGCCACACCTGGTACTCACCAGGGTCTGTGAAGTCTCATATATCTGTGAAGTCTCTTCTGCTCTGGGCAGGAGATCAGGCTGGATGATCTCTGACCTCCCTTCTGGAAAGCATGTCAAAACACGTACCAAGTGTGGAGGTCTCCAAACAGGAGTTATTCTACTTACAGTAAAATCTAAAAACTTATTGAAGAGCTGATTTTACACCTGGAGTCATACATCCTGTTGAATAAAGACAAAAGAAATATGCATAAAAATATCTGAATCACTGCATTCCGGTACATTAACAGGCATGAGCAATTGCTTGATTCCCAACAGCTTCTCACTGTAAGACTTTTTCAATCATTTTAAATAAAAATTTCTAATTTCCAATAGATAGTTGCATAAGTTTCCTATAGAATCACAGGAGAGAGAGACAAGTACTTTCACCAGACAATCAACATCCTGAGATAGATGTGATGACATTTTCCAGCTGTCCCCAGCAATCTGATGTACAATTAGAAATTGCTAGTACAATCTAGAAATCTGGTTTTAAACAGACTAAATATAATGGCAAAAATTCCACCTATTAACCAGGAAGGAAGTAGCAGCTCCTCACTGCAATTTGCTTCTTTATCTGACCCATCTATACAGACAGCTCTGAAGCCGTGAAACATAAAACCCAGCCCAGTGCCACACCTAGCTTCTTTGCTGCACAGGGTTAGAAGAAAGAAGCAGGGTTGCAGTGAGTGTAATTCCTGAAGCATTTAAAATGAGTACATTATAAGGTCCAATTTTTCATATGTACATCTTCCTTGTATGTCCTGAAAATAATTTTCAGGCTGCAATTCACCAGTGATACAAGTAGAAGCAACCCCAAATGCATGCTTAAAATCTCCTAGGACTATTACTCTTCGTTCTTACTTCATTAAGTTTTCCTCAGTGGAACCGGAGCAGGGATGTGTTTGGTATGATTTGCTTATGACTTGTTTCTTAATTTACTTTGGTGCTGTTGAAAAATGACAAAAGCAGTCTGGGCATTGCATGAACGTCTGCACCTTCTATTGATAAGTGAAAGGGCTGCTTATTTTGGCATAGCTATAACCTTTGTTTAACTTCGGTTTTGCTGCACTGGTTTCTGTCACTCAGGAACAGATACAGTCCCAATCTAAAGGGAGCATGCCAGGCAGCCTGATGCTAATTGGACAGCTTAGCCTTCTTAGTCATCCCCTCCGCCATGAATCCACATCTGTTTTGATGAACAAAAACACTGTTTCACTTGCACTGATGAAAACCGTTCAACAATCACCACCAAAGTAATTCTAGATTTATATTGGCACACATCAGAGCAAAATCTGCTCTCATATTTTTTCAAAGCAGATCGACAGAGCGGAAGCTCTGCATTTATGCATTTTCAAGGCCTGAGTGGGAGTTTGCAGCAGCTGCACAGAACTGTAACTTGGTACAAACTCTGGCTACAGGCTCCATTCAAAATCCTAGTTTAACACTGATGGAAAGCTACAATTAGCACAATTCCTGCACTAAAGAAAATAATCTGTGAAATCCATCATTTTCATAGCCATGGGAAAATTTAATATGAAAATGTTCAGCTCTTTGGACTCATACTCACTCCTGCTAATTTCTTTCTTCAGATTTTTATATGAACAGCTATCTTTTATAAATGGGGAAAAAAAAAAAAAAAAAAAAAAAAAAAAATTGCCAGAAAACCAAAATTTGTGCAAACTTTTAGGCTGAGGCAAAACATGTAATTTTCAATTCCTCGATGCATTTGTGGAAATAACAAACATATCTAATTACACAGACTGCAATCCAAATGTCAACCAAGGTTCATCTAAGCATTCTGTCTTGAAGATCAGTTGGTATCAGATATTTCGAGAACAGAAGAAACCTATAGAAGTACAGACACTTTGTCTTAAAGTCAGTCAACTGATGCGCCCTGATACAAGGAATGTATCCAACATGAATGTACCCAGTATTCCCACAGTGCAATGCCCTTCTAATTTCTGCTTCAATGTCTTCCTGCAATGAGCCTCACTCCTATAATACACGATAAATATATTCCTTCAGAACACCACAGCAGTAGATATTCTATCTTAGTTGCCTGTACAAATCCTTGATAATGTACCAAACAGTCATGCACTTCATCACACAGTGCTTTCCAACAAATCGCTTTCAACACAAGAAGTTTGCACAATAAAGGACTTTTGTGTGTTATTTGAGTCTCTTGAAATAGTTAATTGAGCTAAAGTTCCAAATTAGATTATCAAATTCTAGGTCTGAATATATTCTTCTGTGCTTGGCAGCTCTCTTTCAAGATTATACATAGAGATTCAGAATTTAATTACAGATTTTACATAGGAGTCTTCTCTTCTACATCCTTCTTCACCAGTACAGCTGGTCTTATCTACTAACCCAGTTTCTTTCTTCTTGAGCATACAAACAGGTAGGACTCAGTATAAAATAAAAACATGGTCAGAATACTCAGAGAGGGAGAACAAAGGAAATTCAAGAGCTTGCAGTGCTGACATTACTACTTTCCATATCCAGGTTTATTCGAGCAACAAATAGATGAAATTCCCAAGAAGAAGAATAGTCAATAAGGGTTATAATACTCAGAAAATCAATGAAGACATCCAGTACAACCATATCAATCCGTTCTATGTCTACTTGCAGCTCTGAGTCATGTCCAGTTTGGAATCTTAATACCTTGGCCATAGCATTGGACTGTACTTGAAAGAAGAGACAGCTACATTTGTCTCCCAGAGAAAATGTCTGATTCAATAATGCCTGCTGGAATAGTCTTTTAGGAAGCCAGAATGAGAGCTAAAGGATAAGATCAGAGATACATCTGTGATCACGAGGATTACAAAGGATACAAAGGCCACTATAACAAACAAAGTGGTGAGCTATGTAGACCAGTAGTCAGCAGTAAAGAACAGCCTGGCAATCACAAAGGGAGGAAGATGGTTTCTAGTATCATCTGAAGGGCAGACAATGTTACAACTAGAAGTCATGAGATCAAGAGCAAGGGACCCCTGGAAGAAGTCAGGATTGAACCACATGGAACGATCTAGAACTGCTGCTGTTCCCAATGTACAAACATCAAAAACAAGATAGCATAGCAGAGAAGCAAGACTAAGGACAAACTCTACCTGTCTCGCTGTAGAAGGACAGAAATCTTTCAGCAGACTATCCTTACTAAATAATGGATTACCTCAAACACAGGAAAGAAGTTTACCAACTAGGTCAGATCACTAAAGAACGGCATAAAAGAATGGCACAAGCAGAAAGCAAAAAGAAACACAAAACATGACCACGAGAAACAAAAGAATTCCATAACCACTGCAGAGCAAGAGATGAGGCCAGGCACATTTCTGAAGCAAAACTGTCCACAGCTTGAAAACAAACACTTCAGAACATCAAGGTGCCTGTAATTTCTTAACATGAAGTAAAACAATCTGACTTTTAAGCAGCAAAGTCTCACATTGGTCAAAAAAGAAAGAAGTAAAAAGCTTTAGAAATAAAGCTCCTTTCTTCCTACCATGTCAGTACAGAGTAGGTATTCCCTCTTCAGTCTTGTTCCAATCTAGGAGCCATTACAGCCTTTCTAGTGCATGAATAATGCAGCCTCCTCCTGGCGCTGGTATGGTTTGAGGCCTTGCTATCTTGTCTGATCCCTTCCTGTGTTGTAACTTTCTCACAGTATCCTCATTTGCTCTATCCTAAACCCTGCTGCTAACATCTACTTTCCAGAAACATGCCTTGCTTATCACACTCTTAGGAAAGGAGATGTGGTAGGTGCCCACTCTATCCCCAGAGATATTCACAGTCAGGCTGGACCAGGCTCTGTCTGTAAATGTTTCTGTTCATTGCAAGGGAGTTGGAATAGATGACTTTTAAAGGTCCCTTGCAATTCAAACAGTTCTATGATTCTAAGAAGCAGCTACATTTCCATGCAATTATCTGTGGATGCAAGATTTGACTGCATGAAAATGTGCTTGACTTACCTGAAACTTGCAGTTTCACTCTCCTTGCTGAACAGATTTGGCTCATATTTCTGAATAATGAAGAATTAACCTGTCTTATTTTCCAAAACCATCATGACACTTTTCTCAAAAGAAGCTGAAGAGTGTTTTCAGTTTGTTAATCAGGCCCAGAACGTTCAGCCTGCTATTTTTATGTGCTCATGACATAGGGATCTAAGTGCATTTTCCAGATGTTATTTATCTACACATTCATCATCCTTCTGAAACAGTCACTCCTAATCTGCATGTTAACATATATTGGTGAAACAAGCCAAGTAGTTTAAACCAACACAGCATCAGAAGAATGCTGGTTCAGTCTTCATACTAAAGTCTAAAATCTCACGTTTAGAAATGTGATTAGATATGATACCATGCTTCTATTTATATGATTTTTATAGAACTTAGAAAAACTTCCCCCCCTCTGTAAGTTTAACATATTTGAATGAACTTATGAGTTCACTGTGCTGCTCAGTAGTGCTCATTTTTTAGCTTAGAAAAGGATTAATCTCACTGATGCCTCAAAGTGAGTATTAGAGAGACATAACTATAAAGATGCCCACCTTCCCCATTTTGTTCATTTTCTTTTGGACAAAATCAGTCATATTCCAGTAAAGATCTGCTTGAGACTTTGAGAAATCTTTACTTTGACACATTGATTTGTTTTACCTCAGTGTGTCAATATAAACACCGCAATTTAGTTCCCTAGGCAAAGAAGCCTATTCAGTTCTGACAAAAGACAATAATACCTTTATTTTTTCTACCACTTACATCTTGCAACATTTTATCTTTTTCAAAGAACTGCATTCCAAGAAGCATCTTCTCAGAGGCAAATTTTTACGTATTTGCATAAACAGGAAATCACCAGTAATAGATAATCCTTTAGAAAGGGATAAATCTACTTTAAACAATATCTTACGAATCTCTAAGAGGAGAAGCATCACTTACATGAAGATAAGTAGTGACTTAAATACAAGTTAATTCTGAACATAAGAACCCAAACTTTTCTCCCATTTGATGAAGAGGAATCTACTTTCTTCTGACTGATTGCCAAAAGCATTTCCAGAGGCTGATATAACATTTTAGTTACACTAAGTAGAAAACATAATTTGAGATATCTAATGCTGCCCACCTTCAAAGTACACTCTTTTCATGTTGTTTCTTGAGAACCCTACAGATTTCTGTAACCATCAGCATTCATAGGATTGTTTTACAGGTAGAGTCAGACAATTGAATTTGATCTTTGATTAATCCTATTGACCACTAGCACAAAATGCTGAGCACAAAACACTATTTTTATCCATCTCTCCTGATTAGGAATTTAAGAAATAAAAACTTCTCTATTTAATGTTTTCTGGTGAACACAGCAGGTATACACCTTCCTATTAAAAACTGTAATATAACAAGTATTAATTGAGATACATTAACAAAGAATTGATTATACTAATCGGTACCCTCCTTTCCCAACTAGAACTGGTGGTCTTAAGTCGTTTCAGTATAAAGACAGACCATATGGTGATTTAAGAAATATCCTGTTCACTACAAGACCATTGGCTGAAACACAACAAGCAGCTTTTGCTTACAATGGCTGCTCTGAAAGTAATGCCTCCTATTTTGTTACACTGATCCATAATGACAGAGGCAGATATTGGTGGTATGGAAAAAGGGTACTGACACAGAAGTGTGTATGAAGCTAAGGCGTGACACTGAACTCCTTCATGCGGGAAGAACTGCATCTATTAATGCTTACTGAACACTCATGGAGATCAAGAAGTAAATGAGAGCACAGTGAGGTGATGGGCGGTGCATTTCAGTAGTGGTGGTAGCAATGTGAGAGACAAGCCATGTCCTGGAATGTTGTGCAGATTTCAATGCGTGAAATTGGAACTCCTGTTCATTGCTGGCAGAAATGCACACCTCATTATGGTGACTATACTGATGTCATGGTTTTACAATTTTGTAATTTTGCTCTCAGTGTTCCACATCATAACATCATGATAAAGCATGGATAATTTTAACAAATGTGCTTCTCACAGAAGAAGACTGAATGTCCCAGAGAACATCACGGTCAGTCACATGACAAGGACTCTATATAATCTCACTTCAGTGCTGGACTCGCTCTCTTGAACCCTGCCTGCCAGGGAGGGAGCGTGGGAGAACATTCCAGCCATTTCGCCTAGAGTTACAGTAGGCCTCTCGGTTTCGGGACTCACTCTCTCTCCTATTTCACTCGATTCGTTAGCCTTAATTCCAATTATATTGTATTATATTGTGTTATCCTGTATTCTGACATAGTATTTAGTTAATAAGTTTTTCTCCCTAGATCGTTGCCGCTCTATTTATTTTCTTTTTCCTTTTTTCCCTTTTCCTTTTGGGATAGCGGCCTGCAGGCTGTCTGTCCCCCTGTCACGGGTGCAGGTAGATTTTCGGCTAACCCGTGACAACTGAAACATGCTATACCTACCATGGAAACAAATAGGAGGCATAACTTTCATGGAAATAAACAGGAGGCATTACTTTTGGGGCTATCCAATGCTGCAGCATGGTTGACAAACTTTACAAATGGATTGTGCTCTCCTTTCACAAATGGATTGTGCTGCAATAAAGGCATCGGTACAACACCTAGGATTATTTGACAACAATGATGAGAGAAGCTGAACAAAATACGATGCAAATATTAAGTACTGACAGTTACCATCTTCACAGATGATTCCTTACCTCAGTATGTCATTAAAAATAGAAGATCTCGCACTTAAAATGTAATAACAGTAGAGAAAACGTTCATCTTGATGGAGTCTAAAATATTCCTAGGATATCTTTGTCTGCAATTGCATGTTAAATACTGTTTAGAACAGTGGTCTCATTTACTGGTGATGACAATTTAACTGATCTGAAGTTTAATTTCTAATATATGGCCAACTAAATCTAAATTATAAAAAAAGATAGTTTAAGCTTGTTTGCTAGGTGTTAGAACCAAAGTTTAGTGGCATCACTCAAATTACACGAATGTCTTTTTTTTTTTTTTTTTTCCCAAAATGTATAGTCTAACTTGTGCAAGGTGAGATGTGTCAGCTTCTTTTATATTTCCATTCTTAACCCAATGATCTTTACAGTCAGGTAGGGAAATGGTGCTCCCAGCTGTAGGTTTGGCTCTGCACGTCACAGCAACATCCTCAGTGCTAGAGGAGGTTGAGCTAGGGTGGTATAGTTGACCAAGAAGTATAAGCATCCTGACTGGGCAACACTGAGACCGAGATGATATTGCATACACAGGACAATAAGCATATGGTCAGATTAAATCTGTCGAGCTCAGCAGCAGGGAAAGATCTGCATTTTGTCCCCCAAGTCTAAGGTGCTGGTTACTAACTGTGAAGACAGAAGGGAAAAATGTAAAGCTAATTAGAAAGAGGATGGAAAGCCCGAAAGAGTCGAGCTTGTTACTCTGGATATGGGAACAAGAGAGGGGTGCAGGCAATAACCCCAGCTCTGGTACCATCCTGCCTTTGTTCTCTTAGTGAAAATGGCCGTATCTCAACTCAGCTTTTCCTACCAAGGGGAAAAGCAAGAAGCCTGTTTGTCACGGCCCTGGGCTACACAACTCTGACAGCAGCCACAGATTTCAGTAGTCCCAGGTTCTAATAGCAAATGAAATCTGCATCTAAGTACATCCTACTACAGCCTTCACTAACTTTTAAGACTGGAAGAGGGCATCCAATACAAACCTGTGCAAATCCTTCATCTTAGATCAGGTATAATTATAGCATTCATTTTGACAATGTGACATAGAGAGGGCAATAAAATATCCATTTCTCAGTGAGGCTAGTATGACATGGCTACTACGGATGGTTAGACTACTTAATTTATGTTTCAGAACTCATTTGAATTCATTAAGCATTTTCTACTACATTCAGCCTTGCTATAGGTAGCTACTTATAAAGGTTATAAGAAACAAACACTTTAGGCATGGGCAATTTATTCCTTCCTTCAACTTGCCTACCTTTTGTGAAACTCTATGCTCTTCAGCAATGAATACAATAACTAATTTCTAGAAAGCACAAAAACTGAAGGGTTCAAACTGCTGTGGAATGGTAAAGTGTTGCAAATATTCTAGTAGAAAAATGAAAACAAACAAACAAACAGCAAATGTTTAAGACACTGAAGGTGTTCTTAGCAGTGAAGATTAATGTTGTATGTTGTTTATGGATTTTTGAAGAATGCTTTCAAGAAAGCCACTTACCACACACAGCGATTTTTGCATTTGAAAAATAATTAGTTCTGGGGTGGGATTTTTGAAGAAAGACAACAAGACAAACATTACCTTCTTTCTTGGTAAGAATTCAGGAAAACACATAAAGACTTGTGGAACTAAATTGAATCCCTCACCTCTCAGCGCACTGTTTGCTGTCCTTTAAAAACAGGCTAACCCAGTGTGCAGTTCATTAGTATTCTAATTGCCAAGTAGTGCTCAGTGGTTGTCTCAGGCTGTCTGATTAAAAATTGAACAAAATTAATTTTTTTTTCCATTGCCAGATGCACTGAAGTCTTTTTTTTTTTTTTTTTTTTAATTAAACTCCCTTCCAAACACTTAAGATCCCATGTCATCACAGCGGAACAGTAACTGACCATACACTGCACGAACAGATCATGAAAGACTATTAAATTCCAAATTACAGTGCAGAGGGTTTATTCTCGTAATTCTCTTCTGTTCATTTCACCTGATCTTTAATTCTCTGAAGGTGAAAGAAAACCTAATGGGACTATGACCAGAGTATGGAAGTCATCACCTACAACAAGCTATGGAACACACAAGACAGCTTCAGTGCTTGCTTCCACTTCTGCTTTTTCCTGCACTGATCTCCCAACTATCAACTAGAACTGTGTACTCTGGGTGGGATCTTCAATGTGATTTTGGTTGCCAAACTGACTCAGGCACTTAACAGCAACATCCAGACATCAACAATTTAACTATTTTCTTCCGGTTATAAATTTATCTAACAGAACTATATCAACAGGTACTTCCTTGAATTAAGGACAACAATTAAGGAAACAAACCATTAAGTACCATTAAGATGTAATGCTTCTGTAAAGCTAAAAAGGATGACCTAGCAACTGAGTTTCTGGACAGAACCCTCAAACACACAGGGTAAATTTTCAGGCACATCCACATCTATCATCTGATTTACCTGATTAAATGGCTTAAGCTACCTTGTTATTACAGTAGGGATCTTTATTTTCCTTTGATACAGTTGGATACTACATAAATAAAATTAATCATATTATGTGTACAGACATTGCAGTTCTGGAGGACAAAACAAATTCTATATGCAGAACACAGGCCCCAGGGTATTCCCAAGTTAGAAGGAAAACAAAAACAACAAGGTGTCATTTTAAGCTTCAGCCAACCACAATAACACATCAATCACTTTGATCAAGGACAAGAGAAGAATCATGTTAGACTCAGGGTATGCTGAAGATCAGACCGTGCTCTCCTGTTTTGTTCACGTTCAGTATGCACTCAGTGACACTAACTATGGCATTTGTGAAATCTGCCTAAAAGCAGCAAAAGCAGTGAACATGCTACAAAGCCGTAGGGACCATGCTAGGATTATATTTTAAAAGCTTTAAGAAAAACTTCAGAAGTACTGAATGAACTTATGCCAGTCTCTAATACTAAAAGTTTTACGTAAAAAACAAAGATCAGATTCCTTCTCCACGTCTGGCTCCTCAAGTCAAAGAAATTGAATACTTAGAAGGATCATCTTTCAGTACATAGAACGTTTAAAAATCATTTTATAAAGTTTGATAAGACAATATTAGGATTTTTGTTATGAAACACGAAGAAGTCCTTTCTTATCATATTTGGTTAGGCATTCTTTTCCATTTAAACTGCTAATCAAAATGATGACTCTCTAAAGATTAACACAAACCTACAGTTGATGTTTCAACATCCTTAGTGAGCTCCGTATCAAGCTCACCTTCACTGAGTTTTACTTGTACAGTGACAGTAGTTCTCATACATGCCCCAGATAAATAGCTATGTAGTCTGATGAACCACACACACATCTATTAAGTTGCTCAGAAACTGCTTAAAATATTTGAAGGGCATACCTATAAGTAAGGAGATGGCTATCCATGGAGGTCAGGCTGCAATCCTAGGGAAGATACAGAATCACCATAATACATCATATTAAAAGTGTATCTAACCTGTACTTCAAGTCCAAGGTACATCAGTAGAAACACCTTAATAGTGAGCAAGACCACAACCAGTTTAGTGGTGTGTGATTGTTCACTCACTTACTGAGTTCCCAGCAATCCAAACTAAGGACATCCTGAGGCAAAAATACTCTCAGACATATGGTCTGATTTTTGTGTGGTCCTTTGTGAGACCGGGAGTTGGACTCAATGATCCCTATGGGTCTCAGAACATTATTTGATTCCATGATCTTTTAAATTCCATTATTCCTTTGCTTTTCATTCCACCAAGTGAAGAGTTCTACCACAAAAAATTATGTGCTATAAGAAAAAGTATTTTTTGTTTGTTTTAAACTTGCTAACCTATAGATTTTGTATTGTGAAACAGGGAAAGACTTCTTGTTATTCATTTTATTCCTCAGTACTTATTTCTCTTAAAGTAATTCAGTTTTATGAGCTGATTCTTCTAGTTGCAGAGGTAGCTAATACGCATCTGGGGATATTGTTAAAATTGAGAACCAGTTTTCTATATGTGTGTAGAGAGAATTAAAGTTTGTTTTAGCTGTTCTTCAATTTATTTGACATTCTTCTCAACTTTTCAGATCAAACACTTTGAAAACATTATAAAGTACTTTGAATGCAGGAATTTAAGAAGAAAACTGAACTGCAACAATTTTCAGCAATTAAAAAAATAAAATAAAATCTTGAGTGCATTGCTTTGTGTTGAAGTGTGGTTGCCATAGGTGAAGACAACCCATGCAGTAATAAAAGAGCAACTTGTAGGCTGCAGAGATGATTCAGTGACCAAAGGCATTTGTGGATCAGGTGCTCACAAGGCCTCTATCACTGCTAAAGACCGACACTCAAGATCTTTTAATAATTACACATTTGATATATCAGGCTCATAGTTCAGCACTGAAAGATAACAAGGAGATTTTATAATGGAACTATTAACAAAAATTCACTCATGACATTTTGTGATACTTTTTCTTTTAAACTGTATTTATACAAAAACACCTTAGTTATGAATAGCCATGCATGTGTCCTAGTGGTTCGAGTTAAACACTGCTTCTATGAGCTCTGAATCAAAGCATCTCCAATGACCAAATTATTGCCAATTTTAAAGGAAAAGCATTATTTCTCTGCAATTAAATAGTCTCACTACCTTAAAAATCTTTCCCAGTGTTACCTACTATACTTAAACACAGTGTAACCAACAGCTGAGTAATGCAAAGTACAAAATCCAAGCATGCTGAACCTTAAGCTTCATCCAGCTCTAACTTCATTTACCAGGCTGTGACTTTGCAAATCCTTTTTCATAAGTCGAACTAAAGCGAACAGCAGTGCTGGATTTGTAGTAAAGGGCACCTCTCCAGCATTACCATTTTTCACCAGAAACACGTACAGCTTCCCATTCCACTTCTAAAGGAAACTGCCTACAGTGTGGAGGAAGTACCAAGAAATATTGGCCTGCCCTGATGTTAAATCATTATGGCTATGACAGGCATTCCTACACATGATGCATGTGTAGTTGCGAATAAGGTCACTGCATTGTTCTCCTTGGCAGTTAACACTACGTGCTGAACACCTCAGCTTCCATTTTAAATTTACACTGGCTTTACTCCCTCAAAAATTAGATGAAAAATTTGTTCAGTAATTATATTTCTACGTCTAATTAACAAATACTGAGTTCACTACTGGTATATATCACCTTTCTGAGAGCTATTTCAAACATGAATTTTATGTATCCAGAGCTTCTCATACCACTGAGCTCCAAGCTAATTTACTATTTTGCATATTATTATGTGTTCCAACAGTAAATAATACAATTATAATAGACAAATTGTGAGGTATGTTAGATACAAGCTTCCCTTATGTCACTTTTGGATAAAAATGAGTGTTACTAGATTAATATCACAGTGATGGCAAACCTGTGATGCACTGTGTGCACAGCCCATCCCACATTTCCAGCAGCACACTGCCTGCATCAGCAGCCTGGCACAGGTAACACCCCAGTGTCTCCTAATTACTGTGAAAACACAAAACACCAGGCAGTATATACACACATTTCTGTCATCAGTTACAGCAAATTAGTATGGCAATGATAGAAGTAAACTGCAATGATTTTACTTAGAAAAGACAGCAACCCAGTCTCAGAGAACCTACATTTGCTAATAAAAAAAATGAATTCATCTGAGCAATGCAGCGCTGTACTTCAAAAAATGCTGCTAGCATTAGCACAGTATTAGCTTGCCTAAACTTCAAAAATTAAAACTCACTGCAGTATTAGGAGAAAAAAGACAGGATTCACAGAAGAAAAAGATTCTTAAAAAAATCTCACTACAAGACAGCATCTCTCATCATGGATGCTGGACAAGTGCTTCCAATATTTTGTGAGTTAGTGCAGCCAGAGGCAAAAACAAACCCAGCAGTCAACAAGAGAGTTCGTGGGGTTTCCCCTGGTAGCTTCCCATCCAAGTACTATGTATACTATGTGAGATCTGATACTATATGTGGCAGAGCTGTTGCTAAGGGGATCACCATGGGATTATTTTAATGTTCAATGAAATTGAAGCAATTTATTACGTATCGCAGTAGCATCACTTTCATTCAAATTATAAGAGGTTGCAAGCAGCCTTTTAAATCTGCTTTGCCTTTCCCTCTGGTATCAGCTTACCTTCAAGCTCTTGGAAAGATGATGCTGTGTGAAACAGGCGTCAGAGGTTAGACTAAGAAACAGAGCATTCAGTAAGCACCCTGTTGACCTCCCAGAGCATGCATGGTTAGTAACATCCATCCGCATGCTTAAATTGGGTTTCCCCAATGGCCTAAGAATGGGATGCATCTGTGGAACAAGTTTTGCACTTACTTGAATATTATCATAAAACATTTACATGATTTAATTAGATTATGTAAATGCTTTACTCCAATTTGAAGCTTTGAAAATCATAATGTCATGCTCTAAATTATGCAAGTATTAAAAATGATTTTCATAGCAGCAGAGCAAAAACACCAGCGAGACAGTGCTGCCACATTCCCTTCTGCTGTTCTCTGCGCACCAGAAAAGACCACACAGAATGCATTAATCCTGACTTCTTCTATTAAAATTTTCTGCATATAACAGTTATTTTGTGCTGTAATTTCATGCAAAGTCCCAAACCCGAATTTGATTTGGTTTATATCCATATCCCAACTAAGAAGCAGATTTTTCACTACGTCTTCCTCTCCATTCTAAGGCACAGTGTGTATTTCATGGTGAGTAGACCTCAGTAAGGGGATTCTAGAAGAGTTATTCATGGAAAAAGCTTCCTTTTTGCAGAGCAATTAAAAAAGGACAAAAAGTCTTAAAATATCTATTTTGAAGTTAGTACTTATATTGTAACTTACTTCTGTGGTACTCCTGGATTGCGGCGCTGCCACAGTACTGAACACATCGCTAAGAGATCAACACTCCATAGGACATTTTTTAAACTGTTCAAAAAAAGGATTTTGTACAACCTACAGTAATATGGTACAGCAAGTAGGGATCGTAACAAATCCTGGTGCTTATTTTGTCTCCAAATAAGCAATGAAATAAACTATTATGAGTTAATTCAAGGAATTAACACTGTACTTAAGTTACAGAAAGTGAGTAGCTGAATTTTAGTGGAATTTGTCATTCTGAGTGTCACTTTTTTTTTTTTTTTTTAACAATGCAAACTTTGGGCACCAGCTTCTTCTTCAATAAAGCTGCTCAATGCCCCTGAAAAACCATATGTTTTGATCTTCCTTACCGTACAGATTGTCATAATGGGCTCTGAAACACAGCACCAGTTTATACTTGGGTCTCAAATATTTACATGTAGTCAGACTACTTCATCCTCAAATCCTACTGGTTCCTTCAATTCTGAAGCCTCCATCCTCCTCCTATAAAACTGAATGAATAGACAAAATTAAAATAAACATTAAGTATGTAAAAAATTATCTACAACATTAAATTTCAAGGCAAAGACACTGAGAATAAGAGCTTGGAGAAAGTCTTAGTTATTTCTGTTCTAGCACATGGCTGTTCTTCACTACAAGGTGAACGGAGCTACCCAAAGGCTCTTGAGCCATGTGGGACCAGATAATAAGGTCATATGCAGGCCAGGTTATGTTTCACGAGCGTGAGTATATCCATGCTGATATAAACCACCTAGGGTAAGGCATACCTCTAGCATCATCCTACATCCCTGACTCATCACAGAATAAATTCCTTTTTTTTATTTATTACACAGACAGGATTCCTGAGAAATCTGCTCTTACTCTGCAACCCTGACATTTATGGCATGCTGTACAGCTTTTGTTCTGAATTCCAAAAAAATGTGACTAGTTGTGCAAAAGGATGCATGAAAGCCTATAGAGAAAAGCCATGAAGATTAACAGACGATTACAGATGGAAGGCTGTTGTGGTGGCAAACAGTTGTTCAAGGATTCAGTAGGAAAAAGGGGAAAAGGAGAGCTAGAATGTGGCAACTCTATGACAGAGAATCAGGCAGCAAAGGACAAGCCTTCCCCAGTCTGCTGACACATTCCCAGCCAGCAAAATTCATTCCAAGTATCAGAGTGAAAACAGGGAACAAACTAGTGTTAGACCTGGTAGCTTATTAAACATGAGCCTACATCCTGCTTGCCAATTTTCTCTCCACTTTTCAAGATACCTGAATAGAGTAACAGACAGACGCCACTGCTTTCCCTCATATAACCTTCCCGGATAGCAGCTCTCTCTGATGACAATAAAAATATTGTTTATGATAAGAGGAATATGTTTATCTGTGACACACTAGCTTCACAACTTGTTAGGCTTTCCTATTCCCCATTGACTTCCATACAGTCATCACACAATCCTTTAACCTGTTCTCTTTTACATTTGGTAATAAACGCAAATGCATTTATGTTGAGTACTTTTTCTAGAACAAACCATCCAGAATATAATTTTCTGGGGGCATATGGGGAGACAAACGAGACCTACAAGCTGGAGATATATTTATGTTCAAAACTCTAATATCATAAGGGATACAGTGGAGCTCCCTTCACTATAGGGACAGAATTGTTACTGATCACTACTCCAGGAAAATTCACAAAATCCAGAAGTGAAATATTAATAAAACTTGTCACCTGGAAGTAATTTGCAACATACAGATATAAACAATCTCCCTCCCCCCAAACGAATAGCGAAATGGTTAGCAAGCTCCAGGTAGTAAAACTCATTAGCTTTCCCAGCAGACATTATTCCACAATGTACAAATCAGAACTGCCTCAGAATCAGTCATGGGCAATACTGGAAGAGCCCAAAATACTCACTCTCCAGTTCTGATGGGTCTTAAATCAGGTCATAAGGCTGTCATACAAGCCTAACAGCAAAATTAAGTTGCTCTTTCTAGGTTCCACAATGTCTTTCCTGTGATAGGAATCCTTGAGATGAAGCTCCCAATGCAGAAGTGCACCCTCCTGCGGTTACTGGGTAAAATAAATTGAGCACAGATGACTGAAATTATTCTGATTCAATTATTTCACAAACACTTCAACTAACCATATTTATCAGCCTCCTAAACTCATAAATCACAGCAATCTCTGTTGGGAAATTCAAAATTGATGTGGCCCCACCTGAATCAGAGAAGGCAGTAGGCATCTGACAGCCTTGAGAAGCAGCCTTGTGTGAGCTGATTGGAATTTCTAGCAGTATTAATCTTAATAACCTTGGGTAGCTTCCTCCCTGCAGCCTATGTATTTTGCACAAGCAGTGAAGGAGGGAACAATCTAACAATTACTCGACTCATCCTTTCCTGCTGACTCCGTTTTCTGATGAATATGAACATGTCAGTCACACTCAGGCTTCATCCATAGCTCTTCTTAGTTTTCAGCAATGACCAGTCCAAAACCAGTAGAACTGTGGTTTAAGCCTTGAGGTGCAGGGCAAGAGAAAAGAAACCTGAATACCTCCTGATAGAGCAGCATGAATGCTTAAAAATAAAAGCAGTTTTTCCCTCTGTTTTAAAAGAAATATCTGTGAACTGCTGCAAAAAGCAGCATTAACAGTGAAAACAGATGATTAAAACATAGATCAGAAATAAGCATCCACCTAGAAAGCTAAATCCAAGCAATTGTCAGTCACAAGTGACAGGGTGGTCAGAACAGTTATTGAAGCCCTCTGATATTTGCTTTGCAAAGGATTAAACTGATCCCATTGTGATGAAGCTCTCATTTGTGCTTTTGCTAACAGACTGTCCTATAATAATATACCTACCAGATTTTTCCTGTTTTACTCAGATAAAATGAGATACAAAACAAACAAAAAAAAAAGCAGTGGCATCAAAGTATCTATGGCTCCATCTACCTACCAGTTCCTACCAGCAGCCACATAAGCACCTAACAGTCTTTGGTAGATTCCAACTGATGTGTTATAACCAGTCTCCTAAAGATAAAGAGACATTATTAATTTTAAGAAGATACCGTCCTGCTTTCCCTTTCTTCATTCAAATATTTTCCTCACTCAACTCTCTGCGCTACTGATCCAAACACCAAAACCATTTCCGTAGTTTTTCAAGTCTCCCTCTTGCCTCAGTTGTCTGCAAATTTTTCAAAACTGGAAGAGGTTCAGAGAAATTGACTGCCAAGTCTATTATCAGCCCAGGGTTCAGCTCATATAGACTTGCTTATGTGAATTATTAGTATGCGGTATCCCTGCATTTTCCAATGTTTCCCACGTTCTCCTAAATCCATTCTCTGCTTAAAAGCTTTCCCATAGTTTCTCTTGCCAAAATCCTGCACTCTATGCAGAATCAAAATAAATGGACAATTTGCTGAAAAGGTACATCAGAGGTCCAGCTGCTTGGCAGCTGTTGCTGTAGCTCCAGGGCAACAGCAACTCACATATTTGCCATGCATCTCCACACGGGGAGCTTGGCTCTTGGATTCAGGAAGACTCATTCATCTCTTTCTTCCCAAAGTTATCTTCTGGGCTGGAGCACTAAAACCCTTTCTGAAGTTGTGGCTGCTGTAGCACTAAAATGTAAGGGCTCAGTATTTTCTCTAGAGCAGCTCAACACTTCTGCAGTAAGGTCAGTATGGAAAGGAGGATATGCCTCAGATATTTTATTAATCACATCTAATTATCCTGAGTTGTTCTCACTAGGACATTCCCTGTAAGTCATAAACAAGGCACATTTTGCAGATATAGCTATAGCATGGCTCAAGAGACAGCCAGCTTGAAATCTTCTTCCTGCCATTTTCCACACAGCAAGATGTATGGACATGGCATAAAATTGCACTGAGGTGGTTCAGATTAAAGAAATTTTTTTTTTTCTGTGAGAGAAGTCAAACACTTCCCAGAGGTTCCCCAGACTTCCCATAGTTGATGACCCATGCCTGTCAGCTCTCAATAGTCATTTGGATAATGCCCTCAATAATATCCTTTAACTTTTCATTAGCCATGACGTGGTCGCACTAGACATCTTTGTGCATCCCTCCTTCCAACTAACCTACTCCATCCATTCCAGCCTCTTAAGAGTGCTGTTTTCTCAGGCTGATTATCCCTTCTGAGAACTGAATTGTAATGAAACACAACTGTTCACAGACACAGTTGCAACCTGAAAAGAAAAATAACCAGATGAAACTCCTGCCCCTACACAACCAAACAATTAGGATCAGTCGATTATGGGTCACTGTTTCTTTATAATCAAACTTGCCAGCAGCTACCCTCCACGAACCATCTCCAATGACAGAACTAAAATAGCTTAAATATAAGCCAGCAGTTCTCTAGCACTTAAATGATTTAAGGCAGAAAGACTAATATGGAAAATTTTAAGGAGCTTTTATAACACAGCTAAAACAAACAAACAAAAAGTCTTCACCCTTACTCCCATAACTTTCTCCTCGCTTATTGCCAATTTCATCTGTCCTTCCCATTTCTGTTTGCCAAACTGATCTTTCATTGAACTTGTCCTTTTCAATTCACTTTTCATCCTGTATTTGTCAGTCTTCCTTTTACCTTTTCCTCTCCTTTGTTTTGTTCCTCCAAATCACCTCATGTCATTTTCTCTTCACTTCACCAGTTCCTCACTGACCAAAGCGACAGGTGGAATTTGCAGAAGCAACGCACAAATTATTCTGGAGAGTATCCATGGCTTCGCACTCAGCAGTTTTCTTTATAGAAAGGCTAGACACCTCTCTTTTCCTTGCTATTCCAGAAAGCGAGGACTTTCTACAGCTTCAGAACAGCTCTCACAACACAGGTTCCTCTGTAGTGTTAAGTGCCTTCTTTGCATCTGCCTCATAAAAACCTTCAACATATTCTGTAAAAGCAAATAGCAATTCTGTAGCATTATAAACTTGCATCCAATACTGACATGACAGTTATCATTACTTTTCATTGCTTCAGACATAGCTACCACTGCAACAAGCCAAGACAGACTATGGACTTAAACAGCATTGCCTTGACTACCTTAAACTGCAGAAATTTCTGTCTCAAATACTGTAAGAGGTCCCAGGCTCTAAGATTTGGAAATTCCAAACAGAGACAGATAGAGTCAATACTTCCTGATGTCAGATGAAAAATACAAGGGTCAGACAGCTTAATTCTTTCCAACTGTTCTCAGCTAATTTTAGTGTTAAGCATAACACAGGTGATACTTCCACTCATCTTTAAGAAATGAAAAGGTAAGAGGTAAGAAGAATTGGCCCAGAACAAATGCCAAGTCTATCCATGCCGTCCAATACTTATTTTTCATTAATTTTAAAAACGACAAGCAGCTCATTAATTTCCTGGGCTTCAGTATAGGTCAGGGTAATTTTAGCACTGACACCACAAGCAAAGTCCAGGTCAGTACTGAGGGGTATTGCTTCCTATTTCTTCTTTCCAATTTGAAGTTAGTATCTTTTTTAGCTAAAGTGAACCAGATTGTTATTTCAAGATTTTCATTAAATGGTCAAGATTTCTATTGACTCCATTTAGATCATGCTAAAAATCCCCATAAGAGTATTACTAATTCCTTTCTCCTTTAATAATTCACATTCTGGGGAATAAAAGCATGACTTCAAAAACATTTCTGTAATTCTATACCAGACTCACATACTGAATTGCTGACAAAGAAAAGATTTTCAGCACCAAATCTGAAACAAAACAAAACTTTAGGTGGCAACATTGACAGTCTGACATTTTTTAAGGAATACCACAATACAGCTTTTCAAAAGCAAAACATACATGTTCTGCAAAACAAAACAGTCATTTAGGAAGTGATTGTTTGAAAACGTAACTACATGCTTACCATTCTCTCTTGAACAATGAAACAAGCCAGTGCTGGGAGATCATTCACACCGCAATTTCCATCTCAGAAGAAATGATGGACACCACTGTACAGAAAGCAGTTTGCCTCCACAGTCTCCTTGCCAAGGAGCGTTTCACAATGCAGATGTTTTCCAGAATTCACACTGAGATTCTATAAAAATTTCACTTGAGATGTGAAGGTTTCATAAAACTTCCTAAAACAAAACTTACAACCAAAGTAAACAACTGCGAGAGAGAAACATGAAGGAGTTCTATCAGAACCAGAGACAGAACCTTATAGAACACACTACTATTATTTCTATTTTCTTTCTTCCTTTTTTTTATTTTTTCTTTAAGCTTATTTATTTATTTTTCCTTTACTGGCAAATAGCTCAACTAGGAATGCAACTAATGACCAGGCAAGCACACAAGGAATCTTTCCAAGTATTCTTGGTGGTGTCCAGCAATTCCTGGTTCAAAGGGATTTTCTGAGCCTTTAATTTTAACAAACTCAATGGATTCACGTTTCAAGTACTGTCCCACTGACTTTCAAGCCATGTAAACTTTAAGGAGATTTGGTTGTCTGTTTGGTGGTTGTTTGCAGAGGAGTAGGGATGAGCTGCAGTGGTATGGAGGAGTGCTGGAGCTCAACTACATGCCTGTGAAGAACAGCCTCACTTTGCATACTTGGAGCCACCACCTGGAGACTCCATTTTAACAATCTACCTGCCTCTCGGTCTTTTTAGTTATCCTCATACACACCATTCATCATTCCTATCACCCTTCCCTAAAATCTTTCCCAGTTCCACTGTATCAATTCCAAGACAGAATAAAACAAAATTAGATACCGTATGAAGATGCACATACTCTATGGCTTTATAAATATTATGTAATGTACACAGTACTTTATTTTCTTCTTTGCTTGCTTTCTAACAAATCTCCTTATTTAGTTACTATTTTAATCTACTTTAAGGTGATGCTTTTAAAGGTGTTATAACCCTAAAATCTCACTTTCAAGCCATAACAGTAACTCGAGACCACCAATGCATACCAATAAAATCAGTTTTCTTCATATTTTCTGCATAGAATTCCATCTATCATTAAATCATCCAGTCACCCCATGATGTTAAGATCCTCCACAGTTCTCCAGTCAGTCATCTTTACTACCCTGAATACCATTTAATGCAACTCCCCTGCAATGTACAGGGACATTGACAGCCACATCTAGTTGCTCAGAGCCAGTTCCAGATAGCTGAAAATGATTACAACTTGATACTTCCTGCTCTCCTGATTCTTCTGTAACTCATTCCATTCAAATCTGACCTGCCACTTCTACCCATCTCAGCACTCACTGCCCCTCTTATTCCCTGTTACATGATATTACACATCATTTGACAGAACTAAAACAAAAGAAGATACTTTTGTTACTACTTGTTTGCAGGTAGGGCAGCACATATAAGCTCTCAAATATTAAAGAAAATGCAGCTACATCAAAATTAGTCTGAAATCTGTCCCAGATTTTATTACACATTATAATCAAACCAAATCCCACATATGGCTATATGATTTCCTGTCACCTTCCCGCTACAAGCCATATACATTAACAGACAATAAAATTTCATTAGACCTTTATTCCTAATGTTAATGAGGTTTTCAAGAGCTCTGCTGTACACTGAAGAAAAATCACAGGGCTTTTTGTGAGGAAGAAAAAAGCAACAGGGTTTTGTGTCTGAAGACTGAAAGCTCCACAGAAGCTGCAGCTCCTTCAAAGATTTTGATATTCAAACAACTGAAGCACTACTGAGTTAGAGAAGTAATTTTTCTTACAACGTACAAGTGCACAGCTCGTGCCTTATTACAGATTGAGGCAGTTCCAAACAGCACATGTTTAAAACCTTAACACAGAAATGTAGACCATCAGAATTTCCACTGAAGCATTCACTCTGGAGCAGACAGGCATCGCAGTAACACATAAATAAACAATAATACAGATGTAATTAAATTAACTCCCTCACATGAATTCTTCCAAAGAAGTTTCCCAAAGAGCTAGGAACAGAATTCAACTTTGGACACCTTGGTCTGTAGCAGCCAGCAATACCCTCAGAGTGTGTTCCCACACACACAGTTGGGCACATTTCAATCCAGGCAGTGGGTAAAGACAAGCAGAGGTTAGGAGCAGGCCCTCCCTCATCTATTTCCAGCAGTTACTATAGCATCTCTGTCAGGAAGCACTGGAAGAGGCTGGAATTGGTCTGTCCAGTGGTCTATACCAGTGGCCTTGGTATTTCCCCTTCAGAGTAGCCTTAGAAAATGCCACCACAACCAACACCACCACACATACACAAGTCCTGAAGACGATAAGAATGAACAGTGATGTAAAGACAACAAGGGATAACTGCTGTTAAGTTCAGTCTCGGTATACAAGGAATAAGCAGCAGAATTTTCATCAAGTTGAGGGGTTGAGGATGTATCAGTACGTGCAGGAATATGTTAGCACAACTTCCATCTACATTTAAAGTTTTCTGTGCATCCTCCTGCAGGGCAACATCTGTTCTCAGCATTTGCAGCAAGACAGTCACTGATGCCTGGGTCACCCATTGCAAAACGCATGATACAGCAAAGGACATTTTGTGCTTAGTTGAAAGTTTGCTATGTCATGCTGCAGAATGGCACCGAGTCAAAAGGATAAGAATGAGATCGCTTACAAACAACAAAAGGTTTTACATGTTAACAATGATGTAGCTCCAGAGTCCCTCAACATATACTACAAAACAACTAAGTTCTGCAAACGTGGTATAATACATTATATGAGAATATAGGAGTTTTTGGTAGAGATAGATGTTTCTACCAATACATAGCACAAAAGTGCATTTAGTCTGTAAATTACAGGGTGGGACTTTACTTTTGTAAAGCTTAAACAAAAACTCTGCTTTGATGGTTTCATCTTCATGATGAACATTCCTTCTTAGGACACACAATAACTATTTACAATACTAGACTGAATTATGACAACCTTTCAGAACATTCCCAACTGCATTTACAGTAGTTTAAGTGTGAACCAGAACAGTCAGCAGAACATGACCCTAACTAAGTACAGAAGGCTGCTTATATAAGGAAGAAAGATAAAATATTGTTGGAAATGACTAGATGATTTCTGTTATGTGCACCTTGTTCCAGTCTTCTAAGCATTAACTCCTCTGTAATCCACTATATCTGCATAAAGCTAAAGTAATAGATCAGTAGTATGGAAAGCACCTTGCACCTCCAGAGATTCTGCAATTCCTAAACACAGTGGCTACAAACAAACTAAAGAAAAACAATAACCAGTATGGCCTTTTCTAAAATAGGCAGCATACTTTCCAAGGTAAATACATAAGACAAATTAGAAGCGTCCATGTAAGTACAAATTTCCTTAACAAAGATGTATTTGTGTTTAGTAAAAATAAAAGTAGAGCCTGAAAAAAAAATAAATGTTAAACAATACCTACCAATTGTGTACATCAAGACAACAATCCCATCAAAACCCAAATTATAATAGTATGTGATATTTAAGAGCTCTTGGAACCCTATTAATAACAAGTCTCCCATCATAACTTAAAGAGGCAAACAGCCATGGGTCTGCTGAGGACCATTCAACTGCATATACGCTATCTTCATGTTCTTCATAGGTAGCTATTACACTGTCCTGAAGGGGCTCTTTGATCCTATAATTAAAAAAGAAAGAAAAAAAGAAAGAAGACAAGAAAGTAAGCATCCATCAACACTCTTGATTTAAAATGCAAAGTTAAGTGTCACTAACACCTGGAGCACAAGTTCCTATTTAACAGCACAATAGTGTGGGTTCAAGGAAGTACCCTTCTACAGCTGGTATCTGCACATATGTACATTTCAGATAACACAGTCATGTAAAGTATAAGCAACTATAAACACACTGTTCTCAACTTCAGTGCAGTTTTCCACATCTCTCAGTACCCACTTGAAGCATTTCAATCTCTTGCACCCTTCCTCTCATACTTCAGGCATCAAAATACAAGTGTTTTTACCCTTAATCAACAGCTTTTCCTCATCATGGTCCACCTTATTTGTTGTCAACTGAATTATTCAAAGAATATGATCTATTACGTGAGAGCAGGCAGATAAGTTTTGGTCCTTGACACTGTGCTCTCTCCTGTGCTGCAACCCTGGACCCATTCAGAGTAACAGAAAGGAAATAAAGGCACCCCTCCAAACACAATCATTTTTCCTTCTTCTCATTCCTGAAGTTATAACACCAGGTGTACTAACAATGCAAATTCTCACTTATTACCACATACCTCACCTCTCACTACCCAAGCTCCAAGTCATCCACATCATTACAAGAGACAGACTTACTCTCTTCTGCAGTGGAAATATTTCAGAACTGATTCAGGCTAGTCTTTAAATTTCAAACCGTTCAAGAGTCAGTGGCTGCGCTCTGCTAGTTGAGAGCAGCCCTTCTCTTCCCCAGACACAGAACCACTCCCTTCTTTAAGGGCACCACAGTACATTGTTTCGTAGCTGCAGGGCAGGTGAGTTTGCAGGAAGACCTTACAGCTCCCTTCCTCCATAGAGAATCACTCCTGCCTCACTGCGATCGGCATCCACCTGCCTCCCTGAAAAAGACTTGTATTACAGCTGCAGTCCTGCCTGCAGAAAGGAAAGACAGAGGGCCTTGCAAACACCAATCATTTAAACAGATACTGCTGCTGCAGAAATGAAGTGCTGATCACTCTTTGCCCTTTATCGCTTCCCTCTGGAAGTACACATCCTTACAATCACAAAGCACACACAGCATTATGTTCAAATTGCTTGCAGGATATCACTGGTCCACCTAGCCAGCCTAACCAGCTGTGAATCTAACATCACAATTAAAATTCAATTGAATTTAATGAACAAACCAAATGCAGTCTGATACTATAGAATAGCTTCAAATATTTAGTTCCAAGGTCTATTATCATTTACTTGTGCTGCGTTTAAGGTCAACTAACGAAAAGGGTGCTGGCACAAACAACATACAGCCTCTGGCTAATTACAAAGAATAGGACTGTTCTGCAATTCTCCTGAATGCGTCCTTTACTACAAACCATCTAACAGCAGAGAGCTAATAAACACACATATGCAGACACTTCATCTCCCACAATGTGTTTTTCTAACTTCCTGTTAACTGACATGCCTGGTTAACTGAAAGTTGGTCATGTCCCTAGACAGCAATGTGCCTCATGCAGTGCTCACCCACTTAGCCAGAACTCCATTATTCTGAAGGTTTCAAATGTCTCTCTGGAAAAGCAGGGGAGTAATGCATGGTGAATATTGCTGTCTGGGGACACGACCGACTTTCAGTTAACCAGGAGTCTCAGTTAACCAAAGGTTGGATAAACAAAGGACAAATATGCCTCTAACTTGCACTAATTTCTGTATCTTCCAATAAAGCATTTCATTTAAACAAAACAGTTTATCTGATTTATTTTACAGAATTCATAGTGGAATGAGCGTTTAAGACAGAATCATAAAGTTTGGTATTGCCATTTATAACTACAAAGATTAATTGATCTTTGTTACTGTCTATACATTTACTTTCATACTCAACAAGACCATTTTTTACCTTCCCATACAAGAAAGTATGCTATCACGTGGTTCTTCAGGTCACATGAGATCATTTTCTTTTATGGCTGTTTAAGCAGGTAAGGCCTACTTTTTTTTTTAGCCTACTTATGCATATGACTGGCATAGGTTTGGAAAGTTGTCAAGAATCTGAGGAAATCCTTATGAAAGTGATCAATTGATGTGAAGAGATACTATAGAAGATAATCAGAAGGAAAAAATAATAACACAACTCAGGAACAAGACCTGAAACAACCTGTCCAGAGGCATTCTATACAAACACTATGCGAGAAAACAGCCACATAATTCAATTCTTTAATGGGCAATAAACCCAAAAGGTTTCTGCAAAGTGGGATAAAGAACAGAATTCGTTTTGTGCATCTGAAAGATTGTCCAAAATAATTAGCAAAACAGAAAGAAAGAGGTGGTTTTGCATTTGGTTTTCCTCATCTCTTCAAGATGGATCACTTTATCTCATGCTGAGTCTTTCAAAGAAAACACTCCAGATTCATTTGCATTTTAGCCATGTGAGCACTTTTCTAGTAATCCAAGACTAGGCTGAGGATACAGGTTTTGATACTACAGACTCTAGAATACTTAAAAGTTACTCTGTTTCCAAGTCCCAGGGCTAAAACTATTTACTCTTGATGAATTTTTGTACTGCTTTTGCCCTTTTTTTTTTTTCCTTAATCTGTTAAAGAATGAACTCAGACTCCTAATCCCTCAGATATTAAACAATTTGGTTAATGAAAGAAGGTATACACTTAACAGCTATGACACTGACATTCATTTAGTCAAGGAAACGAATACTTAAAAAGAAGAACAAAACCATATGTATAAAAAGATTACATAGGAAAAAGATGTTGGTGACAGCAAATACTACTGGAACACAAAGAAAAGCCTATATTATACACCATTTTTCTACACATTTAATTTAATTATTTATGTGGGCTTTTTTTTTTTTTTATTTTTATTTTTTTAATCCATCTGCTAAAAATTTATTAACAGAATTACAGAATTGTTTAAGTTGGAAGATACCATAAGAGTACCAAGTCCAACTCCTCTGCAACAAATAGGGAGACCTATAGCTAGATCAGGTTGCTCAGAGCTTTGTCAAGCCTGACCTTGAATGTCTCCAAGGATGGGACATCCATCACCTCTCTGGGCAACTCATTCCAATGCTTATCATAAAAAAACTTCTTATATGTAATCTAGATACCCCTTATTTCAGTTTGATACCATCCTCCCTTGTCTTGTCAAATTAGACCCTGCTAAAGAGTCTGTCTCCTCATTTGTCATGGCTCTCTTTAGATACTGAAAAGGCCCCTCCGGTCTCCCCAGAGCCTTCTCTTCTTCCAGGCTGAACACTCCCAGCTCTCTCAGCCTGTCCTCTCAGGAGAGATATTCCATCCCTTGGATCACTTCCATGGCTGTCCTCTGGACATGCTCCAACAGGTCTATGTCTCTCCTGCACTGAGGAGTCCACATCTGGATGCAGTACTCCAGGTGAAACCTTACCAGCACAGAGTAGAGACAAGATCACCTCCCTCCATTTTGCCCTGCTGGCCATGCTTCTTTTGACGTAGCCCAGGATATGGTTGGCTTTTTGGGCTGTAAGGGCACATTGCTGGCTCATGTCCAGCTTGTCATCCACCAGAACCCCCAGGTCCTTTTTGCCATGGCCGTGCTCAATCCTTTCATCCCCCAGCTTGTACTGACAATAAGAGCCTCCAAGACTCAGGCACAAGACCTTGCACTTAGATTTGTTAAACCTCATGAGGTTCTCCTGGACCCACAGCTGGGACCTCTTCAACATTCAGCAGTTTGAGACTAACACGATAGACCTTATGAGTGTATTTTTTAACACTGTATACATAACATAGCAATAATTTAAAATACTATTATTTCACATAATTTTATCTGAGAAACCATCCATTCCATAAATAACAGCTCTCAAAGAGGTAGAAGTACAGACCGCTCTGACTGCTGATTCCTAGATAGTGAAGCCTGACAAACTTTATTTGATGAGCACCCTTAGTAATCACTTGTTAAGCCTGGCAAGCTTGGTAAACTATTTTCTTCCTTTCTCCAAAATTTTCCCTGCCCTCTAAAAGCTCCGCAAGTTTCAAGTTTTCTTGTACTATTTCAAAGATTTTTTTGGAAAGAATTTAGTACCTTTTTCTTTTCTTGTATTTGTTCTTGCCTGCATCAACTGACAAGGCATCAAGCTTTTATGTCATCAAGCACTTACATTAAGCAATGTGTAATCTATACCTACATCCTGCATAAATTTATGACCTGTGCCAGGCAGCACTGAAACCAGACTGATTTCTCTTCGTAGCCTTATTCACACAGCACAACCCCTACCATCTTCTTCTACAAAAGGAGAAGAGTTTTCATTTTACTATATAACACAGAGGTTAATTGCACTACTGACTTGAGAGAGAAGCCTGTTAAGCCTTGGATAATTGTTTTCATGTAGAGAGCTGTTATTTCCAATTACTGCTCATGCTAACAACCACTTACATTTGCAGAGCTAGAGATTCTGTTTTGTCATCATAATGTTTAATAAAGTGTTTTTCAGAGTCACCAAAAATCGTTAATTCCTTATCACAGTAAAGTTAAATCCTCCTTCACATAAAAGTTGCTTGAAACAGAGCAGAAAAATGTACAGAGTCCAAAATGTAACCAGAAGAGTAAATGCATTGGACTCTCCAACAAGCCTAGTGGCTGCCCTTCCCCTTTAACTGCAGGGCAGAACTTTACAACTGCAAGAGTCTGCTTCAGATAAGCTCAGATGGCACACTATTATCTTTTTTACTCTGTTCAGTAATGCAGAATTCAAAGATTTTTCTACTAGAACAAAATTTCTAAGTATATTAGCTAGCCATTCATTTCATTATAAATAGTGTTTTCTTACACGAGAAACAGCCTTCTGAACTGCTACTACATAAAAATCTCATCTTTAAAAGAAGGACATGGTTTTGTTTTGAATATCAGATTTCATATTTGTCCTACAGCATTAAATGAATTTATCACCAGATACACTGTACAAAGAAAGAAACAGCAGGGGAAAACTACACCTGGAAATTGCACTACACTGGATTTTGCCCAGCTTGTTTACGTATCCTGTCATGTGAAGTGTCTAACACCCGGTGTTCTCCAGTACCTATCAGAGTACCTATTTTTGACAGAATGCTGAAGGTTTTCCTTATTTCAGCACAAAGACAACACAACTTGCATACTCATCCTGGATGCATTTCACAATGGCAGTATACGCAGTGCATGTTTTGGAACAATCAAAATCACAGCCAGTGAGAAGAGAAACTCATGAATATGGCTAACAGTAAAAGAAAACTCTAGAGGGAAACATCAGAAGACTCCAAAGATGATTCAGAAAGTAGTAACGGTCCCTTAAGCTGCTCACGTTCTAGGACTGAAAGCATACCCAGGGAAAATAGCGTGTTTTCCTGTTTCTATAACATTTCCTCTTGGTCGCTATGATACAGGCTGCGGAGACCTTTGATATGATGCAGAGAGGCTGTTCTTCCATTTGTATGATTGATGGAAGTAACAACAGTAGCAGTGAAAAAGGAAGGGACAGCAAACTAGTCTCTTGATCTGTATCAACAGCTGAGATGAAATGAAAGTCAGTTGTGACAAGAGAAAAATCCTCATGTAAAGTCCTAGTTACATTGCTTGTGAATCTGTCTTCTGGTCTCCAGGATGAGATACAAGATGGACACAAACTCTCAAGATGTTGGCACTTATGTGGACAAATACACAGAAGAGAAACTTCAAAGAGAAATTTCTTATTAGGAATAGAAGATAGCATCTTTTCTTGTACGCATGCTGTCTATTCATTACTGAATAAACATATTTTCTTAAAAAGCAGGTACTTAATCCAGAAAAGCTATCAGGAATAAACGAGTAGACTCATAATTCTAGGCCACTGCACAATGCAAGGTTAAACTAACATGTTACTTACTCTTGCCTTCAGAAGAGAAATACATTAAAGCAAAGTTTACCCCAGAATATTTTAACATATTAATAAATAACTTGAGTTTTAAGAATCTCAGACAGCTGTTTAGAATACTATTACGAGTCAGTAGTTTTAAATACACAGACTTTTGCTAAGTAAAGAAAAATGTCTTTTAAGACTGAACTGGTATATACTCTTTGTTTTTATATTTAACCCAAGCAGTTAAATATTTTCTTATACAAGTTACTACAAATTATTTCGGTCATTCATATATATATATACATATATATATAGGTAGCCTATGAGGAAACAGCTTTCTTCATCTTTCCCTTGAAAGAAGGTAGAAATATCAAGTATAGATCAGGTTGTTCAGTCTGAAGGTGATTGTCTGGAGACACCACCTTTACAGATACTTCCTCTTCCTGGTATATTTCAAGATGCACTTAAAAAGTGAATTTGTTTTTCAATATTTCAGTGCTACGTAATGAACCACATGTCCTCATAACAAGGTAAAATGAACCCTGTGAAGATATAGCAACTTCCTGAAAATCTAGAAAGTATCCAACCCAAAAGAGGAAAAAAAAAAACAAACTACATCCACCTACTCCACAAAATCTTCAATATACAACCTAATCCTGTGTTTTACAGAAGAGGATGTATTCATGGAATGGTACAACAGACTCTTCAAATAGGTCTTTATGAGGAAAACAGGTACTGAAATCTGTATACTTAGCACCATTAGTTAACTAACTAAAAGTATTTCCAATAGTTGTTATACTCTGCTTCATTAGCACACTCACAGCTAAAAAGACATTCATCTGGCAGTAGTTCATGGCTGGCGAGCACCTTAAAAATATCCTTCCAGCTCAACCCACAACAAAGACAAGAGACTCACAGTACCAACTGAAGGTCACAAAGGTTAACGCACTTTCATAGGCTTTATAGAGAACAGGTTAGCAACTGAAGAGCATATCTTTAAAAACCGCAGTTATTACTGATTATGATCTTGCAGCCTCTGGGAATAAGTGAGAACTCTACATTGTCACTAACACAAGTCATTCATTACGTGGTTCACATCTATGTCATACTAAAAGAATGCTGGATTTGTTGTATTGGCTTTGCATATTCTTGGTTTCAAAAAATCCTGTTCTAGAAACAACACTAGCGTTTTAAGTGAGGCGCTATAGAATGTCTACAATCAACAGAAATTTGGAACAACTCCAGATAACATACTATGCAACACATCAGAACACCACATACTAGTGATATTGTTAGTATTATTTCATTCCCTCCAAATAAAAGTACTGCAACCCGTTTCTAGAGTGCATTAATTATATTTATTTTCCATTCAGAACAGAATGAATTTCAATTGCAAGCCAACTGAAAGCAACTGAGAAGTAACTATTCGTAATGTTGTACTTCACTTGTATTTCAGACAGTAAACACGCACTGCTGATTTGTGCAGTTTCCTAAGCATGACACCTTTATTTTCCAGGCAGACTGACTCTAAAGACATCTTGTATGTCTAAAATTAACCAGTCCTATGCATGAGATAGCTCCCTTATTTAATTGAAAAAGGAAGAAAAAAAAGAGTTCCAAGTCCTTAATGTGACAGCAAAATATCAAAACTTGTTGGAGCAAAACTGCATCTTAACAAAAAATGGGCCAGAGCAATCTTAAAAACACAACCACAGAAATAATCTAAAGATTATTTAAAAGTTTCACTGAAAAACCTAAAGAACATGAGTGAGTAAAAGAGGGAACTTTGCATCATTTCCTTGTTCTTCATCTCACCTCATTTGTCATGAAATACAATAAAAAAACACATGCAACTGCACGCCTTATTCTCTACCAAGATATCTGAAAACAAATTTCTGTTTTGCTTGGAACAGCTCTCTCACACACCCTCATTCTCTCTCTTGCAAACAAACAACAAAATACCCCCTTTTAACCCAGATTATTGTGTGTATATGACTTGATTCAGAGCTCCATTAAAGTGATATATTCACTCATCCAGATGACTTTAGGACTGGTCCTCAGCATCACCATCCCCTTTTCCACCAGTGCAAATATAGTGACTGTGCTGATTTGATAAAAAAGAACAGATTCCACCCATAACTGTGATTAAAGATTTAAGTATTAATTAGAACTACTTACCTGAAAGGTCTGTATACAAAAATCCTAGTCAGCAAAGAATAGCACGTTAACAATTTTAAACACAAAGACAAACTATAACCATATTCATAAAACCTAGGAAAATTCATACTTCTCTTCTTGATGCTGCTCCTCTTGGTCACTCAGTTCGTCATCATCTACCATATGTCCAAATGGCTCAGAAGAAATGGATACCATATTAGACAGAATAACTCTACTATCACTGCTTCCCGTAAGGATCAGCTGATCATGAGAATGATTGTATCTGACATTCCAGACCCTAAGAAGATAAATCAGAAAGAACAAGAGGCCATGTTTGGCAAGTTGCAAGTGCATCAATGTTGTTTAAAATGATTTCCATCTTAAAAATAGAATTAAAAGTTCATCTTTGATTTGAATGTGGTAAGTACACAGAGTCTCATTCCAAAGACTATTTTTTTCTGTTTTCATTTGGCTTTTTAGCTTCTATATCATTTGTTTCCTATGGAGTATCTTCAAAACTCAGCAGCTAAATTTTAAGGAAAAAAAAAAAAACAAACAAAAAACCAAAAACATGCCATGAAGTGATAACCATTTCCTAAAGGTATATGCAAGATTACTGTTAGATACATAAAAAAAAACTATAAAATCAAACAAAACACAGATTAGAAATCACCTATTAGACAAAAACCTCATTTTCACAATACATTTTCAATCAGACTTTAAAAGAAAAGAAGGATTATACTTATCTTCAATTTTGATAATTTATGTAACAAATTAATATTAGATGCTTTATAGTTTGTGATTCATTATTCTCCTTTCAATCTTCTAGGAAAAGAAACAGCACATACAAGTATTCTGCCTGTTAATTCTCATCTTCATTCCCCTCAAAGTAGCTTCAGGGTTCAGATATATCTGGTAAGAATTACTCTAACTCCTATTTCATAGATACGAACTGTTCATCTACTTTTAACAAGAGCCTGCAAATTTCAGACAAGATTCTCTCTTGACTCCAATCACAGGCCAAATAGGTACACAGAATACATATAATATATATACTGTATGCTTTCAGAAAAAAAAAATGACTGACTTTCTCTGGCTTACAGGATGCAAAGAGTGTGAAAAAAGTGAGGCTGACATATCTACTACTCCACACTGGAAGGACAGATGGCAGCTGTTGCAACCAAAAGAGCTCATGTGCTTTTCTGCATATCAGGTGCAGCAGATCATGCTGAAGTTTGGCAGGCACATCTGCATCTCATCTGCACCCCACAAGCCAACCTCTCTGCTGTGCTTCTCAAAAGATGTACCCAATCTCCCCAGCATTCACAACAGCATCTTCCCAATTAGACTATAAGATTGCACGAACTTCTTATTTACAATCACACAAGGAACATTTACATGTTAAAATCCTTCCTCTGTGCAGAAAAATGTTATCCAAAGTAACACAAACGTAGCTTGCATTGTTCCTAAACAGTAAAATAATTAGCTGAATAAATCATATAAGCTATCCGCCCACAACATAGCATGTAGATAATTTGTTCTACCAGTGGGAATGCTCCTCTAGTGTCTTCACTGGATCAGTGACATTTCTTGTGTCCCAGAATTTCACCTTGCAGTCATCTCCACAGCTAGCCAGGTAGTACTGTTTATTGGGATTAAAGTCGAGGTCTCGTACCAGCTGTCCATGTGCATTTTCTATGGAATATATCTGCCTGTAAAACACATAGAAAAAAATTAAATGGTCTGTAAAAAGCTAACTGCAATCCACTGACAAGAATCTGTTTCCCTGGAAACTTGCATAATGCCCTCAACACCCGCTGACCTCAAGTTCTCAGTGCTAGCGCACAGTCTGGGGAAACCCCAGCTGTTAACTGCAGAGACTTATGTAGATTTTTCAGCATGCTTCAAAGTTTCTCTTTATTTATTTGTATTGTGATCTTCTGGAGCTAAAAATAAATATTAGATCCATCCAATTCTAGCACAGCACTCTAGCAACCATATGAAATATCTGTGACTAACCCACAATATGGTCATACTACAACTTTTCCATCCCTAAGTTGTTATACCACTTCTATATTTATTATGTCTAGCTCTCAGAATCTCACAGTCACCCAAGCTGGAAAAGACCTTCAAGATCATCAAGTCCAACCATCAACCTACCACTAAACCACTTCCCCTGGTGCAACATCCACATGCCTCTTAAATACCTCCACGGTTGGGGACTTGGCCACTTCCCTAGGCAGCTCACAATGCTTCACCACTCTCTCTGCGAAGAAATTCTCCTAATATCCAACATAAACCTCAGCTGCTGTAACGTTTTCTCAAATCTCATCGCTTATCCTCTGAGAGAATAGATAACACCCTTTCCACTGCAGCCTCCTCTAATGTAGTTGCAGAGTGATGAGATCTCCCCTCAGCCTCCACTTCTGCAAGACTAAACCACCTTAACTCCCTCACAGGTCTTCTTTTCTAGTCCCTTCACCAGCTTTGGCACTCTTTTCTGCACATGCTTGAGCAACTCAATGTCCTTGTAGTGACAAGCCCAACACTGAACACAGTATTTGAAGTGTAGTACCATCAGCACTGCAGAGAAGGGGCAATCCATTCCCCAAAGCAGCTGGACACACAATTCCTGATGCAGGCAAGGATGCCATTGGCATTTTTGGCCACCTAGGTACATCGCTAGCTCATGTTCAGCCAGCTGTCAACCAGCATCCCCAGGTCATTTTCTGCTGAGCAGCTTTCTGTCTCTTCCATGAGTCTGTACCACTGCATGGAGTTGTTATGAATCAAATGAAGAACATGCCAACAGCCCTGTTGAATGTCATACAACTGGATTTGGCTCATCAATCCAGCCTATCCAGATCCCTCTGCAAAACTTTCCCACTCTCAAGAAGACCCATAAGAAGAAACTCAAAGTATATCACACCTAGTAATCCTTCTCCTGACAGCTACTGCAGTCACCTAGGATAAATGATATCACCCAGACAACCAACTTCAAAACACTGCTCAAATTTTGAGAGACGAACAATATCACTCAGGTATGCCTTTCTACCAGCTACTCCAGCATCAGAATTTTACACTTCCTCCTCATTTCCTAAAACATCCTGATAAGATTTTTTTTTTCTTTTTCAAATATAAAATAATTTTCCCTTCATTATTAACATTTTTCATTTTGTTCTTGATTGCACTGCTCATGGCAACATGCGTGAAGTTTTAAAAAGTAATTCCATTCTCTGGCTACCCTACATTCAGTTGTGCTTACCAAGAAAGCCTTCATGCCAGCTTCACTGTTAGTTTGACCAGTTGATCAATCCCTCTCCTTTCCAAATCCAAATATTCTTTTTCACTCTATCCTCTTACCTACAGCAATAAAGCACATATTCAATTTCCCACTTATTCTATAGATTAGTAGGACTGCACCAGACCACACAAATATTTTCTCCAACTAGTCATGCTCTCTTCTCATATTCTTCCACATTTTTTACAATTTATTTATGGACTCACAAATTTCCCTGATATAATCTCTCTAAAAATTCATTCAGCCTAGTTGTTTTTCCCCTCTGCTTCACAAACATAACCAATCTTGGTTAAGTTTACTAATGATCAACTTCTTCCTAGTCTATTCTAACAGTCTTCTTTCCAACCTCCTGTGTTTTCCTTTCCTTCTTTGCTACATTCAATACCATTTACTCTCTCTTACAGTTGTCTTAACTGTACTCTCACAGAAGTAGCTATTCAAGATGCTTTAGAAGCTCCTTTCTCCTCTTTGCTGGTATAGCAGTTTCCCGACCTTGATTTTTTTCTGCTCTCACAGAAGTAGCTATTCAAGATGCTTTAGAAGTTCCATTCCCCTCTTTGCTGGTGTAGCAATTTTCTGACCTTGATTTTTTTGGTGTTTTATACTGCCATAGTGTATATATCTCAGAGTTTAAACTCCAACTTCTAGCCAAGATAGTCCTCATCAAATATTCACATAATTCTAGTCATATTAATTACAGTGTGATCGGAGATGAGACAATCTTGCATGTATTTCTTCAAGTACATTGCAAACAGCTCTTTGACATAGCCTAGTTCTTTTAAATTTGTTCAAGGACAGTGAAATATGAGCTCCACTTAAAGCAACTAGAATTTGGTAATATATGGACTATCTTTGTTACAAGTTATTCAGAGAATTAATTTAATACAAGATAGAGATGTTATTTTCTAACAAGACGGAACACGAAGCAGACTTCACAACATTTAACACCATCTATTAGAAATACAGGGTTTAATCTTAGGGTCCTACATGCTATATGTTACAAACAAATGAACAGCCTCACCTTTCTCCTTAAACCTTCTCTCTTCACAAATGAGAACACACATATGTATCAAGTTATATTTTTATCTTTTTACAGGACTAAAAAATGAACTTTCAAATATAAGAATAGGCACACAAAAGGAGGCTTTTAATCATTATATTTGTATTTTAACTTTTGTTCATTAAATTAAACAAATCTATAAGGCAGAAGCATATAAAGCTGGCAAATATAGGGATTTATTGCAATACCCCTGAGCTGACAGGAACCACGGAGCTAAATTTAAAGTCATCCCCCTTGAAGGCGACAAAAGTTATTAGAAGACATCAGCCTCCTCAGTTTAGCAATAAATTACTATGTGCTAAGGGATAAAGTGTACCTTAAAATACCTTGCAGAGGCTTTAGTCATCATGAAAATAGATGTGCACAACAACACTCCTTGACTTATCAAAATTACAACCAAACAGGGAAGAAAACACCTTAACAGGTAGATTCAAAGCCTGAATTGATACTGATATGATTTCGTTAGATTCGGTAGTTTCATGTGACTGGTTTGCTACAGTCTTCAATATACTATAGTATATTACTGTTAAAATCAGAAGAATGAATAGTGAAATCACCCTGTGAACTACCTTCAGAGATTAAAGTTAGCTTTGAACAGGATGCTAAGAAGGCAACTCAGGTCTGATGTTGCATCCTGGCTTTCAGGTTGATATATGGATTATCTTCATTCAGGTAATGCCTATGCATTGAAGAAACAATCTCAGGACTAGTACACAGTCGAATAAAATGCAACACAAGTCAGATTTGGAACTGAGGGGGAAAAAAAAAAACAGAAAAACCTTTACTAAACTGTGAATACACCAGTTATGCAATCCCAAACATTCCATCTACAATTGATAGCTTTGCCACATTTGTAATCTTTAAAGAAAAGTTAGGAGCAACAAAAAATTCCACCTCCTGAAGAAAAGCTTTTTCACTGCTATTGCTCTTTACCTCATGCTTCGTGTATCCCATCCACGAACAGTGGTATCATTGGCTGTTGCAATCTGTGTACAATTGTGGTGTGGACTCCATCGTCCTGAAGTAAACCTTAATTGTCCTTTCCCTTCTAAGGCTGCAGAACTAGAGAGCTAACACAGAAACAGAAATTAGCAACGTTTCTAAATGTAAAGTAGTTCCACTAAAGATAGAACACTGCACAATAGTCTAACATTTCAGGCATAATAGACATTCAAAATCCTAGTATAAAAGTGAAGAAAACTAGGAAGACAGACTGGTTTTGTATCTCAAAGTAATTTTTACAAAGGCTTACACAGTGCAATGCTTTCAGAAGTACTGTGCTTCTTGATAACCTAAACTAATAAACTGATAAACTAAGCAATTTCATATCTGTACATGTTGAAACTTTGTTAACCTCTAGGCAGGTATAGAAATTGTCTAGAAAAAAAAAATGATAAAGAGCATTGATGCAACAAACAACCAGCTCATTTGCTCTTTCAGAATTTGCACCAAATGAGACAAATCCATACCAACCTTATTACATACCAGAGTATCAGACAAAACAGTTTTAAAAAATGAATGCATCAATTTGAATAGACGTTGTTTAGAACCGAGAGCTCAAAGCAGTGCAAAGTAAACATGGGAATTTAAGTGACATCTACATCCAAGGCTTTTAAATTAAATATAAAATACAGGACTGTGAGACACATTAACTAACACTGGTTAATCTATTGCCATGTGAACTAGAAAATCTTTGAATTTATTGACCATCAATATTCACTGATACACTTTTATCAGATCAGCATTGCTTTTCTTCAGAATCAGTATGAAAGGGAAACCTCTCGTAAAACAGAAATAATTAACCATTAGGAACAGATAAAAATACTCAGTTACCTCTTCTTAAAAACTATCAAGTCAATTGATACTGCATTCATTTCCCCCAACGCCCACAGAAGACAAGATACTTTTGAAGTCACTAAGGAAAAAGTAGCTAAAAGTTGAGCAAGTCTGGGGTTGGTGAGTACTGTTCATGCTACATTCAAGTATAGTATCATTTCTTAAAATAAGAATAAAATTCTTACCACAGCTTTGGCTGAACTTTCCTGCAAATCCCACAGTAATATGTTATTATCAGCCAGAGAAATGATCTTTTTACCGTCTCCCATTGGTTCCCACATAACACTGTAAAACAAAATAATAATAATAAAATTTAAAAAAAAAATAAAAATCAATCAATCATTTGAACCAATTAAAGTCTGCACTGGAAAGACATTTGAATTTTGTGGATCCAATCTGTTTCAACTCCTAAATGATTTTGACTACTCTTTCCTTCAGCCGAATCCGGCCCATATTTTAACTGCAAAACCTGCAACTTTTACACATCATAGATATACACTACTGCAGTGTCATTTACTTAAACTGCATGATACAAAACAAGGTTTGGTTATGGAAATTTTGCCAACTCTAGCGTATGCATCCTTCTCTTTTCTTTTTAGAGTCCTTTGACACCCTATCAAAATTCATCTTGAAAAGGAATGTCACCCAGTTTCCTTAGATGCTCGCCTAACTGTAAGAGTTCTTTGAAACCATACTTGATTTGCTACCTATCCCATATACTGAATCATGAAAAATGATTTTGTCATTATAGCACAAATCACTTTGCATACATACAGAGAACAAAACAAGGGGTTTTACACGCACTTACTACAAGTAATTTAGCTTGAAACCATGAAGTGCACCAAAACCTCTAAACCTTAGAACTCTTGCACTTCAAGGCTGTCATCACAGTTCTAACATGAATTTTACCAGTGATTCTCCATCTGTGAGCTATACATGAAGGAACAGAAGAAATCATCAGTCCTTTATTTCCACCTATGAGAAGCAGCGCACATTGCCAGTGGGTACAGGAAGCTCATCTAAGTGTATACACAAAAACTCCAACATTCTGTTGGGGATTACAGAAAGGTTAAAAGGATAATACTTGTCATTTGATGAGAACAGGCTTCTGTACTCAATAATTCTAAAAGTTGAGGAATCTTCTATCTCCACAATGCAGCAAAAGACAGAGATCACAACTGATATGAGTAGAGAATATCATGGAGAAACTTTCTCCAATCTCTGAATAACTTGAGTCTTTGGTCTAACTGTGTTTGACATGATCTTATCTTCAGTGTGCACATGAAGAAGAACTCCTGACAAGCTTCAAGAGATCACTAGAATATCACTAGACATAAATTTCCTTGTCTAACTTCTTGCATGAATCAGGTCAGTCTTTGGACTGAAAAGATGGAAAAGGGTTGCATGAGTGGATGCACTCTTGGGTAAGCAAGCCCAAGATCAGGCAGCCACTGGCTACATTCCTAGCTTGGTGCTTGATATGGAAGCATTCATAGCATAACCTCCAAATCTGCAGCACTTCTAACTTCCTAAGACCTGGATGACCCCAGATCCAACCCATGGGACTCCATTCAAGCTTAAAACACAAAATATTAGCAAAGGAAATAGCAAAGAACAAGAAATGAAGTGATACACAACCTCAGTCACAACTTCAGCTATGAATTTCCACTCAAAATCCCCTTTGTTTCTTCTATGAACAGTTTCATCACTTCTAACATAGTATATTCAGCGTAACAAGAATTTGGATTTGCATGCAGATGCGTAAAACAATAAAGAAAAGCCAGACTGAGAAGACAGAACCATGTGAAAAAAAAAAAAAAAGGAAAGAAAATTAATGCCATGTAGATGAAAAGATTGGAACTAAATGAAGGTGTGCTGCTGACTCCTCACACACTGAACTTTTCCCTAAGGCGAAGGAGCAGATCAAAGAAAGGACTGTCTTCTGCATTGCCTGAAACCATGACCTGCTACACTTCACAAGCACCTAACGGGATAAAATATCAATACACTAAGATCTTCATCTGATCACACAATGAGCCTCCCCTTTTCCCAAAGAAAGGGCATAGTTGAGGGATTATCAATTTAAAAAGACATCAGAATCATCGCTTTTGAATGGATAGCTAAGAAATCTTCAAGATTCTAATAATAACTTTTTTTAGTTTTAAATTCCCCCCTTCCCCTCCCCCTAATTTCTCTTGTATACTGCTGTAAGTGTTATATTGGCATTTGGTGTCATTATATGCAGATCTTCTTTCAATTAAGCACAATAAAATTAGATTTCAACAATTAACTCTTCAAGAGTTCTTCCAGACAGAGATCAATATTCTTGATGCCTGTTGATATATTTGCCCCTTTCCTATACTGGCCACTCAGTCTTCAGTTATAAAAGCTACAGTGAAAGCAGTTTCTTTGATGTTTTCAAAGGTGGGAAGAAATTTCACATCTCTAAGTGTCACTGAGCTTCAAGGTAAAGAATTTTTATAGTTGACTAGTGTGCTAATTAGAGCCAATTATAATCCATCTGACATTCCTTAGAATGAAAAGGTCTCTGCACACTCTGTCCTTGTGAGATGATCATTCTGCTCCCATTTAATTTATCAGTTACAAAAGTTCATTGTTTTAAGGGTGTGGTTACAGAGATCGTTCACATTTTATAATTTCAGTGATTATTCAAATGACTCTTCATAGCATGTTCATCTGTACTAAGCATTAACGACTGAATATTAAATGCATGAAATAACAAGGAAGAAAAATACTGAGTGAAAAAAGCAACTTACTTTCAAAACAATATATACATGCTAGATTGTTATTTTTATTTTTTGATGCAGTGGAAGTGGTGACAATCTTTACAAAAGAAAAGAGATAAACCAGGCAATACTGTTGTCCCGAGTGTGATAAGAGCTGCAGATGCTTACAGCTTTCGGAAATGGACAAGATACTTGTCAAAAATTATAGCTGCCACTCAGAAATTGAGTGCCAACTTCACCACCACTCTTTAGAGACTCTTTAAGCAGCAGATAAGGAATGATGCATGTTTTCTTTTACCTTGTTTTATTATCTAACTCCTGATGCTTCAGATTAGCTTTTAGCTAGTGGCTTTTAGTTTACATAAATTTAAAAATTAAAATTAAAACCTATAGAGAACATTTTCCTAATGAAGAAAAAAGTGAATTTAAATACTTACTCAAATGTACACATATAACAGACAACACAGTCCTCTTATGCTAAAAGATAGTTAATGCCGTCTTTTACTAACACAATGAGTTTTTACAAATGAAGAACTCAAAGTTAAACACTGTAGCCTAAAGAAGAATAAAGCAACATGTGATCAGTTTTGTCAGTGTGAACTGAATCTTGGACAAATAAAGCTTTAACTGTTGCTTATATGTAGTAACAGAAGTCATAGCTATTTGTTTTTATAAGTAGAAATACTGTGTTCAACTGAAAATTCTGCACAATACTCAAGCATCCTATTGTTCAGCAGAACATTCCGCAGCCTCCATTTAGCCCATCAGAAAAGATAATGTATTAGGCATCCAAATATCCTTCCTTTCTTCACAATACAATAGTTCAAATTTAAAGATGGTTATCTGATGACTAGGATACTTCTCTAAGAATAAGGGTTGGAATGCAGCCTGGGATCCACCATTCTTATGCCTTACTTAAGTACTCTACAGAGTGGGCACATTTTTTAATTAAAATAGTTCTGGCTGGTTTTTGGTTCTGCTAGAAGGAAATGTTTACTGCATACAAGCTATGCTTTATCTCAAAATTCTCATCCAGCAAGATAAATGTTGGTGTTCAAATGCTCAAAACACAGTAAAACAAAAAATACCGCTACCTAAAAAAAAACTTGAAAGTTAAGACAGATGAATTTAGGTACCTTTTCTGGTTAAGAAGAATGAAAAAGTTAAAGGCTCATTTGGACTAGACCCCAAAAGACACCTACCTTGTACTGTGGTTCCAAAAATTATTTTTACATTTGGACAAACATAATTGTTGCACAAACAAATGCAAGAGTGTTCTGATGGCACAGGAAAGCTACATACTCTAAACTGTTTTTAATGTCTTCCCTTAAGTCGTGAAAGCTCTGGTGACCCCAGAAGACTTTAAAAAGGCAAGGCAGAAAGCAAAACAATAAAGTGTTGCCCTCTGTATTTATCTCACTGTATCCCCATTTACTGCACCTGTGCAGTAAGACAAGCTTACACTGACTGGGCTCTCCTCAGAAAGAGTCACACTTAAAGCACTGAGCAGATATTTGTAAAAATATAACCATAATAAAGACAATCTGAATTCCAGAAGTTCACAGTCTTACAGGAAGTATGGTAGTGAATTCATAGCATGAAATCAATATATGGGAACCATTTGTTTTTACCAACTTTGTTAAAAAATATATTTAAAAAAAAAAAAAAAAGAGAAAAAAGAACATTAAAATAATATTAAATTTCTACTGAACTATTTGTGATTGGAAGCAGTGATCAAAAATGAACACCACTTCAGCTGATTAACAATCTCAAGTTTCCATCTGGACTATGTGTTTGTTACATTACAAATCAGTACATTTTAATGTTAATAAAGCTTACAGAAGCAATGAAAAATTGAGTAAGCTGATTATAGAGATTGTACATATGAACTAAACTGACCAAAGCAGTCATGAACAATTACAGTTACAAATTAACATCTCCAGTCAGTAGCTTGACCGGCTTACCTATGTCCTGCATATGAAGGTTGAAATAAAACAGAACAAGCCTATACAAAAACAATTTATGAGACATTCAACAGCAAGACCTGCTCTCAGTAGAAAGGAAGCAGTGACTTACAGTTTCCAGACTGAAGACAGTAGGTAGCCATGCTCCACTGCATTCATTTTTCAGCAATAAAATACACAAGTTCTACACAAGGACAGTCCGTGTGGAGTACAGTAAGAGCTCTTACTGAAGAGCTTACAGTTCTTCAGATTGCATTAAGTTGAGAGATTTAACCTAAGAGATTTTATTTAGTGCTGAGAGGAGCTAAATTAAAAAAAATACTTTTTATGAAGTGTCAACTTTCTTTCAGTTAGGGAAAGTCACAACTTATTCAGCAGTTAAACTAGGGAAAATCACAGTATAGAAAAAACTGAAATGGAAAAACTATTTTCAAAGTTAAGAAGGAGAAGTGACATAGTACAATACAAACTCATTGTTTTAGAGTAACAATATTTCTAGACTACTTACCATACTACAACTTACAGATCTACGGTAAACAAACTGCAAAGACTTCAACAAAACTTTATTTCATTTACATCACTGAACAAATGGTAAAAACTTAACTGAATGCATCTCACAAACTCTACATGCCATACTTAATGAGCTTATTATATTTCCCCTAGCATTCGCTTCACTATCAGATCTTTTTTCCATTAAGATTTCCTGTGCTCTACCAGAGCAAAAACCAACCTTATAAACTGGACACACAACAATGTTTTCCTATTTCACTAGCCAGTTAATGAATTACAAACATTCCCTAGTATTTGTTACCACATAAATAGCTTAATGTTTTAAACTTGCACAGTCCTAATGACTGAAAATTAACAAAAAATAAATAAATCAATCAAAGGGATGAAAGAGACTTCAGGGTACTCAATTCCTCTACCGCTACTGGTCACATTTTAGAAAATGTGAAAGGTGAAGAATGAGATGATGAATACAAGAAAATAAAAAGATGGAACATTTCAATTGATGTATATTGTATGGATTTGTATTTTATATGATGTGTATTGTATGTATTTACAATAAAAGATAATTGAAGACTCAAGAGAGCAAATCCTGTAAAGAATTAAGGAAGAAAAAAATGCAAAAGAATAAAGTTAAAGCTTTCACAGTTTTAGAAAGGAACAAAATAAAATAGAGATAATAATAAAGAAAAGCAGCTCAGCTGTAAATTACATCCTTAGCTCTTATACAGAACATTTAAAAGGAAATCTATATACCTCATTGCTGTGTAACACCAGTGGTGGATGATAAAGAATATAATAAGCATGTGGAATTAAACAGGTGTGGAACAGCTATTCTAACAGGCTGACAATTATTTGAATCTGTCTGTAATCATCATCTGTACTGATATGCAGCTTCTGATAGGTCTCATTTGTTTTTGCATTATGTTAAGAAATGAAAGACCTGTAACACAAACAATTCATATCAGCTAGGCAACTACTTTTTAAAAAACAACAACAACAATAACAAAAAAGCCTGAAAAACAGTATTTTATGCCCTATACCATTTGACTGGCACTCCTGGTACTCATTAAACCTCCATACAAGGATCAGAGGAAGCTCCTTTCTCACAATTATATTTCTGGTACAGTGGCATATAAAGTATTGAAATAAAGTTTTCACTTCAAAAGAAACAGTTAAAATACTTAAAAACAAACAAACACACACTAAAAACACACGTGATCCTCTTAAAAGAAGCATTACTTCCAAGTTTCAATTTATCAGATACAGATCACTGAATTCTTTTGGACACTTTTTTTGTAACAAAATAAATAGTAAGGTAGAATTTTAATATACAGATCCAGATTGCTAACAAAGTCGCAAACGACAGAAGAATTAATGTTACAAACATCACATCAGCAAATGCAAGTGTTACCCGAATACAGCCTGACAGTGTTAAAGTTACTAAACCCATCAATATTCCAATATTTAGGATTTATTGAGTGAGACACAAGGAAAGAACTCAACTTTGGTATGTAGAGAAGCTCACTAATGTTATTAGCTTTATCTACATTACATATGTATAATATGTTATATATGTCTGCAAACTACTTTTTTCCTAACATATTTGTCCTTTTCCAAATTTCTATAGCAATTGACAGTTTTTTTGCTGCTTAAGAACAGAATTTTTCATTCCTCCTCTTTCTGGCCACCTATGAGTAAGATTCTATTTTTTTTATTTCTGTAATCTCTGTTCATTTTCCCTTTGCTACAGTATCTATGTTGTCCATATTATGATCTTATACTCAGCAGTACCAGCTAAGATGCATACAGGTACGTAACCTAATGAGAATAGCACTCAGCCACATACACATGTACTGTTCTAAAGAGTTCCAAAACAAATACCGAACAAATGTAATGGAAACATGCCTTGAAGAAAACCCACGCAGATAATGGGTAGCAGATATCTGTAAGCATTAGTACTGGAGAAAAAACAATCACAGGACAGGAGACAAAATTGCTCATGAACTTATTACCAATTATAGCAGATTTCTAGTCTTTAAAGAAATACACATCCTGATATCAGGAGTGATGTGCCCCTCTGTTCTCCTCTGATAAAACAGGTATCTCAACATCAGAAAGAGAGAAATAGATTTTAAAGAATTCAACAGACAAAACAAATTTTAAAGGGCAAAATGGGAAGAGTTAAAAACAAAAACAAAACCTCTCACAGTGCTTCCAACTATACTGGAAAATAATTATAAGAATTTTTCAATGATAAAAATGAAATTGCTTAATGTCAAAGAGTTGGAAAAACAAGTATTCATATTAAAGTGAGCAAGGCACTGAAGCTGCTATCATGAAAAAAAAAATTAATATTACCTAAACTTATTTTAGCATAAAGTAGACTGAACAACAACGTGAACTTGAACAGACTGTGACTGATGTTTTTACAGAACTGCCTAAGAAAATATTACCTTCTATTTACTTTTCTTAATGTTGAAATTTCAGTTCCAATCTACAAAGAGTCTTAGAACTCAGTAAAAATGTTTGCCATCAAAAATCAACTGATTTAGCTATCATTTCTAAATTCTACATTCTACATTTTTTTCTTACTGTCCAGTTAATGAAAATTTCACATAACCGGAATCTGAAAAGGAAGTGAGATTGATTTTAACTGTCTGTCCCTTTTGGTATAATGTAAAGTTACGCCTACATGCATATATCTAAATAGAATAAAATTACAATGGATGTACCTTACACATCAGGTATCAGACACAAGAAGCCCCTTCCACTCAAAGACTTACCAGTCGCAAAATTGATGCTGCTTTATCCTTGCCTAGTTTCAGATCAAAAATGTTGCATGTAACTTGCAAGAATCTGCTATATTATTCCAGTTTGCTTAAAATTCTCTTAAAATTCTGAAAGGGATCCTGCAACTTGCACTATCATCTTCTATTCAACTCTATTAATGACACTCTATTATGACAGGCTGAGGGAGCTGGGCTTGTTCAGCCTGGAGAAAAGAAGGCTGCGGGGTGACCTCATTGCAGCCTTTCAGTACCTGAAGGGTACCTATATGCAGGAGGGGAGTAAACTCTTCAAAAGGACTGATAATACCAGGACAAGGGGAAATGGATTTAAGCTGAAAGAGGGTATATTTAGGTTGGATGTTAGGGGGAAGTTCTTTACTAGGAGAGTGCTGTGGTACTGGAACAGGATGCCTAGGGAGGCTGTGGATGCCCTGTCCTTGGAGGTGTTCAAGGCCAGGTTGGATGGGGCCCTGGGCAACCTGATCTAGTAAATGTGGAAGTTTGGTGGCCTTGCCAGGCAGGGGGGCTGGAGCTTCATGATCCTTGAGGTCCCTTCCAACCCAGGTCATTCTGTGATTCTGTGATTAACAGATGCACAGGAATTGCTGAGACCACTACAGACACCATGTTCTCATAATTTCAACTTGTCTTGCCAGTGGAAGATGGCCTTGTAGTCCACAAACATGTAAAAACAATAATGCAGCTGGTGAAATATGAATCAAGTGTGTTAGTATGCTCATTCAGGAAGCAGCTGGAGCACGTCACAAAGCAAAGTACTAAGATTAGCAATTTCAAAGAATGGAATGGAAAACAAACCTCAGTAATTCTCCCTCCAGTACTGCAGCTCTCCTTGTCTTTTCTTAGGCCACGTAAAAGACTAGTTAAACAAGAATCAAATAATACAACAAATTTTTACCCCTAACAAATGACTTACAGTTATTTGTTTTACAGTACTTACTCACCTGACACAACATCAAATTTATATTCCACAAAAACAATAAAGTGCTAAGTATTATACCTTAGTGCAGTGAAGGTTTTAGATGAGGGCAAGTGCAAGAAGCACATTAAAACAGTACAGGCTGTTACTGCATGTGTTTGCAGGACTATAATGAATGTTTTCTACCTATGAAATATCTGGGACAAAAATCCGATTTGTACTTTTTTTTCTTTAAAGACAATAGCTTTAAAATGTATAGTATAGCTTCTACAATATAAATCTGCACAAAACTAACAGCACAGGTCTTTCCTGTAGGCTTTTTCTAGGACTATAAAATATGCAGAATCCTACCAGGCCATATTGCCATGGGCTGTGTTGTCAAGGTGACAGAGTAGCTCCAGGGTTTGAGTGTTGCTTGATGAATCATCAGGGGATTCATGACTGCCTGATTCCAATTCCTTCGGCATCCTCCAAACAGCAGCACATGTCACGACTTTACTGTCTGAAGCTAAGCAACAGAGAATAATGTCAACAGATCATCGTATGGGAGACATATTTTGTATACAGTGCATCGACATTTACACAAATCTATAAGCAATGCACATCTCCTGTTTAAAAAATTTAAAAAGACTGTAAGTTGAATGCAAAGAACACAGAATATGGGTACAGTCAGACCTCAAGCTAGCAGTCAAGTTACTGCAAAACTCATAATTAGCATGCATGTAATCCAGCTTTGCCTGTTTGAAAGGTAAAAGTCAGAGCTCATGAAAATATACCTGCTTTCAAGGCAAGTTCGCCAAGTTTCAATCCCCATAACGATGTTAATGAAAATGACCCACAATTTATCTTAGTTGAGCCCTTAACAATAACAACTGAGACAGAGTTTTACTATTTTCCTTTCAAGGGCAATCTTCAGTTTAACCTACAGTATTATGCTGTACCTTTTGCTACTAATAAGTTTACTAGAAAACTTCAGTGTTCCATCCAAGTACACTCCTCTAACTCAAAACAAAAGCAGTTTCCAGAAGTTAAACAGAACTCACGTGTATAGCAAAGTATCACGATATATGAAAAGGAAGCCAACTGTAATCAAAGGGAACAAACACCACATAGTCTATGCACATACACTATTGCCCATCACCTCAAAATAATCAGACTATGCATCAGTGCAGAATGTGAGGAGACCAGACCAGCACTGGACATGTCCACACTGTAACAGCTTCTGGTCCAGTGTTCAAAGCAGAAGAATGTGTCTACTGCAGCAGGAACAAAGAAACCAGCTACAGTGACACTGGGGAGTGAAATCTTTGGGTGTCACTACCTACTAGAAGCTGCATTCAAAGCAAAGCCCCGAGCAGGGGAAATAATTAGTGAAATGTTTTGTATTACGAGGTGTTATCACGAGCCTCTCTATTAATGTTCTATCTTCAAGTGCTGATTTTAGTCTAGAGTACTTGATAAAAGACCCATGAACAGATGTGACCAACTTAGAGGTATGTTTCTATTTTGGAACAACTGTATTGAGAGCGTTTTCGAGAGTAAGGATGGTAAATCAGAGAAAGAATGACACCGAGCCTGAGAAAGCCTACAGAAATGTCTCCATTACCAAGGTGACCAATCTGGATATTATATACATAAAATAGCTACTCTCACAACAAACAATAGCATGAAAAACAATGTCCATTTCTAAAAGAAAAAAAAACAAAACAAGGGTAAGAGAAGAAATTAAAGACACAGAATTCAGAATACATGAGCACTCAGTATTTGATGAAAAGCACCAAATATGAAATATAATCGTGTAACTATTTTAGTGTAATTGGAAGTTGTACACAAATTGAATATATAGTATCAAGCGGCCATACCATTATCAAAAGATAAATAAGGGGTAATCAAAGTGCATGCTAAACAGCTACCTCCAAACCATTTGAGAGAAATCCTTCACTTTAAATCAATGTGCCACTGAAAGACAAGGAAGCAACAGCAGATGGCTACCTTTCTTAGCAAAGGGCAAGTCAATGCACAGCATGCCTTCTACTCTATACAAAAATAAATAACCTCAACAGAATGCACAAAGTAGTTTGAGAAATTAAGATTTATTGAATGCTTTGCCTAGATAGTCAATATATGACAGAATGTTAAAGAACAAAGCAAAAAAGTTTCTGGTGGATTAAAATTACCGAAAGGTCTGTTTCATGGATATAAAGTTTTAGCTTTTCTGCTTTTACCATGACCTCTGTAAAGAACCACAAAACCAATTGTGAAAAGTTAACTTTTCAGAAACCATCTTTCCTCTCAGCATAGCATGATGAGTTTAAGAAAGCCTTGAAATGTCATTTTAACCCTCCAAAATATAAACATTTTGGCATTATCGTGGTACATTATTATGAGAAAGGAAAACAATAGTACTACTAATAATAAAGGTGTAGAGCATCATTCACAATCAGATTCCCATGTTAGAAATCTCAAAACAAGTAAACAAGCAGCATTTTGAAGACTGGCTGAAGCTGAAGAAAACACAGTGACATCTCTCCAAAATCTGTTGTATGGTGGGCTCTTTGGTGGGCTCTTTTAACAATTTTATGCTTTGAAAATTTGTTGAAATCCACCAACAAAATGGATCTGCTTGAATTTTTCATGTATGTAGTAATTATATAAAATTTCTTTTCCTTTTTTTTCCTCTCCAAATTGCACATACCTGATGCTTCTAAGAAGCAAATGGAAGCGTACTTTGATATTCCAGGCAGAAGAAAAAAAATGATCAGATTTCCATACCTTGCAGGACATGTCATTCCTTGGTGTCCTGGAAATACTGTGCTTTCTGGAAAGCTGCTCTAATGCTACTATGTATATCAGATGCCATTTGCCCTTCCAAATTGCATAGGAATATTCTATTTTTGAAACATAATTTAACCATGCTAGACTTACTAATGGTCATGACTTTAAAAGACTTAAGGAAATTCATAATTCAATTTTTATCATTAAAAATTCCTTAAGAACTGTATTTTAGCATATGTCTTTTAAATACAGTTTTACCTATTAGACTTTCTACAGATCTCAACAGCAAAGAATAAATGACTGTTTTCTCACAACTGTTATATTTTTCTGTCCATATTTAGAGAAATAGAAATTATATATATATTTAATTAATATCAAGAAAGACTTAGTGGGAGTAATCATCAATTATTTTCCCTACGGACAGAAAAAAAATTAACAACAGAAACCCCAAATTTTCCCCTGTATTATGTCCCCTTACTGCACAGATACATTGGGTAAAAACTTGGTTTCCATCTATAAGCTCTCATATTATTTCCTTAAAACTAGTAAGAGATACATATGAATGAAAGGATTATTTAAATGACAATGCCAGTTACTCTGTCAAAGAAATAAAAACAGATATTCTGTGTTTTATTTAAGTCATACCTATGCACCTTAAAGCTATTCATACAGTTGGAAACTACTTTTCTAATTTTACATCATGCTTAAACCAGAATTTTTATTACACAGCACCAATGCAGAAAAAAAAAAAATGATAAGCTAGTGTATTAAGTAAGTTGTTAATGGGTTTAACTAAGCATTAAGTAACAATTAAGTTACACCTTCATAAAGTGTAAGTTAAAGTTTCACAGAAGGGAGTTCTGTAGCAGTCCTGAACTGCTCAAAGCAGCCATCCACGAATAAGACAATGAATTCTTAGGCTGCTGTCACTTTCGTTCCTTATCACTCAAGGAAAGTCTCTCGTCTAATTCACTGTGCACCTTCAGTATACCTCTCAGTAGTTATGGCTGGAGTTAGACACACTTTCCCAACAGCAACAACTCCGTGTTAAGCATTGCTTCCTTGCGCTCATTAACACGACCTCCTGGGCTGAGGCCGCCATACTCACACATTTGCTAGAGTGACTATACACAGTTCCTTCTACCTAGTTCTGTTGAAATGATCCAAGCTTAAAAGGCAAGTAGGCAAGAAGTCAGGAATAAGCAAATAGTCCCACATTTTGACAGAACTGAGATAGAAAGAAACCGCACACACAGTTACTCTGGCAGCTCTGAGGGCGCAGGAACAAACTGCAGGAAATAAACTTCAGCAAGTTCGTCCAAAGCCAGAGAGAGTCACAGAGCTCACAGCCTTCCTCAGATGCCTACTTTGCAAGTTAAGCAAGTGATAAAACCCTCTGCATACAGAGTGTGCAATTTGCAAAAGGTCACAACTTGGTCAAATCAATACCAATTTTCACTACAGTGCTCCAAAGAACTTCACAATGAGGGCTACTTCCATGACAATTTTCAGATTTCCACTACCAGAAGTCTCAACACTGAAAAAGAGAAGTTGTAGACAGGTGAAACATCCTGTTTATCTGCCTACCTTCAAACACCGCTCCCCTTGTTCCAGCTTAATCACCTCTGAGAGGGAAATAAGCCCCTCGAAAAATAAATAAATAAATAGATAAATATGACAGGTAAAGTTATCAGGGAGCTACTAATGACTGTACAAAACAAAGAACACAATCTCAACTGCAAGCACTTGTTACTCCTTTATAGAATTATATCACATACAGCAGATCAATTCACCAAACCATTGCTGGCTGAAATGCAGTAACCATCCAACAATCCTAAACAAATACACAGTCATTTCAAGCCTAGAAGAAAAAAGAAAAAGGTGAATGTAAGAACACAGACTGCTGATTCCAGACGTGATACATTTGCTTATGACACTAAAAGTCAGTCCCACCCTTGCAAAAATTTCAACTTCTACATATATTCAGATTTTCAAGCCAGAAGGAATTGTCTAAGCTCTTTAAACAACCCCTGACTTTGATTCTGGAGACTGCCACAATCAAAGAAGTGAGCTATATCGGGTCTCCAGCTTTTGAACGAACCTAAAAACTCAAAAGTCATTCCCAATTCTTTTTACAAAGATTTATTCAGGAAATTGCACAGCCTGAGAAACCACAAACGTTCAACTGAACATCAGGTGCAATCATAAAAGTCTGTTTACAGAGACTTCTTCAAAAATATAATTTATTCCCTTTATCAAATTGCTGCTTCAGAAAAGGTGATTTGCAACCCCAGTAAAAGCACTAAGAAATGAATTGATACGCAGATTACTGACATAGTAAATAAGAATAAATGCAGAAGGAAGCGATGCAGTCTCTGTAATCACCATGGATGGTAAGCAGCCTCAATCAGACCTCTATTTGTTTTTGTATCACTGAATACAAAAAGCCATACTTTACACTGAATCATTGGGAGTAGGAAGGGACCATCAAAGGCCATCTAGTCCAATTCCCCTCCAATGAAGAGGGACACCTACAGTTAGATCAGGTTGCTCAGAGCCCTTTGCTCATAATGTCTCCACAGACAGAGCATTCACCACATCTCAAGGGAACCTGTTCCAGTGCTTATTGTAAATAAATAAATAAATAAATAATAAATAAAATAAAAGAATTCAAATCACGTATTTAATCTAAATCTCCCATTTCCCTGTCTTATCACAACAGACTCTGATAAAGAGTCTGTTCCTTCTTTCTTACAGTCCCCCTTTAGTTTACTGAAAGGCTGCACTCAGGTCTCTCCAGAGCCTTCTCTTCTTCAGTTTGAAGAACCCCAGCCTTCTCAGCCTGTCTTCACAGAGGAAGTGTTCCACCCCTTGGATCACTTTTGTGGCCCTTCTCTGGACATGCTCCAACAGGTCTGTGTCTCTCCTGTACTAAAAACACCACATCTGATGCAGTACTCCAGGTGAGGCCTCACCAAAGCAGAGTAGAATGAAATATAGATGGCCAGAGATACCAGAGATGTAAATGATTCTGCAGTCAGAAGAAATCCAACAACCTTATTGTTTTCTCAAGCTTTATTCCTTCACTCAAACTCTCCCGCCCCCCCAAGATTTTTGATAGGGACAAAAAAATACACTTACGTGTTTAATGGTCTAAGATTCAACAGGAATGACTATGTCTATGGAAACACTTCCATTAATCAAACAGTACTAAGACAATGACAAAGCAGAAGAACAAAAAGAACGCTTGCAATGAATAAAGATAAATTGCCTTGAGAAGTATGGATGCTAATCAGTACTCAGCAGTTTCAGTAGAAAAGAGGTTTGAGCACGTGTAGAAATCAACCAATTCTGTTTCTGCCTTACTCAATCAGGTGTGGATTGAAGACACCCTAAGTTCAATTAAAGTCAACCCGTACTATCACTTGTCCGTATTCTGCCTACCTCCAGTTCACCCATGGCAGTTACCCTTCCAGAACTGAAGTTATTATCTTCAATAGGCAGTAGAGATATTAGAAAATATAAAGAAACCTATTTCAAGAAGAGTGACAAAACACAAATTCAATCTTTACCATCTTATAACAGTGTTTAAAACAGGATTTCAAAATGTAAAACTTCCTTAAAGCTCTTAAGCAAAGTGATTTTTACAGGCAATGGTATAATACGAAGGCCAAAATGTTAAGACAGTTAAATGGACATTCAGAAAGCACCATCACCCACAACCCATCCCGTAAGTGGATTCTGATCCCAATTATACAGGAACACACTCGCCAACATTACAACACTCAGCTGTTCAATCATCCACCTTTCATTCTTTTGGCACCACCTGCAGAATAAACGCCCCATGTCACTGAAGTATGCTCTGACATATGTAACCACCACACACTGCACTTGTCACGGGCTTGCAGCAGTCACCTAAAGCACACTGAGACCAGCTCTGCACAGCCCTCCCTAATTACATCATTTTACTAAGCACTCCAATCTTTATGTTCAATCATTCTTTCCCATTTTTCTTACGCATGTGATAAGTCACCCCGATTCATGTATCCTTTTGGAAGAACTAAAACAAAGACACTTACTGCTAGTCTCCTGCTTTCTTTTAAAATCATTCTGAAATGCATTTTTATATGTACATTAGTATTGAAGTATTTTTACATTGATTTTTTTTAGAATCAATAACTACATACATGAGATGGCAGCACCTACAGGAACAATGTTTACATTTTATTTCTGCTGTCATTTTGCTTCATTCCCCCGTGTTTAACCTTGAAATCCAAATGACAACGCTCCCTACTTCACTGCCTGCAGACATTCCCGCTGAAGCTGGAGGAGCTGAAGTATCAGTGCCTGACAGGGTTTGCTCTTTGATCAGCTCAGGTGGTGCAGAGCCAGCTGGCTGCAGTTATTCTGTTGCCCAGGGAACAACAACTCAAGTGTATACTTCCTAAATCCGCACAGGCGGCCCTTCTGCAGCTCTGCCACAGCAGCTCTTGCTGTGAGAGGCTGAAGTGGTGAAGCTGCTATAGCTGCAGCCCAGCTGGTGCCCATTAGTGCTCTCAGTATGACAGGAACAAGCAGCAAGTGTGCAGAAGCCTCCTTCTCACCACTGACAAACAGAGTTATCACTCTTCTTTATTAATGAATGTAAACATCCTTCTCCTAATAAAATGAAAAAAATCAAAATCAACATGATTTAAGTACACTTCTTTCTAAAGAATACCCTTTTCAGTTGATTCATAAAAAGATAAACCATATTCTCCTTAATCAACTTGTCTTTTAAAGGCAAAAGAAGATGAGGGGGAAAAAAAACCAACCCACCGTTCTGTCTCTGGATTAAGAATTTCAATCATAGCACTCCAAGCCCATGTAGCCTTTCATTTTACATATTTTAGAAATACATGGGCTGAGGTAAAGATAAGAATAAAAAATTGTAGGCAGCTTAATTTTTCTTTTAAGCATTGAAATGCATTTTTAAGTTACCACTGTACAGCTTCTTATTTTGTAAATGTGTGCCCAGAAACAAAGCAGAAAGATAGCAGCTCTCTATTTGTCCTAACAGAAATCTATTTCCAAGAGAAGCTGAAAAAAAGAATTAATTAATAGCAACCCGCTCCAGTCAGGTCCAGCCTATATTCATACAGAGGACATATTCCATGCCTACCTGGTGTCTCATTACTCCAACACATGGAAAGCACTGCACAAACAAAGCTTTACTATTAGCATGCAGACCACAGGTGACCATAAACTCACACTAGTACACAACAATACAACACAGTTATGACTTGGGCTAGACACCAGGCTCCCACATTTGTATTGTATTTACAAATGTAGAAGGAAATTTTAAAACCCTTGCATGATGGAGAAAACACTGATAACAACCTAAAAGTGTGCAAAGCAGTGGGTATGATGTGAAGAAACAGGTAAATAAATCAAGTAATATGGGACTGTGAGACAGAAGCTGCAGAAAGCATGCAGTCAGCTGGTTGAAAGAAAAATGGAAAAAGGAATAAATGGAACACTTTTATAGTCTGATGTTTCTCATGCCATCCAGAGGTGATTTGAGACAACATTTCAGCACATACTTTTTTTCTCTGGGATGTGCAGATGTTTATATATCTGTCTGTGGGAGCTCAAAATTTATTGAATGCTCCTCTGGAATTCTGCCATTGGAGGACAGCCTAAGAGAAGAACTATACTCATATACTCATATACCCTCACTATACTCATGCACCAAACTCCGCTCTTCAGGCAAAATTTGGCTACAACACTGTAAAAGCTGCTTAACAGCACTAACAGGCATGCTTGCTTTCTGAAACTTAAGAGGATCAGATCTCGTAAGTCACAACTGTGACTTATGGCATCTTTGATCCATCAAACTCCCTCTCTAAGCAGCAGAAAATAATGAAGAAACTGGTTCTAACTACTTGCTTTTGTTTGTGCTATGATCTTCCTGGTACTGCTTCCACCAGCACACCATCAGGAAACACACATGAAGCAAGGTATCAGCTGGCCATACAAAAAGCACTGTTTAGAGTTTACCCTGGGCTGAGGTGATCTGCACAACACGCCAATAAAAGCCAATGAAGCATACACACTGGCTTCCATCATCACTAAGGCTAGTGAAGCAGAACACTATTATCAACATTGCCCTTTTTCGCATGCAGAAGTACCAAAGAGAAAGCTGCAGTCTCAGAGGCACTCACTTGCATCACCACCAAAGCCACAGCAGCTGTCCGTTAAGTAGGACTAGATGATAGCAATGCATTAACGTTCCCACTCGATGCTTCGTGAGATATTAAAACACTACACTCCTTAACAATTTAATGGCAACTGAGAACCACTTATCCCCTCCACTGAATCAGGCCATCACCAGACAGTTGCACATTCAATGTTCTATTTAAGTAGTCTTTAGCCTACAATTTTACTGCATGTGAGCTCCAAAGACAAATAAAGATGACCTGACAGTTCACGGTAATCTAGTTCAAATAGGACAGATGTCACTACATCCAAAATCAGTTGTTCATAAGGCTATCTCGAATTCGCAGGATTAAGTTCTTGATTTGAAAAGACAGGTTTACTACACCTTGCATAAGACTTTTGCAATTACTACTTTATACTTAATAGATACACAAAATAAAGCTACTCTATCAACATAAACTTTCTTCCAGCAATGGCTTGTGACTGAAACAATAGACCTCAGAGTCGTAATTTGACTAAGTCTTCACATTACCTGGCTGATAACATTACTGGGCAGATAACTTGCAGATGTGCTCCCACATCAAGCAAAACTAGTCAATGGAAGAAAAAAAAAATATAATAAACTGAATACAATTCAAGATATAACCACATAATTGTTACTGAGAAGCTAGTAGGCCATTGTGCTTCAACTCTGGTAGGAGTTAGGCACCACACAGGCACTCACTTGCTACCCCTACAGAGAGATAAGAGGAGAGAATCATAAAGATAAACGCGTAAGAACTCATGGGCCAAGATAAACACAATTTATCAAAAGGTAAGTACACAAGTAAAGCAAACTAAGGGATTATTCACTACTTCCCATCAGCAGGCAGACGTTCAGTCACTCCTAGGAATGCAGGGCTCATCACACGATGGTTTCTTGGGAATAGAAATGCCACCACTTCAAACGTCCCATTTCCTTCTTCTTTCCCCAACTTTTATGGTTCAGCATCACACCACCATGGTATGGAACATTTATTTGGCCACTCTGAACCAGCTGACCTAGTTCTGTCCTCTCCCACTACTTACATACCCCCAGCTCCTCGCTGGCAGGGCAACACAAGAAGCTGGAATGTCCTCTGCTATGTGTAACACTGCTCAGAAACAGCTAAAACATTTGTGTGCTATCATTTCTGTTTTCATCAAAATCTGAAATGCAGCACCGTACCAGCTACTACAAAGAACATCAAAGCTATTCAAGCCACAGCTAGGACACAGCAAGATGCAGTATCACTTCACTTTCTGACATAAAGTCAAGTACAAATACTAGGATAATTGATTTTTTTTTTGCTAATACGAGGAACATAAGTTACTAAAGATTTTATTATTATTTTAATTCCATTTACCTGATCCCTCAAGATATCAAGAGCTAGCGCATCCAGAAAGTCCAGATAGGTCAAAGAATAAATCCTGTCCAACGCTAGTCAGCCACTTTTACTGGAACAGGCTGCTAATAACTGTTCCATTCTCATTTGTTTACAACTCAGAAGTGCTCATAGGAGAGAAATCCTGACATAACTTTTTAATGAAAATGTAGTAGGAGAGTTACACAGCTCTTCCCTAAGAAACTTGAAATTTAAAAAGAAAAGGCATAGAAATACAACAAATTCAAAACAAACCTGTAAAAGCCATTCCGTGGTCAAATTTTCAGTGTAGAGACAAGGTAGTGTCTTTGCTGTTACTGACCAAATACGCTTTATGTTTACGGTATATCTACAATCTCACCGGGATTGCAAACGCACAGACAAACATAGGCTCTTTCAGGAAAAGAAGGCTGAAATGGAAAACTGCTCTTTATAAAGAACAGCAGATAGAATGGAGCTCTATCAATGGATGGATCAAAGCCAGCTGAGAGCTGATAGTTTAGAAATAGACAGCAAACCAAAGTAGCAACATCACAGTAGGTGTCACGTTTTTTCGTGAAGAAAAAACAAGAGACAACAGACAGCAAGAAGAAGCCTCCTATTCATGTGGAACTTCAATCACCTCACTGCCCACAGGTGGGAAAACAGAGCAAGATACAAGCAATTCAGGAAGAGAGCATCTAACATTGATGATGATCAATGAGACAATATGGGTGAGGTGTTCTGTTGGACTTCACAATGACACAGCCGCAAAAACATGCTCAGAGATACGAAGGTTTCACAGAATCATCACAGACCAGTAGAGATTGGAAGGGACCTCTGAAGATCATCAAACCCAACACCCCTCAACTAAGTTAATTAAAACAGATTGCACAGGAAAGTGCTCAAGCAGTTTCTGAGTCTCTCCAAAGAAAGTAGACTCTATAACTTCTGTGGGCAGCTTGTTCCAGTGTTCAGTAAACCTCAAAGTAAAGAAGCTTTTTCTCATGTTCATATGCAATATTCAAATATTCTCTGAATAGCTTTAAAAAACACTCTGAAATGTTTCAGTTGAAGATAAAATTTCTCTAGCTGATAATGCCAGCCTTTGAGGACTCTTGTGCTATACATAGAATCAGAGAATCACAAGGTTGGAAAGGACCTATAAGATCATCTAGTTCATCTCATGTACAAGGCAGACAACAGCTAACATATAGTGGTATAACAACAGAAAAAAATAACAACTTTCTTTTTTGTCATGATAACAGATGGCAATTTCAGTGCAATGTTATATTTATGTTCATTTTTTTGGCAGGTAGACCAAAGGAGGGAATCAGAAGGAATTTGAAGGATGAAATACCTCTGAGGTGAATCCTATCATATGCAGTACAAACATGGGGGGGGGGAGGGAGAGGAGGGGAAGAACTTTATTTTTCCCCTAACAATATGAGGTAATAGGCAACATTGATATTCTGAATAAGTGGTAGGAGAGGGCTAAGCCAATGTAAAATTTTAATCAAGTGAGAAGCAGGATGACTTAGGCAAGTCTGAGAAAACAAGCCTGGTAAAATTGAAGTAAAACACACATGACCTCAAGAGGCAGATGGATCCACTGAATCAAGACAGAAGACATTCTGTTCATTGACAATGAACATTAGCATTTAAAAAAAAAAAAAAAAAAAAGTCTTTTAGACTTCTGTTTGATGAAGAACTCATCAAGAACAAACAGAAGGACTACTCTAGAATCAGGAAGTGGAGGTCAACAAGGAGCAAGCTGAAACAAGAGAGGTCCTGACTGGATACAAGCCAACAATTTTTCCATCATTAAGACAGCCAAGCAGCCGAGTAGCAGTTACTCAGAGAGCTTGTACAAATTCCACTTCAGCTTTTCCAGAACCAACCATGTAGGAACTTGAAAAACCTGGTCTGAACTCACTGCGTACTCTGCTTCATATAGGATGTTGAAATAGAGGCCCTCTGGCATCCTTGACAACTCCGATCACCGTGCAATTCTTAAACTACAGAAAAGTGCTGTTCGTCTACTATATGGCCACGCACATACACAGTGGACATCATAAACTATGCTGAGCTGCAAGAGTCATCACAATGCCAGAAAAGGCAGATAGATATTAACCTCAACTTCTCTTATTCTCTGCAGCTGTCTGCCAGTTCAGTAGCAGAAATATCTGCAATGATTCTTCAGTTTCTTGTTAATCAGTCAGAAATGCTTAGGGTTGTAAGATACAACCTAAAAACTAGGAAAAAAATGCAAAACAATTACAGTCACGTTCTTAGTATTTTAACTAGTTGTCACTTATGTGCTGTGAGGAACAGAAGATTCTATAGAAACAAATTTCATTTTAAAATATAAACTGAAACCTACGTATCAGTATAATTCAGTACTATCAGGTGGTTAAATCTAAAACTGTCTACATATTAGACATTAGAATTTACATATTAGAAAACATAGCTATTGAGTAAAGACTCATGAGATGCTCAGGACGTGAATTGTGACATTTATTAGGTCAGTAGGAGAAGGAAAAAAATAATTATCTTTTGTGTTCTTTTAAAAGCTCACCAAGCAAGCAAGTCTCTTCAGCAAAAGCAAGCTACATTTTCATTTTAGAAAAAGGACCAGAGAATGAAATGCAAAAAACACAAAGTTACAATATATTTTAATGTTTAACTGATGGAACTTGCACATAATACTTGGTTTCACTTGCATAATTCAGGAATAACTCTGAAGTCTGACACACACCAAAGGAAAATCCAGCTTCTAGATTTCCCTTACTGACAAGATAGTGGGACAAGAGTGCTTAAATGTACTACAACACAATACGTGTTATACACCAAATGTTACTTACTGCAGCAATGTGCTGACTAGATATGCAAAAAGAACAGAGATGGGTTGGCTTTTTCTCTTCAGTTACTACACTGGACGAGTTCAATATTTGAAAACTGAACTAAAAAATAATTGGAGATCAGATCCAGAAAACAGTTTTTCTTGGTGTGCTTTCAAAATAAAAAAGAAAAAGAATACAATGACATCTTCTAATGATAAAAAGATAACTCAGATTGTCTCTCAGTGCAAGTTCTAGTTCAGCAGCAGTTTATCTGCTTTCTGTATTTTAGAAACATTCTTTTCAATATTGTGACCATCCTGTAATACTCTAACATTTCCACACTGGCTTTCCATCATGTGCATCAAATAGTGAACTATTTCATTTAACACCTCAAAGGAAGTCCTTAGATAGGAATGCTACAAGTGTCACATAAATAGAATATCCATAAAAAATAGTAGGTACAACCTAAAAACAGCACAGAGAACAACAACAACAGTAAAAAAGACAAGCAGGTCCATTACTTCCCTCAAACTACAAGAAGCTTCTTCTATACAGTTCTCCAGTAGTGCTATGGAGAACACTAGGAAATATTTAGAGAGATTCATTCAAGTTCTCTAGATCCCAGCCCACCTCTGCACTGTAACTCTATCACAGTGCGGGTAAAAGATTTCCCTACACAGAGCATTTTTACTACAGAGAAGGGCAGTGAAACCAGTGAGTCCATGTCAACTACTGTCTTCACTACTAAGCAGTAGAGAGCATCACTAGGAGCATTTTTCTAATTATCCCTACTGGTGAGATTTCTCTGCTGGAAATCTAACACAGTTTTATGCTGTGAAAAGTGTGATATGTTACACTCAAGGCAGATTTGATGTTTGAAATTAATGGATTTTAAGTAAAAGTTTAATTTTGATTTTAAAAAGGAAAATAAAACAGCAGTTTTGTATGTGTAGGCTCTGAATCTATAAAAACACACTATATGTACTGAATCTCCATAATTGCTGTGCAATGGCACCTATCTTGTTTGTAGAACAAAAACAATAAAGAGAATATTTGCACATGTGCATGCCTGCATGCACAAAAACTCAGATAACAGCCTCCTCCATTTGCACTTACTTTCGCCCTCTGGTGGCTTTGTGTGTTCCTACATGTAATTGAAGTTAAATCTATGATTCAAAAAATACATTTGCACTGGGAAAACAAACTGTATTCCAAATACATACTAATAGATTTGATTAAGAAACTGAACTCTTTAAGGCTAACAAAGGGAAGCACAAACACGATCATACAAAAATTATTTTTCAAGTATTTAATTTCAAAATAGTCTGAGAGAAAGTTTTAACCAACTTTATGAGTGTTGCTTCCTTTTGTCATTCATTTTATACAAAGAATACCTTCCTGGCAGTGGTGACAAACTGACTTTAAAAAAAAATACCTTAATTATTATGCTTGAGAAATATTCTGTGTTTTTTCTTGTTTCAATTCATGAAACTTCATTCCAATGCATTTATAACAAGGTTCTAATAAAAAGGCTCTGATCAGAGGGCTGGAGCACCTCTCCTATGAGGAAAGGTTGAGGGAACTGGGCTTGTTTAGCTTAGAGAAGGCACTGAGGAGACCTCATTGTGGTCTTCCAGTACTTGAAAGGAGCATTTAAACAGGAGGGAGAATGGCTATTAGGTGATAGTGATAGGACAAGGAGGAACGGTTTTAAACTAAGACAGGGGAGGTTTAGGTTAGATATTAGAAGGAAGTTCTTCCACACAGAGGGTGGTGTCACACTGGAACAGGTTGCCCAAGGAGGCTGTGGATGCCCCATCCCTGGACCTGGAGATATTATTCAAGGCCAGGTTGGATGTGGCTCAGGGCAACCTGGTCTAGTGGTTGGTGGCCCTGTATATGGTGTGGAGGGGAGGGGTGGTTGAAACTGGATGACCATTATGGTTCTTTTCAATCCAGGCCATTCTGTGATTCTAAAGCCAGAAACAGAACAGGCATTTCACTGTGAGCATCCTTATTACTACCATGGAAACACATCATCTACCATCAATATCATTTCAGGTCATTCTATGCTATGCAAAAGGCAAGAACATCTGAAGAATTTCTGAAAACTTGGTAGTCAAAAGAGTGACAGATGAACTTCACCATTAAGAGTTTTCTTCACCTGTATTAACATCAGAAGAATTATAATAGAAGAATGGAAGAAAAATAGCTTAAGTCATCCTGACATGATGTTATATTTATACCTGTAGATAAAACTCTGAAAAATGTTTTCAGCATCTCTACTGACAATCCTCTGAAGGTAAAGTGCAATAGGAACCACATAAGCCAGCAAAACATTGGCCAACTTAATAAAAGGCAGAAAGAGTAAAACAATGACTTATTTTACAGCTTCATAAAATTTTGGTATGCCTATATTTCAAGTAGAGAATGCAATTCTAATGTTTTTATCTAAAGTAGGGCACAGCATAACATAATGAAAGGGGCAACATAAATAAAGAGGATGAAAGTGATCAACAGGTTGAAATTACTTCATTAGGAAGGAAAATATCCTGGAAAGAGCTACATTTACAGAAAACAGTGGCAAAGTTTATTTAACAATCCATTACAGTTCAAGTACTGCAACATTTTGCTTAAGTTCCACTCACCAAAATAGCACAAAACAGGTTCAGCAGTAATTTCCAGCAAAAATAATAATTATCAGAAATACTGATGTAACCAGAAAAAACAAGAACAGACAACTGCCTGTCTGTCAAAAGTGGTATATTCCATGTTAGGATTGTTACGATCAGCAGTTTTTGCTCCTCGCAAACTAGCAGCTAACCATTTTCCTGTTCTTAAATAACAACAGTTGCCTATCACATTAATTCATTATCTGAGTTTCAACAGCAGTCAAGATTTGCCTGATGTACAGTGCGCTCAGACAACAAGAGATGGTCACAATACCTCTGACCTGGTATCATTTGTCCGATACTTCAGTAAGGAAAAACAGCATCTCTTTAAAATAACTGAACAAGTGCAATACATAAATACATAAATGAGTTTTAAACATCTTGAATGCTTAATTTGGTTGCATTACTACTTGAATTAAGTTGTCTGCAAAACCCAGTATTCCTTATTATTAGAACCCCTTGCTGTGTGCTTTCTGTTACATGTATTGCTATTTAGATTCATCAATAATCACTTGAGAAACAGATCTTGTTTTCTTCAGAATGCTTATGGTTGATGGTTCCAAATGAAGATACAAGAATTACAAATGATAAAGCTTAACGTTTCTAAACCATATAAAGCAAACTAAATTTAGAACACAAAGAAGCTAGGATAGAAAGCATACATGTGAATTAATAGGTCCAATAATGGAGATTAGAAATAACACAGAAATGTGAAGTGCCTTGCTTAGCAGACATATTCATCCAATAAGCTCTCTTCCAAAGAGGTTTTAGCAATTAAAAATGCACACTGCTGTAAGGAATGTCCCCAGTGGCACGTTAGAGTAACAAGTCTTTTAATATATTAATTTCTTAAAAAGCAATATGAAGTTATATATGGTCATCATACCAGCTAAAACAATATTTGACTTCAAAAGCAGATGCAAATTGAATAAATTAAAAGCAGTTAATATTACTCAGTGAACTCTGTGGATCCCTTTCAACTCAGAATATTCCGTTAAACATTAGGACATTACATAAATGAAGTACTGGACTTGATAATCTCTCATCAACTTGTTGTTCAGTCACACAGGAGGAAAAAACAGAAGTGAATAAATTCCGTAAGGTGTTTCACAACATTCTACAGAGCACAGTATTCTTAGAAAACAAAATAAAACAAACAACACTCCTTCCTCATCTCCCCTAATCCATCGTATCACCAACAGAACAGCTCAGGAGGCTAGAGAAACTAAATGTATAAACTTCATTTGGTTTTCAGCAAGGGAAACTTCAAGAACTTTGGGATATTCTTCGACTTGGCACTGATTGTCAAGAGAAGTTACACCCAGGAAGTCAACAAGACAGTAAGAAGTAAAAATAAAATTAAAACAAAACACACAATGTCAATACCCTCTCAGTGAACTCTCAGCCAGAATGCCCGCTAAAGCCCTCCATCACTTTTATAATTGTTTTTAAATATTCACAATTGACTCATGAAAGAAATTCATGCCATAGTACTTTGATTTCAGTGCAGATGAAACAGAAGAACCTAGTAGCACTGGAACATCTTTTTTTACCAAAAGGTTGAACAATAGGAATTTACAGCTCTACAGTTGACAGATGCATGAAGTCCGGAACTCACCATCTTATTCTTGTATGCTTAGACTGTATTTTCATGAAAGAATATACAAGAACATATGAGACTAAACAAAATTTATTCAAACTGACAGCACAGATTTCTTACTTGTCAGAGAGAAAAACAACCCTCCTCCTCAAATGATGCAAGGGGATTTTCCTTTTCTTAGAACAGAAAATCTTCACATCTGCCTTACCTAGGAAAGATCCTTAATCTAAACAGCTGTGTACTTAGTGTTAAGGGCATACAAGGAGCACTCCTACTGGTTCCGATGAAATATTTAGATAAATTATAGTTCTCTGTAGGCATATCTGCATTAAACGAATGACAAACAACACTATATGCAGACTTAATCTGCAATTTTAAAGGGAGCTTGATGCCAGCAAGAAATTTTGAGACATTTGCTTTCACTTTAAAAGTCAAACATATAAAACAATCAAAAGAACGAAGCCTAAAATAACAGAAATATTTTACTTGACTTTCTTGGCATTAATCAGGTAAGCAATACTTTGGTTTTGCTGCTTTCTTTGATATGAGTGCAAACATACTTGTAATCAAGACAATCTAAGGATAGAAGAAGGATGAGGTATAATTAATGGTACAGCAGACCTTTGAAAAAATACTGCGTTGATAACTCCTGTTTTTAAGGTTTTACACATGCCAGATGTTCAATCCTTGCACCTTCAAAAATACCAAAACAAACTTTTAAATTATTAGAATGGACTTACTTTTATTGTAGCAAGTTGCTAGTACACCTTTATCTGCAGGACTGGCACTAATGTGCCAGATCTCACCCACTTGATGAAGAAGCACATTTTTGTTTATGATGTTATTTTCATCATCAAAATCTATGATGTGAATCTGCAAATACAATAAAAGAGAACATTAGGTTTTCAAATGTTTTCCTGTGGGTCTTAATTATACACAATGACTGCACAGAACAATTTAATGAGAATTTTATAACTGATATCTACTTTAATTAATTGTTATACTAACAATTTAGTATATCATTGATTTCAAGCAAGATAGACTTTTCCAGAAAAACAAGTCATCTCTCTGTTTTGATGAAATACAGTGTTTATTCTTCTCAGTTCTGCAGCTTAAAGCTTCAAGGTGATTTTTCATACAATATTTAATAGTAATAAGCCACTAGTACTGCAATTCAACACTTCTTCCAGCAATAAACAGAAATGATAACATCGCAATCTGCAGTCAAGATGTCCGCACTAACTCTGTATCCAAGCCATCAAATTTAAATATCTTTTGAAGAAAGAATGGGGGAGAGAGAAAGGACTTCATTTTGAAACAAAAATAATAGAAACTTTGAGAGTTCTCTTCAAGCAAGCAGTCCTATATATGTGTCTATATATAAAACTATCTATTACTAAAACATTTGGAAATATAATACATTTTAGACAACAAGCAAAGATAAAATACTGAACTGAAAGATTAGGAACCTATACAGTTTTCTTTTAAGAAATACTATGTCTTAATAAATCTATACCTCACTCCTTTTTTTCTTTTACATAATCTCATTTAAGATTCATTAGTAAAGTTGTGTCAACAATGAAGAGAGAAATAAAGACACCATTTTAACTACTGAAGCACCGCAGAAGTCTTAACTACAAGATATTACAGAAAGTTTTTATAAAATAGAGAAACAACTAGATAGGTATCAACTCAGGCTATACTGGCGATACTGTACATTACTTATGAAATGGCTGATGTGTTACCTTTTTTTTGTAACCTCTCCTTCAAATACTCAACTGCTGAGTGCAGTCATCAGCAACTTCTTGAAATAATGCAGGACCTCATCACCTGTACTGTTCTTAACTCAGTCATCCAGGGCACATAAGCAGTCCAGCAGTTGATGAGCACACTGTCTTTTCAGACTTGACTTCATTTGTTGCCCTGAACTTACACATCTACCCAGGCATCAGGACAACATTCATCTGCAGCAATTGCATAGCCATCTTTCTGTCCAACTTATGGAAGTCACCTTCCTACCTTTCATAACTTTGCAGTCACACCCCTTAGACTTATCTACAGCTGCCCTTTATTTTGCTGCTCCGTATACCCCCTCCTGACCTACTCCCTGTGTCCTCAATCAAGTGCTTCTATCTCTGAAGAGAACTCTTCCTCATTTAATGGTTTATACCATTGACTCACTTTATCAGAAACAATATACTCAGCCCCCTGCACTGCTTTCATCAGATGTATTTTGACTTTCTGTATCAACTCACAACTGAAACTGTTCATAAATAAATAGCTTGGAGATAAACTGCAACATATTTATAACCCTGAAGTAAAATTTTCAACAGGCTCAAGAACAATAATTCCTACTATTATTTTTATACATCAAAACAATGATAATTAGCTTTCGCATCTCCAACAAAAATCAGATCCGCCAAAATTACTGAATTAGATGTTTAACAGATAAATAATGTGAAATCTGTGAAAATATTTTAAAATAAGAATTGACTTCTCCTATGAAAGGTGCAAACAAATCTGCTTTATTCAGTTATTCTCCGTTATCTCAAAAGACAAAGGGAGGGAAGGAAACCTTCCACTGGAGTCACTCAAGTCTCATTTGGCAGCTTCACTGAAGTCTCTAGAGGTGAACCACAAATCAAAACTCTATTTACACCAATTGCACATATGCTGTGCCTGTGCTGACCAGGTTACGAGGGTCGTTCAACACAAACTGTTGGAAAGCTCTTTACCCCATCTGAAGCTTTTTGAAATCACAGATGACCAATTTCTCTTCTGCTGTCATGTCTTTGCCTCAGCTGACATCATAGATATCTGAAAATCCTGCTGTAATTATGCTACACACCAAAGACAAAACAATTCTCACAGAAAATACAATAGTACCAAATACAGTACCAACATGATACCAGGAAGAGAAATACTAGCAGAAAAACATTCAGCTAGGACTCATAACACAAAACCCAGTTGCACAGGCTGCTATTCCTCAGCTGCTAAATTACTATCTTTCTAACTTTCACCCGTGTAGTAGGGTAATGAGACCCAACTTGGATAAATAAGCGTAGCATATAGATGCTATAGAAGAGAATGACAGTGATGGTAAGCATAAATTCACTCAGAGAACTTTCTCAACATGACTGCACTGCCCTGAGTAATAGTACGTGTTACCATAGTTCTTGTGGAAAATAACTCTTATTATCAGAAGCAACCCTAAGCTACCAACCTAGCTGCTGTAATTATGCTGAAGACTCTCCCTGAACACACACAAGTCCAAACAGAGAAGAAAAAAAAGAAAATAAACGTAGAGATCTGAAGGCAAACAATTATTTGACATCACTAAAAAAAAAAAAAAAAAAAAAAAATAACTAGAGAAATCACTAATTGCTATGGAAGTGACTAAGGCAGGAAGACAATTAAACACATTCAGAACAAAATTACTCTTTTTCTTCCATTACACAATCTCTATAATTTGTTTCCTTCCATCAGAGACTAACAGGGTACAGAGTGGGAGATGTGGGAAGTGTTTCAGTTTGAGTAGCCACTGCCATGCTCTGTGCCTATGCAACGCCACGCATGAAAACAATAACAGTGGCTTCTAATACAAGACTGACGATAGCTCAGTCCTCAGAGAGATCAAAGATTAGGCGAAGTATTCTTATGCACAGTAAACACATTAAATTAAGAGCAGCAGATGAAACAAAAGCTTCCAAAAGGCCAAGTTTTTAAGAACTGTCTAAAATACTGTCAAAGAATGAGTATGCAACTGCATGAACAATTTCTCAGAATTCACAGTGAACATAGTTTAAAAAACCAAAAACTACATTCAAAGAAAGCACTCAAACCCCCAGCTCAGCAGGAGATGCTTCTACAACAGGCGACAGAAACCTAGACAGAAGGTGCAGATTTTCAGTGATCACCATCTCCAAAGCACTAAACAATAAGATTATAATACAGACCAGCAGCCTGGACTGCTCTCTTCAATAGCCACCTCTCCTCAAGTGGTATTTCACTGGACAGTTTTCTCTGCCTCTCTTCCAGTTGGCAAGAAACTTCATGTTGCCAGTTTTACTCTCCACTTCCACAACACTCCATTAAGAACACGCTGCTCTCCTTAAATTCTTTCTCCTACAGTTTTATTCTCCTTATTCAAGATCTCCAAACCTCATAAGAGAGAGCAAACCACAAGTTGGTTTTTCTTCATTAGTTGTATGCATTCAGGTTTCCTAATTTCATTCACATTCTGAAGGTATATAGCAAAGTTGTTCTACTGGAGTAGATGACAGATCTCCAGTCAAAAATGAACAACTTCCATGAAGTTGTGCAGATCAAATACCGAGCACTTGACACTGTTAGTATCCCAAATACTGACAGAATATAACATTTAAAAATGCTTTCCTTTGCCTGATAAGGAAAACATTAACAACAAAATATTTACACCAGATTTCCTATATATTACTTGCACAGAAATGAATCTCACTAAGGAAGAAATTACCTCGACAGCTGCATGACTGCTGTTCTCTTACCTGCAACACACCTGGTTTGGGACTGGAAAGGAAGAAACATTCTGCACATGATGGAGCTGCATGAGGAATATCTTACCACGCAGCACTTGTTCAAGCACTAAAGGCTGCAAGCCAGTTCATAAGTTAGGTCAGGTAATCAAAAAAGTTTTTTAGCAAATCTAGAGAACACAGTGCTGAATTAAACAATAATGACTTAAGGCCTAAGGCATTTCTTAGGGATTAGCAACTAGCTAATGGAGCTGATGGCCTGAGGCACAGCTAAAGGCCAATAACCCCCAAAGATTCGTTAATACCCTAGGAAGTGGCTTGCACATCTATTATTAATGGAATCACTGGGGGGGGGGAAATAACAAACAAAAAAAACCCAAAAACACGTCCAATGAGGCTGAAATATGTATATGGAGACATTCCTAAAATAGGTAGTCTATGCCAAAAATTTACCTAAATCAGAACTCTCAAATTACTGAAGATCTGCTGGATGCCAATCAATAAGCAAGAATCATCCTTTAACTCCAATTTTGGACTTTAATTAGTCAAACCAAAAAGTAAAAGACAGATTCAACTTTTAACCAGATAAAGCTATTTATTCAGTAGAAATGCACCTCAAAGCCAAATGTCTGAAGAGCACCCAGGACAAGTGTACACGATTTTTTTTTTTTTAATCATCTTGTTTTTAACTAAATCCATTATGCCCCATCTTTTGTTACTGGTTTCACAAGTATTTCCTGAAAAGTAAAGAAACTGAATACTTCATACTCCTCATTCCTTTGAACACTTTTTTCCCCTTGAGTCTTAACTAGCATTAACATATGGTATCAAACTCAATGTCTTTTCGTGAACAATTACTTTTGTGGGCAAAAATACACTGGGGGGAAACTGCATTTTTTTGGCAGTAAATAAATGTAGCGACTAATTTGGATTGTGAGAAATCAGAAAGACAAACCTTAAAAAAATCACACCTTCTCCCTCCCATTCTCTGAATTGACTTCTTCAGTATGGAGGCTTTAAATGGTACATGAGGGCATGGGGCACTGGGGTTACACTCAATACGTATGGTCTTCTCGGCCACTCTCCATCTCTCACTTTTTTTCTGCTCCAGCATGTGCTGTCCATGGTCTGCAGTTCCTTCAGGAATATCCACATGCAGGAACAGGCTCTCCACAGGGAGCTGAGGATATCTGCTCCACCACAGAGCACTGCCTCCTCTGATCTTGGCATCCCCCCTACGGTTTGTTTCTTTCTCTTCTTTGTTCCCTTTTCTCCCATCCCAAAAGTATTCACAGAGGTTCCACCATTTTATTGGTCTCAACTGTGCTCTTCTAGCACAGCCAACTGCAAAATGCACAGGACAGCATCTGGAATCCTCCAGCAGAAAACCTCAGCTGTACCTCTGCTACACCCACCTGAAGCATACACCTAACAAAGCTTTCTAATTGTTTTGCCCTGAAGATCTTCTTTCATTATGAATGCACATACTGAAGTTTAATCATGAAAATGAAATTACTGTAAGTTTATAAGTGCCGTACTCTTAACCACAGAGAAAACAGCCCAACAGGAATTAAGCCATGATAGTCCCTGAAATTTTTAACTTGTTAAATTTGTGTTCAGTAAAGAAACATGGATTACTGACAATTATAGGTTAAAAAAAGATAAATAAATCCATTTCATGTAGCTTCAGATACACAGATATGCATATGCCAGGAGTCACATTAAAGACAATCAGACACTAAAGAATTTTGTTGTACTTCATATGTCTTCCAAGGTTTAAAGACAGCTCCAGAGAATCTAAAGATATAAATTAATGAAAGAATGGAAGCTGCTTTACTAAGCCAAACTGATTTAGACATACAATTTAGAACAGTTTAATTTCCCAGAAATACACACTCTCACTTATATTGCTTATTAATATATCCGCATACAATTAACGTACATCTACAAATTAACTATCACTTAAACTTCAAACAGAGCTAGAGGGCAGGAAGAAGAAAAATAGATATTTGAACAGTATAAAAACAAAACAACAACAAAAAAAGACCAAGCATGTTACCTGATTATCATATCTAAGAGACTGAGTTCCAACCAAAAATCTTATTGCATCTGTTTCTGCTGTCTGAGGTGTTAACGCTCTTGCCTAGGGAGAGAGAACGCCATTAGAAGAGTCCAATTATAACAATCCGTTAATTTCAGCAAAAAATATTTAAGCTTATGTATCAAGCAGTTTTAAGCATCATATTATACAACTTCAATAATTTCCTGTCCTTCACATCTATTTTGCTTAATTCACTTAATTGACATTCAATTCTCACATTTGTAACATACAATGAAGACATAAGTCCTAAATACTTACCTGGCCTTCACTGTAAGAGCAATGCCTCCAAATTAATTCTCCGTCATGAGTTATAAAAAGAGGAAGTAAAACAGAAAAAAATGAAGTGGAACAATGAACTTGATTCTTAAGTATATTGAATATTAATAAATAAATAAATGATGTTCATGCTGGAAGCTTGAAGAGAGTGGTGATGGGGGAAAACAATTCGGACTTAAGATGCTTGCATAAAAATGAAGGAATTATTTTCCTCACCATCATGCATCAAGTTTAAAAAGAAAAAAATAGAAAGCAAATATTTTCTTTTTCAACTCCAGATCACAATGGATAAATTTAAAATAACGATGTTGTTCTTGAATAGCAACTCAAAGTTTTTCTTTACATAAAGCAACAGTCCAAGCCCTTGTCTAGCAGCAACAATAAGAAAATAAAAGTACTCCAAACTCCATAAATGGCATAAATAGTTCATATGCAAGATACAAAATATGATTTAGACAGTATTTTGCTCAAGATCGAGCAGAAGTAGTTCAAAAAACATAATGAACTTTAAAAGTGCAAGCCAGTAGATCAACATTTACAGGAGTGGAAAAAAGCACTAGGGAACACAATTCAGTGCGCAGTTTTTGTTCAAAACATACCCAAATGTAGATCAGAGATAAGTATGAACCCGTACTGATCTGTTTGTGCTTTCCTATTTATGCAGCACTCCTCTACAAAAAGCCTAGACAGTGTTTCCAACTGACAGAAACAATGAGTTCACCAAAAAGATTGCAGAGAAGCTTTTGCCTTAAACAAAATTTACATTTGCAGATCTCTAGCAAAGAGCTGCTTTTCATTTCTGACCTCCTTTCAATTATTTTCAACGTCACATTAGAAGTAAGTCAATGGCTACATAACTCTTTCAAGTAAACAAGTTTATTCTTCTTTCCACAAGTTGAGCAGAAGAGGCCTCCAGATATCTTGAATAAAAATAAATAATAATAAAACAACAACAAAACACAAAGAAGCTTCTCACCCCTTTCAGGTAGATCTAATCTATCTGCTTTCAGGAATGAATAAGGTTAGATACAAAGTGCCCAATATAAGGACTCCGACTACTGTTATTGTCTGTCATGAAGAACAACAGCTTCCGCAGAACAGAGTTCCAACTCATCAGCTGTTGACAAGTAAGGAAAATCTGAATCTTGAAATAAACAGCATTATGATGGACTGTCACGTACTTCCTGGACAAATATATGCTTAATTTTGTCTACTCTGAGTTAAGTTTAGAAAAACAAAATGCTTTTTCAACAGAAGAAGTCTTGTTATGAATAAAGTCTCGGCCTTTGGACTGTTGAGCAGAGTTAAGAAGAGCACCCAGTATCTTTCACAAAAGCATCCTTCCTCACGATCGCAGTAATTAGAAAATAATAAACAGAGTAAGAAAGAGTGACCATTAATCTAAATCAATAAAAACCTCTTATACAAAGCTAGTTATCCACAGAACACTAAGTAGCATATGGATCTGAAAGTAGTCTACCTCCAAAAATACTAAAATTTTATTTACCAAGGAAATTGACATGCTTCATGGCATTACATACTGGCACAGCAAAGACTCACCTAACTGATGCCTCTAGGCAATGCAGCAACAAAAGTAATTAACTTCATTTTTAAAGAACATCCAAGACTAGGGAAGAAAAAACAAAACAAAAACAAAACAAACAAACACAATACAAGGAAAGAGTAAAATATTGTGATGTATGGAAAACCTTCTGGTTACACATTCAAACTTCATATTCACTGTAAACCTCAGTCAGCAATCTCTGTGAAGAAACAGCTTAAACCAGGTAAAGTTTTAGAAAACTGGAGCAATACCGTAACAACCTGACTGGGATGAATTGTACCAAATATTTTAACAGCCTAAAGGAAGTTCATAAACATATAGTCAACATATATAGCACCCAGCTAACACAAAAGCAGATACTGCCTTTGAAAAGCAAACACCAAAGACTTCTCAATACTGTCTGCCAAGGAAGCTGAACAAACCAGCGACCTTCACACCTATGCATAGTAGTGTTCTGTAGCTTCTCCAACTGATTTGTCTCACAAAATTAGGGGTGACACATACACAATTACAAAACAGAAAACCTAAGCAATCTAACAATTATCAGTTCCATTTTGTGTTTTTAGAAAACAGAAGTCTCTACAGATAGCAAGAGACGTAAGCAATAGCTGTGGAGATCCAGGACACAGCAACACTGCACTCCAGAGGGTCTCCCAGACAGTGTCTTCTACATCCTAGGGCTAGGACAGGCTATTCTGCCTACAGAGTCTCTCAAAGTAACAAAAACATTCTGAAGAAAAAATGAGGTTGAGATAAAGAGTGTGTGAGAGGCTGAGGGGTTTGGAGGAGGAACAAAGGGAAACTGCCTTAAGAATTCAGTGTAAGGAATACTGTACAAGAACACCACAGCATGTTATTTTGTGCATAATTTACAAACATCATTTCTATGTCATATTTAAAAAAAAAAAAAAAAAAGTGCCTGCTATACAACAGTTAAAACTCAAATACTTTTGTTTGTTGTTTGTTTCAAAGAAAGGAGTGAATTCAGATATACAACTGAATAGACTAGCAGTGGTCACACTGAAGTTCAGTATGGATCAGAGACAAAATGTAGTCAAACACAATGAACTGGCATGTTCATCTATTGCAACCTGAAGTATTCTACGGAACCAAAAATTACACATATGGAGAGAGAAAACTACATGAATGTACACAAATTATAAAAAGCATTCATAATTCATCATTTGTCCCCGAGACAGTAAATCTATTATGCTTTTAGCAACAAAAGTATAAAGTTATGAATTAACTTTGAAGAAAAATTATACCTTTACCAAAGCAGAAAGAAAAATAAACAAACCTGCAGCAAGAAAGACCAGCACCTTGGACAGAGACAAAAAGAGCAGATGGGGGTAGAAATGAGTTACTTAAAGACAGGCCAAGTAATTTTTTTCTAGAAAACAAAACAGAACCTTAAATTACCAATTTCACTCATTATCTGAACTCTAGCTCCAGCATTTCCCAATGGATATGCTAGATTATTCAACACAGTCACCACTATTAGCTATGCGTTTTCACCAGCAAGGAACAAGAGCCTAAATGCTGTGCTCATCAAAACTTGCACCAGTGGAGGTGACCCACTGTTGCTATCACCACTGCTGAAGCATCATCCACCAACTAATTGTGCTCACATCCACTGTTTGGTCTACATAAACATTCAGCAAGTGCAGATAAATGTCAGTGGGTGCCATTTTCTCTGCATGGAAGAATTCAATTTCACATTCTTGCTTCATGCACACTTCCATGTCAGAGGCCATTGTGTCAGACCACCCCTCTGCTACCATCTGTCACATGCTAAGAAAATGTAGTGGAATACAGGTGGGAAGGTTCAACCTGTACTACCATACCACCATTATCTGCCTCTGATGTCGTAGGCCAACACGATAAAATAGGCAGCATTACTTCAAGAGCAGCTCTCGTTAACTATACTGTATAGCTAATGTATATAAGCAACAAAACAGATTCTGATTTTTAATATTTTCATTAAAGCAGTAAAAAAAGAGAGCAATAAAAACATAAAACTAGTGGGATATTTGACCTTGCTTTCATGAAACTAATGCATGCATCAGGCTGTTTTGATGGAACGTTCGCAATTCTCAAGGCTCTCATCAGAGACTTATGAAACTTTACTTCTTCTGGGCTTCACCCTCAACAACAGCTGCTCACAAATGTCTTTATTGACAAAAACCAATGACATAAATAAGGTATGACTGTGAAGCAAGGGATATTTTTTTCCTATAAAAGTCTGGTACTGAGACATGGTCAGATTTTTTAATTGAATATCTGATTGCAACTCTGTAAGTACATTTTGAAATAGAATGCATGTCAAATGAAAATGTAGTTGCAAATGTACAAAAAAAGGGTTTTTTTTTTTCCTTTGCAATCTTGAAATCTGTTCTTAAATTCCTTTACAAAAAGGGAAGGCTGTATATTTTTCTCTGTTCACATGACTGTGCTTAGTCAATGTATCTACATGCATAAAATTATTTGCCATAACTAGAGCTGGCACTGCACCACACCCTCCCTGTGCCGTGGTTGGAGCTCAGACAGCATTGATGTTTTGGTTGTTGCTGAGCAATGGGTGCAAAGTTGTGCCGCCACCATGACAGCATGGGATGGCCACAGCATGGACTGTGCTAGGTTGCAGGTTGGACATGCCTGGTCTAAGAAATAAAGAAGGCTGTTTTGGAACAATAATGCACCAAATCTGCACTTAGTCTGTAACTTCTCTCAAACCTTTCTCACTTCCACTTTCTCCACTAACCAAATCCACAGAGTCACTTTCCACTGTCCACCATTCAGGGTGTTAATCTGCCAAGAAAAAAATGGCTCAAGTAATCTCAATACTACTGCTACACATAGTTGATGTGCTGCACTGGTCTGATAGCAGCAAACAAAAATACTGCCCTGAACATTTGAATATCTGCATTAAATGAGCTACAGAAATCCTTTTGGTTTTATTACAGGTGCCATTTGAAAACAATATAGTCAGTCTGTACTATTAAGTAGTGAAACTGCTATACAATATGTTCATGACATCGCATTTGGCTTGCAGTTTCCAAATTTGCAGGCAGCCATTTGACCAACTGCTTATGCTCAAAATGCAGAAATATTATATGGTTATTTGCAAGGGCAGGAGAGAAAAGGATTGGCTTTGCTGATGTCCCAGTCTGGAGGGGAAAAAAGAAAACAAAAAGCAAATCAAGAGGGTTTTTTCCTCCCTCCTCAAGAAAGCCTCAGGATGATAACAGCATAAATATTATGCCAGCCTTCTGGCCTATTTTCCATTTTCAAGTAGGTACACTTTGATCTTTACCTAGATAGGACAGCCTTGTTTCTCCCATCCCAGCAGGAGACTCTCCAACCATAAGCTGCAAAAAGCTGCAGCAAATCCATCAGTGAAGAGGTTGGCAGCACACATGCCCAGGTGACCCTCAGTGCTCTGACAGCTGCTTTCTCAAACTTGTTCAGAGCATAACAATTCCCACCACGAACACATTTAGTGCACTGACCCTATTGCACAGGCTGACAGGTTCTGTAAACCTTCCCAGCTACAAAAGCAATCCTTGCAGAAAACCTTGCATAGCACAATCATCCTTAGAAATCCCACTTTCTCACTGTCACTGTGCGCTGGCAACAAAGCTTAAAGGTAAACATCTTTAAGAGTTCTTCAAGCTTGCATAACAATAGCATCATGGTGACATTAGGCTGTACCATATCAAATATTACTTTGATCCTGCTAATTGCTTAAGGGTCTTAAAAGAAGTACTATCTATGTAGTCCAACTCAAGCATTAAAATCTTTGGGAGATTACTTAAGAGCACTTTGTCATATACCTTATTTTTTTTTTCCTCCTCTCCATTGAGTCTTTGAATCCAATAATATGTTTGGCTGGAGTTCTATATGACGCTGTCATGGGTGATATGCTGCCCTCAAGAAGGGACACGAAGGAGGAGGCAGATACAAAAATTCACGAGAGAACATCTTTCCAGCCTAGACTAAAATAAACAGGACTGCTGCTCATGAGGCATATAACACTGGGAAAGAAAAAAGGCTGAGAACAGCAGGAATTTTACAAAGTCATAATCAGTTTCTTGATTCGATTTTCGAACTAAATTCTCCAAAGACATCACTAATGCTACAATCAAATTATTATCCTAGTTCTCTCTAGGCAACTTTCTTCTGTCCCACAAGGGATTGAAAAGGCCCAAGGAGAAGAGAACCTCACTGCAAACACAAGCCATAGTCTCCGCACCTCCCATAATGACAGCATGGCTGAGCCTGAGAGGATGCAGAGGTTCCCTGGGTGCTGCACAAGTGGCATGCAACTCCCTGGAAAATCCCTCTCCCTCCTCCAATATGAATCTATACTTGCCTTCTACCAGAAGAAAGGTAAATCATTAGTTTGTACTGAGAATATCTGTAATTTTAAACATACACACATACTAAACATGACCTGTGGCCAACCCATGCCAGTTAGTATTTTGTACTGCTCCAAGATTTATTGTAAAGTCTCAATTTGCTTTACAGAAATTAAGAGCCATCTTACTTCATCAAAAAGGCAAAAAATCCCTAAACCAATGGTCTGAGCAGGTTGTATAAATATCATAGTATCATATCATAGTATCACAGTATCGTGTGAGTTGGAAGGGACCTTAGAGATCATCGAGTCCAACTCCCGGGATTCGAGCCCTCTAATGTAGCAGAGCGGCAGTTCTACCACTTGCACCACAGGGGGGATTCGAACCCGGGCCCTCCGGTGCTGCAAGCAGCACTTTATACCACTGTGCCACCGGGGGCACACAATATGACCAACAATTAACTGAAAATTAAAATACAGACCAAGGACTGCTTACCACTGCAGGACAACAAAACAAGATACAGGTTCTTCCTCCAGAATCACAGCTGGCATTGAAACTATGCCACACTTAAGTCCTGAAACGCAACCACCACACATCTCATATCCAGGACTATAAGCACATCCAGCCAACCTTAAAATAAGGCCCGTAAAGTACTCCCAGGCACTCAGTAGTTCTTATACACCTATTATAAAGGTCACCTATTTTAAATGTCAAACAATAGGAAACTGAAAGAAACTATGGATCGCCTGAAAATGAAGCTTATTCAACAAACATTAAGCACACTGAGTACTCTAGGCTATAGAGCAAACATAAGTCAACTCCAACCAGGAAATATAAGAAGCAGATCATTTCAGTAACAAAAATAAATAGCAAGGTCACAGAATGGTTGAGGTGGGAAGGGAGCCTTGGAGTTCACTTGGTCCAGTCCCTGCTCCAGCAGGGACACCCAGAGCACAGTGTCCAGCATTACATTCAGGCAGCTTCTGAAGATCTCCAAAGAAAAACCCCACTGCTTCTGGGCAACCTGTATCAGTGCTCTGTCACTGGAACAGCACAGAAGCATTTGCTGGTGGGACTTCATTTACCATGCTCTCATAATTTAGGTTATTGGTGAAACTTGCTAAGATTCTTTTCAAAAGCACAAGCCTTCTGTACTGAAATGTTCTGCAGCTACTGTAGCTCCATACTCATCATAAAGATTCACAGCCACATCACTTAGTCCTCAGTTCATGTGGCTTCTCACCCATCATCCATTCCTCTGCAGTTATTTTCACTTTGACTACAGTTGGAGCATAGAACAGCTATGGTGGGTCACTGCCAGGGGAAAAAAATCATGCAAGAATCACACATCCTAGAACTGACGTATACTTTTCATGTTTATGCAGTGTTCACATAACTCACAGACACAGCAAAGAAAAAAGACCAGACATTTTGAGGGCAATATGAACAACATAAATAGTGCAAGAAAAAAAAAAATCCGCAGCCAGCTGGTAAAACAGGGGAAAGGAAATTAAACTAGTCCTGCACAAAGTGAAATTCAGTAATTTACTTGATCAAAGTTTGTCAAAGTAGTTTCAAACAGCAAGTATTTATATGCTAGTATAAAGGCTCAGCACCTGTATCTTCCATTTACATTTTCATGTGTCTGAAATGTGAACTAAAATACTCTTCTTCCATTAGGTGGTGTTTTCATGAAAACCAAATTAAAAAATAGCATTTGCACATTATTCTAAGCTACCTTAATTAAAACTGACCAGAAATTATGCAGAAAAAAGTCTTATTGCAGTGATAGACAGAAGGAATTAGCTTCAGATTCTTAAACTTAAAAACCATGCCACACTGAAGCAGATCAAACACATACTTACAACAGCCACTTTTTTTCAGGCAGTATCCAAAATCAGATTGTTATTGACTCCTGGAGACAAACGCAGGGTGGGCTAGTCTGCAATCACTAATGTAGCTCCTGGGTGCCCAGGGTTTGTGACATATAATTATTTATAATAGAAGTAAGATGATCCCTCCCTCTCTATAAATGCTTCGTCATTTCAAATCTCAGCTTTGAGTAAGCCTGTCATAGACTTGAAGGAAAGACTATCAGTAACTGAAAATAAAAGAATTAAAAGCCAGACTTAAGCAACAAAAGAAAAATTCATTAAACAGGCTGAAAAGTACTTCTGAAGACACAGCACTTCTGACACATAACTGGAAAGAAGCAGTCATAAACCAGCTTTCTTACCCTCATCCTCTCTCTGAATTAAGTGCAATTCTCTTTCATTACTACCATCTTAGTTCTTTTGCTTTCCCATCCCACCAGAGCTGTTGCACACATTGCAGAAGGGAAGAGCTCCACAAGAGATGCGTGATGTGAAAGGCTGAATAGAGCAGGCCCATGACCGGTCACACAGGCTAGATTTCCTATATTTCTGAGAAATCTGCCATTAAGACCTCCTAGAAAAAAGCTATGAATTTTACAAAAATAGAGGATATATTCTATTCTACAAGAAACATTTAAGCTTTTTTAATGTTTAAGTACAAGCTACACACAAAACAGGACATATTATCAGACTTGAGTAGATTTAACTTGTGGTGCAGGTCAGTGCTACACATGAGCTCTGATATGAGAGGAAAACCAAACAGATTTTTTTCTAAGACAAATCTATTTGCGTAGTCAGCATCACTGAGCATGCAATTCAGTAGACAGAGCACCAAACTTCATTAACAGAACCTTCATACATCACCAGAACACTTTCCATAAACATTTTAGTAATGAAAAAATGCACATAGGCCTGCATTTATTTCATTACTTTGTATTACTGAATCCACTGTAGAATGAAAATATTGCTCTGTGAGATGCAGAAGAAATACAGCCTCTCCTATTATAACAGCAATAGGACTAGGGCAGTTATTGCTTAAGACAACAGCTGAGTAAAACCTTATTGCGGGAAGGAACAATGGGACAGCATCACTCTCATCTACCTGGCTACCTTACTGGGTGTTCCCCTACAGCTTGTAAGAACTGCACTGACTATGAGATTGTATTCCTCCATTCCTCAGCACAAGAAGGACATGGAGGTAATGGAGCAGGTCCAGAGAAGGGCAACGAGGCTTGTTAAGGGCTTGGAGAATCAGCCCTATGAGGAGAGACTAAGGAAGCTGGGGCTGTTTAGTCTGAGGAAGAGGAGGCTGAGGGGAGACCTTATTGCTGTCTTCCAGTACCTGAAAGGTTCTTACAGTGAGAGTGGGGCAGGTCTATTCTCACTACTGACTTGTGACAGGACGAGGGGAAATGGCCTCAAGTTGCGCCAGGGCAAGTTTAGGTTGGATATTAGAAAGAACTTCTTTACAGAAAGGGTGGTTAGGTACTGGAATGGGCTCCCCAAGGAGGTGGTTGAGTCGCCATCCCTGGATGTGTTTAAGAGCCGCTTGGATGTGGTACTCAGGGATATGATTTAGCAGAGGTTTGTTGTTGTGGTATTTTTGTGGTTGTTTTTTAAGAGATAGGCTACTGGTTAGGCTGCGGTTGGACTTGATGATCTTCAAGGTCTTTTCCAACCTGAGTAATTCTATGATTCTATGATTCTATGATTATAACCAATAGAATCACAGAGTAACAGAATTGCCCAGATTGGAAAAGACCTCAAAGAACACCAAGTCCAACTACAGCCTAACCATAGTACCCTAACTCTAACAACCCTCTGCTAAATCATATCTCTGAGCACCACATCCAAACAGCTCTTAGACATGTCCATGGATGGTGACTCAACCATCTCCCTGGGGAGCCTATTCCAGTGTTTAACTACCCTATCTGTAAAGAAGTGTTTCCTAAATAGGTTCATAAGGTAAAGTAGGACAGTCCAAGAAGAGGCTCAGTCCTTATAGCCAAAATCACAGAACCACAGTAGTTGTAAGGGTCCTCTGGAGCCCACCTAGCCCAACCCCCTGCTGAAGCAGGTTCCCAACAGTGGGTCACACAGGCAGACATTCAGGCAGGTCCTGAATACCTCCAGAGAAAGAAACCGCATCACCTTTCTGGGTCACCTGCTCAGTGCTCTGTAAGTCTCTGCCTCATGGTATGGAACTTCTTATGTTGCAGTTTTTGCCTTGCCACGTGGCTTCCCACCACTGGAAACAGCCCTAACACTACGGGTTAATTTGTCATGGGGAACAGGTACAGAGAGAGGGAAACAGCAAGAGACACCTACAAACACCGCGTTGCTTTGTAGCTCGATATAACCAAGTACAGTTCACAACTTCTTGTTCAGTTCCATGCTCTGCCCTTAGAATAGCAATGGGGAGGGGGGAGGAACCTGAAAAGGAAGAAACAGCTTGAAGAACCTACTGGAGACTGCTGGCATCTCCTCCGCCCAGCATAAAAAAAAGAGGAAACTACCAGAGAAGCAGACAAGAAGCTGACAAGGAAGCAGAAGCCCGGGATGCCCTGTGGAGCACGTCTGCCCAGGGCACGCCGGAGACACCGGCAAGCATCGCAGCAAAGGGACGCGGCAGAGGAGCAGCCCCAGCGGGGCCTCTCAGCCCACCGAGGGCCTCAGGGAGCGGCCTAGGGAGCGGCACAACGGCTCCTACAGTTGTTGAAAGCCGAACGCGACCCTTCTCCGTCCGTACCCACCTGGAACTCCAGCCCGTAGATTACCGGTGCGTCGTCCTCCATGCCGGCACACAACGTCCGCCTCTCCCCGCCGCTCCTTTCTGGCCCTCGGCGCTGCCCGTCGGCCGCTTTCCGGAGCGGACCCAGCGCAGCCGCACTGCCGTCCGCCTCAGCCGGCGGCGCAGGCGCAGTAGGGAAGAGCAGCGGGGGTGGCGGGCCGTGCGGTGAGGTGAGGTGAGCCGCGGACGGGCGGACGGGGTCTGGGGCGGACGGTGAGACGGCCGCGGGGCACGGGCCTACGGGAGGGAGCAGATGAGGAGGAGAAGCGTAGGTGCCCGCGGCACTGCGCCGAAAAAGGCAGCGGGGTGGCCGCGCCCACCTTGCAGCTCCAGGGGGACCCTGCGGAGGCCCCGAACCTGGACGGCCTCGGTCTGTGCGGGAGGGGCGGAAGCGGCGCTCTGCGGTAGCGGCGGTGTCAGCCGCGCTTCCACCGGGCTGAGCCGCTCGCTCCCTTCCTGCCTGGGCCGGATCAGTCCTTGCGGGCACGAAAGCCGCTGTCTTGCTGCGTGTGCTTAGGTGGAGGTATCTGCCAGCGAATCCCAGCGTTTGGGGTTTGCTCGGAACGCCGCGGGCTGAAGAGGGCCTATTTGTGATTTTATTCCGTGGGCAGGTATTGAAGGAAAAATGTCCAACGGTGAAATGACTGAGCTTTTAGAGTAAGAGTTACAGTATTCGTTTGGTACTGGTGGTTATTTGGAGTGCACAAACTAATTTCTGCATATCCTTTCTCCCTTCAGCTGCCATGGAGAATAGTACAGGCAGTGCCAAGGATGCTCAGAGCGCCTTGGATGAAGAGGACGGAGGAAATACAACTCAGCAGAAGACTCAGGAAGAAATCCTCTTTCATGAGGAAACCATTGATCTTGGTGGTGATGAGTCTGAAGGGAATGAAACTGTGTCGGAAGATTCAAATAACTTTATAGATAAGCTTAATGAACAAATGATGGAGAGCGTCATTATTTCAGACTCTCCAAACAACAGTGAAGATGACACCGGTGAACTTGGTTGCCTGCAGGAGATTGTAGAGCAAATGGAAGCTAAGGATAACCAAAATACTCAAGCAGAAGTGGGTAAGGAAGAGCTTTTAAGTAATGAGAGTGAAACTGAACATGAAGAGACACCCAAAGACATCTCCGAGATTGGAACTGATGATCAGGCGTCTTTAAAGGAGGAATCAATTCAGGAAACAGAGAAAGATGAACCAAAGTTGGGAAACAACGTTCCCGTTGAAACAAAGCCAAATGGTGCTGATGAAAGTAAACTCGATGACCAGATATCATCACCCAGAACTAGCAAGCCGTCTGCTGAGGTTGAGCCTATTCCTGTGTGTACTATTTTCAGCCAAGCAACCAATGCTAATGCTCAGCCACAGTTGTTCCTGCCTGATGGCTTCGAGCCTCAGATGGTGAAATCTCCCAGTTTCAGTAGTATCACTGAGACTCCAGTGAAGTCTAATCCACAGGTGGTTCAGCCCAGTCCTAGTCTAAGCAAGTTCTTTGGTGATACTGTTAACACTAATACTTTAGCTTCAGATTTTTTTGATTCGTTTACTACATCCAATTTTATTTCTGTCAGTAATCCCAACGCGAGCTCTTCAGTTCCAGAACAGATGTCCTCTTTGTCAAATGGTGGAGAAGGTTCCTGTGCTCAGCCCAACCCTGCTTTCTCTGTGGGAAATGGGAGACCTGAAGCAAGTGGTCCTCAAGCATCACTAGAAACAACACAGTCCCCCAAGCCATTCTCACAAATCCAGGCTGTATTTGCCGGGAGTGATGACCCATTTGCCACAGCCTTAAATATGAGTGAACTAGATAGAAGAAACGATGCATGGCTTCCCAGCGAGGAAACCAGAAATGTTCTGATCTCAGTTGCCACACAACAGTACAGCACTGTATTCATAGACAAAGAGAATCTCACCATGCCTGGATTAAAATTTGATAATATCCAGGTAAGAGACTGTGGTTGTACTTTGGTTGTTCATTGTATTTTAGAAGTACTAAATAAGAGCTCTCCAATAACGTGTATAACATAGTGCTTTGTTGCCAGCGGCCCTCTAGTACTACTCTCATCCTTACTAGAAAATTTAATGACACTGCCTACTAGTACCTGAAAGGACTAAAACAAAATCTGAGTTAAATTTGTTAACTATATTGGAAACCAGTAGTGACAGCCTACATAAAATCCAGAGCAGGATCCAAGTATAAATGCACATGTATGAAAGCACATAAGTGGAAAGGTGACATTACAGTAGGTCAGTGTAATACATTTCTATGGTAAGACCTGATGCAAAATCAGCAAGGGGATCAGGGGGGCTTCCTCTTCCTTTCTTTTTTATTATTTATAAGCAAGCAGGTCAGCGTAGTCCAGTTTTGAGTTTCTCTATGGTTACGTGAATTGCATCACATCCAGTTATTGGTTTTCAGTGGCCCGCTGTTCTCTTTCACTGGCCAGACATTCCTTGGTTTGCTGTCGTTGTTCTCTATGATTGTAGGGCTTTGAATTGCTTATTTAACTGAAACTATAATTATGGAGTACTCAAAATGACAACTAAAGCGTTTTGGGAGGCATGTTTTAATGCTAAAACAGTTTCTAATAATTCATTAAAGTTTCGGTATGAATATGCATTTGTAAACAGGAGGGATGCCAACTTTTTATAGGGGCAGAGAGGGATAGAACAAAGGGGAATAGTTTTAAACTAATAGAGAGGAGATTTAGATTAGGAGGAAGTGTTTAATTCAATGCTTGGTGAGGTGCAGCTGCCCAGAGAAGCTGTGGTATCCCATCCCTGGAGGGCCTTAAGGCTAAGTTGAATGGGGCCTTGGGCATCCTGAGCTGGTGGGTGGCAACCGTGCCCATTGGAAGGGGTTGGAACTGGGTGGTCTTTAAGTTCCCTTCTGGCCCAAGCCATTCTATGAATTAAGCTCTATTTGAGTTTCTTGATTAGCTTCTGAAATCTCCAGAAGTAGTACACAGAACTGCAATGGTCTTGGGCTGCAGTTGGAAAGATGTTGAGAAATAGATAGCTGGGCAAAACTAGAATGTGAAATTGAGGCATGAAAGTATCATGTATGGAATTACTCAGTTTATTGCTAGCAAATCTGGAAGTAGTTCATGTATTTGGATGGTCTTCCTCCTAGCTGCTCTATTGTTCAAAATGTAGAATTAATCACAGAATCACAGAATTTTCAGGTTGGAAAAACCTAGAAGATCATCTAGTCCAACCATTACCAATACTTCCCAACTAAACCATATTCCTCAACGCAACATCCAAACGTTTCTTGAACACTCCCATGGTCGGTGACTCTACTGCCTCCCTGGGCAGTGCATTCCAATGCCTGACTACCCTTTCTGAGAAGAAATACTTCCTAATGTCCAGCCTGAACCTCCCCTGTCGCAGCTTGAAACCATTCCCTCTAGTTCTATCACTGTCTACACGAGAGAAGAGGCCAACCCCCAGCTCACCACAACCTCCCTTCAGGAAGTTATAGAGAGCTATAAGGTCTCCCCTGAGCCTTCTCTTCTCCAGGCTGAACAATCCCAGTTCCCTCAGCCGCTCCTCATAAGGCCTGTGCTCCAGACCCCTCACCAGCTTCGTAGCCCTCCTCTGAACACGTTCCAGGGCCTCAATGTCTTTCTTGCAGTGAGGGGCCCAAAACTGAACACAGTACTCAAGGTGCGGCCGCACCAATGCCGAGTACAGGGGGAAAATTACCTCCCTGTTCCTGCTAGTAACACTGTTTTTGATGCAAGCCAGGATGCCGCTGGCCTTCTTGGCCACCCAGGCACACAGTTGGCTCATGTTCAGCCGTGCATCAATCAGTACTCCCAGGTCCGTTTCCTCAACACAGTCCTCCAGCCACTCTGTCCCAAGCCTATAGCGTTGCCTGGGGTGGTTGTGGCCAAAGTGCAGGACCCGGCATTTGGTCTTGTTAAACCTCATCCCGTTGGCTTCGGCCCAGCTCTCCAGCCTATCCAGATCTCTGTAGGGCCTCGCTACCCTCAGGCAGATCGACACTCCTAATCTTTCTGACTTCAGAAATCTATCTATTAAACGTCTGTCTCTCTTAGCTAGTCTCATTTCTACAAATTACTGAGCTACTTCAATAACCTGATTTCTCTGATTCCAACGGTTAACTCCATTGGAATTAAAAATACTTGTTAAATTGGTAGTGTGATTTATTTATTTATTTTGTGTGTGTGTGTGTGTGTGTGTGTGTGTGTGTGTGTGTGGATATTTAAGGTCAATATAATTGATCATGTGCCACTTTATGCATTATAAATGGTAAAACCTTGCTTTGCAATATTTCTGAAAGGCATTTTGTAAGTCATGTGAAAGGTATACCATGCATGTGTGTGTCATGTAGTAGCCCTTTGTGGCCAGCATTGAGGGTGTGTGTATTTGTATAATTAATATAGTGATTTGAAGGTTAATAATCAGAAGGAAACAAACAAGCATGGGCATTTTTATGCTAATTGAAACCTAAACGTTAGAAGAAAGAATCTAAGCAAGAAGCAGAGTAAATCTAGAAATGTTCATTAAAATACTGCAAATATCTATACATTCCTGTTTATTTCACATAAGAAAGTACTGGAAGATGAGTATTTTTCAAATGAGAAAGATATGCTGCTTACCTTCATTTCAGTATTTTGTTTGACCAAAATATTGTTTAATGTTTAAACTCACTGTGTTTCTTCTTTTTTTCTGCCATGAACACAAAGGGAGATGCAGTAAAAGACTTAATGCTCCGCTTCCTGGGGGAGCAAGCTGCAGTGAAGAGACAAGTTCTAAATGCCACCTCTGTAGAACAGTCATTTGTAGGCTTGAAACAGCTAATTGTAAGTACAAATGTTCATAATTTAATATATTTTAATGTCATGCTTCCCTCAACATTACTGATAGTTAATGACTGTGAGAAGGAAGTTGAAAAGTGTCTATTAATCTCTTTGTGGTCATGCAGAGGTACTAGCCAAAGTACAGTAATTTTCTTAATGGGAATGAAACTGGTATTTAAATACTGGTGTTAATGGATGTAGTAAGTTTTTTTGTCTGCTGACGTTAGAAACAAGGCAATTGTAAGATACTGTGAGTTTTATCAGCTGTTAATGTTTACATAATGTAAATGGTTTCAAAATAGATTTTAATGGCTTTTTTTGTTCATTTCCATATGCATTCTTGATGTTTTTGCAGTAGTGTTTTGCAGAAGGTTAAGATGTACCATTAAGATGGTAAGCAAAGCTGAAGTGGTAGTTTCAACTGCTTCTATTTTTTTATTTCAAAGCAAGAAAACTGAACTAAAATGCTTCCAAATGAAAGTCTATTTTTCTGTAAGTGAAAGGTTCTTTCAGACCTTTAAACAGCTGCGTCCAGCAGCCACATGAGCTTTGCCTTGTTCTTTCAGCCACTATGTTACATGTGAAACTCATCACTATTAAATGTCTGTAGAAGTGTCAAAGCATTTCAGGTTTATTTCATTCCTGACAAAATGAATAAAAAACTACTGAGGAAAAACACCTAAGAATCATAAGTGTTAAAACAATTTATATTTAGCGTTTAACATTTTATCGTTTAGTTGCATTACATTACATGAAAAAGCTCCAGGGGGGCTTTTTGTCACGTTAGGAAGATTCTAGGTAGTCTCTTCAAACATTGTTCAAGAAATTCAGAGTTATCTTTTGAAACTAAACCTGGAAAAACATATTGTGGTTTCCATCATAGAAATGATTTTACTGTCGCTCTCCTTGTTCTGCTTAACTGGAGAGTTCAGAGGGGAAAAAAAAATCTCATTAAGAAATGAGGAAGAAAGGGCTTTTTTTCCCCATGTTTGCTCCTTAAGATGAGTTGGTTTGACATACGGGGAGAAACAAATCTTTCTCTGTTTGGCCCAGTAGCTTTGTCTGTGCAAATTGTTTTGTGCTGCAAACCATTTTATACCTTAAGTACAGTGCTGCCATGGGTATCGTTTTAGCTTCGAGTGTGCACGTAAGCTTCATAAGAGCATTAAAAGCAGAAAGTACAGGAAGCAATGTGCTGCTGTCACATCTTTTGCTACCTGCAGCAGATTTCTTCTAAAATTTAACTAATTTGAGAGTGTTTTGTTTCTGTTTTGTAAAACTGAAACCATTCAGCCAGAAGTCAGTGCTCTTCAGTTTTCTGTGCTTCCAATTGTTAGCTGATGGGATGGCCAAGTATAGAATATAATGAGTTCTCAGTTTTGTTTATAGAACTTTGGTTTTTATTGTAAGAATTAATTTGGTTTATTAGTTCCTTGCCAATATTACTGTGTTGTTTTGTTTTTATTTTTATTTTGTTTTCTGAAAATCTTAATGTAGAAAACTTATTTTTGTCTGGCAGCAGTCTTAAAGGCAATCGATATTTTGAACCTTCTTAGAACCAGTGGCATTCTATGATAGATTATATTACTTAAAAGGCTGGATGCCAGGCCAGCCTTTAGCAACCACCAATGGTGCTGTCTTTGAGTGAATTCCTGACAAAATATATCCAAGGAATGTTATCTTTTCATATGAGGGGCCACTTACAGGGAATATTGTAATTAACATGTGGTTAAAATCTGGAGCTTGAATTCAGACTGGTGAAATTTGGAATATTGCTATGCAGATCCCACAAAACAGGATTTTTCCTTACCTGTTTAGTATCTGTATGAATTACGCATCAGCATAAAAAGTAATGAGATCGCTTCTGTCATATAATTCAATTCCTTTCTACAATGGACAGCCAAGTAATAGGTTCTGTTTCAAAGGGGTCCACAGCACAGAAGGGAGAAACATACTCTTGGGCGAGAGTCTGGAGCTAAACTCTATCCTATTATTTAAGTGCATACATGTGAGCTAGTGTCTAAGCTCCAAAGTCAAAAGAGATCTGATCAGTACAGTTACTGGAAACATCTAAACTTAGATGTGTAAATATGTAGTGCCAACTAACACGCCCAAGAACTGTAGGAAGATGCTGTACAAAGGCACCATCAGCCACTGGAACTAAAAGTAAATGCTGCTTCGTGTTATGTTTGCTGGGTTAAAGTGCCCCAGTGATGGCATTCATTCAGTGTTGTAATGATTGTGAATTCTTTTTTATGTTGCTTTTTAAATATTTTTGGTGTGTTTTTTTATTATGTTTCCTTTCTCTCTACTGTTACTTCGTGTGGACACACAGCAGCGATGTTTCTATTTCTCAGATTTTTTTGTATCTTATTTCTAAAGGCAAAATCTCCTGTTACCCTGTAGTAAAGGCATTGCCTTAGCCATCCTACAGCTCTTCTTGGTATCTCTTGCTATTGAAATTAACTGAAAATGTGCTCCTAGTAGAGCAATGGTAGACTTGTTCTGCAGTTCAACCTGTTTTGCAACTCTGAGGCTTTAAAGGGCTGTAGAGGTCAAGAATTTCTATATTTCAGGTGAAAAAAGAAAACCTGAGTGAAATGTTTTATTAAATTGTATAGGAAAACGTATTTACCTCTGACAGAAGTACATGTAATAGCCTGTCTTCACAGCTTTGCTTTGTTTTGCACCAGCAAATACAAATTATGCATACAAAAGCAAGTTGAGATTGTTAGTTCTTATTCCACATTTTACATTAAGTTTTTTACCCTTGGTTGAACAAATAGCATGGTGTTTCTTACTAGAGACCTTTCTGATATTTTGAGCTGTAAGATGTTTGCACTAAACAAACCTAAAATAAAACTTGTGCATTTTGCTGTTATAAATACGCAATGATGGCTGTAAGTATGCAATAATTTCTTCAAGTTGCTAGACCAGGAAAGGGTTACTAACTCCATTTTCTTAACTGATGTGAAAGTGCCCTACCAATGTAATTTACAGGGGAGAAGAATGTCACAGCTAGTGGAGGAGGACATTTTAATCACTTTAATGGTGTTACATGTAGAGTTAATGACTCCCTTTGAGTCTATTTTCAAAAAAAAAATCATATAGAGTTACTTTTGCATGTGATTAATGTTGTGTTCTTGCATATATTTTCAATTATAACAAACCTAGATGCAATAGTATGGCATACATATTTAATAAGTTAGGAACTCTCCTTAAAAATACAGGGGTTTTGAATTCCTTTACTTCTGCATCAGTCAGTAATTTACAACGTTTTTGTAGCTGATTGATCAGAGTCTCCACAAACAGTAGTTGGGGGCCTGAGAGGATTAAAGAGGGAAGTTGAGTTTCTACCACTAAAAAATATGTATCTATTGGATAAAAATGCAGTAGCTTACCTCTGACTCACAGGTGTTTTCCTGATAGCCTAAATAATGTTATAAATTCTCTTTCTTTGTCAGGTGAGTTGGCCTCTTCTCTCGTGTAGACAGTGATAGAACTAGAGGGAATGGTTTCAAGCTGCAACAGGGGAGGTTCAGGCTGGACATTAGGAAGTATTTCTTCTCAGAAAGGGTAGTCAGGCATTGGAATGCACTGCCCAGGGAGGTGGTGGAGTCACCGACCATGGGAGTGTTCAAGAAACGTTTGGATGCTGCGTTGAGGAATATGGTTTAGCTGGGAAGTATTGGTAATGGTTGGACTAGATGATCTTCTAGGTCTTTTCCAACCTGAAAAATTCTGTGATTCTGTGATTCTGTGAGTTCACTTGTCATTGAACACATATTCTGCAATTAACTAGTTTATATCTTCTTTCACAGTTTTACCATTTGTTCTCTCTCTTTTACAAAACTTCCTTTGCTGGACAGTAGAATTCCAAGTGGATATTAGTCCTTGTTGCTGCATCGCCTCAGCTTCACTGGTTTCATTCAGGAAAACAACATACAATATTGTAAACGAAGAATAAATCGGTGTACTTCTGCAGTCATATGCTCTGTTCAACCGGATTTCAGAACATCAAGCAAAATTGGCCTGGAGGAAAAGTCTGCTAGGGAGCAGTTACCTGTGAGAGGGTGGTAGTCAGCTATTTTAGCAGATTTGGGTTTTTTTTAATGAGAGTATATGAATATATTCACAACAGAATGAAAACACAGTCTTTCACACACAGTGAAGATTGTGGTAATTGAAGTTCTTAGGACACTTAACTGAAGAGAGAAATGATAAAAAATATTTTCCTTTTTTGTCTTGGATTGGGTCATTTTACTCAATTGGAAGTTGTATTTTGTTTTTGTTTTTTTCATTTCTCATTCTAAAAAATATAATGTATACTTAGTACTGTTCTCATATTTGAACTACTGTAGCTTTCTAGTTAAGCTTCCGTGGGAGAGCTGCACTCCATGACCAGCAGACAGCTCTAATTTTGGAATCATAAGGAATGCCATGTTTCATTTTCTAGCAAAGACTTCTTTTACAATGCTCATTTGACTCTTGCCAGCTGTCTCCTGCTGTATAGAAAAGCAGGGTTTTGTTCGTGTCCAGAATAGGATTTTTTAAATTGTAATGTTTCAATTCCTAATCAGTGTTCCACTATTATTTCTAGGTCCTAACTCTTATTTGGGAAGAAAAGCTAAGCAGTTTGAGAGTCTAAGTCTGCTTCTGCTCTGAGGACAATAAGAAACTGATTTGTCTCTGCAGAAGAGGAGCTGGTGATGAATGTTTCTGTTTAAGACTGTTAGAAATGTGCATTGATTCTTGCTTTTCTATAAGAGTGTAGACATCTCAGAAGCTGCTGTGCTGCTTCATGATCATGTTGTCAACCAACTTCTGCATTTCCAGTGGCACTCCGGTTTTTTTTGTATAGGATGTGACAGTGCAGGGAAAAGATGAGATGGTCAGTGCGCTGTGATAGCTTAGCTGCTCTTTAAATGAATATGGCTTTAAGACAGGTCAGAATGTGAAACCTCATCATACCCTTTTACTAGGCGTTTCTCCATTCAGCTGATTGCTCTGTTGGCACATTAACCGAACTCATGAAGCCTTAGTCTTTTTTAAATGTTTTTCATTGTATTAGATATTTACACAGCTGCATTTACGCATACTAGGCAGGAGCAGTAGTAGGATGACAGTGTGACAATGCGGTGAGACTTGTGTAGCTGGGCAGGATCTTGTTTAATGACAGAAAAAAATATACTTAAGAATGGTTTGGTGATCTGATAATACTGCTTTATCTCATGGTTTGCTTCGCTTTTTCCCTGATTACACCTGGAGCTTTAACAAATGACATTGTGCTTCTTACCACCAGTTCTCCTGACTGTGTCATTATTCCTGATGGTGTAGCTCCCTTCAGACAAAACAAGCAGTAGTTTATTTTAGGGGGTTTTGCATATACGTTTTTGCCACTTATTCTTTTCTTCTTCCCAGAGCAGTAAAAACTGGAGGGCAGCAGTTGATTTGTGTGGACGCCTGTTAACTGCTCACGGTCAAGGCTATAAAAAAAGTGGACTCCCTACAAACCATACAACGGATTCTTTGCAGGTAAGCTCAAGGTTATCCCCTTGTCACATTTTTCCAGGAGTTTGCACAATAGAATATTTTCTTAACATGGTCAAACTTCCTTTTCCTAATTTCTACCTACAGATCAGGTTCATTAAGGAATTTTAGCAAGCTGCTTATTTCTCCTTGCTTGTGTAAAGTTGGTCTCCATTTTAAACAAAATATTTTTCAAAAGTAAAAATCAGTAACTGTTATTTGGAAAGGTAATGGCACATAAGAAGAATGTGTTTTGCTCTCAGAATACTCTGTGCTAAGATCAGGTGCTGTTGTGGTGGTTTTCACATTGATGGGAAGCTCATCTCCACCACACCCCACTCTCTTTTTGTTCCTCAAAGGAATAGTGGAAGGAAATGCACTGGAAGAAGGCTCATGAGTTGAGATGAGGACAGAGAGAAATTCACCCATTGCTCTCATGGGCAAAACATACTCAGCATAAGGAAATTAACGTAATTTATTGTTTGTTGTTAACGGACGAGCAGTGAATACTAAAAGCAAAAAACACCTTCCTTCCATCCTCCCTCTTCTACCCCTTCTCTGAGTGGTTCAGGGGAATGGGGAATCAGGGCTGCCATCAGTCATAACACTTCAACTCTGCCTTTCCTCCCCGGTCACACTCTGCCTCAGCTTTACATGATGTCCTTCCTACACGATGCTGTCCTTTCCCAGCTGATCTCATATGGGTTTCCCACAGGCTGCTTGTCTTCCAGCACTGCCCCAGCCATAGCTCCATACCACAGTGCCTATTCTACAGGAACAATCCCAGCACTGTCCCAACAGGCAGCAGCTCCTCCTGCCCCACTGCTCTCCTCAGGCTGCAGCTCTGAACCATGCTGCTCCTGTGGGGATGTCCATGGGTTGTGGACTCCTTCAGGCCACTTCCACTGCTGCCTTGTGGGCACCTCCATGGCTGCAGATGGAGATACATTCCACACAGTGCCCATGGGCTGCAGGGGGACAAGCCTACTCCTCTGTGAGTCTCTCCTAGGCTGCAGGAAACTCTTGCTGCCTGGAGAGCCTGTAGAATGTGACCAGCTGACAGGTCAGAGCCTGACCCTAGTAGCTATCAAGTTAGTTGAGTTTTACCAAAATCATAATAGATTTTAAAATTTACACAAATTCAGAAAAATAAAAGCTGGGATGATGCTTGTTACATGCTAAATCAATTAAAGAGAGTTTTTTAATTTTGTAACAGGCTATTTATTAAAAATCATCTTCAATATTTTCAGTACCTTTATAGGTAAATACAACACCAGTCCTCTGAGTTTTGTTTTAATGTTCTGAGGAAAACTATTGTATGAAAAGACATGTAAATCCCAATTCTTAACTGCAAGTAACACAGAAGCTCTTAACTTAGAGAGTTAAGAAAACTTAGAAAGTTGAAGTTTTACTTGGACGTGGCTTGTGATTGAAGCTAATAACAAACTTTATCTTTTACTTTTTATGTATAATCATTTGTAGCTGTGGTTTGTGAGACTAGCACTGCTCGTAAAACTGAATCTCTTCCAAAATGCAGAGATGGAATTTGAACCATTTGGAAATTTAGACCAGCCTGATCTTTATTATGAATATTACCCTCATGTATACCCTGGACGAAAAGGTGAGATACTCAATTTATGAAATATCTATTTTAACCATGAGTTCTTGCCCTGTTTTTATTATGATGATGATTCTAGGTTTGTTTGTTTGTTTGTTTTGTTTTCAAAATCACTGTTTAACTGTAGATTGTTTCTTTTTTGTTTGGTTGGTTGGTTTTTTTGCTCCCCAAGGAGGGAGTGACTGACTACTAAGTTTAATCATTATTTGTGTTACAGTTGCTGGTAAGAAGTAAAAAGAAGTAAAGTTATTCCATCACAGCATGGATGGTCAGCGTGTTTTTTGCTGTTGTTACAACGTTGATTTGAGAGAGGAATGTTTATAACAAGTAAATGTAGTAGTGTTGAATTTCAAACTTATTAATGTTAAGATTTGAACTGATTTATGGCTTTCCATAGAGGGGAAAAAGGGAAAGAAGGCAGAATCTTTCTCTTCTGTCCAGCAGCTGTTTGATGCTTTCTTTTTTTTTTAACTAACCACAAAATTGTAGATTACTAGTATTTCTTGAGGCCTAGGAATCATTGGCCCATAAATTCCAAAGTTACAAATAGACAGTGGACACTCACATGATGGCACACATTGATAACCCAGGTCTTATTTTCTTATGGTTTCTTTACAGAATCATAGAATTACTCAGGTTGGAAAAGACCTTGAAGATCATCAAGTCCAACCGCAGCCTAACCAGTAGCCTATGTCTTTAAAAAACAAAAACAAAAAACAAAACAAAACAAAACAAAAAAAAAACAAACCACCACAACAACAAACCTCTGCTAAATCATATCCCTGAGTACCACATCCAAACGGCTCTTAAACACATCCAGGGATGGTGATTCAACCACCTCCCTGGGGAGCCCATTCCAGTACGTAACCACCCTTTCTGTAAAGAAGTTCTTCCTAATATCCAACCTAAACTTGCCCTGCCGCAACTTGAGGCCATTTCCCCTCATCCTGTCACATGTCACTAGTGAGAAGAGACCTGCCCCACTCTCACTGTAAGAACCTTTCAGGTACTGGAAGACGGCAATAAGGTCTCCCCTCAGCCTCCTCTTCCTCAGACTAAACAGCCCCAGCTTCCTTAGCCTCTCCTCGTAGGGCTGATTCTCCAAGCCCTTAACGAGCCTCGTTGCCCTTCTCTGGACCTGCTCCAGTACCTCCATGTCCTTCTTGTGCTGAGGTGCCCAAAACTAGACACAGTACTCGAGGTGAGGCCTCACCAATGCTGAGTACAGGGGCAGGATGACTTCCTTAGTCCTGCTCACCACACCATTCTTAATACAAGTCAGGATGCCATTGGCTCTCTTGGCCACCTGGGCACACTGCTGGCTCATATTATTTCAAGGCCAAAAAAAAAAAACCAAAAACAAAAAATTGGATAATTTGAGTATGATAATTGTTTTGGATGAAATTAAAACTTAAATGTAAAATTTGCAAAATAATTTAAATTAATTAAAAGAATAAGAATTTATTATGTAACCTGTCGATGAATAGGAAAAAATGCACAGCCTCAATAGTTTAAGTATTTTATCTTGAAGTACAAATGCATTACTTCCCATTGCCCTGCTTGGTTAACTTAGATATTCCAGAACTATAGAATTCTGGGTGTGAAGTATCAGTGTTTCTTAGAGTATTTCCCATAATGTTTGGAAAATGTTTTACTACACCTGTTATTTTTTTACTCATGCAAGGACACGAGTTATCTTACCATTCTTTGTCTTTCATAGCTGAAGAACCAATAAAACACTTATAAAGAATATATTTGTAATAGACAGGGTCACCATCTAAAAAAATCCAGTTCTTTGTACATAATATGCTGGTTGTCTCAATGGGTTAACGAAAAACAGTGAAGAGACTTTCGGGTTGCTCAAGAAGGACAATCAAGAATGTTCAGGATCTTTCACAGAAGATTCTCTTATCAGTTCTGTGATGCAAAGTATCGGCTGTAGCCCAGCAAGCCCAATGTAGACTTCCTAGAAGCTGTCAGCATCTTTCAAACAATCACAGGCAAAATTTTTCTGGTTTCCCTGGCTGTTTGAATAGCAACAACAGTCTTGTGCTTTCTTCCACAAGTAGACTGAGGGGCTCCTGGGATCTCTGATACACTGTTCCTTCTATTCCACGTATTGCCTTGAAGGGAGTTTTTGATCCTTTTCTCTGTACTTCATTTTTCTTCCCAACTGTTCAGGATTTTCACTCTTTACAAGTACTGTTCCTAAGAAAGCAGAAGAGTTTGTATCTTTTTCAGTATTAAAAATAAGAGTAAATTAAGGCCTATGCCTGACTAAATAAGGACACTTAAAATCTCACAGAATCAACTATTTTTTAATATTAATTTCTTCATTTCTTTCCACTGAAACATCAAACTACAGTGGACAACAATAAGGTCAGAAAGGTAGTGCAGACTTACGAAATATGCAAAACCAGTAGTTGAGTGATGCCTAGTTGCATTATATTCCAAGGGCCAAAATAAACATAAAAATAGTTTTTTCACTAGTCTGTTTGTCAGAGTTGTAGAATTGAGTTGGAAGGGACCTTTAAATGTCATCTAGCCCAGCTGCCCTGCAGCAAACAGAGACATCTACAGCTAGACTAGGTTGATTAGGTCTCCATCCAGCCTGACCTTGAATGTCATGAGAAATGAGGTTTCCACCACCTCTCTGGGCAACCTGTTTCAGTTTGGAGAGAAGGATGTTAAGGGGGGCCATGCCAAAGGCCTTACTGAAGTCCAGATAGATGACATCAGTGGCTTTTCCCTTGCCCATTGGTTCCATTATGCCATCATAAAAAGTGACACAGTTGGTCAAGCAGAACCTGCCCTTGGTGAAACCATGCTTGTTATCCTGTATCACCTCCCTCTCTTCCATGTCCTTGTGGCTTCCAGGAGGATCTACTCTATGATCTTCTCTGGCACTGAGGTGAGGCTAAAGGTTTGGTAGTTTGTTGGGTCATCCTTTCTACTCTTCTTAAAAATGGATGTGGTATTGCCTTTGTTCCAGTCACCATGGAATTCACTTGACTGCTGTGACTTGTAAGGATCATTGGGTGGCCTGGTGGCTTTGTCAGTGAATTCCCTAAGGACTCTAGGATGCATCTCTGGGCTGATAACTCTGGGATATCAGCCTGTTGCAGCACACAGTGGTGTATCCCTATGGTCATGTATGAAAAAAATTTGTACTGGGATCACTAACATAAGAAGTTAGAGAGTATGAAGGCAGTTTCTAGAGCCCATACAACTAAATGTTGAACAATACATTACTAGTTTAGGCTCTTTCCACCAGAAAACAGAAGACTGATTGCATGTTAGTAGAGTGAGTATCATCACAATCAGAAAGAAAGTGGGAAAGGAGTAAAAAGAAAAAGGAAAAAAAAAGAACCTTCTACATACAGAAATCTGGTATGGGGATTAAAAGCCATGTACATTTTTTTTTTTTTCCAGTTCTTAAGTTGTTCTCAACTATTGTAGCTTTTAGAACACTCATTTTGGTAGCATTAACTTTTCTGTAACTTACTGGTCTATTAACCAGAAACAAGTCCAAATTGTCTCATAAAAAATGAAATGCCATTTTAATGTTTCCTTTTAATCCTTGGCTCTTTCAGAGACACGCAGCATTATCAGTAGAATGGGCACGTTAGATTAGCTGGTGGGGCATACGAGAGAGTTTATAAAGTATCGTAAGGAGCACAGAAGCAAAAGATGAATAAAAGGTCACATTTTAAAAGAAGTGAAATCAGAATATTTTTCCTTCCCTCTGCAAGAAAATTCTGGAAATGAGGATGAACGTATACTACAAACTGAATTTAAGCTTGCTGCACAAAAAAAGCACTACAACAGTGACTCCCCTCCCCTGCCCATCCCCCCAGGTGCTTACTGTTGAGAAAATGGGTACTGTGCTAACTCCAGACAGGCATTTTTGATGTTTTAATCCGATATGAAATACTATCATCAATAATTCTTGCAGCCAAGCTCAGAATTGGGTAACCATGTAGGCCAAACTGTAGTGTCCTTTTTTTCTGCTTGGAATTCCTATCTGGAAAAACTTGAAGATGCAAGACTCTTGTTAGCAAGAATTTTCCCTGTTAACACTAGGGCTGATCCTTCCTGACAGATGTTGCTGTGCGATGGCTGTCTTTTAACTGCTATAAAATGTACACTCTCATTCAAGCAGAAAATGCTAATTATAGGGAACAGAGAAAATGGAATTTGGAAGATTTAAATCCATAATGAAGCAATTTAAGATTTCAGTAGGAAATAAGTCTGGTTTAATCTCTGGATCAAGCAGAAAAGATTGAGGAGTGAATTAACTAATTTAGCTGGCTAATACCAGGATCACAGCGGATTTCACCCCTGCCCTCCAGGAATGTTGTGCACCTACAGGTGACGGAGATGACAAAAGGAAGAGACTGTAGAAATCAGGAAGGAATATTTTTATTATTATTATTATTATTTTAGAATATTTGATAATAGAATAGTGATAAAGAAAACAGTAGTGGAATCTGTGCACGGTATGACTGCAAATGCCACATAAAATGTCAGGACAATAAGAGAGGTTAGCAGCATTGCCGAAATAAAAGAGTCCTGGGGGAGCTTCAGGGAAAATTAAACCAACCCTGTTCACCCTGTTAAGTTGAACAGATATGAGAACATCTTCCACACGTCCTACTCTTACTTGGAATTTAAATTCTTTGTGGTATGCTCTTCTGTGATGAATGATTAAGAGACTTCACTGCTATACAAAGCTCAATTATAAGCTTTCCTTAGTTCAAGCACAGAAAATGTAGAAAAAAAATTATAACTCATTACATCCCATATTATGGATATTTTGAATAAAAGTTCCTTTATCTGTTTCCAACCTTGGTGATTCTATGATCTGTAATCCAGTACTGCATTGTTTACTGCTAGTCTGAACAGAACTGCATTTTCTCTCTTACATCCTTGGGAGCAACATCTCCCTCTACCCCCTCAAAGCTGTTTGAGGAAGATTTGATAGCTGTTCCACATCTTAATGATGCTGTATTTATGTAAGATACATTCAACCAGCAGGCTGATTCCAGGCAACTTTGACCCTGTTTTCCTCACAGGTGATCAGATATTTTTCCAGGTTGGTATGTTCATCTTAAATATGAACTCAGAGAGAAGTTGTATTTTTTTTCTCCAGCTTAATGGTTTTAATATTTATGGTATGTAATGATGATGTGGAGTAGTTTCCTTGTACATTTCAGTTTCTTTACAGTGTTCTGTTCTTCCAGAGTTACCTTCCAGCTGTTAAATTGGCTAATACAGGTTAAATAAATACCACTCAAGTGTTGTGGTTCCATATGGGTATTCAGCATAGTCAAAATTGAAATTGCTTTTTTTTTTTTCTAAGACAGTATAGACAATTTAGAACTAAGAAATGTATGTAATGTAATGTAATGTATTGTGGTGCTCGGAGATATGATTTAGCAGAGGGTTGTTAGAGTTAGGGTACTGTGGTTAGGCTGTGGTTGGACTTGATGATCTTTGAGGTCTTTTCCAACCTGGGTAATTCTATGATTCTACGTATAACCTTAAGAGCATAGAGTACTGCTAAAATATTTGTTTCCCTTCCTAAGGCTACATAGTCTTATTATTGGCAGTACCAGCTTTACAGAGTTATTCCTTAAAAGGGATGAAGTACCTCGTTTCACAGTTCTGCCTTTATACAGTTTGAGTGGGTAGGCAGGTAGAAGAATCCGTTTGTCATGAGGCAACTATTCCAGTTTTGTTTCACTTTAGTTTTTAGCTTTTGTTTTAAATATTGTTTCTCTTAAGTGGTCCTTGCTTCAAAGTAAATAACAACTCCAGATTGCTGAAAAAGTATTTTTGTAGACGTTCAAAAGCAGATTTTAATTCAGAATGTCTTTTTATTTTTAGATCACATGAACTTTAACTTCAAATTATATGGAAATAGGCAATTTCTTTCAGTGCCTAAAAACATCCGGGCTCCTACCTTTTCTTTAGTCTTTCTAGACTTAAAGTAATAAAAAAAATAGAAACCAGATATTCTGTTGAATCTTGATTTTTAAGCTTACTTTTCATTAATGGTAAGGTCACTACATCATCACACTTAAAAATCCTCCTGTGAGGTGTATGACAGTGCTCCTGTTGAAGTATCTAAAAGTGCATGTATATATATGCAAGTACATACACCTCTGTAAGTATACATCTGCATAAAGCAGAACGTCTTTTAAGGTGTTCTGTATTTCTCTTTTATCCAATGAAAGGAAGGGTAAAAAAAAAATAAAGTTACCATGAATTCCTAAGGGTGGTCAACAGAGGTCAAATGTAAAACATCAAGATAGAAAGGCATTAAATGTAAAAGATAAAATTTCAATACATAACAGTAATTAGAGAGCAGTGCCTTTGTTGAAATCATCTAAACCCAGTCAGTGTGGTTTTCCTATATAAGAAGGCGTTACTTCTTTGAGAGATATGAGGCATGAAAAAGCAAAAATCCATTCTCCAGTAGTTACAAGTAAACATTTTAATTGCAAGATGTTCTGCTTGTTTAAAGTATTTCCTTGAGATAGTATACATAAAAGCTGTGTTCCCTTGTTTAATTTAATGTTGAGTAAAATAAAATAGAAGTTTCAATTTAAAATAGCTTTGGAAATGTCATCCCATGCTAAAATCCTCTTAACCCCAGTGGGCTATTACATGTATTACACGTGCACTTACACAGGAACCCTTTGCAAAGAAATTTGTTACGCTCTTTGTCTTAATTTTGTGGCCTAACAGAAACCAAGCAGGTGAAGAACTTTCAGATGATATAATATTATTTTCCCCTCAAATTACTTAATCTGGTAAGCACGTTTATTTCTGTAATAGCTTGGTGCTAATGTACTCAATCTTTCTTTCTTGTTTTGTTTGTTCCCAGTGTGACTGTGTCTACTGAAGCAAGTGTAGGTTTTTTTCCCTCCTGTTAATCTGCTTTTTAATTAAGTTTTGTACTGAATTATACAACCTTCCCTTTTGACCTTCATAACACTGTTGTTATTGATCAACTGGGGTCATCAACAAATGGTATACCTCTTCCCAACTGTTCTCTCGTTAACTAGATGATGTAAAGTGAAAATTACAGTGTTCTGTAGGCTCTCAGACATGGTTTATGATCTGCACCTTCCATCTGGAATGCATCCATTCCCATCAGAAACAGTTTCTTTGATATGCATATTATTGTTTCATCTGTTAACTTTTTCTTCCCTTACTGTCTTAGTTGCAGTAAAATATTTATGTTCTGCTTGAGCAATTAGAACTTTAGAAAGGAGTTGGTATTCGAGCCCTTGAATTTCTTCTCATCACTAAGTAAGCTGAGCAAATTCTCTTTCTTGGGGTCAAAAAAAGGAGGTGGGAGAAAAAAGAAATACTGCTATCGTTTTGCAGTCTGAAAACTGTCCTTAGTTCTTCGTTATTTCATAGAAGGCTTTGTCTCTTACTGTATGTTTTTACAGTTCATGGTACGTTCTTAAAACAGTCTTGATGGCCACATACAGCTATAGGATGTCTTTGTGGTGTTGTTTCTTTTTAAGCCAAATATCAACACAAATTTGTTTCCATGTTACTTTGAGTTGTCATTATGAAACTATTTATTTATTATAATGAAACTCATTATAATAAATCTATAAAATATAAAAAATCATATATATATCATATATATCACATATAAAATCAAGCCTGTCTAGGCATCCCATCCCTCAGGCATGTGCACTACACCACACAGCTTAGTGTCATCCACAGAGTTGATGAGGATGCACTCAGTCTCACTGTCAGTATCATTGATGAAGGTATTGAAGAGTATCAGACCCAGCACTGACCCACGAGGGACACCACTCACTGGTGATCTCTGTCCAGACACTGAGTCATTGACCACAACTCTTTGGGTTCAATCCTGCAACCAGTTCTTCATCCATGAACAGTCCACCCATCAAATCCATATCTTTCCAGTTTGAAGAGAAGACTGTTGTTGTATCGTACCATGTCAGAGGCCTTACTGAAGTCCAAGTGGATGACATTAGTGGCTTTTCCCTTGTTCACTGATGCAGTTACATCTTCACAGAAGGACACTAGGTTGGTCAGGTAGGATCTGGTAAAGCCATGTTCATTATCCTGTGTCACCTCCCAGTCTGCCATGTGCCTTAGCATAGCTTCCAGGAGGTTCCATTCCATGATCTTTCCCAGCACAGAGGTGAGACTGACAGGTCGCTAGTTCACAGGGTTGCCCTCTTTACCCTTCTTGAAAATGAGTGTGATGTTGCCTTCTATTCCATCCACCAGGGACTTCACCTGGTTGCCACGACTTTTCAAATATTTTAGTGTGGCTTGGCGACTACACCAGCCAGTTCCCTCAGGACTCTGGGATGTATCTCATTGGGATCCATAGATCAGGTTCCTCAGGTGGTCACGAACCTGATCTTCTCTCACAGCAGGAGGGATATCGCTTTCTTAATCACCTTCTGAACCATTGTTTGAGGGCTGTGCGATGAGCAGTTACTGGGGAAGATAAAGGCAAAAAGCTGTTGACTGCCTCAGCCTTATCCTTGTCTCTTGTTACCAACTTGCCTCAATCACTCACTAGGGGCTGTACCCTCTTGGACTTTCATTTTCTCGTGGAGGTACCCATAGAAGCCTTTCTTGTTCTTGGCACCCCTTGCCAAGTTTAATTCAAACTGGGCCTTGGCTTTCCAGACTCCATTCGTACACAACCTAGCAACTTCCTTATATTCTTCTCACCATACCTGTCTCAATTTCCACTACCTGTGCATTTTCTTCTTGCTTTCCAAGAGCAAGATTATCTGTCCAAAATATCAAATGCTTTTCAACAGAGTTCAGATTTTACCATTCCGGAATGTCATTCAACAAAGTAAGTTTGCTGTGTATCTAGGCTTTTAGCAGTGTCTCCACACAGTACTTAACATTCTGTCATTATTATATGAAAAACATGCAAAAATAATAATCTGTTAGAAAACTAAGGAAGTACTGAACAAATCAAAATAATGTTTGATCACCTTTAAAAATAGGTGCATGTTTCACTTAAATGGTATTTTTCTTATATTCTGTCTCGAATGTGTATAGTTGTGCTTTTTTTTACGCAGAATTTGTGACAGTCACCTTTATAAGTTTCAACTTTGCTTCATCTGTCACCTTCCTCAGCTGAGAAATGCTGGAAATATTGTGGGATTTCTGAAATCAGAAGGATTGACTCATGTGCCTTGCAAGACAGAGTGCAAGATGTGTTTTGGTAGATTTGGGTGCAGTTTCTTTTTTTTCCTCTCACTTTAATATATATTTTTAACAATAGGAGTGGGCTTCTTCAGTTGTCTTTTAAGCAGAAAAGAGGCCAAAAGATGTGCCTTTGACATGACAGCATGCCACATGATATAATGGCATTATAGACAACAAATTGAAGTATTGTTAATTCTTATGAGATCTGTTAACTTCTTAAATTAAAGTGTTAAAGTCAGCACTCTTATTTGATTGCTCTTTCCGTTTTATCACTGAACTGAAGAAGCACTGGTGAAGATTCACAAGAGGCCTATTATGGTTTACCTTTGCCTTTTTCATTTCCCATTCACCCCAGGAAACTGCTGAGCTTTTTTTCAAACCCATTGTACTCTGCCTTCTCTTCCACCATGGTGCACACACAGGTCACCTTGCTGAGTCTTTTGATAGCAAAGGTTCATAATCATCCACCTTCTGAAAAGGTAACTGGCTGATCCTTCTCTGAATACAGCAATAGAGTACGATAATAGGTATAAGCAATGCAGTGATAGAATACATGAGTATACACTGTTCTCTGTGTTTTTTAGTCCTAGTTTTTACAGAGCTGTAACCAGAAGTAACAGAACTGTTTTGATGAGTGGATCTCTTCGCATGTGTTTTGTATTAATGCTTTATAGTTTTTCCCAAGAGGTCTGTGAAGTGTTATTGACACTTTAAATAAGCACTACTTATTGAAAGCTTTACCAAATGTAAATTTAGGATTATTCTTTTTAACTAGTAATTTGCCTTACTAATGTAGGAACTAAACTAGGTGTATAATCCATACCTTATATAATTTTGCTAAAACAGAGCTTACTTGGAGGTGAGAACAGTGGTAAACGGTAGTTTCGTTTCTCTTTTTTTCCCCCCATTACCACACTTTTGTGAGAGCATGCAGAGCAGTTTTGTGTGTTCTCTGATAAAATATCCTGCTATTCAGAAGGATTATAGGGAAACTGGGGAAGAAGACAGAAATGGTGTTAAATATAATTCCATCAGCCTCTCTAATCAGGCAGTAAGCAACAGAAATTGAGTGGTTGGATGTGGTGGATGCTTACACACAAAACTACTTGCAGGGTACTACTTATGTCACGAGCTTCAAAAAGAAACAGAAGAAACAGATTCTGCAGCTGTAATTCATTCTGCATGAAACGGTCATATAAATTCTAGCTTGAGAAGTCATTACACTGCCTACCCTTTACAGTGTGGGTCAGCTTCTTTGTGGCTTTGTTTGGTGAGACCTCTCATCACACTTGACATACATACTAAGGGGCACACCGGAATGCTTTTTAGTCGCATACTTTAAAGGAAAATATTTGGTGGTTCAGAAATAAGCGATGATGCAGTTCTGGATTCTTATCACAGCCGAGGTCTTAGTTGCAATAGGGAATAAATCAGATTCCTGTGATGTCTGCTTGGTCTGGAGTGCCGCTTATTATTATTCTTGCATCCTCTGGCACCAATTTGGGTGATGTAGGTTGATAGTGGGTTATTCCTTCCCATTGCCTGGGTCGTAATCGCATGGCTTCATTCAGCAGTATAGAAGATCAGTACTTCACAAAATACGCGATCCCAAAAAGTGCTTTACAGAAAAAAAAAAACAAAAAAAACCATAAATTGTATTAAAATGGATAATGTGAGACATTTCATCTGCACTCCATTAAATATTCATCTATCTGTATGTTGAGCTGTTCTGTTACCAATTCACGTTTTCTGTATGAGTGTTTATTGAGTTGACCTTTTGCCACAATTTACAAGAGAATGGAACGTTACAGCCTTTTTCAGAGCTGAGAGTGATAGAACACCAGTCATTAATAAAAAATGTTGCTAAAACGTAAGATTCTTTACATTCTATATATCACATTATCCAAAGCTTTACTACTTGAACAATTTTATTTTTTACCTTTTACTTGGAAATCCTGTAAAGTTTAGCAATATATTCATATTCACGTGTTAGTGGTAAATTAAATTGACTTTATCCAGAGGAACAGTACCAAAATAGCTGCATTTGGGCACTGCTTATTAACAGGATTATTGTTTGATGGCAGAATTAGAGCTTGGTCAACAAGTGTAGTTATGAAGGTAACAAGCCTAGGGACAAGTTTACTTCCATAGATTTACAATGCAGATTCACAGCTTATGTCTGCCAAGCAATTTTACCATGGTTTTCTGGCTCAGAATTTAATCTTACTTTTGCCACGCTTTCCTTTGTTTCCCCACAACAAACACACACACGCACACACTGACTGTACCTTCACCTGTGTCATACTAAGTACAAGTGTTTAAAATAGTTCATCATCTTTGTTGCTTCTTCAATAACCTTTTTAATTTCTCTAGAAAGAAAGGCCGTTTTGTTTTCTTAATCTCTGTTCCACGTATGATGATGCATGCAACTTGTGTGTACTTCCTTAAGGGAACACAGCAGGCATGGAAGCCCTGGGAGTAGTTAGCTGTGGAATAAGAGACTTTATGTAGATGTAATTGGCGTACTCTGAAGGTCATAATTAGTGAAAGAGGTTTGTGATGAAAATTTTGTCAACCTTTCAGAAAATGTCTAGAGGCAGTTACTCACTGTACATAGCATTTGCCTCTTTGACATATAAGCCCGTTAAGAACAGCTGCAGAAATCTTTTTAAAAAGCTCCTGAGTCCTATTTGTGAGAAAAGATGAGGCAAGAGGTGAGTTGAGAAGGAAATCCCCTTAGAATAAGTCTAAACTAAGCAAATGTATTACATTAAAATATTACAACAGTAGCATGCTATTTTGCAAGGCTTTTTTCCCCAATTATACTTGCTCCTATTTTGTTTTTTGTTGTTGTTAGTAGCAGTTTATGATCATGTTCAGTGTTGTTCTCCGTGTAATGGATGTGTAGTTATCTGAGAAGCAAGGTACTGGGATTCCCGTAAGTTCCTAAAACTGAAGTCAGCCAGGATGCTTGTAACCTGCAAGATAATTATCTTTGGTAAATAGAATAATAAATATTAAAGCAAACTAATACTAAAATAAAGGCATTTCTATTATGATTAAGCATATAAGGCTTATAAAATATAAAAACATGCATATTATGACTTTTTAGCCTAATACTTTTAAGACCTACAACTCCACCTTCGTTCTTCTGCATTAATTATAAGATATGCATAATAGTTAATGTTCACAGCGATGTTGTTGCTGAAACTTAAGTTTCATTTTTTCAGTCCTTTATTTTACTTGGTTTATTAAATTTGTTTTACTTCCATGTGTGTCTTGTTTCTGCAAATTCGAATGAGGTACACTTTTTTCTTGCCTTCTTAATAGGATTACCTATGTGTTTGCACTCTTAAAAATCATTTAATCATCATTAAATATCATTTAAAATGTATTTAAATAAGTATGAATATGTAAGCATATGCATTTATGTAGTATTTAAAACATAACATTGCATGTTAAATCTAGGAAAAAGGTTGTTATTTTCTCTTCTTTCATCAGGAACAGAAAGTAATATGAAGGTAAAATAGACTTTGTGTCATGTATACTTGTAAGAAATACCTTTGCAATGTAGGCAAATTGTGCACTGCTCATTATTGCAAACAAATTTAATGAAGTTAATTATGATTCTAGGTTCCATGGTTCCCTTCTCTATGCGGATTTTACATGCTGAACTTCCTCAGTACCTCGGTAATCCTCAGGAATCACTTGATAGACTGCACAATATGAAGATAATCTGCACCAAGGTAGCAGCTTCTCCATGCACTGACCTTTCTTAATATTTAGGAAATATATTTTCTTGTCCTTGCAAAGAACATTGTTTCAACCATGACATTTGTGATTCCATCTTGATACAAATAAGGAGCTCGTTAATGGAAGTAATTAAGTCTTTTCTGTTTTATGAAGCAGCATCCTTCTCTCCTTTGTGTGGCAGAACAGTGGAAAACAGAGCTCTCTTGCTTGCTTTCTTTTGCCAGACTAGACACAGAGGACAGTATGCAGACATGTTCAGGGACAAGTAGGAGAGTTTATTCCCTCACTCAGCAGCATCTAGCTAGCTGAAAACAGCTATTAATAATAAAATCGTGAGATGTTTTGGGTTGGAAAGGACCTTAAAGGTCATCTAGTTCTAAAACCCTGCTGTGAGAACGTTTGGCAGCCACCAGATCAGGCTGTCCAGGGCCTCATCCATTCTGGCCTTCATGGATGGGGCATCCACTGCTTCTCTGGGCAGCCAGTTCCAGTGCTTCACCATTCTTCACAGTAAAGAATTTCTTCCTTATGCCTAAGACTACCCTTTTTTAGTTTAGAACTATTACTCCTTGTCCTGTCACCACACTCTTGTGTGTCACTACACATGAAGAGCCTTCCTAGTTTTAATGTAGTCACCTTTACAACCACTGTAAGATCTCCGTGGAGCCTTCTCGTCTCCAGACTGAACAAGCCTATCTCCCTCAGCCTTTCATAGAAGAAGTGCACCAGCTCTCTGATCATATTTGCAGCCCTCCTCTGGACGTGCTCCAACAGCTCCATGTTTAAGTATTCCAAATCATGTAGGGCTGTCTGGAAAACCCATTGTTTAGATACATGCCATACTGTTTTTTTTAATAAAATGCTATTTGTTTAGTAAATGAGCTCTCACCTGGAATGTTCAAGAATAAAGCACAAGAATAAAGCTCACAAAAACCTATGGTGTAGCCAAGACCATAATAGAAAGAATGTACACATTAATCTTAATATTTAAATATGACGCTTGGGAACCATTTGGGTTGTAACAGAATTAATTGGGGAGCTTTCAACCAAAAACCTCTAGTGTTTTGCTTCCCTACTTTAAAAAGTGGAAAAATAATCTTCGGTCATCCTTATTTACAGAAGGGCATAGGAATAGTCATTATGTAAATGAGATGATCTAGGAGTCATAAAAATTGAGAGAGAGAAAAGACCTATTAGCTCACCTAGTCTGTCTCTGTGCAATGCAAGGTTGTTTTCCAGTTTTTAATGAGCCAGCCTGTGGAGCTGAGGCCACTTCCCCTGGGAGGCTATTCCAGGCAAATGCTAATGCATTCTTATTGTAAGAAAATTTGTCTTCCTATTTTGTTTCTCTTCCTTAATGTGATTGTGTTATTCCTACCTGATACCTCTTTTTAACCTGCTAAATTCCCTCTTGCTTTTTGTTGTACACGTGCTTCAGATGCTTGATTAGCTATTCAACTTTAAGATCTAACCGTATTTCCTTTGTCACTATTTTGTTAACTCAGTCTTTTCAGCCCACATCCTACTGACATATTTCTGAACCAAACTGGAGGCTGAAATGAAAAACATAATCTTTGTTTTCCCTGTAAAGGTAATAACATCCTTATTTTTTCCAGTATCCCTGTAAATTTGTGATCACGATCTGATCTGATATTTTACACCTCTTGCCCATAGGTTCAACATTTGAGAATGAAAAAATCTGTAATGCAGAAGGCCAAATACATTTTAGTTTTACATTTACATTTAGTTTACATTTTTTGAAGTAAATGGACTCCAAACAGTCCAAACGATAAGAGTAACAACAGAAATTCAGGTCACAAAAAATTTTCTTTTCCAGTGTTCAATTTAAAACACAGATATAATTATTTGAACGCTAATTCTGCTGAGAGCATGCTAACAAATGCTTACTCAGAAACCAAAATGTGAAAAGAGCAATAGTCGGGCTTGAACTCAACTCTTCCCTTGCTTGTGCCTGTCTTCCTAGCTGAACGAGGGAGAGATCCATAAATTACATGCATCCCACAGGATGACGTGTTTTGATTTGAACCCTAATCCTCGAAGTGACAGGGCTGTACTGTGCTCTGTGCCAGCTGGGTGGAGCGGTGGCAGGTGGGTTAACAGTCTTGCTTCCTGAAAAAGCCTCTGCAACTGTTAATCCTTGCAAAACTTCTCAAAAGTCTTCTGTGCCACTCAGCCATCTGCCACTCCCTCTGCAGTTCCACCACTCTTCTTTATGAGCTGCGTCCCTTCCTGCACGCACTCCACGTATCTCCTGCCCTTGTTTTAATTTAGGTTGTTGAGTTTTTCAGTTTTTTAACTACAGATTGCTTTTGCTCTTTGTTTTCATTCAGCTTCCAGTTCTGGTTCAGTTACTTTGAACACTTAAGTATTCTGTGTCTCATATACAATTTCTGCCTGGGGAGTGTTTCTCGATCCCTTGTTTGATGAGTTTGTAGAAATAATGAGGCTGAATACCCAAAACACAATTCCAGAAGCACCCTAAAAGAGATTATTTTGAGTAAGAAGCAAATACTGATGAAAAGTTGTGGAAGAAGGAAGAAATTATTGAAAAGAGATACATGAGACAGGAAGGTAGGAATGCAAATGATAGTGTGTGTAGATTAGTGATTAATCTATTGATAGGGGATGGAACAGAAGTGTCAGCGAAACATTCCTGGCTAGTGAAACTAATGAGTGTGTGTTTATAAGTACTTAGAACATAAGAAACCCATAGGTTATATATACGTCTTGTTTAAAGTTAATAATAGAACTTTCAAAGCTGTTTGTCTTTACGTTTGAAACAAGGGTGTTTGGATGTAGACCATATGATACCACTAGAGTTCTCCATCTGTGGATAAGCAGGATGAGGGTATCTGTTAAAATTAAACATTTCATGTCATCTAACCCAGGCGACTTACAATAAGAAGCTACCTGAATCATTAATGTTGTTATTAAACAACTCATGGAAAATTGAGGAAAGGCCCAAATACTAAAAAGCTGCAGATGATTTCCTACACGTAAGGAAAGGCAAAAGGAGAAAAACCCAGGGAATAAACCAATTAGCCTCAAATCAGCCCCGAGTTCTGTTTTAATTACGTTGAGCTTGAGGTGACAGCCAGATATCCCCAGGTAGCATCACTGAATGTTTAATGTAGTATTCTAATTGTATGTTAATATCTAATTATTTCTTTTCTGATGATATTAGTCAGGGCATTTTCAGATAAAGGCTTTCCCAAACAAACCTATTGTCTCTTTAAACAAGAAAATACGTTTCATTGTTGGAGGCATCTTGTTATATTAAGACCATTTCAAGAGTCAGAGCACCAAGTCTTGTTGGGAAGGAGACCTGATCAGTAGGTGTTTTCCAGGGAAAGAGACAGAGGGTGTTTTTTGGGTGAAATTAGAGGGTAGGATATTATTGGCGTGTAGAAGATAAGATCATCTTCTTTAACAGGACGGCTTTTTATGCACTAGGTGGTTCAATTTTAAGCATTGTCCAAGTTTCTAGGTTGTTAGACAGATTGGGCCTGGGATTCAGACTTAGAGATATGCCACTACAATCTCGTAATTTCCCACCTGTCATCTACGCAGTGTGTCTGTGCAGTTGTTTGCTTTTTAGGCCCTCAGAATTTGAGGTAAGGCAGCTTAGCTCACTATGAATGAGGTTTACACTAAATCATACAACCTTGTTGTGGGCTAGCGGTTCTTAGCAGGAAAATTACCCTGGCTCAGCCGTCATGTGGGAACTGCAGTCATTTCATGCTGTGTCTCTCCTAGCTCTGAAGCTATTTGTAGCTGAGTTCATGGCACCTAACTTTAGGTTTTCACTTTGGTCTCTAAAAAGAGGTTGGTATCTCTCAGAGCGATTCCTTTCCACCTTAAGGTGGCATGAACTCACTTCCTGGAGGTCCGGATTGCACTCCATTCACTGCAGAAAGCACCAACACACTGTCTGAGGCCGGATTAATTCTGCCTCTTTTTGCTTTTGAGTATTTCCTATGGTGTTTTTAAGTGTTTGTTTACAAACCACTGAGCATAACTGGAATGTTTTGCTGGTGAGGAAAACAGCGTTTCTTTCTTAGCCTGATGGAAGCTCTGTTTTTGAAAGTGCGCTCAGCCCCAGACAAGGATATGCCTTATATTTCACTAATTGTCTTACCACAGCGGCTGATTAAATACCAATGGCTTTAATGGGTTTTTGTAGGAAATCTCAAACAGAGTTCTACAACCAAAGTTATTAATCTCTAGAGGAACAAATGGAGTGTTTTGTGGGAACGAGAGAACAGATCTGGAGAAACTGTATTTCAAATGGAACTTTATATACGTGTTTTTTAAGTGCATAAGACACAAGCTTAAGAATTGTACACACTTAAGCATTAAGTACATACTCTCTTTTTCCCGAGAATGTAACAAAGGTTTCATTCACTCAACAATTTGGATGATTTAAAATCCATAATAAATAGAGGGAAGCAATAAAACCCAAATTTTGAGAAGGGAACTAAGATAAGACCTAATGCTTCATTAAGGACAACAGGAACAAGCTGTTTCTAAAACCAGAGCCTACGCTTAAGGAGGGAGAGTTAAGAGAAGATGGCTCCCTCAGAAAAATCAACTTGATGTTCTTTCCAGTCTTTAACATCCATACTCTGGTGAAACATATTTCGTGTTTTGTTTAACAAGATGTGTGTGTCCCTTGGGTGTGCTGACACTTAATGTTCTGTAAGTATCATAAACCTGAACTCTAACAACCTTCTACCATACAGTGGCTTTCTTTGTGCAATTTATCTAGCTATGGTAATAATCAGTAATTTTGAACTGCGTCTAGGTGAAACATTCCTGCTCGAATTGGTTTTCATATCGACTGTCATTTGTAGATCGTTTGCATTTCATACATAGCATTGCTAAAACTCATGTTAATTACTTTAAAAAATTTACTACAGATACTAGAAAATTTGGAACAAGGCTTAGCTGAAGATGGAAGTATGACTAACATTACACAGGAGAACAGACAAGGTATGTATTCTTCAAACATTTTTTCACAGGCAGTATGGTTTTATCGCTCTCCTAAGCAGGCCAGTTTTCACAAGATTGCCCCAGAGTTGTTAAAACGGTATTTGTCTTACCTCGTGGCACACTCAGCATCTAAAATGATACACTTCTATTTGCTGGAATTAATTTCACACTTTTACCCATGATCAAACTGATGCACTAAATCCGTTTCTTTTTTTCCCACTTATGAGAAACAAAGAAGATGGCTGCCATCCTTAAGTAAAGCATATAGAAGCGTATTACTGTCACAGTTAGATCAGTGTTTCGTGTTCAGTGTTGCCTCATTGGCTCCTCTCAGTCCTAATATCTAAAATTTAGGGAATTTCTCTACATTTCCTGCTGTCATGCATTGGCTGTGCTTGCCTGGGATGTTGCCATACAGGTGTCTAATCTCAGTGCAGCTGTGTAGTACTTGGTGAGTCAAGCCTGTCACTTATTAAAATGAATTTCAGATCTACATTATTTTCAGATCTGTATCTACAGTTTCAGATCTACGTCTGTATTATTTTCATCATTCCTTACGAAATCATGTGGGTTTTTCTTTCCTGTTCCTTCTATCTAAGCTGTTTAACTTCGATAGTGGAAGATGCATTACTGCATAAAGGTCATCTGGATAAATTGGTTGTCCATGCATCTTTTTTTTTTTCTTTTTTTTAATGGAATTTATACTAATGAGGTAATTTGTGTGCTCTTAAGAATTGAAGATGAGTTGACATTTTAGGCATAGTTAATGGATTAGATGAACCACTCGTGGTGCCTAGCAATACGGACATTAAAAATATCATACCGTTCAGCTTCTGTGAACAGTCCAAAGAAATCTTAGCAGCTTCTTTCTGTGATGACATGAAACATGGAAATAACATGGAGAATGCGAGAAGTTAAGGTCTGCCTCTGAGGTGGGAAGTAGCCAGATACAGCTGTTAGCAGAGTCATCATTTATTGTGAACAAATCCCTCAGACTGTGTCTACATGGAGTGGTGCAGTCCTGTCTTCAAGTTCTGGCCTTCAAGTTTGGCTGGACATAAGGCAGTTTCAGTGTGTCGTTGTACTTCACTGAAACACCATCTAGTTATGCCCTAAGAAAGTGACTGCATGTGTAAGCAGGGTATGTCACAAAGACATTTGCTCTTCTCAAAAAGAGTTAGGAAAAAACAGAGAATCTGGTACTTAACATTAATGCACAATATCAGTCTCTTTTTCTCTCCCTGTATCTGCTAATCTTCTTGCCTCTGTGTGCTTACCTCATTTTCCTATTAGCTTTCTACTCAGTTTTGTTCCTTCTATCCTCATATTTATTTATTTATTTATTTATTTAATTTTTTTCTCTGTACCTTTAAGATCAAGACTCAGATCCCCTTTTAGGGCACAGGGACTTTTTTTTCTTAGCTGTGTCATAATCCTGTGTCCTGCAGGCACGTGAGATTCTGGCTCCTCAGTGCTGCTGCTTCAGAGCTGAGAAGAGCTCAGAAGGAGGGACGGGGTGAAAGGCAGCAGCTGCTGGTTGCCAGGGCCCAATGCTGCTGAAACTGCCCTGTTTGTGGGGACTGCTGACTGCTGTTGTCAATGAAAGTTAGCCAGGTCTGCTCCTTTACTGCATTTTAAGCTACAGGAGGTTGATAATGGGGGTTTTATTTTTGCTGTTGTTGTGGGTATTTGTTACTTTTTTTTTCATTTGAGACCTGGCTAAAGCATAACAGGAAATTTGTTTGAAGGCAGCCATACTTCATTATGGAGATCATGCTTAATGACTAGTTCCCTTACTGCTGGTGTAAGAAGGTGCCACACCAGTCAGCTCATCATATACATCTCCTCTGGTCTGAAACAAAGCGCCTTGTCTGGCAGTTTGACAACAGGAGGATAGACAGAGCATTGCATCACCTGCCTGATAATGCATTCTATACGATGCCAGTTTTACAAGTTAGCACACAGAGATCCTGTTGAAATGGGTGGCAGTATGAAGTACAGAGCCCTCCACAAATAACAAAAAGAAACGTGTGAAGATTTTAGGATGGGAAGCAAAGAGGAGTGGACATGCCACCAGATTCTCTTCTTATTTGTAATGGCGTTTATGTGTGTTAAAAAATATATATCTGTGCAAGCTGCCATGGTTTTCATCCTAGGCTACAGTAAGGATGTAGACGAGTGGTCTCAGTTATCATCACTCTCATAGAAAATGCCCTTTTGCCTTTTCCTTCCCCTCCTCAAATCATTACAGTGACCTTGACAGCTGATTGACTGAGACCCATTTATTTTTCAAATGCACCGAATGAATGCTCCTGATGTTTATTTTGAGGATTAGAGGAATATTTCTAGTATTGATCTAGTGAAATAGATCAAGAAAAATAGGAATCTTTATGAAATGCTCTCTTAAAACATCAGGAATCTGTCTGCAAACCAAGAGAGAAGAACCTGCTGCTGCAGCTTTTAATGCCTGCAAGCTCCAGGAGCGTGGGGAAAGCAGACAGGCTTGGCAGATTTTTTCCTGCATAGCTCTAAGTCAGAAGCAAGCACAAATAGTCCCAGACCCAGACGGTTCTCACCCTGCGCACTTTGGCTCTGAAATGCCATTAGTTTTGTTTGATTTTTGAGTTTATCGCATTCAGTCCTGTAGATGATGTGTTTTTAAATTGTTGCTCATTACCAGTTTAATCTTTTTATGCACCTTTTGTTCTTAAATTGGAACATACGTGGCTTCTTGTAGTGCTTAATGCTTGGCCTGAGCTCATGGCTGAATGGCTGTTGGTTGCTCTGCATTGTGCCATTGTGTAAGGTCCCCAGAACCGTGTGAGTAATTCCCTCACAGAGATGCAGCATTTCTGTCTGATGATGCAGCATAGCTGAGAATTATAAATTCTAGGCTAGAACCCAGCGATGTTAACGAGGGGGATCTTTCAGAATCGTAATTCATAGGACCGATAATTGATTGCAGAAAAGAACCTCTAATTTATTTGTGCAAATTCACAAGCTGCTCTTATTTTGCAGCCTCTGTTCAGCTGTGGAGGTCACGTCTGGGCCGGGTGATGTACTCCATGGCAAACTGTCTGCTAATGATGAAGGTACGTGGGTGGCAGCAGCTGCAGAGGTACCGTATATTCCAGAATAGAACGTTAGAGAAAGTGCCGGAGAATTACTGGTGTGTAGATAAGGGAAGACTACCTGACTGTACTTGTAGGCTTTGCATACTGAAGAATTAATTAGACTTAATAATGCCTTACTTAATAGATAGCTATTTGCAGTAATGCTCTTTGGGAACATATCTACTTATTTCTCCCAAAATCATCCTGGAGTGTGTGCAATAACAGTAGAGAATTTGCATTTTTAAATTGAATTTTTCAAACACTTAACTAAATGTTGTAATTAAAAGCAATTATGTGCTTTTTCAAAGTGTGCACTAATAACGTTGCTCTGTTTGTGTGCATTATTAATACTATAGACTTGGTATATGATGAGATCCAGAACATCTAAATACATCTTTTCTGTCTCAGCTGTAAGATATCTTCTTTCAAGTTTAAATCCTTACTAATAGGTGGGAGGAAAAAGAAGGGAATAAAAGGATAAGTAGCTGGCTAGCACTGTTTTGTTTTGTTTCTCCCTTGTCTCCCCCTTACTCTTTAAGACCCTTCTGGTGCATTTGGTGGAGCACAAGCTTCTCCTTGTGTTCAGCAAGCAGAAGAAATAAAACCATTTCTGTCATTCACCTCATGCTCAGGGAAATAGGTTTATCGCCATCCTAGGCTTGCAACAAACTGCTGTTATGCAGAGCTTAACTGTGCTTCACAAATTAATTAACAGCACAGACTCAGAGCAATACTGTCAGCACTATAATCTTCACAGACCACAATTTGCACTCCTTGCCCCCTGTTGTTTGATTGCCCAAGGTCATGCCAAATCTGATGTTCACTAAGCTGCTTTCCAAACTGGGCTTCCTTGATGCTCCATTCATAATACTGTAGTAACTCAGAAAGCGCACGTTTTTCAGGTAAGATACTATTACCAGATGCTCCCTTACATGAAATGTAAAATCCTTTTTATGCGAAGTAGGGGAAAAAAGGAAATTTCTGCTTGTAATTACATTGTAATCAAATGATTTCTGTCTTGAATAGATGCAATTGTCCATTAAACCTTGAAGTATTGGAATGAATAGATAAGCGTTTGTTTTGAAGTGGGCACTTGACATAGGTTCAGTTCTTAAGGAACGTCCTTTTTCATTAGGCAAGTGGAGAAAAGCACAAGTTACCATCTCAAACAAAGCAGACTGCAGAAATAAGAAAATGTTGGTAATCAGTTGTTTCAGTTTCACTTCACTTTTGGCTGTGATTTCTTTCTAACATTTTCACTGCTTTCCTTCTCTTGTGCGCACTAATCCAAGTGCTCACACTGTTCTCATCTTCCTTCCGATTTGATCCTTTTAGTGCTGTTTGCTGTTAGCAATATCAATACATTTGTGAATACCAGTTAGCACCCCTTTGGAAATAGTGCTTCAGAAATACTGCAGCTCGGATACTTCCTAAGGTCTGTTTAATTTAGGGCCTCACAGCTGCAACCTCCAGGTTACCTATAACTGCATGGTTAGGTGTAATTGCTCCCCTCTGAAATTTGCATCTCGGTGTTGGCTGTGGAGCAGTTGTGAGTATCACAGCTTTCAGACATATCCCTGTCTGGGCAAGTAGAGAGTCTTAAAGATTTCTGTACGCAGCCATATTGCATTTAGAATCAGAGCCAGGTATCATCTTAATTTATTCTGCCTGCGTGACAGATCTTCAGTGAAATAATTGTATTGCCTAATTATAAACTTAATTTTAAGACCATTCTAACAACCAGCAATGCTGCAATCATCTTCTCCACCTTCCGGAGTGCTCAGTTTAAAACAATTTCTTCAAATAATCCTTTAACACAATTCTTTTAATTCTCCCATGAACAATTATATTAATTGAACGGCATTCCACCTCTACCATTTACTTTTGCTATTGTGTAAGACACTTTAAAAACTGAACGTTTTATTCAAGTATATGTAATAATTGGGGGGGGAAAAAAAAGGTATTCATTTTCCAAGTCAGTGCCATCTATTGCCATCTAGTGAACGTTTACAAAACTGCAGTGTGGTCATGTTTGATCCAAGTAGTATTGGCTAAACTGCACCGTTAGATTAATAAGAATCATTATTTAAAGTTTAAAGCAATTGAAACAGTGGTATATAAAGAAGCTGATGATTTTTATTGGCCTTTTTTCTTTGCCCGGCAAACTTCAGCAGCATTTAGTAGGGAGCATCTTGTCAGAACTGACTCTTCAAAATTAAACAGAGCAAACAAACAAAAGATCAGATGTTGGGTCTATGGCTCTTTAAATCTGTTTCACTTCTCCTCAAAGCCAATCAGGTTTATTTCGTGTCATCTCTCTTTTGTGTTACTTATCTGACTCGAGGAATTCTGCTTATAGCACGGTAATTTTTAGCTATTAAAATATATTATTTGGCTTCTTTAGTTTCATAGCTAAACATCTCGTGTAGTTATTGAGGCAGTACATTGTTTTGAAAGTTGTGTATGAAGTGCAAATCGAATTTAACCAGACTTACCCACAAGCCAACAAATCACAAGCCTCCTTTCTAATCACAAGCCTCCTTTGCCCTGGAGCCATCTCTTCTTAGCACTGAGGGCCAAGCCCTCTTCCTGTCTGAACAACACTGTTCAGTAACAGTTTAAGTCAGTCTCACTGCATGTAAGACTATACATGGATTTTCTGTTCACCCCTTTTTCGTTGAACAACATTTCGTAGCATCCTTCCTTCTCTACACAACTTAGTGTGGTGACTTAACTAAGTGACAAGTTAAAGGAATGGTGGATGTCAGACATAGCAACTAAATAAGCTTTTACGTGCTCATGTACAGGGGCTAACTTAGGAGGTGGAAATACAGCAGGAAGGCAAGGAGAGACAAGTTAACGTGCATCACTGTAGACTTTGGTTTACAAGAACTGTGGGCTTAAGTCGCAATGGAACTGTTCCCTGAATATAGCAGCAGGAGAGAACATTGATTTAAAATGCAGCTGATGATGTGCATTGCTTCATTTCAACAATGTAATTGCAAAATGTCTGTCATTTTGGTAAATCACCATGGAAGTGCTTTAAGAACTTTTTAAAGTTCTTTTCATCTGAGCTAAAATTGCTTTTGACATTATCTTATCAGACTTCTACCTCTCAGAGGAATAAATACTTAAGTACTTTCCATATATATTATAAATGCACTCTAATTAAAGGCATGTTTTGCATTTTGTAGGATTTTTTTTTTTTTTGCCAGCGTTGTCTTAGCTTTGTAAAAAGCCTTGGAATCATTTTTAATTGGAATCTAAATACAATTAAAACTCTATGAAGAAGGCGGTAGCACCTTGTACTGATGATGCAAAGCACTGATGCGTGCGGACTTTGTTTTCTTTATGATATAAAGAAGACTGCAAGAAACACGTATTTTGCCTAGCTGCTGCTGTATGACCCTCTGGGTTCATAACGCTGTGAATCTCTGCTTTGTGTGAATGGATCCAGTGCCTTAACAGAACTTCTTTTGGATGAGTTTACTGAATTACAAAGCAACAGGCCCACTCTCACTCATATCCTGAACTGTGTAACTTTTCTCCTTTTGGGATTTCCTATGAAAGGTGTGGAAAATCTGAAAGGTCGCTGTTGGTAGAGGGTAAAGGACAGCGATAATCTCTCGACTCCACCTTTAAGTTTTAAGATCACAAACTGCATTGCTGGGTTTTTTAGTGCTGGTGCTGAATATTTCTTACTTGTTTCAACCACAACTTGTATTTAGCAAGGCTCCACTTTCTTTGGAGGGCCTCTCATTTATCACTCTCAGAGATAGCTGTTCTTTTACCATGTCTTACTAGTAAAGCTGGGAATTAAAACCTGGCCTCTAGAACATTGCACAGCATCACGTCTGTGTTACAAATGCTCCTTCAGAGGGGATTGTCAGATAGGGTTATCTTTACAACCTACCACAAATAGGATAGTTCTGGCAGTATGTGGGGTACTCTCAAAGTCCAACTTCTGCCTCCACATTAGTGGGAGTATGGGGAAGTACAAGCATATAAAACTTTCTGTAGGTGGTAAGTTTTGTATGCTTGTACTGAAGCAGCTACAAAATGAGATTGTAGCTGGAAGTGAGTCTGGATGCTCTGACTGTGCATTGTTGCTGTTTCATGCTGTGGCCAGCCCTGCCTGTGCTCAGGAGTGGCTTTAGGCACACATGGTTTAACCTCTTGTCATCTACAGGAAGAAATAGGTCCTGTTTTTTGACAGGTGCTGCAGGGCAGGGGGTAAATAAGAACAGGTGCTATGTGCTGTGCCATCATATAGAAACAGGATGTGATATGTTTCCTGATCCATAAATACAGGGCGTAGACTCTTAATGCCTCACTTCTACTCTCATGTTCCAGGAGGTGTGAATCTTATCTAATTAAAATGCATACAGAATGCAAACAAGACAATGTTTGATAGGGAATGTAAAAGGGGAAGGGGGTCTGTTTGTCTGGCTAGGTCAAGGCCATGCAATGGCTGAGGCAGGGGCCTCTAGGATGTTGTTTGCCTGCTTGTTCCTGCCCAGACTGCTGCCCATCTGCACTGGGGGCCCTGCCTTTGAGCTGGGCAGACAGGGCCCCCTCAAGCAGCTGCTGCAGCTGAGGCTTCCTTCAGGCTGGTCAGACTGAGCTGGCCACAGCACCTCTCTGACTGCTTAACTGTGCAGTCACCAGGGAGTTGTTTCTACATCAGTAGATGTAGTGTAATGATGCTGCATATCACTGTTGTGAGGACTGATGTAAAGCATGCACAGGAGTGAGCTGTGGGCAAGGGATGAATTTAGACTGCAGGTTGAGAGACACCAAGCCAAAGTCTTGAGTTTGCTATGATAAAATTATTTCTTCAGTAAGCACATTTTATTCTCAAAGAGGTAAAATTCAGAGTCACAGATAATTTTTCAGTTTTTATAAATGACACTCTTGCAAGGATTAATAGCTAATGCAAGCATGGCTGGGGTTGTTCTAAGGAATCAGGTTGAAGAACGTTATGCAGAACCCAACACAGGGGCACTCCACAATCAAGAAAGTCCTGCAGTGAGAGATAATGTGGAGAAAAAAATGAGCTTTTCCTAAGTCATAAACTTATGAGAAATGGTGGTAGTATAAATTCCATCATGCTTGAGTGCTTGAGTTGTGAATGCTGAATGAATCAGAATTTAAACAGATATATTTTTACATACACGGCCTGTTTTCTTTGCTCTGAACTCTTGCCATTGTCACTGAGGAGGTTGTGGCATTCAAGGCCAGGCTGGATGGGGCTGTAAGCAACCTGGTCTGGTGGGTGGCATCCCTGCCTATACCAGGGGGTTGGAACTAGGTGATCTTAAAGTTCCCTTCCAACCCAAACCATTCTATGATTCTATGAATAAGCATTGTTTGGCACACTGGAATTGGAATAAACTCTAAATGTTAATTGTTAAATGATCAAGTTTAATAGTTTAATGCACACAGTATACAAGTTGTCTGCAAAATAAAGGTCCTACAAAGTGCCTCCCGATTTAAGTCTGTCTCTGCTGTCATGGACTGAGCAATTTGTCTTAAATGCAGATGAGACTCCAAAGACTTCTCTTGTTTTTTGTGTGTATGAAAGAAGTCATTATGTTCCAAATGATGACCTGGTGTACAGGTCAAATGGGGCTTGGTCATTTAAAGTGCCATCTCAGGAAAAAAAATCATAGGATCATAGAATCACAGGGTTGGAAATGACCTACAAGGCCATCTAGTCCAACCATCCCCCCATTCCTACCACAAGCCACTAAACCAGATCTTGTAGCTCCTCATCCAGATGCCTTTTGAACACTGCCAGGGATGACGGCTCCACCACCTCCCTGGGCAACCATTCCAGTGCCTGACCACTCTCTGAAAAAAAAAGTTCTTTCTCATGTCTAATCTAAACCTCTTCTGGTACAATCAGAGGCCATTTCTTTGGGTCCTGTTTGTTGCCTGGCAGAAGAGGCCAAGCCCTCCCCATCACAACCTCCCTTCAGGAAGTTGTAGAGTGCAATGAGCCTCCTCTTCTCCAGGTTAAACAATCCCAGCTCCCTGAGCTGCTTCTCATAAGTCTTGTGCTCCAGACCCCGCACAAGTTCTGTTGTCCTTCTCTGGACACATTCCAGGGCTTTGGTGTCTTTCTTGTATTGAGGAGCCCAAAACTGAACACAGTACTCAAGATGCGGCCTCACCTGAGCCGAGTACAGGGGGATGATTACCTCATTGCAGCTGCTGGCCACACTATTTCTAATACAGGCCAGGATGCTGTTGGACTTCTTGGCTACCTGGGCACAACTGCTGGCTCATGTTCAGCCCAGCATCGACCAACACCCCCAGGTCCCTTTCCTCTTCACAGTCATCCAGCCACTCTACCCCAAGCCTATAGCACTGCATGGGGTTATTGTGGCCAAAGTGCAGGACCCGGCACTTGGCCTTGTTGAACCTCATCCCATTCACTTCAGCCCAGCAATCCAACCTATCCAGATCCCTCTGGAGGGCCTCCCTACCCTCAGGCAGATCGACACCACCTCCCAACTTGGTGTCATCTGCAAACTTACTGAGGGTACACTCAATCCCCTCATCTAGGTCATCAATGAAGATATTAAACAAGATGGACCCCAGTACCAACCCCTGGGTTGTAACAGGTCGCCAGCTGGACTTAACTGCATTAACCATTACCCACTGGGCACAGCCCTCTAGCCAGTTCCTTAGCCAAAGAAGAGTATACCTGTCCAGGCCATGGGCATCCAGTTTCCCCAGTAGAATACTGTGAGAGACTGTGTCAAAGGCTTTGCTGAAGTCTAGGTACACAACATCAACAGCCTTTCCCTCATCTACCAGTCTGGTCACCCAGTTGTAGAAGGAGATGAGGTTGGTTAAGCACGATCTGCCTTTCATGAACCCATGCTGGCTAGGCCTGGTCCCCTGGATGCTACGCACGTGCCATGTGATCTCACCCAAGATGATTTGCTCCATAACTTTACCCATTACCGAGGTCAGGCTGACAGGCCTGTAGTTCCCCGGGTCCTCCTTACAGCCCTTCTTGTAGATGGGAATCACATCAGCAAGCCTCCAATCCTCTGGGACCTCTCCAGTTTACCAGGAGCGCTGGTAGATGGTGGAGAGCAGCTCAGCAATCACCCCCGCCAGCTCCCTCAGCACCCGAGGGTGGAGCCCATTCAGTCCCATGGACTTGTGACAGTCCAGGTGGAGGAGGAGCTCTTTAACTGTCTCCACCTGAATCACTGGGGGTGTATTCTGCGTTCCATCCCGGACTTTCAGATCAGGGCATAAAATGCCCTGAGGACAACTGTTCTGCCCATTAAAGGCAGAAGTAAAGAAGGCATTGAGGACCTCAGCCTTCTCCTTATCCTCAATGGCCACATTCCCTGCTGTATCAAGTAAGGGGTGGATGTTTTCCTTGGTTCTCCTCTTGCCATCGATATATTTGTAAAAGGTTTTCTTTTTTACTGTAGTGGTCAATCTAAATTTAAGTCAGGATTTTGCCTTCCTAAGTTCCTCCCTGCATTCCTTAACAGCTTCCTTGTAATCTCCCCAAGTAGCCTGTCCCTGCTTCCAGAGGACATAGACTTTCTTTTTCTTCCGGAGTCTCAACAATAGTTCCCAGCTCATCCACACCGGTCTTCTTGCCCTGCAGCTCACCTTGCAGCAATCAGGGACAGCCTGTTCTTGTGCCATTAAGATTTCTGTCTTGAGGAGCATCCAGGCTTCTTGGACCCCTTTACCCTTAAGGAGCAACTCCCAAGAGACCCCTGCAACAAGCGTCCTGAACAGGTCAAAGTCCACCCTCTGGAAGGTCAACAGAGCAGTTTTACTAGTCACCCTTCTGACATCTCCAAGAACAGAGAATTCTAGAATTTCATGGTCGATCTCCCCAAGACAGTCCCCTGCCTTCACATCACCCACCAGTCCTTCTCTGCTAGTGAAGAGCAGGTCTAGCAGGGCACCACCCCTGGTAGGCTCACGTACCAGCTGTGTAAGGAAGCTATCTTCCACACACTCCAAAAACCTCTTGGACTGCTTCCTCTGCACTGTATTATATTCCTAACATATATCAGGGAACTTGAAGTCTCCCAAGAGAACAAGTGTTGGCAAACATGCGACTTCCACAAGCTGCTCATTGAATGTCTCATCCATCTCTTCATCCTGATTAGGCGGTCTATAACAGATCTCCACCAAGATGTCGCCCCTGCAGGCCTTCCCCTGGATCCTTACCCACAGACACTTTATCATTCCCAATCCCAAGCTCTTCAACATCAAAACACTCTTTAATATAAAGGGCCACACCACCACCCTTCCTTCCTCGTCTATCCGTTCTGAAAAGGTTGTAGCCATCCATCACAGCACTCCAGTCGTGGGAGCGGGCCCACCATGTTTTGGTAATAGCAACTAGGTCATAGTTCACCTGACACACAGTTGATTCCAGCTCCTCCTGCTTGTTGCCCATGCTGTATGCATTGGTGTACATGCACTTCAGCCAAGTCATCTGCCTGACCCCCCAGCTCAAGCACTGTTCCTCTAGGCTCATCTCTTGTAAGCCCCATTTCATCCCCTTCTCCCACTGTAGCTAGTTTAAAGCTCTTTCAGTAAGCCCTGCTAGCTCCTGTGATAGGATTCATTGCCCCCTTTGAGATAGGCAGGTTCCATGGACATACATTGCACCAGGGGCACATGGCCTCCTCAGACTGAGGAGGAGGTAAAGAATAAGAACCTCAAGCAATAGCTGTGATCACATTAGGGAAAAGCACTATAATTTGACCCAAAAAAATGTATGGTACAGAGTATGCCAAGATGTCTGTGCAGTTTTGAAAGATTATTCTTTGATATCTTTTGCTTCTGAACGCCCGCAGGAAAATTCTTGTGTGAAGTTGAAGGGCAGAACTGTTAGGAAGCATCAGGTTAGTACAGCACAGTCTTCTGTCTTTGCTCTTGCGTGGTTTTTATAAGCAAATACAGGCTCTGTGCCTCTGGTATGAATTGATGATGGAAGCTAGAGCTGAGGCTGGTGCAGTCCATGCCCTGGGAATGTGCCTGCTGTACGTCTTCCCTTAGAGCACATAACAAGTTTCTCGTGTATGTCTGCCAGAGGCCATGTAGAGGCTCTAGTTTACTGCAGGTAGATAATTCATTGAATTTTACCATGAATAAGCCGGACTGCAATAACTAATCATATGTACATTTCTTTCTTGTGAAAAATAGAAATACAGATGTATCTAATCCCCCACCACCGGTGACAATGCAGAGGGTGCAGAAACAGTGACCTGCAGTGGGTCTCAGAGCAGCTGCGTGCCAGCCTACCAAAGCTTTTGAGTCTCATCCTAACTAATCTAATCTTGAGAGTAAATGTTCATCCTGGTCTCCTGTTTTAACAGTTCTAGTATATATCAGTATACAGAGAATCCAGTCAGCCTGAACTGATAGGCAGGAATTTTGTCCCATTCACAAGTTGCTGTTATTTTGCTTCTGTCTACCATTATCTTTGAAAAGAAGACTATGTAAAGGCTGAAGAATGCTGAGCTTAAACATTTGGTTGTGTGCATTTCACCCCTTAGGACTACGTGCTTGCCGTCGATGCTTATCACACTGTCATCAAGTATTACCCACAGCAAGAGCCTCAGATGCTGAGTGGAATTGGAAGGATTTTCCTTCAGGTATGCACTTTGTTCTAAATCTGCTAGGTAATACTGCTGTTGGCAGATAGGTAATGAATAATAGTTGCATTGAAAACTATAGCTAAAACTGTCATACTGTAGAGGCAGTGGACAAAACCAGAAAAGATCAGTACGTGGCATTAGGTAATGTTAGGAAATACGAAGCACCTGTAGTGTTAAAATTACACATGCGTACATTGGCGAACAAAAAAGATGGTGTATAAAATTACGCTAATGATTTAATCAAAAAGCAACATTCTACGCTTACAACTGTTGTTAAGAGGCCTTGATCTGATGTGCTGCCAGCCCTGAGCTGATGCCTTCATACAAGTGGCAAATGGGGTTAAGAGAATGGAGAATTCAGGAGAAGACAGGCTACCATACAGAAATTGTAAGAAGCACCGTAATTCTGTCAAGAGTTGCCTGACCTGTAAAGCAGAAATTGACATGTAATGAAGAAACAGTGAGTATATTTTAGTCTCTGGTATTTATTGTATGTTTTTAATCGACTGCTTGCTGGCTCACCTATCCAAAATTGCCATTTAAGTAACGGCATTAAAGAATTTCAGAAGTGGAAAGCTGTCTGACCTTACCCTCTACAATGTTGCCACAAATACGGAGTTAAAAGCAGCAAATAAATCTTAGGAATACTTCAGAAAATAATCCTGGTTTCCAGACAAACAGTAGACTTAAGCACACGGTGGTTGCAGGCTCCTGTTGAAAGAGTTGTGCTGTTCTCCCTGACCAATATGAACAGAACAAAAGGTGGCATAAAAGTGCAGCAAGGCAGAGTGTGTTTTCTAATACTAAGGGTATTGAAGAGTTCTGGAATGCCAACTTTCAGATCCTCATTTCCTTCAGCCTGCATTTGCCTCTAGCCAGTGTTTTTCAGTCTGCAGACGGGCTGTCCCCCCTCAGTGACCCATTGCACCGGGTCTGTTTTCTGACATGTTTTGGTCTGATGCACTCAAGAAGTCATGACCCAAAAGTGGTGTACTGACTGAGCACACGTCCTGTGCCAACTACCAAGCTATTGCATGCCAGTTGTCGTGCTTATTGACAGCTTCTGGTTGTGAGCAGTGAGCATCTGCCATCATTTCCTATGGACAAACATCAAATCCTACTGGAAGTAATTCTGACCTCTGCTCAATTTCAGCTCATTTTACAAAAATGAGGAGGTGGGGCCTCACTGCTCTATGGTACAGAACTGCTCCTCAAACGCTGCTGAAAATCATTGCCTTGGTAAAACTGTATTTGATTTGGATGTTCTTTCTCATAATCTTGGTGTGGTTCTTCAAGTATCTTGTTTGATAACAAATGTTAGCCAGTCAGCATGGTACCAAACAATTAGGTGATGGTCTTTGATGAGTTTTCATGTTCTTATCCTTTGTAAGAGATGTCATCATCTGGATCTCTTCTAACTCTTCTCTTTACTCTCTAGATTGGAGACATAAAAACTGCAGAAAAGTATTTTCAGGATGTAGAGAAAGTGACTCACAAATTGGATGGACTACAGAGCCAAATCATGGTTTTAATGAACAGGTAGATAACTTAATGGCTAAATGAAGCTTGAAAGTACAGTTTTGCAAAGTATACGTTATGAGTATTAAGCTACCTTTGAGACAGTTCTGTTCTCTTTCTTTTATGTAGCTACATCTGTCTTAAGTCAGAATTAATGGGATATAGACCCACAGGGTCTGTATTGCATGGTACAGTAACAACACTTAGGAAAGGAGAAGCGATTTGGGGCCCTTACTCTAAAATCAGATCTGCTAGTTAAGCTACTGCTTGTTAGTTTCAAGGAGTGATGGAAGACAAGGCAGTAATTGAGCTGCACAATGGGTGGCTCCACTTGGAGCGTTTAGCATGTTGGTCTGATGTGTTTAGAAAATACAACTCAGAAGTGCTCTGAAAATGATATTGCATAGCTAATTTCATAAGAGGAAATAATTCCAAGAAGAGAGTATCTTCGTTTGAATTAGTGAAAACACTGTGGAGACTCTTGCTTTGGTAGGCAGAATGTATGATAACCAAATGATCCGAGTTGTCATTCCTTTTGTCTGTAAATCAGCGTCTCCTTGCCGGTTCAGGATTACAGCGTGAAGAACAAATGTCAGAAACTCTCACATCTATAATAGGAAAAATAAAAAACGATGTCCATTCTTTTTAAAATACATTCTCACCTTGGGTTTTGCAGGAGAACTCATTCATGTGTCACTTAACTTTCTAGAGCATTTCTCCACCTCGGCCAGAATAATTTTGCAGAAGCCCATCGATTCTTCACAGAAATTTTAAGGATCGACTCATCGAATGCTGTGGTAAACCTCCAAATTGCTCCATTTATAATGAACGCCTTCATTATTGTTGTAATACCTTCATACGTGTATTTAATAAGTACCCAGAGTTGATATTGTGCCAGAGTTTTTAGTATACAAAAGGGTAAGGTGCAGACAAGGATGGGAAATAAAGAACTGGTTTACACTTAGGTGTGCATATAGGCATTCCAAAACATTATGTTTTATGGAATCTTTGGGTGGTTTTTTTTTCCTGTTTTTATTTCCACTCACTGTTTTTAGCATAGACGTGCATGTCAGAAAAAGAAATGGCAGCTGCCACTGTATGTAAAATTAACTTGCTTTCACACAGCATTGGAGGGATATTGTCATTTTAACACTGCACATCACAGCCTCGGGTTCCATCACAAAAGGCAATCGAAGAAGAGCAGGATATTCACGATGTGGCAACTTCTTGTGAGTGGCTTCTAAGAACTCACACAGCTTCCCCCTGCAGCCTCATCCAAGGCCACATAAGGACCGAGGGGACTGAGTTTAAGCAGCTCATGAATTGCATCATTTTGCAGGTGTGAAACAGTACATATGATAAACAGTGAGAAATCTACTAGTAAGGGTTCCTGAGGAGAGTGAAAAAGAATATTTGAAAGGGTATATTCCCTTATCTATCCGTTATCTACAGCTGTGAAGTATGAAAGCTTCTGCTGCTAGACAAATTATGTGACTTTGCGGTGGTGGAATCTGTTGGTAACTCGTAAAACCTGATGTTAGGAAAAGAAAACGTGGAACCTGATATGATCATTTAAGATACATTAGACTGCCCTATTTGCTGAACTTAACACAAGTCGGTTGTAGGTATCTTTGTGATAGGATCATTTCTTCCTGTTGCTGTGTGGAACTTCCATACATAAGCCAGAGAGAAAATGTGTTGGAAGACACAGTGAAAATGTTAAAAAAAAGCTGTGAAAATGACAACATGTAGAAGCCTGTGTAGTTTCTGAAATGTGATATCTATCATTACAAAGACTGCTCCGAAAGAAATGCCTCCCATTTTATTACGTAAGCCCACAATGTCAGAGGTGGATGTTGGTGGAATGGCAACCTTCCCACCAATATTCCGTTGCATTTTGTTGCCACGTGACAGATGGCAGCAGAGGGGCGGTCTGACAAAATGATGACTGATGTGGAAGTGAGAATGAAGCAAAGGTGTGGCTCTGAATTCCTCCGTGTAGAAAAAAATTCACCCAACAACGTTCATCAGCACGTACTGAACACTGATGGAGAACAAACAGCGAATGAGAGCACGGTGAGGCAGTGGGTCACCTCCACTGGTGCAGATGAGCACAGCATGCAGGTTCTTCTTGTTCATCTCTGGTGAAAAGATAGCAGCTAATAGTGGTGTCTGTGTTGAAAAAGAGTTTTGCAGCTGAGAATTCAATCTATAAAAGAGGGTTATTCTGCTTTTTGCATCTGCTGTAGTTTCCATGGGAAGGAAAAAAAAAAGGAGGCATTACTTTCAGAGCAACCCACATAGTTATATTTTGGACTGTTATATCTTCGAATGTGAGCTCACAGAAGTCAGCATGTCCTACTGGCACTGGGTAAACCTTGTGACAAGACAATAAGGATATGATTACAGGAGTGAGAATCTATTCACATTACTTGAGCATGCACAGAAAATAGTTCTTAGCTCATGGCAAATGTGTTGTTACTCCAGACTTCTTTTATCCTTTATCATTTATGAGTACATACAGATATATATGTATACACAGTTACTTACTTCCAGTTTGTTTTTCTTTAGGCTAATAACAACGCTGCTGTTTGTCTTCTTTATCTGGGAAAACTGAAGGATTCCCTTCGCCAGTTGGAAGGAATGGTTCAGCAGGACCCGAAGCACTACCTACACGAGAGCGTTCTCTTCAACTTAACAACCATGTACGAGTTGGAGTCATCACGCAGTATGCAGAAGAAGCAGGCCCTATTAGAGGCTGTGGCTGTTAAAGAGGGCGACAGCTTTAATACTCAGTGTCTCAAGTTAGGTTAGATCATTTCCAACAAAGTGTCTTCCTGCAGGGTTGGTTTTAAAGGTTGTATATACTCTTGCTATTGTGTAAATGTGACATAAAGTCTATTCGGTTATAAAGAATCAGTGGCATTATTGTGTTGCCTCTTAATACTCATGTCATTGCAAAGACTTTGTGCTGACCTACAGCCGGCTTCATCCCTGCTCAGTTATTCCTTGTTACAGTGCATATATACATACACTCCATTACTCAGGTTCTTATTTTTATATGAAAAAAGATGCATTTGACTTTATTCATTTTGATGCCTCCTTTTCAGTAATTAGTGAGTAAATGATCTGAGCTAATTTCATCAGCCAAAAATTACTGACCATGTATATTATGGAAAACCCAATTCTGAAAACACATTTATTCAGTTGCTTTAATAGCATGTGTCATTTCCCCCAGTCCGAATATTGACTGCTGTGCCTCTGTGTGTCCATTGCTCTCCAGTGAGGTTGTTAGATGACCATCGTACGCAATCACAGGTGGTTGTTGTTGGAAGGGACCTCTGGAGATGCCGGTCTGGGCAACAGATTGCTCATTGTAAGTAGTATCAGCGTTCTGTCATCTCCTGCATAGGTCACTTTTTCATCTGGGGGGATTTCTTAAGGATAGGAAGAAATCCCAGTGCATTACAGCCTTCATTGTATCCAGAGACTGAAAGCACCAAACAAGTCCAGTTAAACAGTTTTATAATGGCATTTAAATTAATAACACAGAGATCCCTATGCATTCTGCTTAAGGTCGGGTGTCGTACTGCTTTCTTATGTGATCTCCTCACCTCTGCAACTCCTGTGACTCTTTGGTAAACTGGATTTGCCTGTTCCAGTTGTAAGATAAAGTAGTCTCAGTCACCAGCACCCGGCAGGCACTTCGCTTCTGTACAATCAGGGGATAAAAACGCTTCCTTTGAAACTGCATTCAGAAGTGCCTTAAGCTCACCGTGTGTGCAAATAACAGCCTGTGTTCAGATCGCAGGGAATAAAAATTGATGATCCCAGTCAGAGTCAAATTAAAAAGAAACCAAACCAACACCCCGAAAACATAATCCCCTCTTCTCCAAGTTTCTCTGAATTCTAATCCATATGTATTACTGCGCAGGGCTCATTTTGGTGCGTTTCTCTGTTCTTATTAGTAGAGGCTTTCAGACAGATAAAAGCATGGTAGAGGAGACTTGGACCGAGTGACCTCCAAGCTCAGCAGGCCATTAAGCAAGTGACATCCTGGTAGACTTGCAGAATAATTAAAATCTAAATGCAAAAGCATATTACCACTGCTGGGTGTATGCAAATTGTTAACTGCTGGTAAACTGTGGGGAGTTGTGTCCATGTGGCTGTACGGTTTGGGTGTAACACATAAAGAAGTGCTTAATTTCCTGTGTTCAGGCAGTATCTAAATGCCGTGTATGTATACATGTTAAAGAAGACAAAATTTGTCCTCAAAACATTAATTACACCAGGAAATCCTGTTAAATTCAATGAGTTCAGCTGAATTTAATGAGGGTTCCTGGTGTAAATGAGGGCAGAGCTCAGTTCTGGCACACAGCATGCGTGTGTCATCTGTCAAAGTGAGAAGAGCTGGGGAAAGCATAGCGTGAGCGAGCTGATTGTTGCATGCGAGCCTTAAAGCTTAATGGGCCTTAACAGAAGTTTTGCATTTAAATTTCCTCTTTTATTAAAAGAGCAAATAAGCTGCACTTCAGACATTCAGATAATTATATTATTCACGGAGACCCTGATCCTCCAAAGCACGTAACCAGCTCTCTACCATTCCTAGTATCCAGCTGCAGTTCAGGTGATCGCAGCATCCTCCAACCAGCTGCTCACTGAGACGTTCCTGGTGCCTCAGCCCTCAGGCTGGACACATGATATGTTCCCAAAAGGAACAGGCAGACGTGGCTGTGCCCTCAGAGCCTGCGGCAGACTGCAGAATACATCCTGCCCCATCCTTCAAGTCAGAAAGTGCTCGTGCAGCTGCATACAAGATGAGCTTGTGACCCTGCAGAAACGCTGACCCAGCAGCCAAAGCCTTCCTCAGACTGATGTCCGTCTGGAGGGTTACAGGGCAAGGATGTACCAGGACTGACCACCCACCTGGGGGACTGGCAGGTTTGCTGCAGGATAGTGGTGTAAGACAAGCTGTTCTTTTCTGAAGCCTTTGCTGCAGGTGTCTTCCACGTCAAAACAAGGGAATAAATAAAGTGTGCACGGGTTACGTCCACTTCACTTGTGTGCCAGCTGATGCACTTCATCAATCACACTCATTGCAGCCACCCAGCAGAATCCTGCAAGATACTCCGTGCCCCATCTCCAGTCGTATTTGCTGTAGTGAGAAATACACTCTCTCGGCTTCAGCATACAGTCTACGCAACGTGCTGAAAGGCAAACCAAATCATCACTCACATAGTTGAATACATTGCAGATAGGTAGAAGCACAGCAGCCAGAGCCAACCTCTCAAGTTGCTCAGTGTCATGAGCACAGGCCAATGAAACTAAAGATGTTAGAATGTGGTCTTGCTATATCTGAGCTCCTCCATACAAAATGAGCTCCAAGGAAGGCGCCACTTTCCTCCCTGCTTTGTACCCAGTTGATAGAACATTAGAAAAAGTTTATTTTAACAGTGAGGCACTTCACACTGTAGGAGCCTGCATGGACATTTTAGCACCTGAACAGTGGTTCTGTGGTACTGAGTGCAAACCAGCACCAGCACCAGTTTGAAGGCGATGACTGTGAAAAGCTGCTGTTCTACAAGTCAGCTTGGGAACTACAAATTTAGATTCCCATCTACTGTGAGCGTGTAGAATGGTGGGCAGGAGGATGCAGCTGTTGCCTTATCCAGGCTGTTCTGGATGGACGCCACTTCATCCCATCCTAGCTTTGGGCATACTTGCAGACAATCCTCTGTTATATATATATGAGAGTGCTCACGATTATTAAAAATAAATAAACAATGAAAAAGCAGAAAGCCAGCAACAACAGCTCACAATTTACCCACAAAGGGAGGGAAAGAATGGGCTGTTATTTAGGTTTAGGGTGCCAGAGCCATACAGCCACCAGCAGAAGCAGACTCGGTCCAATTTTCCACCAGTCGATGCGGCTCATTGATAGGCACAACTTACTGGTACCCTGACAAGCAGCGAAGAAGGTAATTAAACGGCAGAGAACTTCTCAAAATTAGTGGGGGTATCCCACAGAGAGCAACAGCAGGAGAAGTCAGCATTAAAAGCTGTCCTCATCCCTTTACATGCTGAATCTTTGCCCAAGCATTTTAATTTCCAGCGTTTTCTTTCTTTGTCTTGTCTGGGTGTTGACACAGTGAACAAAATGAGAGCTTGCAACTTGCATAGGATCACGGGTTTTTCAAGCTGCAGGTATATCTGAGTGCATTTTTGCAAATGCAAGATGTTTGGGGAATCCAATCGTGGATGATACGGATCTCTGAGCGAGGGATATTGAAATGGTAGCACTGCCTCGTTCCCCAACGTGTCGGTGTGTTTATTTGGCTTCAGGAAACGAGACAACTGACAGTGACCTTGTTTTGGGGAGAGGAGGGAATCTGAGAATTCCTATCATTTTCAGAGGACAAAATCCCCAGCAGATGATGTAATTTCTGAACATAGAACAGAGCAGGTTCCCAGTGTCTGTCTGACCTAAATCTAAATCCACTGTTTGGAAACAAGGGACGTTCTCCGGTGTGGTGCTCAGCTGCCACCTTAGCCTTTATATGCTTCTCTCTCTCCCAGCCAATATTAAATGATCACCTCTGTCATGAAACTGTCCCTTCCAATAGATTTTTAGCTCAAGCTAAATCTGGAATCAGAAACTAGGCAGGAGTGCGCCTGCTCTGCCAGCAGAGCTCAATACTCTGAATACATGAAGGTTTATTTTCAAGCTCAGCAGCTGACAGCCATCCACAAGCTCCGCAACCACAGAAAGCAGCACAGCCTCTGCACCCTGCGGTGCAGGCTGGGACAGCCCTTCCATCAGCACTTCTTGCAGCCAGCTGGCTGAAGATCTCATCTGGATGCACCTACAGGCAGCACGCACAGGACCGAGTGCCTGGTGTGGATGCTGTTTGTTAACTGCAGTCTGGCTGTGACATGTCTCAGCACTAAGGCTTCCAGCTATGGCAAGTGCATCACAGAATCGTTTGAGTTGGAAGGGACCTTTAAAGCCATCCAGGCCAACTTCCCCACAATGAGCAGGGACACCTACAGCTAGATCAGGTTGCTCAGAGCCTCATCCAGCTTGACCTTGAGTGTCTCCAGACACAGGGCAGCCACCACCTCACCTGGCATCCCTTTCCAGTGCTTCACTACCCCTATTGTAAGAAAAAAACTTCTCCCTATATCCAATCTAAATCACTCCTCTGTTAGTCAAAAAACATTTCCCCTTGTCCTGTCTCAATAGATTCTGATAAAAAAGCGTCATGGATTCTCCAGCCACCTGTTTGCCCATCTAATTTAGTAAACGGCCCATTGATCCAGCTTTTCTTCAGTTCATGGCAGAAAACAAGGCTGCAACTCTCCCAAGCTGGCCATGATGAAGTTAAGTACATGCCACTTAGGAACGAGGCTGCATTAATGTGAGAAATAATACACAGCTACCCTACAAGCTATCTTCCAACCCCTCAATGCAGTGCCATTCATCCTACCCTTCTTCTCTTTAATCCTGGAGCAGCTGAAATACTCCCCTCATCTGTGTTACTGCTGCCAACGTGACGCTGCTGGAAACACTTACATAAATTTCAATGCTACTTCAATGCACTGAGATTTTCCACTAGCTGCAGTAAACAGACTCATGGTTTTGGACCAAAAAGTATTGATTTCACTTCTCACTTTTAGATACGTAGTATGTGGAGAAAAAAAAATGCTATAAAAATAAACAGCATTTCTCATCTAAAGGAACTGCGTGTTCTCCCTCTGCTCCCTGGAGTGTTTTCTATTAGTATTAACATTTTTCCCCCCAGTGTAATCTCCCATGCAGGCTCTTCACAGAATCCTTTTACTGGCCCCAAATTGCTTTTTTCCTGGCTGACAAAAATCCTTCTGGATAGCAAAGCTTTCAGCCTTTCAAGAACACCTACAGCACTAAAGGGCATGTGTTTAAAAGCGCTCAGTGAGACTCTCACAGTCACAGCCACCCCTCAGTGACAGAATGCATTGTGCTATGAAAATGATGGATGGTGTTTGGCGGTGTTATCGTGTGTTATTCCTGACAGCCCAGAGATGGGAGCTGTACTGGGTGTTTACAACCCTCCAGAGAGGCAACAAAACAAGGTGGTTCAGTCCCGTTTCCGAGGTCACACTCTACATCAGTGGGATGTTGAAAGCAATTGCGGTCAGCAGCTCCTTTCCTGTATCTATCCCCTCCTCCCCGCGCTGTAAGTCTCTCACAAACCCAGAGCGTTGCCTGGTCTCTTCCTGGTGGCTCCTGCTCTGTCATGGGCTCATGGTGCTGTACGTGGAGAAGGAGGAATGAACAGTCTTGTGCTGACTTCTGTTTAAAGGGAAGAGAGAAGTTAAGCTTGATTGGATACCATGGATTAAGAGCAGCACTGGGAGAAAGAAGTAACTGTACCTGGGAAAATCCCATATGTTTATTCCAGAACCAGAGTGTCTCAGTGCATTTAGTGCTGTGCAAGAGGGTACTTCAGTGCTGCTACCATAGCTGTGGCACACAGAACCCTGAACCACATGGCATGGCACAGCACAGCAACCATGCAAGCTTAGCCAAAAGATTTGACACCAACTAAACTTTGTATTTGGTGTTAACTCTGTTTTCATCTATGTTTTGGAAACCCTGCACAAAAGTCAGTCCAGGCTGATGTAAGTTCTGTGCAGGCTCTTTGTAAGCATGGGTTGTGCGTGCACAAACTGAGCCCAGCACTGCCAGCATGAACACGTGGTGCACCTGCCTCTTCTGCCACCTTGCAATCCAAAACCCAAAGGCAGAACTACGCATATTTTTTTTTAACTCAATGTTTCCAACTTCTAAAAGAAAAGCTTTTACAGTTTCCCTTCAAAAGTGGGCGAGCACTCATCCCAAAACCATTCTGTGCCATTACTGAGGAGCAGCACATCCCGCACAGCTGTGAGGCATTTACTGAAAGATGGACCTGTGGGTTTAAGCCCACTCCATTTCAGAGCTGAAGAAACTGAGGCACACAATCCATGACTTATCCAGTGCTACAGAGAAGCATGACCAAGGAATAAATGCTGAATAACGGCTGCGGTAACAGTGCTGCTCGTGTGTCTTTAATATCAGCACAAGACAAAAAAAGAAAACCACATACCCCAAAGTCAAATTAATTTTATTAATAAATCACAGGAGAAAACTGCTACGTTTTGCTGAGAGAAAACCAAAGCCTGATGTAGTAGGCCAGAACGAGGGCGGCTGCTTGCTAAAATGCTGATTATGTAAATTTATCTTATGAGCATTTTTAGACAAGAATGAAGTAGGGCTTATTCTCTTTAATTAAAAACAGAATCCTACGTAGTTCGTTAGCACTGATTCAGAACAGAATGAATATTAATGGAGCCCACCCCTCCCCAAGTCTACCTGCCAAAAAAAAAACATCAAGAAAAAAAGGCCAGAAAACAGATTCCTGAGCAACTGTAAATGTAGATGGCTAATGGAACTGCAAGGCATCTCTGAAAGGTCCTAGAGATCACGGAGATCATCTTGGCCAGAAAAAGGCAATTGTTACTGCCATCTTCAAAAAGGAGAATAATGGGATATGGGGGACTAGAGGCCGGCCAGCCTTACTTCAGTCCCCAGGCAAACTATGGAACAATAATCTGGAGGAGGCTCAGGTGAAACCTTTCTACAAGTACCTGAAAGGAGGCTGTAGCAAAGTGGGAACTGGCCTCTTCTCCAAGGTAGGATGACAGATAGCTTGTGGTGGGATGACAGATAACTGCCTCCAACACCAAGAGAGATTCAGGTTGGATGTTAGGAAACATTTCTTTTCAGAGTGGTGAGGCATTGGAATAGGCTGCTCAGGGAGGTGGTGGAGTTATTGACCCTGGAGATGTTCAAGGAAAGGTAGACGTGGCACAGAGGGGCATGGTAGTGGTGGGACTTGATGACCTTAGTCATCTTTTCCACTGTTAATGATCCTATGATTCTATAACAAGCCATTATAGAAGCCATTCTAGGCACATGAAATAAGAGATTAGAAACATAAGGTCAACACCAGTTTACCAGAGGCACGTTCTGCTTGACCATCCCACGTGCCCTCTCAGAAGAAATAACTGGCTCTGTGGCAGAGGGAAACAGTGGATGGCAGTGAGGCTTTCAATTGTTTCCCACTGTAGTCAGGCTGAGGATATCGACTACAAAGTGGGTGAAAAAATTCTGGGCCATTGGACTAGAAATAGTCAATAATTCAAGTTTAACTGTCACTAGGCACAAGTGACATTCCTCAGTAGTCAAAAGCAGGGGAAAATCACATTTATCTTCATAAACAATCTGGATTGCCAAAGTCCAGTTTAGGACACTCGTCTAGGCTGGAGATGAAAAGGCTGAGAGGAGACATAACCAGAGTTTCCCACTAAAGAAGGGACTGCAAGGAAGTCAGAGCCAGATTCTTTCCGAGGCAAAAGAAAACAATCATAAGCTGTGCCAGGGGATTTGGCCATTAAAAAAAAAACTTCCTGCTTGTGGGACTGGCTGAGCACTGGAAGAGGTGCCTGGACAGGCTGTGGAGTTTCCTGCACCAGAGGTTTTCAAAACCCAAGAGGCTGCTGGTTTAATTTTGAAGTTGGCCCCATGCTTCAAAGCGGGCTGGACGAGGTGGCCTCCAAATGACCTTTCAACCTAAATTTTTCTATGATTCTGTGATTCTAAGTGTATATGCAACTAGTAGTGTAATCAGTTGAAAGAACACCAATCACATTTATTCTACTTGGCTTCAGGCTCTTCCACCTGTCAGGTCTCAGACATCATTACTGTGCTTCTTCAGCCAAAAACTTCACATACTGTTTCCGAGCAGGAAAATCATCAGCTGGCCTGTTGTATGCTGTCCAGACTGGTTCTCCAACAAATAGCCTCATTGCTTTCACATAGTTCTGTCAAAGAACAAGAAGTCACAAGTAACTTAATTCCTTTCTGTGGGAAATCCTGAAATTAACGTTTTAATATACACTTATGCAGCAATTCCTGGAATCATTTCAAGATGGACTGAAAACTTCATGTGTCCCAGAACATTGAAGCATCATGCTGCTGTTGCCAGCTCCTGCTGTGAGATTTTGCACCTATGCAGGGAAATATGTTGTGTCACAACCAGTGCCTCCAGAGTGGGTAGACAGTACTTCTGCCTGACTAAAGGAAACGAATAAATCCTGTTTTATGCAAATCACTTTGCACTGGATCCACAGCACCAAGCAGAGCGGCATCTAATTCCTACCTGCTTAGTTAAACAACCAAAAATCAGAAGACCCAAGATCTCTACAAAATGTCTGAGGAATATCGGAAGCTTCAAAGTGAGGTCCACAAAAGCTTAATGCATAAACTAGCCAAAAAACAACACTGTGGAGAGCAAAAATCTCCAGATTCCAAAAGAGAAGAGCTCCTGCCACTAGTCAGGTAAGAAAGCTGTGGTAGCAGAATGGAGGATTACATCCCACAGAAGTGCTCCAACCACTGAGTTATGGGGAACTCATCTCTCCTCTACTGCCAACTACACTACAGGTTTAGGTCCTACCTGCATTGTAAGCACTGCTAAGTGCTTATCTTGTAGTCGTTTACTCAGCAATGACAAGAATAAAATTAGTCACCCCAAAAAATTTAGCCTCAAAACCCAAGGGTTCAGAAGTACCTAAAGAATTTGTGGGAGATTCTGAAGGTAACGTTTCTAGACTAAAGTTCCCAAAGTGGACACAAACATTCGTAACTTCTTGTAGATTCATTGCATAATCCCTCATATATTGGCTATGTAACGTAAAAGCCTTAAACTAGCAATTGTAGCTGATTCATCGCAGACCTCAAAACGTAGACAGAAAAACTTGGGTATATCACCAAAACAGCATCTATTTTTTTTTAATCTTTATTACTATTAATTATTTACAGAAACAACAAACATTAACTGGACATCTGATTTGAAATCATACCACACTCAGGACTATACCAGAAATGGAGTCTTGCCACACAGGAGACAACAGTACACATTTCCCTATCTACCGGGGCTAATGCTAAGATTAAAAATGTATTTGTAAGAGTCCACAAGGGCAGGCACACAGATCAGGACTATGTGTGCAATCTCACAATCCATCTGCCAAAACACTCTCCAAAAGCAGGTCACCTCCTGTGAAGTCAGCATTCAATCTAGCATACGCTAGCAGCATGCAATGGCTCTGCAGCCTTAAATCATTCTTTCCCTGAAGGTGAATTTAGCACTTATGAAGAATGCCACTGCTGTACAAAGATATGCTCTGTCTGGCCCTACAAAGACACGCAACGCAGAGGGATCCATCTCCACACCGCAGCTGACAGCGGGGGCAATTGGGCGAGGGACAGCTGCAGGGTTTGGCTCTCAGGGCACTGTCACACAAGGTATGCTATGGATACCACGTGGCAATGACTTGCAGTTACAACTGATGAGATGAAGCTGAATTTGTGACCTGGAGATGATAGGTTCAAATGCTGTGAATTATTTAGTATTTTTCATATTCCTACTTCATATTTAATATGCTTTGCTAATGAACTGCAAGTCTCAGGGCATGCAGTTACCAATAAGATATATACTCACATCTATTTGTCATCAAAACGTAGGGTAATTTATGATAACATACATTCTCATCCAGTGTAAATCGGTGATATATGCCAGCAGGAAGGGTTATCATGTCTCCTTTCTCCATGGAAATCCGGATCCATTTGTCATCCTTGTCTCGAACATCAAAATAGCCAGATCCATCTAAGATGTAACGAATTTCATCATCTAGGTGTAAATGCTCTTCATAAAACGTTTTTATCTGGGGATAGGAAGTATCTATTAATACCTAATATAGGAAAACTGCAAAGGAATCTAGCTGAAACATTCGGCAAAGAAAACAAAGACTTTCAGTGATGCAGTGATTTAACTAACAGATGAGATGAGGAGGGTAGCAGACCCAGGAGTCTATTTTTTATCCATGCTAGCACAGGTCTGCCTGAAACACACACTCAGCCTCTACTTCAGTATGGCAGTGCCCTATCTTTGCATAATACTGAGCTTATGCAGGGCACTTTAGTTACTATGTAATTCCCCTGGTAAAAAAAAAAACCTTGAAATCAACGTAACAGGCTTAAAACAAACTGGTACAAGGACAGATATAATGGAAATATGGAAATGCCACCAGGCTGCAGTATTCAGATCAGAACAGCAGTCCAGTGCCTTCGGGCAGGGAGAAACACACTCCTTCTAGAAGGCTCGAGGCCTGGCACTGCTTGTGTTCATCTGCTTCGAAATAGCCAAGCTGTTTGCTTCCCAAGTTAACAAATCATCTTGTAAGGGAAACATATCTCTCAAATTCCATGATGTTAACATTCATTCTGAAAAGATATATTTTGCAACAGCCAGCAGGATGTCTCAGCCTTCAATGCCCATGCACAGCTGGCAACAGCCTGCCTTCATCCTGGTTAGGAACTCTGCAGGGCTCTGAGTTTCAAAATGACACAGTGATGGAAAGTAGCCTAAAAACCTTGCAGGCAACCTACAGAAGCAAAAGGCCTACCCCTTCCTTGTTTTAGAAATAGTACCAACATTTATTTTACTATGGTTAAAGACTTCAGTTCCAGATGTATTGTAAACATGAATTTCACCTCTGAGAGTGCATGCAGTGAACACATATTAAAAAGCTAGCTGCACATTCTAGCAGCAAACTTTAGAGTGCAAATCCTCATTCAAAGTAAAGGCCTGCATACCTTTTCTTCATAATTCGGCAGCTTGTCTTTATGTATAGTCACTATATCCATCCAAGAGTAATTCTCTGCTTCCCGAATCTCTTTCAGACGTGGGTCAGTCTCATAGTTATCAGCATCCAACTAAAAATTAAGCAGAAAAAAAAACGTGTTCAAACACGATCACTTCAACACAATTCAAGATACTAATGGGGAAAAACAAAGTTGTTGCCAATGGGCAGGCAGATAACCTGGGTGGCTACATTAGCTCCTTATAAGTACACAAAACACATACCAGAGCCTTTCAAGACAGAAAGGTGAACACGAGAGCACAGCTACCGCATGGTCAGTAATGTATCAGATACTATTAAGTCTAGAAGTCACTATTTGGTTATCGTGAGGAGAACAAAAATGAGAAAAACCTGAGCTTTCAAAACCAGCATGGACATCCCATATCAGCTTGTCACTGAAAACCTCGCTTGCCTTCCCACACTGCTTCAACAACTTGATTCTCATTCAAGGAGCCAGATTCATTGCATTTACCTATATAAGCCCCACAGAAGCCATTTGGAAAGCCTTCCTGCTGCTGAGGTTCAGAAGTGCTGGGAGACACGTATGGGTTGGTACCAGTTCTTCCAGCACTGCTTTGTCACCCAGCATGACTTGCCTGCCAAGCACACAAGCTTATTGTCACACACACAACAGCAGCAGCAGCACAGCAGCAACAAATAAGATTAAGTTAGAAAGTAATAAGTTTGAGGTCTTTGCTGATTGTGTCAGAAATTAATAAACTGCTCTGGATACACTTTACTTTTTCCTGCTCTCATGCCAAATTTATGAAAGTGGAAGAGATGCTAAAAACAGACAAGCGGAAGGTTACCTGAGGTTTCAGAATGGTAAGATTTGCTATGGTTCATTAACTCTTGCAGCACGTCCCTACCTTGCATAGCCTGCAGAGAACTTCAAAGGCTGGAGCCTCACCGCCAACACACATCCCCATCCCCACAAGGCACTGCCATTCTGCAGCACTGCTTGTGCTGCACTCCTCGAGCCCAGGAGGTATGATTATTGTGGAGAGAAATCCTGAGCTCTTAATGAATACATTTCACAGCTGAGGCATGGCTGATTTATGGTTTGTACCAGAAATTATCCATCATATAAACTCTTCTGTTTGAACCACAGGGGCAACTTTGAAATGTTTCTTACAAATCACAGCATCATTAAGGATTGGAAAGGACCTGTGCAGACCATCAGGTCCAATCCCCCTGCTAAAGCAGGTTCCCTACAACAGGTCACACAGGTAGATATTCAAGCGGATCTTGAATATTGCCAAAGAAGAATCCACAGCCTCTCTGAGCAGCCTGTTCTGCTGCTCCATCACTTTCACAGTACAGAAGTTCCTTCACGTGTTTATGTGGGGCAGGTCTCTTCTCACTAGTGACAAGTGACAGGACAAGGGGAAATGGCCTTAAGTTGCGCCAGGGCAAGTTCAGGTTGGATATTAGGAAGAATTTCTTTACCGAAAGGGTGGTTAGGTACTGGAATAGGCTCCCCAGGGAGGTGGTTGAATCGCCATCCCTGGATGTGTTTAAGAGCCGTTTGGATGTGGTACTCAGGGATATGATTTAGCAGAGGTTTTTTAGAGATGGGGTACTGGTTAGGCTGCGGTTGGACTTGATGATCTTCAAGGTCTTTTCCAACCTGGGTAATTCTATGATTCTGTGATTCTATGTGGAACTTCCTGTGTTGGATTTGTGCCTTTTGCCCCTTGCCCTTGCTGCACACTGAAATGAACCTGGTCCGACTCCCACGCTTCAGAAATTTATGAACACTGATATGACCACCTCTCAGACTTTTGCAGGCTGAACAGCCCCAGGCCTCTCACCCTTCACTCATATGGGAAATGCTCCATGTCCCAACCATCTCTCTGTCCTTCCTCTGGACTCCTAGAAGTTCCCCATCTTTCCTGGACTGGGGAGCTCAGTACTGGATGCAGTGTTCCAGATGTGGCCTCACCAGAGCAGAGGAGGGGGGTTTAACTGCTGGCTGCACTCTTTTTATACATCCCAGGATACCGCAGGCCTTGGCCACAAGGGCACGCTAAAGGACCTCTAGGTCCTACTCCACTGAGCTCCTCTCCAGCAGGTCCGCCCCTGACCTGTGCTGGTACATGTGATACCCAACCCAAGCCATTCTGTGACGTCCGGTACAATCGACACACAGCTCACCCTGGCGGGCGCTGCGCCTCAGGATTCGGCCTCAAGCCACACGTTTGTGGCAGCGCTGCCGCCATCTCGGCTGGGAATAGAACGGGGTGAAGGCGGCACGGCGATCCAGGCTGACACGCAGACGGCTTTGCCAAATTTACCCAAAAATTTATGACTCGATTTTACAACGTAGATGTAAGGGGACAGCACGTGAAATCGTTATTTCAGAGACACGGCAAAGGCAGCTCTGAGGATCTCAGGTGGACAACGTGAGGAGCCCCCCGGGACAGCCCGCCCCGCAGCGGCCTCCCTCCTCAGTGGCACGGCGCCATGACGCGCATCGCCGGCGCCCGCCCGCCCGCCTCCCGGCGGCACCGCAACGCGGCCCGGCGCCTCGCGGCGTCCCTCAGCTGCGTCCCGGGGCAGCCCCCCTGCGCAGCGCCGCCCGCCCCCGCCGCTTACTCTGCGGTAGGCGACGCCGAGACGGCGTAGCTGCTCCAGGCTGACGGCGCGGTTGGGCTTCAGCCTGTGGGGAGCCCGCTGGTCCTCCTGGGACTCGTCCATGTACCAGGCCTCCACCATGGCGGCGCCGGCAGCTTTGGCGGGGCTGGGCGGCAGCGGCCCGCCCCGCAGCTGAGGCCGGGCCTATGGGGAGAGCGCCGAGATCTCGGGCAGCTCCTGGAGGCCTCCAGTTTCTTTTACAAAAAGCACAAACGCAACCAGAACTTCAACTCCTGCCCGCTGAAAGCTGTCCGTTAAATGACAACACCCTCTGGAACTGCAGCTCCCCACGAAGAATGGCTTGAACAGCCAACGCTCTCTTCTCGATCTCGAGCCTCTGTTAAACCTGCTTTAGAAATATTTTTCACTTCCCATCCTTCAATCTGTTCGTTGGGACGTTCTCCATTTCCAGATCGAGAAATAAACGTTAGTAACAACAAGAACTGCCTCCTATTACATTCCTTGATTCCACATTGCAGAAGTCCTTCAGGCAATAAAGTAACTTAAACGGTGTGACCCTGTTGCTACCACTTACCCACTATTATCTTAACACAAGAGGTACGATCTGCAGATTATGAGGCCTTCAATACATTGTCTGTCACACTGCTTAACTGTTTCAACTAGAGATCTGACCAGGATCGCTACATGCTTTCCTACAAGTTAAACTTTTAAAGTAAGAAAAAGGATAGTTGTGTTATGTGTATACATAGGTTGCTCCTAAAGTAACACCTCATATATTTCCCAGAAACTCAGATACAAAGAGCACGAAAACACTGCTTGATAGAACAAATTCTCAGCTACAAAATGCTATTTTTCAACATAGTCCCCACCATCAGTTCTGCATTTTCACCAGCCTCCATACTTCCAGAGCAGCCCTAGCAAATGTGTGTGTATACATACATATATACACACGTGTACATATGTGGAGATGTACGTATGTGTATGTGTGTATACATACATATACAAGACCCAGAGAACAAAATTTTATCAGTGTACTCAGTGTACTACCTCATCCCTTCAGGTGCAGTTACCATACAACTTTGGATGACACAAAGCAAAATCTCTCTTCTGTTAGTTAACAGGCTAGCTAGTTTCCTAGCTCCATCACAATTCATGTGACACTAAATACCTAAAAGCATGCACTTTGCCTTGGGTAAGGATATTAAAAGGAACGAGAACCATTAAGAAATCAAGCTTCAGCAGCTCTGACAATCTATACAGCCACTAACAAATACAAAAAAAAAGAACCCTCAATGACTTCTAACTTAAGCACTATTGTTCAGTAGTATTCAGGTGCCTTACAAAACGTTGACAAAGCCAGCGTAGCAAATGTTTCTATGCACAGATACATAGAAAAATAACACTTGCTGAGCAGCAGCTTTTACTCTCTAATTCAAGTGCACATCAGCCATCCCACTAATCTCATCATTACCTAGAAAAAAAATGAAGTCAGATGCTTGACAACGTGGATGATCTCCAGATCTCCCAATTCCATCTCAGATAAAACAGCCGATTATTTTCTTTGGGACATCAGAGAATGCTACTGTCAGAATGCCAAAGCTTATTCATAAACATCTCCATGCTACGTCATTGATCTCTTATCAAATCATCCAACCAACTTCACCCCCCTCAACAATTTGGCACCATTAATACATACTTCTGTACAAAAACAAACAAACAAAAAAATAATTTATTTCATCAGAAGGAAATAAAAGAAAACATAGGATAAAGATTTAGTATCTTTTCTTCTGAAGTCTGTTTTTACAGTGAATTCAAAAGTCTATGGGACTGCTCAAAAACATTGACAGCAGCACTTCAGTCAGATGCAAGAAAAAAGCAAGCAGTTTATCATCAACTAAATACTGACTTGATTGTAAAACAAACAGCATAGATGAAAATGCGTTTTGTCCCCAGAGGTTGGTTATGCATTTAGCACTTTGAGCTAGAAATAAGCAGTTCAAAGTTCAATTCTGAAGCAACAGCAGTTCGAACTGTCACTCGTACATTAGTCCTCCTCCTCCAACTGTAACAGTCTCTAGTCCCCGTATGTCACAACTTTTGTTTGCTAGCACCTTCTCTTGCTAGTCTGTCAGCTTCCTCATTTCCTTGGAAACCAGCGTGACCAGGAATATGCATCTGTTTGGACAAAAGTACAGGAGTGTTACACACGAAAGAAATCCAGAAAAAGAGCACATACATGAAACTTCAGCAATAAAGCCATTGTATTCATAGCATAGTAGCAACTCCTTAGAGGAGCTCACATCAAGTCCTCATGTACTCCTCCCAGTAATGTTTGTAACCTCACTTTGAGGATCAAGAACTGGATTGCCAGATTGTGAAAACCATCTTTTCATAAAGAGGTGCTCAGGAGCACCTAACCCAGCCTTTAAAAAACAAAAAGGCAGAAAACAGCACTAACACTTAGTTGTTAACTCAGATAAAAGAAAAAACCTCTCTGACATTCAGTCTCCAGCTTTTCCCAGAAAGCTATGCCATTAAAACAAATAGCTGTGTAACAACAGCACTCACTTCAATATCCATTTTTACACATTGAAGACCCTTATGTGCTCAGTTTTCTTGGACAAAACACTAAGGCACAGAAAACCAGCGTTAAGTTTACTTGGGGTTATAATCTTAGTTTTCCCAGTTTAAAGGTAGTCTTATGATTAAGTTACACAAAAGAACCAGTATCTTAAAAGCTATGATAACCCTGGAAGTTACAATTCAAAAAGACACTATTATGTTCCAAATTTACACTTCCAGAAACTGAAATAATTATTAGACAGTTTCTGAGTAGTAACAAGAAACAATAAAAAACAAACACGTATTTCAACAGATCAAACAGTGGTTACAAAAGGCGAGCTTACACTGAAGTGTTAACCTCACCTGCTTTAAATAAAACAAGCAGATTCATTGAATTTTAGTCATACAGCTTTATACCCTATTAAATTCATTGCTATGGTCTTACTTGGTAAGAATTTACAGGAGTATTTAGGATGTCATTAGGAAGAAGAAACGAGGTGCTCACCCACTGAATTTCTATGCCTTTTGATAGACTATCAAGTTTCTGAAAATCTTCTTTATTTATCACGCTTCCTCCTGAACTTGTTCTCCAGCCATTTGTTTTCCAGTTTTCAACCCAGCTCGTAATACCTACGCAAAGGGAGCATTGCCATAAGTGGTGCTATGAAAGAACAACTGTTTCACAAGTCTTTCAATATATTAATTCCCTACAAAGTCTCAGGCAAAAACATCACAGAAAATATTCTTATTTAGTCTTCAGGATTAGTTTTCCCATTATTAAAACAGTGGTTTCCTGAACAGATATTTAAAAATTGCAGCTTTATATACACATTAAACACATAATTATGACATGAACTTCAACCGACTGAAGCTAAAGATTTGCTTGATTGTACAAGAAAGTTGAACAAATTTATTCTGAGAAACTGAAGATGCAAAAGCACGGAGGAGTAACAGATGACCACATATTTTAAGATGTTTGTTGGTTAAACAGAACATTTCAGAGAAGGAACACATAAGCAGATCTCTAGAGAACAAAATCTAACATTCTGGCCATCCATATGTGGAAAGCAGGGAAACTCAAACAAAGCTCATGTATGTGTGCAGATAATTTCTCCAATCCAAAATCCAATCCAAGTCAAAACAAAGCAAAATGAAACCAAGTCACTAAACCAACTTCTGAGTACTTTCTTGAGGACTTTCTTAACAGAAGGCCCACAAACAACATTTTTTCCCTAGACTGTGTGTGCCATACTGGATATATTAAGACAGAAATCCTTTACTTACTTCTGTCATTCTTCACCGTTACAGACAATATGTCTCTAACTGTATCTCATACAGACGGAAGGTAATCCTTGCAATATTCTGTAAGTTCTTCACCAAGAAGTCTTGACTAATTGAGTTTTGTTACACGTTCTCTTCCTTATAAGTCTCCACAAACCCCAGTATGTTCTGTGTGCCTTACATAATGACATTGTGTTTGGTGTGTCTCCAAGCGTCTTCAAGAATCAGAAACTCTAAAATAATCAACTTACCATTAATAGTGAACTTGCTGTCAGTGTAGATAATTAACTTCTTGATGTTTTGACTCTTTGCTTGCTCAATTGCTTTGCAGGCTGCCTTAAGAACATTTCAATAGAATCACAGTTCAGCACAGTATTTTGAACACGTAACTAAAATATCAGCAAAGTACCCGATGTTAATACAGAAGAACTACAAAGAATATTACTGTAGTCTCTCCAGCAGCGAGTACAAAGATGCTTTAGAACAGAGATGAATCAGATTGAGCAACTTAAGTTTCCCAAGTGTTAAATAAAGTAAAATCTGTTGTTCAGTTATTCAATTCAGGAGCAGCTCTCTGCCCGTTTGCTCAGCTCTCTAAGGCTCTTTACAGCACATCAGCTTCCAGGCAACTTCTCCATAACTTTGGAGAGTAAAGATTCACATCAGCTCCAATTGGTTGGAACTGCTTCCAATCATTCTTTAGTGGTGCCATAATGATTAGAGAGAGGCAAGTGGCATGGCTTCAACTTCATGCTGAAAAGCTTTCCAGCATCAAGTCTTTCCTCTGACATACCACCATTGCCCCCGCTTGTCCCTCACTGTAAGGAATTCCTTGCAATTTTTAAGCAGGTCAGCTTCCCATCTCATTTTACCTCCAAAGACACAGTGCAGGGAAGCTGCATTATCAGAATTAAGATCAGGTGAGAAGGAAGACTAAATCTGCTATTAAAAGTTTATTTCCAAAGTAAGAAAAGTTACTCCTGGAGTTATTTATTATGTATAGTCAAAGAAAGATGACATTCTGACCCTATCACAGTAAGAAAGTAATTGTCCTCTTAGCCACAATAAAAGTAGCCCTTTTCCTGAAGTCTGAGACACAGACATAAAAAATACAAAGATTTTGAGAACAGGGCTTTCCTAATGCAAAGCAGTTTTAAATATCTGTGTTTGACCTGATGACATCTGGGAATTCTCAAGATGGAGTTATTGCCTATTTGAAAGCAACAAAGAACAACAAAACCTAAAGAAATCAATTTGTCTGAAGTCACAACTCCTGATATTTTGTGTATATCCCTCACAGCTCCATAACTGCCTTCTGAAGGTCAGAGTTGAAACACTTGACCATAACGATGCTTTCTACATGTGGAATTTTAGGACATTTGCTACTTACGTGTATTTCAGCTCTTTGATTAGTTTGCCTTCCAGGAAGCCTTTCACTGATATTTCTATATCCAAAAAACAAACAGTAGTTACTCAAAATTACTAGTGCTGTACACTGACTACACATTAGAACCATAAAGCAGAGGTTATTTTCTTTTTATAAAGAAGGATGAATGGAGATTCAAGGTCTAACTTCCACCCACACAGCACAACCTGCATATCTGGACCCACCATCAACAGACAGCTAATTTTGCTGCCTTTTGTACACATACACACAATTAACTTCCTGCATTCCTTGAATCCACTTCAGCAACTTAAAAACATTATTTTGTATCTTTTTTTTTCCCCCCATATCCTTACTTCCTAGAAAAGCTGATTTCAGTTTTTCCTCAGTTAGTTGTTACTCCAATAGAACTGTCATTAACATGAGTTTCAACAGCAGGGCCTCACATTCAAAAAGAGGCCAGCATCAGCATATCTACCTAAAAAAGAACCCAGTGAATTACTTACAAGGGGTGGCCTGGTCCCCAGTAGACACCTATTCCAGCGCGTGCCCTGTTACGGCCATTACCTGAGCAACAGCCATCCGTATAAACAACTGCAAATTCACCTACAAAAGAATTAGCAAAAGCAGAAATTCAAGGACTCCTTCACAAACATAGGATCTTCAAGCAGAAAGAAACACCTGCTAACAGATTAATGCCTAAACTTCCCTCCCTGGATAGTCCTTCAAAATGCCATCATCTAGAGATATCAATGATTTTAATTAGTAACGCATAACAGCAGAAGCCCCACTGCACCTTCACCCCTACACTGCATCCAAATCAGTCAGGTTCACAAGGAATCTTTGTGCCAAGTTTCATATACTCCATTTAAAAATGATAGACTTGGCCTGGTGTTGTCACACACAGACCTCCCTAAAAACTTTCCAATAATTACATTGTTTTATATGAAAAAGAGAAAGAACTCAAGTGAATGAATGGAATAACTAAAGGACTTGGGCCCGGGTTCGAATCCCCCTGTGGTGCAGGGGGCAGAAGTGCCGCATCGCTACACAGAGGGCTCGAAACCCGGGAGTTGGACTCGATGATCTCTAAGGTCCCTTCCAACTCGCACAATACTATGATACTATGACTTACCCATATATGAAAACTTATCTTCACTGACTATTGGTGTAGAGTGCCCTTCATCGTGCTTTGCACGCTTTACAGTATGTTCTTCATTGGCAGGCTGTTCATACGGCCTTTTGCATGCATTGCAGCACAAGACATCTGTCCCCGGCTCCTCTCTCTGGCTAGCATCTTCCTGCGTTACAGTTGAAGCTCCAGGTGTCTCTTCCAAAAACAGAAAGGAAGAAAGTTCAGCTACGTACACAAGGTCAAGTTTTATCCAAAATAAACCCTAGAAGAAACGTGTAGATGGAGAAAGCTTTTCAAGGTAAGAGAAACAGCCATCGGACTCGATGATCCTTACGGGCCCCTTCCATCTCGGGATATCCTGTGATGCCCTGCAGCACATGATGGGCTACACTGGGCACCCGCCGCCCCGCGCTGAGCACACGCTTACCTGCGGGAGCGGACTGCTGCCCACCCGGCGGCCCGGCGCCCACGAAGTCCCAGGCTTCTTTCTCGGTGGCGAACTTCTTGAAGCTGGCGGAAGGAAACCTGTTCACCTGCTGCTGGCACTCCGCCCTGCAACACAGCGGGCGGGGAGTGAGACCGGCCCGGCGCAATTTCCAGAGCAGCCCTGGCGGCGAGGCCGCGCTCGGGCCTTACCAGGTACGGTAGACACCCGTCTGCCGGCCCTTGCGCACCGCGTAGAACATGCCGCCGCCCCTGGAGACAAAACAGGAGTGGCTGAGGAGCGCGACGAGCCACCGCAACATAGCGCAGCCCCGCCGCCATCCGCACCCCCCGCCCCGCCCCGCGGCCCCTGCCCCGGGCAGGCTGCACACCCGACGCCGCCGCTCGGCACTGCGCAGCCGTCCGCACATGCGCCGTAGCGGCCGCACCCGCTCCCCCGTTCTGCGCATGCTACGGGTCGCTATTGGGGTCAAACTTATTGGGAAGTGGGGCATAGGATATTGGACTGTGCAGGGGAAAGCTTAGAGGGATCTCACAGTGTCCTGAATGAGGATGCAGAGAGAACAGAGCTGGACTCGTTTCAGAGGTGCCCAGTGCCAGGACAAGAGGCAGTGGATACAGATTGGAACGCAGGAGGTCTGTGCCGTGCAGATGACAGAGCTGCCAAGAGGCTGTGGGGTCTCCTTGGGGATCTTCAGAAGCTGCCTGGACCTGATGCTGTGCACCCTGCTGTGTGTTCCTGCTGGGGCAGAGGTTAGGCCTGATGGGCCTAGCGGGCCCTGCCAACCTCTGCTGGTCTGTGATAACACAAGCGTCCACTTGGAAAAAGGTGTTTGTAGCATTGAAGATGTTTTTGCAGAGAATCACACCATCTTTTCTGCCTGATTAAATCTCTGTATTGGACCCTTCCTCCAAAAATAATAGCTTGGTAGTATGCTCTGCTTGTAAGTAAAATCCCATGCAGCTGTGTGGAAGATCAGAGCCTCGGCTAGGGGGAAAGAAAAAGAAAACGTAATAATAATAATAATTAGGAAAAAATAAAAGCTCGCTGATACTTCCTTGCATCAGTGATTAAAAGAGGCTGGCCTCCACACTCTGCCCCCCACACCTCAGATATTTATAGACCTGGATCAGGTCCTCTCTCAGTCTTCTTTTCTCAAGGCTAAACAGACCCAGCTCACTTAGCCTTTCTTCATAGGGGAGATGCTCCGGGCCCTTCTTTGTGGCCCATAACTGGACACAGTGCTCCAGATGAAGCCTTACCAGGGCAGAGTGGCAGAGTAGAGGGGGAGGATCACCTCCCTCAGCCTGCTGGCCATGCTCTTTTTAACGCACCCCAGTATGCCATTGGCCTTTTTGGCCTCAAGAACACACTGCTGGCTCATGACCCTTGGGGAACACCACTAGTTACAGGCCTCCAAAAGGACTCTGCACCACCAATGATGACCCTCTGTGCTCTGCCAGTCAGCCAGTTCTCAACCCACCTCACTGTCCACTCATCTATCCCACACTTCCTCAGCTTTGTTATTAGGATTTTGTGGGAGATGGTATCAAATGCCTTATATCTTCCTATCTACCCCTTCTTCCTCTTGTAAGAGATTTCTCAGTGTAATCTGACTGTGGACTGCTGGAACGCTGAGACAATCACTTGTTATCTTTCTTTTTCTGCTCTTCAATCAGATCCTCATCTTTGCTGTTCATATTATTTCACATCTTTACAAATACTAATCCTGAATTAATTGGGCACTTTTTCCCATTCTGTGAATTCATGAAAGGAATAAAGACTGCAAGGAAAAATGGTAGCTGAGCAATCTGATTTTCTGACTATTATAAGTTTAGCAAAAAGCTTACAAATAGTAGAAAATATGATAGGCTGTCTTTTGCAGATGCTTTGGATGATTAGAGTGGGGTGATTCTTGGCAATGTTTTGTTTACAACTGGAGCTCATCACTCCACTACCAGAATTTACTTAAGTAATAGATGATATAGTGATAGTGAAAGTGATATTACAAGTTAAAATTGTCTGTTGATAGGGTTATTTGTGGAATCTGAGCATTGAACTAAAGCTCTGACCCACACTCCTGTGTCACACACCTACACCAGTGTGGGACTTTCCCTTGGTCGTGAACCTGTCTAAATTCACCAACAGGGAACTGTTGTGAGTGGGATCACACTTGGGGTACTCAGATCCCATAATGTAGGTCTCAACTTCCTTTCAGGTGCACAGCCAGGCACTTACACATGAATCAACATGTAAGTCAAGAGCAGACTGTAGTTTGTTTGAAACAGACCTTTCTCAAGTGGATGTTGTGGGAGTGTGCTAAGAGATATCTCTGGATCAGATATCCTGTCCTTATAGGTGATTTCAGCTTGCCAGACATTAACTGGGAATACCACACAGTTCAGACAAATAAGTCCAGGAGATTCCTATATCTTACTGATACAGGTAAGAAGGCAGCCAACTAGGAAAGCTACACTCCTAGATCTGTTGCTTGTAAGCACAGAAGGTCTTGTGGATGATTGCGGCTTTATTTCATGGCATTATTGACCATGAAGTAGTTTAGCCTAAAATCTATGGCAATGGGTGGAAAAACTGTCACCACAGCAGACTTCAGGCTGCTCAGGGAACTGGTTAGCAAGGTCCCCAGGGAAACTGCTTTTGAAGGCATTGGGGTTCGGGAATGCTGGTCTTTTTTAAGTACTACCTGTTAAGAGCATGGGCACAGGCAATTTCAAAGTATCAGAACTCATGCAGGTGGGCCAAAAAGCTGGCTTGGCTGAGCAGGGATCTTGTTCTGGAGCTTAGGTGGGAAAAGAATGTGCATGGCCGCAGGAAGCAAAGTCAAGTGACACGGGAAGACCACAGAGATGCTGTTTGTGGGGAGAAAAACCAGCTGATACCATGGGAAGGTCAAACTGGGTGTTAGGAAAAGGTTCATCACCAGAGAGGATGTTGGGCATGGAAGAGGCTTCCCAGGGCAGCAGGCACAGCCCCAAGCCTGTTTATGGAGCATCTGGGCACCACTTTCAGACACAGGGTTAGAATTTTTGGTGGTCCCGTGTGGAACCAGGAGGTGGATTCAGTGATGTTTGTGGGTCTTTCTGAACTCAGGGTATTCTGTGGTTCTGTTTTCAGCAACCTGCAACTGAAACGTAGTAGTGCTGCCTTTGTGTGAATATATGAACGGGGTTCCAGCGATGAGAGAACACAGAGCCTCATATCCTGAGGTAGCACCTGAACGCAGCAGACAACACACACGTTATCCACAAGGATACCCTCCCTGGGCTGAGGGCTGCACATCATTTAGGCTGTGGATGCCCCATCCCTGGCGGTGTTCAGGGCCAAGTTAGATGGTCTAGTATTAAAAGTGAAGGTTGGTGGCCCCGCATGTAGCGTGGGGGTTGTTTATTGAGGTTTGGAGGTCGGAGATTGATGATGACTGAGCTCCCTTGCATCCAGGCCCGTCCCGCGATCCATTCCGCTCCCAACCCTGCCCCCCCTCGCTGCCCAGCAGCTGATGATGACCTCATCCACATGCGCCACGCCAGTACTTGGAGAGAGCCCTTTGCGGCGTCACGGCGCCGTAAGCCATCCAGAATCTGCAAGGCGCGGAACGATTCGCTCTGCCCTACTTCCTGCTTCGGCTTCACCTCGCGGTGGGCGTTACGCGCGCTTTCCCGGGCCGCGATCTGAGGCGCTCTCGCGAGAGCTCTCCCTCTTCCTAGGCCGGCGCTGAGCGAGGTAGGAGCTCGGGCCTCTCTCGGGCCTGGGCGCCGGTGGTTGTTTTCACCCTGCCGCCGGGGCAATACGGCGCAGGCTGCCGAGTGGCGCGTCCCGGGGCCCCGTCGGAGGGGGATGTTTCGGATTACCGCCTGCCTGCGGCCCGATGGTCGCGGGGTTCTCGGATCTGAGGGAAGGGAACTGGCGGGGTTCTCCGCCTCCCTGCTCTGGTCGCGCCCTGGAGGAGGCCGTGACGGCGGAGCGGCGGGCCGCGGGGCTGGAGCGGGGGGCTGGGGCTGAGGTGCGGATCCTCGGTGCCGGGAAGGGCGCTCTGCTCGGCGGCACGTGGGCTCCGTGAGCGGTCGGTCCGCTGCTGGGATCTTGCTGGGGCGTAGAGCACACGCGGGGTGCCGCGGCGGGCCGACCCCTTCTTACCTGTCCGGTTTTGGTCTTGCAGCGGTCAGCTTACCCTGCTGTATTGTGCGGGGTTAGCACAGCCCCTGAGGTTGTCCTTGATTTCATCTTAAAGCATGTAGCTGAAACCCAGTACGTTACTGTACTTGTAGCGGTGGACACGTTCCCAGTGGCAATTGAGACGTTCTTTTGCATTGCAGAAAGGCCATGTTCAGCTCAAGTGCAAAGATTGTGAAGCCTAATGGTGAAAAGCCAGATGAGTTCGAGTCTGGTATATCCCAGGTATGTGCGTTTTCCTTCTGTTGTTCAGTAACCCGGTACGGACTGTCAAATTAGTGTTTTGACAACTCTTGAAAGCTTAAACTTTAAGGCTGATACTTTCTAAATGCATTTCTTCTCTTACTACCCTGACTGTTAGTCTGCCTTGTGTTCTTGGAATCATGGGGTCTTGTAGAATGGCTTGGGTTGAAGGGGACCTTAAAGCCCGTTCTGTTCCACCCCCCTGCCAGGGGCAGGGTTGTCATCCACTAGATCACGTTTCCCACCAGTTGAGTGTTGTTGCATATGTCAGCGTGGCCTGCAGGGAAAGAATATTTGGCTTAAAAAATATATTCCTCCTCTGTGTCACTGTGATTGCACTTTATTCTCAAGGGTTATTTATCAATTGAACTGAATGGATTTTTCTGCAACTTTGTTTTCTCTAGGCTCTCCTGGAGTTGGAGATGAACTCCGACTTAAAGGCTCAGCTGCGGGAGTTGAACATCACAGCAGCTAAGGTAGGCTAGGTGTTCTTGGCAAAGGATTGCTTAGCAGCTTGCTCTCTGTGTTCATTTTTGCAGATGTTATCATGTTGGTTGAATGGTGCTTTTTGTTGTACGTGGCCTATGGTTGTTTTACTATGTGCTGTTGTATTATATCTTCTCATATTTGCTATCAATACAGAGCATTTTGTAATAGCTTCTTGTTTAGGAGTTGGTTTGAAAAGTCACTAGAACTTAAAACGTCAAACTGTCATTCAAGTAAGCATGTTTAGAATGAGTAATTGGTGTTGTGTTTCTGCAACCTGGACTTGTGGTCTGAAACTGGCTTTTCTGTGTAGATATTTGCTTAGTAGATATGTTTGATATATCTCATGTTGGTCAGGGGCATAAACAGTAATAATTCTGGTAAAGTTAGCTTGTAGTAAATGCTGTTTTAGACAACAAACAATAGATCAGTGGTGGGTCATTGAAGTAGACTGACTTGATGATGTGATATGGGTTGGTTTTGTTTAAAGTTTACTTTGTAGAGCCAACTGAATCCCTAGAGTAGGAAGAAAATCTATAGAATTTGTCACGCAAGGAGACTGGGTGGGACTTCTGAAGCTGATTGCTGTAGCCAGAGTTAGGCAGGCTGCTTTTTTGTTCTTACCCAAGCCCACTGACGTATACGTAGGTGCAAAGGCAGAAAGATCACAGAGTTGAGTTAGGGCGTGAGAATGCAGGGGTCAGCTTGGTATCTAAGTTCACTTGATCGAAGGGGCCCTTCAGAAGAGCTGGTCTGCTGCTGAAGTACAGTGCGTACTATCTATAGTGTGTTAATTTACCAAGCCTGCTGTAGCTATGTGGTGTTACTTATGGTGATACTTTGTGGGCATTTGAATTAACTTATGTGGGAGCATAGCTGATGAAACACTACTCAGCTTTCTGCTCTGTTGGAGAATGAGCATTTCCTATGAACCTAACCACAGGGGTAAATGCCTTGTAAACTTCTGCAATTTCCTTACATTTTGAATAACTGCTGAATTAAAGAAAAAAACAAACAAGGAGAAGAAGAATCTGTAGGTATGATGGAAGCCTGTTTATTGGAGGTGAAGAGGAAGTGTTTTGAGTGGTGATGCAGGCTTTGGCAAATAGTGGATAGAAGGTGATTGCCATGAAGTGGTTACTCAAAACACAGCAGTTATTGCTGTAATCTTTGTCTGCATTAGAAACTTGGTATCAGCATGTGAGTAACGTTTCAGGTGTGATGGTAAGCATTCAGTATGGTTAGGATTCTCATTTTGTTTTGCTGTAATGCATATTCTTAGAACAAATGCTCTGACAGAGGTTTTTCTGTTTAATTCTTGCTCATAAATGTGTTAAAATAGGTACCTCCTGGTGCTCATTTCTTAGAAAGTTGTAAGCAAGGATGTCAAATGTCCATGTTCAGGGTATTGATCAAAGTGCATGTTTCTTCTCAATCCCTAGATGATGTTTAGTTTCTACTTCTGTTTCAGGAAATTGAAGTAGGTGGTGGCAGGAAAGCCATCATTATCTTCGTACCAGTTCCTCAGCTGAAATCTTTCCAGAAGATTCAGGTGCGGCTAGTTCGAGAGCTGGAGAAGAAATTCAGTGGAAAGCATGTGGTGTTCATTGCTCAGGTAAAACACTTGGAAGTCATGGGAGTATTGATTTGAAGGGATCCCTAGAGATGATGTAGTCCAGTCTCCTGCATGAGGCAGGACTGTTACCAGTGTTAGGTCAGGTGAGCCATGGTTTTGTCTAGGGGAGTCTTGAAAACATCCGAAGACTGAGATTCCACAGTGTCTCTGGATAGTCTCTTGTACCGTTCCACTACACTTCTTGTTTTGTCCGTTCAAGATAACAGCAATACTGTGTGTATTTCTTGTACCAGCAGTATGTAGTGTAGTCCCTCTGTGGATGTAAACTGAAATGATTGCAGCTAACAACCAAGGCTGTGTAAACTTTTTTTTGTGAGATGTGAAGTTTTTTTGAGGAAGGTGGCATAACTTTCTTGTTCTGGCCTCTTTTACTCCTTTCGAAGTTTGAGAAGCAAAGCTTGAAAATGGGGCTAATACTAAGGGTAGCCTTACTACATTTACATAAGCTAAGCACTTAACATTCAGGTTAATGGGGGAGAAAGAAGATCTGAATCTAGTGACTTAATCACAGTTCTGAATTTAGGGAAGAAGCTATGCCACAAAAGATGATGGATGGATCTGTGGGAAGTGCTAAGGGGAAAACAGACTTAGAAGTCTGTTTGCAGGGTGGACAGTTAACTACTTTCTAGGCTGCACCTCTTCAGCAAAAATTGTTTGTAATGTAATTTTAAGACAGTCAGATTACCTTACCCTGAATCTTTGCAAGAAGTCTATTTCTGATGGAGTGCTTCTGGCTCACTGTCATCGTAGTAATCTGTATTGTAAAAGGCAGTGTGCAGTTCTGCTGAAAGTGTAATGTTTTTGAATGTGACACAACTGTGTGGGTTATAGTACCATCCCATGAATACAGTCTTGGAGAAGCTGTAATGTGTTGGTGGAAAACACTACAGGTGGCTTCAATTCAGGGTTTTAATATATCTACTCTTGAAGATAGAGTATTAGAAAATAACTTTTAGTAACCTCTTATAATTATCTGTAGGTGCTGCTCTTGGATCAGAATGCTTTTAAATCAGGGGACTGTATATTATATATATCTCATAATTCATACTAGTGCTTCTGTCTAAGATGTCCTCTACCTTTATGTGGCGTTTAGGTAGTGTGTAGTTTGAAGCAGGAGGAGTAACGTCAGCCCAGGAGAAACCTTCTGTTCCCCAGCTAAAAAATAGAATCACAGAATCACAGGGGTTGGAAGGGACTTCTAGAAATGGTCTAGTCCAATCCCCCAGCTAAAGTAGGTTCCCTAGAGTAGGCTGCAGCATGTTTAGATTACTAATGTTTTGTCATAAGCTACCCTTGCTGTGTTCACGGGAGGTGGGGGTAATGAAATATGAACCTTTTATTTCAGAGCACTCAAATGATTTCTCATGTATTGATGAGGAATAAAGCAATACCTGTATTTCAGTAAGTAATAACAGTTTCTAATGCTAGTGTAGCCTTGGGCGTGTCTAAGTGTCCATTTTTTTGGTGATTCACACCTCTTATTTCTTTTAAAAAACCAAGCAAGCAGAGCACGGTAGTGTAAATGCTGCATACTATGACATTGCATCCTTTTTTATTTTTTTTTTAACAGAGAAGGATTCTGCCCAAACCAACGAGAAAAAGCCGCACAAAAAACAAGCAAAAACGTCCCAGGAGGTAAGTAAATTAGATGTCGGGATGTCAGCCTCATTCAGAGCTTGGTAGATCATTCAAGTAACATATAGTTGAATTTATTCCTTTTTTTTTTTTTTTTTTTTTCTCCTTGAGAAATGACTTAAATGATTGGATGGTCTCATCCTTCCTCTTACTGCTTAATAATGCTGAAGTAGTATTTGCCACTTCACTGTTGTATTTCTTAGAAAACAAATAAAACCCTAATCTGTACTTGTCAGTAAAGCTCTAGCCAGTTTGTAGCTAGCAGTAGTGACTTCAGAATAGTGACTTCAGTGACCTGTCCAGCTGCCTCTGTTAGCACAGGGTGCTGATGAGAATTTTTATGACTTCCTGAGGTATTGCTATATAGACAGTGCTAATGTGTCAGTGCCTTGTCTGTGCTGTATCTGTATCTTACTTACATTTAGCCCAGGTAGCGTGATCCTGTAACTTCTTTCATTCTTGGTGTTATGCTTTTGTCCTGCCTAAATTGTGTCTTGAGGTTTTCAGGCAAAGATTTTAAAGTTGCAATTTCATATTAGCTAACTTACCTGTAGTCCTGCCCTTGGAAGAATTTGCCTCTGTTACCTTATAACTTGTGTTGCACCATGGCTAGAGAAGTTGTATCCTTCTACCCAATCAGCAATACTTCTGTACTTAGCAAGAGGGAAGGAGAGTGTGCAGGGACTGTCCTTTCATGGCCTGATGCTAGGTCAGACTAATAGGGTAGTAAAACTATGATAGATGTATTGCAAATTACAGAAACTTGATGGATGTATGTCTTGTCATATCTACGCTAATTTTTGCAAGTTTGAAATGCGGTTGTAGACAGGTCTTTGTTATTAGTGATACTGCCTTGAAAACACAGGTAGGAAAGCTTGTAATTTTATTATTAGCCATCTACTCATAAACAAAATGAACTGGATTCATTTTTCTAATTTTGGTTTCTTTTAGACAGTTCAAGGGCAAGAACACAAGTGTAGTCCATATTTTCTAAGCAAGGGCTAAACTCACCAAGTAGACTTTTCCCACAGTACACTGTAAACCACTCAGATTTAGGAAGATGGAGAAAGCCGTGTTTTCAAAACTCTCCTATGAATGTGTTCTGTGTAGTTTATATACTTGCACACTTAGATTCTTCTGGTGAATGTCTGGCAAAATTGCAAGTGGGACAACTTAGTTCTGAAGTACATAAAATAGTCCTTAGATGTGTAGAGTTAGACTGCTTCAGTGTTGTTTGGAAGAGCAGTATATGATCTCGTAGGTCAAAAACCTGTCTACTTATTTTTTCCTCATGCACTTGTTAAGGCCTGCACAGCTTGCAGAAGTTAAACTTCTGTTTTTTCCTATGACCTGTGAAGAGATGGAATTGCAGTGTTTACCAAACAAATGAAGCACTTCACTGAAGTTTCAGTGGAGGCATAGTAGGGAAGGTTGAAGCCTTGTTTGACTAGAAAATTTAGCAGACAAGAAAATTTGGCCGAAGGATGTGTTTTAATGATACAAATGTGGCATTTCAGCCGTACGCTTACTGCAGTGCACGATGCCATTCTTGAAGATCTGGTCTTCCCAAGTGAAATTGTGGGCAAGAGAATCCGCGTAAAACTGGATGGCAGCAGGCTTATAAAAGTCCATTTGGACAAAGCACAACAGAATAATGTTGAACACAAGGTAAACAAATTTACGTTACTTTGTAGGATGGGATGGCATTCTGATTTGGCTAACTTTATTAAGTAATACAGCAAAAGGCTGCTTTAGGGCTAGTGGCAATGGAGATGTTCTTGTTAGCGGCATTGGAATAAGATGCTAAAGATTTGGCAAAGCAGTTTTCAACTGAAGGTCTAGCTCAGCTTGCCAAAACCTGATTTCAGAGTAGCTATATTAGCTTCATTATGGGGGGGGTTTGTTTTAGAGAGTCCAGTTTTCATCTTTAACAGATTTGTTTTGTATGACCTGAAGCTCCCAATCACTTTGCGTTTTTGTTTTGTTGTTTTTTGTTTATGTGGGAATTCATTTAGGGTAACTTAATTTATTGATTATATGTTATAATAATTATTATTCCATTGATTCCAAATCAAAGAGACTGTAAATATTTTTAGAGAATGTTATGTTCTATTTAAATGCTCAGTAATCTTAATCTGAAAATAGAAATAGAGAAAGAAATTAATCAGCCTGTGAATCACTTCATAGCGATGGTACAGTGGGCAAAAAAGATGTATCTGAACTATGTTAACATTGATTTTATCTTTCTATACAGTGTATATAAACATGATTGTCTGTCTTCACAGGTGGAAACATTTTCTGGTGTCTACAAGAAGCTCACAGGCAAAGATGTGGTGTTTGAGTTTCCAGAATTCCAGCTGTAAAGTATAAAAGATGGCTGAATAAACAACTGTTCATATAACGGAGTAATCTCATTTAAAGTTCCGTGAACCTAGGTGGGAATCAACTGGTTCATGGGACTTCTCTACTTTCAGAATGAGTGGCATTTGTGTACCAAAGTACTAAGTACTGTGTACTTAGGTGCCAGTGCTTTCTCAAGGCCTTATTAGGTTATTTGTGACACTGTCAAAGCCCTACTGTGGGGGAAAGAGTGTAGTCTGCACAGAGAATCAGTTTAGAAAAGCATCAAGAAAAATGTTGATATTTGCTTTTTTGGAGAGAATTTGAAGGCTTACGTTAGAGTAGCTGTACTCCTGAGTTTTGCATGTAAGACTGTCAGTAGGAGATTCATGTGTTCCTGATGTTAGTAGCGTTCTACAAAGCAGGTGTTGACCTTTGAAACATAAAGCAACGACATACTTGAAAAAGGAGTCTGATATTTTGCGAAATGTTTGGGAAGACAGAGATTGAATTCGAGGTAACTTCTGTGCTTATTAAGTGGCAGAACTATGTTACTGGCTCTTAGCTAAAAGCAATTCTTGAGGCTTCCCGTTCCCAGAAGAATAAAATGGGAAGACATTTTCGTTTCTGAGGGATCGACCATCTTGCTGGCTGCAAATTACAGTTTTATAGTAGTTGATCTTGCTTTCAGAAGTCATGGATTTTTGTTTCCATGTATTAGCAAGTATGTGTATTAGTATTGGAGTAACTTAGGTAGGCAGGCCATCTCTAATAACTTAAGGCAGGGATAGACAGGCTATGGTGAAGAAGGGCCTTCTGGAATGGTATCTCTGTATGGTGTTCTACCATAATTCCATATATCCTTGGCCATATGGGAAGAGGTGTGGAAGGACTAGCTGTATGAGGGCAGCTGTGACAGTGCTTCAAAAGCCGTGCATAGTTGGCATCTGTAGCTATGACTGGAAACACCTGCAGTACCATTTTTTCCAGCTCATGGCAGAATGACTCTTTGGACTTGTGTGTAAATGTTCTGAGCAATTTATATTAATTTAGTACTTAACGCTGCTGAGCTGACTATTCTGCTACTTAGGATGAAGTGGATAATACAATAAAAGGCACCTCTTTAGAGAGACAGCTGAATGGAGAGATAAATAAGTAACAGGCCATATACCAGGAGTTCCTAATAGCTTGCATCTTTCCCCTAGAGAGTAGACTGAAGGCAAATGACACTTACTGTGAGTCTTTGTACCTTTCTTTTTCTCATTTACTGTGGTTTTGTTGGCTTCCTATTTTATAGCTCTCTTGAAGAGTGAAGCTATTTGAGTTGTGTTGTAGTTTCTGTTCAGTAGTACAGCGCAGGTAGTAGTAGGTGGCTGTTTTTGATGTAGACAATACAAGGAGAATAAAGAAAATACATATGCCCTGTTATAATTAGTAGCTAGTTTAGAGCTACTTACTGAGAAGGCTTGATTTTGTACAAAACAGGCTGTAATTTGAAGAAATTTTCTTATTTTAAGGCCTTCTTTCTCCTGTCTCTGGAGTATATTCTTGAATTTTGTATGTTTGGGTGGAGTAATTCCAGAAGATCATACTGCAAAAGGTGTGATAGAATTCAGATTTTCATCAGTAAAATGGGCACTTGTCAGGTTGATGATATGGGGTTTGGGAAGGAAATCTGCTCGCAAGTCAGACGTTACTGAACTTTCTTTGCAGCAGTCAGAGATGATATCCTGTGCAAATAGTTATGTGCTAGCATGGGTTGGAAGGAGCAGTTAGGGGACTGTATGGAGACTTAGCAGATGTTACCTACATTTAGGTAGAAGTTGTTGAGCCTACTGGGGCTGTGTAACATCTGCAAGTAGAGGTGATGCTCAGACAGAAATCTTCAGTAGGCAGTATTTCTTTTTCCATGGTGAAACAGGCTTGCTCTCTTAGTAATAAAAATGTCAGTAGCAGTTCTAGTTTTGAAGCTCTGGGGGGCTTGGGGTGGAAATCAAGTATACTGAACACGAAGATTGCTAATGTTTGCAGGCATTGCCAGCTGGCTGTAGAATTTATTTCTTGGCTGTCATTGTAAGCCCTTTGAACTACATGAAATGCAGAGGCCCATGCTGGTCCTATAAGCAAATTCTTTGAAATGATAACACACAAAACAATGTTTTTTACATAAACTAAGCTTCAAGTAAAGGTGAATTTTTGTAGCATAAAAATACCAGGCTGCATGCTCAGCGAAAGACTTTTGTCCTAGTTTACCTTCGTTCACGGACTCCCTTGTGTCTTAGTGTCAGTGATACAGTCAGACAATTCCCTTTCTCCCTTGACAAGTGCATCAAATGAATGCCTGCAATCTGGAAAGTCAGTTGATGCCATCTGGTCAAGTGCTAATGAGGCTGATGGAATACTGATGTCAAATGTTACCTTAACCTAAAGGAGCCTCCAAATGAGATGATGCTAGACTTTCCCTGTACCTTTCATGTGCTGTCACATTTGAACTCTGAAAGCATGGTTTCTCAGGAGTTTATTATTGGTCTTTGTGAGAAAGTGATGAGGCATTCTGTATGAAGGCCTGTGCAGCAATTGTGTGTGGACAGTGTCAACACAGAGAGACAGATTGCATTCTAATAAGTATAGAAAAACTGATGCTTGCCTAGTGTAGCCCAAAATGGAAAACAAAGACATTGTGCTGTTAGGTGCTCTCAAGACTTGAACCTTGTAAGAAGACACTACATATGAATTTTGCAGATGTCTTCAGATATTTTTGTCTGTGAGGAAAGTTGCTTCTGGTTGATGTCCATTGGAATAAGTATATAGATGTGTTACTGGTCTAGTTTGAGAGACTACATTTGGAGTGCTTGACTTGTCTTTTATTCGTGTGTTACTTTGATGCATGTCTCATAGGCTTCTCTTGAATTTAAGTAGGAGTATCTAGCAAGTTTTAATACTACTGTTATTGTAGAATCATAGAATTGTTTGAGTTGGATGGGACCCTTAAAAGTTATCTAGTCCAATGCCCCTGCAATGGACAGGGACACCTACAGCTCAGTCAGGTGCTCAGATCCCCATCCAGCCTGATCTTAGGTATCTCCAGATATGGGGCATCCACCGTTGTCCTGGACAACCTGTTCCAGTGCCTTGCTGCCCTTGTGGAAAAACAAACAAAAACAAAAAAACAAAACCCTTCTTCCTTGTATCCAATCTAAATCTCAGTTTGAAACCATTTCCCCTTGTCCTGCCTCAGCAGACCCTGATAAAGAGTCCATCCCCTTCTTTCTCTACTTTCCCTTTAGATACTGAAAGGCCACTCTCAGGTCACCTCAAAGCCTTCTCTAGTCTGAAAACAACCTAAGCTCTCTCAGCCTTCAAACAGCGTTAAAAGAAATACTGTTGCTCTTGCATTATGAGCTTCAAGAATCTTTTTCTTGTGCTTTCACGTTTCCTAAAACTTCTAAGCAGGAAGCTTTAGTCCAATTTTAAGTTACATCTAAAAGCCAGAGCAATACCAAAAAAAAAACCACCCCAAAACCCCCAGACTGTCTTTGATCTTCTGTGGTACGGGCTTTCTAGGTTTCTGTAGCTGTATCAGAATGACAGGAAAAAAGAACTTCTGATTATGGAAAGCCATACAGTCACAGAAAAGGAAGTATTATGGCTAGACTAGGGGAATGAGTCTCTTTCCACTATACAAGCTTGACTGCAGCATTGATCAGTGCAAATTGTTGGTCCTTCTGTAAGTGGTTTTGCTGTGCTTCTTATTGCTGGCCTTGAGTGTGTGTGTAAAAACTTAAATTCACTATGAGTGAATGTTCCCTACAGAAAATTGCATGTACGTGATCTTATTTCTAGTGATCAAGAGGAGAAAGTCTTTGGCTTTGTTACAGATTGCAAGTGCACATTTTGCATCCTCTACCCATCAATTACTGCTATTTCTGTTTTTCAGGAAGATCATTCTTAAGCTTACCATAGTGTTGCTGCTGCTAGGTGTTGTTAAATAGTTAACAGCTAATGGGCCACATAATATTAACAGCTTGGATTTTTGTTTTGACGTAGAATTGTTTGAGTGACCTTGAATGTGACCTTTAAAGGCCATCTAGTCTAACCCCCCTGTAATGAACAGGGACACTGCCGCTAGATCCAGTTGCTCAGAGCCCTGTCCAGTCTGACTCTGAATGTTTCTAGGGATGTGGCATCCACCGCCTCTCAGGGAACCTGTTCCAATGTTTCACTGTGCTTGCTGTAAAAAAACAGCCTGTGAGGTGTTCCATCTGTTGGATCGTTTTTGTGCCCCTCTTCTGGATGCTGTCCAACAGATCCATGTTTCTAATGTACTGATGATTCCACATCTGGACATAGTACTCCAGGTGAGGTCTCACTGGCACAGAGAGGCAGGATTGCATCCCTCAACCTGCTGATAACACTACCTTTGATGCAGCTTTCTGGTCTGCAAGAGTATGTTTCTGGTTCATGTTCAGCTTCCCATCCACCAGTACCCCCAGGTCCTTTTCAGGTGTGCTCAATCCTTTTGTTGCACCTTGTACTGATGGAAGAGTTGCCATAACCCAGGTGCAAGACCTTTTCATGCGGATGTGTGCATCTCTGGCTGGCATCCTGTCTTGCACATGTTGACCACACCATATAGCTTGATACCTGCAAACTTGCTGAGTTTGCTTGATACCACTGTTGATGTAACTGATGAAGATATTAAAGAGCATCTGTCCAAGTACTGTTCCCTGATGGACACCACCTGTCCCTTCCCTCCATCTGGACATTGAGTTCTTGACCATCACATTCTTAGTGGAGTGTTGCAGTCAGTTCCTCGTCCTTCAAACAGTCCACTCATTAAATTCACGTATTTCCAAATGGGGGACCATGTTAAAGGCCTTACTGAAGTTTGGATAGGTGGCAGTGGTTCTTCCCATGTCCACTGATGTCATTATGCCACTGTGGAAACCCACTAGCTTGGTCAGGGAGAACTTGCCCTTGGCGGAGCCATGCTTGTTGTCTTTGATCACCTTCAGTGTGTCTTAAGCATAACTTAGGACAGATCTGTTCAGTTATCTTCCCAGACACCAGGTTGAGACTGACAGGTAGTTCATGAGCCATCCTTTCTACCATTCTTAAAATTGGGTTACAATATTGCCTATTTTCTTGTCACCAGGGACCTTACCTGACTGCCATAATCTTTCAGATAGCAAGAGTGGCTTGGCAACTACATCAGCTTGTTCCCTCAGGGCTCTCAGATACATCTCATGGGGACCAGTGGACTTATGGATGTTCAGATTCCTCTGGTGATCACAGACTTGGTCTTTGCTTACAAGTAGAGCCAGGCAATGGAGAGATGCTTTCAGATTAAGAGATGGGAAACAACAGAATGCAGTCTTGCAACTTCTGCAGTGAATGCTGCTTTGAAAGCTAGATTTTACACTGTTGTATAAAAACAACCCAGTGCTGCTGCTTTTGTGCTAAACCTTCTCACCCATATCTGATGTGCTGTACAGAGAAGACATTAAGGATGATGATTTCTCCTCTGTCCATCAGACTAGAGTGGTGGTGTCTGCCCTTCCTGGCTCCATTAATGGAATGAGGTACGTATGGATATCTTCACAGGGGCAGCACTGCAGACTTTTTTATTCCCATTTTTTTTTACATGTAATAAAGTTGTTTTCTATTTTCTTAGTTAAATGGTTGTTGGGTGAAGCCAAAGGGAAAGGGAAACTTCTCTTGGTTGTAAGGAATAAAGAAGGGAGTCCACACAGCACTCTGATATGCAGATGGATCTGCTGCATTTTCTTGCTTCTCTTTGGAGTTTGCCCTGTGAGTCTTACCAAAGGTTGGTTAGTGAGGCTGCTCTTATTTTCAAGAAGTGGAACAGTATTTGTGACACAACTTGTGATGCGCTTAAATCCAGCAATTGGATTCAAATTTTTGACTTATTAAAGACTTTGGGTATGGGCAATTTTCATCCCTTAAAAACCTGAACTACGATGTCACTTGCCTTGTTTGAGCAGGGGTTGAACAAGAACGCCTCCAGAGAGCTGCTCCATTCTCAGCTGTTCTTTGATGCTATTAGGTGTTTTTCCAAACTGAGGAGAGAATTCTAAGCCTTTGTCTTTCCAAAACAATATTTCTAAATGGATGTTGTGTTTTTCGATGAATATTCTATTTAATCCTCTTACAGACAGGGATAATGCAAATTTGCTGTGGAAAGAGCAGAAGAATCTGCCTGAAGGCTCAGAGAATGTATAAATGCATTTTTCCCTGTTGTTTCAAGGAAAAAAAAAAATCATTTTTTTGGGTCGGGGGGGGGGGGGGGGGGGGGAGGAACTATTTAAATCCAGATATTCTCATTACTGTGTCAACATGGCTGAGTGAATGTCTGGTTGTGGACTGAGCTGAGATAGCTGATCTGTGTTTCATGCAAGCCTGAGGGTTGTCCCTCCACCAGCAAGGGTGGCTTGTGAACCAGCTCTTGAACTGCCACAGTGTGCAGGCTGGGCTGTTAATGTTTGGTCAGTTGCCAACAACTACTGAGACCTCCTGAGGCTGAATAGCTGCTGTTGGTTTGGCTAAGCTATGGAAAGGGACAGAGCTAGATGGAGAAGGTGGAAGGTAAACGCTTAAGCTGCTCTGGCATAGCTTGGGCAGCAGCACCCCAGTCTGCCCATAGCAGTCACAGCTCAGGTGAGGTCCTATCATGGCTGTGCAGCCTCTAGTTGGCTTTCTGTGGCTGAGGGATTCTATTATCCAGTAGTAAGAGGAATGCACCTCTTTTATTCTCCTAGTTGAAACAAAACAACACATTTATTTTCTGATTTTATTTATTTATTTATTTATTTTTTTACAAATACACTTCCATTACATCTACAGTGTTTGGCCTTTACTTTTGAACTCTGAACATTTATGTTTATTCTTCACTTCGGTTTGCCCTGTGTTTAATTCTACATTTTCTAACTTTCCCTGAAATGGCTCTTTCTCCCTTGAATTCTGTTTCTGGCCTCAGTTATTTGCCTGTTTATATAGGGAGAGTAGATATGTATGTAAATGGCCGTTGCCTTTGCCATCGTAATATGATCTTCAAAGGCTTGGACTGCAGTCACTTGGCTGCATTCTTTACATCAAACATTTCTCTCAGCAAGCTGCTGCCAACAGAGTGCTGCAAGGGCCCAGTCCTGGTGATTGCCTTCTGATCCTGCTCGACTGACAGTGCTTGTACATGTGAAACTGCTTTCAAGTTTGAGTTGTGCAGTGCTTACGCAGTTATGTTCGTTCCACGATTTTCTCATTTTTATTGATGTCATCTGGAAGTGAGCATCAGCTCTTAACATCTTGTGACTGTTTGGTGTTGTTAAAATGCAGAAGCTGATAGTGATGGTGGAAAGTTAGCCAGGTTCCAGCCCAAACTGACAACAGGGTTGTGTAGGAAAGGCTCTGCCCTTACTAAGGCAGTTCCTGAATGTGAGGTACAGCTACCTCTGCACTGCTGTAACAGCCGCAGTGCTGCTGTCTTGTTTGTGCCCTTGCTGCCTGTTGAGCTACAGCCTCCGTGGAGGTGGCGATGTGCTGGTTGAACAATTTTTCTCCTCCAGAAGAGCAAGGGATTGCTCTGTTAATAGCACTCTTCCCTCATCAGCAAAGCTGTTCAGCTGTGGGGTAGTAGAGCTTGAAATGGGAGCCCTGGTGGGAAGGAAGCTGCGTACCCCAGGGCTAGGAGAGGAGTGCTGGGAGGGATGTTCCATGGGAGAGGGCATATCAGCTGGGGTTGCAGCCTACACAACATGAAATCCTCTATGGAGAGGGCCTGTACCTCTCTGAGAGCAAATCAGAAAGCCAACAAACACACACACATGATGCTATCAGAGCTTTCTCTAGTTCCGCAGTTCAAAATCTTTCTGATGTTCTGATTTCTTCTTTGGGGAATGTATGAGGTGGTTCAGCTGATTAAGAGGAAAAATAGTTGTACAAGTGTTTAGAAGCTGTAATGAAGGGTTTCTGATCTTTTTTTCTCCTTTTCACACTGACACCAGGTGTATTCGTAGAAAAAACAACATGGGTAGCAATGTTAATGTTGTGGAGTGTTGAGTGGGCTCTGAAAGTTGCATGTTTTTTACTCAACAAGTCGAGAATGCTGCAGCCAACTGCAAAATTAGGTACAGTTTCACTAAGGAAAATATGTCAATTATCCACATAACGCGATCATATTCAGTGCTGCACACTGTGTGTTTTTACTATCAGTAGTTAGGAATTAAGCCAAGGAGGGAAAGTACCGTGAAAGCACAGTGTGCGTGTATAACTTAGAGCTGCGTAGATCTAAATGGTTAAAAAGGGGTTCTCTGCTAGAGAGGAGGAGGGGAGAGTAAGAGTGCATTCCCAAAAAAGTACATTCCCAAAATAAAAAGCTTACATCATGGACCTCTTCAGCTTTCCCACACTTCTTTCCTAATTATTGTCCTGCAGGACAGCTGATCTATTTCAAACAGGAAGCTGTTTACAGATAACACTTGCAACTGTGTTGTCTGATTTGTTGAACTGTCGAAAAGCAAACGACAACCTCTTTCAAATTAAAAACTGTCAGACTTCTGTAAACAGCAGCAATGAGGTTCATCTGTGCAGTGTCCCTGCAGGCACAGAGTGTTCTGCAGTTCCCATTTTCTCAGCAACCGTAAGGTAAGTGGCTTTTATACTTTCATTCTTTAGAAAAACGTGAAGGGAAAAAGTTTGGGTGTTTGTTAGCTGGCTGTCTTGTAAGCAGCAAAACATGACTGGCAATGGCCATGCAGCAGGGGAAGGTAAGGGAGATATCAGCTAGAACACAGCAGGCTGTTAATGTTGGACCTTTCTGTTCAGAAGCACCCATGTGGGTTAGAGCATGGAATTCCTATCAGTGTTTCTATTGAAAATTTAAAAATGCCACTGCAAGAGTTAATTCCTTTCTTTAAGCAACAAAGGATGAAACGGCGTGTTTCAGTTTTTCATCTAACTGAAACTTACTGCAGTTTATTAAGGGGTTGTTACCGTTTCTGATAGCAGATGACTGCTATCTCAGTTTAACTTTTGGAAATACTCAGTACTTTTCTTCATCCTTGTAGTTTTACTTCCCAGCAGCTGGTTATTTTCCACTTTAAAAAGTGAATTTTAGTACATCTGCAAGGCAGGGAATAAAGACTGACATTGCTGAAATGAAGCAGATGACAGTGGATTCAGTAAGGAGTACACCACTGTAATTAAGAGTTAATTCAGTTAAAACCAGATCAGGTTGGTGGCAGTAGTGTAAAAGAATCCTAAATGAAGATTAAGAATGTGCAAAGATATAAAATGTTGTTCTAAACGAGCTTGACTGTGAGAGTAAGCGATAGTTTAGTAACCAGAGGGCCACATACTTGCTTTTCAGTCTTGTGCAAACTGGGATAAGGAGACAGAATATGTAACTTAAAGTCATAGTTAGAATGGCATTTTAAATATGGCGTAGTCCTGCAGCTGGCAGGGAATTGCACAGTGTATTTTACAGATTGTACATCAAGTTGAGGGCTATTTTTCTGATTACTTTTGAGAGATTTTACGCCATTTCAAAAGCTCCATTTAGTCAGCTCAAGGGCTGCCCAAAACTTGGGCTAGATTCATTTTGAAGTGGGAAGGCTTTTGACAAAGCAGCTTTTTGAAGAAGAGTGTCAATTTTTCAGAGTAGTTTAGTTCTTTTTTTCAAAGTATTTTGGCTGAAAACCAGAAGAGTTTAGCCAAAAATATACTCACAGAGTCTCCTGGGAGCTGTAGTGCTTTGCATTGCTTTTCACTACTGGCTGGGCTTTATGGTTGAACCATGCTTCCCATAGGCCCTGTGCACAGGGACTAGCTGTTGTGATGCCCCTTGGTGCAAGGAGCACTGTGCTGTGTTTTGTCAGATGCAGTGCAGTGAAAGGGACGCAGGCTGGGCTCATAGGGAATTAAACACAGGAAAAGCTCCCCCGGTTACTAGTAGGCAACAGCAAGTTTAAAATTTGAATGCTTTCTTCTACTTGTGTATGAGCTTCATAGCACCCTATTTGCTGTGGATTAGAGGATTTGCCTCATTTGTAGCATTGCCAGTGTTGACTTGATCAGATCTCATCTGGGACTTCTGAGGTGAAGAAGGGGAATAATAGATAAAGAGTAGAAAGAATATCTGCTTCAGCTCTTCCTGTTTTGGGGTGGGGACCATTAGGAATGAAGCTGTGTCCATAGTTGTGCTTAGGTTCCACATGCCCATCTTTCTGTGCCTGGTTTTAAGCATGGATGTGAGAAAAGATATGAGATATGATTTGGTGGCTTGTGGTAGCAGGGGTAATGGGAGGTCAGTTGGACTAGATGATCTCGTAGGCCCTTTCCAACCTCATGAATCTATGATTCTATGAAACAGTGTCAGGTTGCTTCAGGAGAGGTTTAGATTGGACCTTAAGAAGAATTTCTTCATTAAAAGTGTGATCAAACACTGGAAGGGGCTATCCAGGGCAGTGGTGGAGACCCCATCCTTGGAGACATTTGAGATGTGTGGTTGTAGCACTAAGGGATGTAGCTGAGTGACTCAGTAGGTTAGATAGATAGTTCAAACTGTTGATTTTGAAGGCCTTTCCAACCAAGATGATTGTTTGATTCTGTGACTCAGTTATTATGGAATGAGTACTAATAATAAGAAATCATCCAGATAACTCTCTCAGATTTTTGGGTTGATTTTCAAGCTTAATTGTGGATTCCTTCAAATTCTCCTGTGATGGGAGTGGGGAATTTAGCAGATGTTGAATCTTGCTCATAAAAGTTGTGCATATAAGTGTCCTTAGAGGACTCTGTCAAGGTCTAAAAGACCTCAAATCACAAGTTGATTTCATCTCCATCTAATCTGAATGCTGAGGACATTTTGGTAGTGTCCAAATGGCAAAGGCTGAACAACAAAGTATGTCTGAAGCAGTACTTGTCTCTGTATGCGATGCTTTCTTTTACAAGACAAGGGTTCATAAACCATTCATTTCTAAAGATATTTTAATGTAGGTAAAACTTTGTCATCAGAGAAGGGTTTATATGATATTACCTCTTGCTTGGGATTCAAAACAAAGATCTTCATTATATGTACCTAAAATAAATACGTTAAATAATGTGTGTATGAAGTAACTGGCAATATTGGATGGCATGGTAGTTAGGACTAGTCAAAATAAATAATCATGAGACAAGAACGTCTGATTGCATAGAAGAATGTCTCTCACTGAGGTCTCTCATCAGAAGGGTATTAAGAAGAAAATGGATCCCTGATTCCCTGATAGCTGACTGTTTAGTGGAATTTTGGGCAGGAAGTGTTATGGAAACATACTGGGAGCAAGAGAGATGTTGAACAAGAGAAGTGCTGCACATCTGTGCTCTCAGCAGCATCCACAGATGCATTTGCAACGTTTCTGTGAAGTTGTGCAATGAACTCAATTGAAAACCAATTGAAAGTGAGATGGCACTTTAAAAATTATTATTATTTTTATTATCAAGGGTAGTCTTTGAAAGGACAAGGAAAATATCTTCCCAGAGTATTCCCAGGTATCTTTGCTTGTTCTATTGATATATAGTGGAGAGGTGGAGTGTGCTGATTTTTACCAGCTTCCAAATGTCTTTGAGTCATGAGTATGTCTCCGGAGTTGTTCAGGTTGGACTATTTAAGTTTAAAATGTGAGAGACAAATGTGGAAGTAATCATATTATTTTCACATGCTTTGGAAAGATAGGTAAATGTGTTATGTTCTAGAAGTTCTCTAAATACCATTGATTTTCATGCATGATTTCAAGAAGACAGTGCCCACTGCTACTTCTGCAGTGCAATGAGTGTAATAGGATCTTAGCACTCTTTCAACAGCGTACTATGAACGCTAGGGAGGTTTAACTGTTCATTTGAAAACCCTTCACCTGAAAAGAGAACAGTTGGGCATTCCATTCCTTACAAATCCTGAGTATAGTTTCTGGATGTCATGGGTCAGGCTTGAGTAAGGATCATTGTCATGAAGTGAGTATGAACGTTACTATCTCAGCTCCAACAACATGTGCCCATGCTGGCCTGTCAAGTGAATCAGTTGACACTAGATGCTAGGGTCTGTCAGAATCTTTCTTGATGAGTCTGGTAATAATCTTTACTCTGTCTTCTAAGCAACCCTCTTTAAACACGTTTGACCATCTAGACTGAGTTTACATGTGATTACATCACATTGTTCCTTGATTTTAGGAATGATGATGCTAACTGTCACCATTGCAGCACTGGATACATGGATATGATATGTTCGGAGTTGATCCTTCAACCCCTTTGGCAGCACTGATTAATTTTGTGGCAAGTCTTTGGGATTTCAGCCAGGACAAGGTTCAAGCTGTCTTTAACACCTCCTCTGAAGTCTTTTCTTTTGCTGGTAGCTGCATAATCAGAGCTCTGGCGTTAGTTTCTGCTGTTATAAATGCCCCGTAGATGCTGAACACATACACAAAGGAGGTATCTGCAGATCCAAGTGATCATAGCCAATGTGCACTTTTTTAACGTGCACAAATGGCCTCTGGTCATGTTCTGACTGTGTGAAGATGCATCTACCGCTATTGTTAGAGAATTTGCTGAGCTCAAAAGCAGGTAGAAATGCCAGTAGTTATCACTTACTTAGCAAGAGTTGTTATATTCCTCCCTAGAAACACACTTATTAATAGAGAGGAATCTCTCAGGGCGGTTGGTTAGATGAAAGGAATTTAATAAGAAATTCCCAAAGGGAGTTGTCATCTTCAGGAATCTCTTGGCAGAAGAAGCATCCTGGCATATGGGTAAGGGAAGTAACACCTTCAGTTTAAATGGCCTTATTTGCAATTTTTCTTTTTTCCTACACATTCTATCTATATCTTTCTGAATTCACATTTCTTTAACAAAATGAGACCAGATCGTCAAAAGCACCCCTAACCTGAATGCAATCCATTTAGATTCTAATTCTTTAAATCTTTGTGTGTGGCAGAGGGCTCTAAGTGCAATTGCTGTCGTGTAAGAGCTGCACTGGGAACTGTTTACCACTGAGGATCTTCTTTCAGTTGGCTTCCATTTGAAGTGTCATCTAAGCAGGATCATGTCTGTTGGCAAAGATGGAGACTGATTGGCCAAAGTCTGCTGTAGCATCCTAGTGTAAGAATACCATTATCTTCTGAGAACTTCATAAATGTGTAGTCGTCTGCAGGAACAACATTATTTAGTGTATGCTTTTATGAGGACACATCAGATTTGCACTTTATTTTTCTCCCCACTATTTTTTTGTTTCTACAATTATTTCAGTGTACAAATCACTTCTTTTACTTAATGTGGGGAACTGTTTTTGTAGGCTTCCCTTTCCTTTGTTTTCATTCCTGCACCTGCACTTGGAAAATTGTTTCAGAAGTCTTAAAAGTGAAAACCTATTGAACAGCACTATTGTTATTAAGTTTATCCTTGTCTGTTTGTCTGCTTGTCTGTTTTTCAGTGCAGATATTTGGCTGTATTCCCTGTGAGGCTTGCTTTTTCCCATGATGCTTTTTCTCCTTTGTAGAGGCTTGGCTGTTTTACTGAAGGTGTTTTTAGTCCTTGTATCACCAGTATAATTTATTTCCCACCTTTCCCAGGCATCTGGGATTATGAAATCCCAACTGATTATGAAAGTATCAGCATAGGTTCGCATGTCAAATGTTATTTGATTCCCGTAGATTCTCAGTTTGAGAATAAAAACAGCCTCTTGTTGAAATTACATTGATGCTGCTGTCCCAGTCCGAATGCAAGATTTTGTACCATGGTGATTTGTTATATTGAAGATATCATTCTGTGAAGCATGTCCTTGTCATTTGAGGATAATATTCTTGGATCATTTCCACAACTCTGGCTTGAATACTGTTGCAAAATGTCTCATCTTGCTGTATCTCAAATAGTCCATATCTTTTGCTGGATATCGTTTTCCACTGCAGCCTGGTATGTTGCCATATCTTTCCTACTTTTAGATCCCAATCTTTAATTATGTACCCACTCTTCCCCCCCCCCCCATTTTTGTGAATTTAGTCTTGTTATTTCTTTCACTTATGTGTATTTTTGTTTTCTGTATGCCTCTGGCATGTGAGGGCACAGTTTTATAACACGCTGAAGGCTATCTTGGCTCCTGCCAAGGGCTGGCAATGTTTTTTCACAGGAATGGATGGCCATTTTTCCCTCTCCAGGAGCCAAGCAACTAAATCAACTGAAAAATAACACTGCAAAAAGAGGAATGTTTTTCTGCTGGCTTAGCTACCCGTGCTAGCTCAGTATGGGATCACATGGCGATTGGTGACAGCATGAAGAAGGAGGGGGTAATGTGTACCTGCAGCAGGGGAGTCAGGCTGCTGTTAGTCCTCATATAGACAGACTTTAGCCAGTAGTGATGGGGGGGCTTCCCTCACCCAGCTTCACATACCTACAATGCTGGGCGATAAATGTACGCCTCTAGAGAGCCAATTATCCGATCTGTTTTAGGGTAAAATTAATTGTCACAGAAAGGTGCTTTTCCCTGACTTGATTATACAGGGAGTTCATGATGATTTTTCTCAGACTCAGAATTCAGCCAGAGTGACTGAATCCCACCCAAGGGTCTGTTTGTAACTTCTGCTGGGTTGAGGTCTGGTAGAAAAACGATCCTGATAAATAGGCATCCCTTAATGCCAGCTGTGTTCTATCTCCTAGCTCGCTTTTCTGAGGTGCTGTACATGCTGCGTTCAGAAAGACTGAGCAGCAGTCAAGTAGCTTTCTTTTGTTCCTAGACCCTCATCTAAATTCAGCTGATGCAATGTCAAATACATGAGAAAATGGAGGCAAAATCTATTTTCCCCTGCTGTGTTTTTTCTCCTCAGTGAGGACTGAGGGGTAGGATGCTGGAGCAACTGAAAGGAAACCTTTCTTATGTCCACATGTGCTCTGGGGTGGTGCCTTCTGTTCTAACCTGAGTTAACACAATTCAATTTTGAGAAGAGAAAGCACTCATTTTTCTTTTTTTTTTTTTTTTTTTTTTTTTTTTTCCTTTTTTTCTCTTATTTTTTTCCCCCCTCCTCTCCAGTATCCAATTGCTAGGCTTGATTTGGCTTCTTCACCATGCTTCTTTTTCCCTTGCTTCTTATCTTTTAATCTGTTGTGCCTGAGCTTATGCTACCTTCATATATAGCATCCATCTCCTGGGGGCAGTTCCTCTCTTGAGGAGCTGTGGGCTTATATCTTTTTCAGTTAAGAATGTTCCAGAACTGGTATTTCTCATTTGTAGATCAATACACGAGTGGTATTTCTGTTGTGGAGAAGGTGCTCACTACTGTGGATGTGTTGGGATGATGGAGGTCTTTCTGCCTGATCTCTGCGCCTCAGAGTTTATCTTGGGAATTGGGTCCATGCTCTCCAGATTAAGTTTTCCTTGTAAATCTCTTTGGTGTCCTCAAGAAGACAACTACCAGGCCCTCCTGGAAAACTTCTAAGTGTCTGGATGCCAAGAACACACTGGAAAGCATACGTTGACTGAATAGGCACTAAATACTCAGATAATGCACAAATATGCCAGCTTGTTCAGCCAGTCCTAAGCATATATGAATGCAGACAGCTGAAAAGTAGTGCCCTTAAGCTTCAGAAATAAGATGAAAATCACATATGTCAGCAATATGTATTCATTTATGTATGGAAATGTTTCCCATAGCGTCCTCCAGGTATTCACTGAATCTTAGAATCACAGAATCACCAAGGTTGGAAAAGACCTTAGATCATCCAGTGCAACCATTCACCTATTACTAATAGCTCCTGCTAAACTATGTCCCGCAACACAACATCCGATTGTTCCTTGGACACCCCCAGGCTCAGTGACTCCACCACCTCCCTGGGCAGTCCATTCCACTGCCTGATTGGTGACTTCTTGGTGTTCTGCAGAAATGTGTGGAGCATAGCATCAAGACTGATAATCTCCAGGGGAGGAGACTCTACCACCTCTCTGCTCAGTCTGTTCCAGTGTTCTGTAACCCTCAAATAAGTTTTTTTTTTTTCTCATGTGATCTCCATATTTTGGATTTGGGGGCAGTTAGATCAAATTTTCAGTGTTTCTGACATATTTCAAGTACGGCACCAAAAATCACAAAAGTATTTCTGCAAGTCACAGCTGCAAAGAAGGCTTTGGCAGAGAGATTGTCATTTAATGGAAGCTTTAATTTCTTGTTTTTCTTCTGATGAATACAAAGCTAAGATTCTCTCTGAATGTTGTTCTACCATCTAAAAATACCACACGGGGTCATTGTGAGATATGTGGCACTCAGTGCAAGAAATCAGGAGGGTCCCCTCTCTCTCTGGATGTGTGTTATGAAAGAATACTTACCTCTTTCTGTACGCAGTCTTTCTCACACCCTTGCTGAAGCCCCAGTTTTATATTTTCAGCACGGATGACGGTACGTTAACTCTGCCTCAAACTCATTGACTTCTGCAGTGCTGCATCAGGCAGAAATTTGTCTCACAATTTTTAAAGACATTATTTTCAGTGAAAAGCAAAGCAACTATTCCTACCCGTGACAAGGGCACCTACATGGTACAGTCAGAGCTAATAGTCCCTCATACCTCACAAACATCGTCTGAGGAAATGGCTCTATTGAGCCAGAATTAAATGCACTTTGGGGAGTAACCAATGACTTCCCATCAGCTAGCCTTTTAGTTAACGTTAGCTTCTCATCAGCTCAGACTCACTCTTTTGTCCTCTGCGGCAAACCTCACTGTTCTTCAGCATCATCAGGACCTGAAATGCATTATGTTGCTGCTTTATGCCTCTCCATGCGCCATAGATTTCACAGATACTTCGTAACCACAGCAGTTACAATCCCTGTTTTTACAATTCTAACATCATTAATGTTTGGGTATTCTTTTTTTTTTTCTCTTTCAAGCTTGTTGCTTTAACCTTTAAATCAACAGTTCTGCAACATTTCAGTGCTTTAGCATGAAATGCTAAAATGATCACCGAATGTTTTAACATCTTTATCACTGTTCTGATTTTGTATTTTGCCTAAATGGAGAACTCTTGGTTATCCGAGGCAATATATGGGGGAGCTGGGAGGACAAATGGGAGAATGCTTAGATAAGGTAAAAACAGAATGACACAAGACGTCCGTTAGGTTAGGATTGCCAGCAATGCTGTAATGAGGAAAGGGAAGGTCAGTGGCACATCTCCAGTATGAAAGACTTCCCTTCCAGGGAATAATCCATAGCCTCTGGGCATTGCTTATCCTAGAAACTTATCCCTAGGCTGTGCTCGGCCCTGGTACCACCCTTCTGACTCTGTATTCTGCCTTTTATCTCTTCAAAGTGTTTGAAACAGTGTGAGGTCTGTGTTATAGCCCGGATTTTCAATGGCATTGCTTCGTGGGTACAAATTGCATCCCTTGGGATGTGGCTTCCAGTCTGTTTGGGCATTTGAGGATGTACAAGCTGCCAGGTAACACCTTCCAGGACTGGGGTGCAGGTAACAAAGACTTGAGAAGTCAGGGAAGTGAAAACTGTATAAAGGTGCTGATGTGTCTGTAGTGCTGACTCAAACCTGCTTGGGGAATTCATCCCCCAAAAGCGCTGTACTGCTTCCAGCTGTGGGCTTCCTCTGCAGATCTGTCTGTACCAGGAATGCAGGCAGTTCAGCATACAGCTAATTCTGAGAATTCAGATAGTACTGAGAGTAGAGTATGATTACAGATCTTTAGCTTTATTTTTTTTATTATCCATGAATGAAAATAAGTCAGTAAAATTAAAACTACTCAAAGAGGAGCTAGAATTGTAACCTCAAAGAAGAATCATGTAGGATTATAGGCAGCTGTTGTTTCTTTGGTTATTGACTGGCTGGACATTAATGCCAGCAAGTATCATTTTCCTTCTACATTTTCCATTGATTTGTATTCAACAAGGCAGGTCACCCATCTTTTTGCTTTTAGGTCCAAAAGAGCGACTAAGCCACTGGCCCTTGTAGAGCAGCTGCTGGCACTTGCAGAGTCCCTGTATTTGAGCCATTAGCTGGCTGGAAGTGAGCTCCAGGCCTTCCACTCACAGCAAGGTGGTTCAAGAGTGCCTGGTGCCAGCTGGCCTGACTGCCCTGAGCTGTTCCCAGCCAGCCTGAGGTGTGCTCTGCCCCTGGGCTTCCCAGTGACTTTGCTGGGGTTTGTCACTTGAAACCTGGGTTCACAAACCTCATCTCTCAGCAGCCCAGGCAGACTCCCTAGAGATCACAGTGCTCAACAGTTGATTTGACATTATTATGCTTAGAGACGTTTTGCTTTTTTTATGTTGTTTTGTTTATTTTTAAGGGAAAACCATGCAAATTCTTTCTCTTTCTCCTCCTTTCATTTATTTCAAAGCTTTCAACCTGCTGTGATGTACTGCCCATTGTAGGTACAGCAAATTTGACTCATAACCCTTGCATAGAGAGCATAGTAGGAAGTATTTGTACTTCTGCAAGTGCTGAATATCTATAGGTTTCTCGCTGGCATTGGTTATTTTAACACTGAAGGTGAAGGACTAACATGGATTTTGGAAGACACACTGGCATCCTTTTCTGAGGAATGTTTTCAGTGGAATTTAATTTTCTAAATGTCTGTATGGATCTGGATGTGAAAGGCCTTAAAGATAGGTCAGAAAGGCAAGGAACTTTCCAGGGTTTTAAAATGAAAGGTATTTCTGTAGTATGTACCTGGAGATGAAACTACTATTTCAATCACATAAGACCATTTTAGCTGCAGAAGAGGTGGTTTATTTTATAACAGGAAAAGGTGATATCCACAGTGTTTCTGGTCTGATTTCTACGATTAATTTGTCCCTTTACTGCAGCTGCAGCAGACATTATAGCTTTATCTGCAACCTCTTCAGAGACTTCCTCTGTTACTGGCTCTTCTCAGACTGAGGTAATTTCCCAAGCGTTCACAAGGGGCCTGGATGTTGTGACCTGCTTGAAACCAAGGAGCTCTGCTCTCTGCTATGATTCCCTTAAGGTCATGGTCTTACAGCCCAATTTCTGTTCCAGGCGAGCTGTCATGGGGCAGCATGAGCTGCATCCCCAAGGCCCGTAAGCTGTGCAGCAGCAGGCAGTGGTGAATGGGATGTTTCAAGTGGTGAGAGAATCCTTTCTTTCTGACTGTTGAGCAGAGCCACCAAGCAGCCCTGACAGAGCCTGTCCTATGCCTGAGTTGAGTGGGAGTTTGTAAAGGGAGATGAATATTTAACATGTCCCCAGACTTTGATCTTCCGGTTGTAGTCTGGATATGTCAAAAGACACATAAAATGAAACCAGCAGAGGTAGTGCTGCCTTTATATTCACCAATGCAGAGACTGGAGCACCTTCCTCATTTCAGTTCCTTCTGTCTTAGGCTTTTCATTTGGTTCTGTAGTTCATCACTGACAGTCTTCATCACCAGGGTGCTGGATGCTCATGCTGAAACTGCTTGGATTTGCAGGCTTTCCATTGAGTATCTGAACTACTTGGTTTACAAGCCTTTCTTTGATCTTCTGGATGAATTGGGGATGCATGAAAAAAAGCATGGCCAGCAGGTTGAGGGAAATGATCCTCCCCCTTTACTCTGCCCTGCCAAGGCCACATTTAGAATACATTGTCCAGTTCTGGGCTTCCCAGTTCAAAAAAGACAGCGATCTCCTAGAAGGAGTCCAGCAGAGGGCAAAAAAGATGATAAAGGGCCTGGAGCATCTCCTGTATGAGGAAAGGCTGAGAAACTTGGGTCTGTTCAGCCTGGAGAAAAGAAGGCTGAGAGAGGATCTGATAAATGTTTATAAATATCTAAGGGGAGGTGGGAGTCACTTGGATGAGGCCAGGCTCTCCTTGGTGATGTGTGTGATAGAACAAGGAGCAATGACCTAAAACTTAAACATAGGAAGTTCCATACAAACATGTGGGAGAACTTTACAGTAAGAGTGATAGAGCACTGGAACAGGTTGGCTAGAGAGGCTGTGAAATCTCCTACTATGGAGATATTCAAGACCCATATAAATGCCTACCAGTGTAACCTATTGTAGGGAACCTGCTTCAGGAGGGTGGTTGGACTTGATCCCTTTAGGTCCTTTCCAATCTTTGGGCTGTGAAGCTGTAGCTGTGGGATCAGGCAGGACCCATTTCTTCTCTTCCTGCAGTTACCACCCAGGATGGTCCATCACCTCTCAGTGATGCTGTTGCTGATAGTTAAACATCTGTGTTCAGGTGCTGTGTTTCCAGGCACAAGCCTCTGCCATGTCCTCCTGCCCCATGCCTGTCAGTGTTCTAGAAGTGTTTGAACAACTCCCTCAATAATACGCTTTGACTTTTCGTTAGTCCTAGTGTGATCAGGCAATTGAAATTGATGATCTCTGAAGATTCTTTCCAACTGAATTTGCCTTGCCTCACTTCACTATGTTTTATTGCTCCCTATTTCACTTGCTGTCTGTTGTGACTTGGACTGTGGGCTTGTCAAAAAAACCAAGACCATCCACTGTGGATACTAAGAGCTCCTCTGGGATGCCAAGTTCATCAGGATGTAGTGCCTTCTACACTGTGGCTAGGAATTTCCTCTAGGGGAAATGTGGTTGGATTCCAGCTTAATGTATGTGAAACAATTTAGGCAGCTGGGAGAGGGTTGCTATCATAGTATTCTGATGTGCTATAAGCCAGGTCTGACCTGGCTTCTGGCAGCCAAGACTGGCTCTGTGCATGGGAAAAGCAGGCGATGGTCTGAGACAGTTGAGAACAACAGCACAGCAAATGTTTTTATGCTTATTTTATCAGTCAGAGACCTGGGGAACTGTGCTCATTGCTACTTCTCTAGGGCTTTCCATCCAATATACAAATTTCTATTACTTTTGATACTTTTTCCCACCTTCTGTTATTTCTCCTCTCATGTCCACCTATATGTTATACTTTCTCTTCCATCCCTGCTTCCTCATTCATGGGGCAGAAAAATTCAGTATTGCCTGCACTCTGGAGAACCCTCGAGTGCTGCTGCTGCAGTTGTGACAAAACTTATTGTGGCCTAAATATTTGAGCAGCCCCTGATGAGATTTGTTTGCTCAGCAATACAAATTTGTTTGCAGCAATTTGCAGCAATACCTGAGCTAGGTATTTTAATGCTGATTCAGACATGTATGCATGAGCTGCAGTCATCCTTGTTATGGCAGCATTAGCAAAATTCTATAAGTTTAACACTCTTAAGAGGAAAAAAATGCTATTAACATCTGCATATATGTGAGTGTTGTCCCTCCAGAATCAGCACCTTAAGTTATGAGAGGAGACTTCTGCAGATGACATTAGTACTTGGCAATCTGAGCAGAGTGTTGTGAGGTTATGACGTGTATCTCTAGTAAAATTGCCTGTATTGCAGTCTGCTAGATTATAGATAATACAGAACTGAGAAAGAGAGTTTAAAAATAAAACTGTTACGCTGCAGATTAGTGGAATCTTTTCTGGTCCACATTCTCCTGAATATCTTGATCCACATGAAAATGCCAATGTTAGTATCTCTCTTTTTCTCGATAAAACCTGTAGCATTAGTTAATCCTATGTAGTGTTTTAAGTTTTTCATTATGAGGGAAATAAGGCTCTGCTATGTGGCAATCTTATCATGAACGCGAGTTTAATCCTAGGTAAGCAGCTCTTCATTGCTAACTGTAACTATATCTGTGACTGCTCAGATGGGGGTAGAGTTGGTATCTCTTTTCTGGCCAGCTTAGGCTGAAATATTGGAAATACGGACTTCTTTTTTTTCCTCAGAGAGGTTGATAATGTATTGGAACAGGCTGCTCAGGGAGGTGGTGGAGTCACTGTCTCCCTGAGGGTGTTGAAGAATCATGGAGATGTGGCACTGAGACCCATGGCTTAGAGGACATGATGCTGATGGGTTGATGGTTGGACTAGTTGATCTAGTGGCCTTTTCTGACCTTAATGGCTCTATGAGTTCTTCCCAGGTCCAAGCACATACCCTTATCTTTTCCAGGCACACTCTTTCTCTTGCAACTTGCTTTGGAAAGAAAGCTGGGGAATAACTGGAAAGGGAAAGCTGACCCATAAAGCCGCACATGGAGGGCGACTTGCTCTTCTCTTGCTCTATCTCTTAAGCTTTGGTGTCTGCTCCATCAGCTCATTCTTACCCTGAAGTTCTGTCCCTGATGGAGGGCACTTTTATTTCAGCTTATCTCCAAAATAACAGATCCACCCTCTTAGACCCTGCCAGGTTGGGACACAGACCTGTGTACTGGCCCTGTGCTTGTGCCCAGATCTGCAATGCTTATTTCTAAAGAAAATGAGAGTGTAGAGGGTAACATAGGGCAGTCTTCCTGTTCTAGATGTAAAATGCACACAGCTGTGTCAGGGCTATAAAAAGTGATATATGAATGCTTTCTCTTGAAACCCTGATATGACTTTCAGCTTGTTTGTGTAGTAGAAAGCCTTGGTGAAAGAAGAAGTGGAAAAACATGCCAGAAGTACATAAATAACACTTTTGTCAAGGAATATTTCTAAAGACCTCCTAAATATCAGCTTTTGATGGTCTTTTCACACAAATTCCATTTCTATACTGTTGTTTTCAAGAGATTTCTTCACAGCCTAATACCAGGAAAGCCATTTCACATGTAAGCTTAGGTGAGGGTATGTTTCAGATGTGAATCTTCTGGGGATTTATTGAAGGCTCTTATTTAACTTCACTGTATGATATAGTGCAATACCATCTCCATCCCACTCACACTGAGTTATGTGAGGGCTATTGAAACTAGGGGGTTGAAACTTGATGGTCATTGTGATCCTCCTTTTCAGCCCAGGCCATTCTATGATTCTACTGTGTCAGACAATTTACTGGGCATAATTTCAGTGCGCAGGCAGATGGAATGTGAAATTCCAGGCCTTCAGGTTGGTCTCATCACCTACTGAATTGCTTCTTAAGAGCAGTATGCACTCCTAAGTGGCAGCTAAGTGCTGACATTTTTCAGTGCAAGCCCATCTACTAGATTTTTCTCCTTTGACCTTTCCCTGCCTACAATGAGAAATAGTGAACTTGGAGTTGCCTGTCATTGACTTTACTTAATCTCTTTCTTGACTAAATTCATCCTGAGCTTTATCTTACCCACTCTAGCACCGGAATAAACTGCTGAATGTGATGCTACATATTTCACATATACCTGTGTTACGTGCAACCTGCTTGGAGGACCTGACACATCCTTCTCATGCTGTGTGTGTTATAGCATGCAAAAATATATTGTATGCATAGGAGGATGTTGCATATGTTCAGAAACTGTTGAAAGTCTGTGGAATTCTCATAATTGTTTATTCATTCTTTTGTTTAGGAGTCAGTGACCTGTAAGTGCTCATTATGAAGAGAGATCTGGTTTTCTTGGTGACTCTAATTAGCCTTGCCTTCCTGTCGCTGCTAAGGTCTGGATATCCTCAACATATTGCAGAGGAGTCCTGCTCTGTTCAGATTCTTGTCCCAGGCCTCAAAGGTAATGTGGAAGTCTACTTCATCATTCAAATGCTAATACTCACTTTCTAACAGGCTCATCTGCACCACTGGTAGCTTCTAACAGAGACCAAAAAAAAAAAAAAAAGTACCTTTTCTCTTTGTCCAGTTTGTAGCCTCCTTGTACATGAAATTTTAAGGTTCTTAAGATTAATTAAAGTCTGTTAAAATTAAAATGGTATAGAGAATGCATGCAAAAATTTCCCAAACTTGCTCCTGATCATTAATGCTTGCTTTTCTGATATACGTGGTCTAGTTGTTTTCTCTGTGTTTATACTCATGACTGATAGAAGAAGACTGTAAAGTCAGGCCCCACGTTATGCCTTGAGAGATTTTCATTGCCATTTTACAATGTCCTAATGGGAAGTATTTTGTATGTTCTGCTTTTATACTTGTCTTCCTTTGGGCTAAATTTCCATTGGTTTTAAATGCCCGATTACCTTTTAGAAGAAGTAAAAAAAAAATAGTTAGGTTTTGGAATTTTTATGTATTCTGAGGGGACTGAGGCAGAATTTTTCCAAAATATTCCCCAGAACTATTGCCCAACAGATATGGTATTATAAATCGTTGATCCTTCTGCAATAAAGCACATATTAAAGAACCTTAGGTAGGAAGTCAACATCTGCAACAGCATCCACTATGGTGGGAAATCCCAGCTCCATTATTAGATAGTCAATAAGAGAGATGTCCATCATGGAGGTTGTGGTATTTCTAATGAAGTGTAATGTTCCATTTGAGAAGAACAGCACTGGTCTGTTACATCTAAGTTTTCTGAGGTATGACTAAGCCTTGAATGAATTAGTTCCACTGAGATATTTGCTGTGAAATAGGCATAAAATAATAAAATCTTTATATAATTCACAAAGAACAATACAACCAAGGTAAAGGCGTTGCCCAGAGTTACGCAGATCACTCAAACGGTGACCACAGCAATGGAAACCAAAGTCTTTGAAATGGTTTCTCAGGTCAGAGAAGTTGTGAGGCTTTGACAAGTTTTGTGACTTCTTTGCCTTAGTTTCCCTACTTGTGCAATCCATCAAAATTAACACCTTTAGCTATGATTTTTTATGAAGGGACCATTATTGCTATTATATCATAGTCTTTTTTAGAAAGCTTAAGCAGTATAATAGTAATCTTGGCCCTTTTCCAAAAGGCAAACCTGAGCCAGGAAACAACAAAGAAGCCTGGAAACCATCATATGCCAATGATTTCACTCTGCTTCATGTATTGAAGGCATTGCAGAAGTGAGAGAGATTGATGTACAAATTCAGTGAAGCACAAAATGGCCTGATGCAGCCCCAGTTGATGTGAAGTCTCTAAAAAGCTATCAGTGCTCCAGCTACACTGTCAGGGGGTCTGGCTCCGAGCATTGTTAATGAGATACTGCTTTCCACCCCCCCCCTACCCCCCCCCCCAGCACATCTCCAGGCCGTTTCAGTGGCCAAACCTTCCTTTCAACTGAGCATTGATGTGGCTGTGTGCCCAAATTTCAGCTCCCACACAATGGGGTTTTCTCCGTGCGGCTGTTAGATTTGCTCCTGCTTCTCCTTGGCTGAGCAAGATCTACAGAGACAGAGCAACAGAAACCTACTCCGCTGCTAGGCATGAGCTAGATGGGACTTAAGAAAAAGAAGATACTGGGAACCTGTGGAAGAAATGATGGACACTATGGAATGTGTGAAAGGAAAAAGGAGAAGGTGGAGGCGATGCAGAGAGTGGAGCCCAATTGGCAGCTGAGGGAGAAAGACTCCAGGAAAAAGGATCCAAAGTAGGGGAGTGAAATGAAGAAATTTTAGAAGAACGGGAAGAGATAAAGGGAAAGAGAGAGGAAGGGCGCAGAGAATGAGAATGAGCAGACAGACTGGAAACTGGAGAAAAAAAAAAAAGACTTAAGAAAATAACACAAAGCCAATTAGGACCCTACAGAACAAAGGATATTGGAAAGGGGATGAGATGAGAATGGAGGTGGAAGTGGAAGATGAAGAAAGCCAGTGAAGACACCCAGAATAGAAAAAAGGCACAAATGAGAGTAAGGTCAGAAGCTTAGGTCTGGGACTGATTTTTTTTCTTTCTTTTTTTTTCCCCCTAAAACCTCACCTGTGTAAAGGAGAAAAATGAAATGAAGGAGGGAAAAGTACCATGGCTCTGAGAATCCAGACAACAGAATGATCCGTGTTTTAGAAAACCAATAATATTAATAATGGGAAAGTGCATTTTGTGTGAAGAAGGAATGGATAGCAGTGTCCTACTGTATTGCTCACTACACTGTAAAGAAAAAAACATTACACAGAAAAATCCTTCAAAGCTTTTTTTGTTTGTATTGCCATCTTGTTTTGTCTCCTTTCCATAATCTAAAGCAGGAATTATCTCTAAATTGAAGGAATATGAATTTGAAGGCTGGACTGTTTGGTGGATAAAATGTTGATTAGATGGTCATAGCCAAAGGGTTGTTGTCAAGGGTTCTATGTCCCGCTGGAGGCTGGTCACAAGTGGTATCCCCCATGGATCCATCCTGGGACCAGTGGTCTTCAAAATCTTTATCAATTACAGTGGGAATGAGTGTACCCTTAGCAAGTTTGCTGATGACACCAAGCTGAGTAGTTCAGTTGACACAACAGAAGGAAGGGATGCCATCGAGAGGCACTTGGACAGGCTTGAAAAATGGGCTACGTGAACCTAATGAGGTTCAACAAAGCCATGTGGAAACAGTTACACTTGAGTCGAGGCAGTCCCAGGTATGTGTACAGGGAGAACTCATTGAGAGCACTCCTGTAGAGAAGGACTTGGGAGATCCCAATGGATGAAAAGCTGGACATGAGCCAGCAGTTTGCTCTTGCAGCCCAGAAGGCCGATGGTGTCCTGGGCTGCATCAAGAGGGCTGGCCAACAGAGAGGGAAGTGATTGTCCCCCTTTACTCTGCCTCTGTGAGGCTCCACCTGGAGTACTGTGTCCAGGCCTGGGTCCCCCAGCACAAAATGAAATGAGGAGCTGTTGGAGTAGATCTAAAGAAGGGTCTCAAATTCAGTTAAATGACTGGAGCACCTCTTCTATGAAGGACAGCTGAGGGAGCTGGGCTTGTTTAGTTCAGAGAAGACTCTGAGGAGACCTCGTGTGGCCTTCTTGAATGGAGCTTATAAACAGGAGGAGGACCAAACTTCTATGCTGTCTGATAGTGATAGAACAAGGGGGAATGGTTTTAAACTAAAGGAGTGGAGATTTAGTTTAGATGTTAGGAAGAAATTTTTCACTTGAAGAGTGGTGAGACCCTAGCACAGGCTGCCTAGAGAACCTGTGGATGTCCTATCCCTGGAGGCATACAAGACCAGGCTGAATGGGGCCCTGGGCAGCCTGATCTGGTGGGTAGCAACCAGCCCACAACAGTGGGGTTGGGACTAGATGGTCCTTAAGATCCCTTCAAGCCTAAGCCATTCTATGATAATTGTCTTACTCAATGACATAAAACACATAAAAAGTTAACGCTACATAAATAAAAACAGTACTCTTTTTTACACCCTTACTTGCTGATACTGCTCACACAGAAGTAATGGAAGCCAAGGAATGCTTAACAGTTCATGCAGTTACTATTTGGTGTGCTATTTTTATTACAGTAGATCGTATCACTCAAAGTAGGAAGAATGCAAACAGAATCAGAGACAAACCCTGTCCCAGTGAATTCACACAAGCAAAATGACAGCAATAGTAAGATTTACTGTATGAACTATCAGAGATCACTTCCAGAGGTGACGGTATGGTGCAGTATCAGGTTTGTATCTGCTACGTAGGTGCTGCTGCCCCACCATTCAGTACTAGGACTAGATTTCTTCTGGGATTGTGGAGCATCACAACAACATGCAGCACTGCTGAGCATTTTCTGTTACTGCAAAGCACTGGGAGATGAGCTGTGTATTTGTATAGCAGGGCTAGGGCACAGAGGGCAGGGGCAAGGAGGATGCTAAGCAGGTGGAATGGCTGCAGCTGGAGAAGGAGGCCACACTGCAGCTGCTGAGTATGAAGCACAATTGCATGACTGCAGCTTCCTGCACTGAAGGAACAGGGACTATCCAAAAAGGGGACTGGGAAGACTAGGTATCTTTCTCACATTTTAATTATTTATTTATTTTCCTAAATCAGTTGATGTTAGTCACTGATAAATCATTTCTTGTCTAAAATTACTTAGTAGAAAACCATTTTATTTTATTTTATTTTATTTTATTTTATTTTATTTTATTTTATTTTATTTTATTTTATTTTATTTTATTTTAATTTTTTGGCCCTTGACACCTTCCCAGTGGTCAGTGCACATACAACAGAAACAAGGGCATAAGAACTGCAAAGCTAAACTGGCCACTGCTCAGTTCCTGATAGCAAAGATCTTGCTGCTTAGAACAGCTGATAACAAAAAACTTGCTAAGTGATCTGTAGCAGGACCTGTAACAGGGTAATCTCCTTGCAGGGAAAGTTTCTTAAACACTCACTAGGGAATGTGGTGTCATCTTATTATAGGAATAAATACAGGCAAGTGTAATGGCCTGAAGCAAGAGTGATCTATTTTACTGATCCCTAATGCTCAGCTTTCACTCTGAAGAACGTGTAAAGCAATAGGCTGTAATAGCCTGCTCTGAGCCTCCAGAGAGCAGGGAAAAGTCATTGTCAGGATTTATCTTTGGGAAGTAAAGAACTCATAACCAGCCCTGAGGAGGGAAAGACAATCATACAGAACCTATTGGTTACTTGGTAATAAAGAAGCGGTGTTCCCAAATGTGCCAAATAATAGCCTGTTCCATACTAACAGTATTATTCACTGGGGATTATGTGGAGTTTGTCCTCATTAAGGTCGGAGAATGGCCTATTTTTGCATGTCTGAAGGCAGGAGAGGTGGTCTGGAGCTTGCTGGCAGCCTGAAGAAGGAAACAGGTTGAAGGCTGAGCCACCTATGTCTATAAGGAGTGTGAGCTGGAGGCTGCAAATTTGAAATGTGCAATTTTGGCTTGTTTTTATGTGTTATTTCTGTAGTCCTTCTCTAAAATATACCTTCCAGCTATGACAGAGAGCTTAAGGGGAACAAGAGAACCACTGACCTTCCTGTTATGGTGCTTACTTTGTCTTCCTCAAGGACAGCTGTTGCTCACTCTCCTCTCCTGCATTACAGAGCTGGGATATCAAGCCTGTTGTGCTAGCTACGGATTTTTTATCATAATGTTTTCTTTTCCATGGAAGCTGTAGAAGTTTCTGTTTTTTCACATACATTTATTTATTAAAGGTGGTTATTTAAATTGTCTTATTTTCAACTGGGACAGAAGTGTTTCCTTCAGACTGGTGTGATGCTATGCTCTGGTTTTAGAAGAAAAAGAATGTTGATAACACACTGATGGTTATAGTTGCTGCTAAGCAGAGTTGTACAGAGTCAAGGCTATTCTCAGCAAAGGGTCCAAGTTGCTGGCAGGGGACAGAATTAGGACAGCTGATTCCAACTGGCCATAGAGATATCCCATACACATATCCCATGTGAAATCACACAGAAGGAGCATTGAAAGGAGTGGGAGTTCATCTTTTTCTCTTGTGCTGCTCAGGTGGGTAGCTGAGGATTGGTTGTGCAATGATGAGCAATGATGTATATGTTTGTATAAGCATATGTATGTAGTCATAACTATGATCCTTTTCTCTATCTTAGTAAATAGGTTTATCTCAACACACAAGTTCTACTCTGCTTTTTTTTTGTTCCCACTCCTCTCCCCTTTTCCAATGGGCGGGAGTGAATGAGCAGACAACTGTGTGGTGACGAGCCACCTGCCAGGTTAAATCACAGCAATCATTCTTTAAAATTTTATTTGCCTGAGAGATTTTTAAATTTATATCAATGGAAAACAACAATAGTAGGGGACAAAACAATTTAAGTGACTCCAATGAAAGCTGCCAGGTAGGCACACTGTATGGGAACTGTTGGGTTCTGGCCTGAAACACTGATTGATCACCTGGGGAAAGGACCTGGTCAGCCCTGGGAGCACAGGTGAAGGCAATTCATCTGTGTGACTGGAAGGGGGTGCAGTCTGGCTGCAGTTCTCTTAGACCCCATTGAAGGGCTGACTGCCACTGGGGAATTATCTCTCTCTGGAGATTCCTCCTTGGTGAAGTTTTCCCATGTGACCCTAGAAACTTAAACACATTCCCCTGTTCTGCTTTGCTGTGAAAAGGCAATGTTTGCTGTATACTCAAGATGTGCTTGGTGAATGTGGAGACAGAAGTCTATGTGTTGAGTCGACGCTTTGTTCTGAGGCTTCTGCTTAACTAAATAGTGCTATTGTTGTTCTGTGTTGACTAGAGCTGTGAGGGTTCAATAACATATTGACTTCAGTTTTGTTGGTGACTGTGTTCACTGCAGGAAAGATATTCTCTGTGCTTCAAAGCTCTCAAGTTATGTTTCACTTGCTTTATTTTTTCCCATTTTAATAAGCTTGTATTTTCAGTACAGAAAATGACACTCTTGTCACTGATACCAATAGAAAATAGTTCTGTTTTAATGTGGTTCTTTTTATGTCAATAGGAGAGGCTGGAGAAAAGGGGGAGAAAGGTGCTCCGGGTCGTCCAGGTAGAGTTGGCCCTCCAGGAGAAAAAGGTAACTTTGTTAAAGAAGATATGTCTTTTTGCATTTGTTCTCCTCCTGAAGAAAGGAAAGTTGACCTTTGAATGTTTTCCAGGAGATGCATATTGTGAAAAAATTCACATTAGGTTTAGTCAGAACCTTTTATTTCAGTACTAAAATGAAATATTTGACATCCCCATCATTAGAACGTTGGAGTTTTTACCAAACTGAATTTGCCAGCTTCTTTTCGAAGCCATCACAGTGGTAATTTATACTTCCTTACAATGACTTGTACTCTGTTACATATTACTTTTGGGCAGATATAGAAGTCTTATTTCTGCAGTTTCCCTTGAGACCAGGAATCATGGGTAGAGCTCATCCTCTAGAATTCATTGAGAAGCTTACAACTCCCTTGAGGTGTGTGTGTTCGGTCTGTGTACATTCCTTATGGAGATGTAGCCTTCAAGGACAACTGTCATAAAAAAAAATTTGGAAACTAGAATTTTAACTCCCACAAGGTAATGCAGCATGAAGAGAAGTGAAAATACTTCAGAATAACTTTGGTTAGGTCATATCCAATCCTAGTCCAATATCTAGTCCAATGTTCTACTTAAAGCAGGATGGGCTTCAAATTTAGATCAGGCTGCTCAAGGTTTTGTCTGGTGGACTTCTGAAAATCTCTAAGGATGGAGATTCCATTGTCTTTTTGATTGGCTCACTCTCCAGTCTCATTGTGAAATATGTTTTCCTTAGGGCCAATCAAAATTTGGCTACTTATAACTTGTGATCATTGCCTTGTATCCTTTTGCTATGCATCTCTCAGAAGAGAAAGGTGCTTCTCCTCTACAAACCTCCTGTAGTGGAAGAATTCTAATAATTAGATCAGTTTTTCAGTTTTTCATGTGCCAGTATATCTAAAACACTGATGTGACTGGATGAAGAAACATTGAAGAGAACATTCATTGCAAGAGAAACGTACATGAAATTGAAAAGCGATGAAAGAAAATTTAATACTTATGCATTCTATATCATATTTTTCCAGGCAGTGCTTTCAGTACAAAAACTCTTACTGTTTCTGTAGCAACATTTTCTTTCTGCTTTCCTTTTGTGTATCCAAATTTGACTTGACATGTATTGTTTTGTAATGTTTAGTAAATGCTTCCTTTTGGTATAGTAAGAAATTTCACAATGATTTTCTCAGACATAACCAGTTCAGCTCCTGTTCCTGAGCAGATTATCTAATATCCATTTGTGATCTGGTATTGGCTTTGCCTTTTAGCACTATTTTTTTGATCTCTTGGGCATGTAACACTAATGCCCTTGACAGTCTTGTCCAACTATTTTAAAATCTCAGTTGGTATAAAGCTTAGACTCGTGATCCAGGTACCTAACACATACCTTACTGAATAATGTTGTCTCACATTCCATTTGCCCCATTCTATGAGTACACTTGGATGATCACAGAAGCTCTGTTTCTGTTCAGTGCACTGTTGAACTGCAGTCTCTATGTTAACACATATGTCCCTCTGTAGTTTTTAAGCACATTTTTGTGGAGTCTGGATAATTGATGTCTTATTGGGCTAGTATTTGTCTCCTTCTATGGATAGAAACTGCTACATTTCATTGTATATCACTACTATTTGAATAACTGCTGGTTTACATGAGGAAAGATTATAATTTTTGCATTTGGAAGTACAATAGTCAGCAAATAAATAATATACATAAGAAAGGTTTTTTTAAGGTACGTTTGACCTGAAATGAACACCTCAGAATTAGAAAGTGCTGCAAATGTTTTCATCATTCTTTCTTCACAATATTGACATATTTCAGTAATTCAGACGCTCATAAACATTGAAACTTTCTGGTGCTTTCTTGAGGTAAATCTTTTTCTGAGTGTCCTGATGTTTCAGGGTGACATCAGACATCCTAATGTCTTTGGGCACTGATTAAGGTTAAATTCCATTTACTTTTGCCATTACTTTTAATTAATTATATAGGTCAATTATGATGCATAGCATGTCAGCAGAATTTAAAACTGTGTTGGCGTTATGTAAAGTGTAGAACACTGGATCAAGTAAAATGTTAAGTACAGTTGTATGATATTCTTGGGATGGGACCAAACAGTCTCTACCTTTGTGTTGGCACAGCCCCTGATGTGACTTCACAGAGTCACAGAATTGCAGGGGTTGGAAGGGACCTTGAGATCATAGAGTCCAACCACTCTCCTAAGACAGGTACCTTACAACAGGTTGCACAGGTAGACATCTGGGTGGGTCTTAAGTACCTCTGTAGGAGTCTCCACAACCTCTCTGGACATCCTGTTCCAGTGCTCCATCACTTTTACCATAAAGTTCTTCTGTATATTTGTATGTAACTTCCTGTGTTCAGGTTTGAGGCCACATTGCTCCTCATCCTATCACAGTGCACCACCAAGAAGAGCCTGGCTTCATCCATTAAATTAGATATTTATGTACTTTGATCAGATCTCTTCTTCGTCTTCTTTTCCCCAGGCTGAACAGAACCAGGTTACACAGCCCTTCCTCACAGCGGGGTATTCTCCAGGCCGATTTTCAGCTTCTGTCAGCTAATGCTTTCCAAGGCAGTTCTCAGGCATTCCTGGGAACTAACAAAATGAACAGCTTGCAACTGATTACCTTAGTTTAAAGAGAAAGATGATTTAGGATTATGGAGTACACCATTCTTGGCCAGCTGGTTCCCAGTGCTAGGGAGGAGTCCCAGGCATTTAGTTTACTAGTACCGACATAGCCTCTAAGTATGAGAGGAGTCATTAATTTAACTGGATTGGAGCCAGAGTGCTCAGTCATTTGTATAATCAAATTCTAAAGAGAGGTAATAATGTCTTAATTTATATTTTAATAGTAGTGATTGCTCATTAATATGTAATCAATCAATCTCTTACATTTTGGAGTCAACTTTTACAGGAATTTATTGCTCCCTAAGGAGTGCTGCAGGCAGAATTCCATATGAAAGTCCTGACATTGGCAGCTATGGATTCACAGAGTGGGTATCTAATTCAAAACTATCTTCCAAATCCAACTGAACTCAGTAGGATTTTAAGAAAACTTATGCTAAATGGTGTGGACAAAATAGGCTTCAGTGTAAGTAAATATCTAGAATATAGGGACCTTAGGGATACATCATTTAATTTATACTTACAAGATGCCAAACAATAGAACTATTGCTTAAAACTCAAATGCTAATCTGAAATCCTTAGCAGCAGTACTTTAAAATGATTAAGACTTTTCCACTGCTTTCCAACACTGTATTTTTTTTGTACTATTTTTATCTTCCTTTACAAATTTTCTAGTCTTTCTGATTTCTTGTCAGCATAGGTAGCTGTTAACAGTTTCCTCTTTCTCCACCTCCATTTGTTCAGTGGAGCTTTTAAAGATGCACTTTGTCACTGAACTACCTGTCTCACATGGTGGATCATTGTTAAGAGATGTTTATTTCTCCATTGCTCACAAGAGTAACTTAGATAAATAGGTTAAAAACTAAAACTTCAGGTGGCTAATGCTGGGTAAAATGCATTTGTCCCAGACACGTAAAATTCCACTGATGTATTCAGAATTCTTGGATTTCTGGTTGCCAGTAGTTCTAAAGAGGGGAAGGTCTTGAATAATGCCATAACATTGTTATGTCTTAAAAATACATTTAATCCTCATTTAAGTCAAGCTAAATATCTTGCACTGCAAGACTAAGAAAATGTGCTGTGGAAAATATTGTGCAGTTTGTCTATATATATATATATATATATATATTTTAATTATTATTCTATATTTTATTTGTTCTTTTTATTCTGTATTCTTTTTGGTAAGTATCCTCTGCTGACTGCTGTCAAAGATGGCACTGTAGCTGACAGTCTTCTGGTCTGGCTTGGGACACTTTTACTTATATTGCAAAGTAGATCTCTGTGATATCCATTATATCAAATCATAAAGAATTCATCCCTCAAGTCTGGGAAGTAAACTACTATCCTCTTTTTCCCTTTGTCATAGCTCAGTTCGATGTGGCTGTGAAATGGTGAATTTGAGTTTCTACTGGATTTGTCTTTTTGGCATCTTTTTTAAAAGGAGTTTTATGCCCTCTTTTCTGTTCCAATTAGTTCTGTCTAAAGAAATTGGCCATACTGTCTGAACACCCCCTTTTACAGTGTTGCACTGAGCCAAAGCCCTCATCTTTTCACCGGTTGTGAAGCCCACCATTCATCTCTGGTTATTATTTCTTCTCTTGTTTGTGAGCCTGAAAAGGCCAACAAGAAGATCAATTAGAATTCCATTCTCTTCAGTTCCCCATAAAATCCTTTAAGTCTTCTATAATTGGTTCCAATGTATATCACCTTTATCTGGGAGATGACAGGTGACTTGCTTCATATTCTTCATTCAAACACTCAGTTCAGCTTCCTACTTCTGGTCTATGGAGACTTAATTTCTTTCATTGTCCTCATTTCTTTCCAGCTCTCACTTCCTGATTTCATTAAGACTCTTCAGGCTGCATTTTTGGCAATCACAGGGCCACTGAAAAGGACTTCTTGAAAGGTTTTAAAACTTTTGAAACCCTCAAGGCAGATGGGTCTCTCTTGAAGCTATCTGATTTATTCTGCAGAAGAAGCAGAATAAGCAAGCCCCTGGAGTAGAAGCCGGGGTTACTCACTGTAAGAGAAAAACTAATCCAAATAGCTCCTTAATGAGCACAGGGGACTTAATATATGTCTTTGTTGTTTGAGGTAGCATACTTTTTACTTCTAAGCAGATCGTGTAGTTCTTACTGGTTATTACTCCATAAGTTGCTCATTTTCTGGGCAGTATTTATAAGAAAGAATGTGATGTTCTTTTATGTGTTATATTTCACTTATGCATTATAGACATATGTTTATTTCATTTCAAATAGATCATCTGGCATTACTACTGTAATCCCAATTTGTAAGTGTCCAAAGCAAGAAAGGTCACTTTCAGATAAATATTAATAAAGTCATTGCAAGCCAATATTTTTGAGATTTTCAAGGAAATACTTTCTCATTGTGCTACCTGTATTGGATTAATATCCACTAGTTACAGTCAGTATTTTTATAATCTGCACAATTCCTTGGGAATACGTCTTTGAAGCGAACCATGAATCTATTCTGAAATTGAAGCATCATCTACAAAGTAAATCAGCATCTGTTTGAGTGAGTTATTTCTATTCTTTCAGTAAGAATATACTGGATAAGAGAACAATTTTGTGGTCTTGAAGATATGATTTCTGAATTGAGTCCACATCAAGTAGAGGCTGAATCTGATCATGAAGGAAAATTGACTGTAGGACTTGGCAGGTGGATTAGGCCAACAAACCAATGAATCATAGAATGGCTTGGGTTGTAAGAGATCTCAAGGGTCATCGAGTTTCAGTCCCCTGCCACAGGCAGGGCACCAGCCTCTGGATCTGGTACTAGACCAGGTTGCCCAGGGTCCAATTCAACCTGATCTTGAACATCTCCAGGGATGGGACATACACAACCTCTCTGAGCAGCCTGTTCCAGCATCTCATCACTCTCATAGGAAAGAGCTTCCCCCTGACATTCAATCTAAACCTTCCCTCCTTGAGCTTAAAACGGTTCCTCCTTGTCCTGTTGCTATCTACCCTTGTAGAAAGGTGATTCCCCTTTGTTTATAATCCCATTTTAAATACTGAAAGGCTGTAATGAGGTCTCCTTGCAGCCTTCTCTTTTCCAGACTGAACAAACCCAGCTCCCTCCTATCATTGTAGGAGAGGTGCTCCAGACCTCTGATCATCTTAGTGGCCCTCCTCTGGACCCTCTCCAGAAGCTCTCTGTCTTTCCTGTACTGGGGGCCCCAGGCCTGGACGCAGTACTCCAGATGGGGCCTCATGAGGGTAGAGCAAAGAGGGCAATCACCTCCTTCTGGCCCTGCTGGTTACCCCTCTTCTGATGGAGCCCAGGATACCATTGGCCTTCCAAGATGCAGGAGCATGCTGCTGGCTCATGTTCAGTTTTTCATCCACCATGTCCATTTGACATCTATCAGTACAGAGGAAATTACTTCTTCCTGAGTCATATGCCTTCAACTGGTGGCTGCTTAAGACTTTCTGTAATAATGAGGTAGACATTTGTGGTAGCAGTGGTAATGGGAGGATGGCTGGACTACATGATCTTGTTGGTCCTTTCCAACTTTGTGATTCTACGATCTCCCAGTAATCAATTTGCATTAAGAAACATGTCACTAATTTAAAGGTAATAATGAAGTCAGTCATAAGATGATCTTTATCAGCTTTAAACATATAGAAAGTAAGTAATTGTCTGTTCTGTTGCACTGGATCCCACATCTTGACAACAGATCTTCAGTTGTAGATCCACAACTGAGTCTGAACGATGACAGTTTACAGAGGTTCACTTACTGGATCCTTGTGGTAGATTTTCCTCTGAGTGCCTCTGATTTTCTCCTTGGTCTTGTGTAGCAGGATAGTGCACAGCAGGCATTGCTTTGAGCAAAGAAATAAAAAAAAAAAAGGACAAAAATAATAAAAAAACAACAAAAAACAGTCTTAACTGACACAATCACTGAAATAACTGCCTCCTTATTTCTTAAAGCAGTCTCAGTCTTATCTTTCTGCAGATGGGATCTTCAGGAGGCATTTGTCTTCTTATCCCTGTAGTCCCTCCATCTCTTCTCTCTGTTAATGCTCTGTGGTACGGTGGGGAACCCACCACCTATGATGTAATTGTAGAGCTCTGCAGTCTCCATGTTTCTTCTTGACAGTATGATACAAAGAGGCCTTAATCTGATGGCAGAGCATTGATTCACTGAGGTATTGCACTCAGGAAGGAGTATCACCAATGTACATGGAGATATAGTATTATTTCCTGAGTCTCCTCAGGGCTAAAGCAGCTGTAGAATCAGGCAAACTGACAAATTCAATAAATAGTGAGTGTAACAAACTGCCAGTTTTTGTTCTGTAGGTCTCTGGAAGTCTACTTAAGGCAAGAAAAAAAAAAGATAGAATGAGGGCTTTGCTAGTATAGACTAAGTTCTTTCAGATTCACATAATTAGCATAATTATTTTTCATAATGTTTGAGAAATGCCATACAGAAAAGCTGTATGATGTAACAGGCAGGTTTCATCGGTTTTGTTATTTGAGGTCTGGAGGAGCTCAGCTCGGTTACATCAATACTTGGTCTGTGGCATATATTTTATTGGTAACAATGCTTCTGTCTGTGAAGACCGTGATGGCAAAGAAACTTTTCCTCTGCATATTCTGTTTCTCCTGAAGTCATTCTAAAATTTTCTCTTTATTGCATAAGAAACTACAATTAGTAGAAAAGAGTTTAAAGTCAGGCAAAATAAGCTGTCTTACATCAGAATTCTGTCTGTATGTCAGGGATATATACAGATAGATGGCAGTGACTGGTTCAAGCCAATCTGCTAACAATTTCAGTTCACCTTAAGAGGTGGGTGGTTGCTTTTAATTTGTGAAAACAGCTAAGGAAAGTGATTTTTTGAATGGCTTTTTTTTTCTACAACTGCTGTTTGAAGTATCCTACTGAAGCACCTTTAAAATTAGCGACGTTCAGCATTTATACAAGCATGTGCATGTGTCTGTGTTCAAATATGGCTTCCATTCATTTTCATTTTTCTTTAATATAGTCTTTGTAAGAAGAAAGAATGAAGATGTGGTTGCTACTGCAAAAATAATTAGCGGAGCCCAAATTCAGTCTTACTATAACTCAGCTCCAGTGGGGCCACTGTGTTAGCTGAAGCTATTAGTCTTGCTTGGACCCCTTAGGTCTTTTCAGCTCCATAATGTATCCATCCATATGTTTTGATGGGATTCTCCCTTACTGTCAACATTTAGGCATAATCATGCAGCAGAAGTTTGCAAAAAGTTTTTCCGGTGGATCAGAGCCAGGATCTGTCTTCATTTGCACCTGCATACTACTTTAATGTCACTTGCTTTGTAAAGTTCAAATCATAATTCCTCCTCACAAGGAGTGAATTGAACTTCTGGAGTTCAATGAATATTGTGAGTACATTTCTTCACTGAAAAAAATAGTATTGTAAATATGCTGGAATCTGAATTAATCAGAATACACTGTTCATATGTTTTGTCTTTCGGTACATATAGGAGAAATGGGAGACAAAGGACAGAAAGGCAGCATGGGGCGGCATGGAAAAATTGGTCCTATTGGTTCAAAAGGTATGCTTAGTGCAATTGCTTCTTCATTTGTGTTTCGGATGAAAAACTGTTATCATTTGTATTTGGTTAGGTACTCTCAGACTTCATCATAGTTGTCTGACTACAGTATGAGATACTCCCTATTGACTGAGTTCTGTCAACCATTTACTTTTTGCTCAGCACTGAGATCTGAGAGTACAGGTTAATGGCTAAATTAAGAACTTTGCATCCTAACAGGTATGTGTGGGCAGTTAAGAGAATTAGATGGGAAGACACACTGTATTTTGGCATCTTTCTAGAAACCACAGTACTTGAATTCTAGTCTTGCATACACTGCAGGCTTGGTCATTTTGACCAGCCATGTTTACTTAAGCATCTGGATTATAAATCTAGATTTAGATTGCAGTATATACTATATAGCACTTTTTGTCTACATGATCCATATTTACTGCTCCTATGAAGTTCACAAAAAATAAAAGGATGTTGGTACATATTCTTTGCATTCAAGTTTCATAACTTTGGTTTGCCTTTTTTTTTTTTTGTGGATTGACTGGGGCAGAAACATTTTTATTCTTCCTCGGGACTCCCTAAATTTATATTCTTTTTCATATTTTTAGGTGAAAAGGGAGATAACGGTGACATAGGACCACCAGGTCCTAATGGTGACCCAGGTAATCTATGACACACTTTGTCTATAACGTGAAGGATTTTAGAAGATGCAGGTGTCATCACCAAAAATGTGTCTTTTAAAATACTGAGAAAAATGATTATAAATAAATATTTAGATAGCTACTCCTCACAGCAACTTGTGATATTTTCAAGTAATGTTAAAAAAATATATATTGAAGCTGCAGTAGTTGCTGGACATGCAGTCTATTTGTTCAAATGGCATCTCAGAGTTACTTACAGGTTTGATGAATACAGTGAGGAATGAAGTGCACCTGTCAGTAACATTCACCACTGATGGAAAAGGACATCTCTGTATAGTCTGCTCAGGATTCCAGGCAACTCAAAGGATCAGGTATCATTGCAGGAACTTACCAGGAATATAGATACTCCAGAAGAAAAGGTGGAAGTCTGGCAAAAGAAATGTAAACGTTAGAAAAATGACTTATGATTTTGCCCATTTTTGTTCCTTCTTAGCGGAGTGCACTAAAGGTGCATCAAATAGTTTTCTTATGAAAACATAATTTGTCACTCAATTCTTGAGCCAGGCACTGTCTTATAGTCCATATTTGGTACTTAGGCTTAGATATCTGTACTGAGTAACTGGGTAGTCAAATGCAGATTTGAATAATTACACTCAGAACTGGAAACCATAATTGATTCTCTTTTTGAGAATTGAACTCATGGAAGTAACAATTATCCTTTTAGCATTCTCATTCAGATTATCTTTGTCAAATCAATATCAATTTGGCATAATAGATGTCTTCCTATTCTTTGAATGGAAGACGTACAGTAACTTCTGCATTTGAAAAGCGTGGAATTGCATTTTACAGCTAATGATGTGCATTACATGGTTGGAACATTAGCCTTTTGATCTCCTGGTTTAGATTCCTTGTGAGGAACAGGTGAACAAGAAACTAGAATTTATGTCTGGAAAAAGTGCTTTTTGGAAAAGACTGAAGATGATAATTTCATCCAAATGTAACACTTTGATAAACATTTTTAGTGTTATTTTGTTTTATTTTATTTTTTGACAGGGGATATCTCTCTATGCCCCAATTACACAGGACTGAAGCTTCAGAGGAAAGGAGGTGTTATGGTTAGGTTCAGACAACTGTGAGAACCATTATGGCACATATTCATAGAGTCATAGAATCACAGGGTTGGAAGGGACCTACAAGATCATCTAGTCTAACCATCCTCTCATTACTGTAGCTACAGCAAACCACTAGACCAGATCTTGTAGCTCCTCATCCAGGCACCTCTTGAACACTGCCAGGGACAGTGACTCCACCACCTCCCTGGGCAACCATCCCAGTGCCTGGCCACTCTCTGAGAGTAAAAGTTCCTTCTGATGTCCTAGTCTAAATCTCTTCTGGTACAAAGGAAATATTAGGAAAGGCTACAAGTTTTGGGCCATTACTTGTGAAACAGATGTGCCTCAGGGCTGCCCAGATGGGCCTTTTCATGAAGTTATTTGGATAATTATTGAATTTATATGTGCTGAAGTAAAAAAGCTGTCTGTTTCATTTCATAGGCATCCCCTGTGAGTGTAGCCAGCTAAGGAAGGCTATTGGTGAAATGGATATTCAAGTGGCCCAGCTGACGACAGAACTAAAATTCATAAAAAATGGTAGGCTAACTTTATAAATTTTCCTTTCTCATTGCCACATTTTAATGGTGGAGTTGCTCGTAGAGAGTATCACCATCTTGCATTGGATTTGTGAAGCTATTTTGGGGTGTACAGTAAGTTGGTTTATAGAAATGCGAGTGCTCACTTTTCAGCACTGCCCTCCCCCGCAGCTGTTGCTGGTGTGCGTGAGACAGATAATAAGATTTATCTGCTGGTGAAGGAAGAAAAAAGATACAAGGAAGCCCAGCTCTACTGCCATGGAAGAGGAGGGACGCTGAGCATGCCCAAGGATGAGAATTCCAACAATCTGATCGCCTCGTACATCAACCAAGCTGGGCTCACCAGAGTTTTCATTGGGATTAACGACCTAGAGAAAGAGGGAAATTTTGTCTATTCTGACCGCTCACCCATGCAGACCTTCAACAAGTGGCGCAGTGGGGAGCCCAACAATGCCTATGATGAGGAGGACTGTGTGGAGATGGTGTCATCTGGAGGGTGGAATGATGTTGCATGTCATATTACCATGTATTTTGTGTGTGAATTCGATAAAGAAAATGTGTAAGCTTGTCTGCTCTTTATTGTAAGATTTTAAGCAGTTTGTATAAGTTAGCCCATGTTCATAGAGGACAAATAATATTTTACACATATGTCACATCAGTGTTGTACAGCTGTAAATACAACTTAGGTATTTCAAATATCGTTATTTACCCTTCAGAAGGGAAGAGCACTGATGAGTAAGATATAGATTGTTTTTTTTTTTTTCTGTGGGAGAATGTATGTATTTAGGGAAAACTGTTGTTTGGGGCTAAATTCTGCCCTTAAAGCATTTAACACATGATTTCATGACTGTAAGGGAAGGCAGAATTTGGCTTTTAGTTTTTAGAGTGATTATTTCTGAAGGAGTGGATTCTTAGTATTCTTATATCTTAGCAAATTTAATAGTTATAGATGTTAATTGCTTAATTGCTTGTAGCACTACAGGGATATTCCAGCAAGAAGGTGAATAATTTGTATACTCCAGTTAATTAGCGCGAATATTACTGTAAGTTTTTTTGAATGTAAAGGTGTTACAACTCTATTTCTTTCTTTCTTTTTCTTTTTTTTTTTTTTTTAATAGCCAAGTCTAGTCAACAAATCAGGAGTCCCACCAATTCTGTACAGTTAGTTTATTAAAATATATATCATGAGGAGTTTTAATGCTGGCAGAGGATTCAATACTGAAAGAGGGATCCACGCCAGATGAGAGCCTTGGGGTTGGGCAAAGGTAAAAGTAAGATTTAGGTATTCTGATATCTTTAGCTGGAAATGATTCAGTGAATGAACTATTTAAGGCCCCAAATAATTTTTTTTAAGTGAAAGTGTTTCCCATTTGTTAAAGATGATTTTGGTACATTGTGTTACAAAGCAAACAAAATACTGACCCTTCACAGTGTAAGGTAAACTATAAGTAGGCAACAAATCTTACAGAAGTGGTTTAGCTAATTGTTTTGGCAGGACAACAGCCTGCATGGTTACTCGGACTGTGGGAGTAACCTCCTGAAAAGCAGCAAAATTGTCCAAGATTCTCCTGTTTATGTATATAGCAATAATGTCATTTTGCACAAATAATTTATGTACTCAATTTACAGTTGCATATGATGGAAAATGTGATGTATATTTTAAGAAGTCAACAACATAATTTCACAAAAGAAATGATAAATTACTTTGAATCTTCCTAGAAGCCGGTTGCATGACATCTAATTCTCACTGTTAGGCATAGAAAGATGACTACAAAATCTGACTGTTTTTTCAGGAATATCCTGCACAATGTTTTATGATGTTTTTTTAAGAAGAAATGTTCCTTTGTATAACATAGCAATTGATATACTTATCTGATCATTATGGGAGGCTGGTCTACAAGGTATCCAGATTGGATCTGGCTTGTGGTTGCAGAGATTCTCCCACAGCAAGACAAGTCCAACTGAAATTAACTACAGTGCCATGGTACATAACCAGAGATCAGGCAATTCTGTTTATATCCACAGTTTAACAATATTTGATGTGATGCTATTATTAAATACATAATAAAACAAGCTATTTTGTTTGATGTATTTACTCTGTGAATTTGAATCTATTATACATATGTTTGATACTAGCGTTGAAGATCCAGTAGGAAATTCCTATAGTATTTGAATATCCCAGCTCCAGAGCAGCCATTCAAATAAACAGATGGTCCTTTGACTGTTTCACCTTCTTTCTTATGAATTCGTAATGATTGCCTTGACATACCAAACAGTCCAAATTTCAATTAAAATATGGAAATTATGAAAAATAAAGGAAACATAAAAAACATTTATTTCCCTCAGCTTTTATGTTCACCAGGATATGTTTTTGCAACTCTTGAAACACGAGATGGAAAGGAAATCAGTAGTTAGAGACTTGTATGCTCTTTTATTTTTTTGGCTGCTACAGTTCTGGTTTCACTGTTTGGGTGAGGGGAGCAAGGCTGATACATAAGATCTCTAGCTATCCTGCAAGAAGCAAAGATGACACATCTGATATTTAGCTCTGTGTGGAACTGGGCAAGAAAGGAGAGCTTGGAAGTGATGGAGCCCTTGATCTTCTCTTTCACCTTCCAGTTGCTGACCTGCATAGGCAGGCACCTATGAGGGAGAAATCAATGATTAGTGTGACTCTCAGTCTACACAAATCCTGCTGAAGTGCATGGAGCTCTCAATAGAGTTTGGGGCTACTGTTATAAAAAAAAAAATAAAATCACATGATAAATTAGCTTTGTTTGGAGAATTTTCCATGTGCATTAAAACCTGTTTAGTTAGATCATTACTCATTCTGTGTGGTTCTACAGAAGCTTTTTGAATGTGTTTGTATGGCAAACATGCACTGACAGGTTTCCCAAACTTCCCTTGTGTTCCATACTCTTAATAGATGATTGATTCCTTGTCCTAAAAGTTTGCCTATAGCCCAAATGTATTTTAGTCTAAATTAATGGACAAGTTGGCACTTTTTAGGAAAACAACAATAAAAGCTTTTAAAAATACATATACAGTCACCCATTCAGGGTCTTGAATGACTTTTTCACATAAAATACATATTTTCTTCACCTATAGTCCTCATGTTTAAATGCTAAGGCTGTGTTGCTTTCTGATGTAAGAGCTAGGTGTACACTCCTCTTCTAAGCGCCAACTTGGTAAATCTGGCTGGGATCAAGCTGCCTCGTCATTGTTGTCTTCCAAGCAGGCCACCATCTCTCATGCCTCACCCTGATCATAGATTCATAGAATCATTTGGGTTGGAAAGGACCTTTAAGAAAATCTAATTCCAAGCCCCCTGCTATAGGCAGGGACACCTCCCTCTAGATCATGTTGCTCACAGCCCCACCCAGCCTTGCTTTGAATGCTTCCAGGGAGGGGATATCCACAGCCTCATTGGGCAACCAGTTCCAGTGTTTCACCACCCTCACAGTAAAGAATTTCATCCTAATATCTACAGTGAATCTTCTTTCTTCCATTTTAAAGCCACTTCCCCTCATCCTGTCTCTACCTGCCCTTATAAAAAGTCCCACCCCAGTCTTCCACTAGACCCCCTCAGGTACTGGAAGGCCACTATAAGGTCTCCTCAGAGCATACTCTTCTCCAGGCTGAAGACCCTCAACTCTCTGAGCCTGTCATTGTATTAGAAGTGCTCCAGCCCTCTGGTATCTTTGTGGCTCTCCTCTGGACCTGCTCCAACAGCTCCATGTCCTTCTTGTGTTGTGGGCCTCAGAACTGAACACTGTACTCCAGGTGGGGTCTCATGAGAGTAGAGTTGCAGAACCACCTCCCTCGACCTGCTGTTCATTCTTCTCTTGATGCATATCAGCCTTCTGGGCTGCAAGTGCGCTTTGATGGCTCGTGTTGAGTCATCAGCCAGCACCCCCCCTGATCTTTCTCCTCAGGGCAGCTCTCAAGCCATTTTCTGCCCAGTTTTTATTTGTGCTTGCTTGACGCAGGTTCAGGACCTTGCACTTGGTCCCAGCACTGAAGCCTGAGGAACACCACTCATCACTGGTCTCCACTTGGACCTTGAGCAGTTTACTGCAACGCTGAGTGTGATCATCCAGCCAGTTCCTCATCCAGCATTTGAGACCCTGGTGCAACTTGAGACCATTCCTTGTCTTCCTTAGCATGCTCAGTTCCCAGTCTGTCATCCCCCGTGGATCAGCTAGTCCTCACTGCACAATGACAGCTTATGTAACTATCATCTCTGAAAACACTGTTTCATGACAGGTTGCAGGCTAGCCACAGAACCCCTGCCTGGCTGTGGGTTTCACACTGTCTTAAGTCACAGAGCAGAACTGTAAAATTTAGTATTTATACACGAGATACAGACCATCTGTATTGCTACGAGGAAAATGGGCTGTATCATTTCACAGAAGCTCTGGATATGCCAGCTCAGATGTGGATTATAAAATAATAGATGTTTATATTTTCATTATTATTAAGCATTTTTTTTTTTTAATTTTTTTTTAAATGAAAAGTGAGATTAGATATGTTTTTAGTGTAAAATTTCAGCATGGACTAAGAAATTTCAAAGCAGACATTTTTAAAGACATTTCCTTTAGGAGTTCCAATTCTGAGTTCTGAAGCTTCACTTTGACCTGTAAAAGGATTTGACTTTTACACCACTGTTAAACTGTTTTACACCATGTCAGTTAAAGTACTCAGTGTAATGGCTGAAATATTTTACTTTATTCTTTATGTCTTAGTTTCCAATTGGAACAAGTTACCTTTCAAAGTTCTCTTTTTTGTCATACTGAAAGAGGTTGATGCTTGGATCAGTTTCTCCAGGAACTGATGTAGCACAGTAAACACTCTACTCTGAATACAAAGCAACAGACTGCTCAATCAGCATTAAGTAGATGTTCTTACTAATAATGAAAATGACTCATTTCAGTGTTATATCGCGTAACTAGCAGCTTACGTCCTATATTACAGATGTCCATTCATTAAATTAATGTAGAACTCGTAGAAGTATTTTAAATATGAAAACCTTACAAATTTACCTTCATCTTGAATTAAAATAAAATGATGTCACAGTAACCAAATATGCAGGAAAATGGAGATTCCAGGTTTCTCCTACACCTATGTCGAGCTCCAGTTTTGATGAAAAAGCCAGTGACTTGTGCCATTGTTGACTGAATTAAAACTTTGAGTAAACACAGTGGACTACAGCCTGTTGATTTGATACTACTCTACTCCTCACACTTTTTGGGCAGCTTCCTTTTAGCTTTTATTTTCAGATATTCTGCTCACTTAGCTCTCTATATAAACATTTGCATGAGTACATCCCAAGAGTCAGTCTGTTTTCACTGAGGGTTCTGCCCTTCCATTTTCGCTTGTCTTGTGGTGCCAGCAGACTCATGTCACTCAACCTGTATGCTACAGGTTATGGACCGGGAGATATTCTTTTGTCTACTGTGACATCTGGAAATGTAACTGCAACTGTGAAACTGCCTGTGACCTGAAAGTTAATATGCAGGACTGGAGCCAGCCGCTTGCCCATTCCCTGGGGTGCATATTCTGTGCTGAGGAGATGCAAACTAGCTTACTGAAAGGAGAACTGACCTTGTTATTGTTATTGGAGAGTTTTGACTATTTACATTACAGAGGAGCTTGGAAGAGTGAAAGAGTGAAAGGTTTATTTTTAGTTTTGCTGCACACCTGAACTGAGAGAGAAAGGTTTTGTGAAGAGGAAGATAGCTGCGTGCTTGAGGAGTTGTTCTGGCTGCATGGCTCCTAGCCTGGAGCTTCTCCACTGGAGGAGGAGCTGAGTTCTCTTGAGGGTGGAGAGCATGAAATGGAAAAGGTGGGAGAAGCAGAAAGCAGATGTGCAGAACCAGCAGTGATCAAGCTGCCCATGAGGAGAATGTAAATGTTACCTCCAGCCATTCTTGTGCTCCCTGGAAGGGAAACGTAATTATCCTGCCTTTTTCTATCTGTGTCTCACTGTAGCTCTGGATAAGTATTTACAAAAATAGAGGGAGGTAACCAATTCAGCATGATGTCTGTGCCTAAATAAAGCCCAGTTTGAGTCTATGGCCAATAATATTTACTACTCTTTGGGTATATTAATGTATAAAGTCAATGGGGATTAAATTAAGCACTGCTACTGAAAGGCTAGCTGTGTAGTATTGATGCCTTCTGTATATTCTTTACATATAAACGTATGAATGCCATCAAGAATTCAGCTACTGAAGACCTGGCATGCTGCTGAGACGTCTGTGTGTTACCATACTATCATCTAGTGGCTGTAAAAGGAAAATAAATACAAAATGAGCTGAACTGTTTTTTGCTCCTGCTTGCATCAGTTTCTGTGATACTGAGTGCAACCACTAATGTGGTATTGAACAACTGATTTCCCAGTTTTGAAGTTTTTAGTCAGATTTGTTCTTTGTGAAATGATTGTTTTGATTTTTATCAGCTGCGTGCTCATTTTGAGTCCCATATATAAATGCTGAGGTACAGTTTTGACTAAGAAGTGAGAATTGTGCTCAAGTGAGCTCAACGATCATGCCTTGGAGTTAAGAAAAAGAAAACAAGTCAAGCTGTGCTCTGCAGGTCAGCATCTAAATGCAGGTGCAGATCCTCACCTGACGTCAGTCAACCTCAGTGAAGCCAAATAGATCTATACCTGCTGAGGGTTTGGCACAGATTCTTTACAAATTGTAGAAATACACTTATTTCAGAAAGAAAGAGAAGTATTTTGAGCTGTAGAAATTATTTTGATCATTGTCATTCAAAATCTGATCTTGTTTAAGGCATATATATCTCACAGAAATTTCTCAGCTATGATCAGCTGTGACACAAATATTGAATCTAACTGTTGAAGTAGATGCACATTGTAAAACCTTACCCTTGAGAGTACAGCAAGAGCTTGACATAGAAGACAGAGTAAAATCATTCAGTGTAAAGAATAGATCCTCTATGACTTCATGTTCTGTGCGAAGGAACTTACGGTTCTTTTGCCACGCACAATGTTGATTCATAAGAGTAGAAGGGTGCCATCTAGTGAAGAAAAGATTTGTTACATATTTAAAGAGCCACAAATCCAGTTTTGCTTTTGCTTCATTCCTACTAGTGGTAAAGACAGACAAAACTCTGGTGCTTGTTCTGTCATCAGCTTTAGATTAGTTTTCAAAGATCAAGGCTAATGTGATCACATTCTGCTTTTCCTTATAACAGCTTTTGAATCCTTTAGCCAGTTTCAATCAGATATATTAGAAGATATAGGATATCCTATCAGAGATAGGAATTTTCTAAATATTTTGCATAAAGATGTAAATGGACTGTGAGTGGCACCAAGTCTGCTGGAGTACAGGAAGCATTTGGACAGTACTCTCAGAAATAGGGTTTGAGTTTTGTGTTGTCTTATGTGGAGCCTGGAGTTGGTCTCAATGACTCTTGTGGATCCCTTCCAGTCTGGGATATCTACTTTTCTATGGTTTCCCTCTGTCCCTGCTGAAGAGATGGCTGTGGTGTGAACACATATCTTGTCAAACATCTTCAAGGGGTAGATGTGGCACTGAGGGATGTGGCTTAGTGGCCATGGTATGGATGAGTTAATGGCTGGACTAAATGACTTTAGTGGTCTTTTCCAACCTTAATAACTCTATGATTTTATGATCTTGGAGGCAGTCTATATGCAGTCTTAACTGCAGGAAGAGCCTGCACGACTCTCACAAACATAATTGTGTCCCTCTATTAATTATCACTGACTGACAGGAGGTCTCTGCTGCCTCTGCAAGTTTACGCTTCATGCACATAGGCCAACACCTAAATAGAGACTTTCACATGGCAGTGTTCAGATCCCTGAGGTCTCCCAGCAGCTTCTGGCTTGCCAGATCCCTTGGCTTATGTTCTCTGGGTGGGATTTTCTTCCTCTAATTTTAAACACCAGCACTGTAGATATCGCACTGGAGCTAGTCACACCAGCTCTCTTTATAGTTTGTGGGGAGAAATAAGTGCATTCAGGGTATGATTCATCTATCCTATTTTAGATGTCTAAATTGGGATGGGAACATTCCTTTTTCTGCCTGCTTATTTCTTTCCGTTGCCCTAAGGTAAGATCAAGGTGATGAGCTAAAATACAGACATCTGCCTGATCATATGAATCCCACCCACCAGATCTCAAGAGCTTCCACCCCACACTTCCCATTATATGGAGCTGCCTCTCCATATGTTCCAGGATGTTCCTTGCTGACCAGCTGTGTTTGTTGAGTAAAGTTATGAAGAGAGGCTATCTGAGGCTGCCAAGGAGGTGTGACCTCTGCTAGAAGAGCATGACTTTGCACAGGTGTTTTTTTTGTCACATGGCAGATCCAGATGCCTTCTATCACGCAGCCCAGTGTTGTAGTGACTCGTGATTCACACTCAGGAGAAAATCAGTGCTCTGCCTGCAGAAAATAGCTCTCTGCTTTCCTTTTCCAGGCTGGCAATTCTGATCATGATGTTAGAGACAAGTGGAATTTCTTCTTACTGCTCTTTCTTGCCTGAGAGAATAACAGTTCCCTTGCTTCTTGCCTGACTCTGAGGATGTGTGGGAATTCACTGGTTCTTTTCCTGCCTGTGCTGCAACGCAATAAGCAGCAGCTTTAGGAGATATGATGAGCAGCAGAAAAAATAAGCTGCAAACATAGCCATGTCAGAGACAATTTCAGAAACTCCCATGCACAGGGTGTCTTGATTGACTAGTTTCAGTAGGAAAAGCTTGGCAGAGAAGCACTGTGGGTGTATTCCATACACCCAGATGGGAATATACCACACTGAATGTATTAAAAATGGGTGGTGTGCTGGGTTTTACAAGCAGGTTTTCAACCCCTCATCTAATCTGTGAGCCAGGAGGCAAAACTAGAAGAATTCCTTTTGCATGGACAGTGCAAGACAAGGAAGTCAGAGGAGCACTGGAGAGATGGGAAAATCTGAGGGTAATTCTGAAGCTCTGAGGATCAGAGAAAGGAAGAATGCTACCCAAAAGGTCATTGGAAGAGCTGTGAGGTGTTCATAGCAGAAAGTCTTGCAAGGGTAATGCTGTTTGTTCTGGACAGCAAGATCCAAGAAGGACCTTCCGTCCTTACCACTTTCTCCTTTAAATCTTCAGAGCATAAGCTTGTTTTCATAACACAAACAATGTTTTAATATAAATTAGACTTTTTTTTTTTTTTTTTTTTTTTTTTTTTTTTAATTATTTTTAAAGAAGAGTCTGAGCTTGGCAGCCTTTCTAAGAGAGTTTAGGCTGCCATATGTGTGATATCTCTGCCCTTTTATGCATCTGCCAGGAAGAAATGCCAGTATAGAGGGACGTGGAGGCACCACATGGTCCTGGCCCAGCAGCCAGTGCTAATCAACAGAGAGGGGGCTCAGACCTTCAAATCAGCATCATCAGAAAGCACAACTGCATATATCCAGAGAACAAATGGCTCGTGATGCATCATGAAAATGCTTTACTGAGGTGCTGGTAGTCTATAGACAACGTATTTCTTTTTAATCTGATGGAAAAAGCTTTTGTCTGTTGTGATGAAATAGGAAATGCTGAAAGATTTACTGTCTCAAGGTTAATTGCAATCAGATCTCTGCTGCAATTAATTTTAACAAGGGAAGAGAATTGAAGGCCAGGATAGTGAAAGAGCAGGTTAAAGAATATTAAACTGAATTAGGAAAGTTCTAGTCAGCAGGGTCAGGTGAAATTTGGTGCAGAATACTTAAAAAAGTTGCTGAAGCAATTGCTGAACTGTCAGTAATTGTGTTCAGGTGCTTATGGAGAATCAAGATGTCACAAGGGTGTAGAGAAGCTTTCACATTGCTCCTGTATTTAAAAAACAGGGAAAAAAATAGCATGTTGCGCAGGTTAACTGAGGAACCCCAAAAAATGGTTGAACAATTAGGTTAAGCCATCAAGTTAATAATAAAGTGACATAGGCTGTCGTTGTGGATTTCTCCAGAACAAGGTATGTTAAACCCACCTTTCTATTTTTGACAACTTACTTTTTTTTTGATGCGATCCCAGGCAATGTGCTCAAGTGCCAATAGGCAACAACTTTGATTAAGAACGTGGGTGCACTGCTTGTAAAATTGCTGCCAGAGAAATCTTATCAGTGCTTTTGGGTCCCCAGGAAGGCATTTCTGGTCAGAGCTCTGTGGTATTTGCCCTGGGCACCATCCTATTCAGCATTTACACTGATGATTTCAATGATATAATGGAGTGTATATATATATATATGTATATTTAAAATTTCAGTAGGAAAAGCTTCTTCTCCAAAAGAGTGGTCAGGCACTGGAACAGGCTGCCCAGGAAGGTGATGGATTTATTGTCCACGGAGGTATTCAAGAAATGTGTAGATGTGGTACATGGTTTCGTAGGCCACATTGGTGGTAAGTGGACAGTTGGACTATATGATCTTAGAGGTCTTTTCAACCAATATTTGATTCTATGATTTACTCAGTAGAAAAGTGCCTGATATTTAAAAAAATGAAATAGAATAACAGAAAGGTAAAAGGAGAGTACATAAGAAAAAGTGAGAAAATACCCAAGCATATACATAAGTGGAAAAATTTGGGAGATTTTATGTTCAGGCTTATTTCTAAACTGCAAAAGACTTGAAGATTTGATGGTTTGTCACATAAGACATTTAATTCAGGTACGTGGGATATATTGGAATATACTCCTATATAAATGCATGGAAGGGAGTTATTTTCTCTTCCCTTGTGGAGGTGGAACACTGGGTTCACTTCTGAGCAAAAGATGTGGACACAGTGTTGGGAATCCAAAAATGAAGCAATAAAAATGTGCAACATTTGGAAACTATGATCTGTGAAGAATTCTGTGGATCTGTGACTAAGAGCTGAATTCCATCTACAAGAGTTAAGAAGAGTATGACACAAGTTCTTTATAAAAGATAAAAACAGATTATTTCCAATGCCCACTAATACTATGGTATGAAAAAAGTAAACAAAACACCCCACAGGCTAACTGTGAAGCCAGCAAGGTTTGGATACCAGGAGAAATCTAACAGAAGACATAGCTGAACTCTAAAACTGGCTTCCTAGGAAAGCAATGATATATATATATATTTTTCATTAGAAGTACTTCTGTGTTCACTGGAAATAATTCCACATCAGTTTCACAAAATTCTGTTAAGCTTGCTTTAAAAACAAGGTAAACTGTATTTTCCTCCTGTGTGCAGTGGGATGGACTAGTGGTTCCTGATAGCACTAAAGCTAAACCACCCTTAGGCTCTTTTCCTCCTCCCTGTCCCACCACGTCTGACTCCAGCTGCTACCCTGCCTATTTCCCAGCATCTGCCCTTGTTCTGTCTTCCAAAGGTCAGTCTGTGTTGCTGTTGTCTTCTGCTTGCTATGTAATTGCCAATTCCAGTAGCGGTGGCTGGGAACGTGAAAGCCCTATATGAGATTGTCATCACACCTTCCACTGAATGCCACTGGGCAAAGTAGCTTCTTCTGGTTCCTTCTGGATCTGTTTTTCTGTGCTGCCATGCTATGTCTTCTTTTCCCGAGAGAGTGTATGGAGGAAAAAATCAGAGAGGGTTATCTGGCAGCTGGCTGAATGTGAGCCAGCAGGTTACCCAGGGGGCAAGAGAGCCAACAGCATCCTGGCTTGTATCAGAAATAGTGCAGGCAGCAGGACCAGGGAAGTGATTATCCCCCTGTACTCAGCTCTGGCGAGTCTTCAGATTTGGGCCCCTCACTACAAGAAAGGCATTGAGGCCCTGGAGTATGTCAAGAGAAGGGCAACAAAGCTGTGAAGAGCCTGGAGCATCCGGGGGAACTGGAATTGTTTAGTCTGGAGAAGAAGAGTCTCGAGGGAGACCTAATAGCTACCTACAACTACCTGAAACGAGATTGTGGTGAGGTGGGTGTTGGCCTCTTTTTCCGTGTAACAGAAATAGGATGAGAGGTAATGGCCTTAAAAGGCTGGATAGCAAGAAAAATTTCTTCTCTGAGTGAGTTGTGAGACACTGGAACAGGTTGCCCAGGGGGAGATTGAGTCATTGTCCCTGGAGATGTTCAAGAAAAGGGCACTGAGTGACATGGTCTAGGCATGGACTAATGGTTGGACCAGATGATCTTAGTGGTCTTTTTCAACCTTAATGACTCTATGATTCTATGGCATAGACACTGAGTGCTTGTCATAGTTTTGTAGTGCTGCTGTCAATATTCCACATCATAACATCATGTGCAGTATAGATCATCCATACTCCAGTTCCGTAGAATAGTAGCATCCCAGGTGCTCAGCTCTCGGAGAAGAACTACATATCCCAGAGGACGCCGCGGCCAGAGATAAGTCACGGGAGGAGGACATCTATAATCTCACTCTCAGGCTGGAACTCTCTCTCTCTCTCGGACTCTCAGGGAGTGAGAAGCATTCCTGCCGTGTCGCCTAGACTTCACAGTAGGCCTCTCGGTTTTCGGGGACTCTCTAACTCTCTCTCTGTTTTTGTTCGATTTATTAGCCCAAATCATTGTATTCCGATATCATATTTAGTAAAATAAGTTTTCCTCCTTAGATTGCTGCCACTGTTTTATTTTCCCTTCCTTTCCGGGGCCCCGGGAGGGGAGGGAGGGGAGGCCCTACGGGGCGGCTGCCCTGTCACAGATACAGGTAAATCTAGGTAACCTGTGACAGTGCTTAATAATGAGTGTGATGAAAAACTGTGCAGAAAGGGTTTTGAGCATTCTCCTTGGCCTGCTGTACCCGTGTCTGCCCAGCATTAAGGATGTGCAATTATGCTGCATGATTTCCAGTAGCTGCAAGGAATGTATTGATTTCCTATCCAAATGCCTTGCAGCTCTTGTCTGTAGCTCTTACACCTTTGGACTGGCTCAGCACCAAAGGCAAATCATATAGTAACAGAGGGAGTCTCCAGTGGCTGGTAATGCAAGCACTGGTGCTATCCAGTGCTCCTGCCATGGCACAACACAGGCCAAACAGCCAGGAAAACTTGTCCCAAATGAAATCCTGCTGTGTGCCTGTCAGGCTAACTACTGTAATATTAAGATATAAATAGCCATACATATTTTCACTGCAAAAAGAAATACAGCCACAGTAATACAATATCATTCCAAAATAAGGAAAGAAAATTGTTATGTTCCACCTCTTAGAATAAGTGTTAGGTCCAGTTGTTGCTAGCTGTTCAGATGTACATTTGTGTTGGTTTCTCTATAATCTTTTCCCAACCTCTTAAAGTGTCTCAAGAACAATATTTTTGAGAATGTAAGTTATGTTTCACAGAAATATGAGAGTATTTCCACTGAAATTAATTGCCATAACTTGCATATTTACTTTCTACAGCAATTTTAAGAAACCTTATAAATTTTACAAGTAGTGTTTCACAGAATTGGTGTCAGTTGCTCGTACTGAGTATGACTCCAGCTAGCTTCTTCTGATAGCTGTTGGTACTCTTATGGAAAGAGAGCAGGAGATCGTGAAGACGATCTTACAATAATAGAATGATTTGGGTTGGAAGGGACCTTTATGATCTAGTTCTAACCCCCCCTGCTCTAAGCAGAGTTGCTTTTTTCCTGTTGTTTATTTCAGAAGCAGTATGGACATCTCCATAGCCAGTTTCCCATCTGATACACGGATGTCAGAAGCATCTGACAGTCAACTTCCCCCCATTTTCTAGAGGAACTCCCCATGATACATCTTTTATCAAAGAATAAAAAAATGAGTATTTGTCTGAATTAACATGTGAAAATAGAGGATAAGTAAGCTTCTATTCCTAGGTAAAGATCAAAAACAATTTTACAGACTCTGAAAGCTGAGGTCCTCAACATTTCTTTTGTATTCCTTTGTATGAGTAGTGGTTCTCAGGAGTCTTAGTAGATGTTTAGGTTGAAATTCTGCTAACACAAGTCATTAAATTATATATATTGCATCTTTTGAAAACTTGGAAGTAAGGTTCCAGTCTTCTGAGGATGGGCACTGAGTCTTTACTGCAGACCTCATGAAAAGGGAGTTACTTCTTGCTTGTCAACGACCTTTCCTTTTCTCTCTATGGCTCGCTATAAATTGCTATAGATCAGTAGAATAATCTGTTTTTGAGGGTGTTTTTGGTGTAAAATGAGCTATGTAATGTAAGTAGGATATATTATCAATGGAAAAGGAAATAATACCCTCTGAATTGCTTTGTGTTGTGTAACCTCATGCTTATGTTCCTTTGCATGATGCAGGGGAGACTGTATTCTTTACAGCTGTACATAGAAGATTGTTTTTATGGTGAGTTACTGAGCCATTCATGATTCAGAAGAGAGAGAACTCAAACTAGCTGTTACCTGCTACAGAAAGGCCAGGTGGCTACTGTTATAGACAGATAAGTATTTTGGAACTGAACTGCTAGTAAATGTCATAATAGAAATAGGAATAATAGAAAGCATTAGAAGTGGGAGTTACATTGTCTATGTAATAAGCTGATGACCATGAGAAAACAAGCATGTGGTACTGAGACAGCAGGCTAGGAACTTTCCTATCTGTATTCAATGAAAATACTCTGTCAGACGTAGCTGCAACAATTTCAAATGTTCCTGCCCCTGTCTGCCCTGTTTCTCTGGCAGAGATTGCCACCACTTAACAGAGGAGGCAAAATGATACCGCGTGCTGCGCTTTATCCACTCCTGATCACATCTTGCATATTAACACAGTTCTCTCTTCACAGTGGATGGAGTTAATACATTGAAACAGGGTGACTGAACTGTGGACATGTATCCAGCTTGCTTGCTGCTGAGATAATGACAGCAGTTTCCGTCAGAGAAATGAGGGGAAGAGCCCGACTGCTAATACTCTTACCAGCCTTCTTGCCAGTCAGTAGATTAAAGGCCATTTCACTCCCATTTTTTTGGCACAGACCTGTTACACAAGTTATCAGGCAGGGGCTGTTTTTGTGATGGTAGACATGCTATGTGCTGAAAGCTCTTGGCAGTAAGTTATAGATTGGACTGACCTTTGGAGTTCATCTAAGCCCCTTCTTGGAGTGGGGATAACTTCACACCTGCCTTTGTACATGCACTGGTAGACAATATTTATAGCCTTTCTGTAAATATCATGGAGCTTTTCTTTTTCATGTGCTCTTCCGTAACTATTGACTTCTACAGATCAAGAATGCAAGACGTAAAACATCTGTTGGATGAAAAAGTATGCTACACTTGAAATTTGTCTTAACTTTCCTTCATCCATAATGTATAACAGAACATCATTCAACTGATGTTAAATAAGTTATTTTCTGTATTTTTACGAATTAAAAATAATTATTGCTAATTTTTGCTGCAGATTGTGCAAGTTGTGTTTCAGACAGAATAAGGTATAGATGAGTCACAGAACTGTTCAGCTGGGTAAAGAACTGTCTAGATGGTCATGCCAAGAGGGTAGTGGTCAGTAGAGTTGAATCCAACTGGCGGCTGATCACAAGCAGTGTTTGCCAGCAGTCAGTACTGGGGCCTGTCTTTCTTAATATCTTTATTGATTATGTGGTTGAGGGGATTGAGTGTACCCTCAGTAAGTTTGCAGATGACACCAAGTTGGTAGGAAGTATTAACCTACTTGAGGGTAGGAAGGCTGGATTGGTGGGTTGTGGCCAATGGGATGAAGTTCAACAAGACCAGGCGCTGAGTTCTGTGCTTTGGTCACAACAAACACATGCAATGCTACAGGCTTGGACCAGGGTGTCTGGAAGGAGGAAAAGGATCTGGGAGTGTTAGCTGGCAGCCAAGTGAACAGCTAGCAGCATGCCCAGTCAGCCAAGAAGGCCAACAGCATCCTGGCTTGTATCAAAAATAGTGTTACCAGAAGCAGTGGGGAGGTGACTGTCACCCTGTACTCAGCTCTGGTGAGACCACACCTTAAATACTATGTTCAGTTTTTGGGTTCCTAACTATAAGAAACACATCAAGTCCTGTAGCATTTCACAAGAAGGACAATAAAAGCTGTGAGGGGACTGGAGCATAAATCTTAAGAGGAGCAGCTGAGGGAACTGGGATTGTTCAGTCTGAAGAAGAGGAGGCTCAGGAAGACCTTATCACTCTCTAGAATGCCCTGAAAGGAGTTTGTAATGAGGTGGGGTTTGGCCTCTTTCCCCACGTAACAGCAATAGAATGAGAGGTAATGGCCTTCAGTTGTGCCAGGGGAGGTTCAGGTTTGGAATTAAAAAAAAATTCTTCTCCCAGAGAGTGGTGAGGCATTAGAACAGGCTGTGCACGGAGGTGGTGGAATCACTGTCCCTGGAGAGGTATTTAAGAAATGTGGAAATATGTCACTGAGAAACATGGGTCAGTGGGCTGAAGGCTGGACTAGATGATCTTAGTGGTCTTTTTCAACTTTAATGCTTCTATGATTCTATGAAATGGTGGGATGTTTTAAGAATGTAGAAAGCCCTGAATACTAAGTGAGCATATGCAAAGCCTGTTTCACATACACAATGAATTTAAACTGCATTTTGTCCAGCTTTGTGCCTGGGAATAGGAGGCTGAATTGGAAGGACTGTATTTATGTGCTAGTGTTCTGAATATTTGAATCTGGTCATGCTACATGTACTTTAGTGCCTAGTCAGTGCCATGTAATTCCCATACCATATAGACTTCTGATCATGCTCAGCCAGTCATTACCTTTTTTCATAAGATTTTTTAATTCTCTCATAGGGTACTATGTACCCTATGTACTAAGGCAAGTAAGTACTATGTACTAAGGCAAGTAAGACTGGATTCATAGCAGTTAAATGGTAAGGGCCTTAAGTAAATTTTTACATTTTGAGTTATGAGTATTTTGCAATTGAATCTCAATTTGAAATAGAGATTTGAAGTAGTTATTTTCTGCCTCTGCCATTGCTTCCATGGTAAAATATAGTGAAATTGTACTGGTTTAGGCCGCTAGATTCACTGACTCTGTAACTATCCTTACTGAAATTTTATGTAAAAAAGCCTCAGGGTTACATTCCAAGTAACTATTACATATGAAGTACATATCTTGAAATTTTGAGTTATCACATTAATACATATTTGATATAAATTATTTAAAATCCAAGTCTGTGAAATGCTACAGTAAAGCATATTTAAATTCACATTTTAATTAGTGAGAATAAAAAACTAAACTTATTTACTTAGATCTACGTTATCAAAGATATTTTAATTAAACATTAGGCTTAATTTGAATAGCAGTGCTTTTGTTTGTACTCCTGTTTGCTACATACCTTTTAATACTGCTTTGAGAGTGGAAAGAATTTAGAAAATATCACTTCAGGAGTGTCACTGTTGTTATATTTTATTATTTTCTTTCCATTGTAGAGAAGATAGATATTTGTGAGCGACAGTTCTTGGTCTGGGGTAGACAGTCCTGCTATTTCCTGCCCATATATCGTGATGAGACTTAGGTGTATATTATTATCCTCTTTTTGTAATTTCTCTTCCACTGGAAGGACACCAGGGACATAGGCAGAAAGAGATTCTTAGGCAATATCTGTACTACATAGTACCAGATTATGTTTCCCTCTGACTGTGTCTATATTAATACATTGAATGGTCTCTCTGTATATTTTGGGTACTGGAACTTGATCGCATATACTGGTAAATCATTAAGAAAGTCACTGACATCCTTTCAGCCTTTGACAACTCATACCCCAATTTCCAGTCACAGCCTGGAATTTAGAATGGAATAAAAAACATTCCAAATAGGAACAAACCTTGTGTTGGAGACCGTGTAAACATAATATAGATAAATGATGCTACACTGCTGTGTGTCTGGTGTTTAGGTAATGTCAGTGTCATGCTCACTAACACTAATATTCTAAGTTCCTATATTGATTCTTGTGAGATTAGGACATTGTGATAAACTATCCTACAGGATTTGATCAGTTTAAGAGCTTTGTTCTACTCCACAAGTACTCTTTAAAGCTAGAAAAGTTGAAATTAAAGAACTAGGATAAAAAAATACAATTGTAGAATTGTCAACAGAAGTTAAAGTGTATTCCACCTTTAACTGTAATAACACAAGTAAGTGGCTACCTTCCTACTGGTATGGGCAGGGCCAGGGCGTGATCCTGAGCACTGGAATGTGATAGAAAAAGAATTTGTAGTTTGTTAGAGCAGTGCTACTTTATTTTTTATATATTATTTATTTATTGGTTTGTTTATTTATTGCAAATATTGCCTGGCAGCCTCTCAAAAAATGTTGTTCTTTTGGAGTTAGCATTTCCTATGGGTATTGTAGACTATCCTGTTTGTGTAGGTATGGATACAAGCCTTTCTGTGCATTTGTGGCCTCAGGCCCTTGGAATTTTTTAAGCTCATTGGTGTGAATACATTTACTTAAGCTTGAATACGACATGAAAGTTAGAAGAGCAAAAATAGATCTTTGTGTCTATGGAATTCCTTGCCTGTGTTTTTTTAGTATAATCCCTTCATTAAAGACTTCTGTTTTACTAATTCTTCACACAAGTTGTTTTCCATAGAACTTGCAGATATGGCATCTAAGGATAGATTTTACCTGAAAGAAGATTTATTCCTTCCTAACTCTATCATCAACACTAGCAGTAAATCTCTGCTCCCACTGTGTCCACATCACTGAACATATGTTACTACCAGATCAAAAAAGAAGAGGGAAGAATGAAAGTAACAGCTCAAGAGACCATGGAATCAGTGGTGCACAGCTCCCCCAAAATGTGCTTCTCTAGTTTGTGATAGCATGGGTCTGAAACTAATTAAGATAATGAAAATTAGTCTGGTCTTTGTTCTGATTAAGTTCTGTTAATTGCTGTTTTGGTATGTGTTTAATAGGTAGAAGCTACAGAAAAATTTACAATCACTGTTAAATCATGAATGATAACAGGGTGTAAACCAAAGCAAAATTCTGCTAGCAATGTCTGATTTTCAGTAAATGGGGGAAGGAGATTTTAAAGTTACTGGCCTACCAACTATAAATATTTAGCAGCTCATTCTGGTTTATACTACAGTGTGGGAAATCTGTTTCAAGTCCAAGTCTAGATTTTTCACCTCTTGGCTCAGCAAGTGTTGGAAATGCTGTGGTGGCAGCTTATTTTCTCAGGGGAGAGAGCTTGACAGGCCATCTGACAGCAACATCTCTGGTTGATTAAAGTGTGTCAGCCACTTCAGAGCAGAATAGCTTTTTGGATAAATGGTAAGTGAACATGATATAGGTTCGGAAGGATAGAAGTCATAAAACAGTGAAAATCTTGGGATTTCTCAAATATGTCAGATTTTCCAAAATGCTGATAAGTAACATATTGCACTGAACAAAGATAGTACTTGAAACTAAGACAAATGTTTATACTTATGGAATGCTTGTGAGAATAAAATATTTTAAACATCTTGCATCAACTAACGATGCATGATTTATTTTTTCTGCAGATTAAAGCAATAAATCGTAGTACTATCCATGTGCCTTCCAGATGGCAATTTATCTATAATAAGCCCCATAATATCAAGTAAGTATGTTATAAATCAGACAGTTACTTTTGGTTTTAAATTTTCTACTCTAAAAGAATATACAAATTCACAGATGTCTATGTTCATTGAAAAGCTGAAGACTCCTGTTGAGCAAGTGTAATTTGGAATGGTCAAATTCTGTCTTGATTTATGTGCTTCATAACTCCTACAAGTTTAAATTTAAATTGGTTGAAATTAAATTTGTATGCTATAACAGTAGGCCTTTTTTTTTTTTTTTTTTTTTTTTTTTTTACCCCAAAATATAATTCAGATACGTAAATAAGGTGAGAATGACAAGAGATTGCAATGCATAATTAGAATCATAGAATCATTAAAGACAGAAAAGGCCTCTAAGACTGTGAAGTACAACAGTCAACCTATCATCACCCTGCCCACTACGATTGTTTTATTCCGGTGAAACAAAAAGAAAAAAACCAAAACATTACATACTGTTTAAAAATGTTGTATGATACATGTACAGCGACACAATACGGTAAAATGACACAAAATCCAGAATTTACTTAGAAAAAACCTCAGAACCGCAAAACAAAGATTTCTCAAAAAGCAACGTGTCCCTAATGGAGAATATGAGCAAATAATTATCTGAACTGCTAATGAAGCTGTTTTTTCACTATAGATTTCTGAACAGTTATCAATAAAACTTCTCAAAATAACAAAACAGAAAGATAATTGCTTTTGTCTTCCATGTGGACTAGGTCACTGCCATGGGCACATGACGGGGCGTAGCTATGGCTACAGTTCTTATCAACAAATTCAATTACTCAAGTAGCGTGTACAAAATTCAAGCAGCCACCTTCTTTGGAGTTGTGATACTTTCAACACAGCAGGACTGTAGTAGTTCAACTGAGCAAGAATAAGAAGTGCCAACACTGGAGCAGAAATTAGAATAGTTTATTTCTGCATGCTGCATGTTAAGATTTGTGTAATGGAGGAGCTGTTATTCAAAACGACGAGCATTCCAAGAGGTATAACTAGAGAAAGAGATACTGATAATGAAAGGACTATGAGAGCTTTATAATTCTAATTATATAAGTTTTAATTCCGTTTCAACTAATCATCTAATAACTCAAGCTTTTGTTATTTTGTCTGTGTGTATATTCAGGTAATTCTAATAAGTTGCAAAACCAGAGAGACCAAAATGCTTGCAGACTTTGTTGGGTCATCCTTAAATCAAACTGTTCTTGTATGTCCTTTTCCCATATTTCCACCTAAAAACTTGTCTGTTACTCAGGAAAAATAATTGTGTCTTCATGATTATTGAAAATCAGTTGCTTCAGATTCTCAGGAGTGGAACTACAGAATTAGATCTTTGTTTGAAGGCAGCACTGGAAATGGAGTGTATTCTCTTTGTGTGTAAGTAGATTGCTAACCCCCAAAGCTTTGTAAGATCTCACCTGGAATTGCATTGTGGAGATTTCTGAATAGTAAATCTTACAAAAGTGTTTGCAAGTAAAAAGCAAAGCAAAAAAAAAAAAAAAAAAAAAAAAAAAAAAAAAAAAAAAATTAAGATAATCTTTAAAATCTTTACATAGCATCCTGAAATAAATATAAAGTGAAGGTAATTCTCAGAGTGCAGATGTGATGTAGGAAATGCTATGTTCCAGCTAATGCAAAAATAGTTTTCTGATATTGAAGCAACCACACAATTCCAAAGAGAAAATAAAGAACCGTGCAAATTCAGGAGTCCCTCTGATATATATTCTGAATTGCACCTTCTAGAGAAGGAACGTCATGCTTTCCCACTGAATAATTCTTGAACACCGGCAAATTAAAATAACAGAATTTAGAGATGAAGAAAATTCTTGAGGTTGTGTAGCTCTTTTCCATGGCTGCCATGCCTTATGCTATCCCATATATTTTCCTTGTCTAGCCTGGATTTATATGTTTCTAAGGATGAAGTTTCTAAACTGTTTCTCAGAGGATCATTCTGCAGTCTTGTATTTTTCTATGACAGCAAGGTCTTTGGGTAGGTATTGCTTTTTTTTCTTACAATCTTTTTTGCCCTACAAAAATTGAGTCGACTTATGTGGTATACTTGAGAAAATAGCACCTAAAATTAAAAAATCAAAATCAGTTTTCCTTTATTTATTTATTTTCCCCAGGAAAATGCTGCTTTCAGTACACAATACTTTATTTTTTATTATAACACAAGTTCCACTAGATGGCTCCAAACTTCTTCTGATTGCAACCTTTATTACTTCAAGGTGTTGTTTTAAAGTGGCATGCAGACATAAATATTTGTGCTTGGCTGAAACTTGACACTCTGTGCTCATACTCCCTCCTTGCTTTTAGTTATTTCTTTATTATTTTTGCTTACAAAAAAAACCCCAAAGAACAAAAAAAACAAAAACAAACAACAACAACAAACAAAAAACAAAAAACAAATGTGTACATAAAGCTTTTTGCTTGCCACAGAATTCTTACCTATATAAAATGTTGCATTATGCCACTTACAAGTTTGATTCAAGGTGATTCAAATGTAAAATGTATTCACAACAATAAAATATATTGTTAGTAGTTAAAAAAAACGAAGAAGTGAAGAAAGCTGTTTCATTCTGAGCCATTTAAATCTTGATTGGATAAAATGCTACTAAATTAATAATTGTAAAACAATTTTTATGCTGTGTAACTTATGTTGGATGTCTTATGTTAAATAGAAGCAGCTTCAAATTCCTGTTTGATCTATACAGATAGTTAAAAGTTACTAATGTTGGAAGAAGTATGGAGGTATAAAAAATACGGAAGATACTCTCCAAAGCATTTTAGAATGGGATTGTAACACTATAAGTGTGGAATGGGTGATTTAAGCCTAGGTTGTAAAATCAATTTTAAAACAGTATTTTTTGCAGCTGTAAATTTGTCAGTTGTGACTTCTGCACAATATCTTTTTTTTTTTTTGTCATATGACCAGGTAAACTGCTTGCAAAATGCTGAACTCATAGAGGAAGATCAGTTTATTTTTCCATGCTTCGTTATAAGTTAGATCAGAGTCTTAATGTCATCATTGTTATAAGTGACAGATGGGATATAAGACTGAACTTCTGATGTCCATTATAAATACTACAAGGGTATTACAAATAAAAGTAGCAGAAAACACTTACGTGAAGGGAAAGCATAAAGAGTACAGAGCCAGGCTCTTTTCAGTGGTGCCCAGTGACAGGACATGAGGCAGTGGGCACAAACAGAGACACAGGAGGCTTTATCTGAACATAAGGAAACATTTTTTTACTGTGAAGATGATGGAGCAATGGCACAGGTTGCCCAGGATCTGTACAGTTTCCTCCCTGGAGATCTCCAAAAGCTGCATAAATGCCATCTGGAGAGGCAGTTCTGGCTGGTCCCACTTAAGCAGCAGTTGGACCAAAGGTCTCTTCCAACCTCAGCCATTCAGTGATTCTGTGTTATTCCTTTTAACTTTTCTTGCTGGACAATTTCAGCAGGTACATTATTGCTTTCTGCTCTTGGGAATCAGAGCACATTTATTAACACTCTGTTTGAAACCACATTAATCTCCCAGAGCATTTTCCCTGTTGTTATCTTCTTGCCTTCCACATTCTGCATAAACTTGCCCACATATCTAGCTTTCACAGAATGAACATTTCTTCCTAAACCTTTGGTCTAGCAGTGGGTATCCATTCCCACATCCATTATGGTCTGTTTTCTTACTTTCACATCTGTCCCTGAACTTTCTTTCAATGGCAGCAATTTCAAAAAGATATCAGTAGTTTCAACCTTGCTGTCAGGAAATATGAAAGTTGGGACATATTCAGAAAAGTCTATGTTTCTCTTTGTTTTGTCAGCTTAGGATGCCAAACAGGCTTTTGGGATGCATAGCACTATGTGTGCAGTTCTATCAGCTAGAAAATTTCTACTGAAAATGGATTTCTTAAATCAAGAATGCTGCTTCAAACAGTCCTGGATGAAGCACATATTGTGACCTGTTCCATGGCACAGCGCTGAACCAAACCAGTCAGCTTCTGTCTCTTGGAATTTGCAGAGAAATGCAGAGCACTGTGGAAGAATTTGAAAGAAATAATTCACTCCTTGGATTTGCTATCCAACTAATACTCTATGTTTCTGCTAAGCACCTTAAAGCACTAGGGACATTAGTCTGCTCTCATTTCAGTCTTCCAGTTACAGTCACTTTCCTTTTGTCCTCTAATTCTAATTAGATTTTAATGTGAAAAAGGAGAAGGCAACAAGTGAGAAGATAGCCTGTTGAGACAACAGCTGATTTTTGTTTTAACCCTCTGGGCCATAGAGCCAGACTTTTCTTGTTATGGAAGGAAACATATTTATAATTGCTGCAAAGGGAAGACATTTATTTTCATGCTTTCATTCACCCACTCTGCAGTAAGTATTCTCAATTTATGGTAACTGATGAAGATTACGTTTTGAGCCCATTAAATAAAATTAGGAATACCCATGAAGGTTGTAGCATATGTTTCTGGATACCTCCAGATGGCAGAAGTTATACTTTAACCATAGACAGGGATTTGGTCAGTGAAAGTAATTATTGTGATCAGGCCTCAAGTTTTCTGGACAGCTTTGAAAATCTTCATTCAGTCCATTGGAACTAATTTATAGAAGTCACACCTCAGAATTCACTGGGGGTAAATTGGTCATAGTCTTTGCCCAAGTTTCTCTTTCTAAAACTATTCCAACTCCTTATAGCAACAATTCCTTTATTTGTTTCTCCTTGGAATGATTGCTTGTCTAGCAGCTCTGAAACTCATGTTCCTTTTTATCTAGGCTAATCTTTATAGCTAATCTAGACTGTGTATGTGTGTATAGTCAATGTTGCTTCATAACTACCAAAAAGGATGTTAAAGTGAGGCTCCATTCTGGATATGGTCTGAACCTCCTTCCAGTGGCTACAGAAGTTGGTTAACACTCATAAAAAAAATCTTTGAAGAGTGTATTTCACTGGGACTGCAGGATGTATGGGAACTGTTGAGTCATGGCCTGAAACGCTGATTGAGAGCACCTGTGGAAAGGACCCAGTCAGCCCTGGGAGCACAGGTGAAGGCAATTCATCTGTGTGACTAAAAGGGGTGGAGCCTGTCTGTGCCTCTCTTAGACCTCATTTCAGGGCTGACTACTATTGGGTAAGGGTTTTTGGCTAGAGAGCTCTTTTTTGTGGAGTTTCCTCTGTGAGACTACGTCTTTGGTGAGCACTCTTTTATTTCTACACCTTTTTGCTAGTCCCTTTGTCATTATACCTTGTGTATCACCATTCCACTGCACTGATCTTTCTGATTGTTACAATGCAGTACGCTGTGCAATTTGCCTGTTGTACAGGCTGTGGTTCTTGTCTTAACTTTTGATATACATGATGTTCCTTCTTTGTTACTGTTGTGGGCATTCACTTTTCCAATTTGTGGTGAACAATTATTTCCACATCTTAAAACTTATCACTTATGATGAGGTATTAAAGCTGTGTATTGTTGGCTAGTGCGAACAGATTACTTCCTGAAAATATAACTGATGTATTGGATTGATGGCATCTGTGCATTTTTAAAAGGCTTCTACTTTACAATTTTCACACTGAGATTTTGCTCAAGGTATGAAGTAAAAAGTATCAGCAGTATTTACCCTTGTGGCAGAACTGTCCAAGCTACACTAAGCAAAATGTCACTTTTACTTTAAGATTTCTAGTTCTTGCTGCTTCATTTTAACATTTGAACTTCACACACTGTTCCTCAATTATTATTTTTAATGGCTAATCAACTGACAGTGCATGACTGCTGATTGCTCATTTAAATTAACTAATGAGCATGAAAGACTTCATGTAGATTTGATCCAGGAAGAGATGGTTTAGTTGCCATGCTGTTATCAAACTTCCTCTCAGCAATGCATAGGCAACTAATCTATTTCTATTATTTTTATTTACATGTACATATATTTATTTTAATGTAAGTTCTTGGAAAAGAGATTTTAAATGGTGTACTTCTTTAATTAAAAATAAAGGTTCAAAACAGATGTTGGAACAATTAATATTATTTATTTTATAATCTGTAATTGAAATTCATTAGTTGTTAGCATGAAAAGCAGAAGTTTATGCTGCAGATTTTATTTAAATACATCAGTAAGCACCCATGTTTTAGGCATATCACCTAGATCAGGTGTTAAACATCACATTTAATCCCTTTTTCTGTTGTAATGTTCTCATATTATGATAATTAGTTGAATGCTCCTAGGGAAGTATTGAAGGTATCTTTTATTGCCTTTTTTCTACTATATTTTACATTTATTATCTCAGTAATAGTTTATGTTTTGGCAATTGTTTGAGACACTGTTTTGTCACCACATGATGTCCTGATTCGAAATCTTCAATAGTTAAGGGTTCAGTTTTTTTTTAAAATGTTCAAGCTGTCTTAGAGTAGTAGAAATTAAAGGGATTATGTTATTAGGTTATGACATTGAGTTTATGAACAGTATATATGTATTTCATTTGCTGATGAAGGCTCTGGTTATTTCCTCAGAGGGAAATTCCATAATCGATAGTGCGGCATGATTCTAGCTGTAATGAAATTACATAAGTGATAACTTCAACTGATTAAAATAAGAACAATACAATCAGAATGAATTATATTTCAGATATTATTTGAGTCTTAATGAAGGGCAATTTCAGTAATACCAGATGTTTCCATATTCATATGTTTGGTAACTAAGGAGATCATGTAATGGGATTCCTTTCTGAGAAATGATCAAGATTCATTTTAAAAAAAGCTTGTTGCTTTTTGCTCTGTTCCAGAATTTCATTAATTTAGTGTCTAGAAATAAGATTTCCATCTTAAATTTATTCACATATGAACATGCTTGTATCCAAAAGTTCTTGTGAGAATATTATGTACTTTTCACACTTAACATATAACAATATTACCAAGCTGAAAAATGCATCCGTAAGACATACTGTGTTTACAATTGGTCTTGTAGCTTCTGAGATCACCATTAGGGACTTTCTTAGATGTTCTTTGATATGAATTAAAATGTGTAGCCAGTGAATGCATTTCATTTGCAATTCATATTGTTTTGTGAGGGATTACACTAGTAAGATAAGGAACAAAAGGCTTAGTTGTCTTTGAAGTAACCTGCATGTATTTCTTTTGGAGGACAAAAGAGTTATTATATACTTAATACTAATGCACTGTTTTTATAGCTTTTAGTTCAACAGCTGTATCAATCTCCTAGATTACTGCCTTACTTTTGTTTTGTTTGAGGAAAAAAGTGTCCCTCTGCAAGTGTTCAATACTTAGTCTAATTTGTTAGGGTGAATGTTTGTCATGAGTAATAAATGATATTTTCTACTACACTGACAAGAAGCATAATTTTCACAAATCTTCTTGATAGTGTTTTTGTTCTTAGATTAAAGCCAAGAGCAGTCAATTAACAAATAGTGTTTCTAGAAATAAGCAAGCAAATGTATTCCATTTTACTCTGATATTTCTCAAATTACCATTTTTGAAGACTAGTTAAATAGTTTGTAATCATGATATGATTTGTGAGCTGTAGGTCAAGATGTACATAATGAGGCTGAAAACTAGTTTTGTTTAACCTCAAAAGAAGAAACCCTTGAGGTTGCATCACTGTTACTTTTAACTACTTAATTAAGGGATGAGATAATGGTTCCTGATTCTTAACAGATGCACAGTGAAAGGAGGAGCAGCAGGATACATGGGTTTCAGTGTAAGAAATTCTGATTAGATATTATTTAGTCATTTGTTTTACTGTGAGAGTAACAATGTCTTATAGTAGGTTCTGCAGGGTGGGCAGGGAGTTTTCAGCTTTGTGAATGGTAAATACTCATCTGGGGAGGATTTTGAGCTTTTTTTGTTGTCTCTTTGAGTAGTGATCAGACTATATGACTTCCAGAGCTATCTTCTGAAATTATCCTATAATTCCATGTTGACAGTAAGTTTATGCTCACAAGATAACTAGATTAAAGTTCTGTCCTGATATTCCTTCAGGATTTCTGACTTGAGAGATGCATCTATTAGAACTTTTCACTTCTTTCTAAGAAAGACCTACTGGCATGTGATAGTAATTGTGTTTTTTGTTGTTGTTGTTTTGCTTTTTTTTTTTTTTTTTTTTTTTCTCAGAAGTTTTTGCTTGCAGTGTGTAGTTACAATTTATATGCGAATATGGAAAGTGACTTGTGCTAGGATTGAGTATGTACATATCTATGGCTTTCCTGATGTCTCTGTCCCTAGAGATATATACACGGTATCTTACATTTCACTACTCATTCCACTTTATAGGAGGAGAGGTCAGGTAGAAAAGATCTTCGTAGGGAAACAGTCTTATGGAAAATCCAGTTTAATTCATTACATGAACCTTTTTAATTTTTCTGTGATTCTCATGAGTGATTACTGTGTGTGTTCAATAACAACTGCTGGACATTACAGATGCAAACTACTTTTATTTTCTTAGAGCAAGAGTCTGGAATTCCAAGTGAAGCATCTAACATTAAAAATGAATAAAACAATTTCCTGAACAGTTGAATCTTGCTGTATTTTCCAAAACAGGTATTTTTGGTGAGGATAATGGAGACCACTTTAATGGTCACATCTTCTAGATTCTCTTTGTACTGTAAGACCGGGCATTCAGTAACAGGGTAATATGTAAAGAATATTATTTTTGCAGTCTTGAAGACTGAATGATTGTTATTACTTTCTAATTTTATGTTATTTTTATTACTGGAAACTGGATCTAGATAACTTAGATTTGTTTCACCCATTGCAGCTCCAGTTGTGCTCAGCCTTTTATTTTAAAGGTTTTTATTGTGTTCCCTTTTTTTTTGTGTTCCCTTTTTTATGGTCTTCCATAAATTCACATTTCATTCTTTTAAATGTTAGTGTGAAAGATCTTATTATGAAAATAAATACGTATTTTCATAAATTAGTTTATATATTACCTCATATAGGATTTTTATTTCAATCAGTTTTATGTTGTGCAGCTGGCTTTTTCTTTTTCTTTTTATCTTGTTTTCTTCAAGTAATGCAGCAGAAATGTTATTATATATGACAACCCCATATGCATTAGTGATAATATTAGAAATAACACTGCGGTGATGTCATACAAGTTTTGGCTTCTTGTAATCCTTTGGGACATTAAATCTAAATTTTGTCCTTTTACAACTTCTGAATTCCTAGCAAGGAATCAATCAAAGTCCAATCATGGCAAGCTTAGCAGGAAAAGGAAAAGGTAAGGATTCAGGATTTTTTTTATATAATGTGTACAAGTCTTGAAGTCACTCTGGAGGTGGGAATGGGAGCCCACAAGGAGAATAATCCTTGCTGGTGAAGGAATTAAAGCAACAATAAGAATTTGGGAACATACTGTCCATGATGCCCTTGTAAACTCAATCACTTCCAACTGACCAGTACAAAAAACCACAACTTTATTAGTATGTTACCTATATTCTAAGAGGCGTGATGGAAGAGTTAAGGACTTGGTCTTTGTATAAAAATCCCTTTAGTTCTTTTAAAAGTGCCAAAATAGCTTACTAATGAAATCCATGCTTTCTTGTTGCAGCTGCCAATTTTATAGTGTAGTAGAAATATGGGAATATACACAGAAGAGCTACAGTTGCTTTGTCACTTTTGCAAAATTAAAAGAACTTGCTAAGAAACTCAAGTAAGACAGATTATAGATGTAATAAATCTGAAAATTGTTGTTGATTTACTAGAAAGACTCACAACTAGAAACAAATTATTTTGGCATAATTATCAGTATATCAAAAGTGCTTAGTCTGTTTTGAAATTTTCAGTTTATATTTCACTAATCAGCAAAGCCAAGCACTAGAGAATGCGCCAGTAGACCTCTAGGAAAATACTTTAAAAAGTGAAATCATGAGATGTAAAAGCAAAATCAGTCCTGAAAAGACTTAATAGCCAGTATTTTCTAAAAGGTTACTCAGTGTAACATAGAAGAAATGACTTATGGCAATGTAAATAAGTTCTAAGACTAGGAATTAATATTTTTCTATCTTTCCTCCCAGAACTACTGTCAAATTAACACAAATACACAAGTATTTGGGATGTCAGATTAGGAGAGAATTGGGAATTCCTGTGGCTTATGAAGCTCCATGATAGTTACATTTTAAGTGTACGGATAGCCTCTTCTACTGCTAATTTAATCTTTATTTTCCTACTTGCCTGTATAAGTTATAATGTTGGATCTATGTTTACAGATTTCAGGATATATAACGATCCTTTGACATAAACTCTCTCTCTATACAATGTATGTGTATTATATATAATAAATATCTACATCTAATGCAAAGAGTATACATAACACTGTACTATATGGCACTACTCCATTCCAAACACTAGAAGTAGCTGACATTTTTAGAATGTAGAGAATATAATATTTTTGTTCCATAAAGATTTAATACTTATTTTGTCATTTTTAATTCTTCCAATTTTTATCTATTTATTTATTTATTTATTGCATTAAATGTGCATTTTTCTTCCTTCCATTTTTGTATTATGTTTACAGATTGGAAATGTTTGTATCTGTAGTATTCACAATATCACATCTCCCACCTGTAAGCCTCCAGAAAGTCTGAATGACATAATGATAATGAACTGTTAAAGACTGTGCTGAGAGTGTTGAGTGCCAAGGCTGGATGTAAATTTAGCAGGAACCTTTCAGCTGGTGGTTAACACCAGGGGTCCATAGATCTATCAAATAAACTGGGACTTGAGCATGACACAAATTGTATTGAATTGGGCCTGAAGCTGTAGCAGGTGTGGCTATGATGGAGTTGTCTCATAACAGCTCATATATATGCTTTGCTTTTTTTGGCTAAAACACTGTTAATAGTACATCAGTATCTTTACTGTTGAGTAACACCAAGGTTCTCCCCAGTGTCCACCTCCAAAGGCTGGTAAGCTGGAGGTGTGTAAGAAGCTGGCATGGGTCAAAGCTGGGATAGCTGACCCAAAATTGGAGGGATCTTCCATACCATATTTTTATAATATATATATTTATACCATAATTTTATTTTATACCTTTTTATATATTCAATAGATTAAAATAAAAGAGGTATTTCATGCTTACTATTTTTTGAAAAAGATATCTAATTAAATATGTCATTTAGTTTCAGGAAAAATGAGATGGGGATTGCTGAAGGATGATGACCTATCACCTTGTCTGAAATCTCTCACTTTATTCATCTGTCTGGTCAAAACAGTTCTGATAGTAAAATCTTTATTTTTGTGTTTTAAAGTGAATTCAAAGCCTGTGGAAGGTGCCAGATTAAGAGCAGAGAAAGGAGAATTCATCCATTTATCTATAGGACAGATAATAGTCACGAAACAGCATCAACACTAAAGATTTGACCAGAATGTTCACATATGTTTTAGTGTTACAGTAAAGTTTCTCCATAACTAACTGAGGCACATGTGAAAAATACAGCAACACCTAGAAATAGTTGTCTACAATCAAGTAACAGTGACAGCTTTATCACACTTTATTCTTTTGTGGGTAAGAATTTGTTTTCAGTCATCTGCTTGTTTTTTCATTTGACTACTCATTGTGTAAGATCAATTGAGACTGTTTTGCCATTTTACATGCACCTGGTTTGCCTCTGGTTCTTGAATATGATCTTTATTGCAGTAATTTGTGCCCAAACAACTTCAAGGCTATGCAGCAGTATATGCATTTGATAGTATGGTTAGAAAAGACATGACAGAGACACCAGGAAACAGTGGAAACACTTAATAAGAAGGAGAATAAGGAAGAAGGAACATGTAATGAGATGTTCTCTTGGGAAAGTAAGGGATAGAGAGAGATGAAAAAAAAAAAAATAGGAATGGAAAAAGAACTGTAGAGATCAAGAGAACTTGAAGATTGAAATAATACCAATATAAAATGGAAAAAACCTAAAAAGTGAAATATATAATATGAAATAAAGAATGTTAAGCATGCATGAGAGGGTACAATAAATATTTATGTAAAAATGTGTTCATTTTTGGAGTATATAATACTTATTTCTCTTCATTACAAGGTAAACAGCTGTGCGTCTGTATCAATATTTTTCTTTGTTTGGGGAACCCATCTATATAAGATCAATCTTCTAGGAGAGCTCTTTTGCATTGCTGGGATGTCATGTCATTGCATTTAATAATACTTTCCTTGGAAAGTGTTTAGTTGAGTAGTTCTCACATATCCATTTGCTTTATCCAATAAGATTCCTGTAATTTTTTTTAAGTAGTGCGATATTCTTCTCAAACAAAGTATTCTGCTTAGTTTTTTCTTTTGCATATTTTATCCTTTTTACACCATGTGTCCAGGAAGATCTGTGTGTAAATCCTTCTGATAAAAACCAACACAATTATATTTGTTTTTGAAAAGTAGAACTTCTATATTTTTATGGGTAAGAGTTTATTATGATATTTAGTGGACCAAAACCTGCTGCTTCTTGATCTTTGTTAGTCTTTATGAAGTTACAGTGATGGCACATTAAAAATATGAATTGGTTGTGACCCGTCTTATTTAGTGTATGTCTGCCAAGAGAAGAGCAAGAAGATACAATTAATTTAGTTAAAATGCTAAAAAAAAAAAAAAAAAAAGCTACAGAAAATGTTATGTGTTTTCAATTCCAAGACAGTGAATAAGTTCTGACAAATTTTAACAAGACGGAAAAATGAGTGTTCATGTGGCCTTCCTCTTTAAAATGTTTCCTCAATAGCCTTTTAACAGGATAAATGTTAGCCCTCTCAATTTAATGAAATAAAGTAATAATAAATTTAGTATTCTAGTTATAACACTTTTGCTCTCTGAGATTATTCTAATTCACTTTCTTAGATGACGAATAATTTTGATTAGGTTAACTTATAAATAAGATCAGAGTATTTTTGCAAATATGAAATTAACATAATTCATTACTTTACTAGTTTGAGCCAAATTTTCCAGCTTGTTTTTTCAGCAAAAACCTTGCTGAAGTGCTTATCGAACTCTGAAATAAAAGACTTTCATATTAAGTGTCTCCACATCAGACTGCTTCTTAGACTAAATGTAAATGCTTTTTCTTTGTAAGTACTTTGATTCACAAAGAACTAATATTTCATTCATTGTATATTGCCACTGAATATAAGTTAAAAGTTAAGATGAAATTAATGATAAAAGCTAGAATGAAACTAAAATAGGAAAGCTTTCATTACTAATATTCAAAGTCCATACATCAGGAAGAATTAATCTGTTTTTATGTACATAATTTTCATCTGAGATTGTACAAGAGGAAGAAATTATAGCACATACCAGTAATGATGTGAACGAGGTTAGGTATTCTTGTTTTGTAAGTGTATGAATATTTTAAATGTGAGCGGGTTTTTTGTTGTTGTTGTTTTTAATGTAGAATGTGAAGTATTTGCATTTGATTCTTAACATAGAATCGTAGAATATCCCTAGTTGGCATGAAATCAGTTCATCTAGTTCCAAGTAAAGGGTGTCGCAGAGACTTGAATGAGCAATTTTTTTTTATTTTTTTTTTTTGTGTGTGTGTTTGGTTCTGATGTGGCTGAAATTTCAATAAACAATTTATCCTGGAATATATGTTATTTTAAGGATAACAGAAGCCCTGTAGGATTAATTTATCAGGTTTCTGTCATTGTTACTGTAGAAACTCAAAAAAAATTCAGTATCACCAACTCAGTCTTAACTGAAAACTGAACTCCATTTGGCTTAGCTTGTGGATACAAACATTGTCCCCCTTCTTGCAACCAGAATTTAAAATACAATACAATACAATCGTACTGTTTTTTTTTTTTTTTTTTTTTTTTTTTTTTTTTTTTTTGTGAATTTGTATTAAAGCAATGGAAGCAAGTACACTCATGGAAGTCTTTTTGTCTAAATGTATTTGAGTTCTATCTCAAATCTTCGCCTTTTAAAAGCTTGCCTTAGATTCTACTCATTCTTGAGCAGTGTTGTAAGATAAAAGGGAAATCTTGAAGTTCAAGTAATTAATGCCTTGGCAGACATACTGGTTTCACTGAAAATACTGTGCATTTTCTCACCGACTTCAGTAGGGATAATAAAATAATGATATGCATATGCTTTGTGAGCTAATGATTAATCTGATAAGCATTACTGTTATGCCAGAATTTCTGTCATTGGATTGTTTATCTTTGTATTACTCACGATAAAAAGAATGCTCACACTCCAGTTCTTTATATGCTTACATCAGTGACCTGAAAAAAGAAGCAAATCTCATTTTAAAAACAGGATTGGCTTTATTTTGATTATAGAAATATATGCTTGCAGCATTTTTTGAGTGAGAAGCAAGGGCAAGCTGCAAAGCCAAAGGGAGTTCCCAGTGCTGCTCCTTGCAGTTCTTGCTTTACCCATAACAGCCTGAACCCTTGGAATGTGCAAAAGTGACCTGGGGCCCTGGGCAAGGAACTGAGGTGGGAGAGTTCTTGGAGCTCTCAGGGCTCTGACACTGATTTCCAAGTGGATAATTTAAAAAAAAAATAATCACATAACTATGTCTTGGTTTATGGAAGTTCTGCAGATGCTAATCTGAGCTGAACATTTACATCCAATAGTACCATGATGATTTTATTCCTTTTCCATTATAATATCATTTCTTTTGGTAAAGCGTAAGGTTAAAGAAACCTCTGAAACCATGTTGGAAAGGTTAATTGTCATGAGACTCTTTCACTTGGTTCTAACAGAAATTGCAGAGTGGGCTCTAAGCACATGGATCCAGCTGTGGATGTCCCTGCTCATTGCAAAGGAGACTGACTAGATGACCTCTAAAGTTGCCTTCCAACTCAAACAATTCTATGATTCTAAATTTTGTGACCTGGAAATTGAATGTTTTGCTCACTCAGATAGCCTGGACATTTTCCGTAGGGTAGCTGGCATATCCAGAGGATGTGTTAGCCCGGCTATTGTGCCTTATTTCAGATGGGATATGCTACCTTCTCTGGAGATGCTGAGTGCTCTTTCCTTCCCGCAGAGGCAGCCCTGATGACTTGCTTACATCTTGTGTCCTAATTAAACAAGATTATTGTCACCTGACAAAAGCAGTACCTGCCTGGCACCACTGCAGTGGGTATGCAGCAATAGAACAAGGGGCAGTGGGCGCAAACTAGAACCCAGGAAGTTCCATACAAACTCAATGAAGAACTTACTGTGAGAGTGGCAGAGCACTGGAACTGGCTGCCTAGAGAGGCTGTGGAATCTTCGTTTCTGGTGATATTCAAGATCCACCAGGATGCTTTCCTTGTGCAACCTACTGTAGAGAATCTGTTTAAGTAGGGAGTTGGACTTGATGATCTCCAGAAGTTCCTTTCATTCCCTAAAACTCTGTGAGATTCAGTGATTTCTCACTGGTGCAGTGAGGCATGTCTGCAAACTGTTGTTATACATCTGGCTGGGGATAAACTGTCTAAATGTCCATCTTGAAGGAGCGTACCAAAGTCCGACTATGCAAGAGGTTTTTAGTAGATCACCTGGAAATCAAGAAGGGAAGAGAAGTTAGAAGTTTGTTCTTGCTGTGGAAGTCCTAGGGCTCTTTCCAGGTGTTCAGTGTCAGACAGGAAGGGAGCTAATGCATTTTCCTTGGTCTGTGTAGAATCTTACTCTGTGTAACAGCTCCAAGAGGCACAGCTAGGTTGGCAGCCCTTGCTTAGCAGTCTTGCAAGCATGTACTTGGATTGAACAGAAACAATGCAGACAAATTAATCATTGAAACAAGATAAAGTTTTCAGCCACCATAGCAAAAGATACTGGGACATTCACCTGAAGGAAGAATCTTCAGGATGAATGAATTCTATGCTCTAATTCTCTCTGTGGGAGAAATTGCACAACCAGTCTTCACATGAGAGAGATATGGAGGCTCCTATCTCCTTGTTCATTGACCTCCATGGCCCTGATGTCTATTTTGGTCTTAACATCTGCAGTTCTGTATTTCAGCAACAGCTCTGCCCATCTTCATGCTGTAAGAAATTATCTGTTAAGCTGTCTTGCTGGAGTGTCTGGAAGGAGTCAGCCCTGGAGGGGACAGCAAGCACAGAAGTACATCTGGGTGGTCCCAGCAATGAAGATCAGTGATGAGGAGGGACCAGGGATCTGCAAAAGGGGGGAGGCCTGTTGGGCCAAGCACCTTTGCTCCTGCCAGGGGCCTGAAATCCATGCCCAGTGCATAAGCAAAATGCACTGTTATCCTCCAGATCTCAGAGAAAAGGGCAGTATAGTCATGCTTACTTACAGGTAGCTTGATCATGTAGAACACGACATTCTGTAGGAAATTAAAGAAAAAAACAGATGTGAAGGCAGGATTGTGACTGCACCACCTTGGAGTGAGAACTGCTGGTGGATTATTTCATGGATATGTATTTCTTCTCCTTCCCCAAACTCCATGCAGATCATGGTCCATGTAGATCTCAACCAGCTGTTGGGCACTGATGACAGTGAAAGGGATTTGTGGACCTTCATCTCTTGAGGGCCGCAGTAGATGCCACTTGCTGCCTCAACTCGCTGGCTTTTGTTTCTGAAGCCTTTTCAGCACTATGCTGGCATCTTTAGTACCAACATCTGCAAGTGCATGGCAATTTCCAGCATGCAGCTCCTCACCCTGTGCTGGTTGGTATGGGGGTATGACTGTAGAGCAGTGTCCAGCTGGATGAGAACACATATTCATGGAACTGTATAATAGAATCATAGAATCATCCGGGTTGGAAAAGATCCTCAAGATCATCCAGCTTCACTGTCCACCTACCAATATTTCCCCACTAAACCACATCCCCTAGTACAGCATCTGAACATAATTCTTGAGTATTGCTGGGATGACTCCACTACCTCCCTTTGCATATTTTTTCATAGCATCCAACTTGAATCTCCCTTGGTACAGTACTTCTGTACTCCCTCCTGGAGCTGTACTTTCGAGCTGAGGGATATTCTGGCATCAGTTGTCCTTGATGTAGGGGGGGGAGGGAAGATGTGTGTTCACAAAACATCGGTGGCTGCCATTATGTGTGGTGGTGTTGCCGGGCAACTCTTCAGGTGAGACGCCATTCTCTCCTAGCATACACTGTAGGTTGCCAGGCAACACGTTTCTTTGTGAGCTGCGGAGCGATCAAGGGGGCCCAGAGGCAGCCTTGGGGTCCCTCAAGCACCTCCTTTCTTCCTCCTAACTTGACGTAGCTGATGGTGCGTAACAGGATGCGCCGTTGCTTCTGGCTGCATATTCTTGAGTGAGGAATCTGCCTCTTATGTGGCCAGCAGCAGCCCCTCTTGGTGCTCCTGTGGCTGCCCCCAGCCCTGCTGAAGTGCCGGCTGAGATGCCTGTCTGCCCAGACCTGCTGTCAGGTGATGTGTCCTGAGGGGACACGTCTATTTGGGGACTATGAAGATAACACCTGTGGAGTGGGAATGCCCTGTGCCACATGGATACTTCTGAAGAGTCCTCCAAATAGATGGTCTGCTGTGTATACCTCTAAAAGTCTACATGTTGAGTAAGGGAAAGGAGATTTCAGCAGTGAATCCAATGTTGAAAGCTGAATTTTATTGTCAGAATAAAACTGCAGCATCCTAGAATCATAGAATGTCCTGGGTTGAAAAAGAATACAATGATCTAGTTTCAACCCCCTTGCTATGTGCAGGATCACCAACCACTAGACAAGGCTGCCTAGAGCCACATCCAGTCTTGCTTTGAATGCCTTCAGGGATGGGGTATCCATGACCTCCTTGTGTAACCTGTTTCAGTGCAAAACCACCCTCTGAGTGAAAAACACAGATGTCTCATCGTTCCTGTTCATTCCTCATGCTGTGTGCATTGGTATGCAGGCAGTTCAGAGAAGAAAAGGGAGCAAAGAGTGCAGGCATCTCTTGGGAGGTGGAAGAGAATTCCCCACAGTATACACAATGTTGAGGTGGCTGGCCTTCTGGCTCACATTATAGGTGGCAGTAGGAACATTCATCACTATTTTGGTAGGCCCAGCTTATTCCCCAGTCGATTGCAATGGCATGAGCACTGTCATTTTGGACCCCACCCCCAAGTCCTTCTGTTTAAAGCCTGCTGCACTTGGTTGGATGCTCTGCTTCTAAAAATTGCTCTGTTCTTTTGGACGGGTGGATCCCATCCCTTCCTAACAGATTGTAATTAGCATAGATTGTCCCATTGTCATGAAAACCAAAACTCTCATGCCCATCAAGTATGTAGAAGTTACGGAGTACAGTGCTTTTCAACTTTGTAGACTGTATATAGGGGTACTGTTATTTGGATTTTTTACAGCTCCTAACCCATGTGTCAGTCTGAAAGTTTGCAAGAAATGTCCGTAGAAAGATTTTGAAATCTGCATACATTGGTAAGCACGACACAATCATGAACAGGAATGTTGCCGTGCACAATTATAGTTTAAACGAGGGTACTAGCGAAACCCTTGCTAGGGCCAAAAGGACCACCGTGACTCATCAAGAAAGGTGGCAAAATGGCGTTTATTAGGAGTAATCAACACCTTATATACCTTACTACTTCGTCTATGCCCCCTAGGGTGCACGTTTGAAATGCGCGCCCAAGGTACATCACAAGGTGAGGGACGGAAGCGGGGGAGGGGCCACTGTCACGTCACATCTCGAAAAGCCCAGCTACCGCCTATATGTTTACAACATTTCCCCCCCTCCGAATGCTACAAGGTTCAGCCTCGTTAGCATCTACAACATCAGAGTATGTAGAGCATTAAGTTTAGTAGCAATATTTTGCGTGAAAAACTGAGCTATGAGAAAATGCTATATGACTACAAATCACAGTTTTCCAATGTAGTGAGCTCAATTAACTGTTATAATTTTTTTTAGTCAGGAATTGAGACATTTTTGTGTCACATATAGTTCTGTGGAATTTCTAATAGCAAGATTTTACTTTTTCAACCAGAATTTGTACTAAACTAAAAATACTGAAATCTGTATTGGGACAGAAATGATTTTTTTTAAACTTGATCTAGCAATTAGAAGCTAAGGTACTGCTTATGTAGGAGAACAGCTGTGCTTTAAAAGAAGTTTGAAAATATAGTGCCCTTTGGCTCTATTTTTAATGCAACAGACTGTATTCAAGGGCGTATTTTCTCATTTTACCTTGTGCAATGTAGGTATTATTGGCAGGAATAGGCTCTCAGTGAGATAATGTGTTAATGATTTGTGAGCAGTAATCAAACATGAATGATTTTTCGTAGTTGTACTGACTTTGCCTTACTAATTAAAATATTCAGTACCAACTTATTTTTAACAGGTAGTGAGCAAACATGGATCAGGTACAATAAGGGAAGAAACATATTCAGTATGATTGTGGGAGGTCAGCTTTGCTAGTCTGTAGTAGTCCCATATTAATTGGTGTGTATTCCCTCTATGATAGTAAATGATAGTCAGATAAACTGAGTCAATATGGCACCTTAATTTTGGTGTGTGATTTTTTCTTTACCCTTCACTGCTGAGCAAATGCACAGGTGTTTACTTCTAGAAGGCAGAAAGGAATCCTCTAATGTGAGATGTTAGAAAAAATTTTGCATTAGACAAGCAACAATTGTCAGTCTGAAATTTATTAACAAAAGTCAGGTGGGTAGTATTGAATATTTGCATGATTTGTACAATAGGTCATCATTAGAACAACTTATTTATAATTTACTTACAAAAAAGCGTAAAGGATTCACTATAGAAACAGTCTGAGGTGTCTCTGAATGCACTGTTTAAGGCTATGAGCAGTATCACATACACAGCAGCATCTGTGTATGTGAGTGTCTGACGTGTAGGAATTCTCCTATGCAAACACAGACATTGCTTAGTAGAAATGGAAATTTACCCACTGTGAAGAAGCATTTTTTTCTGATGGAATATTTCAAATAATTTTGTGTTGGAATAAAATAGATGTACATTAGTAACATTACATAATATTTTTTTCCACAAGTCTTGTCAAAAAAGGGGAAAAAAGTGCATTTGGCAGCACAAGATAAAAATAGTAATTATAACAGAGAAATTGTTATTTTTCAGTTCTTACAAAAATTCTCAGTCTGAATGCTGAATAAATACATTGGATACATGTCTAATATATTGAATAGGTGATAGGATTCAACTGGTCAAGTGTATGACCAATATTTAATGTTAGTGGGTGCTTTATCAATTTTCTCAAATTGGAGTTTAGTATTTCTGAAACTACTAGTATCACTCAGATTGTTTAATCAAGTTTTGTCCCTTGCACCAACATGTTGTAGATAAAATTCAAACTTGATTTTCTAATTTTTTTGGCCATGGAGTCTCTATCCTGCTTTCTCAGTCTATTTCCTTGAACCTACCCTACAGTTCCAGTTAAATATTTTAATACCCAAGTAAACAAGCTCAGTGTTGATGGCCATAAAAGCTATGTTATCTTAGTACAAGGTATTCATAATACTGATCAGAAGAAATAGGCAAATAGCATTGAAATTAAATGTCAAAGATTTTTTTCCCAATCATAGATTTTCCAAATATTTATTTACATGTCATTTATAAATGAATATCAGCTATTATTGCTAGCATGCATTACACTTTCTATAAACCAAAGACACGATTTAAAGCAGAAAGCAGTGCTTATGTGGAAATTATGCTGTATACTGTTTTTTATTATGGAGAGTGTGAACAGGAAATATCCAGATTGTTGTGGATTGTTGTAGCAGTGTTTGATGCCTGGAACCATTAGAACCAAAATCAGAGGCTCTTAACTACTAACTGTTGAACTGAGCTAGCAAATCAAGCCAGAATGGAGATGGATACTCATAACAGTATCTGTCGTAAAATACAGTAATGTTCATACATTTTTTGAGAGGAAAGTCATAAAAATTGATGTATTTCTGAATATTTTTAATTAAGTTGTCCTGAAGATGAATCATTGCACTTACAGAGAAATAAAATATATTGCAACTTGACATAGTCCTTGTTTCCACTTTAATTATTTATTGAATAGTTGATAGTCTTTTCCATACTGTAAGAGCTCTGACCACAGGAAGGAAAGATGTTTATTCAAGCTAGCCTCCACAACTTTTAATTACACTACCTTGCACATCTTAAAAAGACTTGGTGTTCTCTGTCACACAGAGTGATGCCTAGAGACTCAGAGAAATAGACCCCCTCTACATAATCTCTATTTCAGATATATTGGTCGCTTTAGCCCGCTCTAGCTGCTCTAAATCTTTCTATTCCACTTCTAAGAGGCTCCTTGTCTCCATAAATAACAAAAATAGATTAGGCTTGTTTTGGGCCTCTTGAGAGAAATGCCCCAGTTAACAGTGAATAAAGAGTACAGATACTTACATGAGTCTGTCTGTGTTTTTAATGCAATTTATCTAGCAATGTCAATTAAACATGATAAATATATGTTGAAATCAAGGCTGGTGCATATTTTGTTAGTAAGAATTGAAATATTTATGCATCTATATGCATATATTGGGCAGGAACAGTATTTAGGATGAAATAAAATGATCCTACTCCAATTTAAATCCAGATTTACCAATAATTTTTAGGATTTTCTTTTATCTAACTGTACTTGTCACTGTGTATAAAATACATATTTTTTACCGTAAAACAAATTTTGGTCTCTCCTGTAGTTCCAAGGCCTATGGTATTAATAGAAATAAGAACTTATTGGAAGTTCTGTTGAACTTCTATTGCATAACAATTACAATTTGCAATTCATTCATACAGAAGTATACATATACTTTTCCTTTTTCATTCTTTTTCAGTTATATTAAATTTTCATTATTAAAATGAGATATGGAAAAATGGTGTTGATTATAGACTACTCAAAAATGTGTACCTCAAGTATTGCTTTAAAGCTGAGTAAGAAGTTTCACCAGAAAATACGAAGATCTAGTTATTCAAAGGGCCAGTGTTCATACAAGTGTAGAATACATCCTTTCTGTAGTGGTGACTTAGACAGAATGCACCTTCAGTTGAAATTAATTGGATTTATAATAGAACAGAATTACCCTTGGTGTTTTTTTCAGCATGTAATGGTTTGTTCACAATGTTTTCATCATCATAGTATCATAGTATTGTGCGAGTTGGAAGGGACCTTAGAGATCATCGAGTCCAACTCCCGGGATTCGAGCCCTCTGTGTAGCAGAGCGGCACTTCTACCCCCTGCTCCACAGGGGGGGATTCGAACCCGGGCCCCCTGGTGTTGCAAACGGGAATTCTACCGCTGCGCCACCGGAGGCACACATTTTCTTAGATATACTTTATAAACACAGTTCTTCAAAGTCTGCACATCAAGAAGGAACTTTTCATTAGCTAGGTTTGCTTGAAAAATGTCTTCTATTAATTAAACAGTAGAGCTATAATACAAAATATTACATGAGAGGCATAGCATGTGCAATAAAAACCCTATAAATTTCTTTGCATAAGTACAAATAAATTATAGAAGGCAAATTAATTCACTGGAGTTAGGCATAGGAAATACATAGTTCAGCCAACTTTTTGCCAGTGCTTTTCTGTAGTGTTTTATTCATGCTTAAATGTTAAATATTTAAATTCTTTTAGATTTTACTTATAATTTTTTTATTTTTATTTTTATTTTTATTTTTTTTAAAATACAGTTTACAGTGTTTCCTTGGAATATTTCTGTGACTTATTTTACTAACGAGAAACTTAGAATGTTATGCAGGTTTTCACAGGTCCATTCCATGCTCAATTATATATCTAATTATTTCTGAAAATAATTATGCTTTATCTTGTTGGCTGAGATCTTTATTTTTAAAAGTGGTGGACATTCTCATAATTTCAGTGGGAACTTTGAACATATATTTTGGACTGCTAGCAATTCTGTATGTTTGTGTGTTCATTTGTGTGTATATGACAGCATATTTAAATATGCAAATGCATCATAATATAAGTATAGCACTATAAGGTATCCCTATGTGTTTGTTCTTTTAAGAGATGTTTGTTGATTATATACCAGTTCTTGCTGTCTTGAAATAATGTGATTTCTCTACACTTTACAAAAATGAAATCGCAATAACTTGGGAAATGAGAAAATGAGACAGCACAGTGTATGAATAATGTGCATGGTTTGATCTTCAGAAGGCCTTGTACTTTGAAATGTACATGAATTATTATGTTTAATTTATCAACAAATTTAGAAAAGAAAATAATACAATACAGGATTACGTTGCCTACAGGTAGAATTGCACATTTCTACACTATTCTTTAGATCTCTACTTTAACCCGAATATACAAATCAAACAAAAAAACAGCAAAAATATTACAAATTGTGAATCTGTTGATCTGAAATTTTAGCTGCAATCATTCATATTTGTTGTCCAAGCTGCTGAAGAAATTAATATGGATTAAATGAAAGGTCACTTTGAGAAATGAAAGCTCTCTTGGAGCTTGCTAGCTTTATTAATAGAAGATTCTTTTTGTACTTCTTGCATGGTTCTTAACTTGAAAGTGGCTATTTTATAATCTTAAATTACCAGATAGGTTCAGAAATTGTCCCTAATTGTTCTGATAGCAATTCTACATTTCTAAGAGCTCGATGTGTATCTGTATTTTGTCCAAGCATTCTTTCACAAACTATGGTTATTGGGAATGGGTTTGAGCTTACTCAGAATTGTTGTGATAATGTAGTTTGTCAGTTAGCTTTGCTAAATGCTTATCACAGAATCTGTACAAGAAGTCTCAGAATCATCTTGAATTAAATTCACACGCATCAAGGATTAATGAATAATATTACCCACTGATTTGATGGAGTGATAAACTGCTGTACGCTGACAGACTGACTTACATAGAAAATGAGAATCCTTTGGAGCTTTTGTTTTCAGTCCTTGGGACTTTCCATGACCTCATCTATTTTTAAAACTGCTGAGCAACTAATGATCTGTTTTGGACAAGCTTATGTTTTCTCATGTTTTGATGTATAAGCTATTACGTAGTCCAAAAGCATAATGTTCTGTCTGTTTCTAAACTGTGATGATTTTGATATCTCTGTTCTATGAATTAAGATTAAAGCATCCATAACATTGTTTCTTATTCTTGACAACTACAGATTTATTGGCTCGCCAATTATTTAGCTTCATTTGTTTCCTCACCTGCCGACCCGTATATTGCTAAGTAAAACAAGCTGGTTACCATTATCTGGTCATGGGGTACAGTGACAAGGCCTAGCTTGATACATGGTGTACCATCTCTTTCAGAGCAGTCTAGGCTCATCCATACTGCCACTTGGAAGAATTCCTGGCTTGTGCTGTACTGCAAATCATCATGAAATGTAGAGAGTGTTATTTGCCATATATTGGGTTTACGCAAAGAATGTGTTAGCAAGAAAATGCAATGGATAGTTGCAGAATGTTGTATGAGCTTGTGACATAGATCTGTTTAAAGTGTTGCAGCATCTGATGCACGGACTCAGATGAAAGATCCAAATCCTTTATTACATGTTCTCCCATCACTTATATACCTTCACAAGTTTTCTTTTTTTTTTTTTTTTCTTTTTAGCTTTCCCATCTGCCCTTACAACTTTCCCATCCACCTTTACATGTCAACAGAGTATTCTATTATTCTATAAACGTTCCTTAACTGTTCACGCAGGTGCTTATCCAGTCAGAGCTGTGAGCTGTTCCTTCTTCTAGGGGTGTCCTTGGTTGTCATGCTTTTTATCTTGCTCCACAGCTGCTGCTCTGAACATTTTTTCTTGTATTCCCACAAAGCGTTAGTAGTATTATGAGAACTGGATTAATTTAGGTTGGAAGGGACCTCTGGAGATCTTGTCTTGAAGCAGATCAGTAGCTCAGGGATACATCCAGTTGGGCTTTTAATATCTCCAAGTATGCTGGGAGGAGCAGAACCAGGACAGCTGACAGAAACCAGCTGAATGGATGTTCCATACCATACGGTGTCATCTTGAACAATGAAATTAGAACTGTTGTCTGTGGTGTTGCATGGGAACTGGATGGACATTTAGCTGGTGATAAGCAATTGCCCACCACTTTTTTAACCATTTTCTCTGTGCTCCTAATCACTATGGTGATCACAATTTCTTGTACTGGAAATCCCCACACTGTATACAATACTCCAGATGCAATCACATAAATCCCATACAGAGAATTGGAATCACTTCCACTGACTTTCTCATGAATTTCTTGTCAATGTAATATCATCACATTGTCCTTATCTGCCACCACAGCAGAAAGCTGTTAGCCTGCTCTTACACCAGTGCATGCTGCTGTATAAAGTAGACTAGACTAGACTAGAATAATTCAGTTGGAAGAGACCTTCAAAGATCACCTAGTACAACTTCCTGACCTATTCAGGGCAATCCAAAAGTTATTGAGGGCATTGTTCAAACATCTCTTGAACACTGACAGGGATGGGGCATCAACCACTCTGCTGTTCCAGCATTTGACCACCCTCACAATAAAGAAATTTTTCCTAACATTCTGTCTGAACCTCCCCTACTCCAGCTTTGTGCTGTTCACTCTCATCCTTTTATTGGTTTCCATCCTCCTTCAGTTTAAAGCCATTACTCCTTGTCCTAACACTACGTTCCCAAATAAAGTCTCTCTCAGTTCTCTCAGTCTTTCCTGTATGCCCCCTTTACATACTGGAATGTGGCAAGAAGGTCTCACCAGAGCCTTCTCATCTCTGGCCTGAACAATCCCAATTCTGTCAGCCTGTCTTCATAGGAGAGGTACTTCCTAGGCAATAGATCTGCAACCTGGTTGCATAGGGTTATTATGTTCCAGGTGCAGGCGACAAGGGTGGAAAACAACCACATTATACTGCACTTGTAGGAGAGCTAGAGGAGCTAGAGATTCATGATCCATGAGGTCCCTTCCAACCTGGGCTATCCAGTGATTCTGTGATTCTGTGTGCATCATCACATTGTCTTGGCATTCCCCAATTTTTGAAAACCATGAGATTCCTGTCAGGTATTTCTCTCCTATGTCAAGTCTGTACCACACTCCAGAATATCTGTTGTGTCCCTGCTGTTTAATATTTAATATTTTTCCTAAAGACAGTAAGCAGTATTGCTCTCTGAGTTGATCACCAAGGGGTATTACTACTTTGGAGTTGGCAGCTGCATTTAGCTTCTCTGTAGTCTAAGCATGATAGTCCAGATAATTAGCCCCACACAATACTGTACATTTACCCAATTTGTATCTTACCAGTTTGGCTAACAGGGCACTAATGGGAGGTGTTATAAAATGCCTTACTAAAAGGAAAGTAAACATTTAAATTTTCTGCTTTTCTATAGAACCAGTCTTCTAGTTGTAGAAGTAAACAAGGTGGTGAGCTATGATTTATACTTGCTAAATTTGTATTGGTTGGTTGTAGTCATTTTTTTTTTTTTTTGGTCAAGACTTTGGAAGTAGCATCTGTGTGGATTTGTGGTATAAAAATCCCATAGCCTGCAGTTCTTTGACTCTTTCTGTTTGCTATACTTGAAGAAGAGATCTAGCTTGAGGCTCTGGTTCAGGCTGTTACATATTAATGCAATTACTCAAAGTAGTAGCAATGTGATTTTAATTATTTTCACATAAGGAAATAACACAATGGGTGGTATAACTTGGGAACTGATTACACGATGTAGGAAAAAGAGAGGTGTTCCACTTTATACCTATTTTAAATGGAAATATGGGGTACTGTATGTTCAATTTTAGTTCTGGTATAAAAGTAGTTTTTCTGAAGTCTGCACTGATACATGGAATAAATTTTATGTAGATCTGTTAGCAAACAGAGAAAAATGCTTTTTTAAAATTTCTTCTTTTTTAAAAAAAAAATTTAGTGAGTGTATTTAAGACATATATAAGGAAGCCAGGTTTAGATGTAAAATGCATATCAATTATTGGGTACTTAGGTGGTGTTGGCAGGAGGGTTTTGGTTTTTATGACAATGTGACTTTCTATGACAATTATAACCTGTTAAGGAGGGATGAAATGCGCCTGCAATCTTTGGCAGAAGGCTTGCTAACCATGAAAGGTGGTTTAAGCTGAAGGAATTGGGTCCACAATGACAATGCATATGCCATTGCAACTGACTGAATAAGCCATGCAAACCAGTACATTGATAAATATTTTTTAGCTGCCTCCCATGATGTAAGCCAGAAGCCAAGCCATCTCAAGGGTGTATATAGATATGGTGGATTCTCAATCATCTTTCTTGGTATACTTGCATTCTCTCTTCCCTTTTCTTCTCTGAAATGCCAGTATACCAGTGCATGCAGCATGTGGAACAAAAAGGAAGATCTGTGTGTAGCTGCAGAGCCATGATTTCATTGTGGTCACAGAGACATGGTAGGACAGCTTGAATGACTGGAATGATGTCATAGATGGTTAGGTCATTTTTAGGAGAGGTATGCCAGCAAGAATGGATGGGAACTGTTGAGTCACGGCCTGAACCACTGATTTAGCACATGGAGAAAAGACCTGGTCATCCCTGAGAACACAGGTGAAGGCAATTCACTTGTGTGACTGGAAGGTAACACCAGGCTTCAGCCAGGTTCCACCCCTCTTAGACTTAAGGGCTGTCCACCACTAAGGAAGGGTTTCTTTTTAGGGATCTCTTCTTGGTGAAGCTTTCCCCTGTAGTATCTTCTGATATGGGTGAGCAATCTTCTTCCCTTCTTTTATAGCATTTTTTTTATTGTGCGGCTCCTTCTGTCATCACACCTCTGTTGTAACATCTTTCCCATTGTACTGATCTTTCCAGTTACTTCAATGAGGCAGTGGAGTTGTTCTCTATGTGAGTGAGTAACTCAGATGTATCAAGCTCCACCTAGGGATGAAAGATGAACAAAAGGAGAGCTTAAGGATGTGAATTAATGGACAGGTTAGGGTGAGTGATATCGCTGTGAGTGTTTACTGCAGGCCATCTGATCAGGAGAAGGAAGTTGATGTGACCTTCTTCACACAGCTGAAAGCATCTCACAGGCACTAGTTCTTATGGTGGGCTTCAGTCACCCTGATATTTGTTAGAAAAGCAACCCTGCCAGGCACACGCAGTCTAGGATGTTCTTATAGTGTGTGGAGGATAACTTAGAGATGCAGGAGGTAGAGCTGCCAATGAATATGCTGCCGGACCTTGTTCTTACTAACAAAGAAAGGCTGGTTGGGGATATGAACATTGAGAACAGCTGGGGATGTGGTGACCTTGAGATAGTGGAGGTAACAATTCAACAGATCAGACTGTAATCCTGGAGTTCAGGAGAGATAACCCTCAACCTATCCAAGGACCAAGTTCGTGGTATCTCCATGGGTTAGGGCACTGGAAGATAAGGAAACCTGGGAAAGTTGGACAATGTTTAAGTACTGTTTCTTCTGAACTCATGATTGGTGAATCCCTGAGAGTAAGAAATGAGGCAAAAGTGGTATGAGACCTGTACGGGATAGCAATGAGCTCATGGAAAAACTTAAAGGAAAGAAGAAAGAATACAAATTGTGAAAAAAGGACATGACCACTTGTGCAGAATATGTGAATGCTGTCAGGGCATACAGGAATATGATGGGAAAGACTAGGTAAAATGTGGGTCTGTTGCTTAATGAGGTGGGTGCCCTGGTAATGGGATGCTCAGAAGGCAGAGATGCTGAATGTCTTTGCTTCAGTCTTTGCTAACTCAGAAATTCCAGACCCTGGAGGTATGAGAAGGGAAGGCTTTCACTGAGGAAGAAACCATCTAGGTGTCCATCTAGGCAAAGTCAATACATATGTGTGCCCCGGTGGAGCACGTGGTAGAAGTGACGCTTGCAACGCCGGAGGCCCGGGGTTTGAATCCCCCCTGTGGCGCAAGTGGTAGAAGTGCTGCTCTGCTACACAGAGGGCTCGAATCCCGGAACTTGGACTCGATGATCTCTAAGGTCCCTTCCAACTCGCACGATACTGTGATATAATTCATGGGCCCTGACAGGATGCAGCTGTGAGTGCTGGGGGAGTTGGCAGAAGTGATTGCTAAACTGCTCTCTATCATCTTTGAAAAGTCTTAGAGAATGAGTGAGATGCCTGAGGACTGAAGGACAGGACAGACAATGTCACACTGGCCTTTAAAAAGGGCCTGAAGGGGCATCTATGCTAGAAGCATCTGAAAGATGCTTCTTGTTCTTTTTTCTAATGTGTGAACTCATAATTTTGATCTTTTATTGTTAAAATACTAATCAAGCATTTAAATGAATATGAAAGCATTGCTGGTTATAGAAGTACATGGCAATTGTAATGTATTTTCATGAATATAATACAGATTTTCAGTAGAAGTGTATTTGAAATGTATGGTCTGGTATTATATTCATTTGATCTGATTATAGAACATATAAATACATAGGTATTTTGTACACTGGTATTCTAACACTTTTCACTTTGCCTTTTCTAACACTGGACTTCTTTAATTTATAAACCCTTTACTACTAGTGAAGTCCTTTCTGCATGTGTCTGACACATGCAGAAGTCTGCTCGGAGGAGCAGAGCTTTAGGCCCGAATAAAGAAATGCTTTTTATTTCATGTTTAGTGTAACACATTGAGTAGCCTAACAGAAGTTAGTAGACTTGCAGTTGTGTGTGTACTTGGAAGATGACAGTTTCAGTTTGTAATGAATTGTTTGGGATTTTGGTTTTCTGTAGGTCTGTCATATAGGGTGTAAGAATGGTCACCTACATTTTAATACTCTTTATTTTTTCCAGTTTAGGAATTTCATGTTGCAAGCAGAGACACAATATGCAAAAAGTATTTATGCAACAAAGATCTGTTATCTTCACCATCTATTAAAACAATACTTTGTAAAGAAAGAAGTAATGTTGCACATCTTTCTTGCACAGCTCAGAATGCAGTTCCTGAGTAGGTGGTTAGAAGATCCTTGTTCTCTATTTGCATGTATGTATGTGCTGTCTAATAAACTTTGGTGTATATATTTGGAAATGACGGTATTTAATTATTTAGTGGCTGCTGAATATCATGATTTTTACTTTATGTGTTGGTGGTAATTAATTCTTTTTTGTAATTTTCTGATGGATTATTTCTGTTTCTGCCTAATCAGCAAGAACACTGTGAAATATAATTGCACTTGAAGGAAAATTACTGTCTCATGAGATGAATAAGTTTGATGATTAAATTACACAGAATAAAGCAATAACATTCACATAGAACGAGTGTGTCATCCTGTTTGGCTTTGTTGTGTTTTGATAACATTTTCCTAAAAGAGTCTCTTTAGGAACAACTTGATGTATTTCAAGTCAAACTATATGAGTAGTTGATGAACTCATTGCTTTCCTGGGACTTCAGCTGGAAAGTAAGTTTAACCTAAGACCGAAACCTCTCCCCTATTTTCTCTGCAGCATAATTCAAATAAGAAATTACTAGTAGCTCTACAAAGTGTGTAACTATTTTATATTTTATTTTGTATTTGGTATCATAGGAAATTATTTCAATTTTGTGCACTCAAATGGAGTAAGGTAGTGACCTCAGATTAGATGAACATTCTTCATTCCCAGAACTACCTGTGCACTGTATTTCAGTAATGTGCCCATTAAACAGGTATTAGAGTGAAATATGCAAAAGTCCTCTGTTTGTGGTTGAGAGTTATGAGTGCTTCTCAGAGGACTTACATTCTTGCTTTGCAGTTTCCATTTCAAATCCTTAGACTGTAGTCAAGGTAAAGATTTTTAATACAGACTCATCTTTCTCTGTTATATTCACTATACTTGGAATGCTGGCATGTGATTATTATTGCAGTTAAGAATGAGTTGGTGAACTTACAGTTTCCTTTTTAAAGTCCAACATATTACAGAGAGTGAATTAAAGATATGAGCACAGTTGATTTAAAGCACTAATAGGAAGCCATCAGTCCTCAGGCTGGAGGTATTTCGAATGAGAAGCTTGACAGAGACTATATTAGAAATAATTGTCTTCCTCATTATCATGAAATTCAGTGAGAAAGTTTCTCTTTTGATAGTTTTCCATTGTCACAAAACAAATTAGACAGCAATTTCATATTAACTTAGAGCAAAAGGCAGGGTGGAAAGCCATGTGACAACCTCTGGAACTTCCTTCACTGTATGTGTGATAAATGGATCTAATCCTCAGACCTATCAAGGAGGTCACATTCTAATATTAAATGAATGAAGGGAGAAAAGAAGCATATAAGTCACCAATTACCTAGTTAAATTAAAGGGTACTTACTGATATGCAGGAAAAAGAGGATAAACATGGAAATTTTCATTTGTTATGCTGACTTTAACAAATGGTCAGTTAAACTCAAGAATGATAAAGCCACTAAAGTGGAACATACGCAAGGCCTTGCTCAGTGATGTGTATTTCATTTTAAGTTAGTTCAAATATGAGCTAGTTTGTGACTGATAACCCTGTCAGTTTGCGATTAGGGACAGATATATCACTGCGTATTTCTAACAAGATATCTAGTGCAGTCAAAGACAAAATAAACAATATAGATTAGAGCTGACCAAGATGCTTCTGAATAAAAAAAAAAAGACAAAAGATCCAACAATTGCCAAACCTGTCAGTGATTTCATTTTTTGCTTTTCTGGCAAATTTTTAAGTGCAAGGGTAACCAATTTACTGTTAGCATTCAGTTGAGCCTCTGAGAAGTGACTTACTCCTTGAATTGCACTCAGATGAAATTATATGGTAGTATGGGTAAGTTTGAATTCTTTCTGCTTCACTCATATCTATAAAGGTAAATCCAGACTTCTGGGACCTCAATGTGAAATATCATTCAAGGAACATGAGATACTAGCGCTGAAAATTGATAGAACATGTCAATGTTGAAATAATAACAAACATTCTTCTTTCAGTCATGGAAGAAGAAAGCTCTGCTCAGGTTCTAATGTAGATATAGGACTAGACTGTACTGATCCCTTTCTGGTTTAGTGGTTTCATATAGTGTGTATTCCAGTTCCAGGAACCAGATGTGCAGTTCTTCTCCTCAAACTAATATTAGTTATCTCGATAACTGACTTGGCCACCCATGAGCTTATCTATCAGTAAAATATTATGTATCTAATGAATCTAAAAACATTCAACATCTGCATAATCTGCAAAGTCATACCTTTTAATTGTGTGCGTACCATAATGAGTTGTTGTCAGAGCTAGCAAGCAGTCATCCCATTATAGTGAAATGTATATGACAGTTCTGAGTGCAGAAGTCTTTTAAGAGGAAAAGAGATAGCAGTATAATTAAATTCACTCTTGAGAAAAGTTGGGTCAGTTGCCTGCTTCACACCTCTCTCTCTCTCAGAAGAATGTAGTGGAAAAAAAGTTTTCCCCATCAAACTTTCTCATCACAAAGAAGATCTGTAAAGAAAAACATGTGATCCATGCCAGGTGAAAAGAAATAATTGTTGTGAGTTCACAATGCATGCAGACAGATCTTTTTAAATGATGACTACCTAAGTCAAATTCCTGCTTTGTTTTAGTTATTACAAGAGTAATTTTTGTTAATGTTAATGAAGAAAATGTTGAAATTAGGAATGTAGTTAATGACCCAACACAGACATTTGTACCTGAAGCAGAAGCTGACCAATTCTCTTCAGTTTAAATGCTTAGCAGTACAACATGTCAGCAAACTCTACAAACCACACCTCAACACAAATGCTATGGACAATTTTATGCATGCTTCTCTCTTAACTAGTAGTATTTGGATTTAAATATTGGACTCATTTCTTTTACCATGTGATTGTCATTTCTGCAGGGTACAGAAAATTGGCATGACAATTTGTTCTTATTAAGATAAATAATGAAATTGAAAGCTCTTTTGCAATCAATAATTTTGTATTTCCCCAAAACCTGACAGATAATATTGTTTTCCTTTTTCTTTCTGACAGCTGGATGTTATGTCTGAAGTTGTTATAATCCACAGGTGGACAGAGGGGAGGGAGTTTTCAAAACAATACGTTGTGATAGCTTAAAAATGTGGTATTAAACCACAGTTTATCCACTTTAAAGAAGTGCATGCATGTCTCACCCTGTGAAGGATTCTTCTATGACTCTCACAGAAGTCATAAATCATGATGAAAATCTGTTATGTAAATAGAGCCCTGTAAAGTGGCAAAAGAAATTCCTTGTTATGCATGAGGTCTGAGACAAAATTACATAAGAATTATACAAAGTTCTTCATTGGTGGTGGGAAAAAATACAAAAAGGAGATGGGAGCCTGTGTTGCTTGGGCAATCTGCCCCATTCCTGGAGACACTAATGGCCAGGTTGGGTGGGTCCTGGGCAGCCTATTAGGGTGGGTGGCAACTCTGCTTGTGTTGGGTTGGAACTAGATGGGCTTTGGAGTCCCTTCCAACCCAAGCCATTCTATGGTTCTATGACATTCCTTTTCTAGCCTCTAGCTTGTCCTGCAATTTGATCAGTGCCTTATGTTGTATAACTCTTGGCTGTTTCATTCTGATAGCCAGTATCTTGGCTCCCAGCTCTTTTTGCAGATTTTTTTCTACTCAGTGTAGACAAAAAGAGAAAAAGGGCAGGATATAAAGCACAGAGATCTGTGAAGCTGCTGCAGGGAGGCTTAATGTATGTAAGTTCTGTAGCATCTTGATGACTTCCCTTGCAGCACTCTGGGAATGGGCAAGGAAGAAGTCAATCCTGACATTGAGAAAATATCTGTTTTCTACAGACCAAGGGGAGTAGGGGTTTTACTGTAACCACTGATCCAGTGATAGATTATGCCCCTTCTGTGGCGGTTTCACATCACCTTGTTGCTTTCACTCTCCAAGTGGTGGGTCCCTGTTGGAGCGGCTGGAGTTGGCTCTTATCTAACCTGGAGCAGTGCTGGCTCTGGTCACAGAAGCCACTATTGCAGCTCCCTGCTACCCATCACCTTGCTGCATAAAGCCAGTACATACTCTGACTGTAAATATAGTGACTTCAGCTAAGTAAGGGAATTTTTGATCACTGGAATTTGATCAGCTGGTAGAGGAGATGTTATTTTTTAGGCACTTAGCTGTAGTGTGCAGTCGAATAGTGAAGGTAGTTATCAACCTCTTGCACACAGCTATAATTATTTTGAACTAATGTTGTATCTCAAACTGCTGTAACCACAGCTCCTTATATTTCTTTATTTTTTTTCATTTTACATCTCAAATGTTTAAAATTAGGAATTGGTAGATGTTTATAATATATAGAAAGAAACAACTGATTTCCTTCATGCCTACATATAGAATATTTACGTTGCTCAGAGATGGTCTCCTTCTCTTTGTGTATGAAATAACATTTCTCAGTCCTAAAGGTGTAAATAAAGATGGAATCAGCCTTAAAAGAGGGCTTTTCTTCCTCAAATACATAAAATATGCTTTGCAATTTAAAAATCATTGTAGTTTATAAATTATTGCTGCCTGGGCTTAGTAATAATTTATAGCTTTTGAGATTATTCTGCTAGTTATTCATAGCAGTACTCAACACAAAGACATACACACTGTGGTACTATTGTAATTCATAGAATACATTAGAGATTACCTAAAAAGGCAAAATAATAGGTTGCTTTTTTACCTGATACAAATAAATTCCTCTCTTCATTAACCACTGCAAAAGATCAAGCCTATGATTTTAAGTTAGATTCTGGAACATGTTTGGAGCACAGTGTGTAAACACCAAGCACTAGATGTCTAACTGAAGCTTGGTGTGCATGATGGGCCTTTGTATCTATAAGGAACCAGTCATTTATCTGCAGTGCCTTCCTGCTGTATTATTTCTTGCTGCTAGTTTCCACGGACACACTCCTATTTTAGCAAGAAGGAAAATGAGGGCACTATGGAAGATTAGAAATTTCTTACTTTCTAGTACATAAGCTACATTAGGAAATATGCACTGTCAGCAGCCTTTGGATCAGGTTTATTCAGTGCAGGTGGGTTTGTGTGCAGGGTGAGGGGGACAGGGTTAATATCATTCTGCAGCCACAGTGTGCTACAGTGGTCTGAAGTCAAACAAATATTATTCTAATCATTTTCTATGAAAACATTTTTATTGAAAACTTTGTATATATATATATATAAAAAGTTGTCAAGTTTTAATAAAAAACAAGAGAGCTTTAATTTCATAGAATCATGGAATGGTCTGGGTTGGAAGGGACCTCAAGGATTTTCAAACTCCAGCCCCCCTGCTGCATGCAGGGCCACCAACCTCTATATCTAATACTAGACTAGGCTGCTCAGGGCCCTGTCCAACCTGGTCATGAACACCTCCATGTATGGGGCATCCACAACCTCTCTGGGCAGTTTCAGCACCTCACCACTCTCTTGGTAAAGAACTTCCCCCTGGTATCCAACCTAAATCTTCCCTCCCTCAACTTAAAACCGTTTCCCCTTGTCCTGCTGTTATCCTCCCTATTAAAGAATTGACTCCCCTCCTGTTTATAGGCTCCCTTTAGGTTCTGGATACTTTATTTCAGTATTACTGATGTTGTTTTTATAGGTGTTATACACCTATCTGAATCCATTACTCTTGTAAGGTGTCCTAACATTTTTCTAGATATGCGTTCAAGCCTTACGTGTGGAAACCATGCTTGATGTGTATCTCAAAAGCATCCATAAACAGCAAAAATATAATAGATGAGGAATATTTTCAAATCTTTTCCAGAGCCTTGTAATTTTCAGGACTGAAATTTTAATTAAGTTATCCGAGGTGGTTGACTCTATTTTTTCCTGTCAGGACATCCTACAAGTCATGCTCTTTAAACCTCAAATTAAATAAGGAGATAAGAAACACAGCTGTCACAAATGTATGAAAGAATGTTCAGTAATGACAAGAGTCAATTATTCCCATTAGCAATTGAGGGCTGAAGAAACGTTTCAATACTATACAGGAAACGTGTAGGCTAAATAGTATGTAAAGCATTGATAAAAATTAGCTGTAACAAGCAATTTAATGAGGAGGGAGGGGTTGGGCAAGGTTAGGAATCTTTTTGTAATAGTTTAATTGTCACTGACAGTGTGGAGAAAATGAATGTATTCATGACCATCTAAAGGTTTCCTCTAATCCAAATTATTCTAGGTAGTCTCTTGTGGATATGGAATATTTGTATAAACCTCTCCCTTCTGTGTGCAAAATAAAGCCAGCGATAAGTAATTCTTTCATTTCTCAAGAACCTTTCAAGGGCAGCAGAGGCATGAGGCAGAGGTGGTGTGCATTTTTCACCAGGATTTAACCTGGATGAGCTGCACAAGTCTCTAAAGAACAGAAGCCTGCCTGCTACTCCTCAGAACTAAGGTAAATAATGTATAGACAACATTCCATGTGAACTCTTCTGTGCTCTGTGTCTATGCATTACAACTAAAACATTTCATGTACTGTAATACATCCAGAGCTGCATTTTGTGTGACTTCTGACAGTGTCCCATATTTTCTCCCACAGAATGTGCTGCCTTTTACCACAGACTTCTGTTTCACATGCAACTCTCATTTATCTGGGGAACTGACTAATGGTGTCTAAAAATAACTTCATTGCTGTTCCCATAAATCCTCAATATGTATACCTTAGAAAGTGTCCTGCCTGTTAAAAACCAGAAGGTGATTAAAAACACTAGAGCAGAACATATCTTTATGCAAGCCCATTTAATGAGAAAGCACTAGTCCTCATTGGGGATGAACCCCAGATCATACACTGCAAGGATAAGGCTGTTCTGCAGCTTCTTTATGCATAGACATACAGTTGGAAGAATATCAAGGAAAATATTCTGGGACAACATCACTCTGAATGAGTGCCTCAAAACTGCATTTTTCTTGCAGATTATGTGCAAAAATCTACTGTGTGCCACTGCGTAGATAGTTGTGGCTCACTGCCATTTATTATACCAGGGTTTGCAAACGCGTAGCCTCCTACTTCTCTTTGCTGAGGAAGGACATGAGTAAAAGACTGGTTGAAAGAATTTAGGCAGAAATTTTCTGATGACTCTTTTCCACACTTCGAGAAAAGCCCACAGTTCTTCAGTTTTGGAGCTAGTCTTTAATGAGAGCTGAGCAAAAAAGGTGAAGTCGCACGGTTCTGCTTTTGTAGGGAGCCTGTTAGCGCAGCAGGTGATTGTGTGTGTACATATACCTTCACTGATGATAGGAATATATATGTTATGCCACCTAATTGAAAGTGCTTAAGCAAAGTGGTTTTTGTGCAGTAGAGATGTCATGCCTGTCTCAGAATGGTCAGTGGATGACATCTATAGGTCTTTTACAATGCATAGCTAAGCAATATACTAGCCATAATTCAAATTACAGTGAAGAAACAGAGGAAGATTCCATAATTTTTACTGCTTTTATTTTTAAATTTTAAATTAATATAATATACATTTTTTAAAAAAGTATTTTAATGATTTTAAAGCTGTCAGGAAACTTTATACAAAGCCTTTTCATCCAAGAACACTGTAAGTAATGTTCTAGATAAATAACATAGTAAATAAATCAGTCTAAATTATTTGGGAAAGTCTAATACTAGTCATTGAGCATTTCAGGAGAGAGATACTGTCCTGAAGCTTGGAAAATATATGCTTTTCATCAGTTGAGGAAAAAATACCTATTTTTTACAGTAAATCCTGTGAGAATGGGTAATACAATGCATTAGATAGTGTAGATAATGTATTGAGGATCAGCTCCTGATTTAGTTATTAAGGACAAGGGACTAATCAGAGTGAATTCTGTGGCTTATTTTCCACAGATATGCACAAATCTTCTTCTCACATATCTGCATAGCATATATGAGTGCAGCAAATAATAGGTAATTTTTCATAGCAGTGCTGTGTGAACTACTTTGCAGATTTCTTTTTTTTCTCTGGTCACACATTTGAACCCATCTGTAATACCGGTAATGATCCCTTATGGCATCTTACAGAAATAAATTTAGATACATATAGATTGCCCAAATTCTTCTTTGGGCAATCTTTCAGAACTTACTTACACTTAATGTAATTTTTCAGTGGGAGGTCTTGTAAACTGTCTCTTAGTCACTTGCTAATTTTCTTACAATGTTATAATAATAAAAATAATAATTATTTAGTTTACAGCACATTTCATTTTCAGAGTACTTTTGCAGTACTAATTAATCCTCACTGCAAGGTTTAATGGTGCATACCAGAGAATTATATCCTGGCTTAATGCCAATTGCCAATCAACTGACAAAATTCCAATTTTAGAAGTTTTCCTGAGAGGAAAAAAACATAATTTAAATTAGCTTGGATAGAACAGCAGTTTATATGGAGAGAATTTGTCAGTCTTCAGAGTGCCCTGAATGTGTAGATGCTTGGTTTTAGGCTTAAATTATGACATTTCAAAGAGATAGCAACTTCAATTTTAAAAACTGCTATATTAAGAATAGCTAAAGGTACTTTAAAATAAATGTTTTGAAAAAAATCCCCTTAGTGGAGTTTGTGATTTAGATATACCCAGATTCACTGTGAGTTGAAAATAGGTAAGGATTACTAGCTGTATTTCATATGTAAGAAGATGTACAAGGATGAAGCTTCATGGTCCAAAACTCTGTTGGAGTTGAGGGGCTTTGTTCCATATTGTATCTTCTCCTCTGGCAAAGCCAGCACAGGAATTTTCTAGCCTCTGCTATTGCCTCTTCAGTAGTGTTGGTGGCACTGCCTATAAGGACTGCCCTGCCTGCTGGCCTGTTATAATAACCTGGGCCTATAAAAACACCACCAGAAAAATACTTTTGCTCCCCCAGCTCCAACATCCAAGGCTCTGAAAGAAGTTAGAAATAGTTAATTTTGTCTGTTGTCTAGTTACAGTAGCAAAAGAGGGTAGTGATGTATGAAGATGGTGAGGATATTGTAGACAGATTTGCTACTGGAGGAAATAACATGGACATGTAACCGAATGTCAGGTTGTGAATTGGGTCTGACTTCAGAGTCTGTACTGAATGCTCTGCTATTATTAAGAGATATCCTGGGCTGGGCTGGCTGAGATATTCCCTGATGATGAAATTGTTTTGTTTGTTTGTTTGTTTGTTTGTCAAGTTCTTTCACTATGTTTCCCATTCTGGCAGTGGAGGATTTTGGTGGTTGGCTCTACAGGGGCTGTTGTAGGGAGAGAGAGCTGAGCACATGCTTGATGCTAAATTGGCACTACACCATTTTGTTCAACTCATTCCAGTGCAGGAAGTTACCAGATTTTGACAGTTGGGAGAATTATGATTCTCCAGCCAGATCTAGTATTTTAAATAGGGAAATACTTGCAGGAATCTTCCTTGAGAGATTGATGTAACTTGTTTAATTTCCAGTGACATTTTATGAGTGTTTTCTTAATGGGTATTTGTTTCATGCAGCTGAGAAGCTGGAAATGCAGTTTTTCTAATGTGATGCAATCCAGTGTGTGCCTCTGCATTTCCCTGGGCAAAAAGAAATCCTACCAAATGTATGTACCTTATTAAAGACTTCAAAAATATGAATTACTTGACAGATTGTTGCTCCATAACCTGTAAATACATTTAGAGTGTTTTTAAAGACATATTAGCTACCTGATAGAATGTAATAGCTATAAAGTATACTTCTGTAGCTACTTCAGTGGACCATAGATACAGCTAGAGACCTTAATATACAACAGAATAATATATCCTTGAGTCAAAAGGAAAGCAGCAGCTGTTTCAGAGGTGTTGCAGCTTGTTTTATTCATCCTTGTAAACCAACATTTTGCTTCTCTAGAGTTGTGACCAGGAATGTGTCAACAGCAACTTTTTCATTGTAACAGATTAAAATGTCTTTGATAGCAGCAGTAGGATTTGTCTGAGTCAGTGGTGCCATCCATAACTCTTGCCTACATGGGAGCTAGCTGTCTGTTTCCTTTTTAGTCTATTGCAAGAAAGGTAGCTTAGGATGTGATTCTTCTAATTCTGTCTATGACAAGTTGACTATATTATGTAAAAATAATAATAATAATAAAAAAATCTGTAAAAGTCTGTTTCTCTCCACTGATGATAACTGGGATTACCATCATAAGTAGCTCCAACAGTGTAGATAAGAAAACTTAGTTATGGTGAAGACCATTCCAAGTAATGTCACATGTCTGCAGAATGTAACTGGAACAGTAGGAATGTTAAGCCTGGATCAGTGGGAGATGAATGACTAATTGCTTTGAGTTAAAAGCTTGCCACTAGGGAGTGATGTTTTCCTTACACAATATCTAAACCAGATGTTAGAATCACCCTGGTTAGTTCCTATGTGAATAGGGGCACTGTGCTATTCCCTGAACCAGAGGCTGTGCTAGTTGCAATGGACCTATGTCATTACAGAGGGCTTCTTAAGATTAGACAGGATGGGCAATTACAGGTTCAGTGGCCTTTCAGTACTTAGTTTGTCAGCATAGATATCATAGAGTCATAAAATCATAGTGACCTAGGTTAGAAGGGACCTTAAATGTTACTTAATTCTAACCTACTGCTGCTCTAAATCAGGCTGCCCAGGCCCCATCCAGCTTGGGCTTGAACATCTCCAGGGATGGGCCATCCACAACTACTGCGGGCAATATGTTCCAGTGCCTCACCACCCTCTGAGTAAAGAATTTCCTTATAAACCACTGAGTGCTACCTGGCTATCTGAAGTTGAGTTCAAACCTCAGTTTGAAGTTTGCCTCAGCTTGACTTGCCACTTCACATATGGCAGGGATGGATTTGGACATGCCAAGTGCTCCATGCACCATGCTTGTGGCTCTAATGGCTCCTTGTCTGGCATGTTCACAGTGCACGCAACCCGTACTTGGGGTGGAACACCAAAGGTGGATTGTGTAGACTGTGCCTCAAGAGATATACATATGGGTGAGACTACCAGGTTAGATGATTTTGAGGATTTGAGATGGTATCCAAACCATCATCTTGTTCCTGTTCTGCATGATCAGATTTCCCTGCTTGGTAAAATCTTTGGGTATTGACTCAAGCTAGTCTGTGGGCATCACATGCAGGCAGCCAGAGGTAAGCAAGTGGTTGGCCTGCTGTGTAAACTGCAGATAACAGGACATTGTAGCTGTGAACTTGCTTTGCTGTTGGTGGTAATAATTCATGTTTTTTAGGAGGCACTTAGATCTCTATTGAATGAGGATCAGATAATGCATGAAGATAACGTTATTGCCCGTTAAACCGATGTTTTAATCTTAAAGGGATTAGATTAATCTTGGATTAATTCTTTAGTTCACTTTTATTTTTCCTCTCACACATAGTCCTGGACACTTTTATTAATGTCTTTCTTTGTTGGATTATTCTTATGTAAAATGACTTTGGGAGTAGCTGGTTCAAATAGCAAGTATACAATAACATTATACTGTTCAAGTTTTGGTAAACCTGCAGAATCTTTGTAACATACACTTTGCCAGTGTTTGACACAGTAAAAATAATGTACTGACTTAATCTGAACTGCCAGAAAGTACTGACATTTAAATATTTTCTTCTCTACCCAGTTAAAAGATTTTGGTTTAGACAAAATACACTCTTTCTTTGTATATTATCCCACTTTTTTTTCTCAAAACTTTTTTTTTTATCGAACTTTCAATTGAAATATCTTCCTGTATCTTACTTTTGAATGATGTGACTTTCCAAATTATTGGGCTGCACTTTCCCTGTCATATTTAGTAGTGATGTTTTGATGTGACTAAGATTTTTAACATTAGACAATTTTCTGAAATAAGACTTGAATAAATCATGTTCCTCCTGGGTATCCCATTCCATATATAATAGAACAGAACAGAAAAAAATGATCAGAATAAGTAAAAAGAATTGTTGCATCTGAATCAAATAAGGAAGCCCAAAATACAAGGACAAGATAGTCTCCTTTGAGCTCTATAATAACAGAAGACACCAGATCATTCCTGATGTGTCATGCATGCATGCAGCGCCTATAGCACTTGTCTCCTAAGGGAGCTCTTTTGATGCTTGGGTAATTGAACCAAACTTTTGGTAAATGAAATCTTCAGCACTGGGAGGGAAAAACCCAACAGGGACTTGTGTCACAGGGTAACCTTGGTTTTTGCATGTCAACTCCAGTTTGGTTCCACAGCAAATCAGTGGGACACTGTGAAGACACTTTGAAGTTTCATGTAAAACCTACTGCCTGGGCTTCGCTTTCTCATTAGAAACTAAAGTCTATGGTAGCTAAACCTTGGTTGCCTTCATCAAGATGAAGATGTTCTGCTCAGCTCAGTGAACCATATAAGGAACTGCTACCTTCTGTGGAAGTAGCATGAAAAAAAGACTCTATTCCCAAACTTGGAAAGATTAGATATTCAACTTAAATTGTACTTTTGAATTCATGGATGTAACCCTTCCAGTGATTATATAGAATTTTGATGGGTATTCAATGACATGCACTGTCATTTCTTGATTCAGTTCCAATTTGATGCTATATGGAGAAGTTCACTTGGTGAGAGAAGTCAACAGTGACTTTTTCTCTTACTTAGAGCATGCAGTTTTACAGAGGGTTACAATTTACCTAGATTTTATTTATTTATTTATTATTTATTTATTTATTTATTTATTTATTTAACGTCCATGAAATTTCATTAGATTTTGAACTGGCATTTCAGAAGGAACTCATAATTAAAAATCATTCTCTCTCTAGAATTTGGTATAGAAGTCTTAAGGGATGTGCATTGCTTCAGTGAACTGTAACTTCCATTTACATTATGTAAAATTGTCTATTATCCATGTAGTCTAATTCAGGTTCTTCTTACAGAGGTTTTGAGACTGCACTACATATTTGCTCACACCTCCATTACTATTATTCTCAAGCCCTACAAAAGCAATAGTGATGAGGTGCTGTTTCTTTCTGCTAGGAAATTAGTTATGAGAGTTTTTAGTTGCAGGTTTACAGATCAATAGAGATGGCCTAACTGAAAATTTTAGAATAATTGATGATGAAATGGAGGTGATACAATTATTAGGAAATAACTTTAAATTCTTAATTAGACTTTCAAACATGATGGAGTAACATCATTACTTATAACCCTTTTTCTAATGAGTTCTTCATTTATGTAGGTGGAATTGCTTCCTTATTGCCTGAGAGACTTCAGTTGATAATTATTCTTACTTTTTTTGGTAAGGGACTTAAATCTTGAATCACTTGCCCAAATATAAATGATTGGTGGCATTTAATGTATCTGACCCAAAGCTTCTTGTGTTATCCTATCTGGCCTCCAACTGTTGCCCCAGAAAGGCATATATCATATCTGTTAGTTCCATGTGGATGTTTCAAAAATCATGAGCCTGTTCAAGTAGCACTAAATGCCTAAAGTTTGGCACCTGAACTGAGTTTGTACAGTACACAGGCATGCTTTTGGATAAGTGGAATTGCATCTGCAGACAGTTTAATTGGATGTCATTTTTCCGCCGAGACTTGTGTATTGTACTTGCTATTAGAAAGGCAAGCAGAAATACAAAGCTTAATGATGTTCTAACTGACATTATTTTCTGATCACGATCCTCATAATATTGCTTCTCTGCATTACTTAAGAATAAATTATTCCTATGTATCTCCTCTTCACATCTGCATATTTCTGCTCTGTTTTCCACAGTATATTCTATTATTTTTCTTGGGAGTGTTAGTAGATAAAAAAATGCTGTTTGTTTACAAACTTTATAATGCCTCTTTTGGTAACATCCTTTTAATGGATTATATTTGATTATATTTGTAAAAAGAAAAAATAGATGGAAAAAAGAATTTCAGAAATAATGGAAATTAATGGTTCTTAACTGCCTCACAGTTAGCAAGAACTGATTAAAAACATTTTGAGAATTCAGGCCGTGCTTCAAGAAGTCAAAACCTGCTTCAGTCAGAATCCTCAGTTCCTCAGCACTCTGATTTGTTAAGGTCAATGCACAAAGCACTTTGCAGGACTGCAACTTGCTGATAGAAGACATGCTGTTTTCTGCTTAGTTCTTCGAAAGCAGACACCTGAATGCTTTTGATTAAATATGGAAAAGCTACATCTGAGCTTGGAATTGAAATTTAAAAGGATTTGAGAAGACATTTTCATACCATTTTCTATTTCTTCCAATGCTTTTATGTTTGGAGGGTTTAAAGTTGGTTTTCTAACTAGGGGAAAGGATGTTGTCCAAGAAACATAAAAAAAACAAACAATGCCGTAACAGTTTAAAAAAGTACACAAGAAGAAAACAGAGAAATGGCAGCAGTCTGTTCTCCTTGTGATGAGGATATAAAAAATAGTCAGCACTGGAAAATCAGACCTTAGCACATACAAATCTATAACAAACACTTGCCATGTTTAAACTGATTGCCTGGAGAAAATATTTCAATATGATTTTTTTTTTTTTTTAAAGTATTTATTTTTTCATTAACCTTAGCATCTGGGCTTATATTTTTATAAGTAACCCTTGAGACATCTGAAACTTATTCATTCATTTATTCATTTGTTAATTTGTTCATTCGTGCTCTCTCTTTAGCCTCTGCACTTTGTGTGAGATCTTGTACCTTGAATTTTTTATTTTTCTATTTTTATTTTATTTTTTATTTTTAGAAAATGAAGAAAAGAATGAATGCTGATTTGTTTTGCTGCACTGGTGTTTGCACAAACATAAAATATTCCTACAACAAGTGCATCAGAGCTATTTCAAAACTGCATTGCAGGCTTCTATTTTACATTTATTAAATGTACACAAATGTTTGTTGCATTGGTAGTTACAACATGAATTTATTTGGCTTTGTTTCTTGTTTTCATATATGATCACAGAATGCTTTAGTGTTAGATAATGAAACTGAACAAATTATGAATTTATTCTGTGTCTAGTTTAATGTTACAAGTACAACTAAAATGTGTAAATTCCATTTGTTTAATTAGAAAAATCTGAAAACTTTAATGGGCTTCACTTCAGTCATTTGACAGTAAATACTTTAGTTCAGATGTTGCTTCCTAATTTGTCCATTGTACCATACCAAAAACTAAGACTTACCAATAGTAATACTTGTAGGTGTATTACAGTACAAAGAACAAGTAATTCCAGTTAATTATAATATTCAAACAGTGAATACTAAGTAACACTGGAAGAATTCCCTGTCCACAATATGCTTATATTCATGTTAATAGGTATTATAATTTTTTCAAGCAGGGAATAGAAAGTACACCCCTGGCATTACTCAGTTATTTGCAAGCTGAATAACTTTAATAATAATAATAATAATAAAGCAAGCATATCTATGGATGTAATGCTAATCTGAATGACTATTTCCCTAAATCCATGGAGGATCTGTAACACAGGCATTCAAAATCATAGAATGGTTTAGGTAGGATGCAACCTTTAAGATCACCTAGTTCCAACCCCTGCTATAGGCAGAGATATCTCCCTTTACACCAGGTAGCTCACAGCCCCATCCAGCCTGGCCCTGAATGCTTCCAGGGAGGGTACATCTGTAACCTTGTAAGGCAACCTGTTCCAGTGTCTCACCACCCTCACTGAAAATAATTTCTTCCTAAGATCTAGTGTAAATCTACTCTCTTCCAGTTTAAAGCCATTTCCCCTCATTCTGTCACTACTTGCCCCTGCTCTACTAGGCCCCTTTTAAGTACTGGAAGGCTACTGTAAGGTCTTCTTGGAACCTTCTCCAAGCTGAAGAGCCCCAGCTCTCTCTGCCTGTCCTTGTATTGGAGGTGCTCCAGCCCTACGATCATCTTAATTCATCTTGTGGCCCTCCTCTGGACCCACTCCAACAATTCCATGTCCTTCTTGTGTTGAGAGCTCCCAATCTGGACACAGTACTCCAGACGGAGCCTCCCAGAGGCAGAGTAGAGGGGCAGAATCACCTTCCTTGACCTGCTGGTCTTATTCTCTTGATGCAAGTCAGGTTATGGTTGGCCTTCTGGGCTGCAAGTGCACTTTGATGGCTCACATTGAGTATTTTATAACCTGACACTCTCGAATTCTCAAAGCTGCTCTTAGGTTAATCTCTGCCCATTCTTTATTTTTGCGTGTGATTGCCCTGACCCAGATGCACAACCTTGTACTTGGCCTTGCTGAACTTCATGAGTTCCTATGGACTGCATCCCTTCCATCTAATGTGTCAACTGCATGAGCCAGCTTGTTGTCACCAATAGACTGCATGTTGTAGATGTAGTTTGGAATTCTTTTAAGCTTGAGAGGAAAAAAAAACAACAAAAAAACCAAAAAAAACTAATTTAAGAACTAATTTTCTATATTAATATTTATATATTATTTTATATTTCAAGCATTTCCTCATTATCTGAATGAAACAGTAGATAAAACTGTTGAAATGACTCCTGTCTCAGTATTCTTGAGATAATCATAACATTTATTCATTCATGCTTCTGATTTCTAGTGGCTAAAGTGGTGGGCTTTTTTGAGTAGGAAGCTTTTAAATTCTCTGTACATAGACAAAAATGTAAGATAGTACAAACAGTTATAGATTTTTCTTCTGAATGATGTATGGGATATTATAATGTCAGTGGTAGAAGTATTTTGATAAAGGATGTACTGATAAGCAATGCTACCAGTGTAGGTAATGGTACCTACGCTGATGATTTGAGCTGTGTGTGAGGCAGTGGACACTCTACAGGCCAGATGAGTTCTGCTTTGAGCTTTGATGCAGTTCATTTTTAGGCAAAGTTATTGTGACATATGCTGCAACCCAGCTGCTAGTAATAATGTTCCAATTAGACTTCAGTTTTTACCTATATCTCTGTAAGACTAGCAGGAGCATTCAGTTAAATCTTATTTGCGCAGAGTAAAAAAGAATTTTGGGGTAAATTTTGTCCTGAATCCTGTTAATTAATGATTGGTTGATGATTCAAAGAAAAATGGGCTCCCCCTAATCTGTGCATTAGACTGTAACCTTCAGATTAATATTAGTTCAGGTGAAGCAATATTATTATGTATTTCTTGCATTTTGATTTCACTGATTTCTCTTTAATGTTTGATGATGAGTCCCAGAATTGCTTTTCTGAAATGGTCATTATGCTATGGACTCTCAGGCCTATTTCAGATTCTATCTAAAAAAATGGTTGCACTTTCTGCCTTTTATGATTTCTAGCTGTGCCAAGAAATTTTTAGAATGCTGTTGCCTGATGTGACGGTATTTTATCTTTAGTTTTAACATGGTCATGTGAGATGATTTACTGTTTTATAAATACATTTTCTCTATATCCTTTTATAAATACATCTGTTGTCAGTGTAGTACCTAAAAAATTCTGATATATATATATGTAGTGAAATTAAATAACCAGAACTGAGGGCACGTTTCTAAGTGATGGAGGACAATCAATTCATGTAACAACATTACCATATTTAATTTTCTCTGTTTATGAGGGATAGTAAAGAACACCTTCAGTGAATTCTGCTGTGCGATTACTAAGTGCCATTGCAGAGCATGAGAATAAAAAGTCCTAGAAACACTATAAAATGTTTTTTATATTCTACATAAAACTGTGTTTTATAGAAATCCAAGCATTTTCTTTGTGATTTACCATTGTATCAAATCTGTTGATTTTTCAGTCTGGTGTAGTTTTAAAAGCAAATTTTCAAGACTATCTTCAGGTAAGGGTTCACTGTTATAATTTCATGAGAATTTATATACCAGAATGCCATGCATTAATATGATGTTATTTCATGAGACAATTTAGATAATGTTCCTAAACATTTTGAAACATTTCTCATCCCAGCTATCTCATTTTGACAGCCTGGTGAGTTTGGGTCTGTCAAGAAATGCAGTTAGTCAAAGAGGAATTCAGCTTCCATGAGCAAATTCTGAGACATCACTGAACAAAATAAGTGAGACAACAAAATGAAGTAGGGGAAAATAGATTTTTGAAGAAAAACTAGAAAAGGGCTGCAGAATATTAACCTTCTTCCCATTAAATCCTAGGAGTGGTGTGCAGTAGTAGACAATGTAATCAAGGTCTATGAAAACAAATATACTCAACAGAGGGTGGTGGGCATGGAACAAGTTACCCAGATCAGTGGTCATGTCACCGAGCTGTCAGAGTTCAAGAAGTTTATACTGACAACATTCTCAGACATATGGTCATATTTTGGGTGATCCCGTGTGAAGCCAGGAGTTGGCCTCAATGATCTATATGGGTCCCTTGGTACTCAGGGTATTCTGTTATGCTCTTATTCTAATAATAATTAGATAAACAGTGCTATTACCACCTCTGTTATATTTGCACAAAGAATACCAATGCCTGATTTTGTTTTCTAGTACCCTCTGATAGAGAAAGTCCAAACTTCCAGGGTTCCTCCCACTGTTACTGTGCTTTCCCAAACGAAGACCATATCCACTTTCAAAGTTCTGAATCTGACTGGAGAATCAAAATAAGTTATATCTGAAAAATGGTGTTTGGTGGGTAAAAGAACTCATACCTTAATAACTCATTTTGTGACTAATTGGGAACTGTTGAATTATGCCAGTGCATAATTTTGGGTGACCCCCCAAGGCTGCGTAGCATGGCTGTGCCAGCAGCACTTTGAGTGGTTAGCCTGTCTGACAGCTAGATGCCACTGTTTCTCCATAGAGACGATGCTGGGCAGCAATACAACTCTTGCAGTAAGTAAAAATGTGCCTGCCTCCTATCAAGCAAAGCCTTTCATCAATCAGCTAATGGGAAAGAGTCTAAATGTACAAACTTACTCAGAAAGGGATTTTTTAATTTTTTTTTTGCTGTATTTAAAACTGAGGAGACAGTTTAGATCTCTGAGCAGAGAGCAACAACACTACTTCAATCTGAAACATATACAAGTTTTTTGCCTTGAACTGTAAAGTACCTCAAAAATAATAGGCATTATTTATGTTTTATTTACCATAACATACACCAAATTTGGTAGTATTCTTACAAACGTGTGTCATTTAAATCTTGGTAATTTAAAAGAAGAAATAAATAATATGCTTTTTGTAGTTTATCTGTAAGTGTAAAAGATCTCAATTAGAAAAAGAAAAAAAAAAAGCATCAGATTTCAGGTGCCAATCAGTGGTAAGTTTATATTGCTTAGAATAGCCCAGTGGAGCCCTGGCTATTAACTCACCAACAAGAATTTCTCTGACAAGACATGTATCTTAAAATTGCCTCCCAGATGGTCCTGAAGTTTCTGTGGTAAATGAAAAAAGCATTATTAGAACATGAAGTTTGAGATGAAAAAAAGTTCTTGTTCTTGCATGATTTCCCAGCAGATTAAGGTTACTGCTTCCCAGTGCTTGATTAACACCACAAATGTGCATCACCTAGCAAAACAAACACATGGCACTGATGGAGCCATTCCATATCATACAGTGTCTATTTTATATCAGCATCACGGGAGTGACATCTGCAGCTGCCCGTGGTGTCACACAGTCACCACGCTGCACAACAGGACAGCAAGGGTGGAAGGCAAAGGCAGCAGAAGTTTTCAGAGAGGGCAGAGGCCCAGCTGCATCAGCCATGTAACCTGTGCACTGAGAGCTGAGGGGATGGGAGGGGCAATAACTCAGGGTATGTACCTGCAAACATGGAGGGATGTGCCAGTTTAACATTGTGCAGTGTTAAATGCCTTTGCAGATGGTTTGTGTAGGTTCCTGTTAAGGTATTAGTGGTCACCATTTGCAATGATCAGGTCAGTGCAGCAAATGGCCACTGGAAAACTCTGTTCCCTAATCAGCACAATGGAAGCTAGAAATACTGATAAGCCATCAAGAATGGCATATGGAAACATGGACAAGGTTCCCAAATCTCTGAACACATTTCAAATGCAGAAGGAAAAGGGAGTGCATCTCAGCTACCTGTGCACAGTGAAAGGTAATTGAAGTGTGAGTCCGAAGGATGAAGCTTTCACATTACAGTCGAGCTTTTTTATTAATTGCATCTTCCCAGAACAGAGTGCATTACTGATTAGTTCATAAATGCTTTAAAATAAATATTTGGAGACAAAAGCCCCAGGGCTTTAAAATCAGACATAAAGTTATAAACAAGTGTCAAAACCTCACAAAAACATTGCAGCCAACTTAAGTCACAGTAAGAAGCAAATACTTCAATCGAAAAGTTTCTAAGTCTTCTGTTAGCTTATCAAAACGTATCACAAAAGCATTTACCTCTTCAGTTCATGTATGGCTGTGAATGCCATAACTGTTCTTCTCTGTATACTTGTTTTCATGTGATAGATTTCTATTCCAGACATTTTAGAAATGCTCATGTTAGTGAGTATTAAGAGATGCAAGACTGGATACATGTATTTGTTTTCCCATTTCAGAATGAATTATAGTACTATTTATGCATAGTCTTTTTTATCTCAAGTAATACTGGCCTTTTTCACTTGTAAAAGGCCACTGCATATATGTGACGATTTTCTGATCATTTTCAGTTTGTGGTTTCATAAAGATCTCTCCATCACTGGTATTTACTAATAGGAATTAAGGAATTTCATATGCTGTATTCTGTAGGCTCATTTATCAATGCACATTTTTTGCTAAAACCGTTTTCTCTCTAACTACTTCCCCCCATTATATTTGTAAGATCTGCCTTTCATTATATCACTATCCAAAATACAAATAATCACAGTGTTGCAGGCTAGCTAAGATTGGCAGACATCGGAGTCCATCTGGTTCATCAGAAACACCTGGAGCAGGGTGTCCAGCACCACATTCAGGAGCTTTTGGATTGCTCCAAGGAGGAGACCCCACAGCTTCTAGGCAGCCTATGTTGGTGCTTTGTCACCTGCATAGTACCAAAGTGTTTCCTGATGTTTGGAGGGAACCTCCTGTGTTCCAGGTTGTGCCCATTGTCTCTTTTTCTGACACTGGGCACCACTGACAAGAGCTTGCCTCCATCCCCTATGCAGTCTCTCCTCAGGTATTGATAGATGTTGATGGAATCCTCCTAGTCCTCCACTTCTCCTACTTGAGCAAGAACAGTTCACTCATCCTCTTCTCATAGAAGAGATATTCCAGTCCCTTCATCATCCTGGCGTCCTTCTGTTGTACTCTCTAGCATGTTCATGTTGTGCACTGGGGGATTCAGAACTGGGCGCAGCACTCCAAGTGCAGCTTCACCAATGCTGAGCAGAAGGTAAGGATCTCCCCTCCTTTGATATGGTGGTGTTGTTTTGACTAATGCAGTCAAGAATACCACTAGCTGTCTTAGCAAAAAGGACCAGCTCAACTTGGTGTCTACCCCAGGTCCTTTTCTGCAGAGCCGCAGAAAAGCAGCTGGGTGCCCCCAACAAATTATATTTGTGATTATTCAATAGTTTCAAGAAGATGTTAACAACGTGAATACTAAGAGAACACAAACAACATGAACATGAAGCATCATGAAACTTATATCTTAACTAATAGGATAAAGCTGTTAGGTAGGTCTTCTTATCTTATTTTCTGCATTTCCTTATGTTCTCAAGTATTTTGTTTAATTATCTTCAGGGAAGTTAAAACAACACCAAAACAAAAGCCACAAAATTCAATTACATTGAAGGCTAAACAGTAATGGTGACAAACACTTGGAAACTTTTAAAGAATCTTGAAGGTCTTGAGGTAATATTTTTTGCCTGGGAAATTATTTGAAGCCCACTTTAATTGTATTATCCTTCTATGACTTCCTTTGCAATTGGTGTATTTCCTATTACAGATCTTCGGATTTCACCACCAGAGTGTTTATGATCTGATCTGAACACTGAAAAATCTATTTTCCTGAATATAGCTACATTGGACTCATTAGATGCATTTATGAAGAAAGAACTCAGTATGTGAGTTTTGTATAATCTTACTCTGCACGAAAGGTCTGTCGCCTACAAGCATTTTAAAGGGTAAGGCTGTAAGTAAGCTCCCAAATAATACTTTCTTACTATTTTACTGCTTTCTTGCATGCAGTCTAATTTCTTTGTTTAAAGTTATTTATATTTGACAGATTGTCTGATGTTTTTCCTTTTTCTTCTCTTCTCCCACTCTCCCCTCAAGTAATACTTGGGTTGTTTTTGTTATTATCTTATCCTTCTTTTAGATTTAATTCTTCTATTTTTTTTCTTCTGTATTTATTATTTTTTTTTAATGTTAATTGTGTTAGTTGTATTCTTGTATACTGTACTTCAGGTTTTGAAAACAGTAAATGAAGGAGTGATTCCCACTGAGCTCTTTGCCTCTGCTTGTTAAGTGCTGTAAAAAACATTTTTGTTTAAGGTATAGCTTAATCCATTTCCTCATGAATCTTCTAGGATATCCTGATATCCTGCATGGTACTGAGCTGGCTGCTTGCTGAAGTCCCAGCTCTGATGCTTTTGACAGTATTTTTTTTTTTTAGTCACAGAAGAAAAAGACCAATGAGGAGCTGCCCTAGCAGATTATTAGGGTTCTGCTTAACATGTAGTTTATCTGCATAGAATCATAAAACAGAAAGGGAAACTGTGCAAGATACTGACAAGTGTGAGCATCTTCCTTGCTAGCTAGGTGATTCAAGAACTCGTGGCTTCAACCTCTAGTATAACTTGCTTTTTAGGAGACTTGAGTAGATTTTGGGTAGTAAGGTTGATGTTAGTAAAAAATACTGTAAGCCAAGTTTTCTCTTAAATTATTGGAGATTAATTAGGACTGCAAGCATTTTGCTGGTGCATGTGGGTATAGTTTGCTCCATCCTTGTGCACTCAGTTGGAACACTTTCTTTTCCCCTGTGCTATTTTAGTGCTCTAAGTGCACAACAAGAATGTCCAGAGGCTCACAGTTCCAAAAACCACAACACTGACAGACATGCTTGTATTCTCATTTGCTTGTATTTCATTGTGGAATTTATACTCACAACTCATACTTTCTGTGTGCTGTGCTGAGTGTTTACCTTAGAGTATTTTCATGCCTATTTAGTAAGTCAGTATTTGGGGAGAAAAGCTAATTTTCTTTCAGGATATCAAAATATGTATTAAATTTATGTCCAATTCCTCAGGTCACCCTGCAGTTTATTTTAGAAAGGAGCACCTTAGTCCTGTAGTACTCTCTTATGCCCTGATATAGTAGTGAATTATTTAGTCACATTTCAGCAGCCTCTTTGGAAAGACTAGCTGGTTTGTAAAGGAAACAAGTTATATCCTACTTAATGGAAAAAACATATGCCTGTATGCCTCACTCAACCTACGCTTAAAAGCTGCCTTTGAAATTTGAGCTGTATTGTAAAAGTGGTACTATGCTAAAAAAAATGTAGAACTAACAGCGCAAATTACTGGATGTTGTAACAATAGTTAGAGAGAGATGAGTGCTGCATAGGCCAGGGAGGGTCCTGATAGGCAGGCTTTGGGAATCCAGCGTGGTCTGTATCTTCATGGCTTCCCTTTTTTAAGTCAGGCAGTCACTGGAAGGGAAATATGGGGAGTAATGTGAGCAAAGCAACTGCTGCTTCATTAGCTCTCATATTACTAGTGCTGTAGAACAGCCTGTGTGATTATGAGTGCACCAAACCTGTCACTGGTTGTATTAGTTACGGAGGCCAGTCAGTAGTGTATGTCTTGCAGATATAATTTGCTTGAGAAAAGGAGCAATGAGTGCTACTGCAAGAAAATAAAGGTTTGTGATGCCTTCAAGATGCACACTTAGCTTGCCAGATTCAAGGGACTGGTCATTCCTTACTGTGTTTTGCCTGCTCGTGAGAAGATGTGTAACAGCCTGCAGGGTCTGCTACCACTTGCCTGCAGTACGGCATCCTGAGACAGTATTGATTTTATGGCCTCCCTCTCATATCATCAAATAATTAAGTGGAAGTAACAAAGAAAAATGTGCACTTCAAGATAAAGCTTAATAATTTCTCATCCTGTTTTCTATAGGCCAAAATCCTGGGAAGTCAGTGGACTGTACTGTGAAAGGGCATTGACATTTGGGGCTCCCAATGAGAATTGATATTTCATATTAAATGCAATTCTGTGAGAAGCTCACACCATAAATTTTAACTCACTTTCATACAAATGTCAATGGGAGCTACGGGTTCTCTGCAAAAGTCAGCCTTGTCCTGGATCAGTCCTAGGTTTTGCCCAATCCAGTCTTAACTAAAAGCTAAGTAACAAACTCTGAACTAAAAGGTCATGAATATCTGCTTCCTTTCATTCCTGTGATTCAAGGTTAAATAGTACTCTTTGCTTTCAGGATGTGGCCTTTCAATGACTAACTCAAGGCATTCAGTGCATATTTGAAGTACTGAACAGTAGGCATCAAACCAAAGTTCTTTTAGATGAATCTTGCAATCCAGCATTATAGATCATCAATACCTGATCATTAGCAAAATACGTATGATCATTAGTGAAATATGTGTCTTGGACAAAAACATCTTATTAGCAAGAGGTATAGCTTAGATTATGAGAATGTGTTAACCATTCTTTGTTTAGAAGTACAGTATCAAGTCCTGCCAGTAAAAACTTCCTTCTTGAGCCTTGGCCATGCTTGAGGTGGAATTCAAAGGGAGATAGAAACCAGATGTTTCCACCTAATTGTCATGCAAACTTGTTAATTCAACAATATAAAAGGTGGACCATCTTGCAGCAAAGTTGGTGACCTCAGCTATGAGTGGACATGCTGTGTAGGATGTCCAAACTGCCAGGAAAGGTTCTCCAGATTCTCACTGCAACCAGGGCTCCCCAGTGACTGCAGATCTGGATGATGGTGAAGTACAATTGGTGATGTATCTTTCTCAATCTCTATTGCTATCTTTATATGGTCAGGTGAATGACCTTGTTCTGTTACATTCTTGCTTTATTATTTCACTTATTTTCTCACTGCTTTAAACTTTAAGATAAATGAACTTCTTTAACTTGGTGTCTCTGACCTATCTGCTGACTGTGTCCACTGGCAAGACAATATTCCAGCACATGTCCCTCTGTTTATTTATTTTTATTTTTTAAGTACAAAGTACAAAAGGATATCATCTGGTATGATTGCCGTAACAGGTGAGTTAAATTAACTTAAAAACTGAACTGTAAAATTTATCCATAATTACTGAAATATCACACACAGAATTTTGATAAGTCTCAAAAGATTGAAGAGATGTCAGACATTATGAGATGATGTGACAGCAGTGAGTTTACATTCTATTCCTGTCTGTGGTGCTTTGGAATTTCAATACTGCAGCCTAATTCTGATCTAATATTAAAACCAAGTTTTAAGTACTGATATTTATCCATTATTTCAAGTTTGATTGTCAGCATAGACTGCCAAAACTATTCTTGACAGATTGTTGATAGAAGACTGGGAGATAAAAATCTGGAAGACTATCAAGGAAACAAAAAATATATACTGGGTAAAGAGATAATTCTATTTTTATGTTTTTAAATTATTGTTAGGACTGATGTAAATGCAAGATGCTAAAGAAATGTCTTATATGATACTACCCAGATAAAAAGAAGCTTCTCTCAAAACCAACCAATCAGCATCATGGTCACAACTCTTCTAATGCTTGTTTACTTAAGCACTGATGAAATTATTATATACTATATTATAATATAACTAAAAGAAGCAAAGGTGGGGCTCAACTTTAAACTCATTAAAATATGTTTCTATAGAGGAGTCCAAACTCTTTCATCTTGGCTTTTACTCTGGCATGCTTTTTGTTGAAGCATTGGAGATGATGCTCTGAGAAACCATGATGCATCAATTTTGTTGTTTTGGATCAACACAGACAACATCTGAAGCTATAAAAGAAAAAACCTAGTACCTTCATGACAGGTTCCTAGAGGGCAAGGAATTATGCCCAGCATTAAAACAAATGTGGGCTGTTGAAGCCAGGATCTGTTCCTTATTATATTGTCTACCTTGCTGAAACATGGCCTGAAGAAGGTCTCTACTAGAATGGATGCACACAGAGGAAAGTTTTTGGTCAAACATCTGTAATATCAGCTCCTTGTCAGGTGATGTAGTAGGCTACCTGCTAGCTGAAGTAACAGCTACCAAGAAGCTCAAGTTCTGCCCTGTAGCTGTACCAGTTGACATGTTGTCCAGAAACACACATGAAGGAGTAGGGTAAAAAGAGATTTTCTCTCATTAGTGTAGAGAAAACAAGCGATGCATCCTTCAATCCCAGCATTATGCAATTTTACTGAAGCCGCATCATTGTTGATTTGTCCAGAAGAAGAGAATGGCTTGGACAAAGATAAGACCTTGACTGCAATCAGAGTAAATACTTGTGGTTTCTGCCGGAGGCTATAACCAGCTGCATCTGCTATTTGAGAATGATACTGTAAGAGCAATTATCCAGCAGCCCTCCACATTTTGCTCAGCCTAATGACCACTCACATAGGGGAACATTACAAGCTTCCCACTATGCCTCTGCATTTCAAACCTGGGCAGGACACATTCATTTTATGTTTGCTGTTGTGTTTAATGATTTGTGAAATCAACGGCCACAAAAATCACCCCATTTTGCCAGGTATCAAGTTGAGATTATTTCTTTTTATGTCCATTGTCTGTGCATTTATCTGCTCCATTTGAGACTTTTCAGAAATACACTTGGGTATAATACCCCGAAACTCTTAAAGAAAATTGCTTTATCCAATGGTTAAGGTGAAGCTGGAGAACTTTTTAAAAAAAAGTCCAAATCTTATAAAGGGACTAAACAAAGACTTAGCAGGGAATGAGAGGAGTCTATACAGAGCTTATGTTGATAGTCATTTAGCTTTTGGTTAACACATATTCGAGCAAGGGCTGCAGTCTCCAGTCTATTGTCATTGATTATCCAAGTCCAATTTTTAATGTAAATATGGGCCAGCAAACTCAGATGTGGTTAAACTTATCCAAATTCTTCCATAAGACTTTGGAGTATTAAGAACTGTGGTGATTTATTCTAAAGTAAACTTAATTGTTAGCCACAGAACCTCACTGTATAAGTTTAGATGTCAGTACTCTAACCTAGCCTCATGTTAACATGTAAAGGGCTTTCTGTTTTGTTTTGACTTCAGTAGTATTTAAAGATTGTATATATTTTTATCCACAGCTTTCAGTGATAGATAAGAACTGAAATCCTATCTGAGTAATGAATCAATGCAGAAGATTGAATGCTTTGTCCAAGGTGGAGCAGCGTTAGGCATCCTGATACCTAAGTCTTATTCACTGCTTAGAAAAATACCATTCCTACTGTTCATCTGAATGATTCAAATTGTCCTGTAGGCTGCTTTGTGAGATGTGTTAAACAATTACTGGCTCCAGAAATAGTTTAAAGAGCTATTGAGACATTGGAGTTTTTCAGGGAATTTTGTGTATAAATCTAAAGTTAATTTGCTGTCATCCTGGTTTGGAAAGGGTGCACTGGAATTGGTATTGGAATTCTCATACTCCAAATGAACCAGCAGCATTCCATTGCCTCTCTCCCAAAGCTGAAGATATTTTAATACTGCCTTCTGCAGAATTGTGAACTGAAAATAGCTCTTAAAATACCTTTCATTTGCTAACTTATTATGACTTAAACATCACTGTATGTAAATAGAATATCAGCTATGTTATTCCTGAAAGATCCATCACACAATCTTAGCAAGTTTCTTAGTAAAAGTCAGTAAAGATAATGCTTTTAATAACAAAATATGCACTCTTTTTCTTAGTTTTGATTTATTTTTTTTTTTTCCATCTCATGCCATGTCCAGACATTCCTCTAGTAAATCAGAAAAGTCTCATGGATTTCAAAGCTAATTTGCAGTGCACTTCAGAAAAAGGGGACTGCTTTACTTCTGTGGTTTTATTGCCCTGACAATGATGTTACACCTATATGCATACCTGTAAATAAAATGGACCAGGAACAACAGTTTGATCCTAAGGGTGAATAGCTGGCACAGCTGTCTTCTTATACCTATACTTTCTTCCCATCTGAAATATAATGCCTACTAGAGGCAGCCTTTGGCCTATGCTGTTCCTGAATTCATGCCTAGATGCTGTCTGGGAAAGCGATAGCTGAATCTATGCTCTTGTCCTACTAAGTGAACTACTTTAGCTATAGCATATGTGTGCTTAAACACAACAAATGTTCAGTTTGCACTTTTTCAGCCTGTCAGATTATTTGTTGAACTATGTTCATTTAGAGGAGTTAGAAACACAGTACTGGTCTTTCAGTTGAAAAGTATTTTATCTAAAAAGTAGAAGAGACTTTCTGAAACATCTTTTTACTTCTACTGTTAATTCAAGATAGCTTTACAAACCAAGTTATTGGATGTCTTGGTCAGTTCTGCCTCAAATGAACCTCAAGACAGAACTTTGCTGATTCTGTCTGTTGTCTGACTGGATGGCTAATATGTTTCTTGATACCTTTTTTGCACCTTTTCTTTAACTGTATTCCTTCAGTCCTCATAACACTGCTTTTTTTTTTACTACCTTGAAAGTTTGACTATTTTCCGCTGTTTGTCCTTTAAATGACTCAAACTGCAGTGGCTGGAAGATGGGGGAATACCTGTAAAAAAACAAGGGTAGCAGTAAACCTCCACACACTGAACCCAGCTGCTCCAGCTGCCCAGAACTATCCTAAAAGCTTTGGCAAAATAAAGTGGAGATGAGAGCAGGAAGAGGGGAAGAGAAATGCTGAACTGAAATTTAGCCTGGAGAATGGGGAGGAAGGGTGTTTTCCTAAATGTTTGCTTTATTTATTTATTTATTTATTTATTTATTTATTTATTTTTTTCCCCAATACCTGAGATCAGGAATTAAAACATGTTAAAAATTGGTTTCACCCTCATATGGGAGACTCTGGTTTTGCAAATATGTGGAAGGCATGTGAGGGGGTGGATTTAATAGTCATTTGCATGAGACTTGTTAGTGTGAATCCAGGTGAATGTCAGGCAAATTAGAGAATAAAGAAAATGAGAACTGTTAGCTTACAAGAATGAAACTATACAAGCCTGGATTTTGGGAAGATTGCATTTTTAATGAAACACATGGTGATATTTGGGAAAAAAAAATGTTTCTGTAATTTTCTAGCCATTTTTTTCTATAATTTCTTTGTTCTCTTCGTCCCTCAGAAGAGAAGGAAAATCCCCACAAAGACTTCAGTTAATTCTAAGGCCTTTGACACTGTCCCCCATAACATTCTGGTAGAGAAGCTGGCTTCCCGTGGTTTGGATGGGCGCACGCTCCACAGGGTGAAGAACTGATTGGATGGCTGGGCCCAGAGAGTTGTGGTCAATGGAGTGGAATCCAGTTGGTGGCCGGTCACAAGTGGCGTCCCCCAGGGCTCGGTGCTTGGGCCGCTTCTGTTTAACATCTTCATTGATGATCTGGATGAGGGGATTGAGTGCACCCTCAGTAAGTTCGCAGACGACACTAAGCTGGGAGGGAGTATTGCCTGAGGGGAGAAGGGCACTACAGAGGGACCTAGATAGACTTGATCGATGGGCCAAGGTGAACGGAATGAGTTTCAATAGGGCCAAGTGTTGGGTCCTGCATTTTGTTCACAATAACCTCAGGCAACCCTGCAGGCTTGGGGAAGTGTGGCTGGAAAGCTCCCAGACGGAAAGGGACCTTGGTGTGCTGATGGACAGTCGGCTGAATATGAGCCAGCAGTGTGCCCAGGTGGCCAAGAGGGCCAATGGCATCCTGGCTTGTATCAGGAATGGTGTGGTGAGCAGGACTAAGGAAGTCATCCTGCCCCTGTACTCATCATTGGTGAGGCCTCACCTCGAATACTGTGTCCAGTTTTGGGCACCTCAGCACAAGAAAGATATGGAGGTACTGGAGCAGGTCCAGAGAAGGGCAACGAGGCTCGTGAAGGGCTTGGAGAATCAGCCCTATGAGGAGAGGCTAAGGAAGCTGGGGCTGTTTAGTCTGGGGAAAAGGAGGCTGAGGGGAGACCTTATCGCCCTCTTCCAGTACCTGAAAGGTTCTTACAGTGAGAGTTGGGTTGGTCTCTTCTCACTAGTGACATGTGACAGGACAAGGGGAAATGGCCTCAAGTTGCGCCAGGGCAAGTTTAGGTTGGATATTAGGAAGCACTTCTTTACAGAAAGGGTAGTTAGGTACTGGAATAGGCTCCTCAGGGAGGTGGTTGAATCGCCATCCCTCTGGAGCCATTTGGATGTGGTACTCATGGATATGATATAGCAGAGGTTTTTTAGACATAGGGTACTGGTTAGGCTGCGATTGGACTTGATGATCTTCAAGGTCTTTTCCAACCTGAGTAATTCTATGATTCTATGATTCTGACTGGGGGCTGGTTTGTAGGTATGCTGCACCTGCACCATCCTTTCACAGTGATGTTTCTCAAAAAAGGGGGAAGAGGAGCTCTGCATCCTGGCAGTTTCCAGCTGTATTTGCAGAGGTAGTCTAGGATGGAGAAGATGAAGAATGTCACTCTGCTCAGCAGAGATGTAAGAGATGCTTATAATCAAAAGCAAAACTTTCAGATTCTAGTGGCAGAGGTACATATCTGTTGAAAAGAAAGACAAAGGGCAGCTGTTCCAAAGATTGTGAATGCCTCGGCTTTGTGGCTGTGCAAAGAACAATCAAATGTATTATTGGATATGGGGGAATTAGATTAAAAAGAATATTTGGCCTAAGCAAATAGGTGTGAGTATTAAAGCTTCAAAAGGTAAGTACTACTTTTTTGGGTGCCCTACAGAGTTGAGATGGTGATGGTTCACTGGTCTGTTAGTTTGCATAGATCTGGAAAGGGAAGGCAAGTCTTAAGATCTGTCTGCCGCATGGGTGTTACTCATCTACTAACTGCTCACATCATTTATGCTCAGACTTCAGTGGAGATAAATGCCTGCCTAACTACTTTCAAATCTATTGGAATTAATCAGAATTGTCTTCAAGGATCTGTGCATTAACCTATGGGGATGGACATATTTTATGTTGGAGCTAAAATCTGACTTGCTCCTTTAACTTGCTTAAGGTCTCCTCAGCTGAAGGATACTTGTTTGAATTGATTATCAAGGGACTCATTTTGTGGGATCAACAACAAATCAACTTTTCTATAAACACACATGTCCTTTAGACAGCTGACATGAAGATCCTTCGAAAAATTATCTGAGGACTTCACAGTATTGGTATTACTGCTATGGCTAGGAAAACTGTCTTGAGACCTGTGCTCAGCATGCTCTATTGGTCTGCACAATGGAGGTCGTGGTCCTTCCCAGGTCACAAAGGGTCGAGTAGAAATGCATTAAATTCAGGTCTGCTCTGATAGAACAATAATAGAACTACTAAAGAAGGAGAAATGTCCTTCCAGTACTGTATGCATTTTACTGAATTATACTGTTCAGGGCAAGGGCCTCAAAAAATATGTCACATATTTTGTTCAACATAAATAGTAAATGATAAAAATTAATTTCTGCTGAAGGATGTGTAAGTGGGGGCTGGATAAATAAGAGGTGGTAAGGAGTAAAAGGAGCATGGTTACTGTCAGCCTCAATATGCTACAGTTTAAGCACGGTAAATTTACTTGGGCTTTCCTTTATTTTAAAACACAGATTTCTCTCCAACTGCTTTAAGCAGGAACTGGAACCTACTCAGAAGAGGAATGCCTCCCCCTGTTCATCTAAGCTGAGAAGAAAAGCTACTAACATCTGCATGGTTACAGAGAAAAATGGAAATGGCAGCGTTGAATTCACAAGAGTATTGTGAAGATCATTCATTCATTTATTTGAGTTAGAAAGTATCACAGAAAAATCTTAAAACATAAATAAATGGGAAATGGCTGGGGTTTTCTGTTTGATAGGATTTCTCACACAGTTTATAAAGTACAGCATCTCAAACTTTTAGGAACTGAACATAAAACTTGAACAGTTCTGTGAAAATGGGCATACTATATCTGAAAAACAAAATGACATTTACTGTCTTAATTGAGTTAGTACACAAGTGGCAAAGCAAATAGCAGTATAAAATTATGATAGTAGTTGTTCAGATCTCTAGTCTTCTATAAAAGCACAGGAAATATGCTGCTGTGGTGTGGAGTGCCAGGAGACATTTACAGGCAGGCAAAAAGAGAAAGCTCTATTAAATGTCAATTTTATTGTAGGGGAGAAACAATAACTCTATGTAATAAACAATTTGAATCCAAATCTGTAATTAATATGTTGCAGATACACCAAAAAAAAAAAAAAAAAAAAAAAAAGTACCTGACTGTTGTATTCTTGTTAGGATTTGATTTTTTTTTTAGTACCCATATTAAATTAAACCCAGTTTGCAAGACAAAGTAAAGTGGTCACACAGTCACACAGAAACGTTATGACTTAGGTTTTTTCTGTTGTTTTTACTGGTTGTAACTTACATGAATAATACCTATGCTTTTTATGCAGTTGAATAATACCTATGCTGTTTGTACAGTAAGCATATATTTAAGTTTATATACACATAAATAAAAGTTCTGGCTGATATGGCTCAGGGCCAGACTGGGTTTTAGTGTGCACGTAAAGACTAAGAGCATATGTTATTAGGCATTCCTGAGACCTGCTGAATTGTATCCTCTCCTATTACAGGAGCTATTACGGAGTTAAGGCTGTTTGGGGAACATGCTGGGTAATAAATAAAAGTATCCATTCATTTAATGTTGTAGTCATGTAATGGTTAAATTACAGTGTGTGGTCAGGCTGCCTTTTTTTTTGTGTTAGTACCACCAATGTAGAAAACCTCCTCTTTACTGCAACTGGAAAAACATACATTTCCCAGCTTACAAAATACTAACTCAAATAAACCTTTCTTTGATGTAAATGAGCCAATTCAATTTTTAGCTTTTCTGCTTCTCTTTATAAAGGAGTTGTTTTGAGATGGCAATATCTTGTTGTGACACAAAGTGAAGTGTGCCCTTAGTCTATCATCATTCCAAAACAAATACTATTCCCTGGGGCTACTTCCTGATCAAATACTTAAAAATGATGTGGCCTGGATGCAGTACTCCAGACAGGGCCTCACAGGAGCTGAGTAGAGGAGGGGGGACAATCACCTCCCTCTCCCTGCTGGCCACCCATTTTTTAGTGCAGCCCAGAGCACAGTTGGCCTTCTGGGCTGCACACGCACACTGCTGGCTAATGTCCAGCGTCTCGTCCACTGGGACCCCAAACTCCTTTTCCACAGGGCTGCTCTCAAGGAGATCTTCCCCCAATACCTGGGATTGTCCCAACCCAATTGCAGCACCCTGTACTTGGCCTTATTGAACGTCATTAGGTTTTCATGGGCCCACTTCTCCAGCCTGTCCAGGTCCCTCTGATTATGGTATCTCAAGAAAGAGATAGTGTCTTTAGTGTCTTTACCTTATGCTGCAGTCTAACAAACTGCCAAAGATGAAAGTCCTGTGTTCCCAGGCTTCCTGAGCTGGCAGTCTGAGCAGTCCCTTCAGACTGCTGCAAGGGAGGTAAGGAACTTTTTTTTTTTTGCTGGGTTACCTTTCAGCTGTCTCAGCTCCTCAAACCAGATGACTTCTTGATTAACTTTGATGAGATGGAGCATTTTTGAAGGTATGCCTGTGATCAGTGGGCAAAGCAGTGCTGCGGCATTCTTGATTTAGGGTACTTCATGATAGATGATATCTGTGAATGTACAGTGCTGGAGATGATGGAAAGCACACTCTCAGTTCTCTTGCAGCTGTAACCTGCAGTTAGATCATCATGATTTAAAATAAGAAACATCAGTGTAAAAGTCCACACCAAGTAAGATGGCTATTCAAGCTGAAATTTTGTTTTGTATTTTGTTATAGCTCTTTAAAGACAATCAGGACAATGTATTTTCATCATTCTCCACCTTTCCAGAAGAGTGATTTCCCCTGATGTGTGTTTTACATCTAATTTAAATCCTGGGTGGCAATAATTTTGTAGTAACTCCACATTACTAAACCAACTATACAAACATTTTTCCTCTGTTGTCAGTCTTGCCTTCAAAGGTGCTCGAGAGGAAGGCAAACAACCTGCTAGCTTCTGACAGCTGGCTCAGCTCAGGGGTGAAATCCAGGACAGAGTCGCCCCAACAACGCAGGCTGTTTAAACACACAGTATAAACGTGAGACCAACTAAACCCTCCGGCATTATCTTATCTTTTTGAGAGCAGTGTGATTATTTTCAGGGCACAGTCTATGTGGTCCCAAGCATCTGTATAATAGCTAATTGGATGAAAGATGTATCCTTTTCCACCACATTACTCATAGCATGATTGGCTTTGCTGTAAACCAACTACAGTTTAAAATACACAGTGCGGTTAACTCTTACATATCTTGCTACCTTCCATGAACAGTATTTTACTGCTGATACATTTAAAAAAATTCAGCAAACCTCATATCAGATGAAACCACATACATTAGAATGGTTGCCATAAAGACCTGTGATAGATTTTAGAGGATTACAGTGAAGGATTTATGTGCAGGTGATTTATATGACTTTATCGCATTTGAGGTCATAATTATGTTTGCCAATAAATTTCTCAGCAAGGACCATTTTTCACTTTAATTTTCATTTTATAACAAGTGTTATCATAAATGGCAAAAAATAGGAGAGACTGAGAGAGACTTTGCAGGATAATCTAATCCAACATAAAATGCAAACCTCCCCCATGAGAAAATTTTCCATCAGATGACACACAAAGTCACTGTGTCATTTGACAAGGTTGACAGACAGAAAGTCTCTCTTTAAAAGTCAGAAGCCAAACTGTCTTTGCTGTTGGTAGTGTCTCTAGGATTTACCAGGAAATATTAGTGCAAGATAAATATCTCTTCCTCATTTCAGTATCTGTTTCAGTATCTGTTTACCATGAAAATGAAAAAAGAGAGAAAATTTGGCAGCCCAGCCTTTTCAAGGTTCCATTTATGCAACTATTTCTCCAGCATTATTTCAATCACGAAAAATGATTCCATTTACATTTAAGAAGTGAGAGTGATTACCTTTATTTGTGCCTGGTATTGGTATGCTGAGAGTATGTGTGGCCACACAAAGAATGGGGGAAGCAGAAGCAGGCAAATCATTTGAGCTAGCAGCACAAGGCAGAGCAACTGTAAACCTGAGTTGCACACTTTTTATAGAACTGTATTTGTATTTCTAACAGGCCTTCAGCATGTATTGCAAAGTCATTTGGGTTGGATTATATAGAAAGGAAGAAGGGTGTTCTGGGGAGCCTGAATATAGAGGGCTATTATCTGAGAAAAGTATAAACAGAAAAATATGTTACTCAACATTATTCTTTGAAAGAGAATTACCTTTTTAAGGAAAGGCACAGTGTAGGATATTGGTAGAAACAACATATAGAACTGCTTCTCTCAGCATGAAATTTAAAAGCTTTCAAACCTTAAGCTTCAAGGCATATGGTCAGATGGGATTTCACTTCCATGTAGGTGCTGCATATATTGGTGTATCATAAGAAGATTTGTTGCCTCAGGAACAACTGCAACTGACAGATGAGCTGAGGTCCAAATTACCAACCTAATTACCTGTGTGCCGTATCCTCTATGGAGACCACCCAGCTGGGAGGGAGTAGAAAGCATGGCTGTAAGTGGCAGCTCTGCTCCCCTTTTGGAACAATGTCTGCAGGTTTGGGGGGCTGAAGTGCCAGAGGTTCCATACAGTGTGAGCAGAAACAACCCCAGCTATCTACTGCCATCATTCCTTTTGTTCTGTCCTGCCCACCCATATAGAGTTGCTCAGTGTTCCTTATAGATAAAACATTTCTAGCTTTCTCTTATTTATAAGTTCTCCAAATACTGTACTTCAGTTGCTGATGGAAGAAACTGACATACAGTTTTTTAAGGTCTGTTTTAACATTAGCATTTTGGCCACAATATCTTTATCAAACTTCCATTCCTTTTTCTCCCCTTCTATTTTCTCCCCTTCCTTTCTTCTAGCAAAATGAATTTGTGATAGGAAGATATTTTGAAGATTCCCAGAACAGATAATGTGAAGATTTCAGGACCCATAATTTATAATGAAAACCATTAAAAAACAAAAACAAAACAAACAAACAAACAAACAAAAACCAACAAAAAAAATCTATAATTTTGAAGTAACAGTGAAAATATTCCATGCTTGAATTTTCAGAGTGGAAACCTTAGTAAAATAAGTGTGTGATAAGTTCTAATTTAGAAGGTCAAAATCTTTTGTCAACACTCTTTTTTTTTTTTTTTTTTCTTTTTTCTTCTCTTTTCTGAAAAAAAAATTGTAATTATTATTACTCATTTTACTTGCAAAATTATTGCTACTCCCTTTGTCAGCACTGCATGGAGCTAAACATCAGCCTGGGATGCTTGTGTGTTATTGACAGCACTGACATTTCCTCAGCTATGATGGAATCCATCTTACCTACTCCTGTGGGTTTTAAATGCTTATAGTAACAACAGCCAATTTTAAATAGTAAAGATGGTATCTAAGACAAGCCTTGTTATTATCTTCTAAGATAAGCCACTGAGGTTGCAATGGGGTGGTCCCAAACATTGGTCAGTTCAAGCAGATGTTTTAGAAAGTTCCTGAGAACATGATACTTGTTTTTATGTTCAAGTGTTTTTGAGAGGAGTTGATAGAAGGTTTCAGGGCAAGGCAGGAACTAGTTACTTTGTTTATTACTTTGGTAATTCACTGGCTCCACTTAAAATTTGTGTTATTTAATCTGCAGTTTTATATATACTTGTATATGTTGGCAAAATTTGCCATTTTCCTGCAGATTAAAAAAAAAAAAAGTCATACATAAGAAAAGGAGGGTCTGATGTTCTAAAAGTCAATCAGAAAAAAAAAATGACCTCAGATATCCCAGTATATGTACATATTTCCCTTCCTAGTTTCCCTGCTCTAAGTGGGCAGTGCTTCATTATGAGGAATGTTTTCATAATTTGCCCTGTTTTTTGTTTGGTTTTTGGAAAAGCATAACAAAAATATGCTTCTATTTCAATAGTGTATTTTTTCTCATAACATTTTAGGATATTTACACCTAATGCCATTATACATTGTAATTATGTAATTGCACATCTTAATTACACATTCTCATTATTTCATCATGCAAGCTACCACAATTAAGTAATTAGATCTAATTTTATAAATTAGGCCTAATTGTATAAAAACATGACAATGGCATAAAAGTGGCCTGAAAGAATGAAGAAGACTTTAATCAAAATGCAAAGAATGTTCTGTGTGTCACAAACCCATGCAGACAGGGCATATGCAGCACAGGACCAATCCATGGGCACTGTATGATGGCTCTGTTTTCTCTTAAAATGAGAACACTGTCTGCTTGCAGGTAATCATTTTAGAGATCTGGATCTTGAGATTTTGTTTCTTCCAGCTTTGGGCTAGACATTGTAATTTCAAAGTGATTATTTTTTGGTGCAATGGCCACATTTATGTCATTTTTTTTTTTTTTTTTTTTTTTTTTTTTTTTTTTTTAACCATGTTAGTCCTCTAGTATTCTTCATATTTATTTAATCTATTCCTTACTTTCCCCAGACTTCAATTTCCTTTTGGCAAGAATTATGGGCTATGTTTATCCCAAACCCCTCAGCTCATCAGTGTGCAGCCTTGAGCACCGCTGAGCCCTCACAGACCAGAATACTTGCAGGTTGCAAGCTCCTGGGCACACTTTTGACTTGCTGCAAATACTTAATTTCCATATAATACCTTGGAAACACATTAGGGAGGTCAGAGGCTTTTACCAGTAGGAAGTATGAATGAAGCTGTCCTGTCCTGAATGCTGTGACAGAGCGTTCTGTAATATGGACACAAGCAGTGCAATCCTGCTTGTCAAAGACAACCAGGAAGGGACCTTTGTCCCATGTAGTATTTCTGTATAGCTTTAGGCACAGAGACCATCTCATGAGACAGACACCATCTTAGAGCTGAGAAGATTCTGCTAACTAACTCAGTACTCTTGAGCTGTGCCCATGAGGCTGTTCATGGTCATTACACTACTGTAAACATAGCCTTTAGGTGAGGCCTCGACAAACTGGCCAGACTGCTCAGTTTTGCCACACAGAACTTGACAGGTACAAATATAATCTGAATTTTACAACCTGTTGGGTTGTCCTCTCTATGCAATATTCATCGCCAAAAAGTAAAGGCAGTTCTCTGCTATAACTGCAGAGAAGAGGCTCTGCTCTGTGAGCTGGTTCAAGAAAAGGTAGTGTAGGTGTACAATGAAGAGACTTGCAAGCAAGACGGCATCATAATAAGATTCATCCATTTCCTTTTTGGGGGCAATATTTTTTCTTCTTTTCAGAAGATGAAATTAAACTGATTTTTCTGACAAAACAGGAAGAAATTTTACAACAAAAGGAATCTGGATGAAAAAAATCCACATAACTTGAAAAGGAAAAGATTGCCTCAAATCAGATTATTTCATAAATGTAAATGCTTTTAAAATATCAATATATTTTGAAAACACGAACAATTATCTTACTGTGGGGCCCTCAAGAGTTTCTTTCAGAAACCAGCCAACTACAGGAGAAACAGTGATGGCTTTAGCAAAAAATAATATGAGTTGCATCTTCCATTGGAGATTCACAAAAATGATTAATTTCTCAAGGGAATATGTACCTGCCTATTGTGACACAATGAAGACATGTCCTATCTGACTGAAGTTATTCTCTTGCTTGCAACAGGAATTTTGTACTGGCTGGGAAATTAGGAATTTTTTTTTTTTTATTTTTTTTTTTTTTTTTTTTAAATTCTATCCTCCCTCCTCTCTGCTAAATACCTTCATTTTTCCTCTGAGAGTTTCCCCAGGAAATCTGAACTTACCCAATTTCACTTATTTACGAAAAGAAAAGAAAAGGAGATGTGCATTTATTTCTACTCTGTTTTAATATTGAGCTAACATTTGTTACTATTTAGTTTGTGCAATTACAAGAATTAAAAACTATCAGTTCTTACTTTGCCCCTCGATACCTCTGTCTGCAATGAAAACGGTAACAAATTTATCTCTGCTGCAAATCCATTGGAGATAATGGAGTTGCAAAGGGTTTGAATACTACTTGTGTGAAACCTGTAACCTCATTTTCAGCAGGGTAGGAGTAGGGGTGCTCTGTGCCTTTATTTAGACCTGCAGCTTCCATTACATTTAATTACTTTTCTCCGAAGCTGTAAATAGAAGATGTTTCTTGTTAAATGTAATTCCTTTTACTTGTATCTTGCATGATAAAGATATGGTTACTAAATGGATTGAGATTGAATCAAAGAGAAGATTTCATTTTTAGGCTGAAACTGATAAACCTCCTTGAAAAAAAAATCACAGCTAGTAGATAAAGCACCATAACTCCTTCATTAAAAAGGACTTGTCCTCTACAGCTAAGCTGGAAGTACAGGAAAGCTGAGCATAAGGAAATAAGCTAGAGTATGCATAATGAATAAAATGAATTATTGTGATTAAGGATGTTAAATTAGGATATTGATTGAGTGCCTGGTTTTCTGATAGGTATAAAAGAAAGGAAATGATTAAAAAAATATATGTATATATTTTTTTCTTTTATAAACTCTCTTGATTAAAAGCTTAAGGATAAATCTGTAAGAGCCTGAGGGTTAGTTCTCTTGAGCTACTGCCGTAGAATCATGCTTTGGGAAGAAACTGATTAAATTTCCTATATTGATATATATATATATATATATATATATATATATTTCTATTACCCTTCTCTTATTGTCTTTCTTCCATTATCATATTTCTGATCATTCCTCTGTTTAAAATTAACCCCTGCCCCAGCTGACATAACTCCTGAGAGAGTGCAAAGGTTTCAGTACAGTTTTCATTGGTCCCTAAGAAAAAATGTAATACCCTGGGATCTGTGCCATACCCTGTCATTCATAACCATCCTCTTCATCCACTGTGCATTTTTTATCAAGATATTTTCTGCATGGTTACAAGTATACACAATTATGAAGTACTCATTGCCATGGTATTCAAGTGCACTTCAATTTATTAAAAGGGTTATATGACGTGACTGCTTGAACAGCAGGGAATTGGACATGATGACACAGGTTCCTTCTAGCTTCATTGTTCTGAAGATTAAACTAATACCGTAAAACATTCCTCTAAAAATAGATACTATTTGGAAGGTCACAATATATTTAGTGTTTAAAAGAGCAACATCATGAAGTTGCAAATTATGCTATGAAATGCTCAAGGACTCTGTGCTCTGACTTTAGGGTGGCATCTCCTTTGCTGCAGCTAGAAAAGTTCAACCTGAAGCAGGACAGCAAACAAAAGAAAGGCTGAATCTGAAACTGGAAGGCCCTCTTGATACTGACATCTGCCTTGCTGTGGCTCTGTGCTATTTTGCCAGCCATTCTAAGAGTCTGGTCCTCTGCAAGGAGCTGCAGTCAATTCTTGGGCCTCTAAGTGGGGACTCAGGAAGTCCTAGAAAAGCAAAATGATGATGCATGAAAGGTATTTTAGTTATGTATTTTTGACCACAGGGAACTAACTGACAGAAAGAGAAGAAGGCAGGGCAGGGACTATGCAAAATAGCCAGTGAGCATGCTTATCCAGGCAGGAGAGCAGGAGTTTGTGCTCTGAGCTAGGTCTGACTCAATTCCTGTCAGTAACTAATGTACACCATGCTAGTATGGGGTGTGTGGGCACTGTGACAAAATGGATTCTGATGTGGAAGTGTGAATGAAGCAAAGGTGTGGAATTTCTGAAGTGACAAAAACAAAAGCACACACATACACAAAACAAAGCATAAAAACCTTGAATAGCGTGCATATACTAGGAACTTGATTTCAGCTTGGTTTCTGTGTCTGAAATAGCTTTAGTTCTAGCTGGCTACTGCCTTGGCATGTATGTGCAAAACAGGCAATCTTCAAGCTGCTAAAATTGGTGCAGTGCAGCTATTGTATTTCTGATCCAACCTGTTAGTTAAGAACACCATTTCAAGCCATGTATGCTTTTATAGAAGCCCGTAATCTCCACAGACCTTGAAATGCTGTTATCAAGATTGAGACCAAGATTCTTTTATCAAGGCAAAAGAACTGGCTCACCATATTTTCATCTGAACAAGGAGAGGCACTTTGTCTACAAGAACATTTTTCACTTTTGTATTCTGTAAGGCATTGGAAGTTTAACATTTTTAAAGAAGGAAAACTTAAACTTAGTCACTTAATGTGACCTTACTTTAAACAAAAGCACAGCCCCAAGTACTTATTGAGCCGTGTGTGTGGGCAGTAATATTTTGGCTGTTAATTTGTTAAGCCATTGTGAATATGAGATGATCACTAGTTTACTAACAGATGGACATCCTTTTAAAGCCAAGCTGTTACATATTTTTACCATTTTAGTTTGGATAGAAACCAGTTTTTTTTACTTTATGCTGTGCTTTTTATTTCTTGAGTCAGAAGAAAAATTTACTACCACACAGTGCTTTAAAAAATAAGGAACATTCCTGTATTCCACATGGACTTCTTTAACAGAAAAATATTTGCCCTGGATGTTCCCCTGCCAGTAAAGTATCGAAGTCTGGCCTCAGGGCTTCATTTACTCATGCATCCTCTACCTAAATCAGTGAGATGCCATTCAGTTGATTGACATCCAGGTACAGCAGACTTGGGAGATGTCATGGCAGGTGCCAGGTCTGAGGATATTTTGTCAGACTACTCTCTTTGTTCCAGTGTTCCACCATTTGTTGCTACTGCCATCTGTCAGGTTTTCCTTAGTGACTCCCTTCCTTCTTTTTGTATGTTTGATTCATAGCTCCTGAACCAAAATCTGATCCAATATTCAACACTGTTGTTATTAACATTCAGTACTGTAAAAATAAATTTAAAATATTGCTAATATACAATGTACTGTAGACATAGATTGCAGTAAATAAACTGATGGAGATTTTCTCAGGCTTCTTAGTCAAAACTGTAACTCTGAAAGCAGCATATTTTAGAATGAATATTGTGTTTTTATTTATTCCAAACTCTTTACTGATTCCAAGGGCTGGTGTCAGTATTCCCTATTGCATAACCTTTCTCTGAAAAAATTCAGATGTCAGAGAAATAAGTAGTTGATAATAAATGTTTAGAAAATATGACTTTCTCTCTCTCTTTTTTTTTTTTTTTAGTTCAAAGAATGTAATCTACATTTTTACTCAATTAAATAAATAAATAACTTGAAAGAAGGTTGCTCAGAAAACCTGTAGATGTCCTACCCCTGGCATCATTAAAAGCCAGATTGGATGGGCCCCTGGACAACCTAATAAACTGATAGGTGGCCACTCGGTCCATGGCAGGGGACATGGAACTGGGTGATCTTTTAAGGTCCTTCCCAACCCTAGCCATTAGAATCACAGGATCATAGAACCCTTAGAGTTGGAAGGGACTTTTAAAGGTTATCTAGGCCAAGTACCCTGCAATGAACAGGGACATCCACAGCTTGATCAGGTTGCCAGGTCCTGATCCAGCCTCGCCTTGAAAGTCACCAGGGATGAGACATCCACCACATCACTGGGCAACATGTTTCAGTGACTATAACAGCCACCCTCATTGTAAAAGATTTTTTCCTAACATCCAACCTAAATCTATTCTCTTTGACCCTGAAACAATTTCTACTTTTTCTGTCACCATAGGCCCTGATAATAGTCTGTCTCCTTCTTTCTTGTAGTTCCCCTTCAAATACTGAAAGGCTGCAGTCAGGTCTCCCTGGAGCCTTCTCTTTTTCAGGAGCCTACCTCATAGGAGCAACATTCCATTCCATGGATCATTTGTTTAACCCTTCTCTGGATGCACTCCACAGGGTCTATGTCTCTCCTGCACTGATTCCATATCTGGATGCAGTGCTCTGGGTGAAACCTCACCGGTGAAGAGTAGAGGGGCAGGATCGCCTCCCTCAACCTGCTGGCCACACTTCTTTTGATGCAGCCCAGGATATGTTTGGCTTTCTGGGCTGTGGGGGCTTATGTCCAGCTTCCCATCCACCAACACCACCAGGCCTTTTTTGGCAGGGCTGCACTCAATCCTTTCGAAAATCTTTCCAATTTGGAGAGAAGGAAGTTTTGGGTACCATATCAAAGACCTTACTGAAGCCCAGTTAGATGACTTCAGTGGCTCTTCCTTTATCCATTGATACAGTTACACCATCATAAAAGGCCACTATTCTGTGGTTCTGTAATTCTATGATTCAATTATAAGAAAGCAGGTTTTAAAGGAACTAGGATATATTTAGGTCTACAATGCCTACAGATGTGAGAAATCAGAAAAACTAAGCAAAACAAAGAAATCACACGTTGGTATAGTAGAGATACCAATAGTATCTCTACTATATATATGGTATAGTAGAGATATATTAGAGAGAATTAGGTGACACTTCAGATGCCAACCTTATGGAAAAATATATAGATCTCAACTTCTCTGAAATGTGGCTCTAATGACAGAAATAAAATAAAGATTTGGCAAATCAAGAACTGACATCAAAAGGTAAAAAAATATGGGAAAAGTATAAATTAAGTCGAATTATTAGGGATATGTATAAGAAAGTTATAAAAAAAAAGTAAGGACAAAGGAAAAACATAAAATGAGACACAACTAGCAGGAGACATCAAGAGTAAGAGGAAACTGTTTGCAGCTACATTATCAGCAATGGAATATTAAGCAAATATCTTCCTTTTTGCTGAGGTCTGATTACGCTGGAAAAAAGAAAGAAACAAAAAACCCACCAGTGTTTAATGTTACTTTTATATCAGCTGTCATTAAAAATAAATTTGGATATGAGATGCTGCTTAGTACGGCAAAAATGGTAAAGAACTCAGGCAGGAATATGATAGGGAGTGGAGAGATGAAGTAGAGATTTTCATATGAAATCCCTGACAAGATATATCATGATCTAGTTACAGAAAAGAGTAGTAGTTCCTACTAGTTATTTGGTAGAGGACATCTGACAGAAAACTGAACAGATGTATTTTTAATTCTTTTGAAATTATCTTTGAGAGCATAGGAATTATAGATGGACAGCTAAATTGCAGTTTCTGGAAATAAAAGCGACAAACTTGGAACAAATAATGAGACAAACTTTTGTAAGCACTAGGATGATAATAAGAAAATGAATAGTAGGAAACATACCTTTTTGAAAAGATGCACTGAACCAAAGTAACTTAATATGTTTTTTTAGCACAATAACACCTTGTAGACTGTTGCTTCTGTGGGTGTTACCAGGGATTGTATGAGGTCTTTCTGCACCAAAACAAGTGAGAAAATTGGGCTAGTTATGCTAGTCATGACTGTCAACTTGTCCAACTCCCCAGCAATTGAAATGCTTGCCCTCTTTACAGTGCTGCTCTTCATAGTGTCTCATTGATGAGAGTTCTTTTCCAAGCTCACAGAATATGGAGTTTTAAAATCAGATTTATGTTTTTACAGAAATTCCTGCCAACTACCAGATGATGGTTGGAAATTAAATAACTTTTCAAAGATGTTTAAAGAAATTGCAAGGGAATGTAAAACAATTTAAAAACTGCTGGGCAAGGATATAGCAAAGAAGCAAGTCTGAGGTGAAAGAGGGAATTCAGCCCAAAGGTTGGAGATGAATCAACAGAAATGGAAAACATTGGTCTTACAGAAAAGCTCAGCCAGGACCTGAAGGCCCTGGGCTGGGCAGAAATGATCCCATGCAGCAAGGTGTGTTGGGAGGCCTAGCCAAGGCTGGTAAAGGTGACAGGGGCTTAATAGTGCCCTCAATGCAACTCTGGCACATTTCAGTACATTTTTGAAACAGGTTTAATTTTTTTTTTTCTTTCTTACTTTGTTATGTTATTATGACTTTTTTTTTTTGTGCAGTGATTAGAGTTATAGCCAACAACAACTAGTAAAACTGAAAATAGTCAAGGTTTCAAGACTTATAATAATTTTCAGGCTTAGCAGTTTGTCTGAAGCTGCTATGAATGGCTAAAGCCCTACTCTATACCTACAAAAGACAGCTCATCAGTATTTCATATTCCTTAATTTGACTGTGCTGGGATAATCCAGAACTGTTTGTAGATTTCTAGCCTTTTCTTCACCAGGCTGAACAACTCCAGCTCTCTCAGCCTGACTTTGTTGGAGAGGTCTTCCATCCCTCAGATCATTTTTGTGACCCTCCTCTGGATGTGCTCCAACAGGTCTGTGTCTCCTCTGTACTGAGGATTCCACATCTGGATGCAGTACTCCAAATGAGATCTCTCCAGTGCAGAGTAAAGGGGCAGGATCACCTCCTTTGATCTGCTGCTCACTCTTCTTTTGATGCAGCTCAGGATACTGTTGGCTTTCTGAGCAGCAAGGGTATATCATTTTTCCCCCTGCTTGCCAGTGCAGACAGCTCATTCCATATAGCCTTAATGACTAAATATGGGTAAAGAAGAACAGATGACTCTATCTGTGTGTTAGTGAACATTCCTCAAGTTAGAAATTGTATGGGTTGTTGATATACAGATGGTAGCAAAGATGGTAACAAACATACAGAAGTAACAAGCAAAGGGAAACTCACCAGTGGTGAAGCCTTAGCTGAAGAAGCTGGAGCAGTCCTCACTGGAGAGCAATCTCGAAGAGATGCTGCCTCAGTGGGAGTCAGCCCTTAAATGAGGTCTCAGAGGAAGTGGAGTCGAGCTCCACCCCTTCCGGAAGCACAGCTACATCACTCTCACCTGTGCTCCCACAGCTGACCCCACACTTGCCTCAGCTGATTAATCAGAGGTTCAGGCTGTGATTACCAATTTCCCATACAGAAATCTTAAAAGTGCAGGAGCAGGCTGTCCCCGTGTTCTGTAAGATGAGTTGGTGGGGAAGATGACTGAGCTGGCTGAATAGAGATTATAATCTTACAGAAAATTCACAAAATTGTACAGACAAGTTATGTAAATAGTAATTTATCTGTGAATTAGGAAGAATTAGAGAGTTTGAACAGTAGATAGGTGCTTGCAGTTAGAAACAAGTTGTAGAGGAAACTGCTATATCACAGCCTGAACTGATGACTGAGAACCTGGTGCAGAAGGTAACTGACTCAAGAAGTTCAGGTACAAACAATTTACCTGTGATTTTGATTTGACCAGAACGTGACATGGGTCCATCCCTCTCTCTGGGCTCATTTAAGGGCTAGCCTCCAAAGAGAGTGTATCCTGGATGAAGGTTGCTTTCAGAGGTGGAGTGGTTTGTAGCTAGAGACCCTATCACCAGTTGGGTGAGTCAACTTTTCCCTGTGTGTGACTGTTGGTGTTACCAATAACACTTTCTCAGGTGTCACAAAGAACTTGGTAGAAGCAGTTTTACTGCTTCCAAGGACAAAACCAAAATCATATTATTTTCACAAGAGGAATGCAAATCAACAGCAAGAGAACAGATATGTAAATGTCCTGGATGAATAAAAGTTATCAGAGTGATGTTGTGAAGAATGAGGTGAAGTTAAGCAAGTTCACTCACTGGACATTGTGATTGGGTTGATATTATACAATATGATATATGGTAATAATTTTGTAATATAGCTTTGCCCCAAGTAGTACTTCTATGGTTAGTTAGAAGCACAAGGTGTGAGTTTTTTTTTTTTTTGTTTTGTTTTGTTTTGTTTCTTTTTTTCCATAGACCCATAAAAATCATACAAACTTTAGAACTGGAAGGGACTCTTACAGATCCATGTAGTCTGACTCTTCTGCAATGAACAGAAGCATCCACAGCTAGACCAGTTCACTTAGTGTCTTGGTCCAGCATGTCTTTGAAAGTCTTCAGAAATATTTTTTTTCCTCTAATAATACAAAACCATGACACCAGTAAATTGAAATATTAGTAACTTTTGCTATTGGCTTTCCACATCATAACATTGTGTGGAACACAGAGAAGAAGAGCTATGCATCCCAGAGGATCTCACGGTCAGAGAGGAAGATGTGTCATGGAAGTGATTCTCGCTGCCTCTTACTGCCTGGTAGCAGGTGTGGGTATGCATCTTCAATTTCAAAGGAGGCTTCTTGGTCTTTGGAAAACTCACTCTCTCTTACTTTATTTGATTTATTAGCCTCTCTTTCATTTAGATTGTTATTATATCGTGTTATCTTGCATTCTGATATCATAGTTAAATAAGTTTTCCTCCTTAGATCATTGTCACTCCTCTGTTTGTTTCCTTGAGTCTAGCTTTTATCTTCCTACCCCTTTCCCTTTTTCCCTTCCCACTTTTGGGGGCAAGGGGGCCCATGGGCCTCCTGCTCCACAGGCACAAACATAGATTGATCTAGACAACTCCGAGTCAACTTGCCTTAATATTCTTTATATGCGGAGAAACACAGAGCTGCATGTAATGTTCAAGGTGAGGCTGCACTAATGCTAACTATAATGGAGAATCACCTGTTTTTCCATCTATGTAAGATGTGTTTAATGCCCCCCAAAATGTATCTTTTCTTCTTGGCTGCCAGGGTGCAGGCTCTTGGTGAACCTGCTGGCAACAAAGACCCAAAGACCCTGAGGTTCCTTTCTGCTGAGCTGCTCTCCAGTCACTTGTCTCCCATTTGTGTCTGGCATTACTCCATTCCAGGTGCAGAACTTGGCATTTTCCTTCATTGAATTACACGCCATTGATGACTGCTCACTCTTCCAATCTATCTAGATTCCTCCGGGATTCCTCTCATTCCTCTATGGAATAAACAGTATCTCATTGTTAAGAATGTTGAAAAGAACTGGCCCTAGAATTGGACTGGTGGTTTCTGAGGATGGATATTTCTTACGTGGCCTGATAAATGATGGCTGAATACTTGGTTAAATATAGTTTACAATTTTATTTAAGAAGAATCCTTACCAGCAGTATTTTGATGGCTTTTTCTGTGAAATAGCTTGGCCTGATTCCTTCTTGCTTCAAGCTGGCATAACTCTAACAATAAAGATCTGGATTAATATTAACAACAAAGAAGATCAGCTATAGGATTGCAGCAGTACAACACAAGTCTAGGGAGGAAACACCTGGTGTAAATATCCTTAGCATAACCAGATGAATTTATTTATTTGTTTGTCGGTTTGTTCGTTTATTTCACGGGTGCATTTTAAAATATTGAAGGATAAGACAATTTTCATGAAATATCATGGAAAAAAATAGGCTTTTTATTTTCCTGGTTTGTAGCTGTAAATATTTAATAATTTAGGAGAATGACATATTCAGAGCAAGTGTCTATGTTAACAGTCACTATGACACTAGAAACATTCCACGTTTCTGAGTGCATTCTTTTCTGTCACATTTAAATTGACTGTTCTATAGTTCCAATTACATTAAGTGTCAGGGGTCATGATCAGTGGATGTCATTGTCAGTAACTTCATTTACATAGCATTCAAGACAACTCAGGATCATAGTCATACTGGTGATTTTAGAGAATACGGTGATCATCTAATCTCTGAATCAAGTGCCTACTGAATGTGAACGGAATACAGCGGAAAGCTACAATGATACATTGCTGTTGCCTGAGCTGAGTAGGTGGATTACTGTTCAGAACTCTGTGATGTTTATTAAATTCTATTTTTTAAGGAAAATAACTTCATACTTAAATTACTGAGAGATGCATTTCTCAGCTAAGGCCTTGCTCATAAGTGTGCAGTGCATCAGTTATATTTGTTTCCAACAAAAGAGAACAGTAAAGGCGTGTTTTTTCTTTCCTTTTTTTACTTTTTCTCATGATCATTGCTAACCCTTGCGAAACCTAGGGCTGTGAGCAGTGGATACAGAGTCTATAGTCTGCCTTAGTGACTGGAGAATAGACACCCTCACCATAGTGGTGTGAAACTCCTTGAAATGCTGCTTTCTCCTGAGAAGCATCACTTCAGGCTTTGCAAGAGTATGCCTCAGTCAGCTACTTCTCATCCATATTCAGGCAGAGAGAGCACTGTATTGTCCTGTGCAGAAAAATCAATACTGTGAATACTGTGTGTGCTCAGCCTATTTGATCTCCATGGTTGTCATGACTACACTTCAAGGTATTGATTCATCCACAGGGATCTCAGGGTTGGATGGTCCTTGTATTGAGGCAGAAATCTTTTGTCCTGTGAAATCTAAGCACATTCTACAGTGCACGAAGTTTCATATATTCTTAGACCACCAAAGTGTTTTTGTTTTGTTTTTAATTTTCTGGGGTTGAGGGGTAAAGGGAACAATGTCTTAAATACCTACTGCAAATTCCTGCACATTCTGTTGACAAAGATATTGCAGATGTGACAATGTATAATGAAAATTAGATGGATAAAATGAAAGACACTTAAAGTACTGCTGGTTTGCTTCAGTGAACACAGTGAATTGTGCAGTCTGGGTGTATCCTCAGTAGCTCAGATCTTTTTGTTCATGTATTTTATCTATTATGGTCTTCTCATGAAAGGAAATAAATGGAAAAGATTGTGATTGGAAAGGACTGTAATTTGCATTAGAGCTATGTATTAGAGTCTGCTTCATACTAGTTATTACAGTTCAATTTTTTACATGAGCATGTATATAAGATTTATAAAAATAGTACTTACAAATGTATTTATAAAATAACAGGTCGCAAAAGACTTATGCTACACATCCTATTTGTACCTCATATTTATGTTTCTCTGTTTAGATGCCTTTGTGCTTGTATTCGACTGATTCTTTTATGATTACTACTGACTTTGATCTCCTGGAAGAGTTTTATATAGAGTAGCAATGTTTTGGCCTATTTTTCTACTATGGAGCTATTTGAAGTAGTCAGTAAGGTCACACATGGTAAGATCATGGTTTGACTCAGACCACAATGCAAGTCTTTGAGGTCCAAAGCTAGTCTTTGTCCACTAAGCACCACTGCCTTAGGTGAATTATGTTTTGTTCATTAGCATTCAAAAGAAGACTTTTAATAGAAAAAAGAAAAGAACAGGAAAAAGAAACATCAGTCAAAAAATTATTAAAAATGTGTGTGGGAGAAGGTCAACCTGCATCTTATATTTTAAATTCATTTGAGGATCCAGGTAACACTCAGTTTTGCCTTCTGTGGCAGTGCAGATCTTGCTGTAAAAAGACAGGGAGGCGCATAATGGGGAAAAGTGTGAATGAATAGAAAAGGTATGTTCTCCAGCTTTAAACATTGAGAATATCAAGCTTCTTTCTCCCTTGACTGAGGGAGCAGTCAAGTTTCTCATTGCCTGTAGCTGTTTGCTCTGTGCAGATATGCTGCTTGAATTTGCACCATAAAATTCATTATGTCCGCATATTGTGAAGAAATAGTTTTCTCAGTTGAATTTGCATATTAAATCTGTATAACAACTGGGTAGAAATCAATGGAAAATCCTAGGGTATTACAGGGACAGGAAAGTTGCCTTGGCATGCTGCTCCCTTTCTGATCCCATGATTGTTGCAGCTTATTGTACTGCTGAGACTCTACTCTTCAGCTGGATTTCCGTCAACGGTGTGTGTGTGTGTGTTTTTAATTTTTATTCTTTTATTTTTTATTTTTATTTTATTTCAGTAATACTTTCATGGCAGAAACCAAGGAATTTTTTTTGTCTTTGGAATGAGGTACTGAGGTTCTGCTGTATTTTATACCTACAGAGATTTCTGGTGTTAATAGCAGTAGAGTTGGTACTGTTTCTCAGCTCTTAGCTGAGAGAAGTCTTCATAGGAAGACATAGGAAGTCTTCCAGATTTCCTACATTTAAGTAATTTTTCAGTTGCAATTATATGAAAATATCCCTTCTATTCCCTCTGATGTATGTTAAGTTTTCATCTGTTTTTATACTTTGAAATCATTGATAATATAAATGTATAGCATGAAGGAAGCATTATAAAAAGATTCATTTCTCTTTGATTATACACTTTGGATTTAGATGTTAGTTAATAAAAATGAATGCTGAGCTTTAATTCTTTCTTGAATCTCAAGAGGATCTCTCAAGAGGAGAGAAAACTTCTGGAAACACTGTGTCTTTAAATTACAGGTGACAGTCATGGAATGGTCCTTTGTGGATCTTGAGCTCTGAGTGGTATTTTGATGTTGTAGCAGTTGGACAGATCAATACAGTCAGTGGGAATGGCATTACAACAAAGGTGCAATGACAGAAGAACTGGCACAATAGAAAAGTGCTGTGTAGGAAAGGAAGTTTGTTCACTCATATCAGAAGATTCTAGGGTCACAGGGGAAAGTTTCACTAAGGAGTAATATCCAGAAAGAGATCCTTCCCCAGTGGCAGTCAGCCACTGGTCTAAGAGAGATGCAGCCAGACACCACCCCTTCCAGTCATACAGGTGAACTGCCTTAATTTTTTTTGTTCCCAAGGCTGACCAGGTCCATTCCCCAGGTGATCAATCAGTGTTTCAGGCTGGGACTCAGAAGTTCCCATACAAGTGTCCATAAAAAAATATGAATGCTGGTCCCAGGTTCTTGGTTAACCAAAATCCGAGACTGAGAACTCAAATAAGAAGCAGAAAGAATTTTTATTTATTTTTATTTCTTTATTTTAATGTAATAATATCAAGAGCAAGACAACTTCCCTTTCTAGAGACATTAGACTTTCTTCTTAAATCCCTGGAGTTTTGGTTTTTGTGGGTTTTGTTTTGTTTTTGTGTGTGTGTGTGATTTTTTTTTCCTTTCCCTCTTTATTATGATTTGCTAATAGAATGGTTAATATTTTAAGTCTTCAGTTTTGAGCTGACTTATCTGGGAGTCTCAGATTTCAGTCTTTTTCCATGAGACTTAATGAAAAGAAGAAACCCTTGTAGTGCTATTGGCAGAACTTTTTTCTGGTAGAAGGTGAATAATTTCCTGCATTAAATCTCATCTTGGAGTGTGCTGCATCCTAAAATAATGTTAAGGTCTTGAGTCAGTCTTATAAACGGTGTAATGAACATTTTAAACTGAAGAACAGAGCACAGGCTTGAATAAGCGTACAGTTCCCACTCTGGCAAAATGAGGTGAATATCTTAAATGAATCTTTTGTGGAATTTGAAAATGGGGAGAAGCAGATGTATGAAGCTACTAATGCCACACCTCCAGTCCTTTTCAGGCATCTTGTCCTGTCTATGACCAGACATAGGCAGAAGCACCTCCATGAGATGCTTTGTCTTAATGCACTCATGGACCTAAGAATCCTTTTCAAGGCGTGTCAGTGAAATAGGCTGCCATAACAGTAATAAACTTTGAAGACATAGCACAGATAATATCAGATGATAAAGGAAGAAGGTACCTGGGGCTAAATGCAGATAATGTAGCACTATTGGCTATCATCACTTGATGACTTAACCTCAAACTGCATGTTTCGTTACTTGCAAAATGGAACAGTGATATTTAAAATTATGATGGAGCTGCTGTGCCTGCTCTTCAACAACAATCTTGTAGAAGAAAATCTCACTACAGCAGATACACTTATATAACTTGAAAAATATAGAAACAAGAGAAAGGAAAAATATGAGGCCTACTAGTAATCTTCCAGAGATTCATAATGCATCTTTAGTTACTTCAAATAGTCTTCTAGAAAGCTTTCTAGCAGTTCAGAAAACACTGTAGTTCTTCTCTTTCTAGGATCCTGGGATTAATCATTCATTTATGAACTACTCAAGGTCAGACTTTCAGCAGTAATTTACTTAGTAGATATTCTTGTAGCCAATGCATTTTTTAAACCCTAGAAAAAGAAGTTTTTGCAACCAGGTGGTGGTCATTTCTTTGGAACTATTATCTGGAGAGTAACTGAGTTCTTTCTTGATTTGTATTTGTTTCTGAGGGATGGGTGTCTCTAAACATGTGCAAACAAAAACATACATACTCCTTACAATCTACAACCAGAATGGTTTTTAAAATCATCAGGGAGAGATAATTTAGTCTTTGTTATATTATGAGAATAATCATCTCCACTGAGAGGAAAGCAACTTAAATCCTATTATTGAAGGTTTAGGGAGAAGGCTAAGAAAACTATTTCAGAAGCATAATTCATGATGTACTGAAAGCTCACAATGCCTGTAACTGTTAGTGTGGAAGCTGAACCAAACGTATGCTGAACATCATTGGCAAATATTGTACCTATGTGTAAAGACTGTTGCTAGAGTAAGAGCAAAGGTTTCTCATCAGCTTTTAGCTACAGTATATAAATTTTTATTTATTGGTTCCTTGTTGTATTAGATAGTTGACTCTAAAGCAGTTGTTTCTGAAACAATTTAAAACAGACTAGTATCATTTGGTCTGATACATGAAGGCAATATCCTCTCCCTGCCCTCTTGAGATCCACCAGAACTTGTTTTCTACAGTAAAAATTTTTTCTAACAGCATTAGGTTCACTTATAGCATCTGTTAAGAAGTTCTAAATAACAATATCACTTAATGAACATGCATTCTTATGTCAAATTGTTGAAGTTTTGTTTTGGACAGTTTCAGCATTTGCATCTCCAGAAAGATTTATTTCCCTGACATTAGTTGGATATTAGAAGGAAAAACACAATTCGACCCCAGGTGAGCTAGAGCTAGATGAGATGTGAGACTGTTCCAGGTTGAATTTTCCTCTTTAAATTTTTCATGAAATTCTCTCGGCAGGGCCACTGCTCATCTCTGAAAAGATTTTTGAACCTAGTAACTGCAAATGTTTCAGTCCAACCATCAGGAAAAACACACCTGCACACAAAAATCCCTCCAATGAAAAACATGCATTTCACCAAAGCTTTCTTCCTGGTTTTACTGCACCATAATAACACTGAATAGATTTAAGGGCCATCAATTGTAAAGTTATCATTTTTCACCAAAGCAACATTATATTAAATGCTTAATTATTCATTGCTAATGCTTGTCATGGTGAAAGATTGGTCCCAGAAATTTTTAAAGCAGTAGGCCTGGCTTTTCTGCCTTGAAGGTTAATGGCTGAGCCCTTGGTTTCATTAGGCTCCTGAATGTAGCACACCTCATATGTCATAGCCTAGCTTTTTGCTTTCTCTCCCATCACTCCCCTGGTGACTACATATTCACAATGCTAAATATTCAGTAGGGTCTCTTTCCTGGCTTTGTTCTGTGTTGTTATTTTATTTTTTAAAGGATAAATGTTTTACTGTGACAGTAAGGTGGGTGGTGGCAAGAGAAGTTAGGGGCTTTGTGAGAAGTGGTTGTTCTTGGCTGGGTAGAATTATTCCACTTGGGCATTTTTAAAATGGTGGCACTTAGCTTTAAATGGAACAAGGCGCACTGAGATTATGAGCAAATTATGCAACTTGCAGAAAGCTATTTACTCATCTGAAATTACATGCATAAAATATTGATGGTACATTAGTAACACAATGGGTATAAAATTGGACTACATTCTGTCTTCCTATGTACAAGGCTACAGGATTACAGCATTAAGCTTTTTTCCTCTGCAAGCCTCTGGACGTTTAAGGTTTGTATTTTATAGGCCAATTTCAATATACCCTGTCAATACACGGTGAAAGTTGTTTGGGTTATTTCAGAACGTTAACAGCATCAAAAATCCCATATGACAGAGAAGATATTCACTTCACAAACATGGAGGGAAGTTTTCTACAGTTAGAAGGGATTGCTCCATATGTTTTCATACTGTAACTTTTATTCACCCTTAGAAGTAAGAAGCTTTTAATACATGATTAGGTCCATTCTATTTTTTGTGTGATTTTTTTTTAAGCTCTTTCTGATCTCTTTTAAAAGAATGAGACAAGACTTGACACTGACTAAAAACACTTAGTTTCAAGATTGAAGAACTAATGCAATCACTGAAAATCCAGGAATTTTGGAACAGACAGTGATACTGTTTCCATCTATCTTGGTATCGCTGCTAGGAACCTTTCTTTGATATCTAGCAGGTGAGGGAGTTTGTTGTATTTCTGAACATATTAGAGCTTTCTGTTTAGCACTGTTTTTTTTACCATGTGCTCATTCCTCTAAGTCTGAATCTTGTATGCAATTCTAATTACTGAATTTGATTCCTATAAATAAAGCCAGTGCTGTATAAATAATGAATTTTGAACCTACCTATATATGTGCCAGTGTTCTATAAATATAAATGTGTAATTTTCAACAAAGCTATTCAATGCACTTTAAAGGGGTTAAATAATTAATATGGGCTCCTTTTAGTTATTAAAGAGGCACTGTCAAGATAAAAATCATTGGAAGTTTTTAACAAAATTCCCTGATTGCTAGAAGTAACATTGATAAATGGAAACAGATTTTTTTGAAATATCTATTCCAGGTCTTGCCTTTGCTGCCTCTACGAATCCTTTATAGACAGCGATAGATGATAGATATCTGGGCAAGAGAGCAGATGGATGCCCAGAAATGCTGATTTCTCACTGTTTGTTTGCTTTTCTCTCAGCTTGGAAAAGAAAGTATTTGTTTTCTTAGTTTCTGAGCTTTCATTTGCTGTGCTTCCCTCTTTTCCCTTACTCTCTCATCCAAACAAAATTCTGTGCAGAAGTTCAAAGCCTTAGTTTCAAAGCCTTGTTAGGACAGCAAAACTTCTAGAGGTGGGAACTGGGGTTAAGAATTCAATGATTGTTCTTAGGTCTGTGGTGGGCTCTTGTTCAAGCACAACCCTTTCTTCCCTTTCTAAATATGTGTGATTTCACTGCTCTGGACATTCCAGGTGCAAAGTGCTGTTGCCCCTTAAGGAAAGATGGAAGATTAAATGGTAACTGTTGAATGGGGAGATCAGCTCGATTGAAGGCTGTTTGCAAGATCCTACTGCTCTGTGGCTTCTCTTTCCTTGGCCACTTCTCTTTTTATTATTCAAGAAAGTTTTATGTCTGATTTCATAGGAAGATGACCATGTCTGGGCATGTAAGTATCGTTGCTTAATTGTGACGTTTTGGGTTTGCAGTAAGAAAAATACTCTGTTCTTACTAGTATTTTGTTCTTGTATGTTAGCTGATTATTGATCGAGCTGATCAATGAATGCCTTTCCCAGTAGTAATATGATTATATTGTATTTCATTTTTAATTAAATATGGACCCGACCAAGAAACCACCTGCTATATCCACAGTTTTAGAAAATGTTTGGAAGATCAGTTAAGCAAAGGAGCGGGGATAAAACAATTATTGCTGTGTAACTCAAAGGTGATATTTATTCATCCACTATCAGTGTTATAAAACTTATGTGCCATTCTGAGCTGGAGTCCTTTGCTGGTTACTATGAAACAAATTCTGTAATGGGTAGAGGAGAACTCATTATGATTAATAGCATCCTTCTGCTGCATCAGAACTCAGAGCGTGTTCCTAGCCCAGCCATTACTTCCTGCTGGAGACTGCACACAACTGTTTACCTTTTCTTTGGGAACATTTGTAATCAGATAATTATTACTCATGCTGTGGCAGCTAAGTGGAGTTGAAATACAGGATGCCTTCCTCATATGCAGGCCAAGAAACTATACCTCCCTCCTCATGGGGTATGTGTGATCTTCTTCCAAACATTTATAGCTGAGGAACTGGAACAAAATACTTAGGTTTTTAAATTATTATTTTAAAAATTATTTTTAAAAAGGCATTTAAGGTCAGCATAAGCTGTACCCTTTCAGTATGGCATGTTTTCTTCATCTCTGATGGCAAATCATGTCACATAGAAGTCAATAATCTCACAGCAGCACAGTGTACCCATTCTGATAACTGCTTAGCTGAGATGATATAAATACATACATGAAGTAGTAGTGTATCCTAAGAATCTTGAACTTGAGATACCTATGAATGGTTTGGGAGCTAAGATACTAGGAAGAATATGCAGTCTATATTCAAAAATGCTTCCAGTGACGCTAATAATATTTGTTTACAGGCCACTGGATTGTTCCAGTGTGCTCTGTAGGAAAATATAAGTGGAGGCTTAGAGAGCAGGTTCCAGTCCCAGGAGAATATTTATTGGTGTACAGAGTCAAACAGTAGATTATGGCTGTGAAGATTAGGCACTGTGAGTTTTAGGTGAATGAACTTCATCTACTGTAATACCATCCTAGCTGATAAATATCTAGCTGTATATATGAGAGAATACAATTGCATAGATCCATAGATCTCTGGAGGCCTTCCAGACATAATATTTTTGGTAGTAAATCACTTACCCAGTGTTTTTTTTTTTTTTTACCTCATGGGTGATCTGTATTTTCTTCTTTTTTTCACTGAATTTGTTTAATCTGTTCTATCAGATTAAAAATGAGTATCATATTTAATACTAAACTCCAGCCTTGCTAAATACTGTGTTCTGAATGTTTAATTATTTTGCATGTAGAACATAATTAGCCATTTGTTTTCTAACAAGCTTTCATTAGAGATTCCAAAATGGATAAGTAAATGGCATTAACACCCTCCCGATACAATTATTCTCTCACAGGAACATTGCATCATGTAAACTAGTTAGACACTGGCACCAGAAAAATAGACTCATTCTATTGTGCTGAACTCATATTCATTTTAAGAATGTTTCTTTAGATAGCTCACTGCACTAAATATTCTGGAGTGTAAAGGAGAAATTAGCAGGCAGAAATGTTTCTCAACTTGGTCAGTTTGTTGGAGGACTTTTTTAATATTTCTACATTGGAAAATTCTGATCAAAACTGAAAATTACTGCAAGGAGGTGCTACATCTGAGAATATTGTTTTGGAAACATAACATAACAAACATAAACTGGATAAATCATTCTTTGAAAGTACCTATTAATTTCAAATGTCTACAAAGGGTTATGTGGATGTTGCCTGAATCCAAATAAGCCTCAGGAAGTTGGTAGAAGTAGTCTACACAGCACTCTCTGCAAACTCTGGTGGGTACTGAACAGCACACTGGGAAGAAGGAGTCTCCCTGCATTAGCCCTGGTATTTCTGATGATGTGATCGCAAACTTGTGAGTGCTATATGTGTAGGTCACTCTAAAAGTAATGCCTCCTATTTATTTCCAAGGAAACTACAACAGAAACAAAGCACTGTTTGATAGAGCAAATTCTTAGCTACTAAACACTGTTTTCCAATGTAGTCACTGCCATTATTTATGCGTTTTGGCCAGCAATGAACAAGAGCCTGCATTCTGTGGTTGTAAAAATCTACGTGGCTATCTGAAATGTGGCTCATCTTTCATGCTGTTGTCACCATTGCTGAAGCTTTTTCTACATGGAGGAATTCACTTCCACACCTTTGCTTCATACGTACTTTCATGTCAGATACAGTATTGTTAGACTGCCCCTCTGCTGCCGTCTGTCACATAGCAACAAAATGTAATGGAATATCGGTGGGAAGGTTCAACCTTTACTGTCATACCACCAACATCCTCTTATGCCATGGCCCAACATAATAAATCGATGTTACTTTTGGAGCAGCATCACTGCTCCTTTGCTGTATTTATGCCAGTCTGCTCACTCTTTCAAGGTCTGTCCATGTTCAGGTACAGCAACTTATATCCTGAAATTAATTCTCTCCTCCTTGACTCCAACTTTTGCAAATACTTGTCTGAGGTTACATCCTTGGTGTGTCTGCTGTCATATTCTGTGGATTCAGATAGCTCATCTGAATAATCATCAGAATAATCTCACACTTACTTGGGATAGAAAAGAGCTTAACGAGTAAAGAAGTCTAGGACATAGAACTCCAAGCTCATCTGTCTCTTGTGAATCACACCTGCCTTTTCTGCCTAGCTATATTCTGCATGATGCCTTTCATCAAGTAACAGTTGTCATATTCTGCATTAAAAGAGACAGAGAGTATAAAAGATGGAGGAAGAACCTCTGACAACTTTAAAACCACCTAAACAAGAATCATGTTCTGTCTTCTGATTGGCTTGGATTTTCTATATGGAGTGAATGCAGTTGCCTTGTGGCTCTGTATACCTCTGAAAGCCATGCATGTCTCATCAAAATTTGAAGTCTTCCTTTTTTGCTATTTTTATACTGAAAGAGTAATCTGTTACCCATTTTCATATATTAAAAAAAATAAAAAATGTAGCACTGCCTAGAGCTTATGATTATGAAAGTTATCCAGATTTTCTAGAAGGCTTTTCATGTTAGGAAGCTGCTCTGGATGGGAATATGTGAACCAACCCTGAAGTATTTGTCTCTAGGTGTGTAAAGACTGCTCCAAAAATAATGCCTCCTATTTTATTATGTCATCCATCATGTCACAGCTGACTGCTGGTGGTATGGCAGTGGGTAGTGCATTTCAGCAGTGGTGACATCAGTATGAAAGACAAGCCACATTCTGGTTAGCCATGAACAGCTGTCATGCTATGAAATGAAGAGTGTTTTGGCCTGCTCATCCATACAAACTGGTTAATGATAGTGACTTTCCAGAAAATACTTTTAGAGGGGCTTATGTATGGCTTTTAAAGTCTTACTCTCCAAAAAGATCATTACTATTTATTGTTTTCTTTTCCTTTTGTTATTTAGTTGTTTTTAGTGGAACAACTATCATTAAAAATGAAATACTATATAAAAGGAAAGTTTTTTTTTTTTTTTTTTTTTTTTTTTTTTTTTTAAGACAATATTCAGTGTATTAGAGAATTATTAGTAAGATATAGGTAACAGTATCTTTCTGTCATCACCATTCAGTTCCTGTTTGAGAGATGAGACTGGATGTACCAGAGACTGTGAATAATTCATTTTAAATATGAGAAGCAGTGTAGTTTGTGTATTTCTTCTTAGATATGTGCTCCATGGATTCCATTCTGCATTTAGTAGAATCCAGAAAGGCACATTTCCCTGTGTGTATGTGATATGTCCATGTATCTCTGCACTGGTTTCTGTCAGTGCATATATGATACACTAGGATACTTTATGGGGGTGTTATTTAAACATTAAAACTTTTTAAAATGCAATTTTTGATAATTTTGAGTGAATCCAATAACTCTTCACAGCAATGTATCAGATATTCACTCAAGAAAAAACAAAACAAAACAACAACAAAAAACAACACAAGGAACAAATCTTGTCTCAACTTCTGTAAGACTGTTAATACGAACTGTCATGACCATTTTATGAATTTTATTACAAAAGAGAAATATATATATATATATATTTGCATGTATTCCTTGTTTTGGCTAAGCCTCACTTCTATCATTTCTGTATTCTTCACATTGCTGGGATAGAAATGAGCATATCTGTTCAAAATTCTTCATGGCAGAAGTGCAAAAACTCAAACGTTACTTCTGAAAGACACAATCAAAATTTTACATGCCATAATAGAATCTAACCCTTTAACAGAGTAGTCAAAAAAATGGTATTCTTCTGTCTCAGAGACAAATCATTCCTGTCTCCGTTTCCTACAATCAGCACATTCTTCCAAACTCAGCTCTATCCAACCTGTGCCAGCAATACTGTCAGTCAACAGTTGTCTCTTGGTTAACCAGAGGTGGAGATGAAGAGCAGCTGAGGGTTTTCCTAAAGCAAGGAAGTTTTAGATTAGACATCAGAAATAATATTTGAACAGAATCATTAGGTAAGTGCTAGAATGCATTTCTCCAAGGAAGCAATGAAGTCTTCACCATTGGACATTTAAGAAAAAGCTGTGCAGATGTTCTCCCAGGTATGAGATAGGTGTCATTGATTTAGCGATAGAATAGGTAATTAAATACATCTTAATGTTTTAAATAAACCTCACTTTTGACATTTCCACTACTGAATGCTTTGCTTTTCTTTATTTTCCTCCTTCCCTTACATACGCAAACAAACATGTACTTCATTCAGCAGTTGGTTGACTATGACAATTTCTATATTGCATAAACTGGAAATTGTAATCACCAAGCCAGTATAACTCTCTGTTTAAATTAGCAAAATTGTGCCATTTGTTGCAGATTTGCGATTGCATTTAAAAACAGTAGGTCTACATAGCTGAGATTTGCTCGACTTATCTTTGAAACTTAGTTCTTATTGGAGGAAAATACTCAGAGGAAAAAAATTTAGTACTGGTGTAATGCCATACCCGTATGACAAAACTGATTTGTTGAAAACAAAGTTCTCTACATTGTCTGCTTCTGAAAACACGTTGTTTCTATGTATGAAGTTTTAAATCTTTGAAATTGGAATACATTGTTCCAAAGAGTCAGGTAAATTGAAAGCTATTTATCACAGCATTTCAGAGAAACAAATTGTGTACATTTCCAGCCTGGATAGAATGTCTCAACTTTACACAAAAAAGAACCATGCTGTTTTCTGCATTGGTCAGCTAGAACTGAGGTTCTCGAGCTTTTGCCAGACAAATTAGTTTGTGCCAAAATTTTTCCTTTGCCATATATTGACATATTTTGATCAGACACCCCGTCAAGGAGACATTTAGCAGGTAAGAAATAAGAGAATTTGAATATTGCTGAATCTTAGGCTTAGACAGGGTTAATTCAGAATCTGGAGGAAGCACTAGACAGAAGAAAACTTTTGGTGAAAATCTAATGTGGATTTAAAAGGTTATACTAAAATGCAAATCCCAATCCATGACTGTTAATAGTCAGCACAGTAAAGTAGCTTGGGACATTGCTATCTAAAGTCACTTTGAATTTCTCACAGGCATTGATCACATATTTGATACCACATATAAGAGAGCTTCTGCTGCTGCTAATACATATTCTGGGATATTAAAAAAAAAAAAAAAAAGTCTATTTATGCTGATGAATTTGTTTGGCTGTATAAATCTCTGATCAAATTCTCATGTACTGAAAGTTCAGATAGCGTACTTTGTGTATTACTGATTATATAGATATATTTAATAGCTATGCAGCATAGAAATGCTGACCTAAATAGCTCTCAGTTTACTTGACTCTCATTGTCAGCTTGTGAAGGTGAATGCTCTTTTAACCAAACTAGTTCTGATCAAAACCAGACTGAGGTCAACAGTGAGACAGGAGATTGAATGGGTTATCACCAGTGTTGATTGAGAGTGATTTGATTCAGCTGCTGCTGCAGCATTTCAAAGGAACAGTTGGTGATTCTGCAACATCAAAGAGCAGAAAGAAGTTTTAAATTAAACTGCAGATCTTAAAACTTTGCTAAATATGAATGTTCTCTTTTTTTATAACCAAAAATTATGAGTTAAGACATAATGTATCAGTGGCATTTTTGTTAAATGTTCCTTTAAATATGGTGTAGCCCGATGTCACTAGTATTTGCCCGAGAAGCCACTGAATATCAAAATATTTATTACTTATATTTAACCTTTGATACTGCTGGTGACGTGATTGTTTTTTAATAACTGCATTGCGTAGAAAACTATGGCTACCATTTCGCTGTTGGAATAATGGATCAGTTATGCATTCTAAGTGGTAATGTTTCATTTACTGTCATTTACTTCACACACAAATAAGATACTTTGATTTGTAGTTGGGCATGGAGTAAGCATTCTAAAAATACTGAACATATGAAATACTGAAAACCATTATTTTCACTTTAACTTCTTATCTCCCTATCCATATAGAGCAGTCAGAGATTTATTGCCTTGAAATATCTGTATTCAGAAGAGGCAACTATCTATTTTAAAATGAAAAAAAGAATATATATTTTTAAAAAATATCCAAAATTGAACATTACTCTTGATAAAACTATGAAAGAGAAGAGTGGATTATTCTTGATAATAGTGAATTTCTAATTAGTCAGAATATAATTTTTCAAGTTCAACTAAGAAACAAAGCTCTCTGGTACTCCACTTGTTACTTCATTTGTTCTGCAAATCTGGCTATGGGTGTTTTAGTCTATCTGTAAGATTCTGTCTGTTCTGCCACTATATACTGAAACAGGAGTACAAAAATATGTGTAGTTTTCTAACAGGGGAAGCAGAGCTTGTCCAATAGCATGGTAAGGTTTAGCTTCAAGAGCATGAAGGGATTCTGGAAGAAGGAAATTCCCATGCATCCTTCTTCTGAGTTCAAGGCAGGAGGACTTTCAGGCTAAATTTCTTGCTCTGAGCTGCAAAATACAGCCTCCAAATTGGAATGATCTTACTGCTTTTTTTTTTTTTTTTTTTTTTTTTTCCTCGCCCGGAAGTGATCCCACCAATTCTAGACAGCAGAAATCCAAGAGCCCTGCAGTTTCTCTTCAACATGCTGAAACTTAAATACCTGGGAGTGATAGAAGCCATAAAACACCCATTTCAGAACCCTTTTTACTCACTTTATCCAGGCAATGGCTATTTACCTATTCCTAACCTCCTCAACACTTTTTATCCCAGCAATCATTCTAGTAATGAATCATTTTAATGTTTATTGAAAACACAGGTATATCTTTTTCCTCTGTGTATGATGAAAAAAACCAACAACAACAACAAAAAAAAAACAAACAACAAAAAACCAAAAATAAACAAAAAAAAGAGACAAACCACTCCAGTCTCCAAACTCATTAATTAATCATGAATGCCATTGTCTCAATTCCCTTAAACTGTTTTCTCATACTTTTTTGATGTGATGTCTTAGACTTAAAGTTATATTTAGGATGATCACTCTGTGTGAAAGTTCTTATGCTAAATTCCCTTATTTAGATTCTTATATTGTCTCTATCTCTTTTAAAAGCAAAGGAGTTGAGTTCCTCTTTAAACACCTTTGAAGATTCTGAGCTTAAATAAATGTAATTTAAGGAGTCACCAATTTCCTAACAAATGTCTCTTAATGTTTCTTGATGTACGTTAATGGTCCCGAAGCTTTGCCTACCCTAAGTGCAACTAATAGCTGATTCTTTCCTATGTATGCTGTCTGTGTATACTTCTGTTGCAATGCTCCTTGAATATTGACTCCTGAGTTGGTTTATCGCCAAATTCTGTAAAGACACAGACAAATCGTTTGTATGCCTACACGGTGTAATTTATCACTGATTGGAACTCTATGTTGTAACTTAATGACAAAAAATTTTTACTGCTTTCCATTGCATAGGTATGTCTTCATAAATAGGTAAAAAAGAAGAAGCAATAGCCTGGCATCAACTGCTACCCAAACCATATTTCTGTATATCTTTTACAACTCAATTGTCCTGAAAGCTGTTCTGAAGACTGCAGGGAATGCTAAGGAAATTTTCAGAGAGAGCTGATGGAATCTGAGTTGATTCATCTAAAGAAACATTTAGATGTCCTGAGGGATATGGTTTAGTAAGAAATGGTAGTGGTAGGAGGATGGTTGCACTGGATAATCTTAAAGGTCATTTCCAACCTTGGTGTTTTTTTATGATGAACATTGTATACAGCCTTTCACTTTTGTTTAACATTTCCATCTGTTTTAGGACAATGCTTATTATTTCTTCAAACTTTTCCTATAATATGAGGTCAGTTCCCATTACCTCTGTTATAAGGCAAGTTGTATACAGATTCAGTGACTAAAACTTCTTTTAAACAGTAGTAATAAAGATTTAAATGTTTTAAGAGCTAGCACTATTTGAAAACTAGATGAAGTTTTTCATAATGGAAGCTGAAAATAAAAAACAAATATTTACTTTTTGTCAGGATCAAATTCATTTTATTAAAAAGATACTAAGATACTGAGGTGATGTATCAGATGCAGACAAGAAGAGGGCCTTTCATTGATAAGTGCCCTCTGCATGCTCTACTGACATTTTGGGGTGGTGTACTTCAACAAGACAGTACACTTCCACTGACAGATTTTGTACTGATCTTTAGAAATATAATGAAGCAGAGATTTAGAGCAGAAACTGTGTGCAGCACTTTATTCAAATGATTCCGAGCTCTGCTTTGTATTGTGCTTGCAAGAGACATGAAGCTGGAACAAGGAAATGCATATGGAGTTTTAAGGTTTCTTTTTTTCTTTTCTTTTTTTTTTTTTTTTTTCTGTTTGCATGTGATGAGGTAACTGTGCTTTAGTTAAGGAATACATACCAGCACTTTGCATGTTCCTGATGCTTCAACAGTCAGTTGGAAATCTTCCAAAGAGTCTGAAGAAGTGTTGAAATCTATTAGTGTACCTGCATTTTAAGTCTCCACTGAGCTATAGTGTTGACACAGCAGAGATAATTTACAGAAATGGTGAAATATGTTTCTTAAAATATCAAAGCAAACTAATTGCTGATAGTCTCATTTAACAGTATATTTGCCTGTCAGCTTTATACATTTTAAGACATGGAAATGAACAGTTGCTCTCTTTTTGGCAAATAAACAGACATTGGTCTGTTTTAAAATTAAACAGATTTTCACATGAGTAAAGAGTAAGTTTTGTGTGCTCAGAGATCGACAGAGGAGCCAATGTATATCCTTAGTCATCTGTTTTCTTTGGTATGAGCCTTCACAAATGGTAAATGGGCTGATAAAGTATTCTGTCATCCGGCAACTTGATTTTTTTAAAAAACTGTGTTGTAAGACCTGTGTATATGCATCCAAATCAAAGGAGAAAGACATTACACTGTTCAGCTTTAATTGCCAGTGCAAAGGCAGTAGAGCTTGGTAGCAGATATGATGGACACTGCCTTCTGCCCTCTGCTCACTGTCTCACCTATTTATTTATTTTTTTTTCATAGAGTGCAGCATGTTTCTTCTCTATGTGGGCATCTTAAGATGTTCTCTATCATATCTATGGTGGAATTTTTGCGAAGTAATTCTTCCTGATCCCTTTTCCTGCTGAGTTTCATAGTACTTTTAATATTAGATTGTGTTTATTTCTCTTTGGTTTAAAGGAGTTTCTAGTATAACCAGATTTTTCTTAATTGGAGCTTTGAATTTATAGGCTTCATAAGTTGAATGACCTTTTGTTTTCCATTCAGCAATGTCAAGTGTCAGACATCAGTGCTGTCTGGAGGCTAAGAATTTAAACCTACAGTTCATTTTTTCTCAAAAGCAGTTTGGGCACAGTGTAACTGTGGATAAAAGTTCCCCTAATGACTATAATGAGCGTGTTCTTTTGAAAAATGTCCTGTTCATGAGTCTCTGATTCTGTAATTCATGTTGGCCAAAACAGCAGCAAAAAAATCTTCTGCAATTAGGCAGGACAAATACTAAAGCTATCTGGAAGAAAAGTCTGTTAAAGAAAAAAAGTCCAAGAGTAGCCATTGAAATATGAGTAACAATGAAGTCTAGCTTGCATGGTACAAAAAAGACATAGTGAAAACTCACTCCCTTGACATGTATAAGATAAGGTAAAGTTGAATTCAGACGATAATTTGCAGGATAAAACTATACTGAAACATCCATGTGCTTTGGTCTGATTTCTTATTCATAACAACATTATTGTCTTGCACAGTCAAAATAAAGTTAAGTCTGTTGTAAAAAGTATATGAAAATGGGAGAGTGAACATCTGTGAATATCTTTGCTTTTGAGTTGGCCCTGCAGAGAAGCAAACAGAAGTTCTACAGGTCAACATGGAAGCTTTTGATAATTAATTAATTTACTGGTTGATTGCAATGTATCATAGAATCATAGAATTACCCAGGCTGGAAAAGACCTTGAAGATCATCAAGTCCAACCGCAGCATAACCAGCACCCTATCCCTAAAAACCCTCCACTAAATCATATCCATGAGTACCACATCCAAAGGGCTCTTAAACACATCCAGGGATGGTGATTCACCCACCTCCCTGGGGAGCCTATTCCAGTACCTAACTACCCTTTCTGTAAAGAAGTTCTACCTAATATCCAACCTGAACTTGCCCTGGCACAACTTGAGGCCATTTCCCCTCGTCCTGTCACATGTCACTAGTGAGAAGAGACCTGCCCCACTCTCGCTGTAAGAACCTTTCAGGAACTGGAAGAGGGCGATAAGGTCTCCCCTCAGCCTCCTTTTCCCCAGACTAAACAGCCCCAGCTTCCTTAGCCTCTCCTCGTAGGGCTGATTCTCCAAGCCCTTCATGAGCCTTGTTGCCCTAAGAAACTACAGGGAAAGAAGAGGCTTGTGGGGGAAAAAAAAGAACTCATTTCTGTAGTTTATCAGTTATCTTGCCAGTTAATGCTTTCACTGCACTTGTTTTTCATTTGTTTCAACACAGAGACAGCAGAAAGCAGTTAGTGATATACAGTGCTGAAATCAAGTACTTGTGTTAACCCCAGTGTGATAGAGGTGAAGCTCTTGAATAGAAGGCTGTGGAGAGGTACAAGCTTATCCTAGCAGATTGACAACACAAAATTGTTGATGTATGCTTTTAATATAAGAAATCAATAAACATGTTTTTGTGGATAAGGTTGTTGAATAGACTAGATAGAAAAGTGGAACTTGTGAAAGACTGCAGACATGCATTTCCATCCTTGTTTGAAAGCTGCAAGAGCAATGAAAAATAAGGTGCACAAGAAATAAGCAGAATTTTAGACCAGTTCGTTGATTTAATATGTCCCTTTGCATTGTTGTTATTTTATTCTTCGGATATTCTTCTAGATATTACTCTTGTACAAAACCAGAATGCTAATTTTTATGCTTGCTTTACTTTGTGGTACAAGATTTTATTAAAAAAAAGAAAAAAAAAAAGAAAAAAGAATGCTTTATCTCCAAATCTTTTGTGCTAGTTGGGTTGTTAATGTAATCAACCTCTTCTGAAATGAATGGTAAACTAATGACTAGAGATGTGTTCAGTAACCCACGAATAATTCCAACACCCACTCATTACTTAAAAAGAAGAGATCAGATTTTTCTGTGGGTGATCCAACAGTAATTACAAGACCACAAGTTCACATAAATGACAGTGCAAAAGTCAGTGTTGTCCTTTGGTAGATCTAAGCTCAGTACTTTCTTTTTCTTTTTCTTTTTTAAATATTCTTGTATTTCTCTATTGAGACAATTTGTAGAAAAATAGTTGTTAAATTCTCTTTAGGCAACGGAACGGGTTTTTTTCCAGTGCTGGTTGCAAACTGTGATATATTGTTAGGGTTTTGCACTCACTGGTGCAGACCCTGTCCCTAACACCCCCTCCCCTGGCACAGCTCCATGCCATTCCCTCAGGCCCTGTCACTGTCACAGAGAGCAGAGTTCAGTGTTTCCCATCCACTCCTTGTGGGGAGCTGCAGTTGCCATGAGGCCTCCCCTCAGTTCCTCTGCTCTGGGCTGAACAAACCAAGGGAACAAACCTCAGCTGCTCTTCACACTTCTTGGACCTCTAGACCAAAGATGGTGATCTTTGTAGCTCTCCTTCGGACACTCTAATAGTTTTTTGTTCTTTTATTGTGGTACTTAAAACTGTACCCAGTGTTCAAGATGATGCCACACTAATGCAGAGCAGTGTTGAAAAACTCCTAAATCCTGACTGACTAGCACATGGTAGACACTTTTCAAGTAAACATAAAATCTTCCTTTGCACAAATATTTAAACTACTGTCCATATTCAGATGAATTCTAGACTCTCTAGACTCTCTTGTGCAATACAATTCTTTGCCCAAGTCTGCCCTGGAGTTTGATCTGGTAGCTATTAACTGAGTTTGTCTAATAAGTACTGACAGATCTGAATTAATTCAGAAAAGCAGCTAGAGAAATGTGCTTACTATTTACATAATTGTCTAATAATCACAGCATTTACCCTGGAAAAGGGAAACTTTTTCTTCTCAACCTTCCTCAGCCTGAAGAGATTTGAGCCCTACGTCATCCTGTTTTCTGCTAGAGTGCCCTATAACCAGTACATCTGGGAATGCTGCTCCAACTCTCCTGCTTGATAATAGCAGCGGAGCTGGGCCTGACTCTCGGCTTAACAAAGTATTAAAGCATATTCTGAATAAAAGACAAGAACTCAGGTTCCCTTTCTATCTTGCTATACAGATATCTGCTTGTGCCTTCTCTCCCTCTGATGTTTTAGGTATTCCTGGATGAAAACTGACCTTGTGGAGGTATGGAGAGCTTTCTTAACATGAATAACTTAGAGCCTGGAGTTTAGGGAGATTTCCATGACTGGTGATTATGGGATCAGGGAATGAAATCTAAACCATCTGAGCCAGAAGGAAAGTATAGTTGCCTCTGTAGGGAAATGCTTTTAACACTAAGCTCTCCTACAGTGAGAGCATGCAATTTGTTATCTTCATGAATAAAGTGTGACCGTGCCTCTGAAGTGCTGATCCTCAGAAACTGCCTGGCTTCACATAACTGGGTTATGAGAGCTCCACAGAGAGACAATTGCTTTGAAATACCACTAAATATATATGTATTTCCAACGATAGTTGCAAATAACAATCGTCTTAGTACTGAAAGTTTTTTGGTGTGGGGGCCAAGGGTGCCATATACTGTATACTATGGTTTTAGGATTATTTCTGATAAAGTGTCCATAGTGCATTTTGGCAGCTACTCTGTTATGTACCAGGGCCATTAAGGCTTCTGTCATGGGTTCTAAAAATTTCCAGCAGTCACTGAGGTTAGCTGAAGGTGCCACTGCTATTTTGGTATCTCCCTAGGGCAGCATTTCTATAGCAGGAAGCAGGATCCAGATAGTGTTGGGTAGCAAGCCAAATCTGGAGACCTGGAACATTTTGTACCTGTGCAAGAGAAAGAGTGGGAGCAGAATAGTATGAAAGGAAAAAGGCACGAATCTGTGAGCTGTTCCTCAAAATACTGTTATAATATTAGAATATTGTTTAAGCTTATTATGCTGATAGAATGTATTAGATGCCACTTACAGTTTGGGCAATTTATTGATCTTGATCAGTGATAAGAAAATAAAAATTTCCCCGGTGGAGCTGATCAGAGAAGGCCACTGTTCATAGTCAGGAGTACCATTATGGAGCTAGTATACACATAAGACAACAGTAAATGACATGCTGTCAGTTACAGTGGTCTTATTAAACAGAATATCCACACAGTATTATATATAAAAGAGAACTGTTCAAATTGATTGGCTTAGTCTCCTAGCAGATCTTCTAGCAGACACAATTTCCAGTGGCAGCAGGAATTGGTTGCACCTGTCCAGTCCCACAAAGGTGTTCCACAGAGAACAGTGGGATGTGTTTCACAGGTGGTTTTAATTTCATCACTTAAATAGTGATATAGATGCAGCTGGGCAGGTCATAAACTCAATTTATCTTTGCAGGGTGGTGGCATGATATATAGTTGTCTTCTATCTGAAGGTGCCAGCACCCACCAAGAAGGACATAGTGATTGTCCCACAGGGTCACATTTGCTTGTTGTCAACAGCATAGGTTTCCTTTTTTCATCTTAACTATATTGACTTTTTCTGCTCTTCAGAATATATCTGTTTGGGAAATCACAATTGTCTAACACACCAGATGGCATTAACTCCGGTCATCAGCATTTTGCTGTTGAGTTTAACAGCTAAAACTATTTTTTGTCATCATAAATTTGGCAAAACGCTACATGCTGACTTAAATTTACAGTACTTGCACATCTGGCAGTACTTACTATGCAGCTAACAGGAGTAGGTCCTTTTGTGTTCTTACGTATTTCTTGTGCTGGCAGGTGGCTTCCTCCATACTGCTAGGAGTGTCTGTGCGTACAAGCAAAACTCAGGGCAAACAGACAACTGAAGTTGTTGTAGAAGAAGCAGATTCTCAGCTAGAAGTGTGCAGATTTCTTATAACTTTAACTCATTGAAAATGACCTTTACTGATCATTTATTCTGATATTTCACTTTGACACTCAAGAGATAGTAAAATCACACAGTAAACTACAGAATAAATATTGTTGCCCTAATCATTCCAGCTGGTCAGGAGTTGGCATTTCTGTTTGGAGAGAAATTCTGACATTCTAAAAGTTAATTACATAATCAATTAAAAGGAAGCAGGAATTTCCTCTCCTCTCTCTATCACAGACTCTTTGGTTGTGTTACATTTTGAATATGGTGGTTAAATGATGTTTAAATATATATTTTGGTTAATATTGACTTTTTATAGTAATAATGACTATAGAGTATATATAAGGTAAATATAAAGATTGAAATAAACCACTTTAATAACCTCTAAAAGAAGAGAGGGTCATATTCTGTTTCAATCTTTTTCTCTGCAAATTTTGTCTAAATCAGCATGTTCTTCCAAAATTACACAATCACAATTTCATGAACTAATACTTTAGTAGGAAATAGTACTGCTGAGGGATTTTCAATCATCAGCAATTATCTGTCTGAATACCTTTGTTTAGTTAGACTAATTGTTTTAGAGAAAAATATTATAAAAATAGTGAAAGTTATGAAAGTTATGTATAAAGATTAAAGGCATTCTCCCCTACTAAGGACATACCTATTTACGAGGGTGGATAGTGGTAGGACAAGGAGGGATGGTTTAAAACAGATAGAGGAGGTGTAGGTTAGATATTAGGAGGAAGTTTTTCATACAGAGGGTGGTGATGCACTGGAACAGGTTGCCCAAGGGGTTGTGATGCCCATGGAGGCATCCAAGGCCAGGCTGGATATGGCTCTGGGCATCCTGGTCTAGTGGTTGGCAATCCTGCACATAGCAGTGGGGTTGAAACTGGATGATCACTGTGGTTCTTTTCAACTCAGGCTATTCTATGATTCTATGATATTACCAGTTTGAACATGATCTTCAAGGTCTTTTCCAACCTGAGTAATTCTATGATTAGCAAGTTATTATCAAATAGGCTCTTTATACTTGGGCATAGACATGGAGTGAAATTTGCTATAGTGAAGATACGGGATAGAAAGAAGCAGAATGTTTCTTAAAAACATCCAGGGATGGTGACTCCACTACTTCCTTGGGCAGCCTATTCCAGAGCCTCACCACTTCGAGAAGAAATTTTTTAAAAGATTTTTTTTTCCCAGAAACAAAAGTGAATGTTGTACAGAAACATACCTCAGACACAACCTCCCCTAAGGCAAAATCCAGTAAGGCCACAAATCTGCCATCCATGTGCTTTTAGCTTTCTTCCAAACTGGATATTTTCTTTTTGTGCCATTTTGACTCCCAGTACAATCACTGGGAATCCATACCTTTGATTTGATGAGGCTTTCACATCTCAGTGTTCTTAATTCATAAATCAAAAAACCTAGTTTTCTGTTTCTGTGTACCTTAGGCTATGTGCTTTCTGAGTAAGTAGGACTTGTATGTCTGAGGTGAAGCCAATAACAAAAGAGAAGGAAGAATCAGTGAGCTCATCCCTGGTGAGACCTGTTATGGATTCATCTTTCTAGGTAGCACTGGAAAGAGTCTTCCCCGACAACAGTAAAACTCCTTGGGAACCAGCTGTTGTTTTGATAACAGTTTACAGACCCATTTCAAACTGACTCAAATAAGGCCTTGGTTCAGGTCAAGCCTGTGTAGCAGTAGTCATGCATCATTTACTACAGTACTTTAACATAATAGAAAAACTTAAAAACAAACAAACAAACAAACAAAAACCCACAGTTGCTTTCTGATTGTTCAGATGTTGATTGTACACTGAGATCAGAATGAGTCTTCCCTCTAATAGGCCTCAGATATGATGCTGCACGTGTTTGTAGAGACCCACTTGACTTCTCACTGAGTGAAGCATATTTTTTCTCTACAGCTTTTGAGCCTGTTTTTTGGTATCAGTCAATAAAATGCTAATCAATCAGATCACTTGATTTCAATTTGTAGTGTGATGGATTCAAATTCTAATCAGAGTTGGAAGATTTTCCATGTTATTTTGAAATACTGCTATGAAATGTCAACTTATTTCATTTTCTTTGTGATTATTGCAGGTAAGACTAATTATGATTTCAGTTTTTGACTATAGTATTTGTATTGAATTTGTTGTTTCATATTTTAGTCAGCATCACCATTTATATTTTCAAGGTCATTATCATCAAACTAGAACAGGTTGCCTAGAGGTGTCCTGGAATAGCTGTATATGTCCATGCTCACTGCAGGGGAGTTGGACTAGATGGCATTTAAGAGTCCCTTCCAAATCTATGGATTCTCTGATTCTATGATTTTATAACTATTGTGTTTTCTTGTCCAATTTAGATTTCTGTTTTTCTTTAGATGGGCTGCATTTAGTTAGTACTACATTATTTGATTTTCTCTATCTCCTATTCCAGATACAATTAGAAATCTGCATTAGCTTAATTATTACTGCTATCTACCAGACGAAGTAATGGACTATAAATTTGATGCATGAATATGTTTCTGTTAAGAAAGCACACAGACACATGCACAAAGTATTTTTCCATTAAGTTGTATCTTAAATACTTTATATCTTCATTTACAACACTTGAAAAATATATCGAACAGTCTCATAATACAAGTTTACTTTTTGCAGGATTGATTTTTAAGTCCATTTTGTAATTAAGTTAATCCTGTGTGGCATCTGAATCTTAAACCTAATTACATAATTAGACATCTGCATTATTAACTGATCTGTGGTGACATAACAAATGCATCCTTTGAATTCCGTTGTCTTTTTACATTTGATCTAAAAGTTATTAGGCATACAGCTGACATAAGAGCATATGTTTCAACAGCTTTGTTATATTAAAATTTCCAAATTGATACAGAACTCAAATGTGGAAGAGTTAAATGAGTAGCTACAAGTTATCTATGGATGATTGTAGCATGTTTCAGTATGAAAATCTTATTTCTTAAATATCATAGACATGCAATGCCACATTTTGTAGGAAATTATTACATGTGCAAATGTCTTCTAAATTAAATGATTACAGACAGAAAAAAACCAAGCATGACTGTAATGGGGAGGTTGAGAAAGAGAGGTATGACTGAAAAATATATTTACTTGACATTTTGGAATCAGTAGAATGCTGATGAAATAAATAGACATATTAGATAGCTATTTCTTAGATCAAAGTGAGTGTGTGATAACTATATGTTACAAAATGACTAGAGTTAGTGCAGAAAGGAGTGAAGAGAAATTGGATCCATGAGGTGAATTATAGCAGATTTGTTTTAGTATCTTTATAATATTGCCTTTTAAAAACAGAGGTGTGTGAGTTTTGTGTGACCATTTTCACTTGATATATATATATATATATATTTTTTTTTTTTTGAAATCTCCTATATAATTAGGTGTACAACACTGATTAGTTTGAAACAACAACAGCAAAATCTGACCAAAAACCCCCCAAAAACAGTGATAAAGGCTGGTTTCTGGGCCACATAAGTTTCCATTACCTCCACTGTTTTGAACACAATTTATTAATTGATTAATTATTCTTTATGCAGTGAGTTACAAGTTCATAAGAACTAAGCTTAAGATGTAGGGTCCTCAGCAAAATGGATTTGGGGATATGATTTAACTGCTCTGGATTTCCTTTATCTGCAAGCAGAGGATATGCTGATACATAAAGTGAAGACAAATGTTTCTGTTCTGTATTGAGGTGTTTTTTCATACTAAGGCTGTTCTGCCTTGAGGAACAACTAGAGCTTTAAATTTCTCCCATATGGAGAATGGATTTGGAACACAGAGATTGCTTATCTGTGGGGCTCTTGTGACACCGAGATTTATATTCCTAGCTTATGCTTAAGGCCAAATTTAACATAATTTGAACCATTTTTACACTTTTTAATCTCTCTTGGTTATGTTGATTAATTTAATATCACAATATTACTGTAAAGTGAATTAGGTGTTCTTATTAATGGATAGGACAAAGGCACCCCACTGATCTTCTATTCATCCATCTGGATTCAATTCCTAGTTTTTCATAGCCTTCCTATGTTACCTTGGCCAAATTAAATTACCTTCCTGCATCCTGAGATTTTTTTTTTGTTGTTGTTCTTCATCCCCCCTTTTTTAGTGTTTCATCAGTTAGTATCTTGATCGATTTGTAACAGAGATTGTCTTTTCCTGCAATTTTGGCCATACTTGGAAGAATCTTATTTGAGGGCCAAAGCACTAAAAATGAAATGATCAATTAACAAATTTTACAGAAGCATAAGAAAAATGCATAAAGATTATTTTAAATTCATTTATTTTCTCAGAAAGTTGTTGATGGTAATAGAAGAAAAGCAGGGCTTTTCTAACTCTTTTACACATCGCTTGAATGACTCTGCTGCACATCCACCAAGGAAAAGTTGAAGCTACAGTGGTTATGTGCTGAGGACTTGTCATTGTAAAGGTGTCAGAAAATGAAATGAAAGGAAATAAAAGGAGAGGCTTCCCGAGAGTGAAATCATCTCATCTCCTGAAATGTTTCATGTTTGACATATCAAAGTTCAATGAATGTCAAATAGTAAAGCCATTTTGCATGTTTATTTTTACCTTCACTAACTTGCATGTTCTTCCTCTAAATTCCAGATCTTTTTTTTCCATCCAGTTTCTGTTTCTGCCCCAGAAAAGCATGATGTTGAAAGAATTTTGTGAGGCAGCAACTAAAATAGTAGCTATTTCATGCTATTACCCTCTTTTCTGTTCAGTCAGGGCAGATGTGTCATTGCATACCAACCACATGCTGGAAATCTGGCAAAACTACAGCATAGATCTTAAGTCAGCACAGAAACAAAAATCTTTCCCTGTGACTGTGAATACTCTGGGTCTTTTGCTGCTTGGGACCAACAGCGGCTTCTGAATGCAGCTCAGCTGTGCAAAAGGCTTCAAAAGGCTCAGAGTTGGCTTACCTCCAGTACCATCTGTGCTTTTAGATCTTAAACATGTATCTATTCAGATGCATTAACACGTGCAAATTCATTGTTTTATTTAAACTAGCAAAAGACAATGAAAAATAGAAGGGGAGAAAAACCACCCACAGTGTTAAAACCCCTAATCTTGTTATTCACTGAAAAGTTGCAGTGACAGAATACTCACTCCTCCTTTTGGCTTTAAGTGTTGTATTTCCTGGGTGAATGATGTGCAGACTATTGCTACATGGCATATAGTAACCCAAAGTGGAGTTTTGCATGTGAATGGTGGTACTCTGAAGTCATAAAAGAGTTACTTGCCATAAATACAGGCAGTTGATTTTAGTCCAAGTGCCTGAAGTTTATGTAGTCATCAGTACGGAAAATTAGTTTTTATGCTCCCTTAGCTTGAAGATTTTAAGATCTCTTATATTCACATATGAAATTCTAGGTCACTGAGACTTCTCAAATTATTGCTTAAAGAAAATAGTTCATATCATCTATTCGTATCTAAGTGCAACATTGTGTATGCGTAATAGAGAGAAATCCCACTGAAGTACAAGAAGAGTCCCTTTGTGTTTAGAGAGTTTCAGATAAAGCCCAACATTTTATACTGCGACTCAGTGACATGCACTACAAATGCTCGAGTATTGTAGCTTTTAATTATTTTATAATATATATTTAAATACAGTTGTAATAGGTTACATATGTTTTATTCTACAGTTTGTCATTAGATGGAATTCTATAGCTTGCGTTCTGAAGGTGATCTGAGCAGACAATTTAGGCCTCTGAGTCTTTGAGTCTAAGAGGAGTAACTTTTGCCCATTTTGGAAACTACTAAAAATGCTGATATTGCTTCAGATTCCATTCTCCTCACAGTTTGGAAAAGGTTACTGAATGCAGTTTATTCCATTCTCCTCACAGTTTGGAAAAGGTTACTGAATGCAGTTTTTCCATGCTGGAATCTTTTTTTTTTTTTTTTTTTTTTTTTTTTTTTTAAATTTAATTTATTTTTTTTAAGTAGCGCCCTGCAATAAATCTTGCCTTGATGACTGTTATCTTACTTTGCCACAGTTATTCCAGGAACGTTCCTGCCAATCCCTTGTCAATCCCCTGTCCGTTTCTCTGAGAGTAACAGATTGCTGAACTGCACATATGCCACTGTCAGAAAAGTTGCCAGTGATGTCTCTTGTGATTTGCAGCCTCTACTTCCAATGAGCGCTCTACAAAAAGGAAAATACAAACGCTTCTCATCATTTCCCCAATTTTGTCTACCCGTAAATCTATATTTCTTGGTGGTGGTGTAATGACTGGTCCTCACTCCAGGCTACTGGACTGGTAAGCAGCAAGCATACTACTGGTTCACTGTAAACCACCAAACCTTAGATGCTTTTGATTCCTTCCTGTGTTGGATAGAGATGACAAGATATAATAGCTTTAAATCAGCAGCTTCTTAGTCTGGCAGTGCAAGTAGCCTGAGATCATATAAATGCCAGTAGCATTTATATGCTTCTCCCCTGAAGGAACTGTCTGCTTTCTTGGCTCTCTTTAACATCTTTCCTTCTAGCTGTCCAAATTATGCTTGGAATGACATCAAGTGAAACGGCTTTTACCAGGTTGAGAACTGTTTCTTCTTTTGCCTCACAACTGCTCCCTGGGCATCTGCAAGACAATGACAAGTGCTGCTGTGCTGAGGTGGAAGCTGAAATCAAAAGGTTTCTTGGAGTGTGTATATGCATGGAAGGAAGTATTCAGCAACATTATTATGTAGGTTACCATCATTAACCCATTATTTTTAGAGATTGAATATGTAATTAATGACATAATTATCACAAATCTTTTTCACCCACTTTATATTCTCTTTCTTTCCTTTTCTTCTTTGTAAAAGCTTGTTTTTCAGAGAGTTTGCAATTAGCATTATCTCAGCTTCACAAATTCTACTTAACCTGGGAAGTAAAGGATTATTTACTTTCTCTTTATTGACAGATTGTGTGCCTGAAATAGTAAACTTTGACGGTGATTTAATAAGTCAGTCCTTAACCAAGAAGCATTATGCCTTTCCATATTTTAACATTTAGATCTGTGATTCCTGCTAACATGTTCTATATATTTATGAAAATGATTAATTTATTCATTTGTACTTAGTATCCATTAGGCAGGGTTGATATCCTTCAAACAGTGATGAATTACCGAGTAAGTAGGCCAGATACTTCTCCTGAACAAGAAGTCTTTTTTTTTTAGCAAAAGGAATCTGAGAAAGTCAGAAAGGTTTATGAAAAAGACAGTGTTTGAATGCCTTGTGTTTTTCATGCACCAACTAAATTAAGTATAAATATAAAGTAAATGGCTAGTCTCAAAAGAAAAAAAAGGAAAAATAAATAAATAAATCTGAAGTCTGCTTTTCTGTAACAATTTAGTTAGAGGCTTTTAGAGTTGTTTTTCTTTTTGCCACCAAACCAGTGGTGGCAAACACAGCCTGTGGGCCATATTGTCTAGTAGCCTATACAAGATCAAGAACACATCTGCCATTATTTACTAATTTAAATTCCTTGTTGTAAAGTCTGCCACCATTTCATTAGCAGAAGAGAGACAATGCATTTAATACAGAAATCCCACTGTAGAGACAGGCAAGATTTGAAAACTGCCTATTTGCACAGCATTGTGCAGCAGTATATCCTAAAAAGAATGTTGGGTATGGTAGGTGGGACTAGAGGATACACGTTATTGAGATTTCCTAAGATTTGTGAGTTCATACTGAATAATAAGAGAAATGTGGGGCAGTCAGAGCTGGGTAGCTTTGTGTAGATGCTGCAATAGGTGATGATGGGACAGTGCTGGGGATACATGATGTTTGTAGGATGCAGAATATAGCTGTAGTATGAGGATGAGGAGAGCAGAGCCGTGGGAGAGGACACTGGCAGTAATGTTATTGGTCATAGAATAGTAGAAGGATTTGGGTCAGAAGCGTTCTTTAAGATCACCTAGTTCCAACCCCCTGCTATAGGCCGAGATACCTTCCTCTAGACCAGGTTACTCACAGCCCCATCCATTCCGACCTTGAATGCCTCCGGGGGGCGGGGGCATCCAAAGCCTCCCTGGGCAACCTATTCCAGTGTCTCACCACCCTCACATTAAAGAATTTCTTTCCAATATCTAGTGTAAATCTACCCTTTTCCTGTCTGAAACCATTTCCCCTCATCCTGTTGCTACATGCGCTTATAAAAAGTCCCTCCTCAGCTATCTTGTAGGCTCCCTTCAAGTAGTAGAAGGCAGCTAATAAATTTCCCCCTGAGCTTTCTCATCTCCAGGCAGAAAAGCCCCAGCTCTCTCAGCCTGTTTTCATAGGGAAGGTGCTCCAGTCCTTTGATCATCTTTGTGTCCTTCTTCTGGACCTGCTCCAATAAATCCACGTCCTTCTTATGTTGGGGTCCCCAGAACTGGACATAGTACTCCAGGTGGGGTCTTGTGTTATTGTTGGGTCTTTTAGAATAAGCAACATATGATACGATTTTGAATAAACAATATTTGCCATTTATTTTTTAAACATGAAGAACAGCAACAAAAAATGTAGTTATGTGATAGAGATACATGTCATTTTGCTGGTAGTCTGGATTTCTTGTATTTCCAGGAGAAAGAATGTCGTATGTGTGTTATTGAATTGAATGCTAGTTCCCCTGATATTGTATATCAGACATCATCCATTATTACTTGTCAGAAGTCAGTCTGGGTCCAGGTTGGCTCTCCATCAGGGAAGTGCTATCATCATTTTGGAAATGGAAACTGATTGAGACTGGTGTAGGCATGTTGAACTGAGGAACTCTACAGTGGAGGTAGTTCCTATGTATTCAGCTTCTTTTTCTCTCTCTCTCTCTTTTTTATTTTATTTTATTTTTTTTCCTATAGCACACCAGAGTCCAAATATAGTAATCAGAGTTCATATATAGATTATATTTCAGTTTTCAAGCTGATAGATATTTTGATCTTGGTTTGCCATAGATGTGAAATGTTTTTACACCCCTATGGCTGCTTATATGTATGAATAGAGACTATTTCTAGAACATTATGTATCCGGTGGGAAATTATGTGATACACAGATATGTGCAAATACTCAAAAATCACAGGCTATGATGTGATTTTGCATGTACTTGCATGTCCAATCAGTTGTAAGCATTGGAGACCAATGTAAGTGAAGGTCTTTGTATCAGTGCCTTTAAAATTGCAGATTTACAGCTTTAAAACAACAACAACAACAACATTTAAAATATTAGCCTGAGATTTTTCAGTCTTCTAGTTTTTACCTCTTTTACTTGAAAACGGATATCAAAACAGCAGCTGTGATTTTCAGACACTGAAATTATGAAAACATTTTGAGAATCCTTGAAGTCTATGGATTTTAAAATGAAGACTAAATTTAAAGAAAGCATTTCTCACCATATTTTACAGTAAAAGCATTGCTATGTCTGTGTCTCACACCAGCATGACATAACGTGGCATTCTCCTGGGGGAATACGTCAGCTCGCAGAGACCTTCTTTCACATGTAGGTCAGTTCCCTTTTGAACTGACGTGAGATAACTGCAAGAGGTGTGAGAGTTGACATTGCTGGGTCAGAGGGTGAGTTCTGCTTTCAAGCTAATGTAGACTCTCAGCAACACCAACAGACCCTTGGGAAAATTTACAAATGTGGAAAAAAATAGAATTTGACCTCATGGTTACACGAGCTATCTTTACTCCTCTATTGCATATGAGCCTAATGAAGTAGTAGCATAATTAAACTCACTTTGTATAGATAGACTACATTTCAGGCCAAATTCCGTACTGCGACATGGAAGGGATTCACTTCAGGTGCTTTTGTTTTTTCCCAATGGTCTGAGTAAAGGAAACAGGAGGGGGAGCTGTGGGAACAGGAAAATGAAGGAATTATTGCTTTGCTTGAGAGGAATGACTCCAGCTTATTTTAACTTTAGCTCACACAAAAGACTACTTTGTTTAACCTAGCAGAGTAAGGGCTAGAAAGGCTAAACATATTGGGCAGGGGATGGTGGAGAGGTAAAAAGGAATACTTAATGTGAAAGACACTATTAGTATCTGGACAACTTAGTATAAGTAACAGACAGGAATAAACCCAAACTGGACACCTAAAGGTTTCTGACTCATTAGAATTTCTCATTTTCATGCTTCTTCCAGTAGGTGAAAATAATCTTTTAGATTCTGTGAAGGCAGAAGTTGGCAAATTTCTGAAAGACATGGTGAATGAAATTGCAGGGTACTGGATTCAAAACTCTAAAACTTTAAGTCCTGTACAACTCTGGGTTTAGAAGAAGTAAATTTAGTCTTTAGATAGCTCTCAGGGAGACCTCCAGTTTTTATTAGCAAGAACAGCTTCACAAAAGGAACCTACGAATAGCCCAAGGTGCTAAAGCAGCGTTTATGAAGCAGTGACTTCTACTCTAAATTTGTGTTCTGCATCTGTTGGTGGAGAAGGGGGAGGACCCAGCCTTGTGTATGTATTTGAGTGCCTTTTCTCCTGGCTTCTGGGAAGGGAGAAGACAGTGCTGGGGCAGCAAATGCCTGAAATAAACTTATTCTGTTGCCTGTCTGCAAAGAAGGATTCATAGCTGTGAATCCTCAGAAGAGCTAAGCACTACTTTGTGCCTCAGAGTTTGTTACCTGCCTCTTCTAGGCCAGCAGAAGCACCTTCCTCTGTAACCTTGGCTCTTCCTACTGCCAATGCTAGATGATGCTTCCTTGAGTTTTGCTCTACACGGAATATGCCCACATTTAAAGCTTTAACTGTGATTTTCAAAGGTCTCCATGGAAACAACTTCCTAGGCTACCACACCTGTCTTGGATGTGATCATCATCAATGCCTATCCTCCCATGGAGAGGGGAAATTACAAGCCTCAGCAGGAGCTACTCAGGAGATGGGGATAAGGGTGGATTTCAGTGTTTGATTCACTTCCGCACATCATCAGCACAGCAACAAGCTGCAGTACTCCTAAGAAAATCTATTTTAGCAATGCAACAGACAAAAAAAAATAAAAAATAAGTGTGTGTCCTGGTGAGAGACAGAAAGTAAACAAGAGTTTCTTTTATAATTAATGAAGTGTTTATATTCTGTAGGGGTAACAGTGATATTAAATCCTCCTCCCATAGAATGAAATAATGGTGTTCTTTAGGTGCATTTAATAGTATGAGTAAGGAGAATCCAGTAAATAGAACATACACTACAGACTTATGAAATGTTCAATTTTGGTCACATTCTTCTTTCCTTTAAGTTCTTCTATGCATCTTCAGTTCTTCAGTCGCAGTTATTTTGCTGCTATTTAGTAAACACTTCCACTTTTCTTAGTTGGCCATGTTTCTTATTAAGCAAATTCAGCCAAAACTTTAACAGAATTCCATAATACGTGTACTAAGCAATATAAAACTACAGAGATGAGTAAAGTTACAATTTCAATATTAAAAAAAGCCTATAAATTAAATTAATCATTGTTGAAAACATTTTATGTATGATAGACTTGTTAAATTGACAAGAAAATATTTTAATGCCTACGTGGAACTCCTATTTTCTTTTTTATTTACTTGTCTTATAATGCTACTCTTGCTCACTTTGCTCTTCATACTCTAGATTAAAATGTGAAAATTGAGATTGCAGAGAATATTAGTGCAATAATAATTGAAAATTTTATTTCTACTGCTTCATGCAGTGTGATGTGCTTTTGTTTAATTCAGATCATAGCTAAATCATTTCCTCCTACTAATAAAAACATTTCAGAGTAGTCTCATTCTACTTTCACTATATCATTAGTCAGTAATTGCATGGTTTATTTAAGAGAGATTTTCAGGTAGAAAAACCTGCTGTCACTAAGAAAAAGGGTTCTTTTAATAATTATTTGTGGATTAAATGAATAATGTTCATGTTTAAAGAGGAGCTGTAAACTAGCTGCACAGTTAACCTAGAGCTTTATCTAAGTCACTGCCCAAAAGAGCAAAACTTGAAAAATAAGAGCTTCCCCATTGCTTTCTGAATGAAGGCTTTTTATTCTACATAAAGGTCTACATTATTCACGTAGTGAGGTAAATAAGAACCATTTACCTCTTTCATATAGACTCAAACCTGTTAATTCTTCAGTTACCAGTGATCATCCTGAGACAAAGCCAAATGCATCTGTTCTTGTCCTGTCCACCTCATCCTGGACAGATACTGAATTCCTGGGTGTGAAAAGCTACATAGAACCCTGACACACACACAGGGTGTCTAATAGAAATCGATACAAGTGCAGTGCTTTCATGGCGGTGGGAATCCATGCATCAGAAGGCTGAACAATTAAGTTGTTGTGGCTTTCTCATCTCCAGTTAAAACTGCCAGTTCACACTGAATGTCTGAGGTTGGTTAGGGTGGTATGGAACAAAGCAAAGCTTTTCAGAATGGTTTCAGGAACAGAGGCACAAACCTTTGCATGACAAGACCTGTAGAATTAAACTGACCTCTGTGCATCGCTCAGATGGTTTTCATCTTCTTAAGAAACCCATTTTAGATATATATATATTTTTCATTTATTCTTAGATTTGAATTTGAATTACTAGGACAGAAGCAGTGACAGATTTGTTGCATTTGGATGTAGGGAAGTTTGTGGAAGGGCTGGAAGCTGTTTTCTTTCTGGGCAGAGTGGGATGCTTAATGTTGCTATAGTATGTAGGGGGAGGGGAAGAGAGAAGTGGCTGATGTATCAGGGATTGAATGAGTTCTGTGTAGGACTGGACCGTGCTTCTGGGGGGACCCTCACACACTGTGAGGAATCTGCAATAATCTTGTGGATGTTTCTTCTTCATAAACACTGGGTATTTGGGATTTCTGCAGCATAGCTGTTGAGCGCTGGATCATGTTGATGTCTTCATCTAGTGCTTCCATGTCTTGCAGGAATTCTGTTAGAACATACAAATTGAGGGTTACAAGATGATGAGCTAGTTTAACATGGAGAAATATAAATATCTCTATGAAAAGTATCTAAACAATATTATTACTTTTTTTCCTCAGACAAACAGTATTTTATCCTGGAATAAAGAACTATCAGGGGCTTTTGTTACAGCCTCTGGTATGCATAGGTTTTATGAATTTATTTTTGCTTGTTCCACGCTTAATTCTAAAGCTAAGCTCTGTCTATAGGAGATTATGAAGTTTGAAAAGTTGTATTTATTAACATTTTAAAATTAACAGTGACTGAACCCGTACCCACCAGACTAAAAGGGAGACAGAACTCTTGTGAAGAAGTAAAATCATATAATGAATGTCTCCAAAGGTGTTCAACATCTTCTTTTAGAATTAAATTAGAAAAATGGCTATTTGGAAAAGTACCAGCATTATTCCTGATACTGAATTCTCTGATAATGAATCAAGTTCCATGGAAGTGATTTCTGACTGTAATTCTTTGAGAAATGTTTACGAAGTTTCTTATCACATGAATTTCCTTGTGACCAAAGTTTCCATGAGATAAACTTACAAATGAGTCCATCCAGCAAGAATAAGAGATTGCTCAAGACTCTAATAGGCCACAAATTGGATTGCTGAACAGTCCACTAATCTGTTGTCTCTTTTCTTCTTTCTCTATAACTGAGGCTAAGGAGGGGGAAAAAAAGAAAGCTACAAGCTGCTGTCGGTTGTAATTATGCCCAGTTGAGATAAAATGTCCTGACCTGTGAGAGGTAGGTCAAATGTCAGAGAAGGCTTATGGGAAACAGTAGAGTGTTGATACTATCTGTATAAGCTTTGCAAGTATCTACCCATTTTGTAGAAAATAACTGTGAATTTCTAAACCAGAAAATTATAGAGATGTCAGAGCACGCCTATGATGACTCTGTTCTACTCATCTCTTGTCAGGTGTATTGATAAGTTGAGAGGCTTAATAATTATTTCTCCATCAGAGATGATGTACACTGATGCTTCTTCAGCAGATAATTTTTTTAATATTTTATACCTGAATTAGAGCTGCTTAAGTCATGCTGTTTAATGTTGTCTGTGTATAAACAGCCATGACACAACTTGAACCAATGTGTTTTAATTTGACCAAACTTGCTAATTCACTCAGTTCTACTCTACAGGTACCTATTGTACCTGTAACAATTAAACAGAAACCTGACATTTTCAGAAATATTCTTATCATTATGTAATACAAGAATTCATTACTTTTCAAGACTCCGCTGATGTTATATTTATGGGTTGTACTGGTAGCTATAATATTCTGTAACTTATTTTTTGTTTTCTGGATAAAGGACTCACTCATGAAAGAGATGGGCAGCCAAAAATGTGATTAGCAAGTGAGAAATGAAACACCAAATCATTCACCACTTTGCGAATAAAACATGGGATTTTCTGTTCTAGCTGAAGTAGTCCCTTTGATGCACAATGCCACATTTCTTTTTTTTTCATTATCATTTTCTTTAATGTACTAATACACAGGATGCAAAATCGGGAATAACTGTCAAGGAATGAGAACCAGGATATTCAGTCCAACACGTAGTACCTGTTAACTTGCACAGTAATGTTATTTCTGTGCTTATTTACACAGCAAATTGAATGGCTTTACAGGTAAAGAGATTGCTGGTTTGCAAGCACAGAAGAATACTGTTGACTTACAGGATAAATTATTACTATTCCAGTTCTTATACCACTTCAGCTGCCAGTGTGAGTTATCCTTTCCTCAAACAAGCTAATGGACAGAACAACTTGGATGACCTGTTGAATCAACCTTCCTTGTCTTCACTCTTTCCTTTACTGAAAGATTATGCTTGTGGTGCTTCTGCAGATTAACAGAAGTGGCCATCAACTCCATTTTGGATCACTAAAGATTTTGGGTACTTAACTGATCAGTTTTTATTGTTCTAACTCCACTGAAGATCTCATAATAAAATGTGATATTTTGAGAACAGAACATATATTGCAAATAATCATCTTTTGAATACTTTTTCCATAATATTTATGTATAAACCAGTAATCTATCGTGTCATTCCAAACTTGTTTGAATTTGCAAATGGATTTTGAGCAATCTTACAGTTACTAGAGTCTATAATGAATGAAATCACCTCTAATCTCTTAAAAAATCTTCAATTTTATATGAACATATTCTGTGCAGACATTAATGTATGTTAATTATTTTACCTTAAACAGTATTTTCCTGTCAGTTCTAACCAGCCAGGACACCTCCTTATCAGCTACTTCTATAATATTGTAATCGGGTTATCTAGATTTATCCGTGATAGAGGCTGCTGCCCCTAGAAGGGGAGAAATGAACAAAAACAACGGCAGCAATCTAAGGAAAGAAATTATTTTACTAAATACGAGACACAATATGATACAATATAACTACAACTACTATATCAAACAAGGCAGAGAAAAAAGAAAGAGAGAAAAAGAGTCCCGGAGAACCGGGGGCCTACTGCAATCTCTAGGCGACAGGCTGGAACGTTGCTGATAGAGCGAGACGGCAGGGATGGAGCGCTCCAAAGCGAAAGACAGGGCGAAAAGAGGGACGTTCCAGCCTGGGAGCGAGATTATATGTGTGTCCTCCTCCTCTGGTGATTCATCTCTGGCCGCGTTGTCCCCTGGGATATGTAGTTTCCTCCAAGGGCTGAGTACTCGGGATGCTGCCATTCCACAGATATGGAGCATGAACCTTCCACACTTCCGCATACCCTCTGTTACACTTCCACATACCCTCTATTACACTTCCACATACCCTCTGTTACACTTCCACATACCCTCTGTTACACTTCCACATACCCTCTGTTACACTTCCACATACCCTTTGTTACACTTCCACATACCCTCTGTTACACTTCCACATACCCTCTGTTACACTTCCACATACCCTTTGTTACACTTCCACATACCCTCTGTTACACTTCCACATACCCTCTGTTACACTTCCACATACCCTCTGTTACACTTCCACATACCCTCTGTTACACTTCCACATACCCTCTGTTACACTTTCTTATACCACCAAAACAGTTCATACCGCACATGATGTCATGATGTAGAATATTGACAGCACAAAACCATGACATTCCACCCCTTATTCTACATTATTACATCATGGTTACACAGATACATGGAATTACTGACTGCACTCCCCCAGCATCAATTTGCCCTGTGGTACACACTGAACATCCCCATCCTTCTGCATCACCCACCAGGTGCACCCAGGTCCCTGGGCAAAAACAGTTCCACGGACAGAGATAATGTAATCGGGTTATCTAGATTTATCCGTGATAGAGGCTGCTGCCCCTAGAAGGGGAGAAATGAACAAAAACAACGGCAGCAATCTAAGGAAAGAAATTATTTTACTAAATACGAGACACAATATGATACAATATAACTACAACTACTATATCAAACAAGGCAGAGAAAAAAGAAAGAGAGAAAAAGAGTCCCGGAGAACCGGGGGCCTACTGCAATCTCTAGGCGACAGGCTGGAACGTTGCTGATAGAGCGAGACGGCAGGGATGGAGCGCTCCAAAGCGAAAGACAGGGCGAAAAGAGGGACGTTCCAGCCTGGGAGCGAGATTATATGTGTGTCCTCCTCCTCTGGTGATTCATCTCTGGCCGCGTTGTCCCCTGGGATATGTAGTTTCCTCCAAGGGCTGAGTACTCGGGATGCTGCCATTCCACAGATATGGAGCATGAACCTTCCACACTTCCGCATACCCTCTGTTACACTTCCACATACCCTCTATTACACTTCCACATACCCTCTGTTACACTTCCACATACCCTTTGTTACACTTCCACATACCCTCTGTTACACTTCCACATACCCTTTGTTACACTTCCACATACCCTCTGTTACACTTCCACATACCCTCTGTTACACTTCCACATACCCTCTGTTACACTTCCACATACCCTCTGTTACACTTCCACATACCCTCTGTTACACTTTCTTATACCACCAAAACAGTTCATACCGCACATGATGTCATGATGTAGAATATTGACAGCACAAAACCATGACAAATATACAACTTCTTTGGTCTTTTGTCTTCCTTATTTTAAATGGTGTAGAAGATATTTTAACTTTCAACAGCATATTAATGCTAAAACTGAAAAATTCAGGTTGATATAGAAATATTATTAACATTAATTCTCTGTAAAGTTGTTCATTGGAGCCAGATAATGTGCTTCCTATGGTTAGATGTATGTTCAGATGAGAAAAATATGAATGAGTTTCAGTGGCATTGGAGTGCTTGCGATACTGCAGTTTTGCTTTGTTGCCAGGATTATATCAGTTCTAGGGGATAAACAGGTGAACGCTGTCTTCATCTCAGTCATATGGAATATTTCCAGATATGAAAAGTTTCTACAGGGGATGTTGGTCAGGTCAATGGGACAGCTTGATCAAGTGACATAAAAGCTTTTGAACAAAGTTGTCCATCTAAAAAAAAAAAGAAAAAGAAAAAGTTTCAATGTAAAATTACTGCTTTGGTTGCTATTCTGTGAGTAAAAGCCTTGAATATTAATATGAACCTCAGTAGTGCATTATCTTGTCTGTTGAGAAATTCATCTCAATATTTTCTTGCTAGAGCTATTTTAGTCACAGAAGAAAGCTTGTGATCAATAAACAGAAGCTTTTATTTTAGGCATCAATCTTTTATTCATAAGTATGCAGATTTCCAGCTTTCTAGTAATAATACTCACAGTCCCCCACCCCCACCCCATTTTTTTTTTCTTTTTCTTTTTTTTTTTTTTTTTCTTTTTTTTTTTTTTTCATTGAATGGCTGAAATGGATTGAAGTCATTCTGTCAGACCCTGTCGGAACATAGAACCAGTATGTGTCGTGACCAGTGTGTATCACAAGAAAGTGTTGCTGATGCCTGTTTAGATGTTCTGCATGTACAGTGGGAAGGACGGACTTCATCTCTACTGCTTTATGGAGTTAGTAATATTCTAATATCTTCTCTTAATCAAAACTTCTCTGTACAAACTGTGGCTACCTATGAGAAGGAAGAAATTTCATAGGAATTTCAATGTGGTTTTTTTCAGAGATGGATAATAGATAATGCTGTTTTTCATACTGTCAGCTGAAATACATGTTTGGACAGCTGATAAATTTTTAATTCTCCAGATTGGTTACTTCACACTGAAAGTGACCAGAAGGAAAAATATGATGCTTGGATAATTGATATCTGATGGAAATAACTATGGATCTCCACTGTAGAATGGGATTTGTTATTTTCTTTGCTTGTCACCCAGGAATCAGAATATATGAAACCATAAGATTCCACCACATTTCTTTGTTCATCCCTCTGAGAAAGGACAACTTCTATGTCTTTGAAATTAATTTTTAATGGTATATAGATTACAAGTATTAAAAAACAACACAGCTGCTTCATCATCAGGTTGATTATGATTTAATTCACAATGAAATAACCACATGCTTTTATAGATATCTTGCAAATAGGTTGATGGTGGTAAATTTGTCAAGCATTAAATGATCAGTGCAACAACTTTTTTTTATGTTGCATCATTACTGACTTTTGAAACAGTTCTTGCTGGTATGAATTCCAGACCACGAATTAGACAGGGTTGAGATTAAAGTCTTATAATAGAAGCATTTTCCAGCTGAAATAACTAAGGAAGAGAAACTAAAAGCCTTTTCCAGTCTTTGAAACACTGAGCAGTCTTAATGAAACACAATAAGAAGCGTGGCTTTTACCAGTGTCAGTTAATCTTCTTTTCACTATAAATTTTTCAAATAAAAAGCTCAAATGTCTCTTCCTATAGAAAATTTAAATAATACAGAAGTCTTTGTGGAATATTTAGAGATTTAAATATTCAATCAATTTTAGGAGCTGAATAATAATGAAAGAAACCTCCAAGTATTATTTCTTTTTACTTTTTATGTTGATTACCAAGCTAGGTTATTTCCGACCTATGATATTTCCTGGTAATAAATAATAATTCTATTAATCAGCAAGCTCTCCAGATACATAACCCAACAACCTATTATTGATATCTAATGGACTTCTTCTATTACTGAACTGGAACCCATGTCTCTTTGCTGCAATTTGACATTTCCTGTCATAGTTAGTCAGTGACATCCTTTCTGAATTAAAGAATGTGTTCTAAAATGTAAATGGAGAAAGTTCAATATACTGTAAATATTTACATATACTCTACATTTAAAATACTATGTAATAAATCTATAGATAATACATTATTTTGCAAAAAATTATGTGACTGACAAAATAAAAATCACCAGCAAATTCTGTGAGCTTATGAGCACATTGGTAGAAGCAGAGTATGTATTATGTAGCAACACGTTATGTAATGTCATTTTTCAGATATTCGTTGACTACATTATGTTTCTTTCTAAGTTCATAAACATCCATAGTATGTTGACAATCTAACTGTAATTTCACATTAAGATATATAGGAATCTAGTGAAACTCTTTAAACCAGCATTATCATATATTGAATTCTCACTTTTTAAGGGCTGTCTGCTAGGGTATTTATTTGATATCATACCATGTATTACATGAGCCATTTTCAATTCCCCATCTTGCATGGTAAAAATAGACCACTTTTCCTGAAATCCATTACCATCTTTCCTGGTTATTATCTATTGGCTAATACAGGACTGCCCAAAAAACACAGCAAGTACCCAGCACAAGTAAGGGTAAGGGTGGTTCAGTGCACTGATGGTGCAGAGCACATGCTGAGTGGGAAAAAAACCTAAAACAACAACAAAAAAGCAACCTACAAACTTGTGTTATGCCTAAAGAAAAAAACAAATACAGAAGAAAAATGCATCGATCATTTCTCATTTACCCTTCAACATGCAGCCCTGATCTATTTTGTATTTTGTTCACAGGGTCATTACTGGTCTGACAATATAATCTATTTGTTTTTGGAATGTGTCATCCTCTGACTGAAGGAGTTGATTCTGAGGGTGAGTGCTGATAAGGACATGGAAGCTGCTGGGAAATTCCTTGCAGAATGAAGGGATCTGTTTTAAACTTGAAGCAGCTGCATAGCCTCACTTACACCTATCTGCAAAAAAGAGGATTTGGTATTTTAAAGTATTTCTTACTCTGGTGTTTTCATGTCTGCTGACAGTTCTGATTGAAATGGAAAGTTATCATATACTCCATATCAAAATCTAAACAGAGGACAACCTGACCTTTCTTTACTGTGCTGAAGAATTTATGTAAATGAAGAGAAATAGTAGTTTGAAATGGAAACAAAGAGTAAGCTCAATTTTTGTGTACAATTTCCTATCTGCTGTTTGATTCCTACGCCACTAAGAACAAACAAATCAAGAACTGTCATGACAACCATAGGTGATATAATTGAGCATTTTAGGTGTTGCAATGGGATGCTGTTCTGATTCACGTACTCATGAATATCTTATTGGGTTGTATAAGTGTTGCTTTACTTTACATCACTGTATTTGTAAACATGCAGTTTTGATTTGCTGTTTGGTTTCATAAAAATATTTTAGGGGGAGAGTATAAGAGGATTGTTTCTACTGGAGGAAATACTGTTCAAACATTTTAATGAGTGATATTTTCCCTCTGAATTGTGCATATTAGTGTCTCTAATACAATACTAACTGATGGCCATAAGCTACCGTTTGAATGACAAAAAAATCTTCAGTGTAATATACTTATGTGTTCTTGTGCTGAGGATTATTTGAGTTGAAACTCTCAAATTATACAGCACACTTGTTATCTGTTTGATTTCAGTACTGGGTAATATGTGTGTTTTAATTAGATCAACAACATGGCTAATTCCTTATTTTCCTGAATTATTCCAGCATGGCATAAATCGGTTGAAACATCTACATATTTGTTTCATAGAAGTGTAAAGAAGAGTGAAGGGACCTTCTGCAGCTGTTAATATTCTTTTACAGAGGGAGGAACTCTTACAGGACCAGGAGCTAGGGACTCCTTGCTTGTTTAATGTTTCAGTAAAGTCCTGATGACACTGACTTCATAACTTGAGCATAAAAGTGAAGAAAAAATATATCCATCACAGTGTCATGAACAAACTAGCATTTGTCAGAGAGAGACTAATCCCTGTTGGTTTCATGGAGTTATTATTGTTAATTACATTAATTACAGCAGTGACTAGAAATCCCTGAGAAAGAGACCCTTCTATATTAGTCTGCTTAAGCACAGAGTACTCAGTGAGGCTTACAATTTACACAGGCAGGACAGACATTAGATGAAAGAAATTATTAGAACACACCTTTGGGATTTACAACTCTGAGAGAAGTATGTCAATAATATGGTAATTCATGTTATATTTATTTTCATTATTTTGGAAATATCTTTCCTTGTCTTTGTCTTCACATTTGGTTAAAATGGTTGCCTGATGTCTAGCACATGCTATTCCAACCAGATTGGGGTTTGATTGCTGTTTATTAACAATAGAGTTACTACCTGTAATATAATACAAGGATTCTGTTACTTGTTCCCAGATGCTGTTAACTGAAACAGATTTCCCACTCATCTTGACTCATACAGTTTTTAAACTTGTACTTAATAGCAGGACTTTGTATTTGCAAATAGGTCACTTCAACCCAAATTATAATTTCTGGTCTAATATAATTTCTGTACAAGAAAAATGCATAAAGAAATGCTGATGTTTTTTGGAACATGAAAGAGTTCAGTACTTAGGCTGAAAACACCAATGGGTAGGATGTTAAATCAGAGTGGTTGGAGTTTGCATTGGAAACCCCTTAAAATTGTTCTTCTGTCCCCAGGAGATGAGAGCACATTGAAATGTTTTTCAGGCTGTTCTATTGCAGCTCTTCTGTAGAGAACTCAAAATAATAGTAGGATTAACAACCAAATTCCAAATTTCTCTCTTGATTGCCCTTAACCTCCAACCTTAAGGGTCACTCCCAAGCTCTTTCTCAGCGAATTAAGTTAGTTGTGTAGAGTCCTCTTTCATGCATGTTTGTACCCAGGAGTGGAACCTAGGGAAAAGAGGGCAAGTGGTCAAATGAATGAAAGCTGCGCTATGCAACTTGAGAAGGTTAAAATAAGGCTGTTAATGTTCGCAAACCTTCCTTTCAGTGTCTCTTGGGGTGCTTCAGTTTGTAATCCAGGTAAATGTTCACAGCAGGGTAAGACAAGGTGACATACACACCTGTGCTACTTTAGTATTAAAAAAGATATCATAAAATGAATTATCAAAAAAGAGCCAGTTATACAGTTTGCAAGAAAAACCTCAGCAACAATAACTCATAGAAGTAAACTGAGCTAATAAAGTCATTCCTGTTAAACCATACTTGAGGTCTTAAGTTTGAATTATATTGAATTATCTATGCAACCAACCTACAGGTAGTACTGAATCTGGAGATTCTGCACTGGAATTCAGCTGTGCTTCCTATTGTGATGTGAAGATTAAAGTCTGCATATGGTCATAGGAATCATTTGGCAAGAAATTTTCTGAACTATAAGAATTTGGAATATCTTGGGTTATTATTATACCCCCTGCCCCCCTTTATAATTATTATTATTTTGATATAACTGATCCAATTAGTTTGTTTTCTAATTCATACACAAACATTCAAATAGAAATCTGAGGATAGCAGAGACCGAGTTTGTTTTTCTTGTAGTTTCCTAATCCTCTGGAATGTTTCAATTAATACCCAGATGATTTTGATACCAATCCAGTCATTATAAAATAAATTTACAGTACATTAGGAATTATTATGTGGGTTTTGCAATTTGTCATATGATAGCAAAATACTTGAAGTGTTCACTGTTGCAGAACTGAGCATTGTTCAGCTGGAGTTTATAGTTATTAATAAATATAATTTAATGACCTTAAGTTGTTCCAGGGGAGTTTTGGGATGGATATTATAAGAAATGTGGAGATGTGGCAATGAGAGATGTGTTGGTGGGCATGGTGGGGATGGGTTGGGGTTGGACTAGATGATCTTATGGATCTTTTCCAACCTTAATGTTTCTATTATCATAGTACACCTCTTTTCTTGTAGATGCTAAGGAAGAATAGATGTTACTAAAAATGTTAAAGCAATGAGTTAGTTACCTTAGTTTAGAAAGTTGTTATACAAATAGTTTCTTTACTTTTGCTCAGCTTTTTTTTTCAAAGTATTACATTGTCCCATTACAAACCCTGGGTCATAATAATAAAGTAACAAGGCAGAGATAATGTTATTGGGGCAAAGATAAACTGATGCCACATTTTATTTGTAGTGTTTGACATATCTTTCTTACCTGTTTCTATACCTTATGTATGTTTGAGAGCTTTACACATTTTCAAATTCTGCTTCCAGGGCAACTTCCTAAGATTTCAAATGTCCAGTTTTTTGAAGCAGCCTGCTGCACAAATCTGTATTCATTAGTTCTTCCTTACAGACTTTCTCTTAAAGCTATTAATTTTCTAGTCAGGAATTATCTAAATATGTCAGTCTCTGCTATTTACTTTGACAAGTATTTGATGACATATTATGAGTTTAGACCTGTCTTTGAGTTTGTTTTCGGTGATAGACTGCACTTCAGAACAAAACCCTGGTTATTAACGTCTCTTAATTTCTTTGATGTTATCAACAATGAGTATCAAAGGATTAATTTTTAATAAAACATGAAAGCAAACATAAGTGAACTTTCCTGCTATGAAATTCTTCATCTATTTGTAGAAACCAACAAATATCCTGTTCTAAAATCCAGAGATATTTTAGCTTTCCTGCGCAATTTTAGTTAATAACCATTTAAATTTGATTGATTTGATTTGGAAAGGTTTGGAATTAGTGGCTCTTAAGGCATTATGACATTTTACAAATCCCAAATATTAGATGTGATATGTTTGTTTGTTTGTTTTTATGCTCTCTTTCTGAAAATTCTGATTGTACCCTTATCATCTTGTCGATCTCTGCCTATAACCTTTTCGTTGTCTGTCTCTGTTCTTTATCCAAGCTTAGAAAAATGTTTTTTTTAAATTATTATTATTATTTTTAATTTTTTAATTTTTTTATTTTTTTTCTTCATTGTTTCTGTTTATTTTCCCATTAGATTATCTTCTGGATTTGAACACACACACCTGTAGTTCTTATTTCTAGTAGTCTAAGAAGCAGTGTATATTGATTGAGGAGCACTATCAACACATACAGATTTATGCATAAGAATGGAACTAAAGCTCTTAGAGAAAAGTCTTTAGTATATTTGGCATGTGTATCTGTCTTACCCAACCCCTTATACTGGCAAAGCTGAGGTTTTTACGCAGATCCATATAGATTCAGGCTCTTTCTCTAACTGCAATGAGGGAGGGAAAAAAAAGTTGCTAGACTATTTCCACTTCTGTGATTCTTTTTCTTCCTATCTTAGGTAGACAGAAGCCAAAGCTGAAGTCAGTAAATGAATTCATGTGTCATGGGTCCTGAAACTTTCAGCAAACACAAATTGTTGCATTGGATTTTTAGTGAAAATGCATTTTCTTGTTGTATTGATAGCTCCATATAAAATCATACCTTGTTGTATATACTGTATATAATGTATACATTACATATATTACATACATTAATATATATATACATATATTACAATATATATTATATTGTAAACATCTCAATTGTCAACCTCAAAAGAAAAACATCTTGAATATCATCTCAATTGCTGTCATATTCAGCCTTTGGATTCAGGCCATAGCTTCTCGTTTTTTTTCTATGGAAAACTGAGTAGCAGTCCAGCTGCTTGAGTGTCCATTTCTCAAGTAATCTTTCTCAGTAAATTTTGAGCTAATTTCCTCTAGCTTGGCAACAACAAGAAGATCATTAAGATTCTGTGTTTCATGAAAATAGGTAGAATAGTGCCTATAGTGCACTCATGTCCAATTGAGACTTGGGCATTCTTACATTTGGAAGACAGTAAATCACAACAAAATGTCCATCAGAGGCCGATAACTCTTGGGTGTCTACAGAACAGTCTATTGTTGTTGATTTTAATGCACCAGGAATTCTGACAATATGAATTCAAATACACACAAACACAGCAAAAATATATGTATTTGTGTGTTCAAAGGAAAATCCTCAATCCTTCAGAAAAAGTAGAATAAAGTATTTTGACAATATCCTACAATTGAAAGACAACAAAAGAAACTGATGACAAATGAAGAAAGTTTTGTACAAACCATATTTAATTTGGGGCCTGTGGAACCTATGGCTTTTATAAAAATGAAAGCATTTCATTTGTATGAGAAAAAGTATCTGCTGTTAGCACATCATGCAGATCTGCCTCAGACTTTTGACTCCGGTAAACATGTTTATACCTCCTTCTGCTTCTGGAAAGGATATTGGATACAATTTACCTATACAATGTTTTGAAACCTAGCATTTCTTCTGCAAATGTATGTGTACTGTGATTCTTGGCCACAGTTTTAGTTTTTCAAAGATGACTTGCTGTGAAGATCTGTATCATTTAAGTGCACCTGTTCCTGTCCACACTGTTTGTTTCAGGTTCCCTGTAGAAATTTATGTTTTTGTGTTTTTTTATATATATTCAGAGGTGGGAGGAACTTGTCATCTCTGTCTGTCATCATCTTCCTTACCCTAGAATGAGTCCTAAGCATGCTACACCTCCTACTCTCCAAAATCCCCATTCTGCCATTTCCTTCTGAGCTTCTCTCTTGTCCCGATTCTACCCCCACGAACAGTCTTGTTCACATCTTTTCTATCCAGTTCATTACAAGATCATTGCAAGCTGTTTTCTTCAGGGTTTCTCTAGTTTGCACTACTGAAATTAACCTTCATTGTTCCTCTTCCAGCCTCATCCACATCTCTTTCTTCCTTCCCTTACTCCCAGTGTCATCAATGCCCCTAGACTCTGTGGCCATACTTGGAGCTTACTGATAATTGTTGCTAATATTGCCACTCCCACTGTGCATTTTTCTTTTAAAATTAGGATTTTATCTTCATCCCGTTTTCTTTTTCTAATGTTCTGCATACGTATTTATGACTGACTGAGTTTCCTTCTTTTTCTGTTTTTTTTTTTTTTTTTTTTTTTTTTTTTTTTCAATTGTACGGAAAAAATCTTCCTTACTCCAATATTGCAGGCTCTGGAATTTGCAGGAATATAACTTTCATTACCTATTCTGTTGGACATATGTAAACAAACTCACTGATATATTTGCAAAGAGGGTTAAATACACATTGCTGACTTTTTAGTTAAGTTTGGATATTTCTAACCATACTTAAATTTTAATCAGAGAATCATAAAATGGTTTGGGTTGAAAGTAAACTTAAAGATTATCTAGTTCCAACCTCATGAATCCCTGCCTCAAACTGTGGGGTGGGAAGAACTCATGAGGGTCACCACAACTCACAGAGAGCAGACCTGCAGAGAAGAATCTGAGAGTCTAGATGAATAAAAAGCTGGACATTGAGCCGACAGTGTCCTCTCACAGTCCTGACAACGAACAGTTCCCTGAGCTGCATCAAAAGATGTGTGACCAGCAAGGAGAGGGAGATGATTTTCTCCCTCTACTCAGCTCTTGTGAGGTCCCATCCGGAGTACTGCATCCTCCAGCACAAGAAGATAAGTCACTAAGATAACTGAGGGCTGAAGCACCTCTCCTATTAAGAGAGGCTGAGGGAACTGGGGCTGTTTATTTTGGAGAAGGCTCCAGGCAGACCTCACTGTGGCCTTCTAGTAACTGAAGGGAGCATATTAACAGGAGGAATGCCAACTTTTATGTAGGCTGATAGTGATAGGACAATTAGAAAAGGGGAGATTTAGGTTAGATGTTAAGCAGAAATTTTTTACTCAGAGGGCAGTGAGACTCTGGCACAGGCTGTCCAGAGAAGCTTTGGGTGCAACCCCTGGAGGCTTTTAAGGCCAGACTGGTTGGAATCTTGGACAGCCTGATCTAGTTACTAGCGATCTTTCCCCTAGCATGGGGGGGGGAAGGGGATATTTCCTAAATTCCTTTATTTTAATTTATTTTATTAATTTATTTTTTATTCAGAGAAGAATAAAAGAAGATTATTAGAAGATTTTGCCTTAAGATGGAAAATACAAATAAGATATGGTAAAATTATATGCAAACATAAATCAGTGTTTTATACTGAGTAGTGTCAGGGAATATTGACAATGGACTCTGTTCCTTTTCACATTGAAGAAGTGTGTGTTTGCTTTCAACCCACTTTTCTTCTGCTATCAAAGAGCTATGGTGTGCTGTATGCAGATAGACCTTCATTAGCTTTAATGAGGCCTTATGGAACACTGCAGCTTTCCTTCTAAGATCTCCTTATGAATAAAGATCTTTCTTTTATATGACCTTAAACAGAAGGACTGTCTGTCTATGAATATATGCATCAGAGTGTACAATGGATTCCCATCTGTTTGTGCTCTTTAAGTATTATTAGATCATAAATTAAACATTGACTCTAGTAATAATAATAACAGGCACAAATTAGCTCAAGACTTCAATAGCAGCCAGATTCTGCTGGCTAGGAACTTAATTACTTAGGAAATGAGTGTGTGGCATTGTGGAGTGCAAAAGGAGAAATGGATTTCCTGAGAAGTGATGTGTAACTTTAGGATCTCTTCTGACAAATGCTTTTTGGGCAGCACAGTGTGGCTATAAGTTGCACAAAAGTCTCAATATTTCTTCACTTGATTTGAAGTTGAAATCTCTTTGGTTTTATTTGTTCTTAAAATGGGAAGATATGCTTTAATATAGATGTAATAACTCAGAATATAATATCATATTGTCTAGGGTTTCTTTGAAAAGAACAGAAATCTTGACTATAATACTGTTAATAGTTTCTTGATAATACTAATTACACCCAATCAGTGATTATTCTTAATTACAATTTTATTAATGTGCAAAATAATCTATTCTAATAGAGAATTAATTAGTATCTTTCCTAAATGTGTTGATAACAAACTATAATATATATTCACAAAATATACTCTTCATAAGTATGCATACTTAATTTTACTTGTAAGTCAGTTGATCTTAACAGGACAGCTTGTAACAGTAACCAAATTCATTGCAAAATCATGATCTAGTTTATCCATTAATTACAAAAGTAGATACTTTTTTAAAGTACTCAAAGATGAAAATATTATCATTTTAATAATTATAGAATAAGGGCTATCATATTTTTTAAAGATAACTCTTCGCAAGCAGTGCTTTATTGTTAAGGTAATCTTCTGGATTCTCTTCTTTTTCTTGCTTATCGTGATATGCTTCACTGCCTAGAAATTAAAAAGATATTACTGCCTTACAAGACCTCTGCAGCCTTGTTGTCAATATTGAATTTAAAGGATTACAATCTTTACTCATGATTTCTTTGCAAAAGCAGAAAGCAGGTGAAAATTGAAAACAAGCAAGCATCAGATAACTTAATTTTTTTGAAAAACAAAAGGCAAATTTCAACTGAAATATCATGATTATTTTCTTGTCAGTTGGACCATTTTATTTGTTGACTGTTTAAATCATTCATCACAAAAAGTGAAAAGTATCAGTACTTTGGCATCTACAATTCTGTAGCTGTTTATAGCTCCAGCTTTTCTCTTTCATGGGAGAGGTATTGTGCTGAGTGTTTCCAGGATGGTGCAGACAAGAGCTATCAAGTGTTAGATGCAGTTAGGAAGGTCATTTAGAGCCTTCTGGGTTATTTTCTTTTGCATTTTTGTCTTTGCAAATTTTCAAAAAATAGTTAAACCAGCAGTACAAAGCTGTCATTCAAAAGAAAATATTCCCAGCAGCCTTTTCAGATAACCCATTCCTCAAGGTAAGTAACCTCAAGACCTTTAAACCAAAAAGTATTCCTAAGGTAAAGGGTTTTTAAGCATTAAACTGGGAAATTTTCAGAACTAACACTGCATCATTTAGATGTTTATTTTCTGTTCCATAATTCTATGTTACTGATTTGTATAATGCAGGTTCTAAGTTTTATCGAGTCTGTACTATCCTGATAACTGCTGAAATCCAGGAGTATGCTTTCAATTACATGTGATATGGGTTCGTTTGTTATGCAATAGGGATTAGTACATTAGTTTAAAAAACAGTATATTAGTTTAGTGAAAGGAATATATAAGTGATGGTTCTAAAACTTTCCATTTCAGCTTTAGTGGGTGAACTCAATGATTTTGCACTGAGAACATAATAGAATACTTCTATCTTCTGCCTTAGTGATATTTTCCACATGAGAAGTGCTGGAGTCACAATGGAACACTTTTATCGTTTGCTTCAAAATGTGTAAGGACATTTTCCTCAGGTTCCACATACAGTGTTTTTTAAAAAGTGTCTCACTGTGACCTGATAAGCAATGGAAATCTTTCAAACTGTGAAAAAGTGGATGGAAGTGGGTCAAAGGTTTCAGTGATGAAGCAGGTGGTGAAAAATAAGGAAGTAGGTGGGCAATCAACCACCCTAGATGACACTGAGCATGCCCAAAGGGGCATTAGCACATATCTATGAATCCTTGAAAAAAAATGAATACATGTGCCATTGTACAGCATATGCATGTCTTAACTATTCAAATGTAGAACCTGAAGTCTGAGAGGGTGAACTTGCTTGTCAAGTTGCCTCTTATGTATCACGAGGAAGAAAGGAATGCCGCTTTCTAACACCACTTTGGAGTTAGAGAGTTTTCTTCCTGGATTTTAGATGACACTTGTCTGTACTTAAACCCATGTTGGCAACTAGCAGGATTCTTGCAGTTTTATAACTTTTATTATATAATTCAGTTACAGAAATAACTTTCATCTTTCATAAGGCAACACAAGATGGGATATCACGTGGAATATGAGAGACACGTAAAAGTGTTCTACTATATGGAATTAGTGCTATGTTGTATGGAGTTAGACATATAGCTTTGTCCACTTAAAGTTAGTAATATTTTGTGACACAAGAGAGCCCAATTTAATCAAAGCTCATTTATGATGGAGCTATATTGGCTTTTACTTACTGGTTTAATTTTAGCAATATGAAGTACTGTTGGGGACTAAAATCTTTGGTAGAGTACTGAACACATTGCAGAGTGACTCCAGTACAGGAACACTGGCTTGATTTGCAAGGGTAAACTTCTTTGCTCAACACAGGAATGACAAGAAACTTGAAATTAGTAGTCACTTGGGCAATACAAGCCTGGGCTCACCAGTGTATCACAGGCACGAGATTCTATCTTTCATGCTTCCACAACTACTGGATGATTTTTCAGATAATGAAATAATAATTGCTTCGAGATGCTCTCTGATCCTCTCTTTCATGTAGGCTTGTAAATAACCACATTTTTTTTAAGAAAGTTCAAGCAACTTTAAAAAAACATGATGTCAAAAGCAAAGCTTGCTTTTAGAGATAATCCCCAGTGGAATGACTTTCAACTGAATAATGCTTTGTCTTTTTATTGACAGGTCTTAGCTTCTTTATGTTTTTCTGTTTGCTCACATCAACCTTGTTATTTTTTCCTTTACAAGAAAGCAAACAGCCCGCAAATCTTTTCTGCAGACAAGTCAATACATTTTTATACTTTCTGGTGTTTTATTTTCAGGGAAGCTCACATGGTGAGGTTGGGCATGAAGCCAGATGGCCTGGAGGTAATTCCTAGAGCTGCAGCAAGCTTTACACTGACTAACAACTGCTTTGAACAAATACTTCCAAATCACAAGCTCACTGATGCTTGTCTGTTGAGCTTCATTCCAGAGAAAAATGGCTCATGATCTGCTGTTGCCTTGTGCCTTTTCTCCATGCTCTCATCCAAGAAGTCTGGCTACAGATGATATTTAGCTGGAATAAGTAATTTGGGCAATGTGCTAATCTAATAGTATGCAAATAATTTTAAGAATGCATCAGTGATTTATTTTTATATCTAAGTAATCGAACTTCAATCTAATATATATATGTATCAGTATGAATCAGCATAAAAATCTTAGGATCCTGCTGCATTAGAAAGGGGGACAAAGGCCTACTTCTGAAAATACCAATCTAAGTATTTCATTTGCTATACTAGAGAGTGAGAAAGAGATTTATGGCAGTTGGAAGAACTTCAGAAAGAGGAAAATCAGGAATTACTGTGCTGAAAGGACTAGGAATAGAAATTGCCCTCAGATTTAGGATATTGATCCTAAATCCTAGGTCCAACTTCACTAACCTGATCTCCTTCTATGACACGATGACCAACTTGGTAGATCATAGAATCAAAGAATTACCAAGGCTGTAGATGTTGTGTACGTTAATTTTAGTAAAGTGTTTGACAGCTTTCCGACATTACTCTGCTGGAGAAACTAGATTCGTGGACAGGTCTACAGCTCACCTGATGAAGAACTAGCAGTATGGCTCGGCTCAGAGAGTCATAATTGGCCAATTGCTCTCAAAGGACTGAGGTCTGTGACACATATACCAGCTGGACACAGGTCATTACATGGACCGTGAGCATTGATACCAGGACCAAGTGAAATATAGGAAATTTCACTTAAACATAAGAAAACTTTTGTTTTGTTTGTTTTTTGTTTGTTTTTTGTTTTTAACTGAAGTTTGTCAACAGCTGAAATTAATAACTTAGATAAATTACAGTCTCCCCATCCATGAAGGTATTTGAAATCCAATTGGACGCAGTCTTGCTTTTGACAGCTTAAGGAGGGGATGTGATAGTATATATGTGATAGTAAATATTAGGACTTCTTCCTAAACACTGATAATTCATTTCCTGTGCAGTGTTCTTTAGTTATTACTTTTAAAGAAAAAAAGAAAAAAAGAAAAAAAGAAAAAAAAAAAAAAAAAAAGGCAATATGCAGTATTCTCCAAGGTGTATCAACACTGTCAGGAATAATGAGGTTTCCTGAGTTCTGCACATACATGTTGAACTTCCATCCCCACTATGATGCTTGTAGAAGAGAAGTTTAGATAGAAAATTGCCATTTTTATAGTAATTGATTTTTATTACGAATGAAAAGGATGAAAGAAGTACACAATTTTATCTAGGTTTGTTTTTTTTTTTTCCTCATGCATAGTGATTGTTGGCTCATTATGTTATTGTCTTGACCTCTGACTCATTTATCTGATTTAAGGAATAATTTGTCTGCTAGTAATTAGTATCTCCATCTCCTTCTCATTAAAGTAGCTAATATGCTTTCCTTCTGCTCCAGCTGAAGCTGGAATGAGGTTTATTAAGCTGCAAGAACAGAACCTTAAGACCATTCCTTTTATTAGAAAGGCTTCCTTATGTTTTTACAGAACGGGTAGTCTGAAACTTTAATTTAGCTGCTTTGACAGAGGGAATCAATACAAACCACCTAAAAAAAAACAACAACAACAAAAAAACCAAAAAAACCCACCCAAACAACAATTTATATTTCCTTGCTAATTAGCTTGGGTTTGAGAGACTGACAAAAGGAGATTCAGAATTTTTCTTAGAAACACAGTCATTTCTCTGTTTCTTCTCTGGAGAAGACCATCCAGTGCAACTAAATCAGCCTCTCTACATGTAGGCCAGATGTCCTGTTAATGCTTTCTGCTCAGTCTCTTCTGAGGATATTTGTTATTACTATTTACTCACATAAGTTATGCACTACAGGAGGGGTAGGAGACTAAAAGGCCCAAGGCTGTGTCCTAAACAGCAACCCAAAGAGATACTGCTTTGTCAGTAGGTCTTTAAAAAAGCTCAAAGAATGGAGGGAGATCACTTTCTGCTTTCCGTGTGACACTTGTTACTTTTTTTAAAGAGTGACCTGAGAGCCTCACTTGAAAGAATAAGGCATGAAGCCCCAAATTACCACTCTCAGGAAGTGTCAGTGCAGTATAGCAAATAGATTTTGCCATTCATTTGAATTTGCTTAAAAGAGAACTAACATTTCAATTCCATCTAATGCACTGAAAAAAAAACATTACTTTACAAATGTTGAAAGGTCTTGTTTCTACGAAAAATCGTAGAGGTCTAGTCTCTTTCATCCTATCTAAATTAAATTAGAGATCTTTATTCCATGAAAAAAAAAAAAAAAAGCTTTTTTTTTTTTTTTTTTTTTTTTTTTTGTGTGTGTGTGTGTGTGCAACCTGAGTGGAAAATCAAACTTTTTAATTGCAATTGCTTTAAATGACATTTTTGATTTTTCAGGGATTAAAAACTTCCTTGTTTGTGGGCTTTTACTCATATATAGAATCACAGAATCATAGAATTACCCTGGTTGGGAAAGACCTCGAATATCCTCAAGTCCAACAATAGCTTAACCATAGTACCCTGACTCTAATGACTATCTGTTTATACAAGAGATCATAAACACAAACAATGATTTTCATTTTCACTGAGTAGCCATATTTAAAGACCTTTAATCTCTAACTATACCAAGTGAGATAAGTAATAAGTAGCAATTTTATAAAAACTGAATGCTCACTGTGAACACAAATTGTTCTTCCCTTTCAGCTCTGATTTTCACCTATGCAACACAAAAAACTTCCTGTTTCCAAAAAGACTAAGAAAATGTTTGCAATAGAATTTAGCTCTCATATAATAATCTGACTACATTACAATTCAGCCTGATGTGGTTGTGAATTTTTATATGTAATATTTAAAAATGTATACACCTATAAATATATATGTATCTCAAAACCTAAATAAATAAGATCTAATTTCTAAGACATTCTTTACTTTGGAGAGTTGTCTACTGCTCTGCAAGTTAGGCAGTTGTCACCTGAGCAAAGTAAAAGGGAGATTTTAGTCACTCAGTGAACACAGCAACATGCATACTGCTGTTGGCAATACCAGTTTTCTGGTAAATACCTAACTTGTTTCTTTATTATGTCCCTTCCCTGTCAGACAGAAATTTTGCATGATGAAAATATATTTGATAATCTCACAGAAAACGAAACTCAATAGGAATAGTAAATGAAAATTAAATATGTTGTTAAATGATAATTCCTGATAAGACTGTTATTTTGCAGAAGGTGCAAACAACTTTTGAATCAGTCTTTCCCTTGCTTTATATATATGCACATTGAAATGCACCTGTCTAGTACAATCTTTGGATCTTTTGCTTTTTTTTTTTTTTCATACTCTCTGATGATGACATGATAAAGTAGTTATGTCAAACCAGGAAATATTTCATTATAGCATGATCAAAGGAAAGTGAAGAACACCAAAGCATTAGCTCTCAAGAATGTCATGATATAAAAATAGCTCAGGGAAAGCAATAGCACAACTTCAGAAGTTGTGCCAGCAGTTGGATTCAGTTATTTGCTTGCTTCAAGGAAATCTGGTGCTAGGGAAAGAAATCGTTGGGATTGCTGCTGTCCCTTGTGTCATGGGAGACACTATGGTGGAGTTTTCAGAGTGGGTCTGGCACTTGTGGGACTATTGCAGAGACTTGCTGGGCACTGGCCACAAGCCAGTTTTGCAAGGTGGGTATCAGAGGTGGGCATCAGAGAGGGGCAGAGGCTGCATGGTTCCCTGCTGGTGTTACATAAATGTCCAAAAGCTTGTTTAAATGACTGTGGAATATATCTGTTACCTGAACAATGCACTTGTCTCCTGATGTCCTAATTGTAGGAGAGAACAATGTATAGCCCTGCAACCTTCTGCTTATTAGCTATTGTTAGTTATATAATATCCTAGTGCTACTTTGAAAGAAATATGGACTAGAGTTATTTAGTACACTTAAGATACACATTTTGTGTAACAAGTTGTACATCAGTTTGATTTTGTTACATACAATAATATAGTATGCACTTTAGGAATGTAAAAGGCTGCACACCTGAGAAGATCATGGGCAATTTGGTTCCTGTTCTTCCCTTAAATTCCTACTGAACAGTGAGACTGTTTATGAGCACTGCAGTGCTAAGTGAGTTTGGTCACAGTCCTGGTACTGATAATCTGTGTAGATCCTTTTAAGCCCACAGAGCACACATTCTAATTCATACTTTGCAAAGAAGATCCTTGGAAATGCACTGTTGGAGATTTCATCTATCTCTAAAGTTCTTACGTGCTGCACTTCAGAAATTGTGCTAGTAAGGGAGAGTACAGATTCCAAGCTTAACGTGAGCCCTGGAATGACTGAAACAGATACCAGGAAAAAATCTGGAGAGGAAAGCTTTGTCCAAAAGAAGATGACATGTCAGATGCCATTTTTGCTATCTTAATGATAGCATTCTTATGATACCATTTTCCTCCTGTCAGACTGGAACCAGAAAAATGACCTAATTGGTTTTGAATCAGATAACGAAGTTGCATCATTTCAGATTTGTGTTTGTTGATTTGGCTTGTGTCTGTCTGTTAACAGAAGTACAGCTGGAAGGTACCAACCTTGCATAACTTTTTGCTGTCTTCAAATTGTTGTAGTTGAATAGTGCCACTGTCAAAGCTTGTTACACTATGAATCTGCTGATTTTTAGCAGAAAAATAAAATGTATTAAATGACATCACAACAAATTCTGACACTGATTAAGAAGGCTGTAAGTTTTATTGCTTTCTCTTCCTAAAATAAATAGTGAAATATATAAGGAAAAAAATTACAAACTGTATAAGTTTCCTGTGAGTGGATTGATCAAATTGTACAGCAGTTGTACATTTTAAGAGGAGTTTTTATTTACCATCATAGACCTGGAGCTGTAAGCTTCAAATATCTGAATAGAAAGTTGCTTTTATTTGCCTCCCAGCATCTTTGAAATAAGAAGTGTGTACTTTTACAGCAAAAGTGAGCACTATGCTCTAAAGGAAACATACTTTCATTAGTGCTTTGCAATGGTTCTGTAGTTTATTTTTTTACTAGGAGAAAGAAAATTGTTTGTATGAGAAACAGGAAATTATGTTATGTATGTATGAAAGTATTTTCATATGTGGATAAAAAACAATACACATAGACATGATAATCATTGTTTTCTTATTTGTGCTGTATGTATGATGAGTACACCAAGGTTCTGCAGCCTGCATTATTTTGTAACAGGACAGCACATAATCAGAACAGCTCCTTCTGTCTGTGTAGTGAGTAAGGGTGTTTATGTATCTTTAGTGGAAAGAAATTAAGAAGAGAACAAGAGATACTATTTATTTGTTCATTCACTTACAGTTGCAGTAGCTATAAAATCAACTCTCTTGCAGGTTTAGAATACATTTACAGTTAATAGATTTCCATTACTTTCCTGTTAAATTGTGCCTAGCTGAATTTGTCTCTCCTCACTTGGATTAGGTATCATACCATCTTCCTGATTTTCTGTTTTGTGCAGTTATATTTCACTACACCTTGACAATTTAATGTTAGTTTCCAAAGTCTTACGATGACATCAATTTCACTTGTTTTGCTCTTTTTCCTAGTGTGTTTTCCCTTTAGTAATATTGTCTTCCATCTGAATACAATTTCCTTGCAAAATGCCAACGATATTTGAGAGGTAGCGGTCATCAGTTTACTCTGAAATAAAAGTCAATACTTGTGAATTTTTAAGTCGTTCCAGAATAGAACAGATGTATGAAGCAATGAAGTATCTTGCATTTTCATGGAGTGACACTAGATGGCATTCTATATATATAATTTTTTTTTTTTTTTTTTTTTTTTTTTTTTTTTTTTTTTTTGGTCTGTTCTTTACCACAATACAGGGAGCTGTGTGGTGCACATAGATGTCAGACCCAGCATATTACCTGCTGACCTGTATTCTGCTCTGCATTAGTTATTTTTGGGCACATAACCCTTATAAAATAACTTTCAGTATATCATAGAATTATGCAGCATCATTCATTTGCTGTCTTCTGTGGTAGTTTTTTTCTCTTTTTTCTTTAATCTTAAGACTGAACAAGTGAACTAATGTTTGTGATTAATATCTGTTGTGAATCGAGATGGATGATTTCCTAAAAAAATATTTCCACGAAAAAAATACAGTCTCGAATTTGTGAATGATGCTGACAAAAAAATGTAAATAGACATTTTGTTGGCATTTTTTGAGAGCATGAATTATTTCCTGTCAAAGTAGCATTTGGGAACAAAAGACACGTGAAAATTAATCTCCCACTTCCAGGCATAATTGTGGTTACTGTTCCTTGTTTCAGTGATGAAAAGCCCCTGTTGTTCCAATTGAGCTCAATCCAAAGTGAAGCCCCTCCTCTCCTTCTAGTCTAACAATCTCAATTTCACAATCAAAATGTGAATAAATATCTAACTGAAATTACACGAACCATAAGATTAAAATAAAATTAAGCTGAAACAGCTAAGGTTCATCTAATAAGGGATTAAAATTGCCAACAGCATAACTAATTTTTCAGTGCAACAGACAGTATATTTTACTTTGTCAATTTGAAACCCCACATCTCCAAATTACCAGATGTGATTTGTAGTTTATTTAGTTGCTCATTTCTCCTTGCAGTTATCTACAGTGGGATTGGAGGACATCTTATGCCCATTTCTCCTTGCCTACAAATTCTTTAATATTTTTCTGAAGGCGAGACACTTCAGTGCAGTATGCTTTTTATTGAGGATTTGGGCCAACTGCCTTTGAAGAAAGAGGAAGGATTCACACTGACTTCAGTGGAAGTTGGATTAAGCCCATGGGAATGTAATCAACACTGGAAACATGCATATTTATCCTATTCTGTTTGTTCATGCCAAAGTAAATGGAGTACCACCAAGCTTGCAAATTAAGCTACCTCTAAATGTTTTCCATCTTCCTACTTATATTCCTACTTTCCTAATTCTATATACAGCCTGTATATGTTGACAGTACACATAAATAGATCAATGGTGACATTAGATGTGCAGTCGGTGTGTGAAGCTCCATAATTTGGCCTTATGCTATTTTACTTTTCATGTGAACTAACTCATCTGATGGCCCCATGAGTAGCAATTTGTGCCAGTCTACCATGTCAGGGTTCTTTCTATCTGAAATAAAGTGTTAACATTCAACTTCTACAAGAAAATTGCAAGCTGACTAATACAGAAGAGCAATTACAACTATTCATATGTTTTTGTTTTGTTTGTTTGTTTGTTTGTTTGTTTTCCTTCTCCTGGTTTTACTTATTATTATTAAAATCTCTGAAACATAAAGTAATAGTAGATTAAATCTCAGTCTTAGATGATGTGGTGATGTGGAGACATGAACAGGAGGTGATGTAATATTTTACCAGCCTTCCGATTTCTGAAAGCTTCCAGTGACAGCTATTAAGTTCGAACTTAAGCATGGTGAAATTTTGATCAACTGTGATGCCCAAAGAGACATGATCATGTCAGAAACTAGCTGGATTGCTTTTATTATCACTTCATAGCCTCATAGCTTGCTCATTTTTCTCTCTCTGCTACTTTAAATTTATTTTTATATGTGAGGTCTAGTTAAATGCTGCTAGTGTAGAAATATGCTATTCAAAGTATCTAAAAGCAGAACTTTAATGTCTTGCTCAGTTTTGAAAAGGCTAGATTGCACTGACTGAGGTAAGCATAAGCCTTTAGGAAGATTAGCCACTCATTTGGCTAAAATATTGCCTCAAAGTCAAAGCCTTTCGTAATCTTGTTTTTCCATCCTGCTTTTTCCCTATTACCCTTTGCAACCAATATTTTTATATGACCTACATCCACACTAGGGAAGTAAAAAAATCCAGGGTACAAAGGTGAGAACTGGTGCATGACTGACCAGAACTTTTATCTTTTAGAGCTCTGGTAGCATGGCTCTGGTGCAGTGCAGGTCCCTCACTGTTGGTGCTAAAATGTGCTCATTGCCTAAGGGCCAGAAAATGGGCTTTGGCCCATTTTATTTGTTCACGGTGTTGGAAAAGACCCAGATTCTCCTTTCATTTAATTAACATATAGCTTGAATTCTTACATGATATTTTCAAAAAGTGTAATTAAGTTAGCTGTTTCTGTTAACAGATTTCAAAAACAAGCATAAAATGAACATGTAAAAGCTCTGGTTGCTGTCTCATGCTCTTGAAGAAAAGTTGTACATGAACGGTATAGGTAGTCTAAAGTAACTTGGATCTGTTTTCATTCCTTAACAGAGCATTAAAATGCTGCAGAGACTTAGTCAGTATATTATATTTATACTTTAACAATAATTGTTTTATTGAAAAAGAAGTCTGTTTCAAGGGCTATGAACTTCCTGATATTACAAGTGTATGTGGATAAAGTGACAGCTGGCTCCCAAGAATAACTGTTGGTCAGAGCTCTAGTCTCATCAAATTCATTTCTAAACCTTTCTCCCTCTCCAGCCTTAATTAATAGATAATTTTTGACAGCACTGTCTGCAACTGATCACATTTATACTTCTCTAAATCTTATATTGGTTCCAGAAAGAAAAGGTTACAGTCTTCTTGATTACGCTACCATCCTCTGGTAAAAATATGGGGATTCTTGGAATAATACTTTTTCAAGGGAAAAGATAAAGCTGATTTTGAAGCATCCTACATTATGGAAAATGACCTTGTTTTATATTTATACTCCAAGTGTTACGGAACAGCATATTTTTCTGTGTTTTGATAGTGGCTGGTATCAATGGCTTGTGGTCCATGACCAGGAACCAAAAAACTAAAGTACAGAGGAATTTAAAAATGTGTCTGTCAGATGAGTTGAGTATAAAGGAGAGAATGAGGAAAACGAAAGCTGATTTAGATCTACCAGAACAGAATTTAAGATCCTATTTTCAGGGTAAAAATGTACTGATGTTTATTGGCAACTGCCAAAGTACAGGCGGAAAATATTATAGATGGAATTTTATTCAAAATATGAAAAGCTGATCTTGAGATAAGCCCTCAATTTTTGCCTGTAGTAACTTCAAACTATTTTCTTTATCTCTCAATGGATTCTTAGCCCTTTTTCAGCTTGTCCTTCACCTTCTTTCTTCTCCTTACCCCCTACCTGTCCAAAGAACATCCTCTTTCTTGGAGTGAATGAAATTTCTGCAGAATGTTCTTGTATTCTTCCCTCTCCTCCTAGATTGGATTGGGAAGTCTAGATCAGGGTCCCAGCTCCTGGCCCTGACTCTGAATTTTTATCTTCTTTAACTTCCCATGGAAGTCATTTGGGCCTTGGAATAGCTTGCAGACATCAGCAAAATGTTTAGAATGGGTACCCACAGAGAAGCAGTTGATGTTTCCATTGGCTCTGGAAATACTGCACAATAAACCATGTCCCTGCATACAGAAATAAAACTGAAGGAGCCAGGTAGAAGAGTTATTCTACAGAGTTTTGCTCAGCACGTTGTACTTAGGACAAGAGAACCCTGACCTTTGTCCTTGTGAAAGGCAGAATAGCTGGAACTCAGGCCTGCACCAGGCAGCTCCAGGCATGGGCAGTGAGAGCAAGTATCCAAGCACTGTATACACAAAACGAGATTACAGTGTGCCTGCAAAGTATGTGTAACTTTGCTCTCAAAGCCCCTCTTGTCTGTTATCCCACTAGACCTAAATACCGGGTGTACTTACACACCCTTTCCTTACAGGAGAACATGACAGTAGTTGATTAAAGTGAATCCAAGCTAACATCTTCAAAAACAAAATATTATTTATTCATTCAAGAAGTTCTATAACAGGGAGCAAAGGCATAAAATGAAAACAGACCAATTCACATGGGACTCACCTATATGAAAATTTCTCTTTCTTTTTTGTCTTCTTTATTTTTACCTCCCTACAAGATTTTGTTAATTGATTCAGCAGCATCCACTTGGCTTGTATAGTTAACAACCTCTTTAAACCTGAGCTATTAAGTAAGCTGTAGTTGAAGTTACAAGATTAAAGAGTTAAAAAGCAACTGAACAGGACAGAAATGATCATTGTAACACTAATGCATATATAGCCCAGACCTAGCAAACTTAAAAAGTTTCAAATTGTACTCTTGTCCACTCCATCAGCCATATCAGAACTCACCCCATCTTCTGCAATGGGCAAGGAAATCATCCAGTGGCCACTTCTCCCTCTTCCTTTCTCTCTTTGTCTTTCAGTAGAGATTTTTCATGCAGACCTAGCCCCTGCATTATACAGGAGTCTTAGCATGTATGACTGTTTGATCTCACCAACAGTCTTGGCTAGTTCATTCTTTGTACTAGTCTCACATAATGTCTGTGCTTTCATGCAGACGAGTAAGTCAAACACTGGCATAAGCATTATACTTGAATACACATGAGGATTGTTGATGCTTGCCATAATGTTGTATCTGACCATATAATCTAGTGTAGCACTATGCTAAAACAGTGACCCAAAGCAATGGAAGTGCCTGTTCCTCCATTACAGTACACCTATATATAAACCTGTGACTGCTGTCTGCTCACCTTTCTGCTTTTGTGGTCAGTATTGGCTGTTTGGATTAGCAACCACAGACTTTAGCACCAACAAGGACAGCAGCAAATTGATGAATGGGGCTGCTTGTATTAGCCCTAAGTGTACTGTGTCAGCAACCTTTCCTTTAGCAATGAGTTTTTTTCTTCTCTCTACTCCATTTGCTATTGCTACAAGAAAAGGGCTACATGTAAGCTGGTGGTCAGTTCATGGTAGGGATTGTTCTCCGCTCCTAAGATTAGGTGTCATGATAAGGCTTACATGTATAAGGTTTAAACATTTTTTTCTCACTACAATAGAGTGAATCCATGTATTGAGGATGGCCCTCTCTTGAGTCCTTTTCCTCTCTGATTCTCCAAATCATTGCTGAGTCACTGGCTTGGCATGGGCCAATCTGTACTAGGAAGCCTGCTAACAATCAAACATGGATGTCTGTGAAATAGTACTTGTCTGTGACTTTGCACTATGGATGCACTGTTTACTATTTATTTTTTTTTTTGTCTCAACATTGCAGCACAGTAAGGGGCTCCTGAATGATCTGGGCATTTGCTGCAGAAGTGTAGTTTCCAGGGCTACAGAAATGGGGAGACTTCTCTGTTCTGCTGGCTGAATGATCAAATGAGCCTATCTTGCCTTTGAGCAGAGTACTAACAACAATGTGTTTCCTTCTCTATTTCAAACACTAAACTCTGCCACCAAAATGCCTTTCTATTTTGAGAACAAACCGTGGTACATGATTGAATAAACAAAAATTGAAAAAGAAATAAAATACTGCTGCTGATACAGCACAGCTTTAATAGACTGGATGATTTTGTATATGTTTAAAGTGATTAACTCCTAATTAGAACATTAGAATATATTTTAAAAGTGTCTGATGTGACACTTAGTGTTTATTTTAAGTGACTAGGGGAGCAATCACATAGGGAAGAAAATAAGCAGAAGGATCCAAAACTATAATATCAAAATGATCACTAAATCTATTACTGATTTCAGTACATCATATTGAGTGTTCAAGATGTTTATTTAGGTATCGTGCATGTCAGGTATTTAACACTCCCTTTGAACAAGTAAAGTGCAATCAATAGTTTTAAAATCTCTTGCTACCATTGCATTTCACACATGTGCATGTCACTTATGTATCTTAGATCTTCCATCTTTATCAGTATTGCTTCCAATAGTACAGAAATAATTCTTTTGTATTTCTTACATTTACTTATATTGTAAACACTTGTAGATTTCTTTCTGAGTCCTCCATTGTGTCTATGTATTTGTTTTGCTTTTTTCTTTAGAGAATAGCTATTTTTATGCTGTTACATGAAATTCCTTTTGCATTTTCAAGATATTTTTATCTTAGACTCTCAATGGAATTTGTTGTCTTTTAGCAGAAAAGAAATTGGAAGTAATTAAGCAAATTTGTATGCAATAGAATGAAGTTGGTCCTTTACCACTGGGACAAACTGGTATGAGAAACTTTGCATGCAGTCAGATTCTCTCTGGGTCCAGAGCAGGTTGTCTGCCTCCAAACAAATGGTCACTGATAGTAAATAGTAACTGTACATGCTGTTGAACTATGCATAGGTTTTTTGGGGAATATAGTTGACATGGCCAATAGTCTGGTAATAGCAGTTTAATAGCAGACAAAATCAATTTGCAGTGCTTGGGACATTCCAGTGTTAAACAGCATTTCTGAATTCCTCAGTATAGATGTAACCAGAAGTTACCATCCCTTCCCACATGGGCTTGCAACTACCAAAAGCAATCTGTCAGTAATTGACAGACCAGGACAAAAAATGGCTGTGAGAGGTTTCACAACAGAAAGGGTGTGGCATCTGTTGCGTACATAGGCAGTAATATGGGCTGAAGTGCATCTGCAGATGTTTGTTTTTTCTCCCATATCTCTGTGTCCCTATACAATGGAGTGCCTCTTTTGTGCTGACAGTGCAGTTCCCTATAATGTCACTCTCCTTGATAGACATTGCTGATACTTACTGTGATTTTAAAGCCTTAAAAAATGTCTTTTTTCTGGTACATGAAGGACCTGTCTTTCACAAAGATCTGAGTTTTCATTTTCTTCATGCTCTCTGATGCTTTATTTCAAGGACATTTAATTTTTTATAATGTCGTTTCTGAAATACCTGTACTTTACTGGATCCTTTTGTTTCTGAAACACTCAGCTAAGATTGCATTTGTTTGTTTTCTTTTCTTCTATCAGTGCTCGCAACGTCTGATCTTTCAGCTTTTTGTATATTTAATAAGTGTGTTATTGTATATTTAATTAAAAAGAAGTGCTGCTTTGCCATAAATTTTCAGGAGTCTACCTAGAAACATTGTGGGAGAAATGCTCTGTTTTAGCTAGACTGAAATTCCATCTATTTTGATTCTCCTGAACAACTTTCTTCAGTACAAACCATAGCATTTTCTAGGTAGGTGCATCTCCTGGAGGGTCTTGGTCACTGCTGCTCCCCTTGCTGCTCTCTGAAAAAGTGACAAAACACACCAGACCTGGTGAGACTTTGATTGTTCTGTACTAGTTCAATTAGAGTATCCATAGCTATATAATTGTCTTAGTAAGCTGGTACTGCCAGGGCTGCTCTGCCATACCAAGATCAGATTTGATGACATTAGAGAGAAGAAATTCACTGCTTCTCTTGAGACTTTGTTCCATTTGTTAACCTTGTTCATAGGAAGAATTATACATTTGTTTCTGACATAAATTTATCCGCTTTGACTTTAAGCCATTGACTTTTTTTCTCTTTGCTTAAGCATTTCATTGTCTGCTCAAAAAAAAAAAAAAAAAAAAAAAAAAAAATATATATATATATATATATATTTATATATATATATATATATATATATTCCCTTAACATTGCATGGATTTGGCTCTTTTAATATTCTGGGGCTTTCTTTCCAAACCTCAAATCATTTAAATTTTTTTTTTTTTTAGATTGTTTTTGTACAGGGGGATATGGAAACTTTAGAGGCATCTTCAGGTATAAAATGACAACTTTTATTATTTATTTTTATTTTACAGATAGCTGAAATCTGTTGCAGGGGAAGGGTGCCCATTTTGGATATGAGAATAGCACTCAACACTCAAGGTCAAGATCATATTTTCCTAATAAGGTCTCTTCTATTTTATATATAAAATTTAGAGGCAGATGTCTGGATCTCAGTCTGGATGATCTTCAGGATGGAATATTGAAGAAGGTGACACATGAAATTCTTCTTTTGCTGCCAAGAATATATGTGGATTTGGAAATAGCATGATTGAAAATAAATAAATATAGCATGTACATATTTTGGAAAATAAGAGCCCTATACTTGCCAGGTGCAGACTAGTTAATATGAACTTAATGATACACAGCATTTTGGAACAATTACAGAAGTGAATAATTTGAGAAGTGGAAGTAAATAACTAATGAGGTAAGACACAACATGGCTTTAGCAAACAGAGAATATGTGATGCTAATATGATACTTTACTAAGAGAAGATAACTGATTTTCCAGACAAGTGAACTGCAGCAGATCTCATCTATCTAGAATAAAATGCAGCCCTTGAATATAGTGCCTTATCAGAGGTTATTAGTTCAGGAGCTGAAGCTGAATGCAAATGCTATTATGTGTATAAAGATCTGGATAAAAAAAGACTTTGTTGGGTGAAGTTAAAAGGGGAGCAGTTGGGTAGGAAGGAAGTCATTACATACCAATTTCTCAAAGACCAGTCTTTGGACCATTTTGTTTAATACCGTTGTAAATAAGATCGGCAAAAGTAGATGCCTGGTAGTGAAAATGACTACGGTCACAAAATAACCTTAACAGAAAGGAAAATCAGAATGTAATTTGATAGCAAAACTGAATGATTATGAAGACTGAGAGTAATAGTATTATTAGGAAAAAGTATTAATAGCACAGGGAGTATAGTCATGAATTAGGGACAGAAAATCACTATACTAATGGCTCTTTATGTATAGAAGGCGGGGAATAAAATGTGCATATATGTGACTATGAAAAGAGAAAATGCTACCAGAGCACATTTTGAACAAAGTATTTCAAGTGCAGGCAGGGAGATCCTTGTCTCATAATGTCTCTGAGCATTTGTGCTCAAAATTGAGAAAGATACATTTCTAAAATTGGAGTAAGTGGAAAGAAATTTTATTAAGTATCTGGAAATTATTCTTTGAGGATAGACTAGAAAGTAATCTGTCTTACCTAGGCTTTCAAAATGGAGACTGAAAAAGGTTTGATTAATCACCAGTGGGGGAAGGGAGATGTATTAGATTTAAAAATGTGTTTGTACAAGGACATAAATTAGTTTAAGTGAGAAATTAGAATAAACATAGTGGAGTGTTGCTTCAGTGTTTTTTGTTTTTTTGTTTGTCTTTGAGCTATAGCCATGCTTTGAAAAATTCTTGTGTGAAGAATGCAAAATCTTAATTTGTTTAAGTGAAACAGTATCCATTTCTAAAAAGGATTCTGCTATAGGTTGTCTTCATTAGCAAATCTGTAGAGTAGCTGCTCCAGGAGTTCTCTTGAGTATGGTTTCATGCTCACTGCCTTCCATTTTGGTGCCTATTGCCCTCATTTTGAGAAGAGCACTACATCTGACACGCTTTACAGTCTTTTCTCTGTGTAAGTGTTTTGGCTCTGATAATGACTCCAGTGTTCTTCAGAAAATAAGACCCTAGGTTAGTTGCTCAAGCTTACACAAGAGACACAGTACAGGTTTTGGATGTTAACTTTCAAAGATGAACATGTCTTAAGCATACAGCCATCCTTTCATCTTTGCACTTCAGTCTTATTTTATTTTACACACAAATTAATTTCTGACAACAGTCTAAACAGAGGATTAACAAGGTTTGTTTTTTGTCTGTTTTGGCAATAAAGCAAAATATATAGCACAGGTTTTACACAAAATGGTTATTGAAAGACAAATTGTTATCAGTCAGGAGTTGTTGCCTTCCTGTTGCTGTGTTACAGATTCATAGAATAATTTGTGTTGGAAGGGGCATTTAAAGGCCATTTAGTGCCACTCCCCTGCAATGAAAAGGGGCACCTACAGCTAGATCAGGTTGCTCAGAGCCTATGACCCTGAATATCTCCAGGGATAGGGCATCCACTGCCTCTCTGAGCAACCTGTTCCAGTGCCTCACTACTATTATTGTAAATAATTTATATCCTTATATACTGTATAACTCTCTCTCCCCCACCCCACCCCACCCCCCCCCTTTTTTTTTTTTTTTCCATTTTTTTATCTCTTATTTCTTAGATATCCCTTTTAAATAGGTTACACTTTGAAAAGTCACTGTCAGGTATCCCCAGAACCTCCTCTACTCTGGGCTGAGCAGCCCCAGTTCTCTTAGCCTGTCCTCACAGGGAGGTGTTCTATCCCTTGGATCATTCCTGTACGCCTCCTCTGGATGTGCTCTAATAGTTCAATGTCTCTTCTGCACCAAGGACTCCACATCTGGATGCAGTACTGCAGGTGAGATCTCTCCAGTGTGGAGAAAAGGGGAAGAACCACCTCCCTCACCCTGCTGACCATGCTTCTGTTGATGCAGCCCAGGATACTGTTGGCTTTCTGGGCTGTGTGTGCACATTGCTGGCTCATGTCCTGCTTCCCATCCACCAGTACACCAAGTCCTTTATGGCAGTTCTGTGCTCAGTCCTTTCAACCCCCATCTTGTACTGCTAGTGGGAGAGAAACATGCATTCTATTTCTGAGAGTCCTTATTTTGTCTGAAGGACAACTTAAGTTATCTAATGAGAATGCAAATACATCAAGAATTCATATTAATCTTGGTTAAATAATCTATTCCTCTAAGTAAAGCTTAAGTAGCTACCATACAGCAATATATGGAAGTGTACACAGGAGTTTTAACAAAGTTTGGTAATCAATGTGTTTTAGTTAATCTAAAGTGTTACCAGTAATTACCAGTATTTATTCATTACCAGTAATGCTCTTTACATTACCAGTAATGCTCTTTACATCTTGAAAATTATCTGTTAAAAAGTATTAAAAATTAAAGCCTATATTGGGTTTATATTATGACACAAGAGACTAAAGTATGCTGTTTCAATGACTGGTGATCCCTCAAGTTGGTGTTACACCTTTCCTTTTTTTCCTATTAAAAGGCATCTGAAAAGACAAGAGACAGAAATAACATAAAGCACTGGGAGCGATCATGGGAGACTGCTTTCTCTTTTGCATTTTTAAAGACCTTATCTTATATGTGAATGTCCAGATGGTAATTAAGACTAAGATAAATAAAAGCCCTGGGGTTCAGCATTAGGAACTTAGGAACTTCTTTATGGTGAGGGTGATGGAGCACTGGAACAGGCTGCCCAGGGGGGTTGTGAAGTCTCCTTCTCTGGAGATATTCAAGACCTGCCTGGATGCCGACCTGTGCGACGTGGTGTAGGGAACCTGCTTTGGCAGGGGGATTGGACTCAATGATCTCTGGAGGTCCCTCCCAACCCCTACAGTTCTGTGATTCTGTGAAAACTAGGAAACTTCAGACTAAGTTAGATACACAAAACTGTAAACTTGGGGTTAAATGCCTTTATCCATAAGAGACAATTTACAAAAGATGAATTAACTGACTTGATATCTCTTAGCAGTAAATACTGAGTTATTCTTCCTACTTACTCTGTTAAGTGTTGGTAGGAACACTCCACTAAAACAAAAGAAGTTAAGAATAAAATGGAGCTGGAGTTTTCAGTCTGATTTGTTTTCTGCTTAAGTAGGGAAAAAGTTAATTCTCTTGTGTCTTATCTCAGATCTTTCACTTTAAAGACAGCAAGTTGTTCTCAGAGTAATTCCAAAGTAAATCTGGGCCCAGCTGGTACAGTCAGCATGACATCAGATTTGCTCCATCCACAAGTAATGACAATTGATAAACTACTGATAGAATTGTGATGTAGAATGGACACAGGGGAAGAGAAAATGTACCTACACTGTTCTTATTTTCTTTCTTTAAGCATTCGCTGCTGGAAGTGTACTGGACCAGGACGGACCTTTTAACTGGTCAAGTACACAATTTCTTCTAGAACTGAGGAGCAAGAATGAAATACTAGGTTTTGGTTTTATCAGATCATATCAGATTTTCATGTCTAATATTTACTAGAAAACACCAAAATAGTGTAATGACACATATTTTGAAAGCTGGTAGAAAGATTCTGTACTGAAACTCCTGCAGAAAAACAAACCAACAAACAATCATTGGAAGAGATTTAGCAAAAGATCTTATGCTGTTTTACATATTATGATGAAATACCTTGGATTGTCTTTGTAGATGAATATAATGCTGCTCGTGTTTCAGGCTTTGCTCTGTTCTTTATTCCTGTTTTCCAAACTGAGCAAGCTTTACATATGTTGCAGTGTACAGTCTCTTGGTCTACCTTTCTTTTTTTTTTTTTTCTTTTAACAGCTGATGTACAGGGTGATCCTAGAGATTATCCTCTAATTAAAATAATTGTAGAAATCTAGATTTTACTATTGTTAATCTTTCCATACCCTTGAAATTCACATTCTCTCCTATCTGAACCTAAACTCAGTTCATTAAGTACCCTTTGTTTCTCACTGTGTAGTAAACCTTCTCTTTTAACTTCCCAGTTTTTTTTTGTTTGTTTGTTTGTTTTTTTTCCCTAGAAAAAAGGAATCCAACTTATAACACATAGACTATAAGCAGCAGTTTTAATGTAAAAAAACATTTTAGTTAGTGTAGCTTTATATTTAATGTTAGTGTCTTTGGAGACTGACTAGCTCTATTCTTGATATGCCAAGACCAAAAATATAATTTATTTCTCCTTTGACCTGCAACAATCCTCTGTGAAGTGGAGTTTGCCTTTGCAATAAATTCTGCCTCTCTTTGGTTTTGGTCAGTATTGTTTTAATAAGAAAATGGTAGTGATTGTTTTGCTTTTGCAGATCTACAGCAATGGTATCAAGGAATTTTCCAAACCTTCTGGAGCCAATTAGTATCTTATAACACATTAGTTTCATGTTAGTTGCCTTATCTATAAAAAAGGGACAAGTGACTGTTATTTTTGAACTCCTTTGCTCCCTGAGGCTTGGCAAATTCAGAGAAATAAATTGCAAATCTTCTATTATTATCATTATTGTTATTATTATTATTATTATTAGTCCATATTGGTGTAGTGAGGAAAAAAGCCCCATGAAGTGCTCGATGCTATATGTATGTCAGAAACTGATGCCTCTTTTTTTTTTTTTCTTTTGCTGAAATATAAGGCACTTATAGCAGGAATAGTACTGCTTCAGCAAGTTGATTTAAGGGAAAACTGCCCTATTTGCTAGAGAAATATTTTTTCCTTTTGTACAGTGCAAATCTTATGTGAAATTGGGCAATGCAAACTCAATATATTTTTTTTAGTTTTTTACTGTAGTATTCTAAGTGCCTTGAAGATGTTCAGATTGAAAGTTGACGTTACAGATAGTAAGGTGATAGGCAGTGATGGAATTAGTAACTCATAAAGAGCATTAGAAACATTATTTCTAGCACTTTAAATGTTTCACAGTATTGTATGTAAATAATTTTAACTAAATGATTTATAAGAATTTTCATTTGTTTGAGGGACCTTAGTATAAAATATGATGCTTTTAGAAGTATATTGGATTCTACAGTGAAGTGAAAAGGTGTTTTTGTGAATTTCATAGCTCTAAGATTTAAATATTGACTGGAAACAGTCACTTCCTTTTATAAGCAAACTAAGAATCTTTGCTGCTAGTTATGCTATTTTGTATCATTCACTGATTTGTGGAATAATATCATATAGGTACTGATGTACAGTATCACACATCCCTGTCATTTTACTGTGAGAATTTACCATTTATTCCCGTATTTTGCTTCTGATCTTACCTAAGTATTTAAGTATGCATAGACCTTCTTTCTTACTGAGTAACAACTTGCTTTCTTCAGAAAACTGAGTGGAAGGGGGACTCCTGGAATGCTTTTGGAATCCAGATGCTACTGCTGTCTTTCAAGGAACCTGAGTGAGTCACTGAGGTGTAGCTTCTTTTGGAAAACCTGTTTTTTTTTTTTTTTTTTTTTTTTTTTTTTTTTTTTTTTTTTTTCTTTTTTGTCATATTATATGCATTCCTACTAGCTCTGCTCTTTAGCATGGGGAAGTGCGAGACCAGTTTACCACTTTCAGGTTGCCCTGAATTATTTTTAAAGATTGATTGCTCTCCAGGATGCTCATGCCAAAGCACTTTCAAATGAGAGGTGGCACATTATTACTGTGGCATTTTCTTGAGTTCCTACATCTGGAGGCAGTTATAATTATGTTTTTCTTTTATTTTTCCACACCACACTTCAACTAAAACTTTTGTTTAAGATAGACTCTCTGTTAAATCTTCTGTATAATATTTTGCCCCACCAAAAAAAACAAACATATCCAAATCAGCTGAATAAGACATTGATAGTCAATTGTCTGTGAACAATCTGAAGAAATTTCCTATTAGAATAAACATATTTTTCTTTCAGGATATACTATAATGGTGATAATGTGCCTTAGCCTAAGACTTTTTGAAGTATTTAAATCTGTGCTCACTGACTCTTGTAGCACATATCTGGTAGAATAATACTGCTGTGATTCCTAACCTGCAGTGCTGTAACATGAAAACATGCTCCTGATATTTTTATTCTACATGGGTAGATGCTAAATCTATAGATTCAATGAGATACTGATTTATTTCACTATGTTGATAATCTCATGATCCCAGGGCTGTCCAATCTGACAGTCTTATTCTTTTTCAATATTTGTTAAATTTTTGTTTGGCTTTCATTTTTCTCAGGCCACTCAAACTGGCCAATGGTGACTTTCACTTGTTGGTCTTTCCATCTCTTTCCATCTGGAATGATATAGATGTTTTTTCTAAATCTACTTTTAAAAGAACTCTGAAGCAAGAGATTTATGATCTCAAAAGTAACTAAGATTTCCTTCAAGTGAGTTGGATCTCCAAAGAAAAGTGCACTTAGTTAGTTGAATGCATTACTTCTCAGTTTTATTGGTCTTACAAAATTAGATTGCAAATAGTGACTGCAGTTTTCACTGTAGAGTTATACAGCACCGTGCTGTTAGAACCTCAGAAAGAACTCCCTTAGTACTAAGGGAGAATATATATATGTACAATGCATAAGAAATGTATGATAAGGACAACAAAGCCGGTGAGGAGTCTGGAGCACAGGCCTTAGGAGGAGCAGCTGAAGGAGCTGGGATTGTTCAGCCTGGAGAAGAGGAGGCTCAGGGGAGACCTTATAGCTCTCTATAACTACTCAAAGGGAGGTTGTAGTGAGCTGGGGGTCAGCCTCTTCTTGTGTAACCAGTGATAGGACTAGAGAGAATGGCTTCAAGCTGCACCAGGAGAGGTTCAGGCTGGACATTAGGAAATACTACTTCTCTAAAAGAGTGGTCAGGCAGCAGAGTGGCCTGCCCAGGGAGATGGTGGAGTCACCGACCCTGGAGGTGTTCAAGGAATGATTGGACGTTGTGTTGAGGGATATGGTTTAGTGAGAACTATTGGTGATGAGTGGATGGTTGGACTGGATGATCCTGAGCGTCTTTTCCAACCTTGGTGATTCTGTGATTCTGTGATTCTATGATATGACAGAGGTGTGCTACATCTGGTGGTAAAAATCTGTTCTTGATACATCTCCTAGAGTATTTAGGAGATAAATACAAAATTAGAACAACAACAAAATGGTAGGGAAATGTCAAAAGCATATAGAAAATGAAAGTCAAAGCAAAAAGTCAAAAGTCAAAGCATATGGAGTGAAAAATCAAAGCATATGGAGAGAAGCCTTTAGAAGATAATACTGCATTTTTGGCCTCGCAGCTGCTACTGCTGACCCAATAACCTAATTTATTTTGGTTGGAAAGTCATGCTGTCTAGATGATGTAGTGTTGCAGATCTCTTCCGTTATGCATTGCTGTAATTTGGAAATATTTTTACTTCCACAATTACTGTAAAACAGCAGCATTACCTTGTGAAGACAGAATAGAGAGTAATGGATTAGAAAAACTGCAGAACTTATGCTAATAGTTTTGCAGTTTTTGATATTTAGTCAGTTTGTGAAAAGCTACATCATATTGGAATCAGTGACTTTCATGAACTGCAGTTTTTCACCTCACCCAGTGAGGTTAGTTTGTCCTTCTCACAAAATTACAGTCAGTATTTCCTATTTTTACAGTGCCCACCTTCAATACAGTGGATAGAATGTGACTATTCACTTTTCTTAGTCCAATCTTCTCAGATAACATTTGCTGAAATGCCTTCAGATATGAATTGGTTATACTGAAGAGATCTGAAAGTCAGGATTCTTCTTCCTCAGAAGGTGGTATAGCTTGTAGGTTTCTATGAGAAAGATTCTTACACTATACTTTTCCTCGAGCAATGTTTCTAAAATAAGGAGACCTTATTTTTGTGTTCGTTTTTGCTACAGGGGTATGCAAATTTGTGCTGAGTCAAATATATGCATTACGTGTGGTTTGGAGTTGAAGTTAAAATGTTATCCTGTTCTTAACTGCAGCAAAAATTAAACATGAAATAGGTACTCAGCCTTTGTGTTTCTATGCAAGTGTGGTATTGTACAGAGAGGGATTTTATTTTTGTTCAAAATGGAGGTGATATTTGCCTCCAGCATTAGAGAACATATGAAAGGAATTACTCTTAATCTCTCCCTCTGAGACTTAGGCATCTAGTTTTTGTCTGTGTCTGAAAAAGTGTGATCACTTCAAATCAAGCCTTAAGCTACTCTTAACTACTAAATGTTCTAATAAGAAAACATGATGTTATTTCTAGGTAAGCAGTGAGCATCACCTCTCTTCCCCAACACATATTGAGTAAATTTTATTTTTCTCCAAAAACATCCATATTCTTTTTGTGATATGAGTACTTATGTTGAATAGTGATCCTGATGGCACAAAACATCAGTACAATTAAGCAGTCATTATGTAAATGGATTCTGCCTCACTAATTTCTTACTGAATGGTATAGGATACATTAAGATAAGATCTGATATATTCAAATAATAACATGAATTTGAATTTGGAACACTGACCATGGTCAAAAAACAAGCAACAAAAAATGTGAGCCATTTGTAGCATGCGGATAAAAATTAGGATACTGATATTTTTGTATATGAATACCTTTTTATTTTTTTTTTCTTTTTCTTTTTCTTAACACAGAATTAATCAATAAAACATTGTAAAGTATCAGAGCAAAAAATAGAATCAAAGTGGTATGTTCATGTCTTCAGGGCTTCTGGATAAAGAACATATAATTATTTCTTTTTGGCAGTCTGCATATTGATAATGCCATACCTGCGGAGAATATGCAGATAAACTTCCTAAAACTGTACAGTTCTTGTCATGTAGCGCATGCCTTGTTTTTCATGTCATGTCCCATTAATTTAAAGAAATGGGACCCAAGGTTTCCTCAGTTTAACCATCAGCTGGAAAACATCCAGTGGATAGGATCTCAGTTAGTTGAACCAGTTACCACTGAGATATGCTATATGTTCTCCAGACTCATAGTATATTCTGTAGGAACAGCAGGATGTGTGCTTGCTCCAAATAAGTAAAAATAATTATTACGGGCATGGTGCAGGAAACATTTCCTCACAGCTGAATTTATATGATGAGATAACAAACATTTATTATTCTAGAAACAGGGAAGATGTCCACAACTGCTCTTGAGGGAAGAGTAAACAATTTTTTTGGCCAGTACTCATCATCTTGTATCTTATGGAAGAAAACCAGGAGCAGATGGATGCTACCCAGAAGAGGTGCTCCCTCGGACTCACAGGAGATGCTTCTGCTGCTGCTTTCAGCTGAATTATCATTTCAAGAAACTCATGCTTCAAATACTCAAGTGGCAATTGCTTCAAGTGTAGTTCTTTAATTTATTAAAAAATGTGTCAGAAAACATATTGCTTGAATAGTAGCATTATTTAAGGATAATAATGCTAACAAATTATAGTAAACGTAGTTCCTAAATTAGATCATGGGCTTAGCAATATCATAAGCAGACTACTTTTAAAAAGGAATAATAATTGTAATGTAAAACTGATGGTAACATCAAGTTGAAATTTAATTAATGTCACTCATTAAAGAAAAATAAAAATAAAAAGGATTGTCAAGATCTACAGTGCGCCAAGAATCTTAATCTCTTTAAGCAACCACATCTGTGATTTCCTCCCAGAGTCCTTTCCCATGGGATCCCTGTTTCCACTTCATCTCAGCATCTGCTGTTGAATGCACTGTGTGTAGCTCTGTCTCTGCTCTCCATGCATATGGACTGGTCTCCTTCAATGTTTTTTTTTTGTTGTTGTTTTGTTTTTGTTTTTGTTTTTTTCTGGCTATATAGGCGGATTTACCTTCAGTTTTACTGCTTGTCCTGTTTCCTGCTGCTCTATGTTGGGCTTCTCAATTGTACCTAGGACCTTCCTCACCACCTGCAACCACACGTTCTGTACTTTGTTCACCATCTGCTCCTGTCTCTTTCCACCACCTACACAGTAGCTGCTGCTGTCATTACAGTCTTCATCCCATTTTTTGGGTGAAGCTACAAATCTATAGAGTACCTTGTGAGAGGCACAGTTCAAATGCTCTCCTGCTCCCATGCCCTTTATGACTGAAAAAAAAAAAAAAAAAGCCCACAAGATTTTTAATGTTAGGATCTTAGGTTGTCTTCTTCTCAAGTGCATATTCTTTGAAAATCAGGGCAGTTGCACATCTCATAGAATTTTATTTTCAGGAACAATATAGAGGGAGGAGGGAGAAATACAGATTTAATATGAACACCTCCAATAATTCTTGGACCAATCAATAGCAAAAGTCAAAGGTTGTTTTATTTGCCTTTAAAGTCAATGGAAAAATTGAACTATAAATGTATCCAGAGTTGAGAAGTCACATATTTATTACCACTGAAGGAAAGACTGAACTTACTACAGGGCTTCTAATAGGATTTTAGATTCCTCTTTCAAATAAAATACAATCAATATAGTCCATCAGAGCAATCCTCAGTTTATTGGATACTTCTACTTAGAAGTTCTTTGCAGATTTCAAATTGTCTTATTGGTTTGTGTGGAGCTACTAAGGGCAGAATCTCCTAGAGCTATATTTGAAGAGTCATTACTGTTCTTCTATCTCAAAAAATAATCCCAAGTAAAATAATTGGATAGTATTAAGTTGTTTGCATCCCAAACTTCTATAGTTTGGGTCTGGTCTTCAAAAAATGAATCAATCTTGTCCCATCTCTGTTTAACATCATTAAATTATTTATGTAGTGATTTAACACTTGAGGGGAGAGAAAAGGTAGCAAACAACAGCATGTCTTGTAGTGCTTTTGTATGTCTTCTGACAAAGTTTTGTGGGGACATTTAGCATTTTATTGAGAATAATTCCATTAAGACTGTAACTACACTTTCTGATAAAGTATTGCAATTATGTAAATATATGTGCTCTAATTACTTGATTAGGCCAACAGTAATTATGCATCCACACAGACAATTCTGAGTTAAAATTACATTTAAAACAATGTCACTCAATGCAAAGAACAAAAAGAAAATTAGAGATGTGGAAATGAGAAATATGGAAATGCGTGCCAAAGGTTATACCAAGCCATTCACTCATATAAACTAACTCTGTTCCACCTTATCAATGTCTTTGTTCTGTTTCCCAGCTGTTGCAGTAGCTAGGACTACCTTTTTTTTTTTTTTTTTTTTTTTTTTTTTTTTGCTGTTTAACTTGTACATAGGTGCTGAAAATACAGAGGTGTAAGGCTAGACAATACGGCTGTTTGCCTCCTAAGAATTCTCTGTCAGTTACAGACTCCTCCTTAAATAAAACAAATCCTTCATGGTTTATTTTGAAATATGATTTTTAAATTTGTTGTGACTGAATGGACAAGAAGTGCTCTGAAGGATAAAACCATCTTATGTACAGAGAGCAAGAGGGTGAATCAGAAGGTGCTGGCTAGGTCTGAGCATAGAAAATTTCTGTGTTGCCATCAATATATCATGTTTTGAACACATTGTTTCACCTGATCACAAATTTGAGTTGCTGCTTATTGACAAATTTCCAAGTTATCAAAATATCTTCCAAACAGAATACATAGTATTATGACTTTATTAATAATTTCCCAAGACACACTCCTTTTGAGTGCATGAACTCTGATCACAAAAGACTATCTATACCTTGCCATGTTGTTTCCTGAAAGCATGACAGAACTCTTGATTTATATAGACACCCACTTTATTTAACTAAGTGAGATAGTGCTATTTATTTTTGGTCTATATGCATGCAAAAATCTTTGAAGCAATATATCTTGCTTTTCAAGGAGTCATGACGTGCAGACAGAAGTAGCTTAAATAGTTCATTCACATTTAGGGGCTGTAATTTGTCAAGTGCAAAATACAGAGAGAAATTAACTTGATCCAACTAATGCACCACGCTGAGAGCTATTCTCTTTCACTCAGGTTGCTTATAACAAAAGGCACATACAGCAGTAACTCAAAGCTACACATATACAACATTTGGGAACATTAGCAGTTTTTGCATCTGTAGTTTGTCAGTTTTAGCTGAAAAGGAATTAACATATCTGTGGATGATTTTCCTATCTAAGACACCATAATAGGCATACAAAATGGAAAATTTAGTTTCTTGATAAACCTAATCTTAATTTACAGAACTGAAATGCCAGATTAAGGATGAAGAAATACAGACCAGATATAAAAGCCTTGGTGCCTATTTCGGTGGTGCAGAAATAATGTAGAGCAGGAAAAGGGACTAGAATTTGGTACTACTGTTGAAATCACCAGGGTATTTTTGTGGATGAAATTCCATTTCATGCTAAGCTACCTGTAAAAACATTAATAATCCCATTTTTGGTCACAAAAGGTAACACTGAGTTCTGGAGGTACTAGAACGGTAGAATGGGGGTGGACACAGTACAGACAGAGAATGAAATGTTAGCCTCAAAAGGCCAGCTTAAAGATAAGTAAAGGTAGCAACAGAGTGGGGTGATAACTGCTATACAGTAAATTTGAAAGGGCATCAGACTATTAAAATATACCATATATACAAGAAATGTTGTATATATCATCCAAATTTCATTTTCTTGATAATTTAGCATTCATTATTATTATTTTTTTATATAGTTATTCATTATACTTCTGATCAATGCACAGATAGATTTGTAACAAAATCCATGCATATGTATGTCTAAGATTTTCTTCTTCTTTTTTTTTTTTTTTTTTTTTTTTTAATCACCATTTTATTCTTCAGGTCTGAAGTAATTCTTGCAGAATGTCTCAGCATTTCCATACTCCTGAAGTAAAATGCAAACAAGCAGAATATGTGCTTGAGAAAATGTTGAAAAGCACATAAAGATTTCACAAATAATGGCATCACTCATTAAAATTGAGGAAAATTTTAAAGAACAATTAATGATAGTTTTTCACACAAAATGTGTTTGTTGTAATAATAATGTAACATTAAGTTCTGGAACAAGTATTCATGCTGAGAATATTTAAAGCATGACTTTAATTTATAAAAGTTTCTTAGCCAAATTATGTAATTTTGTATTAGTTACAGTATAGGAATGTTTATGATGTTTGTGTGTAATAAATGCCTAGATATGTTTTATGAATTTGTATGAAGGAGGATTTTGATGTGTAAAATCTACAACTTCTATTACAAAAAAAGCATCATCGTATTTGTATGGTGCTTGAGGGGTCAGAAACATAAAGCTACATTTCATGTGTCTTTTAAGTAGGCTGCTTACCAGCTGACATTATTGTTTGATAAATTACTGATATCCATCATTATCAAGCTCTGCCTTAAATTTGGAGGTCAGTGGCCCTTTGCATCATGATTCACAAGTCCTGACATCCCCCCATTGCTTGCAGAAATCTGTTTTGTTGCTGACCCAATCCCTGCTTCCATTTTTGCTTGCAGTTCTGCCTTGCACTATTGTTTTTGCTGATCGATCTCCATCTCTCCTTGGTATGTCCCTGAAATATTTCAGCTTGCTCTCCTTGATGTTCTGGGAGCAGTAAATGGTTCTTTCTGCACTGCTGCAATATATGCTCATTTGTCTTCTTTCGTTCTCTAAAGTCTTCAATGTATATCAGCCACATAGATCTCAAAGGACCCTGATGACTTCACATTTGCTGCCTTGAGGATCCAGCTTTCACAGTCACACCTAGCAATAGATCAAATTGTCAGTGATTGCACCAGCTTGACCTTTATGAGCAGCTCTCCAATATCCTCTTTTCTCTCAGAATATCTTTTAATTTAACATCTGCTGGACATGGCATAAGCAACCTTATCCAGATGTAGCCTTATTCAGATGTTGCTATCCTTATGCACAGGGAAGACTAGGTACTTCCTATATTTCCCCCCTCCTGTCACAGTCCTTATTAAATCAAAATGAAATGATCCAATGTCATCCTTTCTTATCTTTTACTGCTATTTTGTGCTTCAGTGAAAGAGTCAGACCCAGATTATATAATTAACTTATTTCTGCGCCAATAGACAAGTGCAAATTCAAACTGAATTTGAAATAGGCTAAAATTTTTGGACTTAGTTTGAAAAATCACTCCTGTTAGACTTCTTTTTCAGGAACAGGTATGATTCTGAACTGTGCAGCTTAATGGCAGATAAGAAAACCAGTCTCATGATGCAATTCTTCCTTATTTGGGGGTTTTCAATTTTTTTTTTTTTTTTTTGGAAATTATTTATAATTTGCTTTTAGAGACAGGTTTTGTTTTCTGAAAATTAGATGAAATAATTAAAAAAATAAATTCAGCAAAATTAATGTATTCTACTTTGTTAGGAGGCTGGAGCGCGCAGTAGCGTAATGCTGGGACATGTCATGTTTTAAGTCTTTATACATGATTGGAAAGAGGCAACTGAGTTCTTGTCCTTCATGTTTGTAGATAATGCAAAAAAATAGAGACACGGAGAGGCTGGAGAAATGGGCTGACAGGAACCTCACAAAATCCAGTAAGGACAAAAGCCAAGTTGTGCACACTGGGAGGAGCCCCTGGCAATGACACAGCTGGGCCTGCCTCCCTAGGAGTAGCTTTGATGTAGAGACACTGGCAGTCATAGTGATCAGCAAACTGAGGCTGAGACAGTAATGAGCCTTGGAGGTGGAGAAGATAAGCTGTCCTGGGCTGTGTTAGCAGTAGCACATACAGACTGGGGCAGATGATTACCCCCCTGGGCTCAGCATGTTTGACCATATTCAGTTTCGGGCCCCCGGTTCAAGAAAGTCACTGATAAACTGGAGTGATCTCAGTGAAGGCCACCAGGGATGTTAGGAGGGCTGAAATATTTGCCCTGTGAGCAGAGGCTGAAGGAGCTGGGCTGAAGCTGAGATGGCTTTAGCAGTCCCTGGTGTTTAAAGCGAGGTGGTGGAGCACCTGGTGGCATGTCTGGTGCACACTGAAACTAGAGAGTTTCAGACTGAAGATTATGAGAAACTTTCTTACCATGAGGACAGTGGGTCAGGGTGCCCAAAGAGATTATGCAATTACCATCTCTGGTGATTTTCCAGAACAAACGGATAAAGCTCTGAGCAACCTGCTCTGATTCCACAGTATCTTTGGCTTCCTGTGTGCGAGGATGGGATAGAGATCTTCTAAGTTACCTTCCAAAGAGCAGTTTAAATTCTGAGATTCTGTGATTTTTCTAATATGAAGAAAGTATCATAGATTCACTTTCTGACACTGAGGCAGACCAGAAAGAATTTCAGATGTACTATAAGCTATGTGAACAGAACTCAGATGTACCTGAAAGCTGTCTGGAAATGTTAACACTGTACATCAGTGCACCCAGCTGTAATTTGTAGATAGCTGCTTTAGGTATGTAAGGTATTATATGTAGTGATCTGTCTTTTTTCACTTTCGGCATCTGTCCCCTAAGGGTTATTGTATCTCTGAGACTGCTTTTTTCTATTAACAGACACTTTTGAGAGCTCTTTACTTTTATCTAAAGTGCAAGATTTAAAGATAAGACTCACACATCAGTACAACAAACATTATTTCAAATCGCTTGAAAAGGATCAGTCTTGGGTTTTTGGATTGTTTTTGTGCTTTCTAAGAAGTGTTTTTAAATATTTCTTAAGAAGTTACTGAGGAAGTGATTAATTTAAAGCTTTAAAAGTATGTAATAATTTTCTTGTATGTCTTGTGTTTATATAAGCTTGCATTGCTTATCTCTTTAAACTTAATGTCTCATACAGTATTATTTTCTAGTCTTTTCCCCTGCTTTATCCTTCAGTACGCATCCTGAGTGCTTGAAGAAGATAGTTACAGTCTCTTTATTTGCCTGGACTCAAGAAGTCAAACTGTAATAGTCTCCTGTATGACAGGAAATCCATTCTGTTTTATCTTAGTAGCCTTTTTATCACTTCTATTTTTATGAATGTTTCTTCAATATTTGTGATCAAATGTATGGCATAACACTTGCCAGATCTTTGTTTTTGTCCATGCTTTGTAAACCTACATTAGTGTTTTCTGAGTATGACTAGAAGTACTGTCCATGAAACATCATTGCAGAAACTGTCTTCATGGATGCTTTCAGTGATTAATTCACACACTCAGGTCTGCTTTTCCTTCTGCCTTTACACTCGACTGAATTCCCTCCTTAATACAGAAGTTTTATCTTTAGTCCTTAAATGCACACAAGAGTCTTCCTTGCATTTTTATTATAGTAGTTCTCAACATTAGATTTGTCTCTGGGTTATACTTAACTACCTTCTCTAATTACACTGTAGGTTATCAATGTATATCATAAATACATTTTCCCTTTCCTGAAAAGATGAATACTGATACAAATAAGTATACCAGAACCTAAAGATAGTCTTTTAATACTTTCAGCAGCAAGTGTTCCATTTCTGTTCTTGTAGTGCCTCTGTATTCTACCATTCACTCTACATTTCTTTCACAAAAGTTCCTTTATCCTACAATTCTATCCTACTCAATTTGCATTTCTTGAATTCTTCTGTTTAAGAAGTGATTTTTGGGTCTTGTGTTACATGTTTTGTGGAACTCTGAGCAGGTGTAGCTATCTTTTTGTAAGCAGCACTCTCAAGGAACAACATACACCTGTTCAAATACAATTATTTTGCAGGTTATTTTTTCAAAATCAGCTCTTTTTTGACATTCAGTTTTGATTACTCTCATGTGTGAACATAGAATATCAAGCTTTAATTGCTGATCCAGACAGTATTTATATGTGGGCACATGCTCTCCAACACACACACACACACACACACACACAAAGAAAAAGAAAAAGAAAAAGAAAAGGAAAAAGAAAAAGAAAAAGAAAAAGAAAAAGAAGAAGAAAAAGAAGAAGAAAAAGAAGAAGAAAAAGAAAAAGAAAAAGAAAAAGAAAAAGAAAAAGAAAAAGAAAAAGAAAAAGAAAAAGAAAAAGAAAAAGAAAAAGAAAAAGAAAAAGAAAAAAAGAAAAAGAAAAAGAAAAAGAAAAAGAAAAAGAAAAAGAAAAAGAAAAAGAAAAAGAAAAAGAAAAAGAAAAAGAAAAAGAAAGAAAGAGAAAGAGAAAAAGAAAAAGAAAAAGAAAGAGAAAAAGAAAAAGAAAAAGAAAAAGAAAAAGAAAAAGAAAAAGAAAAAGAAAAAGAAAAAGGGAAAGAAAAAGAAAAAGAGAAAGAAAAAGAAAAAGAAAAAGAGAAGTAGATCAAACACAGAAGAAATTAAGGAGTTAACAAATGCCACATTCCTTCTAAGAGCAACTGTGTGCCACTTACTGTTTGCACTCAGTGTCTACTTAACACTTAACTCATCATTCATCTCCCTGACTCACTTTTTTTCAGATATTTACTTTGATACAGCAATAATGGAGCCCTTTGTGGTATTGATGTGCACTCACCCATACACACCAAATTAACAGAGGATCTTTCTTCTTGAAGTTAGCTTGAAGTTAGCTTCAATTAGCCCACTTATAGGCTTGGAATGAGTGTCCTTCCTGACCTTTAGGCCAGGTTGTTTCGGGAAAATGATTTAATGAAGTTGGACAGTAGACAGAGATAGCAAGGTCTTGTTTACTGTACAGCTGATAGATCTGTGATCACTGAAAAAAATTATGTAGTACTAATTGGTGACTCAGAGCCCACTGTACCAGTAACCATACATATTGAAGCCTTCTTCCCTTTTTAGGAGTATTTTAGACCCAATTTTCTCTATTGTTTTCAAAGTGACTTGAGATTCAAGCAATATAAATATATTTATTAAAAGAAAACTTTGCTGTGTAAATTCAGTTGTTTCTATGTGCCATGTTTCTTCACTATATTTATTAATCCTTCAAAATAAGGAAATATATAATAATAAGAAAAAAATAAACTGAAGCATTCTGAGTGGAAATAATATAAGAAAAATGCACCCTAACATTTTAACTTGATTTTTTTTTTTTTATTTTGATTTTTTTTTTTTTTTAAGTAAATCTCACAGCAGTTTAAATTACTATTTCTGAATGCTAACTACAATGTTGGACGTGGCTTTGAGTACCTCAGTCTAGTGAAAGATGTGCTCATGGCAATGGGAATCACAGAACCCAAACAGTTCTATGATTCTTTGATTCTGTGATGTAATGTTACTTTAGTCCGCTTATCCACAATTTTTTGTTAAATGCAGTCTAGAAGTAAGATCGGTTGTGTATACATTGCTGAACTGCAGATATTCTGCACAGAAACAGATAATGAACTTGAATTTGATGTGCCTCTGTATGTAACTGATGGTATATTTTGAAAACTAGTCAGGGAAAAAACATTATCCTTAGCCAAATTCTTTTCAGAGAGGATGTTTTCATGTGGTTGTTGCATCAGTGAGGATGTTTTCATGAAACCCCTTGCCAGTATTTTTGATTTTTTACTATATGTTAGATCTATGCAACTGAACAATCCCAGTAAAAGTTTCTCAAATACTTAATGAACTTCCTGCTCCCTTCGTAGAAATCAGTGTTGGTAACATTCTTCCTATATTGCAGATATTCAGTATGGATTCTTATGACACACAGCTCTCTTAGCTGATGATAGGTGATCAAAATGGATCTCTTAGTCTAATTTCCTAGAGTTAAACGAGGTGAAATTTGCATTTCAGGGTGCTGAATTCCATTTTACACTTTTCTGGGCATTAAACTAAGGTCCTCCAATGAGACATTACATAAAGTATTTTAAATTTAAAAACTGAAAATGTGACCTATGTAGCAACAGGAAAAATGGAAATAGTTTCAAACTAGAACAGGGTAGATTTAGACTAGATATTAGGCAGAAATTCTTTACTGTGAGGATGGTGAGGCACTGAAACAAGTTTTCCAGAGAGGTTGTGGATGCTCCCATCCTGGAGGCGTTCAAAGCCAGGCTAGATGGAACTTTGAGCAATCTGGTCTAGTGGGAGGTGTGCCTTCTTAGAGCAGGGAGGTTGGAACCAGATGATTCTAAAGTCCCTTTCCAACCCAAAGCATCCCATGATTCTGTGATTCTATGAATTTGTGTTTGAGCATGAAAACGGATGCACACCACAGTGTAGGCAGTAGGCTGCATAAATATATTTTGAACTTAATTATATGAGTATGTTTGAAATGTAGAATTTATGTAACTACAGTGGATAAATTAAAGGCTAAGACTAGACTTTACAACCTTAAAGGTAATGAGTTTCTTATTTAATGAGTTTGTGCCTAAACTGTATCCATATCCACAACCTTGTATTTCTATCATCCCTAACAAGAAGTTAATATAAAGGTTTCAGGATTTGGGAATTGGATTCTACTCAAATAGAATTGCTCATAGTGCTGTTGCTACCCTTCAGAGACATGTAGGAAGAAACCTCAGCTAATTCTTTTCTTTACCCAGGATGTTGTTGCCTAGTTAATACAATCATTTTCAGGAGTGGTGATGTAGTGTCATCTGTGTTTATGCCTATTTGGGCATGCACAGGGAAGCAAACTCTGATTTCTGCCACATGCTGTGTGGCTCCCCAGAGAATAAGCAGTGAGCAGAGCATGCTGTAGGCAGTGTTTAACAGCAGTATGGAAGCTATAATTTCAAGTTTTATTGAGCTAGTCTATTCTGCTTTACAGAACAGCTTTGCCTTTGCCCCAAGGAAAGATCAGCTCTGTATAAACCACTCTTTACTGACTGAGCCAACATATATAGGCATTCTTTTCCAGAACTTCACCATCCTCACTTGCAGAATTGTCCTAGAGAACAATTCAGCTTGAGTTGCAGATATAAACTTGTTAGGCATACACAAAGGAGACATCTGCATGTGAACTGAGCTCTCTTTATACTCATTGTCAGTAGGGACAGTAGAATCCAGGAACTTTCTCAGACAAGAAAGTGCAAATATTATGTTTTGTCTATTTTTCTAACCTCCACTGAATTTGATGATAGCTTAAATACCTGGTTCACATGTGAATGCCTTTTTTTTTTCATCACTTAAATGCAAGTGTGAGAAACTGATTCTGATTCTCATCCTTCATCTCTATATCCCACATAAGGCTACATATCTGAAAATTTCCAAACTACATGTCCTACTCAAAGAAAAAAAAAAAATCTACATGGAAAAATTTATTTTTATACTTATAACATGCTAGAAGACTGTTGTAATTTTTAACTTCAGTTCATTACCTGACCTTAGTTAACTTGTATTCATTTAGCATGTCCCTGTGCCCCATATATTCTTAAGCTCTGATTGTTCTCATTGCTGTCTTCTGGATTCTATCCAATATCTTTACACTCTCCCTAAAGTGCAGAGGCTAAACTAGATAAGGTATTCTGCTGAAACTCAACTGTGGGAAGAGTATTAAATGGAAGGCATTCTTCTTTATTATGGCAATGCAAAACCTTCAAAATCGGTTCCATGAATATTTAATTATTTCTTATGAAGTGAAATGGTTTAGGTAGAGATATTGTACTGGTTGACACACAATTCAATATGCTCTACAATGTCTTCAACTTATTACTTTTCTGCAAGGCATGTGATTCATGTTGCAAACCTTGATTGTGAGCAGAAGCTGGAACTAGATCTCAAAAGATATTGAGCTATTGTATAGGAAGAAAAAAAGTTTATGCCTATTTCGTTTTCTGTTGAGAAAGGGAGGATTAAGCCTTCCATTGTTTGAGCTGAGTTTCTTGAGAGAAGGAAGAAGTTGTTCAGCTTAAAATGCTTAATTGGGATAAGTGTAATTGAACATATGCTCTCATAGTTGGCCACTTCCTACTGTGATAGGCAGCCCCTTGCAGTCAGGGCAATGTGTCTGGTGTTTGGTAGTCAAGGGAAAAATCAGCTAATAGAGTATTGGACTGCTGGCATACCGGTGGAGGTTATTTTCTTGTTCTTATTGTCTTTTTTTAAAGTTAGATTTCTTCAAAAATCTGTTTACAGCAACTGATAAACCATGTCTTGCGTTTGTTCCTCAAGCTCTCCTCAGACTGCCTTCTCCTCAATGTCTACTCCTCAAAAACAGCAGTTTTCTGTCTAACTAGAAATATCTGTTGGTGTCCCAGCTTGGCTTCATTTGGTACATTATCATTTCAAGAACTGAGAAAGAAAAGGAGAGAGACAGAGGCTATCCATACAGTTAAAAAGAAAATGGAAAATAATGTAGTAAACAAAATTCAGGCTGGCAGCAGAGTACTATCAGCCTTACTATATTATATGTAGTAAGGGGTATTCTCTCTGCTAACATTGTGTGCTCTATGAAATACACAGACAGAAGGCTTACTTTGAAATATGAATACCTTTATCTTAGAGAAAGTTTCATAATACTTTTGAAAGCTTTTCATGGTTATAACAGAATTGAGAATGTATTCAGAGTAACGAATTGCAAGCTATTTAGAAATTCAAATTAAAGTAGAGCTTCAGCAAATGGAATGCTACAATGCTAACAAGATTAGAAAGCATGAGCCAATTTTCATATGCAAAAATGTAGAAAATAATTTCTAAGTCATAAAATACTTGAAGGCTGTATTATAGAAAAATGAGGAATGGTGTGTGTGCGAATATATATCTAATCTCTTACAGCCCAGATTCTGCAGTCTTGGTAGCACTCCTTTGAACCTAAATATGATGAGGTTTTTTCATATTCCTTTTTGAAAATATATGTATATACTTGTATATGTATACATGACAGATGTAAAATTACTCTTTTGCATCCCATTTTTGATAATATGGTCAACATCCATTTGATTTCTATGTTTTGGTGTTTCACTTTTTCTGATTGAAACATCATACTCATTAGCAAGCCAATAATCAGTGCAGAACTTATGTTTTTCTCTTGAGTTTTCTGGTGTGCAGAAAATCTAAGTGAGCTTTTCTGAAATATTCTAGTAAAATGATGAATGTATTTGGAAGGTGGATACTACTGACTCAATGCAGAAATGAGCTTATGCTCAGAATATTTTTCTGTTCTGTGAACTCTTGGTATACCTCTGATCTTACTGTTTTTTTATAAAAAGGATAAGAATTGGCAGTCCTTTTACCCTCAGTTTATAAAAAGTACATAGTTTAGTCTGAAAGCAATGCCTCCTGTTTATTTCCATGGAAACCACAACTGATGCAAAGAGCACAATTACACTGCTTGGTAGAGCAAGTTTTCGATTACACAACACTGTTTTTCAATACTGACCACCATTAGCTGTGCATTTTTGCCAGTGACGAACAAGAAACTGCATGCCATGCTCATGGATATTTGCACCAGTAGTGACGTAGTGACCTACTGTTTCACAGATGCTATTTCCATTGTTGCTAGGAAAAAGGCTGCCCATGCAGTCCAAATTTCATCCGCCTGAACAAACTGAAATCAGAAATTTCCAAATACAGATTATACAGTGTGTGTAGTAGGACAGTCCAGCCAAGACTGGCAGCTCCATGATCTTCAAACTGATATGGGGCCTGTCATTATCATGTTGCAAGAAAAAGGCTGTTTTTTCAGTCTGGTCTGACTCTGGAAGTTCCAATATGCACACTGAGATCTAGAGAGTCTCCTGATTTTACTAGTTCAAATGTAACTTTTCTCACATATACAGTTCTGTTTTCTCTTTTAGTTTTAAGATTAAAAACACACTCTTTTCTGATAAGTTTTTGATTAGTTTTAAACATTCACATCCCTAGTTAGAGGTATTTTATTACTTATACAAGGCAAAATTTTCACAGCCCTTCTAACTGAAGACGTTTTCTTAGTTATTAAGCAGCATCTCTTTTGACACTATTGATATAGATCCAACATAAATTTATTTTGTCTGCTACCGTTGGTTAATACTGTACATATTTCTTAAGTTATGGGCAAAATGAAACTAAACATGCTTAAAAGAGATCATAAAAACTAAGAACAGAGTGTTTAGTATGTAAATGGGGTGTATTCAGTGAATTAGAAAATTAAAAGGAGCTTATGCTTCAAACGTTGCCATAAACATAACATGGCTCTAATCCAGCAAATATTTGTGCAGACATGTAACTTTTCTCCTGTGAATAAGATTAATAACATATCTAATCAGAATTTTTAATTCAGGAATCTGCAGGAAAGAGATCTCAAAGACATGGAAGACATAGGTGACTATGGTGCTTTCTGGGAGATCAGGACTTTTGTTCTTTGTATTGATGCTCACCCAATCAAGTACAATGTAGAATTTATATTTTGCTTATAAGTTTTCTAGAAGACTGTCTAGCCCTATGCAGATGGCTCAGTAATTTCATCTGTTTTCTGATCTGACTTTTCTCTCTTGCCACAGACAACATCAGTTCTAAAATCTGTGCAAAAATAGTCATACAACTTAATTATATCCTTACTTTTCTCTCTGTTTTCTACACAAAATGAAAGCACTTCATTTAAAGCATTTACAGAAGAAAACACATTAGAAGTTTTGGTGTCACAATTCAAAAGCTTAAGTTTGTACTTTCTTAAATCAAACTAAATATCCTTCTGAAACATATACTATTGCAAATTGAAGACATTATGTTCAGTGAAACAATTACTGGACACAGTTCCATCTTTGAGGTATATAAGAGAATCCAACTAGATGATTGAATTGCTCTTTATGGTCTAAGAATCTACATCTTTTTATTCATTCATTTATTTATTAATCAAATATAACTTCCTGAATGGAGGTTGTAGTGAGCTGGAGGTTGGCCTCTTCTCTCGTGTAATCGGTGATAGAACTAGAGAGCATGGTTTCAAGCTGCGCCAGGGGAGATTCAGGTTGGACATTAGGAAATATTACTTCTTGGAAAGGGTGGTCAGGCACTGGAATGCACTGTCCAGGGAGGTGGTGAAGTCGCCGACCATGGGGGTGTTCAAGAAACGTTTGGATGTTGTATTGAGGGATATGATTTAGCTTGGAAGTATTGGTGATGGTTGAATTGGATGATCTTCTAGTTCTTTTCCAACCTTGACAATTCTGTGATTCTGATTCTATGAAATATCCGCATGCTTGTTGTTCTTCAAGGATAACTAGCTGAATAACAGCAGGTGGTGTTCCTACTTGGTTAAGGCATATCAATGCTTTCTAAAAGGAATAACTTTGTCTATTTTTTGTAAAGAATAACTTTGATTAAATAGAATAACCTCATTTTCATCAATCTGTATATCATCTGATTAGTCAAAAGTGAATCAGTGAATCTACGATGATTTGTTTCAATTTTTTTTTTTTTTATTTTTTTTTTTTTCCCAGCTGAAGTTTCAAGGGATTTCCGCTCAGAGATCACAACTGAATTTTTTTCTTGAAAGTTCGTGGAAGTAATTATTCATAATGTGTACTTGCAGAAATGGAGTTACACCAATTAGAAACAAACTATATATACACATATATGACTAGTACATATATGTGGGAATTCTTTCTCCACAAGGATAAATATAGATGTTTTGTCATGTACTCATGAAGACTGCCGTCTTGTAAAATTTAGGATGCTTTGTGTGGAATTCACAAGTCTAAATATAGGCCCAGATATAAAACAAACGAACAAACAAAACAACCACAAAACCAAACAGTCATCTTTCTAAAACAATACCCTTAACATTGCAATTGAATAAGCAGGTCAACTAACAGGAGTCACAGATTGTATCAGCTGCATATCCACCGTGTACATGCAACATTTGCTCACATTGTCAGAGTAGCTTCATCATCTTCATACATTTTCTAACATGTCAGCTTGCTGAAGAGCCAACCACAGATAATATTCTTAAGGGGATGTACAGTTTACATGCGTAGAAGCAGGAATCAATTGCTTCCAAAGAGTCACAGAACACAAATCGCTGATGCTAACAACTTCAGATTTGCAGAGGAAAAATCTTCTGAAACTTTTACCTGATATGATCACATCCTGCCTATCAAGTATTTTTCTGAATATGATATTCATCAGACTAGTTTCTGTGTGAAGAAAATTGTCTGTATTTGGACTGAAAAGAGGGATGGAATTGACCCTTAGCTTGTGAGTGGCAGGTGGCCCTGCCAGGCAGGGTTGTTGGAACTTCATGATCCTTGAGGTCCCTTCCAACCCAGGTCATTCTGTGATTCTGTGAGAATAATCCTGTAGATGTGGCTGATTTGTCTGCCTGCCAGTGTACATAAGAAGGTGGTATGAGTAGTACTTCAGCCTTGAGGTTTAAATGGTTACCTGTGGTTATTGAGTCACTCTGACAATTTAGGAATGAACTCCAGCAACTTATGTGTTTTGATGTTTTATGTTGTACTGTTGTACTCAAACTTATTTGGAACCGTTACTTGAAAAAAGTCAGTTTCAAGTTCCTGACACTTATTGTAATAGCCCATGTCCACATCAGTTTGTTTAAGGATGAAGACAACATGTTAGTTCACCTAACAGAAGACTGAAGATGCAACACAACTAATTTAAATAAATGTCAATGATAAAATACCTTCGTAAGTTACCGAGCATTATATTCATCTGACTCACCAAAGCTTGATATTTTGTCAGTGATAGCTTTTACTTGAATGAATGTACTCTAGAATGACTTTTAACCAATATGATACTTTTATTCAGTGTTTGATGGTATGATAATTAACTATTAGCAAGTAGAATTCTAAATTGCATGCAGTCACATGAGGACCAAATCACAACACAACACACCTTCTTTCAAATGCAAGAATTTCAGTAGGAATATTCACTAGAATGGTTAAATATTTCAACAAGCGACTGCACTGTTTACCAACATTTGATATTTATCTTCTGAATTTTTATAGTACACATTATGATACCATTTTTTGATGCAAGTCATTTTGATTCTGGCTTACGTTAGGATGTGACATGACATACAGTAACATAAAGAACTGTTCTAGTGTTACACTATTATCCATTTATCACATGAAAAACATCTCTTGTGGTTTTGTAGGGTTTTTCCTTAGTAATGAGATGTCAGAAGTTGATTCAAATATATGATGCTTTCTGAAATACTAGATAATATACATAAAATGTGTATGTACCAATAGGCATTTAATTTACTTTACTGAGAATGCTAAAGAAAACAATGAAAGATAGGATGACATCATTTAAAACTGTACGCATTTCTGCAAGGGCTTCATTATTCCCCTTTTATATTTACACTAGGGTATAGTTTTTAATTATTTGATAGGTAGGATTGGGTTGTTATGTTTTTCCCCTGTAAGTATTCAGCCTTACACAATCCTCATGAGAAATATCAGATCAACTAATTGCCTTGTGACTTCTTTAGTGCTTTATATCTCCTAAGCTATCAATAATCCCCTTCTGATACAGCATTGAATCATTTATTTCCCTGCAGAGTACGTGCATACATACAAATATATATATATATATATATATATATATATATATATATATATTGTACATATGTGCAGAATAATGCAGCATAAACATTGTAAACTCTCTTAGGAGAAAGTGGTTGTAGTTACAAAATCAAATACACAAAAGTGATAAGATTCATTTATTTGTTTTGGAAAAATAGATCTCATAATGAAATTGTGAAACAAAAAAATGAAATCAAGGTCTTCTAATTAGTTGCATCAAATGAAACTCGGTTGTCTTGCCACTGATTTACAGAACCAACACCTACGGAATAAAATAATATAGACAAAAGTAGAACACTTCAGAGTTTTACACTGATTCAAAAAGTCAAAAAAATATCTCATGGTCATAACACAGTCTCTTCATTTTTTAACAAAACAATAATAATTCTTTGCATCTTTGCAGAATAGTTTTCTGTCTTTTTTTTTTTTTTTTTTTTTTTTTTTTTTTTTTTTTTTAGCCTTTTGCTATGGATTAGCATATATATTGTTAAAAGAGAACATTTAATTATTTATTTATTTTCAATATTGTTTCATGTGATGTATTTTTCCCCACCGTCCCATATGGAATTAACTTTTAAAGAGAACTGTGGAAGTTTAAGTTTTCATTTTGCAACAAAGACATCATTCGTGGTGCTATTTGCAATTTACTCTGAAACATTAGTTTTTGTAAATGTAAATGGTAGTATTAATTACTTAAAAACATACACCGTTCTATATTAAAGGCCAAATTCCCTCTGAGACAATTTTATGAAGCCAAAAATAAATCTACAGATTTCAGCAAAGTTTAGCAAAGTTTATTAAATGAAAGCTATTTTTTTTTCCTTTTTTTTTTTTTTTTTTCTTTTTCTTTTTGTTTTCTTTTTATTTTCCCCAGACTATTGAAAACCTTAGGGAGGTTTTAAAACCAGAAATTTAATGGTGGTGGAATTTTTGAGTTCTGTGAGAGGATAGTTGTGCAAAGCAGGTACTTGTTATGGAATAAAATAGTAGATCTTCAGCCATGTTGTACTGAGATGAATGTGACCAATATTATATTAAAATTTTTGTACACTTAAGGACTATGAAGGGCTATAAATGCAAATGGTTACCTTTCCTTTACCTCGGTGCAGTAGTAGTGCCATCTAATGTTCTAATTAATCTACTGTATCTTTCTAGTCCAACTTTCAACAGAAATAAAAAATGCTTCCAGAAATGATGAAATTGGCCTTGTTCCAGATACTATTGTGGCTGCTACTCATATCAGCTCTTGGCTTTTACAGCAAAATGATCAAGTTAAGAAAATCTGGACAAGATATCAGGAGTCAATCAAATGCTTGATTTCACTTTTAAATACTGAACAGGCGCAAGTGTGGTACATTCAAAGCGGTCATTAGGCAAAACTTGCTTTGGGGAAGGTGGAGCCAACATCTGTTCTTATTTTCACAGATACAAAAGAGCAAGCCTCCCAAGAAAATGTGAGGATCCAAATGGACGAAGCAGCAGGGCTGAATAAAGTATTCTGATTTAAGACTTTCTCTGCTGATAGTAATTTGCATTTGAAAAAAGCATGATCAATCTTTTCTTTTTTTTTTTTTTTTTTTTTTCTCTTGGGGTAGTGAAGGAGGAGTCTGGTTTAATTAAGAAAAACATTAACTCCAAGCACCTATCTAATGAAATATTAACTATATTCAGAACAAGTAAATTATAGTCATTTTATAGCAATTTACGTGTTTCCCTCTACTGCAACATGTATTTGTTAGAGTGCTTTTTTTGTTTTTTGCTAAAAAACCCTTCTTAGTTTACCCTTCTTATGTTCTACTTTTTCATGATAGGCTGATAGGATCCTCCTACAATAGACCTTTATGACATCATTTTATATTTTATATCCAAAAAAATGAGAAAGGATTATGTGTAACAGTGAAGTAGAGCCAGCTCATTAAATCATGATGTGACATCTTATATTATTAGTGAGATGTGTGAAGAAAACTGGTTTGCATTTCTGATTCTCACTGACTTTAAAAAACCTTCTGTTTATATATTACATTCATCCTGTCTAGCAAACTTCCTCATTTTGCAGTTAGAATGAAATACCTTTGTTTAATTTATGTGTTAGTTTTTCATCAAATAACTATTTAAGAATGTGATGTTTTTGGTATATTGCTAACACGTGGCTTGACAGTTCTCCCTACATCCTGGTACGGCTGTGAATTCTCTAGCTGTATACAGTTAGGTGGATCTCAGAGGAGAACTGGGTGTGAATGCTAACTATGCTGAATTACCTGGACTATACTGGTGCTGGATGATCTCCTGAGGATTATATCTGGTTCAGCTTTTACTGGCAATTATTTCTAGCTGATGTTGTAGTGTCACATATTGTTACATGACCTTGAAGAAACAGTCATTATAAAGGCTTTATTTCTGTTCCTGGTGGGCCAGGATAGGGCACTAGTTTATTTGCAACCTGACTGTCACCACACCTATTCTTTGCTATTCAGGAAAGCACACACATTGTACAACTGGCAACACTAAGTTACTCAGAGTTTGCACATAAACTGGAAAAAGGTTATATTATCAAAATGTGCATTCATGTTGCCACAGTTCTACTTAAGCTGTACTTGTCCAGTACCTGAAGGGGGCCTACAGGAAAGCTGGAGCGGGGCTTTTATAAGGATAGGTAGCTACAGGATGAGGGGAAATAGTTTCAAACTGGAAGAGGGTGGATTTAAACTAGATATTAGAAAGAAATGTTATACTGTGCTGGCTGTAAGATACTGGAACAGTTTGCCCAGAGAGGCTGAGGGTATTTCCACTCTGAAGGAATTCAAGGACAGAACGGATTGGGCTGTGAGCAACCTAGTCTAGTGAGAAGTGTTCTTGCCTATAGCAAGGGAGTTAGAACTAGATGATGTTAAAAGTCCAGTGCCAAGGCAAAAGGCAATGGGCACAAACTGGAATACAGGAGGTCCCATCTCCTGTATTCACCAGGAACCACTTCTGTGAAGTGTAGGAGACAGAACTCTGACATAGGCTGTGCAGATGCTGTAGAGTCTCCTCCTTGGACATCTTCAAAATCTGCCTGGAAATGGTACTACGACCCTGCTCTGGGTGTCCCTGCTGGAGAAGAGGCTGTGCCAGATAGACCAAGGGGTTCCTGCTCACATCTGCCATTCTGTGATTTCTGTGAATTTGTGATAGATATTTCTGACCAATCTAGTGGAAAATATTATAGAGGTTTAGTTTTCTACATATTTGTCAGAGCAGCATTGGGCTGCAAATAGAATTTTTTTTTTTTTTTTTGCTGAAAATAAAAATACTCCAGTTTAAAATTAAGGGAAGTTAGCACATACTGGATCCCCTGCATGTATATTTATGTGGTGCAATCTAAGCTGGATGTTTACAATGAAACTGGTGTGCCACTGCTCAGTCAAATGTAATTGTTTCTTCAAGACTGGTTTCACCCTCTCAGTCATATATGTATTTGTTTTCTTTGCTTATGAAGCAAACTCTCTGTCCCTGAAGGTGATTGATTGCGCAGAAGAATGAACCTCTTTATCCACAGGCCACCTATGCTGTTTGTCTCTTTTGACTTTCATGCTTCCCTATCTAAACTCTGACCCAGCTAGATAACAACCAGCTGAAATAATCTCTTTAGACTTGCATACATTCATTACTGAGCTGTGCCAGTTTCAGTTCAGCATAGGTAAAGATAGTATATCTTGTATGTGATAGTAGGAATACTACCTGATATGAATGAATGTAGACATGTTCTCACAGGTTCTTATTTTTATTTTTATTTATTTATTCATTTTTTTTTTTTTCTGGAATTTAGAAGCAGCAGAGGAAGGAATGTCAAAAAAGCAGGATGCTGATTAATTTTTTAAATTGCTGAGAAGGGTGTGCAGGCTCAGATTGCAGTTAGCTTCCTTGTGTGCTACTGATTTGTGATTGCTGAATGTTTTATTTGTTAGAAAGAAATCATTAATTGTGATATCATATTTGTATGTAAATGTGAACATTTGTATACAATTGTATGTGTATTATACATATATATCTATGGGTTTTTAGAAGCGACTAATGCTCTTGATGTTTCTGAATTTGAGATCAAATAAATACATTTATCATATTGCAGCCAATTTAAGAAAGGGTTTCATAGAGTCATAGAATTGCTCAGGTTGGAAAAGACCTTAAAGATCATCAACACCAACCACAGCCTAACCATACTACCCTAACTCTAACAACCCTCTGCTAAATCACATCCCTGAACACCACATCTAAACAGTTTTTAAACACATCCAGGGATGGTGACTCAACCACCTCCCTGGGATGCCTATTCCAGTGTTTATCTACCTTTTCTATAAAGAAGTTTTTCTTGATACCCAACCTAAGTCTCCCCTGGCACAACTTGAGGCCATTTCCTCTTGTCCTGTCACCTGTCACCAGTGAGAAGAGACCAGCCCTGCTCTCACTGCAGTTACCTTTCAGGTAGTTGAAGAGAGCAATAAGTTCTCTCCTCAGCCTCCTCTTCCCCAGACTAAACAGACCCAATTTCTTCAGTTGCTCCTTGTCGGGCATATTCTCCAAACTTTTCACAAGCCTTGTCACCCTTCTTTGGACCTGCTCCAGCACCTCAATGTCCTTTCTGTACTGAGGTGCCCCAAAATAGTTCTGAATTAACAGTGACACTTCAGATATACTTGCTTTCAACTGTTCTGAAGTGGTGATGTACAAACTATAACAGGTTTTAGAGTGATATAAAAAAATCTTTGGTGTGCTGAGATATAGCATTGCCATGCATAACATTCTGACTTCTATATAGCTCTTCATCTAGGTTGCTCTGGAACAAAAATGCAAAATATTTCTTTAAATTCTTAGTATGGCTCATATTGACATCTAGGGATGTTAAGCCATAAGTTGAAAAAGGTGTCTGTAGCAAGATATGCCTACGTTATGCTGAGGAAGTGCCAGGAGAAAATAGATGTAATATGAATAGGTGTTCCTTGGTAACCAACAAGACATACTGGCATTTCTGAGGTTTGACAAGTATGGATACTCACACTGTATTATAGTTAGAATAGTTTTATGTGATTTCAGAAAATAGCCTCTCTTGGGATCCTGCTTTTACAGCAACCAAGCCATAACTGAGTTTTTTCATTAAAAATCTGAACCCTTTGTCATTAAAACCTGGTTAGTTAGTTCAGTCACCAAACTCTAGCTTTATTATGGGTACAAAAATTAAGGGTACAAAAAGCCACCACTGGTTTACACACAAACTTACATGTCAGGTAAGACTTGAATGAATACTGTCCTCAGGTAAGAAACTAAGAGTAGCTTCACATTTGTTTGCGTTGCATTTCTCTATGACTTATTGCAACAAATAAAATCTTTGAATATAATCTTCAATATATTGCACAAGAACACTTTCTTGAAGGATGCTTTAATTTTTTTTCCACAAACTGAATAGATAATGAATTGTCAGGAACACAGATAAAGTGTTTATACAACACAAAGAAATTATGCTTATCTTTAAACCCATTAGATTTACAATTTAGATGGCTTTGCATTGGGATTGGGCATAACAAAGTTTATTTCTCTATACCACACGTGGATAAAAGAATCCTACTAGTATAATTCAAATATGGCAGCAACTAGATTGTTTTCTGATTCTCATGGCTATCAAGAGAGAGAGGAAAATACAAAGAGTGGAAATTAATTCACACACTAATGAATTTTTTAATTAGTATTTAAAAACCCAAATTTCAGCATTATATTTCCCTTTAGGGAACAGTATAGAATGATCCAGGTAATTAGACCAAGTGAAGATATTAAAACAAACTTATGGATATAATGTGATAAAAGATGTTTGAAGGTCAACAGTGGCAATCTAAGCAAGGACAGAAAATTATTGGATAAGGTCTTAGTATCACTATGCCCTTTTCCTTCAATTTCCTTAAAATCCCAAAAAGATTCTAAAATGTAAGTTAAATAGTTGAAAATATAAACATATATTACTTAAGATTTAAAATCAATCTTCAGACTAATCTGGGCATTAATAATTATATTAACTTTTATGTTTGGAAGATATTATCCCTTTTGTCATTAGTGAACAGCAACAAAAAAGCTTTGAATATACAGAAATACACTAATCATACTGTTATTTTTCCAATCATGCTGTTGATCTTTCATTTTTGCCACTAAGTGTACACTGACCACCCAGCATGGACCAGCATATGCTATTTCTATTACTATTCTGGCTGTAAGAAAAGTGAAATAGCCTGAGGGCCTCTCTGCCACTGGATTCTACTGCCAGCTATTTGGACAGTACCTTTTTTTTGAAGCCTGAAGCTCTCAGTGTGTTTCCTACTAGAGTCAAGTTGGTTTTGAAAAGGCAGAGAAGAATGAGATATGCCTTGCTCCCACCCATAGGCCCCATGCACCCTGACCTTAGGGCTAGGGTGACTTTCAGTGTTTGAAGTTCAAGTAGTAACCTACTGACTCCTGGAGTGAGACAAAAACAAGGAAGAGCTGAGCTTTGGTTCTTGTGCCACCCTTAGCTCTGGGCTCAGCCTCCAAGCATGCATTAATACAAAGTAAATTAGTCAGAACTAAGTTTTTCTGCCACTAAATTAACCTTTATTTTAAGTGCTTGAATTTTCTAGGCCTCAGGCTTATCTCCCTGTCTGCTTTAAAGTTGAGCATGTTAGACTTCATCCTGGTTTACAACAGGCATAGTGATTTTATATAATGGAGTATAAGGGAACCCCCAGAGAATAACAATGATAAAATGTGTTTACAGACTCAGAATATTTGGCAGTACAAATAGCAGCTAAGTAGTAAGTTAGAAAGAAAAGCTAACCAATGCATTGGCATAAGGCTAGGTAATGCAAAGCCATCCTGTTGAACATCAGCCCTCAAACACACACATTTCCAGTCTGCAGCTCCAGTCTTACAATTCATTGCATGTGAAGCAGACCCTAAAGCCAATGAATTATAAGATGAGGAAACTTTGCCTTCAAAAAGGAGTATGCTACTGTTCTCATCTATAGTAATCGCTGCTTGTGCTGGTTTTGGAAGCAGGATGAACAGAAAACTCCCTGCCAAATTAAAATGAGGTACAATCTCTTTTGGCCACTCCATTTGAGATTTTGGTAAGATTGAAAATACTTAATTTCCCCTCAATTAACAGTTCTAGAATAGTATTTTATGAATTTTCTTGGCACCTAGTATCATTCTTTTCACATATTCATTATCCCTTACATCAGTACATTGTTTCATCCCAAGAATAGCTGTAGTTGCCATCTGTCTAGAAAGCATGAGTTGATGGTAAGATAGTGACCTCAGCTCTCAAGTCAATCATTAAAGATTTATGGAGAAAATAATAACACCTTTGATTTCTAATTGCTTGTTTATAATAATAGTCCATCTTCAAATGCATGTAAGTTTTTATCCATCAGTATGTGAAAAGCAACATTTGGAAAGTTATTTTCACCAATAGCCCAATAGTCTGCTTTGTTTAATTACTAATGTGAGCAGTCTCAATTAAAAAATGAAAAACTTTTTTTTTTTTTTTTACAAGAAAAGAAATTCAATTCCAAATCTTCAATATTTCAGACAAATTACCTTAAAGAATTTCAAACATTGTCTAACTAGTAGTAATTTCCATCTTTCCAGTTTGATGAGTGTCAAAATTTAAAAGGAAAGAATTTCTGCTGGGCTTGTAATGTGACCTTTGACTGGAATGTAATTTTATCTAGGCTATAAAAATTACATTTGCTATTCATAATGGAGGAAAAACGATCAGTGTTTTCTTTTTCCTTCCTTCCTTCCTTCCTTCCTTCCTTCCTTCCTTCCTTCCTTCCTTCCTTCCTTCCTTCCTTCCTTCCTTCCTTCCTTCCTTCCTTCCTTCCTTCCTTCCTTCCTTCCTTCCTTCCTTCCTTCCTTCCTTCCTTCCTTCCTTCCTTCCTTCCTTCCTTCCTTCCTTCCTTCCTTCCTTCCTTCCTTCCTTCCTTCCTTCCTTCCTTCCTTCCTTCCTTCCTTCCTTCCTTCCTTCCTTCCTTCCTTCCTTCCTTCCTTCCTTCCTTCCTTCCTTCCTTCCTTCCTTCCTTCCTTCCTTCCTTCCTTCCTTCCTTCCTTCCTTCCTTCCTTCCTTCCTTCCTTCCTTCCTTCCTTCCTTCCTTCCTTCCTTCCTTCCTTCCTTCCTTCCTTCCTTCCTTCCTTCCTTCCTTCCTTCCTTCCTTCCTTCCTTCCTTCCTTCCTTCCTTCCTTCCTTCCTTCCTTCCTTCCTTCCTTCCTTCCTTCCTTCCTTCCTTCCTTCCTTCCTTCCTTCCTTCCTTCCTTCCTTCCTTCCTTCCTTCCTTCCTTCCTTCCTTCCTCCCTCCCTCCCTCCCTCCCTCCCTCCCTCCCTCCCTCCCTCCCTCCCTCCCTCCCTCCCTCCCTCCCTCCCTCCCTCCCTCCCTCCCTCCCTCCCTCCCTCCCTCCCTCCCTCCCTCCCTCCCTCCCTCCCTCCCTCCCTCCCTCCCTCCCTCCCTTCCTTCCTTCCTTCCTTCCTTCCTTCCTTCCTTCCTTCCTTCCTTCCTTCCTTCCTTCCTTCCTTCCTTCCTTCCTCCCTTCCTCCCTCCCTCCCTCCCTCCCTCCCTCCCTCCCTCCCTCCCTCCCTCCCTCCCTTCCTTCCTTCCTTCCTTCCTTCCTCCCTCCCTCCCTCCCTCCCTCCCTCCCTCCCTCCCTCCCTCCCTCCCTCCCTCCCTCCCTCCCTCCCTCCCTCCCTCCCTCCCTCCCTCCCTCCCTTCCTTCCTTCCTTCCTTCCTTCCTTCCTTCCTTCCTTCCTTCCTTCCTTCCTTCCTTCCTTCCTTCCTTCCTTCCTTCCTTCCTTCCTTTCTTTTTTAATTTTAATTTTTTGTTTTTAGGATAGGACTCTATCAGTTCTCTAGAGTTATTCTTTATCTATTCAACCAGATCATGTGCAAAAAAAGCATGTGGATAAGGATTTATTAATATGAAATTACAATATATTGCTCCACTGTGTCATTTTCTACATTTCCTTTTGTCAGTGTTGTGGTTCCTGTACAGATTATTCTGAATTAATGGGAAATACATCCTGCTAAGGAAGAGTGGGAAGGCTGTTTCAAAATGCTGCTGTGATTTGTCAAGTGCTGCTATAACACACAGGAACTCTCAGCACATGATGCTCTGATTGAAATAGACTTTTTTCCAGCTTTCTGCAAAATGCAAACCTTGTTTACACTTTTGTTATATATTTGGGAGAACAGTAAATTGCCTTATAGTAAATTTGAAAGGACAATTTGACTCAATAGCACTTAATTTCTGTTTGAAACAATTTAATTCTGGAAAGAGGAAGCAGTGAAAAACTTAACTCCTATTACATAGCAGTAATGAATATTGACTTTATGACATGAAAAAAAACAACACAAAAAGTTGTAATCAGCATTACCCACTTCTAAAAGCTGATACATAGAATTGCCTTGAAGCACATTCTGGGAATTCACAAAATTCTATCTATGCCTGAGATGTAAGTGTTCAAAATGCCCAGGAAGTGTGCGTACATGAACAGACATAGTTTGTTATTTCATCCGACTGGTGGATTTTTCTGCCTTTTTATTTACTGTGAAGTTTGTAATGCTGCCTTTATATAAAAAGCTGTGAGAGATTACACTCCATATCTGCTTGTTTGTTTGTTTTCCACCATGCTCTAGCAAGATTTAGACTACTTCCCCTGATTCAACTGAATCCTTTTTGTATATATTTGAGGGTTTTCCCAATGAAGTCAGTTCCAGAGCTGTCTTTAACCTGGTTCTTGCTGTTGGTTTTTGATTTGAACTTTGCTACCTATGATGTGCCACAAGTCTCTTGGTAATCTTCAGACAGAGACTTGGTGTCTTTCTTCCCTTCCGTCCTTCCAGCTGAGTGTCAAGCACTTCTGACTTTGTTTGTCTGTGGAATTGACCAAAAAACAGATTCTCAAAGTCTTTCAGCAGAAACACTTTCAGTATTCTTAGGTTAGTCAGCTTTTGCTGTTATTTCAGTTGCTTTCATTCACAGATTCATGTGAAAAACTGCGAACAGCAAATGTGTCCCTTTAGTTCAAAGTGGGAATAAACTTCTTCATGCTGAGGTGTGGTGAGCCTCTGGAAAAGGTTGTCCAGAGCAGCTGTGTTTGAGAGATGTCACTTGCTGCCTGCCTGAGGGAAACAGTAGCTCTTTGTCTTCCCTTTTGTGGTCAACTCATGTCATTAAAATATACAGAGGTGGAATGCATAATGAATAATAAAATCTGTAAAACCATCAATATCTGCAAAAGCATGATGCTTTTTGTGGGACTGTCAAGTTATCAGCTTCCCAGTGTTTGGGGCTGAGCCAGCAGCTCATCAAGTAGCCATATGACAAGATGGACCTCCAAGTAGTTGTAGCTATGGATATGGATATGTGCTGCTGCAGGAGAATGTGCAGTCCTCGGGACACAACAGCCTCACTGACTGTTTTTCACTGCTCTTTAGCTATGTGCACTACATCAGGGGAGCTTCCAGTCAGCTTCCTCTGGCACAAGGGAAAATGGAGTTGTAGAGAGAGGCATGGTGCCATACAACCCATGGAGGAGGCATAGATGGTGGACGTGAAAAGAGTGAGCTGGCAGAAGAAACATCTTATTACTTGTATGCAAAAAACAAAAACAGCATGTTGTATAAAGAAAAAGGAGTGTTTTATATGGGAATAAATGCAAAAAAGGCAGGATCTGAAGCCTTATGTTACTGTTTGTCCATGAACATAAGCCATATGGATATTAAATAAAAACAAGAAGGAGAAATTAAACCTGGTAATATTCCTCACCTTTCTCACATTGCTTCATCACTGCTTTCAAATTTCCAGTGTGTTTTTTTGAATAAGGACTCAATGCTGTAAAACAGACTTTGTAGATGAACATTCCTGCTCCTTGGAGATAGTTAATATTTTCACCCCTGTGGAAACTATCTCTTGCATCCTTAAAGTCGCCCAATGGAGGAAATCAGCCTAAAGTATGGTATCATTAAACTACCAGGGGCTGTGAAATTACAGGCAAAATTCAGGAAGACAAAATTAAATTATGCATATTGTAATTTGGCAAGGTTAACTGTATGCTTAATTAAGTAAATGTTGCATAATCAGAACAAGATTAGGCATTTCAAAAGATTTGCTTCCACTTTCACAAATGATCTTAACATTTTTATGCTTTTTAAAAGGTGTTGTCATGTTAGGTATTGAGATGTCTACTTTATACATTGTTTTCAACAGTAAAATTCAAACCAATCCTTACCAACTTACTTAAGGTCGTCACTTAACAGAAAGATATTGGCTAAGTATTATTTAAGATATTAACAGTAATAATGGTTCTTTTAGGAAATACTGTTAAGAATGGAAGTTATCTTAAATCATGTTAACTAACACTGAATAATCGTAACCATCAGTGAGTAATAGCAGTAATAAATATCATAAAAGTATTGTAAAGGCATAAGGTAAGGTCTTCATTTTATCTTTTGCAATAGTTGCAGTATCCATGAATTAAATCAGATATGTGTTCCTATTGTTTGCAGGGTTTTTCATTAGGATGATGGCTCAATGTATTTTGTAAATGGGTCGTTGGGGAGGCATTAGCAAAAAAAATCAAAGTCAAAGCACTATTGGTACAACTAACCTATTGAAATTAATGTACTAAAATAGCACTATTCTATAATGTTTTAATGGGCTTAATCAGTTATGTAACATAACATGTAGATAATACTGAAGGTTTTGAGCATAACAATAAATCAATCAAAATAAAAGCAGACTATTAAAAAATCTTTTAATATGCATATTTGCTACCCTTTAGGAAAAGCTCTTTCAATTTTCTCTACTTCTTATATTTCTGCATAGAATGTTTTTTATAATATTGGACATGACATATTTTTGTCAGAGAGTTTATTACCAATTAGTCAGTTCAAGTGCTAAAGGAGTTGCATATTTCCAACAAGATACCTATTTCCATATTCATTCTGTGCTTTATAGTTCCTTTAAATTTTTAGTGTCTTTCAAAAAAATTAAAAATCACTAGTTACTGGATAATGAGAAAATATAAAGCCCATTATGTGATCTTATGAAGAATTACGTTGGGAGCTTTTTTATAAACAACAACAAAAATAATTCTTTATAAAAGTAGGTGTTTCACCTTTCCCTGAAGAGCCCTGTATGTTATGTAACTGTCTTGTACATAAATATGAATATACCATAAATTGCCAACTTATATTCTCTGTCACATGATGGAATTGGTGCTGGGGCTTCCTTGCCATTGAACAGTTACAGCCAGCAGATGTCATCCAGTTGTGACTATTTCTCAGAATCTAGCACATTTTTGCCTTTATTGCTTGTATTTATCTGGCTGCAGAGCTTACTCAAAGGGCATTGCTGGACTGGGCTACCATCAGTAGATGGTACTTTGCTCTCTGCAGTTTCTTCTTTGTGTATACCAGTCAGCTTTTCCAGGAGATGGGAAAAGTTCTAGGTTGTACAAGGAAATACTCGTCAATACTTGTCATCACTTGTCAAACTGTGATGTGCAACCACCTGAATTTGGGTGATTCTTGGCTTCTTTGGGTGATTCTTGGCTTCTAGAAGTGCAAATTGAGGTGACTGGGAGCTCATGTCAGGCTCCAGTTATACAGGGGGATGAGTATTATATTATAAAAAAGATTTTCAGCACAACTCTGTCAGCCCTTTCGGACAGAGTGGGAAAGCTGTATGGAATTTGTAGCCTTGAGCAAGCAGTAAGTGTTTCATTCAGGATGTTGTAAGATCATGTTTGAAGTCTCCCTTCAGAATTACTTTTGAGTCTGTGGTGTGAATTTCAGAGAAAAATGAGTGAGAACAGTAGGACATTTTTACCATTTTCTGAGGAGCCCTTCTCAAAGCCATGGTGCACTAAACATAGGGACGCAGTGTGAGCTTACTGAGACAGGTTTGGATGACTGAAGCTCACACCAGTAGTCTTCTTAGAAGGGTCCACGAAGAAGAATGGTATTCTAAAGTAAGGATTCACCACTTTGTCACTGTCTAAAACAAATTTGTGGGAACTGAGCGGCAAGTGCCTTTGTTGTATTCTTTCTGTTGCCTCACAAAGTTTTGCACTTCTGTCTTGTTGATTTATTCACTGTAGAAAGGAAGATGGGAATAGAAGTGTGCGGAACAGTTTATAAAGTGAGAAAGCTGTTTTGAATAGATTACATGAGTGGATTACAAAATCCTTTACAAATATTTTCAGATTTGGAAACAAATGCTTCACTGTGAAATAGAACCAAGGAAGAACAAGAGATGAGAGAGTGACTCAAACCATATCTTGCATGTTATTTACCAGCTTCCTATCTAAATCTGTTCCCAGAAAAATAATCATTTGTTACGTTCTTTTCTTAAGAGTAGATTGATATGACATTATTTTATATACCTTAATTGTGGGAGCCAAAGTGGCAATACTGGTCTCTTTTCAGTAGTGTGTGGGGACAGGACTAGGAGTAATGGGCTGAAACTTCAGCATAGGAAGTTCCGCACAAATGTGCGCAAGAACTTCTTTACAGTGAGGGTGACGGAGCACTGGAACAGGCTGCCCAGGGGGGTGGTGGAGTCTCCTTCTCTGGAGATATTCAAGACCCGCCTGGACATCTACCTGTGCAACGTGTTGTAGGGAGCCTGCTTTAGCAGGGGGGTTGGACTTGATGATCTCTAGAGGTCCCTTCCAACCCCTACAATTCTGTGATTCTGTGATTTACATATTTACCACGTTATTTTTTCTTTATTACTTTAAGGGCACATACTGCAAAAAAATACTTCTGTGTGCTGTCATGAAACAGCACGTAACAGATCACAGAGAGTGATGTAGAATGGTGAGTCATTAGCAGGCATTTCATTTGACATACCACAGCTGACACATGTAGTTTGCTGTGACACTGGAGGGGGCCAATACACTATTTTCTGGCAGGCACTGCCATGCTGGCTGAAGCATGTAGGCAACTACTCAGTGTCCATGAGTTGCCTCAGCTTTCACATGATGCCTTCTCATTGCACATTAACACTAAGTCACTATTTTGTTAGCAAATAATCCTGGTATCCAGTGTCTGATAAGACAAATATTTGAACCAGGTGACATTCAAGTATTTTTATTAAGTAACATTTTGAATAAGGCAGCTCTCACAGTTGCTTGGGTGGTAGCAATTGATTTTTTTTTTGTCATGCAAATGGAATGCTACCTAAAGCTGGGAAAAAAAAACGACTTTCGTGATATTCTGGAAAAGTTTTTCAGACTTCTGCAGTTTTTAAAAATAATTGGAAATGTATAAACCATTTTTTCTCCATAAATCATAAATCTGTGAAAATTTTTAAGCTTTGTTGTAGTAAATATGTATGCTTTATTTAAATGTATTCTTATATTTTGCACTTCAAAAGATGCATAGCATAGGTTACCATGACTTGTATTCCCTTTTTCTTTTGTACTCTAAGAATTACATCTTTTTCTCAGAGCCAACTTCTTAATCTGTAGTCTTCATTATTTTTGCATGTCTTTATCATTTCTCTGTCTCAAGGCCTTTACTGCTCTGCTTGCTATTTTAGTGGTAGTTTTGTCTGTCCATTAGAGGTGATTAATTGTTTGCAAAAAATTATCTTTTGTATTTCTAAAAGTGAGTGTTCTGGCGCTTTGTCACACAATTATTTTCTCTCATCAGTGGTTTGTTGCACAATGTTACATATAGATATTTATGTAGAGTACTGTATATGTATCATAAGGGAGCGATTGCTCTAGATTGTACAGTTGAGTATTTTCAAAGCTTTAGTCATGTTGAAATAGGTCAGATTAATATTGTACTCTGAATAAATTGGTTGATTGATTGATTTTTTTTTATTTATATTTTTTTTTTTTAATTATTTTTTTTTAGGAAAGACATGTTGGGAAGATGAGGAGGAAAATCATCCTCTATGTCAGAGGCCAGCTGAAACACATGAAGCACTGCCTGGGGATGGATGATGAGCCAGCTTAGAACTTAATTACAGTGCAGTCCAATATGGATAGCACAGTAATGAGTGATAGCTGTAGTCTGTCTGATCAAGAAGAAGTGGAAGAGGACTTCTGCAGTGCATGTGGTGGTCCTCATAGAAGACTAACCATCCCAATAGTTGTTGAGAGGACAACACTGCAAGGCATAAAATTGGTGACAACATCCTGACCCAAGTGATAGAGAATCCAAAGAGGATAGGTACTTTCCTGGGCTTCACAATTACAGATGAAGGATAAATGCTAGAGAACATGAAGGTCTAAAAAGAGAAGGCTTAGAGATTTTATGAGTATATATAGCACAATATGTGACCATATGAGTCAATATACATGAAAGGTGGGTACAAAGAGGATGTAACCAGACTCTTTTTAGTGATGTTTGATGTTAGGTCAAGAAGCAGTGGGCACAAACTGGAACATAAGAGTATCTGTCTGAACACCATAAAACATTTTATTACTCTGAGGATGGAGCACTGGAATATGTTGTCCAGAGAGGCTGTGGAGTCTTCTTGGAAATCCTCAGAATCTGCCTGAATGTGGTCCTGGGTGCCCTACTCTGGGTATCCCCACTTGAGCGGGGGTTGTAGCAGATAGATTGATTCAGAGGTCCCTTCTAACTTCAGTCATTCTGTTACTGATTCTGAATTTCTGTGGTTTTCCACAAGAATTCTTACTGTGGAAGTTTTCTCAGTTTCTTATGAACAGACTTTGAGGTATTCATCATTTGAACTGTATTATTTCTGATTAGATTTGCAGCTATTCCTTCTTATTTCTTCCAATATATGCCTGAGTCAGAATACAGTGAGTGAGAGTTTGTTTCTTTACTAGTTTCAAGTACAAGTTCAAAAATCTGCTGCTATAATACTTTCTGACAATTGTTTGATGTTTGTTGCTGCTGTAATGGTTTTGGTCAGTACTGTTAGAATATCTATGGAAAACACATTCAAACAAGGAAGCATCATAGCCAAAGTTGAAAGTTTTCAGAAGTATGTTGATTCTGTGTAAACTATTACTACTGTTTAAATAGTTGCTTTCTTAGTCATCATATGAAGTTTTTCTGCAGGGCAAAAGCTAATGTTGACTGAGAGGGAATTTTAGTTTCATAGATAAGAACATGAAATTGCAGATGAACATCTAGTCTGTGATCTGCAAGTATATTTAAAAACATTTATAAAGTGGAATGAAGTCAGTGTCTGCATCTGGCATCTTTACACTGCATTTTCCCCTCTCTTTGCTTAGAAATTACTAAATTGGTGGCATAAAGAAAAACATCACACCAAAGAAATTTTGTTTAAATTTTGTTTAAGATAAGATTAAGATTTTGTAAAGATACTGACAAATAATCTTAGTTTCACAGTAATTTTCAAAAACAGTAATAACTACTTCTCATTTTAAAAAAATAGGCCATATTCTTATGTTCTGTGACTTATTAAATTAAATGAATGACACGTGATGCCAAACATGCACAGAAATACTTGCTGGAGAAAAAAAAAAAGTTTTCACTACAAGGAATTGCAATTTTATGCTTAGTTTTGGTTTTAATTTCCTTGGCTCTGTTCTGTGTTGTGCAGCCTCCCTTAGTATTTGGAACACCTATGAATGTGCCACATATTTCTTCTCCTGATACCTTTAATAACTGTTTCCTTGATTTAGTCAAACTTTTAAACAAACAAGTACTTAATACATAAAATGACAAATATTCATTTTGAACCTAAGTGACTTTTTGATGCAACTGAGCATTTCCATATACTGTGCTCTGTTCCAAACTGGAGACAATATTAATTAGGCTTTAGTTCTCTACTCTTTAGTGTTTCTCCCAGTAGTACTGACATATTAGTGAACTCACCCTTATGACAAACTTTTAGAGTTTAAGGGCTAAAGGTATATTTACTCACATTTCTAGCCCATGAGACAATTTCCAGTTAATTTCAGAAGGACAAAATTTAGACTAAATTAAATATTAGGCTATGGTTAGACATTATGTGTATGTTTATCTCTACAATATTGCATTCAACATTAATGTATGATAATGCATTCTTTCTAATTACCTTTTTGAGCACTTTTATGGCCCTTGTCACTGTTGTACCTGAGAATCTCATAATCATTAATGGATTTATCTTCACTAAGCACCTGAAAGATAGGGACACAACAAGCTCTAAAACAGTAAGAATGGAGATAAAATAGACTCTGACATACAAGTTTGAATAAATTCTGTCAGAAATAAGTGAGCTGTAATTTGAAAATGTATATCTAGGATATGGTCCTCTATCATACTCACTAGTTTATTCTCCATTTATTGATCACGAGTTTGACCAAAGATTTATGCTTTTATTTAGTGGACAAAAATTCATTGCTTTTTTAGTATCAGTTCATTTTCCTCTTTTTAAAATACACAGTTTATTTTATTAGAATTTTCAGTTGAAATTTTAAGATAGTTGCTGCCTGTATCCTAGTTATGTACTTCAAACATTGTTACTCCAGTTTTGCGCTGGCACCTCTAATTAGCCCCAAATTACTGCTAGTTGCTTAATACAAGTATTTTAAATAATTTCCATTAACAGTATGGGATAAGAATTGGATAGATCATATATTCACAGGCTACATTTCCCAATAAATTTACAAAAAATAAAAAATGAAAAAGATTTACTGAAATTACTTCCTATTTATAGAGCTCTTCCCTATTCATCTTCCACAATACTGAATTTAAAGATATAGGGCAGTAGGACAGCCATTTTAGATTCACAGTTGATTTTTCTTTTATTGTCTGGTGTTGTTGCTTAAGATTCCATCTTCATTCTTTCATGTTCTGCATGTTTCCCCCCTGCAACAAATATTTTCCATTTAGAATATGAGTCTGTCAAATATTTTGATTCTTAAAGAAGTAAAAATAGGCGTGACAATGAAGAAGAGAAACATCGTTCAAAACTGCCTGAACTTTCATGATAAGTCTAAAAGTAATCACAGTGATCTTTTGATTAAATATAAATAAATAAATAAATAAATAAATGAAAGAAGAATTCAGGGCATATTCAGTATTTTTAAAATGTTTATCTAGAGTCCCACATTCAATTTTGAATAAATATATGTGAGATAAAAAAGAATGGACCAAAATGACAATATATGCCACCAAACTAAAAGAATCAAGAACAATTTCCCTTCCCACAGTGCTTTCAGTCTTTGAGAACAAATTGTAACTAATATTTTCAAATAGGATTTACCAGATCACTAGTGAAATGTTTTATTTCACTTTTTAAAAGGAAGATATAATGTTGACAATGAAGAAAGGCAAGCTACATCAAAGATAGTAATAATAGATATAGGTTTGTGGGTGTGTCGGGGGGGGGGGGGGAGGGGGAGGGGGCGGGGAGAGGCATTTGATAAGAACATCTTGTTAATAATATAACATAACTATATGTATTGTAAGACAGAAAAGTGAAACCCATAGTGCACTTATTCTACAAAACTGCATACATGTGGAAATATGTGAAATATTACTGAGTTTCAGCAGCTTTCAGGAATCAAGGTCACTAAAGAAAAAAACTCAGCAAACCTACCTAATCTTCCCTTTTATAAAACATGCAAAACAGTTAATCAGAAAATGAATGAAGTCTAAACCACTTTAACTGGCTGGCAAAGAACAATATCTTTAAATGTCATAGTGAAAAGGCATCACTGAGATAAAAGTTCTTCCCGAAGAGGCGCCTGTTCAAGAGACCAGACTAGTGACTGATTACTACTTCAAGGTTGAATTACAAATAAAATAAATTCTAAGTAAAGTTCTTGAGACCAAAAAACAATAGACCAAACATATTTTGAAATTACTATTAGCAAAAGAAAGGTTGAGTTGTGGAGAATCTTAGAATAGATAAATCCTATCCATTACAGTACACCACATCTGTCACCAGCCACACCTTGCAGTTTGCATGGGTAGCAGTTAAGATCTGCAGTTACTCTGATTATATTTGCTATATATGTCACTGCATTCTTGATCCTACCAAAAACTTGAAATTCACATCTGTAAAATATTTGAAGGACAGTAGTGCAGTCTTGAAGAGATAATTTGATAAAAATTGTCAATTGTCATCGCGATACACCTAATTTAGATACAATAAATATAAATCTTTTAGGTAAATTAATAAATCTTTTGAATGGTGTAAGACATTTCCACTTCTGCCTCTTTGGAATATCCAGTATGTTACTTCCATCTTTAATGGAATGGTAAAACTATTTTTTAGTCTTTTGACACGGATTCGTGTCTGTAGATTTAGCTCATCTCTTACTTTTTTCATTCTTTTATTATAAGCTGTGTTCTATCTCACAGTGGTCTCTTTCATTTTATGTGCAGCAAGATCATTTTGAGGTCAAGTTTTGTCTTTCTGAGTTGAGCTGAAAACAAGTAGGTTTAAGTTACATACTAATCCTTCTTTCTTTCAGTTCTTTTTCCCTTGCATCTTTTCAAAATCTGAAAATGCAGACTACCAGGGTGAATAAAAGTGTGTAGATCAATCTTAGGATGTTGCTATTTGGTTTGCTTCTTTCAAATCAGACATTCTCCTGTACTAACTTTAGGTAGAGTTGAAACGAAGAAGATGCTAAATAAAACCTGACAAATAGAACATTTTAGCAGGCTGCCCCTACAGTGCCATCTTTAACTGCACATCTTGATTTGTGATTCAGACCATATCTTTAGATTCTCTTTTATGTAACAATGATATTTGATTTGTAATAGCCATAAATATACTACCTGTACAACTACTATGGTACTTGCTTTAAACTATGAGAAGAAATGTGGGTGTATTTATTTTGATACATTCATTGAAAATATCACATAGCTCAGTCAAAGTTAATGGGGTTGACTCAGCAAGAAAGAGGAAACTAATGATCTACAATAAATAAATAAATAAAAAAATAAAATAAAATAAAATAAAATAAAAATTCACCAAGAAACAAAAATCAAAGACAAGAAACAGGCTATCAGTTTGTTAAAACAATTTACTAAATTTAAGCTGATTGCTGAGGCTTCTGCAGAGAAGAAAAGCATGAAGTTTTTTGTTTTTTTTTTGGCAATGTACTACTCTACTAGTTCTTTTTCAGTTGATTGTCTTTTGCTAAACATAAGTGCTTTCTCTAGTTGGTGAATTCAGACACAGTTAATAAAAAAAATTATTGGATTATAGAATGGTTTGGACTGGAAAGGACCTTAAAGACCATCTGGTTCCAAACCTATTGCCATAGGTATGGTTGCCCCACACTAGGTCAGGTTGCTCAGGGTCCCATCCAACCTGGCAGGTATTTTAATGTTGCTCCGTAAAATGGTAGTTTTCCCTGGTTCTTCTGTGTCTCTAAGAAGTATAATACATTTGCCCACTGAGTATGGTTTAAAGCTCTGCTAACAAGTCCAACCAACTTGCTGCCCTCAATACTTGTAGAGAAAGAAAATGCTCGAAGTGCTTTAATGAGATTTTCATGGATCTCAGAGTGCAGTGTGGTATGTGTACATGTCAATAGCAACTGAGAGTTATGTTCAGTCTTCAGCTAAGTACATTTTGGTGGAGGAAACCTCAGAATCCTAAAATAAGTTTTTTGCTTATTTTGTGTTTAGCGGAAATGCAGTCCCAGAGTGGCTGGTAGTTAAGGAGAGGGGAGAGGGGAGGAGAAAAGAAGTGTGAAATTATGTAAACCTGTTGTGGTTGGCAAAGATAAAACTTAGTTCACTAGTGTGATGCATTTGCTACTCCAAGATTATTAAACCTTGTGCAGATTTGTATTAGTACATGGGTAAATAAGTGTGCATTTTTAATGCTTTTTTTTTTTTTTTTTTTTTTTCTTTCACCTCCTAATAAAATTCCTAGTAAAATCTGCTAGTTCTGTGTAGGTCACTTCTCAGTAACATAAACACTGGGAGATAAATCCAACACTATCTCACTGTGGGAAACTGTTCCAGATAAGCAGATTAGCCCAGTCCAAGGTATGTTATACAAACAATGGTGACACTAAAGAGCTCGTAGGTAATAAGATAAAGTTAGGATAAAACAGCACATGAAGAAAATAGAGTCTTTGCAACCTGCAGATAACAGCATATATCTAAATGGAAATTTATCTGAATTAGACAAAACTGAAATAAAATCTTTAGTAAATCTCCACTGTTATAAAATACATTAATTTTATTCAATTTGATTGATTTATCTGTAAGATACTACAGTCTATTATCCACATGTAAAAAATGAGAACTCTAGATTCCTGTCCTTGTTTTATTTCTCTTCTACAACTTGTTAACACTGGACATTTCTGTTAGGAAATGCATCAAAATCTTTGCGTGTAGTAGCTTATCTTCAGTGCAAGTTATTGTTTTTTGCATATCTTTCAAGATCTAATTACACCCTATGCTTTTCTCATTCACATAAAAACTCAACTCAGTGCCCACTGATTCATCTGAGTGTGTATACAAAAAGGGGACAAACTCAGAACTTTGCTATATTGACTACCAAATAATCGATTAAATTTAAAAAAAAAAACAAAACAAAAAACAAAGCACTGGATCAGGTTACTGCCCCTCAGTTTCCTTGATTTTCTTGTACTGAATGTAAAGAAATAGATATTCAAGTTCAAATGTCATTCATAAATCTAAGTAAGGTTCTTACACTTGCCAATTCATATTTCTCTGTTTTATTGCAGGAACTACTTAGGGTGACGTGATCTAATATGTACACACAGTAGGTAGTTATGTACAGCTGGGTGAAGGGAATCAGCTCTTTTTATGTAGTTGCAATTGTCTATTGCACTGTTGAGCTGCATGACATGTTTTTCATATTTATTTATATATATTTATTTATAATTTAATTTTCTCGTTAGTCCATGTGCATTCATTTTACTTTCAACCTGGAAGTTCTTCATGGAATAGATGTTTGTTTTATTTTATAAGAAGCTAGCACTATGATTGGCAACTGAAGACTCTACATAAAATACAAAAAGAATGATCAAGGACAAATTTCTGGTGGAGGGCTGAAGTCACATACCAGTAATTCTATGTTCTGAGATCTCTGCTTTTAATAGATGCAACATGCTCTATTTATCAACAAACACTTGAACAATAGGTCCAGTGACTCTGGCAGAAATGTAATAATCTGTAAGCTTAGTGGCAAAGAGCATGCATTTATAACATTTCATGATCCAGAAAACTCCATAATTTTTATGATGTTTTTTTACAATTTCCTAGTTCATTTGTAATTCTGTCTTTGTGCAAAGTGTAAGGAGTAAACAGCACAGTATCACCATACCTCTCTCTCACCCCTCCTCTCAGAAAGACAGAGAGTGGAAATACCATGAAAAAGAGAAAACCCTGTGGGTTGAGATGAGAAAAGGAAAAAAAAAAAAAAAAAAAAAAAAAAAAAGTCTGTACAGAAGCAAAAGGAGAAAAAATATTCTCTACTTTCCATCAGCAATTGATGTTCAGCTTTTGAAATCCTCAGATCTTGGGAAACAGGACCTCAATATACTTAGCTGTTTCTCTAGAAAACAGGTGCTTTCATAATTAGCATCCCTCCTTTTGCTTCTTTCTTTTCAGCTTTTATTGCTGAGCATATTCCCATATGTTATGGAATATATTTTTGATCACTTTTGGGGCAACTGTCATGGTGACATCCACTCCCCACCTCTTGTCCACTCCCACGCTGCTGGTTTTTGGATAGGAGGTGCTTGAGTTTTTCCTAACCTCTCAGGTTAGGAAAGTCCAGTTATACAATTCAGTGCCCAGAATATTTTAGCAGTAGGAAGCAAAGCAGCCTCTAAGCAGAGAGAAATCTGCCCCAGAGATTTAAAAGTAAAGAACCATATGCATTCTCTTCAATTTGTCAGGATTTTGTTCAAAGCCAGCTAGACTGAATTAATTTTGATCCAGTTTTACTGAAATTTTCCTTGATTATTTATTTAACAGATTTGTTTAGAGAAGTAACTATGATAGATAAGAGGAAAAATATACTCTAGCTCTTTTTGGTTGTTGCGTTATAGAAACTATTACAGTCTTTGGCTTAACAGCAATTTACATTTACAACACCCGGTCTCATATTTCTGGTTCTTTGCATGATTCCTTTGTTTTATAGCCATATAATTTCCTTCCTTCTCTCCCTTCCTTCCATTTCTTCCCTTCCCTTCCTTCTGTCCTTCCTTCCTGTACCTTGGAAATCATCTTGGAATACCATCAGCTTACTCTCTCTGCCCCTCAAAGAAAGAGATAGAGAATGTATAGCTCTGTTAAGACTAATTCAGAAAGAAAATACTATATCCAGTAAGCTTTGGTTTCATACAGCAAATTAGAATATGTCTTTAATATTCAGGACACAAATTTCAACTTGAATAAAACAAAACCTTGAGAAGAAACAACATGTAAATCATTCATGAATACAGCTTATATTTTCTTGTAACTTGTAGCTATTTACTGTAAATAGGGCAGGAATAATCTCTCATGTAATGTGATCATTGCCTAATTGTAATACAAAATGGTGATCTTTCAGCATATTGGGCACAGTATTGTTGAATTGTAAAAGCAATACTGAGCTAAACTAAAATATCCCTTAGAGCAAATTTTTTGTAATGAAACATGGCTTAAGAGAGTATTCAGTTTTCAACAATATCAGTGCTCTTGAATTAAAAAGAGAGGAATTTTTTTTTTTTCTTGATAAAAAATTCACCAGCTAGTGATAAATAATAATGACAGGCTAATTACATAATTTGAATAAATAAATGAGATTGCTATCTGTTTTTTAGTCATGAATAATTGATACAAAAAGCAAAATTTGAATTAGATTTGATTTGATGTTAAAAAACATTTTCATATGCAACTGTGCAATTGTAGGGAATGTCCAAATACAAACAATCTTATATTGCTTTGTAGAACATGTATGACACCGCAGATAAAAAAGCTTAACTCTGGAAATCAAAGTTCTTGGGAATTTCTTGGAAGAGTGCATGCAGTGTTAGGTACAGTTTAAGAGGATATAACTGTTTTGCACAATATCATGTAAAACTAGATGTGATTCTCAAAGGGGACACTAGAATACTTCAAGGTCTACTCAGTTGAAATGTCAGGTCTTAAGGTCAGTCTATCTTGCAAAATGAACATAAAAACATAACCTCATTACACTCTACTACTTCCTGAAGGGAGGTTGTGGTGAGGAGGGGATAGGCCTCTTCTCCCAGGCAACAAACAGGGACCAAGGAAAAGATTGCAAGTTGTACCAGAGGAGGTTTAGATTAGACATAAGGAAAAACTTTTTCTCTCAGAGAGTGGTCAGGCACTGGAATGGCTGCCCAGGGAGGTGGTGGAATTGCTGCCCCTGGCAGTGTTCAAAAGGCATCTGGATTAGGAGCTATGACAAGCTAGCTGCTTGTGGTAGCCATGGTAATGGGAGGATGGTTGGACTAGGAGACCTTTCAGGTCCTTTCCAGCCTTGTGATTCCATGATTGTATGATTCAATGATAACACAAAAAGTAGTTTCTTAACTGCTTTTAGAAGCATTATTAAAATATTGTAGTTGTGGCTATCTGGAAGGAAAGCATGTTGGGAAGCTTCCTTTTCATTTGTAAGTGTGTAGTCAACTTTGAAATTCTCAGTCTGAGATCACCCTGACCCTGATCATGCTGAAAAATACAGAGCAGACTAATTTGAAGAAGTACTTCTTCAGCGTTATTGGTTCTTCCTGATTTGTGAATTAGTTTGCTGGTTTAGTTCAGTAGGTGGTGCTGGTTTTCCTTGCTTCAGTATGAAAATAAAACTTCACATCAGGATAAAAAAAAAACAACTTATAATTAGAAACTTTAAACATTCCTCAGTTACTTTTTTGTTCAGTGACATAAACCTCTGTCCACTGGTCTACCATAAGCAACTGAAACAGTGATCCTCCACTAGAATATTCTTTGTAAAATTCTTATTTGTTGATCAGTGTACTGTGGTGCTGTATATGTGTTCCTTGGAAAGCAGTAAAATGATGCAAAGTAAGACTCGACTTTCTAAAGCTTGTTCTCTGATCAATGAACCAGTGTCAGAACTTTATTCAAAGACAGAGAAGCAAAACAACAAATATGCTTCCCCTCACAAGTATTTATTTTTAAAAAAAAAAAACAACTTCAGAATTTATGCAGTTCTGCAGAGAGTTGAAATGATGTTGGAGGTTAGAAAGCAGAGTCTTTTTCTGGACTTGAGCTGCAGCTTCAGTGACATGCTAAATAACCGAGAACTTTTGTGTTTTTACTTCTCTGGTGCTATACATATGCTAGGGAAACCTAGGGTACAATCAGTCTCTAGATCACATTGTCTTTTTTTCTTCCAAGAGTGTACAGGGACTTGACTACCCATCAGGCTTTGGTGTATGATGAATATTTTCTTTGCAAAATCTTTTTTCTCATTTCTTTGACAGTGTGCAGTGTGCAAAATATCCTATCTGGAGAATAAGTGTCATGGTTTTGTGGTGTTGCTGTTAATATTCTACATTATTCTACATTGTTATTATTCTACATTGTGTGCCTCCAGTGGCGCAGTGGTAGAATTGCTGCTTGCAACACCAGAGGCCCGGGGTTCGAATCCCCCCTGTGGCGCAAGTGGCAGAAATGCTGCTCTGCTACACAGAAAGGCTCGAATCTCGGGAGTTGGACTCGATGATCTCTGAGGTCCCTTCCAACTCGCACGATACTATGATACTATGATGATGATTATAACATCATGTGCAGTATGGATCATTGGAAGGTTCATGCTCCAGTTCCGTGGAATGAGGGGCTGGATGGGGGGAAAGGCAGCGCTAGCAGGGTGTCCCCCACATCAAGGTGCACTCATCCTTTCCCTAAAGGAATAATTCACCCTTGTTGACCGTCGTGAGACAGGTTAGTTTTACCCTACTGATGATGTGTCATTGTGCTAGTAATTAGTAATCCTATAGGATAAAAATGAAGATCTTGACTCATCCTGTTTGTTTTTGTCCTGCTGGTGACCACTCTGATCACTAACAACTTACTGCCACTCAGCACTGAGTATGCCCAAGTCAATCCTGCATATTTTCATTCAAGTTTAGGAAATCCCAGTCTAGGAGCTTCTATTGCCACGCAGTGGTTATGAATGGGTGCACTGACCTATGGAGGGCAGCAGTAAAATAAAAATTCCCAGGAAATCTTTGGGAGGTGTTTACTTTCTATGTTGAGATAATGTTTATAATCCTTGTGGTTATCAAACCACACTTTTCAACTAAATTACATCCTTCTTCTGGGCAGTCTTCATCTTTGAAAACATAAGTGAGACACTTCCAGTCACAGGTTGTCTTTATTTGCCCACTGTATGTCCTGTTGCACCTAGGGGTTACATTCCTGATTCTGATTTGGAGATTTTGTGCTCCCTGGCCCATGATACTTTAACAGCCCTCTTCACTAGTTAAATGAATCAGCGGCTTACTCTGGTCCTGAAGGCTGGTGTCACGGGACAGCTGACAGCCATAGAACTAAATTCTTTTTGTCTCTAAAAGACAAGTTTTCTTATTCATATTGCTGACTAGATATTCTTGCAGGTTGAGATATCTTTTCATCCCCTGTTCAAGGGAAAAGAGCCAAGAGCGTGGAATGTTCTAACCTAAAGGAGAATGGATAACAGCAACAATGACAGAGTCCGTGCCTGTTTCTATCATCTCCAATAGAAGTAGCTTGAGTATCCAGTAATAGTCTTAGCCTTCTTGCAGACCCTATGCTTCTTACTTAATTCAGTAACGTATTTGCATGACATTGTAGTTAGCATTATTCTGTGACTTCGCAGCAATCTTCATGCAGATGTTTGTGTCCCAGAGTCTGAGCTGACCACTCTGGTCTAGATATAGCTGAAGTGAAGAAGGTCTACAGAACATGACTGTTAGGAACATAGTTTTCAATGTAGATGGCTCCTGTTGTCTGACACTGGACTGGAATCTAGCTTTGATTGCTGCATTTGATTGTAGATGACTTATATTTTTTGGAATTAAGCTAGTTTTGCAGAAGGTCAAGAAAGATCTTGAATATGTGAACTTAAACAGAAACTTTTTAGATATTAAGCTAAAAAGCAATACTGAAAAGAAAGACAGGACTGTAAATAGAGAGTGATCCAGCTGGGACAGACCAGACAGAATATTTACTGCCTGGATAAACTTCTGATATACTTAAGCAAATCCCTCAGCTGTTTTTACAATTACCATGCATATGTCAGACTAATAACCTACCTGTGCAGCACTTTTTGTTATGCACTTTTTTGGCTTTTTATGCCCATGAAAACATTATCCTCTGTGAAACTGCAGCCTAAGACATCACACACCCCTTAAGAAAATTAGCACATACTAATTGCATCATCACTCTGCTTTTCATCCCTAGTAGTTAGAAGTTCACATTCCATTTCATCTGCCTCATAAAATTTTTTAATTCTGCAGTAGATTTCCAGCTCATTAAATGAAGGTGAGATGGAGTTTGCTTACAGATCAATTATTTCTGTTTAAAACCTACCAGAAGTGTTTTCGTTTGCTTTCTTCTTTCTGTCTTTGGTAACTATAATGTTGTAATTAAACACAAACTTTAAATGATAAAATCTAGCATATTTATATAGAAACGAACAACCTTTTCTGTAGCTATACCATGACAAAATAATATAACATTGTTTTTTAGAGACTTTCTTAGATTTTTTTTTATTATTATTATTTTTTTTCCCTTCCATTTTAAACTTCATGTCTCACAGGACAGTGTTAAAACTGATAGAATACTTTAACTCTGTGTTTCTGATACACATGTGGATGTCTTTTGTGTGCAATTACGCTGAATATTCAGGATTTAAAAGGTCTGGCTTCATAACAATTACAACTCTATTGGGATTTCACTCTTAAAGCTGGGAATATGGATTGTTATTTTATTTCCAATTGTTTGGTTATGTCCAACATACATGAATTGGCTGAACTAGAACCCCAGAGAGGAAACCATCATGCAATATTTCTAATAAAATGAAGGTAATGCCTTCAAAAAAATGTATCTAGCTATTTCTCAGGAAACATATTCCATATGAAAAGAGTAGGTGACATAGGTTGAATGTTGAGAATAAAGAGTACGTTTGTTGATATTCTTCACACAAACACACAAAGATTGAATTTCTGAATGAGTACAAAAGAAAAATCAGTTTTATTTAAGGAAACTGAGAAGACTCAAAACAGCTGCATATTGAATTTTAAATTCCTTGCCAATTCTTTTAAATTTTCTTGCTTTAATTGATCTAAATTTCCATTGCTTTTGTAAGAGGACCATTGAACCACATCTTCACATCTTCAATATTCTACTCAGGTTAGGTAAGTTTATGATTGTTTTAAAGAGCTGCATGAAGTACTTCCTGTTAAGTGATAGGCGATTTTCCCCTTCTATTTAAATCTAATTGTACTGACCATAAGATAAAGGCTTCTACCATATTAAATACAACAATAACAGTCCACCAACTGAGTAAACCATTATTTTGTAACACCAGTCTATGCTCTGGGGATGCATTTATTGAACTTTAAACAAAAAAATGTCATCAGCAACCCATTTCATCTAGCTGCATAACATCCTTCTACCAATCACCCAGTGAAGCTGTCCTATTTCGCTTATCCGTCCCACTCAATGAACTGTAAGCACACTTTTGCCTAATGATAAGGGCACTGGGGGCCATATATAATTCAGAGGCTGCTTGAAATGCACCAACTAACTGTCCTGATATGATAATCCTCTCACTGGGGGCTTTCATTTGATGTCTAATGTAAATCCATGTTTTTAAGCTGCAGCATTATTATCATTATTGTAAAAGAAGATAAAAAATGAAGCAGTAGTGCTGGTTCTGATGATGCCTGAAAACTAGAGTTGCTTACTATGAAAGCTAGTTAACATAATTCCCAAGTGCAAAACAAAGGAGTGAACTTTTGCATACTATTTGAATGAACAAAGGAATACTCCAGTATTTATTTATTTATTTATTTATTTATTTTAATCAGAGCTATCTACCTAAAAAAAAGTAGCTTCCTAGTTACCAGAAATCCAGTCTATCCTGAGAAAATAATTGTTTTTTTTTTTTTTTCATTTTTTTTCATTTTTTACACAGTATATCAACAGAAATCATAACATATTTGCAGAATATGTAATTTAATTATATCTACTATTCAGTCAGATAAACAAAAAAGGTATCTGATGCCTTTGCACATGTGAAAATAGAAGAATGAAAATCTTATAAGGAATGCAGGTCAATCAATTTTTTGAAGTATTTTCTTTAGCTAGCCAAGAGCTTAATCACCAATGAAAACAGTAAACTGATTGTCTCTTTATTAAAATAAATTGAAAATATCAAATGTTAGTTAAAGTAAATCCGTTAACATTCAGCAGTCAGTGCAAAAGTGCTCTATGGGGTAAAAAGGCAGATTAATTCAAAGCAGAGCCTTAGACAGCTAGCAGCATTGCTTCTCTCTGCACCCTCCAATTCTACAATTCATTTATCCCAGCTGGTGTCAATCATCATTAGGGTACTATGGTTAGGCTATGGTTGGACTTAATGATCTTTGAGGTCTTTTCCAACCTGGGTAATTCTATGATTCTATGATCTATCAGAACTTTCTTTGGCTTCCAGGTAAATGTAGGATTTGGGGTTGTTTAAACTTCTTCTGGCCTAACGCTGAGTATCTGCAAGGATACTTTTTTTTTTTTTTTTTTCTTAAGATGCTCACAGGCCCAGCCCTCTCAAAGGAGCTGAAAATTCCTGGTAGCTAAATTGCTTCCCAAAGTTATATGTTTCTGTGGGTAAGTTGTATTATTATTCTCCTTGTAATGTTTCACTCCATGAGACTGCAATCCTCAAAAAATAATAAAAAATTCAGTTCTCCTTTTCTGAATTCCCATCTTCAAATTTCTGTTACAAAAGAAGATGTTGACGATGTTAGAGAACTCTCCTCAAGGTTCTGTAATCTTAGAGCCTCCAAATGATCCTTGTACGAAAGTTGAAAGACTCGAAGTATCTTCACGCGTTCTATCAGAAGCTCTACTTCTTTGATAGACTGAGAATAAGCAGACATAGAAACATTCTTGGACTATCTTCAGTGAGTATCTAGCTAGGGTAAACTCTTGTAATGTATTCCTGAAACTTTTCTATTTCATTACTTTTCCCTCTGCTTCATTCATACTTGTTTAATCAGCCTCTGGAGTTCCATCTTAAATTTGTTCTTTTTAATATTCAGTCTCTCTCTGTAGTTACCACATGAAGAACAGACTTAATCCTCTTAACTTTTCTGCATCTTTTGAGACTCTATCATTAGCCCCTAAAATTGAATACAGATTTCCAATAAAAAATGGAAATATCTAAACAGAAAAAGGGTGTGGAATGGAATTGGAAGCATGAATTTGAAAAAGCCATTAGAGGGGAAACCAGAAATGAAGTATGCAGGCCAACTCCAAATGAAAGATGTCAAAACTTTAGGTCTTCTATAAAAATCTTGTGTTCTGATTAGCTTCTCAAAGTAGTGTCAGATTTTTCATTAATTTTCTCCAATCAGGTTTTGAATATTAATGATGCTTTTCATGGAAACCAGGCTGAATCAGCCCATAAACCACTGTCATGGAATGAAAGCTATTTTTATGTTTATTTACTTATTTTTATCTTTAAAGCCTCTATCATATGCTGGAGTGAAATACACTGAGAGATTCTCCCATGGATATCAAGGGAAGCACAATCCCTTCTTCAGTTTACAGTATGGAGTGTGAGACGCAGTGGAGGTATGGGAAGGTAAGAAAGGAAGCAAAAGAAAAAAAACACAGAGAGGAAAACCAGGGGAAAATTTTATCTGTCCTTTATTGAGCATTAGTTTGCTCTGATTACCTAGTTTGATGTTGCATGCAAGCCATGACAGATGCCAGAAAGACAGTTTGAAGGAGGGAGAAATAGCATGATAATAGAATGTTTAAGCCTCCTGACTAAATTCCACAGGTATGAATGAGGACTTTGCAGTGAACTAGTGCTGAAAATCCCACTAACTGAGATGATCCACCTGTAAATGAATACCTGCCTGAGCTGAGAACTTAAAGACAGCTGCATTTGATACTGCCTTTACTGTTCCTTGTGTGTTGTTAGCTGTAGAAGCTTATGGGCTCTTAATCATGCATGCCAAGGCAACAACATTCAGTGGATTTTTGACCACACCATTCCCAATGCAACTCACATTTGGTTTTGGATCCAGAGATGTTGAAATATTCATTGGCATAGTCAGGAAATAACAAGACCACACCTTTCTTGTCTATATGAAACTGAATATGAAAGGCGAATTCTTCCCTGAAATGGGAGCCTATGACTCTATGGCTCATTATTCAATCCTGTAAGCAAAAATAATTTATCATAAACACAGAACCATTCAGTCCCTCTTCCTTATTTATCCAGTTCAACTAAAGAAATTAGACTTAAATGGAACTTGAAATACATTTCTGGGAATTGACGATCAGCTGGTCTACAGGATAAGAAATAAAGACTAGTCTCCAGCTGTAGCTACCAAAGGAATCTATTTTTAATGTATTGAGGGTCACATACAAAATATTCATATATGTGCCAGGTACTTCTGAGTTAGATGTACATTTGAAGAGAAAATAGCAATCTTCTGGCAGTCATTTCACCACAGCACAAGGAGCTTAACTTCATCAAGTATATTATTTGCTTTGAATTATTCACTCTACAGTGTTGCTATGGTTACAGCTGTGTTACTTATCTTCTCATCATTATTATTTTCTTTTTAGTCATTATGACTTCACTGTAAATAGTATTTTATTTTTTTTTTCTGAACATGCGATTTGCAAAACGAGAAAGAAACAAGGATCACAGGAACATCAATATTGATATTATATGCCATGTGGCTTTGGCACTGACATTAGTGTTCCTATGCATAAGTACAGCATGACAGTCATATAAAGCAGCCAATCAACATTACTTTACTTCTTTTGATTTCTGTACTGATGTCAATGCATAAGGTAACCTAATGAAGGCATTGTAAAAATAATATCAAGTCTTATATTGCCAACATTGCAGTGTACATTACCATTAATATATTGTTTAAAGGTGGATCACTGCCAACTGTATTAGAATAAATGCTGCATGAAAATGCTAATAAGTTTTGAAAACAATAAAAGCAAAAAAGTTCTGTACCATACCTGGTAGGATTTTTCAGATTCCATATTCCATCTTCCTCTATATACATATATATATACATATATACACACACACACACACACACATATATATATATAAATTTTCTGCTAGTATAATGACCTTTCACAGTTTGATAAATTAGCTCATTCTTGAATAGCAAATGACTTGTCAGCCAGTAGTATTTCAGTTCTTCAGCAGACAAATAAAAGAAATATTTAATGTACATTTTCTCATTTGGAAAAATTATCTTTACCAGGAAAAATTTAAATAAGGAATCAGGATCCGCATCTTCATACACTTCTCTGGGCTTAGACAATAAATATCTTAATTTAAAATACAATGAGGCTGAAATTTCTACAGGAAGTGCTAGAAATGAACATTGTACAAAAACCAAACAAATAAACAAAACTAACAAACAAAAAGAAACAAAATACAACAAAAATCCCCAACATTTTTATAGTTTGAAAAATGAAGATGATAAACTCTGTAAATTCCTAAAGAGTAGTTTCCATGACATGGAATATTTTATCATCTTGTTGAGGCAGTTATCATCCACAAAGTAATCCTTTAAGGTAGGATCTTTTTGCTTCTTTTAGCTATGTACATTTAATCACATAAATTTAATGTTAGATAGTTATGCTGCCTTTATGGATCAAGACAGCAATGTTTATGTTTGGTATGGTTTTATATATCCTAAAGTGGATGATTAAGATATGTCAGATGAATTGCATGTAAAAATATTTATCTCCATCAAATCACTAGCTGTATTATGAAACCCTGAAGTAAAATGACCCTAATCCAGCCTACAAATCTATCTGTTTTTCACAAAGTTGCTATTATCTCTCCATTTTCCAAGTCTGCCTTACAACAAGGGAAGGTTTAAAATCACCATTTCATTTTTATTTATTTTTTTAATGGTAGTTTTATTATGCTGATAATATATAAAAAAAAAATAATCCATAAAAGTGCATTATTTTTATTTACTTATATTGCAAACAATTTGAACATTTGAATTAACTTCAAAGATTATTATTAACAAAGAGCAAATATGTATATGCATATATGTATAACAGGTCCATATTACTCAACATTTTGTAAAGCTGTTCTATTAAAAGTCGTAGATGAAGTCTCATGTAAAGCATTTATAGCAGAATTGTGAAGTCATGGCTTGAACCAATGTTAGAGCACCTCCTGGGAAGGCAGGGCAAACCCAGTGGAGCTCAGGTGCATGCAATGTGTCTGAGCGGCAAGAAGGAGTGGAACCAAGGTCCACCCCTTTCGGGATCTCATTTAAGGGTTGGCAATGGAGTCAAAGTTACCTTTCTGAGGATCCTTGTTTACCTTGGGGGTTTTCTCAGGGTTAGCAGACCTTTTTCTTTGTTTCTGTGTCTATGGCTGCTGCATTTGGATTTGCCCTCTCTTTCTGTAGCAGAGGACTTTGCTTTTAAATGAGCCTTCTTTCTTGTGGTTTCAGGTAGCAGGTCTGGAAATAAAAGTGAGGAAATTGAATAGAAAAAATGGTGATTGCATTAACCTTGGCATGGGTGCAGTTTGTTGTTCATGTTAACAAATAGACTAAGGGAGTATAAAAGAGGATTCAAGAGCTAGCTGAACATTTCTGTATGTTATGCTTCACTTAGAGCTCAGAAGGATATGCAAAGCTGAAGGAAAACTGAAGCGTATTGTAATTTTAAGCTTCTGTGTTAAAGTCTGTGGGGTAAAGATGAAGATCTTTTCTTAGGATTATTTGTATCCCATGTTGGCATATTATTTATACTTTCTACATCTCTGAGTTTTGAGCTTGGAGAAATCAGGAATTGAGGCCAGCTATTGCTCAGAAAGCAAATTAACAAAAAGTTAGGCGTTGTCTGACTGCTGTTGGTTGCTTTGCAGAGAAAATAAAGTTCTCTGTAAAAAGTAACTTACGGTTGTTTGTCATTATAGTATACCAACCAATGTGTTTAGGTCCTTGCCTATGTTGATATGAATTTTGAGAGCGTCGTTGCCATAGGAAATGTCCTGATGTTACTGTCAAGAAATTCCTTCTGCGTGTGTGCAGCAGAACTTTAGACTGTTGTAGATTATCTAGGAACTGTGTAACATCATTTGTCAGGAATTTCTGAGAAACTGAATAACTTACGTAGTTATCTGTCATAATACTTTGTGAGCTTTTTTGTTTTACTTTCCTCAGGAGTTTTCACAAAGGATTTCAGTGATTAGTAATGTGTGTGCGAGCTGTAGCTCTGAGTAGTTGTCCCCTGAAATGTTCAGAAACACATGAGGTGAGAAGAGTTTATCTTCTCATATATAGTACAGCAATATATCAGTAAGTAGGTCATAGCATATACACTGCTGAATATAGCGATCGAGCAGTAATTGCCAGCAGTCCCTCAGAGATGGGAAGGTCAGAGCAAATGATGTGAATGAGTAAAAACCCGTTGCTGCCATTCTCATTGCTCCTGACACACTGTCATGGTTTTATGATTTTTTTGTTGTCAGTATTCCACATCATAACATCGCATAGTGCACTGGGAGTGAAAAAGTTAATGCTCCATTTCTGGATATACCTGTCTCAGAAGAGAAGGAAAACTACATAGCCCAGAGGACTTTTTACTACTGTTTCTGTTTTCCATTCAGAGGGGAAGATAAAACTCTTTGCAGGTCATGAGATGGTCCTTTTCCCTTTTCTGCTTGTCTCTGCGTGTGTGTGTTCTCTAACCATCTCACCTTCAGCATTAGAGTAAGGCCTTCAGTTTTGGACACTTATAGTTGGAATTGAAGCTAATAAATCAAATAAATTAAATCATGTTAGCTTGCATTCTGATATCTTATTTGCTATATTAGCTTTCCTCCTCAAATTGTCGCTACTGTTTTGTTTTTAAGCCCATCTCCCTACTCTTTCCTATCCTCTCCCTTTCCCAGCATGTGTGTCCATGGGTCCCCCTGCCCTGTAAGTCATGGAAGCAGGCTGAACTGACCCATAAACCACAGGCGCACACCCACATGTGTCCAAAATGTATCTTTTCATTACAGTGCTTTTTTTTTTCATGCTGAAATGAGATACATCTATGATAACTTCTGGAAAAGAAAGTAATCTGCTCTCTATGCATTTCCAGAGTGAAGGATAGGAGCGATAGATAGATATTTAATAGGACTTATAGTATTTTCCCTCTGGTTTCCCTATTTTCTAAAATAATTGGTGAAGCTGCAATCCAACATCAGATATAAAATCTGTGATATCTGCTACTATTCTTATAAGTAGAGCTGTAACTTCTATGCAGCCAAATAAAGCAATTATCAGATAATTGAGAATTCATGTATCTTAGGAGATGTTCATTTTTCCATCTGTATAGTGGCCGGTATGATATGGTATGTGAATGTTTAAGGTGAGTTCTTTATCTTCCTTCTAATTTCTTTTTTATTTTGTGAAGTGCTAGCATATTAATTCTGCATTTCTATCTATTTAAAAATGCATTTTATGCATTCCTGTGAGACTATGGAAATTCATAATAAAGTTCTTTTGTCATCTGTCAGTATATGTTTGTGAACCTTAAGCCTACATTAGTTCTGGAGAATTAAACAATGCCAGGACATGACTCCAGCTACTGGAACATTCTTGTTTATACTGGTGAATTATTCAAAGGTTTCAACAGTTAAATGATTAAATTATTTAAGCATTTTGCCCTGAGACAGAAAGAGTTCTAAAATGCATCCAAACACAGTTCTGTAATTAACTCAGTCTGGAGTCTCTCTCCAAAAGTAGTTTGGGTGTGGTCATCCTGTGCTGGTGATTAAGACAAAGTTTAGTAGTAGAGGTTCAGCTTGTGTGTTTTCTGTAAACCCAGAAGACAACTCATTTTCAGAAGTACCTCAGAGGTTTCAGTAACTATGTAAATAGTCTAATACTATTTTCTCTATTAGCGTATTCAAATATTTATTGCCTTCAGAATTAAACTCACTTCTAGAACACATATCTGTTATTACCGTCAAAGACATTAATGTAAGAATGCAAGAAATTGTGGCAACAGCCAATGATTAAAGATTTTGTATTAACTTTATTACTTAAGTTGATAAATATAGAACATCAAAAGGGACATAAGCATGGTAGAATATGCTTTAGTAAATTGTGAAGGGATATTCTTGGAAATTTGTTTTCAGTATCTGCTCAGTTCTAGTGACAACATAAATACATAGTGCAAGTTTAAGGACAAAGCAATCGGTATTATGAATGTAAGGGATATATTCTTGATTACTTCTGTCTTTTGATGCTGGGATTTATCATGGGATCTGAAACTGCAAGTGAAACTATTTTTGGAGTTACTTGGTATAATTATCAGATCATTTACAGGAACTTGTAATTACTCTGCAGTACATCCATATTTAATAGATAGTGTTTTTTTCTTTTACTCACCAGAATTCTGATTCTACATCACTGAAATGAAAGGATGATTTGCTAGTACCCTCAGTGTCATTGGATCAGACCATTATATATCAACTATATTTGTATAAATAAATTTATGCCAAGTTTATTTCAATAATTCATGGTAGCCAAACAAAATTAAATCTAAAATAAGAAATATTACTAATATGTAAATGTGAAGTTTTGTGGAACTTTTAAACATATTAATTTTGCATTGAGACTTTTTTTTCTTTTTAATTTTTTTTTTTTTTCCTCGAATCATTAAATTTGCATGCACTACATTACTGGATTGAACTCATTTTCTCTCAAGAAGTGACTGGAGAAAGTTTTCATATGTTGAAATCAGATGTCTGTGGCTCAGGACAACAGTTTTATTCCTTCTTTTTTAACTGAGTGTCCCTGATAAGTAGTTTATGTCATGCTCCCATTTAGCTACGTGAAGAATGAGTGTTATAGTCACAGACAATCTCGAAGCCTCTGTTACTTGTGAAACTACATCAGTTGCTTCAAAAATGATGTCTCCTATTTGTTTCCATAGAAAGACATAAAGAGCACAATAGCAGTTTTTGATAGAGCAAGTTCTTAGCTATAAAACCCTTATTTTCAACATAGTAATTACCGTTAGTTATGCATTTTTAACAATGATGAATAAGAGTCCATATCCCTCGCGACAACAACAAAAAAAGCAAAAACAAAAAGCCTGCACCACCAGAGATGACCCAGAGTTTTACAGCTGCTGTGATGGTACTCATTCACTTTCCAAAATGAACACAAAGCTTTTCTGGGAGAAGGTGTTTTGGAGATCGTGCCCCTCTGAAAAATCTGAATGACTCAGAATGGTGTTATTTGGTGCTGAAATATTAACATTTTATAGATTGCCTAGGTATATCTCTAATTTCCTGCATTACTTCTGGTAAGAACACATTGACTTTCAAAAACCTCAGGCCTATGACCCTTAACCACAATCATGTCACCTTCTCAGTGAAGGGAAAGGGGTGAAGAAGGGTATTAAATTTTTTTTTGAACAAATTTATATTGTGTGCCATGAAGGTATTAGAAGCAAGCAATGAATAATTGCCATGATTTGTAACTTTTATAACAAGGGAACTTCTGGATACTTCTTTAAATGAGTCAATTGTTCAGCGCAGTAAGTCTGTCCCATGAAAACACCATCACAAATACTGCTGACACTTGCTGGCTGAAAGGAATAAGTTTTTAACAAAGTTCAAATGTAAATTTTATTTGTGAAAATTGCGGTATAAAAATCATGATTGTGTCCTGTTATCTTCTTTTTTTTTAATGAAGCTTCTAGCACTTCATAACTCTGCTGATCCTGATTTTAGATGATGTCCTGAAAAGACAACAATTTTCTCAAAGCAGATGCAGAACTGAGGTTAGTGTCATTAGGGTTTTCATAGTTGCCATAAATGAGAATAGACTTCAAAATGAAAAGATGAATTCATCATTCATATCTGAAAGGTCTAATGTGTCCTTCCTCTTCCTTTCAGTGTGATTATCGGGAAACAATACACAGAAAAGCAAGTAAATAAAAAAAGAAAGAAGAAAAAAAAACAACCTTCAATTTCTGTGGGATAAACTGGAAGTGATTTAACTGTCAGGTGTTTTTTTTTTTATTTTCAATTAATTATGTTTCCTCATTTAAAATCAATCTTATCACAATAAATTGAGAAATAAAGCCTGTAATTGAAAACATTTAAATGTTTGAAACATACCTTTCTTTCAGTGATCCTGTCCATATAAAATTCCTGTTGTGATTTTCATCACTGCAAGTAAACTAAAGTTGAGAACAAGCAGAACTAAACTCCACACTCAGAGACTGCAATGTAAATTCAAAATGAATGTATTGATAATGGTGTTGCTATAGATTTATTTCTATTTGGTGCAATTGCAATATGGCTATTTGTGATCAGATCCTGTCTGGTAGTTGGAAAGATCCTTTGACATCCGATGAAGTACGTTGTTTTTAAATGCATGGGTAGTACTGTATGGCTCCTTCTGTTGAGTTCCCTGTACTAATAGAGTATCACATCCATTCATAGAGTGAAAAGAAAAGCTTACTGTAGAATTGGTGCCAAATAGACAATTGATGCCTTGACATAATCTGAAAACAAATAAACTTCTCAGTAGATGTTAAACTGATATTGGGATCATGGGACTTCTGTTATCTCACTTCCGTTTAGTTTATTTCTTGGACTTTTTGAATCACCAACAGGCTTATAAATGTTGTTATTCTTAAAAACAGCTTTTTTGAAGTGCTAAAGACTAGACTTATTAGTAACTGTGCAGTCTGTAATGAAACTGTGTACTGAATTAAACATTAGGGCTGACATCTGACTTGTATGGCCTTGTCTTTCCCTCTAGGGAAAATGAGCCAAGTGGTGTTCTTTCATTTGAAAGATATACAGAGGAATAATAAGTTTGAGGTCAAGGAAGCAGAGTGCAGCTTGCACTTTGAGGGAAAGTCTGTGAGGTCCTTCTTTTCCCTGGGAGAGCATTCTGCAATATTAGACCAAGTTCATGGAAGTTGGCACCAATATACATTTTAATGCAGAAAATTTCTTAGTGTCAAAGAAACAAAGGGATTGTGTGTTGCCTTTCTCACTGTGCTTGAATCAGTGCTTTGATGTGCACTAAAGGCCACCAGTCAATGAGGGTAGCTTTGCTCTAACTCACCTGAGAGGTGATAAAATTGGAATAAAACTGGAATGATGAACACTAGGTCATTGCTGCCAGATGGAAATAGGTTCTGGGACTGCTGAAAATATTGCTTAGGGAGAGTTCCCCTTACTTCATCATCAGCCAGAAACTGAGGAACATGGAGTGTAGAATGACCTGACAATTTGAAGGTTCTTATTTTCCACTGATAAGGATGGCTTCTGAATCTCAAGCTATTTCGTTCTGTTATCAATAATTCAAGCCTTACTTCTGTTCATCTTCAGTTGGTATCCTCACTCAGCTGGTCTTTTCCAAATGATTTGTTGATAGCTACAGTCATCTGCAGTGAAACGAAAGTGCAATGTGTCCATCCTATCTGTGTTGTTTTTTACGGTCGTAAACCAAAACTCAGTGCAGACAGCTCCATGACCTAGGTTTTGAACAATGAAAACCTATCTGATGTTCATTACTTGTTAAGTAGAATGGTAGGAATGGCCACTCTAACAATGAGGATGCTTTACTATCTGATAGTTGGAGACTAAGCTATCTTTTCTACTTTATTATAGCAGGACTAATTGCACTTATTTAACTCTCTCATGTCAGTTTACTTTTACCAAGAGTTCTTTAAACTGCTTGTCTCAAGAATAACACTTATATGTCTGATTCTGCAAGCTGAATTTAGACGGGTGCAAATTCTGATTCAAATTCATTGAGATGATTTACCTTTCCGACATTATGTACAGGTTTAAACACCTTGCTGAAGCAGATCACAAATCATGACTTGCAAGTACGGAATAAGAAATATGGAATGGAATAAGAAATATGAAATGGAATAAGAAATACTTGTGGAGAACTTAGGGACTGATCTAAGGAGCTAAAGTATTCTCCTAAGTAATTACATTGAATGATATTATTTCTGTAACCATGGTTGCTCTCATTGCCTGAGCATGAAAAGCTTAATCTCTTGAAGCTCATTAGCTGTGATTATATTCACTTTTTTTTTTTTTTTTCTTTTTTTTTTTTTTAAAATCAGACCTCATCTCTTTGTAAGAAATACCCAGCTTACAAGTCACACAGATTAAACTGCACAGGGTCTGGTGAAAGAAAGGGTCAGGAATGATCACTGTGTTTAATTTTGTGTATCTTAGTACAGAAAGGACATTGAATCTACTCTAGCATCTCAAAGAAAGGCAACAAGACTTATGAAGGGTTTGAAGAATATACCTTATGAGGAGCACCTGAAGGAACTGGGGCTTTTTAGTTGGAAGAAGAGGAGGCTGAGGGGAGACCTTATTGCTCTCTTCAACTACCTAAATGGTGATTGCAGTGAGAGCAGGGCTGGTCTCTTCTCACTGGTGACAGGTGGTAGGATGTGAGGAAATGGCCTCAAGTTGCATCTGGGGAAGTTTAGGTTTATCAGTAAAGACTTCTTTACAGAAAGGGTTGTTAAGCACTGGAATAGGCTCCTCTGGCACAACTTGTGACCATTTCCTTGGGTCCTGTTTGTTGCCTGGGAGAAGAGGCCAAACCCCTCCTCATCACAGCCTCCCTTCAGGAAGTCGTAGAGTGCAACTTTTAGTGGAGGGCTGTTAGTTAGGGTAGTGTGCTTAGATTCCAGTTGTTCTTGATGATTTTTAAGGTCTTTTCCAACCTGAGCAGTTCTATGATTCTATGAGAAAATGGTGGATCTTCTGGTGACCCTGATACCTTGTAACCCGACCTAGTCAGTGAGCAGCAGTCTTGTATATGTGCAACAGGGTCAGAAAAAGAGTTAGGAAACAAGTTAGGTTCAAAAAGCAGATGCTTCCTAAGGTCAGGTCAGGGTGAAAGGAGATTGCATACTGTGATGAAGTTAACTGAGGGAGAATTAGAAAAAAAGAATTAGTGCTCACATGTCAACTGTTTACAGACTGGTTTGTCTCAGTTTCATGACTAGTAGAATGGAGGGATTTCAGAAAATCCACACCTCCTGAAAAGGGAAACAGGGGACCCCAAAATAATTAAAATCAGAGGCAACGATCTGAGGAGAAACAAACTAATTTACTAAATATCATAGTATCATCATATCATAGTATCATAGTATCGTGCGAGTTGGAAGGGACCTTAGAGATCATCGAGTCCAACTCCCGGGATTCGAGCCCTCTGTGTAGCAGAGCGGCACTTCTACCCCCTGCTCCACAGGGGGGGATTCGAACCCGGGCCCCCTGGTGTTGCAAACGGGAATTTTACCGCTGCGCCACCGGAGGCACACGATGGTATCGGAAATATGGTATCGGAATGCAAGATAACACACTATAATACAATATAATTAGACCTGAAGCTAATAAATCAAATATAATGAGAGAGTATCTGAAAGCTGTAGGCCTTACAGTAATACTGAAGTGATGCGCAGCATCAGTCGGGATGGGCAGCAGCAAGGAAAGGTGAAGGAGAAGAGAGATGAAGAGAAAAGCCCAATCAGGTACTGGAGTTTTATCTCTTCTCTGACTTCAAAGTCCCCCTGGGGAATGTAGTTCTTCTCTTCCAGACAGGTACCTGGAACTGGAGCATTAACACTTTAACTCCAAGTGCACTACATGATGTTAAGATGTGGAATGCCAGTAACCAAAAATCATACAGCCATGACATCAAGTTTCAACTATTTGGGTCCCTGCAGTGACAACCAGAAGCACAGCTGTGGTCGCAACAGCTGCAGAGGAGCCATTTCTGTCATTTATTTTTATGTATATTTGTAAAGATTTTATTTTATTTTTCTCACATCACAGTAGTTATAGTGGACTGGATGGATATATAGCTTCTCAACACATACACAGTGAAGTGTGGGAAGTTAGGACAGCAACAACTGCTAAGAAGTCCCAAAGAGCATTTTATTTCTTAAAGGTCATGCATATGATGGCTGTTAGATACCTTGAGGAATCTAATCAGTTGGAATTGGTTTTGGTCAATTGGGATCAGAGTTACTTTTATTTGGCTGCTGCAAATATATCTGTTATAGAAAGGTTGATCAATGTATGATCACAGTTTTTAATGTGTAGGAAAGGAGGAAATAATATCATATCATAGTATCGTGCGAGTTGGAAGGGACCTTAGAGATCATCGAGTCCAACTCCCAGGTTTCGAGCCCTCTGTGTAGCGAAGTGGCACTTCTACCCCTGCGCCACAGGGGGGATTCGAACCCGGGCCCTCCAGTGCCGCAGGCAGCAGCTTAAACCACTGCGCCACTGGGGGCACACAAATATGATATTCAGTGGCTTTCAGTGGTACCAAATCAACTTTTATGTTAAGACTCAGTATTTTGTTGGTAAAATTCTGTGAGTACAATGAAGACTTTTTTCTTCTCAGTACTATATGCAGCTCTATTTTATATTGTAGAGAGGGAAAGGCAAGTTGTAAATAACTTCTACCTTGTAACCAAAGTCATCTTTTTAAAATATTAACTCTTCCATTAAGTAAAGTTGAAACTGAATTGTGTTTCCTTTAGCAAAATAAGTAAATAAAGAATAAATGCAAGAGTTTTCCATATTCTTTGAAATATGTATGTGCTTGAAGAATAGAATCAGAATGCTGACTAGATGAGGTTTGTCTGCTTTGTGTAATCAGAGCAGGATCATCTGCACAACTAGCAAATAAAGGTAGTAAAAAGGTATGCAATTTGAACTACTTTATTCGTATTTAATAACTAGTTATGGACTTGTTAAGAGACAAACATACAGATTTATTGTTGAAAGTAAGAGTTTGTTATTGAGGGTGGCAAAGTCTTTTTAAATATTAGACTGTTATGGTCAGTATATGAGCACATTTCTGTAAGAGTGGCCAATGTTTCATATTATATATTAGTTCAGCAAACGGTCTGGAATAAGGTTAATATTGAAACTGTAAACCAAACTGGTCGAGAAACTGTTGAATGTTCAATGTTCACACCTCAGCGCAGCCCTGTGAAATTTCTCAGATAAGATCCTGAAAATCTTTTTTTTTTTTTTTTTTTTTTTTTCTTTTGCCTGCAGATGTGGTCCTTCTCACCCTGTGACAGAATACATTAACTTCAGGGAAAGTGGAAGTGGAATCCTACTCATATGCAGATTTCTTGAGCTAAAGAGAAGCCCCTTCTCAGTTAGCTGGGAGTACAGGGGTGTTTGGTCAAACACTGAATAAAGCATTTCTATTGTCAACCAACACTCAAATGAAAGATAGTGGATGAATGGCCATATTCACCTTGAACCTAAGGTAGCACCTGAATTTCATCAAACTGTATTCCATCAATTCAATCTACATTTTCAAAGATTTTTAGCCAGATGCATTTCAGTGTTTGACTTTGATCATCTATTTGTGGTATCTGTGTCATAATTTGTCTGTTGTAAAAGTTGGATTCTCAAATATTTCTCTCAGGTATGATGCTGATGAAACTTGATGTATTTTGCCTTAAACTATTCTGTAAATCCAGAGCAAATATTCAGTGATGATAATTTCATCAGCAGCAAAATACTTTCAATGTTTTTTTCTGACCCTAGAGACAAACTTCCCACATTTCTAAGGTAGATCCCAGTGACCTAACTGCTCAAGTTCAAAAGAAATATAATCTGGTCAAATGTCTGCATACACACTGTTATAAAGGATCTGGGAAAACCATATTATCAGAAATTAAAGGGGATCTGAGCTGAAATGATTTGTTTCAGTTCATGCCAACAACATAAAAATTACTGTCTCTGTTTTGGGAGTATTTTCAAAACAATACTTTTATTTTTCCTTTGCAGCAAATTCCAGTGTTTTCACTTTTTATTACTATAAAAGGAGAGAAAAATGTGACAGGTAAAGGAAGCAAAATAAAAGAGCAAAAATTTTTAATGCTAGAATAGTCCTTTATTTTATTTTTCGTTTTTTATTTTTTGTCTTCTATAGATATTTGAAACATGACTTGCTTTTTATGGCTATATTTATACTCCTTTGTTGTATCTGCAGACATCTCAAACAACATATGCATAATAAAATCAAATTCTCCATTTACAAATTACAACAGTAGTGTCTCAGAGCATATCTGGAGCAGAGTATTTTAAATTCTGCTTTTGTCAGCTAAATATGCAGCTGTCAGTAACTAATGAACTAATGAAGAGTAGATAATCTTGCATACACTAGTTGTTATTTTCCAAACATTTAATAATTACATTAGAGGATTTTTGAGGTTTTTGTTTGTTTGTTTGTTTGTTTTGTTCTAGTTTCAGTAAATATTGAAAACTGTTTATTCTCATTTGAGTTGTGAATGAGTTTAGAACCTTGTTATGCATCACATACTTTTATTCAACTTCATTCTGCAAGGTTGTTCCAAGCACTGAGAAAACTCATTTCATAAATTCTGATTAAACTGACAACACCAAACTCCTTTAAAACTTATATATAGATGAAGCCAATAAGATGAAGTTCAACAAGATCAAATGCCCGGTCCTGCACTTTAGCTACAACCTCAGGCAGCACTGCAGGTTTGGGGCAGAGTGGCTGGAAGACTGTGTAGAGGAAATGGAAATGGACCTGGGGGTATTGATTGATGCCTGGCTGAACATGAGCCAGCATTGTGCCCAGATGGCCAAGAAGGCCAATGGCATCCTGGCTTGCATCAGAAACAGTGTTGCCAGCAGGAACAGGGAAGTGATCGTCTGTCTGTACTTAGCACTGGCGAGGACTCATCTGGTACTGTGTCCAGTTTTGGGCCCCTCACAGTAAGAGACCCTGGAGCTTGTTCAAAGAGCAACAGAGCTGATGAGGGGTCTGGAGCACAGGCCTTATGAAGTGGGGCTGAGGGAGCTGGGATTGTTCAGTCTGGAGAAGAGGAGGCTCAGAGGAGATGTTATTGCTCTCTCTAACTACCTGAAGGGAAGTTGTAGTGAGTTTGGGGTTGGCATCTATCATGTTACTGGTGATGGGACTAGAGGGAATGGCTTCAAGCTGCATCAGGGGAGGTTCAGGCTGGAAGTTAGGAAATACTACTTCTTAGAAAGAGGGGTCAGGCAGTGGAATGGGCTGCCCAGGGTGATGGGGGAGTCACTGACACTAGAGGTGTTCAAGGATGGATGTTGTGTTGAAGGACATGATGATGGGTGGATGGTTGGATGATCTTGTAGGTCTTTTCCAACCTTGGTGATTCTGTGAGTCTGTGAATAAACTTTGCTAACAGAGTAACTATTTATTTACACGGACAGCCTTACACAGTATCCTGGTATTTATGGGTCAAACATCATATCATTATTGGTTTGGCCTTCTAACTCAGAGTTCAGGATAAATAACAATTTATTTTCTTCCTGTGGTTCATATACTTATTTATTTATTTTCTGAAGAAAATCTCATCCTAGGTACAGAATCTGATTTCCAGTGAGGAATGTTTTCACGCAATTTTCCAGCTGGCTTGACAGTTTCAGAGGAAGGTCAAGTGATTAGCCCAAGGTCACAGACTGAGGCATCAACTCACAGCAGAAACTAGAATTCTGCCTACTGTAGAACTTTATTCAGGGACGTAGAGATTGTAATAAGACCAAGACACATTTCAGCATGAAATGAGATTTATTTATTTTTTTTCTCTTGGTTAATGTAAGTTTCCCTGTCTACTGCAAAATTTTTTTCATAAATCCAGGCTCTTCAAGCTTCTGAACATCCTACTTTTCCTGTATCTACTGACACCTTCTAGGGTTTCTGGTGGCTTCAGCTGAGAAAGTATTAAGTACATTAACTCTGCAATGGGCTCTGATTCATATTACAGTTTGTTTCATTTCCCAGCCCTGTTTGCCTCAGCAAAACAATTTTAGCTACCTAATCTTCATTAGGGCCAGTCTGAGAGCTAGATTTATTATGTTGATTGATCAGAATAGACAACAAAATGAATTATTTGCCTCTTTTAGTCCTCTATGTTTGACTGCTGTGTCTGTATGGAAATCTGGTAGCATGGTGCACATTTACAGTAACGTGTCTTGGCACACTAGCTTGACTTCAAGTGAGGGAATGTGCAAATGTACATCCCATTTTACTTGTTTTTGACTAATTTAATTTATTTTTTTTAAATCCTTTCATTATTTCTGCTCCTAAAACTCAGCCAACTATTTTTTTTTCTTCAGGTATATTGTATAATTTGACTGGTTCTCTAGCTTGTAAACTGCAGAGTAATAGAGCCATGGTGAATATCTCCAACACTGAAAATATTCATCATGGTCTGCAGACTTTTCTCAGCTGTGAACATAACACTTTTTGGATTTCCTATGCACATCTTTGTCTCTTGTAACCAACTTTTGTAGGGGTTAGTGGCAGGAAATGGCACAGGAGACATTCCACAGCTGCAAAGTTTGTATCTATGAGATGTCTGTGGAGGGTTTTTCTTTTTTCAGACTACTTTTAAACAGTAGGATGATTATTTAACTCTGCCTTTCTCTCTAAACTAAGAACAGCACTCTTTCTACCTTCAGTAAATTTTGACCACTTAACTTGCAAATACTTTGCCTATTAAGCAAAATCTATCATGTACCATGATTTTGTTTCATTGTCTTAAGAAAAATATATCTGTTTTAAAATATGTTTTCAAAAGATCATTGTACATTTAGAGAAACTTTGGCAGAGGAGGGAATGGGCCAGCATGAAGTACAGCAAAATGAGATATGAAGTCATGCACCTGGGGAAGAAAAAAGCCTGTGCAACAATGACAGTGTGCAGCTTGGCAACTATTTAGACTTTTCATTATGTTCATGTGATTTCTTAACAATTTCAAATACTTACGAACACATGACTTTAAATTATTTATTTATATAAAAGCCTAGAGTTAAATGTTCTGATGGGACTAGGAAAAGCTGGTCATAATAGTATGAAGATGAACTTCAAATTAGGGTCTGGCTATAGTTTTTGCTCTCTTGTGTCAGAACAGAGCTAAACTGTCAGTGACCTGGGTTGGCCTCACCAATGAGATGTAGAAATGAGTGGACTGTGGTTTTTGTGGGTTTGGAACCATAGAATACCCAAAGTTAGAAGGGGTACATAAGGATTTTTGAATCCAAGTTCTCCTGGCTGGGAGGAAGTTTTCTTATGCTTAATACTTCACCTGAGATATTTCAGCATGTATGAAGCCTTAAGCAGAAATTGCTGTAGAAAATAAATAACCAGCAAAGCCAGGTAGTTTGCAATGCATTTTTATTAACATATATACCTACTTGCATGTCTTTTAAGAAGCTGTGATTATAACAGGCTCCAAAGAATATGTATTTCCAACTCATATCATCAAAGGAGTGCATACTTGGGATCGAATTGTATGTGCTGATTTCAGTGGAAGCACAATTTCATCTTGTCTTCTAATGATTTCTTTCATGAGGCCAGGATCTCAGTTTGCTATGTTGCTTCAAAATGCCAACATAAAATTATGCTACAATGGTTACAGATAGTATTTCTCTAAATCCTGTTGTCCCAGCTTGTTTATTTGGGTAATTTGTCTAAGTTTAAATTCAATCTAATCTGCATTTATTTAAGCCACTCACTAGCTCAGTTGATTTTTGATGGCTGAAATGTTTTCATAGGAGGGAATAGCAGTCTCCTGTAAGAGCATTAGGCACTAATTTATCAGTCTGAAATTCTGTGTTTTCACTACAAATACAACTATTGCTTGCAAGTATTTTGTCACCTTCAATCATTCTTGCAGGTACCTTGCGTCAGTACTCAGTTCAGTATGATTGTTATTCAGACTAGTGACTATAAAGCATCTCATAATGGCTGCCTCTTTAAGGACTAGAAATTCCAACCAAAGGAAGAACTCACTCATACCCATGAATAGGTGTAGGAGCACCACACTGCAATTTTACACTGCAATGATTTATTATAATTAGGATAAGAATAAATAAAAGTAAAAATTGAGTTTATAATGCTAGATCCTTGATTGCTCTGTGTATGCTCAAAGCAATCAGAGTAGATACAGAAGTCTAGTTTCCTACACTGGACTTCCCCAGCTGACAGAAAAGCTACATATCGGTGCTATATCAGCGGCAAAAAAATGTATTAATCTATCTTGCATTTATACCATATTGGAATTGCTGTGGTGAAAAAGGCCTAATGTATTTAAATATTACCACTGATGGATGCTAACATTTGTCAACTTGGCTAATGTCTTTCAGGTTTGTGTTAAAACAGTGACAGCAGGAAGACCTGTTTCTGCAGCACTGTGTAATCGGGTTATCTAGATTTATCCGTGATAGAGGCTGCTGCCCCTAGAAGGGGAGAAATGAACAAAAACAACGGCAGCAATCTAAGGAAAGAACTTATTTTACTAAATACGAGACACAATATGATACAATATAACTACAACTACTATATCAAACAAGGCAGAGAAAAAGAAAGAGAGAAAAAGAGTCCCTGAGAACCGGGGGCCTACTGCAATCTCTAGGCGACAGGCTGGAACGTTGCTGATAGAGCGAGACGGCAGGGATGGAGCGCTCCAAAGCGATAGACAGGGCGAAAAGAGGGACGTTCCAGCCTGGGAGCGAGATTATATGTGTGTCCTCCTCCTCTGGTGATTCATCTCTGGCCGCGTTGTCCCCTGGGATATGTAGTTTCCTCCAAGGGCTGAGTACTCGGGATGCTGCCATTCCACAGATCTGGAGCATGAACCTTCCACACTTCCGCATACCCTCTGTTACACTTCCACATACCCTCTGTTACACTTCCACATACCCTCTGTTACACTTCCACATACCCTCTGTTGCACTTCCACATACCCTCTGTTACACTTCCACATACCCTCTGTTACACTTTCTTATACCACCAAAACAGTTCATACCGCACATGATGTCATGATGTAGAATATTGACAGCACAAAACCATGACACACTGGAAACAGCTGCAGAATTCTGCTTCTGGGACTCAGTACATTGACAAAAATGAAAACAGAATTGGTGAAGAAAAAAAGTGAACACGTTATGAATAGTTTTCAAAATCTTTTAGCTTCCAAGAACTCCAAAACGCTGAACCAAAGTATAGACTTCTGATCAAACGGATGGAATAATGAACATCTAGTGTTTTCTTTTTAAGTTATTTTATAAAGAGCAACAGCTTTTCCCCTCCATCTCTCCACAAAAATCACTTCTGAGTTCTACTTCTAAACAGCAAGTCTTAGAAAGAAAATCATGTATTGAAATCAATTTGTTCCTACCCCCCCTCACCCCCCCCACCAGTTGTTACAATTAACTCTACTTTTCACCAAGTACAAAATTTGACTTCAAATATTAAAGAAATTCTTGAAAGAATAATTTCCTAATGGTAGCTGCTCCTTAACTGCAGTTGTTTTCAAAGTCATCACTGCAATGTTTTGCTTTCCTAAAAAGCATACTCTATCTCTGAAAATTATTTCTTATGCATAAAAAATTCAAAATGTAAATTGAATTGCAGTTTTGACCATCATTTAGTTACTGTGAAGTTTTATGTTACATGGGAAGAATATATGAGGGCTATTCCAAAAGCAAAGCCTCCTATTTTATTATTTTGGCCCATTGAAGTCAGAGGCGTATACTGGTGGTATGGCAGTAGCGGCTGGACTTCACTGCCAATATTCTGCTATGTCTATAGTCTGTCCCCTTCTATCTTATATCCACCTTGTAGGTACTGAAAAGCTGCTCTCAGGTCTCTCAGGTATCTCTAGAGCCTCCTCTTTTCTAGGAGAACAGCCCCAGCTCTTTCAGCCTGTCCTCACAGTGGAGGTGTTCCAACCCTTGGATCATTTTTGGACCATAGGTGGATAGCCTGCTCCACCGTGGGTCTTTCCTGGACTTCAGGGAGTTTCACATTTGGAGCATCTCCTGCACTGATCTAGGGCTGTTTCTCTCCCATTTCTCACTTCTCTCTTTCAGCTGCCATCATGCAGCAGTTTTCCTTCCCTTAAATCTGCTCTCCCAGAGCATACCCAACATTGCTCAAGGTTGAGCTCTGGCAGCAGCAGGTCCATTCTGGAGGAGATGGAGCTGGCCTTTGCCCATAGAAGCCACCCCAGCACTTCCAAAACCATTCCATGTAAACCCAATAATTTCTACTCCTTGTCTTAGTGAAAAGCACTCTTAAAAATTATTGTTAAAACATACATTCATGAACATTCACCACACAATCTTCACAAACTTCACTTACATCATCAAGAAGAAGTTTCCTGACCAATGTCAACATAATACCAACAAGGTATTTCCCTCTACTCAGCACTAAGTGAGGCTGTACCTGGAGCACTGTGACCAGTTCTGGGTTCCCCTGTATGAGAGAGACATGAAGAGATAACCAAAGCATGAAGAGATAACCAAAGAACTGGAGCATCTCTCCTGTTAAAAAAAAAAAAACAAACGGAGGGACTGGATCTATTCAGCTTTTCTCTGTTCAGCTCAGGGGAGATTCTTAACAATGTCTGTCAGTACCTGTAGATGGAAGGGTACAAAGAGAAAGAAGTCTGGCTGCTTTCAGTGGTGCCCACTGCTGAGACAAGAGGCAGTGGGCACAAACTGGAACACAAGATGTTTTGACTGAACATCATAAGCACTTCCGTGCTGTGTGGGTGACAGAGTGCTGGCATAGGCTACCAGAGGCTGTGGGATCACCTTGGAGATTTTCAATAGCCTCTGGATGTGGTGCTGGGCACTCAGCTCTGGGTGTCCCTGCTGGAAAAGGGGCTGGAGCAGGTGATTCCACAGGTCCCTTCTAACCTCAATCATTTTGGAATTCTGTGATTCAGGACAGCTAAAAGGAAGCCTAATAACAACATAATAAAGGTTAGCTGTTAGGGTTTTGGAATTGTAAAGCCTCAGCAGCAAACTTGTTCTTGTTATTGTTTCTCCACTTCCTTTCTCAATACATTTATTCCATGAACTGTAAAATATGCTAATGAAGCATAGTCTCCAACACTTTGAGTGTTTGAAAAGTGCCATAAACATGCTAGTGGTGGTGTTATACACTGAGGGGTCTGAGACTGCTCATTCTGCTTTTGCACTTATTGTGGATTTACCACCTCAGTTTGAGGATGGAGACAATCTTAAAATCTCTAATGTTTCTAAAATCACAAGGATCTTTTCAAGCACACAGGTAGCATTTTAATCACATCGTTCATTTCATCTTTTATGTTTGTGATTTTCTCTTTACTGATGGAGCAGCTGATATCAAGAAATTCAATTAATTTGCTTTCATCATCTGTTACAGCTTAACCAACCTTTCAGGGAGCAGTTGAGCACAGAGATAAAGATGGGAGAATTATAATTGCAATGCATTTTGAATCAGAAGTCATAGCCCATTAGAAAATCTAGGCAGGTCACATAGTTCTAACAAGGCAGATCACTCTACTAAGTTATGTTAAAAATGATTCTCAGGGTTCATAAAATGCTCATATGCACACATTTAAATTCTTTCTTTTTCTTTATCTTTTTCTTTTCTTTTCTTTTCTTTTCTTTTCTTTTCTTTTCTTTTCTTTTCTTTTCTTTTCTTTTCTTTTCTTTTCTTTTCTTTTCTTTTCTTTTCTTTTCTTTTCTTTTCTTTTCTTTTCTTTTCTTTTCTTTTCTTTTCTTTTCTTTTCTTTTCTCTTTTTTTAATAGGTATAATAGCTAATCGTGCAATTCTCATCATGTTTAGTTTTCTTTTTCCATTTTTTCACTCTCTATAGTGTTTTATTTTTATTTTTAATCAGCTAGCATTCATTTTTGACACCAATCTAAGCAGAAAAACTAAAGATTGCAGCTTTCTTGTAGCAAAAATAATACATATGGTCCTGCTTTTTGCAGTCCTTATGGGGTTAAATTACCTAGTACTCTTTTGTCGTTGTTCACTTTAATACCATACGTGGAAGTCTTATATTAAAAATATCAGAAACAAAACAAAACAAAACAAAACAAACAAACAAACAAACAAAAAAAAAAAACACAAAAAAACCTATTTGTATATAATTTTGCCTGTAGAATAACTCAGTAGATCTGTAGTTACAATTAAGATTCCACTAATGATCTCCTAAGGTAATCTAATCAGAATTTACATGACTTATGTTTAAACATCCTTCAAAAGGAAAAGAGCCATAAGGTTAATTACTCTGGGGCTTCATTTTGGAAAAATGAGCAAGAAAAATGAAATGAGTAAATAGAATACCAGTGCTGTAAATTCTTAGATTTTTCTTCTGTTCATGAAAGCTAAACCTTCATTTCTCTTTTAGTCTAAATATCTAAGATAGGATTGCCACTCTCTCAAGAATACCATCAAAAAGAACTGGAGGACAAACTGTGAGAGTGCTGTAGAAAGGAAAGAAAGCCAGTTAGCTTTACCTCCATTCATGGAAAGGTGATGGAACAACTTGTTCCATATACTGTCTCCAAGAAATTGGAAGAGAGTAAGGTTATCTTGCGTAGTCAACATGGGTTCACCAAGGGGAAATCATGCTTGACCAACCTGATAGTCTTCTATGATCTTATCACTGGCTGAGTAGATGGGAGCTAGAGCAGTGAACGTTTTGCACCTTGACTTCAGCAAAGCATTTGACATTGTCTCTCACAACAACCTTGTTACAAAATGTAGAAAATGTGGGATAGATGAGTGGATGGTTGAGAACTGGCTGACTGGCAGAGCTCAGAGGATTTTCATCAGTTGTACAGAGTCTGGCTAGGAGCCTGTAATTAGCAGTATGTCCTAGGGATCAGTGCGGGGTCTGGTCTTGTTTGACATCTTCATCAATGATCTAGATGAAGGGATAGGTACTGCTTGAATGCAGTCGTCTGATTTCTGAGAACAGCTTGTGTGAGTCATGGTCATGCCTGAAACAGACAGAAGAGTACCTGCATCTATCAGTATACACTGCTGCATTTCTGTGTGGCACAGGCTTAAGCAATTGCTCATTTCTGTTCCTGCTATTCAGATTGGCATTTGCTTTTTTGGAGGAATTGAGTGTTCCTGTAGGCATTAGATCCAAACATTTCCCTGCAGTAATCTGTTATTGTTTACCATATGTGAAAATTCTGTAATCATAATATGAGTGCCTGCCTATCTTTACATTAATATTTTGTACAAATTCATACACCATGGAAGAGAGTAGTGATTAGTGATTCTGTAAGAAATTAATACATATCCAACACGACTCAAACATGTATTTACATTAGAACAAAAAGTAATGCAGGGAGCCTGAAGCAATCTTAGTTGAACAAACGTATAGCTCCTAAAGCCTACAATAATGTCTGCCAATAAAATAGATAAGGAGATTTGAGTGTGATAGTAAAAAAAAAAAGGTTGAATTCTAAAGTAAGAAGAATACAGACTGAGTCTGTAATCAAAAAGCAGTACAGCAGTATGAGGATAGGCTAGTTTAAATATTTGTGTTTTTCTACTTTTAAAAGCTTTCAAATTAATAAATTTATTAAAACAATTTAGTTTAAATAACAAAATTTTAAAAGAAGCATTTAAGAGCATGTCTTTTTTTTTTTTTTTTTTTTTTTTTTTTAATCCTAGTAATCCTTATTACTTCCAGTGTGATTCTTTTCTTGTATTATCTCTCCTTGGTTCCTCGGTATAGCCCTGATCTGTGTAACTCTGGGCTTCCTGAATTCATCAGGGTTGATCATCAGTAATGTACAAGTACAAATGACTACAGGATTGCACATTGGATGTAGGGAATGTAAGTAGAAAGTCTAAGCTGTGGCTGGGGCCCAGTGATGCTTAATAATTCACATGCATGTCACTGACTCTTAGGTTGAGGGCTTTAAAGTAAAACCAATATCAACCATTTCTTTTTTCTGCAGCTCAACTTATATTTCTGAAGAGACAGAGTAGATTCTTATACATGCCATACTTTTGAAAGAAAAACACTCAGGAGTGTAACACTTTGGAGCACAATTTTTCATAGGTGCAGCCCCTAAGATTCTTGGACAAAACTTAGCTATCTCACAGAATGACCTTCCTATTTATAAAGTGAAAGAATTTCTCAGCATTAATTATGATCCAATTGAAGATTTTGATTATCTGTGAATTATCTGCCCAGTTAAAGAGCTGTATTTCTATAGCTATATAATCTATCAGTGTGAGTTCTCCTTACACATTATGTACTGGCAGGAAGGAAGGCTTTCAAATGAACATCAGTGTTGATCTTCATATCCAAAGAAAACTGATCTTCCTTGAGATTATTCTTCAAGAAACACCGACAAAAATGCACATAGGAAATGAAGAAAATAAATTACTTCTTATGTGTTCTTCCAGTTGCATCCTTTTACAATATACATAACTAGTCGTGGAAAAGAACCAAAATTGCTTCAAGCCAAAGCAATTTGAAAATATTGACTAGGGATCCAAATTCTTGTTTCCCAGTTCAGCATCATCTTATGCAATACATGGGTAGGCAAAGAAATAAACAAACAAAAACAAACAAACAAAAAAACCCAACCCTAACAACATAGGAAAGCTGTGGAGCTGTTCTGTTCTGTTAGTGAGGGTCCAGAGGAGGGCCACAAAGATAATCAGAGGACTGGAGCACCTCTCCTATGAAGAAAGGCTGAGGGATCTGGGCTTGTTCAGTTTGGGGAAGGCTGCAGGGATACCTCATTATGGCCTTCTGATATTTAAGGGGAGATTATAGACAGGAGGGAAATCAAGTTTTTATATGTGTAGATATAGACAGGAGGGCAATCAACTTTTTATATGTGTAGATAGTGAATACAACAAGGGGGAATGGTTATAAGCTAAAGGAGGGAAGGTTTAGATTAGACACTGGGGAAGTTTTTCACTTTGAGGCTGGTGTGGTGCTGGCACAGCGTGTTCAGAGAGGTTGTGCATGCTCTGTTCCTGGAGCTGTTCAAGGCAAGGTTGTATGGGACTGTAGGTAGCTTGATCTAATACTTGATCTAGTGGCTGACAACCTTGCCTATAGCAGAGGGATTGGAACTTCATGATTCTTGAGGTCCTTTCCAACTTAAGCCATTCTGTGATTCTATGATTATAATTCTAATTAGAACATTATCTTAGTATTCAAGAGGAATAAATGGAGTTGCGAACTGAGTAAAATGAAGAGACTTCTCTGTTCTAAGAAAATAATGCAGCCTCCTTTGTCAACAAATCAGAATTTTGAAGAAAGTCTACATGAGTCTGGATCAGAGGAACAGGGAAACAACAAAGTCTCTGGTTTGTCTTTCTACTTAATATGCTCAGGCAGAATGAAATCTTCCACTGGCAGACCGAACTGTGAATGTGTTTAGTTCCCACTTAAATCTTGTTTAGAAGGGTTAAGTGAGGCAGAGGACTTTACTGGCTGTTGAAACAAACATGAATTTCACCAATAATGAGTAAACCAGCAAGAAGAGCAGTAAAAGCCATAAATAATTTTCTAAGATCTAGTTTCAAGGGCAGTGTACTGTGTTTTGTATCTCTTTAAATGCAAGAGATGGAGGAGAAATGATATGGGTAGGACAAGAAAGATGAATTTTTTGTGATCTACTATTTCTGAAGATGCATAGAAAAAAGGACAAGTTGAGTTTTATAGAAGAGACCCATGATATCTTAGTGAGTAGTAAAGAAATTTTACAGTCACAAAAAAAAAATCTTAAAATAAGCTGAGGTTTCCTTCCAAGGATAAAGTCTGCTAAAACAACAATTCAGACAGTCAAAAATGAGGGGAAAATGTATATGTGTGTGTGTGTGTATATGTATATATACATATGTATATATATATATATGTATATATATATATACATATTGTATATATACATATACACACACACACACATATACAATGATATAATGGGTTATGGAGGCAATCTTTCAGATGTCTAGTCATGCAACAGAAGTATAGGGTGAACCAAATCCTGGTCTTACCATCTCTATGAGTGAAGTCCACAAGGCTCAACATTTTTATGGGAACTGAGGTTCTAACCAGCTCCCAGCTCAGTGGGCTGTACCTCTGTCAACGGTCATGAAAGACATGGCAGAAAAGAGGATGTGCACTCCTCAGGAGTAAATGCACATGCTCACACAGACTTTGAAACTGAGCATGTCCTTTGCAAAGAATGAAACCCAGCCACAGCCTCTCCTCTGCTGTGGGTTGGAGAGAACATCATAGAATGCAGTTGAGAAGATATATAGACAGAGAAAATGGCAGCTTGATGGGAAAAGAAAAAATTGTGCAGATTAGCAAAGCAAGAAGAGGAATTTATGCACTATTCCTATGATGTTTAGCAGCTTTCTGGAAAAGTGGGGTCTCAGCATACCTATATTATAAATTCTGACATTAATGGTTAACAATAATTTGTTCACTGCACTTCATCTTTATACACCTGTTTCTTCAGAGTCACATTGGTCCTTCATCTTGCCATGCCTTCAAGTCTGGCTGAATCTGTATGCTATGTATCTCAGATAAAGAATTAACTTTATTTTTTTCCAGACTACTGAACTACTCTTCACTGCTCTGCCATGGGAGTTCAATCTCCTAAATAATGGCCATCTGTAGAATCATACAGTCATTAAGGCTGGAAAAGACCTCTAAGATCATCTAGTCCAACTATCAAATTACTTTTTTATACATAAAAAGAAAAATTAATCAGAGCTTGCTGAATAACATAGCATGTAGTGTCCGAATAATTCTTTCACTCCAAGAGGTTAGTTTTGGTGTACATGCTGACTTCCCTCAAAGACTCTTCACCTATTGTCTGGTTACAGCTCCATTCTAGAATACTAAGAATGTAATGAAACACAATAAAAAGTTGCAATGGTAGAACTGGGGCACAGTCTGCCTCACCACAACAAGTTTCAACTTACAGCTGATTCTTCAAATTTCAGTTTACCCTAAGCCCCAGGATTTCAATATTTATTTCCCAATGAAAAGAAAAAGCTCAGTGTCTGCCTAGACTCCAATGAATTATTTTTGATTAATATATGCAGAATCCTGTTTAGCTGAGGCAGCTCACCTATAGAGTTCAGTGAAACAGACATAAAAGGAGAATAATGCTTTGTATTTTAATAAGCAATTTTGATGTTCTTCATTTTTAGCAAGCTGCTAGTAGAACCACAGAATGAACACCACCAAATACCAAGCTGTTAATAAGCAGTATCAGCAAAGATAGACAAATAATTCTTCTGAATATAATCATACATAAGTATAAATAAATTATTTCTATTATTTAGACCTCTTAGTGGGCTGTAAATACAATGTTATTGAATGTTATTGTACTCTTTTCAGTTGTGTGTTTTTGTTTGTTTTTTTTGTTTGTTTGGTTTTTTTGGTTGTTTATTGTTTTTTAGTTTTGTTGTTGTTCTTCTTCTTCTTGTTTTCCTGTTACCATGCAGATGGAAAATAAATTTTACTCTTTGTTTAGAAATGACCAGTTGTAATGGATCTTTGGGTTCATGTAAGCAGTTTATTTATTTATTTTCAGTACAGAAATGTGATTCAGATTAGAATCGTGAAGTTTGTTTTTAGAATAGCTGCAGTTCTGTATTGATGCATAACACAAAATCATAGAATTGTGGAATGGTTTGGGTTAGAAGGGATCTTTAAGATTACTTAGTTCCAAACCCCCTGCTATAGACAGGGACACGTCCCACTAGACCAGATTTCTCAAAGCCCCATCTAACCCAGGAAGCTGGCATTCAAAGCCTCTTTTGACAACCTATTCCAGTGTCTCACCACCCTCAGATGCTATTAAAGTATTGCAAAAAAACACTCAAAATATTTTCCTTTTTATAAGTTTTTCATGAGATAGTGTCTTGGATCTTGTTTCTTCATCTTCCATGAAGTATATTCAGTGGATTTCTCTTAAGTACATCATTCTCTATGGTTCTAAGCATTTATATGTATTATTCAGATAATTTTTCTGAAGCAATAATACTCTCCTCAACCCAAAGCAAAATATACATACAAAAGTAAAAGATACTTCAATAAAAATCTTATGTAGGATGTTTCTTCTGTTCTTACTGAAAATCAAATCTGTTCTATAAATATAGCAATGGAAGAACTAGGACACAAGTGAACAAATTCATTGTAACCTTCTTAAAGCTGATGCAGTTGCAGTCAGTACAGATCTAACCAAAGATGTTTATGTTGATTTTAAGCTGGAGTTATGAAGCAATACAGCAAAGCTTTGACTTATTTATTCCTATTCTGGATTATTTTTTCTTTTACACTTTCTTTTTTCTTTGATTACAGTGTTGTTTTTTGTTTATTTCTTTGTTTGTTTTTTTTTTAAGTGACATTGGTGGAGAAAAATATTTACATATATTATCTCTGAAATGACAGAAGCAGTGTTTTTTCTCTTTTCCAGTTCAATGTATACTGATGAGCTTCACTCATATAGACAGGATTGGAAAATAACAGAAAGAACCTCAAGTCATTTCATGAGTTATTTTGGCCATAGCAGCCTCTCCAACCTGCTCAGATTATTTCCAATATTGCCTTTGGAATTGGTTTTCAGTTTTCTTGTGTGTCTTAGTACACCTTGGCACACAAAAATAATAGTCTCATCGTTTTCTGCTTTGGAAATTGAAGAAATGTCTTTTGAAAATGTACTTTATTTTAGCTCTTACTTATCAGCTATTGTTTAGCAATATCTGGTGCTATAAAGAGAAAGAACTTGTAAATAAACATAAGTAAATATGATGTGCTTCTGGGAAGGAATGGAAATTATCCCATCTAAGATCAGAGTGCCCCTCTGTTGCAACCTGTCACCCAACAACAAAATATAATGGAATATTGGTGGGAAGGCTCAACTTCTGCTGCAATACCACCAAAAACCTATTCTGACATCATAGGCCAACACAATAAAATAAGAGGTATTATTTTTGATGCAGCCCTCATACATAATGGACTCCTAGTGCCCAAATTTGATAATTTTGTGAATGTAGGTTGAGCTACACAGTTTAAAAATGAGCATTGTGTTGAAAAATGGGAAGAGAATACTCCAGCCTAGAAGTGGTAAAAAGGGTCTCTGGACTCATTCCAAGCTCAAATTCTCAGATAAATCGAGAAGCAACTTCTTTGTTCCACATATAATAAGAACTGGTATGAGGTCTGTGAAACATCATAGGGCAGCTGATCCATCTTGTTTCTCAAGCTAGCTCAGGTCAAAGGCCATTTGTTGTTTACTCCTTTTATATTATTTATTTTCTTTGCCTTGGAAATAGTAATTTTTATTTTATTTTATTTTATTTTATTTTATTTTATTTTATTTTATTTTATTTTATTTTATTTTATTTTATTTTATTTTATTTTATTTTATTTTATTTTATTTTATTTTATTTTATTTTTATAATTTAGAAGTCAATTACACTGTGAAGGAAAAGAATGAAGGGAAGCTGAGATGCTGTTGAGTTCAGTGCTCCAGGATTAAGATTTTCAAGGTTAAATAGGACTGGGGGGAATAGCCTCAAGTTACATCAGGGGAGATTAAGATTGGACATGAGGAAAAAAAAACTTCAGGAGAATGGTAAGGTGGTGGAAAGGGCTGCCCAAGGAGGTGGTTGAGTCACTGTCCCTGCAGGTGTTCATGAAACATTTAGATGTTGTACAGAGGGACATGTCTTAGTGAGAAATGTTGGTGATATGTGGATGGTTAGGCAGTATGATATTGGTGGCATTTTCCAACCTGGTTGATTCTAAGCTTCTATGATTCTGTGATTCTATTCATACTCCCAGTAGTTATTCTGGGTTCCACTAAATCCATAAATATGTTAGAAAACTATTGACTATTTTTGCACTTTTCAGATCTCAGCTGTTTGGGATCCTGCTGTTAGTTTTAAAAAGTCTTTAGCTGAGATGTGTGTGTTTTACAGAACATGAAGTTACCCAGCATGTTTTCTTTTTGAAGAAATGTGCCTATTAAAAATTCACTAGAAATCAGCATTGCTCTTCATTTTGTTCAAGTCAGTGGACAAGAATCTTGTAAGAAAATTGGCAGCAGCCCTCCTTGACTTTCTGTCTCTTTCCTCTTGGGATGGGTGATTGAATGTTCTAGCTATATATATGTATTTTTCACCAGGAAATAAGATATCAATACATTTCAAATATCAAAATACGTGAAGCATCTAAGGAAATTTGCTGTTAAGTCCCGTGTTGCCTTTGTTTTGAAGAGTTTTGTCCAGCTAGTCATTTGACCTGTAAATTCTCAGCAGGTGCAGATAAATGTGTGCTCAAATATGACAGTTATTTGAATAACAATAATCTGTGGTACTCTGTTTATGGCTCCATATGTCTCCTCTGCTTTGTACAGGTGCCTGAAGTCAAAACTGATGTCCCAGGATAGTTTTAACTCTGCTCCAATGCCTCCTATGTTCACATACAAAGATATAGTTGTTTGGAGACAATTTCTCACGTAAAGTTAGGAAAGGACACATTGCCACCTGCAAATGGCCATTCCTGTCTGTGAATGTAGCACATACAGTGACCAGTATAGACTTAAAAGGATTGAATTTTCAAAGTCTGAGTTAGATTAAATAAATGCTATTCACCTGAAAGAACATAATGAAGTAACATAAGCTATTTGCATGACCAACGAAGAATTGGTAACAGTTTAGAATGAAAGAATCTGTGGTCTCTTTCTAAGTTCTGTTCTGCCATAATGTACAGGTTTTGACTAGGTGAGAGTTAATTTTCTTCAAGGGAATTGTTACAGGGCTGCACTTTGGATTTGTATTGATAACATACAATTGTGTTGATAAAATACTAATATTTTAGGTTTTGCTCAACATTCCTTACATGTTGTCAAGGTTTTTTCTGTTTCTCACATTTGTCGCCAGTGAGGAGGCTGATTGTGCACAAGAAGTTGGGAGGGGACACAAGTAGAACAGTTGACCCAAGCAGACCAAAGAGGTATCCCATACTCGACATTGTCAGCAATAAAAACTGACGGAAAAGGGAGAGAGTGGGAGATGCCTGTAGTGATGGCATTTGTCTTCCAAGTAACCGTTATGCATTATGGAGACCTACTTTCCTGGAAATGCCTGTGGATGGGAAACAGTGAATGAATTTCTTATTTTGCTCTGCTTGTGTGTGCAGCTTTTGCTTTGTCTATTAAACTATATTTGTCCTGTCCCTTCAGTTTTCTCATTTTTACTCTTCTTATTATCTTCCTTGTCCAACTGAGAGTCAGTAAGCAGAAGGCCTTATGGGTTTCAGTGCATACCAGGATCGACCAACAATTCTAGATTGAGGAAACAAATAGTATATTAATCATATTTAGAATAGTTGCACATTTCCATTCTCATTTGACCATTCCTGGTATGTCTAGAATGAAACAGAATAGCAGAACATTTCATCATTAGGGTCTGGGTCTTAGGACATCTAAGATTTTCATTTTAGTTCTACTGTTGTTTCTCCCATAGCTGATTAAGTCAGGAAAAAGTATTCTTCCCATAGGAATATGAGATAATCACTGGAGAGAAAGACATCTACATCACATTGGTGGAGTCTGGATGAAATGAACCAATGTCTGAAATTCCTTTCTCTTTACACAGACTGTTGGATTTTAAGACATCTTTATTCATGACCCTCAGACAAATGCCTCATGATTGGTGTGGTGTGCTTGGTTTTTAGAGCCTTCATATGGATTCCTATGCCTGAGAATCTGAGAATAAATACTGAAATGTTTTTTAAATTCTTGGCTGTGTTATTGTATATGTTAAATGTACAATGACCGAAGATACAGTGACATTCTGTCTTACAGTGACCAGCACAAATAGTCCCTGAATTCAGTTGGGTGACCAGGCAAAAAAACTAAGAAATCTGAGATTTCTTTCCATCACATTTACTATACTTCACCACACAGAGAGACATTTTATTTGGCCTCATACTGGAGGCCAACCTGTCTCTGAATATTTTGGCTTTTTGAACAGCCAGCATCTGTAGTCTTCAGAGCCTTGCATAACCTTGAAGACCACGGATGTTTTTAGCTGGATAGAACTCAAAACTTTCTTTTTCCAGTTTTTAAGACTTTGTGGAAGAACATCTACTTTGTTTGTGCACCAGTATCATCAGCATGACTGGCATGGCCCTGGGGATATGTTACTAACAGAATATTTAATAGTGGGGAGATGAAACCTACCTTATATGCTTGTGTAAAGCCCAGATATTAAGAGTATGATTTTACTTTTGTTTACATAATTGAAAATTGGGAACAATTCCACTAAAGTCAACAGTTACACAGGATACATGTGGTGTTAAGCAAGATCAGAAACAAACACTTAACTTCCTCTGGCTTTTTATAGCCTCTGTACACCTTTTACATACAGCTTTAACCTCGTAACTTTAACATTATTATTAATACATTAGTATTATTAATAATACTAATTATAGCTAGGTGTCCTGATCAAAAACACATCTTGTGGATGTTTTTTTTTTTTTTTAAATCTGCTGAGGTTACTAGCAGTATTAGAGAAGCTTATTTTTAATTAATCCTTTTTAAAATTTCACTTTGAGATCTCATGAGACCTCTAGATAGAATTAGGATTATTTAACCTGATAGTCAGTGCTTTTCCTGCTATTCTGCACACCATTTTAGCTGGGAAAGTAAATATCTATAAAGGAAGTCTTAGTACAAGAACATGAAAGCTGGCAAGGTATTTGTGTATTGGTCATATTCCTACTGTGATTTTGCTTGCCTTTAAAGCCTAGACTTCAAATTGTGACAACCTGATTTTAGATGAGAAAAATAGAGAATTAGGAAATGACATAGTAATTTAGTCCCATCAGAAGTTAATGAAAAGACTGGCACTAGTGTTGAAGGCAATTGATCTGATCTGGACAAAAAATGATGTGTCTGAGGAGGTTTAGTATTTCAACAATGAGGTTTACCATAGGATTCTCTTGCTTATAGGTGTTGACCAATATCATGGTTCATATTCACCGATGGATATAATTCACGGAGTACATGTTCTGACCATTACCTGACCCTGAAAGCCTTGGTACTTGTTTCTCAAGGATACAACAACAGAAATCAACAAGAGTTCATGTATAATGTATGTATTTCCCCCTGTTCATTCTTACCTCTTTATATTACCTGTCTGCCAAAGGTACAACAACATGTTATAAAAATGTCACACTTCTGCACTGAAGTTGCCCAGTTTGCTAATACATATCTCTAAGCTATTCTGTGCATCTGAGAGAATCTATAATTTCTTACTATACATATTATTTCTCTCTTTAGTTACTTCCTACTCTCTTAGTCCCAGGGTACTGAAATGATGCTATATGTTCAAAAGAACATAGTCTCTAAGTCAGTTAATGAGGTACATGCACAAGTCTGGTGATTTTGGATGAAGCAGAAGTGAAGCGTAAGGCCCTCTTACTTGCTGGAAAGAAAACAGAATATAGCTGCAATCCTGAAATATGATAGATTTGTCAAAAAAAAAAAACACAACGCAAGGTGAGAAGACTGGAAAAATCTCAAAAATTTAGCCCCTTTATAGAAAAATTACACTAGCACTTCAGATCCTGAACTCAATCCGTCTTCAGTCTAAAATACTGAATAGTAGGAGCCAAAAGAAAAGAAAAGCTAACACCTTTTGATATCAGTGTAAAACAAGCAAGAAAGTGGGAGCTTATCCTATCCATGTACTTGTCCTGTCGTTTTCATTTTCTCTTTCTGTCTTTTGGAAGTGTTCAACTTGTAATACACCCAAGGAAATGGGAAATGGAAGCTTTATTTTAATGTTTAAGATAATACACCAAACAATTGACACCAGCAGTTAAAATAGCACTCCTCACAAACATTTTAGCATATACTGTAACTTAATGTTAAATAGACATCTTATTCAATAAATTAATTCACATTAGCAGGTAGAATTTGTAACACTAATTAGGGTTCACATACTATATAGGGATTAACATTCTCCTTAAATGAAAATTAAAACAAATAATAAACTTGAGTTCAAGACAGAGATATTAAATTTCTATTTCAAACCAGTGCAAGTTGTTCCATTATGGTCAACCACCCTCAAAACAGAAATTAACCATTAAGGTAGCACTTTAGGTTCCTGGATGGCAGGACTGAAAGAAAATGTGCTGTTTTTAATTCTCCTTCAAAGGAATTAGGATCCATTTCAAAAACTTTTGAACAGAATAACACAAATATAAAGTTTGCTATATTCCAACTGATTTGAAACATTATGGTTTTTGTGTTTTGTTTTTTTTTTGTTGTTTTGGTTTTTTTTATCTTCTGTATTTATCCATAAATATCTGAAGTGGGAAAATTGAACAGTTCCTAAACTTTCAGTGTACTCAGTTAATTTTGATTAATTTTTAATGCATTTATAGGATATTCCAAAAGTGCATTTTATTTGTACTACTATGATGAAATTCTTATCTCTTTCAGAATCAATTCAGAATTCCTTTTTCCTTTGACAGAGTCAGAATTTTGTCATTTCAGTTTGGCCTTTTCATAATGAAATGTTTACAAAACTATTTAAAATTCAGGAAATGCATACAGCACACATTTCTTCAAGCTAACATTTTCTACAGCAGAGAATTTTTTCTTTGTTTTTTAATGTCATAATGAATGATCTACTTTTTTATAACTTTTCATACATCCCAGTGTAAAGTAACAGTGAATGTGAGAAAATTATAATTATATTAAGGGTGGTAGACCACAAAAGTACTTCTGTCATCTTTCCTCAACTATTATGGATGTTTTTATTCATTAGTTTAGACTGACCTGGATATTGTTGACTTCCCAAAGTATTTAAAACCTTTTAAAAGGGTTCTATTTATGATGTCAGAGTCGAAGGTCTTTTGGGGATAGATTAGGAAAAAAAAATAAAAAATAAAAAATAAAGCACTGGACTGGGCAGAGTGAAGTGCATTGCAGTACTCTTCCATTCTGAATTAGTTGTTGAGTTGCTTTTCTTTTCCAAAAAAATACAGAGTATCTGTAATGAAGTGAATAATGGCTATCATATTACATTTATACCAGATGGCTGTAGAGAGCTATTTTTGAATGTTTATTTTGAAAGTCACCTTATAGTCATAGTACGTGGGCTATTTCATTTTACTTATTCCAGTTGTCATTAACATAATCTTAAATGTTGTTTAGTATTTCCTAAGTGCTTGATGAAGTGTTTCTGTAGATGATCATAACAGTAATATCAACACTGAAAGCACAAACCATTTTCAGAATATTTCCTGGCAATATTTTTTTTTAAAAAAAGACTTAATTGAAATACATATAAATATCTGTTATTTGATATTCTAGAATTATAGTGGAAGAATGTATAATTTGAAAAAATCTTGCTGAGAAGCGTTCTTCATATGTTTCACTATTTTGAAGTAATTTTTTCCACATATATTTTTTTTCCAAAGAGGCAGTTCTCCCCCTCCCCAGACTCTGTCCTTCAAGTGTAAATTAGATTTATTTTTTTATTTTTAATTTTTTTATTTTTCTTGGAGCTTTCACAAACACTGAACTATGCTTAAATTCCTGCTACACTGCAGAGCACAAACACAACCTTCAGGAGTGTACCACAGGTTGTTTACAGAAATATCTTTTCAATAATCTTAGTAGAGCTTATTTACTACCACCTTCAAAGAAGTAGGATGCCAAAGCAACCTTTCTGTGTGAATCAGTAACTATACCCCTTCCTGATTATGCTGTGGTGTTTTCCCTTCATAAATATGATCTGCAGTAGGACTTCACCTACATCAAAGACAGTAGCCTATTGAAGAGAAATCAGGTTACTAAGTCTGGATGACTTCTGATAGGACCTGATCAAAGGGCCAAAAGCTATCAGTTCAGACAGGCACCTCTTTTCCTTTTGTTTGAGTCCGGAAATAAGAGGGCTGATAGCTGCCTTTTGGTCCTAATTCACACCACTCTGCTTGACAAGAGATGAAAGGTGCACCAATTATTGCTGGTAATAGCTGACTACTCTGTGCATTCATTACTGTGGTAATCATTACAAATTATATGGTACTTTTTACCTGCAACTTAAAGAAATATTTTCCTGCATCAAAATTTCTCTTAGCTTTAATTGTTTGTACACTGAGAAGAGCCTAAAGTAGAAATGCTTTAAAAAAAAAAAATAAATTTCAGCATGACACAGTTTCATGTGTGACTCTGAGAACTCGTAGAATGTTAAAAGATGAAAATATGTTTCAGTACATAAAATGAGTAATAGTTATATTTTTGTATATATCCACCTTCTTCTGCATAGACTCCTATGACTATTGAAACTATATGTCTTCCAAATACAAATCTGCATGCATGAAGACAACATGAATATGGAAAGATAACGCCAGTAACCAGGAATTATAAGCCTATAATTATATCAAGTTGTTCTGGATGTAGGAAATCACAAGCTTTTTCATTTCTACCACATTAATATAAGATACAAACTTTTTAGTGGTAACAGGAATGCACTAATGTATAATGAGAAATGGAAAAAAAAATAATCAAGGAGAAAGACTAAGATTTGCTTTATAAGACAACTTAGCAAACAGTCTTCTAGTTTATTTAGGTGAATATGTCTCATTCACAACCTGACTGCATAACCAATAAATCAAGAAAGCTTCTAGTCTTAATATTTCAAGAAGATAAAGTATTAAGAAGAGCTGATAGAAATATAGGGAGGAGAAAAATGGGTCAGTATTTCTGTACATGTAAAATAATGGCCAAGTGAGCACAAGACAGTTTTGAAATGTTTCATTTTCTAGTAATAGACTATGTAGTCAATTATTCAGTGTTTTTTATCAAATGTAGTTAAAAGGCAAAGCAAGTTCTCACCTCATAACATAATCATACGTATATGTATACATATGTATTATGTAATAAGCATATACTTATGGTTATGTGTCTACTGTGTATGGTATACTCTTCATTCAACAATAACATTAAGTTAGAATCTGAAACTGGTATGGAACAGGACAGAGTCCACCTTAAATTCCAAAGTACTGTTTTTACATATTTTCAGGGAGGAACTTCTGTGTTATTAGTGAATTCTACACCCAAATTTGTTATTCCTATAAGGGACTCATGTTATTACCTTCAATAATTGCACTTGTTCTTGAATGCTTTACCTTAGTCAGATAGAGGCTTGGGAACAGTTTTCCTCCTGAAGAGATTACATTTTATTCATTCCCAGATCTAGAAGATCCTGATATTTTGAAAGGAAATTTTGGAGATTTATTCTTGTAAGGTTTACTTATGAAGAGTAGATGACTCACTTTGTAGAAGAACTGTGAAATCAGTGTTACCTGGAATACCCCTAGGACTATTAAAGGAAATAATATAAATGAATTCAGAATTGTTTGGTGTGTACACAGCTGGTGTGAATGAATGAAAGATGCTCACATAAACAGCTCTGTATTCTCCTTCAGACAGACTCACAGAACTTCATTTATTTTGTTAGGGCTCCTGAACAGGGCTCCTGAATATAGGACTGCCTGTCTGCGAACAGTATGATCTGGGCTTGGTTCATGAGTAACACAGTCAGCAGCATTCACTGCTGCTTAAATAAGTAGCACCTTGAACAGTTTTTTGATGTTCCTTATAAAAAGGAAGAAGTAAATATAGTGGTAATTGTACAGGTGCAGTTATGCGCCACCATTAAAGCTCACAGTTTTTGTTCATAACTACTGATCCTAAATGTGCTATGGAGAAGTTCAACTTGGGAGGGTCTTGACTTCGATCATGTTAAAATATGCATTGAAACCAGGAATTATTTTCAGGAATTGCTATGGTAGATGAAACCAATTGTCTGGTAAAATATTCAAGAAAGGTCCTAATGATACATGCCACCAGAAAGAGCCCTTGTCTTCTATTGATTAGTTAGAAGTTCTTTTAAACATGTTTCTGACAACCTGAGAGCTTTTTTACAAAGTCTGGTATTTATTGGTGATTTAGTTTTATTATACTTCCTGTTTTGGGTCCAGAAGTCTGCAGATCCTTCCATCAATCAAACTGACTTGGCACAGTGGAAAAAAAATGAGACTTTACTACTCTTTCTCTTGTTAGTGTCAATTTGTTTTTATACTAGTTTACTGAACTTTTTTTTTTTTTTTTTAAGGTGAATTATGAAGAGGGAAAGTAAGAGATTTTTGGTCCTGCTTTTTATGTCTTGTGTGTATATACTTTAAATAAGAAACCTCCTTTCAGAGTAAAAGAAAAGGAGAAGGAAGTAAAACACTAAGCTGCAGTAATATTGCTGTGCTCTAGGTAATCCTTTAGCCTCTTTAAATGAATAGTTAATATGTTGGACTGATTTTATAGCTGTTTATAGCTGCCACATGGTTTTTAAATCAAGGATTTTGCTGTATTTTTAGTCAATTGCAAGACCTACTACAACAGGAAATGTCTTTTTGATTTACTCAGTGAGATCAATAGGAGCAGTGGTACATTCCTCCATCTAAAATCAATACTCTAACTACAGCAGCATCAAGAGTATGCACTAAATTGAAAAAGAAACCTTGACTTCATGGCAGTAGCAATTACAAGACTAGTTATGAAGCATGCATGATGGTTGAATGACTTTTGACAGGAACCGTATTTAACTTTGTTGTAATTGGTAGTAGTGATTTGCTTAATGGGGCAGTGATTGGTGGTGGGAACTCTGAGGTAACAGTGCAAAAAGAGCACTAATTATTATCTGTATCCAGGTTAGTAATTAACAATTAAATATTGAAGTTATCTTATTTTGGTGAATAACAAAATTACAAGGGATTGTTCTACCAAATCACCACTCTTTTTTCCCCACTCTTTGTTCATTTACACCAGATCTTTGAAATTCTTACTTTCTTGTGAAACAAAATGATGTTTATACAATAAAATATTTCTAATTAATTTGACTTTTTTTTTTCTTTCTTCTTCTTCTTCTTTTTTTTTCTTAAATCAGATTAAATACTATTTACTTTTCTGATGATACTGCAAAATGAAAAATGCAATTTTTACTTTTTTTTATGTGTTTAGGTAGATCCATGCAGTTTTATCTGAATAACGAAATTCAGTGTAGTAAGATGGAATTTTTATCACAGTCCTCTTCACGTAGCTGTCATGCATGATATCCTGCAGAGCTCTGATCTTATTGTGACCACTGAAGAATCTTCCTGAGCTTATGACTTTAGGCTGAAAAGAATAAACCTTTATTAAATGCATAATGACTACTTTTTAATTTTTTTAACTTTGGTTGTTTGTTTGTTTCAGTGTTTTTCCCCATACTGTTTCTGCATGGATCTCATTATTCATTACAGTTGCAATGATAAATGGTTCAGTGACATTACCTCTGAAAACTTTTACTCCTGGAACATATTTAATGGGGACATGTCTATCAAGAGTATTAATTAATTTTTTTTTGGCCTTATGCCCTACAGTTTCCAGGAATGTCACTTATTATTATACTGATATTTTATTTCCATAATTTTTGATTTACATATAAGTTATTTCCATTTTATGTCATATATGTGTACATATCCATTTATGTACATATGTATATACGTAACCTGTACATAACAGAATAAAAATTGGAACTTCAAATCAAGGTCATTCAGTTTTAAATGTCTGCAATTATAGGAAAACTTTAGGAATACTTAATTATCTTGCAGACTTAACAGCCACAAGATAAACATCACCAAGATTATTTTTGAAAACAAATTGGCTTCCTTCTTAGTCTTGTAGTACAAATAGTACTTCAGGCCCCTTCCAACCCAATATATTCTATGATTCTATGCTAAACAGTGGAACTAAAAAAAATATTTGGAGAAATGCTTATTATGGAGAGGAATCTCTGTTTTCATATGGTTATTCACTGACAACCTCTCTGTCATTGCTATGGAAAACCTTCACTGCTGAGCAATGGCGCTTGTGTATTTATGCAGATGTTATTAAGACCTTTCAGAAAACATTCTAATAAATACTCCTGAAAATGAATGTGTAATTCTGCCAGATAGGTGTCAAGACAGATTGACTAATTCTGTAACAATTAGTATCATTACAGTTTATTCACTTATGAATAAAAGATGTACTAAGGGATTACAACCTTCAAATAAGTAATAAGTAATAAGTAATTGTGTCAAATGCAATATCTGTAATAACAAGGTCTGCTGTTCCTCATGGTACCATCATGCTTCATGCTAAAGTGTATCTGAAATATGATGAGAGACTTATTTTCCTTGTCTATATAATTTACTTCCTTGAAAGCATCATGATTGATTCATAGAATGGCTTGGGTTGGAAGAGAACTTAAATATCATTTAGTTCAACCCCTTACCATGGGCAGGGTTGTCAACCACTGAATCAGGCAGAAAATCATGTTCTTTTCCCAGTCTGTACACATATTTGAGACTGCATCAATTAAGGTGCAGCACCTTGTACTTGGCCTTCTTGAACCTTTTAGGTTCATGTGGGCCCAATTCTCAAGCTGGTTCAGGTCCCTTTTGATGACATTGCTTCCTTCAGCCACACCATTTGCACCACTCAGCTTGTTGTCACACACAGAGTCGCTGAGGATAAGCTCCATGCCCCTGTCTATGCCATTGATAGGAGTGCTGAAGTGCGCTGCTCCCAAGATAGATTTCTGGTGGACACCACTCCATAGTTTGTGCTGGCTGATTGCGATTTTGACTTATCCAGGTACTTTCAAGGTGCTTAAATCACTCCAATCTAGGTGCCCTAATTTTCTATTTTATTTTATATATATTTTTTGCACTTTTGAAAATGTAGTGCCTGTTCTGCCAGATTTAACCCTGATTATTCAAGTTACCTACCCAGACATTATATAATCAGTCAGCAGAACTAGACACTTCTGCAAGGAATCAGAGCAGTTTACAAAATGTGCATGAAGAAAGAGACTAAAACTTTTGTTTTTGTTTTTAAGTTTATCTATGTTTGCTTTATACCATGTGTCATGGTTTTATGATTTTTAGTTACTGGCATTCCACAGCATAATATCATGTAGTGCACTGGGAGTTAAAGTGTTAATGCTCCAGTTCTGGGTACCTGTCCAGAAGAGAAGAACTACATTCCCCAGGTGGACTTTGAAGTCAGAGAGGAGATAGAACTCCTGGCAAGGTCACCTGATTGAGCTCTTCTCTCTTCAATCTTCTCCTTTGTCTCTCCTTGCTGCTGCCTGTCACAACTGCACGCATCACTTCAGTATTACTGTAAGGCCTACAGCTTTCAGATACGCTCTCACTATACTTAATTTATTAGCTTCAATCCTAATTATAGTGTATTATAGTGTGTTATCTTGCATTCCGATACCATATTTAGTAACTTAGTTTGTTTCCACTCAGATTGTTGCCACTATCTTTAATTATTTTGGGGTCCCTTGTTTCCCTTTTCCAGAGGCTCAGATTCTGTGAAATCCCTCCACCCCACTAGTCATGGAACTGGAAACTGTTGACAGCCATGGTATAGCAAATTGCAGGATTGCATTCTCACACACCTTAGTGTTGAACGGGGAAGGTGTTGATGCTGAGCTAGTGCATTGCCTACCCTGGGCCATGCAATGAGCAATCTATTCTGACAGGATCTTCTTCACCTTGTGAAGTGTGTCACACCTAGGAGGAGGAGATGGTGTGAAGCTAAGCTTAAAATGTGACCAAGTTTTTCTTTCCATTTCAAAGCTGAGATTAAAATTTACAGTGACATGCCTGAAATGGCCACTAGCTTCCTCTGTAAAGTAAAAAGGTGCACCAGGAGGACTGACCAGCTTTTCATCCAGGAGCTCTCCTTTTCCTGTAGGTTCACCTGAGATGGGCCACATGAAAGTGCTTTTTACTCCTGTCTGCCTCACAAAATAAGAGAAACAGATAAATACAGCTCTGTGGGTTTACTCATGAGAATGTGGCTATTAATTTAGTGAAAAACATTTGTAAAGGACAATGGAGGGCAGTGATCCAGTCTGGTCAGCCATCACCGGCATGCATAATAAAGCTGAAGTTTTGTTGTCCATGTCCAAACAGGGAGTTCTATGATATGGTCCTGGAGGTTTGTGCAGTCTTGAATTTGGGACTGTATCTTTGTACTATTACCAGCACTGAAAGTTCAGCCTGATTAAAGGACTTTAAGACATATTAATCAGAAGAACTGGATCTCATTCCTTCTTCAAACATTGAAAGACGAGGAAAAACAAATCTATCAGATACAGACAGTGTTCTGTCATTTAATTTCCCACCTTCCTAGGAGAGAAAGGGTGTAGGGATTACAGAAATGAAACTCAACAGATACGTGAGCTAACTTCTGACAAAAGTACAAAAACTATCACATTTTTCATTATACAAAATAATACGAACATTTGAGTTGGAAGGGAACTTTAAAGGTCATCTAGTCCAATTCCTTTGTTGTGAATAGGGACGCCTACAGCTAGATCAGGTTGCTCAGAGCTATGTCCAGCCTGACCTTGAATGTCTTCAGACATGGGTATCCATGGCATTTCTGGGCAACCTGTTGTGGTGCTTCTCTACCATTATGGTAAAAATCTTTTTCATTATATCCAGTGTAAATCAACTCCTTTTGCCTGTAACCATCTACCCTTGCACTATCACAGTGGATCCTGCTACAGAGTCTATCCCATTCTTTCTTACAGCCCCCCTTTATATACTGAAATGCTTCTCTCAGATCTTCCTTTTCTTCTCCAGGCTGAACAGCTCCAGCACTCTCAGCCTGTCCTCCTAGGGAAGGTGTTCTGCCCTTTCATCATTTCTCTGTTCCTACCTGGGCATGTTTCTATAGGTCCCTGCCTCTCTTGTACAGAGGAGTCCACACCTGAACGCAGTACTCCAGGTGAGGCCTCTGCAGTGCAGAGTTGAGGGGCAGGATCACATCTCTCAACCTGCTGACCACACTTCTTTTGATGCAGCCCAGGGTACAGTTGGCTTTCTGGGCTGTAAGTTCACACTGCTAGCTCATGTCCAGCTTCCCATCCACCAGTACCCAGCAGTCCTTTTCAGCAGGGTTGTGCTCAATCCTCTCATTCCCCAGCTTGTCTTGGTTTTAGGGTTTGCCATGACCCAGGTGCAAGACCTTGCACTTGGCTTTCTAAAGCAATATTCATTCTGTTTATCAGGACAGTAATCAGAAGTATATAAATATTACTGTAATATTACTGTAATAGCAAACATCTGGGATTCAGTTCTGGGACAGGTCCTAAAGTAATTATCTCTCATTGTAAGCATCCATATATGTTGTATGCCTATTAGAAAACAACAGAGAATTTCAGAAACCAAACTTTCTGGAGGATTGCAGCCTAAATAAAACCCTCTCAACCCCAAATATTCCACCCTTCATTATGTCTCTGCATTTTCTTTTATTTTTATTTATTCTCACTCATGAGCTGAAAAAGATGCTTTATCTTTAGGAGAATAACAGAGAAGTGCTGATGAAAACCACCGAAAGTTTGTCAGTACATGAAACATTTTCTTATTGTTGACAAAATCCTCAGGTTAAAACCAGACATCTTCTGCACATACATCACTTCAACTAGCACTTTTGTCATGTGTATTTGTGTGTATATGCCAGCTGGTTTTGCACTTGATTATAGATTAAAGCTACATTTAGAGAAGGAGATAGAGGTTTTTCTTATATGTATCAGATTCTGACTGTGTTGAGGGAGGTATGCTGCTGGACACAAAAAACAGGACTTGAATTCAGCCTTCATTATATATCAGAGAAAAGGTATATGTGATCACTCTGAAAACTCACCTGTACAGAACACATACTTCATTAACTGCATTTGTCACAAAGCAACTTTTTGAAGTTGCTGTGGAGTAACATGCAAGGTTTTAAGGGAGAAATAAAATCTCATGTAAGGCTTTCTGATACAGTTGTAAAAAGTGGATGTCTCAGACATATAAGTGATTTTCAGCGTAGACATTCTTAGAACAGTTGGAGATGGATGACTTCAGTTTAGGATGTTTTCATCACAGTGGTGTCACAGAGTTATCTAGATCAATCTATGTCTGTGACAGGGGTAGTAGGTCTGTGGGCTCCCCACCCCCCAAAAATGGGAAGGGAAAAAGGGAAAAGCGGTAGGGAGATGGGAGCTGGGCTCAAGGAAACAAACAGAACAGTGGCAACAATCCAAGGAGGAAAACTTATTTTACTATGATATTGGAATGCAAGATAATACAATATAATGCAATCTAATTGAAACTGAGGCTAATAAATCAAGTAAAATAAGAGAGTTTTCCGAAGACCAAGAAGTCTACTTTGAAGCTGAAGGCTCCATGGCTTGGAAGCACATCCACACCCGCTTCCAGGCAGTGAGAGAGAAAGCCAGCATCATTTCCATGAGGTATTTCCCTCTCCAACCATGAAGTTCTCTGGGACGTGTAGTTCTTCTCTGTGCTTCGCATGATGTTATGATGTGGAATAGCAACAGCAAAAATTACAAAACCATGACAAGTGGTTTAAATAAACTGGTCTCAAAATTATTTAATGTGGTATTAGTTTGGATATGGAGAATATTTGAGAGAGAGCTACAGCTTTATGTATCTACAGACACTTCCACTTAAAATCCCCAAACACGTCTTGCAATTGCATCAACACTTTTAAAGATCTTTAAGAAGTTTTGTTACTCAATCTTTTTCCTGACAGTCATCCTGCCATTAAGTCAAATTATGATTTCTACAGGGATTTGATGCTGGCTACTGACATGGTGGTATTTTACAAGCTTCCGAGTATTGCTCATCCTCCTGTCATGCTTTGAAATAGTGAGTTTAGAATCATAAAGCTGCAGAATAAGTTAGTTGGAATAAGTCAGCCAGGACCATTTGAAGTCCGTCCAGAATTTCAGATTTTTAAGTTTTGCCATTGTTTCTTGTCCTGTTATTGGGCACTACTGAAAAGAATCTGACTCTTGTTCATTACTCCCATCATACACTTTGACAAGATTCCCTCTGAGCCTTCTAATCCCTAGCCTGAAGAGACCCCACCCTCTCAGCCTATCCTCTTAAGAAAGATGTTTCAGTCAGTCATCTTTGTGGACCTGCACTGGATACACCACATGATGACCATGTGCTTATTTGATTGAGAAGCCCAGGACTGGCCACAGTATGGGATTCATGGGTGATTAGAAGGGACCACTATCCTTGGCTTGCTGACAGCAATTCCCCTAAAGCAGCCAAGGATAGCCCTAGCCTTTTCTTCTATGAGAGTGATCTACTGCCTGATTCATGGTCAACTTAGTGTCCACCAGGACTATAAAATCCTTCTACACAGGGCTGCTTACTAGACAGCTTATCCAGGGCCCACAGAATAGTATTAGCCACTGTATCAGCCACTCTTTCCAGGTCTGTATAAACTTGCTCAGGATGCACTGTATCCTATCATTTAGTGTCCAGTATTGGCCCCTGGGGTACACCACTAATGGATGTCATCCAACTTTGTTTCATGCCACTCATCACAACCCTGTGGGCAGTGCAATTGTGCTCCCAGAGTTAAAAAAAAAAAAAAAAAAAAAAAAAAAAAAAAAAAAAAAAAAAAGGAAAACAAAGAAGAGAAAAAAGAAAAAGAGAAAAAAAAAAAACACAACAACACAGGTTTTCGTGTTTCTCCTAAATTACAGAAGAAGTTGTCATGTTAACTTTCAGTTTTAACATTTTAAACAAATGGTATAACTAATCTTATCTCCTTCTTAACTCCCTCTCTCACCCCCTATGTATTACTTCTGGTACATTGTTTAATAGACAATATGTGTAATATATAGGGTAGATTTGCCTGGAAGTTTTTTTATCTCCATCATATTTTCACAGATTTACTAATCTTATCCAACGTCTAATGAATGAAAAATCCCAATAGGTAAGAAAAGGTTTCTTCTTCTCTCTAACTACTTTCCCTCTAACATTTCTTATCCATGATTTTATCTTTGGCAAATTTTATTTTGAACTAGAAGAGGTAACAGATACTAATATTATATTATGAGAGATGTTATGAAAAACTCATAAATGCTGCTTGTTGAGATCTTATTGTACTACTTCAGAATAGACAGATATTATAGGAAGGAGTATTTCTATTGTGTGCATAATCATCATTATACATCAAATTTTATGAAGTAAGTAGAAAATAGATGTACAACTTTCTTAACCTGCTATGAAAACAAACAAAAATAAATCTCATTCCTTGGTCCTTATCTCTTAAACTGTTGTTACTGAATTCAGATTATGTTTAAATATACCAAGAAATAATGTTTGGGGATGTCTTTAAGAATGATAGAACTTGCATTAGCACTAAAATAAGTTATTATTAATGTCAAAGGGTAGTAATACCACACAAAATTATTTGAAATACATGTAGACAGTAAAGAAGTTATGCTACATTTTTGCAGGGTAATTTATGTAAAATATCTGTTTCTGAATAATCAATATCTTTTTTTCTGAAAATGGTTTTCTTGAGAATTCCATGGTAAGATAAAAATACAACTACTCTTTTTATCCTTACTCTCAGTTGCAAAGATATTGAACAAATATAGTCTGGGATACTTCCTGCATATTCCAGCTTAGGCTCCTCCAGAGCACCGGCTACTTCACTGTGTAACTGTACTTTCCCAGGTTTCTCTGCAAGTGCAAGGTAAAAAAGATTAATACTGCTTGAAAACAGAGTATGGAAGGAATTATATATCATACTTACCTAATACATAGAAAAACCTTGATGATGTAGGAATTCTCAGTTCAGTTCAGGGTTTAGGTTAAGCATTCACCAAATTTGAAGTACGTGACATCTACCTTGCAAAGAAATGAAGGAAACGAGCTTAGAAAGAGTGAGTTGAGTTCAGTTCAAATAAATGAAAGATTCCTTCACAGTAGCTTAAATGCTTTTCCTAACTCAAATTTAAGAGGGTTAAGATGACCTCCATACTTCATACTCTGAGTTTGCAGCTATTCTTGAAACTTGCCACAAAATCTCTGATTTTAACTGAAGAATTTAAGAATCTTAACTATATGAGGGATCTGCAAATGCAGTTCTTTACAGTAGTCTTCTTACAAAATAAACATATAGCTTTAGTAGTCCTGCCTAAGAACTGAAATTCTTGCTAACATGAAATAGCATGGACATCAGTTTTTCTGCACAAAATATTTGTACAATTATGATCTGACTTGCAAATGTTCAAAGATCCAAACTGCTATAGATTCTATTTTAAAGTAAAGAGTCTTTTTTAGAAATCAGTTCCTGTTATTAACAAGGATATCAAGGGCACAGGATCACAAACATTGAGACTAGAAAAAAACAAGCATTTTTAATAAGAACGTGCTTGTGCATACTGGGCTTTTTGACTTCCTTCTTCTGCTTCTGTATACCTTTAGGATGTCAAAAGAATTGGAAAATTTGATCTGCAGAATCAGCAAGAAAAAAAAAAACAAACTTATTTTTAAATTGTATAGTTAACGGAAGACTACTGTGGATTGGGGTAATATATTTGTCAGAAAGAGTATATTTCAATATTGACTATTATAAAAATGATTAAAAATTTCACTTTAAATACATATATGATATTGTTGCATAATCAAGAGACTTAGAAGTGTCATATTTTTATGAATTAAAAAGAATTAGTACTGCATAAGGAGTTTTCTGAGCTCTGATCCTACTTTTCTGCAGTTATTTTACATTCAGTTAATATTGGTAATGGATAAGAAATGTGATGTAACAAATTGAAGAACAATACACCTATTTTTTAAAATAAATTTGTTTTTAGATATCTATTTGTATAGATGGTACTTGTGTAACTACATGTCACATTGCAAGATAGAAACTGAGATTTATCCACAGCTCAGACTGGAGCACCTACCACAGTTATGTGTTTTGGCCTTCCTAAGGTTTATCAGTGTTATGCAGCTGTTGCTTCTCCTCAAAAAAGTGCCAGCAAGACATAATGAGGCTACAGAGAACTCCAGAAAGCAAAAACTTTCAAAGCAAAATCACAGAGCACTGCAGCTGAAACCTCAGTCAGTCTTACAGCTTATTTACATAACATTACCCTAAAAGCTTTGCCTTAGGATTTTACTTTGAAAGCTGGTTCTCTCTGGGGACACATCAGAACACTGTCTCTCTGTTTCTTTTAGGAACTCACACCACACTGATAAGCCTTAAGGAATCCAAAGTATAGGACTGTTGATGCTTTTTCACCCTGGGCACAGTGATGAAGACAATCTTGACTGGCAGCAGTTATGCCAATCTAGATGTATTTACTACTTTCTTAGTAACAGAAACATATTTGGCTTCTGAGTTACTTTTCTGCATTAAATGCTCTCTGCTTATCAAGTCTTTGTTTAACAGTGACAACAAACTAGTTTTACTGAGTTTAGATCCTGATTTATGAAAGGAATGTCTTTTCCCCAGTCTTGGGAGCACACAAGCTTGTTTTGGTCTGGCTTTGTGTTTACTGTGCCATTTAAAAATTACTTGATTGTACATCTTCCATCTCATTATGCAAGGCACTGATCCTGTGAACATTTGTTCACATTAGTTCTAGGAGCTTGGACAGTCTGAAATCAATAGTGGTTTGTTGCCAGTAGAATTCACACCTGTATCAGCAGCAGATAGTGTGAATATCTATATGTGATTCACTCAAGATGCAAATTAGATTGTTGACTCTAGGAGATATCCAGCCTGATTGTGAAAATGGTTCAAATGTCTCAGAAGAGCACAGCAGTTGCAACTTTCTTTTATCAAACTCTTTTATTTAGGTCTGTATGTGTGCCTATTTTCTCATATTATGAGAATTATATATCTGAGATATATCCCTGAAGAGATTTAAAATCATCCCACCTCCAGCATAGTGTAACTTCACTCCATTCATATCAGTATAAATATACATATGTTGTGCTATCTTTCTTACCTTTCATCGTAAGAACCTGACATATTTAATCAATGAAAGCTATTTTAATTATTTCACTCTCTCTCTAGTATATTTTGATTATATATTTTTTCCCAGGAAACTGTAGATGTTCCTGAGCAGAGAGCACTTATCACATGTGATGTTAGAACTCTTAGCTATATCTTTCATACAGTTGTCTCCAGCTACATTTACCTTGATAGATCAGAAAATATCCTTACATTTTGTGTTTGTATCAGTGCATACCTGCTGTGTTTTTTTTCTATCTTTTAAATGCATCCCTTTCTAAAATCAAGAATCCCTGCAGCTACCTTTTTCCTTCTTTCCTTACTCCTTCCATCTTTCTTATCCTCTCTCTCTTTAACTTTCTCTCCTTTTTCTCTTTATTTTTTCTACCTAAATGTTGGTATAGTGGTTTCTGCGGGTTCCTGTTTGTTATGAAATTGACTTAGTGTGTTTTTCTGTAGAGGAGAGACATCAGGAAAAAAAAAAAAAAAAAAAAAAAAAAGCTGATTTTGGCTTAAATTTCTCCTTCTACATTCCTAAAACAAAATACTCTTCCAGCAGCATTATGTAGTTTTCATACACCTTATGAATAGCCTCAATTCTGAAAGTGTTCCACCTTTGTTAGGTTCCAGTACAAAATCCTTTTTGCCATGAATTCATTTTCACCACCAATATTCATTGTCACACCACCAACTGAAGTATTATTATTATTATTTTTCTGAGCTCCCAAATGTGTAACCCATTGGTTATCATTAGCTGTCACTTTTTCCAGATTTCTTAGGTTAATTAATGTCCTCACACTACTAAGGTTACCAGCAAACAATCATGACTGGTAGCATTACAAATGTTTTGGCAAATTCATACTTCTTGAAAATGCAAATCTGTTTAAAAAGTTAAACATTTGACGTTGATACTTGACAGCTATAGTTCCTCGTTATAATTCTTTTGAAGTACTAATGACACTGACACTGGCATTAAAATAGAATTACTATGAATAAGGAACATGACAAAAACCTGCTTTTATTTTATTTCAAATGCATTTAAAGAACTTTCTGAAGGATTTTTTTTTTTTTCCCAAAACACTTCTTAAAACAATATTTTAAAGATAATACAGTCTAATACAGAACAAAAAGACAAATTTCTATTATACAGTTCTAATATATAAGTTATTTCCCTCTTTGAAGAAAAAGCCTTCTGATTTAACAATTACTTGGAGATCTAAACTAAATAGAATAAAAGTTGATGTCTCCAAATTGTTACTGTTGGGCAAGGTGAAATCTCTGTTACCAGTGAACATAACAGTTTTATTCTTTCAGATTTAAGTTGTTTGTTTGTTTGTTTGTTTGCTTTTTGTTTTGTAGACAGTATCCAACATTCAATGATAGAAATATCCTGATGTTCTGATTTGATTTTTACTTTGAAGATGATCATGTTAATTTATTTTTCTAGTAGTCCTTAATTACCCATGTTGCTTTTGTCATAGATAACATTCTGAAATCTGAAATCAAATATTCATTCAGCTTATGGTCTGTACCTATTAAATCTTAAATCTCAAATTCGTTTGCACTGCTTACTAGCTCAGTTTCTTCTTTTGTTTTATTTATATTGCAAAATAACCTTTTACAACTTGTTTTCATTTCCTTTGCAAGGTCTAACTTGGCATGACTTTTGGCAATTCTTGCATTTATTCTTTCACTTTCTGACCTCCCAAGATGTAGCTTGTTTTTCTGATTAACCCCTTTTTACCATTTCTCTTAGCATTTCTCCCTATTCCAGAAAGAAGTTGTGAGAATTAATCCATGTAGGCCTGAAGCCCCTGTAGGAAAGTTTTAATGATAGAAACACAAAATTAAACATCACTCGTACACGGGGTTTTGAGAGATAATACTGTGTTTTCCTAAGATATTCAGTTGACAGTACTAACAAAATTCTGAATTTCAAATGAAAGTTCCCTTAATTATTTTTCCTTCAAATTTTGATGCTTCTTCTTGCAAAACTAGTTGTACCTATCCTTAAATTTAATCTGAATCAATCTATGATCACTCTTCATTAAGGAATTTTCTTCAGTGCTTACACGATTCACATTTGAAATAGATTCTACTGTTTTTTTCCTACTACTACCAGAATTCTACTTCCTCCTACTACTAGAGTTCAGTGCAGGAAACCAAGAAAACTTAGATGAGATTTCCTTTTTCTTCTGTGTAGCTCAAATATTGCTTACTATGAACTGAAGCCTGAATGCCTTGTTTCTCCTTAGTTGTATTTGAAGGGTGGAATTATTTAGAGAGTCTGTTTCTTTTTACAAGAAAATTCTGTTTCTCGTGGCTTATATTTTTTGGTTCCAGCTGGAATATGGACAGGAATTTTCTATACCAAGTATCCATCTCAGGTTAAGTTTTTATCATTATTAAGATCAGTAGCAACAAATTGAGCATTATCCTGTGTCCACTCCCAATGGCCCGTAGAGAACCCTGGTCCATTTTGATTACCTTTTCGCTACAGGAAAGAGAATGAATCTTTAGTAATAGTCTTTGAACTAAAGGCTTTGAAAAGACTTGAATTTCCTGAGACTCCTTCTCGGTGGCTATCAGATGCACATCACACTACAGATCAAGTATGTAAATTCTGATGTTTATTTTCATAGTACATTTAGGTCAGTGGTTACCTTAAGTTGCAGAATACCATCTTTTTTTGATTGCAAGTTTTCAAACGTGTTGATGGTCACCCTGAGTGTTAGCAATGTGCTGCATGGTAGATTTTCTGATTATACTGATGCTTTCCATCCCAGTATTTCACAATCATATTTATAAAAGTGATCAAATGCCATTTCTGCTTTTTGCAGTGTTTCTGTTTCACATATGAGCTACATAGGGAGACAAAGAAATAAAATGCAAATGCTTCAGCACGTTATATTTGGAATGGGATAGAAAAATTTCAGACGGTACTCAGTTGGTACTAAAATGGAACAAAGTATTTAGTGTGTGCTTGTTGAAAATCTGGTCCATAGTTTAAGGCAAGTTTCCTTTGAGTAAAATAATATCTTAGCAAATAATTCATGATTTGTGTAAAAGGGGACTGAAGTGAATTTGTACCAAATGTTTTTAATTTCCTGCTTTTTTGCCTATTTGATTTGCACCCTGAAGAACAGTATTAACCAAGGGTTTTATTTCATCTTTTTTACTACTCCTGTTACTCTTAATTTTTTTAAATTCAGTTCCGCTTTCTTTACAAGCTGGAGAAGTAAATCCTTTTAGCTATTACTAATTGGATCCGGGTTTAGACTTCAAGTTTTAAGCATGAATGAACAGTGCTTTACATATGTCTTCTACTGGCAAGACTATTGACCTGAAGGCACTCTTAAATTTACACAGGTCATTGAAGTCACTAATTTGTAGTGTGGAGTCTTGCCTGTGAAGACTAGTGAAATAAATAGGTTCTGCCTGCTGTAGCACTACTATTTGTCTCACTATTCCCTACAGCATTCATTGCAATCTAACACAGTAGGAAAAAAATGCAAATTGTATCTACACTAGCATCAATAGCTTCTTATCAATCAACATTGCTCCATTTTTCCCATAGTCCTGGATGTGCACTGTGTATGGCATCAGGTCAGAATTGCTTTGTACAGCATCCTGGTTCAAAATTAAAAGGCCACAGTCTACATTAAGATTAAACAGGAGAAAAAATGTGATATTTTGAGAAAAGTTGTGCACTTCATAAGGTTTCAGACAAAAATCATCAGTTCCTCCAGAATTCATCCATGTTAAATTCAGCTCTCTTTGGAAGTGCACCCCAATCCCTTTAAAGTGAAGGCAAACAAAATCCATATCTGCAGTTTCTGTGCAGCTTAGCAAATGACTAGTATAATAAATGTGATTTGTGGAGCTGATACTGGTCTGGGTCAAAAAATTTCTGGAAGCTTACATTCACCATTCTTCTAAGTTGCTTTGATTTTTTCACTATGAAAGCCAGTGGAATTTGGAGCAACAGCAGCTCAATCTAGATTTGCAGTATTATAAGGAGGGTAGTGCCTATTCTTACCCTGATTTCCTTAAAATCTGCAGACCACCCTGGACTGAGTCATTAATCTGACAAAAACAAGAAAGGTTAAACTACACACAAGTGTCTTAAAAACATTATTAGACATATTAGTCCACTGGAAGGTGTTTCAGCCTTAATGTTACATATGCTAACTTTGGTTGATCTTGGTTGTACTTTTTTATAGGTTTTGACAGTTTAATTTCCTTTTTTATTGTCATATGCTGAGATCTTTTGTTTTCCTTTCCAAAATAGAATTTTTTTTTTACTCTTCCTTAAAAAATTATAAAATTAGAAATTAGCGAGTCCTGTCACATGCCTACAGTAGGGAATTCTTCATTAACTCAAGAGAAAATATATGCTTTAATCAGAATCTGTTGTCTGTAAAATGGAGCTGTTAAGTGGCTGTCTCTCCAGGAGTGCAATGTATTTATTGCATAGTTTTATGTCTGTGGTGCTTCACAAATTCTAAACACCTATCACCTACCTAGTAAGCAAGCATTTTGTATGCCTGTATATCACAGAATAAAAAAATTGCAGAGGTTGGAAGGAACCTCAACAGAACATTGAGTCCAGCGCCCCTGCTAAAGCATGTTCCCTACAGACAGAATGTTCTCTGAAAACAGGGTTTGCTGAATAGTTCTTGATAACCTCTGACTGTGGAGGCAGCTGTCTGATAACTTGTCTAACACTGCATCTCTGAAAAGACACAGAAAGAGTGTTGAAAATGTAAAACTAGACTCTAGACAGCATCATTTATGGTTAAAGAAATACAAAAAATATAGAGTGAAAGTAACATTTAGCTCTAGTTCTAACTCAGAGCATAGGGCAATTATTTGTTTAGTGTTGTATTCAAAAGTTTAAATCTTATCCAGTAATGTTACTTTCAACATCCTTCCAATGGAACTCATTGCTGTTACTGATTTTTCAGTCCTGAAGTTTAAATCTCCCTGGATTTTAAGGAAAGTTTCTTGTCCCTGCTTAATACTGTATTCCTCTTTCAGTTCTCTTGTTTCTTTATTTAGGATTTTTTTTTTTTTCTTTCAATCCTTCATAAATCATGCTTTCTTATTATTATTTTTATTTTTTAGCTTTTATTTATCTACATCTGGTCTTCTCTTTTAGATACTGATGCATCAAATCCATCTTGTGCTCGTGCCCCAACACTAAATCTGGATTCCACTTCAGCATGTGACAAAAGAATACACTTAGGTCTGATGAATGGATACTTGTATTATTAACATTCTCTTTTTTTGACTAAATATCTCATCTTTCTGAAATATTTCTCCCAAATATGTTGTGTTTTATACTTTCCTTGTGCATTTTATTTGTTCTTTTGTCACGGAGCTACCAAGATCAATCTATGTATGTGACAGGGGGGCTGTAGGCCCATGGGCCCCCTAACCCCAAAAATGGGACAGGAAAGGGGTAGGGAGGTGGGAGCTGGACTCAAGGAAACAAACAGAGCAGTAGAAAAAATCTAAGGAGGAAAACTTATTTAGTAACTATGACATCAGAATGCAAGATAACACAATATAATACAATCTAATTGAAACTGAGGCTAATAAATCAAGTAAAATAAGAGAGAGAGAGAGAGTTTTCTGAATACCAAGAAGCCTACTTTGCAATTGAAGGCGTCATGGCTTGGAAACAAACCCACACCCAGAAGGTGAGCATCACTTCTGTGATGTGTTTCCCTCTCTGACTGTGAGGTCCTCTGGGATGTTATGATGTCCACATGATGTTATGATGTGGAATACCAATAGCAAAAATTACAAAACCATGACATTCCACCCCTTATTCTATATCACTACATCATGCTTAATATACTAGAATTACTGACTGCACTCCTCCAACATCAAATTCCCTTGTGGTACACACTGAACATCACCATATTTCTGCATCACCCACCAAGTGCGCTAAGGTACCTGGGCAAAAACAGTTCCATAGAGAGGTTTGCCCTTTCCAGTGGCTGGAAGGACCCAAACTGCTTTTCCCAACCTGTTCTTTACATGTACTACAGGGACCTTATTTCCCTCTACAGTATGCAGGGGGCTGGATTGTGTAGGACCATCACAACTGACAGATCTTCAAGTATTGACCACCAGGTGGCTTCTGCCAAATGCTTCTCCCAGTGCTTAAATGTTGCACCACTCATTGCTTTCAACATAGTTTTCAACAACCCACTGTATCGTTCAATTTTACCAAAATCTGGTGCATGGTAGGGGATATGATAAATCCACTCAGTGCCATGATCTTTGGCCCAAGTATTTATAAGGGAATTTTTGAAATGTGTCCCATTATCAGACTCAGTTCTTTCTGGGGTGCCACGTCACCAAAGGACTTGTTTCTCAAGTCCTAATATGGTGTTTCCGGCAGTAGCAAGGGTTACTGACATCCAGTGGTCACCATTGTGAGATTGTGGCAAGGTGATATAATCGACCTGCCACACCTCCCTATATTTATACCTTTGCCATCGCCCTTCCCCTCAGAGACGTTTCATTCTCTTGGCTTGTTTAATTATGGCACATGTTTCACAGTCACGAATAACTTGTGCAAGGAACCTAGGAACTGAATTTCCTGGGCAGGTCCTTTCACTTTGCTTCATTTAATAGAAAAATCAGCTCGCAGAAGAATTTGGATTATTTGTTCTCCTTTCTCAAAAACATCTGCTGTATCTCCTCACACAATATCATCAGTGTGCAGGTGCTCAGGTGCACAACCCTGTTCTAGTGAAGCTTGGAACAACCCATGGCAAATGGCTGGGCTGTGTTTCCACACCTGGGGCAAATGGTTCCAGGTATACTGAATGTCCCTCCAGGTAAGGCAAACTGGGGCCTACATTCTGCGGCAAAAGGAATGGAAAAGAAGGTGTTAGCAATGTGAACAGTGGCACATCATTTGGCTGCTTTTGACTCCAGTTCATACTTGAGTTCTAACATTTCTGGCACAGCAGCACTCGGTGGGGGTGTGACCTCATATGATGTAGAATACCTATAGCAAAAATTACAAAACCATAACACCTTTTCAGGTTATTTATTTTTATTTTATTTTATTTTTTGTGGTTTCTCCATTTCCTCAAGATTTGCTTGAATTTCAGTTCTGTTTTTCGAAATTAAACACCTGACAAGTTCTTGTCATTCACAGACTTTCTATGTACACCTGAATTTTTTGGTCAAAATATTGAGTAATATCAGGTAGGCTTGTGAAGGGCATTATACAATATATCCTATCAATTCTACAATAAGCTATTAACAGGCTTTCTGAGCAAGATTTTATAGCAGTTTTACTCAAAGCATATTTTCACCGTTGGTTTATGAGTGTCATGTCAATCTGACATCTATTACATTCTCAGATCTTGTTATCCTGTCAAATAAATTGAATTACATTGACATGAGTTATTCTTGACAAATTCATGTTGGTTGTGTTTTATTTTTTAGGTGAATACAGATTAATTGCTTAATAATTTGCTTCAATTATCTTTCTCCCAAAGAAATCTAACTCTTCTGTAGTTTTCTGTACCCACTGTACTTACTCAGAATTTTGTCTGGCATTCTAGAACTCATTCAACTTCCATAAAACTCTTTCTCCTTCACCCCCAGTGAAAGGTCCCAAACCACTTTGATTATTTCTGTAAGTACTCTGTAATGTGTTTAACTTATTTAACTGACTCTTCCATTATCAAGGTGGTGTCCCTATTCCTTATTAACAGAAAAATTAATCATCTGGTCACAATTTCCCTTTTTGTGAAGACCTCATCAGAGAAAGCAGTAAACATTTCACGTTTCTTTGAACTCTCCATTAATAGCTTTCTTTCCTTGTTATACTTGTTTCATTATTTATTTATTTATTTATTTAATCTGACCTTTCTATGGAGCTTTTTTCCATAGCTTTTCTAATTTATTTTCTGTCTTGTCTTTTCTTTATTTGTTCCAATATATTGTTACAGTTCCCTTGTACTTAGTTTCAGTACTGTTTTTTGTAATCCTTTAACTTTAGCAATTTTTACTTGGTTTTGTTTCTCATGTGATTCATATTTCATTTTTCTGATTATCAAAGAACAAATGGAAAAATATTTTTCATTCCTTACATTTTCTTCTGAGGTGCAAGAACTTAGTATTGCACTCTTCGTGATGTCTCCTTTTCAGAAACAACAATTGTTCATGTGACTGACAGTATCAATATTAAGAGTCTTTCAGACAAATTTGCTATGGTAACAGATGTCCATCTCTTTTTGCTGGTACACAGAGAACAAACAGAAGATGCAGCTTTCACTACATGTCAAGCCTGTAAGTCTTTCTGTTGAAATTATGAGTCCTGGGTTTACACATGGCTGAAACTCTTCATAGAATATAGCAGAAGCTGCAGGGTTTTTTTGCTGGTCTTAAGTCAACAGAAGAAAATATAGTTGCACTTGGGAAGGAGAAGAACTGGACTATATGTATTATTATAATTTTTTGCTCAGTAAGTCACCTGAAGAAAGAATACTGTCAGTCATAGAAGTTTTTCTTTGCTTCAGCTGCACATTAGACATCAAGAGCTCTCTATCTGACTCTTTGACTGTTGACTTCCTAAACAATGAATGCCCTAATTTCAGCCTTATTTTGCTAGGCAATACCTCAGGGGCTAATTTTCTCTTCAGTAAAGTAGTTTTGAAACTGCCTGTACAGTCAATGTGAAAAGGTAAGCAACTCTGGAACTTGATATTTGATTACTTATTATTGTTCGAGTTCTTTGTATGCTTTACAGATTTGAGGCTGATGATTTTATATGGGAATAAATATATAGGCTTTCATGGAAATTGATCTACTACCAATGATCTAGTTTCTTTTTCTTTTTTTTTTTTTTTTTTTTTTTTTCCCCTATGTGCAAATTCATACTTTTTTTTTTTTTTTTTCTTCCTAGTACTTTTATCCCAAGACTACTAAATTCAGTGTATAAATTGCTTAATCGATTGTGTACTCTCTCAGTCAGCCCTTGTGAGAGATTATTACCGAGGATCTCTTTAGTCTAGAAAAACTGTAAATACATATAAAAATGAACGAGAATCCCACACACTTGCACCTGTAAGTCTTTTTCTTAGTGGCTAAGTATCACTATTAAAAGTTAATAGACAACTTAATGAAATAGGAATTACTGGCTTATTTAAAAAAAAAATGTAAAAATAAAAATCTAATTATGAAAATTGCCCTCTGATGAGAAAGTAGAGGTCTTCAATTTTTAATAAGTGAATTATATTATATTCATTTTTATGTCCTGTTGAAGACTTATGGCTAGGTTGGAAGTACTGCAAATATATACTTTGAAAATCAAAGAAAGTTCCAGTATTTTATTCTACCTTTCTTTATAATTTTTCAGGCGCTAAGGTACCATATTTTGTATATCAACTGCAGGTGATCAACATGTCAGCATTTTAGCAAGCCCTCAATTGCAATGCAAACACTAATACTAGTAGATTGTCTTCATTTGTTTTTATCTTTCCTGTCATCCAACTGACATGAGCATCAGATCTGCTTTCATGAAAACATTATGGTTTCTGTTTTTTTCTCCATAAAGGAACACAACCTTAAACAATTCAAAAACTTGTAAACAAAATACCCCCAAAACCTAATATGAATAGCTTCTGTGGCCTCCAAGACATCAACTCATTTCCCTTTTCTTTCTTACGCACTGAACCTCTCTGCTGAAATACGAAAAGCCCCTTTTTACATATTGTTTTCCAAATAGTTGCTAATCTCCATTTTTTCCAGCTTCCCTTCTAATAATCACTGGCTATTAGTCTGCCTTTCTCAGGCCAATTATTAACACAATCCACTTGGCTGTATTTCAACAGAACCACAAGTATTTCCATGTTCTTGCTAGTGCTGAACAATAGAAACACATCTAAAATCAAGCCAGGTCACTCAGCAAGGAAAAGCCATTGCCGTTGCGGCATGGCAGCAGAAAAAGGGCAGAGCCAGGAAAACTGGCCTGAGTTGGGCAGGGGTTATTTCATTACCACATGGCATCATGCAGAAGACCATAAAGCTGTGGAGTGCTGGCTAGGAGCAGCTGCTGTTTGGGGGCTGTAGGGACACTGGTCAGAGTGAGGTGAGGCTTCACATTGCTAACTATCAGTTAACAAGTAGCATGTATTTGCATTGTGAATATGTATATAATGCTATTGATACATATTTATTTCAATTTTTCAACAAGTTTTATTTTCTTTCCAGTTCTTTCTCATTCCATATGAAGAGGGGGAAGTGAGCAAAAGGCTGTGTGGTGCTGAGACACCTACTAGGTTTGACCACAACAATGGGTAACTGAAAGACCTCAGCTACAGAGACAGTCAGAAAGGGAAAACAGGAAACTGCAAGAGAAGGCAATTTTATTTGCTCTACTATCTAATTGGCAAGATAGAGGCTATGAGAAGAATACACACATAACTTACCCAGCAAACATAAATAAAAAGCCAAACGTAACCTCTGTCTCAAAATCTGCATTTTCTTTTATTTGATTTATTTTGTTTTTATTTTAAAAATTTCCATGTTCCTTCCATGTGGAACGATCTACAATGTGAATTCTGGCACTGCTGAGGCACTTAGTTACACATACTTTGAAAAGGAATTTGGCACTAAAAACCTGGCTAAAATCTTATGTCTGGTAACTTCATAATTTGTGTCCTGAGTGTGCATGACATGATATTCCTTTGATCATAGTAATTTTGTTTATGAACCTTGTCCTGCACTTTCTCAGCAAGGGCACAAAAAAATGGAAGTGTATTTCTAAGTAGTATATTTGGTCTGCAGACATGACTGGTAAAACTGTGTGGGATACCAGTCAGTCAGTGTACCGGGAATCAAAGACCACCCAACGTGACATAAAAGAGCTGTTTTCTCCTCTCAGAGGTCAGAGCTAATCAGTCTGAATCTGATCATTTATATAAAAAGTTGAAGACTAAGGCTAAAATTAATTAATTTCCTACCCATAAACAAGATGACTTCTGAAAATCATTAAGTATTTATAGTCATATAAACAAGAGAAAACATTAAACTGTTATCTTTTTGCTTTTTTTATGGGCTATACAATTTTGATAGAGTCCAGTATGCTTTTTTTTTTTTTTTTAAATTATTTTTTTTTTTTTTTCCCCAAAAAATATTACGGGTAATTCATGGTAAGTCTCATGAGCAATCTCCTACTGTGGCCATAGTTCTGTGGGCTGTTGCATTGCTTTGTGAACTGTGAGGGCTACTTGGCATTATAATCTGTTGCTTTGTGGTTACTTCCAAGGGTGGGCGAGGTGGGGGGAGCTGCCATCTTGGGAAGTGAGCCTGCCTGTCGCACATGTGTGGGAGTGATGCCCAGTGCCCTAGATGGTCTTCACTTACTTTAATTTACATAACTTCCATGGGCAACAAATGGGACCTGAGAAATCTGAGTTCTGCTAAGCCTTTCCAGCTTAAACATTCTTAGGTGTGATCATGGAGTCTTGCAAATTCAGTCATGTTTTGTTGGTAAGATGCATTTTTAATGATGGTGGGAAACACTGCAGATAATTAATACCTTAAATATTAAGAATATTTTTTTCTGAATATTGCTACAATAGATTAGATGTATTTTTATATCCAAAGTTTTGCTCTGATGTTATGTATATTTAATTCAAACATACCAGCATTAAGCCTATACTTCTGAGCTTCAGCGAATATGCATACTTTTCGCCAGCCTATTACTGTCTGAATTCCTGTTTTCTATAGTAAGACCAGTACACACAGTATGCCCCACTTTGGTCTTCCAGCATTGAGGAAGAGTGGCACTTCACTTCCTCTCCAGAAATAGCCTGAGATCACCACAGCCAGCAGTATTTCACCCCTCACCCAACAGTTGATTAATCTGCTTCAAAAGTACAAAAATCCCAAATGTCAGAGGTACTGGAACCCAGAGTTCCTGCTTTCAAGAGCTACCCTGGTCATTGGCTAAATTCCAACAGTTCTCTGCTGTTCCTCTGTGTTGAGCAGCCTTTCTGCCTTGCCTGTCTGATCTCTAGGGATAACTGACATGTAGACTGTCACAAAACGAAGCTTCCTTCAGCTGTATCTAGTAAATCTGCAATCCAGTAATCACTATTTCCTGCTTCTGGATGTGTCTAGATTTCCCAGCAGGGTGCCTAAGCCTGGCTGATGAACATTCACATCTAAAATCCTTATTTCCTTCCCACTGTTCCTCCCACCTACTCTCCTTCATTGGCCTTAACAAAGCCACATGTTTGAATATGAAGCAGGTGTGTTACACGTGTGCTGTTGAACATCTGGTTATTCCACTGTGGAGGCCAGAAAAGTGTGTAAATCCTAGAATGGGCAACACTCCAGGGGGAAAAAAAAAATGAATAGCTAACTGTAAGCAAACTTTTTCTGGTCTCAGTTGAAATTCAGGCTTACAAACTCATTCATTCTCCATCAGCCCACAGAATTACAGTTTTGATTTAAGTATAAAGCCACAGTATGTGGAAAGTGATTTCTTTTATATATATTTCTAGAGAAACATTCATTTCTACATGTATTTTCACACCTTGAAACAATTATTGTCCCAAGAGTGATGTGCTTATAAAGAAAGTGGATGAGGGGGAAAGTGTCATTTTGAGCCTCAAATGCTGCTATTTATTCATGGCTTCCTTTGAAATCATGGAATGTGTACATTTAAATGGATAACTTACTCTTTCTTTCTATCTTACCTGCAATTTGATTTTGTTCATAACTTGCTGAATGTTTGTGCAGACCAAAGAATGGATGTGAACACAGTGAGGTGATGGGTGGTTCATTTCAGCAGTGACAGAAGGTCACCTCTGCTGGCGCAGATATTTCTGAGCATGGCATGCAGGCTCTTGCTCATTGCTACTGGTGGTGACTGTGTTGAACAATAATGTTCTGTAGCTGAGAATTTGTTCTATCAAATAATGCCCTTTATATCTCTGTAGTTTGCATGGAAATAAATAGGAGGCATTACATTTGGAGCAACCTACATACCTGAAATGCCAGTAATTTCTACTTTCCTTCTTCGAGCTTCATGCTGCTTTCATCAAATTGCATTTTTTCATGGATGTCTTTATGAGTCGTATCCTCACATTCTCTTCCTGCTTAGTCCTTGAGGATTTGTTCCAGATCAGATATAATACCAGAAGAGCGTGCTTTCTGAATCAAATGTTACAGCTCAAAACAGCAAAGGGTTTCTCTGGAGAACTGATCTCAAGTGTCAGGAAGATAGAAATCTAATGGTGTTAATGCTGTGGCATTTCAAATATTTTTTGGCCCAACTTTCTCATGAGCAAATGGTGAGATTTTGATATAATCAAACTGGAACTTTTCCCTGATTTGCTCTTAACCTAGTGCCCCTACTCTCAATGTAACACACATTTAAACAATATATTTCTGATATATTTGAATTATTTTCAGTGACATGGCAGAAACTTAAATAGAGGTTTGTGTTCCAAACTAAACTTCGATATCATTTTATGTCTGTTATGCAGTTCTTATTGCAGAAAATACTTCAATGATAGAAGTCTGTTTCTGTGATGAAATTCTTATTGAGATTCTGCCTTGGAGTAAGAGTGTATGATTAAAATTCTTCTTTGCTTAAACTGAAGGTAAGATTTAATAAATAATATGAAATCATCACCAAGAGTGATATAGTGAAAAAAGTGTATTTTTCATAATTAGAAATTGCAGACCTCTTGAAGAACCTATTGCATATGTAAATCAATACAGATTTCTGCAAAATGAGTAATAACAGTACTAAGGTAAGGCAGTAAGTAAGTAAGATACATTTTATGTAGGCTTTTTTTTTTTTTTTTTTTTTTTTTTTTTAAATCCAAGTATAATTTTAAATAGAATTTTTAATTAGTTATTAGTTTTTCTTTCTTTTCATGAACTCTTGGTAGTTGAAAGATTTTTCCATCTTGCAGACTCAAATCTACCAGTGACCAGTTAAACAAAGCAGCTATTTATGTGATCTGTTTCATGGTCTCTAGTATTGGAGTAAATTGCAATAGTAGGAACAAATACATGTTTCTGCTATAAATTTTGATGGAGGGTTTAAAATGGTTTTAAGTGTTTGCATGGGAAAATTCTTTTTTCTAAAACCAGTGAACCAAATTCATCCTTGGATCAGCAGACCCCAGATGTTCTCTTGAAAATATTAACTGCAGAGATTAATTTATCAGTGTCTGTCACTGGAGATGTTTCTCTTCAGGTTACAGCAATAGACTCAATGTGGAGTCTGTTCCTTGTTTCTCAAAATCAAGATGCATCTGCCACATATTGTTTCTTGATTTGCAGAATGGACAGTCTGCACTCTTTCTTTCCACTTTCCATTCTTCCCTAACATTCATTGGACACTGCAAAAAGAGGTTAGTGGAGACCCACATCTATGCTGAGAGACATTTTATCAAGCAGAGAGAAACTACAGGTAACATTTAAAAAAGTGAATAGAAAATAAAAACTGATTAAAAGACATAGTCCATGTGCTTGAAAGACAGGTGAGTGGAAGAGATACTATTGGTGAGTTTTTCTGAAATAAAGAATAGTGCAGAAAGACAGAAGATATTTTTCCTGAAGAAATACATGAGTCACCGGTATGTATTTATGTATTTATTTATTTATTTATTTATTTATTTCAGAGGATCTCTTAAAAACAACAGTTCATAGCAAGGAACTGTGTCAAAGGCCTTGCAGACGTCCAGGTAGACAACATCACTTGTCCTTCCTTGGTCCACCTATGCTGCCTCCATTGTAATAAGCCACCAGATTGTTCAGATATGGTTCACCCTTGGTTAAGCTGTGCTTGCTGTCATGGATCACCTCCTCATCGTGCACAAGCCTTAACATCTCTTCCAGTAAGAAATGCTCCATGAACTTCCCAGGCATAGAGGTGAGGCTCACAGACCTACAGTTCCCTGAGTCTTCCCTTCTCTCTTTCTTAAAAAATGGGCGTGATGTTTCCCTTTTTCAAATCACTGGGGGCTTTTCCTGATTGACACAATTTTTGCAGTATGGTGAAGATCAGCTTGGCAACCACATCAGCCAGCTTTTTCTGGACCCTGGGGTGTATGTCATCCAGCGCCATGGATCTGTACACATTCAGTCTCATCAGACAGTCTTGGTCTTGCTCTGCTCTTACTGTGGGAGGAATTTCATTTCTACAGCCTTTCACTTCTACCCTGAGGTTCAGGGATATGAATGATGTGGGAAGCCTGACTGCCAGTAATACTGAGGCAAGGAACTCACTAAGGAACACCTTAGCCTTCTCCATGTCTATTGAATCCAGATCTCCCTTCTCATTTATCAGAGCAAATATTCTCTCTGTGCTTGCACTCTCTTTATCCTTATTCAGTCAAGCTGGTTTCCTACCTCCTCTGCTTGACTTCTTATGCTGGGGGATGGAGGGCTCTTGTCTCAGAAAGGTGTATTCTAAGAGTTGCCAACCATGTTCTGTTCCTGGGTCCCCAAGGACTCTTTCCCAGTGGATCTCATCAAGTAGTTTCTTAAATAGAATTTCTCTGTCCTGAAGTTCAGGGTCCTGTCTTCTCTTTGCCAGGCACATGTTCCTTGAGGTTATGAATTTGACTTGGGCATGGTTGCTACCACCCTGAGTGCCTCCAGTCTTAGCCTCCACATTGGTGAACACCAGATCTAGTCATGCTGCATCTCTTGTTGGTCTGTCCCCTACCTGGACCAGAAAGTTATCACAGAATCACAGAATGACCCGGGTTGGAAGGGACCTCAAGGATCATGAAGTTCCAACCCCCCTGCCTGGAAGGGCCAACAAACTTCCACATTTACTAGATCAGGTTGCCCAGGGCCCCATCCAACCTGGCCTTGAACACCTCCAAGGACGGGGCATCCACAACCTCCCTGGGCAGCCTGTTCCAGGACCTCACCACTCTCCTAGTAAAGAACTTCCCCCTAACATCCAACCTAAATATACCCTCTTTCAACTTAAATCAATTTCCCCTTGTCCTGGTATTATCAGCCCTTTCGAAGAGTTTACTCCCCTCCTGGATATAGGTTCCCTTCAGGTACTGAAAGGCTGCAATGAGGTCACCCCGCAGCCTTCTTTTTTCCAGGCTGAACAAGCCCAGCTCCCCCAGCCTGTCTTCATAGGGGCGATGCTCCAGTCCCCTGATCATCTTCGTGGCCCTCCTCTCCCTTTCCAACAGCTCCACGTCTTTCTTGTACTGAGGGCTCCACACCTGGACACAGTACTCCAGATGGGGCCTCACAAGGGCAGAGTAAAGAGGGAGAATCACTTCTCTGTCCCTGCTGGCCACCCCTCTCCTGATGGAGCCCAGGATGCCATTTGCCTTCCGAGCTGCAAGAGCACACTGCTGGCTCATGTTAAGTTTATCATCCATCAGGACCCCCAGGTCCTTCTCTGCCGAGCTGCTCTCAAGGATCACTCCTCCCAGTCTGTACAGATGCCTGGGGTTCTTCCGGCCCAAGTGCAAGACCTTGCACTTTGCCGTGTTGAACCTCATTAGGTTCACCCGGGCCCACCTTTTGAGTCTGTCAAGGTCCCTCTGAATGGCATCAATTCCTCCCTCCGTGTCAACTGCACCACTCAGCTTGGTGTCATCAGCAAACTTGCTAAGGGTGCACTCAATTCCATCATTGATGTCATTGATAAAGATGTTAAGGAGCACCGGTCCCTAGACAGACCCCTGGCAGACACCGCTTGTTACCGGCCTCCACCCGGACATAGAGCCATTGACCACCACCCTCTGTCTGCGGCCTTTCAACCAGTTTCTTATCCATCGAGTGGTCCACCCATCAAATCCACATCCCTCCAATTTGGAGATGAGGATGTGGTGGGGCACCATGTCAAAGGCCTTGCTCAAGTCCAGGTAAATGACATTGGTTGCCTTCCCTTTGTATGCTCAAAGGGATATATGATTGTGGTTTGGAAATAGCATATTTAGGAAACATTTAGGATTAGACAGTTCTCTGTGTTATTTTGCAGGAGCTGAAGTTTGAACACAACCAAAGAAGACTTTCAAAACCTCACTCCTAAGCACTCACATTGTACTGATGGACATGATTATTATTCTGTTCCATGTTGCTTCTCTCAAGCTTTGAGGGCCTTCCAGACTCATTTTGCTACTGCCACTATTTTTCAGTGCCTTTCTTAAACTGCAGTGCTGAGCAAGGCACCCAGCAGCCTGATAACTGTGATGGTACAAACTGTTATGGGCTTGATGCCTAGGGAAATCCATCTCTAATGGTTGAATTCTTTTTAATAAAGGCAATCAGTTTTGAAAAGGTGAATTTGAGGACAAATTTAGCACAGCTGCAGTGCTATAAATTTCTTTTCATGAGGCATCCTGATATAGTGTTAGAATACCACCAAAAGCACACTACATTATTTGTTAACATAATAACCTGTGGATTGATAGACAGAATGCAATAGCTTTACTGTAGAAAAAATAAATAGCCTTTTCAGCAGGAACAAACAGCAGAGCATTTGAGAATGACTGTTTCCATTGCTTAGATTTCCTTTGATCTACTTGTAGCATCTCAGAGACCCCTTAAAAATGTCTTGTTGCCTTGAGAGTAATGTAAAAAATTATTGCTTGGATGGTGTGTTTTATCAGTTTTAAGGCTGTGAATAGAAAAAGCAAAACAAAACCCAAGCTACCATTCAGAAATGGAAAAGCTCTGGAGAACAGTGTTCTTAATCCTGAGAAATTTGTTCTGGGTTTTAAAATGAAAAAAAAAATAATTTGTACAAATCTTTATTTATAGTAATTGTTCATAAAGTAATTGTCAGTCTGCAATAGACAGAAAATAAGCATTTTTTTCAAATTTAAATCACCAGTGAATATCTGTAGAATTAAAATTTATAAAAAATATATCTAAATACAAACATATCCAATGAAAAGAAACCCTTTGAAGAAAAATTTAAAATGACTCATTTAAAAATCTTTAAAATATTCTTTCACAGAGAGCTATCCTGCTGAGCACAAAAGAAAGTCCTATTGCTTTATGCTGAAATAAAGCTTTTTGTATGTAGTCATGAAGTAGAACAAGTACAGGGAAAGATAATTCATGTGAAAACAAAATACAGTACTTGTAGATTGATGCTATTTTTAACGTATTTTTTAAAAATGATTCCTTTGTACAGAAACTATTCAGGTTTACCACAATCCTATTAATACAGTTTTCCTTTTTACTGTTTAAAGCAGTAGGTGCAGCCCTCAGCATTGTTCTCTGCATCAATCAACTTTGCTCTGTGTAACTACTCTTGATAATGATGAAAAAAAAATCTTTACCTACATGAAACTTCTGGAAAGAGGCTTTTGTCATATTAATGAGTTGGTCTATACTTTGAAAGAAGGGAAATACTGTTGTCTGAATTAATTCTTAAGATTGCTCACAATTTCCTTACTTGAAATCTTTTTCTAGGGCTGCTGCTTGTGTCATATTCTCAAAAGAAACAAACAAAAAACAAAACAAAACAATAGAAAAAAAAAAAAAGAAAAAAAAAAGAGAAGCTCATATATTTGGAAAACAGGTACATGCAACTCTGAACTCATATTCATTCTACTTGATATCAGAGCATGTGTTTGGGTCAGACAAATTCGTTTTGCAGAGTTCAGACCTAAGAGCATATTGTCTTGCCAAGTGAATGCAGTTGAGTCCTGATAACTGAATTCAGCAAATTCACGCTAGTTCTCCTTAAAAAATGAAAAAATAGAATGCATTAGGATTTCTGTGCAATCTGAATTCTTCCACTTTTCATTTCTGTACACTCAAGGTGAGGTTTTTTTCTGACCCTCATTCTCTATTATCATCAGCAGACATTACTATGATTCCACTTGCAACTTTTTGATCTCAGATGAAAAGCAGTGCAGGAAACACAATCAGAGAAGACTTTAAGGTATGCTTAAGATATGTGAAATTCATGCTCACTATATATTCAGTTAAATGAAATGAGTATAATTTGGGTCAAAAATTAAACTGCTTGAAATCTAATTATAGCCAACCAGATCAAGCAAATTTTTTTACCTCTTTGAGGTACACTGAAATAGAAAAATCTTCAGCTTTGAATGTTCAGTCCACAGCTTTGGCAGCTCCTGCATGTCTGTAGGACAAAGTGAACAAGTACTGGATGTTGTTGTTTTATTGACATGCTAGAAACATTTTCTGAGTTGAATGATTGCATTTGTTGCAGCAAGCCTCTGGCATTTTCCTGAAGGACAAAATCAAGAAATAGTGATTTATAAATATGGATGTTGACAAAATGCAATGTTAAATTTCATGAAACAAAAATACTTCCAACTGCTGAAAAAGAAATGAATAAATAGATAAATATATAAGATTCAATTAATTTAAAAGGTTCAGGGTACATAAGAGAAGATGGGACTTTACCTAAACAGTGATACCTACTGGCAATTGAGGAAAATTGGCCTGTGTTAGTAACAGCACTAGTAGGACTTAACACTGTAAGATCCTTGGATAATCTTTCTTCCTTCTTTTTGAAGTGACACTTTACACATGAGTTCTGTCATCTGTATTTGAATAACTCATTAAAAAAAAAAAAAGCAAAGGATTTATTTATTTATTTATTTTGCCTAGCGAACACTGAATATGTGTTCACACCTTCAAAAATGTATGCATGTAATTTCAGTGCTTATAAAATTAGTTGGTTCATCCATTTATTTTTAGTGTGCTGTTCACATCAGAAAAGCACAAGCTTTTTCATTATTTACATTAAATTCCCATTTTTCCTTTTATAGGTTCATTTTTCTCAGTGTTTCAATATACATGTACATTCCTCACTTGACTTCACAGTCTACTATGGGGTTTCTTTGAAATGAGGAATCTTGATGCATAGCCTCCTGATATGATTTAAAGTTAATGATTAATTTTTTTATGTTCTGCACAGACATGGTGGCTCAGGTCACAACCTCCCTTATGATTTCAAACACTAATGCTTCATCTGATTTTGTGCTCAGCTCCAAGTAAAAGTGTGGTCTTTATTTTGGATGATGCCAAACTGTATGCACATGTGATGGTTTGCAATGCTTATCTACAGTTCCCAACCAAGAGATTTTCTCACCATTTTGTTAGTCCAGGTGAAGAAATGAAAAGTGAGAGGGCGCTGGCAGGATATGCCATGACCATCACTGTCCCCAACTTTTTTTTTTTTGGGGGTAACTTGGGTTGTAGCGACCATGAGATGGTGGAGTTCGAGATCCTGAGCGGAGGAAGCAAAACAAAAAGTAGGATTGCTACCCTGGACTTCAGGAGAGCCAACTTTGATCTCCTCCGGGACTTACTTGGGGCCATCCCGTGGGCCAGGGTGCTAGAAGGCAAGGGGGCCTGTGAGAGCTGGCTAGCATTCAAACGGCTCCTCTTCCAGGCTCAGGATCAGTGCGTCCCTGCATCTAAGAAGTCAGGAAAAGGTGCCAGGAGACCTGCGTGGATGAGTAAGGAACTCATGTGCAAGCTCCGCAGAAAGAAGAAAGTACACGATATGTGGAAAAAGGGTCTGGCCACTTGGGAACAATATAAGAATGTAGTCAGGGACTGCCGAGATGCGACCAGGAAGGCTAAAGCCCACCTGGAGCTGAATCTAGCTAAGGAGATAAAGGATAATAAAAAAGGGTTTTTTAAGTACATTAACAGCAAAAGGAAGGCTAGGGAGAATGTGGGCCCCATACTAAGTGAGGGGGGTGTTCTGGTAACGGGGGATGCTGAGAAGGCGGAAATACTGAACGCCTTCTTTGCCTCTGTCTTTAGTGAAAGGGCTCTCCCCCAGGAATCCCAGTCCCCGGTGGTTGATGAGAGAATCTGGGGAATGGGAGATTTCCCTTTAGTCAGGGAAGAGGTGGTCCGTGAGTGCTTAGGAAACATTAATGTCCATAAATCCATGGGACCTGATGGGGTGCACCCGCGGGTGCTGAGAGAGCTGGCGGAGGTTATTGCTAAGCCGCTCTCTGTAATTTTTCAAAGGTCTTGGAGAACTGGGGAGGTGCCTGAAGACTGGAGGATGGCCAATGTCACCCCAGTCTTCAAAAAGGGCAAGAAGGATGACCCGGGTAATTATAGGCCAGTCAGCCTCACCTCTGTCCCAGGGAAGGTGATGGAACAGCTTGTGCTAAATGCCATCTCCAGACAACTGGGAGAAAAGGAGGTTATCAGGAGTACTCAGCATGGGTTCACCAAGGGGAGGTCGTGCTCGACCAACCTGGTGGCCTTTTATGAAGATGTCACTAGCTGGGTGGACGGGGGGAGAGCGGTAGATGTAGTCTACCTTGATTTCAGTAAGGCTTTTGATACGGTCCCCCATGACATCCTTATAACAAAGCTGAGGAAGTATGGGATAGATGAGTGGACGGTGAAGTGGATCGAGAATTGGCTGACTGGCAGAGTGCAGAGGGTTGTCGTTGGCGGTGCGGTGTCTGGCTGGAGGCCTGTGACTAGTGGTGTCCCCCAGGGGTCTGTGCTGGGTCCAGTCTTGTTCAACATCTTCATCAACGACCTTGATGAGGGGATAGTGGCCACCCTCAGCAAGTTTGCTGATGACACGAAGCTGGGAGGATTGGCTGACACGCCTGAAGGCTGTGCGGCCATTCAGAGAGACCTGGACAGGCTGGAGAGCTGGGCAGTAAGAAACCGGATGAGGTTTAACATAAGCAAGTGTAGAGTCTTGCATCTTGGTAGAAATAATTGCATACACCAGTACAGGTTGGGGGAAGACCTGCTGGAGAGGAGCTCTGCTGAGAGGGACCTGGGCGTCCTGGTGGACGACAGGTTGGCCATGAGCCAGCAGTGTGCCCTTGTAGCCAAAAAGGCCAATGGCATTCTGGGGTGCATTAAAAAGAGCGTAGCCAGCAGGTCAAGGGAGGTGATCCTCCCCCTCTACTCTGCCCTGGTGAGGCCTCATCTGGAATACTGTGTCCAGTTCTGGGCTCCCCAGTACAAAATAGACAGGGATCTCTTGGAAAGAGTCCAGCGGAGGGCCACAAAGATGGTGAAGGGCCTGGACCATCTCCCCTACGAGGAGAGACTTAGGGAACTGGGTCTGTTTAGCCTTGAGAAAAGAAGGCTGAGAGGGGACTTGATCCAGGTTTATAAATACCTGAGGTGTGGGAGCTATAGTGGCGAGGCTGGTCTCTTTTCAGTAGTGCGTGGGGACAGGACTAGGGGCAATGGGCTGAAACTCCAGCATAGGAAGTTCCGCACGAATGTGCGCAAGAACTTCTTTACAGTGAGGGTGACGGAGCACTGGAACAGGCTGCCCAGGGAGGTGGTGGAGTCTCCTTCTCTGGAGATATTCAAGACCCGCCTGGACGCCTACCTGTGCGACGTGGTGTAGGGAGCCTGCTTTGGCAGGGGGGTTGGACTCGATGATCTCAAGAGGTCCCTTCCAACCCCTATAATTCTGTGATTCTGTGATTCTGTGACCACAGACCATCTGTGCCAGTTAAACAATTTAAATTCAAAGTTTTTGACAGAAATATGAATATTCTATGTTCACATATTTAAAATTTCCTTCTGCTGGAGGGTGAGGAAGGGATTAATTTGGAGAGATTAGGGAGAGGTGTAATCTGAGTAAAGAAGATAATTCATATATTGCTCAGACAGTTTCAAAAGGAAAATGAATTACACATATGTTTGATTATGTGCTGGGGTTAGTGGTTCCAGAACAGAGATTTAGAGTAGAAAAGCAAGTTGTATTTTAAGCTGTATTGTAAAGAGAAAACAGTATGGGCAAAGTTAATAATGGAAAATGGGTAGAAGAATGAAGTTACGGAGAACTGCTTAGGGAGAGAAGTAAAACACAAGTTGAATACCTGAATTTGAGGGTAAATAGAGTCAGGATGCTATCCTTATCAATGATCTATGGGACTTAGGTCAAAAGGCTTTTGATTTAGAGCTGTATTAGTACCTCATTTAGTTGAAGAGACCATGTTATATGTTTCTGAGTCACTGGGAATCATAACTTTTTTTTTTTTTTTTTTTTTTTTTTTTTCTCTCTGAAAACTCCTTATTTGAGGTGATGTGCTTAAGTTATATTCAGGAGGGATTACTTCCAGTTTTCATACAATATCTGAAAACTAGCACCATTGCTCCTAATAATCCTTATTCAAGCACAGGTCTTCAGGTACTACAAAAGATACATGTTCAGTATGGATTTCTTAAAAAACATTTTGTTTTACTGGAGCATAATGAAGTTCATTAACTGTGCAACATTAAAATTAACTCAGCAAGACACTTCTCAGCCTAAGAGGGTTTACTAGTCCCCATTTAGGCACTAGAAACTTTAGGAGTCACTCCTACAGGGTGTCTTTGGCAACAACTCTACATAGCATTTAAATGTTCATAAATAATCTGCTTAAAGACATCACTGGAAGTCTTTCTAAAAGGTTTTCTGGTTTTGTGAATCTAATCCAAAATAAGTACTTTAGCGACCATAAATGTATCACTTGAAAATACTCTACTGGAGGAGTACACGTAACCTTCCTTATTATTTGAACCTTTGTCTGGAGCTGATTAATTCTCCCTTGTTTCCATGAATTCTTTTCTTTGTTTGTTCACTGTCAACTTGTATGTTCACAGTGTTAGCGTCAGCTTGACCTCAACGATGTACTGCCAGCACAAAGGTTTGGATTTTGTTTGTTTTTTGTTTTGTTCTTGCTTGCTTGTTCACTTGTTTATTTTTGTATTGCTTATTTTTTTTCCCCCTAATGTTATTGAAGGTATTTTTCTTATTGCCTATTTATAGAATAATCTCTTTGTACCCTAGTGGTATCATCTTCCCTCTGAACGAGCTTTAATCCACATGAATTTTCAGTAAAATCAAAGGATTGCTTCAGCTGTTGGGTGATTCATTGCAGTCTCTCTACATTGGCAGGCTTCTTCAATTGTTAAGACAGAAAAATAAATTCAGAATAAGAACTGCACACCCCATTGCAATAGCAAAGCACTATTGAACTCAAGAGGTGTGTGGGGCAAAAAGGGAATGCATGATCAAATTGATAGACTGAAGTTGTTCATCATGCAGTTATGAATTGATTTGCTGGGAGAACATGAATTTGACAGTCTTTGTATTGTGCAGAGGAAAACAGTTAAGGAGTTGCAATATCAATCAGAAAATACTTTGTTGTGAGCAGCACTAGTGAACTCTTTTCCTATAGACATGCAGATTACATATTTTGTGTGTTAGTTGACAATGAACATTTTTTTTTCTGTTTTAAAACTCTTCATCCTAAGTCATGAAAAATACTGATTAAAAAAAAAAAAAAAAAAAGCTTTTTTTTTTTTATTTTTCAAAAGTGCAGTAAGGCACTTTTGCTGTGGTTATTGGTTTGATTTCAAATCCAGAAACCACAATAAAGGCTGTTTTCCTTACATCAGATGAGGTGATTAATACATGGTAGACTTGGGCTCCAGATTTTTACAGCTCTGTTCACGAGCCAGAGCCTGGGGCTGTATAATTAAGTTAGCTGGAAAATTAATGCAGGAAATGGTTTTTGGATTTGATTGGTTTAAAAATCTATGAATACACATATTTAATCCCTTTGAATTAAACTTTGTGCCAAATAAATAAATAAATGTTAAAGATGTCCTCAATTTCATAACTTCAGGGTAGTTTTTTTGCCTTTGAAATTAATGATATTTGTAGAAAAAAGAATTGTCTTAGACTATCCAGTAAAAGTCTGATACTTGTTGAAAGTGTTGGATTGTCTGTGCCACTGGTTTAATGCATGTAGTTGTGTACAGTAGATAACTAGGATCAATAGTCTCCAAAAATAATTACTTAAAGCTCAGCAGTGGATTGATGTGCCTGTGCAAAAGATCTCTAAGGTAAATAAAGCTCTTTGTGGTAGCAGATTTTACCTGCACACTGTAGGATGGTAGGAAAAGAGCATAATTAAACTAGTTAGTCTTATAAATTATTCCTATAGTATGGAAATGTAGGTATGTTCTCTCAACCATGTATTATTCTAAGACTGAATAAAACCTGCAAACAAGATTAGAAATGCTATATCAAAAATGGAAGAGAAAGTAATAAGTAAATGCTCTCTAGTTCTAAGTCAGTTTGTTTCCTTCCCATTACTGAAGAATACATTCACAACAATTGTACCAAGCTGTCATAGTTCAAAGTAGTGTAATATGTCAGTCTAGTACTGGATATAGGTAAATTAAGTTTAGACTTAATGAGGAGATGAAGATTCTAAGTATTTTGAGGAAAAGACTTTTTATTTTTTAATTTTTATTATTAATCTGTAATGTGCACTAGTTTAGGTCACACACCATAATTCACACATTCTCTCTTGGGCTACATTTTTCATTTGATACCACATTAAACAGCTGTTACTCAACTAGTTCTAAGTCTTTGTGGGATTTTTTAGGGCTGCTTCTCTTCACAGACAGGAGGTGACATTATGAAGCCAAAGGAGAAGGAAAAATCATGATGGACAAATAAAAAGTGAATCATAGAATCACAGAATTACATAGTGAAATAGTGAAATACATAGTGAAATACATAGAATTGCATAGTGAAATAAGGAATAGTTCTCTCAGGACTTCTTTGCACATTAATTGCATTTAGACTTGTCAAAGAGAAAGAACCTTAATCAAGAGACCTTTAATGATAATTTATGTGGAGTGTAAAATATTTCCTTAAAAAAAAAAAAAAAAAGCAAAAATAAAAAACCCATTACTGAAAGTGCAGAAGGCATTGGTAATAAATAAATGAAAACTGAACATGACTGGGGTGAAGGGTTATGGTTGTTCAATTAAAGTTGTTATTCTAAGGTGATATCCTAACATTACCAGCAGTGCTGTCTTTTCTAACTTTTAAAACCACGCTACTTTTAAGGGAGAAAAAATCTTCCACTGGTGCTTTGTTTGGACGTTACGGAAACTCTAAACCAGAACTGAAGTTGCCCTACCTTCTTTGCAATTCTTGTTAAATGGTGAAGCAAAATGTATCCTCATGTAATCCTAAAGCAGAAGGAGATGATCAGACTAGTAAAAAGTAATACTTCTACTCTGGAAATTTAATATTGTTTTTCTTATTACTGTACATGAATTAAAAGCTTCCGTGTTCTTAACTCCTAATTTGTATTTTAAGAATGAGCCATGTTTAAAGAATCCTAGTAATTAATTGCTTTTTTTGTTTGGATGTTCTATTCTGAAAAGCATTTATTTGTTTATTTATTTAATATTTGCTGCAGGTTTGTTTCTCTCTGCATGATTTACTAATGAATAATAACTATATTATTATTCTTATCAGCCTTATAACTGATAGACGTTCAACAAAAAACAATGTTTTTTTGAAGAAATTGGTCCAGATTTTGAACTCCAAAATAGTTATTCATTGGGTAAGTATATATCTCCCACTTATTGTTTTTTGGTTGTTGGGTTTTTTTTCTTGTAAAGTTAATGATTTAGTGTAAGAGTCTTTGGAAAGAAGAAAAATATAGGCAACATTTGAGACATGACAGGTGAAAGTAGAAAGATGGATAATAATAGCTGGTAAGTTTGTAGAACAAATCATTAGCAGTGTTTATTTTTCCACTTTCTCATCTATTTCAGTCCCTTACAATTCCTTTTTTTATTACGCATTTGATATATGCTATACCTCCCTTCTGGTAGGAAGCTGAGGTCTCCTTTCTTTGCCATTACACACAGTAGTAATAATTTTCTAAACAAGGTAATGTAATAAAGGCTTGATTCTCTTCCACTGGAGATGGCTGAAAAATTGTAACAGATTTTATTTTTTTTCCTTTCTGAATGGTGTGCTGCTGTTTACACTTCTATGAAAAGCAAGCATGCCTGTGTTATTATGCTTAATTAACATTTTCAATGTTCCTTGCTCTCTTGCAAATTATTATGTGAAGTTTTTTGTTTGAGGGAATCTGCATCAGCATGTTTTGCAGATGTATAGGATTTTAAAAGATTAATACCATGGACATAGTAGGATTTATATCTCAAGGACCCCATCCTGTGGCCTTTATTCAGACATGGTATTCAGTGTTAGTACTAAAAAACTGTTTTCAGTTGTGTCACTGTGCCAATAATGCTGACACTTGGGGCTGTGGATAAGCTTTTATGTTGTCTAAGACGACTGCATGTTATGGAGTATATAGAATCATTTCAGCACTGCTTTTCTTCATAGTGGGAGATAAAGCTGTACATAAAATTCTGATGGGCAAATAAAAATGGAATAAAAACTATGGTACTGGTATCTTCTCAGGAATATCATCAGTGAGAGTTTCCCTGAATATTTCCGCATTGTCTGCCCAGAAAAGAGGCAGAATTGGAACATTTTGGACATTTCTAGGGGTATCCTAGACACTCAGGCTGGATCTAATGCTGCTACTCTGCCTGAGCTCAGGCAGGTGACAGACACATAAGAATTTTTCTGAGCAGATCTAAGGATGTTCAGCACTGGACCACATATTATAGTCCAAAAAAGTCCTAGATAGCATATTTTATGGATTTTGTGCAATAGTACTTCATCATACAGAAACCATTACAAAATGGTTATTATGGCATTACAAAACAAGTATTTTCCAGGCGCATCCCCATTTGTGTCTGTCAGACATAGCAGAATCCAAAACAGTTGGATTACTATTAATAATATTGAAGAAGGATGCAGAATGATGACAGTGAAATGAGGTTCCCCACCTATTAAAGACAAAACTGAAATAGTTGCAGGAAGAATGGTGTGTGTCCCTTCCCTTTGGTGGAAACGTCCAAACAGTGTAACAGTGTAAGGCTCATTCACTGGTGTACAAACTGCCAGTTACTTCAGCAACAAGCTTCACTGCAGAGAAAGGAATGAGTCTGGCTACTGCTGTAAGCCTGGTAAAGCAGGAGGAAACAAAGCAGTGCTCACACTGAATAAAGTTTGTTGAAACAGGCAAAATTATTAGATTGGGTAACTGATTTTGAGTAACCACTTAAAAAACCAAAAAGACAAGACATTTTGACTTTGCTATAAGGCAAAGTGAAAAACTGCCCCTCTATCCTGATGTACTGATCGCAGTGAGAACTCAGAGGAGCTCTTCTCTATAACTTTTGTACCCCAGGGTGTTAGCAGAAATATTAATAATATCAAAAGGCTCTGGTACTGCTTTCTGTTCCATTCAGGAGTATTAGTGACAGGAACACTTAAATGCACTGAGCTTCAGTGATAAAGCTCCTGTTCAATTTGATGCATTAGAATTGTAGGTTCTGCATTGCTGCAGACAATGGAGCCATTAAATCTCCATCAATCACCTGCGTCACAGCACAGCTCACTCTCTAACAAGAAGTCATGGGGCATATGGTATAAATAGCAGACATTAGTCAACCTCCTTGACCAGCTGTAATTGTGAAAGAAGGATTGTAAACTGTGTTTGGGCCGCTGTCCAGAATTTCTGAAACATGCACCTGGAAATACAGCTAGGGCCATCCTGTTTTATAAGGCTCTTTGTGATGGACCTAGAGCTGAGACCCTTCCTTTCTTTTCCCAAGCATTCATTTTAGATGGCTTTAGTATTTCTGAGTTCAAGGAAGCTCACTCCATTGTAGCAAAAAGAGATGAAATTTAAGCTGTTTTGACTCTGTGAAGTATCAGGAAGCCTGATTTTCTCTGCTGTTACGTTGGCTGTTCTTGTGATAGCTTCAGAAATGCTGGGTGTGTGGGGATAGGGAATAATATGCCAAGAATTAAAGAGACAGGGAAGAAAATAAATTCACATTGTTGTGGGTACCAGGAGAATTAGACCTGGATAGGCTTTCAGAGAGATTTTATTATTATTATTATTATTATTATTTCTTTGCAAGCTATTTGATTTGATTCCATGAGGGTAGTTGAATAGCTGGATTCATAGAGTACTCTTCTCCCTTTACTGCTTCTCTTCCATGATGTGTGAATGGAATCTATTTTAATTGCCTTCCTTAGAGGGAATGAGATCACAAACTAGCTGCAATCTCATTTCATAATTTTCTTTGTTACCTGGCATGAAAGACTAGTGAAAGCTTTAAAAGTAGGTAGTTCTGGCATAAAAGTGAGGTAGTCAGGTTCTATGATTCAATGATTTCCATGAACAGCTTTATCAAAATTAAAATGCCCACTCTTTTAGTCTGTAGTGGAAATCCACAGAGAAGGAAGCAATGAAACAGCTCACTGTTTTCAGCTGAAATATATTCCATCCCCAATGCAAAGGGATTTGCTGGTGCAAAGAAATGTGATTTACACCTTCCTGTGACAGCTTTGTGACTTTGACCTGGAAAGTCGAAAGGAATTCAGGCATACTTACTGAAGGCAGCTATAAATAGATTTAAATGCAATGGCTTATCTTCAGGTTAACAATAAGTTGTCTTTACGGTACTAACAAACTAGACCACACAGCTTTGTTTTGATTTTTACCTGAAGCATGGACCTGTGTGGTCTAGATGGATGATATCAATTACATTTGAAAGCCTGATAAAATGGAATAGAGATGATATATCAAGCTGATACCGACCTCTTCATAATAGCCACAGTCATTAGAAAACCTTGGTGTATCTATATCATTCATATTCTCGTGAATGTGTGGTGAATGCCTTTTTTTTTTTTTTTTTTTTTTTTTAAAGGTATGCATCATTCCTACTTGCGAGTGCTTTCTCCAAGTACAGCAAGAGTGGTTAAGGTCAGAGAATTATGATGGTTTTCCTGCAAGTTACTGTGAGACTGCAGCCAGAATATTCATTGTAGATATTAATCAGTGTTGCTTATTCACACAGATACGATCACACATGATTCCTTATGCTAATTCTGTCAATGGATGGAAAACAGCTGTTGAGAAAGTATCTAAATTTATAGTACTATGATACTATGATATGATACATTAAAATTTAATTTAACTTTGGTGTTGAAAAATGTACTTTCAAAGGTCTAAAAAAGTTAAAATTTCAGGTGATTTTGTATTGCGCTATATGCATATTGTGGCAAGACTAAGATACTGTAAATAGATCATTTAGCATCTAAGACATTGGCCTAAGAATATAACTCCCATAGAACTGCTATTCTCTAGTTACTATTGCTTTCCAAATGTGAAGAATAGATGATACATGAAAACCCCTACCTCTGAGCAGAATTTCTGCATGCTACAGAAAGTTACTTGAAGCAGCCTGGAAAAGAAATCAGAAATTTAAGTGTAATGAGGAAAGTCATAGGACATTCATATGCCCACGTTAAGTGAGAAAAGTTCCCTGAAAGCCCACTGCCTGATGTACAACACACACATGGGTATATGCACAGGTGTTTCTGAATTAGAGTCACAGTGAAAATGTTTCCAGCATTTTTTCAATTAAGTGAAACTCTGATGAAATAATAAAAAAAAAAATGCTAGGGCACAGCAAGTTCATTTTCTTGCTTTGATAATGGTGCTTGCTGTTTTGTTTTTGTTGTTGTTACCCTGAAATGCCAGCTTGTGACAAATTATCATTGCTAGATGTGTAATTTTGATGTTAAAAGATGGATTTCCTCTATCTGTTGCTTTTGCACTTTCATCTAGAACCTGCAGTTGATCTACTTTTGGCCTAAATTAGGGTGGGAAGAAGAAAGAAATTACTGTAAGAGTAAAAAAAAATCAATTTTAAGAGAAAGAAATTTCATGTTCCGGAGAGGACATTTGGACAATCATTTTGGGAGGCAGGAATCTTACATTTCATGAAGTTGGAAAAAAGTCTTGTTTCATTTACTGAGGTGGGAACATACTGTGTATGGAAGTCTCATCTGCATCTGACATTGCTTAGCAATGTCCAGCTGAAATTCCAGAGCTGTGAAGAACAGTAGTTAATTGTTTCAGAAAATTAAATTTCAGAAGAATTAGGCCTTTCTCAGTTGTAACAATTTCTCTTTGGCTTTATTCTCAGGAATCTGAACCTTAGAATGGGTCAGAGGTGTAGAGTTTAATGAAACCATTAGACGAACTTATACCTGAAAAACTCAGTATATGTAGTCACTCCAATTTGTGAAATGATCTCTGCTGAAACATCCAAATGTTTTCCCCCACTGAACTCACTAGTGCTGTGTGTTGAGTCTCTCGTGACAAGTACTGGGTACCCATAATTCAGGCTTTGGCTGAGAAGTTGTGATTCAAAGCACTGGTAGGAACCTAGCAGTCCTCCTGCAACTCATCAGCTGCTGTATGTATTTCATAATGCTTTCAGGGCACAGCCACATCTTTCTATTTTAGAAAGAAAAAACAACCATTATTTTCTCAGTATTGCAGTTAAATTGTTGTTGTTCTTGGCAGAGCAGGGGTCAAATTTTGTGCAGTATTTTGTGTGGTCAGAATGGGAAGATGGCTAAACATTTTTATACTTTGCAGTTTCTAGACAGTTCCCGAGGTCACTGTAGCTCTTCTAACATGATGATGACTTCCTTTTCTTCTGTTTAAAGCAGTTTCCTCCAACCCCTGATTGCACTCCTTTGCTCCTCTGTGCTCGTGAGTTCGAACTGTTTCCTTTAGGGTCTTCCCATTGCCAAAGAGGTACCAAGGGGCTATTGAAAGAGAGGGAATGTACTTGTTGCTGCACACCAGTTTCTGCACCTAAGTGTATTTTTCATCTTGAGATTTATACCAATGCTGAACTCAAGATCAGACAAGCTGTGTGCTAGTGGTTTTTCTAACCTCAAGAAGCTGGAGAAGATCCATAAAAAAAAATATAGGACTCCTTATAGCTGATCATGCCTAGTGTCTGCATAAGCAACCACAGCAGCTTCCATCATGTTTCTACATGCAAACCACTGGGTATCCAACAGGAAATTATATTACATGCAAGCACAGTGCATATATTGTGCCCGTAATTGCTTTCTAAAATGGGTGCACACACATATCTTCCGCTTATGGCAATGCTTTTTAACTGCACATCCACAGATTAAGAGTTTTGCAAAGATACTTCTTATATTACAGGCAAACAAATTACTTAAAGAGGGAAAATGAAATACTCCTCTATGTAAGGTACTTGATTAGGCCTCAGGAGAGCTTTGTAGCTTTGTTTACCTCTTGAATTCACACACAGTTACAATGCCATAAGCAAGAGAAAGTGAATGTATATATATATATATATATATTTGGTATTTCACAATCAATAACATTGTTTAACTTGGAAATGTAGTGTTTTATAATGTATGTCTTAAAGCTCTTACATATAACTGCCTTACTTGGTGTCTCCTGTGCTTGGCCCTAAAAAAATCAAACAGAAATACAGTCTTTTGTTTCAGATCATTTTCACTGAAGTTTCCAACATTTTACTCAAAGCAGAGTGAAATCAAGGGTTTTGTGAAAAACAAATAACAACCCATTGGCAGCAAGTGCATTGTTTTTTGTTTTTTGTTTTTTGTTTTTTTATTTTCCAATTATTATTATTGTGTAATTACTATATGAGTGATCTTCAAGTGCTCAAACTCCCTAGCTACCATAGAACCACCTACAAAACTGTATTGCTGAATAGTTACTCCTTTAGCTTGAGTTGTAGATTTTACTAGACTGGCAACAGCGAGTAATGCAGCGATTAGCAAAGCTTTTAGCAGAGATGCTGAGGTGACATTCTTTCCATCCAGAAAGCTGAAGGAGGTAAACACCTTAAACTGTCTTTCCATACACCTTCAATAAGGGAATAGTAATGGGTATCATCCTCAGCTATTAGCTTAGATGGAAAATCTAAAAGCAGACAACATGAGTTTGAAGACAGTTGATAAGGTCAAGAGCTGTTTTGTAAGAAGGAAAGCTAAAAGAAAATGTACTTTCTGAATCAACATCTCCCAGTGTCTGCTGTCTGAGAAGCAGCTACACTGAAGTGGCTTTGACACAACATAATCTTGTTCTTTGTCAAGATGGTCTCATTATGTGGGCCCTGCTGATTTATAAAATCTGGTGTTTTCATACACTTACCGCAGATGGAGAACAAAAGGAGCACAGTGATTGATTTTATTCAGTCATTGGGGAATTTTTGAGATAGCTCATTAATATGAGGTGGACGTGCTAAAGATTATTTTTTAAGGAAGACTTACTTAAACTGATAATCAAATTTTATTATCAGTCTTTCTTCAGGCAATTATGAATCATTTATACTACGCAATTTTTAGGTTTTTGAACAAGGGGACAAAAATAAATACTGCATTTTACATATGTTAACCCAACATATACTATTTTTATGTAAAGGAATATTTTATACTTAAACTGCTAAAGAACAAATAAAACCTTGCTTATTTAATTGAGTTAAGGATTATGCAGATGATTAAACTATGAGTTCAGACTATACCATACCATACTGGTATTCTGTACTATACCATACCATACTGGACCATGTATCAGTTTAAAGTAATATTTAATAACAATGTGGACAATAAAATTAAATTATTATTCTCTATTTACTGCTAGTGAAAAGGAAAAACAAACAAACAAACAAAAAACAACAACAAACAAACAGGCATATAAAACTGCTCATTACTTGTATAAAATAATGAGATTTGTTAAGTAAAATCATATTATTAGAGTTGAAATAAAAATAAAATAATCTGTTTTATCATTAGAAAATTTGCTTATTTTCAATATGTATATCTTGTATGTGAGTGTGCATTTGAAATATACACTGAACCCACTAATTAATCATATATAGGCATTTTTTGTTGCTGTAATCTTGTCCTTGATCCTTGGGCACTTAAAGTGCTCATAAAATCTAAAGCTGGACTGGAAATAAAATACAGTCCATTTAAGAAGAAGTTTCAAAAATAACACAATGAAAGACAGTTGAATCTGTTTTAGAATTATCAAACACATTGACTAACAGAACTGATCTGAAGTGTATGAAAGTCAGCGTCAATTGTCATTTAATTAACTGTGATGAGCTGTCTGTCAAAGCTGTAAGACATGTTGAGTCTGTGGATGCCTTTGTTTTTCAAGTTATGAATATCTGAATCCTCTTGTAATGTTCAGTTATACTGAAAAAGCTATATTTTGTCTTTATTCTTTGAAATAAACATATATCCTATTAAGTGAAATTCTACATGCCATCTAAAGACAGGAAGTACATTCAGCTTCACTAACTTCTCTTTGGATATTTTAAAATAGAAAAAAAGTTTTTGCTTGATAGTATGTTATTGATAATAGATGTTTGCAAGCATTTATGATGCAGCATATTTTAATGACTTTACTGGTTGTGTATATTTCAGAGCATGTGAGTCTTGTAAATGCTACTTTATATACTGGAAAGCTACCTTACCTTTTTTCCATAGTATGATACATCTGTATATACATATAGCAGTGGATATGATGGAAACCCTGGAGAGTAGATCCTGAACTATAATTATATTCTGGTCATTAGTAGTTCTTCCATGAACTACTGAAGAGCAGATTTTCTGAATGAATGAGTGAATGAATGAATACATACATACATACATGCATACAAAACAGGAGCTACAACAAAGCAGATCTTTAATTTTGGGATATTTGATTACAAGCATATTGATCCAAAAAGACCTGAATCATCAAGTCCACTTCCCATGTAGCTTATAGAGCAACATATAAAATACATTTTTTTCTGTGTTTTAGATTTCTAACTTTGCATTGTTGTTACTATCAAAATGTTTTCATTAGTGCAGGCTCATTGAAATATATATATTTTTTATATGAATGTTATGACAATTTGTACTGCATATATAAAACAAGTTTTTTTCTTAATTGATCTCATTGCATATTTCAAGCATCTGCTTTTCAAAGAATTACTAAATGTTAAAATGCATTACTTTAATTAGCTTAACTAATGCAAAAAAAATGAAGAAAATTTAACTTGCATTATATTTGTGGATTTTTGTGTGTTTATTTGTTTCTTTCAGGTGAAATCCACCTTCTTTATGAAGTTACAGTGAGTTCACTCTCAAAAGGCCAATTCAGTCAATGTCTTTATATTGACTTACTTTGATTCTCTCTGTAATTCTGTACCTTTGTAATGTAACTATATAATTTATACCATGAAGGATAAAATATTGACTTTATTATCTTTGATAACTTTGTGTGTGGTGCTGCAATGAGTTATAATTTCAAATGGCAGAAAAAAGTTTGTATCTGAAGATTTTTTTTTTTTTTTTTTTTTTTTTCCCCTTCAGTTTTTGACAAATCTTAGCTTTTCACGTATTTTTCATTATCCTAATCTGAACCTGAATATGTGGTCATGAAGGAATATGTTCTAAAAGTGAGTTTTGGCCTATAAAATAAATAAATAATATGTAATAAACAACAGGTTTTTTAATTCCACAATAGATTACTGTTTTGTCTACACGGTCCTTTAAAGCTACTTGGAAATTTCACTTTTTGCTTGCCATCTGTTTATGTGTTGCATCTTGCAGGAAGCTGTCCATGTTGTCTGTCAATTCAAATCTAGATTAAACTACTAGTCACTCAAAAAAAGAAAAAAAAAAAAAAAAAAAAAAAAGAGGAGAAAAAAAAAAAAAAAAAAAAAAAAAAGGCCTGCTTGAATTTTTCTTCTTCTGTCAGGGAAGCAGTTCATAGAGCAGATCTCCATATTTTCTCCTTAAAAGACTTTTTACAAAAATCTCAATAAATAGCTCACATGTCACAGTACAAGAATTTCATTATGGAAAAGGCTTGGTTAGTTTTGTTTTAGAGTAAGATTCCTGGCTAAGTAAGGCTGTAAGTTTCAGTTCACTTAATAGTAACCCGCTATTCATAAATCACTAGTGTGTTTTTGCCTTCTGTATTCCCAATTAAAAAGCATTAATGTGGTGATAACAACAGACGTGTGCACACTCACACACTTGTCCTTCTTTTAAAAAAGAAAAAAGAAGAAAGTTGGGGGGGGGGGGGGGGGAATTGTTTTTTGGAATGGAGAGAGTGCATCATTTTTGACATTACAGCAACCATTTCACATTTCAGTGGTTTTAATCTTAATGTGCAATGAGTTTAAATTGTCGTTCTTTCAAGAAACAGAATTTTACATTGTTATATAATTCATTCTTTGTAACGTTTGACTATAATTTGTGCCCTTATTTATGTATATGGATTATACAACCTCTAATGACAAATAATATTCACTGGATTGCTGCAAAACAAGTTCATTGTGCTATGTGAGATTTTCATAAAGGCTACAAAGCATCTATTAGCTTATTTACTAAAAACGTTAGGAACTATTCACTTTGGTCTAACAGATTAGGTATTTTCAGGTTTGAAATGTTTAAGTCTGTACTGTAATGCATCAGCCTAACAAATGGAAAAGCTAATGCCCTGAGATTTATAATGTAACAAATTCAGTATTCTTTGCTGGGCTGAATGGACTCCTAAAATCAAGGAGTATCTTCCACAGATGCCACTCCTCATGGAGTGGCTTCTTTTGACATAAGACAACTTTATCCCACTGGCTGTGACACTTGAGTGATGGGAGAAATGAGAAGCATGAAAATATGAAAGCTTTTTAGCTTTAAATGATTAATTATAAAATTGAAATGGAAATATAGATAAAATGAAAAAAAAAATGCAAGAAAATGATGATGATGTATAACTTAGCTCCTCAGGGAAGTGTAATAAGCAGTGGCTGCAGATATTTAGTTTGCAAAGAGCTAGCTTCTTTTAAATGCCTACACAATTTAGTTCCTTCAGGGGAGAGTGAGCTTTTTAGTCTGCAACAAATAGCTGCAGACAGATTCTTGTTCTGTATTCCTGAAAGGTCTAAAGAACTGCTGGATGTTCCTGTTCCTTGGCTAATGATGTTATGCAAAGAGAAGGGAAAAGATTAAAAATTCAAAAAGAGATAATACTTCCAATATTTGAAAATACAGATGTAAAATAATCTCATCTATTTCAATTAAAATGAAAAAAAGTCCTTTGCAGCAGTAAACATTTCAAAATGTGGCTTTTCATGAGCAACCTGGTCTAGTGGAAAGTGTCCTTACCCTTGGCAGGGGATTTGGAACTAAATGACCTTTAAGGTCCCTTCCAAAGCAAACCATTCTATGCTTCTGTGATTTTATGATTCTTTACATGTGCATCTATGTACATGTGCATCTATTTAGACAGATGTGTGTATCTATATATGAGTAAACATAGGTAGTTACAAATATTTCTGCTTTACTGGGATGTCTTTGTCATGATAAGAAATAAGAAAAAATCCAGAGTACAGCAGCCAAAACAGCACTAATTCTACTTACTTGGCACTACAATGCAATGTATAGTCTTTCACTGAATAACTCCATATTATTCTTTCGTCTCTTCAGAGGATGTCTTCACTTCAGAATTTTACTTCTCAACTTTTATCCTTGTCTCCCCTTCTGGGAAACTCATAGTTTTTGGGTTGCTTCACAGATCATCAGAGTCACCATCTGGGACTTTAAGAGAGCAAACTTTAAGTTCAGGGAGCTAGCTAGTACTGTCTCCTGAGAATCTGCTCTAGAGTGTTTAGGGGCACATAAGAGCCGGTAGCTTTTTGAAAACCATTTTTAAAAGCCCAAGAGTAAGCAATGCAACTGTGCTGCAAGTCAAGCAAGAAGCCTGTCTGAACAAGGATCTCCTTCTGGAATTAGGACAGAAAAAGAAAATAAATGATCTCTGGAAGAAAGGGCTGGTTTTACAGTGAGAGTACAGAGCTGCAGTTCATAACTGTAGAGAGAAAGCACAAAAAGACAAAATTGAGCTGGGCCACTCTGGCCAGAGTGGCGTCAGATAATAATAAAGGTTTTTTAAATATGCCAGCAGTGAAAGGAGGTGTTTATGTAAGTGCTGAGGTGATTTTCCCAATATATTTATCATTGACTATTGCATGCAGTTCTGATCTACACAATACAAAAAGTGTGTTAAGGTCCTGGAAAGCATCCAGAGGAGGGCAACAAAGCTGGTAACAGGGCTGGATGCTTGTCCTGAGAGGAAAGGCTGAGGACACCTGTGTTATCCAGGCTGGGGAAGAGGAGGCGGAGAGGTGATCTCACTTCTCCCTGCAGCTCACTGGAGAGGGCAAGAAGAGGGAGGTGCTGGGCTCTACTCCTGGGAACTGATGGTGGCATGGGAATGGCACAGAACTACACCAGATTGCACACTGGGAAAAGCCTCTTTACCATGAGAGTAGTAAAACACTGGAACAAGCTTCCTAGAGAGGTGATTTATGTCAATATTCAAGAGGCATTTGGACAATGCTCTCAATGTCAGGCTTTCACTTTCAGTTAGCCTCAGAGTGGTCAGGCACTTGGACTCAATGATCTCTGAAAGACCTTCCCAGCTGAACTATGCTATTCTGAAGGCCCAAATAGTCTCAATTAAGTGCTAATTGGAACACACAGGTGTTTCTTGTTTTGGCCAGAATTTAATCAAAGAGACTGCTGGTTTATACTTTGGTGCCTTGTTATAGATTTATAGTTAAGTTTACGTTGCCTTCGTGTGAACCTGCCTTGATTAGGCATCAAAGCAGAAAGATTCAATATCTGAGTTTTTTTAACAGCATGTACTGACTAAAGGTAGTAGTTAGCCTAACTTCAAAAGTGTAAATTATTGAAACATCAGGATTTTTGTGGTAAATATTATTTAAAGTTAAGTGCAGCAAAGGTAAATTTAGAACTTTCTCATTTTTGCAACTCTCTCTGACCATGTTTTATTAGACCGATATGGTGAATAGTCACAAAAAGCAAATGGAGCGCACAGGACTGCAATTCACTTATTCTTCACTTGCCATCATCTCAGATTTAATGCAGCTTTCTGTGGCAGATGTCTCCTTTATAATGTAAAGGGGTAAAAAACATGAGCAATCTGTTTCTAGTCACACAATATCCTGCTAGCTGCATATTTTCCTTTTACAAGTTTAAATTATTTTACATTAAATGAGAACTGTCATGGTACAATAACATAATTGTGAGACAGACGTGCATAAAAAGGGAAACAAATATTTCTATTATGATAGCACATTGGACTTGAAGTAAGTTCTACACGCAATACTAAGAGAACTGATGACAGAAGGTCACAAATTGTTATCATATACTAAATGCTTTAGTCAGTCCAAATAACCTCAACTTCAAATTTGGTGACAAATTCTAATTCCCCACTGTGGGAGTAATATGAGTAAAAGATTTAAGCATAGAAATAATTGTAAAAGACAGAATGAAAGTGTGTTTTGTTCCATGCTGTTCAATATCTTTGGTTAAATTATTTGGTATAATTACCTTATTTAGATATAGTCTACTGAGTGGATACTGAGTGGAACTCCATCACATTTTCTAAAGTTTTATTTGTGCAGCGAGTAGTAGAATATAGCAGGAGAAAATGCAGGAGTGAGACCCAGTTTTGGCCCATTTTAAATACAGGAAAAGCTCTTTTGACAGTTGCCAGATCCATGTTCTGTCTACAACAGACTAGAAGTATCATATCATATCATAGTATCATAGTATCATAGTATCGTGCGAGTTGGAAGGGACCTTAGAGATCATCGAGTCCAGCTCCCGGGATTCGAGCCCTCTAGTGTAGCAGAGCGGCAGTTTTACCCCTTGCGCCACAAGGGGGATTCGAACCTGGGCCCTCTGGTGTTGCAAACGGCGGTTCTAACACCGTGCGCCACCGGGGGCACACAAGTAAACGAAATATTGTACATATTTTTATAATTCGTGGGGTTCTTGGTAGAATAGGGATCTACTACTAGTTGCAGGAAGGACACCTATCTTTTGGTTAGCCTTGCCCTTACTAGATTCATGTGGTGGTACTTTGTTTTGCAATAGCCTGTGACCAGTCAGCTCCTACCCACACTACATCCCTATCAGTCACAGCGTCTCAATGTTGAAGACTTCTTTTGTAGACTCCTTAAACAAATAAGACAGATAACAGCTGAAAAGATTTGACATTAAAAAACAAACAAACAAACAAAAGACCAACCAACAAAGCTATGTTAAGCACATGGTTATTTGAGGCAGGTAATTAGGAAGAAATAAACAGAATGACAAGGGAGGAGGAAAGGTGTGAGAGAGGGAAGATGACCAGAAATCTCAAGACTAGAAGAAAAGTCTTTCAAGATGGTTTGTCATGAATGTCAGAATGTTTCTGGCAAAATCACTTTGGTGCCTACTCCTACCCTCTGGCATCACTGCTTACTGTTTCTTGCAACTTCTTTCTCTTAAGTTGACCACAGTTATATAGGCTATTAGGGAGTAGAGGTCACTGTGCTCTCAAAAATTGAATAGAATTTTTCAAATGAAATAACAAAATCTCCTGTACTGTTTTAGCACCCATCAGTACCTGAGTACGGTCAAATTTTTCTTCCTTCAGCTTAGTGTCTGGGGTTATTTTTCAGACTTAGGATGTTGGCTGGTTAATATAATTTTCGTCAAGCTGGGAAGACTTCATTTTAAGAAATCTTTCAGCTTTTTGTCAACATGGAATCTCATTTCATTCACCTCTGAAACCAGTTTTCTATATTTTTGCTTACAGAACTACAGAGATGATATTGTAGATGCTCCCAATATTAAGAGTTTGTGAAATAAATAAATAAATAAAAATTAGATAATCTGGGTAACAAAAAGAGACTGTAATAAAGTAGTTATGTTTTGAATGTGACAACTTCAAAAATCAGTAAAGCACAGTGAACGCTGGTACTATCTTAAAGCAGAATTGAAGCTGTAGATATTTGATATTATAAAGATTATGAAAATTTTTGGTTCAGTATATGAGAAGGGGAAAACACACTGATTGTTCAGTATTGAACTGTCACATAGCAGGAAAGGGGGAAAAAGGTGAATTAATTTGGAGAAGATTTATTTGGTTTGTGTAATAGGGAGTGTAAAACACTAAGAACTTAGTTGCCTAGCTGTCACCTGCCTCCAGGGTACAATCAAACACTGCCAGTGAATCAATAGTCTGGGAAGAATTTTCTTCGAATAGCAGGAGTTTAACACCAGCTGTAAGTGTTCCAGGTGGCAGGTCATTTGTTCATTAGTGACTTTCACAACAAACAATTGTAGTCCTATGACATGACAACTGTAATTTACAAGGGGGGGGGGGGGGGGGGGGGGGGGAAGAAAAGCGAAGAAAAGAAAAGAAAAGCCCAAATCCAGAAGTCTGAAGAAAAGACTCCCAAGAACGTCTTATACATCCTAAGAAAAACTTGTCAAGAATATGGCAACAGAAACAAGTAGTACAGTAAAAAACATCACTTTATTCAGTTGCAGCCTAGCTGATCCACTTTATAAAGAACTTCCTGTAAGCTCATCATTAAAACCCAAATCTGGTATCAATATTCACATCACCCTATGTGCTTCAGGCAGAGATTTAACTTTTACATTGTTGCCTTTTACTCCTTTTTTCCCCTCTTCTTAACACAAAGCTTATGGATGATCTGAAGGATGGATTCCAACCGGTACTGTGCCATTAATTTGTGAAATCTGTGCCTTTTAGAGATTATTTTGTTGAAATTAGTGTAAGCAATGGTGATGCAAGATAAGAAGAAAGAGCATTATACCGCTTATGCATTTCTTCTGAAGTTTGAAAATCCTATTTAGAGACCAACTTTAACATGATTTAAGACTTCCAGCAGTGTTCCTGGAAGCGTAATAAGTAATGCTTGAAGTTGTGAGAGTGACTGTATCTCAGTTTTCAATTTATTTTAGGGAGTGTGGTATGTTAAATTGGAAATTTGATTGAATTTAAAGCTTTAGTGTCTAGCATTTGCTGCCTATCTGCCAACAGCATGGACTTCAAACAAATGTACTTAGAGTGAGGGTGGAAGAATCCTTGCAAATGCCATGCTAGTTACACACAGGGGTTGAGCTTGCCTCTTTAAAAGCCATCATATTATCCTGGATTTTGTTCTTAAAATAAATATTTGTCATGTTTTTTACTTTTTCATTAAAGAAACCAAGTGCCAGCTAATCATTTTCTAAATGCTTTTGCTTTTACCTAACAGCAATTGTGCATTCCAGATACCTGCCCTGCCTGCGATTGAATTACCCACCCACGTGTCTATGAACTACATGGGCCACTTATTTTATAGAACTAGTAAGAAAATGGTAAGTAGCACTAAAAGGTTGGATAGCAGGGATCCTTATTACCAAATGCAGCAGAATATAGAGGTTTGAACTGCTCCTCTTCAGTAAATCTGTCGTTTGGGAAAGTTAGAAAGGACAGCTACTTTTTCCTTATTTTTATTTTTGTTATTATTTTGTTATTATTTCCTTACCTATTCTAGCCCCCTTCAGTAGCTGGGCAGGGAGCTGGGCAGGAAGGAGATAGCAGAGCCATGAGTGAAGTTGCACCTGCGAAGAAAAGGGGGCAGGAGCAAGTTTCTGTTCTTGGCTTAGTTTTTCACATCGCTGCTCTACTTTTAATTTGAAAAACTAAACTTTTATCAGTCTGCTTTGCTATTAACAGTAATTAGTGAGAGATATCCCTGTTCTCATATCCACCCATAAACTTTCTCATCATATTTTTTCCACCTATCCTGCTGAGGAGAGGAAGTGAGGGCAGGGTGGTTGGCAGCTGGCAGCAATCCAAGGTCTGACCATTGAAACCTTACTCCTCCTAGACTAAATGAACCTATACCCATCTTATTTTCTGTGGTTTACATTTTCAATGAATTTTCGGATATTCTTCACTTTGTCTTACTTCACACTAACAGATTCATGTGTTTTCTGAAGTCTAGTGCCTAAACACAGCTTTGGACTACAGCTCAGATCTCCCTGGAGCTGATGAACTTTTGGGATTTGTACATTTATGGTCCTATCGATGTATCCTGAGATTAGATTTGCCGTATTCAGTACCTTCTCACTTTTCTGTTTTCCATTCAAAATATTCAGTTGCATATTAAAAATAAATCTTCAGTTTTTTTCTTTTCTCGGGGATATGTATAAGCCCAAAGTACTGGATCAGTGTTCTTGTTTGTTTCTGCCTCAGCTCCCCACACGCATCTCTCAAATTATTGTGTTCTTTTAATTGCAAGCTTTTCAGATTGGGACTGATTGTGTAAATGCGGTGTCCAGTACAGGGCTGTGATTTAATCTGTGTTCAGTATTACCAGTAACAAATAATTCCAATTGTATAGGTTTCTTGGCACTTAGTGGAAAAATTTGGTGTTTCTGCTGTGGACGGATAAGAAGGATGAGCAAAGAGACAGCAACCTGTGAAATAATACCTTTCCACCATTCAAAACACGATTACATAGTCTTGCATTTATTATGCAAGTATGTTGCTCCAAAAATAATACCTCCTATTTACTTCTATTGAAAGTACAACATATACCAAGACTGCAATAACAGTACTGATAGAGGAAATTCTCAGCTATCAAACATTGTTTTTCAGAATACTCACCAACATTAGCTATGCATTTTTGCCAGCAACGAATAAGAACCTGCAGCCTGTGTTCATTGCTCTTAAAAATCTGCATAGCCATCAGGAACATGGCTTGTCTTTCATGTTGCTGTTGCCATGGCTGAAATGCACCACCTCACTGTGCTCACATCCACTGTTTGCTGAATGTTTATGGAGACCAAGCACCACTGAATGTCAGTGGTGCTACTTTTCTGCATGAAGGAACTCAATTCCACACCTTTGCTTCATATGCAGTTTAATGGCAGATGACACTTTGTCAGACTGCTCCTCTGCTGCCATCTGTCACACAGCAATAAAATATAATGGTATACTGTTGGGAGGGTTCAACCTCTACTGTCATACCACCAACATGCACCTCTGATATTGTAGGTCAAGATAATAAAATAGGAGGCATTAATTTTGGAGAAGCCCTAATATGTCTCTTAAAGAATAATTAAAATAATAACAATATTTTAGCTAGTTTTGATTAGACAGAGAGAGTGAGAGAGAATAGATATAACAGGCTCCACAGAATACTTCCCATCTTCAAAACAGTACAAAAGCACAACTAATTAAACTTCATAGTGGGCGAAATAGTTTCTTTTGGAAGCAGGCCAAAGGTATTCAGATATGAATTAGATTTGAAGAAAAAGAAATCACAAGTCAAATAGCTCTGTCAAATACTGCAGTTTTTTACTCCAATTTAACTCCCTGACTAGAAAATTTCTTTTTTATGGAGGAAAAAATATATGTTATGATGCTTTCTGAGATAGTATTTGAATACAAAGATTTAATTTAAAAGCCTCATTCTTTCTATGGTTTCAGTAAATAATGTAAAAATTATCCCCTGTACATTAAGATGTTAAAGAACAGAAAGATAGTAGTGGCTATTTTATTGGTGGTCAAGAGATCCATCATGCAAATAGGGCATTGTTATGATTTATGATAAAGTTAATTTTCTTTGTAGAGGCTTGTTTGATGCCATGTTTGGGAATTTTGGTAAAAGACAGAGGTAATAGCACAGTGATGTTTAGTTATTGCTGATCAGTGCTGCACAGAGCCTAGGATGTTTAAGCTCTTCACGCTTCCCTGCCAGAGAACATCTACAAGTCACAAGGAGCTGGGAGAGGACAGAGCCAGAGCAATTGATCCAAACTAGCTAAAGGGATATTTTAAATAATATGGTGTCATTAGAAATAATAAAAGCTGGGGGAAAGAAGAAGGAAGTGGGGGAGATGTTGAGAGCAATGATGTTTGTCTTCCCAATAAACCATTATGTGTGACAAGCTCTGCTTTCCTGGGAATAGCTGAATGTCTGTGAATGAATTCCCTGTTTTGTGCTGGTTGCATGAATGACTTTTGCTTTACCTACTAACCTGTTTTTTTCAGGTTAATATCTCACTGTATATCTTATCTGAGATATCTTACTTAGGAAAATATGTTATATTCAGGGATGAGGGAAGAGTTATTCAGATAAAGATTTTACAGAAGCAAGAAAAGGATCTGTGGCAGTTAATCACACAATAGAGTTAGCTTGGGGTTGAACAATTTTAAGATAAATTGAGTTACTCTCTCAAGCTATTTCCCTACTGCTAGGCAATCTGTCCTTGATAGTATTAGGTTTTCAGTTTTTCCTATTCCTTATACGGTTGTTCAAGGGAGTGCTGGATGATGCAGCTTTTCCTAGGGAGACTGATATCCCTACAATAACAGTCAAGGTTTAATTAACCAGAAAGTTTAAAGTCCTTCTGAAAGTATGAGCTAGACATTGTCAAAGATATTGAGGTTCAATTTCTCAACCTTGATTTCTTACATTTCTGTCTAGAAACAATATTAACCTCTAGTCTATGAAGTATCACATCTGGATTGCTTCCAGCCCACTTACTATACTCACACGTAAAGGTATGAAGCAGTCACGTGTCACACTATCTTACAAAGTAGGTTCAGACAGAGAAATGGGAGGGAAGGCTGTTAGAGAGCAAGTGATTGAACATGTGAATATACAGATTAATATAAGAGAACAAAAATGTTTGTATTATTAGTATTATTGTTATTATTTTTCATCTTTAAAAGCAATGCTAGAGTTAAAAGTTTCAATATGGTGCATCCATCAACTTTAATACTGCAGTCACTCTCTTGCTTCACATCGTCATTTATGGTAAATATTGGCATTTCTGAATTATCCCATTGTGTGAGAAAGTACACTTTTAAACTAGAAAATATTGTTTGAATTCAGATGCATTCAGCATAATCAGCCAATCTAATGTCATTTATTTGCTGACTGGAGTTGCTTGTTTACTTGATAGAATGAACTTCTGACTCACTGAAACTGAGCTGATCTGACCAGAAACATACACTGACCCTTATCTCTTATTCCTTGGATATTTCTGTTGTCTTTTCTCAATATTGAGACTTATTCTCTATTGAAGAAAAAGAAAACAAACAACAACCAGTCTGAATGGGGATCTGTAATCATAGAATCATGGAATCATAGAATCTTTTGAGTTGGAAGGAACCCTTAAAGGCCATCTAGTCCAACTACCCTGCAATGAACAGGGACACCTACAGCTAGATCAGGGTGCTCTGAGCCCTGTCCAGCCAGTGTCTCCAGTGACATGGCATCCACCAGCTCTATGGGTAATTAATCTGTTCCAGTGCCTCACTATCCTTACTGTAAAGAATATTCCTATCCAATCTAAATTTCCCCTTTTTTAGTTATAAACATTTTTGCTAGTCTTGTCACAACAGACTGCTAAAGAGTCTGTTCCCTTTCTTCTTAAAGCCCCCTTTTAGGTACTGAAAGGATCTTCCTAATGAACATACATTTACATACACATGCTTAAAACCCAGCAGTACTGTATGTTAGATTTTCTTCCCAGTTTTGACTATATTTAGAGCATCCTGTAGTTGGATTTAAAATAGATTTAAAATACCAATGATAGCTCTTGAAAAACTTTAGGATGCTTCTTCTTATTCTAGGAACAAATTCAATACTACATTTTATGTGTATCTAATTTTGTTGTTGTTTATTGTAAATATTTAAAAATAGAAGGGTACTTAATCTCTATTATACCTCAAGCTACACATTTATTCTGATTACTCTCTGAAGTACAACCTGCCATATGTTTCATTATTTTGTACTTTGAGGCTCCTTTAGATAATTATGAAAAATAGGAGTCTACTAGTCTCAGTCTTGAAACCTAGGAAATTCTTCTACAAATGGATCACCAAAATGCAGTCTTTAGTTCCAAATCCTTTATTTTCATTCAGAAATTATTCTTTATTTAGTACAAATAATTCTTTATTAACCACTACTCAAGTAGTATTTAACCACCATTTCAAATACCAGAGATATACTAGAAACTTGGAGTAGTTATCCTGTTGTGAAATAAGAACAGGGGATCACTGACAAAAGAGAATGGAAAACTTTTTCTTCTGAATATGCAAAATTTAAACCATCATTTAAAGATCTTTTCATAAACAGATTATTGGTATGCTTTATTTCTGTCATTTGAATTACAATGATGATATCACAGAAATCTACTTAGAGATCTAGGACTTTGCTGTACAAACATTCAAATGAAAAGCTGGCTCATACCCTGGAGAAATATACAATCTATTTAAGAAAAGAGCTATGGGCAGAAAAGTGAATATCTAAAACCAACAGACCTAAGAGTTTCTCTGCTAATCATGGAAAAGGAGAGAGTGGAAAAAAGATTTTTTCAGCAGAATCAAAGTAGACAGAAAAGTTCCAATACTGAACAAAAATATTTAACGGTCCAACATTCCTATTTGTTTGCCACAAGAGCCCAAATTTTGATATTGTACATGAATGTGGTTTGATAGGATACTTAGAAAAAAAAAAAAAAAGATTTTATTTGTTTGTTTATTTATTTATTTTTAAAGATAATCTTAAAATAAAATTCTTCTTTGAAGGAGCTTTTATGTGATAACAAACTTTCTAAATATTCTTCTGCAGTACTTAGGAAATGTTTATGTAGTGTGACAAGAAAAAGAAACTTCCTTGGAATGCAGGGAGGCTTACAATAAGATACTGAAATTAGCAGCTGCAAACCTTTGAGGTTTTTTGAGAATTTGAGTAATCAAATTCTAAGATCTCCTCAATTTTGTCCTTGAGAGCAGCTCGGCAGAGAAAGACCTAGGGGTCCTAATAGATGAGAAACTTAACATGAGCCAGCAGTGCGCTCTGGCAGCCCGGAAGGCAAATGGGATCCTGGGCTCCATCAGGAGAGGGGTGGTCAGCAGGGATAGGGAGGTGATTGTCCCTCTCTACTCTGCTCTTGTGAGGCCCCATCTGGAGTACTGTGTCCAGGTGTGGAGCCCTCAGTACAAAAAAGATATGGAGATTTTGGAAAGGGTCCAGAGGAGGGCCACGAAGATGATCAGGGGGCTGGAGCACCTCCCCTATGAGGACAGGCTGAGGGAGTTGGGTTTGTTCAGCCTGGAGAAGAGAAGGTTGCGGGGTGACCTCATTGCAGCCTTTCAATACCTGAAGGGAACTTACTCCCAGGAGGGGAGCAAACTCTTCGAAAGGGCTGATAATAGCAGGACTAGGGGAAATGGTTTTAAGTTAAAAGAGGGAAGATTTAGGTTGGATGTTAGGGGGAAGTTCTTTACTAGGAGAGTGGTTAGGTCCTGGAACAGGCTGCCCAGGGAGGTTGTGGATGCCCCGTCCTTGGAGGTGTTCAAGACCAGGTTGGACGGGGCTCTGGGCAACCTGATCTAGTAAAGACGTATGTTTGGTGGCCCTGCTAGGCAGGGGGGTTGGAACTACATGATCCTTGAGGTCCCTTCCAACCCGGGTCATTCTGTGATTCTGAGATTTGCCAGCTGTGGGTAAATTCAATAAATAAATGAAAAGGATGGAGTATGTGCTTGAGAGAAGACGGTGTTACCCCTGAAATATATTGTGCCATTATTTTTACTGTCCTCACAGTGATCTGTATATAAGACTATTAATTTTATATTTTAAAGTAGATGCAAATTGCTTTGATCAGAGGTAGGCCTTTTATGGCTCAATATTTTGAATTTAGTTTTTTCCTATATTTGAGAAGGAGGTGAATATGTTGCCTAAGAAGAGATTTTATCAAATTCTTACTTTCGGAAATTTCTCTTGTGTTTTAGTGGAGTCACAGTTCAAGTAGTGAATTTATCTTCATCCTTTATAATAGCTAAATAAGATGATTTGAATTCATGACAAGCAAACAAACAAAGAAAGAAGTAAAGAAACTGACAAACACTAATTTTAATTCCATTGCCTTTACTGAATTGCAGGGATCGGACCATTAGTACCTTTTTGCATTACTGTACCTTAGAGGAGGCTGGAACAGAAAATTGTATTGCTGTGGCAGACTTATGCTGCCAGCATCCAAACTATTTTCATATGCCACATTAGGAACATTCAGATCAATACTACATGTTTTAACAAAACATTCTAGTGCTAGAGAATTTTTGTATGCTCATGCACAGATATTCATCCTAATAGAAGGCAGTATTTTTGTAACACAATTTATAATGGAATCAAATTTATACGTACCATGAAAATTAATCAGACCAGTGATGAAGCCATTGGTCTCAATAGCATAAGCACCACTGAGGTGAGGATGAAGAAAGCAATTTAAAACTTCAACTATTGAGAGGTGGGCTTGCTGAATTGAACAGCTTCAATAGCTTTTTGCTCTCCTGTGGCTCACTATTGAAGCCCCAGTCCAGTTCAAGTGAGTCAAATTAATGTAGCCTTATTTTGATTTAGGTATTTGTTCTATAAAAAAACAACTAGAAAATTATTATGTACACCCCCAGCAGACTATTTAGATTTTGATTCACATGACACTTACATTCTGTTCAAGTACTTTGCTCTACATGTTACTGAAGAGCAATCTGTACTGTGTAATAAAAAAGAACAAATCACTTTCCCACTGAGAACAGATAATAAGTCTTTCATCTTTTTTATTACTTGATCTTTATTGGAAAAAATAAATTCCATGCACTCAGGCATAATTTTACCTTATGTCTTAACGTTTGTTTGTTAACAGAATGTAATTGTCCTTTCCATCATTTCCTTGGTGTGTGCGGGGGGAGATCTTCCCTGCCTACTCCTCAAGACTGAGAAGGCTTTGTTATACTATAAAAGTTGCAAAGGTGCAGGTGTACTTACCTCTTGCAATTTGAATTATTCCCTATTGGAAGTAAGTGAATTGAAACTACGATGGTCCATAGGCAGAAGAAAACCAAAGATTTGTTTCTGTTTTCACAAGATCCAGAAACACAAGGGCTCAGCTTCAGTTACAAGAAGCAAAACAGTTATTGCAGTAATTATTTCCTTTTGCTGTATATTCAGTGTAAGAATTTTGGCACATTTAGGTGGTTTAGGATTGTATTTCCCTCTATCACAGTGATTATTATGCTCCATCTCATGGAGGTGCTTAGGATATCTCTCCTATCAGCATGTAAGACCAACATTGGTCATTGTATTCCTTCCTTAATTTCTAAATTATGCACTAAGGACTCTACATTTTAAAACTTTTGCGATGTCTTTCTCCATATCTTCTCTTCTCTCTCTCTCTCTCTCTTTTTTTTTTTTTTTTTTTTTGATGCTGTTGAAGGCTCGAATCCCGGGAGTTGGACTCGATGATCTCTAAGGTCCCTTCCATCTCGCATGATACTGTGATACTGTGGTATGTGGGGCTATTCTATCACAAAATATGATGGAACTGGGATTGTTCAGCCTGGAGAGGAGGAGGCTCAGGGGAGACCTTATAGCTCTCTATAACTTCCTGAAGGCAGGTTGTGGTGATCTGGGGGCCGGCCTCTTCTCTCATGTAATTAGTGATAGAACTAGAGGGAATGGTTTCAAGTTGTGACAGGGGAGGTTCAGGCTGGACATTAGGAAGTATTACTTCTCAGAAAGGGTAGTCAGGCATTGGAATGCACTGCCCAGGGAGGTGGTAGAGTCACCGACCATGGGAGTGTTCAAGAAACATTTGGATGTTGCATTGAGGAATATGATTTAGCTGGGAAGTATTGGTAATGGTTGGATTAGATGATCTTCTAGGTCTTTTCCAACCTTGAAATTCTGCGATTCTGTGATTCTGTGAAAATTATGAGAGACTATTTTCTTATGTGTCAAATCCCACCATTACTGTGTGCCCCCAGTGGCGCACGGTGTTAGAACCGCAGCTTGCAACACCGGAGGGCCTGGGTTCGAATCCCCCCTGTGGCACAAGTGGTAGAACTGCTACACTAGTGGGCTCGAATCCCGGGAGTTGGACTCGATGATCTCTTAAGGTCCCTTCCAACTCGCACGATACTATGATACTATGATGATACTATGATACTTGCATGAAAGCTCTACATAGATTTCAATTGTTCTAGGAACAAAAGTAAAATGTTGCAAATGCTGTGATCTCTACAAGCGGATTGTGCTTCTATCAATACAGTAGTGGCAAGTGTCTAATAATATTAATAGTAACATGGGGTCATTGACCAGGATAGTATTCATCTAATCATGTTAGGTTTAATATCAGTGATCTTTTGTTTATAATACCTCACAGGACTCTAACAGTTCTCAGAAATTTGGAAAGTGTCTTGAAATAAAAGAAATCCTCTGCTTTGAATTATTCCATTCTACATATTTATTATGAGCTTTCACAGCAATCATTTATGCTGTGATTATGAAACCATGATCCAGAAATACATTTTTGTGGCATATGATAAGTGTGTTGTAGATGCTGGTATGACATTTGGGACAAACGTTTCTTCTTTTATAAGAAGATAATTCTTTTATACATTTTCTTAAAAATTATCTCTTGTATTACTTTTCTATAAAAGTCAATGAGACTGTTGAAGAAAACAAAAAGTAATCCATCCATGTGGTCAAAGAATGTAGGTCTTGGCAAAATGTCCTTCAAGGCCAGTCTATGAAAATTTACTTGGGAGTGATATTCTGCATTCTCTACACAACATTTTTATTCGGGATATTATATTTATCTTACAAAATAACATTCTAGAGCAGGATATATTTTATGTGTTCATAAGGTGATCTTGATCACGTAAGTCTTTCTATATCAAGGTTTATCAAGATGTTCCCAGTACAAAGTGCTCTACAACTGTCAGATATTTGGTTATGTGTTTTTCACTACTGTTTTATCAGGTAGCAAATTGTGCTGTTAGAGTTCCTCATCTTCTTTAGCTTTTCTGTGAAGGCTTGTGTAAACCAGTGGATGCAGGGTTCACTACAATTAACTTAAGACATATGCTCATGTTCCAGAAAGTAGTTCCATTCAAAGACAGACAGGAAAATTACCCTCCGGACATACTTCTTTTTCATTATCAACACCAGAGAAAGAAAAAGAAAAATTAAAAAAAAGTTAGCTAAGATTGAGTATCTAACTTTTGGCTGCTGATAACTAGATTTAAACGAAACAAAACAAAACAAACAAACAAACAAAAACAAAACAAAACAAAAACCTAACTTGCTGTTTCTGTTGTTGAGATAACTTTAATGTGTGAGGTATAAATACAAGATTTATTATAAAATAGTCACCTTTATAGCACAACTTTTCTGAGCTGTTTTTGATGTTTACTTTGGGGTGAGATAAACTGTACATCTGATATAAGTATGTATATGCTTCCCTGTACTATGAAACAATACAGACAATAAGTTAAATGAACTTTTAAATTAGAAGCATCTTGCTGAAACTGACTTTTCAGTATTCCAATTCCTAAAATACAATGAGAATATCCTCCCTGTATGACTAACTTTATCATTTTTTACTAGCTTTTTAGAAACTGTGTTTTTTGGTTTTTTTTGTTTTGTTTTGTTTTGTTTTGTTTTCCTGAGTTTTTCTTTATTAGGTGTATGCCTGTTATTTAATAGAATTAATTATAAGAAGTAAACACACAATTCTAATCATAATGATCGTCATAAACTAATTTCATCTTTGACCTTAAGAATTCCAGAATAAATTTATATAAAGGTTTATTACTAAGAATTTAAATAATAATAATAAATTATTAAATCAAAAAGTATTATTTTATTCTAACCATGGACTGCTATTCCTAAATATAAGTTTTGCATACACCTGAGCCTCAGTTTGCAAATTTTACATAGGCAAACTTGAATTCTACAGAAAAGATTCCCAGACTGGAAGAGCTAACCATAAGCAAGTACTGCTGTGTTTCTTCATTTCCATTTTTCCTGTACTGTAGATTTGACAACGTACTGGAACTATACAGACTTTACATGCCATTTTGTAGACACACTGATCATTTTGTAGGCTTGCAGCCAACATTTGTATTATCAACAGTAAATATCATGGAAAGGCTGTGTGCAGTCAGATTTCAAATTAGATTAAGAAATTAATACTTAATATGTCATGATTGATAATAGTGTATTTTCTTGACAACAGTGTTAAGCTAATTGTTTCAATTAGGTTGGAATTCATTGCTTGTTACTGGGAATTCATATTGATTAAGTGATGAGATACCAGAAGGTATGCAACAATTTTATTGCTTCCTAGTAAAAAAAAGATGTGTCAATTCAAATAATCTTCCAGTGCTTGCCAGTATTTACAACACTTCTTCATATAGCCTTGCATAGTCAGTGATTCTAATTGTTTTGTGTTCACTGACCAAATGACCTATTTTAGAATATCCATAAAATATTAAATTTGAAGACTGGGATAATATCATATCAGTGATTAATAGTTTAGGATTTAAAACATGAGCTAGTAATTTAAACTTTGACTGTCACAGAGCCTTAACGAATTATTTATTTCTTAACTTAGTTAGTAATGAATTTGAACTAGCATATATAAAGCTATCATATAACCTTAAAATTATATTTTCTTGAAGTACTTCATATATCTTTCTCTGTGCATTTGGCTAGGGTTGTTTTGGTCTATCTTGTCAGTTGTTCATAGCTTTATTTCTCATGAATTCTAAAGAGTAAAGCATGAACACTGGGACTTCATTAATATTCTTCATTGGTTTTGAGTGGAATAAACCCAGACATGTCCCCTACTCATGGACATCATAGACATTTCAGAAGCTTTTTGTTATTATTATTATTTATTTTTTTGGCAGAGAGTCATCCTATTTAGTAATTAGAATATGTGATATCTTTGATTATTTGAACTTTTGGTAGTTTGTGTACTGAATATTTTAAGTCATGAGAGTGTCATGGTTTTGTAATTTTTGCTATTGATATTCCACATTCCACATCATAACATCATGTGGAGCACAGAGAAGAACTACACATCCCAGCGGAGCTCGTGGTCAGAGAGGAAGGTATGTCAAGGAAGTGATGCTTGCTCTCTCTCTCACTGCCTTGCAGTGGGTGTGGGTATGCTTCCAAGCTGTGCGCCTTCAATTCTGAAGTAGGCTTCTCAGTCTTCAGAAAAATCTTATTTTATTTGATTTATTAGCCTCAATTTCAATTAGATTGTATAATAGTGTGTTATCTTGCATTCCAATATCACAGTTAGTAAAATAAGTTTTCCTCCTTAGATTGTTGCCACTGCTCTGTTTGTTTCCTGGAGCCCAGCTCCCATCTCTCTACCCCTTTTCCTTTTTCCCTTCGCATTTTTGGGGATGGGCTGGGGATCCCATGGGCCTACTGCCCCCCTGTCATGGACATAGATTGTGATGTAGTAAACCCTGGGAGTCTGCTTCCAGTATAAAGATTTATCATCTGGAAGATGTCATGTGACAGTCTTCAGTTAGTTTTTGCACATTTGGCAGCACCTTGCTTATTACAGGAGCAGTAACATTTTGTCCTGTCAGGACAAGCAGGACATGACCCTTCAGACTACTGAATTATAGGTAGCAGTTTTGAGTTCAGGAAATACACATGCACCAGAACTGAAATATGTCACAAATGCTGTACTAAAAATGTGCCATATTCTAGAAAGTGGTATGTGAACGGATACTGAACAAAAAGCACAACATGAATTGGATGGGACTGTTTAAACTGTCACCATACATCTTTTATGAGAGTACAAGAGATCAGGACTTTTCCTTTCAAGGAATAGGTTTTCTTTTTTACTTCATGTTTCAGTTAAGGTATTTTTGTAAATGATGGGTACACACTTGTCTTCATGCAAATGTAACTAGACCTACAATAAACTGTTCTTTAAAAAATCAAATCAAATCAAACTGAGTAGTGTTTTAAAAATCCAGTAAAAGAAAGTAGGAAATTCAATACAAAATATTTTTTTCTAAAGAGGATTCTGTTTCTGCAATGGTTACAGATATGGATTCTTAATGACTTGCATGGGATATTTATTCAAATTGCCTTAAACATAGCAGGCAAAAAACGATTACATTAAAGAAAATTAAATTTAAACACCATGACTCTTACTGCCAATGGGTGGAAGCTTTAATACAGCGAAGCAGAAAGTACATCATCTTTAGCTTTTCCAAATTTGTCAAGTGTAAAATTGGCATTTGTTGCTGCTTTTGCATGTGGAGGCAGAGTTAATTACAATAGCTTGCTGGGGGTACTATAGTAAATTGTGAAATTAAAATTTCTGGAAACTTTCATAGCTTTGCCAGTAGGTAACTGTTTACTACATAATTCAAATATATGGAGAACTTTAAAGGAATTTAATCTCTTTTTATTAAAAATAGAACCCCACAAGCTAATGAGGTGCTTTGCTTGCTTTTCTAGTTTGGACAATTACTTATTGTTACACACTCTTCATGTTTGACAGCTGGTGTCTCCTTTAACTTAGAGGAAATAATTTGATATGAAACAACTGTTCCTAAAGAAACAGGAAATCGCCATTTTATCACACTGTTTGTTAAAGAAGACTGAAAAAGTTCACAGAATATAACAACTATATATAGAATAGTTGTCTTCACAAATTTAGCCTCCTATTTTAAAATCTGTTAGTAGTTTAAGGCCAAACTCTCTGAATCATCAGAGGGAACCGTTTTTCTAATGCATAAATTCTACAAAGCTACCAGATCCCTTAGAAATCCCAGAAGAAAAAAAAAACAAACAACACATTCTCAGGAGTTAAAGTGTTAGGTATATTATTCACTGAAGAAAAATCTTCATTGTGGCATTGGCATTTAACTCATCAGAAAGACCAGAAATATTTAAACTAGGTCTGAACAAGGTACAGTCTGCAAGACAAATTTGGCCTTGTTCTCATAGGTAGTTATAGGATTTACCTGAACTAAGTGCCCTGAAGCTTGATATCATCACACAAATCGTTATCTCTTGTCCATATTTCCTTGTAACCAACCTGAATAAGGCTGGAATTACAATTCCCATCTGTCTTTGTAGCAAATGGATTGTAAGTTTGAAGTCTGGCCTTGGAACTGCTCCTATATAGCAATAGAACATAGAGATCAAGCTGTCAGTTCAGTAAAAAGGAGAAGGTATTTTAGTTGGTGGTGTTCATTTTAGTCTTATTTGCTACCACTCTAGATTTGACTTTACCTTGGCTAGAAACTGCTATATATACATATACCCTTGATCTTTGACATATAAGCACAGTAAGCATATAATATCTCTAATGTTATGACCAAGCATCACGAAAAACTGCTACCTACCCAGCCCTGTTTCTTGGGAGCAAATTGTTTGCAGTGATCTCAGAAAGATGGTAAAAGCAATGTAAGCAAAACCTCTCTTGCTTTCAGGATGCTTTCACTCAGTGTGGAAAAGGTCAGTTTTGAAGTAAGAAGTAGTCTCTTAAATGTAAAGAGGTCTCAGAAAGACCTATTAACTTGTAGTGCAAAGAAGGTCGATTGGTTAGTGTCTAGAGGCAGTTTCACTGATGCTACATATATTAATAAAAATGAATAATTGCTGATTTATGCTACGTATTGACACCTGAATATTACAATCTTTTTTTGTTTTTGTTAATGCCATCTTCTCCTTTTCAAATCCCTAACATTATTCAAATGCATAGAGCAGCCAACAATTTTTTTAGAGACTGGGATTTCATCAAGCTTCTCTAGAAATATGAACTCTGTGCACTTAAGTTAGAAGTCCAGATTTGTTCCTAAACATACAAAGATCAGACCAAGGATTAGCTGTTACGGTGTCTAGTAGAGGCCTAAGAAACTGGTCTCAACAATTTCTGAAATTTGGTTGAAGACATCAGCCATGTGGGGAAAAAAAAAAAGTGAGGTTATTTTTTCATTAGGCATATTCTGTGCTAGTGTACTATATGATTGAACTCCCAGGGATAGATCCTAGCAAAGTACTCAATAAGTGCAATATATCCTTGCAAACTGATCGAGTAACCAGATTTCTCTTACACATAGCAAACTACAAAGAAGGCCAGCTTCTAACCACATTCACCTCCTTCCTTATATTATTTATAAATACTTACTCTTGCTAAGAGAGCTCAAAGGACCAAACCAAGTGGAAATGAGAATGTGTCTTTTTAAAAATATCATTTTAACGTGTACATTTGTTTTAACTGTAACTGCTGTGAGACCTTATCAGCAGACTCATGCATTAAAGAAACAAACAGAATTTTTCTGTGATCAAAGTGCAAGCTGCTTCTTAAGTCAGAATAAATGTGAGTATAAACTCATTGAAAAGTGGAAAAAGTTATCCTAATTAATCCCTTAGAGAATAATTATTAGAGCTACAGATATAAAATTGAAACCTCCCAGGTGTTTTTTGTTGTTTTTTCTTTTTTATGACAGTCTCATAGAGCAATAACAAAAGTACTACACTTCTCCTAAGAGCTAATGTACTTGTAAAATGACCAGAGCATAAAATATTTGTGTTATAATCAGGAGATTCAAGCAAACACATCATTTAAATAAATGCCATTTGTCAGGGAGAATAGATCCTTAGTTAGGATGACTCTCTTCATCTCTCCTCTGTTAACATTTCTAGCTAATATGCTTTATGACTTTGTTTTACAGAACATGATCATTTTTTATAGTTTGTTTGTTTGGTTTTGTTTTGAGAGTAAATTAAATTTGCATTTGTTTTTGTGTGCTGGATTTAAGTGAGGCTATTGAATACTCAAAGCTGACTGGAGTGGTTCCAACACAGAGGTTAAAGAAGTACAACTGGTCCAAATATATGTATATACATCTCCTTTTACTTAATAATTTTTCACTTAAATTTGAATTAAAATATTCCACCTTAACCGTGGATAATAAATTCCTTAGAATTTTTATTTCATTTATTTTTAATATGTTGAGGAAAAGATGGACTAGTGTTTGCTGTTTATATTTGCATTGTGTAAAACAATGGAATTTGAATCGGAAAAACTGATGTTTATCTGGAAAAGCAGAGTAACTGAATACCACAAATGCACAGCATATGAAGAGCTATAACATTAAGTTCATTTGTAGCACTGAGAGCAAGGCATCTTACATAATTTGTGCTATATACTTCAGACTTGTTTGGATCTATCACTTGTACTCCATCCCTTGCTGTTCAGATACAGTTGAGTTTAATTTTGGTTCATAATTTATAAAGTCATAGAATAAATTGGATTGGACAGGACTTTAATTTCCATACAGTTCCAGCCCCCTGCTATGGGCTGGTTGCCACCCACCAGATCAAACTGCCCAGGGCTGATCCAACTTAGCACTGAACACCTCAAGGGATGTGACAGCTACAGCATTTCTAGGCAGCCTGTGTCAGTGCCTCACCACCTTACCACTATCTATTTTATTTTATTTTATTTTTTTTAATGAGTTCTCTTTAAATAATGAAAGGCTGCAATGGGGTCTCCCTGGAGCCTCCTCCAAGCTGAACAAGCTTTTCTTTGTAGAAGAGGTGCTCAGGCTCTCTGAGCTTAACTCTTCTTTCCAAAAAGGAGAAATAAAAATAAAAGGCTGAATTTTAGCAATCAAAATTGATTTATATGAATCAACGGCTAATCTGATTAACTTCAGAATATTTTAAGGATATATTTCATAATTAAAAGGTGTTGTCTTCAAAAGATGTTGTCTGGAGATATCAGGACATATAAGGGCCTCAGAAATACTGCTTGTTTTTAGCTAAGATAGCATGTTTGAATGATTTGAATGTTTAACCTCTTCCACAGAACCCTTAGTGCTGCCTTGTTAAATTCTCTGCAATTAAAGATAAATAAATAAATAATAGGTCTAAAAGAACAAGGCGTCAGAGTTTAGAGGATAGATATATCCATTCTTAAACAAATCATATCTTTTGGACTTCATCTTGTTTCTGACTATGCCTGCTCAGCTTCAAGTGTTATCATTAGTAATTGTGCATGCAGAAACAGCATGCACCTAAATAAAGAACTGCAGCCTGCTTTTTTTTTTTTCTTTTTTTTTTCTTCTGCAAATTCAGAATTTGCTTGTGTTGTATTAATCCGTATCAGCAGATTCTGCAAACTAGACACTCTCAGCAGTGACATAAAAACTGGTAATTATGGGCAAGTGAGTCATATCCTTTCAGTACAAACTGGCCTTAAGCTCCAAGTTCATGCCTCTGTCTAACAGAGTTTGAAACCCCAGGTGGCATGGCATAAGGCCATACTGGAAGGTATGTGACACTATTTCCCTATATCTTGTCTCACATAGACAATGAAACAATGATTTATAGGTGTAATTCTGATCAATCTTTGTGACAAGTGTGTCCTTCTGATAGCAGCAGAGATTACTGCATGGCACAGTCTGTAGGTGTGTTGAGTCTGGAAGAAGTGTACATAATTTAAAATAACATGCAGTAGTCCTTGGTGGTCAAATGTTTGTATTTCAGCTTGCTGTGTTACTCAAGGAGAAAGCCAAAGGCACAGCATTTGACCAGCTGCACATATTATCTGCCCTTTCTGAGAGAGGGCTCTTGCAGCAGCACAGTGCTGGCTAATGCACTGGTATTGATTCATGGTTCTTCTATATCACACTGTAATTTTAAGATGCTTTGACAGCTGTCACAGGTCAAGGATCTGCGTATTACCTGGCAGAGGTATCTGTATATTACATGAGGAGGAGCTGGCTTTTAAGTTGCCTTATGTCTTCCTTCATAAATGATTCTTCCTGCCTTTTCATTGAAGGTTTATAGGTGCAGTGCTTTGCTGCTAAAAGAAATCTCCTTAGGCCCAAGGAAGCAGGAAGAAAGAAGTAAAGGGGTCTTTTTTTAATGCCACAGATCTCTAGGGAGTTGCTGCTTTTAGATCATCACTGCTTTACTTTGCACTCCTGGGCAGGCTTTGGCAGTGTTTCAGAATAATGACTAAATATAGGAATGTTCAAATGCTGAGGTCATATTTCTGCCACAGCAGCAGTAGGAGTAAGAGCAGACTATTAAAAGTTCCCAGGGCTTGCCTAGAGAGTACAGAAAGCAGAAAACCAGATATTTTTGGTAAGTCAGCAGTAAGGTTGAGCCTTTCCTTGTGGTTACCTTTACATTTTGGGGAGATGCCTCCTCACAGAGTTTTTCTTTGTGACAATCTGCATTCTTCCAGAGCAGGTAGATGTGGTTTTGGCCAGGGGTTCATCTCAGGAGACAGAGTAAGGGTTGCCGTCTCCTTCTGGAGAAGATTGCTTAGCTGAGGAGATGAAATTTATGCTGTGACAGCTCATTAGAAGAGGCTGTGACTCATTTTCTTTCTGGTATAGATTCAGCCTCTAAAGATATTAGAACAGACTGCCCAGAGATACCGTGGAGTCTTCTTCTCTGGAACTGTTTAAGACCTGTATGGATGCCTTCCTGTGTGACCTACTGTAGGGAACCTGCTTTAGCAGGGCTCAGACTCAATGATCTCCAGAGGTCTTTCCAACCCCTGCAATTCTGTGATACCAAATACTGCAAGAGTTGTTTTGGACTAATTCCTGAACTCCTGATTAATTCTCTACCCTGCCAGAAGGGCTCACTCACTTCTTATAATTAAGGCAACATAAGGGGCTGAAGCTATTCCTTTAAAAATGATGAGAGAGAAAAAGGGATAGCTTCCTCTTTGTTTTACCTCCTGTTTCAAAAAGGCATGGCCATTTCTGGCCTGTGTAAGGATTGTTTACCTCTATGTGGGGCTGGAAATAGCCAGAGCAAGAGGTGAAACTGGGGAATGAGAGCAGGGCATGCTCGGCTTTCATTCAAATTGCAACCTACTTTTGGTGTCTGTGCCCCACAATAAAGCATCTGTCAGAGCTGTTTTGAAGTGCTGAAAGTTCAGGACAGAAGGATATTGACAGTGTATTTCAGGGATGGAATGAGGTTTCATGCAGTCAGGGCTTCCTCTTAGTAGCATAAAAGGGAAACTCATATAGAGTCACAGGAATGCATTGTTTTCTCACATTGCAAGAACCAAGCATATGAAGGCAAAGATATGTTTCAAGCTTTGGTACAACTTCGCCGAATTATGGAAATTTCTCTGTGATCCTATACTGCCTTTTCTGCAGGATTCCTCTCTTATTCTCTGTTTAGTATAGTTGCATGAGTGAGGACATTTGCTGCCTATATGATAAAAAAATAAATAAATGTATTCTAAGCACACAAATTATAATGATACCACCTTTCACATCAACAAAGTGGCCGTAATTAGACCTAAGTGAATGGGAGCAAGTGTGACTTATAATTGCTTATACATTACTTATATATATTTTTTTTTTGGCACACTTTCAGTTTATCTGATCATCACATCTAAGCTTCATATCACTACATCTAGCCATTATGCAAGAACTACAAAAAAGGATGAACGTGGGGCTTTCAGCAGCATTTGACCTCAGTGACAGAAAAACTACCCTTCCCCTGCCCACACATAAGACGAACTAGGGGAAAGAAATGTTTTCACAGGTTAGCCAGTGATGTGGCCTTTGTCGCAGGGTGACCATATTTTAACAGTAAAAAGAAGTAAGTCACCAGGTATGTGACCACAAGAAAGCATTTTGTCCCTAATCGAATGTCAGATGTGCTGTATTTTCCGGTTGGTGCCACTGAACAGATTTTGCAGAACTGCTGATTTGCAGTTGCTGAAGAAAAAAAAAAGTAAAATAAAATTGCTGACTTGGTAAGAAATACATTGTCAGTTTGGATGCTGAAGGTGTCTTCTTCCTATTAATTCATTTTAAATGAAGAAGAGGAGGATTCGTTTGAAGTAATGTGAACTTGTGCTCAGTATAAATACTTTTATGAAATTCTGGTCCAGATAATGGTGCTTTTGAGTTCAGTTGGCCATCACCTGCATATTTAAAGACTTTCTTTTATAAACTAATAGTTCCACAAATGTACTTCTGATATTTTTTGCACTGTTGTAACAAGTTTACTGCTGCCTTTTGCTATGCCAATGGACCTATTCATATTTTGTCTTGGAGGGAGTCAAGGATTGCATTATGAGCTCAAAGATTTGAAAACTTGGTGATGCCCATGTAATGTGTCTTTCTCTCTAGCCACTTCTTGTTTCTGTATGACTGAGTCTGCTCAGATTACATCTAATGTATTCCATGTCAAATGTGGAGGTGACAGGGAAATTTAGTTGCTTATGAAAATGTGGGTCTCTCAGGAAACAAGAGTTTACAGTTCTAAAATTTTCTCCAAGCACACTTGTAATTTTAGTTAGCTACCTATGTCTTCTTTTTGCATCTTAGTCCAAATTCTTGGTTCAGTGTGCACACTGACTAAGCATAATATTGAATCAGAAACTCAACTTTAGGCAGACATACACATCCTTTACAGATACACACATCCTTTACAGTCTGAAATAGTCCTGATTGCCTTCAATCTGTTTTACATTCGTTCTTGCATGCACTACTTTTTCTTATGCAGAAGAAAAAAAAAAAAATAAAAAAAAATAAAATTCCTTTAACCAACTTCGTTGAAAGGGTAAATATGTAACTTGAAAAAAAGCCCAGATAAAGAATCTTCAAAGTCCACCAAGTATTAATATTCATTAAAAATTTTGGTCTAATATCATGTTTGAAAAACACAAATTATACTAATTCTTTTATAAATGTTTAATTGTCTCTTGGTGATAGCACTCACATTCCTGTGTTGAAATGCCTTTCTGAACGTACAGAGACTCCTTTTGCTAGATTTAAGAATTCATATTCTCTTTTATGCCAGGATCTGTGTGTCTGTTGATTTGGAAAGGACACATGAATAGTTTTCTGACTCAATTATAAGTTAGACCTGTCATGTTCCACATTTTATGATGAACTCTCTCAGGCAAGTAATTTATTTTCTACTGACTCTTTTAAGACACGGTTTTTAATACTTATTGATTACTTGTTACTTGCTTTGTAGTACATACAGCATCTTCCTTGAATTTTTTCAGTGAAGAGTATAAGTATGCAGTGGGCACCATGTGAGAGGAGTTTTACTTTTCCAAATGTCTTTTAGGCATATGAGTGAGAGAAAAGGACCTCTGAATTTGGCAGGCCCAGAAGTCTCTAATAGTTGTTAGAAAAATGGCACAACTTAAAATCAGCTCTGTCCCTTGCCAAATGGGTACACACACAAGCTCATGTTAGTCAGGAAATGGATGACTGTATACATTAAAGGTTTCCTTTTAATTTCCACCACTGTTGCCTGGTTTCACTTGGAGGTAGCTCTACTTTCTCTGACATAATAACTTGTGATTTAGACTGATGCAGTTTAGCAAGGAAGAATATCAAAAATAGCATCAAAACAGCCCAGATCTCAGTCAGTGTAAGTGGGAACCCTCTCTGTCACAGTGGAGCTGCACCACTGTATAGTGGCATTTAGCACTGTGACATTTATTTACCTATGAAATACAAGTAATCATCTTGCTTGAAAAATAGCACATTTTCTGTACTGACTTCCTCTGCATTTCCTATAGCACAACCTCAACAATTTTGAAAAGCACAGGGTCATTTCTGGATACAACACAGTGCTCTGGAAACCATGATCTAAGCAGTATGGGTTTTATGAATTAAAATAAGATTGTCCACTTTTCATATACATTTGCAAATACATATATCCTAAGAAGAAAGCAAGAGGAAGGGAGACAGATAATGTCTTCCAGATGACAGCTTTCTGGATGGAATCTGAAGTCTAAAGCATGAGAAAATTTTCATTAACATTCAGATTACATGTCATTTTGATTCACACTCCCTAAGCAAGCTAATTTGGGCTGCAGCCAACCTTCTTACAGTGTGATGACAACACAACAAGCTTCACCAGCTCTCTTTCATTGCTAATGATTCCTTGAGTGACAGCCGTGGTCTCTGAGCTCGGCACGACACTTTACCCCGCAGCGACCTGCAATGTCAGAGCTGCCTCTGTCCTTGGCACCTGCTGGGCTCTCTGCAGCAAGGACACTCCAATGTATCGGAACAACAGCAATAAAGGGAAGGGTCTGCTCAAGACCATGCTCAAAGACTGTGTGTTTTCCTTCCAAATTTCCATGGCATAACAGACACAGTGGGTCACTTGATGCCCTCTGTGTATCTCCATCATTTCACAGTGGGCAAAAAGGAACAATAAAAAAGTTCTTCACCTCAGCACTGGCTACCTTGTGATAAATGATAACTGTGATGTGCTTCTCTCACAAATGTTCTCAGTGATACTGAGATTATACTGCAGATTTTTAAGGATTCACTTCAGTCACGGAAAGTGCTTTACCCATAAGCTCTTGTGCATAGATTCTGTATTTGCGATCTACTTCAAAATCCTCCATCTGTGATAGTAATTTAGACTGAGGACTATTCAGTTGTCTATTTCCAAAATGATCACTACTCCACTGTTTCTCAGACTCATGTTTATAAAAGGCAGTGAAGCTTTTGGAAACCCTGAACTTGATTACTCATTTCCCTGTTGAGAAAAACTAGACATCATCTTACCAGAGTCTGGGAAAACTAAACAACTCTGTAGTTTATAAAGAGCTCTGCATAAGTATTGTGAGCCTTACCAGAGAGCTGCTGCAGTACCTTTAAAGTCAGTGGAAATGCATAGATCATTAATACTGTTTGAATTATGTATGTTAAATGCAAACAAAACAAGAAAATCATTGATTTCAATGGAATAATACTGTATATATGAAAAAAAACCACCAAACCACAAAATCTCAAGCATATTCTACATTCTCATGCTTACTGTATAGTACATCAAATACTGTGGGATCAAGATGCCTGTTTGAACATTTCTTGGAATTGCATTCAGAATTCTGGCTACAAGATTAGAGACCTGAATAGACCTCCAGTGTAGGAAGGATATGAAAAAAGTTCAGTTACTCAAAATAACTGGAAAAGTGAAAAGTATTTGGTCTTCCTCTGGCCCCAGGAAGAATTGCTTTAGTGCTACAGTCTGTCCAATTTTAGACTCAGAATAAGGAATCATCTCTTATCTCCTATAAGAATTGTCCTTGGAACATGCTTAACTCCTCATCCATATGAAGAAACTGCATGTGAGGGTGTAAGTACCCCAGAACACTGTCAAGTATCATTCTAACAATTTAGGTAGCAGTGATTGAATTCCAGTGCTCTCATGGATCTTAGCACTTTTGAATTTGCTTATGTATACATGTAGATATATTTACATGTACACAGAGATGTATATCTATCTGAAGGGGAAAATCAATAAGGGAAATAAGAAAGGATCTCAGTCATGGTAAGGGTGCAAAGAATATTTTGGTTGAATGTGATGTCTGCATGCTGTCTCCTGCTTGTTAGGGAGCATCAGCCATTTTGTGCCCATGGAAGCATCACAAGCTTCTGATGTGCTGTAAAGAATAGTCAGACAAGTAGACCATTTATTTTCTCTGGCTCCTGTTACTGTGAATTTCCCTAATGACATTACTGGTTATGCAAGCTGTAGGCATCTTTAGAAGCAGTGTCTGGTTATAAAAAAAGGGCTAAAGTATTATGCAGAACACCCACACGAACTACCTGGGAGGTCCACTGAGAGAGAAGAGGACGTCTATTTAAGAAGAAAAAAAAAAACTCTGAATGTTGACTTCATTTGTAAATGTGGGCAGGTGAAAGGAGTGGAGGCTCATAGGATCGTGTTTTTGCAACATAGAGCACAATTATGTTTGAAAGCCTTTGCTTTTCCAAATAAGACTGCACTGCCATCCTTCTGCTTATACTTCTTTTATATCTGGCATTAGCAGCAGGATGTTTTGGCATCATATCCGGTATTGCAAGCAAAAGTGGAATAGCTCCATTTTCAACACTCAGAAGAAGAATCAGCATGGATAACAGCTATAATTCATAGTCCTTTCCAGCACAAGGCAAGATCGGTGAAGCAGCTGATGATACATTGCATTTCAATAATAGAATACAACCCATTAAAAACATCTGTTAATAACAAATAAATATATTGTTATACATGTAATAGAAGAAATCCTTTTTATCAGCAGTTGAGGAAGGAAGGTTGATAAGGAGTGGATTGGTCAATTCCTTTGAACCTAAGCAAGGTCAGGATTTCTCTCCACATAACATCCCCTGGATAAAAGTGGCTGTTCATACTGCACCTGGTCCTTTTCCAACCTTTGCTGTGCAGTTTTCTTACTTAGAAATAGGATTTTAATTTTGCAGCTTCTTTCATTTCCTTTTTGATCCAAATATGCATAAGTCATCTCTGAGCACAAGAATTTTCTCACAATAAAAGCTCTAGGGTGAATCTCTGGTTACAGAGGAACAAAGGAAAAATTTCACCCACTTCATATCAGGGTTTAAGGTATAGATTACATTAAAAATGTATTTATTAAGTCTGACATAATTTTAATCTTCAGTATTCCAGTTTAGTGTTTCCTTAGAACATGAGGACCTTCAAGGACCTTTTGCTTGCTCCTGCCAGTTATTACTCAGATTGTTCCAGTCACTAAGGAGCATATCTCTACAGGCTAAGCATGGTGCTGGGAATTGGCAGGTCCTCAATTCAAGTTTTATAGGTGATACTTTCTTAGGACTGTTCAGATTTCTGCATCTCCACATTTTCAAGCACTGGATTTCACATGCTTATATTTGCAAATATGCTAATAAAGATAATGCTAGTCATCCTCAACCTCTTCTGAAAGGGTGTACTTTTATTATCTCAAATAATAGCAAATTTCATGACTTGTACAGAAAATTATTATGGTATCAATGAGGGTAGAAGTATTGAGATAGGAAATTCATACTGGCAGTCCTTTAACATCTTATTAAAATTAGAAGGAATAACACAAATTACTAATGCTTGACTTGGAAAAAGGAAAACAGTAACCAAGATTAAAGAAAACCCAGCAATAGATATTTAATGTGATGAAATACCAGAAAAAATGGGAAAAAAAAAAAAAAAAAAGAGAGAGAGAGAGAATACTAATTACTGCTGAAAATGATACAAAAGCAGATGTAGGGAAAACTGTGCATAAGTCTCAGATGTGTGTTAGACATGTAAATAGTGGGAAGACAGTAGCTCTTAAACATAACTAAATCTGGGATATTCTTCAGCCTTTGATGTGATGTCACTTTTGCTCAGAGTCTGCAAGTCTGAGATTCTTTAATCCTACAGTAGCTGCTACAATGATATTTCTCTTCTTCCGGAAAACTGTAGCGGAATAGTTATCTTTACTAATAACGAACAGATGGAGAAAACAGTTTATGAGGTTCTTCTGCAGTTTTGAAGAAATATTGACAAGATGGCTCTGTATTATGAGATCTAAGCTTTACTGGTATAGGCACAATCAAATTTCAAATTCACATATGAAAACATTTGTTGTAGCCAAATCTTAAAGTCTTACACAATGCCATATAGTCATATGTTTATTCTTAGTATGGTAGCATAGTGTAATTTCACATGTCCTCACATTATATCAACCCTTGAGCCACATTAGCCATTTCCACTCTCTGATGGAGAAAAAACCATTGTGGCTCTATTTGAGAGAGAATGCCACAACTATCCCTGGTTTCAGAGGAGGTAAAAGTGCGCCTTGCCTTGTTCCAAGCCTGTCTCAAGACACTCTTTACCAGCCCCCTTTTCTGCATTTTACATGTACTCAACTGATGTTTTCACACTTTTACCCCATACTCAGTATTGGCGAGGCCTTATCTCGAGGACTGTGTTCAGTTTTGGGTACTTCAGTACAAAAAAGGCATGGAGGTACTGGAGCAGGTCCAGAGGAGGGCACTGAGGCTTGTGAAAGGCTTGAAAAATCAGCCCTATGAGGAGAGGCTGAGGGAGCTGGGGCTGTTTAGTCTGGGGAAAAGGAGGCTGAGGGGAGACCTTACTGATTTTTTCCAGTATCTGAAAGATGCTTACAGTGAGAGTGGGGCAAGTTTCTTCTCACTGGTGATAGGTGACATGACGAGAGGAAATTGACTCAAGTTGCGCCAAGGTAAGTTTAGGTTGGACGTTAGGAAACACTTCATTACAGAAAGGGTAATTAAGCACTGGAATAGGCTCCCCAGGGAGGTGGTTGAGTTGCTGTCCCTGGATGTGGTGCTCAGAGATATGATTTAGCAGAGAGTTGTTAGAGTTAGGGTTCTATGGTTAGGCTGCGATTGGATTTGGTGATCTTTAAGGTCTTTTCCAACCTGAGTAATTCTGTGATTCTATAATTCTATCATTTTAGCAAAAGCAAATACTTAGGAGTTTCCTAACAGGACGTGCAAGTGCAAGTGAGATCTGGATAATTCACACTGCCATGAGGGTCAACACAGACAAGTGGAGTCCTGACTCCACTTCCCAGAATTTGTCACTTTAGGAAATACCTGTCCTTCTTGAGCAGTGGTGTATTTTCATGCAGTGGCATATATGCAAGGAATGCCAATGGATATTCTCTGGAAAATAACTTAGTACTGGACATACATACTGTATGTATTATCTGAAAGTATTCTTTCCACAACACTAATTTTTATTGCCTGTGAACTTTGGAAAAGTAAAAGTCATCCAAAATATTAGCATGGTTTGGTACTTTGGTGCTGAGAAGGTTTTATTAATTGTGATTGAACTAGGTGATCTTGAAAGTCTTTTCTAACCTTGGTGATTCTATGATTTTATTATTCTATGTTTTCTATATTTTTGTCTACTTTCTGTTCCAAATAGTTATTAAGTAACTGGGCTTCAGTGCCTTGAATCTTAGATGGTGATGGATTTGTTCTTAGCCATTCACTGTATGACTGTCAATATTATTCACCATGTGAGAGCATTTTGAGCATTATTTCACAGTTTTCCTGAGTGTTCTGCAACTCGTGGATGAGAAACAGGGGTGTTAACTGTCAACCACATCTACTCTTCTGGTTTCTCACTGAATAAAGATTTTGTCCTAGACGGTGATTGACTGAACAAGCCAAGGAATGAAATTAAAACTTTCTCCTCCATTAGGAGTAAAGTGGTGCTCCCTCTAGGTGTAGTTTCAGCTCTAGTCTCATAGCTAAATTTGGTTCTGCAGCAGAAACTCTACTGAGAAAAATACAGTGCTTAGCTCTCATGGTGAGACATAAAGCCTAATATAAGACATATGGCAAACATGAAGGTTGTGCTGCAACACATATATTTAAATAGACTGAAAGTTCATTCTTGTGAAACTAGTATTCGTTGGAGCAGCACAGTAACAACATATGTAGCCATCACAGCACTTCTCAGCTTGCTCATTCTGACACAGGGTATGTGGCAAGGATGCAATCTGGTCCATAGTAAAAAGCAATGTATTTGCTAGGATGCAAACACAGCAGTTTGGTTATAACTGCATGCTCCATTGTTCAAAGAAGAAATGTGTCATTTTTGATTGCAGTCATCATGTCTACACCAATATTTTCACTACTTGAAATAGTTTGTTTTGTTTTGTTTTGTTTTGTTTCTGTGTGTGTTTTGTTTTTAGTATGTAGCATTAAAAAGTAAATAGATGAATTATATCCATAGTATTTTCATAGTATGTTTTGCATTCTAACACTATATTATTGGGGAGGTTAGGGGATTTCAAAACAGGCAGATGTGTAGTATCAGGGGAAAAAAAATGCAAAATAAAACACATAGGCTTTTTATGTCAATTAACAATAATAATTCTTCATTCTCTTTCCATGCCTAAAAGATTACTTCACAAAGATCCTGATGAGCAGGTATAATTCTGGGAAAGTGCCTCTGTTGATGATTCGAACATTTCATCTTATCCAGAGCAGTTGCTCTTTACGTGTCACTGAGAATAGCAGGAACAAGAAGTCAATTTAGTTATGAGATAGTGCAATTCATTTAGTATACAAATAAAAGCAAACAAAATTACACATCTTCTTATTTTTCCAGCTACTTTGTTGCTTTTTCTGGCACTATACCTTGCTTCATGTGAGAAATCTCTGTTGGAAACTTCATTTTTAATTCTTTCTAAAGCATATCACATCAAGTTAGGAGCGGTGATATCATTCTTTTCAAACCCAGGTGGTGCAGGAATCTATCCACAGATGATCAGTGCTTGCCAAAAGAGAAAGGAGGGTGTGAGGTGAAAGAGCTCCCCTATTGCCTTTTTGAAGGCTTCAGAGGATTTACAGAAGCATTCTCATGGGAGGCAAAGAAAAACTACATCACACATTCCTATGGAGAGCTAAGGTGTGAGCAGCTCTGGGAAAGGGCTAAAGAGTCAGCAGCTTGGTTGGTCTGTTCTCTCAAAACAGTACCACCTTGGAGTGCTAATAAAGAGCTAAAATGGCATAATCCTGTGTTGTACCATATGCTGTAATATTGCTGTTATTTGCTCAAAGCCATGCTGAAAACCTCACCCTCATTAAGCTTTAAAGTAGATTGCTCTAATAGGAATATGAACTAGTTTTCAAGAAACCATTTACAAATCCAGGAGAATGTCCTGGAGATTTGGAAAGCTTTCTTTCTAAAGATTTGTTTTGCTACAGCATGCTGAAGAATATCAGAGTAGGATGTTTGGGCAACAGAATGAATAGAATGAATAAAATAGAGCTTCTACTAGATTGAAACCTGATTAGTAGTAAATTACTTCGGAAAGGAAAACAAACAAAGAAAACCCAAGAAAAACATGTAAAGTATTTGTAAACATTTAAGTTCAGTAGCAATAATAGCCCAGCAGGAGCTGTGTCTGGTTTCAGCTTCTACTTGCTCAGAATCTGTGTCTAATCAGTGACTAACATTTTTAAGCATTGGGAACATCATTTACAACACAGCTGCAAGGGTGCTGGCACAAAACATCACACTTAGAAGACAATGGAGTTTATGCTTAATCCTTTGTTTTAAATTAGGATTACTGGATTGCTTTATACCAACCTAGAATTCAGGTCAGAATTTGCTAATGTTAATAGGAGTGGAAAAAAAATAGATCCTGTGTTTCCAATGATGACTTCTTGCAAAGAAGCTGTTTTATGTCAAAGGCAATTAGGAAAGAGGTGCCAGGTAACCAAACGCCAGATAAACTAATTTGTAGCCATGCAGGTTACTGTAAGCACAGGTTTCCTGCAATAGCATTCTGTTCTTCACTCCTTTCTTGTTGATTGACCAGAGCTCTATAGCCTTGAAGACTGAAATTACCTTGCTAGGGCCCACACATTCATGCCTTAATTTCTCCTCTCATATGAACTCACAAACTTGTGTAGAGACTTGCATGCGGAAAGCAGCAATTTTTGAACACTACTGGGTGTTTTTGTTTACCATGTACTTTCAAGCTTTAAATGCTTAGATAAGAGATAGGTAAAGCACTTTCATAATAACAGCCTTCCTCCACTGGTGAAGTTCTCCACAGTATTGCATTTAAAAATAGCTCAGTGCTAGAAATGGTTTATGCTGTAGATCTGAATCAAAACTGCTTGTTAATTCTGCCACTTAAATCACACACAACATAAAGCTTTAAATTTTAACTTTGTATTCCTCTTTTTGCCTTACATTCCTCATTATTGCTGGTTAAAAGTTGCAGAGGCCACTGAAGGTAAAGGAGAATCAAGCCAATTTGCAGAGGTAAAGGCTGTTCAGCTAGCTTTAGATGTGGGGGAGAGTGGAGAGGCTTTGGAGAGGCTTTTAAACGACAGACATCTTCAGTGTCATGGAACTTTACTCCTGAACACTTAAAGAATCCCGAGCGTTTAATCACATGTTTGAGGCAGGAATGTTGTGGCTCAGGCAGATCTCAGGAGGCACAAATGATTTGGGGCCTGGCTAATGCTTATTGGGCCTTATTCAATACCATTTCAGAGAGGGAAAAAGTTTTTGAAGCTGAGAGAGAGTTTCAGAGCTGAAAAGGCAGAGAGGGAAAAAGTTTTTGAAGCTGAGAGAGAGAGTCTCAGAGCTGAGATGGAGAGTCCCAGAGCTGAAAGAAATTACCTCCTATATCAGCGTGACACCCTCCGGTCCGAACTTGATGCTTTCTGGTCCAGGCAAGACGCGCAAGACGCACCACAGTCTGAGCAAGACACCCTTCAGTCTGAGCGAGATGCCCTCTGGCCTGAGCGTAACACCCTCCAGTCTGAGCGTGACACTCTGCAGTCTGAGTGCGACGCCCTCCAGTCTGGACATGACACTCTCCAGTCCGAGCGCAATGCCCTCCAGTCCGAGTCAGAGCGAGGCCCCTCCCCGAGCCCAGCTGGGGCAGCTGGTAGCGGAGCAGCGCAACCCCAAGCGGACGACACTGGTCTCGGCTCTCTCGGTGGGTCTGTTCCGTATCTGGAAGGGGTTAGTGCGCTTCTGGGCTGAGCAGGCGCCCGCCGCTATGGCCACGGGGCAGTCGGTCTGCAAGCCGTTGGCTCAGAACGAAAAGAAAACAGGGAAAAAGAAAATAAATACAGCGGCAATGATCAAAGAAGGCACACTTATTTACTAAATACTATATCGGAATACAGAATAACACAATATAATACAATATAATTGGAATTAAGGCTAACAAATCAAGTAAAATAAGAGAGAGTGAGTCCCGAAACTGAGAGGCCTACTGTAACTCTAGGCGAAACGGCTGGAACGCTCCTACACGGCTCCCCCCCCCCGGCTGGCAGGATCCAAGAGAGTGAGTCCAGCACTGAACTGAGATTATATAGAGTCCTTGTCATATGACTGACCATGACGTTCTCTGGGACATTCAGTCTTCTTTTGTGAGCAGCACATTCGTCAAAATTATCCATGCTTTATCATGATGTTATGATGTGGAATACTGATAGCAAAATTACAAAATTGCAAAACCATGACAAACATCATGAGAGAGATGTATCCAAGCATAAGGATGAGATAATAGTTTTTGGGCGATGGGCAGTGACATGGCAGTCCCAGAATTCTTTGCCATCATGATGAGTTCTTCAGTCTTCCTCAGGGTGCTTAGGCTCCATTAGAGAAATTTGATCCTCGGAAGGATGGATACAGTGGTGTTCATCTCCACTGATTCCCCCCCATTTCTGCTCCTGTCACTGGGCTCCGGGGCCATGTGCCAAAACTAGTTTTGTGATGAAACATGGCAGACTCCTTGTAGAGTATAAGATAATGCCACAAAAAATATAACAGCATGGATGCTTGAAGGGCATCCCTAAAGAGTCACAACATACCAATAAAGTCAATGAGCAGTTAAACATTATTGCAAAAATACATATTCAGATTTTACATGTAGTGATTGAAAATTCCAGTGAGGAAATTTTTAGTGGATGCGCTCCCAGTCTCATATCATTCTCACACCTGGCCTGCTTCAACAGGAATTCACCAAGCCTTGACATATAGATGAGGAGAGATTCTTTCTTGAACTGTTTGAGAGCGTCATGCATATGGTGGACTTGGTGCTAAAAAGAGGCTGAGAGGCAGAGTTTTCATCCAGGCCAACTAGCTGCTTAAACTCTTATTTCTAAGGAAAAATGGTATCCTAAAGCTGCCAACATAAGAAAAAATAGATTATATAGTATTGTTTTAAACATTTAAATAAAAGGATTTATTAATCAAGGAATGACTGTATGTTGTGTTGAGGGACATGGTTTAGTGGGAGCTATTGGTAATAGGTGAATGGTTGGAGTGGATGATCTTTTAGGTCTTTTCCAACCTTGGTGAATCTATGATTCTATGATTCTGTGTTTAGATAGCAGATGGATTTTTGCTCAAGACGCATGAAAAAGTTAATGATGTAGAGGAGTGAGATCACACCATTTTGCAGTACTAGCACACATCTCCCTCAAAAGGCAACACATTTATCATTCCTTCACAGGGGAGCATCCCCAGTGGACACAAGGAAGCACAATGTGATCCTACATTATGCAATCCTTAATTATGACCTGAAAGAAAAGTGAATAGTGAGGAAAATTCTAATTGCAGATGCTCCTGTCAAATTGCCACAACTCTTAAGCAGAGCTCTGACATGTATGTATGTGCTCACATATCATCAAGGAGTTGCCCTTTCACTGAGTGAGAGTCTCAATTATTCTAATGCCCCTTTCACACCCCCAGAAAAAAAAAAAAAAGCAAAAAACAAAAACAAAAACAAAAACAAAAAAAAACCATAAATGAAGTGCCTTTGTAAAAGCTCTTTCCCTATGGGTTGACTTTGGCTGATAACTTATTGGTCTGAAAGAAAATAGAGACAGACAGAAATCAATATATACATTCCATCAGGCATCCAGATACTGTGTGCCACTAATGAAATTTGGTTCAAAAAACCCAGCATGCTCATTAAAAATACAGTCTGCCCTGATACTTCTAGGAGGAAACATATATCAGATATCTCACCATTTTGAATCAGGTTTATTATTGGCTGCATGTCATCGAATAGCGGCTGGGCCAGGATTTGTCAGGTGGGCAACAATCTTAGCTCTTTTTTTTCATAAACTATTAAACAAAAAATACATCTTAAAGCATTTATATTTTCAACTTACAACATGGGCCATTCTTTCTCTCCTCCCTAAGCAATTTTAAATCCTTGACCTCTTATAAAAATGTCAAATACAGATTCACATCCACAAGTTCAGGTCTCAGAAAAGGGAAGAAATAATTCATCAAAAAATGTAAATTAACATGTTAGTGCACATCTATTTATTTATCAAACAAACAAATAAGAAGTTACCACATGAAAATTGCCATGACCACTTGTTCTTCTGAATAGTGGGTCTGCCAGCTAAAAGTTATTTACAAAATGATTCAAATATGCATATGAAAATTCTATAGCCTTGTGTTAGCTGACTGAGCCAAATGCTCATCATCATAATGTAGTCCTTAAAAAATCTTTTTGGGTCTGATAGATTTTGTGGATTTGTGAAACAAATCTTAAACCTTGTTACAATGAAGAAAATTTGTCCAAATGAGGATCCAGTGCTTATAGTGTGTCTTCAGGAACAAAGAACCTTTTAAATTAAAGAAAATCAATAGAATTAAAATGGAACAAGGAAAACAACAACAACAACAACAAGCTAACAAAGAAAATCAACCAACCAACAACAACAAAAGAGAGAAGCATTTACAATATCACCTGTTTTCTTCTTGAAATTTTGTGGCCATTTAAAAGTAAGCTATCAGTTTGTTCAGAAAAACTCTAAAACATCTGTTTATATATTTCAACAACTACTTAGCAGTGTTTCTTTTTGGTGTTTCATTTTTTGTTTTGTTCTGTTTTTGTTTTTTTTTTTTAAATTACTCCTACCCATAAATTTGCAAAGTAGAGCTGGAGATGGTGCTGAAGACAAGTAGACTGGTGTTCAGCTAAACACCGAAATAAAATTTTCCTTTTGGGGACTATATGAAACTTATGATTCTTACTCAAATCTTTTGTGTTAGTATGCTAGTACAAAGTAAATTACCAGCCATTTTCTTATTTTAGACATACAATTCCAACCTGAAATGCTTAAGCTTAAGCAGGAAGCAGTGACATGTGCTACCTATTACAAAAACACTAATATCCAGTAGCAAAACCTGATGGAACTAGCCAGAAGGCTTCTACAGAGATCAAAAAAGCAAAATGTAAGATAAAATACAAAACGTTTTCACTTTCATCATCCTATATATGGGATCAGTACATTAATAATTCAGAGTTCACACTTGCAATCCTACTTCTCAAGCTTCATTTCTTCTGAAATTCAAATTCTACTGGTGCACCCTATCAGCCATGAAGGCCAAGAGCACCCTGGTCTGTGTTATAGCAGGCATGGTTGGTGGACTAAGCATAGAAATGACCCACCCCATCCCTGTCTTTAGTTGGCACTTCATCTAGGAACACTTCATATAGTCTACTTGATCTTCATCTTGGAACAGTTTGGGGACATCACATCAAGAAAATCTCTGAAAAACTTTGATTAGTATAGAAGAGACCACTGAGTTTGCTGAGGCAGACTGAAGCATTTGTCCTGTGAGGAAAAGCTGAAGAAACTGGGCTTCAGGGGATATTTCAGTATGTACAGTGAGGTGACCAGGCAGGCAGGTTTTCAGTGAGCAGGTATGTGTCAAGAGAACAAGCAGCCATGATAAATAGGAGGCTCTGAGTGGAAATAAGAAAAAGTATTCACTGTGAGGATAACTAGACAATGGGAAAAGACAACCCAAGAAACTCTCATATCTTTACTGTCGAGGTCACCAAAATAACTAAAGAAAGCTCTGGGCAACATAATCTGAATCTGATATTGTCTTTGTGTTGAGGAACAATGAGTTAGACCATCTTGAGCTAGATGACCTCCAAAAGTCCCTTTCAATTTATGCTTCTAGGATTTGCCACTTCTTTCAGTGTTGCCAAAAAAATATGTTGCTGCATTTTGTTTGCATAACATTCCCTTTTTGAATTTGGTCCCCATAGAAAGGAACAAAACTTAGTTTTCCCCCAGTCCCTTGAGGCTGCTCTGTACTCTTCAGGAAATGGGACAGTTTTCCAAATGACATATTATGATAATTCAAGTCTGTGACTTAATGCAGTTTCATGCTGATTTGCAAATCATGATTCTTGATTTAGCTTTAGCCAGCATGATTGTGCCATTTTAAAACTACTATTTAATTTCGTCTTCTTGTGCTCAACCTCTGTATTGTTGAAACAGATAATCTTAAGACTGGATATTATGGAAAACCAGCAGTGAGTTGTGATTTGCAAGAGGACATCAGTTTTCTGGCACAGACCTTCATCATTGGAGCTAATTAAAAGGGTTATTTTACTGACATCCACTAGGAGGAGATGACAGTTCTTACCACATGGTTTTACAGGGCTTTGCTGAGAGCAGAGAAACAATGACACTTGGAATAGCATTAAGTCTTGCAACTGCCAAATGCTGAAGCTGTATGTCAAAAACATGGTAGCATTAAGTTTAATGAGAATATGAGTTTCACAGCCTAACAGGATTTTGAATACTGCATTTTCCCAACTTTGCTTTTGGAAATAGTGGGCTGATTTTTGTTGTAAAATTTCAGTAATGCTGTTTTTGAGACTCTGTGGGAAATCTTACTCTGAATACTCCAGATGCAAAATCTGGGAGCCAAATCTTAGGACTGTAGAACAGAAAACTGAAGATAGTGTAATACTGACTCCGCCTTAAATGGTTTCTTGATGGTTAAATATATAATATGCCAGAAGATGGCATTCAATAGCATGCAATGCTTTTCAGAGCTTTGTACTAGTGAAATATCTGCATGAACACTGTGGGAGACTTCTCTGCTGTAGGTTTTACATCTGCTCTTGACAATTTCAGTTGTTAATTACAATTTTTCCTTTCACTGATACTCCTGCCTTACTTTGGTTTAGGATTTTGTTATGGTGGGTGTTGTACAATCCCAAAACAAGACATTAAATGACGGAAACTAAGAGTAAGAGGGAGCAGAATGGGTAACAATAAAATACAAACATTTCTTTTACAGACTGTCTCACCAGAGAGATATATAGTCTCAGTGGGTGAATTTTAGTCCTAATTAGGGCATTGCCAGGGAATCATTATTGTCCTAATCAGCAACTGTGGCAGACAGGTGGTTTGTAGGACAGGTTGTAAAGGATACGCAATACATAATAAAGTCACTGGAGACCAGACACGGTATTGATGATTATTCTAGTGCTTTCACAATGCTACTCTTTTCATTGAAATTTGGGGCCTATCCCCTTGATAAATATGCTCAAAAATGTATAACTCTGACCTCTGAATACGCTGTATGGGCATAAAACGTACTTCCATTTGATTGTAGGACAGCTTAAGAGCTTTACAAAAAGATTGTTGTTTCTGTCACCCGCAGAATACTAATGCAAACATTTATGTTGTACTGATGGCTATTAAGTGGTGAGGGGTTTATATGCTGACCATTTGGACCCAGTTTTACAAGCTGTTATGTGCCTGTATTTCATTTTAGGAAGAACTTAAGTACCTCAAAGCAACAGAAAAAAAAGAAAAAAGAAAAAAAAAAAAAAAATTTAAAAAGCATTAAAATTCTTCCAATGTCCACAGCAATCGTATTTTTCAGCACATGCTTTCTGTAAGCAGAGCTGTCTAAGCCTGAGTGAGCCATGATCTAGGGGGCAGAGACTGAGTATTTGTCTTCTACTTAGGGCTGCTTGACATTTTCCAAGTAGATCTCCTTACAGCTAAGTTCTCCAATAGCCTAATCTACTCAGAACTTATTAAACATACATTAATAATCATAATTTCATCAATTACAGTGGTGAGAAAACTCAGCCTATAATATGTGCCCCTCAGCCTGTAATATGTGCCATGGACACTGAATTCATGTCCTTTTTTATCCATGGTACAATTTATACTACAGCTAGTGCTGTTCTGCATGGTGCTTGCACTACTGAGTTACAGGTAACACTGGTGATAAACAACTGTGTAACTTCTGGTGATGTTGTGAGATTATTGCATCAAATTGCATAAGATTTGTTTGGCAGTAGTCAGAGAAAAAGAAAATAAAATGCAGTTTTGTTGCGTACTGGTACAAAGTTGAGGAGTCCTGCATTCTCAAGGATATTGCTATTCAACCTTTACAGAAGGCTCCTCCTCACACAGAGGAAAATGTTTAGCTTAAAAACTTACTTAAGAAATGCTATTTGTTTGTGTCTAGAGTTTTCTTTAGTCTTCTTTCTTAGTGTGTTTCTTCTTGCTCTGGGTTTTGTTTTTTGTTTGTTTGTTTGTTTGTTTTTGTTTTATTATGTCAGAAAATTATTAGTTTTAGCAATTCTTAATCTAGTAGTAGTTCTTTCTGTTTCAATTTGTTAGCAAATGACATTGAGAATAATTCCTTTCCAACATTGCTCCTGTCCTGTTTTAGTTCTGAAAAAAATATTTCTGAAACTATTTCGTGTACATATATATGTATTGCCTAATTTTGTGCTTCGTTAATAAAACTGCTGCTTGGCCTTTTGTCTTGATGAGAAATAATTAAATTGCCTAGAATAACATTCAGCTAACATAAGGAAAACTTTAGGTTTCATAAATCCAGTATAGCCAGCTTCTGATACTTGATCTGGCTCGCATCCATCAAGGACAACATGGAGAGAGAGTATGGTCTTGCAGACAGATGTTCCCAAGCTGGTGGAATCATTTTAGGAACAATTATTCTGAGATAAATGATGTCAAGGACTGAGTGGGAAAGCATATGTTGTTGTTATTATGGGAGGCAGACAAGGAACTGGGAGCCACTTTTCAGTTAATTCTGTGAGATTTGTGCTTATAGCAGCATGAAGGTAAGAAATATGAGGTAGAAATAAGTTAGTATCTATCAGGGTCCAGGCTTAGCTTCCTGGAAAAGGGATCACACAAACTGTCATACAGAGATGGATTCAGAAAAGATGTAAGGAGTATCTGGCAACCAGAAAACTTTTCTCTACTGTGGAAGTCTGAGGAAATCTAGTATATTTAATTTATCCTCCAGGAGTTTGCAAAGTTATTAACAGTTTATGAGCACTTTCTCTACTATCAGAAATAATCTTTCTTCTTACCATGTGAATATTCAAGTCAGGAAACCAAAAGTGTTTGTGTCTGAGAGAAAACACTTCTGATATAGGACATCTTTTCAAAACAGGAAAGTCAGAGGACCAAACCCAACATCGGGTTGTCTGACTGTAGAGACAATTCAAACTGGAATAGCTTCAAGTTGTTAATAGTGAGAATGTTACAGTTTTCCACCAAGACTCACTATCAGTTAAGATCTCTTAAGGCTTTATTCTAAGTCAAAGAGAAGCGATTCAGAGTTGCTAGGTCTAATCTTAGGTGATTAAAGAGTGTCATTTTAATGCTAATACTGCAATTACATGTGTGATAAATATTTGTTATTTTAATTTACTAGATAACAATTCAAACAGCTGTCAAAAGGCCACCACCTGTCACTGCCTGCCAGTCACCCCTGGACAGTCTAATGCTGTCCTCTGTGCATCATTCAGATTTTATTAACAAGCTTCAAGTGTATTCCATCTGAGGAGTAAGATTTAAGTCCTGTGTTATCTCCAGAGTCAATGGTCAGATGGAGCTGAACATGGAAGCTGACAGCCTCTCCCACTGTGATTGCCAGACAGTTGTTATTTACATGCAGCTCATTTCTGTGTGGTGAAAAACCTGACATGTGGTTACAAAGGTCTTCCAGTGGCTCAGTTGCTATGAGATAGGAGGGTTTGCTTTGATACAGATAATAAACAGCTGTTTACACAGCATGTTTGCACATACTGTAATAGGATCACTTTGCTTATTTGTGTTGTTATTTTTTTCCTACTAGTTGCACTGCGTTAACATCTGTCAAACAACAAATAGCGACACATGAAATGTGTGAATATTAATGAAGATGTTATTTTTATCATGGGGAGGACATGAAAGTCAATATCACACAAACCTTTGTAGTTTAATTTCTATTGTTATTTGATGATGATTACTTATTACTCATGCAATTTCTTTATCTCTATGTACTTGTGAGAGATTCTGTTCCTTAATATTAAAGAGCAGAGACTTTTACTTAAGTGGTTTCATTTTTCAAGGCTTGAAGGCTCATGTAATGATCATCCTGTCATATCTTGTATAACATAGAATTTATTTCAGTATTTCATACACTTCTTTATATCTTCTAACTGATCTATAATGTGTCATTTGAGAAAGGTACAGCCAATCTGCTATTAAATGTCTCAAGTGAGAAGTAAAGCATTGCATCCATAACAAGCTGTGCCAGTGCTTAATCACCCCCAAAGTTGAAAAATGTGCATCTTAATTGTAGTTTAAATCCAGATCTGCATTTGGAATGGTTGAAGACCCCTGCTTTTATAGAAAAGCAGTTTAAAATTAAATGAAACTTGACTGGAGCAAAGTATCTTGGATATACTGAGGGTAACAGGTATGTGGCACATGGTGCACAGCTGGAGTTACATCGTAACAACAGAGCTCTGTGAACCTTTTTGTCATTGCTAAGAAGTTTCAGCATTGCAAGTAGAGGAGCTGTCATCTACAAATCTGCCTGGAGTCCTACTGCAGCTATACATACCCGTAGATAGTAGGTCACTACAATGCCTGCTGGCTATGTTATCCAAATACTTCACCATCTATGCCACTTCAGCAGTACTATTTCTCTTGGACACTGTGGCTTTCCGCCTCCGGCCAGTATTTATTTGTTGCATGTCAAGTAGAAACATGCACTGATTGCATTAGCTCTTGCCTATTTGGAGCTTTACATGAGCTGTTTAGCAATACTCCTGCTTCAGTGACTTTGATATAAAAGCCTGATTTTGTAATTCTCTGCTGCTAGTATAACCTGGTAATGGATATCAAAAATAGAAGTACAGGTAACTTTTTTTTAATAGTAACTACATAATTTTACATTGCACAGAGTACAACTGTAAAATTATCTTACTGCTATGTAATATTTATGGTTTCCTAGAATTAACTGACCTAAAGCAAACAAAATAACAGCTCTTTCCAGTTTTCTTATGAAAGCTCCAGTTTTTATTCCTACAGCCTCTTAGCACTTTTGTTTTCAGAACAGACTCTTTACAGGATGCCATTTCCCCCTAAAGCTCAACTGAAATTTGTGAATAGAATAACGACCGCTTGACATTTACCATACAACTTCTTTAAAAATTAAAAATAAAGACTGAAATAGTTCATCTTTTAAACTATGTATGTGTTATCTAGAAAACATCCATTTTCTTTGTTAGTCTCCTGTCTTTTCTCACTCTTAGCAGTTGGTTTCTGACAGTCACAGTTTTAAAAGAAATATGGGAAGTTTTAATATAGTTAAAGCTATTTTCCCCAGCACATTTATTAATGATATATTTTTAAACTATGAAGTAAACCTTTCTGCTCAACTTGTTCTTATTAATTTTAAGACATCTACACTTGGAATTACCTCTTTTTAGACCCATAATACCTTTCAGGGAAATGCCAACACAACATTTTCAGATTAATTCTGTTGCACATTTCAATCTGTCAGACTTCTTTGCATGTCAACAATAGCAAAAAATTGACTGTATCTATCTTCTACTTGAATAGATTGCTTGGAAATATATAAAGTTGAGATTCTTTTTATATAAGTGTATGCCACTTTTTGAATATGGTGAAAAAATTATTAGGTAGGGTTAGTGGCATGTCTACACTTGAAAGTTAGCCAGAATTCATTTTTTTATTATTATTATTATTATTTTTTATTCTTATGTTAAGGTGAGAATTTCAAATGCGATAGTTATTTCTGTCCATGTGCTGACAAGTGAAAGTATTGGGGGGCTGGATATTTGGCAACAGTATTTTGTTGACAAACTATTATAGTAGTATAATAGTATGTGGTGCATAGAGTTCTTGCACAGAATGGCTGCAAATTACAGAGGTACCAAAATGATTTCTGTCTTCTCTATTCAAATATTTTATCTTATTACTCATAAAAAATGACATAAATATCAAGATATTGATAGATATGTGTTTCTACAACATATTAAATTAATGACTTTGTCCTGCAACAAAGACAAGGTACAGCTGGAATTACCTGTTACCAGGAGGTATCATAATTAGTTTGTTATTTTGGGATAAATCATAGATCAGTATCTTAAAAGGATCATTTTCTTTTTTTTTTTTTTTTTTTTTTTTTTTTGGGGGGGGGGGGGGGGTGTTTCTAGAGCAAGGGAGGCAACAAACAGATGATATTTTTGAAGTTTGAGTTGAATACATTAATATACTATGATGGTGCAGTGTTACCCTACTTCAGAGGGCAAAAAAGAAGTTTGTGAGTTAGAAACATTTAAGTATGGTCTGTATGCAAGTTAAGCAATATGACTGGCACCTGTAGCCGACTCACCTAAGTACTACTTTAACCATTTGCTGCTGTTTTGGAGAGGTTTGTCAGCAGCAAACTGAAATTATACTTCAAAATCTGACAGTTTTTGACCTTTCTTTACTGCTTTAAATGCTTCTTGTAAGTTTGAAAGACACATTAAACTTGCAGTAATCTTGAATTATCTGTTGTCTTGAAACAGTGAAGCAATCTGGGCTAATCAGAGGTAAATTAATGTCTTTCAGTAAGAATTTTGAGTGCACATTATGTTGCATTGAAAGTGGGAGCCTGATTCTAGCTAACTACAGCAGTCTGACAGGAACTTGAGCAGCTCTGTGGTGCCCCACAGCTGTGAGTTATCAGCTCCACAATTAGTAGGGGTGTCCACTGTGAATGCCAGATCACAGTGATCACAGTGGAATCTTGTCCCCTCTGAGTTTGCCTGATGGTTTGAGAAGAGAAAACATCTCTTGTAAGGAGAGAGAGCAGCTTCTCAGGAGAGCTGAGTACTCCACCATGACCCCAGCACACAAATGCAAAATCTTTACTCAGCAGGTCCAATCTCTGGACTTCCTGTGGGCTCAGAGAAATGCAGGATGAACTCTAAGAGACTGCTTGCTAGACAGTCATGACACTGCTGTTTACAGGCACACTGCTGTCGTTGAGGATGATGCCCAAGGAGGTAACAACTTCATGGTGTAGTGGGAGTGATAGTAAGAGCAACCTAGCATATTTTTCTTAAGTTTGTCTAGCTCCAGGCTACAAGAATTTGCCTCGGGGATAATGTAGTTTCAGTTTTGATAGTGATGTAGTAGTTACCAAACTAAAGACTTTTGAAAATTGCAGCAAGCTTCCAAAATTTATACCTAAAATGACTAGATATTCTTGAATACTCTTGCTTCTACATAGTTTGCTGTTAATATCTGCTGCATGTGAAAATTTGGAAAAATGTATGTGTATATACATATGTATGCAGTTCTTTGCTGTCTAATCTCTGACTCCCATGCAGTGCTCTAGAAGCAGACGTCACATTGCAGGTAGTTTTCAGGTATCTCCATTAGAGATACATTTGTCTGCTGCATTCATTAAATTAGTTCTTCAGAAAATACTTTGACTGGATAAGTTGCAAAATACTGGATGTAGCTATGCAGTCTGCTCTGATCAAAGAGCAATCAAGGAAGAATTTTGCCTTTCTTAGTTCCAAAGAAACTAAAAACAATAACCTGGCATAATCTTTTTACTGATTTCAATGAAAAGGAAAGCTAACAGCAGTTATCAGAGCCTACCTAATTCTCCTGTGATACCATCTAAAGAGAATGAAGACTGAATCAATTTGCTCTCCTTTACCAGGATAAGACTAGCCCACAGCTTGTCAAGCCACCTGCTGCTTTCCTTTCATTACCCTGGTGCTAAAATGAATGTTACAAGTTAGAACTGATTTTCTCATTAGTAACATAACTTTGTAATACGGAGACAAATAGCCTAGTTTTAATAAAAACCAACGATGCATCTCAAAAATTATGTAATAAGACATTACACTATTTAAATTTCCCCTTTTTTCTTGGTGCCATGTGTCAAATTTCATTGTGTTGTTCTTCTCTTTCTCTAAATTGACTAAACTTACTTTAGCCCATTCTGTATAATAAATTTCAAAATAATCACATTTTGCTACACCATTTAGTGCCAAGTACTTTTCTGCACAGTACAGGCTCTGTTTTTGTAAAAACCATGTCCCTAGCCACCTGGCAGCCCATTCTTAATTCATGTGCATTTAGTTACAGCTGGCACAAAAAGCAGAGTTTTCCAAGGACACTCTGCAGACTTGCCCAGTGGAAATTATAACCTCTATAAAACTGTTTCATGATCAAATTTTGTTTTCTCAGGCCTGTTTTGTCAGTTCATGGCCTTGGGTAGAAGTACTGAAGCCACTGAGCTGCCAGGATGACATGTATAACTAGAATTACACTGAAGGTAACCAAACAACTTTAAGTAGGACAGACATTTACATCTGTTGATTCCACTTCAAGGTCAACTCTTAGGACATTCAATGATTCTCACAGAAACACACTGCCCTCCCTAAACTGCTGCTTATAAATTTCTAACAAAATAATGTATTAATTTATTTTGTATTTTCTGAGTTTTTAAGTTTTTTAAGTTATCTGAATTATCAGTAGTGTGACAGGCAGATTCAGAGACCTCAGAATGTGCCAGAAATTTAGGTAGGATATAAAGCAGTAAATAATAACTAACCTCTAAACAAAATAGCATATATGATGTGGTAACAAAATAATGACCACTGACTTAAAAAATAATAGTACTTTATGGTTTCAGAGCATGTCCTTGCTACATGTATTAATATCTTTCTTCAGTATATTACTGTAGCAGCAGTAACTGCTTGCCCATCCAAGGAGTGAAATTTGCCTTCTCACTGGTGACAGGTGACAGGATGTGGGGAAATGGCCATAAGTTGCATCAGGGTAAGTTTGAATTGGATATCTGAAAAAAACTTATTTACAGAAAAGGTTGAGTCACCATTCCTGGATGTGTTTAAAAACTGTTTGGATGTGGTGCTCAGGGACATGATTTAGTGGAGAGTTATTAGGGTAGTATGGTTAGATTGTGGTTGGACTTGAAGGTCTTTTCCAATCTGAGCAATTCTATGATTCTATGATTTGTACAGGCCATTTGTGACAATGAAGGCAGCAGGAGGAACAGAATGCAGGCCTTTGGAGCTCCAGGTCAGTGTCCCAGAATTTCAGAAATAACAGATTTTCCACATACTGCAAGAAGCAAAATGTTGTGCAGTACAGAATTACGACACAGTAATCTGGTCCTCATTAATTATCTGAAGGTATCTACAAAGTTTTGCTGTGAGTACCTTCTTGCAATGTTCTCTTTCAAACTGGCTGCTATTTTAAAGTTTGGAGTACTTGGATTGCTTAAAGATATAATTTAAGATTGAAGCCATGTATGTATGCAGTTTTATAATAAAGATGCAGGATCCATGAGACAGAAAGTTCTCAAATTGTACAAATTTTTCAGGTTGGTCTAAGGTTTGTTTGTGCTTGTATTTTGAGATTCTTGAATGAACAGCTGAAGCAGAATTTGATCAAACACTGATGATATACAGTCAAGTGAGTGATGCGAATTTGCGTTGCTCACTTGAAATAAGTCAGGAGAAAGAAAGCATACTAGGCTGTGGTTTGTGAAAGAGACTACATTTCCAGAGAAAGAGATGCAAGGAAGGTTACTTCAAAAGTCAAATAGTCAAATAAAATTAAATTAAAGGAGATGATAGCAAGAATTAGGTAGGTTTCTCTGTTCATGCTGCAGTATTTGCCCAAAGATTGTGGAGTCTCCTTCTATGAAGATATGCATGATCTATCTAGATGCAAACCTATGTGACCTATTGTAGGAAAACTGCTAATGCAGAGGGGTTGCACTCAGTGATCTCTTGAGGTCCCTTCCAACCCCTGCAGTTCTGTGATTCTGTGATTGTAGAAGTCATGAAAGAAATAGAAATGGTAACTGTATGTTACTGAAAATTGTAATAGAAATCTGCAAGGGAATGCATTTGTAAAAATGGAACTATTTGAAATTGTAAAATGAACCTGAAGTTTGCAGATGAGTGAAGAAAGGTAGGATTTCCAGTAAAAGCCTTGTAAGGCATTGTTCTGAAACTTCCCCCATGCAGGGAGTAACTTAAAAAGTACATTACACCATACTGATTTGCTTTGTACTTCAGTATAATGAACTTCAAATGATCAAACTCCCAAATTAGCAATCAATAACCATTCCAAGTAATATTTCAAAAGGAACTTAGAATACCTGTTCAGTTGAGGGCTGGAATTTTCTGTCATTAGTTTGAAAAGGCAAATTGAATGAACATATTGCATTACTACAACATTTTTCAGTTGCTGTAATGAGCACTCAATTACTATGATTTTACTTTATTTTTTTACACCCACTTCTTCTTATATAGCATTTTATAAACTATCTCCACATCAGTTTTTCCACTCACTTGCATAGACGTAAACCAGATATAATACAGCTGAAATCAATAAAGCAGCAATTCTATAAAGCCGAAGTAGAAGACAGAGGAATTGTTATAGAGTCTCTTTTTCTTCCATCTTATAATGAAGTAAAACCACTGTAAAGCCATTGACTTAACTGGAAATCTATGTTATTTACATTAATATGAAGAGAGTAGACAATTTGTTTTTATTTTCAATAGCCATGAAAACTGGGGCCATATGTCCTATGATAGGAAACATATGCTCTCTATAACTCCTGTCCACACAGAATTGGCATATATAAATTGCAGATTACAGTTCCAGTAGAAATTAATTGCCTTCCGCTTTCTCTGTTGAGAGGGTTGTACTGGTTTAATGTAATAAAAGATTTAGTTTAGCATTTTGCCAGTTACAAAACCTTGTTAGATTAATTTTAAATTATTTGAAAGGAAGTAAAAGGTAAAACTAATGGAAATAAAAGATGGTATTGCCTATTCATCAGAACACAGAGTTTGATTAGCAGAGCCCTAGGGCTTTGGTTCACAGTAAGGCTCCTAAATTTGGGATGTGACACACAGACCAAATGTTTAAGCTTTCCTTATAGTTACTGGAGAACTAGTCAGTATGGCCAGTGGTCCTACAACTGAGAAATTCACATATATATGTCTGGAACTGAATCTCATCCCAGATAACTTCACGTTTAATATGCTGAAACAAGTGTCCACTAGCATTTCCAGAGTCAGTTTAAGTGAAGTGTTGAAGAGGCTTAAGCATCATTGCCTCCATCTGATCCAGACAACATTGGTCCCTTTGAGAAGGCCATTGGAATAGGTAGCCAGGATTTGGAGTGCATGAATATTTCTCCTTCTATTTACCCTCACCTTCTAGCCCAGTTTTCTTAAATGGGATGAAGTAGAGAATCTAAAAAAGGCAAAAACAGAAGAGCATTTCAAAAGCCTTCCATCAGAAAGCAAATCTAGCTAGCATTAGCCCATGTACTCTTTATTCTCTCATGTGAAAGAAACAGTACCCATAACAAGAGTATTGAGAAATTATTCTCTCAAGTGGCATTAAACACTGATTAAATGGAAGAGAAGTCACTCTGGATATAGTATTGGAAATCACTTCAGAAGAAACATTATGTATAGTTAGGCATACTTTGCAAAGAATACCAATAATATCTAGTGATATTAGTATGATAATACTAATAACTAGTGATAATATTGGTGACATATATAATGATGTCAAAAAATATATAGAGGATTCCAGGAAATATGTGGAATGAAAATATTTTTATAGCTTTGAAATTCAATTATAATACAAAGTGAATATAAAAACCTTTAAAAGTTATCAGTTATGTTTTGTACTGTCATATCCTGCTTCTGAAGAGAAAAGAGGGAGAGGTGACCAGATTTGCAAATCCCTCTGATTAGATTAAGGTGGAGACACTCCAGGTCTGTATATGAGGCAAAAATAGCAGCTTTAGTAGGAGATTTGTATAAATCTGTTACCCTATGTGCATTGGCACTCCCACAAATATATCTATCCAAGCTGTGTGGTTTTATAAGAAATCCAAGTAAGATTTGTGTTACTTAACAACTTTGAAAGATAAAGTGGATAAGAGAAAAAGAGACACAGATCATCAAGCTTGGATCCATCACCAGGCCTGTCAGTGAGGGTGCTCCAAAAAGCAGTAGTGAGAAGCTGGAGAAGCAGTTAGAGTGGGCTAAAGCCCCCATCCACAGCCCAGTCCTTATTTGTAGTATCAAGGCAAAAAAGGAAGGGATGGTCCTCCACAGTCCCTATTTGGAATGGTAGTAGGCTTCTGTCCCAGGATCTGTGCATGGTGATACAACAGCCAAACCAGAGGTGAAACCACATGCCCTCCCATGATCTGGTCATTTCTCAGGCATTCTTCTGGACTCTGACCCTGTGACTCTTCCAGAAGTAGTTGAGACATCAGCCAAATTAAGGGAAGGGACATTTGGCTCCTCCTTTGGTTTAATTGTCTCTCAGGGCATTTTCCAGTCCTGTCCTTTACATGTACCTAAAGTTTGTAACTATATGCCAGAGATTTCAGCATAGGTGTTAGATAATACCTTGCTAATGCTAGGTGTAATTTTTCAAGGGAGTGGAAGATAAGACTGTTTGTACACAGTGAGCAACTTTAAAACCAGTGAATGCCTTACACTATCCTGGTAATGTTTATGTACCATTTAAAGTGCTCTCAAGAATCAACTCAGCAGACACTAAAAAGAATTATAACTGTCACTGCATAGACTTCATGCATTTCAACTTGTTTGGGTTTAGTCCCAACTGTGTCAACCATTCAGTTCTGCTGGATCCAGGAATATATCATGGCTTGTGACTCTTGAGGTGAAGATTTATGACTAATCTCTTCTCTCTATGTCACAGATGAGATGCAAATTTCAGATGAAGTAGAAATTTGTTCCAAGTATCGTGCAGATATTTTCCTGTTTCCAATAGTGCTACAATTCCAGTGTCTTCTTTGTTTGCTTAAAGATTGGTTTTACTTTCTAAGCGATAATCCAGACAGTCCTTTTACATATAAAAACAAATGGATTATCTGTACTAACATAATATGATCTTCATTCTATTAGGCTATGAAGACTCAAATGTAAAGCATGGCTGTTCAGACTTGCAATTAAAGTTCTTTCTTTTCCTATGGTAAGCCCAACGATATGGATATATTGCAAATGAATTTGCCTTAAGCAACTTCTTTTTTTAATATCAGAGACACAGTGTACTACTTAAGAAATTAAAAAAACAAAATAAAACAAAACAAAAAACAAGTTGGCCCTGTGCCATATAGTACATGCAGTACGCAGGATCCTCTGGAGGTCATCTTAAGTGCATAGCTCTTTTTTTATTCCTTCATTTTGTGTTACTTCATCTGTCTTAAATTGATAATTATTAAAATATTTCCTAGCATCTCCTGCTGAACTCTTAAATCTGCATTCCTACGGCTTTTCATACTGAAGCTAGCTCTCAACTTGATAACTTGAAGTCATTATTAAACAAAAGAAATCTAGTACATAATTATAAAATATCACCCACCCTATCACTCATGCTGTCTGCAGGCATTTTTAGATGCTGCCTTTTATTTGTTTTTTGTGTTTTTTCTATAATATTAATAACTCTATCTTTCCTGTATGCCTTTCTCTAATTTCTCTCAGATGATGTCAGTTTACAAGATTAGTTGAATTTTCTTAGATGTCTTTCCAGGACGCAGTGACCTCACTCCACAGGAGTGGACACTTGGAATGTGCAAGTGTACAGTAAACTTCCTGCCTCTTTGTACCAGCTATCTCTTTCTTCAAGTCCTAACGTACAGGAATAAGAAACTACACTGATGCCAGAAAGCTGCTCTGAAGTCCCTGATGATTCTGTTTTGCTTATGGGGTCATTCAGTTATGTCTGAAATTAGTTCAGTTATTCACTTTGGTTTGCAAGTAAGAACAAACAAACAAACAAACAAAAAGAATAACCAACCAAAGCAAACCAAACAAACAAAAAAAAAACCAACAGAAAATATTTTGAAATCCAGGGCTGTATTCAAATTGTAATTTGAATAAATTGAAGAATGATTCTAACTGTGGGGCCTGGGGGCTGTTCTATTTTTAAGTAAATGCTGAGACTGCAGACTTGTGTAAAGACTTCCCTGTTGAAAACTTCAAAGGCATTCCTTCCAGGCAGACAGTTTATTCTAGAGTAGTGGAAGTTCCTCCCTGAGGTTCAAAAGGTCATTGCTAGAGAACTCGTTATTTGTAGGGAATAGAGACTTGAGTAAAAATCTTTAAAAACATGTATTAATATTGATCACATTGACAAGGTGACAGGATGTGGGAATCTTTTCAATGGGATTATATGTGGTGATAGTGTAAAGAAAAAGATTTTTCTAGTGTGACAAAAATATTTTATCCAAAGTAACACAACTTGCTCTCAAAGCTAAAGCGAGGCTGTTAAAGCCCTTTTCAAAAGAGCTATCCAAGAATGAGGGAAGATTCCGTGTAAGAAAAAGAAATCCAGAAGTTGCAAGTTATATTTTTGTTGAGTTTTTAGGATTATGTCTCCTGACTGAATTACACTGAGAAATTGCTGGGTATTCACAGTTTTCAATTACTTGGTCCTTACATTCATTGTGCTCTACCCAGACTCAAGTATTCACAAAGATTAACCAAAGTTACATAGTGATAAAAGTTGTTCCAATTGTGCACTACCACATACAGTTTTATAATATGCAACAGCGGCTATAAGTATATAGGAATCCAATGAAGCACAGCCTTCTAGAAGAAGGATTTATGTTTGTATTACTAAGTATTACTTTCAGGAAGTATTGCCAGGTACTAAAAGACAATTGTCAGTACTACAAAATATCTGGAATAGACTCTTGGCAAACTTTTGGCCTGAGTCAAAGGCAATATTCCCAGAAATTTCTTTGCAAAATTTGAGAATTAATACAAGACAGGAACCATTCCCAAAAGTCAGATCAAACATTTTGGAAAGTCTACAAATTTAAAAAGTTTGTTGGTGGGGACATAGACTGTTTTGTCCCATTTAGTCTTCATAACAGAAAATAGGTGTTGACACTATTTAGTTTAATTGGAAGGAGAAGGTGTGTTCATTGAGTATACTGGACCATTGGTCAGAACAGAAGGAAAAATATCATCATATGTACATTTTCTGCAGTTTCTATTCTTTATTCAGCAATTAACTGAAGATGAGAAGAGTTTACTGACTTATTTATATGTATGCATTTGGAATTCACAGCAAGTGAAAGTAGATATTGTATAATATGTTGTCTTAAAAACAGATGTATGAAGATATGGGATTTTAATATTAATCTGAAAACACTGTTTCTTCAGCCATAATATTTCAAAATCTTTTCACCCTCAAAGTGGTTGGATAAGCTTAGAAGGCACAGCTGATATGAGCATTACTGAAAATGTTATTGTTAAAAATATAAAGACGGATTTATGGGGCATCCACATGTTCTTAAAGAACTGAAAGACTCCATGCAGATACACAGATGAAAACTACAATGACATAACATGTTTAATCTTTGATCAGTAATCAAATGTTTTTGCTTCTTTTCATTCAGTACTATTTTCTTTCTCAATGGCCTGCAGTTGTTCAGGTTGATCAATGATTTAAACGTTATCCTTCCATCAGCTTAGTCTCAAATCCCTTTGTAGGTACTTTTACAGTCTAATAGAGCTTATTTTCAAGTTAGAAAGATCTGAAAGGTTCAAGATTAAGATCTAACCAGACCCCACATAGCCATACAGTATTCATTTGCAGCCTGGAATGTAAAATCTCTAGCTTTCATTTAAGATCTATCTGCTTTCATGGAGTCCTTCTCATTGTAAGTCTATTTGAGGATCTTGTTTAGAGATCATTTTCCCTTAATTTATATCTCATTTTCCATGACAATTGTCAGTGCTATGTAGTAGCAGCAGGATCAAATCTCTAATGGAATTCAGAAATTGCAAATCAAGTCTCCAATTTTACCATTTGTTCTGAATGTTGAAAATTTGCATCTCTATCTGTTTCAATAAAGTACCTTGATAATTGCCTGAATAGAACAAGATACAGGACTCTGGATTGGCACTTAGAGTATCCATCTTTCCTATAAGCGTTCTTCGTTGTTAAGGGAACAACATTTTAAAAGATTAAAAATTTCTTTTTTTTTTTTTTTTTTTAAATTTATATTTATTTTATTTTATTTTTTAAATAACACAATAAGATAATTCTGAAATCATGTATTAAGATTAAGAGTCTGCCAAACTAACACCAACCTTAGGACATACTTTGCTTTCACTAGTGTTTGAGAATGCCCTGCTGGCTTTGACAATCATTTTGAATTTTTGTACCTTTTTATTTTTCTCATATCTGATTAGTGAGACAGGTCTAAAAGAATTGCATAAAATATGCAAAAAGATATAAGCAATTATGGTCTTTAAGGTCTACTGGTTATCTGATAATTCCTATTAATCCTAATATTTTTTTTTCTTTTTTAATTATTACTGATTATTGCAGTGATGATTTCATGAAACTGCTTTTAATAAAATTTAAATACAACTCATTCTTGAGCTCATTCTTAAGTGGCAATAGTAAGTGTAGAGCTTATCACTCTGGATTTGTACTAAAGCTCGTTCTGTTACTTCTGAATTACTCATTACATTTATCACCATCTATCACCATTCAAAGTCTTGACTGCCAAATTACTGCTCAGTCACTCAACAGTATGGCAAATTTCTGGTGTACTCCAAATATAATTTATGGTTTTATCACCATAAATAATTTAATGTATCAACAGACTGTTTTTGTTTTATTCATTTTTTCCTTTTCTATCGCAATATGATCAACAGTTCTGGAAGTAAAACCCATTGGAGAATATTTGTAAGCCCAATTACAAAAACAATCAAACAAACAAACAAAGTTGAGTTCTACCTTTTTCCTTTTTTAACCTTCTTTTTATTCTTTGATCAGGAATTGATATTAATATCATAATTTTAATAATATATGTTATTTTGATATGATATTTTAATATATTTTAATAATATCCTATTTTTGAAAAGACTGCTAATCTTATCTTTCTTTTTGAATATTTAACTGGATCATCAACTCAAATATCAGGGGTTCCTGTTCACCACTGACTTGTGGTTTTTTTTCCAAGATCTCTAACACACAGGCCAGAAGTATTTTACCACTACACAATCCAAATTTGCTTTCTGATCATATCACAGTTATTTTTATACTTACTAATTTTATTCTTTATTGTACTTTCAACCAACTTACTTGATATGGAGGCTTGATTTCATTATTTTCTTGTTCTCTAGACATTACAATTTGACATCACATATATTACCTTCCAGTCCACAAGTCTTAAAGATGTTTTTAAGTGCTAGCATGCTAAGAGGAATTTAATAGTTTGGTGCTATTCTCATTGAAATTTTTGAGTCAATCTTTGTTGGTCTTAGTCTTCATTTTCATTTGTTCTTAAATTATTTCCATTGGTTGTTTCACAGTTCCTGTGTCTAGTTTCCTCTAGGGAATGATTCCAACCTGAGAGATTTCCTGAATTTTGCTACACCAAGGAATTCATTTATATTTTCTAGTGTAAGCCTGTATTGTCATTCATTTTAGTTTCATTTTACCCTATTACTTGGTGTGGGATATATTTAATGTTATTCAGCTCACTGATAGCTGATTTGTTAAAATGAAGCTTCAACAGACACAAAATAAATTGTCTAGATGTATGCAAAAAGTTTAGTACTGTTGGGAGAAAGTTATAAATACTTATGACAGGATGTTTCCTTCAGATGTAAAATTTGAAATGAGAAGACCAGAACACACTGATTAAGGAAAAAAAAAAATACCAGCAAGTCTAGATTATACATGAATACTATAATATTTATCTAAGCCTTTCAGGATTGTTCTTAAAGAATGGTAATTTCCTCTTTAAGAAGTACAAGCTATTACAGTAGGCTTTGAGACACCTCTTATCAGAATACTTCCCACAGGTATTTTACAGAGCTCTGGATTTTCCAGGCTGTGGCGCCTGCATTTGAGCTTTACTCTGACTCCCTTAGGCCATAAGCTCATGAATCATTATGCTACATGCCTGCTTAGGAAGGCAAGAAGGAGTAACTCAGCAGTCATCAGCTGAATCATTCACTCCTTATTCCCATTCTATAAATAGGCACAATGGTTTTGTTTTCTGTAATTTCTTCCCAAGCTTTCCCCTGTAATCCTGCAGGTTGGCTCTTAGTAAAGGAGGAAATTAAAAGAGGAAAGGTTGGCTTGTTGTTAGAAAAACATCAAGAAAGAGAACTGCATGGAAGGCTGATCATGGGAGGAGAAAAGATAATGAATAACAGGAAATTTGAACCGCATGAATAGCAGCAAAGGTAGCAGCTGTCCACAGGTGGTTTCTATGTCAAGCTTCAGTGCTTCAGACAAACCAGCAGTGCCAGGAGGGGAAAAAAATAAAAATAACAAAAAAATAAAAGAATGATCACCTCAAAAATTCAAGAGAAATCACCTTCTGTCTTTATTGAGTGTTTTTCAAGAAGTGCAGGGGAAAAAAAGAAAGCTAATCCTTTGCATCATCCCTTGAGTATCCTTTCTATTTCTCTTTGTTTCTTAGGCTTTTTAATTGTGTTTTATTTTCTGTTCCTATGTTCAGCAGCAGTGGAGTGACTGCTAAAGACATTAAAAGCCTTAACTGGCCATTACAAGACAAACACTGACAGTTTTAAAACAACAGCTATTCGTTGTCAGTCTTTTTATAGTGTCTGGTGTGTTTAGCTTGATTTCCTGTCTTCTTCCCTTAAAATAAAACAAATATCCCTCTTTCTTGAAAAATCTCTTCTCCCATATTTCATACAAATGATTATTCAAGGCAGTAGTTAGTTTCCTCCCATTGCGTTTGTGCACAAAGACCTCACCATTAACAGGTGTGTACCATTTAAATGATCTTTCAATACTAAGTAAGAGGGCACAATTTACTGGTGCCAATTCAAAGATCTGTAAGTCACATCACATCACATATGTTGGTGACAAATCATCTTAACATAGGTTTTCATACAAATCACGTAGTTGAGCAAGTATAGCTTAGATCAGTACACTAGTTCCCGTATATTAATTGAAACATGCTAGGTGGTTAAAGAACATATTGAAGCTGACAGAATCTTTAAACATGCAAGTAGTGACACGGACTTCTGCAGCAGTCACATAAGGCAGGCTCAGACTCCATTTTTATTCCTAGGTTTTGCTTTGATAATGTAAAAAGAATACGTAAAAAAGTTGGCAAATGCAAATTTGAGGATCTTTTTCTCCACATAATGTAATTATCTTTCAGTTGGGAATGCACTGACAGCATGAGTAAGCAAATAATACTTGTGACTTGTCATGCTGTCTAGCATATATCATTTTATGGGCTGTTTGATATATGAATATATATATAGGTGTAGATGAAAGAAGGAAAGAAAGAAAGAAAGAAAGAAAGAAAGAAAGAAGAAAGAAAGAAAGAAAGAAAGAAAGAAAAAAGAAAGAAAGAAAGAAAGAAAGAAAGAAAGAAAGAAAGAAAGAAAGAAAGAAAGAAAGAAAGAAAGAGAAAGAAGAAAGAAGAGAAAGAAAGAGAAGAAAAGAAAGAAAGAAAGAAAGAAAGAAAGAAAGAAAAGAAAGAAAGAAAGAAAGAAAGAAAGAAAGAAGAAAGAAAGAAAAGAGAAAGAAAGAAGAAAGAAAGAAAGAAAGAAAAGAAAGAAGAAAGAAAGAAAGAAAGAAAGAAAGAAAGAAAGAAAGAAAGAAAGAAAGAAAGAAAGAAAGAAAGAAAGAGAAAGAAAGAAAAAGAGAAGAAAGAAAGGAAAGAAAGAAAGAAAGAAAGAAAGAAAGAAAGGAAGGAAGGAAGGAAGGAAGGAAGGAAGGAAGGAAGGAAGGAAGGAAGGAAGGAAGGAAGGAAGGAAGGAAGGAAGGAAGGAAGGAAGGAAGGAAGGAAGGAGGAAGGAAGGAAGGAAGGAAGGAAGGAAGGAAGGAAGGAAGGAAGGAAGGAAGAAGGAAGGAAGGAAGGAAGGAAGGAAGGAAGGAAGGAAGGAAGGAAGGAAGGAAGGATGTAGTTCTTCAAATACTTTCTTCAAACATCAAGTTTTAAAAGTTCTGTGAAGGAAGTTACTTTTTTTTGTTGTTGCTATTGTCCCATATTTGCTTTAGCTTAAAAGTTCTAAAAGCTCACAAAGAATCATTTGACCCTGTTCATGCTGAAATAGGCCTTGAAAAGTTCTATAGGATTAACTCTACAGTTTTCCTGAACTTTCCTGCACAACTTTGTTTTCAACTAAAATTTCCAAGCTTTTTTGTTTTAAAGGAAAGTAAGATGAGTCCATGCACTGTCCCTCTTCTCCTGCTTCCAAAATATTTTCTTCCAGAAACCTAGATTTTATTTTATCTTTTTTCCTGAGGAATTATATTTAGAAAAGTACCTTGAAGATTTTGTGTGTGCTGCAGACCACGCTGGAATTTTGTCACACCTATTAGCTGTCCTTAGGACCTCACAAATTCAGAGAAACCCACTAATAAGGAAAATGTTTTCTGGTTTTAAAAGAAATATGTGCCGTACACTATTACAGTCATCTTGTCTGTTTTTAGTGCCTCTTGAATATTTCTGGTAAATGATGTCATAAAAAACCATCTGAGACTGCTAATGATCAAAGGTCTTTGAAACACTGATGCTCTTGTCTTGTTCTCATCTGCCTTCTGGCAAATGCTGTTGACACAAAAGTCTAAATTATTTACTTTTTTTTTTTCTTTTTTTTTTTTTTTTTTTTTCCCCCTGTAATATTCAGTTTCCAAGAAGCTAAAACATTCTTTAATGCTAAGATTGAAGGTCACTCTGAAGTCATACCCCATAATCACATTTTACACTGGGCTGTACTTAAGGAACTGTAACTAAAATGTTTAGAACGAGTTTATTTTGATTTTACGTATGTGAGAGGTAAAGGAGAAAACAAATACATGGAATGTTCAGTCCACATGATCATCAGTACAATTTGTGGCGGATATAATGAAGAAAATGGACTGTCTCCTGCCTGTCATTTCCATGGATGGAGACAAGATTTACCTTAGGAAAAACAAATAAACAAAAAAAAAAGCAAATCTGGAATTTCTGGGCCTCAGAAGGTTGTAAATTTGGTCTGAGTATGAGGGTGACATCCCAGTGAGAGGAAGATCTATCACCTTGTAAAGACATTCAATAGATGAGCTGCCCATCTTTACTCCTTTGCAAAGTTGCTGATTTTAAAATCCCTCACATTGGTGTTAATCAGTTCTAGCTCCACTGAGTGCAGTAGAAATACCCTTTACCTCAAGGTAGAATAGCTGAGAGGCAGCAACTAGTTTTATTCAAGTAAACTGTATTTGCTCTGGGACAAAAGTCACCTGCCTAACCTATTATTCCACTGAGAGCATGGGAAGAACCTTTAGTCTTATCATCAGTGTTGAGGAAGGACTACAGATTTGAGAGAACTGAAGACACATCCCAAGGAGGCTGGCCTCTAAATGAATTAGTCTTCCAAGGATGAGAGAGAGAGTGTCTGGGTGTTGTCTTTCATATTCACTGTAGCTGGTACTGGTCATTCACATGAAATTTGAAGAAAATAGCCCCTTCACCATCAATGTATCAGAGTGTCTTTTCGGCACTGCATGATGGATATAACGATTCCATCTGCTATTTTTCATAATGAGCTCTCGTCTCACACAGAAGAGACAAGTAAGCAATGATTTCGTGGGAGATAAATGAAACTGGGAGAAATTGCAGATTGCTTACTTTTCTTTTTTTCACCCAGGATTCTGTTTTCAGGTAGCAGCTTTTAGGCCCGTCTGCCTCCTTAAACTCCATCACTGTCTTTCTGAAATGACCACAGATCTGGTGGGAACTTCCCAGGGTACTGAGGAATGCAGTAAGCACAGTGAGGTAATTCCTGTTAGTCAGAAAGTCTATGTGAGAAGCCAAGTAACAGCTTACAGCCCCTCAGCCTCGCCATAGGCAGTGTGAGGCTGTTGGCCTTGCAGTACATGGAGTCATTTGTGTCTGAAGAACAGTGTCCAGAGACTGGAGCAGCCCAGTCCCAGGCAAAAGCCTCATGTAGATTATTGCAATGCACACCTGTGCCTAGAGATGCCTGAAAAACAGCAACACTGTTTCTCAGTTATGATCTGTGAAGTGTCAAATCTGTGGGGTCCTTTAGACATTAGTTTTAGTCTGTGTACTGTTTGATGGCAGGCTTTTTATTGGCAAACAGAAATCAGATGCTAGAGAGACCTATTATGAACAGCAGGAGTGAGAAATATGAGTGATACTACAGGCTGTCTTTCTTCTTTGCAATACTTACAAGAGTTCTTTGGCTACTTTCTTTTAATTACTATTATTTATTACTCTCTAAGCTTCTTCTTTCTTTAGTATCTCTTCTCTGATATAAGCCAATGTGACTGAAAGAAAGTAGTAACCAAGATATCTGACAGTGGGACTGTCTGAGTGTATACTATGTATGGAGAATATCAGCAACAGCTATTACATGGCAGTGTCTGAGAAGACATCATTTTCTCTAAATTCTTAAGGGCAATTCACAAATATAGCTAAACATAAGGAAAACTATGTATACATTTAAGTTTACTTTTTCTTTTGTTATTCAGGAAGTTTCATATTTCTTTTATTGTTGTTCAACAGACATATCCTAGGACACTAATGAGCCCTTGAAGATCAATAAGTCTATTCTGCTTTCATAACACTGGAGAATCAACAACATATAAAGCTTTATTACAATGCTAAATTCTTAAACATGGAAAATGTAGATAGGGGTGGATCCTTCAGAGGCCATTTAATCCAGCCTTGTGCTTGAAGCAGGGCTAGCTTCATAGTTAGGCTGGGCCGTACTGTTTTTTTTTCCAGGTAAGTACTGAAAATCTCAGTGTATGGTGTTCCCAAAGTATCTCTTGGCATTCTGTCACTCATATGTAAACATTTTATTTCTAGACATCTACCTGGAATTTCCACTATTGCAATTTGCAACTCCTGTCTCTTGATTTTACTTCTGAGGACTCTATAGATGATACTTGAACATAGAATATGGTCTGCTATTTGGCCAAAATGAGGTACAGGGGGTTAAATGACTTATTCAAGATCAACCTTGAACTGAATGTCAGGGTGAAAGCTCAAGCTATGTAATAATCCAGTAGAGAAATTTATATTTTTCTTTCTATTATAAAAGAACTGAGTAAAAACAATAAAGAAACTGCAACAGGAGTGACTTTTGTTTTTCTTGAGACATCTGTAATTACTTATGGCAAGAGTTGCTCAAAGTATAGTTGTCAAACCAAAGAAATGTTTGAAATTTCAGCTTTTCTTTTGTTTACTCTGGAATAATTTCCAAACCATTTCCACAGAGTAAGAATACATTTGGTATTGGTAAGTATTTGCTAAATATTTCAGACTTAGCAAATTGGCCAGACTGCAATTTGTTTCTGAACTGTTCACCTCACCTTTTTACTTCTGGCAATGTCTGATTGTTTTTTTCTGTCTGATGGCTGTCAAACTTTGCAGAAAGTAAGATAAGATGGGCAAACAGACTATAATGAATAGGAAGGCAATGGTATTCATTGCAAATTCCTGAAACTGACAGGATTCACAAACATATTTGTGAACATTCAACATGCTGTCTGAACACCTTCTAATTGCATATAGAATTATTTCTCAAATGTGCTAAGCAGAAATTGGTCTGTTATTTGTGGTCAAGTGTCATTACTGTTACCAGCAGAGTACTTACTTGAGGCCCCAGCTGATGCCACAGTTTCTCTGGTAGCAGCTGAACATAAATTCTGTTTTTCCTAGGCTGAAAAAAGGGCTTTAAACTTACTATAGAGCGACAAGAGAAATGCTGATGAATTACTTGCTCAGAAATATCCAGGAAACCTCTACCAAGTCTAAATTCTAGTGATGCCAGTCTGGAAGATTTGGAGGTCACTGCAAGTTCAAGATGTTTTCTCCACAGTTTCTAGCAGTTTCTCTACAATGGTAAGCCATCCCTCTGCATAAAAATAACAACAATAAACAGATTTCATACAGATGGTACCTAGCTTGCTCAATTTATCAGACAGTGTGTTAGACTCAATAGTACATAGGTTGCTCAGAAATTACAGTAGCTACAAGGAGCACAATAATGCTATTTGATAGATCAAATTCTCTGCTACAAAACATTATTTTTTAACATTAATTATGCATTTCTTTTTTGTTGGTGATGAGCACTATGCCATGCTCATAAAAATTTGAACCAAAGGAGGTCACTCTCTGTTTCACAGACACTATGATGGCTTCATTGCTATAAAAGGTTGCCACACAGTACATCTTTCATTGACTCAAGCAGATGAAAGTCTCTAAAGCAGCAAATCCAGATGATACAGTTGGTGTCAGAGGACATTCCAGCCAAGATTGGCAATGTGCTCAACAGTCTTCAAACTGGTATGGAGCCAGATGGTATTGTGTGGCAAAAAAGAGTTGATAGTTTGTCTGATTTCCAGGAAATCAAGAAGGATCACCCCTCTGTTATCCCATAACACTGCACACCAATTGACACACTGAAGGCTGTCTTGAATTTTTACTTTGACAGGGAATTCATATCACTGCTCCATGGACTGTCATTTTGACTCCAGCTTGTATTTGTGACTCCACATCTTGTCACCTCTAATGATGCGGTTAGGAAACTGTCACCTTCAGCCTTGTATTGGTTCAATAGATCCTGACAAACTTGCATACAGTGTTCTTTCTTTTCCTGCATGAGGATTTGTAGAAACCTCCTGGTGCAAACAATGCAATATCACAATGTTGCCGCTATTGCTTCCAGCGCACTGAAGATGATATTCAGCTCTTCACAAATTTTCCAGACTACAGTCATAGTCTGCTGGTTTACATGGATGAGCTGATCGAGACGCTCTTCATTTTGTGGTGTGACAGCTGTGCAATGCCATTCAGAATGTGGCTTGTCTTTCATGTCACTGTTGCCACTGCTGAAATGCACCACCCATCACCTCACTGTGCTCACATCCACTGTTTGCTCACCATAAATATTCAGCAGGCATTGATGAATGCCAATGGATGTCATCTTTTTCTGCATAGAGGAATTCTGTGCCACACCTTTGCTTCATACACATTTCCATGTCAGATGCCATTTTGTCAGACTGCCCCTTTGCTGCCATTTGTCACATGGCAACAAAATGTACAGGAAGCTTCACTTTCTACTGCCATACCACCACCATCTGCCTCTGACATTGTGGGCCAAGATAATAAAACAGAATGCATTGTTTTTGGAGCAGCCCTTACACATGATAGCATTTCCAGGTATTTATTTTTAAGAAATATATTAAGTTTGCTTTATATATATATATATTTCCATGGAACGGGAAGGAAGCATTACTGCTGCACTTGCTGGGACAGAGGGACAGAGATCAGTCGTAAAACACTACTGCTTCCAGGGGCAGGGTACTTACAGGCAAACAAAGGCGCTTTTCAGTCGGTAAATTTGGAGCCCAGTGTTATGCCTCACAAGTCCCTCGGGGTGGGGCAAACAGGCTGCTGCAGAGCTGCGCAAAAATACCAGAGAGGTAAATACATAGAAAATGAGTGAAGAACAGGCATTTAAAAGAAAAAAAAGTCAGATGCATTCTTTTGTATAAAAGTACCCTACTGCTTCTTAATAACAATTTAAGATACTGCATTCTTTCAGGTTCAGCTACATTTTAGGTTACTGTAATGGCTTAAACAGCAACAAAAAGACTGTGTATGTTTTTGTGGACTTTCTTCTTCCTGGTAAGTACTGAGATGTGAGGGTTCTCTCCTGGATAGCCACACAATATGCAGTGTGAAGGACAACAGATATTTCTTTAAGAGAAATCCTCCTATTCCTTTGTTAGGAAATAAACCAGCCATAGGACCTCCAGGTTCTGGTTCTACATCACATCTGTTGCAAGAAATTTAACTTTATTATGCCTGCATGAATACCAATTCTGTGACAAAATTCAGCTGTGTTTCTTAATCTTTATTAACATCTACTTCTGAATTAGTATTTTTTCTTTATTGCTCCTCCAGCAGATGTGAACTCTTAGTCTAAATAAAAATACAGTTGTTTTAATTCCCTTCACATTAGAATCCTAAGTCTCAAAATGAAAACAGAACTATGAGTTCAAGCTTTATCCACTTAGAAATCCTATATTTTGAGTTCTTGGAAATGAACTAGAATTTTACTTCTGTGTATTCCCATTAAGAATGTGGACTGGTTATATAGCATAGTTCCAAAGTGGGAGTACAAGTTTTCAGGCTGCTAATGGGGACCACATTCATATATTCTAAAGAAAAAATGTCTGCTTTTTAGTCACAGGTATTTTCAGGCAGCAGCAGAACCTCAGTTCCATAAAAACAAGCTTTAGCTATGGGGTGTTCTAAAGCAGCAACATCATTTTTAAGTCACTTAACATCTGTTGTCAAGTTAAAAGTAGTCTGTGTCACACAAGCATGCATACACAAGCACAAATGTCATATCACCATAACCTCTTTACAAGCTATGTCTGGAATGAACAGCAAATGTACCCACATTACATACTCTTATTCTTGAGAAAGTCACAGGGATACTGTGAAGAGAGAAACCATGACCACTGCTAGGAAGATTTGACTTTCCACTACGTTGCTTTCATATTAAATTAATTCCATCACTGTGATAAATAATTCTTCTTTCTTGATGGGTTTTACACCTTTCAAATACTTGTAGATTTATTTCCCTGCTCAGTAGTCTGTAAGCCAACCTATACATACTTAGGTATTGTAATCATTCCTGTATGAAGACATGAGAAATGAGAGGCATCAAGCTGCCCTAGGTAAGGCTGCTAACAGTGCACTGATGTATGGTGACCCATGTAAGGAAGGTCATCTAATGTACAGCACCTGCACATTTCTGCTTATCATCTGAAACTGAAATGCCTGTGATTTTTTTCCTCTCTTCCCCACCCTGTCTTCAGCTGTATGTTGCTCTGTTATTAAAGGCAAATAAATTACACTTCTCAGCATCTTGAGCTGGATTTGTTTTGCTTCAAATAAAGATTTCCAGCCCTGAACACCTATTTTACTTAAGGTATGTTGTGTCATGCCTCCTGTTTTCTCACTGATGAAGAGCTGCCTTCAGTTGAGGTCAAACTTGGGAGGCAAAACCATGCAAGAGCAATTTTCCTACAAACTACATTCACTATCTTCAGCTCCTGGTAAAAAGGGAAGGAATGGAATAAATGACTGGCTAGGGAAAAGAAAAGCATCTCAGCTGCTTGTCTCCAGCCACCTGGCTATCACAGCCGGCAGAAAGCTTAAAAAGAAGAGCAAAAGCAAACATAATCAAGCAGGAAATATTGCTGAGAACTGAGGGAAATGGATGCTTTAGGTAGAAGCCTGAGCCTCTGGCTGTTAGTCAAAGGTTAGGCATGTTGGCACCTGCTGCAGATCATCTAGTGGAAAAGAAAACCTATCACTCTAATTTACAGCTTGAGGAAATGTAACAGGCACCATCAGGATTTGCATCGTGATGTCTGGAGACCTGGTTTTGATCAGCATCCATGTCACATGTGAGCAAGCATGCTGTTATCGGTCTGTAATCCCTGTGCTGTTATTTGTAGCTTTTGCGTGGGTCTGTTTTGTAGTCAAGTAACAAGCTCTGGGGTCATCACCTTGTTTCTGTGTATTTCTATATTTTCCATACAGCATCTGTCAGGCTTTCAAATGCTGCAGAGCTATGCAGAATGACTGAACTAGAGGCAATAGTAAATTCATTTGAAAAGAAAGGCAAAATTGAGAAGAGATGTAGAATCCCTGCAGAGCAATATAACTGGTTGTTACCGGTGTAGTGTTTCTATTTCTGAGCTTTAGCTCCCAGTACCAGCATTTGTGTTGTCTCAAGGTGTGCTGTGTCTGTGTAAGGAACTGCAAGACCTGTATCTAATAGAAATGAGAAGTTACAGTAAATGGCTGATCAAGACCTAGTTGTTACTTATGAGTTCTCTATGGAACAATCTTCACCTACAAAACTGACTCCCACATCTGGATTTTAATTTTGACTGTGGGGCAATAGTTGATTCTCAACCATATTGTGTGCTTTTTTAGGTTTTTTTTTTTTTTTTTTTTTTTTTTTAGTTTTTTTTTAGTTTTTGTATTAAATGCATTAGATTTCAGTTTTGGTGCCATGGTGTTTCTTTGACTTTTGTAAAGAAAGTCTGCAGTTTGCTTTCCTTTACAGCTTAGTTATTTGAGCTACAGTGACTTCTGTATCCTGTTAACATATTTAATGACCAGGATTTTTTCTTTTTTCTCTTGTTCAAGTTCCCTCATTTAATGAGCATCCAAGCAAATAAAACAGCTAGTGGCCTCTTCAGTAGCTATGGTTTACCCTGCAGAAAAATCTTGCTGTATATCAGCTAGCATTGTTTTCTGTATAAAGTTATAACAGCTTAAGATAAGTGCACAGATTGGAATCAAGTTCACTGATACCTCAGCAGGAGAAGACTTATTTTCTTTTCAGGCTCCAATGTGTGTTTAATTAGATACCCTTCTTACAGCGTAAAGTGCTGTTTCAGTTGGTTGAAAATAGGGATGAATATATGTGAATTGCCTAACACTGAGCTAGGCTTGTTTTTGGGAAAAGTTCCAACCAAAAATATTTGTCCAGCTTTACTCAGATATTTTATGTCACTGCTGCCTTTGGGTATGTGCCTATAACAGATACAATGCTATTAAATACATATTCTGCATACTTTATCTCATGGAAGGAGATGAAGGGTAGCAGAGAAGCACACACAGAAGTAGGAAATAACTAGAGCAGAGAAAGGTGATTACTAAATTGGGGGTGAGGGGAAATAAAATGTGGGTTTGAATACACAAACAAACTTTTGTGTGTCAGGAGGTCTGTGGTAACTGTTCATGCTCATGACCTAAGCCCCAGCAAATGCAAATGTTGTTTAAATAAAAGAAGACTCAACCAAATTGAATTAACTTGAAGCTTGAGCTCATACACAGAGATGGTCAGCAAAGATTAGCTGTCATACTGGATTTCTTTTTCTCTCTGTTTACATATGAGGGTTTTGCCTCACCCACAAAAGTAACTGGCACTGAGATGAGTTAGGAGTTCTCCATTTGCAGCTCTATGGACCCCTCAGCTGCAGCTGTTTGGCTCCACATATACTGCAGTAAGAGTAGTACTAGGTTGCTTCAGGTTGTTCCTGCTTGTGATTTGGAGTTTAGCATCTGTGTGGGTACCACAGGAGGAGATGGCTGAGGTGGTCTAATAGCTTATTCCTCTTGAAAGGGCTGTTTTTCCTGCTCCCAGCAGTGTACTTCTGCCATTTTATTCAGTCTGCTCTGGCACTGCCTGAGCCTTTGACAAGCCAATTCAGGTCACTAGGCTGACAAAAAATAAGCCAAGCAGAAAGAAGGGAATATTTTTTCTGTTAGCTTAATGAATCAAATTGAATCAGCAAAGAATCTGCTGAGTACAAGCAGAACTAGTGCAGCTGGAGGAAAGAGCAGAACTAGGCAAGCAGGAGAAGTGCAGAGATGGTAACTCCTTTTGGTTGTTAAATCAGCTCTGCCCGTTTCATTGAACCAGACAGCCAGTAGTAGGAGGGCATGACAAAAGCAAGGAAAAAGCTCTTTAGCTTCTGCTTCAGGATTCTAAAAACAGGAAAAGACTCTGGAAACTTCGATTTAAGAGAACTGCTGCAAAATACCAGCTCAAGTCCCCATCTTTACCTCAGCTGCCTGGGTGTCGGGTTTTCTCCTGCTAACTATTCAGAACCAAATCACAGAATTACAGGGTTTGGAAGTGATCTCAATAGATCGAGTCATAGAATAGATCGAGTCAATAGATCGAGTCCAGCCCCTGCAGATACATGGCTCAGTAAGTGATTCATTGAAAGGAGAACAGAAACTTTGAGTTGCATAGTAGGAAATATTAATTGTTGCCCGTCTTAACAATACAGCAGTCTGTTTCTTGGACAGACAACTGCAATGCTGGGTTAATTACTTGTTTATTAGATATTGCAGCCCTTAGAAATGTACAGAAAGCACTGGAATGGTGAAATTCTTCCATCTCACTTGATGCTCAGAGGGTAGTTTCTTCTGCCTTTCCATTTCCTGTGAAGATATTTTTTTTCTCATGTCACCTTTTATTCCCCTGTAATCTTCAAGGTGCCAGCTTTTACACTTTTGGTCTTAGATTAAGTTAACTCTTTATCTCAGGTACACATAAGCAATTGACTGACCAAGTTGTATGCGTACAATTATCACTATACACTTTATCATATGACACTAGAGAAGGACATATATTTGGATGTGATGCAAAACATTAAAGAAAAGTAAAATAAAATAAAATAAATAGCACTGTCTCCAGAAGAACTTCCTGTTATAATGTCCTTTGTTTGCACCGTATAAATTAGTTATCTCAGACTCCCAAGGTAGAATCTTACTTGAGTTAGGAAACTTTACTTTGTTCTTCTCTTTCTTAGACTTCCACAGACAAGCATTTAACTTCCAATAAAGAGCCAGTGCTCATTACACCTAGAATATCTTGTGTTATTTTCTATACAAATAGGCATTGCTTCACACAGAAGTATATACTGATTGATTAGCTTCTCTTTTAAAATGCACCTGTGGCTCTTGCCATATATATTTGATAAATTGCATAATTTTGCTTGTTATTTTGTTGATGTTTTTTGTTTGATTGTCATTATCTAATACAGTAAACAAGCTAACTCTGTGACCAAATCCAGCAGTTCTTGCTGGACCTGATGGCTGAACTCCCATCAGCTCTAATGAACTTGAAAACATGCTTATGAAAACTAGTAGCTCAATGTTTAAAATCACCACCATTTTGCTAAAGAGAGGTACCTTATACCTAGTCTGAGATTATCTCATGTAATTTTGTATAAAATACATTAGACTATGATAATTCTGCAGAACTATGATTCTGCCAGGAAAAAAAAAGTATACATTTTCATCTCTCTTTCTCTCTTTCCTTTAATATAGACTGGAAGTCAATACTGATACAGATATCTCTCATCTTTCTCTGCTTCAGTATATGTTGTTATTCTGAATCCCTTCCTTCCCTGTCTTTTAGTAGCACTGGAAGAATTATCTCTTCTGGTTGTTCTACCTCTTTATACTGGTGCTGTGAATCTGAATTGGAAGGCTAGCTGCTACTCCTGGCAAATGCTGACCTCACAGCTAAGCATTTGGATTTGTAACACCGAGTGTCAGAATGAGTGTGAGACCAACCTTCACGCTTCAGAAACTTGCCAGTTGGCAGGTTACACTGCCTATCTGTTTCTCATTCTGTTTTGCCCTCTGCAGTCTGCCACCCTACATCCCAGTCTTTTTGTCAACAATTTGTCAACCTAATAGTTTGTACCTGAGAAATTGCCTTCTGACTAATCAACAAGTATTGCAAGACAGAGAACAGTTGTCTCAGTGAGATAAAAGTTTGAAGTACCAAAGGCCAATGAAATATAATAGGAAATATTTGTTCTAGACTAGTAAAGCAAATGCTTATTAAAAATAATAATAATAATAGTAAGTTGAGGAAGGTGGATTTACAGCATGTAGGTTTACATTTTTGCTATGTACTATTTTGCACAACTCATTAGAAATTACATTAAATATAAGTAATCTACTATTCAAACAGTAGTACAGTACTATCAGTAGGCTTCAAGTTTTTCCAGCTCTATATCTTAATATTTCTTAAGCAATAGCTGACAAAACTAAATCTTATTCTTGATACCATCTTTTGTACAATGCGCTTCTGGAATCAGGAGAAGAAAGAGATTTTGCAGATGCCTCCAAGCATTCCTATGAACCAAGCAGCTGGATATCTTTGTCTGGCTGAACCACATACATGTTGAACTCTTTTGGAGCTTGGAGAGTGAATCAGTTCTTCGTACAGAAGACAACTTGAAGTTGATCAGCTCAAGAATATTTTTTTACTTGGGGTCTTTTGCAGTGGGAGTGAATGCTGGACACTGGAGCAGGATGCCAAAAGATGTGGAGTCTGCATCCTTGAGGGTATTCAGTACTTGACTAGGCATGTTCCTCAGCAGCTTGCTATGGCTGATTTCAGCAGTGGCATTCAGAGTGACTGATGTCCAGAAGAGATGTCTGTGAATCTAATCCAATTTGTCATTTCCCTGTTTTCCACTGAGAAATTTTGAGTTTAGACTTTCACTGCAACTGGGTCAATATGTGAAAAAACAGAACTGGGACAGAATTTTAAAGGATTTTCTCTAGGGTGCTGGACCATGGTGCCAACATGATTCCAGATCAGCATCTGGAAACAGTTCAGACCAACACATCTTCCCAGCTGGCTGAGGAGAGCCTTCAGTGATTCAGCAGGGTGTTCAAGGCTTTCTATAATTACTTTTCATCCTTACACACAGCACCAAAGTTCATTTGGCACCACATTAAAAATGATTTTTCTTTTGCAGATTTCTTTTTGGATTTTCCTTGGTTCTTTTTTGATTGCTTGTTTGTTTTTTTCTCCAGAGGATACTCTGTAAATGGCCAGACCAGCTGGGACCAGCCATTACTGCTTCTCTGCCAGATGTGTTTCTTTAAGTTTTCAGCAGACAGATGAAGTTTCTGTGCTTTTCTAGCTTTTGCAGCAACAATAAGTGAAGGATCTGCAGCTGAAGTGATGGCTTCAATAGAAAAATGGTTTCTGAAGAGTCCTTGCAAATGCACCTAGTATGGGAAAACCATGTTTGTTAAAAAATAAATAAATAAATAAATAAATAAATAAATAAAAAAAATCCAGATTAGAAAGTGGTAGCATTCACAGTACTCCTAAATAAGGACTCTGACCAGAATTTGAAGTTTTAGGCTGAACATCCTTAAGTACTGAAGAAGGCCTCAGGATTATATGAAGTGCAGTGGCACAGGCTGCCTGGAGAATCTGAGAATGCCCTGTTCCTGGAGGCATTCACTACCAGTTATATGTGGCTCTGAGCTGTCTGATCTGGTGGGTGGCAACCCTGTCCATAGCAGGAGATTTGGAACTGGGTGGTCTTTAAGGACCCTTCCAAGGCAAGCCTTTCTATGACTGTGTAGTACAAAGTAGCTTGGACCAGTTCTGTTCCTTCCCTGACCAGTTTCTGATTTAGAAAAATGACAGGGAAAAAAAGCTCCTTGACTTCATTCAGAGCAACCAATGAAATGAATCCAGTTAGTTACTGGAAGAAAAAAAGGAAAGTAAGCCTTCTGTAAAAAATAATGCATGATCTGAACCTTTCTCATTTTGAATTGCTCACATTAGAGTTATACAGAAAGAAAGGACAAATAAAGGTAATATTTCAGTGGCTTCGAGTAAGTTGCTTTATAATTGTGGCCCTTGTAACGGTGAAGTGTGCTGTGTGAGATGATGGTACAGCTTCACTTGGGAGATTGGCTGAAAATACTTTAGCATTTTGCATGGGCAGATGGAATATGTGGCCACTTTAGAACAGGAACAAATTTGTGCATTTAATTAGGAGGTGATTTGACAAGTACTTGTTCACTCATTGCATAATTTTCTAAAAAAACTTGGAACAATCATTTCAGAGACAATGGTAAATAGTTTTTGTGAATGTCTTTTCTCTGTCATTTCAGAAGTCTTGTTACAAACTGCAAATACTGTTTTATGTTCTCCTATTTCTTGCTGACCCCTCTGACAGCCTCCAAATATGCACACATTAAAAACAGCAAAACAAAAAGACAAACAAAAACAAAACCTAAAGACAAATTATTGTATATTTTACTAACTACAGGTGTTCAGTGTATATGGAGCTCACTAGTGAGCAGATAAATCATCCATGCTGTCATGAGATTCCTTGCTTTGGTTGAAAATAGATGCGTCTGTGAGAAGTGTGCCAAAATTATAATTTGAAATACATGTGGTTAAAACTAAATCTTTCTAATATATTTTTGTAGGTACATGAGCAAAATGGCTGCACAATAAGTGTCTCATCTGTTAATACCATATATTAACCACAATTATGAATGTCTAATGTTGCCCAAACTCACACAGGGCACAAATTTAAGAGAGCTGCTGCACTTCTTCCCAGTGAAACACATTGCTCTGTGGGTGGTTTTTGTTTTTGTTTTGTTTTGTTGGTTTTTTTGTGTTTTGTTTTTTTTTTTTTTCTTTCCTGATTTCATTTTAAAAAACAAACCTCAAAAGGTGTTCTGCTATGCTCTCCTTATGCTGTTGCAGGGGAAAGGGATATCTTGTTTCCACCTCGCAAATAAAAGGACTATGTCTCTATCATTTTCTATGCTAAGACTCTCAGAGCATGTAAGTTATTTTTGCTCATGAATTTATGAATTTCAGTATCTTGTTCTTTCTAAATTAATCTTCATAAGTTTGGTGACAAAATCCTAAAATATGAATGCAATATCTGTTGTGTTGTTGTATTAAAATATGTTTATTTATTTATTTATTTTAACTTGTGTTCAACTGGGAAAGAAGGACTTTTTGTTAATCTTTTCCTAATTTATTGGCGTATCATCCTCTTTTGTGATGATAGGTTCAGCCTCAATGTATACTTCATTTATAATCGTAGTAATCATTCATCTGAAATCACTGATATTTACCTCCCAGACTTAGTCATATTTGGGCCATGTGTTAGAATATCCCTGAACTGACTTTCCCTGAAACCTGCTTAATCATATGTCATCTCAGTTTGGATATGGATAACAGAAAGAGGATTTTTTTCAAAGACATTCACAAGGAAATCTGAAATTATGTAATTTCAGTTACTTTATGTTTCATTAAACATTGAGAGAAAAGCAAAAAAATAAGACAGATTTCTCTAAAGGTATGTATCATGGTTTTGTGGTTTTTGATATTGGTATTCCACATCATAACATCATGTGGAGCACAGAGAAAAAGAACTACGCATCCCAGAGGACCTTACAGTCAGAGAGGAAAATAAGTCACGGAAGTGATGCTCGCTCTCTCTCACTGTCTGGAAGCGGGGTGTGGGTGTGCTTCCAAGCCATGGTGCCTTCAATTTCAAAGTAGGCTTCTCGGTCTTCAGAAAACTCTCTGTCTTATTTTACTTGATTTATTAGCCTCACTTTCAATTAGATTGTATTATACTGTGTTATCTTGCATTCTGATGTCATAGAAAAATAAGTTTTCCTCCTTAGATTGCTGCAGCTGCTCTGTTTGTTTCCTTGAGCCCAGCTCCTATCTCCCTACCCCTCTCCCTTCTCCCATCCCATTTTTGGGGGATGGGGGGTCCATCTGATAACTAGATAACTCCAAGACAATATGAAAATTGTAATGAATTGTTGCTTTCAGACCTGGAACTAATTTCATGTTAAATAAGGCACAACTTGTAATATTTTAAGTTATTCAGCACAAAATATTGAATTTGTCAAGGGCACACTTCCTTGTCTATTTTGTCACTTTTGATAGAGTTGAAGTTGTTGATATCCATAGAGGGCCAACTGGTCTTTGCTGCTGTGACCACCTCCAGCCAATGTTTACGTATACGTATGATGAGAAATCCCATGAGAGGCTGGACATACTGTTGCCAGATCTGGACATGATTGAAACTAGAACTTTTGAGCTTCCGCTGGCTCATGGAGTGAGCTGGATTGCATCTAGCAGTGCAAAATACTACTGAGATACAAGTTTATAAGTCCAGTGAGTCTAATCTTTTTGTAAGGAAATAAATTCTGCAAAGAAACTATCTCTTAAGTGTACCATGAGCAAAGGTTGACTTTTCAATGGCTCCTGCTGTCTATATTTTACAAATATGTTTTCTTATTTATATTTTCAAATCCACTGATAAATAACTATACGTTTTCTGATTTTGTGGTTAGAAACTTGATGATTTGATCAGAGATAAATTTTTGACTCTTACTTCAGAAACATATTATTTCATCAATAAGAATATTTTGGCAAAATGTTTTCAGGTAATCATAAAAAATTCTGAGACTGTCAACTTTTTTGTCAACTTTTTTTTTTTTTTTTCTTTTTAATCGTGGTTTGTGTTTTTGTGTTATTTTTTGTTTGTTTGACTGTTTTTGGTTTTTTATATAATTTGATGTTTGTTTGTTTGTTTAGAAAACCTAACAGGAATGTTAGAAACAGTTTAACTAACCTCCTTGAGATAGAAGTCCACCGTGTGCGTATGCTTGACTTTCAGAGGACTATCACTTTGAAATAACATAGTCCTACACAATCATTTAGTTTCATTTATTGTATAATGCAGTACATGGAGCTTTCCTATAGTAGCTTTCATATGAACTAATCCATCCCTGTTTAGAGAAAAAAAGAACACTGGATATCAAATACAGAAGGAAATCCAAAACAACCTTCAGTAACAAAATTAATTCATGGAAATCAATACAAAGCAATTCTAATTCTTTTTAATATTGGTACAGAATTGTGCCATTTTTGTTTGAAATGTTTATGAGTTTAATATAACTCACAAGTTTTACATGACTTCTCTAAACTCCCTCAAATTTGCTATTTTGATGAAGCACTGAAGTTCCATGACAGCAATTATAGAGGTAATAGCTCAATTTTTCTATTGTGTCCCACATACAAAATTGATGGTCATGAGTACTCTCTTGTTGCAACATGTTGCACAGGAATCTCATGTTCTTCACCTAATACACTAAGATCCCTAAAAGTTTTGCCACATACAGTCCCTATACTCTGTGTTTGACCTGCATGCTTTGTTTGACCTCCTTTTTCACTCGTAGATGGATAACGTTACATTTGGTAGTAAATATGTCAAATGATTGCTAATCCATCACCTCTTTAGGTAAACTGTTCTAATGATTGATTACTATTAATGTTAAATATGTTTGTTTTATTTCCAATCTGAATTGATCTGCCTTCAGATTCCAGCGTCTAAATGTTGTCTGTTGATAATTAAAAGATACTGTTACATGACATCTTTTTCTTTTGTAATCAATTTATAGAGCATTTTCAAGATGTCTTTTAATGTCCTCTTCATTTAAAAGAGTGAATTTAATGAGGCAGCTTTTGTCATAACCTTTTCTTTTCCTTAATTCTGCAGACTTTCCTGTTTGTCAACAGCCTTTTCAAGTAGTAGTTAGCAGAGATAAACATTGCATTCCAGTAATGGTTTTCCCATATGCAAAGTTGTTTCATCTCTCTAATCCTGTATGTAATTTCTCACTTAACTGATTGCACTTGATTTTCTGTCTGAACCACTCCACTGCAAGTTCATGTCAAGTATATTATCCCACAGAACTCTTAAATGTTATTTGAATTGCTTTTTTTCAGAATTCAGCCTAGCAAGTGGTGGTAACATGTAATCTCAATTCCAACATGTGGTATGTCTCTGTATTAAATTGTATGAATTTGAATGAGAACAGCTTTTTGAAGCTGCTTCGTTACCAATGTAGTTAGTTTTTTCACATTTTAAAATAATGAACTACTAGTAAAAATAGGTCATTTTTTATCAATGAGATTCTTTATTTCATTCAAAATATCACACTGCCTGACTAAAACCTGGTTAACATAAAATAATTCATTATTTAAACCTTTTCTGTGTTCATTCTCAATGGTTTTACCTTGCAGGTTACTTGCCTTACAAATTCACTGTTCACCTCTTAACCCATTTAAGGATATCATCCTGTTGGCGTCTTGTTGTCTGGGATTTTCTGTTTTCAGCTTTCTGAAAGTCACTTTTGCAGGTGACCTCTTTTCAAAGTTTTTCTCGATCTCTTGAAACTTAGTACTGAGGTGCCTTGATTATGAACAGCACCATTCTTAACCTGTTTTGCAGAATGCCTTTTTGTTTTCCTTAGCCTTAAAAAAAAAGTCAGCAGTGTCCTGGCTTGGAGGCCTTCTTGCTGCTAGTAAGAGATGGAAACATCAAAGTGCTGTTTCTAACCTTCTAATTTGGTATCAAACAAGTCCCTGTGTCAATTAGGGTAAGGTAGGAGGTCATTTAACTCATACTAATAGCATGACTCCACCCCTAATTGTCATGAATTTGGACTTTGGACTGTTTCCAGTATGCTGTTTTTTACTGTGTGTTAAAGCAGCAGTGAAGAGTGGAAGCTGAAGTCATCCCCTGAACAGGCAATAAATTTCTATAAATATTCTTTTATTTTGTTTTTCTTTTATGCCTAGAGACTTGTTCTGTCAAATATTCTGACTGCAGTGAGTATATGGGCTGCCTGTATTGCATTTAAAGAGTTGCAATTTGACAAGTCTTGTTAGAAATGGACTTGAATAATACAGGAGCTTGAATTTCATGTACATAAAATATGCCCATTCCGTATTCTTCCAATGAATACATGGGTGGCTCTGAGCAGGCAGACAGAAGTTTAAGACATAGTCAAGTATAAAGAACAAACATTTTAGAATGAATGGTAGATGCATAACAGTGCTAACAGTGAAGATTTGATATGACAATAAAATGAAACGTGGCAGCGTTCATTCTCTCAGAATTAATCAGCAGTGTGAAATGAAAGTTGGCTGTCTGCAATGTCTCTTCTGCTGATTTCTTTAATTGCCTGTTGATTAATGTGAGAAATCAAAAGGACAGAAGGAGACAAAATTCAATAGTCAGGTGAGCAGATTCCTTTATATGATTTTGATAACGCAGTGGAGTGAGTGATGATAAGTGAGAGAGAAGTGACATTTCAATGTTTTTAACATTAAAATATCTCCAAGTAGGCTGGCTTCATGCATACTTCTGACTGATATCACGTGTGTGAAAAAAAATCTGTGGTATTTCATAAGTGGTGAGAATGTTGAGTGTAGTGTTGTCTGGCATTACTATTGCATTACTGTGTGATTGAAATTAGGTACCAAATTTGTCCTTGAGAAGGTATATTTGCTATGTACAATTTAACTGAATTTATATATACCTCAAAGATAGATTTTTATGCATCTTCAGCTTGACTGACATCATGTACAGTTACCTACTCCAAAAGGTTCATCAACGTGATGCTCACAATACTGCTCACAATTTTTTGGTATATTTAACACGGGCTGCTCCAAAAATAATGCCTCATATTTTATTTTGTTGGCTGATAATGTCAGAGGTGGATTCTGGTGATACTGCAATAGAGGTTGAAGCTTCCCACTAATATTCTGTTATATTTTGTTGCCGAGTGACAGATGGCATCAGAGAGACAGTCTGACAAAATGGTGTCTGGCGTGGAAGTGCTTTGAAGCAAAGGTGTGAAACTGAATCCTTCCATGTAAAAAAAATGGCACCCACTGACATTTATTGACACTTCCTGAAGGTTTACAGAGACCAAACAGTGGATGTGAGCAGAGGTGGTGGGTTTCAGCAGTGGTGAGAGCAACATGACAAGCCACATTGCAAACAGCCATACAAAGTTGTCACACTGCAACATGAAGAGTATCTCAATCAGCTTATTTGCGTGAATTGGCCAATTGCAAGCAGGGCATTGTATGTGGGTCTGAAAGACAACATCAGTGGAATACTGGAAGCAAAGGTGGCAATGTTAGAATATCACAAAGTTTTCACCATATAGGTCTTACAAAAACACAGGAACAGAAATGTAAGTTTGTCAGGACCTACTGAATTAACAAAAGGCTGAAGGTGACAGTTTCCTAGATTGCATCATTATAGGTGATGAGTCACAAATAGGAGCCAGAGTCAAAATGAAATGTGAGTGGTGACATGTGAATTCCCCATTGAAGAAAAACTTTAAGATACAGCTCTCACCCAGTCAAGTGATGTACACTGTCTTTTGGGATAGCAAACGGATGATCCTTCTTGATTTTCTGAAAGCTGGACAAACCACCAATTCTGACCACTACATCACAACGTTGAATAAGCTGAAGGCTTGAACTTCCAGAGTCAGGTCAGAGAAGAAGACAATATTTCTCTTCCAATGCAATAAAATTGGGCCTCATACCAGCATGAAGACCATGGAGCACAATGCCAGTCTTGGCTGGACTGTCCTTTGACACACATTGTATTGCCTGGATTTGGTGCCTTCTGACTTCCATCTGTTCGGGTCAGTGAAAGATATACTGCATAAGCAATATTTTCCTAACAGCGTTACAGCAGCTGTGAAACAGAGGGTCATCTCTGCCGGTGCAGAATTTTATAAGCATGACATGGAGGCTCTTGCTCATTACTGACAAAAATGCATGGCCAATGGTAGTGTCTATGTTGAAAAATACAAGTTCTCAACTACAAAACACTGTGTTTTGTTGTTTTCGAACAGGAAGCATTACTTTCAGAGTGATCTGCATATGTAGGTGTGGATTCTTTAGTGACAATTCCTTCCTTCTTCCCAACATTATTTTAATTATTATTATGAAAATTTAGAGTTTGAATGTGGAGTTTAGAAAGGGCTTTTTTTTTTTTTTTTTTTTTTCCACACAGGTTGTACAAAGAAGGAATTGTGCCTCTTTCTGGGTGGGGGTGAAAGCTTATCAAATTGAGAAAGTGAATTCCATGCACATGTGCAGATCTTGTTACCACTCTTCTTTGGCTCTTACTACTGTAGACCACTGAGAAGGGAGCTCCATCTTTGTCTCCTCTGGGCCCTTTGACCTCCCTGCTTACTCCAGCAAGTCTATTCTTTCTACATATGTTCACCTGTCCTCTTTTAAATGCAAGCACACTAGGAAGTGAGTGAGTGGAGACTATGATATCCTTTTAGCATTCTAAGAAACACTGAGATGGGAAATATGAGAAGCAATTATCTAGAATTAATTTCACACCATGTTAAACATGAGTGAAGAAAAGAAATCTGTGTTAAACAATAATGTGATTTTTATTTTAAAAATTATTTTCTAGTAGTTCTCACAATTAGTTATTATTTCATCATTATAAATAGCAAAAATAATTTTAAGATAGATAATAATCTTCTTTGCCTGTAAGTCACATTGCCTTGTTGTTAACAAGACTTTTGTTTTATGCATTACTCCTATAACACATTTTCCTATGTAAAATTATGCTAGATCTATGGTCATGCAGTAGGAAATTAATTACTGATTAAACCAAAATAATTCAGAATTATCTCCAGTGAGAATAACGAAGCTATGTCACTGTTCCTCAACTAAGAATCGGGCAGAAAACTTCATCTGAAAAGTATTATTGATGAACCTGATATCTGAATACTTAAGGAACACGTAAGATTATCCATATGCATTTGGTTTAATCTTGCAGCCATGTTCACATAAATGAAATTGACTGTGCAGTATGCATGGTGAGGATGAGAATGTAAGAATCTTAGTGAAATTAGGAAGCATTATTGAAATCAGTGATTACAGACTGAATTAAAAATGAGAGGCAAAGGCAATAGGAAAGGGGGAGGGGTGAAGAAAATGAAATTAGGAAGAGATTTTACGGGGTATCAGTTTTCATATCATTATTATTTTTTTCCTCTGTATATCTAGCAATTTCCACAAAATTATGGATGAAATTCAGTCTGCTTGTCTTGCACCTAGAATTTTCAGAGTGCATATTTTCAGTCCACAAATGACAAAAGCTATGGTAATGACTTGATGTGAACTTCCAGATTTCCTCAGGTGGTTAAAACACAAGTACTTATTTGAGGAGACATTTGCTGGGTACCTGACACATGAATGCATTCTATGTAGCTGAGGCATAATGGATTATTAACACTTATCATTCTGGTAGGATCTAGAAAGTGATGTAATCCCCTGTCTAGGTGTTTCCTGATAAATAACAGAGTTTTCCTTTTATAGGTTAAGGTTTAAATAGGTAGACAGTGTAACAGAGTGAGTAGAGCTGAGTTTGAAAATGGTAGTTTTTGATTTATAATTTTCCTCTGCTGAGTTTGATTCAAAAATGAAAAGCTAAATCAGTAATGTGACTTGGAAATCACACAGAATTTGAGGCAGAAACTTCTATTAACTACCTTTAACAGTTCTTGAGTGAACTGGGACAAATGACAAGTCACACAGGGGACCTATTTTTAGGCACCAGTTATCTGCAGGAATTTAAAGTTGCAAAATGGGCAGAATTGTTCTGATGCATGATGTCATACAACCCAAATACTCAGATGTAAATAGAGTACATGTTCATATAATTATTGTGCATTTTTACACTCATTCATATTATATGATTAAATTGAATGCTAAATTATCTGTGTGCACACTGGTTTTGCTTACCATTGTGACTGTTAGCATGGAACTCTACATAATTACAAAGATGACAAGTGTTTTTCACTTGCAATCTGTCTGTATTTTCATACGAAAAGCTTGCAGAAGGACAATATTTCCTCCATCCACCCTCCCAAAATAAACGTCTCTTAAACTTCTTGGGAGCTCACCTTTAAAAAGCAGATTTTAACAGTAGAGCTGGATGTTTATGAGGATGTTATGCTGCTTTATAGTAGAAAGGTATTATGTTATCCTTACTCTGGAAAAGAAAAATTCCTGTCATGTAATCCAGAACAAAGTCCTCTGGCATTCAGAACAGAGAGTCCTCCATGTTCTGAGACTTTGGAAACAGCCTGTTGAGGATGAAGACTCAAATACCCTTTCAGTTTGCACACTTTTTTTTTTTTTCTTTTACTCCTTCCTGCATATGTTCTTCTTTCTTTCATCCTTGATAATCCTCTAATTAGGAATGGAATGTACAATTAAATATAGTGTGTTCAATGACAATTTAAACTGTCTTTAAGCCATGAAATCATACAATCATAGAATTGTTTGAATTGCAAGGGACCTAAAAAGTTGTCTAGCCCAAGTCCCATGTGATGAACACAGGCACCTGCACCTAGTTCAGGTTTTTCAGTGCCCCTTCTAGCCTGACCTTGAATGTCTGCCAGATTGGGGCATCCACCACCTTTCTGAGCAACCTGTTCCAGTACTTCATTACCCTTATCATGAAAAACATTTTCCCTTACATCCAATCTGATTCTCCCCTCTGTTACTTTGAAACCATTTCCATTTGTCCTATCATAATGGACCCTGCTGAAGAGTCTGTCCTTTTCTTTCTTACAGCCCCAATTAAATACTTTAAATACTGAAAGGCGGTTATCAGGAGCCTTCTCCAGGCCTAACAACCCCAGCTTTCTCAACCTGTCCTCAGAGAAGTGGCTTTCCATTCCATGGAACCTTTCTTGTGGTCTTCCTCTGGGTGCTCTCCAGCATTCCTCCTCCTCTGATGAGACCACATCCAGACACAGTACTCCAGGTGACGTTTCATTAGCTCAGAGTAGAGATTACCTTCCTCAACCTTCTGACCAAGCTTTTTTTCTATATTTTTTTTATGCTGTTCTAGTGTTCCACAAATCAATTGATTTTAATAGCAATTTTAATTAACCAGTTAGGGGCCAAAAAAGAAATAATCTCAGTATCTAACTTTAATCCATTAACTGCAGAGAATTTTTTTATTGGATGACATCTCAACTTGGACATTATATGTAAATTTGTCACACAGAAGTACTAGGGATATGATGGAGGTCAGAGATATGAAAAGAAGAAAACCTGGTAACTCTGCCAAGGTTTTGGTTGTTAAGAAGACATTTATCCATTCCTTGGCTCCATCATTTACAGGCTCCACAGATGATTGCTCTGCAGATCAATATCTGAATATGATACTAACACAAATTTATGGGAATTTGTATTGTACACTGCTCCAGTCAGCTTACAGAAGATGTGACTTCATAGCAAAACCTCCACTAACTTTTAAGACTGGATGTTTAAAATTTAGTTTTAATTTTTTTTTTATTTTCTTTCTTTTTATTTATTTATTTATTTTTAAAGATAGTTTCTCTTGAAATACACAGCAGTTATCTCCAAGAAGGGTATTCAGACATTCATAGTTATGGTGATCTTCAGGTTCCAAAAGCTGTCTGAAAACCTGATACATAATTCCTATGGCATCTTATATAAGGCTGCTGCTGACATTACTAATGTAACAATGTTCAGGGGTCCACTACCTCTATCAGCAATATAGAAGCTTATTGTTTAACTTCTTTAGCAGAATTATTTATTGTATAACTAGAGAAACTGTGCAATACTTACTTTTGATATATATAAAGTAACTGGGGACTCCATTAGTAGATAAAAGTATATAGTTGGCCCTGTAAATTAACAATTTTCTTATGCTGCTTTTTCTTTTTCCTTTGAGTGGAAAATTATTGTGTAATCAATCCTTCTTTCTTTTTGTAAATCAAATAGGCATGAAAATGCATAAACAGGATTTGAGAACATAGTGAAACATTGTCTGATGGACGAGGCATTGCAATAGTTAAAGTGTGAGAAAGTGGGAAACGCAAAAGGGCCAGCATTGGTTGAGATGTAGTGAAATAGATTAATATTGGAATGTGTCAAAGCAGTGGATGTGAAGAAGAGGGAATTGGGGATAGAAAACAACAATGACTGCTAGCATAGAAGCCCTCAAAATACTGAAAAAAACTGGAAGAGAACATGCATGTTTTATGTTCCCTCTGCTGTATAACTGTTTAATCCATGATATTTAATGGACAAATGGGGCTATTGACTCTAATCACAAAGCACTTTTTAAAAAAAATATATATATTTATTTTTTTCCTGCTAAATAAGGTACTTGCTCTTAGGGTTTATTTTAAATTATTATTCTGATTATAGTGAAGTATCCTTTCAGTGTTAGGAAGAAGTGCCTGATTTGCATGTACAAATTCAAGATTAATTTGAATAAACTCTGCTATTAATCTATGGTCTATATAGAGTATATTTTCTCCTCTTTTTTAAATAGGCTTTTATGCTTTATACTTTACTGGTACGCTACTTTTGTCAGCTGCGATTATAAGTTTTTGAATTATTTTATATCAGGCATTAAAAATAATTGTATTTTAAGAGAGCCCATAAATTTCCATGTTTCTCTTTTCCCAATTTTTTTATTTTTTATTTTATTTTTTATTTTTTTATTTTTTATCCTCCCAGGCTTAAACAAAAGCAATGCAATTGTTTTCATTCATTGAATACACAGTATTTTAAAGCTGTCTCTCAAAGTAGCTATTGAAATTGAAATCCTGTAGAATCTTATAATTGCTCTGGACCTCTGAGCCATCTGCAGAAATATTTTTAATGTTCGATCAGCCATAAAACTCATAACTTTTATTCGAGGTCCCTCATCAACAAATTGATTCTACATTTCCATATGATTAAGAAACATATCCTTCTAGTTAGGGATTTGCTTTAAAAGGTGTTGAAACTGGGAAACAAAGAATGCTTCCTATTTGCAAGGGTGAACCTTCCTATATGTGATACTAACAGTGCAATAAGATTATTAAAAGTGAGCATTTGCTTAATACCCTGTGTACTGCTTGTAGTGAACAGCTTCCATCTTAGAAAGTGAGGGATAAAATATTTTCTTCCCTTGCATGCAATTCCCTCTTAGCAGAGGATTAAAGGCTTACACAAAGAGGCAAGACAAAATTCATTAACTTGGCAACCACATAATTTTACCAAATGTTATTGATGCTGAAGCTGGAATATATGTATTTGTAACTTAGAAACAAATTTCACATTTTAGCATTAATGTCAGGTGAGCTGCATTTGTAATTTCTTCCTTTGCAGCCTGTCTAAAATAACTATATGCGGCTATTCATGTGTGTAATTCAGCTACCTGATTCATTAACATTTAAACAGTCTGTTAGGCAATGACCATAAATTAAATGCCTTGCAGGTTCTTGGCACAAGTATGCTTAACAGCCATTGATATACTGAAGGCTTGTCAAGGAAAAAAATACTTACATGCCACACAGTAACAAACATCCATGTTTTATATTACTGCAGAGCATGCCCTTTTAAGGATGGCATCTAATATCACTAATGCCTACCATATAGAAATATAGTAATTTTATGAAAATAGGGAAACAAATTTACACTTAATTATAGACAAATGATAGTAGAGCTGTCTGTGTCTGGAAATGGCCACTTTCAAAGCAATGGAAATATTCCTGTGGATGTAAGGGAAAGGTCTCCAGCAGACCTGCCAGAGAGCTGAAGTCCTACTCCTCTGAAGCAGGTTACAAATGACATTATATGTCCAAGACATAATGCAATGAATTGCAGAAATAGCTGTGAAAATCTCATCCTGTTATATCTACTCTCTGATGGCAGATATCTCCCTTTTCTTAGAAGCCACTTCAAGCTGTTTGGGCTACTGTACTTTGACATCAAATTTTTCCCCTTCCTGTCACAACCCTTTCATCACCATGCTTCAACCACTGAACCCATCCTAGATAGGTCCATTTGCAATGCTTCCATCTTCACCAATAGTTAGGTTTGTTTCTGCCAGTGAAGCCTGTCACAGGATAAAGATGTACATCTGGGCTACAGTTCACCACTGAGGAGTTTAAATAACAAAACCATGCGTGTATCCTGTGTACGCTATTTGTCCTATGGCGTGGTTTTGAATTTGGCTATGCAGTGCATTCTCATCTTGTACTGGCTAGTGAGTGAATCAGTTGTGATGTAAATAATTCATGATTTTGAAGTATCTCAAGACAAGATTTTTTAGCTCTTCAATGAGCAAGCTTTGACTGACACTTAAATTCTCTGTTTCGATGTCATTACAGTTTGATGTATTGGCAGTTGTGTGGGCAGACAGACTGTCCCATGAAATTGTGCGAGGCCCTCATTTGGATGCAGGAAAGGCAGATCTGAAAGGAAGTTAGGCTCTCTGTGCTGATTTTACTGCTAACTTGAAAAATCTTTCTTGACAAACTCTTGGAGAGTTTGAGTCCCTTTTGAATGGAGATTGTTTCAAAATATATATTTAATCACCCAATTTCCTATTGCCTTTCAAACAGAAATGACAACTGGCCTCTGGAAAAGTTCTCATCATTTTTTATGACCTCTTAGATGCCATAGAAATTTCAGATTAGGAAAGACTAAATGCAAGAGTTTTTAAAAACATAGCTGACTTTTATTTTCATGAGTAAAAACAATCTTTTTAGTCTTGAGAATTTTTCCACAGTTCTTTCATCTTTACTACTACCCTGAAGTTACAGATGTATGTTTTCCTGAAACTCTTTGGCTCTTTTTCAAAGTATGATAAATGAAATTACTCTGAATTATTCTGATGTTTTTTGGTGTCTTTGTTGTCGTGTACGCTAAAACTATAGATTGGGAAAAAATATAGTATTTTAAGGAGAAATATTCTGGAGTCAAGGAAGATGTTTGCAACAACTTATGACTTATTTTCTTTCCTCCTTCCTTATCTACTGGAATTGCAGTATAGAATAACTCTGTGTAATTAGTCCACGAATAAGTGAATATACATAACCTGTTTTTACTGTTTTAATCAGCAGTCAGGGAGAATTTACTGTGTTCTGTATTCATCAGAAAATAACCTATACCAAAATCATTTTGTGCTTCTGCAGACATAATGAATATTTTGGTGCTGTTTTCTGATTTTAAACTTCATCTCCTTTCAGATATTGGACATAGTTCAATGCATTTTGGATTAGTCATCACATTTAGGCTGTGACTACTCATGAATGCACCCTGTAAAAGGTGGAATGTTAGAAAATACCTTTAAAAGTCTCACATTAACTGAATTAATCCTTAGATTTGTTTTTACATTACATTTCATTGCTTCATGTGTCCTGACAGACCTGATCTCTGTGGCTTACAAAATTAGTGCTTTAATAGACCTTGTGTTTCCATGGAATGGAGTTATCCATATATGAATACCTTTCATTTTCTTGCTATTTTGTATGGTACTTTCAATTCTCTTTTATATGTCATTATATTTTAAAGGTGCATCTAACTGTTATTAGTTTTAGAAATCTTCACATAAACAATGCTTTTCTTGTAATGTTTTCAAGTCTGTAAAATTAAACACACGTATTGCAAAAATAATTCTGCCTAGACATAAATTAGCCTATTTTTCTTGTTAACTCTTAACATAATGCATTTGTCATATGTATCATCATAATGTACAGAAAAACTCGATAATGCTCCCAATCTCTTTTAAAGTAAAAGATTATGTAAGTTATTAAGAAATATAAGTAGTAAGATTACAGAGTTTGTAGAGCCATTAAAATGTGTATATACGCATTGTAGCTGAAGCCTTGTCTTTGGGATGACTTGGCTTTTTGTATCAACAAAAATAACTTCCTTAGTATATTGTAGGTAGTTTATGATGTTTGTTCATGATGTTGGCCCAGAAGGACTGTCTCTGTCTTTCCTGGACAGTTTTGATATTTTCAGGTTTACTAGTTGAGCATTTGCATTCAGTTAACTGCAGTGCTGCCATGTGTGTGATTCTCTAAGGCCACTATGCATGGAAGCCATGAAATTGCATAGTTGTGAACACATCTTGCTCCAAGATGTATGTGCCTAGCTGCCAGTAATGGGAAAGGAGCAGCTCTCTTATGCATCCCTCTCCTTTTTATATTCCCTTGAAACGTTCACCTGGAAGGCCTTTCATCCCATTTCCATTGACTCTTATATTTTAGATCAATGAGAAGACTAAAGGTACCCTATGACACTGTTCTGGAAGAATAATAGGAAGAAGTAGCAAGTCAAGTTTCAGTAAGAGAAAATGTTTAAATAAGCAGTATAGATAGATAACAGATGACAGCAGGAGACCTAGTTGAACTGATTTGCCTTTTTGATCAGTGGAGCTTATGGACATCTAATGTAATGTAATATAAGTATTTTAATAAATTAGGATTAAATAGTCCAGAATTTAAAGTTTCTTTCAACACAGAAACCAACATATGGCAGCTTCTTCAGTATCATGACTTAGGGACTAGATAGAGCTTTCTGACTAATTCAAAACTTCCGATTTGCTTTTTCATATGTATTCATCTATTACTGCTTAGCTTATCCCTACAGCTCCCAGGGTTTTCAAGTAGGCTCCCAGATGAAGATGAGAAAAGCTGCATTCAGCTCTTATGTTCTTTACCTACTCACATTATTATATTTCTAATCTCATATTTTTTAAATGACTTGAATCAAAATTTACTTGTAAAGTTTTTTTAAAGTTGATTTTTTTCACAGGATCCCTCCCCCCCCCCCCCCAGCAAGCAAACAAACAAACAAAAAACATGGATTCATGCACATATCTGTAAGCACAATACCAGAAGCAGCAAATCAAGAAGCAGTCAGCTCACACAGTGAAATTAGGAGAATTGCTGGCTTTTTTCCTCCTGTTCTTCCCCACTATTTTTAGTCTCATATCTTTTTTAAAGCTACAATAAATGATTTTTGCACAATGGCTGAGTCTTAATTTATTCCATTTAAATTATTTAGCATTCATTTACACAATACTGGAACAATTAATTTCAACATATAACGTTTATCATGGAGCTTTTGAAAGAGAAGCATGTAAGTTTGAAGACAAAGTTATTTGTGTAAGTAGTTTTTCCATATTTAGCTTGATAAATCAGGCATTAGTGATTGGCTGTTACAGTATTACCAATTACAGAGGCCCTCAGTTAGCTGAGCTTTGTATAACACCATAGTATTCACAGATATCCTTTACAGCATGTAAAAATAAGGTCACTGTGCTAGCTATATTTGACATTCACTACAGGCGAACCCATGTGACATAAAACAGTTGCTCTAAATGAAAATGAAATTATATGTATGCAAAGGTACCATTTCTTTTGCTATTTAGACACTAGCTGTTCTTGAGACAAAAATTCATTGAGATGCATATAGTTTCAAATGGCTAGGAAGGGAGATCAGTTCTTGCAGTTGGAACAAGACAAATACTAAAAGAGATCAAAAAGAGGACGGGAACATCTTTCAGAGAAAAAAAGAAAAGAAAAAAAAAAAAAAAAAAAAAAAAAGAAAGGCAAGTGGTGTATTTTTATAGAGAAGGTGGAAACAAATAATAGAGCCAGTCTGATGTAGCTGAAGGGAAATGAGGGAGATATGGGACTGAACTTGTCCCACACTGGTGAGCAAATCAAGTCCTGGTGTATTTTCATCAGCTGTCAGAAACAGATATTTCTGTGGGGCCAGGCAGGAAATTAGGCTATTAAGTTACAGCTTTTTCACAGAGCCCTTGTCATTCTCCTCTCCTATCCTACAGATGTTCTATCAAAGCAAGTCATTGTAACCATTTATCTTTCCAAACTTAAAATACTTTTTCCAGAACTAATTTTTTTTCCCTCAGTATTTGAGGTCTTTGTACTCTGTGTCTTGCTTCCCTGATCTTGTATAGATCTAAGATTAATTTGCACTAGCAAGGAGTTCAACAACAAAATCAATTTCAATTGGGTCAGGTGAGGTCAGTCTCAGCTCAGTAGTGTGAGGAGAGAAATAGATTATTATTATTCTGAGAATACTACTACTTCAGTATGGAGCAGAAAGAAAAAAAATGCTCATAAAAAGACCTTTACAAAAATTTTCGTAACATTGGAAACAATTTAGTTTTTATTTTCCTCAGCATGAGTATAGACATCAATATACAGATGAACTGCACTATACAATGGCTTCTGTACCCTTTAAGAAAAATGGAATCGAATTTGTTAACTGACATAGTATTTCACCAAAAAATTGGCCCTGTCCAACTAATATAACAATTCCTTTGGTAGATATCGCTATATTTTTAGCATGTAGAGGCTGTAAATAGCAGTATTTGTTCTAGTAGGATTTTGTGCATCATATAAAAAATGGGAAATTATTACAGAAATGTAAGTTTTACCTTTAAAGAAAAGATTTTAGATTAAAATGAAACAAAATGAAACATATCACTTAAATATGTTTTAAATGTCTAAAATGTAACTTAAAAGGAAATAAATTCCTGCGTGTTTCTAGAAGATGGATTTTAGTATTTATCTTTTCCTTTGAAGAAAAGAAAAACAAAACCAAACAAAACAAACAACAACAGCAACAACAACAAACAGCAGCATCTTAAAATGGTTAATAAACCATCCATACTGTAAAAGTGAACTGAATTTTCATGATTTATTGCATTCTCATAAAGAATACTAGCTCCTGAAAGCGTGTGTATCTGTATGTTTGCGCCGAATCAGATTGTTAGGTGTGCACAAAGCTGTGCCAGGTAGAGATTTGGCGCACACAGGCTAAGAGTAAGGTGAAGATGCTTTACTGTAATTGCCAGGCCATGTCCTTGCTGTTGCTTTCTGCATCTTAAATTTTTGTGTAATTTGAGCTGAAAAGTGACACATAGGATCTCATGTTTTAAGTCAAAATTGACATTTTGCTGTCCATAGAATAAAAAATCAAAGAATTTGGAGTTAAAGGTTCTTATATTTAGGAAGTTAAAACTTCTATATTTCAGTTGAATGGAATACAGGAAGCGAGAGTACTCTAAGAGGATTTTTTGGTGGAAAGAAAATTTTTCAGAAGGGGAAAAAAAAAAAAAAAGCTATAGGGATAGCTTCATTTGTGGTGTAGCAACCCTGCCTTCAGGTTTTGACCTTAATCAGTTTCATTGTACACAAAGAGATTCAAATTTTCTGGGTCAAATTCTCCCCAAGTGTATCTTCCCTGAAATCCATAGCATAACACCAGCAATTAATCTGACCTAAAGATCTCGAATTTCCTCTGTCACACACTCCACTTTTTGTGATCAAAACATGAAAAAAAAAAAAAAAAAAAAAAAGATTCTTTATAAAAATAAATATCAGATACGATGTCAGCTGCAAGTGTTCAAATTACATCCTATTCCAATACAGACATCATTTTATTATTTATTATCTATTTTTACAAAAAAATAAAATAAAATACTTTCTTTAGTCGGGGCAACCACTTCTAGCATGAACTAAATAAGCGTTTTACTGTGTATTGCTAATGTAAAAGGTTTTTTACAACCAACTTTGCCTTTGCTGCCATGTACTGAATGTTTAACCAGTTATTTAGCTTTCAAAATATCACTGACTACTTCTCAAATTACCCTATTGCACAGATCACTGAAAATATATCCCTAAATGCTTTGGTATTCAGCAGTAATACATTTTGGGCTTTATGCTTACATAAAGCTTTTAAACTTTCAGAGGGTTGAGTGAAGATTCCCTAATTATTTTCTCCCTTCTCTGAACTACTACTCTAATGGTACTTCAAAGTTAATCTCTTAACATTACAAATGAAAATAAGGGCACAAAAAGTATAAGGGCTGGATCTACATACAGTTGCCTAATTACCCTTCCAGGCTAAACCTGCTCTTCAAGTAATTCCCAATGAAAGATACTCCTGTAATATTATATAGGTTCATAGAAGTAAAAAAAAACCTGAACCTCTCTACTGGGCTGTGTTAAATTGAATGCTCATTAAGTGTATAAAAGCACAGCAAGCAAGTAGCACTATTTCCAGAGAACGCTTCTCTGGTCTATTGTAAGGTTTAACTGAAGGATTTCTTACATTTTTTCTTTCTCTTCCTGAGAAAGACTGCAGTCTTCAAATTTTGTTGTCTTCCCTCAGATTTTCTTATGTGTTAGATCACATCCATTAAGCAGAATATCATATTGCTTCTAGGGTAGGACACTGGTGGCAAAGGTTTTCCAAAGGTGGTTTTTGTGTGTGTGTGTGTGTGTGTGTGAGTGTGCTTTTACTGTGTGTTTTGTTGTTGTTGTTGTTGTTTTGTTGTTGTTAATGAGACCTGAGAGGACTTTTTAGCACCACTAGTGTTTAGTCTAGGATTTTATTAATCATCTGAAAAGAATCCAGCTGGAATATGATGAATCTCGCAGAGACAGGAATGAAAAATGGGATTTCTGACTATGTAAGGAAGTGGTTGCAATCTTGGTTGCTTATGTGATGGTTACACCACTGTACCTGTAATTTCACAGCAGAGATCCATGTTAGAGATATCGTAGGTCGGAGAGCTCATTGCATCTCACTTGGCTTTACACTGCTGGAATGCAACTAGGTTAAATGAAGCTATTCTTTATTTACACTGGCGATCACAGATCAGATCAGCCTTGTATTTTCCAGTGAGGCATGAAGCTATAGGCCTGATTATTTGTGAGCAAAGTACTACTTGGATGAATAAGCATGCTTACTAATGGGTTGGCTAAAATGGCTAAACACAGATGAGATAAATTCCATTCTGCTCACTTAGTCCTTGCTGTTTCAATTAGATGCGTTGTTTTTCTCACTCCATGCCAGCCCATTCTCTAACTTTTCCTATTTGTATCACACTGCAGAGAAGTCTACATAGCTATCAGTTTCTCTATGTGAAATAAGAACACTGAAAAAGACAACCGAGGTAACTTCTTAACATTAACTTGAGAAATTATATAAAGATGCTTTACATGATATGAACTGTAGAGTTGAGAGATACTAATAATATCTGTAATTATTTTCAAGATAAATGCTCTATGCCTACAAATCTTAAATAAACAAATTTCTATTAACTGCAGAAAATATTATTGAATTATTATTTCCATATAGTGGAAAAATTGATGTATCCACTGGGGGACCTGGGAAAACTACACTAATTTCTTTGGGACTACAGTGCCTAACACAATCCACCAATCACCATTTCCAGAGAAATAATCCATTTAGGTTTTTATTAAATAATTGTTGTTCCCTACCAAACATTTGAATTGCCCGAGTGTTACTCTACATTCAGTTTGGCTTCATAAAATGGTGGGGGAAAAAAAAAAAAAAAAAAAAAAAAAAAAAAAAAAAAAAAAAAAAAAAAAAAAACACACAGAAAGGAAGTGGAAAGGCATGTTAGGGGAGTGAGATGGTAAGAGAACTAATCTAGGGGAAATACACTTTGGGGATAGTTTAAGTAAAATTTGACTTCAGGCACAATGATAATGTACACAGATTAGTCTGCATTCCAGTAATCTAATATGTTTGCAATGCCATGCATTTCAGAATTCAAACTTCGTGAATATTTCTTACGGGAATTGATATCCATCCAGTTGTGATATCCAAACTCATAGTTTGTTTATTCAGGATTATTTTTTTATGGTTATTTACTGTGCACCATTTATGTTATTTCCTATTTTGCACTCTTCTCTTTTTGTTGAACTTTAATTTTCAATTTAATTGACAAATTATTTTTTTATGAGGCGTGATTTTTTTTCTCACTCAAGTTGCTTTTACTTTAGTCTAATACTGTTGTATTCCATGATCATGGAGAAAAATGACTAATGCAATAGACCTCTTGTTGCTATTGCTTTAGGCATTGGATTCACCCCATTTAACTTTAGTAATCTTATGAAGGCATCAAAATTAGAATTTCCATTAGCAACTCTGGAATCCATAGAATATCCATAGATATCAAGCTTGTTGATATGAGTGTGTGGAGTGGAAATTCCTGTATTTAGATGAAGAAAATGAGAACAGATTAGGTTTTATGATACAAAATAAGAAACTGGGAGGAAAAAGTAGCTGTATAGTTCATATGCACAAGAATGAAAAACTGCTATTTTGAAGAAATAGGTAAGACATATAGAGTTTTTAGTTAAATATTTTAATAATTTAAAGCACCGTGTTTTCAAAACTTTGCTTGCTAGAGAGACTACGTGAGTGAAAAGCTGCCATGAGCTTAATGTTTGGGTAACTACTACTTTGGAATGTCTGAAATGTCAGCTTCACTTCATATGTTGCGGTTAATGAACTCTTTTCCATACACATGACAATTTCTGCAATCAAATGATTGCAAAATTGCAAAAATGCATGCAAAACTAATTATTACTTGAAATTAGTGAGATGAATGGCAAGGGGCTTTTAGTGTAATCTCATTTTTGTGTTATTGCCATCATATATGATGAGAAATGATGATGATATCAGTAATGTTAAATATAGTCTCACATAAAACTTATGAAATATAGGCAAAAATACTAATATTAGCTTAAATTTAAAAGTACAAATCATTTGGATGTAATTAAACGATTGCTACATGATGTTTTTGCTGTGTTCTTTAAATAACTTATTCTAAAGGCATATTTAGGGCTGTATCTAGAGAAGAGTTTCTCTCCCTTCAGATGTTGTGAATTCTTATGTTGAACTCAGTAGGCTTCCACTAATGCAAATGTCAGTTCTTATCACTGATATTTAGTAGGATTGCCCTTACTGAACTTTGAATTCAATCTTCTGACTACCTTATGAGTTCATCTCACTCTCATCTGATTCTTGTCACGGCAATGGACTTTAATGATCTTAGGATCTTACATTCTTACATCTGCTATGTTAGCTTTCACAAACTTTCATTTCTACTTTTTTTTTTTTTTTTTTTTTTTTTTTTTTCCTGTTATTATCATCTTTCATGTTGAATATTTTTATCAGACCTGGATGCAGGCATGGAATGAATCCTCAGCAGGTTTGCTGATGATGCTAAACTAAACTGGTAACATGGGAGGACTACATGGATGCTGCTTGCCTTTTTTAGGGAGAAAACTTTTGCTGCCAAAGCTGTTAGAGTTGAAGCTAGTCAATGCTGTGGAGGACAATAAAGAAATTATAAAAGACATTAACAACAAAAGGAGAACCAGAGAGAACATCACTGATTTGTTCCATGATGAGTAACAGTCACCTTTCAGAGGGGACACAGACAAAGCAGAGGTGTTTAATGTCTTCTTTGCTTGTTTTCAATGCCGGTGAAATTATGGAGAAAATTATCCTATGTTACTGAAAAACACCTGAAGGCCAGTGCAGTCACTAGTCACAGCCAACATGGATTAGCATGGGGAAGGTCATGTTTAACTAACTTACTTTTCTTTTATGATAAGTTCACCCATCTAGTTGATCAGTGGTAGACAGTTGATGTTATCTTCCACGGTGTCCTTCTGGACAAAATGTCCAGCATACAGCTAGACAAAAACATAATGTGATGAGTGAGAAATTGGCTGACAGGTCAGGCCTGAAACATTATAGTAAGAGAGGTCACATCAGGATGTTCAGTCACTAGCGGGGTTCCCCATGGCTCCATTTTAGTGCCTATTCTCTTTAATATTTTCATAAATTTGTACGTAGAAGGTGACTTGACCAAGTCTTCTGATGACACTAAATTGTGAGGGGTTGTTGATCCTTCAAGAGGCTGGTCTTGCTGAGAGATCTAGATGAATTTGTGAGTTGGACAATCACCAACCACGTGACATTTAATAAGAGCAAGTGCTCCAGCACTGTATCTGCACCTGGGAAGAGGCAGCCCTGACTATGCATACAGATCAAGGGGTGAGGCACTGGAAAGCAGCTCTGTTGAGTGGGATTTAGGAAAGCAGAGTAAGGTGCTGGGCTCTGATGCTGGGAACTGATGGCAGGATGAAAATGACACCTAAGTGTGCCAGACTAGACATCAGAAAAAAATTCTTTAATGCGAGGGTTCTCAAACACTGGAAAAAGCTTCATAGAACAGTAGCTGATGCACTATGTCTGCCAGTGTTCAAGAGTTACTTCAGCAAAGTCCTCAATTATATGCTTTAACTTTTGGCTAGCTCTGGAATGTTCAGGCAATTGGGCTTGATGATCACTGATGCTCTCATCCAGCTGAACTATTTTATACTTTTCTTCTCAGCTGACCTGTGAATTCTCAATGCAGCCACAGTGACATTTGGTAGATTATAGAATATCAGAGATAAAACTAGAGATAAAATCAAATGATTTATTTAATTTTCATACAATATTTATTTAGGTTTTTAAAAAAATTGTTTATCTTACACGGTTTCCTATGGTTTGCTAGATAAGGCTAAACAATACTCGGTGTATTCTGAGTATCTGTGGTTTCTGGTTTCCATTTCTAAATCATTCAGAAGAAGTCACATTTCCATAACTTTGAGTCCAGAACTGACCTTCCATTGACTCTTGAAACTTAAACGATGCTCAGAAAAATAAATTTTAATATCTGACTCTAGACAGTTATTCCAGTTGATATCTTAAACAACCATTATGTTTGACTGATGGCAAAATTCTTCTTTTCTTACTGTTTCATTGAATTTTCCAGCTCTTCTGTCTAGTCCTGACAAAAATATGTCTCTTCACTCTTGCTGCTGTTGAAGGCCATGTGGTGTACTTATATTTCTCCTCCAGAAATTTCATTTAAAACTTTAGGGTTAGGACCAGTTCCCATGAAAGATGCAGCTAATTTAGAGATACCTGAATAAGAAACTAAGGATTTCTACAAACCACCATCCACTTCACAGTTCTGACTCCTGTAAAGGAGGTTGGATAAAAATGTTCTTAGATACTTGTCCTAATTTCAGCCAAACTAGTGTTGATAGCATACCAATGTTTTGATTGCTGCTGGGTGATAAGAGTACACCCATGTATTGGTTTTAAATGTACAGATGGAAACAAAATGTACAGAAGGTATATAAGTGAATGAGTAAAGGGAAAACTCACCAACGGTGGTGCCTTGACTGAAGCAGCTGAGGCAGTCCTCCCTGGTGAGCGATCTCCAAGAGATACTGCTCCAGTGGGAGTCAGCCCTTAAATGAGGTCTTCAGAGGGGATGGAGTCAAGCTCCACCCCTTCCGGGAGCACAGCTACATCACTCTCACCTGTGCTCCCACAGCTGACCCCATACTTGCCTCAGCTGATTAATCAGAGGTTCAGGCTGTGATTACCAATCTCCCATACACTCCACCCCTTCACAGCGTGAACCAATGATTAGGTGAGTTTTCCCTTATCACAGAGACCCAACGCGACGCTGATACAATTTCCCGTCGCACCGAATGCTGATGTTATTCAAATGATGATTGGATGGGTATTCACGATCTTCCGTGGGCCAGTGCTTGATAGATGTTACTGGAGACAAGCCATCTCGAGGTGCAGGTCCATTTGCGTTTCATCAGTCCACACAAATTGTTCTCTGATGGTCCTAGAGGCTTAGAATCTTAGGGAGAGTAATACAGATGTTTCAAGGGTACCAGGAGAGGAAGGTCTGCCCTCCAGGGCAAGATACAGGCCGTATTCTTGTCTTGGGTCAATACTTCTGCTCGCACCGGATTATGTCCCGGCCTCCGATACCATACCCTCTGGCCAGATATCTGTGGCTGTATAACTATATCTGGCACCAGAGGAGGAGTCCTGATCTGCCATAGGGACATGATGGGTGTCCCTTTAGCAATAAAGACCGGAGTATTGACCACGATGTCAGTAGGCCATGTACCTATCACCGAGGGGGTAACTGAACCTCCCACCTCCAATAGTCTCCCCCAAGGTGCAAGTAGGCCACACCACTTGGGTCCTACTTGCACCTTCCAGGGCCAATTTATCTTATGGATTCCTGGTTTTAGATTCTCAGGGGCAGGGAGCAGAAGATTATTGTCATTACCAACCTGCGGTTTTACCTCATTATCAGCACCTGTAATTTGAATCCTAAGAGGGGAGGCCCATATAGTGTGTAACATTTTCAGAGCACTGGGTCTGCCATCCCGAGGTCTTTCGTTCAAGTCCCGCAGGGTTTCGTATAATCTTTTTGTCCACCCCTGCAGGGACTGGGAGTCTGTCTTCAGGGCAGCCTTAAGAATACCATTGTAGCGTTCAATAAGGCCTGCCCCTGTTGGATTATATGGCAGATGGAATCGCCATTCAATGTTGTTCTCTTCTGCCCAGCGCTGTATCATCGCTCCAGTAAAGTGAGTCCCTTGGTCGCTCTCGATGACTTGAGGTGTCCCATATGCAGACATCAGTTTAGTGAGTGCCTTAATTGTATATGCTTGATTTGCCTTTGGTACGGGATAGGCTTGCAGCAGTCCACTTACAGTATCAACGCAGGTCAGGGCATATCTCGCCCCCTCAGACCGAGGGAGGGGCCCAATGTAATCAACCTGCCATCTCTGAAGAGGACTATATCCTCTAGCAATGTGGGATGTTGTTTCAGGCAACGGTCTTGGTCTCATCTTCGAGCAAGCGTCACAGTCCTGACATGCTTGGACGATATCAGATAGCTGTACAGGCAGCCCCCATGCTTTAGCAGCTGCCCACATTATCTTTTGTCCAGCATGCCGTAGCTTCTGATGTAACCATCGGGCAATATTTTCGGATTGTGAATTCCCAATCCATCGAACTCGGGCCAGTGTGTCCGCTTCATCGTTTCCTGGTGACTGCAGGGGTTGATGACCAGAGACATGGTAGACACATACCGTCCTGTGTTTGACTGTATTCCAAATGTCTACCCACATGTCTTTCCCCCAGATCGGTCGGGCGTGGATAGTCCATTCCTGGGTAGCCCACTGCGTAATCCACAGAGTAAGCCCCCGGTACACGGCCCAGCTATCCGTACAGATGTTCAGGATGCCATCACCAGGTTCTTTAGTTATAACCATCCACACGGCTCGTAATTCTGCCCATTGGCTGCTCTGACCATCCCCCTCATCAAACCAGATTGTCTCAGTAGAGGGATGGTATGCTATAGCTCGCCACTTGCTCGGGTTGCCTCTGCTGGACCCATCCGTATACCAGGCATCTTCAGGAATAGGATATCTTCCTTCCTGAACAGGGCTCTTCTCTGGTGGAGCGACCATTGGTTCTTTCGGCGTATCACTGCGATATGTCACTGGGCCTAAGATCTTCTGTAATTCCTCCTTGAGTGGAGACGAAGACAAGCTGCTTCTTTGACTTAGATAGGCGACCCATCGTGCTACCGTCTGTGCTTGGGCCACCCCTGTCTTAGGAAGGTGAGTTAGATCTCTTACCCACCCCTGGATCGGTAATGTAGTTTTAACTATAACCTCTGCTGTTTGCGTTATTGGCTCTACCGCTTGTAACGCTGAATAGGCAGCCAATAACTGTTTTTCAATCATGCTGTATCTTTCTTCTGCTCCGTGCCAAACCTGAGACCAGAATCCAATGGGGGTTCGAACAGAACTCTGGCGTTGCCACAGGCCCCAGCCAAAACCATCCTGGGTAACATGAACGTCTAGTTCAGCTGGGAGGGTCGGATCAAATATACCCAATGCCTGGGCTTGTTTAACTGCCAGCTTTGCCTGTTGGAAAGCATCTTGTTCTACCTTCCCCCAGTTCCACGATTGACCCTTCTTGGTAAGCTTATACAATGGCCTCAACAACTGAGCTAAGTGAGGTATAAAGGAGCGCCAATACCCCAATATACCTAAGAACTCTTGTAGCTGTTTCGATGTTGTAGGGACTGGGAACGCTTGAACTTTATCCACTACTGCACTGGGTAGTACTTTGGTTTTTCCGGACCAAATTACTCCCAGGAATTTTACAGATAGCCCCGGACCTTGCACCTTCTGTGGGTTTATAGCCCACCCTCTCTTTTGCAGATAAGCTATCAATAAATCTGCTGCTTGTCTCACCGCCTCTAATGAATCGGATGTTAACAGGAGGTCATCAATATAATGATATAAATTTACATTATGTGGCTTCTGCCACTTAGCCAGATCACGCGCCACCAAATTATGACAAAAAGTAGGTGAATGCACGTACCCTTGCGGCAGAACCTGAAAAGTCCACTGCCTGCCTTCCCATGTGAATGCAAACTGGTCTTGTGATTCTTCACTAATCGGAATACTGAAGAATGCATTCGCTAAGTCTAGGACACAGTGATACGTTTTAATTTCTCTACTTAGTGTGTCCATTAGGGAGGCAATATTGGGTACGGCTGCATGAACGGGCGGCGTGACCTTGTTTAATTCCCTGTAATCCACTGTCATCCTCCATGTTCCATCCGATTTTCGCACTGGCCATATTGGGGAGTTGTACGGGCTATGTGCAGGCCTTATAATACCCACTCTTTCTAATTCCTGCACTGTTTTTGTTATTTCATCCTGCCCACCTGGGAGTCTGTACTGTTTTACATTAGTAATCCGACGTGGCTTGGGCAGACAAATAGGCTCATGTTTTGCATGGCCTCTCAATATTGTCTGAATTGCCCGGATACTAATGCATCTCTGCCGCAACCGGAACTCTCCCACTGTTGTGTGGAGAGCCAGACCCCACAAGATATCAATTCCCAATATGTACTCCGGAATTGGAGCAATAGATACCTTGTACTCCCGTGGTGGGAGGCGCCCGACCCCCAATTTTACCCAAGTTTGGGTGACTGGAACGGTCTGTCCCCCAAAGCCTCCAATCATTACTTTGTTCCCTCTGAATTTTGTTGGGTCTCCGTAAATTATAGATGTTTCCGCCCCCGTATCAACGAGGGCCATAACCTTCTGCACATTTTCTCGGGACCAATATATTGTCAATTCCACATAGGGCCTCCGGTCCCGTCTAGAGGCCCTAGGGTGACTGACGTCCCTCATCACGCCATAAACTGGGCCAGATTCAAGTCTTTTACCTCTGATGCCTCTGGTACTGTGACCCGAGGCACCTGAGGTGGCCTCTTTTTCCTATTTGGCACGATAAAGTCTTCTAGATTCCAAACTGTTGTTGGTCGTCGTTCTATAAGCCTTATCCCCGGTCTTTTGGGGCGGTTTTGAAATTTTTGTTCATCCTTCAGCTGTTTCCACAACTGAAGCAGAACGTGATTGGGCTGCCCATCAATTTTGGCAAATTGAACACCTGCTCGGAGTAGATCATTAAACATTTGTTTTCGGGACACCCTAATGGGTCCCGTCCGAGGGGTTCGTGGAGCCGATCTCCTGGCTCGGGCTATTGGAAAAACTTCAGAATCTTCAATTACTCTAATATTGCGCTTGGTTCTTAGGCGCTCCGTTTCCCCCAGGTCCGCTACCAATTGGGCAGCATGCTGGACTGCTGCCTCTGCGGCCACTAGAGGATTCAATATAGAAACCAATGTTCCATACATATGTGAGGGAGCCTGTTGTAAGATTAGGTCCCTCATTCCCGCGGAAAACTTCACCATGTCCGGACTAACAGATACATCTTCATAGACAGCCTCTCGCATGCCTAGTTCCCGGATATAATTTTGTAGGTCTTCCATAGAAGACCACATTCCTGTATGTATTGGCATGTCTGTTTTATTTGACCATACCATACGGCAGGCAGCCATTATCCAATCTACGATCGAATGATTCTCTTCAGGGAACTGGGACCCTGAGTACAATCTCTGCCTCAGGGCAGGATGGACTGTTATAGTTGCTAGTTTAGATACCTCGGAGCCGCTAACTATTACACTTTCTGCTCCCGAGTCCCATAATCGTAACAGCCAGGCTGGGACACTTTCCCTTGGTCTTTGCCTGAAGCGCTGTACTAGATCCATAAGTTCGGTGGGTGTATATGGACGTGCTGTTACGTGTAAATAGGAGTCAGCAGGGGTCCATTGATCAGGAGGCACCCCTGCTGGTCGCTCCTGGACTTTTTTTGTTTTTTGGGTTACCATAGGACGGACTTCTAATAAGTCCGTCTTAAGTGGCTCTTCTAGGTCAGATTTAGTGACCTTAGTTTGATCCGATGTTTCAGGATCCTTACTATCATCCATTGTAATATATCTAATTTGGGGGGTGTTTGAAAAAAATGATGAATTTTTCCCCGTTAATAGATTAATTTCGCCCTCCAATTTTTCAATGCGGGCTTTTAATAATTGATTTTCATGTTCAATCTTATCTGATTTAACCTCTGCCTGATTTAAAGCATTCAATAAAGGCCAAGCAGCCATGGATGCAGCCATTTGCCTTTCTTTGGTTGTCAAAATATCTTTTTGCAACCCCTGAAAGTATTCAGTTAGATGGTAAGGGGACATATTGCCCGTTACCCGTAAGGGCCCCCATTGTTCGATAATCGTCGCTAATTGAAAATATGGGGACGCCTCAAACCCTGGTATTTGTCCAGGGAGGATTTTCCCTAAGGGGGTGATCTTCTCCCCCTTGAACCAGCTAAACACATTCCACAGGAAAGACATTTTTTTTTTTCCGATATTCGCAGGCTCCTGCCTGGCTCGCCAAATGTATTGGTTTTAAATGTACAGATGGAAACAAAATGTACAGAAGGTATATAAGTGAATGAGTAAAGGGAAAACTCACCAACGGTGGTGCCTTGACTGAAGCAGCTGAGGCAGTCCTCCCTGGTGAGCGATCTCCAAGAGATACTGCTCCAGTGGGAGTCAGCCCTTAAATGAGGTCTTCAGAGGGGATGGAGTCAAGCTCCACCCCTTCCGGGAGCACAGCTACATCACTCTCACCTGTGCTCCCACAGCTGACCCCATACTTGCCTCAGCTGATTAATCAGAGGTTCAGGCTGTGATTACCAATCTCCCATACAACCCAGTACTGCCTAGGCTGGACCATGTCTTTTGCAGGGAAGACCCATTGCCTTTATGACATGGCAGCAAGTAGTGTGGCGAAGGTGGGAAAGCTGGCCCGAATTGGACAATGGGTAATTTCTTACCACCTAACATCATGCAGATAACATAAAACTGTTGGAACTTGGATAGTGGGCAGTCACTGCTTGGGGACTGCTGAGTTTTTTTGGTCTGCTGGCAAGGAGATGTTGCTTTGTAATCAGGTTGTAAGTTGGCAGGCAGTTGTATTGTTTGATGAATGTCAGTTGAGGAATAATTGCATTGTGGATTTATATACATATATGTACATATACTGTTAGCATCACATTTTTGTTTCCATATTTTTTCCTCTTTTTTGTCTTAGTAAATAATTTTATCCCACAGGTTTTTGTTTCTAATTCTCTCCTTTATGTCACATTGTAGGGAGAAAGTGAATGGCTGAGTAAGGTTTAACTCTTTGCTGGGTTAAACCATAGCAGTCTTTCAGAAATAAATCAGAATTCTAGAATTTCAAAGGACAGCATGAGGTCTGAAAATCTGACTAAAATTTAATTACTGAGAAAAGAGACCAGATTCCTGCTTCCAGAAGAAACTCAACCAATACAACTCTCCATCGCTTCTGGATGCTCGGATCTCCTTTTCAAAGTTGCCTGCCTGCTTCTTTCCATCTTGGCTTTGTTTAGTACTGAAATGGAAAGAAATGGAGAAAGTTGTATTTCTCTGTTTCCTTCCCAGGCAGAGTTTCTGCAGCTTTATTTCCCCATTAAACCTTGACTTTGAGATATTTACACTACCTGACCTTCAGCTATCCGTCCCCGTACATTACTGGGAGTAATGATAAACAGAAGTTAGTACTGTCAGACTCAAAGCTTTTACAAAATATAATGAGCAGCCAGCTTAAACTTCAGTCTTTGTGACATTCATAAGTCATCCTAAGCGCACTCAGAGACTTATACTTAGCCTTAGAATGGTTACATTTGCACTATATTTCATTAACTACTTCATTCTTTCCCTATTGCCATGCTGAACTGAGATAGGTCTTTTCTACAGTCTCACCAGTGACTAAAAAATTTAAGAAGTTGGACAAATAAATTACCAAGGAGAAAAACAAACAACAACAACAACAAAAAACTCTTAAAGTGACAGCCTTAAATAGATCTTGAAATGCTTAGCTAAAAGTAGCTTCTAAATATCTACCTTCTTCCTATATTTCTGTATCTGTTTATATATGCTCATTTCTGTATCTGTTTATCATATACTCATGACTAAGGCATCCATTTTATCACTGTGGGGATAATTACTTGTTGAAATCTAGCTGCATCCAGAACTTAGTAAATGAGTATTTTTTCTTCCTCTTAATCGGCGCTTTACGTCACCAAGTTCAGCTGTACATATGAGTTCACTATTTTCATAAACAGGAAGTGTTTCTGTTAAAATGTTAATCTGCAAGGAAAAGACTGGAGCTTGTTCAGTGTTATAGAGTTCAACTAAAGGCCAATAATCTAATATACGAATGCTGGGGGAGGGAAAGAGGAGGATAAGGATAAAGAAACCTATCTTTCCCTGGAAAAGAAATAAAAATAGCTGCAAATGTTATCATTTTCAGACTGTTGTTAGCAATAGGGAGACGTGACCCAAATAACAAGTGAATGAATGCACACGCTGGTGCAAGATAAAAACCCCAGATAGGAATTTGATTAAGTATTATTATCAGTTGCCATTCAGAGAATGGCAGGCAGCCAGAAGAGCATTCAGTTTTCTGTCCATGTCTGTCTCTGGCTGACTGCTTATGCAGGTTGTCATAAAAGTAACCTGGAGATAGGAAGGCACATCAGATAGCAATGTTTTCTCCATACAGGATCTCTCATTGTTCAATGACAAAATCAGGCTGTCTACCTAAGCTGTAATGGTTTTCTCCTTTTTTAATTGTTTGACATTTTTATATTTTTGAGTATTAACATTCCTCCCTGTAAAAGTTCAGATTTACAGCCTGTGTAGGCTTCTTTATCTCTACTGTGTGACCTTCCCGCTATGTAAAAGGAAAATCCTGGATGACGGATTGAGAAAACAGAGATAATTTTTCTCCAACACCATTTGAGTGTTTAAAAGTTGACTTCTAGTCCAGATTTAGTTGTGGACAGACACTTGGTCTGTAGATAGGATTTTGAGTTAGGGTGCATTCTTTTTTTACCATGCAGGTGGAATGAGAAGGAATGAAAAATATTGGTAAGCATGCAAGTCTTGGAGCTATGTTTCCTTCACTTTCCAGTGTGCATATAAAGTAAAGGAAAAACAAATCTGAATGAGAACGACTGAAGCAAATTGTTTTCCATGTAGAAAAAGAGAAAAAAAAAGTAACCTAGACTTTTTTAAAATTTTATTTATTTGTTTGTTTATTTTTGAGGATAGAAATGCTGCTCAGGTGTTGCAGTTCATTTAGACTAATTCTGCCATACTACTCTCTGATTTTTATTTTTCTTTTAAATTTAAAAAATATAGAATACTCACAGCAGTCTGTAATAAGAAATTGCCTTAATTCAGCCCTGATTCCTAACAGTTTGACAAAAAAGGACATCTCATAGTGTTCCCTGCTCTACTGTGATATTTGTTTTCGTATTTCCTACCCTTTATATATATATTACAACAGTTGGTGAGTTGGTGTCAAATATCTTTTCAAATAAAATGACAAGTGTTTATGATAATTATTTATACAATTAAGCTATGGGTACCAAAAATGCTTTACAGCTTCCAACTCCAAAACCAAATAGGCCTTCACACTGTTTTGCAGATGTGCTCTGAGGAATAAATGTTTGATTTTATTATGCATGAAAACTGTGATTGTCTAAAACGTAAAGAGTGACATCTTCAGAAAGTGCCTCAGCAGGAGATAAGATGTGCAGACACTAACCCAACCAAATGTTTCACAACTCTGCAAGATGTTGACATAAGGCTAACTGCTGGTAATATATAAATTCATCTCAATTTAACAAGCTAAGCAAGGTCTCATGTTATCTCCTGCCACACAAATTAACAATAGAGTTCATTTCAGTTTTAACTAAAATGTCTCATGATTAATCTCTGGTCACCTACTGTACATCTGGAGCCATTTTACAAAGCAGACACTAACTTGCATGTTACTACATCCTCAAGAGAAAAAACAGGTATAGCAGTAAATTGCAAATTTATCCATTACATAATGGGCATTTATCCACTCTTTGGGACACAGTTAATTAAGCCATATCTGATTATTATTTTTTTTTCTGAAGATGTCCATTTAATTATAACCAATAAAGCAGACGGAAAACTGTGAAATAATTGCCTTAAACAGTGAAATGAACCACACTCAATGTGCTTACAAATACAAATGGATTCAAAATGCTTTTATAACTTTCATAGCACCTTAGGACTGGCCCACTGAAGCACCAAGCATTTCAGCTTTTCTTTCAATCCCAGGCAAACATCATATACTCTGAGAAGAATAAGACCTTTATTATTCATGCACTTATGTGCTTGTGCTTAATTTATGGTATTCTAAAGCAAATTACTTTCCTTAAATAGTGAACCTCAGACACAAGATGATAGTTAAAACTAATTTGGAAGGGAATCTTCTCAGAAAATCACTATTTCAGCCTTCTCTTTACAAAGCAAGTTTGGCAGAAAGTCACATAAGGCTCGGTGTGTAACTCATAGAAAGGAGAACAGTTAAGTATGGTAGCTCTGTTCTGTGCTATAAACTGCAATAATCAGAACTACAATTGTTTTAAATTCAGACTTTTTTGTAAAATAGGACTTTCTTTGTAGTGTGAACTGTGACCTCTCCTCTGACACCACTGTTGATTAACATCTTATTTAGATGTGCCTCGTTTTGATCACAGGGGAAAATACTTGAGTGAGAAGCTGTTCATTTTAAGAAAGAAAATAGCGTGTTGCCTACATTCTATGCTGTGTTTTCTACAATCTTTATATATGTACAGATATCAGCATAGATTTCAAGCCTGAAAAAGCATGATGGCAGCTATATTTCAGACATAAGTAAGTCCTAAGATAAATGCAGATTAATACTTTTTTTTGTTTGTTTGTTTTTTGTTTTGTTTTGTTTTTGTTTCACTATTATGGGCAACAATTTTATTTAAGGAAATTTATCACTTCTGTGACAACAGTTGCAGCATTCCTGTGGAAACTCCTTTCATTATTGAAATCTGTTCTTCCTCAGATGAGACTTTTAACTGCCAGCTTCTGGTACTCAAGTTCTTCTGCAAACAATACTTCTTGTAATTACTCAGGAAGATGTCCAGTGTTTTTGAGACAGTCACTAGTGGTCAATTTAATTAGCTATCATCAATTCTGAAAAGGTCAAGAATACGTAAGTACTGCATGTGCGCTCGCTATATGTGTGCATTGTTATGTACTGTGTGACTAGCTAGAATTAGGTTGATTCACAAGGTGGGTGACAGGTATTGGGCCACATGGGAGCTTGATGAACAATAGCCATTCTGATGGCTCTACTTTTTGGTATAAATCTGCGGTATAATCCTTGACCCCATGCCAAGTTACTTGGTTCCTGTAGCCAGTAAGATGAGTATTTGCTGTGATGGATTTACTAGGAAATATGTAACATCTTTCTAGAATTCTGCTCTATATTGTAACATTTAACATTCACTGCATTGTTCCACAAGTCATTGTACCTCAATTATCCCTGTTTTCCACTCCCAATGACTAAATCTCAGTACTAAATGGCATTATTTGCATATGACTAGATACTTTCCTTTCCTAGTGTCTGTTTGTGCATATAAACATAAACTATGCGTTAAAATATTATCATCGTGATTATTACGATCAAAGAAACAAAACAAAGCAAAACAAAACAAAATGCCTGATGGAACCCTGTGGAAGATCAACAGGAGAGAAAGACAGAGGCTTACTGAAAGGGGGAGATTATTCATGGTAGGTTCTAATAGAACAGATCACAAAAGAGTTTTGTAACACTTTAACTGCAAATTGACCCAATTCTCTGTCATAAACTACTTAGATTTATGAGGTTTTCACCTATCTTCAGGCATTTAATGTAGTCATTCTTTTTAACCAATAATCAGGATGTTTGTTATTCATTCTAGTTGCTTAAACACAGTACTTTCAGAAATAGTCCTGCACTACTAATGTCTTCAGTGATATTGGAATAGCAAGGGATTAACCTCAGTCTTTTCTATGGGAGATGTTTAACAAATCTAAAAATATTAATCATATTCAGGGCATTGTCACTTTCAGAGAATAAAGATTATTTCCAGTGATGTGCCCAGAAGCAATCTATTTAGTTTTCTTTTCATATAAAGTTGGAAAATAATGAAGGTTTTATTAAATGAAACTTAATTCAACACAACAGGGACTTCAGATCTACCTTTTTCCCCTGCCAGGGGATGCAATATAATTTAATAACAGTCTCTTTAGATTAACTCTGTCTATTTGCATGCCACATTATTAACTGACTCCATGCCATAGTGTGTAGAGGATTTCAGAGACTGCTGTCTCAGCTTTTATTTTCAGAGAAAAAAAAAAAAAAAAAGGAAAAAAAAAAAAAAAGAGAAAAAAAAAAAAAGAGAAAAAAAAAAAAAAGATGAAAAGGAAGATCCTATACTGATGAGTTGTAAACGACATTATTACAGTAACAAAGCTGTAGGATAAGAACAGCTAAAAGTGATGATGTAAGCTTTCTGGATGGGATCCAAGGCACTGAGACTTAGAAGGCTGTTAATGCTGTCTAGCAATGGTGCATTTTCCTGCCATGAAAACAGCTGTTGAAAGGTTTTCTATTATCATCTTACTATGTTTTTAAGAATTAGAGTGTAATGATTTACTAGCCTATAATGTGGTAGCAATGTGTGAATTACTGTTGCTACACTTGCATGCTCAGCAACATCTGGTTTACAGGTGTGAATATGTGGGTTTTGGTAATGAATACTTAGTGACACCATTTCCAATTGAAGGTACAGAGTCAGAAATAGAAACATGTTTTTTAACTATATCATGTTATTTCAGCTCTGTGGAAAACAAAAAACAAGCAACACAGACACAAATTATTTTTTATTATTGTTTGTATTGGCTATTTTCTAGGTTTATTTCATTTTAACACCTTTTTAATACCTCCCTAGTACCTATCCAAGAGATATCTGGTTGAGGAAAGTTGTGAAGAGGTATGTTAAATAAAATGTGTTTTCTGCAATGAGTCAGCTCACATATTTTAAATTTTCAGATTGTAATCTCAAGCACATAGTCAGATATGTGTGATTGGCTGTTCCTATGCTGAGTCCCTGCCCTGGTCCATGGGGTCATATTTTGTGCAGTATGTGGGGCTTAGTGAACTCTCTTGTTCTTGCTTTGGACCAAGACTGAGGATAGGAACTGTCACCATTCTTGTTGTTTAGTTTTGTGAGTCTCCTTCCTTCATGAACAGGCAATCTCCCCAGCCTATTTCTCACTTTTATACTCCTTTGGTAAATAACACTTGAGGAGTATTAAAAATAGTATTAACTTTACAGACATAGGGAGAGATAAGGGAACTGAGAGAAAAAAAAATGAACCAGGAAAGAAACACTGTCATTTACTCTGTGCTGGTGATTATTTAAACTCTTCCATTATCTTACAGAAAATATATTAAAAATTGATACATACATAGACATATTTAAGTTACTTCTCTCCACGTATTAGCATCCTATGGATCTTAATGAAGTATCAAATTCATTATAGAATCATAGAATGGCTTGGGTTTAGAGATTTGGTTCCAAACCCCTGCCATGGGCAGGGTTTCCACCCACCAGATCAGGCTGCCCAGATCCCCAACTAACCTGACTGAGCACCTCTGGGGATGGGGCATTCACAACCTCTCTGGGCAGCCTGTACCAGTGCCTCATCACCCATTGAGTAAAATATTTCTTCCTAACATCTAACCTAAACCTCCCCTCTTCTAATTTAAAGCTCTTCCCCCTTGTCCTGTTACTGTCAGACCATGTTAAAAGTTGGTTCCCCTGCTCCTCAGAAGCTCCCTTCAAGTACTAGAAGATCACATTGAGGTCTTTTCAGAACCTTCTCTTCTCCAAGCTAAATGAGCCCAACTCCCTCGAGCTATCTTCATAGTGGAGGTGCTCCACCCCTTTGATCATTTTCATGGTCCTCCTCTGGACCTGCTCCAAAACATCCCTGTCTTTCCTGTATTGGGAGCCCCAGGCCTGGACATAGTACTCCCAATGGGGCCTCATGAGGGAAGAGTAGAGGGGGACACCTCCTTTGCCCTGTCACTTTGCCCTGGTTGATTTTGGCTGTCTCCAAGGACAGACATACATCACAACCTGGGCAACTAGTTCCAATGTTTGACCAGCCTTACTGAAATATTTATTTATTTATTTATCAGCTCTGCACAATAGTAAAGGTGAAAGACATATTTAGTCTGGAAAAAAACTGATTTAATTTGTTGTAAATAAATAAAAAGGATATATAACATATTTTCAGACTGCGAAATCAAATAATTCTGTAAGACATAATTTACCAAAAACTATTAAACAAGTTAACTGGAATAAGCAGTGGAAGTGAAAAATAACTAATTGTAATTGATCATGATGGTAGTTTCATTTTGAGTGAACCTTTCATAGGAAACAATGAAGTTTAATAAGTGAACCTTTTATGTGATGATATGTGAAGTAAATAGGGAAGGGCCCAAGTGCTGCAGCTGTATACCTTCAGAAATTCCACAAAGTAAAACATGAAATATTTTTGCAACTGGTGGGACTACACTGAGATTTTACAAACAAACAAACAAACAAACAAACAACAACAACAACAACAAAACAGATATACAAGAGCTTTTAATTGTTAACAACAACAGAAAAAAAGGGGGGGGAGGGAGGGAGAGCTGTAAATGAGAGTTAGCTACTAAAGCAGGAAGAAAGAATGTGTAGGTATTAATTAATTTTAAATCCATAACTTCAGGCATGGCTGGTGAAGATTCTTCCTTTCTTCTTTTTCTTCTTTTTCTTCTTTTGTGATCATGCACAAACAATAAAAATCATATATCTGACTCTATTATTTCTTTCTGCCCTATGTGCTAATCTCATGGATTACTTCAATCTAACTTCTTCCTTCAGTCCTCCGTAAGATCATGACTTTTCAATACTGGAAGAGTATTCATCTAGACAGGTTCTATATATGAGTTTTCTAGAAGATGAACAAGCTGATTGGATGAAGAAAAGACTTACCTTCTCTAAACAAATACCTTTTCTATCTGTCTGCAGGCCTCTTTCAATGCAGTCCTTTCACAGGGCCTCTTTTACCTGATACATGATAACCGTGTCCTTTTCATGTTCTCTAATTTGAGACTACCAGGTACTTCAGTAGGGGTTGAGTCCCTCCTGGGAGATGTGGCCTGAGGAAATACTGGGAAATGATCAAGTTGAATCACCATGGTAGATGGAAGCTGAAAAGTACCTGCACTTTGAGCTGATGGGAAAAGTACTGAAGACATAGTTAACAGAGAGTCAGTCTGTCTGCCAGCTCAGACTCCAATTTAGGAACTGAAATGACTTAAAAATTAGACATCTGTCTCAGCAAGATTAGTCAGAATGACGGATGGCGCGTATGTCAGTAACTGAGTGCTGGCTACCTAATAAGGGTGATTCAGGATTTCAGCAAGGTAAATAAGGGCTTCTCAACAGCATAAATTAGGTAAGATTACATCATAGAATCGTAGAATGACTTGGGCTGGAAGGGATCTTAAAGATCACCTAGTTCTCAGTCCCTGACATGGGCTAGTTGCTACCCACCAGATCAGGCTGCCCACTGCCTTGAATGCCTCCAGGGATGGGGCATCCACCAGCTTCTCTGGGCAGCCTGGGGACCTCACCATCAGCTGAGCAAAGAATTTCCTCCTAACATCTAACCCAAATTTCCTCTCTTACAGTTTAGAGCCATTCTCCCTTGTTCTATCACTATCAGACTGCTAAAACTTTGGTCTCTCTCCTGCTTATAAACTCCCCTCAATTGCTGTGAGGATCCTGGGATCCCCCTGATCTCTCATTTATGCCTCCATTCAGAATACGTAAGTCTGGGCAGAGGCAGCCAGCTAAAGCTACAGTCCCATAAACACTGCTACAGAAACAGTGAGTTACTGGATTCCCCAAATGTAATAATTTAATATGAATTGGGCATGGGTATGTGGCTGTTAAGTGGTGGATTATTTAAAACACACATGTATGCAATTAATTTCAAATTTATACCTACATGCTAGTTTTCTAAGCTATGAGAATACTTGTGATAAATGATTTAGAAAAAGGTTAGTGTTACAGAAGAAAAATATGACTTGACATAACTTCTGAATGTATGGTTACTTAAACATGCTTTAATGCAGGATGGAATAACAGAATGAGCATTTAACCATTGTCATATGATTACAGCATTTTTCACTTGGTGCAAAAAGTAATAACTTCAAATTTACCATACCAGCAAGCTGTGACTTCAGCAGAATTCTTTCTTGGTGTGAGAATCAGATGGCCAAAACTGAATTCTGTAATCTAGATTTTGGGACATTTCTGCAGGCAGAAGCAAGCTCAATCTTCGCTATTTCCTCCCCTTGCCCAAAAGACAAGATAGGTGATATTTTTCTCAGTAGTCTCCTGACTTTTATAAAGTCAGTCCCCCCAAAAATTTGACCTTCTTATGTACTAGGATGTTGTTAAACAGTAGCAGAGAGCAGAGTTCTATTCTGTATAAGAAAGCTATTGAAATGAGATGTCTATCACTGTAGTCATCTATCTTTCTTAAATTGAGGACTATGACTACTCAAATGAGATCCCTACCTGACCAGAAGTGCAGCACAAGAATATGGACAGAAAACTTGTTAGTACATAACATTTATTACAGTAACAGTTTAACAGGTATTGTCACCCTTATTTTCAAGCTTTAAGTTCTCAATCATGCAAACTTCTTCCACAATCGTTTTTTCCCTCAGAAGTGATAGTTGAAAGATTTAATTATCAATTAGGTTTAAGCTCCAAGTGCAGAATGAGAAACTACATCTTAGTCCTGTTCACAATAATTAATATGAACTTATTGTTAATTTAATATTAAATTTGAGCCAGTAATAATGAAGGGTCACAATGCTTTAAACACAAAAAGAACAAACTGCTGTAACATTGTTGGGACATTTTCAGGAAAAAAAAAGAAATTAAAAAATATATATATATGTCTTTTCATTTTATTATTGTTACCATAGATTTAAGAAGAGGGGATGATAAACAGAAAGAGAAGAAAGAACTTTTTAATGGAAATGTTTGCTTTGAAATCAGAAACTCTGAATCACAGAACAAAAGAAAATAATACATTAGCTATAATGTGTAGAGACTGAAATATCACCTGACTGGTGAAGAAGAATAGAAGTGGACTTAGTGTTTCACCACAGCTGAGAGGTGAAAATGATACTTATGAAGATAGCTAAAAGACTATAGCTGCTAATAGCAAACACACAGAACTGACATACCTTCTAGTATGACAATGAACAAAAAATAGTTTTGGTGTTTTCTTCCAGGCTGAAACTTTTTCATCACTGTCATGAAACAAGTGAGGCAGCAACCTTGCAAAATACCTGATTACACTGAAGACATACTGAAAATTCATGATCTTTAAAGAGATCTTTAACGACTTGTTAAAATGAGTCTATAGAGGGAATTGTGGGAGGTGATTGAGGAAGACACTGACTTCCCAATATATCTTTGATAGATAAGATACAACGATTCAATCTAAATACTGCCTTCTAAGTCACAAATGAAAACAGGATTTGCTCATTAGAAAGCTCTACAAGTTGAGCTGTTTAACAGCCTCTGTCATTAGAACATCTTACTGACCCATAGTTTGTAATGTGTTTATCCTTATGCCTTTCTCCAGGGGAAAGGAACACTACATTCCATCTCTATGCACAGAAAAAGGAACCACAGAAAAACAAAAAAAACAAAAACAAAAACAAAAAACAAACAAAAAAAAACCACAAAAAACAAAACAAAAAAAAAAAAACTTCTCAGTTTTAGTGTCTAAATCTCATATGACTTTTTATTTCAGTAGTATCTTTGAACATCTAACCAGAAGCAGTTTGCCCACTATCATGAAGTATGCTTATAGTTTAATTGTAAGTTAGAAAGGATTGCTGACCATAGTGATCACTATAATCAGAAGTTCACCTCATGCTGGTGATCCACACACAGACATTACATAGCTGTGAGTGCAACATGGACGTCTTCCAACACCACAGCTGAAACAAGCCCAAGACTCCCAGGAGTTCTATCATTACAGGAAAACAGTGAGTGAACAGACATGAGAAAACTTGATTCTCCACCACATCAAAGAAATGACATGATTAGGACAGAGGAAGGGAGGCATGAGGACTTTTTGCCTCAGAGTCTATCTAAGAAATTTGAAGTTAAATAAATAAATAAATAAATAAAATCAAATATGTTACATAAGCAGCAGGAAAAGTAACCGAGGGTTACCCTTCTGCATGGGAAGAGTACTGCTATAACTACGGACTACTTGCCGTTTCACTTCCTGCTTCTGTCCTTGCTATGTGGTGGTTCAGGCTGTAAGGATAGAAGATGTCCAGTTCCCATTTAAACAGCTCAATGAGGATTAGAAATTTCACTTTAACAGCTAAAAGCAGAGCCTTCATCTAGTTCTCTGCTCAGCATTTGTTTATCCACTGCTCCGAATTTGGGATTTATTCCATTTCTGCTCACTTCAACAACATTAAGTTCACTGTCTTTAATTTTTCTTTTTGAATTATCATGTATCTTTACTGGAGCAACATCTGGTAATAAACTCAACATTTCCACTATTGCAATTACTTTAAGTGATAGAAATGGCCGAAGCAAAGAACCATATTTTTTGTTCTAGAACACATCACTATTTGTGTTCATTCTATATATTCAATATATATTTGATATGATTAACTGTTTCAGATTGATTGCTGTACTCAAGTTAACTGTGAGCAGCTATTAACTGTTTTCCCCTCATACAACATAAACTTACCCCAAATTAAGTTCTACTAAACAATATATGCATTAGTTATGAACTGCTGTGGAATTGCAACCCCCAGATATTTAGCATTATTCTTGGCAAACATCTTTTGTGCATAAAGGCTCTGACTCAGAAATTCCAACTGAGAAAGAATCAAAAATACTGAGACTAACTGGGAATCAACGTGGGACAGAACCAGTGGAGATGGTGTGATGCTTTGGCCTTTTAAAATAAGTGAAAACCCCTAAAGATGTGAGGAAAAAATATGTGGGTGTAATAACACTCAAGAACTCTCCATGCTATCAATCTTCTCTTAAGATTTTGTATCAAAAAAGTGTTAAGGGAAGAATTTTAAAAATTTTCTTCAATCTGAGATAGAGAGAAGGGACTAAAGATCTGAAATGGGAAGGGCAAATGATAACAAACTCAGTCTTCTGAAGAAGGATCACTGCTTCATTCACTTGTGTCAATCTCCTCACAATCATTACAATCAATACGAAGTAGTGGTTTAGACAAACTCCTCAGAAAACTATATCAGCCCAAAATTATTGTACTTCATATACATTTAGCTTGTATGGATTTTTTTTTATTTTTTTTTTATTTTTTTTCAAGCAGATGTTAATTATCTGGTTCTATGAAGAAAGCATAAAACTAACAATTACCTGCATTACCGTTGACAGCAAAATTTATGGCTTATGTTTTTCTGAATGGAGTTAATCTATTTTTTTATTTTTTTAATAGGATGAGAGAATGCTACTGAGCCTTGTGGAAATGAGACAAGCACTACTAAGACAGAAAAGCTATTCCCTATCAATCCCTTCAGAGGGTATTTCTGAGAAAGGATTTCTACAAGCTATATGTTGATTTACTTTACAGCATAACATGTCATTTTGTTCTCTATGTTATTAAAATGGTAAAGCTTTTTCTATACAAGCTGGGCTTTAAATCGGGTTGTGACAGAGAAGTCCTGTGTGCTTCTGCTTTGGAGCTTTTATAATTCTGCATACTGAACTGAAGCAAAAAACACCTGCTTCAGAGTGCAGTAGGTTATAGAAAATCCTGCTGCACAGTTTTGAAGAATGGATTGCTACAGAATTTCTTAGAATGAACCAGTGGCACAGAATCCAACAGTAACATGAAAAGCATGGCAGCACATGGCTTTTCACAATGAGACATATCAAATTTGACTGGAGACAAGTATGTAAAATTCTACCTTTAAGCTAGTCACTTGACTTCCCTTACTGTCAGCAGAGACCTACAGGCTCTTCTGAAGAGTAGTGCACCTGAATCAGGCATTGCCCATGTCTATTTTTTTTCCCACTAACTACAGAATACATAATCAGTACTGCTACAGACATGAAAATTGTAGTCAGTTCAGACCAATGATATCAACTGCTGCATAACACTGGATCATACTGAGAAAAACGTACCCCATACATCTGATTTATTATTAGTAAAAAAAGCACATTAAACATCTTTGTACATTCATACTAACATTTAAATATTAAACATCTTTGTACATTCATACTAACATTCAAATATATGTAACTAAACTGTAAAAGATTTCAGTGTTTGATAAGTGAAAGATTAGAAGTTGATACCTTAAAAGAAAATCACAGATTTAATTCAATTGTCACTGATGTCCTTTAAAAATTCTGAATACATTCTGGTCTGCTGAAACGAAGGTTAAAGGCTTACTTTGTACCTTCAACATAGAGCAGTAATGAAAGCATATGCTCCTGGACATGAAAATGAAATAGTGAGTATCTAAACTTAATCTTTTTTTTTTTTTTTTTTTTTTTTTTTTTTTTTTTTTTTAACCTAAATGCATGAGTGAAACTGAGGACAGAAAACAGAAGGTGACTGCAAACATACATGTCTGTGCAGTGAACAGTTCCACAAAGCAGACTCAATTCAGAGCAGTAAGAGGTAAGAGATCAACCTGTCCGATGTCCTGGCTTCAGAAAAAAAGATACATGCTGTCAGCTACCTCTAAAATAGGCATCAATTAGTAGGTCATTCAAAACAAGAAAGTGTTTCTATCTGGAGATCCTAGATAGTTATTATCATTGTTAACTTCCATTCTTTCATTTTCTCTAGTCTATTGGAGAGAACTGAAAAAGCAAGCTGAGATACTGAATGTTAGAAGAAGCAATAATAGTTTCAAAGATTAGCCAAGGCAAAAAAGCTTTCACAGAAAAAAGATGAGCAGAAATCAACAAAACAGTAAATGAACTCAACATTTTAATAAATCTAAATGTAAATGAATTTGATAATGAAATTCTGTGACAAGACTGAAGTGAAGGATTGCAAAGAATGAAAAAAAAAATGTATACATTTTTTCACATCTGTGAAATCACAGCTTTCCTAAATGATCTCCAATTAAGAGAAGAGAAAGAAAATAGAGGTCAGTTCTCTCACATTAAATCTCATGTGAAAGGGAAAAGAGATATTTAAAAATATTTGTAGTACTAAGAACTGTATCTCCTGTCAAGATTAAATGAGTAAAACTAAGAAGTTGGTAAAGTTTGGGAGCTCTTAAATTACATGTACAGAAACTCATTTTCAAGCCTACTTACAGCCAGGTGGAAGAAAGGAAGAAAATATTTTCTATACTGTGCTGTCCCAGCATTCTTGTAAAAGAAAGAAACTATACTATTCATAGCTTAAATATGATGCCAAAATTTATATTCCTGGTTTGGGTAAAATTTGTGGTGACTCATAAAAGCCACCATCTGATAGTAAAGGGTGAGTCTTACCCTTACCTTATTGATTACAGTCTCAGGACAATATTACAGACTACTTTTTAGGACGTAACACGGATTGCAGTGACATTTACATTGCTCGGCCTAGTTTCACTTAATTCTTACCGGGAGTTGTAAAAAGGCCAGCAAAAATACTTCTGGAAACCTTTTTCTTCTTTGTTACTCTTTCATAGAACTCACTGAATGACAGAATTTGAATGATACTTGGTGTAATAGCAGTTCCAATATAGATTCAAACAGTGATAAATTCTTATAGCTTTACAGTACCTGAGTAATGGAGACACTTGAAGTCAAGATTTGTTTCTGAAAGAAAAATGAAATCCAGGGGTATTTGTTTCCACTTCTTGTGTCATGATACACTGAAAAAAAAAATGATTGAATTTTGGTAAACAGTCAAATGATCTTCCTCTCTGAGGCCAGCTGAAAGATTTAAAGTAAATCAATGTCTTCACTAACTTTAAACACTGCATAAAACAGTCCTCCTATGCAAGAACTAGTGCTGCCATTTAAGGTGCTGAGATTTAAGGTCCTTATTCAAAGGAGTCTAGTTGAGGTAAAGAGACAGTTGAGGTAAAGACCAGCACATGGACACTCAAACAAACTGCCTTCTTCTGAGGTATTTTTGGATGCAAAATGTTGTGTTCCATCACTGAAAGTAAAAAGAGGTCACAAACATCAGAAAAGCCAATCCTTCTGTCATTGCTATAACAATTAACCATTAATTTTTAAACTCTGGCTGAGCCTCTTTGTCTCAGTACATCCCCAAGAGTGCTTATCTCTCTCTGCACAGTTCAGTACATCTGTGAGCCCCTCTGGGATGCCTGTGCAGGAATGGCTGTTTGTCATCTGATGGGCTGATTGTACAACAGCTTGAATTAATCACAATTCTTACTATCAGCTGCAGTGTTCTGGCTTATTTTTCACATCCTGTGGCAGAGCTATGCTAATATGAGCCAGCACATTTAATTGCCCTTGAAAAGTAACCTATGGTAATAGAAATTACTCTTACCCACAGATACTTCTCTTCTGACTTCATTTGGAGTCAGGAGAAAATGTGGATACGACAGAATCCCAGTGTGCCACTCCCTTGAATTTCTCTAACATCTGACCTCACGCAGCTGTTTATTATTAAGAGGCATTTGCCACTGCTATGCATGTTGCCATACACTGCCTCCATACGCAGCATATTTTCATCACAAATACTCAAATTTACAAATAAGCTAAAAATGAATGCTCTGCATCAACTTTAATTTTATAATGCAGTGACCCATTCTACCACTGTGTAATAACAGGTCCCACTGTGACAATTAAAACAAATCACCCTACAGAATATGCCATTAGACACATTCATGCCTCATCAGTAACCGAATTGTCTTTTAGGATATATTTCAAGAAAAGGTATATAACTTAAGCTTGCTTTCCCCAAAGCACAAAATGATTTATCATTTCTCAATTTACTAGGAAAATGAAATATAGATGAAATGAAATAAAAACCCTAATTAGAAAATAAAATAGCTGCTGGCACCACTAAATAAAACACAAGTATGTAGATAATTTTGAACCACTAACAACTGATCTAAAATTAAACTATATTCCTAGACACAACTGAAACTACCACATCTCATCTCCTCTGTTTTAAAAAGCTAGGACTAGCAAGAAGCCAGCAGAAAAATGAACTCTGCTACCTTACATCACATACTGCTAATTCTACATAATTTGAGAACTCCTTTTAAAATGTTCAAGATCAACATTATTAAGACTGTAAGATGGGCATGCTAATTCCTCCAGTCCTAATCCTGTCCCTATGACCAGAGTTCTGCACGTAATAAAAGTGTAAAACACAATACCCAGTACCAACAGTCCAAAACTGTGAGAGTTTTTTTTAGGAAGGGTTAAACTAGCCCTCTGCCAGATCTTTACATCCTCACTGCTGGAAGCACTTGGAACTGGAGTGCTGGATGTGAACAACGCTTTAATTTGTATATTTTAGTAAGCTGCGTTCAAACTCTTTTTGTGTTCCTGAATGGGTAGGATACTTATGGTTGAGATACATCTCATTAACTTCAAAAATTTGCCATGTAGACTTCTACAGCTGAACTAGACACTAGAGACTTACTTTGTAGTCAATAGAGAGACATAAACTCTTTTAAAGGGGGATTCGGCTGACCTATTTGAGTCACTTGGTAGCAGGGCACCCATTAAAACAACCAATTCACAAATAGATGAGTGCATTTAGGTTCAGTCAGATGAATCCCACTGAGAGTTCAAGACCTCTGTCTAGGTGCTTTAACAAACTGGTCAGCAGGGAGAAAGAGAGTTGTTTTGCTCCCCTGCATCCTGTAACTTACATACTCAAGATGTGCACTGCGTCCTTTGTCCTTTTTTTTTAAGTTTGCCTGAAACCCATGTCATGCTAGTAGGTAATCAGGTACATGCTCAGTAGAATGGTTCCCAAGTGAAACAAGGACAACATTCCACTCGTCTTCACAGGACAGTATTGAAGTGTGACAGCATTTTTGGTCTGTCTGCAGTTCCATGAGATAGCTCCTGCGAACTGTCACACTTGCAGACAAATAAGTACAAGCTAGAGTCATCCACATTACCCATGCTGTGGATGCTTTTGGCTTGAACATTTATCATTCAAACCATGTGCTACCACAGCATACCCCTTCCAGCCCTTGGCTCATCTGTCTCATACACAGCTCTTGCTCCTTCTGTCCTATACAAGAGACAGACTTGTCTCTCAACTTCTCTCCAATGCCTTGTACAACAGAAGAGGGAAGGAGGGGAAAGAACAAGGATCACAGTATGTTAACCCTAAATTGGAGTTATCAAATCACAAAATCTACCACTAGTGTCAGTAGCTGTCTCCCCTGCAACAGCTCTGGTAGGAATGACAGGTCTTGAAAAATAAATAAATAAATAAAAACTTACACTTAAGGAAATTGTCGTTACAATTTTTGTCTTTAATTAGGCTCTTCTCATTTGACTGGATTTCCTGGCCCTTCTGTGTGCAAAGCACCACAGGCCTTGTTGCAAAAACTGAAAGGAAAGTAAATCAGAGCTGTGACATTTTTCCCCTTTCACATCTGTGCATCTCTTACTCTTCCTAAAAAGAGGCAAACTAATAGGTAGTCTGTCAGTGACCTAAATAATAACTGGATTTACATTTCTGTACCTTTGTATGGATTAATTTATTTCCTTTTAAAACCCTGATTCTTACTGCAGATAAGCCATCAGTGTGTTTAACAGGATATTAAAAGTAGAAAGCAAGTGTAGAATAGCAGGTTCATTAGACAAAACTTATTCCAAATGTGGAAGCAGAACACCAGATGCCGTTTTGCATAATAAAAGCAGTCAGTGATTAGCCCTTAGAGGTCTGTGATCCCTGAATAATAACCCATTTTTCAACCTTGTCTGTTTTTTTTCTTCCTTCCCCTAAATTTTCAGCTTTAGGACTAGACCATTTTAATAATTACATAAACGAACTGTGACTTGAAATTCCTAATGCTATTTTGTAATTGTGGTTTTCCAGTACCGGTTCCAAGTGGAAAAAATCCTACAACAACAACCATTTATAGGAATAATGAAAAATCAGGAGTTAGTGAAAAAAACAGAAGATAGGAATACAGTCTATAAGTAGAAGGAAAAAAAAACTTGGATTCTGGACCTCCCCAGCTGCTAATAATCCAGAGAGAGTTAAGAATACACAATCACTGTCAGTCTCTCCTGTCACTGAATTCCTGGCTTTAAGCCCCAGTTAAGAAAAATGGCGAGACCAATCCTTCCAGGGAAGATGTCATAATCATTATCCTTCCTCAACTCAAAAAGGGGAATTTATGGATATAGGCTACTAATGTCTTTGAAAAATGGAGACTTTCAGGTCTGTTCAACCAGCTTTGAGTTTGGGAGTAGAAAACAGTAGACTTGGGATGATCAAATCTATATGATTTGTCTCTTAGCACATAGATCAGCTGCTGGACATACCCAGGTCTCTCTGCTGCTAGAGGATGTTTCTTCCACAGCCAACTTCATTTGACTCTTCTTTCACATTAGGACAAAAGTGAGAATGCTATGTGTGGAAAGGGTGTTAGTCTTCAAAAAATCAGAACAATCTGCGGTTGGACTTGATGATCTTCAAGGTCTTTTCCAACCTGGGTAATTCTATGATTCTATAATTCTAACAACAGTCTGAGTGGAAGAAAATATTGTCAGAAATATGAAAAAATAAAGAGAACAAGTCCTTCAGGATATGGAAGTCACTGGGATATCTCTGCATACAACTTTTATTTTAAGGTCAGTATGTCTCATTTGCCTTTTCTAAAGAGCACATCCTGTTTCAGCCTGATGCCATGCAAGATGAGCACTATAAACACAAGGAGACAAGAGCACAAGCTCATGGCCCAGGAAGACATTATTATGTAATCCTTTCAAGTTTCTACAATTACAAGAACTAAAGGTTTAATGTAATTATGGACAAATGGAAACATACTGCAGTAACAGATTTTGTACAATCATTTGAAAGCCAATAAGTATTTTTCAGTGACAGTTATTTGTAGCCTGTTGTGTCTGCAAGCTGGTGGCAAGAGACTAGAATAAACTTACCAGCCCATCTGGTGCCTGGAATGAAGTATTTCTGTGCTTCGTGTTGTTACAGCCAAGGCTGAAAGCAAGAAAATCTACTGTGGTTTCTGAAGGTGCTTCCATGGGAGGTCAAGAGGGTTGTCAAGTTAATAGGAGTTGTAGTAACATTTTAATGGCTGATGGTCATTTCTTGTATATAAATTTCTGTGCGTGTGCATGTGTGGGTATGTGTGCATGGATATAAATGTATACAATTAATTAAGATAAAAGTAAATTTGAGGTAGCTGATCTGAGAGGAAATTACTTTTCAAGACGGAAGTTTGCAAGAAACATTTTATAAAGAGATATGTTTTAACTATGCCGCACTGTACTAAAGCAGAATGGAAAAAACAAACTTTCAGTTTTCAGATGATGCAAAACTTTTGCTGAATTTGTTCATACCGTTATTTAGCTCCCAAACACTTTTACACTACCTTTGTTTTATCACCAGACATGGGCATCTGTATAGTTTTAAACTGGTGACTAGATATCAAGGCCTGTAATAAATGTATTTCAGATATTGGGAATAACTGAAAACATAATTACTAGTTCAAGAGTACAGTCTATAATTTCAAAATTTATGAGGTTTCAGAGATTTTCCTGTATGTTTGTACTTCAGACTAATAGCAATTCTCCCTCAGAATGAATAAATTGCCATTAAACTTGGTCTTACTGTAAATCATATATCAAATGGAAAACAAGTCTATTGCAGAGTACAAAGGCTGAAATAACATCTTATTATATGCTTAATGTCATAAAATGTGTTGTTGCCTTTTGTGTTGCAGTTCTATGTTAAAGCTTTTGTTTTGGCAGGTAGCACCAGGTGGCACTGTTACATAATCATCTACGTTGTGTTTTTTTTAGCAGGAGAACAAGGTTTCAGTGTGGGGAAGATATACTTCAATCAGATGGGTGGGTGCTAGGCTTTTTGGAAGGAAAAGCTGTCTAAGCAGCAGAAAATTTTGCTTGTACGTATGCTTTTCTTTCATTATAATTTTTGTATTCAGCTAATATATTGTGCAGACTTACCCCCAGGCAATAATACGAAAGCTAAAATTTCCTGAAAGCAGCATTTCCAGTATCTGTCTGGAAGTAACCCTGTTAAAGGAGTTGTGCATGTCTAAATGAAATAAAATCTACTTCCCGTTTACCCAACTGCTCCATCACAGAATTCTACTTTAATAACCACTTTTTCCAAAGTCTCAAGTATTTGTTATTGCTTGACAGAAAGATGAAAATTAAACATGGATATAGGAAGAACCTAGCACAATGAGATTATGATATTAATTCTGTCACTTGGAGCCATGTGAGCACAATGTAAGACCAGTGAGGATCCCCTCTGATAGTCTGCTGTGGCAGTGTTGATCCGACTGCAGAGTCTGACTCATTTTGTGAAGCTGGAGCCCAGCTGTGATTACCAACATAAGTAAAGAATGCAAAACCTAAAAGAGCAGTGAAGCACACGTTGTATTTGCAAGGCTTATAAAACTGTATATTTCTGTAACATTAAATAGATGAACTGTTATGTGGGCAGCTATTAATTACACTGCTTCAGGGTTGAAGATGTCTTCCTACTCTCCTGCTATATACTAAGATACTGAACTTGCAGCAGATCCCTCCAAAGATCCTCTCATTACCAGTGGATACCCCACTCTGGAAAGAGCTGTTATCTTCTGATAATTCTTCAGAAATGTTTTGTGTACTGGGTCATAACAATGAGTGTTTTCGGTTTCCCAGTTCTGAGGATCATCATAACTTTGAACTTACCACTTGCACTTACATCCCTTTTAACACCAGCCTTGTTAAAAATAAGTGAAAGTTCTTTGTAACAGATAAATATAAATGCTCTTAACAGTACAAAAGAAGAGATCATAAAGTAACAGACATCACCGAATATTTACCATGACAGAAATAAATATGTCTCTGCCTACTGTTTACATCCTTCAGGTGCTTTTCTAGCTACAGATTCATTTCTTGTATGATTTTTTTCATGTAAATAAGGGACACAGTCTGGGGAAGCAAGCCTATCTTTATATCCTGTTTCTTCATTTATTGTTTTCTTTTCCTTTTTCTCTCCAAGGAGTAATTTTTGTATCTTAATAGTAGTTAATTTCAGCAAATCATCAAGGTTGATTGCTCTTTATTCTTAGCTGCAACAGTTCAAATTGAGCACTGGGTCTCCAGCAGAACTTCACTTTTTATTCAATATCTATAACTTTGCACAACAAGTTACAGAGTTGTGGACAGTATGTACTCACTACTGGCTTCTGTTTGAGATCCAGCATTTCAGTATTTATTGTTTTGAATTGATAATGACTTTGGAGTGCCAAAGCTTCCAGCATTTCAGTATTTATTGTTTTGAATTGATAATGACTTTGGAGTGCCAAAGCTAACTATGTCTTTGATGAAATTATGACAAGAATAATTGTAAAATAATATAAAACAAATAACCAGATGACATGATGTAACTACCACTTAAGCTGACCACTTAACCAAAATGACAGCTCAGGAGAGGGAAGTGTGAAGGCACCTTAGTTAACTGCCAAGGTGTATATGAGACACTAGTAGGCACAGAATAAGGAAGACTAAGGAATACATGGGAATTGAGAGGTTACATAAAGCAGGCTTGATAAAATTTCTTACTGTTCCTGAATTACATGATATTCTTTAGCTTTAAGGAATCTAAAATGCAAGAGCCAGTCAAGCCAAAGAAAATACAGTCAGAAAATTTAGGAGAGAAACACTTTTTATTTCCATCAATAGAACTGAGTTTTGGCTCACTTGAACTCCAGATTTACAGCTCTCCTATTAAAGTCTAAAAGTTGGAGTAGTGGGGCACCCCCAAGTACAGATAATCATTGCAAGAAGTGTGATGTTTAAAATGCCTTACAGCTGTTTATAACAACCTCTCTTACTGAGTTTATTGATCTGAAGGCAAAGCTAGTGGAAAGAACTATGTGAATGTTTCTTGAAACCTTTACAACACACAAGTAGAAGTTAAACCTGGTGTGCAGGTTAAGTGGAAATCTGAAGTAGGATTAATGGGAGACTTGCAACTGGTTTGTTAACCATTTTCAGGAAATGATGCATATCACTGAAGAATCTAGGACCTGATAAAATATATGGCAAAGATGATGATGGAGGAAAGCTGGGGAAAGGAAAAGCAGAGTTCATGATTCCACTAATACCAGTCCAAGAAACAATACCTCATACTCTTTCTCTCTGCTTCAAACTAATGTTTCTGAGAACTTGTCTACTCATCAGATGTAGTCATCCTGGTAAAACTTAAACACACATCATACCTATTTGCCTCAGTGGAAAAATATCAATATCATTAAAAGTCTACTTAATATTTTCTGTCACAGTGATGCAGTAAAATAAGTTAAATCACATTGCAGGTCTTCAGTCATCTTTCCCCCTGGCCAAATCACATTATGAACTCTCGCTTGTCCATAGTTCGATCAGTTTGATCATAGTGCAGAAAGTCAATATCTATTTGTAAATTCATTAAAAGTTTTACTGAAAAAGAACAGAAAAGAATCTTCACTTTTCATGGCAGGTGTATTATATAGCATGCCAAAGTAGAGCTGAGGGCATGCACGATGGGACCTATGGGTGGCTGTACTTGATCTTTCTGCCTGGTTGTCATTTCCTGATGCATTTCCAATCAGAATTAGCCAAAATGTAAGCTCATACTTTTTGATTTTGAATCTGATGGCCTATCTTCTGGCTCACATCGCAGAAGCTATTTCATACTACTACCATACTACCAGAATTATAAATCACTGGGAAGAAAAGCCGCACTGGAGTACAGCTGCACTGTCGCACAGGCAAGTGTCACTAGTCAAGAGGAAGAATAACCATTTCCTGCGGTACCTGCTATTCCTTAGAGCTCTCTCAGCCATGCTTAGCACATAAAATCTGACAAGATTAGAACCTCCGGTGGTATGGCTTCAGGCAAAGGAGAAATTCAGTTACCTGTCAGTAGTAATAATAAAGAGATGAGTGAAACCACCACAACTCTGTATGTGTCTTTCCCCTGGATTTCCTCTCTTTTAAGATGCCCTTACCAAGAAGTTATTCATGGTGTCTACTGATGAAAGGAGAAGTTAATGTTGTGCAAAGAAGAAGCAAGCCTTAAATCTATTTTATTGGTTGACTAAGTTTCTTTGAATATTTTTATGACATTTTTACTTTTCTGTTTGCTCTCTTTCAAATTGAGCTACAAAGGAGCCAACAACTCCCAATGTCATTAGCAGATATGTGATACACAATGCATTCCTTACTTTTCTTTTGAGTAACTCCAATCTTCTGTAGTAAATTAAAGGTTTCAGCTGAAACACAGATATGGTCTATCCCAGCTCCCACTGAAATCAGTCTCATTATCTTCAGGTATTCCTGCATCAGTATCGATCCTCTTAATAGTGACAGTAGACTACTTATTTGTTGCAGCCATGCTGAAATGCTACATCTAAGCCCTATCGCTTAACCACCTACACTATCATTTTACAAGAAAACATACATAATGAAAGGAATCTAAATATATTCCTTGATAGCCACTTTAATACTATACTTTTAAACCCAGTTCCATGCTGTGTTTTCAGATTAATTTGTTTTCATTTTTTTCCCCAAGTAATCTTCTCTGAATGTCTTGATTTTCACACATTAGGTTGCAAAACATATATCCCATTAAATGGATTGGGATTTTATTTGAAATAAGAATAGCAGCTAGCCGATTTTCTCCTGTAGATGGCTCAGTCAACCTAAAAAGAAAAATCTCATTTCCCAATTCTTCAACATGAGAGTACTTTCATATTATAATTTATTATGAACCTTTAGTCTTGTAGTATAACTTTAGTGCAACACTCTGTGACAGGCAGAGAATTAAAAAGTTCAATGGCCATATGACTGCTACAGTACTTTTACAAACTTTTTAAGTGAAAGCAATTTTGCCAAATAAAATAAATAATAAAATAAAATAAAATAAAATAAAATAAAATAAAATAAAATAAAATAAAATAAAATAAAATAAAATAAAATAAAATAAAATAAAATAAAATAAAATAAAATAAATTCAGGCTAGAGAATTGTGTAACGTGCCCCTACAGGAAGTGAGAGGATTCCTCCAGGAGGAATCTGACACATATCCAGTCAAGCTTTTAAATGGTATGTCTGGCCACTTGCATAGCAAATATGCAAAGATAAATGGGCCACATACTTGATATAGGCCTTTAACAATAATACAAAAATATCATAGACAACATAAACGTATGCCATAGGGTCTACACACATGCCTCTGTACTTTTTATTTATTTATGTATTTATTTTGTAGCTATCTATTAAAAAAATAAAGAGACTAGAATGCTTAACAGTGTGTGACTACTCTCCATCCTCGATATGTTAATGTTTTACCAAGATCTTTTAATCTCTGTTTAAAACCTATCTTTTTTCCTTCTGTTTAGATTCCAGAAAGATATCTATGTTATTTCTTTTCCTTGAAGTACACAGTGAAATCTCTGATACTGTGACCTTAAGAAGCAGGTGTAAAAACACAAGTCCTCTGTATTTTGATGATAGAAAATATGTGAGAAATCCTATCGTGACTCAGGCTAGAATATCCAACATTATAATAACTGAGTGCTGTGCACAGCCTTGGCTAAAATACAGCTTAAAATGTGTTCAATTGTGTCAGAACAGTTTTAAAGTGCTCCTCATTTTGCCTGTTGGCCAGATGAATTAGTATTAGTACTCCTGCTTGGGATGTGCAATAAACTAGCATTTCCTGCATAGTGAGGACCCATGAATTGGCCTGCAGGTCAATGAGGTGATCCTGCTCCTCTACGCTTTATTGGTGAGATCTCACCTGAAGTACTGTGTCCAGATGTGGGTCCTAAGTACCAGAGAGACTCTTTAGCAGAGTGTGATGTGATGGGACATGGGGAAATGGTTTCAAACTCAAAGAGGATAGATTTAGGTTAGATATAAGGAAAAAGTCTTTTACAGTGAGGGTGGTGTGGCACTGGAACAGGCTGTGCAGTGATGTCGTTCATGCCCATCCCTGGAGACTTTCAAGGTGAGGCTGGATCAGGCTCTGGGCAATCTGATCTAACTGTGATGTATCCGTTCATTGTAGGGTAGTTGGACTAGATGGCTCTAGAAGTTCCTTCCAACACTAAGGATTCTATGATTCTAAGATTCTATGAATTACAGTATTTCAGTGTCAATAGGAGTACTGGAGTTCACTGCAGAAATGTTTTCCAGTACCAGTCATGAAGAGTGTGATTTTAAGGAAATCTCTGAATGTGAAGGACAGAAAAAGTTACTTTGGGTGTCTAATGTATACAGCTGTTCCTGTACTTTCCTTCTTCTCTGTCCTAACTTCCAGACTGCTTCAAGCTCTATCATCAGGTTGATCTGAGCACAATGACACATTCTTCATTCATTTTCAGGTCTTACCTTATCAATGAAAATGACTAAAAAGAAGAGGTGTTTTATACATACTCATGTACATGCCCTTTTACTTCTGAACCCTGGCAGATTATCTAGGGAATAGTTTCTCTTCATCCTTTCAATCTGTTTTTTTTTTTTTTTTTTTTTTTTTTTTTTTTTTAATACACAGAACATTCAAATTATTCAGTTAAAGAAATACCTGCAATGGTGGATGTGCTTTGGCCCACTTTCAGATGCCCAGACAGTTACTTTCCCACTCTGACTCCTCAACTGTATAGGTGGGGAAAATAAAATGGAAAAAAAATGAGCAATAAGCTGTAGTGGGAGACATCCATGCCCATAGAACTGGGATTGGATCTCAGTCATGATCATTGTACCCTCCAACACAAACCATTCTATGATTTTATGAAAGAGAGATCACTTGCCAATTACCTTCACATGCAAAACAGACACTACCTGAGGAAAACGATTTGCATTTATTGCCAAGTAAAACAGATTTAGCCAGATAAAATAATTAATAAGTTTAAACAAGACCTTTCTACCACCTACTCTTCTTTTTGTCCTCAGTGCTCAATTTTAGTGATTCATTTCTAGCTCCTCGTTCCCCACCTTGAGTGGTGCAAGTGGAATGACAAATGGGAGGTCTGGTCAGCCCGTAACTTTTCCTCTATTCTGTTCCTTTCTCGTCATACTTTTCCCTTGGTCTGGAATGGGCACTTTACCAGTTGTAGGGAACTACCATCTCTGGTGCCTGGAACACGTCCTCCATTTTCTCTAGCTTGTCCTCTGAAGGCTGTTTCTCACTCTTTTTTATTTCATCCACTTCTGCTTGTCCAACATTTTCTGCCATTTCTTAAATGCATTTCTCAGAAGAAGTGTGGCCATCTTGGTAGCTGGGCACGATCCTGCTCCCCAGTCGGGCCACTGGAGCCAGCTGTGTCCAACATGAGGCAGCTCCAGCCTCACCTCAGAGGAGTCTGCAGCCACCACTGCCAGCACCTGGGCTCCTCCACCTAGCACACCTGCAAGTGTAAAATAGAATTGTGACATTAAACAAGAAGTTACTTGAAGTTTTCTTTTGACTATCTTTCTCAGGCAGATTTATGAGCAATTCTCTTCATATGTCCTGATAATACGAAGATCTTCAGAAGCTTGGAATTGGTTTTGGGCTCACAATATATAATCTGAAAAAATACATAAATTGCTTTTTTAATTCATAATCAGCAAATATATTTGATTAGTAAGCACTCTGCATGTTTCTTCTTATCCCTAGTCAGACTACAGTTTAGCTTTGCTTACGTTTAACAATTTGGGGTTACAAAAATAAATACTCACATGTACATACATAGAGATCCAGTATATATTATTACAAAAGAATACTTTTTGATAGGATATATTCTAGTAAAGACAGACTTCTGCAACATTGGCTGCCTTGCTCATCTGCTGCAGAATAGTCTTGGCATGACTTCCACTGTCATTATTCATTAGACGTAGAGCTAGATTACATCATCCAGAGTGGATTCTTTCCCTAAACATGACTTGAACTACAACATAGCAGTTTTGCCACTTAGTACTCACCATGGGAATGGAAAGGACTTTTCCATTTCCAAAGCTTCACAAAAGCAGACTGATTCAATGCACCATTTATGGGTGAAAACTGCTACTCAAAACAGTTTTCATCACCATGTTAAGACCATGATACATATTTGTGGAAGCCCAGTCATCACCTAGAAACCCCAGAATGTGCTACAAGCTTAACTTGCAAAAATTCCCCAGGATAAGGGATCATTTCAATTACTCACTGAATGTTGGAATATGAAATGCAGTTTAAGTTATACATATTTATCCACTGGATTTAAAAACAAACAGACAGACATATTTAATATCCCAAGTTTGACTGGTAGTATGGTGTCTTGAAGAATGAAAATGGAATTTAGAAAGACAGTAGCAGAAGCAGTGATCACTGCTAGCTGCAGCACTACAAAACAAGATAGTGGACTTGGAAATCTGACTTAATTCACAGCTACTGGGGAGTTAAACCAGCCATGTATGATCTGAAGATGAGAAAAATAATTGATTGTGTTTCATTGAAATGCAGTACACTGGGAGACATCAACACCCAAACAGATGTACATGCATAACTGGCCAAGAAAAATCTGCAAATCCAGATTAATTATATTGGATACCTGGAAAATCCGTACATAAAAGTATAGGCATATGTGATTCAGAGACCAGCATGCCAAGGATCACTTAAGCTAACTGGTAAGAAACACCGAAGGAGGAAGTCTATGTTAATACCACACACAACCTTCATGATAGGAATAGAAATACAGATTAGCAATTAACTAAGACTTGAGAGTTAAGATGCAAATGTTCTAAATTTGACACCGAGAAACCAGACTGCATTTAAACAGCCCTATATAAAAGGTTAAGTCAGACTTTGTAATTACTTGATTGCACAAGGAATGACATTTGACAACTGCAGAGACAGATAATTTGAGATGGCATATATGTTGGTATTTTGGAGCACATTAGTAGCATAGTTTTGAAGCAAATGCCCCAGTAGTGTCTACTAGATGCACACGTGTTTGGTGAGCAATAACTCAATTCTTATCAAACGAAACAAGCTTGTGCTTGAAGTGCATACACATTGCAAATTCTCATAAAATTCTGATCCATTGTTAGGTCCTTTGGATAGTTTCAAGTAACATGTGTGCTGTAAATGTTAGAATCAGATGTCTAGACTAAACCTAGTCTAGGTAACACTTCCAAAATATAAACAGTCTTAATGAAGAAATGTGACTCAGCACTGACTGTTTTAGTCTGCTGATTTAAGGCTGTTTCTTCAATAAACTTTCTTGCAAACATAATTCAACTATTCTAGTCTCTCTTGACTGTGTTGCCATAGTAGGCTATGAACGAAATTTGTCAGACTTCTGTAGGTGGTCTAACTATATTACCTAAATCCTTACTTTTGAATTTTATACATAATGACTAATATTCAAGAGGATGCTACTCTCAGATAGTGTAAACTTCAGTGATGCTTATTCCTACTGGAAGAAAACAGGAGAAAAAAAGATGAGAAATGAAAAACCTCACTGTTTAAATTCTCATTTTTTTTTTCTTTTTACTTTCTAAATAGGGACTTCTCTCCTCTCCTCTCCTCTCCTCTCCTCTCCTCTCCTCTCCTCTCCTCTCCTCTCCTCTCCTCTCCTCTCCTCTCCTCTCCTCTCCTCTCCTCTCCTCTCCTCTCCTCTCCTCTCCTCTCCTCTCCTCTCCTCTCCTCTCCTCTCCTCTCCTCTCCTCTCCTCTCCTCTCCTCTCCTCTCCTCTCCTCTCCTCTCCTCTTCATTGATTTTACCCATGATCATGACTCCATGGGTAAAAAAAAAAAAAAAAAAAAAAGTGTATATCATAAATTAATTAGGGTATAAAATGCAATTTAAAAACTTAGTAAATCTCAGGCAAAGATAACAAGAAATGTCTCATTGTTATATACTTTCTAACAACAGTTAAAGAAAAACTGAAGAAATCTGGGGAAAGTTACTATCTAACATACCCAGCCTTGAGTTTTCCTGCACTAAAAGTGATCCCTCAGAACTTTAGCTGAAAAATTTGTAAAAGTTATATAAGTATACAGAGTTCATTCAAATACTGTCCATCTACAGTGACCTGTCTAGCACACAACTGAAATAATAACTATGACAGGAGGACTGGGTTATCCCACAGAGTTCTGTTTTAAGACCAAAACTATTTAATATCTTTATAAATGACATAGACAGTGAGATTGAGTGTAACCTCTGCAAGTTTGCTGATGACACTAAGTTGAGTAGTGCATTTCACACAAAAGAAGGAAGGAATGCCATCCAGAGGGACCTGGACATGCTTAGAAAGTGGGTACACCAGAATCTGATGAGGTTTAACAAGGCCAAGTGCAAGTTGTTACTCTTGAGTCGAGGCAATTCCAGGTATGAGTACACAGTGAGAGAACACCTTGAGAACAGCCCGGCAGTGAAAAACCTGGGGTCCTGATGGCTGAATGGAAAGCTGAACATGAGCCAGCAGTGTATTCTTTCAGCCCAGAAGGCCAACAGTACCCTGAGTTGCAGTGAAAGAGGGGTGGCCTGTAGAGAGAGGGAGGTGATTGTCTCTCTCTACTCTGCCCTTGCAAGACCCCATCTGGAGTGCTGTGTCCAGGCCTGGGGCTCTCAATACAGGAAGGATGAAGTAGAGCTGCTGTAGTAGGTCCAGAGTGGAGCCATGAAAATGATAAAAGAACTGATGTCTATAATTTCACTGAGCAAAACTTTGCTAGTCTGAATACACATTTGCCATCATAGACACATGGAGAGTCTTTCAACCTTTGTCTATTTGGATCCCCAAGGCATTCTGCATTTCTCCTTTTTTCCTTACAGGTATAGGAAAGATAATTGCATCAAATAACAGTAGAAAGCAAGCCTGACAGGACTGCCATGCCTTATGGTTGGATTTTGGCTCAATGCTACATCTCACTCTCTGACTGTATTGAGAGGGGCACCATTTCTTTTCAGCATATTGCCCTGCTAAGTCTTGACATGCTTTCTCCCAGTCATGCATTCAGTCTCCCTATCCAGTCTCATACAGAGATCTTCAGCAGAAATACACCCCCCCTGCAAAAATATATAAAGTAAGAAAAAAAAGCCAAGTTTAGTTCGGTCCCATTCTTGTTATCTTGTTGCATCCACATGATGTTCATACCAGCTGCATAAATGTCTTACTTACCTTTTCTTACCCTGAGTTTGAGCACAGCCTGTCTTTGCTTCTTTGCCATTTGGGTCAGCAGGCCACTGGTGATTCCTCTCAGTGCTGTTGTAGCCCAGCTGCCTCCTGCCCTTTGGCATGCACATGCTTTACTCCTCCTCTCCAGAGCTTCTTCAGTCCACCATGCAATAGGCAGTCTTTCTCTTTCAATTGACCACGCAGCCTGGGAAGTCATGTCAGAGTTTCAAAAAGCTTCCCACAGCTTTATCATTGAGATGCTACTGCTTGGCTTGGCTTTCTCCAACCGGCTGCTTTGCATCTCCATTTCTGCAGCTGTCCATGCCCTACTGAGGCACAGCTTGCAGCCTTCTCTTCCTCTGGGTTGTCTGCATTGTGATACTACTCCCGGCTGTGTTTTTCTTCTTCTAGTGGCTGAGGTCACAGGAAAAAGCATTCTTTTTAGATGTGGTTGTATCTACTTAATGTCTCCAACTGAATACACAGTTAGCCACTCTGAAAATACAGTGTGTAAGTGATTGAAATTCTGATTCATTCTTTGAAATAGTTGTGCAAGAGTTTAGTTAACATGGCAGGGAGAAAATATTCAGAACAAAACTGGCATACAGCATGAAGTCTGACAGTCGGCACTGATCCCAGTAGGGAAAGTCAAATAGAGGCTTTCTTCTGTATTTTATTACATCCATGGGCACTATTTAAGTCCATAGGATTTAGGTTTAAAATAAGGTGTTTTGTTTTTTTTTTTAATTTCCCGTGTTTTTACTACATGCTTAATAGCAATTCTCAGTTTCACTGAGATCCACATTCAAATAATGATAGATTGCAAAGCAGGTTTATGTAAAATTAACACATTTGTCCTCAAATGTTTGTGATGAGTAGATGTTTATAGCTTTGTAGCATGAAATTTTGTGTCTTTGACCTAATTGGACTTTGGCCCAGTTCATTGTGAGCATTGCCAGACTAAACTTTTGGTTTATTAAAACAAACAAAACCCAGAATAAAAAGTTTTAGTTATCTTTGCATCTTTTCTCTTCAATGCTGCATATCACATATGTGCAACAATATCATAAATGCATGTACCATGATAATTAATTTAATTATGCAATTTCATTTCTTACTCAGTTACTTCATTGGGCATCATGCTAGGCTGTGTAAACCTAGTTTATAAACTCCATATTTTCATATCCCATAATCTTGCACATTTATAATATTATAAAGCCATGGAAAGCGATCAGAAGATCTATATATTTTATTTTGACTGAATCTACAAATTGAGATGAAAGACAATTTCATTTGCTCCTTAGTAAGAAAGCTCATAATAGATTATAATTAGAGTTTTCTATTTTAAGACTCAAAACCAAAGAGCAGACAAAAGCACAGGAAACAAAGCTAAATTAAATACCTAGCCAAAACATGCTTGTATTGATTTAAAAGAAGCATAATTATAGCAGTACTGTTTTTGTCTATAATTTTTCCAGCTATGTATGAAGGCACTGCTAAAATCAGAGTTTTACATAGTTATTTGTTTTGTTTTGTTTTAATTATCATTCTTTCAACAGTGAAATGTCACAGGACATTTCTTCTGTGTTTCAAGATAGATGTAATTCTAACCTAGGAGCCTTTCACAATTTGACTTACCAACTTTCATGTATTGTAATATTTGTGCTCTCTGTTTTACTGTATTTTATAATCTACTGAAAATAATGAATAATACCAGGCATATCTTAGAACCTGTTTGACAAATTTATCTGATTGGAAAGGTTGAGCACCAATAATTTTCAAAACATTTTTCTCCAGTTCCCTGTGCATCCACTTTACAGTAGATTCTTTTTCAAACTACATTTTTTTCTGCTTCTTAAGTCTGTATCATCTAAGACAGTGTAAATCCTGAGACAGTAATGTAAGAACTAGACTCACTATTCTATCATAAAAATAAATCTGTTTGTTCTGATGTTGCATGCTTTTGACAAGACCATCCTGGATGCTATTCGTTTCCTTGTGTTCTTAAAGCATCTTAATTCATTTTCTGAGATGAAATGTTTCTGACTTTTTCCAGGAACTGGTCTAGAGTATGTTGCAAGGCTTACCAGTCTTCGGAATTGCTTCTATCTTCATCAATTTCACAGGAAAAAAAAAGATAATAATAATCATAACTAATGTTTCAGCCAGTCCCCTAAGTATACTGGAATGAATATCCTCGTATGATCCCATTATGAAATGACTCAGTTTACTTAAGATTTGAATTTATTCTTTTCTTATTCTACCCTGAATTGTCACCACATTTTAGGTTCATATAATGTATTAACAGCAAAATATGGATAAAAAATGTGGATAAAAGTGAAAGAACAGGATTCTCAAGACTATATTCTGCCAGTTTGAAATCTGCTTAGGATTTATTTATTTTTTTAATCTGTGGAACATTGTTCCTGAACTCATTGTAACTTCTTGCAGGATAAACAGCTCCAAAAGAGCCACAAGAGGGACACGGACAGTGCAAGATATACACAGAGGTGTACCAAGTCAAATAAATCCATACAGTAGTCATTTGTACATATTAATATAGGCAATTGAAATAGTAGGGAGAAAAAATAATCATACACCCAAGAACATAAAAACCTAGACAGAAGCACAGATCAACATATGCAAATCTATCCAGTTGTAGCTCACACTGCACTGCATGGCTAGTTTGTACTTCTGAGTATTTGCAGAATTACCAATAAGCAGACAATCTCTTTGAACCTCACCCTAAGGGAAGCAGAAGATTAATCTTACCTAAAGGAATGCATTTTTAATGCAAACATTCATCCTTAGTCTTTCTAAGCTTTCTTCTGGGTTGCTGGGGGGAAATAATTGTGACACTGGCGATGTGCTTCTGCTTTAGCCATCTTCGGCATGAGATGAATCCTGTTCCAAGGCTTGTTCATTGCTCTCCACTGACTACAAAAGAAGTATAGACAACTGGCTTGGATACATATATCAATAATTCATTAAATTAGTCCCACACATAGCTAAAGTTTCCTTATTGATAATGGTTCCATTAAGCTTCATCTTTCTTTTATATGAGTGTCCATCGAAACTCCCTGTACTTTACCGTGTTTGGTTCATGGAAGAGGAGGCTGAAGTTTCCTGTTATGAGCAACTGGTTAGCCAGATAGGGTGCAGAGAGGAGGGGATGTTGTCCCTATTCAAATCAAGCACACACACATCTCTGTGTATATATATACAAATATATACGCATTTCTTCTTAATTTACTTTCCTCATGAATGAATATATATGCACTGCTTTTAGGAAAAGAGATTAAGCTCTCACTTTACTTTTTATCTATAAGAATTTCTGTTTCCAGCAAGACTCATGTCAACACAAATTAACATAGTATATATATCTATATGTATAGACATAGGCATAGGTATATAATATATATCTAAAGGTTTCTGCTGAAAACAAATCTAAAATTCAAAGAAGTATTCCTTTTTGTCTCCTCTATAATAGATCTGTATTGCTGTTGTAACATCATAAGACTTTGATAAAATCTGCCTCTTGCTTGAAGTAAGGCTAAAAATATTAACAAATTTGGTTGTCACTCATTAAATGTACTTCATAAGTCCTATAGAAACAGTCAGAGGAAGAGATCTGAAAATCAAAGAATATCTCCTCTTCAAATTCCATAACTAACAACAAAACTGCAAAGCTTCCTCACTCCTGTCTTAAAGGCCAACATGAAACATCTCTTGAAAAATGCATTCCTGACACCAACAAAATCTACTTCCTATCATCATGCATGTTCAATTTCAATGCATTAGAATCAAGAGTAATGTCACTTTTAATTAAACAAGTTATTGCAAAGAATTTATGCTCTCCCACATTGATCCCTATAATCTTTTTTTCATATTTTACCCATTGAAGTATGTTTATTAATAGTGCTACAGTGATTTTGGCAGCAAAGCTTCTTAGATCTTCTAATAACCTTTTGAGCCTAAGATTGCTTCCTTTCATACTTGACCAAATCCTCTACCTTTAAGGAATGTCTCACTTTATTCAAAGCCTTTCTTTTTTCTTTGACTAGCCTTCAGTAATTCTTCTGCTAGAAAGTACTGATGAATTGCTTTTCTCCTCACACAATCTTGAGATAGCCAAAACAAGCCACAGACATACCCAGAGAAAATGCTTCTTTGTACTGTCAGTGACAGTTTCCATAAATCCTTTAAAATAGAGAGAACAAAAGGAGATCCAGGTAACCTTTTGAACTCTATATGTTCTCTACTGCTGTATCAATTTAGAAAGCCACTGTATATTAATAAGCATTGGAAAATAGTTGCCCCACCTTCAGCAAAACTGATTTTATACTATAAAGCCAACTTTTAATATTTACTCCTAAGTTTCTGTAAATGCCTGTCTTGCTGGTGCTTTAGCATTTGGCAGTAGAGATGTTAAAACTGTTCCCTACCCAACCTTTCTAGTGAATCATATTACAGTCATCCATTTCTTCTCCTGAAAACTTTGCTTCTATAAACAGTTTTGCTCAAAGTGAAAATTTTGGTGCTATAGTAGACATATGTTTTTAAGTGTTTTTATGTGTAGAGTAAAATTTGTCCTGTGTTTAAACGTCACAAAAGGACTTGTCCTCTTACTAGAAAACTCAGTCTGCACAGTTTGTCTCAAAATAATCCTGCTAGAATCTCAGTATTTTTTAGTCTACTATAACAAACAATGGTCCAGTAAATCCTCTCTGTTTTAGAGGTGTGGTCTCTTTCAGCTCTGGAGAATTAATGACAATTGAAAAATTTTTTGAATTTTGCACCTATTAGTTATTGCACCTATTAGTTATTGCACCTATACATGACAGCAGAGACTGAAGACAAAACTGGTCACCCGCTCTCTAAATGTCATTATAGTAATCTAATACAGAAAAAGAAGGAAAGAAGGAATGAAGGAAAGAAGGAACCAAGGCATGGACCTCCTGGGCAGTATTTTCTAAGCAAGCAGAAGGGCTCTTCAGTTTCTTAGAGTGCCAAAATAAATAAGAGAAGTGTTCAAGTGATCTAAACTGATGGACATCCTGAGCTCTTTTTGACCCCTTCTCATGCTATCATAAATTTCATTTACAGCCATGTTTGTCTTTCCATATGACCCTTCCATAGACCACAATGCAGCATTTATAATTAGAAAAAAAAAAAAAAAATTAAAAAATGCTTGAAGATCATTTCCCTCAGAATACTTTACAATAGAAATATTCTTAGTTTTCTAGAAAGCAAAGCAGAGAAGGAATCCCTTCTATAAAACACTCATTTAATATCTGTCAAGCATTCTAAATGATAATACCAAACAAACAAATACAAAAAAGATAAAATCAACTGAACAAAATCATAACAACTGGTCTGATTTCGAGGCTGGTCCTGCACTGCTTAGGAATAGAAGACGTTGGAAGGTGGATGAGAGTATTCAAAGGTGAATGAGTGTAGAGAGGTCTTGCAGAAAGATGTTCGCAAATTAGAGGGCTGAGCAATCACCAGCCACATGAAGTTCAGCAAAAGCAAGGTCTGGATTCCATATCTGATACAGAGAAGACCTGGACTGATGTGTAGACTTGGGGACAAGAGGATGGCTTCGATAGTGAGACATATGAGGAGTGGCCAAGGGGTTTGTTCAGCCCACAACAGAGAAGACTGAGGGGAGGCCTGATGGTGGCTGCAGCTCCTCACAGGGAGCAGAGGGGCAGTGGTGAGCTCTGCTCTCTGTGACTGCAACAGGGCTCTTCACCAGTGGGCAGTAGGCATGGAACAAGCTGCTCTTGGCAGTGGACATGGCATCAAGCTCCTGTAGTTCAAGGATTTTTTGGACAATACTTTCATACATATAGTCCTGTGTGGAGTCAGAACCTGTCCTCCTGTCCTAGATGATCCTTTATGGTCCCTTCCAAATCAAAATATTCTGTGATTCTGTGATTCTATGCAAGATCCCTTCCTTCCTTCCAACATGATACCATGATTCTATAAACTACATATATTGATACAAATCTGCAGGAATGCATTGCACTTGCTTAGGAATACTGCTTACGGGTTTTATATCCTTTAACTTCTTGTAAGAAATGTCTCATTCAGCTGCACATTTGTCATTATATCAAAATTATTTCTAAACCCCTGTGGTATTATTTTCCTCTGTGTATCCTAATGGCTTTTCTCATGGGACATAGCATCTAGGTCTTGGCTTTAGCCAAAGGGAAGAAGTAGTCATTCAGCTTCCAGTCAGCAGAACAATGGCTCCCTGAAGGAGTTATTCAGGTGCAATTTCATCGTGAACCCACCTGCAAATGTTTCTGGGCTCAGTAGAAATGAAGATCAACTTCTGTACTTAGATGGTTATTTTATGTAAGGATTCTAGCAAGTTGTGCTAAATAAACAGGATCTGTACATATAAACATTTTAGGTCATTAAATGAATTAGTTTTTATGACTGTAACACTGTCATATATTTACAGGAAATTGGAATATTTTTGCCTTGAAGTTTTTTAACTCTCACTTATTATTAGAAATTCTCAGTCAGAATAGTTGTAGTACAGTAGTCTAGAAAAATACTTCTGTATGCACTCAGTATTTTTAGCTGCAGTTTCTGGGGAGTAAAAAAGGGAATGGAAAAACATCCTGAAGTATGTTTTAAGCAAAAAATAGTTTTGAAGATAAGAATGGATATCACGGATGTCATAAAAACATTATGTCTGAGAAGCTGCTCAGAGGTCTTAAAACCTTATGAGCTTTTAAGTTCAGAACTTGCAAAATCCAGCTCTGTCTTATGTTATTACTCCTAAATACAGAAAGACAATATCACCCAGCTTCAGGTCAATCAGGGATTAACTCCTGATTAGGCCACTGATCTGTTGTGTGACATTCCAACATTTTATGTCTCTATAAACCTTTCAACTCATTGTGCTTTTTGACTTTCCAGTGCCACAGTGGCAACCAGCTGTTGTTCTTCATGGTGCTTGGTGAGTACAAATTTATCCTGGGATTTCCAGTGTAATAGCAACACTGCTTTGTGAATGTTCCACAAGCTTAGAAATGTCCCTCTACAGCTCTCTTATGCTGCTGCACCAGTATCAACTGAGAAAGATCTAAATGTAGAGCAGGGCATAAAGGCAGGAAAAAAGCTGACCAGGAGGCAATCAATATACATACAGTTTACTATAATTTTCATATTAGGAAGGGAGTATGAAGAGATTTAATTGAGTTCAGGGGATGTCAGAGGAACCAATAGAAATGAGAGAGAATGGATGCAGCAACAAAATTGTGAAAGGTAAGTGATTTCTTGAAGAAAGTAAAATTATGACTTTCCATGTACATACCATTGACAGATGCCAGGGCCAGTTCACGTAGCATTAGCTGGGCAAAGTTTTATTTATCTTTAATATTCACAGAGCATAAGAAATAAATGTTAGAGAAGATTCTGGCAGTGGGAGAAATTTCCAGAAAGGAAAAAAACTGGCTACATGCATCCTTTATGTGCATTATATTCCATACAAAACAGTGAATGTGCAAATGTGGTTATTCTTAGGACTGCTGATTTAACAGAAATACGACACCATCATTACACTCTTAAAATCTTTAACGAGTAACTTCCCAGTATAATAAGCCTATGAATTACTGAGTCATTATTACTTTTAATTTATGCAACAACGGTAGTGGAGAACAACTTCTACAAATTACTGATATCTTCTCAGCTGTCATGACTTGTCCGTAAAACAAATTAGTTATCAGGAAGTCAAGGTGAGAATTTGATGAAAACTCCCTACGCTGAGATAGTCTTTGCAGGTATGCTTGGGCACTCTTAAAGTGTGCATTATATAGGATACCTCTGCTTTCAAAACCAGTTAGGCTGATTCAAGAAAAAATCATTTTTTCTATGCTAGTTTAGAAGACAAGAATGACGAGGTGCAGCAAATTAACTAAAGACGGTGAGCCCTGGTCTGGAAACCATGCAATTGTTTTAGAGATAATACAGATGAGTACACTAATGAAACTTCTTAGCTTGGCCATAGCCTACATTGAAACCTCTGCCTAACTTCTGGGTTTTAACCATCTTGGTTATGGCCAGTTCAGACTATGAACTGAAAAATAAATCCTCTGCACTGGTTCTTGTCAATGGACCCTCAGAGTTCATTAAGGGCACTCACAGGAGAAAGAGAAAAGGGTAGCTTAGATACCATAAACTCATACCTACTTTTTTATGCAAATCCTATCTTATTATCAAATGCAACAGTCCAAAGTCAATGTTTATTCTTGAAGTTATTGTTTGTATAGTAGTTGTGGATTTAAATGACACTTTAGTATTGCTACACCTGAGTTGACTTCATAAACTGTTTAACAGCAGATATTAATACAGTCTCCTAATATTCAATTAACATTTTTAATGCTTCTGAAAAAAAAAAAAAAAAAAAGAGAGAAAAAATAATGATAAAGTAAATGTTATTTTTTTCAGCTTTAAGGAAAGCTGTTAAAAACATCTGTGAAGTAAAAGTCATATATAAACTTGTAATACAGATTTAAGCTCAAACTTATATTTCAACTCAATCAAAACACTGCTATATTGATGTTCCGTTTTCATTGACATGTGAGGAATGATATTCAAATACAAGGAAATGAGATATTTAACAAAAATGCAGAATGAGAATAAAAAAAAAAAAAAAGCAATTGGAAAAATCTAAAAGATATGAGCAAGAGATGAAAATACAAACATGAGCACTTCATAAAAGTCTTACATAGCAGGGATACATTCAGCAGTGCTTTCTTACATGCAGAGAATTTCTATATTTGTCAACAGAAATTTGCCATATGTAACTTAGAGGTAGACTACTAGCAATTCTTACTCATAAACAGATTATTCCAAATTTATACATGAACCTTCATAAATTGTGTATTTTGAATATGCATTTATTCTTCTAAGTGGATAACAGCTTCTGTATGCTTTGTGGAATAACATGCCTAGAAATAGAGATATAAAACAGAATTGGAGGCATGGCTACATGAAGCAAAAGAAAATCTATAAAGGAATCTGATGTATATTTTTGGTTGAATATGATTATAATTTTTGGTATGGGATAACAATTGAAATTTTCATTTTATTTAAAGTATTTAAAGTGACTTTAAAGGTAGTATTTCAAATTCTACACAGAATCATAGCATGATAGAATCACAAGATTGGAAAGGACCTACAAGATCATCTAGTCCAACCACCCTCCTATCACCATTACTACCCACTAAGTCACTAAACCATATCTTGTAGTGCCTCACCCAGATGTGTCTTGAACACAGCGACTCCACAGGCCAGTGCCTGACCACTCTCTGATAGAAAAAAGTTTTCCCTTATATCTAATCTAAATCTCCCCTGGTTCAACTTGTGGCCATTTCCTTGGGTCCTGTTTGTTGCCTGAGAGAAGAGGACAAAACTCTCCTCATCACAACCTCCCTTCAGGAAACTGTAGAGTGCAATGACGTCTCCCCTGTGCCTTCTCTTCTCCAGACTAAACAATCCCAGGTCAGCTGATCCTCATAAGACTTGTGCTCCAGACCCCTCACCAGCTTCGCTGCCCTTCTCTGGACATGTTCCAGGGCCTTGATGTCTTTCTTGAATTGAGGGGCCCAAAACTTAATACAGTACTTGAGGTAAAACTGAAAACTGAACTCAGAGACTTTCATTTCAACAGCTGAAACAGATCTTGTTGCCATTTCATGAAATATAACAAAAAAAAAATCCCAAATTATTCCTCATCCATAAAATATATTAATGTGATATTTCCTTTGTGCAAATTATTTCGGTGAAGAAATATTACTCTGCTACACTACAGTGAAACAGTATTATCGAATATGAGTCTTAATGAAAGTGTGAATAAGAAAAAATGGCTGCAAAGGTTGCAATATTGCAAATACTTGAAATAGTATGCTAGAAAATACTAAAAATACTATAGCATTTCCAGTATTGTAAGTCTATAAATAGCTAGTAAAAGCTCTTTGGACTCCTTAGCTTATATAAACTTCATACATATGCATCTTTGATAAAGTTTTAGCCAAACTAAGCACAAAACGTATGCTTTTACTTTCAGGGTCTGTGCTTTTCCTCAACTGTTTTTTGATGCATGAGAGGATTTCAAAAATTATTTTTTGCTTTCCTTCTGCATCATAAGATTAAATGATAATAAATAATAATAACGATGATATGATATGATATGATATGATAGAAGATGAAAAGAAATATTATAGAACATTATTTTACACATTTACAGACTAATAAAAACCAGAAAAAAACACATATTCTACTGATTCAGTTTCTTCCAGCCCAGACCTAAACCAACAAAATGCCAGCAACAACCAAACACATTGTTCCCTAAATAAAAAAACACAAATTCTCCAACAGCATCAGAAATATTATTTCTCTCTTGGGTCAAAAACATGCAGAAAGTAGTAAAACCTTCATATATTATCCCGTGATCCTGTAATTAGAAATACAGAGGGAAAACTAAAAGAAAGCCCAAAAGATGACTGTTTCATATCACAGGTACCTGTATTTCTGTGATGAGTAAGGAGATCGCTTCATAATGGAAGCATGTTTGTATACAGTCAAGGAAAATAAAATCTGTTATGTAAATGTACATATTACTCAGGATACTGTTATTAGTGAAAGTGTATAACTTCATCTAATCCAGCTTCATTGCTTTATTCCTAAATAATAATTCTAGATAGTGGTCGAGGGGACATCCTGTGGTTTTGAAATCAAAGGACATAGAATTGTAGCATCATTAAGACTGAAAAAGACATTAAGATCATCTAGACTAACTGCTCATCTACCTCCAGTGTTGTCACTAAACCATGTCCCTTACAACCTTATCTACACACTTCTGGGATCACATAATAGAATTTTCAGAAATGAGAGTTAGATTTCAGTGAAATCTACCAGTCAAGGCTTGTGTATACTTGAGAGTGCTTAGTGCAGACTGTTCTCAAGTACTATACATCCCATGGAAGGAAATACGTGGTTATCATATGATAAGGCTAACTACTGGAATCAGTTAACTGTCTTCTTATTTATTTATTTTTTAATGGTTTTTTGTTTCTTTGTTTGTTTCTTTTTTTTGTTTGTTTGTTTGTTTGCTTGTTTGGTTGGTTGGTTGGTTTTTTTTTTTTCGATGACTCAGTGAGCGTGGAAATTCTACCAATAGAAAATAAATACTTGGCTTCCCTACAAGTGTGGATCAGTGGTATAAGTAACTAGATTTTTGTTTGTTTATTTATTCATTTTAATTATTGAGAGTTGTCTAACAGAGATGTAAGATAGTAAGACATTACCTTTCTAAGTGTAAAGAAAGCAGAATGGTTTTACTACTGCAGTCTTCACTACCTCTGTAGAGTCTAACCACAGGAAGTCACTTCTTACTTTACTCTGTATTACTATTTGTTCCTTCAGAACAATTGTTCTGATTGTAAATTGTGTTTACAATATTTTATTTATTTGGAAATTGTTATAATGCACATAATGAAATGACTACTTGTAAGAGAAGCAGTGGAAATGGCTATCTATGTAATGGAAATGGCTATCATGTAATGGAAATGGCTATCTATACATGCATGAATCTGCATGTATACAGCACTTCTAGAATTACAGCAAATTGTATATCTTTGATCAGAATTATGGTGCTTAGTGTTTGTGCTTGGATTAGGGAGAATGTCTTTTACCTAATAGTAAAATACTTCCATTTCCCAGCTCAGTGAGGATTTCTAGTACATCTACATTCAGCCTGATTTTTTTGCTCTGAAGCCTTCATGGTTAAATCTTATCTAAAAACATTTGACTCATTGTCAGTATAAATAACAAATCTAATTGAAAGCTTGCAAAGCTTCTGGTCTCAGTGATTTAAAACCATAACACGGTTAAGGAGAAAGTTACTTTTTTGCAATCATTGATCAATGGGGGTATTCTTTGAGTTTAATACACAGACACTATCATTCCCCCTTTTTTGCACTCATGGCAATGTTTTGGTTGTAATTGAACTTTAAATATGTAGTTTGATATTGATTTATTTTTATTTATTTATAAACTTTTGATTCTAGGGTACTTTTATCTGTTCAGACTTCTTTTTTTAATTATTTCTTGTTATATAATAGCACTTCTAGAATTATGTTAATTAGATTCTATGGATTTTATAATAAATTCAAAGTTTTATAATAGAAAGAAGCAACACATAGCGGTAAAGAATACTACTATACCAGTGGAGTTAAAGTTAAACTGAAAGAACATCGTTCCTTAGTGTCTAATCTGATAAATCTTTTATGTCTTTTCCAGACAGCTTGGTTAAAACTTAATCTATTAGGAAGCAGTTCAGAAACTTACAATTAGGCAAGATAGTTATTTCTATCAGTATACTTATGTATGTTTCTTGCAGCTGTCCTTTTTGAAGTTCCAGTTACTTCCAAAACAGCTTCGAGGTAAAATGTAAAGATCAATACCTGATAGATTTACAATTTACAGTGGAAATTGATTGAAAAAGTGGAATATAAATAGACTTATAGTGCTGTTAAATATTACCAAACATTAATAAAATTGATCACAGCTTTACAGCTTACAATTCTCTTCCACAGTTAAACCTTTTCAGGCACATACTCACTCTTTCACTCAGTGAGCAGAGAAAAGAAAACTAGAGAAGGTAAAAGGCAGCTTGTCTTTATGCCCTAGCTAAATGCATGAATTTAGATTTTCTAGATCTGCTGCACCGGGGAATTGCTTGCATAGATTTAATAGTTTTAGTTGTTGCAGAGGAGTTCTTGCAAAGTTTTAAAGACTTTTCTACCTCTTCTGCTGGCTACCCTGCCAATGAAAAGTTGGGAACTTGGGAGGGGATAGAACTAGGGCAGATGACCCAAACTGACCAGAGAGATATTTTGTATCATATGATGTCAAGTCTGGCAATAAAAGCAGGAGTAAAGAAGGAGGAAGAGGTGACAGTGTGATTGTATTTCTCTTCCCTAGTAACCATTATGCATGGTGAAGCCTACTTTCCTGAAGTGGTTGAACTTCTGCTTGCCAATGGGAAAGTAAGAAATGAATGCCCTTGTTTGCTTTGCTTGAACATGAACCTTTAATTTACCTATTAAGAAGACTTTATCTCAGCTCTCACACTTTTACTTCTTCAGTTCTCTCCCCCATCCCACCTGGGGAGAGTGAGCAAAAGGCTGAGTAGTGCTGAGCTTCCTGCCACTGTTGAACCACAAGAGGAGAATATTCATCAACTGAAAAAGCAAAAACTGTTTTCAGAGGTTCTATTTTAAATATTCACATAAGAAAAGTTTATAAAGTTTTGAGAAAGAATTTAAGAATCATTATACACTATTTTATATAGCTGTATATGGAACAAGTAATGTAGCGCCAAATCCGTCAAACAGAATTTTACTAATGTCAGTGGTAAAAAACATTTTATCTGTACTTTTTATCCTGATGGACTTACAGGCAGTAACAACAACAAAATAAGTACTAGCAGGGTGTCCTTGTTTTATTTTTACCTTTCCTTGCAAGATAAGCCTCATCTTTATGTAAACTTGCTGCAGGTGTGACATATTGCGGTGCTTGCTAGTAAGGTGGTCAAAGCTTCACTGCTATGTATTAGTCAGACAAATCATAAACACTCCTATCTTTTCTTTGGCAGTTCCACCTGTTGATGGCAATCCCTCATCAAGCAAAAGGACAGACTATGGGTATAGCACTATCTCTGTCAAAAGTGACTCCTATGTTACTACAAGTTTAAGGAGTCATCATAAGTGACCCTGAATGAGAGGTCGCTTGCAGATATGCAAGGTCTGACAGTTGTTGACATGTCGGGATAGGAACTTTGTCAAAAGGAATTGATCTTTTTGGCATGAAGGCCAAAGTACTGCATATGCTTTACACAGGTGTTCAAACCTTGAAGAACATTCACAGTCCTGCATCACCAATGATAGATGGGATTTCTGGGTTCCTCAGATTACCAAAAAAATCCCAGGAGACTTTTTTTTATCCCTTAAAAATATGAAATACTGAAATACCTTTGTTTATTATTATTATTATTATATTTTATTTTATTTTAATTCATTTATTTATTTATTTTGCGGAACTATGAGTCAGTGGTAAAGCTGGGACTGGTAGTGAGAGAGCTAGAGCTGGAGCTTCACCTCCAGTGTGTGCTCTTAATTCCTATGCTTCTGCCTGTTGAAGCAGAGAGCATTGCTGAGGGCTAACATATAGTTGCTCCGTCACAGCTAGAGTGAAAGAAAAGCTGCCCTTCTTGACAGCAAGAACTTAGGGACTATACATTGTTCAGTTCTAAGACAGTTGTGGTTTTTTCAGGCTGGCTGTGGGAAGAAGTGAGAAAAAAAAAAAAAGGATATGTAGAAACTCCTTTTAACTATTTTTGGTGTGTTTTTTTGTTTGTTTTATTTTTTGTATTTTCTAGTGGTTTCAGTCATCTATCAGACCCCAGTGTACTTCATACTGCCAGTTTTCCTTTCAGTAGGAAAGAAGAACTTTCCTACTGAATATTCTTTCCACCTATCGTGCTGTTGCACTGTGTGCTAGACCGTTCACTAAGATGATGTTTCCTTTGCCTCTGTCTCTTGTGGATGACAGTCATCATCACATCCCACAGCAGCTTGCAAAGCATAATGTCTTTTCTGTAACATTTAAGGGCAGGTAGAAAGCAATCCCACTTTCTCAGTTTAAGGTTCTCTTGGGACAATGAGAAATAGTATCAAAGATTCAGACTCTAAAAGTACTCACTGATAGGGAACTAGTATTGGCTAGTCATCACTTTCACTTTGTAGGGGAAAAAAATAAAAAGAGAAAGCCTTTTACTGCCTCTCTGATTGCTGAGTGATTTTGGAACCTTACAAATATTTTTATTTTAACTTCTGGTAGGAGAATTGGATTTATGTTAGACCCAGAAGTGCTCTGATGATAGTTTTATGGAATGACATAGATCGTTTACTTTTATAAGCAACAAGCTGAACTTCTTCACTCTCTGCACTTCTAGAGATGTGTTAATATGATAGTTTATTGGATAGCTAAAATTTATCACAGGTCTTGCAAATTTAGAACTGTCTGGAAGTGAACTAAAAGCTACACTGATAAATAATCCCATATGTAATGTTCTGATAATTAAACCCCTCTGGCAATTACATCATACACTATCAAGATTAGCCAGATCCGTTACTCATCACTGGTGCTGTGGACAAAACAAAGCTGGTACGCTGGGGACTGTCAGCTGAGCAGATGCTCCTATGGAAGAAAGAAGCCAAATACTGTTTATGTAATGTAAGCACCATTGTGCTGGAGAAAGATATTGCTTCATCTTGCAAAATGTTCCTGGAGTTCACTAAACTAGGAAAGGGGGAGATATGAAGGCACCATATTGATTATACTATATTTGAATGTGAATTTATGTATGTTCTGCTTGTCAGCTATATTAATTCTTCACTTAGACCTTTATATATATATATAAAGCACACAGATTACCTTTTTTATTTATAAGAAATTCAGACAATAATCATACAGAAAGTTTGTTTGTGTTCTTTGAAAAAATAAAATTAGTATTTATTTATTATAAAGCAATACTCTGCTAATCACAAGATTTATGTTGAGGACTGAGTTAAAAAATATAATGTATAAAGACATTTAAATTACTTTTTTAAGTGGCAAGATATTTCTCAAGCCTGTAAATAGTAGTGCAATATTATTTTGTATGGCAATTTCACCATTCTTCAGAAAAAACTTCCAGAGAATGAAATTTCTGACGATGGACACTTATTTTCCTCCCTGTACTCACTACCAGTCTCCTGCCTATATAAAAGTGTGTTCAAAAGAATGTCCTGTTTCACACATCTAAAAATCTTCCTAGTCGCTTTTGATTTTCTGAACCGAAATATTTTATCTGTATGCTTGGGGAGGACTGCAGTAAAGCAAACATGTCTGGGTGTCCTGCTCCAGTTACAGTCAGAACATCTTCAGAAGGGCTCTACAGTTTACAGATGACATCTTATTCTGTCCCAGCCTGATAAGATCATACAGTTGTCTTCAGAGTAACTCAGGACTGCATCTGAAGTTTTTATGTATGTTTCTTTATTTTTTCTTTTAGCAGTTTTCAGATAGCCATAGTCCCTTGGGAGTCAGAGAAATTTTGCCAGCATGTGTGATTTCTGACTCTGTGGTTGTATCAGCCAACCACAAGCTAAGAAAACTGGATATTATCTGTGCGAGCATTAGACTCTGCAAGACTTAGGACATAGTCCCTCTTGAAATCATTAGATTTTTAAGTTGAATTCTTTTCAGTAAAAGTGCAACCAGGCTTATTGTTGTCTTTTAATTCTAATAAGCATTTTTCTTCTAAGCATCTTGTCATGGTTTTGTGCTGTCAGTATTCTACATCATGACATCATGTGCGGTATGAATCATTAACTGAGGGTACAAATAGTGGTAAACTGTTTTGGTGGTATAAGAAAGTGTAACAGAGGGTATGTGGAAGTGTAACAGAGGGTATGTGGAAGTGTAACAGAGGGTATGTGGAAGTGTAACAGAGGGTATGTGGAAGTGTAACAGAGGGTATGCGGAAGTGTGGAAGGTTCATGCTCCAGATCTGTGGAATGGCAGCATCCCGAGTACTCAGCTCTTGGAGGAAACTACATATCCCAGGGGACGACGCGGCCAGAGACGAATCACCAGAGGAGGAGGACACATATATAATCTCACTCCCAGGCTGGAACGTCCTTCTTTTCGCTCTGTCTATCGCTTTGGAGCGCTCCATCCCTGCCGTCTCGCTCTATCAGCAACGTTCCAGCCTGTCGCCTAGAGATTGCAGTAGGCCCCCGGTTCTCCGGGACTCTTTTTCTCTCTTTCTTTTTCTCTGCCTTGTTTGATTTAGTGGTTGTAGTTATATTGTATCATATTGTGTCACCTTGTATTCCAATATTATTCGTATTTAGTAAAATAAGTTCTTTCCTTAGATTGCTGCCATTGTTTTTGTTCATTTCCCTTCTTCTAGGGGCAGCAGCCTCTATCACGGGTAAATCTAGATAACCCGATTACACATCTTTTATTTTGTTTGTCATAATATGGTGATGTCCTGATATGGTAATTACCAGTGCTATGCACCTTAGGAGTCAGGGGGAAAAAAAAGGGGGTGAATCTGGGCACATGGGCATTATTAGATTAGCTGTGTCAGTTTTGTCAGTTTAAAGCTTCCGTGTCCTACTCCAGGATACAGTCACAAAAACCTCAGGTGCCTCAGATCTTTCTCTGGTGTTTTTAATATAAACTATATCTCCGTGTGTAAGTTGAACTGATGGGCTGAAGTGTAGCTTCGTGCCCACTTTCATACACTTCTGCAAAGGTAATAATCTCTAGTAGAAAGATAAGGTTGAGAAATGGGCACAATTTTCCCATTAGCCATTTCACTCTGACAGGTGTGGCTGCATTTAGAAAAACCCCTACCTACTATTACTGAAGCAGTCTTCTGTCATCCAGTATCTTGCAGTTATCTAAGATCTCTTTCTCCTTGGAGACAGATGAAGTCACGATGCTATTAATAAAAATGGAAATCTAAGGGAAGGAGACAGAAGATGATCAAAAATTCCTGAGTTTGTTTTTTTTTTTTATTAAAGATAAAGTTTTTAGTAACTTTATGACAAGATTCAGTACTTCAAAAAAATATGCCACTTGTTTTTTTTTGTTTGTTTGTTTGTTTGTTTGTTTTTAGCAGGTTTGTAACAGTGACTGAATAAAACAAAAGAAGGGAATTCATTTTATCACCCTGTAATGAGTCATGTTCTCTGTTGTTTTTGTCCCCACACACTACTGAAAAGAGACCAGCCTCACCACTATGGCTCCCACACCTCAGATACTTATAAACCTGGATCAAGTCCCCTCTCAGCCTTCTTTTCTCAAGGCTAAACAGACCCAGTTCCCTAAGTCTCTCCTCATAGGGAAGATGCTCCAGGCCCTTCAGCATCTTTGTGGCCCTCCGTTGGACTCTTTCCAAGAGATCCCTGTCTTTTTTGTACTGGGGAGCCCAGAACTGGACACAGTATTCCAGATGAGGCCTCACCAGGGCAGAGTAGAGGGGGAGTATCACCTCCCTTGACATGCTGGCCACGTTCTTTTTAATGCACCCCAGTATGCCATTGGCCTTTTTGGCTACAAGGGCACACTGCTGGCTCATGGCCAACCTGTCGTCCACCAGGACGCCCAGGTCCCTCTCAGCAGAGCTCCTTCTCAGCAGGTCTTCCCTCAGCCTGTACTGGTGCATGCAATTATTTCTTCCTGGGTGCAAGACTCTACACTTGCTTTTGTTAAACCTCATCCGGTTTCTTACTTCCCAGCTCTCCAGCCTGTCCAGGTCTTGCTGAATGGCAGCACAGCCTTCAGGCGTGTCAGCCAATCCTCCCAGCTTCGTGTCATCAGCAAACTTGCTGAGGGTGGTCACTATCCCCTCATCAGGGTCGTTGATGAAGATGTTGAACAAGACTGGACCCAACACAGACCCCTGGGGGACGCCGCTAGTTACAGGCCTCCAGCCAGACACAGCACTGCCAACAACAACCCTCTGCACTCTGCCAGTCAGCCAGTTCTCGATCCACTTCACTGTCCACTCATCTATCCCATACTTCCTCAGCTTTGTTATAAGAATGTCATGGGGGACTGTATCAAAAGCCTTACTGAAATCAAGGTAGACTAAATCTACCACTCTACCCCTGTCCACCCAGCTAGTGACATCTTCATAAAAGGCCACCAGGTTGGTCGAGCACGACCTCCCCTTGGTGAACCCATGCTGATTACTCCTGATAACCTCCTTTTCTCCCAGTTGTCTGGAGATGGCATCCAGCACAAGCTGTTCCATCACCTTCCCTGGGACAGAGGTGAGGCTGACTGGCCTATAATTACCTGGGTCTTCCTTCTTGCCCTTTTTGAAGACCAGAGTGACATAATGACCATAGAAACAAATCAGCAAGGAGGAGAGAATGCAAATAATCTTTAATTTACACACTGATCATACTTGACTGTTGAATTATAGGCTAATTTCAATAGCCTCAAGCAAATAAAAGTATGTTATTTACACTTTCAGTAGACACTGGAGAGAACAAAACTCATTAGAAGGGCAATTCTTCCATTCTAAGGTAGGTATTCCAAACAGTTAGATCAAGTCACTTATTTGGATTTAGTTGTCTCACTTTACTGCCTATAGATAAGTCCAGATACTGAACTTATACTAGAGAGAACTAGATTAATATGATTGAAAGATGGCTAATTCAACAATGGACAAAGATAAAGAGAAGGAATGTATATGCTAGGCTCCCTGTTTTCTTTACTGTGGACATCCACAGAAGAATTTTGCCTTTGAGATACATTTTTAATCCCATTTTACAGATAAGGACACTGAGGCAAGCAGTACTTCTGTCATTCATAGGAATATTCCTCTTGATTCAGCCCTTGCATTTTAAAACCCACTTTGGAGAATTAGGAATAAATATTCAGAGTGAAATTAAAATACCAAAACCAACCTCAATAAAAGCAGCAGCATTTCTACTGACTACCTCCACTGCCCTGGTTCCCTGTGAAGAAACGTATCAGATTCTGAGTGATAGGTGCAGGCTGCAAGCTGAGGCATGCCTGGCAAAGTAGTTCTCTCTTGCTTTACTTCCTCAGCTTATTTCATCACTTCCTATGCATTTTCTTGCTTGATAGAGAGCAGTCTTTTTTAAAGGTAAATATAGTTCAAGTAGAAATTAGATTTCCTGGGGCTTCTTTCCATTCAAACATGCCTGCTGCGCTGTGTGTTCACATGCTGCATCAGTCTATAGTCTCCTTACTTGTCACACACTATAAATAAAGTGCTTAGCCTTTTTGAGGATGTGAGAAGAAATGCATCTTAAAAGTTTGATGGTCATTTGAGATAACCTTGGTTCAGTGTGTGGCATCAAGAGAACATGGCCATCTGCAGAAAGGGATGTGGGCACTGGTGCGCTGCTCCCAGAGGGCATCTCACTGCGCTCTGCATGTTGTCCCTGGCTGTGCCTAGAAGGTGCAGTCAAGCCCAATTAAAAACATGACTGGAAGGTGTTGCCAGAAAGAGCAGGTTGGTGTCTGCAATTAAACTCATTGCTAATTACGTGGTCGTTCTACTTTTCAATGGTTAATTTGTTTCACAGAATTCAATCTGTGCACACACACGTGAGTGCTTCTATGTGTGTGCAAAGGAAATAGTGCTCTAAAAATGTTGGATTTTTCCTTTACAGTAAATTATTCTTGCATAACATCTGTATCATAACTCAAATTTGCACCAGCATCACTCACAGAATTTTACTGTCTTGCACCTGGGTTGCTTTAGACTCCTGGTGCTCATCTGTGGAGGTCACCACAGGCTCCACAGTCATCTAGCTGTATGCTAATCTAGAGTCCTTCAGCAGACTCTGGATTGTTAAGGATTATTTTATTTTTATTGTTCTTCTTTAATTAAACAGAAAATGATAAATTGTTTATGTCCATTGTGCAATCTACAAGTATGCACTTCCTGGTTCATTACCACTATTACATGACATGTGAACAGAATCGGAAGGGGGAGATTAATGGAGCTGCATGCTGATCACAGTTTTCCTTGGAAATCTCAGATATCTGCAGACTCACAGACATTCAGATGCTGCTATCTGGCAGGATCAGATGTTGTTGTGCTGTGACCAACAGCCAATGGCTCATTTATTTATTTATTTTTAACTGCACAGTTTTCAAAATTATGCATTAAAGATATTATTGCTCATTGCTGCACAAGATGCAACAAATGACAAAAGCATTTAGTTCCACTAATGTGAAAAGTATCATTAAATACAGGAGAAAGTCTTTAGACAAAAACAAAACTACCTTCCACAAAGCTCATTAGGTATTAGTCAGTATTATAGGTACAGCATGAAACTATTTTCTCTTATATAGACAGGTCTTCAGGAGCACTGGTAACTGCAGGGCACTTAGGACTCTCTCTTTGAAGATGATTTTAACAGTGGAATCTTGTCTAAAACCACGCAAAAGTCCAAGTAGGTGACATCCGTTGCCCTTCTTTTGTCCACCAATGCTTTCAGTCCATTGTAGAAGGCTACCAGACTGGCCAGGTACGTGTGTAAACCTATGGTGAACTCCCACCAGAAAGTTATTTACATCAATATGAATGGAACATAAAGTGATACTGTTTTTACTTGATCATATTCATTTCATCCTTGTATAAGTGAAGTAAGTGGGCAAAGCCCAACAGCTTCAAAATTAGGAATTTTAATAGGGATTAATTTATATACCCAGTCATATATATTTTTTAAAAATATTGCAAGCTTCGAGCTTCTTTCCCTTTTTCCTTGTTTTGTGAGGGCATTTCCATCATTAACATACCTCTGTCCCTGGGCACGTGAATGGCAAATCCAAACAGCCCATTGACTGTGGGCTCCGTTGCCAGTTCCCTCCTGCCTCTGTTCTGTGATTCTGTGATGAACCTCAAGTCACATATCTTGAAATCGGTTCATACTCTTCAGCATTTTCTGACAGAGGATCTAGCATATCTTTTTCAGTACACTAACAAAAATCCAGATTCGTATTTAAACTGATATGGACAAAATAAAGAGCAGGATTCGGCTGGCGAGAATATGGTCTCAAAGAGATCATTTTGTGCTCAGGTGATTGTGACTGTTGGATAGACATATGGTTTCATCATGCAATTTGAAGATATAAGATAGTATGTTTGATCACATTTAGTGGTTGCTTAATGCTCATGAGAAAGATAGTAAAATGCAAGTTTAGTTCTTTTCTCTGCTGTCCCAGAGTTTCTCTACACACTTCTACATTACAGAGTAAGGTTGTTTATTTTTATTTAAAGTTATTTGTCAGAGTCTGATATATTTGAGCCATGCTGTAGAGCTGGTAGAAAAATAAAATTTACTATCTCACTACCATGGCACTTTTCTTCCTTATAGATACCGGTTCCTAGACCTTACTACTTCTGTGCTACTTTGTTTTTTCCTACACTCTGTGAGTGCATCTATACATGATGATGCACCTTTCTTCTCACGTGTTTTCGGTGTTGTTGGTTTTTTTTGTTTGTTTGGTTGGTTGGTTGGTTGTTTTTTTGAGCATAATTTGTAATGTTATTACACTCTTTCCCCAGAACAGCAGGGTAATGACTGAATTTTTACTAGTGATAAATAGTTTCTATATATGCTTTGATCATGCAGTTCTTTACATTGGACTCTTCTGTGAGTTTTGTTTTTCAGTCTAGGTCATTCACAGTTCTAGCACAAGAACTCATCAGCAAGGTTTTCTCCCTGATATGGATAGTGGCGATGTTTCTCAGTAATTGGATCAGGATGTAGCATTGCCTGGACTCTCAATAAAAAGGCTGTAATGACGACATTACTGAAAATATTTCAATCTGAGAATAAAATGTTTAACTTCAAGTACTGTGATGTTTTTTCCAACGTGTGTAGGAAGACATAAGGAAAACTTTGAGAAGCTGAATTATATTTTTTTTATTTACAACTTTTGTGATAAGTACAGAGGGGATAGGATTTATGCGGGAAAAAGTACACATGAAAACTAACAAGAAAAAAATTTCCCTATCAGTTACTTTTGCTTCACTTCTAAATACTTGTATGAACATAGTTAAAATCTCCCACTTGCAGTTAGGTATTTAAAACATTATTTTTTAAGATTATGAATTTTATTTAAAACAACAGCAGTAGCCTCAGATTTATACTTTTTTTTTTCCTCTCATGTTCACAGAATCACAGAATCACAGAATCTATTAAAATAGTTTTGCTGTAAAGATTGTTTCAACTCTCGTCCTTACTCTTTCCTGTTCCTCCTACCCTGACTTTCTGTAGTATATTCCTGTCTCAGAGACTTACTTTAAAATAAATAAATAAGAACCATTTAGGCCTTCATTTGAAGAACAGTTCATGGAACACAAGACTACATATTTATCTATCAAGTTTCAGAGTACATTTCAGGTTATTTTGTTCTTGCATACAACTTTTTTTTCTTTAGTAGGGACATTCAAATCACAAAGTTGCCACTGCACGCAGTTGTACACAATTGACTATATGTAAATTACTCCAAAGTTAATGCCTCCTGTTTATTTCCATGAAAATCACAATAGATAGAAAAAGTACAATAACACTATTTGATAGAGAAGATTCACAGCTACAAAACTGTTTTTTAACATAGTCACTAACATTAGCTATGAAATTTCATCAGTGGTGAACAAGAGCCTCACTCATAACACTCATAACAGTCTGCACCAGAATAGGTGAACCACTGTTGTCATCACCACTGCTGAAATGCACCACCCACTGCCTCACTGTTCTCACATCCATTATTTGGTCTCTATAAACATTCAGCAAATGTCAGTGAATGTCAGTGGATGTAATTTTTTTCCATAAGGAGGAATTCAGTGACACACCTTTACTTCAAATAGGCTTCCACGTCAGATGTCATTTTGTCAGACTGTCCCTCTGCTGCCATCTGTCATACGGCAACAACATGGAATGGAATACTGGTGGGAAGGTTCAATATCTACTGCACCACCAGCATTCACCTCTGACACCGTGAGCCAACATAATAAAATAGGAAGCAGTACTTTTGAAGCAATATTATTATTTATCTGCTCTCTGTTGAAAGCAGCTCATCTAACTATAAGCACTGGTCAGTGTTGTACAGAAAGCCTTACTATACTACCCAAAAATCTATCTTCTAATAACATAAATAATCTCACTGAGTTTGTTTACAGAGTTGTTGAATGCTTTTGAAATGCTGATGTAACCCATGATGTTGATATGTATTCAAGTCACAGAAATGGGCACATCTAAAGGTGCTAGTTGAAATGTGACATCATCACATAGAAATTTCTGTATATAGCTTATGGGGATAGTAATATTTATACTGTGTGATAGAATGAGGTATGGGAGGAGAGGATGTCAGAAGTATGGACTGACACTCTTTAGCTAAGGATGTATTTTAGCTCTTATCTGGCAGGAACCAAAATGTAATACTCATAAATGGTGACTGTAGAGGCACATTCTGATCTCCTTTATTCTATCTGACATATCAGTAAGGATGACTAAATATAACTGAGGATGGAATTTGTATTGAACTTTTTCAGTAAGCTTATTATTACCATGCTTTACGTGATGTAACACAGATAATGATCATGGAAGCATGTAAAGAAATTTTAATATTAAAAAGGCATCCATTTCTACAGCACATGACCTGGCACGTACTGGTGAAAACTCTGGAAATAGCAGGGACTTTTCTAGCAAACATTTTTTTTTCAAAACCAGTTTAGAGCTGTTTTGTAGAGATTGATTTATATGGTAACTTTGATCACTTAGTTTGACATACTCTGTAATAAAGATTAACTGAATTAATATCCCTTCTGTCAAAGGACTATCTTTCAAAAACTAGACAAACATGTCTCGTGTCAACATCTGCCTGTTAATCTTACTGCAAGTTGGTTTTACAAAGTATAAGTAAAATTCTTGGGCAACAGAATTTTAATAATGTATATAGAATATGATAAAGCAGTGCATTTTCCTTCTGTTGTTTAAGTCAGACTGATTGTCTTTTGACTTTTACAGTGAAACATTTCCATTTCTGTGTGTCCTCAAAGACTTCTGTCAAGACCTTTGCATTCTATAACATCCCTGAAATGTGCTCTTATGAAAGAAGTTAGCATTTCAGTAGAGGCTGCACTGCTGCCAAGTGCAGATGCAATCTGACCTCCCTGCTGCTGCTTCACCTTCTGTAATTATACACTCAGGGTTTACCTTTTTGACCCTACCATTGCAATTGCCTCTACCATCAGCAGTTCCTTTAAAGGCTGCATCTAAGCTTACCTGCAAAATAACACCAGGAGACACCCTGGATCCTGCTCCTTGGATAGCAAGATCATGTGCTTAGATTTCACCGACATTGAGACAGACATGTGGGAAACTGCTGGTACATATCCAGATGGCACACTAATGGGAAACCAGGATGTGACATCTGCATCTAGGAATTCAGAAACACTCCTGGACTTTACAATTCAGGTATAGTCAAAATAATTTCTTCCTGAGATTGCCTCCTACACTGTTTGAGTCTGAGTGTATTTCCTGAACTGCTTACTGCTTCTTAAACAAAATCTGGATTTTGACTTCTGCGTTATTTGCATTCATGCCATGTGAAATCTTTTATCAACAGTGATTATGTGTTTTAGTTCAGATAATTTATAAGATTTTTTAAGTATAAATTTATAACTAAGAACATATGTATACTTAGCAGGATTTAAGTGGTAAGACTCAAAATGTGATGGGACCTGTTTTTAATCCTTTCTTTTATGTGCCATGTCCATTTTGTATTTCCATGATTATATCAGATTGTCTTCTATTACCACCATTCTTGTTGCTGGCACAAACATCAGATTAAATGCATGTCTTAACTAAAAATCTTTTAGACAAAAATTAAAAAAAAAAAAAAAAAAAAAAAAAAAAAAGTTTGATGAGTTTTGTTTTTTTGTTGTTTTTTTTTTTTTTTAAGCCCATATTCACTGGCACTAATTACCTTCTATATCTTTGTTATGGCTTTGTAATTTTGCTATTGGTATTTGCTCTCTCTCTGCCTGGAAGAGGGAATGCGCCATGCACCTTCAGTTCAAAAGTAGGTCTTTTGGTTTTGGATACCCTCTCTCTTATTTTATTTGATTCATTAATCCCAGTTTCAATTAGATTGTATTATATTGAATTCTGATATCATAATAAATAAAGTTCAGTTTTCCTCCTTAGATCATTGCCACTGTTCTGTCTTTGAGCCCAAATCCCTTGTCCCTACCCTTTCCCTTTTTCCCCTTCCCATTTTTGAGGGCCAAGAGGCCCACCGTTCTACTGCTCCTCCTATCAATGGGCATAGATTAATCTAGATAACTCTGTGACAATCTTTAATTTGATTACAGATCAAGTTAAATATCATTTTCCCTGCTTATACCAGTCTGAGAACCCTATAATTATTTCAGTTATGTTATTTAAATTGTGGCCAACTTTTTATTCTGCAGAACTTTTGGAGCTTTTGTGGTGTCCTTAGGAGTATGGAAGATGAGCAGTAATTGTAACTCCTTTCTACAACATTTAAAAGTTGTTTCAGACAAGACTTTCAGACCTGTTGATCCTACACAGGGTTTTTTTAACTACTATTCCACATTTTCTTACTGATGACTGAAACAAAAATCACCATTCAAATATGTTCAAGATTTTCCCAAGGGTACATTCACTGAACACTTCTGCCTCTTCCTAGCTCTTACCCTTATTAAAGAGAATTCTGCCTGGTCTAATAGTGACCCTAATGAACAAACAATGAACCAAACTTTTGGGACTCTTTAGTTTCTACAATGCCCTCTTCAATATCTTGTTCCTATCTCTGTTGGCTGTAGATTTTTCCAGAAGTTATTTTGATCTTTACTCATTTCCTATAAATCCACTTTTCTCATTTATATTTATTACTAGTAGTTTTCTTTTTCTTCCATTTTGTTGAATTTTAAAGCCATTGGTAATCCTCTTTATATTAGATTGTTTTATTATTTTTTAGTTGCCCTCCATCTGCTGACTATTTAATAAAATATCCTTAATCAGTTCCAGTGATTATTCATGCATTTCTGATTACATTCTATCTCTTCTTATGATGTTGCTCATATCTATTTTAAGACTGGTTAATTTCTTTTATCTAGAGCAGCAAAAGTATGTATTGCTGATAAGGACTTTTTCTGAACTTGTGGTTGTTGCAGGAACACTGTACTGGGGATGCTATTGCTCCTCAGTTTTGTGATCTGCTGTTGTCTAAGTTAGGGCATCTAATATACTATTATTCCATGACATGTTTAAGAAATCACTGAAACTGTGTGTGGTGCCAGTACAGCATGTGACATCATAATATTCTGTGTGCCCCTGAGATCTTATTCAGGACAAAGTCAGCATTCATATGCTCAATGGCATCATGTTCTGCCATTTGAATAGAGCATGAGACATCCAAGAGTAAGAACTGAGCTACCCAAGTAGCTTCATTTATGAAAGAAAAAGGTATATTTTAACTGAAAAAAACAAAACAAAACAAAACAAAAAAAAAAAACCATGAAAAAATCTTTCAGAGAAGGTAACCACAATTCTCATTGTTGGACAGCGAAGTAACTGCAGAGTTCATATTTGCAAATGATTCTTGTTTGTTGGCAAGACCACTTATAATAATCACTAGGCTACAACTTGAGAGTTGATGGGATGACATCTTTGAACACATTCCTGTCATATGAATATTACTTTAGGGTTGTAAATGTCACTGCAGACACTCTGCAGAGAACACCATGGAGGAACAGGTCCAGCACGGGATCAGACATTTTACTCAAAGGGAAGGAATCTAAAGCTGAGGTCATGAAGTGGTCAAGTGGTCAAGAAACGTTTTCTTGCTTTAAATTGTATTTATTTATTTATTTATTTAAATCCAATGCATACAAAACGTCCAAGCAAAACGACATTGTTTATGTTCTACTTTCTTTTGAAATCTAGAAAGTAACTTCAATACTGATGTGTGTGGGGACTGGTGTCTCAGTTGAGTTAAATGGTGGACCACCACATGGACCTAAGGGGAATAAAAAAAAACAAAACAAAACTTACATTTCTATTTGCCTTCTATTTATTTGGTGTATCTGTGTGGATTTGGGTGGCTGGGGATGTGTGCAGCACTTTTCAAAAGGAGATTTTTGCCAGGGATTATCTATGTAGAATGACTACTTACAGTGAATTATATCTTACTCTGCAATCATCTCACTGATTTTAAATGAATAACCTGTGGAGCAAGAGGCTACTGAACATCACTGAGGGTATGGAGGTATTCAAAGACAAGTCTCCAATTTCTGTAACAGATATTGCTTTTAAAATCTTTCCATTCATTAAAACAAACCAAAACCAAACCAAGCAAACACACAAGCAAAACCAATTATGAAAATCATCATCATTTAAATTGGCCTTTCTGAACTGTCCAAAAAATCTGAATTAATGTAATTATTCCTAGTGTTCAGTGCCTATGACTAGCAAGGAATACTAACTCCAAACTGTTTTCCAAAAATAATCACTTAATGTTTAACTGTAGTGAATTGTAACATCCTTGTGTGTGGGAAAAACCATAGCTTTATGAATTAACTCTGCTCAGGACTGCTATATGGTTATATTTTTTAGTGCTTGTATGCAAACAAAGGTCTTCAACATAAATGGATTATTTTTGATATGTGTACGTACATATATGCACATATATCTCTGCAGTTATTACAGTGCTTCATAATTTACACATCTAAAGTTCAAACTGAATGGTAATCTACTGATACAAGGCTAATGTGAAGGGATTAATACCTTTCCTGATTTTTGACATGGAAGGGGAAAATCTATGTTCATAATAAGTTAAACCAAATATTTTAATGAAAATGACATACATAATGATTTTATAAAAATGAGGCTGCCTTTTTTTTTTTTTTTTTTTTTTTTTTTTCTTCTTCTGAGAAGGCTCCCCATTTAATGCATCAGATTAATATTTTGTAGATTAGTGTGTATGGTGTTGGTTTGCAATGGTTTGTGACTGTTTTCTTCTAATGAAATAAAATATGAAACACAGAACTGGCTGTGAATTATAACATCTAAAATAAACTCTGTTATCTGTTTGGGCTTGATAATGAAAAGCCCTGGGGATTTCACACCTAGATTCTCTTGGGCCAATTAAACCTTGTTGGCAGTTAACATGTGTCTGCTGTCAGCTCCTAGTGGTTGAACTAGGCTAGGAAAGGAAAAATAAAGCCTGCCAGTGTGACTGCAGAAACTCAAGTGCCCAGTGGAAAACATCTCTGTAAGGAAAACAGAATTGCACAAAGTACACATTGTCATTTATGCATCTCTTTGAAGCTTTATGGAATATATGGAGCACTGAGAGAGATTACCAAAACCCGTAGTCAGAATAAGGGTTTAAAACTGAAAGATCCAATTTAAAGTGCATATCAGAAAGAAATCTTTCACAATGAGAGTAATAAATCTCTAGAACAGGTTGCCCAGAGACGTTGTGAATGATCCATGTCTGAAAGTGTTCAAAGTCAGGTTGAGTGGGGATTTGAATAACTTGATCTTGTAAACAATGTCCTTTCCCTTGGGAGTAGGAGTGGATGTCCTTATCTCCTGGCTTTGCATGGGCAACAAATTCCTTTCCTACTTCTGACACCATGAATTCAAAACACAGACAGAGCATCAAGACAGTGTGTTGATTTGCCTCTGCACAGGAAGCTGGTCCTTCCTTGATTCAGGGACTCATATTCCTGTTGAAGTGAGGTGTGCACTCAGTTCAAAAACTTCTCATACAAAGAAAGGAGAAAATAGTGCTCTTGCTGTTGGGATGCCGTGTTCTTCCTCACTCTCCACGTGACTAAGTGGGTAGCTGAAATCTATGGGCTAACTGATCTTACGCAGATAGTGTCTTAAAGCTCTTTCTCCCTTCAGCACCAGAGTAATAACTTTCCTGTCTGGTCACTGCCCAAAATGATTTCACTTCTGGTTATACAGTTTCTTTCTTAAACATCACAGTTGAGCACCAAAGAGATACCATGTTTTTGCTGCCTCAAATATATATATATAATTCTAGTTTAAGAGCTATTTTGACATTTAAAATGTTTTGCTGAAACATTTATCAATACATTTAAAAAACAAACAAACAAACAAACAAAAAAAACCCACAACATTTTCACAAACACCTTGTTATTATGGATTAAAAATAAATGTTAAGGAATAGAAAGAAATAATTATGTAGGCCCAGAAAATTTGTAGAGATTTTCATCTTGTTAATAGTGATTCAGAGGATGTCTTTAAGCACTTCCCAAATCTAAATTTTAAATGCATTTAAATCTCTCCTAAGTAATCCTGTCTGTAATACTTACAATAAGTTTTAAAACTGATAATCCAAGGAGTTTTGGAATCCTAATATAAACTGCTCAAAGGACAGAGTGACAACATTAACCACATAAATCATGCTAGGACTAAATGGAATCTTTTCATTCAGAAGAGACTTCCTTGTATATTATCCTAAACTGTACTAACAAGCAGTACCTTTATCTGACATAATTTATGGTGTTATGATCTTTTACAGGTCTTATATCCACAATTCACTGCCTCTTTTGCATTTCTTTTAATTTATCATTTCACTTTCCAGGTTAGTATCTTGTCTCACCAGTACTGAGTTCTGTGTAAGCAATTACCTTGCAGGTGATATCTTTGCCTACAGATGAAGTTACTGCCCTACAATAAATGTGTCATAATCAGGCCCTTAAGTTCAACAGCTGCATTCAAAGTCTGACTGTGCACATCTGAAAGACATCAGAAACGACAGCTGCTCCTAGATGTAGGGTCAAGTCCTCATCTTGCTATTGAGCCAATGGGTTTATTCATATTAATAAACTTAACAGGGTCAGGGAAAGCTTGGTTTGAATCTGACTGATGCTTGCAACATGTCACTGGTATCAGTATGGTTGCTGTCAGGCTTTTGACTTCTGCCAGCTGGCATTTCCTAGGTCACTACCAGACCAGTATCTCAAGCAGGCAATGTGGACAAGGTCCCCCTTTTCTGGAGGGTGTGAGAAAGCACTGTTTCCCATACCCCTTTTGCCTCAGGGCTTGTTCCTCTATCTGATAGTGTAGATATAGTTTTCATTCTGAAAAGTGTAGTATTTCCACACACCCCTCCCTCCTACACTGTCCAACAGAGATGACAGTAGAAGCAGCAGCAGCAATTTTCTGCTAGGATGAACAAGAGGGGGAATAATTTACTACCTAGGCTACTAACCCTATCTAGAGAAGAGATGTAGAGGTGTAGGAGTCCTCCTTGAAGCCTCCTCCTGAGGTAGAGCACAAGATGCTGACTCTCTTGTTATAGTAATCCATCTTCCTGCTATATGTGTGGGGTTGTTTTCTTTTGTTTGTTTGTTTTGTGTGTGTGTGTGGTTTTGTTGCTTATTTTTTTCTCAGTTACCCCATTTGTTTAATGTCAAAATATGATAGTCAAGTATTTAGGTATAAACTAGGAAGCTTTGTTTTTTTATATATATAATTACAGTGCATTTACTATACCCATGTGACTTTTTTTTTTTTTTTAATTGCACATTTTAATTAAATGCTCCTTTAAGAGGTATTTAAGAAAAAAAAAAAATCCATACAAGCCTTCTCCAGGGAGTAGTGACTTTTATTACCTTAAGCATGTCATGGAGGCAATTTATGAGGAAAGTCAATGTTTGTTTTGTTTTTTTTTTTTTTTGTTTGTTTTGTTTTGTTTTTTATTCCCTTTGCGATCCTAGTTTTGATAGTCATTATTAAAGTACTGTTCAAGTTAATGACTCTGCAGTTAAAAATAATGCAGTGCAAAGAAAAAAAAAAAAAAAAGATAAATTGGAACCACAATACAAATAAAAATTTTATTACCAAGTTTGGTGTTTTTCTGAAAGCTATGTCTATACTGTATGAAAAGGGTCAGAGACTATTTTTTGTTACTGGGAACAAATGATACAGCACAACCCACATTTGTGCAACTAAACTCTCTCAACTGTTGGAAAACAGTAATGACATCCAAACTGCCTGTTGGGAGTAATCTTTAGAGTATTCCATCCCAAAATCATCTCCAGGACTGTTTGAGACAGTGTTAATTGGTTTATATGCAAAAATTTGCCAAGAACTTTGCTAAGTGTGGATGCTTTTCTGTCCTTGCACAAACTCTGTTGCTTATTTGTATGTTCACAGCCTGAGTTCTAAAGAAAACTGATCTTTCAGCACAGTCAGTGATCAAGAGTTTTAGTAAGTGCTCATGGCACTTGTTCAAGTTTCAGCTCATTACTTCTAATAGCTCACTACTTTTGACTCATTTTAGAATGAATAGTGATAGATTCAAACCTTAATAGTCAAAATAAAATATATCACGTTTAAATCTTCTTTTTGGGTAAAAAAGAGTGAATTCATGTCCTGTAGCTGAAAGGTGCTCTCCAAAGATTAATAAAAATAGATAAAGAGAAAGTAAAACCTGCTGAGATATAGCTTTACTTGAAAAATAGACTGAGTCCACCCTCAGCAAATTTGCTGATGATACAAAGCTGGAAGGAGTGGCTGACACATCAGAAGTGTGTACTTCTATTCAACAAGACCAGGACAGACTGGAGAGTTGGGCAGGGAGGAACCTGATGAGGTTTAACAACAGGAAGTGTAGAGGGAAGTAATAGCCACATGCATCCATGCATCAGTACAGGTTAGGGGATGACATGCTGGAGAGGAGCTCTGCAATGAAGGTCTTAGAGGTCCTGATGGACAGCACATTGGCCATGAGCCAGTAAGTGCGCTCTGGTGGCTAAGAAGGCCAATAGTACCCTGGGGTGCATTAAAAAGAGTGAGATTATCAGGCCAAGGGACATGGTCCTCCCCTTCTCCTCTGCCCTGGTGTGGCCACGTTTAGACTACTGTTTCCAGTTATGGACTCTCTAGTTCAAAAAAGACAGAGATCTCCTACAAGGAGTCCAGGCCACAAAGATGACTAAGCACATGGAGCGCCTCTCTTATGAGGAAAGGATTATTCACACGAGACTGTTCAGCCTGGGGAAAAGAAGACTGAGAGGGATCTGATTAATGTTTATAAATATCTGAAGGGAGGTGAGAGGCAAATGGATGAGTCTAAGCTCTTCTTTGTGGTGTGTGCGATAGGACAAGGAGCAATGACCTAAAACTTGAACATAGGAAGTTCCAAAAAAATAAAATAAAAAAAAAAAAAAAATGCCTGCAGAAGAACTTCTTTACAGAAAGGCTTTACAGCTCCAAAACAGGTTGCCCAGTTAGGTTGTGGAGACTCCTTCTAAGGAGACATTTAAGGAGACATTTAAGACCTGTCTGGATGCCTACCTTTGTGACCTATTGTAGGCTACTTGCTTCAGCACAGCGGTTGGACTTAATGATCTCGAGGTACCTTCCAACTCCTGCAATTATTTGGTTCTCTGTTATTCTGTGATCTTTATTTTTAATATTCTAAGCACTCTTAAAGGAATCTAAACTCCAAGTCAGGCTACTAAATGTAACTTGGCTTTCATTGCACTTTGAACCTTAAACAAGAGTATCAATAAGAGGCAAATAATTTTGTATTCTGAGATGGGTATGCTGAAAATGAGCTAAGTTATTTCTGCACTGTGGTGAACCGTGCAGCACAGATGCACCTTGTGCCATAAATAAATAATTCCCCACTCACCCATCACTTCAAAAAAGAAGCAACATTTTCTTTGGTAATACTAGCATTCATATCATCTTGCAAAGCTGAGTCATGGCATGCTGAAGTGCCAAGAGTGTCAGGCAGAGCCATAACCCTCATGCTATTGAGGTAAGCAGGGTGCCAGGCACAGAAAGTTGTGCAGGGCACATCCCATTCAGGAGAACAAGGCAGCTTCAAGGGCAGTTTTTATTGCCACCAATTCAGGAAAGTCCTTCAGCATATGCTAAATTTATGACATGTTTATTTGTTATGTTATGTATTACATACTTAGTGATTTTCTGAACTATGTTCAGAATTTATAAGAAATTAGAAAGTCTCCTGAGAAGAAATGATGAAGGCATCAAGATAATAGTAAGAAGATAGTCATACTAGCTTTTATTTTAAAACACAGAGCTATAAATGAGAAGAAGAGCAAGACGGGAAAACAATTCAAAACAGTGAAGGAGGCAAGCAGCCAAAATATTTCTCTGAAAATGTAGCTTCCTTGGTGCTCATCAGATAGAATGTTTTCTGTTTGCAGCTTCATCTGAATTTTCTTTGACTTGAACACTGTTTTGCTTTCACAGTCAAAAGCAGCCATGGCCTAATTAATATAGTACATTTGTGACTGCCTTCTCTGGAAAAAAACATACTGCAGTTCAGTTTCTTCAGAAGTCAGAAAGAACAAAAAGATCTGTATCTATTTTTTCTGATAGACTGGGTGACTTTCTTTCTTTCTTTCTTTCTTTCTTTCTTTCTTTCTTTCTTTCTTTCTTTCTTTCTTTCTTTCTTTCTTTCTTTCTTTCTCTCTCTCTCTCTCTTTCTTTCTTTCTTCTTTCTTTCTTTCTTTCTTTCTTTCTTTCTTTCTTTCTTTCTTTCTTTCTTTCTTTCTTTCTTTCTTTCTTTCTTTCTTTCTTTCTTTCTTTCTTTCTTTCTTTCTTTCTTTCTTTCTTCCTTTCTTTTTCTTTTTCTTTTTCTTTTTCTTTTTCTTTTTCTTTTTCTTTTTCTTTTTCTTTTTCTTTTTCTTTTTCTTTTTCTTTTTCTTTTTCTTTTTCTTTTTCTTTTTCTTTTTCTTTTTCTTTTTCTTTTTCTTTTTCCTTTCAGAAAAAAGGAAAACTGAAACAGATGGTAAAAAGCACATCTCTGGTCAGGACCATTACTATTTAAAATGGCCAGATGGTTTTCAAGAGAGATTCTCCAAAAGAAAATCTTCAAAGTCATTCAGCAGGTCTTGATACAGTGTGTGGTTAGCAGTTATGGAAGAAGCGGTAGCCACAAAGGCAATACTTAACAAAGACTGCTAGTTCTGAATCCATGACAGTCAAGTTTGATGTCTCCTCAAGCTACTACTAGGACAGACTGAGCAGTCCTGGATTTTCTAGTGCTGGATAAGTCATTATCCACGGCAATTCTTCATGAACAGACAGAGACGGACTCTTCTCTGAGGAGCACAACAAAAGGACCATAGTCTTAGGTCACACATTGAACTGAGTGCAATTCCAACTGGATATGTAAGGAAAAAGAAGAGGATGCAGGTCCTCTGTCTGACACATTCAAGTTATGAACTCAGTTGCACTTGATGATCCCCATGGGTCCTTTTGGACTCAGGATATTCTATTCTATAAATATTCTATTTTATGATTAGAGATGGCACATTCTTTACCCTTTAATTGTTTTCAAACTAGACAGGACAGTGACCTATTCTTCTGATTTTGAAGTTGTCTGGTTTTGAACAGGAGGTTGAACTTTCAGAGCTTCCTTGAAATCTGAATTATACTATGATTCTAATTTTAACATTTTATAAGTTGAAAAAAATAATAAATATGCTTTTATTATGATAGTAATAATCTATTCATTTTGAACAGAAAAGAATCCTGATCTTGATGTTTAACAATTCTCCGGGATTTCTATAAATGATATTTATATAAATGTAACTAGATGAAATGTAACTAGATCTTCAGTTAACAGTTTAGTGTTACAATCTATGTGATATTGTCCATGGTAAGGCAAGCATCAACACTGATTTTTAAGTTGCCTATGTTAAAAGGTAAATTACACCCAAAATGTTAGAAAATTGTCCTGGACGTTAGAGAGGCCCAATCATTTTGATACAACAAACTATGAATATCTTTTCCAGCTTGAAGCCTCAAGCTCCAGATTTCAATAGACCCCAAATTTAAAGGAAGATTAAGAAAAATTACAACATTTATTCTGTTTCTTAGGGAAAGCCACTAATCCCACAGAGGTTTTCATGGCTAGTTTGGTATAACAGCAGCCACACTGCAAAATTATTTTATGAAATCAGTGAAAATGTTAAAGAAGGCAAACATGAAAGAAAAGACTTCTGCTTCAACAAATTCACAGTACAAGTGTTAAGATGAAAGAGAACCGCGTGCAATGGCAGAAGGCCGGCAGAGAACAGAGAGTGGTTTCACAGCAAAGTATTTCTGAACTCCATAAGCAATTGTGCTTCATTTAAATAGGCATCTCAGCTCATTCTTCATGCAGAACGTGGAAGCTAAAATTTAATGGAGGCCATGAAAGACAGGAAGAAATGGCTCAGCGACAAATGAGCATGAAAGCACAGCAACTACTGCAGGCACTGATTGGCCACATAAATGAGGAGACATAACAGGTCCATGCCCATCATTAGCACTGCCAGTGCACTGGACCTATGCTGTGTCATGCTATGAGCAGGGGTTTCCAGACAGGTAACAACTTCTGGCTGAGTTTTGAGAAGTAATCCAGTCCTTAATCATAACAGTCTTGATACTTTCTGCCGGCAGATTATGATCGTTTCTGGTGTTTTGTTAACATGTAACCTATGTCTGAAATATAAGTGAATGTATCCATGAGCAAAAAAGCTGCAGAAATAGTGTGTACAAAGGAGTGTCTGCAATTAAAATTAAAACAGTTTAGATTAACAAGGCAAGTGTGTGCATTTCACCTTTTGTCAGCGTGCAGCCATTATCTGTAGCAACCCAAAATGCAGAGCTAGACATGCATTACAACAGTTTGATGTGTAGTGTTAGTAAACTGCCAATTAACTCCTGCTACAAATCTGGCCCTCATTAATGTTTAATACAGGAATTGTCTGTGCTCACTGTTTCATTTAAAAGATGACAAATACACTTCTTTCTTTCTGCTCTCATTTCTTTAGAGCAGGGTCAGCTTACTGTAAGGTTCACAGCGAGCCAGTGTGGAACGACAGTGTCATCCATCATTTAGGTATGTTTCCTCATTAGCTACGTGAGTATTGCTGCTGCTGGCTTTATAGTTATCCTTGAAAATTTCATCTGGTCTGCTCTGTTCTGCCCTCATGAATTTCATTCTCATTTGAATCCTCATTGAAACAAAAAATGTTTATTCTGCAAGGGAATATTATTATGGTTAATCATAATCTTTAAATTCAGCAGATGCCACTACATTTAAATAGGCATATACACAGAAACAACAAATGTGCTGGGAAGTAGTACAGGCTGAGTGATGGAACTGAAATCATTTTCAATGAGTCCTCCAGGTTTATCTAGTTCAAGCTGTTTCAAAATTTTCTTGGTCTTCCTTAGTTGAATGTCATAGTATTTCAATTTTACAGTTGAAAACATTTTTTTTTTTGTTATTATTGTGGTGTTGTTGCCACCATCATTATCATTATTATTATTATTATTTTATTTAGGATTTTCTTTCAATTTACTTTGAGAAATCCAACATTGCATTCTTGTGTTCAAGGCAAACATGTCAGTTCAGGTCAAGGAAAATACTGTTTTTTTTAAATGTTTAATTCATATAAACTATTTTCTGTTGCCTTATTTTAAATTAAATTTTCTTAGTTTTAATTTTAGTTCTATTTTTCTTAACTGAAGAAAAAAATTGGCAGCCCAGCTTTAATCTTAACAGGATCTTTAGTAATGAGGGCAGCTGCTCACTAGCAAAGGGGATTTCATTTATTCACTCATTTGATCTTGGACACCTAATTTGATTGACAAATGCATCTATTCAGATTTTGCACTTGTGCTGACATCCTAGTGCTGGCAGAACTTGAGTTACTGGAGAAAATCAGACTCTGTTTTCACAAATCAACAGGTGCAAACTTATAAATGTTGTTTGCACCAGGCATTGCGGAAATAATCTTAAGAGAATAATTATGCAAGGAGTGATGATGGATCTTTCAAATAGGAGGCAAACAGCCAAGTCAGGGATAGTTTGCCATGGGTCACTGGAAAGTGAGTGTTGACCCAAAGCCAGTGACAGAGCATGAAAATTTTGCTACAGCATCTCAGATACTCAAACTTGAAAGCATTGTTTCATTTACCTTCTGAAGGAGCAAGGCAGGTGCTCTTTGTTTGAGGGGTTTATTCCATTCTATTTTATTTATTACAGCTTTATTTTGGTCATGTCACCTAGATCCTAGATGCTTATTCATGGTTGTATTGTACTGGACACATTCTTGGCATACATCCTCCACCTTGACTTTAAGCCAAGAGGAATCCAGGATATCTGTTCTGAGTGTGCTCTGCAATGTGTACCAAAAGATGGGGGTGAAGAAAAGTAGGACACTCACTTCTACTTCAAAGCATTAATGCACGTGCTCTCAGCCGGGGAGACTTCTTTACACTGTGTGTTTGTGACATTTTCATGTTCCAGGATTCTTTGTTTTCCATTGTCACAGTATTGTTCTGGCTCTGCACACCCACCAGCTTTGGCTCTGAGCTTAACAGATGCCTGTGCCTACTGCACTGTTTTAGGCATGTTCAGTCCTCTATGTGAGCATCTAACTTAAGAACTAGGTTACCATCTCAAGTAAATGAAGGAAACTAATTACATCCTGAATATAAATCAAGATACCTAAGTAGACAATGGCTAAGCTATTAATGTAAGGGTAGTCAGATGTCCCTCTGCAGTCACGTCTTTTTTATCATTGCTTACTGATCCACATTAGATACCCTGCATTACTCAGCCCTCCCTCTCTGATCCCTTGCAATATTCTTTAAAATGTCCAGAATCTATGGAATAGTAATCCATGGAGTGCAAGAGCATAAGGTAATATATTAACTCTGAGTATCTAAATGTAAAACTCTAGCCACAAGTTCTATTTCCTCCAGTATTTCTTTTTCCAAAGTAAGTTCAAGGCATCAATCACTTTTTTTTTTTTTTTTTTTTTTTTTTTTTTCTTACCCCAGGTCTTCTTTGAGGCCCCTATAATCCCTAAAGGATTATATTTCACAAACCATCTGCTGAGAGTCAAGGAAAACCTTTTTGCTTCCTCCACTCCATCCTCCCCCTTGCAGGATAACATAGCCACAGGTCACAGCTGAAAACTCCTACAAAAACCTTCCTGTTTTCTGCTGTTCTTCAGCTCACTCAGGCTATTGCTAACTTTTATGAGCTGGACTTCTTAAGCTGATACTTAACTATATATTCACAGTACCCTAGCTGTATTCTGAAACACAGCTAGGTGACTATATAAGCAACAGAAGTAATATTTTTTTGTTGTTTTGTTTTTTGTTTTGTTTTTGTTGTTTTTTTTTAACTTTTGGATAACAATTTTTCCTCCTAGAATTTGTATTCTTTCAGCACTGAGTGATTTTGGCAGAAAGCTTACACAAAACTTATGGAAAACACAGAACTAGAAGTAGAGGAGCTGTTACTGGACAATGTAACAAATACTTTTCTTGGTTTTAATTATTATTACAGTAACTTTCTTGTTATGCCTGATCTAGAAATGATCCATATCTCCTACTTGTTCCTTTCCCACTCTGTATTTCTGCTTCTCATGACTTTCATGGGAAATCTCCCATCTGCTCACCAAACAAGCATAGCAGCAGGAAATTTTTACCTTTACTGCTGTGAAAGTACTTAGTCTATGAGCTCGAAAGACTTAGCCACTGAGAAGGATGTATGTAATAGGTAATGCCAGAGATTATAAAAACATTTAAACCAGAGTAAGAGGTAAAAGTGTGCAAGCCCCTTATCATATAAGATTTTTGTATTAGCTTTTTAGGAAGCTCTGAATCATAAAGTCATATGGTCCCAAAATAATTTTTTTTCTACTGGGAAATACCTTGTTTGCAATGAGTCTATACTGTATTAAATGGTGTCTTCTCATTTTGTCCTAACTGTGAGCATGCTGGACAATCTCAGTCAATTCAGAATTAGGCCAGGAAAAAAAATTTCAGACTTGATTATGAGTATGGAGGTGTGCTTTTTTTTTTGCACTAACCTCTATGAAAATATACAGCAACCTACATTATGAAGCGTAAAGAGTTTGCAGTCCTGATGAATGTTCATGAATGTCCATTTCTTCACACAGGTCTTATGAAGAAAAAGTCAAAGCAGAAAACCAGATTCCCTTGTTTAGCAAATATTTAGTGTGTTGGAGTTATCTCTGAGCCTTTATCAGCTTCAGTGCGTGATAAAGGGAAGACATTTTAAACTTTCTTTTGGAACAGAAGTCTGAGGAGTAGAGGTGTTACTTTGATTTTTGTAAAATGGCTTGTGGCAAGTTTAGCCACTTATGGAAAGTTTAGGAAAAAACTAAAATGAATGGTAAACCGGCTGTATAAACATCTCCTCCCCCGAGTATGTAGAAGTTTCATACTAAAACATGGGACAGGGGTATTCTCAAACAGAACTGCTCTGGGTGGTCCAGTACAGTGACATAGAATATTATGCAAAACTCTCAGCAAACTGGCAATGTGCATTACCTACCTATCTACCAACAGAGTTGCCTACAAACATTACTGTAGTGCTGAGAACCGCAATTGAGTTAATTTAGGGATTTCCATCCCACACTCCCCTGCATAACATAAACCTGTTCTCAGAGTCTAATGCAATAGTTAAGTACTGTTTAGATCAAAAAGATGACATTACTCAACACCATAAATACATATCCTCTGCTGTGCAGTATATGTCACTCTCAAATCTGTTATCTCAGCATCTTAGTTGTAAATTGTGCTCCATTTCAAGCAAATGGATAGTACCCATGCTTGACACGATAGTTCCATATTTTGATTCAAGAGTACATCATAAAGACCATATATTTTTTTAATTATTTTTATTTTATTTTATTTTATTTTTTCCCACCCCACTCCCCCTGATAAACTCAGGGTAGTTACTTTTGTATTCTGACACTGTTTCACAGTCTGTGTAGCTGACTTCTCATGCAAGAAAAGTATTGCTGCTGCTGCTAGAAGATAAACAGGACTCTTTAGTATGGGATACTGCATATAGGAAAATAAATGTTGTATTTGATAAACCTTTATCACCTCCAGGAATAGTGTTAAGTACATTTACAAAGTTTCTTGATTACTGCAGTTACATTCAAGGTGATAAAAATGTTTTGACTGAGTCATTTAATTTAGAGAGCTTTCTTAGCAAGTACTCAGCACTGAGAAAAATTGTCTGAAGCTTCTCTTGTATTATATGCCAACCAATAGGTACAAAGTATTATTAAAAAAGAAAAAAGAAAAAAAAAAAATTGCTCATGCATTCAGTGCACAAGCAACTCTTGATGCCCAAAAGCAGATGATGGTGACTGGGATAAGGGGAAAACAGTGTTTCTTACAGCTCTTATATGGGGGTTGCTGAGACAGAAAATGGATTATCAAGTTTCAAAATGGAAATGTAATTTCCAGAGAAAGAAAAAATGCAAAGATCATCTCCCCATGACCACTGGAATATATAGAAAGCAAAATTGAATGAGGCCCAGAAATTTCCAAACCCAAAAGTGTAATGACCTCAAGTGAGTAGATTCGGCTGCCTCCACCACAGGAAAAAAAAAAAAATATATATATATATATAATAAGAATAATTTATGTAACATAAGGACAATACGAATTTGGCAGAGTTAACCAAAATCACATCTGTTCACCATGTATTATGTTTGGTGACAGAAAGAGCAAACTGCAATGCAATATATGATAAAACAGTGGAAGCACAGCAAATCAGAGGACTGGTAATGAGCAGAACAGTCTTGTTGGCTGTCATCATGTTCTCCTATAATTCTTATGGACCTGTGGTGGATGTGATTAAAAAGATCCTCATTCAGCAACAGGTACTAAAATATTATTTGTTTTTATGACTAAAGCTAAGATTGTTGTTTTGTCTGTATTCCAATGAATGTTATTTTTATTCTACCTGTTAGAACTTACTACCTTTAGAATGCTTATTTTTTTTAGAATTGCAGTCCTAAAATTGTCAAAATATTTGTATTATTTGATAGAAGGCTACTTTTGTGCACTCAAATAGAAATTCCTCTTTATGTTATCCAATGTAGTGAAGCATCTACAACATATGATCAGTGTGGGCAAGACTTTTCTCCAACAGTTTCTCATACAACTTCCCAGTTGTCTTTATCTTGCACATCTGTTTAATCAGAGATTAGAAAATAAGGAAATGGTGTGTGGGTGGAGAGGAACTTAAAATAAATTTGCAGTAACTATAAATTATGAACTACTAATAAATTTAGGTTTGTCCTTTTTCTCTTTGAAATTACAGTTTGGAAGACTATTTTCCTATCTGAATATAGTGGACATCTCCCTACTCAACCTATAACTTCCTAACTTAAAGTAAGAGAGTAAAGCACTCTTTGCACTTCTGGTTATTGTACATTTTAAGGGTCTATCCAGCTGAGAGCCAAAATCATTGAGATGACTGAAGTTAGAGCTCTGCACTATGGCACTATATTTTTTTCTTTGTTTGTTTTCAGATAATTACAGTATATTTTGAAATATGAAAACAACTGCTTATATTATTTTAAATATTGAACTATAGTTCTCAAAGTTGACCTTACTCTTCTTTTTCTAAGACACTGACCTCTTGTCCTAAGGGGCAGCTTGAGTCATTCTGAACTCTGAATGCTACATACATGTCATCGTCAGATTAAAGAAGTAGTTCACCAGTCATTGATTCCAAATCCAACAGCAGTGAGATTTAAATTTGAGTTAAAGCTCTAGTTAAATTAATATTTAATCTTTGAAGATATAATGGAGTTGGATTCCTAGTTATTTTGAAATCATTCTGGTCACCAGGTAGGCAAACCAAGCTGTATTTTGGCACAGACAACAGAAAACAGGCACCCACATATTTTAAAGCATAGATTTACTGAGTGCAGAGATGATCTACCTTCCCTAACTTCTCCAAATGCCTGGACTCCTAGTGTCCCTAACCAGCCTACCAATGGCCAGTCACACAAAATATACTGGCTTATTTTTCCCTCAAAATATCTACACTACATTTATGGATAAAATGTTTGCTCTCAATGTCTATGGTATTTTGCCTGGATGAAAGGTGCTGTAAGCCATAAAACCAATTATCTATCATTATGTTCAGGTTTCTTTCAATCAATCATGGCTTTTACAAACCAAGAGTTCCTTGGTTTGCTAGAGAATTGTTCCAAGCACACCTGCCTTTGGTGAACAATCTGAGAAAAATATAGACAAACATGTGAACATGGTCCCAGCTTTCAGTTCACATTTTTTCACTTGAGCTAAGAGGACATTCTCACTTATCCAGAGAATAGTTGCAACTTATCCCAAGGATTATAGCAAATACAGGGTTAATGGCATTCCTCATTCTTATTTAATGTAAACCATGCTTTGGCATTGTAAAAAGGGAATGTGGGAGGGAAGGGAGTTAGTCCTCTGAAGTGTAGGAAGAACATAGAAAAGGGAAATGCTCTGGGAGATAAAAGAACAGGGCCTAGCACAGCGCATAGAGAAAACATAGGGAAAGAGGAAGCAGGTGGTAGGTTTTAGATTTCAATTGAAGTGCAGGACAACTCATTGACCTGTGAGAATGTTTTAGCACTTTTTATGAGCCTGAGAATTCTTGCAGTTTATGTTTGCTGCTCTTACACCTCATGGGTATGCATAGTGATCTGTGAATTTTGCAGCCTTCAGTTTACAGAACAAACACTTTATGATGGATTTTAAGGTAGAGGATCGCTTGTGTGTTGCTTGTACAATCTTATCAGTATGAGTGGTTTCTGAGGCAATTAAAAATGAATGATAGCATACAAGCAGAAAAGCAAGGAAAAAAAGTCATTGTTTTTTGTTTGATTGATTGATTTATTTCATATATTCTACTCTGCAACACAGTCCTCCTATCAAAATGCTTGAAGCCCTGCATTGCAGAGGATCCAGCAGGACCTCCTGTAGGACCTCCTGCAATGAAAGACGTATTTGTATGTTTGTTTGTACACATGCAACTCAGGTTCCCAGTCCTACCATTATTCTCACCTTCAGATTTCTAATTGCTAAGCTTATTTCTTCATCTGAACTATCTGCCATACTTCTCTTAATTCCATCTGTCAGATGTCCTGAGAGAATAAAGTTACAATCCTCAGCTAGGAAAATTTAGGTGTATTATGATGATGACACTGGCAGAAAACTTGCTTGAAAACACTGTCTGTGCAGTGGAAATAGCATTAAATTCTGATAGATTTTTGATTGCGAATACAAAGAGTTTGAAATGTGGTTTCCTGAGTTTCTGTATACAGCATAATAGAAGTTCAAATGGCCTCAGTTAAATGAACTTAGCAAATCTTTGCTGCTCATCTCCAATGCGTAATCTTTTGAGATACATGTGTTTGTTTTAACAGTGCAACTCATATTTAAAAAACTTAGTCATAATAAGCATCCAGACTACAAAAGAGTGATTTAACATAGGGCTCAGCATGAAAGCCCACCAACTGAAGAAGTAACTAGCATGCAAATCTTCAGCAGTTTATAATTTAGGTAGCATCAAAGAGCAATCCAGCTTGTTTATGTAAAAAATGATTTCCAGATTGTTTAATATGAAATGACTGGAGCACATTGTGTGTAATTTTAATGTCTTGCACAAAGTATTTTGCCAGTGTGAACTGGGGGGAGAGGAAAAAAAAAAAAAAAAAAAAAAGAAAAAAAAAAAAAAAAAAAAGATGGTTAGAAATTGAATTGCCAGATCTAATATTTGTTTTCTGCTCTTAAAAAATAAACAAACAAAAATAAAAATAATAAAATAATAATAACTTAAAAAAGGCCAGCATAGGCCAGCATCTGCAACATCACTGATTACAGCTATTCCATTTTTGGTTTTGTTTTTTCACCCAGGAATATGTTGCTATGTCTGGTCCTTCTTCCCTTTAGTATTGTCCTAAAAATAATCTCCAAGATTTTCTGCCTGAAGTGATTTTCTTTTATTATTGAGAAAGTCTCTTGCTCTTGGTAGAAAACTAATGAATATGTATGATTTTACTAATCCCTTAGATATGCCAGTTTAAACTGACTCCTGTATTTGCAGTCAGGAAAGAAAAAAGGGATATTTTCTTTGACATGATGGAAAATACTTTATGAGCTTTTACGAGCCTTTTGATGTTCCTTTCAGATTTATTTATTTATTTATTTTGCTTACTTTGCAATGTTTCATGTGGATTCATTGAGTTCTGTCAATTTCCTACAATTTCAATGAGGCCATCACAGCTACCAGGGAGTGTTCTCCCTCAAAGCTGTGGGTGGGACAATACCCTGATGTTTGTCCATAGGCATCACTGGTGACAGTGTCCCGCTGTGCTGTGTCCTCCTGTCTTCTTGTCTACCATTTTCCTGGCACATGTTTGCATGCACTGTCTGAAATCTGGGGACGTTGGTTTTGGATTCAGCACCCAGGTAGGAATCAATGCAATAAGCCTGACAGTATGTTTACTGCATTAGTACAACAATAGTATATTTATTTAATGTTCTTCATCTTTAAAATACAGATTCATAACATCCTTAATAAAAAATGGAATTCTGGTAGTTATAAATAATTTTAACCAATGAATAAAAAACCCAAGTACATATACATCAAGGAACTATCTCATTAAATTACATTGTTTCACTGTGGTCAACATTTGTGTCTTTTCAAAGCATAATGAATTTTTACTTTATTTGATTTTATATACATTTATATCTGATTCAGAATGCAAACTTTGAATACACAAAAAGTGCATGCAGTGCACCTTACCTTTCCAGCAAATTTCCTGAATCACATTATTTCTGTTCTGCTGAAACAACTAATTTTAAACCAGTGTATAACAAAGGCTTCCAGAAGCATTTTCCTATTTAAGTATCACTGAGGGGAGAATATTTCTATTTGCTGTCACTTGTGGACTACCTATCTGCTGCAGGATGATAAATACATATTTTTCTTTAAAGGTGGAGAGATTACAGGTCTAGGAAATATGAGATTTCTGTACACAACTACTGAGATACTTCTGCCCTGCTCTGAACATTCTTGACTTATATACTTAGGGAAGGAAAAGAAAAAAAAAAACAGCAGTGTTCCTGCTATGAACAAAACCCTTTCACATTTTAACTCATTAATCCTAGCTAAGACTCACTTAGCTGGCTATAGATGCTGTGAATTTTTCTCTGCTTCAATATTTGTAAGGAAAAGAAAGAACATCATCAGTTTAAAAAATGATTCAGCACGGTTATAATGACAAAGAACATGTAAAAATAACAGAAAAATCACTTGAAATGCATCCTTTTGCATTCACAAAGTGAATCTGACATGTACTTTAAAAACATTTTTCACTTGCTAGTCCTCTGTCTTGAGACTGAGCTTTATGACTGTGTGATTTGTAAATGGTTTTTGTTAGAATATATTCATTGTTACATTCTTCTGTTACAATTTTTAGACTCTTATTAGGAACTCCTGATGATATCATGTTCTGTCAGTTTGCACCACATCACATTTTCATCTCATTTAATGTGACCTAAAGCAACACCTGGTATTATACATATGTCATAGCTACATTACTTCCATGTGATCAGATGTGACTACCAAAACTCTTGGGATGACACATCCACCCACTTTAGCAGTTAAAAATTTTCCCATGTAATAGAGGAATGAAACAGAGTCCTAGTTTAGATATCTTTTGATGAACATTCACAATCAGCATTGATGGATCCCTACAGAGAAATGTTGACATGACTTCTATAATGAAAACACAGCTATTGATAGTGTGATTTTCTTGGATGGAAAGCTGGTTGTATCCATACACCTTACTGAGACTGCCCACAGGAGCAGTCTTGTGTCACTCAACTATACTCCTAATTTCCTGCATTTCCAGCAAAATGAGATCTACTGTGTTAAAGTCCTGTAACATGCACAGCATTTTATTGTTTTTGAGATCTTCTGAAACACAACAGTTTCCACAATGGACACTTTAATCTGGATGTCTTTCATCTGTATGGTATCTGCTTTTCAGAACTAAGTAGGAATTTAATCCTTTTGAAGTTCTTACTCTTCTGTCAGGATTTGTTGAAATTACCCAAGAGGTTTGGCAAAAGGGAACAAAGTAAGAGACTGGTTTGGAGAAGCTGGAATCACATATGCTTTCTTTCTTTAAAAAAAAAAAAAAAAAAAAAAAAAAAAAAAAAAAAAAAAAAAAAAGTTAAAATCTCATTTTTACTTCTTATTTTTAAACAGTTTTTCAGATCATTTAAATTTAAGGTGTTGAAAATACTCCTGTAAATGTTGGTTAGTGTAGCTGAAGTCCAAAATAAACAGGAATTGAGACAACATCAGAGTTATTCCTGATGATTGACTTAAAATTGTAAGCACCTTTGATTTGGTCTTCACCATCAGCAAAAAAATGTTTTTAATTATAAAAGATTCAAATGAAGAAAATTTCTCATTGTTTAATGTATCATGGAACATCTACTGTAAAGCAAGAGACAAACAGTATTTCTGAAGAGAACAATGAAATGTAACGTGGCATTGAAAGGACAAGTACAGACATCAGCCACCCTCAAATAAAAAGAAAAATTAATTTATGAAATTATGAGTCGTGCTTTGTTTCATTTCTAAGTATAGGAGGTTCATTATATGAGTCAACAATGCAGCAATTTACATAGGAGATTTTGTTCTTGTGAGGACTGCTTGCAAAACCATCTTCCAAGGCAGAGGAGATGGGGTTAGTGAACAGTGACAAAAGCAGAAAATGCCATCTGTCAATATGGTCTGACTAGCTTTAAATTCTGGAGAAACAGGCCAACAAAGTGGACTCAGGTTTGAATTTTGTGCCTCACAAAACCGCAGGTGTTTTAATCCATCCAGTTATAGTTTACTCAAATAAATTGATTTTTTCTTCAAATTTAGAAGTTTAATAAGGGTACAATTTTCCCATCCAGCTTTTGCTCTGTATCAACTCAGTTTTACCATGATGGAAATTGTAACTCATTCTTTTAAGGACTATGTGGTTTTGGTTTATATTTTTATCATCGTGGGTTTTATCATCATTTTTATCATCTATATTGATCAGGTGGGCTCCTTAGCAATGCCAAAGTAAATGTGTAGAGATGGTTACCCACATCATCACAGAAATTTGATTTGAAAAGCATTATTTCATGTATATGTGAATATTCTTTAATGCTGAATTATGATCTGCTGTGAGAACATTTTATTTTCATTCCCACTTTTGGTGGAGTAAAATTGATCCTGGCCAAAATCCTACTAGCAAAATTTTTATAAAAAATAGACTTTTGAACCATAAAGGAGGACTGGTGGCATGGGCAGACTGAGTCTTTCCAGTAAGTATGAGAAAGGTTGCATTAGAGCAAGGTGCATTTAATTTCAGGGAGAACATTTCATACTGACGTTGATCTTTTCATCTCCCACACTTGGTACTGTCTACAGAGGGACGCTAACTGTTCTCTGAGCACTCTGACACCCACATCTTAAACAGAAAATCAAATTTGCTGCTTATCCCTGTGTGCAAGTTGGATTCCCACCTCATTCCACCTGCTCACAGGCACAAGCACAGATACAGATAATTCCGTTCTTCATTTACATGAATACCAGTGGGAGCTTGGGGTATTCACTTTTCTCTGTTGAAAACCTGGAGGCAGTTCAAATACTGGAGAAAAGTAAAAGACAGAGTCTGTCTCATTTGGATTACTTTTCAAGAAAATGGGAGCTACAAGAACATTAAGACAATGATGATAGGGTAAGAGCAGATGTTCATTTCTGAGAGCAGAGATGGAACAATCATTTTTGCAAAAGTCAGTATCCTATAGATAACAGAACATTTTTACCAGTAACCATAACTTGGTAGATCCAAATGAATATGCCAGTGCCAACTTTAAGTTCAAATATGCTGGGAACAAAGAGAAAAATAGAGAAATCCCTTCTTGCTTGCTTGCAAAAACTATGAAAACCTGCAAGATAGAAGGCAAGTTCAAGAAGGAAAGGTTCTTATTTTCTGGGGGGGTAATGAAGAGGAGAAACACAATGAGTAGTGGATAGGGAGTAGAATGAGAGGCTTTTATGAAAGAATTAACTTTAGGTCAGCCAGGGAGGAGGGAAGTAGGTTAACTGGGGGAGAAGAAGCTGCATCCCAAATGTATTAACTCAAGTAAAAAGCCTAGAATAAAGAACTGAAGAAAAAATTGCAAACGTAGTAAAAAAAAAAAGAGTCTGCTACATTGGTTAGCTCATAAAACATAGAAAATCATCTTTAAAATATATTCCTGGGATTAGCATGCATAGTAGTGGTTTTTAGACTTCTGCTGATAATTCCCACTTCTGGTTGTGATCCTCATTTCTACAGCTGAATTTGACCCTGATTTTCAGAACAACTGACAGAGGCAGACTTACATAGGCCTGATGCAAATTATCAAATATATGCAAGTGTTTCAGTTTACAGTTTGTAAGATCTGATCCAAGATTTCAGCAGATGTTATCTATTTATTTAATCAAAAGCAGATTTTATCTAACATTAGTGCAAAGCTTCAAAGATTACATAAGCTTTTTCTCTTCTCTCTGTAAAGTAATACTGCTTTCACTGAGGAGCTCTGGAAAGTTGTTTCTGCTGAAGTCAGAGGCAAAAATCTTATTGTCTTCTGTCTTGTTATGTCAACTAACTCTTATCAGAGAGTAATACCAAACTAAATTCTTGCCCTGTCCACAGATGCATTCAGTGGAGCGTAGTCTTGGTTAGCAAAATCTAATTTTAAGCTTTAATAGCAAAAGAAATAGGAAATTACATTATTTAAATGTTGAAGTTATTTAGAATTTCACCATTCAGTTCAGTGGAACTGAAATTTCTGCCTAACACCTAAAAAAATTGTTAATGTAGCCAAACAGAAGACAATGGAAATTCAAAATGATAAAACTGACCTTGATTATTTTCCTAATTGTCCTTTCAAAAAACCTTTCATACTTTTTTTTTTTTTTCTTCTTTTTTTCTTTTTTTTCTCTCTTTTTCTTTTTCCCCCCTTTGTATCTTTTTTGGCATTTTTACTAATTTTACTCATTACTGTTGTGATGCAACTCAGTATTTGTTTCAGTTGTGAAATAAAATAGTAAAAGTGAGACATTCAACTTCATCTTGCAGGGAAATAATACTTTGCCTGCATTCTTCCTGCCAGTTGGCCTACAACTCAGGCATTAAACAGTTCAACAGTGAATAATGAGAAAGATCAGGAAGAACTGAGTTTGAATAAAGATACCACAGAGAATATTACAGGATGACAGATTATTTTTAAAAGATCTATTTCCTTTGGTTTCTAAACAAATTATTCCGTGTCCATATGGAACCTATACAGAAACAGCAAATTATAATACTGTTTTTTTCTAAATGAAAAGTATCAAGTACTCTGCTATTCTAACACAATGCATAAAGAAAAATAAAGTGAACAGGAAGTGCTGAAGGAAAAAAAAAAATATATATATATATATATATTTTACTATAGTCTTTGAAATTACATAAAAGTATTTAAGTTTATCCCTGCTTCTGATTCTTCACTTCACTTACAAGGTTCATGTCATCAAAGACAGCTGGGATAGCAGAAGCACCAGTTACTGTTAGATTCATTAAATACACAAAATGTGTTAAAAACATGGAATCAAAGTATTGCTTGAATTGGAGGGGACACTAAAAGATTATCTAGTCCAAATCCCCTGCAATGAAGAGGGACACCCACAGCTACAATACAGAACAACTCCAGGGACAGGGAGTCTACCACCTCTCTGAGGAATCTTTCCTTCAAAAATGCTTTACAACTCATATCATAAAATGAAGCTGTTCCATCCCCTGGATAATTTCTGTGGCTCTGCCTGGACACACTCCAACATTTCCATGTTTCTCCTGTTCTGAGGACTTCACATACAGACACAGTACTCCAGGTGGGGTCTTACCAGCTCAAAGTTGATGAGCAGGATCCCCTCCCTTGACCTGCTGGCCCTGCACCTTGTGATGCAGCCTAGGGTACAGCTAGTTTTCTGAGCTGCAAGGGCACATTGCTGGCTCATGTTCATCTTGCAACCTACTAGTAGCCCCAAGTCAATTTTGACAGGGCTATGCTCAATCTTTTCAACCTCCAGCCTGTAGGATTTGCCATGATTCAGCAGCACTCACATTTGTTGAACCTCATGAGTTTCTCATGGGCCCAATTCTTGATCCTGTCTACATCTCTGAATAGTATCTTGTCCCTTCAGGCATGTTGGCCACACCACACAGCTTTGTGTAATCTGCAAATTCACTGAGACTGCTCTCAATCCCACTGTCTATGTCATTGATGAATATGTTAAAGACCACTGTTCCCAGTTCTGACTCCTAAGGGACACTGTTCATCATTGACTTCCATCCAGACACTGAGCCATTGTCCATCACTCTGTGAGCACAATCTTGCAACCAGTACCTCATCCATCAAATGGTCCACTCATCCAATCCATATCTTTCAAATCTGTAGAGAAAGATGTTATGGGAGACCACATCAGAGGCCTTAATGAGGACCAGGTAGATGACACCAATCACTCTTCCCTTGTCCATTGACACTGTTACACAATCATAGAAGACCACTAAGTTGGCCAGGAAGGACTTGCCCTTGGTAAAACCATACTGGTTATCCATTATCACCTCACTGTCTTCCACATGCCTTAGTAATGCTTCCAGGGGTATCCACAGTCTTCTCCAGCTAAGAAGTGAGGCTCACAAATTGGTTGTTCCTTTACAGTCCTTTGAAAAATGGGTGCAATGTTAACTTTTTCACAGAGATGGAGGCTGCAGTGTATACTTGGCAGCCCATTCCAGTGCCTGACCACTTTTTCCATGAAGAAATATTTCCTGATATCTAATCAAAACCTCCCACAGTGAAACTTGAGTCTATTGTCTTTGTGTCCTACCACTTGTGGACTGAAAAGAGATCAACATCAATCTCACTGCAACCTCTTCTCAAGAGAGCAATTAGGCTTCCTTTTCTTCAGAAGATTTTCTACCACTCTAATTGTGGCAGCAGATATTTGATTAAAAATTGGATTGAGAAGATTTCACTTTGTTTTGAACCAGAGAACAATAGAGATCTCTAAGCATTGTAATTTTGTTTATGTGTTATTAGGCTTTAAACAGTAACACTTAGATTCTGAAGCCACTCTGCAGTCTGTGCAGTTTGTGAACTGTATAATTTGAATCGACAAACCTGCTGCATGTAAACAAGAGTAGAGTATTGTTTCATTACACTTCTATAAATGTATTGATGACAGCTTATAGACCAGTACAGAATTTACTTTGCCTGTAAATACTAGGAAATGTGAATTCAGAACTTCCTATTTTAGAAATCTGGAGAGATACAATCATTGATATTTAAACTACATTTATTTGTCTTTTGCAATTCATTTGTACATTAAGTGCATGTTTTTATAAATGTGAGGAAAAAATGATTGGTAATTTCTCAGAATTTGTTAGTGATTTACTGAAGTACCTTCCCAGGACCCTCCTGTTCATCTACCTAGTCATAACTAGGAGGGGTGAATAAAATAAAGCCAGACCCAGCAGCTTGAGCTGGACCAGTGTCATGGCTTTGGCCAGAGGCAGCTTGGGCTTCCTGTGGGCAAAACAGGTTAGTGGCTGTGCTGCCAAGTGAATTTATCTGCATGTAAGTAAGCTATGCCTTGCCAGGTTTCTTCAGTTCTGGAGAACAAACCTTGGTCCAGCGTAGCTGCTAAAAAAATCATGCTTTGGATGTTCAATTTTATTTCTTAATCTGTAACTGTGCTAAAAGAACAAACAGACAAATGATTATGCTTCAAAAGGAATTTGTACTTGTAAAGTGCACAGACATATACAAAATAAAGAACACACTTATAGACATTTCTTTATCACAGCTTCCTCTCAGCACCCACAGGACTTTTAGCCAAAGACAGCATCCTTTCAAGATTCCCCAATTCTTCTTTCCTATAAATGTTTTTCTTTCCACTGAAAAATGTTCTTTCACTCCTTCTCTTAACTGCAGATTACTTTTCTATGATTTTGGCTGGTCCTGCATTTCCAAAAGATTATTTTGCTATGAAAACACACAGAGATTCCTGTCTCCATATTTAAAGCTTATTGACCTATTCTTTGAGTTTCTCAAAATTATGTACTATGACCCTTTTGTTCAGACTTTGGGGATATTCTACTCTCAAATTTATCTGTTTCAGCATATATATGTAATTACTGGTTCTCTTCACCTAGTTCAAGATACTCCTTGAAATGAGAGGTAGTAAGCTAAATATCATTCATACCTTAGATATGACAATAACAGTAACTGGCTTATTAAATGATGAAGTAACTTCATCTCAAAAACTAGAGTACACATAATCTGTTACTTCCCTGTAAAAGGAAGACATCGACTCTTATTCTATTTAGTATATTTATGATAACCTCAAATAATCAATGTATTGCTCTGAGGATGAAAAATGAGTTCTGATTATTTTTATTTTTTTTTTAGAATGAAAGGTTAAGCTTTTTCCAGATGTAAAGCCTGAATGCAATACTTATGACAGCTAAGAATGGTTCAGAATACACTCACAGAATTCCTATCATCAGTATCAGTATAGATGTGATGACTATACACTGAAGCTGAGAGAGCAATTCAGATGAACCAGGACTTGAAGATGAGCTGAATACCCTTGTTGTTTCTACACTGACTGCATTTCCTTTAATTATTACTGATGCTTGTCATCTGACTCACATACAAAACCATGTTGTAAACAGTTAAGTTTTATGGGCATGGGTTATTTATCTACAGTCAGTTGTCTCAAACTGTTTGAGATAGCATGCGTTATCTTGTTTGGCCTTTCAGAGCAGTTCCAAAGGAAAGAGTTTTGTGCAGCACTTATGTCATATCTATCAGCCCTGTACAAATGCCCTCAGAGATGGACTATGACAAGTTAAATCACTGTAAGGCCTCTATTTTTAGACAACCTAAGCATGATCATTCCAGGTTTCAAGTTTGGAGAAAAATTCCATCACCTGTTTGGGTATCACCAAGCATCTTAATTTCTTTGAACTCCATTCTGATAAAACAGTCATTAAATGGGACCACAGTCACATCTATTGCCCATTTCTCCTTCAATAGAGCAAATTTATATTTTATTGTGGACTTACCTGGGTAACTAATTAATCTTTGTCAGATTTGTCAAGATCTTTGAAGAAAATTAAGCAAAGCAATACTGGTATTGCTGTTTGGGAGAAGCTGATGGTTTTTGTTCATTGTTTTCCTAACCTGTCAGCTCTCTCAGACAGAATACCATCTCATTTAACTTTTCTCACCTTTTTGGTTAAATGTGTATAAAGTAAGATAATGAGTCAGTTCTGCTCTCACGTGGACCTGCTCAGCTCTCAAGAGCCAGTGGTATCACATCTTTCTCATTCAAGGGAAGAAAGCACTTGATAAAACCCATCTGGTGCCTTGTTACTTCAGGATTAATCATCTGAAAAGCCTCCTAAGAGAGATAGCATGGAAGTGATGAACATGGCAACCAGTATAAGGTAAAGAAGAATATGACATTTTACCCAGAAGTAAAAGAAACAAGGCATTGTAGGACCTGTTTCACCTATCTATTTCTTATAAAGATATTTACTTTCTCCATCCACTGAGAATTTATATTCAGTTATTTGTACAGTGAAGAATACCTTTAAGAGCAGGAAATGCTACAATTTTGTAAATATATGTTTAATATTTGAGCAGTAATTTAGCTCTGGAAAGGCATCAGAAAACAATAAAAAAACAGGAGAGAAAAAAAAAAAAAAAAAAAAAACCCTCAGAGATTCATTGTCATCTTTCATTTCAGTCCTTCCTGCAGCTGTTTTTGCCTTTGCCTTGGTTCAGTTTTTAGCCACCAAACTGGAAACTGTCAAGACAGCTACTGTTTTCTCTCTAAATCTTTATGTATGATGAACACAGAGCAGAACACTCATCAGAATCACAGAATCACCAAGGTTGGAAAAGACCCACAAGATGATCCAGTCCAACCACCCACCCATCACCAATGGTTCTCACAAAACCATGTGCTTCAACACAAGGTCCAAATGTTCCTTGCCAGGGTCGATAACTCCACCACCTCCCTGGGCAGTCCATTCCACCGACTGACCAGTTTCCTGTTCTTGCCACAACACTGTTTCTGATGCAAGCCAGGATGCCATTGTCCTTCTTGGCCACCTGAGCACGCTGCTGGCTCATATTCAGCCAAGCATCAATTAATCAATACTCCCAGATGCAGTCTTCCATCCTCTCTGCCCCAGGCTTGTGGTGTGCCTGGGGTTGTTGTGGCCAAAGTGCAGGACCCAACATTTGGTATCACCAGACCTTGTGAGAGTGTAAGGAAGTAGAAACCAGAGAGACAAAATCTAAGTACTTTTGAACTACTCTAGCAAATACTGTTGAAACAATTAATATGATTGACATGAATGTGCTATGGGCCCTCATGGCAAAATGCCATTCTCAGTGTGGGTTTAAGCTACAGTGCTGCAATTGGACAAGAATACTCTTAAACTGCCTGCCTGGTTTGGCAGTGTGGAAAACCATATGCTTTAATTCCCTAATTAAAGAGTTTTTCTGTGTTTTTGTTGCCTTTTTATGCTTATTTTTATTTCATTATCTATCACAGCATGTTTTACTAGTAAAGTCACTACTACAGCAATCGTCACTTTTCTACTGATGCTGTTGATGAAATTATTATTTTTTTTCAGCATAGATAGTGTTTTATCTACAGAACTATATTTATTTAATGTAAATGATTGTGTCCAAATAAGAGATTTGGAAATGATTATTGTTTCTTTTTAGACACATTATAGTGGTGCAATGAAATGTCCATTTTTGACTGTCAACACTGTACTGCAATTCGTTTAACTTTACCTGCCCAGGGTTTCAGTCATTCTGCTTACACACCACATATATTCCCACAGATGTCCTTGTTTTCACCTACAGATTTTCTTTTAAAGTCAGTAACAGAGCTGATAGAAATAAGTGATTCAAACCTTGTTCTCAAAACTGCTGCTTGGAATAAATATTTTTTACAGTCACAGTGATATGATCAGTAACTATTAAAAGTAAAAATAGCTTGAAAAAGAAGTACATCATTTAAATATTTTAACGAGAAAAGACTTTAAGTCTGTGACAAAACAAGACCATACAAAAGAGCAAGCAAAAGAATGAAGCACTTGTCATTTTGTAAAATAATATCTTCTTTAAATCTTATCCTAGAAGTGTTGCTATTTTGCTTGGTTTGCTATTTTTTTGCCTGATATTTACTGTTTTATCTGAAATAAGCACTTGATGTAAAAGTTGTAAAAGTCTTCTATGATAGGAATTTCATTTTCTAAACCAGAGCTTTCTGCCTTTTTTCTAAACCGGGATAACCTGACATTTGTAATATATATATGTTTATTATGTTGTCTCTACTGAAAGAAGAAGTAGTTTCATGAAAAACTCTTTCAACATTTGCAGAAAGTCATCCTTGTTACTTACAAAAGCAAAAGAAAACAAAAAACAGAAATTCACTTTATCTAATTCTTTTATTTAACTACATTATTGGATATGTTCTCACATGTATTGATAGAAAATATCTTTAGGTATCCCAAAATGGATATTACTTAAGACAAAAAAAAAAAAAAAAAAAAAAAAAATTATATCTGTTCAAATACTCTATTAGCCACATGATCTGCATGCTGCTTTTGTTTGAAACTCTTTCAATTTTCTCATCATACATCCCTACCAAACTTAATTCCATTCATTTTTAATGACTAGGTTTCTCCTTCCTCTCTTCTGTCTTGGGACGTTGTTTCAATGACAGAAGTGAAAACTTTGCTGTATCAAGTACATAACAGCACTGAACTATATGTTTAAGAATGTATTGTGCTTCATAGTTGATTATTCAGTTTTCTGATGCTGGGGATACCTGGATGCTGATTCAGACTCTAAAATAATCAGAATAGGCTTTTTTATTGTTTGTAAAAAAGGGAAAGCTTTGTGATCCAGCCTCAGCTCGGATCCAGATTTTAAAAGAAGTTAAAGATGGATTCTAAAGATTTATGTTTGAAATCTAGTGTTTCCATCTTGAGACATGCATAACATTAGCATACTAACTGCACTGGTTTTGAGTGATCTTTAGTTCTCAAACTGTGCATTTTGAAATGTGAGAATCAAGCACATTTATTATTACTATGGTCATTACCATTTATACTGCTGTATTGCACAGAATTTCCAGTCACTCTGAAGCTGAAATGAAGAATAGTGAGGAAAGGTGCATTCAAATATATGTAGTTTTCCTGGGTGCTGGCAATTATTTTTGTTATCAGCAAATAGTTCTCAGCACCTGTTCTTCCCCTCAACCTGTTCATTATTTCTTAACGATTTCTTAAAAGCATACTGAAATAGGAAATGAAGAATAAATAATAGTAGTTATAATGTGTACCTTATATTCTGGCATTTCATTTACTGAATGGCACTTCAAAAAAAAAAAAAAATATATATATATATATATACACACAATAAAGAATTCTATTAAACCTCCAGATATTGTGGCAATAGATTTTTTTCCCTATCAGTTTAAATTCAATTCACTTTTTCAGATTTATTTATTTATTTATTTATTTATTTCAGAGCAACATTAACAATCTAAGTAGTTTTCTTCTTATCACACACAGTAGATTTTCTTCTTTGAGCTTTAGATAAGTTGGGTTTACTCTCGAAGTTATTTAACTGCATAAATAATTCACAAATGATGCCTTATACATAAGAATGTGAGGCATGTCAGCTTGTCTAGTAGGCATCTCTGGAACAACATATGTCCTAAAAGTCAGCTTCCCATCACTGGGGAAATGGTGACATGTCTGAAGCACTGCTGCTGACATTGCTTGAGGTTAATGAATGACAGTGCCAAAATGCCAGCACTTACCTTGTCACCGCCAAAGAGCTACAATTAAATTGCCCCTTAAAGAACTGACAAGTGACGAAAGGGGTTTCAGTGAAGGTCATGAGTATCTAAGATTTCTATTCCTTTGAGCACTGCTGTAATTTCTGATTTGCCACAAAGAAATCACAAGACAAATATCCTCTATAACCCAGCAGTCTTCCTACAGAATTATTAAATTACTGGGGTGCAGTTAGCATTAAACCTGTAATATTAAGACATATTGTATGGCACCACAAGTTTACACACTAAAACTGTTCTGTGTCCTAAGTTATATTTCTTTCTTGGTCAATGGTATCTATAAAAAGGTCAGTAGGGAGAAGGAAGAAGGGGAGGGGGAAGAGGAAGGGAGGGGGGCAAGGAACCCTCCAAAATGCACTGGAATTTTCTTTTCGAGAGAGAACAGAACTGTTGGTGTGTTGTTGTTGTTTTGTTTTTTTTTTCTCTTGAGAAAGACATGATTTGTATCTCCACTATGAAGGGAGGATGGGTACTGTCTAACAAAGGTTTGACTGTGTATCCACTGACAACAGAAGATGGAATGAATGTACCTCTTGTGCTGATATTAATCTGAGCAAAATACTTTAGCCTTTTTTTTCTTTCATTAATCAGGCAAAAAATCCCATCAACAGAGGTCACAGAATTTGGTATCCAGGGTTTAAATGGACACTTCCAAATTATGCACATTTTAAAGTATTCATCCTTCTTATTGTATAGCAAAGGTAAGCCATATTCCTAGGACTTATCAAAGTTTATTTGCATATGAGTTAGACAAATTGACGACAGTATTTGCGCCATATTAGTTTTTATCATGTATGAGTCTTCGTAATATTAGAAGTTTATTTTAAATCCTTGAGGGAAAGGGAACGTTGTTTATATTGATAAATCTTAATTATTAGTACTGTCTTGATTTATATAATATCAACTCAAAATTGAAAAGTAGATAGATGAAATAAAAATATTATTAAAACAAGTCAGCAAGAGATATATTTGCATCTGATCTATGCAAATAAAATACATGGAAGATCTATGAAATGTAGGCTTCTTCCCTCCCAGATAACAGAATTTTCACACAGATACGTTCATACAAAAGCAGAAATATGGAGTAAAGAGATGGAGAAAAAACATCATAAATTGTGGCTGGAGCAGGGAGAGAAGAAGGCAGAACTAATGAAAAGGGCAAGAGCTAGTCCATGGCAAACTGAAATGGAAAGAGTAGCTTTATGTTTTCCTAAGGGTGACAAGCAAACATTTAACATTTTAACCATGACTCCTGAAACTGAAGTACTTAAATTCAGAGGTGGAATTCCCATTTATTAACTTGAATGCTAATACCTTGAAGTACTGAACATTCTGTCTTGCCTGGACCTGTGATCCTCCACAAGCTCTGCAGTCAGGGAACATGGTGAAAGTGCTGCTTAGGGTCCATATCCATGTTATGTATTATGGTGGAATTTTGCATTGTAATTTCTTTCTAAAATGTAGATGGATAAAGAAATAATAGCTCAATTTTCTTTTTGCAAAATAGCCTAGTGATGACAGTATTTTAACATGATAGAGCAAGGCTAAGGATCTCAGCCTTGGTAATTCTACAGAAACACTATCGTAAATCCATTTCTTTTCATGGGTTCATTCTGAATTCTGCATGTCTCTTGATTGTTTCATGGTTTCTGAAGTTGTCAGACAAAGTCACTTAATGTCACTCCAAAAGCAGATATAGAAGCTGCTAGATGGGATACAAGATACTGTACCCCTACATGCAAGGCTGGGAAATATGTGCTTTACAAAACCTGATGACTTGAAGCTTCCCCCATTGAGAATTTAGTAGGTTGGTCTAGAACTGAGGTGATTAGTGTGTGCAGTTAGCAACCATGGCCTCGATCATGATTTGTGGGCAACTCCTGTAAAGGGTGGCAATGCAGCCTTAGCAACAGAGTAGTATATTTTATGTGTAAGACACAGCAGTGCAAAAAAAAAAAAATGGTTCAGCTGTCAAAAATAAATGTTCTGGACAGCTGATTAGCATACATAAAGCCAAGCAGCAACTCTGTCTTTGTTTTCAAATCTATAAGGTTTTTAAATTTAAAACACACTCTCAGATTCTCAGGGACACCCCTGGAGTAAACTCAAACTTTGCTTTAGAACGTAATTTGTTTCTTATGTCTCATATGTAAGAAATGTCATGGAGATCTCCAATTGTGAATGCTCTTAATTTCAAATCCTTACTCATTAATTTGCAACAATGAAATGTGATGAATATTTATAGAAGATTTTATCTATATTTATTAATTTACTATAATATTCCACTGATATCCTTGAATTCTTTGGTTAATAACAAAAAGAAAAATTAAATCAAAAACTGATAAATCCTCTGTTTGCCACATGAGACATGAACACGTTTAAAGGGCAATATGTTCCACATGAATGATGTTTGACTATGTAGTTTACTGACTATATCAAAGATAATGAAGTGACTCTATGGGTGTACTTTAATTGCTACTATGGGTCATCATTTTTCTTCTTACATTTTAGGCATAAAAAAACCTGTCTCTCTGCACTTAGTAGAAACTCGGTGTCCTCACTTTCAGTGAGTTATTGTAAGACTCTCAACAAATCTTTCACTTGGATTAAAGATCAAAGGAAAAGCTTTGATTATAACTCACACAGTTTTCACCATAGTCTTTAATAAATGGTTTCAGTTTCAGTCACCGAGTATTACACATTCAGCTTATTGACACTGTATTTAGCTTGACAACATTCTTCCCCTTTTAATTGCAATTTTAAATATTTGTTGTTTTGTTACTCAGTTTATGTAGAGACATTGATTCAAATGCTTTGACTTTATTTTGCATTATGAAACAAAAATCTGTAACAAATTCCGTGGTGTGCTGAATTTCTCTAATTGAACATATTCAGAATGTTGAAAATTCCGATTTATTCAGGGGAAAAAAAAAAAAAAAAAAAAAAAAAAGAGAGAGAGAGAGATGTAAGAAAGAACAAGTTAAAAACATTTTATTAACTTTATTTTATTTTATTTTATTTTATTTTATTTTATTTTATTTTATTCTATTCTATTTTATTCTTTGGTCAAGAAAGATTTCCCTTGCAATTTCTAGTAACTGAAGATATGGCAATAATTTTTAGTCTTCAGAATTTGCTAGCATTTTATATTCTACAACTGTGCTTTTCACATGAGGGAATTATTTTAACTAAATCACTTAAATTCACCAGACTAAACACTTTGTACAGTATGAGCTGATTGAGCTTGAATATATATACAAAATAATAATAATAATAATAATAATAATAATAATAATAATAATAATAATAATAATAATTTTGCATTGAAAGTTCAAGTCTAACACAGTTCATTCATGCTTGCTTAAGTTAAATAATAATTGACTATTACCATATATTTAATGCAAGCTTGTTTTATATTCTGAAACTACAAAAACATCTATATTCTGAAACAGAAATACCTAAATACTTTGGTGCCACTGTCCTTCTATAACACTTTCATTGCACTAAGACAATGTCTTAATTGAGCCCTAGCCATGAGGTTTTACTCTGTTTTTTTCCTTATCTACTTGATTACATCACTTTTTTTCTTTTTTCTATTGAATATTTATCAGTGTCATCAGAAGAATTTGAGCTAAATCAGATGATTCAGAGAAGGGAGTCTTCTCAGAAAAACAAATATATTTCTCTCAGGGACTCTGATTACAAAAGTCATACAGAAGGACCTTATAAGGGCCTCCTGGAGCTTTGCTAAATGAAAAGTAGCTCAGAGATTGGTCTTTCTGCATGGGCAGCTGTGGTCTGTCAGAATTTTTAAAAACACACTGTAAGTCTCTCAGAAGGTAAGTGAAATGTGAAAATATATGACTGCCAGATTTCAAAATAGCTATTGTTTGAGCATAAACAAGTATACTTTAATACATATATAAAAAATACCTATATTGAAACTTTGGGCTCAGCTCAGCTTTTCAAAGAAACAAACAAAATTTCTGAACACTCTTTTGAAATCTAAGTGACTTGTAATGTGAGCTATTTTTATACCGTTTTGCTAATTGTCAAAAGCTTTCAAAAAAGATTTGTTGATGATTGGCTGTCATTTTTATTTGTTTGCTTGATTTTGCTTTCTTGATTTGCTTTCCAAAAATCTGTCTTTACCTGCAGACCTGGATGATATTGTATTAAAATAAGGATTTTGTTATTCTGTCTCTTGTTAAACCCCTATTTTATATGTTTCTTATGTCAAAAAGAAAAAAAAAAAAAAAAAAAAAAGCAGAAAAAATGTCTAACGATTGAGGTAGCCAATCACACAACCAAGTGGTCAGCCATCCATGGTTCGCACATAAGCAGTCTCCATGCCAGACAGAAGGAAATTCAGCAAATGTCTTTACACTGTAAGTCTTGCTTGTTAAAATGAAGATTTCATCCCTCATTTTTTCTTTTTCCAATATCCTATAACGCTGAAATCCTTATAATAGTTCCTGACATTTGCACTCTTACAAGAACATAGGAATGTGAGATCACAGACTTGAAATCCAATAACTGTATATGTTCTCTGGCCACTAAAATTTTAAATTTGAGAAAAGAAAGGTGGATAATAATTTCCTACAATTTTCCTGAAAGAAAATCAATCTAAAATAGCTCTAGCTTGATCTGGGTATAAAGACATTTGAGGTCATATCCCGCTATACAGAAAGGTGGCAGTGGTTTCCCTTACTTGTCAGGGCCACACCAGATATTTGATTAGAGGTGTGGGGTTGACACCATGGAGAATGGAACCAGAGCTAGGACATGGGCTTAGGCCTTGATTTATGTTGAACGTTGATGCCCCAAATGATGCACAATGGCACGTTCAAATAGAAATACTGATTTCAAGAGCAGAAACAGATATTTCATGTTGGCAAGATAGTAAGGGGGTTTTATGACCATTATTTAGTAGTACCTTATATGTTCTTATGGTAAATAGCAAAGAGACTGGAGAAATTTATAGAAAGGATGAAAACTTGAGTACTCAATATAAGCACTGAAGAGTCCTGGCAAAAGGTCTGGGAAAAGCAGACATGGTTGTAAAAAGGTTTTGAATTCATGGACTTGCACTGTCCATTGAATTTTTATGTGTTTGGAAAAGAAAGGTTTTTACATTCTTGAATATAAACAGTACTACTTAAGTTCATAGTCAGTCTCTTTTGCTAAGACTTAACTGCCCCTTAGAAAACATCAGAATTATATTGCCATGAAACACAGACTCTTATCCCTCTTTCCCCCCCCCCCCCCCCCCAAAAAAAAAAAAATAAAAATAAAAACAGAAAAAGAAAAAGGTAGTGATGAGGTGAAGTACTTGTACTTACAAAATATATAGAGACTCTGTAAATATTATTTTAACAAATGCTTCTGGTACAGAAAACCACAATATCAGAGCTATAACACAATGATGTGCTTGGACTCAGCCTTCAAAACTGAATATCTTGAGCACTTCTCTGGCAATTCCATGCATTTTCTCAGCTAATCTCCTATCACCAATATCAAGTTTGTCATATTGATTTTAAAGGGGAGGTAAAAAAATTGGAAAGGTACCTTGCCTTTGTCAATCCTGAACAGGGTTGCCAGGCAACTCGCTGACCTGACTCAGGATAGATTGTTACTCTGACCTGACTAAATACCCTCAGATCATCTGGGAATGTATAAAGAAAATACTGCAAATTTGAATTATTGCTGCAGTAATTATTATGTTTCCAATTTGCCTCTACAAAACATTATACTTTAAAAGTGATATTTTTATCAAAGGCATAGAATATTCTTTGTGCCAAATAAAAAATGGATAATTATGTATTATATAATGGCATTGTAAAATTTGAGTTTATATTGTTTCTATTTGCATTACTAAAAATAAATAAATAATTGTATTATTATAGTTTTATTATTACAACTATGCTATTCAGACGAGCTCCATAGGACAGATAGAGATGTCCAGATTTGTCTAAATTCTAAATTATTTTTATTTTTATTTTTATTCCAAATATTCTGTATTTTGCTGAAAGTAATGTTTCATATTTACAGAGTGACTTTTTAACCTCAATTGAGTCCACAAAAAGCATTACTGATATTTTCTTAGTATGGTCAAGACTTGGTTTCAATCACTTTTAAACCTTATTGTGTAACAACCATACTGATTAAACTGGTGAAATTGGGTGAATTTTATGTGAAATGTCAGATGAAATTATTAATCCATGTTTGGTAAGAAAAGGGAAAACATGAGTTACATGGGTCACTTGAATCTCTGAATTTAGGAGCAGATGTATAAAACCAATAATATAGATTTTTAATATAGATTCTAACGTAGTATAATGCAGTATAATAATATGATAATACATAGTATATACTGTAGGTATCTTTTGTGATCTTTTGAACATCTGCCCAAGTACAGGCAGGTTATACCCACCTGTTCTGCAGAGGAAGACTTGTGATTTACTTCTCTGAAGTCCAGCTCTCATGTGATGTATCTGGGTCAGTGAGTGTGGGAAACATGATATTCCCATTCCCAATCCAGAGGCATTAGGGGCTTTTAATCTCCATTGCTCTGAGCCCCAGATACAGCCCATCAAACATGGCACGTAAATTATTTTCCTAACTTTTATGGGCTTCCTCTTCTGTGCATAGAGAGAGGTTCAGGGAGCAATTTAGGCCAACTGAGACAATAATGACTTTCCTCATTGACTATAGAACACCTTGGAGGAATTTCCCTCCTACCATAAGTACATCAGGATGCCTAAAGTACCATTAGATGGAGTACTGGTGTGCCATGGATGTTGCCCTTGCAACACTGGAGAGAAAGTTGTCTGAATTAAATGAAGAGAAAATGAGAAAGAAACCAGGATCAAGTAAGTAGATAAAGAAAAGGATTCAGAAGAATAATACTTTAAGCTTTAACTATGTTAGTATGGAAATGGCTCTGCAAATCAGAAATCTGACAGGGAGAACCAGGCTTTCATGGCAAATAGATTTCTTTCCATCTATCCTTCCTTCTGTTGGTCCTCTAGGGAGATGCTTGTCTACTGTCCCTGCTGCCAGCCCTGAAATAGTATACTCAGGAATGTTGAGTGGGGATGGCTTGGACCCTGCTGCTCTTTTATGCAGAAGGTGATGTGCCTGGAAACAAATTAGCTAGAGCTCAGATCTCCTGTGTCTCAGTGGTCCCAGTGTTCCTTGAATCTTATGTAGTAAATGAAGTAAAAATTGAACACTGAATTGACTGATTAACATCTTTTCCAGGGTTTATAAGTTCTGTGAACATGGAAGACAGTGATAAAGGATTTCAGCAATCTCACTTTCCACTTGCACCAAGACGTACAGGCAAAAGGATGACAGTCTATTGTTAGCGTACTTTTCTGAAGCATTTGACATTTTCATAGTTCTCAGCCAATTTAATCATGAGAAGGTGACCCTGAGACTGTATTATAATCTGAAGGATACTGCACCCTCTGTAGAAATGAAGAATATGAGACATGTTTCTTATCAAAAGGTACATAATACAGTTGAAAATATAGAAGAGTTTATGAATGATTTGAGTCTGAAGAATATATTTTACAATTCCAGTAATATATAGAAGCCTTGATAAGATTACGATTGTGATATGAAACAAAGCACTCTGAGGAAAGCACTTTGAGGAAAAAGTATTGGAGAATGAAACATTTACCAGTATTAATTCAGTTTGAAAATTCCACATAAGAGCAATCAGCCATTTCAAATAGAAGCTTTCTGTGAGTAGTTTTGTTGTTTACTTCGGGAGCTGTCAGAAGTGTTTGTCAAGCCATTTTCTGTCATTTATCAGCAGTTCTGATCAACAAGGAAGGTGCCAGGTGACTGGAGACTAGACTGTGACCCATCAACAGGAAGGAGAATCCAGGGAACTACAGATCTGTCAGATTGATTTTGATACTACAGAAGGCCATGTAGCAGATCATCTTCAGTACCATCAAACAGCATGTGTGGGAGTGCCAGGGGATTAGGCTTAGCCAGCAGAGGCTCAGCAGATTCAGCCTGATCAACCCAATCTCCTTTTATGACTGGATGACCTGCCTACTGGATGAGGGCAGGGCTAGGGACATAACTACTTCACTTTTCATTTTTCAAGAGTAGTTCACAGAAAAAACAGAAACCTTTGCGCCAGAATGCTTATCAAAATGACTAGGCTGCACAGCTGCACATTTCTTAATTTTGAGGAAGCAAAGAAAAGGGAGAATACAGTGTACAAGAAACTTTCTTTCTCTTACTCTTGAGACTAGCTCTGATTTGTAGTTTACCGTAAAGATGTCTTGATAACACAGAATTAGTGCAGTCAGATTTATTCTCCCAGCTTGGGGAGACCTTGAGAATAATGGTATGTTCAGAGCAGAAATTACCTCTTGTTTCTTCTCCAGTCTTAGTAATCTATTTGAACCAAAGCCCTGAAACAGAACTGAGATCTCCTGTTACCCTTGTCTCAGTGTTCATCTATCAGATCATGTAGATACATGTTTCAGGCAGCTTTTTTTGATCCTCCATTTTAAGGCACTTCTTAAACATCAGTGGCTGAACATGAGATGAGATGGGGTTATTATGAAGGTAGATATGATTATTTCAGAAATTTAAAAATCTGTATTTTATATCATGGTCATTTTCCTAGATTAGTTCTATCCCTGAAAGACTTTAAGCAATACCTGAGCCCAAGACTTTCCTTTTCAAGTCTTTTCTGTATTGAGTTGAAACAGAACAATTTCAGGTTCTCACTGGAAATTATTTCTTTTCATTATTTTTGTGACATGTTCAATAAAAATCTAGCATTTTTTAAACAAGAAAATATCCTTTCTGCTCATATCTTTTTTTTCCCCAGAATTTAACAGTTTGCAAATGATAATGAGCTCAGTGAATCTTATTAACACAAGTTACAACTGACTGACAAGTAAGTACATAGCTGTCATGTACTCTAATCATGGTGTTATAATTCAATTAACTATTGATTTTAATTACCAATATGATATTCTAACTGTTGCAGGAAAACATTCAATATTCATAAAATGATGTGGAGTTTTTTGTGTTGTTTTTTTTTTAAACACAACTTAAATCTGCCCCAGACATTATTGTACTCATACATTATGGAATTGTTTGTATTTTATGTTTAACAAAAAAAACCTGTTGATTTTCATATATTATCAGCTATCAGCTATTCTGATGTTTCTTCAATTGATCATACTAATTAGACTTGGAAATAAAGACAGGACTATTTACTGTTTATTTAGCACCTACATAGCTCTGATACTTTATCACTTGGCATTTGTACAGTTATTTGAACCTATGCAAAATGAATTCAGAATAGACTTGAAGCCTATTTTCCAGACTGTTTACTTATCTGTCCCTTTGGTCTACTGTAGATCACTGCACAAATGGCAAAGTGTGTTGCACTCATGCATGAAGAGAGGTCATTGAGTCTGACAGAAAATAGTAGGATACACTGCCAGATGCAACGCTACTTCAGCGAGTCTCAAGACTCTCTAAGACTTCTCTTATAGTAGTGACTTGGGTAAGGAAATACGAGAGAAAGTTTCATTCACTGTTCTCATCTATGTCTTCATTCATTTCATCTTTTTAGTCAAGAAGTTGGGCTGGAGGAATCACAGAATCATAGAATCATTATTTTAGAAAAGACCTCTAAGGTCATCAAGTCCAGCTGTCAACCTATCACTACATGCCCACTACATGTTTCCCTCACTGCCACATCTCCATGTTTCTTGAAGACCTCCAAGGACAGTAATTCTACCACCTCCCTCAGCAGCCTGTGCCACTGCCTCACCACTATTTCAGAGCAGGAATTTTTCCTAATATCCAACCTGAATGGCAACTTAAGTTCATTCCCTCTCATCCTATCATTAGTTGCAGGGGAGAAGAGGTTGATTGCCACCTCACCACAGTCTTCTTTCAGGCAATTGTTGAGAATTGTTAATAGGCATATTTCTTCAAAAAGAAACATGCCGGGCAACTCCATGTTATGTAAAACATGCACATCACAACTAAAGAATTTTTTTTAACCTAAAAGCAGGATCTCAATCAGCTGATATCTGAAAAGTGCAAAAATGGCCAATAGTTTTCTAATTTATAGTTTCATATTTATGGTTTTACTGGAAACCAGAAAATGTACTGGGAATATGAATAGAATCATGTAATTAAAGAATCTCCAAGGTTGGAAAAGACCTCCAATATGATCCAATACAACCATTCATCACCCATATTTCCCACTAAATCATGTCCCTCAATACAACATTAAACATTTCATGAACACCTCCAGAGACAGCAACTCAACCACCTCCCTGGACAGCACATTCCACCGCCTAACCACTCTTTCCTCTGAAATTTTACTAATATCCAACCTGAATCTCCACTGGTACAACTTTAGGCTATTTCCTCTAGTCCTACTGCTAGTTAAATGGGAGAAGAGGCCAAGCCCCACCTCTCCACAACCTGCCTTCAGGTTGCTGTAGAAAGCTACAAGGTCTCCCATAAGCCTCCTCTTTTCTAGACTAAACTATCTCAGTTTTCTCAGCTGCTCCCCATAAGACTTGTGATATGGATCCCTCACCAGCTTCACTGCCCTTCTCTGGACATTTTTCAGGGTTTCAATGTTTTTCTTGTAGTGAAGGGCCCAAAACGGAACACAGTACTCAGGGTGCAGCCTCACCAGTGTGGTTCTCATACTAGTGATAGGAGGAAGGAATTGAAAAGTTCAATTACAAGTCATAAATATTTTAATCATAATTATTTAATTATATGATCTTGGTTTGCTTAAAGGTGACAACCCTGGTGTACAGGTAGGTTTTTAAGAACCATGACATTTTGAACTGGTACACAAAATGCCCGATTTTGGATGTAGGTGCTTAATTCATACTTTTTGGATGTTGTCCATCAGTTAAGTCTGCATCAGTTAGTGGAATTCCTAGAGCCCTCTTACAGTAGTCTTTCAAACTACTAATCTTTGAATCCTGTTTGAACTGTGTCAGGGACCAAAAGCTTTAGATGCTTTCCTACAAGCTGCTGATGTCTATCTTGAGATGCTTGGATTTCAGACTGTGTTTCTAAAATTGTCTGTGTGCCTTTTTTATGCTTTAGTACAGTATTTATCTAGTACTTTGAATATATATCAGGCATTGTTCTCTGAATCTGGTTACACCAGAAACTTCAAAATCTCAGGGTTTTTTACCTGACATATCTATCAATCAATTAAAATGACCGAGGTTTGCCAGTTTGCATGCATACCAGTTGTATTAAGACCAAAGGACTAGCAAATAAAACAGATAATTCAAAGTAAGAGTCTTTTATGACTATCACACATAATTTACATGTATTGAATAGTGCATTAGAATGACTTGGTAAAAAGAATTTTCAATCGCAGATAATTACTTTTTGATGTCATTGTTTACCACACTTCTTTTTCCTATATGGCCCAAGCCCAGGCAGTTTATTTTGTCACTGGCATTGCCAGAAGACACAGACGGCAAGTTAAATTTAATAAGCAATCTGCCTACTTTTGGGAAAGTAATACATTATCTCACTCTCACAAATGGATGCCTATCACCAGCCCCTGTGCATAGACATTTTAATATGAGTGACATCCTGGCTGAAAAGCACCTGTGTTGTCTTATCAGATAAGGTGTTCTTCAGAGTGACTCAGTTTTTTTGCCATTCTAAATTCCTTTCTAAAGGATATATCCTCATAGCAAATGAAAGTAGTACAGGTAAGGAAGCCTGTATCCTTGATGTTATTACACTGACTGACACTGAAGGCTTCGTGACAGGGGAGTCTGCTATGTGCTGTATAGAGCACATTCAGTGCCCTATATAGCACTCTGTGACCTCACGTAGAGTCTGCTAGCCATGGTCTCAGCTAGCACATGCAATTGCTTTACAGCAATACTTTTCTCTAAGAAAACTGTATAAAAGCAGCTGGTGTGTATGTAGTTTTTACATTCTTGCTCAGAGCTTCTCTGTAGAGTTTTGCACTGATACTGCCTAGAGTAAACAGTCATTCTTGAATGAAGAGAGACTGAATAAAAGACAGATGCATTTCACCGTTCACAAGCTGACTTTGTTATGTATGGATACTCAGATTTTATAGTAATAATAATAAGTAAGTAGTAATATAAATGTCTTCTGTAAGTCTCATTATTCATTCTATTCAATATGTGCCTCTGATCAGCATTAGGTAAAATAACAGGGCAGGATGGAAAAAATATGAAAGGTGCCTTTCAGCATGGTGTAGAAGCACCACTCCATCTAATGAGATGGCCCTGTAACATTGCCAACTTGCAGTCACAGCACTCAGTCGAAATCAGCATAGTTGTACAGAGAGACAAACCTTGTTTATCTTGTACTTAAGGATTTAATAGCAACACAGAAACATTTTAATTATGACATTAGAACAAACCTTGATGAAATAGGACTCCATGATTTCTAATAAAGTTTAATTTTTCTGCTGTGGTTGATTAATAAATTAAAAATCACATTGCTGAACTCTGCAAACCACCACCTCACAACCATCCAGAACACCTTCATCTAATCACCCTGCTGTTCTGCTCTCTTGTGTGGATTCACCAGGAGAAGAAAAGGCTCCAGGGTGACCTGATAATAGCCTTTCTGTATCTAAAGAGGGCTACAACAAAGAAGGGGACAGACTCTTTACCAGGGTCTGCTGTGATAGGAAAAGGAGAAATGGTTTAAAACTAAAAGAAGAAAGATTTTGACTGGACATACTTTCAGAGTGCCTAAAGAAAGCAAGAGAGCAGCACCAGGCAGCACCAGGCACTACTGCAGAGACACACATGTTACTGTGCAGATTTGAAAAACAAAGCTGACAAGCAGAGTTGCCTAAATTGAGAGGGTTGGTGTTCACCCAGAGCTGCCACTAATTCAATGCAGATTGTCTGTGTAATATGAGTGCTTATTTTCAAAAGAAACAGGGTGGAAAAAGTGTGTACAATCCTCAGGAGAGTCTGATTGCAAAAGGGATGGTTGGAGCTGATTAGCCTGTTTACCCTGACAGTTTTCACACACAGACAGATAGGCAGACTCATGCTTTTCCCCAAGCAGATTCTGGAAAAAGCTGATGAAGAAAATGGAATCTGGCTTCATTTCCATTTCTCATTCAGCCCATTGTTGCAAAGAAGGACACTGCTTCAGCTGGATATCTCATCAAAAGTGGGGTAAAAAAAAAAAAAAAAAAAAATTTGATATAATTGATGTGGTATATCTGTAGTTCCTGAACTTACTCCTTCATTTTGCCTTCCAGGGCTGAGATTGTTTATCAGTTGGTCACAGCAAAAAAACCTACTTCCTTTGTCTTCTACTTTTTGATGTTGTGCTGGAATGGGATGTTTGTTGCTTTGTTTGGTCACCATTTTGTTTTCCTTACAAGGTCTCTTCAATATTTGTGTACTTGAAATATATTTAATTTATAGACAAGAATAGTAGTTTTCCTTTCTAAATGGTTCCCAGTGCTTTGATGTTCCTAAGTTACAACATTTCTCATGTCCTAGCCAGTCTATGGTCACTCATCCAGCCTCATATTTTTACATACTTGTACTTGTGCTGTCATTGTTCCTTAACTGAAAGAGGTATTTTTTCCACTTATTTTTAAATCACTATTCATTTACCTGTTAAAACATGAGTTTTTATTTGCTCAGCCTGTCATGTGGCCTCGGGGATCCAAAAGTGATGCAGCGAAAAAATGCGTTGGTTCTGGAGGTTCCATACCGTTTGAACTGATTTTCCTGAGGCTAACTATGTCAGTTTTAGGACTTCAATGTTTAGGATCCTTAGGATAGGTGAAAATTTATGTTTCTTTTCATTCTTTTTTAATTGCTAAATATTTGTAATAGAATTTCATGAGTGGGACATGTCTCACCAAATTTTATCCGTCTAAACTAGTTTAATAGATTTCTGCTCTAAATCAGAAAGGGAGAACTTTGAATAGCAATTTAACCCTCTTTTTTCATTCTCTCTCTGCTTTTTATTGGGTCCTAGGGAAGCAAATGTAAACTAAATTATAAATACATAGGTACCTCCAAGAGCAATGTCTCTTGTTTTCTTCCATGGAAAACGCAACAGATACAAAGAGCAAAATAACACTGTTGGGTAGAGAAATTTATTGGCTACATAACACTATTTTTCAACATACCACAATTAGCTGTGCCAGTGATGAACAAGAGCCTGCATGCCACATTCATAAAAATCTGTGTCAATGGAGGAGGCCCACTATCACTGCTACCACTGTGAGATGTACCACCTACTGCCTCACTGTGCACACATCCACTGTTTGGACTCCATAAGCATTCAGCAAGTCTTGATGAATGTTAACTGGTTCATTTCTTTTTCCACACAGAGCAATTGAATGACAGACCTTTGTTTCATATGTGCTTCCATGATAGATGTCATTTTGTCAGAGTGTCCCTCTGCTGCCATCTGTCAAATGGCAACAAAATGTAATGGAATTTTGGTAGGAAGGTACAACCACTACTGTCATACCAACAATATCTGCCTCTGATGCCATAGGCCTACATAATAAAATAGAAGTCGTTACTTTTGGAGCCCTCACTGATAAATTTGAAATGGTGGGAGAAAGCGTCAGGAGAAAAACATAGCACCAAGGAATCAGGCCTGCTCACTAGGAGACCATCAGCCATTTCTAAAAAGCAAAATAGAATCACATAATACAGCAGGCCAAAAATGGATAGGCTGAAACAACACCTGATGGTGATAATACTAGACCATTCTGGCACAGTAAAAAGCTTGACAGAGAGTGTAAATATAGTTTACTCTGGAAGACCCTTTTATGCTGTTTGCTTCAGTTTTCATCTGACTTAAAAACTGAAAATTTAGAAAGACGTATCTTTAAAGACAGATTGTCTTATATTTCAGTTGCATGTTAAACAAAGGAAATAATATTTATTTAATTTTTTTAACTTTTCTTTTTTCTTTCTTTTTTTTTCTTTTTTTCAAAAGCAAACTACTTCATGGCTATTTCAGTGTGTACAGTAGCTTAGAACAAAGCGGCAGCTACAAATTTCTTGTTGCCTGTCTAATGTGTAAATATATTCTCAGAACAGTATTTACTTAGGCATGAAAAGTATCCTTCCTAGAAATAGCATGAGTATGCAAAAAATGCCTTGCTCAACTTTTCACTCTAGAGTAGTCATGCTATTAATATTTCTAAGTGATTTATCTCTGCAATAATATTTGGGGAATATCTAGTTTCTGACCAAAGCTATTTAGGACAAGTCTGTAGTATGGGTGGCACAGAACCATCCTGGATATACCCTAAACATTTAATTTGTAGGCTGTTGTTTGTACCAAAAAAAGTCTCATAGAGATTGAATTATGGGATTATTTATGTCCCCCTGAAAGTGATGGAAAGGACTATTCTGAGAAAGGAGATGTCTATATGTTACTATAGTCCATATTAAGTTACTTTCATCATGAAGGCTCAGCTTGGTACAATGTCTTGGCACCTTATTCAGGTTTACTGGGAAAATTACTTTGAATTCTGGGTCCTTTTTTCTGATCTCTGCAATTATGACAAGTGAAACCAGCGTGTGGTGTTCAGTTCTCCCAGAACAGTCTTTTCTGTCTTCTGCTGATGGAGCAACACTTCATCTGTTGCATCAGTTGACTGACAATATGACATCTGGAATGAAGTAAGCTGCAAAGCAGTAGTTTCAAGAGGCAATTTTACAGGCCATTTGTTGGTAGTAGGGGTGAAATGTGTCATTCCTAATGCTCAATTTGCAGCTATTAAACGACAGAGGGGGAAAAAAGAACAAACAAACAAACAAATTTAATCCAGACACGAATGTATGTTTCCATGCTGAGATGTTGTAAGAACAGTTACAATTTACTGAGCTCAGACAGGCTTGAGAGACACATGTTTTCTGATTACTGGTTCCAGAGTTATTCTGGGTTTTAATGTTAAACAACATGGAAAAAAATATATATCTACTTTAAATATAAGTATATATATATATATATATATATATATATATGTAAAATTCATATACTTTGGGGAATGAGGACTGAATCTATTTGCAATCATTCCATTTCCAAATAAGTTCCCTCTTTAACTGTTGCATTTGACTCCTAGAAATTGGTTGTCTTGTGTTTTTCTTTCTTTCCTTGTGTGAGCGCCTCCAGAGACCTCAGGGAAAGAATATGCAGTTTCTGGATCCTGGATGTGCCAAACACACTCTGATCAACAATTGAACTGTACTAAGCAGTTTTGCTAAATATCATGTGCAACTTGCTGTGAGTTAGATGCCCTCTCTCGTGAGGAATTTTTCCATGCTGAACACCTAATTAGAAATGCCCAGACTAGCGGTTTGTTCAGATTTGTTCAGTATCCTTATTTTGAATAGTTACAGCAGGTGCTGACACATGATGTTCAAATACTTTCCCAAAGACAGAGGACGGCAGTCATCTCAGTCTCCCCAGTGTGACATGCATTTACAATTCCTTTGCATCAGTCCTCCTAAGGGCTGACAGATAACAAGGCTCTTTGAATATGATCTGCTGCATTTCAGTATTATCACTGGCTTCTAATAACATTCGAATGTGGAATAACAGGTAGAGGGAATTATTAACTACATTGCAAAACACTCAGAGACACTGGTTAGGAACCTCATCTGCCTTCAGCTTTCCTGATTACCTGAAATTTCAGACATGAGTGCAGCTGACAGTTTCTCAGTTAGGACCAGAAACAGCAAGCAGTCCTGTAATTTTATTTTGTTGCTATGCTTCCATCATGTTTTGTCAGTGCCACTTTCTCTGCACTATACTTTGGAAGCAGGTAAGGAGGAACCATAATTTAGATCTTCAAGAGGCCTGTAGCCTTAGGAAGGCACCCATAGCAGACCCAGTAAATGAAAAAGAGGGGCAGGATTTTACTTTGCACTCATATGTAACCATAAAAATTCAGGACCTCAGTAAACACATCTACATTCCCTTGTTTATATGTATATTTCTGTTTGCCATTTCAGTATTTAACCTTCGGCTTCTGGCAGTTTTGCAGGGACTAGATGATCAGTATAGTCCTTTTCAACCCAAGCCATTCTATGATTCTATGATTCATAGAATCATAGTATGTATCAGTGCACATACTGAGGCCATGCCTTTTTCAATCAGTTTTATGAAATAGCTGAAGCTATTCTATACACAGTATAACCATAAATGGGTGACTTAAAAAAGTGAGAAAAATAAGTATGGCCTTTCCAACCCAGTAACTTGGATATTTGTTCGTATTCTTTTGAAAGTGAGTGCAGAAAAACTGCAAAGGCAATCGGAAAATTTCATTTAATCTGGTCTGTGCCCAAATATCATCAAGTGGAGCTCCTGGACTCAAAGTTAAAGCCGTCACCGATCAAGATGTGGCTGATGAGCAGTGCTATGCTGTGGGCTTTGCAGGAATTGGGCTGGGAAACCACTGCATTGCACCATGGTGAAAATGACCATGCAGTCCTGCCTTAGCAAAGTCCAGGTTCCCACCACAGTTTTGTCTCCAAGGAATAGGGGGATTTGAAACTACTGTCTTACGGTTGTTTTGGCATATAGTGGAATGAAATGAAGTATACAATGCCCCAGTGTGAAACTGATGCTTTCACCAAGTTCCTGTTTATATAATCAATGCAATGACACAGTCCTTTCCCAAAGAAATATTAGTATGAGTCAGCTGTTTCAATTTTTTCTTTAAAAAACAACCTTGTTTATCATGTTTCTACATCATACTCCTCCACTTCAAGCTTTTAAAATAGTTGTCGTTGAAGGCACATGCAGCTCATAATCTAATGAAGACTGTGTTAGAAGCAGTTCAGGATTGTTCTCTCACACATAGAGATGCAGTGAATATAATAAAACATGGCATGCATTTATGCTTTTTATTTAGGAAATGCTACAGTGTTGTCAACCCTATTTTAGAAGGCTTGATGGGCTCTGAAACAGGTATAGCCAACCTCAAAGCAAGTTTTTACAGATATCCAGAACTTTTTAGCCCTAATAAAAAATAAAAAATAAAAAATTTTTAGCCCTAATAATTCTGTTTCCTGAAAGCTTCTCTTTTATTAGGAATACTAATATACTATATTTTCCTAGAAACAATGAGAAATTATGTACAAAAATTTCCATGAGGTATCTAAGTATTACTGTCCTGCATGTGACAGTCCAAATGCTTACTGAACTCTACTACTCAATACATTTCTATGTTTCATGTTTCTAAAGAAGTTTATGTGCCATTCAATAGGGTCGGTATTAGCAACATTGACACTAATCACAGAATCACAGAATTATCAAGGTTGGAAAAGACCTAGAAGATCATCCAGTCCAACCATTACCAATACTTCACTGCTAAATCATATCCCTCAACACAACATCCAAATGTTTCTTGAACACTCCCATGGTTGGTGACTCCACCACCTCCCTGGGCAGTGCATTCCAGTGCCTGACTACCCTTTCCAAGAAGTAATATTTGTCTGGGAGCTCAGATACAACTTTAAGCTTTGTGAGTCCTGAAGACAATACTTATTACAGCAATATAAGTATCATCTTCAGTGCCATTAAGATTAAATATGAGTACATATCAATTTCAGTGTCAGGAGACATACTGTAGAAATCAACAATAATTCTAGATGAAGATCTCTCTGGAAGCTCATAAAGTCTGAATATAACAGCATCAGCAATACAGAAATTAGAACTGTCTGAAAAATAGTTGTGAATATAGAATTTTGCCTTTCACTATTATAGAGCAATGGCAAGCAAATCCAAGTTTGAGATTCGTTAAAGTGAAGTGCATCTCAGCACTGTACACAAATGAGGATGCTTGAAAAGTCTGTTGTTATTCATATGAATTTTAAATCTCAGTTCTGTGAATACCTAAATTCTCAGGCAAGGTATAGCTGAACTGAAATGCTAACAGGACAAAAGACTCACTGGCAATTTCTGATTGGTCTGTGCCACTCCAATGATGCAAGAAAATAGCAAACCTCTGTGGTGTGTTGTGCTGAGGTTGTCAGTAACTGCTTTATGGCTTCAAAATAGTGCAAGAGGGCAAGATAGATAAAGAGTACTGTTGAATATGACTCCGATTTTCACCACTGTTCTTTGTCTTCATTCAGCTTTAAAGAAAATACATTAACTGTGTCCAGGCTATGATAAAACTACCGGAGTCATCCAGTGCTGAAAGAATAATTAAAAATAAATAAATTTTAAAAAAAGGTCAGGAAGTAGTACTTTGCTAGAACTGGTACCTAAAGTGAGTGTTTAGACTTATTAAGGGTCTGGTAGAATGAGCTATTGCATGTCAGCTGATCGACTGCAACCACATCTGCATTCACATTTACTGTAAGCACTTCTGTGAGGCTGAACCTTAGAGCACTTATTATGTGTTACCATGGATCGTGGTTGAACACCTCCCAGCCCTGGATGCCAGAAACCTTCCAATGTGTTAGAGGCATTGCTGAGCTTCAGGGGCTGTGTGTGAGCCTACTCTGCTGCTCTTCCGCTTTCTTCTTGAACAAGTCTGATGATGGGACATGTAAACAGGGGTATCCATGCCAACATTTTCAACATCATTTTCCTGGTGGATTTTTTTTTTTTGTTATTTTACATCCTAACTTTTCAAGTACCTGGCAGTGCAGGTACATAAGACCAGTTCCTAGGAGAGTTATGTTTCTAAAGATCATCTGTACTGCTAGAACCTTGGGTTTCAAGGTGGCACTCCTGATAAAGCAGTACCACATATGAGTGAAAAGGGTTAAATTATGTTTTTCTTAAGCAAATCTAGTAATGGGTCTAATTAGGCTACATAGATGGAGGGGGATTAATCACATTGGCTAATATAAGGTTTGAGAGATCTGTAGATCATAGTAATATAGAGTCATAGAATCATTAAGGTTGGAAAAGACCTCTAAGATCATCTAATATAACAGCGCAGTTACCACCAATATTGCCCACTAAAGCATACCCCTAAGTAAGTACCACATCTATATGTTTCTTGAACAGCTTTACTGACAAGTATCTTGGTGTGACTCATGGATAACTGTACTGGGGCAGGAAGGCAGAATATGAGAGATCTGAAGCAAGAGATCAATGTGTTTGGCAAAGGCATACACCTCTGTGGCAGTAGAAGCTGCCTTCAAGCAAACAGATGCAGTGAAGCATAGCAGATTTGACATGGGAAAGGTCATCTTTCTACATCTTTACTTTCACATCTAGTAATTCTACTCAAAAAATTATAAATAAAATGGCATGTGGTTTTGATACAAGTTGCAATGCAGTGTTTAGATAAGAAAAGACTCCTAATGTGTTCTACGATAAATCTTGAATGGCAGATTTGCAATTGATCAGTGACTTTGAGGTAAATGCAATAGTATGGAAGAAGAGCTCTCTTCCATGCATATTTCTTTATACAAGTTGCATAAGATTGTTCTGTCAAAATGACTGTTTTATTGTTCATCTCTCATTTTCTAGGAAAAGGATTTCCTTCATATATCTTACTCATTTCTCTGGGCTGTAATAGCACTTCCTTGGCTTCTTAGCTTGGCCAGCACTAAATGTCAGGGGGTCTGACAGGAGGTTTCTGCAGAAAAACAGACCACCTCCACCACCATCCCAGACTCCGAGGGGATTACAGAGTACAGGATAAATTTACCTCTCTTATGAGGCACACTGTGGGAACAAAAACTTTGCCTACAGGGAAGAATTTGATAAATCCCCTCTTAAAGAGAGCTCCTTCATTTCTCAAATTACCTGAAAGGGTAGCTGCTGTCACATGGGCAACTTTCTGTTATATCAGAGGCAGTAACTGGTGAATTAATCCTTTACACATGCAGAAATGAAAAATTTCTGCAAGGTCAGGATGTACATAAACAATATTCATTTATATCTTTTCCATCATCTCAATCATTCACCCTTCTTATAGATTAATGAAGTATCAATAGATGTGTTAACAAAGAGGCAAACCACAATGAGACTTACTATAAGAGTGATATTCTTGTAGTGAGGAATTCTGAACATTTCAAGAACAGCCTTAAAACTGCTCTCAAAAGCTACATCCTTCTGGATTTCCAGTGAGTTAATGCTTATCCATCCATTTCTAATGGTATGTACAGTGTAACTCCAGTTACTATAATGTCATATCATGGGAAAAGACAAAAACTATTTGTAAAAATCTGGAAACAAATTTCCCTTCACACATCTCACAGTAGCTGTATAAACTAAAATTATATTGTTTGTGTCGGTGCTAGGTGATGCAAAAAATATTTAGGGCTATTTCAATGATCCTGTAGGTTTGCACATACAGCACTGTAGAGGCAGGGACTTAACTTTTGTTGCAGAAGTTATCTTATTATTGAAAGTGTATGTGTCACTGATGAGAAGTTTAACAAGGCAAGTAAAGGAGAAGTGCAAGTTGTATTCTGTACTGAGTTTTGCTCAGCAGAGAGATTTGACATTTCTGCTGATGTCAGCTGCCATGCTATACTCTAGTCATTTGTATGGAAAAACAACACCTCATTACAAAGGGTACAATTTTTTTTCCATTCTTTCTTAATCTCACCAATTATACTCCACATTTACAGTCTAACTGAATGACACTTTTTTCAAAACATGCCAAATTGTTCTGGTTTGGGATCATATGTCAACACGACTGGATATAGCTTGAAACTAACAAGTAAAATATTATGTAACATAATCTGGAAAGAATCGTGATACCTGTGAGAGGACCTTTTTAACAGTATTGTAGTAACGGATTCTCATACAGAGAATGAAAAAACAAACAAACAAAAAGCATTAATATCACATATATGTAAAATATAACCATTTTTTTAATCCTGGTAATGTACATCTTGTCAGAACAGTGTTTTTTATTCATACTACTTGGTACGAACAGCATTTAATTGTATCAAAACGTACACTGAGAATATTTCTTCTGGAGCTGGTCAGGGTGGACCAGCAGCAAAGGATAAAAGTTTTGAGAGGCACAGGAAAACAAAATGTATCTATTTAAAAGAGAAGTGAGATTAGGTGAAAATAATGAACACTACAAAACTGAGGCAAGGAGTACACAGATGTTTGAGGCAGACCAGAGAGATGTAAATGTAGGTGGATGCTCTCCTGCTGCTCGCACAATGCCCTGACAGCAGTGCAGGACAGTGTCACCCATCCACGCAGTCCTTCTCCCCAGTCACTCCATTAATCACTGCCTGCCACTGCTTGTGAAGCGCAGAGGTCACGTTAGCATGAAGCCATCCTTCATTTCAGTTCCCATTGCCAGTCACACACTTATCAATTTGAACAAGCAGCACTCTGGATCTCAAGGAAAAAAAAAAAAAAAAACAGGATGGAAAAAGAAAAAGAAGATAAAAAATTCTGAGGGCTTTGGAAGAAGATAAAGGGAGATGTGTGGGTTGCAGAAAGGCATAAAGCAGGGACAAACTCCAGTTTTCTCTACAGAATGGTGCAAACTATCCAACCAAACCTCTGATGCTGGAGTCATGGTTAAACTTTATCAAGCTAAGAGTTTGCATTTGTTTTGTTTTGTTTTGTTTTTCACGAATTTTAACATTTTCTTGATGTGTCAGCAAGAGCTAAGAGCACCTTATTTGCAGGACAATATCTTTTTCATAAACGTGGTTGACTGTTGCAGATAGCTGCAACTGGTACATAGCCAGGTTTCTTATGTGAGGGGAAGAAGTCTGATTTGCACTAAGAGATGCTAAAGTGCTGCTGTGGCATCCTAAGTGTTAGGAAGATCTTGCACGCCCTTAGGAAAACTCACATTCTCCTGATGGCATCCGCATTTAAATTTGTAACCTTATATCTGTCATAACCCACTGTGTCCAGTTGTAGTTATGCCCACTTAAACACAACATGGAGCTGATCTACCTGTTATAAAAGACAAGGCTGCATTTACAGAACTGGAATGTCAGTTTTCAGTTTGGGAAAAATATTGTTATTTTAAATGTAGATTAAATATTGAATAGTAATTTTACACTTCAGCAGCAAAAGAATTCTACAGTATATGAAATCTGAAGTATTTCTGTTCATAAACTACTTGGAGTTTATGTCACCAATTCCATATAATTTATCTTGAGTTTGGCTGTTAACTGTACTGTTCATAGAGCTGATTGACTGAGCTGAATTAGATGCTGCATAGAGTCCAGAAAAAAATCTACTATTTTCCCTCTTGAATAGTGAGATTTATACACCACCAATATATAGACCTGTGAGGTAAAATGTACTAAAATAGTTTAAGAGGCAACAGGTGGTTATATTCTTGAAAAAAATTAAATAAAATACAAAATAAAAACACTGTTTGTAAGAGTCTGAATTTTCTTTTCAGCTAGGTTGTTTTATAACATTTTTGCAGTATAAAGTTGTTACATTTTAATTCAATTCCATTTATATCTTCTTGAAAGATAAGTACAACACTACTTGAGTGTTAATGATAATCATCTCCAATAGATGCGTGTATACATTAAATTTTGACCTTACAAATGTCTTTGACAAGAAGCACTACACCTCAGACAATTGTGCCTGAATGACCTCATGGTCTCCTCTGATGCTTTATCTTTGTCTCAGAACAACTGACGCCAGTTATCCACCAGTACCTCACTGAACAAAATAATGTTATAACACAGAATAAAGCATTTTGGAAGTACTGTAAAGAGCTTTCACAATAGTTGAGAAGAATGCTTGAAAACTCTACATTTCCTTTTAATTTTACGAAAATTGTGGAGTAACTATGATCCACTTGAGTCCAAGTGCCTTTCAGATTTTATTGCATGCATTTCGTGCATTACTAAATCAAAGAATAACTTGGGTTGAAAGGGACCTTAAATGCTGTCCAGTCTCAACCCTTCTGCTATGCATGGAGTTGCAACCCACTAGTTCAGGGCTGCATCCAACCTGGTCTTGGTTGGATTAGCAGTTGGTCTAAGCAGTTTAACAAAAGTTGAATACCCAGACTGGTTTCAGAGAGATTTATAGATTCATAATTAGTCACTGAAATTTACTTTCTACATTCTAACATGCTCCAAAACAGACCAAAAACATAATTATTTGTTTGTAATAGAAGCTAATGTATGGGATGGTATATAAAAACAGCAATAAAATGGAATTTGTTTTTACATGACTCATTGTGATTATATTCATGTTTATAATCCACCAAACTTGAGAAAATGCCTCTTTCCTGACCCTGCCATAACACAGTGACAGCTTCAGTATGAAATGTGCATTCCTGGACCTGCAGGTGATTCTCACTGGAGAAGATCATGTATTCACAACTACCCAGGAAAACCTGAGAACTGGTAAAATGGGGGATAAAATTTAACTTCAGAAGATTATTCAAAGGAAGCCACTCTGAAGTCAAAATCCTCAAACCAGATTTAAGGTTTGAAGTGAGGCAATTCACCTCAAATAAGAGCAAATAAAAGATACTTTAAAAGCACAGGATTTAAAACAAGACATAAAAGAGTAGTGATACCCTCTTTTCAAGTAATAGAACAAACTATATTATGAGCAGCATTTTGAAGTGTACATCAAACTGATTTTCTTCCCTTTATCCTTTTTAATCTCCACCAGATGCACTTTCTTTAAATTCAAGTTTTACATTCCTAACCATAACTTGTCTGAACACACAGAAAGAGCACTGAGAGACATTAGTGGCATTCTTTTTCCTTTTCTTACTCTGTCACTCTATTTTTTACAGCTGCTGAAAGCTTATCTTCTTAAGTGTTACAGTTTTATAGACTTGGTTTACTTTATTTTCATCCATGTTTTACGCTCAAAACAATTCCATATCATTCCTCTACAGGCTGCTTGCTATAAAAAGATGTACACACAACGCATTTATATATGAGTGTTCCAAGGAAAATATACTATGATTATTGTTGATATGAGAGAAAAAGAAAAAAAAATAAAAAAGAAAGAAAGAAAAAAAAATTTACAATGATGTTTTAGAGTTTAAATGACAGAATACATTATGATTGAAATCTCAGAATGAAAATGGTGTAGGTGGAAAGAAGGATTTTCATTAAACACCCTGATACTCAGTAGCACTTTTTCTCAGTTGTACCCTCAGGGTCATAATTTGTTCGGGAATGACGAAATGCAGTTTCCTTTCCCATAAATGCTTTAGACTTTTTTGCTTTCTTAGGAGATTTTTAGTAATTATTTTCTCCTTTATTCTTTCTCTCCCCTCCCTCTCACGTCATTTAATTGTGGGTCATCATAGATCAGACGTTTTCGTTGTTTCTTTTAATTAGAACTACACACACGAAGCAAGCTACGGTGTTACTACAGTGTTATTTATTTATTTATTTCCTGTACAAGGAATGTGCCCATAATTATTATTTTACAGTAGCTTAGTCTCAAGAATAACTTTTTTTTTTTTTTTTTTTTTCCATTAAGGCAGCATGATATGTTTAACAGATTCTGCACAATGTCAGCAAGCCTAACTGCTGTCCCCTTGCTCTAAACATAGGGCATTTTCCAAGGTTCATAAGAGGCAGCACAATTTTTATTTATTTATTTTGCTGTGGCTAGTAATCTAGCTGTTTATTATTTATTGTGAATCTGCTCAGCTGGATGGACAAGAATAATTGCATTTTTAAACACTGTCAAATCCACAAAACATAAAAGGTGCAATGCATATAATGCTGGAAATAACTCTCTGTGAGGAAACTCTAGGATAAATGGTACAAAATAAACCCCTCATACATTTGATTAATCAACTCCATTCCCCTTTTCCCCTCATCTTTCAAATTCATGGGCAAATGACATTTGCCTTTCCCCAGCATGCACCTCTCCATTAAACCAGGGAGTTTGCCTGGGGCCATACCTATATATCTGATCCATGCATAATGAAGCATGAAGCTGCCAATTGTAGGGAGCGTCTGCTGTGTCAGAGACTGATAGGCATTTCATTTGCTGAACTCCCAAGGGCCCTCACACATCTCAGGGTTCATGTAGTATTTATTTTAGGCACTCACATTTCTCATCTGTGAACTTCACACCATATGTAGAATGAGTAACACAAGCTCTGCGTGAAAAAGCTCTCCAGGTAGTTTTAAATGTAGCTCAGTGGAGTGGGGACATTGTAGGCTTGAAAAATAGGCTTGCATTGGAAATGGAGGAATATTAAGCTTTGTCCATACAACAGCTGTCTGAGTCCTTTGCTGGATAAGAATGGCTGTATTCTAATAAGATCACTGCTTTACACTTCCACTGCATAAATTGTTGTGTAGCATGTACTTTGTGGATCTACATTTTTCACAAATTATTGCTTCTTTGCAGTGCTGTCTACAAGGAAATCCTCATGTGCTGCTTCTAAAGTGCAGGCTTGTTAGGTTTGAGGTTCGCAGTCAGAGGGAGCTGATGGATAGCTCACCCAAATGCAGTGCGTCTTTGAAATCTGAGGCTGAATAACAACCCTGAAAGGATTGCTTTAGTTCTCAGTATCTGACCATACAGAATTATTAATGTGAATGTGTAGCTCTTGTTTACTTGTCTGTGAAGGAACTGAAAAAAAAAAAAAAAAAGAAAATTGTATGCAATTCTCTAGTTTATTATTAACAAAAAGGATAATAACAAAGAGAAAGCAATGAAAGAAATGTTTATTTGCTGTAGATGCCTTTTCCAAATAGGTATTTTTAAACCCAACAAAACCTTTGACATTTGCTTCTCTGTATGTAGGTAAGGCTATTACAACAATCTTGTGAAAAATCCTTGCACATAAGTATTCATAGGGGAGACACTGCTAGGGCTTGCAACCAAGTGACATAGGCTAGACAGTAAAAAGAGCATTTAGAAAATAGATTTGTTTGACTGCTGGGAATTAAGCTTGTTTCTGGGAGAAGATAAATAGTAGGTTTAGAACCAGAAGTATTTAAGCGTGCACAACATGAAGCTTTTTGCTATTTCAGAGGTTCCATTCCCAGATTACTCTAGTTGAAGTAAAAGCCTTTGTAGGCACAGGATGTGATGAAGGACTGGACCTTCTGCTGTTTTTAAGTACCTCTGATTGAGCAAGGTTGTTTAAAGCAGGAGCATTTTCATCCTGTAATTCTGTCTTTGTCTCTTTATAGCAGACTGCTTTCATGGGTGCTCAGTGTCCAAACTTCTTTTGATATCAGCTTTCTCTATCTTGGCTTTTAATTAAGAAGATTCTGAATTGTTGGGGTTTTTTTTTGTGTTGTTGTTTTGTTTTTTGTTTGTTTGTTTTTTTAACTTCAAAAATTCTTCAAAGGCTTTTCCGTGGGTGTTTACATGTTACATATGACTTGTAATAGGCAATGCTGTGAATGAGACAGTTCACTACTATTAGGCTAATGAAATACAAAGTGTAAGTGGTTTCATTATGCCAGCAGCAATTCCTTCCTACATTTCACTGCAATTGTTATTCCACAGTATGTTGTACAGTAGGAAATTCTATTGATTTTTTTTTTTTAATTATTATTATTAACTTTGAGCTGTAAAAAATGTATAACAGAACACTACTGCATATATATATAATCTTGAAAACATACTGAATGAATAGGGTTTCCTGCATGGAATTAGGGTATTACAATAAGCAAGGCAATCATGTTGTGAAAGGCTTTTCATATTGTTCACAGTCACATGAGACTGCAACAAGGTTTGCCTGGCAAGTAGCATTTTGGCATTCTCTGGCTTACAAATTCCTAATCACAATTCTATCGTAATCTAAGTATTCATTTGCAACACTTTTATTTCTAATGCTTGTGTGCCCTCATAAATGTATGTTGAATTTTTTTAAAAAGCATTTAAAGTTCATTAGCATGGCTGAAATTCAGTAGGTGTTATTGACAGAAGAATAATAGTGCAGTGGTTTTTATTATTATTATTATTCAGTTCCTTTCACTACAGATGCTGCAGGAAAACTGTAAATGTCTTTAGGCTTCCTTATTGATATACATATGTGCATGTGCAAGTGCCTTCGTTTATGTGAGTAAATAATATGTGAAGACAGGTACTGCATGTATGTATGCACATAGTTGGCCTGTGGCCACGTACATTTATTTTCTTTAATTGCCATGTTCAAAAGGCAGCGTAAGGCATGCAAAGGAAGGACTCAGACATCTCCTGATTCACGTGTCATCTACGACGCAGCTGACTGCATTGCAGGTCTTCTCCTGCTGCCAGTGGAATTCAACCATGATGAGGAGGGACCACCCTCTAATGGAGAAAAATAGTATTTCGCTTCAGGTCTCATTTGAATATTGGCTTTCAGCTTTGCCTTTGTAGCATGGCTGCCGCGTGATGCAGTGAAGCACAGACCACACAGTACCTTAGCACAGAAGGGGCAGATTACAGACAGCTGGCCCAAAAATGTGTCGATTGCTTTCCATGCAGACTGCTCCTGTGACTTTAATTTTGTGGTGTAGAACCTCATCTCTGAGGTTAGTTTTTAGTTAGTTTGCATTTTATACATGTCAACAAGCATTTTAGACATGTAAATCCTAGTAACATAAATGGACATTTTCCCTCTGAACCAAGGAAAGCAATGTTCACAGCACAGAGAATTTGTAGTCAGACTGTTTCAGCTCTCTGAGAGGTGTATTTATTTTATAAGCTTACGTGCATTTCTGGTTAGTGATAAAGATAGGAGGAAAAAAAAAAAAAAGGAAAAAAAAAAGGGGGGGGAGGGGGGGGTGGGAATTTATCCCTCTTGAAGACTTGCTTAAGTCTTGCTTGCATGTAAAAGATCCCAGCTCCACACAGGCATATCCCCAAATGCAACAGATATTTTCTTCAGCAGTGCCAAAAGTTCATTTCTCCGAGGAATTTGGTCATCTTGGTTTTATTTTCTGTTTGTTCTTGTTTGTTTGTTTGTTATTGCTGTTATTTCAGTTAAAATAGTAAATGAGAAATGGCCCTTCATGCTTTTCAAAGGGATATACAACAGGAAATACTCGAATGTTCAAATCCTCTGTCAGAGAAGCCACTTGAAGAGCACATTGTATGAGCATATAGCACTGTGAATATTCATTGCTGTTTGTTGTCTCTTAATCAGCACTGAAAAAGCTTCTTAGCCAATAGAACTGACTCATGTATTTGTTGCTGAAAGACTCAAATCCCTCCAAGACTGTCAGCATAATCTTAGGAGTACTGCTCATTTCAGTTTAGGTTAACCATAAAGGATTATAAATTGTGTTTTCCAAACAGTGGGAAACTTAGACATTCACACCTGCAAAAGTCTGCAGAGGTAGTGTAAGAAAGCATAATTTCCACACAAAATTAATGAAAGCATTGTTATCCAGCTTGTAAGAGGTAATTACATTTCACCTCTCTAAAATCTCCAATTGCTTCAATAGCAAATGAAGGCTCTTTTCCTGAACTGCTTTGTATTGCTGTTTCACATCAAAGATAACAGATAACATGTAAAATTCTCTAGTGTTTACATTGTTTTCTAATTGAAAATGATTATTCAAAGAAAATCCATTCATCCATATGCACATGCATACATATATGTGACTTGAGTTTTTTTAGTGACCAATTTATAAGGAAATTATACCTGTTTACAGGAAGGAGAATGGTTCATGTGCCCCCTTTTGAGGAAGAGCTCACTTGTTGCCAAACAAGCAACATACAATGACATTTCCTCTTTCTGACCACTTCTTTTTCTAGCTGTTATTTGTGTATATTATTCTCTTCAATCTGAAGATTTGATGGATTGCAGCTGGGAGGAGGGATGCTCAGGCAGAAGATCTAGCCCTGCATGAAGAAAAAGATCCAGCTGCAATCTGGCTCAAAATTTCTGAATTCGGTCCTTAAGTTTTGAAGTGTCCCATCATGATGAAACATACCATGTAAATGAAATGTACTGAAATTGCATCTAAATGTCTAAAATGTGTTGAAGAAGTTAGGAGGTAAAAACAAAGAATAGAGAAGGGAACACAGGCTGAGCAATATGTTTTCCCAAATCAAATGCTGCAATAAATAATGTATGTTATTTGATTGATTCAGTTGAGGCAATCTCTGAATCACCACTTATGTTTTATTCCTCCATTGCCTTATGAGGTTTGTTAGAATGGTCACCTTACAGAAGTGAGGTAGCGGAATTTACCAGCTCAGTCCCATGCAACCTTTCATTTCATCTGCTACTTTTTTTTTTTTTTTTTTTATAATGACTTGCATGGCTTTTATCCAGAACTAATTTCATGTGGATAGAGGTGCCAATACCTGTGCTAAAATACTAATGAATATTCAGATTGTAGCACACTGATCTATTATTGCAGTCTTACTATTGTCAGTACTTGGTCTGAAAACTACTCTGGTTTTTATAAAATTAGCCTCCTAGTGCTCCCGAGGAGCTGGGGTTTTGGATTGCTCTTGTAGCCATTTTCCAGGGGAAGCATAGAGAGCTGTAGGATGTGACCACAACACACTGAAAATCAGGGAGCAAATTGCTGCCTGAAGTTTTGCATTGTGAGGTTTATTCCAAAACTTTGGGGAGGTGCATCATTGACCCTCATTTATCAGAATTGAATCTGCATCAGCTACACTTTCAAGCACACCAAATATAATCTGAGTGTCTAGGTGTAAAAGTGAAGAGATTTTCAGTCCCCTGGGGTGTCACTCTACAAATCATAGTATCATAAAATATCTTGAGTTAGAGCAAACTCATAAGGATCATGAAGTCCAACTCCTGGCTCCACACAGGACCACTCTAAGTCTTAGATACTGAACACGTACCTTAAAATTGGAATAACTGATCCGTTGAAAATTTGTCTTGAATACAGGGGAAACGTGACAAATAAAATTAACTTCAGTGACTGATTTCTATGTATCTAAATTATGAAGAACCCTGCATTACATGACTAGATAAGCATCTAGGTCCTAGGTAGCCACGTAGAAAAGTAGGTAGAGCTGTCAGTGGAACAGCATGTTGATACTGCAATATGTGGACTACAAACTGCAGTTCATATGTCTTTATGGAGATTTAAAACAGTGCTAATAATGTAGCTACCTCAGAGAGCTGTTGTGTCTCTTTATAAACGTGCCATGGAAAAAAGCTTTGAGAAGTTCCAGTTAAAGTCTTTGTAGAAATGCAAATTAGGAATTCACTGGATGAAAGATTGTTGCTCATTGTACAACAGGTGCCTCACTTCACTGGTCAATTTTGTTCTCTTCGTTGAAGTAGTTTTGAGTTGAAGTGATGGGAAAATGCAACAATAGAAAAGGATGGGGGAAGAGGGGAGGAAGGGCTTGGAGAACAGGAAGAAGCAAGGTTCAGCCTGCCTGGAAGCTCTGGATATTGAGTTGCTTACTAAGAGTTGGGAAGGAAGCCATTTCTACATTACTACCTCCCTTGGAGTTTCAGCCTGCCTGGACTGGTTACCCAGTGAGAACTGAGCCAAAATAGGTGGGTATCAGACAATGCACTTACCTTAAAGATGCCTTCTGTCAGGAGCCTTGGGTAAGGATTCTTATTCCATCCTTTTTCTAGTCTGGTCATCTTCCTTTCCTTCCTCTGAGGCACCTTTTCCTGTACTCCTGTTTGATGTAGAATCACCCACATCTCTTGTCTCCTATGGAGTTTCATGGATTTTCTGAGATTTTTAGCCATTATCAGAAAATTCCTGTTTGATTTATATCCAGTGGGTTAAATTTGGTGGCAGCAACATGACATCTCCTAGCTACCAAGCAACTGCAAGGGTATAACTCTTGGCTGAAGCTATATAATTTTGCTTTATCAGAGCACAGCTCATTTAATCCTTTTAAGACTTGGAATCACTTTTATTCATGGTCTGACTTACTTGAACTATCATTCAGGGTGCTTTTATCTCTTGATTAATTAGGAACCAAAGCAGAAGCATGCTGCCTAGTGAATTTTGTATTCTTCTTTTTTACCTGTCAATAACCAGTGACCCAGCTCCACATTTTGAACTAGCAAAGCATTGACTTCTTGCCTTTTTGCAGGAGAAAAGATCCATCTCAGGGAAATATTGCCTATGCTCACTTGGATAGCTTCCAAAGATAGACTATAGGTAATTCACTTGTCCGTCTATGAAAGATCTTTGGGCACAGAAGGCTTTCAGTGTGACATGGAGGCATCAACTTGCCATAAAATGAAAAGTAATAATAATATTTTAAAAATAAATAAAAATAAAACAGGCTTTATTGATAAAGTAATGTCTCATTAGGCCTAGGTACCTGTTTCCTTGACACAACAGTAGTAACCTTCTCCTTCTCATCACAGTAGCTTTTAAATTTTCCCATGCATTTTAAGTAGGGGGACAGATACAGCCATGGTTCTGCTGCATATTCTCTTCTGTTATTTATATATGCCAAAAATCCCTTTTCACGTCACAGCCAATGGAGAAGATAGATAGATATAACTTACCAATATCTTGTGCCTGTCTCTGCTGCTTTACTCATGGGATGCTGCTGTTCCTCAGCCTTAATAAGCTGACACAAGAAAAGTTTCACCCCTTTGTGAGCATATGGAAGTGGAGGCAGACAAGACACTACAAAGCAAACTATAAATATCTTTAATGAGTTTTCAGATTTACAATTTATTCCTCCTCAGTCCAGCTGTGAATTGCATAGAGCACTGACATACAGCGACTGCTCCAAAAGCAATGCCTCCTATTATATTATGTTGACCCATGAAGTTAGAGGCAGATGTTGGTGGCGTGGAAGTAGAGAGTGAACCTTCCACTAATATTCCATTACATTTTGTTGCCATGTGACAGATGGCAGTAGAGTAGCACTCTGACAAAATGGTGTCTGACGTGGAAGACTGTATGAAGCAAAGATATGGAACTGAATTCCTCTGCATTGAAAAAATGAAGTAATTATCATTTACTGATGTTTGCTGAACATTTCTGGAGGCCAAAGAAGGAAATTTTATGGGAATGGCTTGCAAGCTCTTGTTCATTAGAATCAGAAGTTCTGAGCTAATTTTTGTAAGTATATTGAAAAATAGTGTTTTGTAGCTGATAATTTTCTATATCAAGTAATTTCTTCAGTATCTGTTGTAGTTTCTGTAGAAATAAATATGAGACATTGCATTCAGAGTAACCTACATATTTTGAATTATTCACCTTTTCAGTAATGTGCATTAAATGCTGGTATATTGTTGGTAAATACTGTAGAAAACAGCCTATCCTCTATTTCACACAAGTATGTAGAAGGAAATGTTAATCACACTAGCCTTATTTTAGTTCTATCATCAAAACCAAAAATAAACTGAAGGAGGTATAAAGGTGAATAACATATTACATTACATGACTATTTTTCACGCAACACACTTATACAACAACATTTCTGCAGATCAGTATCTCAGAAACTCTCAAACTCTTTCGAAACTACTTGCCAATTTTCCTAAGTTAATAACCAGAATAACTGTGGGAGTAAATTTTCAAAAAATCATCTCCTTTTATTACCCTATTAAAATGTTACAAAGTTTCTACTTGATAAGTTGTCTCAGGTATGCGTGAGGGTGAGAGGAATACAGCACTCCTACTGTTAGGTTACCTATGTATGCTGACTTTTTCTAAGAGCAGTTTAATTTTAATAGTAGACAGAGATTCTGATGTGTCAATATAATAGAACAGATGTTCCATGCTAGTTTTTGCCACATGTAACTTAATTGGATATCAATGTGAATTTAAAAATGAAAGTACTGATTTCATAGAATCATATAATCATTACACTTGGAAAAGACCACTAGGATGACCCAGTCCAAGCCTGGGTCAACCCATCACCACTATACTCACCAAAGCATGTCACTCAATGCCACATCTACAGATTTCTTGAACAGCTTGGAATGATTTAAAGCATTGTTGCAAATAAGCAGCATGGCTAGCAAAATTGATTGATAAACCTTTTGAAAGCAGCCACAAGGAAAACAAAAACAACAGAAAAAAAAATGCAAAACAACAATAAATACAACCTTTCAGTTCCAGCTGTGGTAAAAATGGTTAATTAGTATATAATATTAGAATATTAATTTATTAATAATAATTTGGCTTATAAAGAGTATTTACTTATTAATGTGATGCAGCTGTCATTTCTATATGAAAATAAAATGCTAAATGAGATCATCAATTGCAAAATCATTTAGCTGTGAGAAAATGTCATTCTTAGAATGAAATAGCTTGATGGGAGAGCAAGGTAGGAAACTGAACCAGCAAAACTAAAGTCAGATTTTCACGTTTAATTTGAGGTTGGTTTGTGATTATTATTATTATTTTTTTTTTTTTCCAAAAATTAATCTCTTATCTCTCAGAGGCTTGATTTGTTCTGTCATGAAATTCATGGTTTCCTTTGGCACAATCCAGACAAATTCCATTTTCCTTTTGTATTTATTAAAGTACAGTTAGGTAACCTCCTATCATTTCACTTATCCACATAAATGATTTTGTACTGCTCCAGATAAATTATATCACTAATAAGGAACTTTAAAATAATGCTGACCTTCCTACATATAAATTGAGTGTAATATTAACGTTTAGCTATCAGTTCTTCTAGTGTTATGCTTTTGATCTTTTTTTATGACTAGCCAAAAAGGAATGTATTTGAAGTCTTATTCAGTCTAAATGTGTTGCTATAATCAACCTTACACTCTATTATTACTTGCGAAGTTTTGACTGATCTAAGCGTGTTTTCAACTATTGATTCATGTTTAATAACAGCCATATCAGAAAGAAGTCAGTGCTTTATTATTTTGTAGATTCTGCCCTTAAATCACTTGTATTAATCATGCCTGTTGACTGAATATTCAATAGTCATGACTTTCCTTTGCTTTTTACCCTCCACCTCCTTCATTTCACAGTTCTATAACTTCTTTGATCTCATATTGTCGAGTCTAGAGCAAGAGCAAAAAATCACTGAAGTCTGCTTTTGGCCTATTCATTTAAATGTCAAAGAATCAAGCTGTCAGTATCTTCTGCAGAGTCTCTACCACAAGTAAAATAACAGATATTTTGGGGTTTGATGTCCTTCAAAGACAAGAAAAATAAGAGGAACAATCACTCTCCTATAACATTATACTTGCTAAAATAATATATCTACTTTCTATTCACATCTCTCACTATACCATCAGAATCTAATATATAAAATCAAATATATAAGTCGATTGCACCATAATTCTTCAGTTTTAATTAAATTTAGGACCTTGAGTTGGAGAAGAAATAAGACTCAAAAGTCCACATCTCCAAAAGTGGAATTTGGATATTAGTTTCTTTATCTTCCTAAGTGTATGTGGCCATTTGTATTTTCACAGTATACTACACTGGGCAAGAATTTCACCTGAAAGGTCTTTTTATTTTGCTTACTACTGTCATTGCTTCAATTGGTCAATTCACTTTGGGCATAAGATCTTTGAAACTGAGATTTTCTTCTGGCTTTACGTCATAAACTGGAAATGTAGTGGTTTGCCCTTCTCTGGTCTAACTGTAGCTCTGCAGTGTTTCAGATGGAAGAAGTTAGAGAAAAGGAGTTCCTACATCTAAAATGACTCATCTGTCTCTGGATTCTGTCCTCTAATTACAGGTAGGATCGGTCTTCCCTTTTAATTCTAGTGCTGCAATCTCTGGAGATCCTGCCAACTTTATCCTTTCTGGTTCCCTTTCACTATATTTTTGCTAAGCTGGAGATTTTCACTTCTGTCCTGGCATGAATGCAGTGCTGTCAAAACTCTGCAGTTGGCACTTCCTCGGGTTACTGTTATTCTTTAGCTGAGTGAGTCTTACATAAAAAAACTTTTCCTCTGCTCCATGAACCTGTTCTGTTCTGGCCACCCCTTTAAATGAAAATCATCAAGACTGTCTAACATAATAAACTGCCCCACAAATTAAATACATCACATGCAAAAGAAATTGCTCTTAAAAACATGAAAGGAATCTGCCGAATCCTTTTTGAATTATTTCATTCACCTTATATTCTGTTTAAGGGATGCTGTAGGAAGTTCAATATTCATTCTCAGAATCTTAATGCCACTATGTTATGTAGAGCTCTGGGAGTCAGAGATTCACTTGATGTCGATTCTTTCGAAGAAATATTTCTCCCAATAAAACTGTTATTCCAGCTGTCTTCTCTATATATGTTTAAAACTTGTGAGCAGTTAATTATAAGAAAAAATGTAGCTTGAGTGGGATATTATGGCTTCAGTATGATATAAATAAAAGTAATTTTACCAGTATTTGACCACTTGAAAGTAGATATCTGAGCAATGATTATTTCCATAAAATAAGGAATCATTTTTTATCTTCTCAATACCTGTAGTATTTACTATGGACTATAAACAGAGAAGAGAAATGACCACTTCTGGAAATGTTATGAATTTTTTGCTTATCTGTTTTCCCTTAGTTTGCCTTTTCTAATCAGAAAAGGGAAAATACAGTCGTATTGCTGAAATTATTCAGTCAGTGACAGTGGAGATGAAGAGAATCTTAGATAATCACAAAATCTCCCCTCAAAGGTTGAACTTGTTCATATCTGATAGTATTAGAAAAAGGTGCACGGGTATATGCTCAATTCTGTACAAAATCTCATTGCAAAAATAAATTATCCCCAGAGTTTTAAAATCCCAGCTATGACAACAAAAAAATGATTGGATTTCTAGTTCAGTCAGAGTAAAGACATGCTTCATAACCCCTTAATCTAAGAGAATAATCTTCTGTTGCCAAAATTCTTAAAACTAAAATCATATGTTAGGCCACGATGTGAAATTAAACCAAAATATACGATTAGAGAATAAAGTTATCCATGTCACTGAAATTGTCTCAGCAAAAAGAAAGCTGTCAATTTCTGTTAGTCATTGGCATTATTTCACTATGATCAAAGTAAATAAACAAGATACATTTCTAAAATAGAGCATAGTTATTGTAACATGGAAGATAATACATTATGCAACACATTTGCTTAAAGTGTGGAAATAGGATGTTTTTAGTAAGTTTGGTGTTAACACTGCTGAATGAGGAAGTGACATTCACTTAACTATTTACTGTAATCCTCAAAGCCCTTTTGGAATCTTTGGCCATGAATCAACAAATCCTCTCTGTTTCCCATCATGGACTGCCTTTTCTATTACAATTTTTGGCTATATCATCATGAACTTTGCCTGTTGCCTGGTCTTCAAGTGATTCAGATTATTCTCAACCAGTCTCTCAAGCATTTCATCTGTAATACTAGATATCTTTCAAGCTTTTTTTCCAAAAAATTAAGTATGACATAATACTATAAAGAGATCCCTCCAGAAACCAGTTATAAATGTGAAATCTCCTTCTACAACTGGATGAGCAGGCTGGTAGATGAGGGAAAGGCTGTTGATGTAGTCAACCTAGACTACAGCAAAGCCTTTGACACGGTCTCTCACACTGGGGAAACTGGCTGCCCATTGCCTGGAGAGGTACACCCTCCTTTGAGTAAGTAACTGGCTAGAGGGCCATGCCCAGCGGATAGTGGCTAATGGAGTTAAGTCCAGCTGGCAACCTGTTACAAGTGGTGTCCCCCAGGGGTTGGTACTGGGGCCCATCATGTTTAATATCTTAACTGATGACCTAGATGAGGGGACTGAATGTATCCTCATTAAGTTTGCAGATGACACCAAGCTGGGAGGTAGTGTTGACCTGCCTGAGGTAGGGAGGTCAGAGGGATCTAGATAGGCTGGATCGCTAGGCTGAGGTAAATGGGATGAGGTTCAACAAGGCCAAGGGTCCTGCACTTTGGCCACAATAACCCCATGCAATGCTTTAGGCTTGGGGCTGAGTGACTCGATGACTGTGAGGAAAGGGATCTGGGGGTACTGGTTGATGCTCAGCTGAACATGAGCCAGCAGTGTGCCCAGATTGCCAAGAAGGCCAACAGCATCCTGGCCTGTATAAGAAATAGTGTGACCAGCAGGAATCATCCCCCTGTACTCAGCTCTGGTGTGGCCGCATCTTGAGTACTGTGTTCAGTTTTGGGCTCCTCACTACAAGAAAGACATCGAGTCCCTGGAATGTGTCCAGAGAAAGGCAACAAAAATGGTGAGGGGTCTGGAGCACAAGTCTTATGAGGAACTGCTGAGAGAGCTGGGATTGTTTAGCCGGGGGAAGAGGAGGCTCAGAGGAGACCTCTCTGCACTCTACAACTTCCTGAAGGGAGGCTGTGATGAGGAGGGGCTTGGCCTCTTCTCCCAGGCAACAAACAGGACCTGAGGAAATGGTCTCTGGTTGTACCAGAAAAGGTTTAGATTAGACATAAGAAGGAACTTCTTTTCCTCTCAGAGAGTGGTCAGGCACTGGAACGGCTGACCAGGGTGGTAGTGGAGTTGCTGTCCCTGGCAGTGTTCAAGAGGCATCTGGATGAGGAGCTACAAGATCTGGTTTAGTGGTTTTCTGTAGCTACAGTAATGGGAGGACAGCTGGACTAGATGATCTTGTAGGTCCTTTCCAAACTTGTGATTCTATGATTCTCTGATTCTATGAAATCTCAGTGATGAATTCTTGTTTATTGTTTCACCAAACTAGTTTCTATTCCATTCAGAGAACATTGTATGTGTACTAGATTGCTACTAACGTAAAAGGTATTTGATAAGCCCACACATTCCCTGGAGACCTTGTCTTTATTATGCAATTTCTTCACCTATTAAAATTAATTTGTGTTTATTATAAAACCAAGTTTTTCAAAGTTATTATCTTTCACTCTGATGGCAATACATATTTATCAGTCTTAATGTCCTCAGAGGGAACCTCCCCATCGCATTCAGGAAGTATGGTTGTAACAAGTCATATTTCTTCTCCCCAAGTTACCATCCCTCTTAACACATGCAAACACCAATATCCCATTCCCAGACCATATTCCTGTCCCCGTATTTGCAGTGAAGCCTACTGCCACAGTGCTGTCTGATTAATCATGTAAGAAACAAGATATTTCAGCCTTCAGGATCAGCCATCTTTACTTCCTACTGGCCTCTGCAAAATACACCACCACCTTCAGCTCACACTGTTGATATTGACTCCAACATTGTATTGAAGAGCTCCACAGTGGGTCCATAGTGAGAAGAATAAGAAGTGCCTTTCTTGTCTCTTGTGATGTGGGAGAAAATGAAGAGAAGGCTGGTGCTCTTCCCCTGTAGTTTTATTTTCACCTGTGTACTGCACTTCTACCTTTTATCATCAACTATGGATATAACTATTGTCAGTAATCTTGTCTAACATGAAAAAAGACCACCTTTATCACTACCCCTTTCAGCAACAGAATGAGCCCTACTAACGGTCACAGACAGTATAATGCTGTGAAAGGGTTGTCACTATTTTCCTTCTTAAGTTTCTGCCTCCACTACTGGGAGTATGTGTATTGAATGCTAGCACTACTCTAAAAGTAAGCCTTTACATACAGTAAAAGTATCCATCCTCAGTCTTAAAGAAATATGAAGCCATAGTGGTTATGAATAGTAGCTCTGTTTTTCACTATACAAATTTTGACAGGTGTGCTGGTTAGGCGAGCCAGTGAAGATTTTTATTCCCAGACCTGAACCATACAAGCTTATGCATAGACCTCAAATTCAGTGAGTAGGATGATCTGCAGAGTACAGGTCTGATAAAATCTGTTTTCCCAATACAGTTAACTCCAGAATATACAGCCAAACAACAACTTCCAGATGAAGTAAATATCCAAGCTGGAATCATAAAACCTTTGATCACTCTCATTCCTCATGTAAACATCCACATCTATGAAGAGACAAACTCCCTCATGAAGGACTTGGAGAATATGCCCCATGAGGAGCAACTAAAGGGACTGGGGCTGTTTAGTCGAGGGAATAGAAAGCTGAAGGAAGACTTTATTGCTTTCTTCAAATATCTGAAAGGTGATTGCAATGAGAGCAGAGTTGGTCTCTTCTCACTGATGACAGGTAACAGAATGAGGGGAAATGGCCAGGCGAGGTTTAGGGTAGGTTGGATGTCAGGAAAAACTTCTTTACAGAAAGGGTTGTTAGGTACTGAAATAGTCCCCCCAGGGAGACTGTTGAGTCACCATACCTGGATGTGTTTAAAAACCATTTGAATGTGGTGCTCAGGGACATGATTTAGCAGAGGGTTGTTAGTAAGGGTAGTATGCTTAGTTTCTGTTGGACTTGATCATCGTGAAGGTCTTTTCCAACCAGACCAATTCTATGATTCCTGTATGAGTCTGCAGTCCTTACAAGCAGTAATCTAGAAAATAAAGATTTCCAAGCCCTTTTTATTTTTAACTCTATCCTTATAACAATGGTAATTAGAGCCAGGAAATAAATCCCTGAGCTAAATGAGATCCTGTTATTTCAATCCTATTAACACCATGCCCTCTTCCTAGCCCTGCAGGCACTTTTGAATCCAGAAGTAATCACAGCTCTGATTATGTATATTCTCAAATTCTAACCCTAACAACACTCCTGAATTTTAACCCTAATTATAGTTAGCTTTAATTATTGAGGGGCCAATTGTGCCTCAAAAGGGAACATGACTCATTGGACTTTTCCCTAATTCTTTGGCCCTTCAATGACTGTTAATAAAATACAATTTTTAAGGTTTATTCCCAAGTCTCTCCCCAAACCCCCACTCTACTCCAATCTCTGTTGACAGCCTATGTGTACATTGAATAAGACGTGAAACTGTCTAAGAATCAAACACAGAATCATAGAATTGTTTGAGAAGGAAGGTGCCCTTAAAGATCATCCAGTCCAGCTCACTTGCAATTAAATGGAACATCTACAGCTAGATTCTGTTGTTCATAGCCCTGTCTACCCCAACCTTGAATATCTCCATGGATGGGACATCCATCACCTCTCTGGGCAACCAGTTCCAGTGTCTCACCATCCTTATTGTAAAATTCTTCCTTACATCCAACATAAATCTTTCCTCTTTTACTTTGAAACCATTTCCCCTTGTCCTGTCACAACAGACCCTGATAAATAATCTGTCCCCTTCTTTCTTATAGCCTCCCTTTAGATACTGAAAGGCCACTCTCAGGTCACCTTGGACTCCAGGCTGAACAACCTTATCTCTCTCAGCATGTCCTCATATTGGAGGTACAAGGCAAGGCAAGGCAAGGGTTGAAAGAGGGTAGTTTTAGGTAGGAAGTTGAAAGAGGGTAGATTTAGGTAGGATGATAGGGGGAAGTTCTTTACTAGGAGAGTGGTTAGGCTCTGGAACAGGCTGCCCAGGGAGGTTGTGGATGCCCTGTCCTTGGAGGTGTTCAAGGCCAGGTTGGATGGGGCCCTGGGCAACCTGATCTAGTAAATGTGGAAGTTTGGTGGCCCTGCCAGATAGGGGGGTTGGAACTTCGTGATCCTTGAGGTCCCTTCCAACCCAGGTCATTCTGTGATTCTGTGATTCTGTGATTCTGTGAAGGGCTCTGATCTTTGTTAAAACTAACCTACTCCTCAAGGACCTTTAACATTTAACAATATATTACCACAAAAAATAATAATAATAATAAATTTTTTTAAAAAAAGCCCTTTATTTTATTTTACAAAATGATCCAAAATCCATTTTTGTTTGTGTGTGGTGTGGGGTATTCTTTATTTGTTTGTTTTCATTTCTATTTTTGTGTTATATAAAACCAAGCTAGGAAAAGGGCTATATGTCTTGTAAACTTAGCTCAATAAAATTCAAGTGATTTATTTTTATGAATTCAATCGAATATCAAAACATATCAGTCACTCATATCTCAGGTCATTACTAATTATAAGGAGATCTTACTTCTACCTTCCCTTTTCACAGCAATCTCCTGTTTGTTATCTGTTTATTGCTTGTGTGTTGTATTGTCTGGTACACAACTACATCTGTACTAGTAAGTGCATCATGCCTGGGACTTTATTATCAGTTCTCTGGTGATGCAGATGACTGGATTATACATTGTACTGATGTACTGTTGCTTTTTTTTACTCTGCAGAAGATGGTAGATTATGGAGGCTGTTACTAGGAAGTTAACCCAAACTTTAGCAGAATTGCCTTGAGGGCCATAAGAACAAGAGCCCGCATGTCATGGTTGGAAAAACCCTCCTTGTCATCTGGAATGTGACTTGTCTTTCATGTCACTGTCACCACTGTTGAAACACAACACCCACCACCTCATTGTGCTCACATCCACTGTTTGGTCCCAGAAATGTTCAGCAAATGTCAATGAATTATACTTGATGCAATTTTTTCTTCACAGAGGACTTCAGTTCCAAACCATTGCTTCATATGCTCTTTTGTATCTGACACCATTTTGTCAGAGTGCCTCTGCTGCCTTCTGTCATACAGCAATAAAATATAATGGAATGTTGGTGGGAAGGTGTACTTGCTACTGCCATGCCATCAAGATCTGCCTCTAACTTCATGAGCCAACACAATAAAATAGGAGGCATTGCTTTTGGAGAAGACATCATACATTTTAAAGCATATTCCATTTTTTTTTTCGGGGGGGAAGTAAACATTCAAAGAATACTGAAGACAAAGCAAGAACAATCCTAGCTGTTAAAAGATTAAGCAGAGGCAAAAGCTCAATCACTGTACATTTTATAGTGTGAATTTGCATATTCCTAAAGAAAATTTGTTTTTTCACAAATTTGCTGAATTTGCAATGTTTATGACATAGATAATTTTTGCTGTATGGTTGATTTTAAGATACTTATGGCATTGAATGTGGAAAAAGTCACTTTTGAAGGTGATGACTGGTGGAAACATTTGTTTGGCCTTATGGTCAAAGGCATTTCTATAACCTCTTCTTCTCCATGGGATAGAGAAAGTATCTAACGGACATTTGCATCATGGATTCTCCAACTGTGAAATGTAATTACTAAAGAAAGAATATTTTATAGCTGTAAATAATACAATAGATATCTCAGTCACAGTTCTGCATCCAAAATTTTGTGTTCAGTCCTTGCCAAGACAAAGACAGAATAATAGAAGGCAATTTGGGGGAAGTATGTAAGAATTCATAGCATGAACAAAATGATTTATTTCAGATAAGAATTAATTGAAGAATGCATGATAAACTGCAGAATTAATGATATTGAAAAGATGTATTAGGTCCTGCTCTTCTGCATATCTCATGTAATGATAACAAGCTAATATGGCCTCTTTGCTAGATGATGCTGGGACCCATACCTTCATCAGTTAATCAGCATGTAAGAGCTCTGTGTCAAGAATATCAGAGAATGAGCATGAAATCTCAGAATTAATGTAAGCTGTCTAGTATCAGACTGAAGAAAATCTATGGTTTTGTTGCCACAGATGTAATCTTCCTCTGATATCAGATGATTCTTGAATGCTTACTGCTTTACTGAAGTCAACATGCATGGCATAACACTGTGTCAAAGTGCTGGATACTCAAGTCACAATTCTCCTCAGGATATCTTCCAGTATATAGAAGACTATTCCCCTGGAGAGGAGGAGGAAAGGATAGGAACAATAACGCATGCATACACCTACTGTGGAATTTCTGATACTAAACATTACAGAAGTAGTACAGAAATAATTGTAACATCTGCAGTTTTGTTTTTTTTGAGATTTCCTGGAGTATAATGCCAAGTTTATCTTTCTCCAAATGACAAATCTGGATTTGTTTTCATGTAACAGATAACACTGTCCCTAACTGAACAGTTCTGAATCTTTGGAAGGGATTTGCAGTCTGTCCTCGTTCATTCCGTCCTACTGATGTCTCATTCTTAGATATGTCACATCCTCTGCAAGCTTACTTTTCCAACACCAACTAAAGTTCTTTTTTTTCAGGTCTACTTTATTCTGCCATACCCTCCCTCAGCCCCAAGTTTTCACCAAGTGTTTACAAATTCATCTGTGCAATCTCTGTTGCTCATCAGTTTCCTCTCATTTCTGGCCAGGCCACCTTGCACCTTTACTTTCCCCATGCCCCTTAAATGCTTTGTTTCCTCTGTTGCTGATTCTCTCAATCAGTCTCTCACCATCATTTTTTTTCAACCATATCCCAGACCAGCATCCCAACTCTTTTTTTTTCATTTTGCCATTTGTGTTTTTCTTGTTCTATTTGCATAACTTTGTGTCTGTCTACAGCAGCTACAACCTGTATGAGAATGGGAGAAACAGGTTGTGGTAACTGACAGATTTTTTGTTTGTTTGTTTGTTTGTTTGTTTGTTTTTCCTGATGCTAAAATTGCTATGAATTCTTAGATTACTCATAAAAATTGACCATAGCAGGTCAATTCACTGACATGGAAATGAAGTCAATTAACCAAAAAAGTAAAATTGTCTTTCCAAACAGCTATTCAAACCAGCAAAGAAAATAATACACATGTTAAATAACTAAATTCAACTTTTCTTTTTGCCTGGGATATGTTCAGGATGAAAAAAGAGGAGGCTACTAAGTGCCGCAGACCATGAACTAGCATCTGAAGCTCGAGCTTGACAGATGTCCAGTGTTCGATGGGCCTCTAGAATTCAAATTGCTCCCAGATTAGCCAGCATATCTCTAGTAATAAAGGAGAATAATGATTCCAGCTCTCTTATTTATTCATTTTACACTGAGTCTGAAAGCCATAAAACACTGTGCTGATGGATGCAAATTGTCTCACACAATTAGCTACGATTGTACAAAAGCAAATTTGAAGTCTCTCCAGTTTAATAAGCAAGATGCCTTGGATTGCATTTCAAATATTAGAGAAGTAAACAAAACAACAGCAACAACAAAAAAGGCACATAGTAAGCAGACAGATGTGTAATATCTAGGGTGTGACTAGGAAGCACTTAGCACTTTTAGGAATATAAATCTGCAATGAGGACACTTCAGGAAAACAAAAACAAAAACAAAGCTAGAGCTCATGCAAATCTGCACATTCTTCGTGTAGTATGAAGTAATAATCTTATCTTAATGTTAGTAACTCTGTAATCTTGCTTTTTAAATTTTTGTTTGTTTGTTTGACTGCTAGGTCAAGATTTATTATGTTTGCGAATTTTTTGTTAGAGGTACAAAGTTATGCCATTCAATCAGTAACACAGAAAATTTCTCTGCAGTACAGCTGACAGGTTTTTCTGTAAACAGTCCTGAAGAATAATTTTACCATGAAATAATAAATAAATAAATAAATAAATAAAATAATTTTCCTTCTGTTTTACCAAATAACCACATTTCGATATTCTGATTTCGGTCTGGACTTTTTCAAGTTGTACTTTAGATATTTCCCTAAGTTTGTTTGTTTGTTTGTTTAGTATAGTTTTCTTGGGAATGCAGCATGGATTTGAACCAAAAGTCTGAGAGGTACCAAAGTTGACTCAATTGGTCCCACTGAAATACATTTCTCTGGTTGGTCCTGAGGAGTTTGAAGTTGGAGGTGGATTGAGCCCTGGTTATTTAAAAGAACTTGAAGGAAGTGTGAGGTGTGATGACTTAATCAGTTTCATACTGAAGATGTCTATTGCCCTTATGGGCATTAAAAAAATCATGATTTTATTTGTACAGATTAAATTCATGACAGAAGCACAACAAATCTAGGGAATCCTGAAATACCAGCTTTACTGACTTTCTGCTGAACTTGTACAGCAGGCACACTGTATTTCCAGCGCATCACAGTGATGGCAGGTATACTGAATGATTCTGTGGAAGCCTTTATCGCAATCTCCTGTATTATATACCTAACCACAGCAGTTCAGTAGACCTTTATTCATTGGCTCAGAGTTGCATCTGTCCCATTTGCCTGTTTTAGCTTTGAAGTTATGACAGATGGCTTCTGTGAAGTTGACAACAAAGCTGAAACAGTGGTAAAGGCTGAGACTGGATGATCACTTTTTAAAGTATCAGTTTTTACAAAACTGATGTGAACATAGCGGGAATCTACAAATCACTGCTTCTTATTATGTACAGTGACAATGAGAAGCTCTGTGATTTCATATAATTGGTCCCAAATGAGTGAGTAAATTTTTCAGTTTTGTGAAGAAGGAAAATATTGTAAATGTGAGATGAACATAAGTAAGTAATATGCTTCATATTAATCAGTGAGTCAATGAAAGAGTAGGAAAATCATCCCAGAGTTTATCTTGCTGAAACTGACCTTTGGTATCAAGACTGCAGTTACTTTATCAGCAGAAGAGAACTGCAAAGGATATCAATTAATTATTAGAAAGAGACAGAAGCAAGAAGAAAAGACCTTGGTTCTCATTTAGCCTAAGGACTTTTCTGCTGCACTAACAGTGCAAATGAACTTACAAAGCATGTGAAAATTGCATTTGCAATTGTGGAACAGTAAAGTGGGTTTTTTGTATAGATGTCAGTTGGATTCCTTCTGTCTATTTCCTGCTTTCCAACACATCTGCTGTTGAGATGAGAATGGTCCTGAAGGACATACTCAGTATGTGTTAGCAGTCCCAGTGTGCTCTAGTACTTCACACTGATTGTTTCAGCCTAAAGTTGGATCCAAAATAAGATATACCTAAAAGGAGATCTCTGGTGGATGTTGGGGTAATTCAGTGCATGATTTGCTCAGCAAAATGGTTTTGTACAAGTGACTACAGAAAATTTACATTTAAAGTATTTTTTTCCTCAACTTCTGACCTACATAAGGTCTATCTTTCTGATGGGATTTTTGTTAAGCCAAGTAAGAACAGCATGAGTTTTTATGTCTTAATTCAAATTTTCATTTAGGAAATTTCTTCCTGCCTTCAGCAATACAATCTTATTAAAAGAAAAAAAAGAGTGAAAAACAAACAAACAAACAAACAAACAAACCAAAAAAAAAAAACCCAAAAAAACAGGCAATAAAATCAGTCTCAAGAGAAAACTTTGACCACCTCTGTAATAAATTCCTTCCAAACTGAAAGTTTTATCTTTCTTTTTCTTTTCTCCTTGAATCCATATATAGTCAGTGGCACATTCCACTTCCTCAGAAGGACCAACTTCGGCAACTGTCACTGATTTGGAGAGAAGCATTTTTTTCCATGTTCTATTTACTCTACATCCTTAATTACTTTATATTCATCCTTATCATTTTATACCATTATTAAAATCCTACAGAATGTCTCTCAAGTCTGAGTCAAATTATGCCAAAGAATGAATGTTCAATCCTTTACCCAAATATGATAACATTAAAATTTCCTTTCCCGCTGTACAACTTTATTATAGAACTTATAAGCTTTTAAACTTTTGTTTTTTTATTTTTTTATTTTTAAGGTTTTTCTTGGTAAAATTTTAGTCAGCTTGGCTTTTGGCAACTCTTACTTTATTCATCTTTTTTCTACCCTTCAATGCATGACTTTCTTTGCTGATCAATCCCCTTTTCATGCCCTGTAGGCACCCTTCAGATATTCTCTTTAAGAAGCTATAAATCAAATGTGAGATTACATATTTTTCATGTCTAGTGCAAAGTATTTTTGAAATCATATAATTTAACATTTATTTAAAGCCAGTGTTATAGTTTAGCAAATACGGATATCTATCGGCATATCTGCACAATCCATAGTGCATACCAGTTGGTGTCAAAGTAGTAATTAAATACACTGCAAAAGCAAATCAGGTCCTCCAAATGTTAATCTCATTATCACCTTCTCAGCACTGCTTGCCAGAAAGTTAACAGCCGTTAAAGCTCTGCTGCTCATCCAATCAGAATATTAAATTAATCAGTATGGCCTGACACAAATATTGCCAGTGGTGTTAATCCTTCGCTTTGTACATAGCAAATGGGAAAAATAAGCAGCTGTCTATGGAGCTTGATGCATTCCTATTAATATTTCAAGTTTGTATCCCACTTTGGAATGTTTTATGTCATGGTGTGCAATGCTTGTATGAAAAGTTTCTCAGAGACTGGAAAATGCATCTTGTGTCTGGTTCCCAAGCATTTCCCTCCTCTGTGCTCCCCTAGCAATGGTCATAGACTTTTTCTCTGTTCTCTCTGTCTGTGCTGTCAGATGATTTCCTGGCATACTTTTAAGAAACGTGCCAGCAGTCTATGAAATCAGATATGATTAGATCGATGTATCCAGACAGGCTCCAGCATTCAACAGGCATCTGCTGTAGGAAGCTGTCTGAATCACAATCTAGCATTGTTCCTTCAGATGTATTTTGAGGATTACAAATGCTATATTGTGATTTTTTATTTCTTTATTATTTTTTAATCTTATTATTATTTTTGCTATAAGCAGACAAACATTGTGTGAAAACAGCTGAAGGAAATCTCCTGTGCTGTAAATCTTGGCTAATGAAAGGTGTTGTGTTCTTGGAGACTTGGATACTGTTCGGCTAAGGCCTTTGCCCTGCTTTTGTTATGATAGTTGCAGCAAAGACATGATCCTGTCAGAATTAATCATGGATAATAATAAAAAAATAAAACGTACATAATTCCACTTTTCATGTGGATACTTCTATTTATAAATAATGTAAAGCTATAAAAAGCATGCTTACAGCCTTCCAAAGTTACAACTGTTAGAGTGCATCTGGATGTGCATGTGTATGTGTACACACATAAATGAGAACATACATAGATGGGAGAAAGCACAGGTGTGTCTGACCATGTATGGAGCCGCCTAAATACTTTTGCATGTGCATATGTATATTAACACAGACTATACATACATGCATATACTCATACTGTAAGAATAATAAATATTCATTGCTCATTTTAATAATTCATCATAATAAATATTTATATAACATACACAATGATGTGTTGTGGTATAAATGTTTCAGTGACAGGAGTTGGGGCTGAATACATTATTTATGAGTGACAAAGCCACAAGTAAGTCATGCAGGTCAGCAATAAAATCCTTCCACTTCACTGTCATGAATTTCTCACATATTATTAACAGAAGATTTTTTTCAAATTCTCACACTGTTTTAAAATGGTCAGACTCATTATTTTCCCTCTTTATGACCAGAATCCAAAAGGAGCGCAACAGCATACTGAAATTTAACATACAATGCATTTTTGGTACAGTTGTACCAGTTGACTTGGTACTCATTCATTAACAGGGAGCAAAGACAGTACTGAAACAGAGATATTATTTATTACCTATCACGTTTTGAAAGTCGACCTGTGCCTCAGACAAGAACACAGTCTGACACTCAGCAAAATGTAGCATAATAAATTTTCCAGGACTCAGTTACACATTTCCTTGTTGGTTGTTTTTATTTATTTTCAATAGGGTGTAAGTGCTAGAAAAACATCATGTGGAATAGCTGTTTCTATGGCAGTAGGATTTTCTTTTTCTATTTAATTGAAGAGCCAGTTGTCTGAAGCTGTTCAGAGGTGTGGAATATTCAAGCCAGCATTAGAGAAGATGCATTAGTGACAGGAAAAAGATGAGACAGTCAAAGGTAACTGATAAATTGAAGCACGTGATGAACTTTATTTATAGCATGGTTTAACAATTTATCATGCGATTATTCAATTTATCTCATTGCTATTGCCATCACTCAATTAGTAACGTATGTTGATTTGCAAGTTTTTCACTGTATTTTCACTAGTTTGGATAAGAGGTGCATTTCTTCAGATCTGTAAGATATTATAAACAAATATACACAGAATATTTTCTAATATTATACAATGCTATGATGATGTAATGGCTAGTATTAATATGCATAATACTGGATAAAAAGGCACACTCACCAAACTCACCAATAGCATTCAACCTACAAGAAGAAGATTCAATTACAGTTTTAAAAAACATATGGATAACTTTCATGCAGATCTTCTATTGCGATGATCCAGAAAAGAAATACATTTTAGATTAAACTAACTTTGTCCTAAATGCTGACCTGTGTGTAATGTTTCTGTCACATTATCAATGTATATATGTATATGTGTGTGTTTGTGTATAGACATAAACATGTATGCAAAATAGCACATATTTATACATATATATGTTACTTTTTTTTTTTACACAGACTTTTACATCTGTCATTTGGAAGAATGAAAAGAGGGTACCAAGCAAAGGAATATATTGCCTCTGTCACATTAGTAAGAAGCTGCTGATACCAATACCTTGCAACCCCCTGAAACATAATACCAGTATCTATTCTTCTAAGCCCCTAAGCCTAACTGTGCATATTTTCATTAATTATAATTTGGAGAAGATGGAGAGTTTCTTTGAGGTGACAGACAAACAGCAGGATATCATGAATATGTATTGCATGTCTGAGAAAATAAATTAGCAGGGGCCATCCACTCCGGTGACCCACTTAGGCTGTCATTGGTGAGTGTGACAGGAAGGTTCTGTAAGGACTGAATTTGCATGACAGACTTTTCGCCTGATCAACTAATTTACCTTATGCATTTAGATTATTTTAAGCACTACACGACAGTCAGATAATTAATCACTAAATCACCAATAGTGACATTAAGGTACAAGCAATACATTATTGCTGATTACCACTTAAAACTCTAGCTTGTTGGGCTTCAGCTCAAAAATTGATGTAATTTTACACTAAGTGATGAAATACATCATCTGATATGTTCATAAGGTTAGGTGTTTGGGGAAGGAATTTGGTATGACATATTTTTTGTTCATTGCAATTACGCACAAATAATGTAAATTAGCACAGCAGTAATCACTTGCTGTCAATGATTAGAATATTATATTAAAAAGAATTTCCACTAAGACTAAATGTCTAAAGTTTCTAGAGTGAAAATTGTTGTGCGCATGCATACATATATAATTACATCTACATACACATACGAATGAAACACTCTCTTCATTGACTCAGATGCCTTCAAACAATGTGGTTGTTTTTTGTTTGTTTGTTTGTTTTTGTCCAAGTAAATCTAATATTAAAGTAATATCAGTGAATTAAAACAAAATAGATCTCTAAAAGCATAAGAACAATAAAATGTGTGTGTCTATGATTTAGCATAAGCACCAAGATAATGCCTTTTTATGTTTTAGGTTTTTACTGATTCATGTTGGTTCAATTCAAGGACAGTAGCAACTCACACAATTCTTTCAGTCACTTTCTTAATTGAGATCATACATTAATAATCACAGATTTTAACAAATGCACCAGCTGAGGTATGTAATAAGTAAAATAAAAAAGGCCACCTGATCTGGGCTGAAAATAGAGGCAAGTTATTCTATATTGCTTTTGTGGGTTTGCTGTTGTTTGTTTTGGATTTGGTTTTGGTTTTTGTTGTTTTTGTTGTTTGGTTTTTGAGTGTACTTATGAAAAATCTACTCTAAAAACACAGTGGGTATCAACAACCATGTTAATTATGTAGGGTAATCACACACAAAGTCGTTAAAACTATGGGAAAAGAGAAAATTGGTGGAGAATTCATAGTGTTTACCTGACTTTGACTAACTTCTGACTACATGGCTTTAATAATAGTGGAAAGATCCAGCACAAAATTCCTTAACCCAGAAGACCCCTGTCACTTTTGGAAACTTAAGCTTCTTACTTTAAGGATAACACATTTTTGTTTGAGATCTGCCGTCTTCAATCATCTCTGCTTATTTGAAGTCAAAGAAATGAGTCAGTTCTAGAAGGCTTATTTATCCTGAAGTGCACCTGGCATATCACTCCTTTGCAGCTCCCTTTCTGTGACTGGAGATTCATCAGGCTGTTACTGTCTTGGGTGCCTTTGGTGACATTCGTTGGTTGGAATGCAAAAGACTAGGAAAAACATAATTCATTTTCAAGCTAAGGTAATGATCTATGCATATTGATTCATTTTATTTTGCATTCAACAGCTCTTTGCATTCAGTTAGGCTTTCCCGTGCATTTGTTGAAAAATACTGAATAGCACTAAGAAAAAAAGTGACTTTTCTCACAAACTAAGCTGTGATGGTATCTAAAAATCTTGTTTTAGGACCCAGACAGCAGATGAGTTCAAGTGATCAGAAAGGCCAGTAAGAATTGAGGTCATTCAAGTCATCCACCTAAGTACTCTGGAAATGTAAAAAGTGATGTGGGGCTACTTTTTCAGAAATGCTGAACATGTATTCTTGATACCTACAATCCATAGATAACAAAACTTTTCCAAGATGTCAGTTAAAACCTAGTAAATAAAGCAGTTGTTGGACTTCTTTGCCACTGAAAGAGAACAAGAAAGATCAATGTCCAAAGAACTTGAGCCAGGCACTGTGCACTCTCTACAGTACATAGACCATATCCTAGGCTACAAAGGCAATCATATTATGTCTGTAGATCTTACGGGAAATTCTTTACCTGTACCAAGTTGTAAACTTATTTACCTCAGTGCCTGTAACTGTAGGTTTACTGTTAGTAACTGTGACTTACCTGTAACTAATTTGTATACATTTAAAGGAAGACTCTTCATTTCCTAAAACCCAAAATGTACATACTCTCCCGTAGTTAAAGGATGTCTTATCTGAAGTTAATATCCAAGTTATTCTTCCTCTCATACACAGCTGTGAAGGGAAGATGACAGTTGGGGTGATCACAGGGAGATCACGGAACAGAAGTAGGTTTTCTGGGCAATGAAGCAGCCCAAGAGGAGATAAAAATTATATGAACCTTGGTTTAATCTGAGCAAATATAAATTATAATCTGAAAGCAGACTGAAATCCATCTTTGAATAAGTTGAAGCTTGTGATCTTGGAAAGTGTATATTTGCATCACATATGTTACTGTGGCAACAACAAAAAGTGGCTGAAAGTGAGACATCTTGCAGAAAAGAATCCAAGAATAATTTCAATTGAAAAGTGAGAAAAAGAACATGAAACCAGAAATACAATCGCAGGCTCTTATGTAAGTACTTCAAAGGAGGTGATGGCTTCATTGCCTGCTATAAATGCTGTATGTTCTATGTATTAAATACACAGACAACATATCAACAGATCTTTACTGGCAAGGAATTATCCAAGAATCATGTTCCACATCTGAATTTGTGAAGACAAGTCTGTGCTTAAGTTCATGGTCTGAATCTTCACAGTCAGTACAGAGGGCTTCGCTCTGAAACTGTGTGCTCCCCTTGTATTGCACACCAAGTCCAGTGCAGGCACCAGAATAGTGATGGCCCCTCTAGACTGGGTGGAACAACACGAGCTACTGTGAAGAGCTCAATATCTATCCTGGCTCCCTACATTTTCCCCAATAATAATGCCTTATTGATTCCCACTAGCTTGCCATTGCAATATCTATCTTTCTCTTGGAAGAAAGGAATTCCATATTTCCTGGAAAGCAGGAAAGAGAAAGCAATTCCCTGACAACTCTGTTTACTCAGATAAAACAAAGATATAAAAAATTGATTAGAAGTTTGAAATGTTAGCATAAATCCTCCTATTTTAGTGGGATTAGTGGGTAGAATGCTCATGTAATTCAAGAAATTTAGTATGTATAATTCACAGGGTTTCAAAGTGAAGAAAGAGGATGTGAGTCATTCTTGGAGAAGAGAGCATGTGGAATAAGAAATAAAGGAAAGGGAGTCCCTTCATCATTTAGCTTTTATTTATTTATTTATTTATTCAAGAATATATTATTCTTGATTTATATATTTCCTTAAGGATTGTCTGGATATTCAAGACTCATTTAGAAGACAAAGGACCATAACCAATAAACAACTTAATGGAACTCCTGAAGCTAACTTGTGTATGGACAAAGACTATTTGTAACAACAATCTTAATTAGGATTAAAAAAAAAAAAAAAAAAAAAAAAAAAAAAAAAAAAAAAAAAAAAAAGCCATGAAAACCTGTGCTGTTTTCAGCTTATGAAATAACATATTTATTTCCTATATGTAGACTGCTCCAAAAATAATGTCTCCTGTCTTTTTAGGAGTCCTGATTGACAACAGCTTGGCCACAAGCCAGCAGGTGCTCTTGTGGCTAAGAAGGCCCATGGAGTACACTGAAAAGGTTGTGGCCAGCAGTGTGAGATAACTGATCCTTCCCCTCTATTCTGCCCTGCTGAGGCTGTATCTGAAGCATTGTGTCCAGTTCTGGGCTCCTCCAGTAAAGAAACACAGGGAACTTCTAGAGAGAGTCCATGGGAAGGCCACAAAGATGATCAGGGCCTGGAGCATCACCCTTATGAGGAAAGGCTGAGAGACCTGGGACTGTTCAGCCTGGATAAAAGAAGATTGAGAGGGGATCTTATCAATGTTTACAAGTATCTAAAGGGCAGGAGTCAAGTTGATGGAGCCAGGCTCTTTTCAGTGATGTCTAGTGACAGAACAAGGGGCAAATTGGAACACAGGAAGTTCCACATAAACATGAGGAAAAAATTCTTTACAGTGAGGGTGACAGAGCACTGGAACAGGCTTCCCATAGAGATCTTCTCTGGAGGTATTCAAGACCCATTTGGACACTTTCCTGTCCAAGCTGCTAAAGGGAACCTTCTTTAGCAGACAGTTGGACCTAATGATCTCCAGAGCTCCCTTCCAACTCCTATGATCCTGTGATTCTGTGAATCAGTGGATTTTTTTGTACCAAAGATTTCAGGAAGAAAACTTTCCAGTTTTCAGACAGTAGTAATGTACACACTGCAAGTGAAAAGATTGATTTGCATGCTTAACTTAATCATGTGAATAGAACTATTCAGTATGTGCATGTGTGTTTGCAGGATGAAAGCCCAAAAATCCAATCTTAGTCTCAGCAGAATTAGGAAGGGCTTTACCAATTATTTCAGGAGGTGTAGGATCATGACATTACATATGAATGAGAATTGATGGTTTAGAGACATGATTGTTTTCAGAGCAACGGTTTTGTACACAGCCAATTTGTCCAATTCCCCAGGGTCTGTTACTAAGTCCCAGCATTCCCCATCTTAACTGGAAAAGATACACACTGCTTCACCCTTATAAGAAGCTGTGAAATTAGCCATTTATTTTAGGAGGCAAGTATTGGAAAAGAATAAGTTTAAAAGTGCTTGAGAATAATTCCTAATATAAATGAAGAATGAAGTAAAAATCATAACTTTTTTTCTTTTCTTTCTTTCTTTCTTTCTTTCTTTCTTTCTTTCTTTCTTTCTTTCTTTCTTTCTTTCTTTCTTTCTTTCTTTCTTTCTTTCTCTCTTTCTCTCTTTCTCTCTTTCTCTCTCTCTTTCTCTCTCTTTCTTTCTCTTTCTTTCTTTCTTTCTTTCTCTCTTTCTCTCTCTTTCTTTCTCTCTCTTTCTTTCTTTCTTTCTTTCTTTCTTTCTTTCTTTCTTTCTTTCTTTCTTTCTTTCTTTCTTTCTTTCTTTCTTTCTTTCTTTCTTTCTTTCTTTCTTTCTTTCTTTCTTTTAGAGAGAAATACAATTAATTTAAATATGCAGTGAGAAACAATCTAGTTCAAATTCCAAACTTGCAAACACTCTTCACCTGCCTCGTGTAGCATAGTCTGTACCAAACTTTCTTTTGTGTGCTCCTGTTGGTCCCTTTTCCTTCCCTTGAAGTTAAAAAAAAAAATAATAATAATAAAAATAAAAAAATGAGGGGAGGGGTGGGGGAAAAGGAGGTAGAAGGAGAAAGAGAGGAGGGGAGAGGAGAGGCAATTTTCAGAAGGAAAAAACATATATATATATATAGATATATATATATAGACAGAAAACCGTTTTTTTTTTGACATGTAACTGATTTTTGGTGTGCCTACAGTTTACTTTGCCACACCTTTGCATTTCAAAATCCATTCATTTGCTACCTTAATTACTTTGCCATTTGTGTTATCAAAGAAGTACCAAAATGATAAGCATGCTTATCTTGAATTCAAAAGAAACCATTGCTTTCCTTTTGAAAATAGTAGATGGCAGAAAGGCTGTGATGGTGTTTATGACCAAGACTGAAGAATAATCTCTAAGTTTTTCCTAAAATGGGCCAACAAAGGCAAATTTACTTAGACATTGCCATTTTCATAAAATATGCAGTAGGTATTTTCAGTGACTCATGGAGTCACAGATGTCTATTACAAAAACATCCATCAGCCTCTTGTCATGCAGTTTCTTTAGAGGGTCATAGCAGGGAGGTACTTTTAAATATTCCTTACCCTTACATAAATCTCTATCTTGTTCGTCTCATTTTCTTTGCCTTTTTTGCAGCTACCACTTTTTCCTCTTCCTCATATTTAGTATTCCCTATCCTGCTTTTAAGTTTATCTATCTCCTCTGTTTGTTCCTCCAAGCCTATATAGTCAGTGTCCTTTTCGTCACATTGCCAGCATCCTCCACCATGCCTCCTGCTCACTGTCTCTTGTGCTGCCTGCCTGCCCTTCCCCTCTGTTGGCAGCAGCCCCAGACTCCTCTCTCCTCTCACCATTCAGCAGCGAGGCACTGCCACCTGCAGAGAGCAGTTTTGACAGTGACAACTGCATGAGAAATGGGAAACAGTAAAATATATCTAACTATAGAAGGAGCAGCAGCTACATAGTTTTTCAAGGTTGTTTGTTGTTGTTGTTGTTGTTGTTTTGTTTGTTTGTTTTTTGTTTTTCTGGAGTAGAAATTACTTTTCGTACATTTTCTTAAATCTATCCTTACTTAATACAAGGTAAAATCTTGTATTAAAGGTTGTCTGTTTAAGCAGAGTGTTCTATTGAAATGTGCATTGTGATGCAAGCTGAAGTCTTGTTTATTAAAGTTACAAAGTTATGTCAAAGTCTGGCCAGGCTATGAATGGATCACTGGACATTAATTTGCAATCTGAGTGAACACAGTTTATCCCCTTCTGATGTGCTGCCAGCTATCACAAGTGGCAGTGCTTGGTTATGCCTGATTTACCATCTACACATTTACAGAAAAAACAAATCTGCACCCTTGTTTTAGATGCTGTCCTACCAGTGAAAACTGTGATTCCAATATACTTGCAGGAGTCAATAAGAAGCACTTCAGTTTAAATGAATTTTCTTCTGGAGGCTATTTAGAGATTACTGTCATCTAAAAGAGCATTCAACTTTGAACACTGGAGATCTGTACTTATAAACTAAATGTTCTCTTTGGAATTGAAGCTAACTGCCATGGTGTACCTGTTCACACTACCAAACTTTCTTTTTCTTGATCTTCAGAGTATGATGGTCGTAGTTGTGTATCATACTGGGAAGATCATTGCTGACTCCTGAACATTCCAAACATTGCTTGTGTGTTTGTTTCAGTCTGTGATTTTTATTTCCTCTCTGAAGATCTAATGCCCTTCTCAAGACTATCTTGATCTGCTCAAATGTGCAGACAGCTCCACATCTCCTTCTCCACTGTGGATCCAATCTAGTAGTGGTTTGATTTTTATTCTGAGATAGAGAACATATCCCTTGTTAAAGGTATTCAAAGAAAAATTATACCTCTCACCCTTTCTATACTATACTTTTACAGATTAAGTGCACCACAGATGCCAGCTACTACAGCAAGAGAGTTTGTATAAGTGGATGAACAACACATCTTCTGTGCTGTGAACAACTGCTTTGCCACATCAGAGCCTAGACCTGGACTTGTAGCAGATTTTCCATCAGTTATATCTCTGAGAACTGATTAGGCACATCTGGATACAGAAGTTTTTTTCATGAAGAGGTACGAGAGTAGATATGAATAGCTGTTGCCAGTGATGGACAATTAATGGACAGGGCAAGGGTCACATTGCACTGAAGAAACAGACAGCTGTGTCTTCTCTTCTCCAAATAATGGATGTCAGAGAGTAACAGCTGTGGAGGGAAAAGAAGACAACTTGTCAGGACTTAAACCACAAACTTCACCAACTGAGCTTGTAAGGATTTCACATTAGACTTTAAACAGATGAAAACACCTTGTTAACTGACATATTTATGAAAATTACCAACATCTGTCAAAATATACATTTTTCTTTCATTGTCTCAGGATTGCTAAGAAATATGGAAAACCATTTGCTGTAACTGAATTATCACTATAAATCAATTCAGTCTGAATTCACTTATATTTTGCTTGTGAGATACAGAGGATTCTCCAGGTTAAAAATATTCTGTCTGACAGGAAAGTTCACAAATAGAAAAGGTGGAATTTCCTAGTCCTGGTAAATTGGGGATGTCCCACAGAACTAGAGACTTGCTATTGTGATACCCATTTACAAGAAGGGTTAGAAAAACTATCTATGGAACTAGAGGCCTGTCAGCCCGACCCTGGTGTCAGGGAAGGTTATGGAACAGATCATCTTGAGTGTGATCACACAGAGTGTGTGGGTCAAACCGTAGATCAGGCCTAGCCAGCATGTGTTCATGAAATGCATGTCCTGCTTGATCAAACTCATCTCCTACTACAATTAGGTGACCAACCCTCTGAACAAGGGAAAGGTTTTGAATGTAATCTACTAGGACTTTAGAAAAGTTTCCACAGTGTTCTGATGGGTAAACTGGCAGTTCATCAAGGCTTGAAAAAGTGTGCTCTTCATTGGGCAAGAAAACTGGCTAGAGAGCTGTGTCCAGTGAATCGTGTTGAATGGAAATGGAGTTAAATCCAGCTGATAACTGGTCATGAATGGTGTTCCCCAGGGACTGGTATTGGAGCTGGCCCTGTTTAATATCTTTACTGATGATCTGGACTAGCTGACTGAGTATACCCTGAGTAAGACTGAGTAAGTCTGCAGATGACACCAAGCTGGGAGGAACTGTCTACCTTCCTGGGGATGGGAAGGCCCCATAGAAGAATCTGGACAGGCCGGATAGCTGGGCTGAGACCAAATGTATGAGCTTCAGAAAGATCAAGTGACTTCTGACTTTGGTCAAAACAATCCCATGTAATGCTACAAGCATGGGGCAGAGTGGCTGGAAAGTTGAAAAAAAGGGGAAAAGGACCTCAGGATGTTGCTGATAATCAGCTGAACATGAGCCAGCAATGTGCCCAAGTGGCCACGAAGGTCAACAGCATTTTGGCTTGTATCAGAAATTATGCAGTTAGCAGGGCCAGAGAGGTGATCATCCCCATGTGCTCATCTCCGGTGAGGTGGATCCTTGAGTACTGCTTACAGTCTTAGGCTCCTCACTACAAGAAAGATACTGAGGTCCTGGAGTGTGTCCAGAGGACAGTGAAGCTGGTGAGGGTTCTGGAGCACATCTTATAGGAGGAGGCTGAGATATCTGGGATTTTTTAGTTTGGAGAAGAGAAGACTCAAGGGAGACCTTATCACTGTCTACAATTACCTGAAAGGAGACTGTGCCAAGGTGGGAGTCAGCCTCTTTTCCTACATATCTAGTGACAGAACAAGAGGTAATGGCCGCAAGTTGTGCCAGCAGAGGTTCAGGTTGGATATTAGGAAAAAAATAATCTTCTCAGAAAGGCCAGCTATACAAATGGGCTGCCCATGGAGGTGGTGGATTCACCATCCCTGGAGATTTTCAAGAAAAATGGAGATGTGGCACTGAGGGACATGGTTTAGTGGGCATAGTAGTGACGCACTGATGGTTGAACTGGGTGTTCTTAGAATTCTTTTTTCCAATCTTAATGACTCTAGGACTTTATTAAACAAGCCTGGATGTAGTACTGACTCCTGAGAAACATTGCTTAGATACATGCCTCCAGGTATGCTCTGCGCCAATGTTCACAACCCTTGAAGCTCTGCCAGTCAGTCTATTCTCAGTCCACCTCACTGTCCACTGATTTATCCCACACTTCTTAAGTTTATCATACTTCCTAGGCTTAACTCATGTAATGTGTACAGTGTCTTTCTCTTGCTGTCATTGTCCAGTGAAGCAAAAGTTGAAGCAATATATAAATGCATGCACGGTTGTCCAGGCCATAGTCATTTACTGTGTTCTGGAAAAATTATTATGTAATGTCTGATCAAGAACTATGCAGCTCCTGAAGATAAGATTTCTCCTTAAAAAATCATAAGAAATGACTATAGAGTACCTAAGCTGAGTGACCTAATCTAATCATCAGTGAGGAGACTGTCTGGAGATCTGACAAATCCCAGTTCACTGCTCTTATTTCTGCCATGCTACCCAGTGAATCCCCTTAACTGTCTGACCTCAGATTGTCTCATCCATAGTCATTGTGCTGCGCTGCACTCTTACTCATTCAAGTAATCTGACGCATTCAAGTAGCAAGCTAACATGGTACACTCCCTTACAGGTGCACTGCTGTAAATCAGGAGCAAGATCACAGAAGTTTGATGGTTAGTATCTATATATAAACAGCATAAACCAAAACAGGCTCAAACAAGAGCAAAAACATTGACCAGATTTTTAAATCTATGTGGAATAACAGATTAACAGAGTTAATTACAAAGTATTCAAGGCATGAACTATTTCTTTTTTTTTTCTTCAGTATTCCACATACTGAGACTGGAGCCTCTGTAGTGTAAATAATCATGTCTATTATAAGACATAACATTTATAACATTTTCATTTTTAAACATGAAAATCAATGTTGTCAGTAAAGCACAAATGCATATGTTGAAATAGATAGCTTACCCACCTGAACTTTGTAACTGCAGAGCAGGAAAGCTCGCTTCCTAGAACTAATGAGAACATGTATTATCAAACCTATCATAGCCAATGTAGTGCTGGCACATAACAATTGTGAGGTTTTTCACTCTTTTCCTTCATGTTCAGCACTTTGGAAATTTTCCTCTCAGAGGTTCACTGCTATCTGTGTGTGGATGATACAGGAACTTTCCATATGCTCAGAATAACTTAACTTAAATAAACTCCTCAGCCATTTGAATTGTGGGTGTTACTGTTTAAGTGGAAGAAAATGGAGGGGAAGTGACAGATGTTTTTACTCAGCAGCGTGCTCCCATGATTTTAATAAAGATTTTTATATATAAATAGTCCTTGCAAGGCTAAATATTTTTCATGTGGTATTCAGCTGTAACTTTTTTTTTTTTAATTTTTTTTTAGAATGAAACTCAAATGGAAAAAAATACCTGATGCGGTATTAATATACATGTATAAGTGTCTTTATGTTTCTAATAAATTATGTAAGCAAATATTTGCAAATATCCCTACAGACTCCATATGGTTACAGCAGTCAGATCACCCCACCTGTATGAGACAGAAAAATTAACTTCTGTGCAGAGAGGTAGTACATATTTAACCATAACGTCAGTTCCATTCAGGCCTCAAGTGCATATCCTGAGAACGATCCTTCTATATAAGAAGATTAAATATAATTACTCAAAAAATGAAGTTGTTTTAGTTTACAAGTTTTTATCAGTTAATCATGGAATCATAGAATGGTTTGTGCTAAAGGAGACCTTAAAGATCTAGCTCCGGCTCCCTTGCTATAGGCACAGACACCTTCTTCTAGTAGATCAAGTTGCCCAAAGCCCTGGAATTGAAAACTTCCAAGGATGGAAATTCTACAGCTTCTCTTGGCAACCTGTTCCAGTCCCTCACTATCCTCATTGTGAATTTCTTCCTTATATCTAATCTAAATCTAACATTTTTCATCTAAAAACTGTTATCCCTTACTGTATCACTACACTATCACTACGGAGTATCTCATCATCTTTCCTGTAGGTCCTCCCTGGGCTCCAGTAGGCCACATAATAGGTTTGCCTGGAGCCTCCGTCCTCCATGTTGAGCAACCACAGCTCCCTCAACTGTTCTTCATAGAATATATGTCCCAGTCCTCTGATTATTCTCTCATCCTGCTCTAACAGGTCCTTTTCTTTCTTATGCCACAGTCCCCAGAGCTGAATGCAATATTCTAGGTAGAGTCCCACAAGAGTAGAGTAGAAGGGCGGTTTCTTGAACTTGGCATCAGAGCTGAAGAGCTGAATTCAGCACAGACACTGGGAACAGACTTATGGTTCTCCTTATTCAGCAGAATATTTAGTTAACATAAGAGAGTAAACATATATTGAAAGTGCTTTGCTTAGTGAAATATTAATAATTCTCATCTGCCTAAAGAGATGACATCATGGTAAGTCTTAAGAAGCATGGATACACAAGGCTTTTTGCAGATCACTGAGAGGACTGCCCAAAAATAGAGAGGACATAGTTTAATCTCTAGGCCCCAAGTCTTGCTCTAAAATGAATGTGCTCTACATCTGAGTATGTCCTTAAGCATTTCCCCAGTACTACACTCTTGGTAATGTATTTATGTTCATGGCTTTTTTTATGCATCCTTAAGCCTAGAATCTCCCAGAAGAGGTAGACTGGCAGTTTTCACTTTGCCATTGCTGGGATGCACCTTTAGCTTCACAGTGAACTGGAGAAGGGATTCAATCTGATGAAAAACTGATCTTTATTATTTGGTACACTGATTTTAAGCTGTGCAACTTCTCTGAGTTGTTTTGCCATACAGTCAAGCTAACTTAAAGCCAGGTGAAAGAGAGTTTTCCTTTGCTTCACAGGTAGCAAAAGAGAATGTCAGAACTATCCTTTCATCCATATTCTTGCCGTGAAAGTCAGCCCACAGACCTTCAGCACAGAAGATTAGCTCTGGTGCAGCATGTGGCTAGAACTGTGTAGGAACTGGACCAAAAATTTAGATGCATATGCCTACACTGTTGCATTTTTCCATCATATTTCCAGTTCCAATATTAGCACGGGAAGATCAAACTCAGTTCTGCCTGTACCTGCTAATGTACACCTACACATAGTTTCTGTGCATCTGCTCTTTGTCTGGGAACTTGGGAAAAGCAGTATTGCCTTATATGACAGAGAAACATTCTGACAACAAATGCTTTCACAGCTTGTGAGGTTTTCAAGCACTGAAGTAAAATGCACCAGTCATGCTTCCTGGGTGGCTATATAAAAATTATGAATATTATTCCCAATTAGAAAATGATGGATAATGACAAGGAAAGACTTACACTTTAGTGTCCTGTTCTGTAATTTCATTTTAAGATTAGTCATGTTTTAAAGTGGTTTCTTTAAGTGTAGGTCTCTGTCTTCATATGGCTAACTAGTTTTAATCTTTCACCAAAGAATACTGTGATATTTTTGAATACAGACAGAATGGCCTAGGAAATATGATCTTTCAGAAGTTTTGTTGAGTAACATGATTTAGCATGGATTTATTTTAGGCTTGCTGATGCAATGCTTCATATATAGTAAAGACCGCTAAGGAATCTTAGTTTAAACAAAAGTAAATCACAAAATAAAAAATAAATACTACTACTCTTCGTGTCCAGTTGATGGACTGCTGCAACCAATACACTGCTAGCAGTTCTGATTTATACTGAGAATACAGAATGGACCTTTTTTTCTCTGTGCTTACTAGTATTTTTGGATATTTATTTAAATAATTTTATTTTAGATGGGAGTTTATGTATCTTGAACAAAATTTTACTAAAATGCCACTTTCAATATGGAGATCAAATGCCTTTTTTTTTTTTTTTTTTTTTTTTTCATTTACAAATGCGATATTGTTTCTGTTTAGAAAGGAAAGCACACTGAAGTCATTATTGGAACCAGATTTCCCAAGTGCTTTTTAAATAAACTGTATGAGACACTTTGATCTATTTAGCTGATTGATATCACAGTTCCATGCATATGTCCTTCCCAATTTTACTGAAAGCCCATTACTGTTTCAGATCAGGTATTGTATTGCCAGCATGTTTGGTTGCTAGAAGGCCAATCGCAAAGGGCCTACGAGCTAAAAAAATATATAAAAAGCTGTCTAACATTGACTGAAATATTTTACACTCATAAAACCAAAAAATAATCTTTTACTTCCTTTTTTGTCTGACTTCTGAGTAGAACTATTATTTAATATGTATGAGCGAGGTCAATAGAAGCATAATCCTTAAAAAATATCATTTTGAGTCCAAACTTTCAGAGTCTATCCTTCATTTCCAACCTCTAAATTACTGGCTTTAGGCTGTGACTGAGTGGCAATTGCAGCTACCACATATGCTTCTTCTATGTGAGTGAAAGGCTGGTGCAACATTTAGACTTGTGATTTATCATTTGTGCCTAATATCATGTCACGAAACACTCACCAACCTCCTGAAGAGAGTCAGAACAATATCTACCATAATGAAGTACAGTTCCAGTGGGCACCAAATTACATCTTAGATATTTTGTTACTTGTCCTTTATCAAGCAAATGTAAAATTGTAGTGGGGATACTGACAGATTCTATAATTCAGCTGTCTGCTGCTTTATCACAGCTCTCAGTAGGTCTCTAATGAATATTTCCGTATGCATGTTTCTGACTGATAATCAAACTAAGAACAAGTCCTAATTGGGTTTTCCAGTGCACAGAAAAGTGCTTATATTACATTGGCAGATATCCCAACCAGTGTTAAATTAAAAGAAGCACTTTTTTGTTGTTGTTGTTGTAAATGTGCATGGAGAACAGAATAGTACAACCAGATACCTAGGCATAAAGCTACCTATTGCACTAGAAATAAAGATTCTATTGAAGGGCTATGTTGTACCCAATGAAAGTAAATACAGCAATGACTGTGGGTCTGATTTTCCACAGATTCACAGTGAAGTAAACTGAAATAATTGTAGTAAAAATGGTAGAAATAGGATGAAGGTTTATATACAACATTGTCTTTCTAGTATAATGACAAATATTCAGGAAGCAAATCTGCCCACCATTCTTACTCAAAGAATTTTAATGCCATTAAGGATTCAGATCTTGCAAGTGGAATGTACCTCTTTGTTAAATGTGAACAGCATTAGAGCAAATGAAAGCTTCATCAGCACACAGACATGAAAGCAAGTTAAATAGTTTCCCCATATATGGTCTGAACAACTCCCTTTAGTCAGCAGTGGGGAATTAGGTAAGTGATACAAGAAAAATCTACGGTCTATTTTCCTAGAGGTTACCAAAACCAAGAAGAAAATGCACAGGTAGTGGAATCAGGCACAAGCACCTGGGAGAAGGATATGAATGCTAGCAGATTGTGTAGGGTTGAAGTCAAGAAGGCAAAGGCCTAACTTGAAATGAACTTAGCAACGAGTGAAAAGAAAAATAAGAAAGGCTTCTACAGGTACATCAATCAGAAAAGGAAAGTCCGTGAAGACATACTTCCCTAATGAGTAACACTGGTAGAATGGTAAAAACAGACAAGGAGAAGGCTGAGGTACTCAACAAATTCTTTGCCCCGATCCAACTGCTCTACACATAGCCCTCTATCAGATGGTTCAGAAGCTGGGAAATGAGGGAGTGACACCCCTCCGATTGTAAACAATCCAATTTTCAACTGACTGAAGAACATGAATATCCATAAGTGTATGGGTCAGATGAGGTGCATCTCAGAGTCCTGAGGGAGCTGTCTGACATAGACACCAAGACCCACTCAGTTACATTTGAAAAGACATGGTGGTCAGAAGCCCCTGGTGAATGGAAAAAAGTAGGAAAAATAGCACCAATTTTTAAGAAGGGAAGAAAAGATGGCCCAGGGAACTAATGACCTGTCAGCCCCAACTCATTGCTGGGGAATATCACAGGGCAGATCCTTCTGGAAGCTATGCTAAAGAATATGATGGAGACTGAGTTGATAAAGGATAACCAGCATCGCTTGACTAAGGGCATGTCCTGACTCACCAACATTGTTTCTTTTCATGAGGGTGTAACTGCATGAGTGTACAAGGGAAGAGCCACTGATGTCATCTATCTGGATTTCAATAAGATTTTTGACATGGTCCCCCACAACGTCCTTCTCTCCAAACTGGAAAGATTCAGGTTTAATGGTGAGACCATTTGATGGAGGAGGTACTGATTGCAAGACTGTACCTGGAGAGTGATAGTCCATGGCTCAATGTCTGAATGGAGACGAGTGAAGAATGGTGTTCCTCGGGGGTTAGTACTGGCACAATCCTCTTTATTATCACAGAATCACAGAATTGTAGGGGTTGGAAGGGACCTCCAGGGATCATCGAGTCCAACCTCCCTGCCAAAGCAGGCTCCCTACACCAGATCACACAGGTAGGCGTCCAGCTGGGTCTTGAATTCCATCTCCAGAGAAGGAGACTCCACAACCACCCTGGGCAGCCTATTCCAGTGCTCCATCACCCTCACCATAAGGAAGTTCTTGTGCACATTTGTGCAGAACTTCCTATGCTCCAGTTTCTGGCTGTTTCCCCTTGTCCTGTCTCCACACTCTGCTGAAAAGAGTCTGGCCTCACCACTTTGCCACCCACACCTTAGATAAGACATGTTGCTTTTTACAGACACAATTTCCAGTGTCCTTATGCACTTATCCCAAAGATTCTCCCCACATCTCACACTCTCCCCCTACTGTCAGTGAGTCATATTAGCTTGGGCAGCAAGATGTAATGTCAGCTATATGATTCGTGTGCATGTTGCTAGCCCCTGTGAGCCTTAAAGTGCTTCATCTGTTTGAGCTTAAGTGAACTCCTGACCTTCTTCAAAGAGAGAACAAGAAATTTCTCATTATATCCTTCCATGCTGAACAAGGTGGAATTAATACACTGAGACAATGAATTTTAAAAGAATAAGCTGCTTTTGAGGCCTAAATTAGGCCCCAAGCAAAATGCAACAAGAATACAACCAAACAAAGAATAGGCACTGTCTTTCATTCAGTGCAGAACTGAAAGGTTCATTTAGTTCTCAAGACATTTTTCCTCTTCCTGTGAATTACCTTTACTGGCCATGGCTAGAGGCAAGATACAGCATAAGGCGGAGTATTCATCTGGCAAATTTGAGAGCTCTTAATTTCATATACCTGACTTCAGATTAAAGTGTTTTCTTAGAAAGATTGTTTTCTAGGCTTCCTGGACATGGATTTGGTTTCAAACGTATTGAAAATCTGAATGATGATAAAAAGAGGCAGGAACTGAATTCATTAAAGATGTCGGATGGTGGAAGCCTTGAATGCACTTTCTGCTTATATGTTTGTACATTTATTTTTTATTCTAATACATAGATATAGAGAAAGATGCTATGGCTTTAGATTGTTATACCTGCTAAGGAGATCAGTGTCACAGAGTTCAAAGTCTGCCTTACATGCTTCAAGAAGATAGACAACTTCAATTGGCAGAGGCCAGAACATATCTTCTTCATAAAAATATTTATTGAAGAGCAAATATCTAATTATTGTCAAATCCACTCTGTAAGTTTGCAGTATCTGATCTTATGATTACAGACAAATGCACTTAGAATATGGAAAATGTTTCTAATTTAATTTCATTGGTGAGATAATCAGGACTGACTTTCTACTAAGGCCATGTAATCTGCAGCCTTAAGCCTTTTGTCTGTGCCATTAATGGATGGTTTTGGTTGTTGTGTTTAATTTTGTTATGGTTTTGGTTGTTGTGTTTAATTTTGTTTGTTTGTTTGTTTTGTAAAACAAAGATTTAAACCAGTACTGGAATTAAAGTTGCATTAACATGACCTTCAGAAATAAAAGATTGAGTAGGAAAAGTAAGTAAATAATAATTCCATGCAATTGGTGAAAGTGGGCCTTGTTAGAAAGCTGAAGTACTTCAAAACTAATTCATCCTAATGAAATTAAAAATTGTCATGTTGTCGAAGGTCCATTCAGATACTTCCAAGATCCAGAAGGGAATTATACATTTTAAAACATCTTGACCAAATACAGTTCAATTGACACAATTTTGTTCACTTCCAAAATAAGTAAATAAATAAATAAATAAAATTGGGGAAGAGTCAACTACAGATCATCTCATGGGACAATGACTTAAGGAAACTTTAATCTGTGTTGCCCTCTAACATTATCAGCTTATCTGAAATAATGTCATCACTATTTAAAACAGATGTACTGAGTCCAAAGTGGATATAGATTTTTAATCAAAAAACTCCAAGTAAGATTAGTCTCTCAAGGAGTGAAATCACTAGAGCAGTTATTAATTATGAGGATAATACAATCTTCTTATGGTTTGAGCAACCACACTGAAATTCAATATGAACTAACCCATTTGTTTAAAATGCAACTGAATAATCCTCATCTAATTGATGAATTTCTCTATTACTGTGGATATAGGGATGAAAACACTCAGAAAGATATCCTGTCTCATAAATGGAGTATCTCTTTCTGGTATTATTTATTTGACAGAAGCTTCAAAGAGGATCCAGCTGAATGAAGATTTTGTTGTAGTTGATAAGGTATACGTATATAGCAAGTTTTCACCTGCTCTCCCAAGATGTAACCATTTCTAGACAGCTTAAGCAATCTGTATGAATACATGATCTGTAACATAAAATCAATGAATAGTATATAAAGGATATGTTGATCCTTTTCTTATTCAGCACATGGCATGATGTACACAAAGCAGGAATAGCTAGCAAAACCTCACTTGAGAATATTCTGAATTTTAAGTCACGTTAGTAACCGGGTTTTCACTTACTTATCCAAAGAATTCCTAAATTTGGAGGTATTTGCCCAGTTGCACAGTACAGTTAACTACAGCCACAGTGGTCTTCCCATCATTATATTTTGTTGCGTTACCAAGACAATTACTCTTCTGTCTCTGATGTTTTTCTCTCCTGCCTGGGATAAACATGTGCCTGACAATTTAACTTTGCTATTGTTAGGACAGAATTATACAGCAAGCTGAGCCACCTCCCCTCAAGGGCATCCTTAACACAGGTGACTGATTCATATCTCTGTGTTTCTTGCAGAGAAAACAAGGGAAGGTAAGTCCACTATAAGATACTGTCAATTTTCTTCAATGAGTTTGGCAATTTTTCTCTCTCTTTAACAGGTGTACTACTGTCAAGTGTACAAGAAGGAAAATGGCATGGAAGCTTGCAAGAACTGAGGGAAGATTTAAAAAACAGATAAAGACAGAATGTGGGTGAGTATCAACCCCAACACTTTCTTCTCTCCAAGATTTATGTCATTCACTGCAGCTGCTATTCATTCTCCCTATTTCTTCTTTGTAGGATCAACACCCCAAAACTAATTTTGTGTGAGTGAAATTTTAGCAAAGATGAGATTCAACCCAACCCAAATAAAATAATAATAATAATTAAACAAACAAACAAACAAACAAACAAACAAACAAAAAAAAAAAAAAACAAAACAAAACAAAAAAAAACCAGGGAACTTACTTTACTCCTCTGAAGACCCTTGTGCAATACCTTGAAGAACAAAGGAAAGTCCTGGAAGTACTACATGTGGAAAATGGAACAAGCAGGCTCAGCTTGAAGCAGAGGCTCTTCAAAATAAATAAATAAATAAATAAATAACACTAGTTGAAGAATATACCAAGATCACTGAAGCAATTACTCCCACATAATTCTTTTCTATTTGTTTATTCCATCACAAGGACAATGGACTTAGTGTTGGAAAACAGCAGAGTAGTTTTTCACTGCCTTTAAATTAGGAACAGGCAATCTATTTTGTAAAGGCTACGCAGTCTCAACCTCAAGTTTAGCTTGTTCAGTTTTTTGAAGGAGTTCACGATTTGTTGTCAGGCTCTGGTATCTTTGCTATAGCTGGTTCTTCCTCCTGAGGTGGCTTCTACAAAAATATGCCTTTTGGTAGCACAGCTGTAAAATGATCACATTTTGCTAGATGTTTTCTTGACTTATGAGAGGTGGTAAATTCTCACCAAAATTGCAGTGTTCTAGTCTAAATTGTAGGTTATAAAACAAAGATTTCATCTAGTAACAAACAAATAATAAAATCTTTGAGCCAGGGCAATTTCTTATATATTTCTATATGATTTAAATAGCTGATCTCCAGGAAGGAAATCTGATCTTTCATGGCTTGCTCAGGAGAGAAGGAGTTCCAATTGCCCCCCTGAAGTAGTGCTTGGCTAAGTTACAATGGGGCCAATAACTAAATGCAATTGGGAATTTCTATTTGCAAGTAATTGTACTGAAACAACAAAACAGGAAGTGTCCAAGACAGTTCTGCTTCTAGCACTAAAGCTATAAATACACAGATGGCAGCTTTGTTTGTGGTGTGGAGGTTATTCAAAATGCTAATTTTGACCCTCCTTTCTTACGATGGTTTAGAAAGTGGTAATTTTGCCAATGACTTAAACAGAACTGTGAGTATGGGTAGTACTTTTGGAAGACGTATTACTAAATGTGGTTGTTCCCAACAAAGAGAATAAAACCTGAGTTAGTCACCTGAGATTGCTGAAACATGGGACTGAGTCAATAATCAGTGGAGACTGAGTCAATATAATTAGTGGAGGCCAAGACATGCTATGTTTTACTCTAAAATAAACACCTTTAGTTGAAAAATTGAACATTGTCCTAGATCCATTGACTATAAAATAAACCTTGAGTTGCTACCTCTGCTTTCTAACCCCTCATTATTAATATAAAATAAGGTGATCATAAATCCTGCCTCAGGTTTCAAATGTTACCCATTGAAATTATCATATCAATTATTTATATATTTGCACTGAAGTCATGTGTCACTTGCATAGTGAAACCCAACAGATTTTTAAATGGTTGAACTCCTGTGATGCTTTCCAGAATGTAACAGTTTCATGCTTTATCATTTTGTCTTTTTTTTTTTTTTTTTTAGAACTAACTGTCATGTATTTATTTATTTACAGTATTTAGCAAAAGGTTTTTGAATCACAGTAATATTGCTTTTAAATTATCCTGTAAATACACTTATTTTATATTAATAATAATAATAATAATAAAATTTATCAGGCAAGCTTCCAGCTGGTGTTACTAGCAACTCTTTTCTTGATTTCATAAGAATATGCTTAAGTGACATCAGTGATTGTGAAGGAAAGCACCTAAGGATGGAGGTCTTACATAGGTAGACACTGTTATGCCACAGGGGCTGCTCCTAAATGTAATGCCTCCTATTTTAATATGTTGGTCCATAATGTCAGAGGCAATTGTTGGTGGTATTGCAATAGAGGTTGAAACTTCCTACCAATATTTTGTTGCCTTGTGACAGGTGGCAGAAGAGGGACAGTCTGACAAAAAGATATCTGACATGGAAGTTCATATGAAGCAAAGATGTGCCATTGCATTTCGCCATGTGGAAACATGGCATCCATTGACATTCATTGATAATTCCTGAATGTCTAGAGAGACCAGACAGTGGATGTGAGCACAGTGAGGTGATTTCAACAGTGGTGACAGTGACATGAAGATGAGCCATGTTCTGGACAGCCATGCACAGCTGTCAAACCACAGAATAGAGTGTTTCAGTCAGCAAATTGGCAGATTATGATCAGAGAACTATGCATAGCTTCAGTGTATTGGAAATGATGGTCACAACGGTGGCTTATTACAAACTTTACATCAAATGGGTCACACAAATGCTCACACAGGAACAGAAACACCATATGCAAGTCTGTCAGGAGCTATGGCACTGATACCAAGCTGAAGTTGACAGTTTCCTGGATCTCATCATTACTGGGGACAAGATATGGTGTTACAACTGCAAGATGGAGTAAAAATGGCAGTGTATGGAGTGGTGACGTGAATTTCCCACAGAAGAAAAACACTGCCCTCAGTATCTAATGAGATGTTCACTGTCTGTTGGAATAGGAAAGGGGTGGTCCCTATGGATTTCCTGGAACCCAGACTGACCATCAGCTCTGACCCCCACACTGCAGTGCTGACTAAGCTGAAGACTTGAACTTTCAGAGACAGGCCAGAGAAGGACACAATCTTCCTCTTGCAACATGGCAGTTCCAGACAACAGTTTGAAGACTATGGAGTACGCAGGATTGGACAGTCCCACCACACCCTCTGTATAGTCCAGAGTTGGTGCCTTCAGACTTCCTTCTGTTCAGGCCAATGAAGGATGGACTGTGTGGGCAAATTTATCTTAGCAACAACAGCATCACAGCATCTGTGAAGCAATGGGTCACCTCCACTGGTACAGATTTTCATGAGTATAACATGAAGTCTCTTGTTCATCACTCCTGAAAATGCAGAGCTAATGGTGGTGAATATATTAGTTTTCTGTAGCAGAGAACTTGCTGTATCAAAGTGTATTATCGTATTCTTTGTCTGTGCTGCATTTTCCATGGAAATAAATTGGAGGAATAACTTTCTGAGAGAATTATGTAACCTGAAAATTAATTAACTAAATTACAATTTTCCATTTGTACGTAGCCTAATAGGACAAAAATACTTCAAAATCTTCCTTATAGAAGATTTTGATAGATACATATTGACTCCTTGTAGATATTTAAATAGGCTTACTTACATATAGCTAAAATTAATACATCTGTTAATCTCAGATTTGCTTAGAAATGGCATACATACTCTTTCTGTAAAGTCATTAGCACTTTTTAAACTTAATTAGGCAGGACTGAATATTTCATTTTGTAGCTACTATGATTTTTGCATCTGTATGGTAATGCTGCAAATTTTCAATGGGAAAATTAATCTTTTCCAAATTGGTTGTTTGAGTTCATTTTTCTCACTTCACTGGCAGAAATAAGGGGTCTACAAAAAGAAGGGTTGAACTGTGATTCTTACTTGAGATTGATCAGAGAATGCTTGCTTTCTGTAAAACCCATGGATGTGGATGCATCTCAGCTAGGAACTCAGAAGAAATTATGCAGCCTTTCTACACTGCTTTTTCTTTCTTAATTTCATAGCCATTATGTTATTCAAAACAAAACAAAATGATGATAAATTGTTGTGCTGTTATTTTTTTTATTTTTTACCTTCCCCCCCTCTCCCCCCCTCCCCCCAAGCAATGACTTGATGTTACCCAAAATGTCGATGTCATACATACACAGAATCCTAACATATCAGCCTTATGTTGTGACATCATCTCTCCACTGCAGCTCCCTGACAATCCTTTCAATGATTTCATGGTAAGGTTAGAGAAATTAAAATACTAAAAGGTTTATCTATTTGTTTAGCAAAATACCTGATTCTGATGGATTCATGTCTATTATCTGTTCCGTAATATTTTTCCCACTCTAAGAATTTCACTGATTTCTTTGAACATTATTGCAATAAGCTGAAGCAAAGGGGAACCACTTTTACCACACAGGTTCTACCAACTTACAACTTTTCTCCATGCTTGTCATACAAGTTTCAAACATTTTTTCATTTTTCATTTTCATTCATTCAATAATAAATCTATTAATATTGTTCCCTGACAGTGCAATAAGATGTACTAGAAAAGCTTCATATAAAAGAGTAAATCAGGAACAGATGAGAATGAGCTTTTAAAATACAAATTTAGGAAAGGAGAATTCAGAAAACACTTAAGAGTAGATGTTACTAGTTGTTCATCTTTTCTTCTAAGTTACTTTTAATTTATCATCTGACACAAAGCTCACAGTGAAATTTGATGAGCTCTATGCACCAAAACTTTATCTGTACAACATGTAGATATCTTACACAAATAATTTTGTAAACAAATATCTCACTTAGTTTTTATTTTAGTCATGAGTAATAATAACACTCACTTTCACTGGTCAACAGCAAGTAACTTGTAGTAGACAATAAATATTTTGTAAGTAATAATTGAGAATTTTATTCTTTTTTCCAGATAAATTAGATGTGAGATGTTTGATCATTTAGATCTGTTAATTATGTATGAAGCTAGAACTGTGATTATCAGATAAGAGATTTGGGGTCTAACTCAAGCTCAGTTCAATAATGGAATTAAATTTTGCCCAAATTTGATGACTGTCACAATGGAAAAGCTGTCAACTGTGAGAATATCTTCCACATATGATTGCATACAGATCCTTCAAGCACCACCATGTCTCTGAAGCAGAAGACCATGCATTTAGCAATAAGCTACGTGTTTAACTGCAGACTGCAGTCATTTGAAGATAATAAGATACCCTCTATCCACTGAGCAGACATTTGAAATGAATTTAGAAGTTGCTATAGATTACCAAATTGCTGTCATTAATTTTCTAATGATTTCTTTAAAAATTCCACGTGGTTTCTGGTACAATCTTGCAATGTAAAACATCATTTTTTTCCGTTTCTAAATAACTGAATCCTCCTATAGGATTTGAATATTCAAGGTGGTCACAATGTAAACATTAATGCAAATTAATTCAAATATTAGATAGAGGAGGAAGAAAATTCATCTCTCATTAGACAAACTGGCACATCTGAGAGAAAAAGAAGATACTGTTTGGTGTAATGTTTCTGTTGATGCATGTATTCCTACCAATTTGATGAAGCAAGGGTGATACATGATTACAATAGCATAAGAATAATAACATGTAGGGTCTCTGACTTCCAGTTCATTTAGTGACTGTGAAGTACAAAAAGGGGGTAAAACATCTTTATTGAGTCCACCTTGAAAGCTAATATTTCTCTCACCACAGTTAAATGGACTGCAAATATGCACAGGTGTGTAACACATGAATAGAGTTGACTGAACTAGTGAAGGGTGTGATGGGAGCATTGTATGCATGTTACTGTTAGCCCAAGCTGAGGAATGTCAACAATATACAAGATATTGCAGAGGCTGCAAGTTAATTAAGAGCTACAAGGTGGCCTTGTATGAAAGAACGGCTCTTATCTTTTTTTTTTTTTTTTTCTTACTACAGAGTATTGATGTTTATTTACATATAATCTCTATCAGTTATTACTAAATTATCTTTATCTACTGATACTAGAAACAATAAATTTAGTGCCAGTGAAAGGGGCAACTTCTCAAAGATTTTTGTCTTGAGAAAATTTTTAAAAGAAAGAGTACTTTTGCACTGTAATCAGTAATATGCACTGGAATGGATGAGCTGTCTTCTAAAAAACAGCAATGGGACCCAGTCCAAAATAAGGATTAGAAGAATTAACTCCAGTGTAATGATATGGGATTATACACATGAATAGTGGCAAATGAAATAGTTCCCATGTGTAAAGTTACTCACTTGCTTAACGGCAGAAGGTATCTTTTCGTTTTAAACCTGACTTTAACCTTGGCATAGATCTCAACTTCTATTCTCCCTGAAATTGTAGATGTAATATAATTAGTGAAATGGATACTTTTATGCATTTAAAATCATCCTAAATCACCGTTTCCAAAGTTTGATTACAGAGAAGTTTGAATAATCATTATAAAACAATGTTTTGATAATTTTAGCTTTTCAAAGCAACTTATCCAAGTATTTTTCAGTTTTTTACTGTAAAACAGTGGATGACTTATTTATTATTCAGATACAAGGAAAGGATCTCTGGTTCAGCTTCTGTCTTATCTAGGTAATTGCACACAAAGCTACTCAGTAAGCTACATGTTATAAAATAATTTATTTTCATCAACATGTTTTGATATGTTTTGTTTTTTTAATTATTTTATTAATCTCTTTACAAACTATGGTTCAAAGTCCATGGAAATTAACACAGATTCTCTATGTATTTAAAGTGTAAACACTCCCTTTTAAAGGACTTGAGTCTATCCCTCCCTATTTTGACCTCTTTGACCTTCAAAGTATGGGAGCTGATTACATGACTAGGTGGCCTGACTGAAACCTGGAAACTGCATTTCTTATCCATGCTGCTTATGTGACTATGGACCATACTTTTATCTTTTTGTGTATCAGTTCTCCATCTGAAAAATCCAGACAGAGCATTCTTTCTCAGGTTTGGTTTGTTTTGTTTTTTTTTTCATACACCTGCATGGGGTTCAGGAAAGTTTTTCCTTAAAGAAAGAATGACTGGTCATAACTTACACAATTTAGAACAGTCCATGTAAAGACAGAAGATAATAAAGCCAAATGGGACAATCTACTCTGCATATTTCACTGCTATAGACTGCAGAGCATTTACAAGATGCAGTTTTGTTTCTGACAGATCAGGCTGAATTCTACAGATACTTAATAAGAGAGACTAGTCTCTCATCCTGTCATTACCCAAATAACAATACTTGAATCAGAAGTTAAGAGAAGATAAAGTTTTTTTCCTCCCCTGTAGACAAATGAAAAAAAAAGAAAAAGAAAAAGAAAAAGAAAAAGACTGATAAAAGGATAACCTGATTTATTTCATGTATTTAAGGAATAAGGAAAATGTTGAATAAGTAAATCAAATCTTTACACCATAAGCACTAAGAGTAACTGTTCATTAAGCCCCTTTCCAGAGCTGAATTCATTTTGAAGTTGTTTGTTTTTTTTTTTACAAAGCTTAGATTAATAGTTACAATAAAAACAATTTGCCTTTGTACTGTCCTAAGACTGTACTCAATTACAAACACTATTAGCAGAGATTAAATTCTCTTTTAATTTTCCCACCCTCTTGGATGCATTAACCAACCAGATACACGACAGTTGTTATCTCAAGCTTAAATTATAACTCTTGATAGGGGCCCATGACACTATAATAATAGAAGTAGCAGAAAAATATATCTATATATTAATGATGCTTGGACTTTCTCTGTTTCAGTCTTTCTTCTCTTCCATTTTAGTCTTTGGGAAGAGTCAGCTTTCCATTCTTCCACTTGTGACAGATTGCTCTAACTTTGTGCCCTGATTCTGTTGGCTTTGTTTATGTTTGGTCTATGGAACCTTTCCTCTTCTGTGAAAAGAGATTTCCTTTGTTTCAAATAGTTGAAAATACTTTGTCTTTTGAATGAAAATCTGGGATGAGCTAGTTGCATCTTGAGAAAAAGCCATTATGGAAAGACAAGTTTAAAGTTAGCATTAAAGTAATTCAGTCCTTTCTTTGTTTTTCTCTTGCTTCCTCTTTCTCAAAGAATAACTGAATTAGTTGGCAAGGAATCTAAATGGGTTTTCTTCCTCAATTTATACCCACCACCAACAAATCCTGTATTCACTAAATCGCAGTCTCAGTTCACTCCATTTCAGGGTTATTCTTCACTTGTGCTTTGAAAATGGCTGCTGATGAAACATGAGTAGGACCTGTGATGAGAATCTGCCATCCCTGTTTGTCTATTCCTTCTCACCTCCTGATAAAACACTGAAGTTATAAGTCTGAGACCTACACTTTGGCTACTGCTGTGGACCACGTGGCATTAAAGATATGGCCTGTGTTGACTGCATTTTTGCTGTTTCCTCTACCTTGGATAACAGGAATTTGTGGCATTTCCTTTGAGACTGCAAGGGCAGGTTTAGGCTAAAACTAGGTGAGCCTAGAAAAGAACAGAGGTACCAGACACCCTAAATCATTTGGAAATAAAAATGATGAAGGCTCTTCAGAGATTGCCTTGGATCTTGCGTGTATGAGGTTGGGAAGGGTGCTATTGGGAAGGGTTTCTTTAACACAGATCAAATATAATTTCAGTGTAATCAGACTTCACCAGAAACAGCAAGTTCAGCCTTGGATCTATTTTAATGTTCTTTGCTCTGAACTAAATATGGCTCTGCAATATTTCTCTAATTAAAATTCTAATAACTGTGTTAAGTTGGTTCAGTTATCAGCAAAGCATTTTGTAAATTCATCTCAGAACAAAGATTTAATTAAGCTGTCTCCTGAGTTGGAAATCCTAAAAAAACATGTTTGAAATAAGCAATAAATAAACAAAATCTTGACTTCAAAAATTTGAATGTAGGGGGTTAATAGAGAACAGATAAGTGATGCCTTTGTAGATATTCTACTTCTCCCAAATTGTCTTAATTGACAACTACATGAGTTGATCTGGGGGTCTTTTTCTTGGGTGAGTGTTTTTGTGTGTGTGTGTTTTGTTTGTTTGTTTGTTTGTTTTGTTTTTGTGTTGTTGTTATTTGCTTTGTTTCATTTTGTTTTAAGAGGAAAGAAAAGATCTGAGTTGGCTCTGATCCCATTGCCACAAGGAGACTGGAGCCCAACCATCTGTCACAGCTGCTGCTTGCCATTGCTGCAACTACAAATGACAATGATCCTAGCACCTTGAAATAACTGGGGCTGCTCCTCAACCTGGGCAGGTAATGGCACCTTTTTAGCATCTAGCAGTCCCCATCTGTTCACCAGTTTTGCCTGTACCTTTGGCATGGTAGGGCTTAGGGTCCATGATGTTGGCTTCCCAGGTGGGAGGGAAGTGTTAGGAAGGCCTCAGGGGAGCCATGCCCGCACTAAAGTTGAAAACTTTCCCCAAACTCACTGGAAGATCTTTATCCTATTGCTAAGGTTCACAACATCAGTCATTCAGCCACTGTATTTATTCTGAAAGGGGTTAAAAACAACACACTATTTCCAATACTGAACAGCTTAGTGACTATCAGTGTCAGGATTAAATGGCTTCTCATCAACTTTTTTTTATTGAATGCACTGGATTTTTTTCCCCACCACAAGCACTACAGACAACAAAACCCAGAAGTCCTTCCAATATATATATATATATTTTTCAAGGCTTAGGAACTCTGAAGAGTAAAGCCTTTACTGTCATCAGAAAGATCAGCCATATGTATAACTCTAGTACTCAAATATTTCATCCAGGGATTTCTCTGTCCCCTATAGACACTAGCTAGCACAGAAAGAACAGCTGATTAGCAAGGTTTATGCTATTTGATAGTATTCCAAGAACTGATGTCTTCTTAAGTTTGGGTAACTTCGTTTTCCAAGCAGGTGCATGCATGATCTCAAATAAAGGCATACTCTTACGTTTCAATTTTTACAGCCCTTTGGGGTGTGTAATTAAAGACTTTGTTTTACTCCAGAGAGATTTACTCAGCAGTCATAGGGTAGTTTGAAGTTTAAAGCAATTCTTTCAAGATGAATCTACTTTTTAAATTGCTTCAAACTGAATTAAAGTACATATGGACATCAGGACTTCGCCTAGTAATTTTAAGTCTAGTCAATACTGATGGCACTATTCATGGAAAATAATTTATTTACAAAGTTGTATTTTAAAATGTACTATTTAAAGTTTGAGTGATTTCTAATCCCATGTAAGTGATTTCAGGCCAAGCCATGCCAACTGTTCAGCTATCTGGACATCCTGTCTGTGACTTGAGCACTACCATCAAGACTTTGTCATACCTCAGTTTAACATAATTTGGACCCTAAAAAAAATATTCTCTTCCATTTTTTGTAATTAAAAAAAAAAAAAATCATTTCCAGTTTTATCATCTTATTTCTTGTAACACTACTGAGCTAGTGTAGTACTGATTTACTAACTCGTGTCTTCACAAGCGTGAATTTTTAGTTCAGTTTTTGACAGAGTGGTATAGAGTGATGTTGTACTAACACTAAGCAAATTACTCGAAGAATGGCTTGTAGCAGAGAAAGAGAGTTTAATGGATTTCAATGTTTTCAGTCTTTTAACCATATATCAGCAAATTTCACCTGAAAAATTAATGAAACTGTGAGCTGAGTAGTGGGAATTACATGAGTTGCTAAGTAGCCAGAGATGCAGTAACTATACACTTGTCTCTTGAATGCTAGAAAATACATTGAAGACTTAGTATGTAAGTAAAGACAGGAAGTACTCCTAACAAAATATAAAATAATTTAAAACTCATGCATTCAGGAAAAAAAAAAAAAAAAAAAAGATTATGGAGAGAAACTGAGCATATTTTTACCCCCTACAACTGCACGGGAAAGGATAGAATGGTGTTTCTATCTCAGCAAAAGCCAGTCTGTTCACTCCCTGTGTAGTTAGTTTTATATGGCACAATTTTAGACTTACAAATATCAGTGGATTTCTACATCACTGATGTTTTTCAAATAATTAGTTGCAAAGCAGAAGACCATAATAGTTTAAGAATGTAAAATAATTTGATAGGAAAATGATAACTAAAACACTTCTTTTGCCTCTTTTTTAACTGGGTTATTTTGTGATACTGGTTTACAATTTAATACAAATTACAAAAGCAGTTAACCAAAGAGATTAGTGAAAACCTGTGGCAGCGTCATTTCTCAACAGAATGAATGAATGATGTAACTTGCAATCACTACAGCGGCTTGCAAGACCTTCCAAAGCTCTGAATGCTTATGAAAATGGGTCTGGGATGCAATTCTTGAATTTACCTAAGGAAATATATTAAAACCAGATAAACAGAAAGCATATGAAAAGGGAATAACTGAGGGATCCTTTCTCTCATGAACATGGAACAGCCTCTCATTCCAGCCTGTCTGCAAGCTGCAAAGCCTGTGTGGGCATGTCTGCTCTTCAGCTGCAGGCATGGGGCACAAAAATATATTTCCTGAAACCGATGGGTTAGTCTTTAGATTTATGTCACACAGAAATTAAATGGCCAGTGTTACCCTCAATTTAGAGCTCTGTTTTCTAATGCACCTCTCATGGGTTACTTATGAATAGAATCCCAAAATTAGAGGCAGTTATTCAAAGTAAATGATTGGCCTTTGTCCAGCATCTAAAAAGAGAGAGATTAAGGCAGAACTCATCTCAGATTCTGAAGGTGTTATTCCAGACATATGAGTGTAACTGAAAGCAGAAGGAAGTTCATTGTCTATTATGTCAAACACATAGGATCTTTCAGACAACAGTCTATAGATACCAGGCAAAATGCACGTGTACGTTTTGCATCCTGTTCATTGAACTTCTTTCTTGGAAAACTCCATAACTTTAAATGCAAAACTCATATACTGTGAAGGGAGTTTGATATACCCCCAAAAAATATTGAGTGGGAAATCTTTATATAATTCTCACAGAAAAATCTTTCCAGAGATTGAGATAAACAATTCACAAATACTCAGAGGACTTTGGCACTATTTCCAGGCCAAATTGAATGGTCAAGTAAAACAGTCTCACTGTTCTCTCTATAGATATATATTCTAAGCACAAAATGGAAGGTAGCTGTTTCTTCTAGCCTGAATGATAACTTCATCTACTTCAACAAGTCATCCCATAACAAAAGATGAACACCTTTGTATTCATGGTGAGAAGCTTTACTGTTAGGTTTGAAGTATATGACATTTTATTGCTGACAATACACATTCTCTGATGGTGGAGCACAGCTTCTACAAAGTCTTTCTTTTTTAATCTATTGCATCTCATTAACATCTGTGTTTTTTTGATGTAGACCATAAGGGTTTTGTGTTCCTTCAATATTTCAAGGTTTTAACATGTTTTTCATTCTAGGAATTGAAGATTCAATTTCCAAAAATGCAAGAAGGGATGGTATGAAACACTTGCGTTATAGTATCTTGCTATAGATGCCTATAAAATAAGGAACTATTTAGCTCAGTAGATTTGCAGGGTGATATCTTCACATGAAGTTTCATTAGTATATTGTTTCTTCTTCTAGCTCATTATTAAAGAAAAACAGTACAGTACATCAAATATGAAGCCCTTCCGTATCCTTGTAGCAAATCCCTCCTGGTTGATTACCAGATGTAGTCACTTTTTTATATCTTCTTGAGTTATTCAGTTTGTTCTCATCTAAGTTACAAAGATTTGCCTGGGACAGTTGAAAATAATAATAATAATAAGAAGAAAACAAGAAACAAAAACAGCTCATTGTTTCACTTTGCACAGGCAACGCACTCTTGGAGCTTGCATACATTCCAGGCTGTGCACTGACTGAAGAGTAGAAACAGGGAACTTTTTGTATTGGCTGATGAGCACACATCCCTAGAAGCAGTTTCCCACAATAACTGTTCTCAAAATTGTTACAGTGCAGTTTTCAATAGCTACTCACAGTTTTAGAAATAAGGTTGTATTAAGTTTTACAGGTACTTTACTTTCCATAAACAGGAAACACTCCTAAAATCTTTGTTAATTGAATGACAAATTGGTTAAATTGCCTCGCAGTATTTTGCCCCTTAGGTGCAATCACATCTTTTTTCTTTATTAAGCAATCATAATCATGTCTGCCTCAGAAGAGCTCCTTCTGCTGTGGTCATGGAGCTTTGAAGCATTATCTGCAAAGCACCTTTAGTGTACTTTTCTACCATAACATGAAAACAGCTTCTTAAAATGAGGACCATGTGCAAGTAATACACCCTTCAGCCAGGTTTTTTGTTCTGGTTTCTCTTGGAGTAGTGATGGTACTGTTGGCTAGGAAATTTTTAACACCAGGAGTCAGCAGCTAGAGCTTTGACTTTGGCTAACTAGTGATGTTCACCACCTGCTGAACTTCAGTGTTTGGCTCAGTTGTAGCTGCAGAAGCCAACCCAGTTAAGAAAATTGAGGGAAAGAACATTTGTATATATAACAGTGTTAAAGAGAAAAATACAAAGGTGTTATATCATGAAGCCCCCAAGTTCTTACTGATATAGACACCTTCTCTGGAGCTCCCACTGCAATACGCAAACATGACTGAACGGTCACAGTCTGACCCCTAGTACTTAACACTGCTGTAGATATTCATCCAACTGAACTAGAAATCTGTGTAAGCAATGTCCACTTAGGGATTTTAGAATAAGAGTTAGTTTCTAGTTTGTAGGCACCGGGACCTAAGCTTGGTGTAAAATTCATGAGAAGTATTAGGTTTCTAAAAGCAGAAAATGGCAAACAAGTCCACTGAAAAATGCAGAGGAAGAAGTTCATACTGGAGCCCCACCGTGCTGTAGGATTAGGTGATGGCTAAGTGGGGTTAAGATGGTTAAGTGAGTTTTTTGTAGTTCTAAAATGTGATCTTGGGAGGAAAAAGTAATGGTTAGGTAGTTAAATCTCTTTGTTCTTTTAGCTCTCTTTTATGGTCTTCAGGCTGACTCCTGAAGTCTGTCTGTGTTTTGTCATGTAAGTATTTGCACTGTAAAATAAATGAGGATTGTTTAACATTCCCTTCTAAAAATGTGTGCGTGCATGTTCAGTTCCATTAACAATAGGGGTGTATGCTGGGCAGGAGAGACCCTGACCCCAGGAAATTATTGCCTCGCTGCTGTAATGGCAATTGCTTATCTCTTATTTAAATAATCAAGTTAAACACCAAACAAATCTTCTAAACTCTGTTTTCTGTTAAGCTCAAAGAAAATGTGGGGAGAACGAAATACGAACCCTACAGAAGAACAAAGAATCCTTCAAACCCTCCTTTAGTATCTTGCTAGCAAGCTGTACAGTCAAAAAAATAATAATAAAATGATTAAAAAAAAAACAAAACAGCAAACTGCTTATAAACATGATAAACATGATATGACTGTATCTTCCAAATGCTAACTAAAAGGCTAGATTCCTATCCATGTAAGATTAGACAGAAATTTAAATTATTATAATTTATTGTGGGCTAGAAATTAGTTTAGGATAAAAGCACTTCCAGTTTGAAACAGCAGGGTGAAATTGAAATGTGTTTGTTAATTAAGCCATGGGAATTCAATAGAAAAGATTTTACTATCTTCTTGTTTTTTGGCCTTCTATTTAAAAAAAAAATAAAAAATGGCTTTATTCATATCTGAAAGATGGCTAATACTTCACAGCACTACTCTACCACCAGATCTCATTCACAAGAGAGTGTTACATACACATCCTCAATAATAATACTGTAAGAACCTACAAAGGATATAATAAAAATATATCATGTTATTGAGTTTCTAAGGCCTAAAAAACTGTTAAGCACCACTTACAGTACCAATAAAGTCAGCTGTTAGTGCAGGTTCGCCTTTTATTAAAATAGTCATAGGGTAAAATCAATATGTACAGTTACCACATGCTACGATCTGTATCTCAACTGTAAAGTCCTTACAGCGGGGTAATTAGGACTTTGTATGTGATCCGAATAGGGTAAGTTGACACTAACTTACATTCTGATGGTCAAAGAGATGTGATGGTATCTCCTTTACAAAGAATTAAGTAACACTCCAGTGTTTATGTGCCCACCTGGGAAAAAAAAAAAAAAAAAAAAGGAGAAAGAAAAAAAAAAAAGCATAAAGTGTTTTAACACTTTACTCACTTAAGACTGTTTTTCACTCAATGAAATAGAATTTAACTGTCCATGTTGTTAATTTACAATTATGCTGTTAATACATTTTGAAAATAGAAAATCGATTTTGCAATTGAAACTGGAGAAACAAGATAGAGAAGTAGAGGGCTTTTTAGAAGTTATCATACAAACTGCAATCTTAAAAGATCCTGCTATCTAGATTTCTTCTGGGGGACAACCAAAATATGAACATTGAAACATAGCAATAGAAGTTAGAATGAAAGGCCCCCGTAGCTCAATCTGATGTGCAATATTATTGCTTACAGAGGGCCTGAAACAGCTTATCAAAGTCCCAGACTTTGTGCCCCATTATGTCCATGGTTACTAAATGTTGTGCAATCCTAAGTATCACTTTCTCTACTGTTTCCTAAACACCCATTTTTATGCATTTGTGCCCACATTGCAGCCTGGTAAACAGACATCTAGATGTCTCTCAGAGCTGCAATTTCATCATTTACATTTGTGACTGTGGTAAACATCACTTATATCCCATAGGAAGATTTCCTGCACCACAGTGTATATCATCCATACAGTAAGGATACAACCCTTATTCTGAGTTTTTTCCAGCCTGGACACATTCAAATTTAGGCAAGATTTACATTAAAAACATAAGAAATATTTAATGATATTTTTAATAGTAATGCTCTCCATCAGTCCACAACTGCATGAATAAAAGTTTCAGAATGAGAACCGAGGACAGAGGATGAAGTTATGTTCTCATGAAAGGAGAAGGGAATTTCAGAGCTCTTTATTTGAATTATGCATATATTACAAGACCTGGAGTCCCTTCTGTACAAGCTAAAATCTTTCTCATCTAATCTTCCTCTTTTTCTGTGACTCATACACCTAGTCACCTAGTTGCACAGCCCTTCAATTTCCAGAGAAGGAGATGGGCTACTGTGACATGCCCTAAAGCTGGTATTAACAAAATTTACTTTAATGTGAATTTAGGGATAAGAGAAGGTAAGTGTTCTAACCATGGATTATTTGCAAGAGGATATTTCTAACTGTGTGTTACTTTCCCCGAGGCTACCATGAGCACATCCTCAGGGCAAAAGAGATGTAGTACAAAGTATTTCCCTTTTGCTGCGAACACTCATTGTGAAGAGTTAGATGTCTAGTCTTCATGTCTAAGATTACTTCTGCATTCTAATGGAGCAATGTTTTGTCTGGTTTAAAACTACAAAAGAGTTATGGGAGGCAAGAGTTGAGGATGGGGGAAGAAACAATTAATTTGGCTAAAAAAAAAGCAAAAGTGTGAAGAAGTGGATAGTGTGCCAAAAGAGGAAGAGAAAGGAAGATTGTTTCCATACTCTGTATGTAAATTTTGGTATGGTCTTTGTGAGTGGGACAGGAGGAATGAAAGAAGTGAGTAGTCCTCTGGAAATATGAATTTTGCAACATAAGTTTTTAGTAAAGAAGGAAAAAGGGCATGAGAAGACAAACATAATTTGCGGAAGCTTGGTTATGTATACCTTAATTTCAGTAAGAAGTGAGGTACTTGTGAGAAAACACTGGAGCTGGAAAGAATCTAATGTTGCCAAGCAAGTTATAAGAACTGTTAGCATAGATGTGATCAGCATGTCCTCATTGTCTGGCAGGAAACAATATAAACATTATAAACTAAAGGAGAAGCCAGAAACACCTCAGGAATAAGAAGGAAGAGAGTAAGGGGGTGGGGGGGGGGGGGGGGGAAGAAGATGAAGAAGATTCAGTAAGTGTGATGTTAAGTAGGAAAAAACTGAAAAGGTAGTTACTCCCCAAATATTTAAGAGGAGTCAGGAAATGAACTAAAAAAAAAAAAAAAAGATTGAAGATAACAGTAATGGATGAGACTAGATAATAAGTTTACTTTCATAAGAGTACATTTGATATAGTGCATAGATTAGAATCAAGGATAGAGGGAATGAGGAAGGAATCAGAGGATCAGGTTGTGTCCTCAGGCAGAGAGCCCATTCACAGCAATGACAAAGAGGGGGCCAGTGGACAGGAAGGAGAGGTGGGTGGGGTGAAGTAATGACAAAGAGACCAAGAAGATATAGATAGGCAAGGAAGAAAGAATAGATAATGGAAGTGGTCAATAATTAACAAGATTGGCGTAGGGGGAATGACGAGGGGGGGGGGGGGGGGGAGGGCATGGGAATGGAAATTTGAACTGAGAAATAAGGAGATGGTCTTGAACTGAGCCATTTGTAAATGACTTAAGAACTGAATAGGACATATGGTAAACAGAAGCAAAAGTTGTAGAAGTAAACAACAAAGGCACAAATAGGCTGTTCATGAGTGTGTCAGTTTTACTTTTTGAGATGTCAGAAAGTATTCTTAGACTTAGCAAAGGAAAACTGAACGTTGTAAAGAATTTTTGAAAATGTCATGAGTTGGAAGAGAATATACATGAAGACTGAAAACTTTCTCATGAAAAGAGAAGAGAAAAGATTGTAACAGTTGCATTCATAAAGAGTATTAAACTTCAGGAACTTTCTCTACATGCAGAAGACCAGGCATAGTAGCAGGCAGTGCATGGAAGGTGAGGCCTAAGGAACAAAGCAGAAAAATGAGCAGCAAGGTGGATTGAAAGATTTGTCTGGTCAACTGAGGAAGAGCTCTGGGCAGTAGTAGTTTAAAGCATCTCCAGGCTTGAGTGGGCAGGAGTTACATCTAGAATATGTTGAAGTCAGAATGACTGATAGACTGAAAAACATGTTTGGTAAGGGAATAGAGAAGCAGAGATGGAGAGCACCAGGATTAACTCTGGACAAAAGACATTACAATGGAAAAGAACAAAAAAATGCATCAGATACAAGAGTATTATGGAATATGATGTGGGGCAGGAGTGCTAAACCAGAAAGCAAGTATACTTGCAAGGAGAAAAAAAAAAAAAAATGCAAAATATGGTTTAAATTTTGAGAATTCCATTTAAACTGATCAGTTCTGCAGCAGATTTCTTCATGCTTATCCGACTTCCCAAAAATCCTTTCTTTTTGGAGATCTATGATGACTATGTCCCCAGATATCATTAATGTATATTAAGACTTTCTAATGCCTTTCATCTAACTTGACATAAGGTACTTTTGAAAATCTGTTACAAATGGGCCAGTTTAAAATGATGCTCCGCTGTACAAAAATTAGTTCTTCTGCCCTTTGGCTGCTGAACAAGAAAATTGATTTTATGCATTTTGCAATGAATTTTAATGACATATTTGAGACAGCTTTGTAAACATAGGATTTAGTAAACAGAAAGACTGGAGGGAATCAAACATAACCAAGTACAATATAAACTATTCTGCCGACCCATTAAATCATTTTTTACTGACTGTTGCCCATCATGTCATTGGGCTAATATGCATGTTTGTGTATGTATTTTATGAGTTCATTAGAAGCTCTGCTTCCAGATGCAACTGGTCACTGCTGCAGCTTCCATTCCTCATGATGGCTTTTAAAGTTGTTTCTGGTTACAGTACTTAGGCAATATATATATAGTGAGTGCTTTTGAAAAGGCAAATTCCTGTGCTGTCATCCAAGCAATCAAAACACTTTTTTGTTTGAAGAGTAGTACATGAGCATGGAGGTGAGAAGAGAGAGAGAAGTGTTTGAAGAACCAGCAGTGGTTGCTACTGATTAGCACAGTCACTGCCTTCCTGTCCCTTACATGCTCAAGTATGTAAAAATCCAGTGTTCAAGGTAAGGTAACAAACTCAAAGAATGTGGACCCAGCCCTGGCATTAATGCATTTCCTGCCAACACATCTCCTCCTCGCTCTGCTGCCCACACAAAGTCCTGCAGAGAACTCACAGGGAGTGGTGGGAGTGCAAGTACAGCCGCACCATAGAGGATGACAAATTAAACACTAATGTGTTTACTAGAGGCTTAGTTGCTGGGCTGGGGTGGCAGATAGGATAACCCCTTTGCTCTGTGACCTTTGCTTCTTTTACTGGGGATGGGAACAGAGAGGTTAAAAAACAAATATTCTCCTTTTGATCAGCAGTGCAACACAGTGCTCCAGCCCAGTCATTTGAGGGGGGAAGAAAACTCTGAGCTTTCTGCCTTCCCCATGGCAATACACTGAATATTTACTGCAGCACAGACTTTTGAAAAGGGATTAAAATCATCTGCCACAAAGAGCAGGTTCTTTACACTGCATGGTTTTATCTCTTGAAAAGATCAGTTGATCTGAAGTGAGAATATTTTCTCAGAAAATAAGGATGAAATTATGTATTTAGGAGCAATTTATCTGATTGAAATATTCTCCTACAGCCACCAGTTTCTCTCTCACTAAGCAAAGCAAATAAACTATTAATTCTCTTTCTTTTTTTTTCCCTCAGGCTGTGTGCGTGGAAAGCAGTTGTAGAAGCTCATCCAGCTGTTGTTTGTTACTGAGGAACCAAAAACTCTGATGAATGCTTCAGCAATATTTTTATCCAAAAAGGAAAAAATACGTCATTTCCGACAGATTACATTCTTTTAACTGACACTGCTTAGATCTCGCTTTGCAAATTTGACTGGGACACAGGTTTTCTCTTCTTCAGTGTAACTATTCTGAAGTCTTATACCATGTGTAGTAGAGAAGACCAAGTGACTGGTTCAGAGACTAACATCTCCAATTCAGATATTGTTTTAGAGTACTTCTGTAAGGTGTGCCAAAGGCCTCAGCTAGAACAACAAATATCTTTCCAGATAAAGACAGATCTCCATTACCCAGAATAGATCAGTTGCTCTCACTGTGACTGATGAAGCTGAGGTGAAACTACAAAAAGCAGAATGATACTAGCTCAATATTTTATTTTTGCTTATGAAAGTGATCTATAGCTGCTTAACTAGTAATCCCAAGGAAATCAACACAGAAGACAGTATAAAAAATGTTGGTTACAGCATTGTTTATGTAGACAGATTTCAAGATGAAACTAACTGCATGTAGTTCAAAAAACATTGGCATTTCATCATCTTTTATTTATGGAATTCATTAAAATGTGAGACACTAATATACCACGCACTAAGAAGAAATCCTATAAACTATTCTCCTTTGTATCATCAAACCCATCAACCATATGGGTAGGTGGCTTGGAGGAACACCTCATATTCCAAACATGAGCCCCTTCATCCGTTATGGACAGTGCATGAGCCTCAGCAATTGCATTTCAATGTGTGCCCATTTGTTTCAGTGAAACATCAGGAGAAGCCAAGTAGAGCTGCAAATCAGTGCTGGAGAGAAAATTCACCACCTGCATTTTGGCTGTTACATTTTAGATGTAGTATTTATTTTTATAAGCCCCCAGGGGAACAACTCTCCCAGATGCACAGTATCTGCATAACCATCCAATTTTAGAGAGATTAAATATTCATATCAGGCTTCTTGAGTTGTGGTAATGTCCCTCTGGGGTTCTGAGGATCCAGGAAGAGCTTTGCCACAAGATAATGGTTGGTGTCTGTTGTTCAGACTGTCAGGGTTAGTCTCTCCCCCATTGTGGCCTGTTTAAAGACAGGTCTGTGAACTCATGAGAATGGTGTGTCCACCTCCCCCCCATATAAAGAGGCAGAATATTACAACTTCAATAACACAAAAGAGTCTGAAGATGACCAGACCTGCACAGAGGCTTTTAGTACACCTGTATGCCGAGATTTATTGGCTGTCAGTTTAGTTTAGACCCATCTAGCAACATAACTTGCTCTGTTGAGGCTGAGGTGAATAACAAGTCAAGATTATAGATATAATTAAATAGAAACATTTATTGAAGGAGTGGGAAGGATTTGCTAAAAGGTATGAATGTACTTGATAAAATTCTTCCAAAATTTCTTCTATGATTTTTCTTATTTTTATTTATTTATTTATTTCAGTAGTATTGGAATACTTAGTATAATTACCCTTCTAGCAGTTAAATTGAGGTTGAATAACTTTTGTGTTGGCAAAAAAAAAGTTCACACCATACCCCAGTTTTAAGTCTTGGAAGTTCAATATATCAGTTAATTGACTATATCATGTAGTGTAGAAACATTACTACATTTTAAGTATTTTAATTAATCAAGATGTGTGGTTTTATTTACATTTTATTTTCTCCTTATACCTACAGTTTTAAATCAATGTCACAAATAAAACACGTCTTCAAATTGTGTTTTGTGGTATTGTAACAAGGGTGCTATGTAATATGAAATATATACACATATATTCAGGTGGAGATAAAGGCTTAACTGACTATTTTTTTATCATGCTGGCTTTGATTTACACTGTTGCATACATTCATCATCTATAGAGCCCTGTATAGCAGAAAAACTTTCGAGAATTTTCTCACCCAAGATCTCTAGGTTAACAATTTCACATCACATTTTTATTCGGCATAACACTACCCTAAATTTCCTTAGTTGCACTGTCATGTTACTAGGAAAAGAAGCAAGAGTCCATCCACTGTCAAGTATCTTGTGAAATGGGTCACTGCAGAGTTGTAATATTACCAGCAGTGCATTAATGCCAAAATACTGTGTCATGGAACTATAAGGAATAATCCTGAAAGGAACATCTGACACTCTGCAGATGCTGTCCAAAAAGTTTTTAAACCTTCAAGGACAGAAAGTCTATAACCTCTCCTGCCAATATATTCCAGTGGTTGTCACCATGGTTATTGAATGTTTGTTTTCATTTTCTCAAATTCTCCTTTGTTTTGGTTTCATTCTTGTTTTTCCTTGTTTTCCTTGTTGTGTATTTTTTCTGTTATTTTCTCTTGTTTACAACAGCGGATTGAGTAAATATTTATAAATACCTGAGAGTATAGGGAGGATGGAACCAGGCTCTTTTCAGTGGTGTCCAGTGACGAGAATCATAGAATATCCCAAGTTGGATGTATCGTGAGTCCCCCTTTACGTCCTCTTACAGGCAGTGGCAGACAGTACCATCAGCTGCCCAATACTATCTACTGCCCAGTGCCTGACAGCTTCACACAGATAACATGGGAATATTTTGCTTCTGCAGCTGTAAAATTTTCCTAAACATAAATGCAAGTAAGCATGCAATTCATCCTAATGAAAGTTCATAATATAAAACGTGTTTTATACTTTATACTCAGAATGGTTTGCTAGTAACTGTAACTTGCATGTATTTCTTGATTCCATTTTTTATCAGATTGAAGGAAAAAAAAATAAAAAAAAAGATTTGGTGTCAGAGAGCAATAAGTGTGGACCACTCTGCAAAGGAAAGCAAACTAGGAGCCTTGAATGACAACAAAGCTGGCAGGACAGTGTCACTGACAACAAAGTAGTTAGTCCTAAGGAACCTGAAGGAGGAAAACATGACTGTTGACAATAACTGTGTAAAACACAGTCCAGGATGGCCAGCTAGAACCGTCATGACGAGATGAATTCAAAACTGAGAAAGTCAAGGAAGCCAAGAGTAGAGTAGAGAACTAAAAAGTACTTGTTCAGAAACAGACATGATCATGCAGGAACCCAAGATGAGAGCCTGAACTTAAATGCATCTTTCTAGTTCCCATAAAGGCTTCCAAGAAAGTTTCAAGGCTAGGTGGCTGCTTTATTAAAATTGGCCTTGATTTGACCCAGGTAGATCTTGAAGTCTGTGGAATGGGGAGGAAGAGAGTATGATCTTGCAGCCCAGAGAGAAACATACTTTTATGAAATTATGAAAGGATCATAGTTGTCACCATGACCCATTTACTGTGCTGGTTTCTCAAAAATGGAACATTTTAAAGGACATGCATGCATGGCTTTTTTTCATTTGTTCTCAGTATTGGCAAACTCAGAAGTTTTAGCAGGCATGACTTGTGTCAGAAGAGTGGGATGTGTCTCTCCAAAACCAGATGCTTAAAAGATAGGTGTATGCATTAAAGCTGTTGGTCTTGAACGTATCTATAGATAATAAAGAGAAAATAACATTATTTTCTCAGACAGGAAAAATGAATGCTTCTTCAAAAGTGACAAAATGTAAAATAGCTATTTCTTATGCAGGCTTCTGTATTATAAACATTTATAGTTAAGTAAAATTAATTACATGTTACATATTACAGGCTATTTCTTGAAAAAATGGGGATGATTTGAAATCCATTTTTATTCTTTGTGAAATTAATGGAGAAAATGAAGGAGAGAGAGGCACCCTAGTGTGGCCAATGTATACAGTAATTAATCTTGACCATATATGGATAGGCATCATACCTGATTGACATTCAAAAATTCCAGTGTTATAGGATTCATCTCAAGAAAATCTCCATCACTCAAATGTCTGCAAACTGAGAACACTGAGAAGATTTTTTCAACACTAAAAAAATTTAAATAAATAAATAAATAGATGGGTTCATCGTACACTTTGGAATGCAAAATAGAATGATTTACATGAAATTATTTTTTTTTTATAAGAATATTAAATAAAGAGTGGGATCTCATTAAAAATGTTGATATATTGGTTCATTTGGTAAAATACTTTTTGTGACAGTTAGGCAACACTAAAGTGTCTTGGTCTTGGATGTCTATCTGATTCATATCTGAAATAAAGTTAAATTAGAAACAAAACAAACAACAGTAACAAAACAAATTGATTTCACTCAAATACTGCAAAAGTTTCTGAACACACTTATGAATACCAAAACAATTCCCAAGGCTCCTGAGGGAGAGGCTTACCTAACAATTTTGATAAAATAATTTTTTAAAAATGCCAGATCAACTTTAGTGTGAACATATTCTAGACATGGGATAGTAGCTTACAATATAATTTAACCGGTTTTTTCATTTTTATATTGACTTCAGAAAGGCATGAAATATAACATATTATGATGCAAGAGAAGAAACCTATTTTCTTGTTAGACTTTCACTGATTCCACTGCATGAAATGCTGCTTTTCTTGAGAGTTCAACACAAAAGAAAACCAGCAGATGGAAGCAATGAAAAGCAGAATACTTTCTGCACTCATGGGCAACTAGGATAATTTACTGACTTTCCAAATGTATAATATACATTACCACAGATTCTACTCCTTCTGTGTCAGTGAACATTGGATGAAGCGTCCTCCATTTCAGTGCAGGCAGGAGAGAAGTGAAACTGCCTTTCTCTGATGACACAAAGGCAAAATCTTTGGAAGGAAATGGTTTAATTTCACCAAATTGAAAAGTTGAGCTCCTGGCTGACTGTAAACAACTGAGCTGGTGGAAAGGCTTTTTTTTTTTTTTTTTTTTTTTTTTTTTTTTTTTTTTTTATGCTAAAGCGTTCTTTTTGTTTTTCCTTATGGGTGTATTTACAATTTTTGTAGATACTTGTAATATAAGTAAGTCAGTAAGACAGTGAGAGGCAATGTATAAATTATGAAAACTAAGATTTTGGTGAAATCTTGTTTTTCAAATAAATCTACACAGAGATTTCTAAAATGGAAACAAAGATGTTGTAATATTTGAGTCAAATATTTCAAATCTTTAAGGTCTGAGACAGATCACCTGATACAAATCATCTTCTTTTCAGTGTTCACTGTGAAACTGTATATTTTAGTAGTAAATTAAGTGAGAAATAGTGAGAAAAGGGAAGCAGGAAGTTTGCACAGAAATTTTTAAGGCCAGCAGGCTATTTGGACAGAAAAAATGACTACTTAAATATGATGATATATTTCTAGTCTAATTAAAATCTTTATGGTGAGTATTCAATTATGGCATCTATATTTTACTAGCAAGAGGAGTTACTCCTATTTAGGAGGAGTTTAACAAATGTTTGAAATTTATTTGAAATTCATTTCCACCAGCTGGGATGTAGCCATGTCTGTTTTCAGTCTCATGCCAAAAGCACGTTACACTGTCCTGACTTATATGAGATGCTGAATTCATAATAATTTGGAATGTAGTTGGAAGGTGTTCAAGATACGGTGGAAGTGAGATGAGACAATGCGCTGGTTACATTTACAAGGGAATGAGAGAAACTCAGAAATGGGCAGGTTACATTCTTTTAGTACTTTGAAAGTACATATATATACATACAAATTCCAGAGTTTAGTGACAATTTATTTATTTATTCATTTTCTAATTTGAAGCAAAATTCTCAAGGAAAAATGCCTTGCATTCGTTTGCAGGAAAGCAACATGCAGAATTTACCAGGAACTGCTTTAATTCTGGAACTGCAGACGTGACTGACTGAAAAGTTTCTGACAGGTAGACTCAAACACTTCCCCAGATATTCTCTACCACATCTTGGGAGAAGACACTGATGAGTTTCATTTATTCTTCCAGTGGTTTCAGTCTCATATTGGCCACTATGGCCATAAGAAATGTGCTTTGGCTGGTACTAAACCCCGTGTTTTGTTGCTTTTGGAGTACTCTGTGCTCATACAGTGTTTTACACAAATAGGGTTGCTGTTACTGCTGCAACTTTACCAAAATGTGTGGTGAGTGCTGTTTAGAACACCTTGTGTTTTGTTCTACTGTCTTACCACAAATTCTCAAGTGGACAGGAGTAAATCTGAAACCAACTACTTCAACAGGAACATTATGCAGTGTGTGTTCTCCATCACTTCAGCTGATACTCTGCTTTACCTCTTGGCATCAAGGGAGTGAAACATGAAGAAAAAGATCCAGACCACTTACATTAGACTCCGAAACAAGACACAGCAACACTTCAAGTATAGTTTCTTTAGATCAACAGGGCTGCTGAAATTTTCTAAATTGTCTAAATCGTATGACAAGGTTCCAAACCCCCAGAAAACTTCATAGTTGCTAAGGCAATTCAGTCTGTTTCTTAAACAGTTATTAAAAATTAGCTCCAGGAAACTTTACTGTTGCTCTTCTCTTGGGACCACAGAATTCACAATTGAAAAGGCTTTCCTCTAGAACTACTTGTTGCTAGTTTACAGTATGTCCCTAATAGAAATTTCACAATACAGTACTCTGGGATATATTTCTGGTCTTTGGAGTTTTTGTGCATTTTCCTTAAAGAGAAAACAGAAGCTCTAAAGTGAAACCAGGGCCTGTGTTTTGCTGGCCGAGCTGTAACCACTGGGTTCCAGCCCTGTGATCCTTCTCACTCACAGGCTTTTTTCCTCATTTTCTACGTCATATTGAAGAGAAGTGGCATGCTACAGAGCAGCATGCAATATCAGCTTTCTCTGGGCTGAGAAAGTGCAATCAAAATACAGTTGTAGACTATGCACAAGAGTACATTTCATCTAAAACAAATAACTATGTCCCACCCATAACTGTAATTGTTTTTCTCCAAACATAATCAATTAAACTTAAAAGATAACATAGACATCTAAGGAAAAGTTACCTTCTCAGAAAGGTTCAGAAGCACTTCACTGGATCATCACACAAAAGGAGAATTATTTCCTGCTGATAACCTAAAACAATGACTAGATGGCAGTGCTTAACATTCAGACTGAAGAGACAACTATTGTTGGATATATTGAGAAAGTTTGAGGGTATTTTTCTGCTGTTATTGTTGAAAAGCTCTGTCTAAAGCCATAAAGGTCAAGAAAGGCATGCATCACAGTGGTAGATTCATGAAATGTTAGTAAATCTTAGTAGTCTGCTCACTACTCTAATGAATCAGTTTCTGTGTATCTATTCATGTATATCATCTTAATTGTGTTACATGAGACTATATAATACATTCAGTAAGGCATTATGCAGAATAATGAAACTAAGTGTAGTAAACCCTTTCATTACAGAAGCATAAGCCTCTTCATTATATTGTCATAGGAATAGATTTGTACTATGATAATTGGTTTTATATTTACCAAAAAATATATTAAGCTTTAGTACACTCATTAGATTGTACTTTATAGTACCTGTATGTGTGACTTTATTTCTGTTCACAGCTGGCAGATGGTGCACAGCATATCATTCTGCCATTAAAAGGTAAGGAATTTTAAAGAGCGGAGTGCAAACTGTGTGGTTTGGTCTTTGTTGCCTTTCCACCATGTCTGCAACACTGGCTTGTCTTGTTTCTTTCTTTTTAAATTTTGCTTAATTTTACCCTTGTTTTTTTGTTTTTTTGTTGTTTTTTTGTTGTTGTTTTTGTTGTTGTTGTTGTTGTTGTTTTTCTTTAACTCTGTATGTAGCTTTATTTTTCCTTTAGCTTCTTTAGCACTTTAAGTCCATTGTACGACTTCCAATGAGTTAGCATTAACTTCCCTAGCTATTGCATTAAGTTGTATGTGGTTGAACACTGAACTTCCATCTGTATTTGACTTTATTAACTTTGCTGGATTTTTGGCAGATAAGGAATTTAGTTATGCTCTTAAGTGTGTTTTTTTTTGTTTGTTTGTTTGTTTTTGTTGTTGTTATTGTTGTTTTAATGTCTTTACGGACACAAAACCATGTCACAATAGTGTAGACAAGATTAGAACTTTGTAGGCGGTTAGTTGGTTACTCACTGGTGACTGACTGGAAGCACATTCTCATTATTCATAGTCTTTTGTTGTATATTTTCATTATATATGGTCTCTGTGTTCAGCTATTTAATAAAGAGCAACTGAACTACCAGTAATTTGCAGTCTCGAATAACACAAAGTAGTATGTATACCAAAAGTGAATTATGTGAAAAAGTTGATTTTGTTGAGTATTAAATTTAAATTAAAATTTTAAAAGGATATACATTGCAATATATGATCCTCTATGTGAAAGATATAATTAGCAGAAAACTAGAATTTTCTGCTTTTTCACAAATAAAGAAATGGTAAATAAATTAATAAATAAATAAGCATTCCAAGAGAAAATGTAATACGTCTGAAGTTTCATAGCCACTCATTACAAAATGTGTAAAAACATAAGCGTGAAATTACAATACGCCCAATTATTTCCTGGGAATTAAATCTAACTTGAGAAATACTATCATATTCATGATCAGAATTATGATACATTATTAATTATTACTTGTAAACATACTCCATGGTAAAATATTTTACAATTATTAACAAAAGTAACATCATATATATGATTTCTTTGAAATGCAAGGATAATATAAGGTAAATTTTACATTTTTAGTCTGAAGAGTTTTACATTTGTCTTGTTTGGATTATTTTTGTAAAGATCAGGTCCTGAGGGCTACAGCTCTTCCTAATGTTGGTCTTAATGTACACTAGAATAAAGGTAACAATGTGCTTGCTGTTATCTAAGTCCTACTTCTGAAATGTTTTACTAATAATCCAGCCCTGTGATAAAGTGTCTGAGACTGGGAGATTCAGGGCTATACTTTTAATTGTAGGAGTTTAAGTTCTAAATCCTAATGAATGATTAATCTCAATGAGGCATTACAGATAGGACACCTATTTTAGATGCTTAACATCAGACATTGTAGAGACAATGATGGCTCCAGAAAATAATTCAAAAACTTTACCTTATCTTCTTTCATCGGTGATGCGAAGGGTATAAGTACTCCTTTAGGTTGACAGCTATAGTGGTTGACCACTTGTACCTCAAGTGCCTACAAAATATTGAAGTTTAAAATTGAAGTAACACCTTGACTCAGGTGTCTTCTGAGTGTCATGGCAATGACTCAGGATGAGTGAGTGATTCTTATCTGTGTAAACATTCACATGTGATGAGTAAGAGTGCTCCTGATGCACAGCTAATTGATCTACTGCCCAAAGCTTAAATGCAAAATTGTCAGAGGCTGTTGACCACCTGCCCTGGAGAACAGGAAGAAGACTGCATCTATACACTCCATGAGATGTGCTAAAGATTGTTGTTTTTTGTAGGAAACTCCTCTATTGCCATGAAACTGTTCCCCAGTTCTGTGCTTCCCTTGGCTGAAAATTCCTCAGACCTGGAAAAAAATCTCGATACATTCCCAATTAAAGAGTGCAGCGTTTCCACATAGCAAAATAATAATAATAATGACAAAAAGAGAAAGTGGAACATGATGTAGAACAGCTTTCATACAGCATCAAAATATCTTACTCTAACAAACTACAGTCAACCTTCAGTCCAAAATATCACAAATAACAGCATCAACAGTCATATTCTATAAAGAATTCTGATTAGAGTACATATTATTCCCTCAGTTGATTAATTGAACTGACTCTTTGATTACCTTTAATTTTACACATTAAAGAAGTTAATGCTGTGAAATGATAACACCAATGCATATTGAGGGCTTTTTAAGTCGATGTAAACAATGACACTAAAATCATATACACCATTGAAGCACTTACCTCACTTTTTTAAATTTATTAATTCAATAAGTATTATTTCCTCTCATGTATATTGAGAATCCTCGTTCAAGCTGAGTTTATAGAAGCACCCATGCAAATTTGCTATCAAGAACTTTGAATTACAGGAAAGGCATCTCAGAGCTGGAATTGTAGCTTACTAATCCTAATGCCTACATTTATCTATTGCAAGGAGTTTTATACAGAGGAATGAGGAAAGAAGGTGTTTGTAAGTAATAAAAAGGGTTGTACCAAAGATTATACGTCAAGTTTATATTAGAACTTCCAGTTTTACACATCCTTGAGATGAAATAAGTCACTTAGTTAGGAAAGTGATAGAGAGCTTACATGTGAGTGACTTACAACGAATAGTGAATTTTTAGAATCTATTGGCTATTGTTATTATATTAGATGAACCAGCAGATACTCATGGTTAATCTGAAAAATTATTAGCAGATCCAACTTTAAAGACAAGAGTTTGCTATTTTGCATAATATTACAAATATTCTGGTTTCATATATAGCAGTTCTCAGAGTAAAAATTGATTTTTCATTAAGGACACAAAAGAATTTCACAAATATATATTTGTCTCAATGAAGTGAAAAGTTAAATGCTGAGAAACAGAGAATATGTACAAATATAATCACAACATGAGCAAGATGAAATTGTGATGCCTCAGGTAAACTGGAATGTGTCTTTTAAAGTCTGGAATACTCTAATAATTTAAAATTGTCACCAGTGTACACGTAGAAAAAGACAATTTCACAGTACAACTCAAGGAAGGAAGGCCTCTTAAATATTTTGAATGACTCAGGAAATAAGGGAGTTAATTTTAATGAATAAATAAATGATTAGAAGAAATTTAAAAGAATATTATTATTAGAGAATAGTTCAGGTTACTTAACATGATGATAAAACCAGATTAAGGAAAACTAAACTGCTGTCACAGCAGATACATAACCACAAATGCAAGAGTGCATAAATTATGAAAGGAGAATATCATAATAAATAACACATTATTATGGCCAACATTTATGGCTAACTTGATTTTTTTTAAATCACAAATAATGTATCTGCATATTAAAATTAAATAAATAAAGCCACAGAAATACCTTTGTTACATTCCCTTTTGTGATGTTTATGGTAAGTTTGAAAAGACAATTAAATGACTACAATATTGCTAAAATTAACTTTGTTCAACTATTCAGGTTTTCTATCCTAGAGATTTTATGAAAAGACTTTCTTGTTAGATTTAGAGTCTGTATTATATATCTGCAGAAAGCTGTCATGCCAAAAAGCAGGACATAGATGTTGCATAGGAAGAATTCAGAGATATTGCTTGGTTACAATGGTTGGTGTGAGTAAAACCAAAGCTCATCTGGACTTGAGACTTTTTAGATATATCAAGAAGAGCTTGTACATTAGTAGGAAAAAACTGAAGAGGCAAAATGTGGTGTTGTTGCTGAATGAGAAGAGTGATTCGGAGCAAGAGGACACAGATAAGGCCAAAAAAACAGTGTACTTACTGCTATAGTTTTCTCCAACAATTAAATATTTCCTGTCTTGTATATGAGAATAAGAGAATATTTATACTTTTACAAGTAAAATTAGGCTTTGGAATTTCTTGTAAAGACTGGAAACTGTTTCCTGAAGTGTTAATTTCACAAATTATCATCCTTTCCCATTTTGTCCTTCAATACAACTCTTTTACCACAAATTTCTATCTGAATTGTTATTTTCAGTTCTGATATAGGCAATTAAGAGATATGCACAGTAAAAATGATACCTGCATTTTTCTGTTGGTTCTTACTTTCTGAAAAAGGAAGACAGTATATTCATACTCACATTCTTGACAGGCAACAGTAATTTAACCGGTACTGTCAGCCTTCAAAAAAAAGGACATCAGTAAAAAGGTTATGAGAACACCCATGGCTGATTTTGATAGTGCTTTCTCTCAGGTGCAAATGAGAACCTTGGTGAGAAAACCACAGTACTCATGAAAGTTGATGAGGAAGCACTTTCCTGGTGGATGGACATTTCATTAACACCTTTTTTGAAGGGCAAAAGTGACATCCTGGCTACAGCATGTTGAGGTCTTGACCCTCCTCAAGAAATCATGAAATTACCATTCTCTGTCAAACCTCCCTTTTCGGAAAAGGTGATTAAGGATGCAGTTGCTAAGCAACTTCAAGTACACCTGGACATTTTCATACTTCTTCCAGTCTTCAAGTAATGTTTTCCAGACAAGTTCTTATATCAGTGTTAGCTTCACATTTCATAAAAATGCTCTTGGGATACTAATGAAATATTTCTTTAGATCAACTCTGTTAATGTTTTTCACATAGACTTCAGTTATTAATTTTTTGAGTCATCTTATTCTCAGAAAAATGGTGTTATTACTACAATTTTATAAAGAACATATGCAAATCAAACTGCTTTTACGTATGTGCATGAGAAGTAAAGCTCACCTTGAAAATCAGATAATTACTTTACTCACATTCATCTCCATGTTTCTCTGCAAATCCCAGATATCTAGTATGCAAATACTCTGGCTTCAGTGAAGAAGAAAGAAAAACTGAAATTGCATTATCATCAGGACTTCAAATAATGAAGCCATGAATATAAAGATCTGTGATAAATGAGTTTCTAATAAAAACAGCGTTTCTAATAACAGTAGGAATCAGATAAATGAGAACATAAAGGGGAAGTTTCATGTATGAATTGCCTGAAGAACTACAACCTTAAGTTGTCTTTATTGCTTAAAATGAGGAATGATGCAGATTGTAGCTGTCAGAAATTCTTCTGTGGGCCTGCCAAACCTCCTACTTTCACAGATCACAGGGCTAAGCATGGAAAATGGACTTCAGAAATGAGCTAATTGCAGCACCATTTAAACAAACAAAATGTCAAAGAAACTACTTTCCCCAGAAAACATGTCCAAGTCAGAAAAAATCTGATGATATAGAGTATTATATGTTATTTTCGTAAATAAATGTAGCACTGATGTAGTGTCTGATGTGAATAAGCTGGTCATCTTTCGTGATGTATTTAACTGAACCAAATATGTAGTTTTCTGTTGCAAAGAGATGTTATTTGTGAAAAAGTATTCTGTTTGGCTCCAGCAAGACAAAGGGAAGAGAATCAGTCTGATACTGGTACAACACAAGTCCTACAAGTTACATTCCTTTGAGAAGCCCTGAGATGTACTGTGAAAGGGTTAACAAAAGTTGTTCCAGGGTGTAATTTCAGCTCTGTTACCCTCACGTATCGACTTTCTCTGTTATCAAGTTTCTATTACATAACCAGATTTATGCCACAGCTCCAAGCATCTCCAGCATAAATCAGTGAGTGGGAGCAGCCAACAGAGGCAGCCAGAGGAATTGTTTCTGAGTCCCACAGACATTGTGTTCTGAGTCTGAAACTCGAGCAATGCTGGTGAACTTGTGACCGTGCAAAGTGGTGTCAGTGAGGAAGCTCAGCCTCTTTCCTGGAGCATGCCACACTCTTCTCAGTTGGAGCTGATGAAGAAGTCACAGCAAAGGCACAGAAGGATGGAGCAGAGTGGATGGGAATCAGGAGACAGCCAAGGCACAAAAGCGCCAGGAGACCTTTCTTGCTTCTTCCACAAATATCACAGTTCCCACTGCTGAAGGGGAAAGTACTTGAACATCTGTTATCCCTTGAGGAGTCTGGCAAAGGGATACTTTTTTACTGTTCTCAGCGCTTTTTATCAATTAATTAGGTACTGACAGGCAAACTTAAGCTGCATAAATGCTAAATTACTTATTATTATTATTATTATTTTATTATTTGACTGATCATAGAAAATAAAGCTGAACATAGAATCTAAAATAGACAGTTTCTTCTATACCAAAGCTGAGAACAATGCAACAGCTCATTCTTTAATTTCTTGGTACTTGTCTGTCTGTTTGTCTGTCAGCTTTTCTGTCTGCATCTCTTCAGAGGAACTCTCTTTGGGGCACAGTACACCTGAAAATACATGGTGCTTTCTGGGGAAAAAAGTATACTGAAGAGCTATATATTTTTTGTACATTAGATGTGAGATATCCTTATGCTTGTTTGTTACTGGTGCAGCATGACCCACTCTGGATTGTTATATCAGTTCTATTCTGAATTAACCTTTAGAATATTCCACTGGAATGCAGCATGGTTGCACACTGGTGCATAAAGACGGATTTGCCTTTTTAACCCAGGATGAAACAGAGTACATGCACATATCCAAGTGTTTTCACAGTGGCTTACCTTAGCCCCAGTCATCATAAGTGTTCTTGGTTTCCACAATATATATGTAAGCAAAAATGTGAGCCTTGGAGTCTTCACTGACTGGATGGAATGAGAACAAGAGAGAGTGATACAAGCAGAAAAATGTTTTCACAGACTGTACTGTAGATAATATAATTTCCTTGGATCTTCTCAGCTCCCTCTGTTCTTGGGTGTCTTGAACTGTTCCTAGTGTTGTGCATTACTGATTTCCTAGAACTTTATATCACTTACCAGCATTGTTTTGAAGATACTTTCCAGTTATCTATAAATTAATTCTCTTCAGACAGCATGGATTTCTTTTTGGGAAAGAAAAACTGCTTTGGGGAAGTTTCTTTACCAAAACTCTTCCATCAAGCAAGCAGATATGAACCCATGATTTATTCCTGGGCTAGCATGCCTTTGGGCAGTCCCTGGCTGTAATTGCAAAAATTTCTATTTTATTTAATTGTTTATTTATTTTCTGTCTTTTTGTTATTAAAATTATTATTTTATTTCACAAAGAGAAGCCATGGCATTTTCTACACACTATCGCAGGCATTTGACTACTCTAGAGTTACAACTAACCCTAATAGTAGATGACTAAAGAAATTGAAGTTGCCCATTCTAGATGTTACTAGAAACAATTCCCTTTAAAGAGAATAGTTTGGTATCTGCAGTGATTGAACCTGCTACCTTTTAATCATGGAAATCTAGTCAGGAATACACTTTTGAGCTCCTTTCTCACTTTCTAGGCAGACATTCCCACCATTTGCTATTGTACTGTACCATTGACTTTAAATAGTCTTCCCAAATGGTAAAACTATCAACAATTGACAAATTTTTAGGAAAAAAAAAAAAAAAAGTTTTTCTTCAACTAATCAACATTTTTCCATTCAAGGAATTTTTGCAAAGAGCACTTATTTCTTGTGCTTCTTTCATTTATAGAGGTAAGCAATTTAGAGTCACTGTACTTCTAGTTTCTTCAATAAAAAAACGGCAGTATAGCTTCTTATTTTCTGTGACTGTTTCAGGGTATATATAATGTTTACCTTTAGAAAATATAAAACTCTGTAAGTATCAAATATACAGTCTTACACTTGTAGTAGTTGTTCTGAAAATGACATTTTCTTCTTACTGCTATCCAACATCAAGCTGAAAACAGTTCTTAAAAATTAATGACCTATGCTAAACAGATACTCAAGGATCAGTGTCTAATTTTATCTAGACTACATTATAATAAGTAATTACTTTCTCTCATATCATGTTTATATAGCATGCCTAAGTTTAAATACTGGATTTAGTAAGGTCCTGGAGTAAATAATATAGCTTCTTGTAGAAAGAGCATCAAACCCTTGTTTGAAAACTTGCATAAAATTTTGAAATTGCTTAAACTCCATGTTGATGAACTGTTATCTACACTAGTACAGTGGGGAAGTATGTAAAGAGAACTATGTATTTTAACAACTTTTTATACTGTTAGGTTTTAAAACAATGTACCCATTCCTTGACACATTTTTCTGGATTTTCTGAATGTTGGAGATGGTTGGTAAGATAAACAAATTACAGTATCTTCATTGTACACATTAATAATGAGAGTGCATCGTGCTCAGGGAACAGTTCTGCTCCTCTTGCTGGATGTGTTCACTAAACACATATGCTGCCAGAAGTGAGATCTCCTTTCTAGCAGAAGCAATGAGATCAAATGTAAAATCCAGTGCTGTGTAATGGAAGCAAAGGTTTCAGTATCTGTCCCTCAGACTTTTCTAAAATTCTCATGGCTTCAGATTCTTTCTTCCCTCAAAGAAAGAGATGATTCTTAAAATCTTCTCTTGCTGTGGCTACTCCTGGATAACTTACTGAAAAGACAGAGCGTGGCTGTCTGAATCAGTATCAATAACCATTCACTGTCAAGAAATTTAGAGCATCCATAATGCTACTTGTCATTTTTTAGCTGCAAAATGCTTTATAATGATACTGTATCATTATATGTACCAGTGTACAGATATCTCATCACAGTCCATAACTCCGATCCAAATACTGTTAAAATATAGAGCAAAAACGTTCTGCCCTAAGAAAATCATAACTGAATAATGACAAATAAGTGATTTAGAGACAGAGATAAAACATAATACTAGTCAGCCTAGAAGATTCTACTCTTACAGAATTATCAGCTTGATCACTGATGTTGTGGTTGTTCCGATTTTGTTTTAGTTTTGGTAGTGAGTAGAAGTAGTGCTTGCATATACATTTTTTGCATTTTATCATGTGCATACAATGTCATTTGTAAGAAAAGCAGAACTTGTGCTGTTAATTTTATCAATGACATGGTTATATATTTTTATTTCACTCTGGTCTTTAGCAGGAAAAAAAAAAAAATCATGGTAGCAGAACAGATGCAAACCTCTCTAGAGGAAATATGTCTCTGTAGGCATGTATATGCATATTCACTATGTACAGCATTTTATACTGTCAGTGCAGTCTTGTCTCCCTGAGCAGCTCCCATAAGCAGTTCCATTGGATTTCCACTACAGTACCAGTCAGACCAGGCAAAGTGACATTATTTGTCTCACAGGAACACGAATGAGATTACATGAGATAATGTCAAACGGCTAAATATGAGGTACCCAATGTAATCTGGTGCTGTTTGATTTTGAGAAAAACTATCCTTGAATCAAAATCTTATAGGCAGAAATCTTCTTTCTTGTGTTGCTGTGTTTTGTTTTGTTTTGTTTCATTTTAGTTGTTATGGAATATATAAAACACACAATAACATTAAAATGAAATCTAGATTTGAAACTGCATGACATTGATAACTAGCTCTATTTCTTAACATCTTGGTTAACACAAAATCATTGACTGCATAACACTGTCATATGAATGCTGACAAAATATTTCTATGCTATAGTTTTTTGATAAATTGAAAAATTGAGAATAATGTCAGACGTTTGAAAAATTCTCATTTTCAGAGAAGTTCTGAAGCCCTGATGCTTTTGATAGCCCAAGCTTGGAACCGTTGGCAAAACTGAAGTGGAAGAGTATGAAGAAAAATGTTGATTAAAAGAAATAAAATCTCATCAAAATTCTTCAAGGGGAAAATTGGTTCCTGTTATCCTAATCAATGTGAGAGAATAATTTAGAACTATTCATACAGTTCCCTTTGACAAGAGCTCTTAGGGCATACAAAGAAAACACATACTTTCCTTTCCAAGGTTTGTGCATAGTGACCAATAATGATGAATTCAAATACAAGCATAAAATTTGTTTCAATTTATGACTCACAAAGAGAGGCCTTCCATATACGACATCATGTTCATCACAAAAGAGGGTCCAATATATCTTCTCTTACTATTTGATGTTGGGGTAAGTTGAAACTATAATAAAGGCAGTGATAACTTGAGATCTAGAGTTTTGGATGGATGTTACTGTTTGTTGTTATTGTTGTTTTGCTTTGTTTTGCTTTCTTGTGTTTTGCTTTTGTGTTATTTGCTAGTTTGAGGGGGGAAAAAAATTTAAAAAAAATTATGTAGACTTAAAATTCTCACCAGACAAATATTAAGAAATGTAATCTATAGTTGCATTTACTTTTTATTAATTCGCTGTTGTCCAAAATTAAACAATGGGTAAAAACAGTAAAGAGTCAAAATTCTGTCTCAGTGCAAGCACCAGCATGGATTTAAATGGAATTATTAGTAATACTTCCACAACGTAGAAGATGTAACTGTTCTTTTTGCTGTCATACCTTGACTTTTTGTAAACTACCACTCACAGATGACATATACTCCATGTTTAGACATCAGACATAAATTAATCAATCTAAAAATGTGGACAAATACATTTCTGCACAAAGAATTTTGAAGAATTTCTTCCACAAAATCAAAAACAACGAAGTGGCAACAAAAATCTCTATCCATCCACTGCCCTGCCTCCAATTCCCCTCTTGCCCCAAGTGAAGAAAAAACAGAACAAGGGCAGAAATAAATTTAATAAAATGAGAATTGCTGCTAGCAGTGCTTTCACTCACTTCCCAGAACAATGAATATTTTTTTTAAATTCTTATTAAAGATGAACTCATGCAGACTTACAGACATTCTGAGGTAATGCACTCCAGATAAGCATGACATCGCATCATTTCAACAGGTCTCACAGTGTAAATATTAACTGGGAAATTCACCATGGCATCAGCTTTTGCTGTAATCAAAGACTCTAAGGCATGATTACAGTTAAACAGGTCACACGGTCAGATAGACTCACTGAGACATTAAGATGTTCCTGATCTAAAGAACATACGGCAAGGGACACAAGCCAGTTCTTTTACTGTGTAATAACATATAATGTTATATTATGTCTTTAAAAACTCAATTTAAGTTATGCTCCAGCCAACTGTTTCAGGTTATGGAAAAAACCTAACATGAGGACTGCACATATTTAAATAAAAGTTAAATATTGTGGAAAGAGAATGTAAAATGAGATTTTTTCCTCCCTGGACAGGACAAGTAGCAATTAGCTGAAATGTGCAAATAAACTGCATTGTTTAAAGACCCGTGATTTTTTTTATGTGCTGCATTTCATATTTGGAAGAAGATGAGAAATCTCATCATTCCAATGCCTATTTTAGAAAAAATGAACTCTGGAAGGCAATATGGCATGTAAACGTATGTTTCTTTCCTTGAGAGAGACAAGATTGGTCCTGGAGCTATTGCCTGCTTGTCTTTATTTTAATAGAGTCCTGACCTGAACCTGCCATCAACTGCTTTCAACAGTTCCTTTCCTCTCTTGTAGAGAACTGGGTGTGAGAGGGAGAGTTTTATTTAGATAGGAGACACAGTTGCTTTGCAATATAAATACTGTTACACTTGGAAGTTAGGAAAAGTAGCTTAAAGCTGAACAATAAGGAAAACTTCATAAAAGCTGAATGACTAGAGAGATAAAGGCATTTCTTGACTTTTCTTGTTGTTTGATTGTTTTTGTTTTTTGTTGGTTGGTTAGTTTGGTTTGTTGGTTTTGTTTGTTTGTTTGTTTGTTTTTCTGGATGAGTTCCTGTTTTTCCCCAGAGATGTGTGCTGGGATAATCTTGAGAAATGGATCTACATGAGTTTTCAGAGCACTGTTCCTAGAAAAGAGAGACACATCTGGATCCAGATATTTAATCTGTTTGTTTCCTTATTATGCATCATATGTCATAGATATGTGATATCACCATTTTGCAGGGTCAGCCCTGGGATTAGCTTGCACTTGAGAAGTAAGTCTACTTCCTCCTTTCACGTCTGAGTTTGATAAATGGTTTTGTCTTCTATTTGCTATATACTCCTCATTCTTCAGAGTGCTACCAAGAATGTTGGGAAGTGTTTTTTGCTACACCCTATCTTAACGCTCAGAAGCCATTTTCTGGATTGTCTAGAGATGTGTTTTATACTGTAAATAAATGGAATATGAGAATGATTGTGCCCCTATCCTCTAATTCTGACACTGTCTGGAGACAGAGTTTTATCTATTCTCCAGCTATTTATACTGTCTCCTTCCTCTGTAAGGGCTCATCAGTTTCTGAGCATGACAACTTGAGGAATTCCACACTCACTTTGCAAAGACTCATCTCTACTAATTTTCTGTAATGATTAATTGTGTAAGTAGTTCCGCATTTGAGTTACTTATTTGTGCTTATTCCTACAGGAAATCTTATCTGTGAAAGGAAGAGGTACTTGATATATTTGTATCTGATGGATTTTTTTGTTTATTTAACTCAGAAAAAGACAATCATCTTTTACAGGGCTTCCCCAAAAAGGTTTAATTTCCCAAGAAAAGCTTTGTGTATCTGTTTCCAAACTTTATCTTGGTGTTAGTTGTCTATAAGAAAAACTGGTCTGCTTATTTAAGCTCAGTCATTGTACAAGAAATGAAAGCTTTTATTGTATCGCATTACATATATGGTGAGGTAGAAGTGAGAGTGTATAAAAGAAGCCCAGTATCTACATTTCTTCATTCATTGCATCACCGTATTTAATTGCCTATTCACATGAAACAATAATGCTTTTGTATAAATCTGGTGTTTAAAATCTAGTCTGCCATGTAATTCTCATTGTACAGTCTACCTTATTTTCATTTCCTAATGCCTGCTTGACATTTTGCAGAGATATGGAAGAATCTTACCGTTTGACTTAACATCTGTTTGGGATACACTTTGCCAGGGAAGAAGGGATAATAATGTAGTGTGAAAAGAAATGTGCATGGGTGTCACATGCCTAACTATGGTAGAAGTGACATGCTTAATGCCACGCAGCTTTATTTGTTATTGGTGTGCCAAGAGGTCTCTTCAGTGCACCCTGAATTTTATCAATGTCAATATACTTATCAAAGTTTGTTGGCATGCCAATGGCTTACACAGCAGTGTGTACCAGTACTAAAAGTTGCTAAAACACTACATTTGTGTCTAGTTGATCTAAATCCCTTCAGGCTTAAAAAATAGGAAAAATATGGCTATTGAATTCATAAATAGTCTGGAGATAAGGACGTTTTCAATTCTGGGGGTTACTGGTAGGCAGTTCAACTTGTTTTGCCTGGCTTTCTGTTATGAGTTCTAAACTAAAAAGTGGTACTGCTTCAAAGAGAGATTTTTTATTTTATTTTATTTTATTTTATTTTGTTTTCAAAAAATAGCCAACTATCTTGCTTCGTATTTCTGTGTCTGGTATCTTTTCCCCAAAAACCAGGCTGTGACCTTCTAGAGCAGAGGCTGAGCAGGTATAAACTAGGGAAATGGCTTGGACTGAGGTAAGGCTCAGCAGTTTTTTTCCCCCATCCAGTTTCTTTTACTGCAGCATCTTACTGTGCATTTATTTACGTAAGTATGTATGTCTGTAACTTAAGTCCATGATTAACTTACGAAAAAAAAAAAAAAAAAAAAAAAAAAAAAAAAAAAAAAAAAAAAAGCACAAATATTTACATAAAATACTTGCTTAAGTATTTACTGAGGAGGAAAAATGTCCAGAAGAATGCTCACTTGTAGTAGTGAAATGTGCATACTCACACATTCAAACCCAGGGAGTACAAAGAAACAAATTTTTATATACAATTTCGTATGTCTCAATTTGCCCCAAATCCATATAAACTAAAAGTGAATAAATATGCAACAAACAACTCTATGTAGGTATGAAAGGATATTGTTAATAATAATGTTTCACTTTTCTGTGCTGTGAGTGCCGAGCTGCAAGAGAGCATATGTTCATTGAGCAGCATGGCCAAAGAGCAAACCTTACTGGGACAGGGGCTGAGAGCCTGGGCTGAAGTTTGTGGTCATATTTAGCTCATTAGAAATGAAATCTCTCAATGTAACAGTAAAAATATTTAATGAACACATTAGTCAGATCCTAGAAGTGAGTAAATTGGTACAGGGAATTATAAAAGTGTTCTCACTACCCAGACATGTCTCAGATTGTCAATTGCATTTCACAGTGGAGAGAAACACAGCGGTATCTAAAGGGAGTCTGTAAGAAAGCAGGCAACAGACTCTTCATCAGGGTCATTTGTGATGGGACAAGGGGAAATGGTTTCAAATTAATATGTCCTGATCCCAGAGATAATCAAGGTCGGGCCGGATGGGTTTCTGAGCACCTGGTCTAGGTGTCCCTATTCATTGTAAGGGAGCTAGGCTAAGAGTCCTTTTCAACTCAAACAATTCTATGATCAGCTGACTCCACTGGTGGTGACAATATTCTTATAGCCCTTAAAATTTGACTGTCACCACATCCAAATGAACATGTTTCTTGGGAACTGGATAAGAAGTGCAACTTCTTTTCTGTCTCCTTATACTGAACAAGCAACACAGAAGTGACTTACTCATACAGCAACAGGGCTTCCCAGCTTGTGTCCATAGCACCACTGATGGTCTATACAGAAAAAGGAGGATGAGAGGAGAAAGAATGCAAACCTCAGCACAGTGCACGTTTACATGGATTTTCTTATACTTGCAATACAGTGCATGATGAACGTGAAAAAAATAGAAGCGGTTAACTAATATTTACAATTCTTCTTCTTTTTTTTTTTTTTTTTTTCACTATGCAAGAGAAAACATATCTGGTATACAATTCACAAAATGGTCATTTTCAAGATGCTTTCTCCTCTCTTATTGAGGAAATTATTAATCACTCTCTGGTTTTGTTTTTCTGTTTCACTGGAATTCTTTTGCTTCTTGTTATTTGTTTATTTGTTTGTTTTTGCCTGGTTGTTCCTATTTAAAAATAATAATAATTAAAAAAATTAAAAAGGTCAAACGAGAACATTTTAAATCTTAAAAAGCATTTTAAAAAGTGACAATAAGTCACAGGAAATTTAAATTCTTCTTGATATTCTGATTCTTCTCTGGTAGTATGAGTAATACCAAAGAAAACTTATTCCTGATTATAATCTTACTGAGATCAATAGCAGTACTTTGAAAAACTTCTGGTTAACATAGGCAAAGTTTGAATGTTTAGGTCCTAAATTTAGCTCATTTACTTCGCAATAGCATTGCACTCACTTCTTGAGACATATCATTTGATCACAAATTAAGTGTTGTGTCCAAGAATTTATTCTAATTCTAAGATCATTTTTACTTAGGATCATGTTAAACTGTTTGAAATCAGGCTGTCCTATTTATTTTTTTTTTTCCTTTAATATAACATTCTGCATATCTTTCCTTCTTTCTTGTGGAAGAAAGCACTTAATTCCATGTACCCATGTTAAGATTCTCTGATTTCTTATTTTTTCTCTATAGGTTTTAATTTAAAGCTTGTGCTAGTATTTTTGTTGGCTTGCTGTGCCAGCCCCAACTGTAACATCCTTTTCCAAAACGCCCACACAATGAATGCCACTCAACCATAAAGAATTGAATTTAAGTAATGTAAACTTGACACTAACATCAGATTTAAGGGTTTGGCTTAAATTTATAAACACAAGGAAATTCCTGGCCCTGTAAATTGAAGTTGAAAAAGGTTCATTCATCCTTTCATTCAGTGAGACTACAATGCTATCAATCTATTTATTTAGCCCACCAGTTCTAGCTCTGAATTTTCTTCCTTACTCTATCAATGCTATCAAAGATAGTTTTGTGTGAGTGAATGATTTTTGAGAAGTAACATCATTTTATTTGAAAGAAAAACAAAACAAAAGATCTATGAATTGTAGGAATTCTTAAAATCTCATGGTGTACTTAAAATAACCAAATAGTAATCAAAATCTGCTATACTCTGAAGAATAAGGTGTGTTGAAAATACAGATTTATTGACAGGATGGGATCTTCACCTGAGAGAACAAAGCTCTGAGAGTTTCCATGAGCACTCTCCCCACTGCAAGCTGGAAAAGAGCTTGCAGGGTCAGCCCCAGAGCTGGCCTCAGCCCTGCGCTGTGCGTCTTTCATGGCCAGGCTTTCCTGGGGCGTTTCAGTTTGCAAACCATTAGTGGGCAGACTGCAAGCCTTCCGTGGAGCTACTGCAATCTCGTGGCTGATGCTGGACAGAAGTGACTCTTTCTGAAGTAACAAGATGTATAGAAGGTGAGGGATTTATGCATGCTGATAGATAGATGAATAGATAGATAGATAGATAGATAGATAGATAGATAGATAGATAGATAGATAGATAGATAGATAGATAAAGGGGTGACTAGTTGAGGTTCCTAAATAACCTGCCTATTGATCTATTTTTAAAGCCTGCTGAAATATTCACTTCCTACATAAATACTGAAAATTAAATCTCATTATGGTACATGTATGCATACTCTGTACATCAAAACACAGACACAGAATCTTTAGTGGAAGGAAAAAATGATGTTAATGAAGTAGATGGAAGAAAATGTATTTATTTGAAACATTATTGTAATATTAGGTTTTATTCTGAGAGAAGAATGTACACTTTGAAATCACAGATCTAGTGGATCTGTAATGGCAATGCTGACAGACACATAATGCTCCCCATGCAGAAATGATGATGATGGCCACATTGTACATAAAAATGCATAAATAAAATATATTCCAGTAACAACAGCTAAGCTTCCAAAATACAAGGTTGATATGGAATAATGGGCCAATATTTTGGAAAATTAAGGATTTTTTAACAGACTTATGTTTATGAGGAATCTGAAGTATTGACACTTTAAAGATGTGAGAGAAACTGAGCAGAGAAAAAGAATACTGTTACTCCCATCTTAATTAAAACTAGTCATAAGAAAAAATGAGCAACAGTACATAGATTGGCTTTCCTTTGTTGCAGAAAAAAAAAAAAAATTCAGATCCTTATGCTAAACATTTAAGCTTTATTAGTGCCTATTATGGCCCAATTCTTCTAGAAATTTCTACAGTTTTACTATTATTTTACTAAAGAAAGAAGTTAATGATCTCCCAGCAGTTCCCATAGTTTCCTACAATATCTCAGACTAGAGAAAGAAATTTCAATGGCAAGGCAGAAAAGAAGCCTAGCAGGGAAGAAGTCTACAATGGTTGCTGATTTTTCATATCCATTTGGTTTGGTTTTTGTTCTGGCACTGAACCGCCTTCAGCTCTGACTTCAGAAAAGCTGGTATTTTCTCTCAGCAAAGAACACAAACAAAACATGGTACAGCAACCTGAAGCCTGACTGCCTTTACTGATGCCTGAACAGTGCAAGAAGTGCATGCCATCCCATGGCTCTGATTTAAGGACAGCACAGAAGATGCAAAGCAGATTAAATCCCCCAGAGTGATTCACTACAACCGTTTGGTCTGTCCCTTTCAGCTTTGGAGGATGCTGAGGTCTATGGGAGCTCCCCCACCACAGCCCTGCCTTTCCCGCAGCCCTGCTGCCTCACAATAAAAGAGGGAAGCCACGCCGCCTAAATTCGGCTGGATAGTCAATGTAGCCATCCACATTCTCAGCCTCAGCGCAATGCTCCATGGCAACAAGGTGAGACGGCAGAGGTTACCCGAACAGCTGCTTCCTAAGCCAGAAATTCCAGGCATTGAAAACCATCTGTCTATACATTCACAAATGTATATAAGGGCAATCTATCAGGCTGCGGCACTGCAGCTGCCACTCCATCAGGCCTGCTTCCTTTCTCGATGCTGAACAATAAGAGCTAGTTCTTCACTTTGTGTCACACAGAATGGCTGATTTGATTAAGTCCCCAACTCTCATTATGCTAGGTAGGGGTGTAGAATTTCAATGATAATCCATAATGCATGACCAGTTTGTCGCCATGGCAACATAAATTCAAGGTTACTAGCTCAGACGCATAATTGGGTGTGCATTGAGTGCTGAAGAAGGGCTGTTAAAATTCTTGTCATAGAAGAGTAGCATCCATCATACTGTCTGAAATTGCAAAGTACTCATAATCAGAAAAAAAAAAAATCCTTGGAGAAAAATGTTAATAAAATAACGATTACATCTAATGTCATTGTTTAAATTTAAAAAACCAAAGTGGTTAAAGTATTTTAGTTAATAAGAATGGAAAAGGCAACTCATTAAACACAGAAGACTTCAGTTGAACATGCCCCACCCCCCAATATTTGCATTGTAAGATGGACTCAGAGCAGCTCAGCTTTGAGTCTGCCTGATTAGCTTGGGATCTAATCCATATGATACAGTAAAAGATGATGCTTCACACGCAGACAGCACAGTCTTATAGCCATCGTTTGTCCAGTTTGATCACGTGTGGGTAAACACAGCTTTGAAATTAGCTGCACTAAAGATATGAGGACTTTTGCATGCTGATTTTTTTTTTTTTTTAATTATTATTTTTTAGTTGTTGCCCTGAATTATTGCACTATACAGCAGCCATAGCAGCAATTTTAACTACCCAAGATGAAATAGGTAAGGTCAAATTGAACAGATGAAAAGAAGACATTTGAAATCAGACTGAGAAAAGCTCTAGCATATATATTGTAGGGACTGATCTTACTCCAGCAGATGGATGGAATAGATGACCTAGAAAGGCTTTTTTTTTTTTTTTTTTTTTTTTTTTTTTTCTTTTTCCCTCGTGTCTATGCATTTGTAGCTGCAACATACCTGAAGCCTGGTAATCAATGTATGATTTCAGTATGGGGAAGGGAATGCTTCTTGCTTTTTAACAATATTCTGATGTAACATTTCTTCTGTCTTCCTCTAATGTTAGCAAGATAAATGTGATGTTTGCATTACTTATTCTCCAGCAGGTCTTGTTTTGATGACCATCTTTACTAGTAAGGAAGAATAGGCAAATGAGATTTTACATGAGCACTTTCAAGATGTCATGGGCTTAAACCTAACATGCCTTTCCATGAGCAAAGATCATTTCTAAATGAATATTTTCTTCAGCTCCAACCCCATTTTCCTTGATATTGTCTGACTTCTGTGTGCCTTTTTTATAGCCTTGGAGAATACAAGCTGCGAAGCTTCAGCATATTGTTTTATTTATAATGATTTCTAGTAGAATTTGACATTATTTCAATTTATGTTTTTGTAATCATATTAGGAGAGTTTTGTTAAAAGGATGAAACCTCAGTTTATGCCTTTTGAATCAAACTTGTCCCTTGCTTCTGGATGTACATTTCTATCTAATTGTGTTGGAGATGCTCATGATTTGTTGACTGAATTACTTAAAACTAACAACAGAAAATTCCCATTAAATGAAAGGAGAAAGACTCAGTAAAGAAAACAGTATTCCAGCATGAATTCTCTGTAAAGATCAAACTAATCAGTTTGGGCTTTCCAGATTTCAGATCACACAGCCTTCTACTCCACATTTACATTTTGCAAACAGAATTCTTAAAGAATTTAGTATAAATAGAATTAAAATTAGAAAAATACAGTAAATGGAAAAAGAATAATGTAAAGTGTTTCTATATTTTTGTATATTCTTTGTAGGTTTATTTCTGAAAACACTAAATTTTCAGATTATTATGTTTATTTTAAAATGTATTATTTTTATGAGGTTAGAAAGTACAGGGACTAACTTGAATTTGTTATAATTTATGTTTTTGGGGGAACCATACAGCTCCTTTTATGAACAAATGAGTCTAAGTAATGTTGTCTTGTCAGCATTTTAAAACCATTGAGATATGCACCTAATTTCCATTGCAGAAAAGTGTGCTGGATCATAAACCCATATGTACCTTGTAGGCAGCAGCCTTTTTCACACGAGCGAGAAACGGCAAGATCAGGTCCTGTAGCAATGGAGGCTACAGTTGAATCATGTGGAATTCAGTTTAATCTGCATTTAAGACCTGCTTTTCTGTATAAAAACATATAGTACTGCTCAGTATCAAGATAGGACTGTGTGTTCAATGGTGTGTTTTATTTCAACACAGTTTGGCTTAATATGAAGCTTGCAAATATCGCATCTGGAGGTGTATTCTCCTCTTGATGTGCACATGTAATTCCAATTAACATTAAGAATGTTAATGAGAATATGCCCCTCTAGGGGCTGTAGAGGGGGAGGTGAGGGAGCAGGTTTGTAGTTCTGATTTAAATAACAAGTGACTTTTGTGGAGAATACCAGCATGTGGTCTTATGCACTTATATTGTGGAAATGCAGTGGCTCTGAATGAAAGCGCACAATTTATACATTGATGCTCAGTGATGCTTAGCCAAGTGAACCCGTTGTTGGGGGCAAATATTAAATCCCAACGTGCCTTCTCCAGGCATAAGCATTTTATTTTAAATGTTTAGTTGTTTGTTTGGTTGGTTTTTTGTTTGTTTTGGTGTGTGCACAAGTGTAAAAGTCTCTACTGACAATGAATGAATTCTAGTTTTGTGACTTTTTTTATTATTATTACTTTTAAAGATTAGTTTGGTTTGAAGGAGCAAGCCATTTGATGACTTGTTTCTCAAGCATGTAGAATGTATTGGTGTATTGGACAGCTTTCAAGGCCTTAAATAGTAATGTACTTCTATACTTTGACTAATTTTCTTGATGTTCTTCTAATGTTCAAGGAAGAAGTGCATTTAGCATCATATTTCTAAATAACAACAACAACCAACTAAAAACGGCTATGAAATCACTATCTTTCCTTTGGTAGCATGATGTCACTGGTGGTATTTTGAGGAATTCTGTGTAGGTGAAGAATAACTATGCCACTTTCACTTCTGAAAATGGAAGGTGACACTGTCAAGAGGATTTTAAGGCAAGAAAGTATGCCATGTACATTTCATAATTGCAGGCAAATGCAGTTAATATCTTAAATGGAATTCCCATTTCATTTTACCAGATGAAAATAGAGCCAGTGTTTATGTGTGTGATATAAAATATTCTCCCATGTTATTCAACAAAACCAAAATGCATCAAAGAGAGAAACAAATGTAAAGAAAAAGAATATATATATATATATGTAAAACCCTTTATCATGTAAAATCCTTTATTGTCCAAAAAAAAAAAAATAATAATAATAATAATAATAATAATAATGGTTTGTGTTTTTTTTCCCCCATGTAATGGTAAGATTTTGAAATGACCTAGAAACAAAAAGATGTATTAGTGTTTGATCCCTCATCCAACTCTTTTGTTATCAGTGACAGAAGAAGATACCCTAAACAATATAATTTATTATCTGTTTTGTCAATTCTTTCTGCATAAACTTGCTGCATGCCTTTTCAATTTACACATGGAGGAGTGCTGTTCATTTTGTTGATATGACATGTCACATTTCATTGTGTTGATTTCAATGCAAGTGCTATCGTAGGAAGTGCAACATGCAGCCAGCAGGATACATTAAAAATGTAACATGAAAATGTACACTTTGTACCCGCTTTTTTACCATGATGCATTTTAGGTCAAATAGCAGAAAAACCACTGCTTGAACACCTATCTTGTACATTTTCTGCACTGATCTTGGTATTTGTAAAATGCACATTTTAGACATTCTGAGTGCTGCATTCAAAATGAAAAAAAATGTTGCATACCTTGACATTCCAATTTATTCAGGGCCTGATCATGTACTCTTGTTTATATGGATAACTTGAAGATTTTAATAAGACTGATATAGGCAATAAGAAATGCCTGTGTGCCTGCAATCCCAGCTTTACATTTTTCCTTCTCCCACCTCCCCAATGAGTTCTGTGTGAAATCTATTTTTTCCTTTCTCTCTCTCTCTCTTTTTTTTTTTTTTTTAAAGAAAATGTATTACGTACAGCCTAGTGTGAATGTGCATTCAGTCCTGGCTCTCAGCATGAAAAGCTTGTTTGTATACAAGATAAGAGGAGGTGGGAATTGTAAACAGGCATGATGGGAAAACCAAGACTATTATTAGCAGATGCAGGTGAGTGAATCTGTTTAGGAAAAGCAAGGCTTGGGTAATTTTTTTTAATAGGAGGTTTTCACCCCATTAATCTATCTCTTCAAGTTTGAAAGAAAAAATAAAAATAAAAAAGAATAGTATTTAGCTATGATGCATCTATGCATTTATTTCAGAGCAGCTGGGGGAGATTTGAAGAAAATATCACTCATTAAATCAGATGAACAGAACGAAGAAAACAAAAGCAATTTAAACAGATTAATGGAAAATACAAAAACAAAGTCCAATGGTTGATTATGTGTTAAAGATTTTCCCACATATTGAGGGGGGACACGAGTAAGAGCACAAATCAGGAAGCAGGCTGCTCCCAGTCCTCATTGTGCAAATCCAAGGAAATTTCATTAGAGTCTATAGTACCATTACAGAAAAGATCAGAAATTGTCTGTCTGGTTCTATCAGCCTCGTTAACTTGATTTCATTAGACATAAAAAATTTTAATAACTTATCTCCGTAGAAGAGCAAAAAACATTCCCAGAAAAGCAACATGTTCAAAAAAGTATTTAAAAATCAAGACAAATGACTGGTCTTTCATTAAGATTTGAGCAGATCTTCCTTCCAGTGACAATTTGTGATAACAAATGCACACACACACACTCAAACACACACAATCATTTTTCCATCACAATTCAGAGACTAAAGCATTAAAATATTAGGAAAATAAATATAGAAACACACACACACACACACAAAAGTAGCACTAGTGTTTCATTTCATTCAAAATCATGACCCTGAAGACAATTTTTTTATTTAGTCAGCTTCAACCTGAGTTTGCAAATCAATAAGAGGAAGTTGTTGTGGTGCCTTTACAGAATACCTGTCCTCTTGGACTGAATATAAGGAAGCAGACCTGTAGCACTGATGATATTTCTACTGCTGTTTTGTCTCAGATTTGCCTGTTAATATACTGCATTTCAGGAAGTATTTTATTTTTTGCACAACACTCTTTATTAAAGAAGAAATTGCTGAATGAGAAAAAAGCGTGACAAGGATGAAATTCTCTGACCTGTGTTCTGCAAAAGGTCACATTGCCTGGTCATAATCTATTAAATCAGCAAATGTAATGCACATTCTTTAGGTGTTTCAAGGATCAGTGGCATTGTGATATCCAAAAATATTCAGCAGTACCTTGTATGCTGAGCAATGATCACAGCTCCTCATAATATTGGACTTGTCTTGAGGTGACTGAAATGGGTCAGTAAGTTAAATATTATGTCCATAGGAGCTCTGAAAAAAAAAAAAAAAAAAAAAAAAAAAAAAAAAAAAAAAAATCAGAATAATTATTTTGTTTCCTGAAGACAGAGCCAGTAGCCTGTTATTATTGTTTGGAAAGTCAAAAAGGAAGACCAACTACCCTTTCTTTCATTAAAACCTTTTCTAATTTTTGTCTAGGTTTAAAATCCATGGTATATTCACCATGAGCACCAATGGTATTGTGAGATTGTGTCTGAGCTTTTCCATAGTCCATGGCTGCTGCTGCTGCGGTTCAGGGAACAAAAGCCTAGCCCAAAATAGATTTCCTATCAAAACTGCTTTCCTATCTGTTCAGCTGTTTCAGTTAAGGATGTGATTTATTTTTAAACATTATGCACAGCCCATTTGAACTTTCAGTGCAGATAGAATCGTGCCACTATATGTGTGATAATACCTGTATGGCCTCTTCTCTATCTATTCTACACTGGAGCTACCTATCCTATACAATCACTTTATATCATTATAGCTGGGTTTGCAAAGGGGAAGGTGGGATGTGACCTGCACTTCTGCTACTTTCAATGAACTTACATGTTTAAAGCAATGCAAACTCTTTGTTTAGACAGGGCTTCAGGCCTAGGAGAATTATGAATGAGTCATTTACAGCATCTTTTGAGCAAATTATTCCAAGAACAAACCTCAGTCCTTGCCCAAACACCTAATTAATGAATATCCTGTTTATGATGTAGGGCACAGCATGTGTTGAAGGGATTCTACTCAGATTTTAACGGATGCGACTGAGAACCTACAACCTTGTTTTCCCCTTGCCACGCTCAAGCAAAGGTGTTTCATCATAATGGGAATTATTCCCAAGTCAGTTTTCACAAGTTTTTGCTGTGTGTCCCCTTTCAATCCACATGATCACAGTTACATTTATCAGTGAAGGGGAAAAAATGAAAAGACACTTTGTTTTACTGTTTTATTACCTTCTGACTCAAAAGGGTTTGAGTATTTTGCTCTGCCTTTACAAATATTAAGGGCTCTTCTGCAGAGAACAAGAAGGGAGATGTTACACTGAAAACTCTGATGTTTGAAAAGTTTTGCATGACAGAAGCAATTAAAATGAAATAAAAATAATAACACAGCATTTGAATAATAATGCATATCCCAGAGCACTTCACAAGTAGGTCAATACCATTACAGATGCTTGATTGTTGCTTATTTTAGTGGAAATGGTTTAAGAACAAAAAACAGTTTAGCCCTGTCTCCCTCTCTTTGTGTCAGTCTTACAAAAATGACATCTCCTATAGAGTTTCCTGATGCTGAATACCCAGACATGGAAAGCACAGTCAATGTCTAATTTCAACTTCAGTTGCACAACATATCAAAGGTTTTTCTTCAGTGTTTTGAGTGTTTGTTTGTTTGGAATAATGTTAACACTGGAAACAAGAATAAATTGCATTCAACTTATTTTTATCATTAAATAACTTCAAGATCTAGATGCAGTATTCAAGTACTCTTGATGTTGTGAGATGTGGGGATGTGTATGCACTTTCTGCAAGACAGAAGCCATGGATAGCATAGCATATGAAATCATATAGAGAAAAGGAAGTCAGTTGCTCATACCAAGATTAGTATTCCCGTCCTACTAAGAGTTTTCACTGGATGATATTTAACTCAGATAATTACCCTTCTAGCTGACATTATCCATAGGAAATCACAATTTCACTATGCCAAAAAGAGAAGCTAAACAGCTAACTCTATTTCACTCCATACTCTTCAACTGATTTTTCAGCTGATAATTTAAGGCAGAATATTCTCTCCAGTCTCCATACAAGTGAGAATATCTGTATGGGTGGGATCAGTCTTGTGCCTTTTATTTGATTCTCCTGAAAGCAGACAAAATGCATCACTGACAAACTGTTTAACAGCAAATCCCTCTTTTCTCACATTTCCAGGGCCTTGGATTAATTAAATTCAGAAATTTCACCTCTCACTTTTGAGTTAAGCACTGTACAATATGGGTTTCATTGTTCTGTTGCAGGATCAGATAACCTTGGGGTACAGGTATTTCACTCTGTAATGCAGATACTGCTTTTGCATCATACACTTTCCATGGCACACCAGAAGGTTGTTCTGCCATTCAACAAGACCTGCACAGGCTGGAGAGCTGGGTGGAGAGGAACCCTCTGGAGCTCAGTGAGAGCAAATGCACAGTCCTGCATCTGTGGAGGAATAGCCACACCCATCAGTACAGGATAGAGGATGGCTTGCTGGAAAGGAGCTCTGAAGAGAAGGACCTGGGGGTCATGGACAACAATTGACCACTGGCCAGTGGTATGCCCTTGTGGCTAGGAAGGCCAGTGCCATCCTGGGGTGCATTAATAAGAATGTGGTCAGAGAGTGAGAGAGGTGATCCTCCCCCTCTACTCTGCCCTGATAAGGCAATATCTGGAGCACTGTGTCCAGTTCTGCACTCCTCCAGAAAGTGAGAGGCAGGGAACTTCTAAAGGGAGTTCAGTGGAGGTCCACAAAGATGGCTGCAGCCTGGATCATCTCCCTTATCAGGAAAGGCTGAGAGACTTGGGACTGTTCAGCCTGGATGAGAGAAGACTGGGAGAGGATCTTATTAATGCTAATAAGGTTCTAAAGGGCAGGAGACAAACTGATGAGGCTGGGCTTTTTTAGTTATGTCTAGTTACAGAACAAGGGGAAAAATGGAACACAGAAAATTCCAAGTAAACATGAGGAAAAAATTCTTTACTGCAAAGGTGACAGAGAACTGGAACAGGCTGCCCAGAGAGACTGTGGAATTTCCTCTGGAGATATTCAAGACCCTCCTGGATGCTTTCCTGAGCAACCTGCTGTAGGAAACTTGTTTTAACAGTTGGACTGTTTTATCTCCAGAGGTCCTTTCTAATCCCTATGATTCTGTGATTCTATGAAATAAAAATACATCACATGGGACTATCAAATCAGTGATTTAAATCCTTATCTCTAGTACTGCATTGACTTCGACTTTACTAAAACAAACAAACAAACAAACAAAAAAAAAAAAAACAAAAAAAACATGGTCAACTGTCAGTTCTCTGGTGTGCTATGAAGATTGTGTTGTATGATCACTATAGTTTATTATTATTATTATTATTATTGCCTTACAAGTTCCTCTATGTAATTGTATTGTCTCCTCTATTATACTTACTTTGAGGGATTATTAACCTTCATTAAGTTAACATCTGTACAGAAAGTAGAAGTCTGATTCAAGTCTGAGACTTTGTCTAATAACAGTAACTGTTGGATAACCAGCACCATTGTAGCTATTTGTCACTCAAAGAAAGTTTTTGTATGAAAAGTAGAATTTTTTTCCCCTACTTTGCACGGAGTTCTGACTGGAGACATCCAAGGTGTCTTTCAGTTAATTTTTTTTTACGATTCTCAAAGTAAGTGAACTAAAATTCATGAAGGGGTGACTCTTTTCCTCTGTAAAATGAAGGAAAGGCTGACAATCACTGTTTTAGTCTCCTGGGGTGGGTTTTATCTTATTTAACTTAACATACATGAAAAGGGCTTCTATTCCTTAGCCAGTAATCCTTGAATCTGTTTGGTCACAGGAGAGAAAGAAAAACGTCCAAAAAGGTGTTCATCATATCATATTTCTTACATACTTAAAGTGTTGAACTGGGCACCTGTTTCTGTGTGGTATCAGTACAGGAATTACATGTAACCAACTTTCAGATCCTTGAGCTAAGATGAATCTTATATTATTAGAATTACCCATTTTCCAGAAACATATTCCCCTTGATTAGTTATATTTCCATGGTGATAAATTTTACCTTCAAGCTGCCTACGTCTTTCAGCGAAACCTAAAAGGAACAAATCAGACAATTGAAATATAGCAGAAATATTTTACCTAGACATAAAGCCTTCCATAAAAAATGACAACCCACATTCTTATAACATCCTTCATTGACAAAACTGGAGAAATAATAATAATAATAATAATTTGTAAAATGTTGTTAGTAACAAGCCTCAAAATCTCTCTCAGGAAATAGGAATGTTATTTGAATGTTACAAGTCAACTCTATGTTGTTGACAAAGCACTCCCTGCCAAGCATCCACTTGCATAAAAGCATTTATTATGTTTTCACGAATGCTGAACAAACCATACAAGATCTTACAAAGAGTTAGAGCAAAAGGCTATCATTAATAGCAGGGAACTGACAGTGTGATGAAACATTATAAAACTGCTGAAACCAACTGGTGACTTGATTGTATTCTGGGTTCAATGAGAACATTAAATTCTTTACGTGGTCCAGCTTTTAATAGCCACATGTCATTAGTAAAGCCAAGAAACCAGATCATGGAAGAAACTGCTTGATGAAGTTTACTTGGCTGTAAGATGTAGGGAAATTATCACAGAAGCCTTATATGTGTACCCTGGCATAGCACAGGACGGTTCTGACTCTCCTATCTGAAATATTGAATATTAAATATTACAAAATCTGGCCTGCTATCTATTTTGATCCCCCACTGTCATGTCCAAAATATACTCAGGATCTTTTGTTTCGTTATTTTAAGCTACTGTAAGTTTCTTTTCTTTCTTGTCTCAATGAAGCACTTCATAATCACTGAGTTGAAACAGATTAGATAGATAGGAAGGGACTTCCAGAGACTGTTGTGTAAGGTTATCCAGAGCGGGTCAGAGTGCAATGTGGTTTTGAATATCTCCAAGGTTGGAGAAACTACAACATCTCTGGGCAACCTGCTCTGGTTTTCAGCAAGATCATAAGCAAATAAAATACTTAACTCTATTTTCTTCAAAGAGAAATTCATACACCATAACTAGAACCTCTATTTGAATTACAAAGTGTAAAGGCAGATAAATGCCTTCTCTGAAGCTGAAGTTCACTTGGAACTCATTTACCCAAACTAATCAGTCAATAGATTTGCAGAAACAATGTTTGATTTTCCATCTTTTTAATTTGGTCATTTCTGTTAGCTGCCAAAATTAATGAATTGAATAGCAGCTCTGAAAGCTAACATAATAATCAAAAATAGCAGGCACTTTCTCTCAAAAATGCCATCAGGAACCCTGTTTCTGGGTTTGGGAAAGTGAATGTGCAACTTTTTCTTTCTTGGGACTTGTCAAAGTGTTGTATGGGAAGTTGAACAGTGCCAGCAGGAGAGAGCAAAGAAACCCTCAGCACACCTTGGAAGTTCCATCAAGCCTTGTTGATGCCAGGTCAACAGATACGACAGCTACCAGATACATATCTCTACCCACAGAGTGACATAAATGGCAACTCGATGTTGAGGCCACCCTGAACTAGGCTGTGCCTCCCTCTCCTGCAGTGACATCATGATCTCCATGGGACCTAAAACTTCTAGGCAATTAAATAAATACACAGGGATTCATAAAGTTTGTGGATCACAGCTTGGTTATTTTTTTTTTTTTCCCAGCTGGAATTGTTCAAGTGAATTCACTTCAAATGACAACAGAGGAAAGTCATTTCCAGCTAAAGTGTCATGTATTTGCTGTTTGCTCAACGTTCCCCACCAAACAAACAAACAAAACCAAGAAATGCCCAGCTCTAAACTTCTTAGTGATAAGCCAACCTCTGTAAGATCGTTTTGTTTTCTAAAGAATTTGTTGAAACTCAACATTTTGAAAACAAATGTAGGTCTATTCTGAATGCAGGCAGATTGAATTAACTTTAAAAGTGTCTGCATTAGTAATAATTTTTTGTCTCCATATAGCATTCATATAATTTTAAAACTTGTTGAGTTGTTTTCTTTTTTGTCAGATTGAACAGACCTATCTGTGATGCCTATAATTTAATAATAATCAGTGAAGATGTACTAGAGCTGTAATTTAAGGCTTGGCGTGTGAATACTAAGCTGGCAGTTGTTCAGTTTATCTTCTCTGACTGATGCCAGTATAAAGAGGAGGAAAATGAATTTAGAATCACAGAACTGTCTGAGCTGGAAGGGACTCCTAAGAGTCATCAAATCCAACTCCCCTGCAATGAACAGGGACACTACATCTAGATCAGATTGCTTGGAGCCCTGTCCAGCCTGACCTTGAACATCTTCAGGGATGGGACATCCACCATATCTGTGGGCAACTTGTTCCAGTGCCTCACCACCCTCACCCTGAAAACACTTATCCAATCTAAATATCTCCTCCTTTCATTTGATTGAGTTTCCTCTTGTTCAATCACAACACACCCTACTAAAGACTCTGTCTGCTTCTTTCTTACATCCCCTTTAGAAACTGAAATGCCACTCTCAGGTCACCTCAGAGCCTTCTCATCTCTAGGATGAAGAGCCCCAGCTCTCTCAGCCTGTACACAAAGGAGAGGTGTTCCATCTCTTGGATGATTTTTGTGGCCCTCCTTGGGATGCAATCTAACAGGACCATGTCTCTCCTGTACTGAGATCTCCAAATCTGGTTGCTTGTATTCCAGGTGAGGTCTCACTAGCACAGAGTAGAGGAGGAGGATCACCTCCCTTGAACCTGGTGGTCACACTTCTTTTGATGAAGCCCAGGATACAGTAGGCTTTCTGGGCTGTAAGGGTACACTGCTAGCTCATGTCCAGCTTCCCATCCACTAGTACCCTCAAGTCCTTTTTCACTAGGGCTGAGCTCTATCTTTGGCTTGTACTGGGGTTCTGCCACAACCCAGGTGCAAGGCCTTGCACCTGGCTTTGTTGAACTTCATGAGGTTCACCTGTGCCCACTACTTTTCTAGGTCTCTCTGACATCCCTTTCCTTGGGCATGTACAAATCTTTTTTGAGGTGAATGTATTTCTTCCTGAATTGAATCCTTTATAAATAAAAGGAATGGGTCAGTTAACTGGATGAAAAACAAGCAATAGATGAAATAGTGTGAAAGAAATAGACAAGACCAGCAACACTGGATATTTTAAAATACATAAAACATCAAGCTAATACATGTTGCATTCTTCACTACCCCCAATCAGTTTTTTAAAGGTGCTTAATATACAAACACTGATTGTACAAGCTGTCTTCTATAGAAGTGGCCTCCAGTAATAACCCTGCCTCCTGACAGATGTGCCTGGAAGGGAAAACACAAATCTTGGCATTTCAGAAGTGTCCATTCACAGCACTAGCCCTAGAGGCTGCTAATTCCCTTAAGCTCTTCACGTGCCTCACACAAAGGAACACCAATTATTGGGCAAATTCTATTCTCATCATGCAAGCAACAGAGAGTGCACATTTTGCACCCACAAAATCTGTGATGAAATTCCCACTGGTGTCACTATACTTATGATTTTACAGGCATTTATACCTTATATTTTTATTATTGTACAGGTAAGAATTTCTGTCTGTTAATTTGAAAGTGTTTCAGAGCAATGACAATGTTTCCTAAAGTTTTTGAAATGGAATTAAATATTGTTTAGCTCTCATTCACAGGTCTCTGAGTTCATGAAAACTGTCTTGGATTACACATCAGTAGTCAAGCCACAAACTGAGTCCCAAAAACCAACTACCAGATTTGTTTATTAAAAGGGAATCTGAACTATTACATGTCAGCACAGTTGCCTTTGATTTATTAAGATCTAGCTGCTGACTCAATTTTTTTTTACCTACACAGATATTTTCAAGCCAATTTTATAGATCTTTTCCCTACTAGGCACCACATTGTGGTAGGTTAGAATTGATGAGAATAACAGTCATCTGTGATTTAGGTTGCTTTGGAGAAGCAACAGTAATTTTTGAGGCAAAAATATAAGCATGTATCGCAAGCAGAATTAAAGGAGTACATCAATATTCTTAGAAAATTTGACCTAATTGGAAAGACAGTTTAGCTGAATATGACTGAGTATGTGTAGTTATGTGTTAGAGTGAAAAGCTCAGTAAAGGTATGAGAAGGGAAGATTCAGGCACAACCTGCATGAGTCCAGAATGTGACTGAGAGAAGCAGAGAGGGGAAAGGGGAAGAAGAGTTTCTTCGTCAGATGATAGAAGAAATATCCTGAGCAGAACCATAAACTCATGACCTCCCAGGGAGGAAGGATTGTGATATCTTTGTGAGCAGAAAATACGCAATTGGACTCTAACATCAGTTTTTCTTCCTCCTCACAGCAGAATAAAAGACCCTGGAATTTACCAAGCAGCACACTATGATTCTGGAAAATTTAAAATACATGGCTGCCTTCAGAATTCAAACCAAAGTTCACCCGCACAAAAATAAATGAGGAAAGATACTATTAACACTGATGGGGGTGTTGAAAACTAGTCCCTTGTATTCAAGTAAGCTATTTTTACAATCAGTCTGTGCAAGTCAAAATCTTACTGGAAGTTAATTGGATTTTGTTTGGTTTTTCAAGATGCCATTACTGCTGTTTTCAAAATACCTTTAAAAATTTTCATTTTAGCCACTGGACTGTCTGATATATGCCCTAATAAAAAACAACTTTACTAAACCCAAAGCAAATACTCATAATTCTAAACTGATGTTTATTTAGTTCATACAGCTGAGTTTCAAAATTGCATTTTTTCACATTTATCTTCTGGAACTTCAGATTATACTTGAAATCAGCAATAACTGCCACAGTGTTTGCTGTAGCTGGGATAGACAAGAGGATTCTTTGTATGTCTCTTTTATTACATTGTCAATATATTAATGCAGGTTATATGAACAAACCTAAAGAGACAAAGAGCTATTTGTTGTATTATTATCCAGGGGTGAAGGCGCAATTCTTAAGGAAAAAAAAAAAAATCCAGTAGAGACTATAGCTGAACAAAAGGTCTCAGTAAGGCAGGCTTTGACACCTGATGATATGCAAACCCAGCAGTGTAACTGTGCAGGGATTCCCTTCTTCTGTTTGCAGACAAGGATTGAATGAGAAATGGTGAGATAGCAAGGGAGAGTGAAAGCTTAATGATATGCCTATTTTTTCTATCAGTTGCTAATCTGTAGCTCTGGTGATGATTACTATTTCATCTCCAGAGAGGTTTTATTCAGAAACATCAAAATGACATACAATTGAATGCCTTGTGCTTCTTTAAGTATAGGACCACGTTGTCAGGGCTGTCAGCTTCACCAGAGAGGAAGCCCCCACATTTCATTCTGCTCTCAGTCTCTCCCCAGGTGATGCCAACAGAAAATGGCAAGAGGAGGTGGGATCCAACTTGTTCATTTGCTGTGCACTAAAAGGAGAGCCCACTGGCAGGAGGAGCTGGACTTTTACATGGAATTATAGAATCACCAAGGCTGAAAAAGACATCTAAGATCATCCACTCCAACCATCCACCTATCACCATTTTTTCCCACTAAACCATATCCCTTAGTACAACATATAAATTTTTCTTGAGAACCTCCAGGGGTGGTGACTCCACCACCTCCCTGAGCAGCCTTTGCCAGCACCTAACTACTCTTTCAGAGGAGTATTTCCTAATGTTCAACCTTATCTCGAGTTACCAACACCAGAATGTAAGGCTGCTTGATGCATGATTCATTTTGAGAGAAAAAAAATTGAAAAGAAAAACTGCAAAAGAAGCCATGCTTCATTTTCTGGTTTGCTCTCAGGAGAAAGCAACATGTAGGTGTTACCCAGGTGCATCAACTGACAGGGCCCTACAGCCTTAGGCACTACTGACTGCACAAGCTAAACAGTTGATCAGTAGCACAGCTTTGGTGATGAATCTGCAACAGTCTTAATCCAGCAGCTTTGAGATCTAACCCCAGCATAGCCTCATCTCCAGTCTATTGAACATTCAACCCAAGACTTAGATCAGCATGGTACTTATTCTGCCATCACTACCCTAAGAGGGTTCCTGCACACAGATAATTTTAACCCAGCTTGTGAGTGTTTCTGTGAGCTGGATGCTTGGCTTGTAGTGCCAACAACCTTGTCCCGTCCTGCTGCCATACCAGGCACTCCAAGAGCAGATGCTCAAATCCACAACTCAGGCATTAACGACTGGAATTGCAAAACTTTCAAAGAAAGACTTCGTTAAGTATTCTAAACTTTGAGAAAAATGTAGAAGCATTTACTTCTGGTGTGAAGCACTTTAACAATATGAATCACAGAATCATGGAATCATAGAATCACAAGGTTGGAAAAGACCTTCAAAATCACCTAGTCCAACTATCCTCCCATCACCATTACTACCACAAGCCACTAAAAACCAGATCTTGTAGCTCCTCATCCAAACACCTGGCCAATCCAGTGCTTGACCACTGAGTGAAAAAGGGTTCAGAAATTTTATGGTTCAGTAATGTCTACAAACAAGACTTTTGGCTAAAGTGAAATATTTCCCAGTTTTAAATCCCTTTCTTTAAGCAATAATAATAATAAATAATAATGAACCCAATTCTACACATCTTGTGTAGGTTCCTGTTGGAAACCACAGACTCTCCTTGCTGATAATTAATAATTTATGCCATAGATTTCTTGGAAATTAATTTTGGAGTCAGTTCTTTGTTAAAAATGACAAGTTATTACATCTTGTCTATAGGTATCTTGTGTTGAAGAGAAATCATCATGCAAGAGATCCTATATTCCATCCACTATCCATTCATTGTTGACTTGGGGTAAATGGTTACCACCAGAGTCAAACCAAAATGTACATACCAGGCAAGGACATTTTGCAGTCATTACACATGCAGACAGCATGTACTGGCTAAATTTTTAGTGGCAAGGCTGAAATGAGTTAGGTTTTTTATTGTATATGCTGAAAAATTATTTATTCTCTGCATTAATGCAGAGAAAAATCACCAAGGGGTACAAAAATCAATATATCTTCCTGGACTGAAGCTTGGCAACTTGTATGAAGTCCTTATGCCTCACTCTGAGGGTCTTGTGAGGGTGCAGCACTCTGCATCAGCCCTGCTAAGCAAAGCAAAAGTCCTCCAGGGCAGAGCAGTGAATTAATTGTGCTCTGGTCACCTGCCAATATAAAATCAGAACAGAGTGTGACAACAGTGTGAATTGCACATGATGCATAGATGCTATTTGTATGTTAATAACTATGTGGCCTTTTGCTTTTCCCATTTATTCCCCATGCTTTGTCCAGATTCAAGCAGGTAAAGTGACCCACATTCTCCCCTTTGACAAACTGTGTTGCACTGCCTGTGCGCAAAGCATGCAATCAATTTTTTCCCCACTGCTTACCAAAGCAAATACAGAGGCAACCTGAATCACAGAAGCTGGGGACAGAGCAGTTGCCCTTCTCCTGGCCCAGCAAGCAGGTGACAGAACAGCAGCACAGTTTTGCAGCTCCGGGATCAAAGTGACAGATGTTTCTGCACACTTTCAAGAGCTTTAATCTTCCAAGAAATTCTGGACCTTGCCTGGCTTCCTGTTTTTTTCCTATCATTCACAGATGAGGGAGAAGCCTGGGAAAACTAGATTATGCAGGCCCTTAGCACCACCTGAAGACATTATGTCATTGGGGTTAGGGGTGGTGAGAATGTGCATCTGATGGCTGCAATATATCTAAAGATGTAACCCTTCCAAATGAGTTCTTAAGATAATTGTAGAGGGTGAAACTTAGCCTGAAAGAGATTTTAACAGGCAAAAGATTTCAGCTTCTTACAGGCATATCCTGAAAAATGTTGCACAAAGAGTAGGTGATACACGAGCTCTGAAAACATAGAAATTTCTCTGAAAGGTTTTTAAATAACTGTAGGAAGGGAGATGTGTTAAAAACAATGTTCTCTTTTCCTTCTTCTTCCATATAGGTGACTGCAGTTTCTTGAGGTGACTTACCATCAGACTAAATAGATGTGCACAGGGAGTCTCCTTCAGCAAGCCCTGGATCCAGACAGTTCTTCATCTGTGCAGAGCAGCATCTCCATTCAGATCTGAATCTGAGCCATGCTCTATTTTGCTTGTAACTCAGTTTTTATTTATATCACAAGCTAGATTGTCTTGAGTGGTATAATTATACCATTATATTATCAATGGAATTTGCACTATCAGTGCACTTTAATTATCATTAAATATCTCAGTCTCTTTTAGTCTGGAGTAAGTCCAAGGAGTATGAATGAAATATTCCACCACTTCTTTTTTGCTGATGCGTTCAGGGTCATGACCCAACTCTAAAATGGATGGTTTTAACCCCAGGCAGATTAAATAGAAAGGAGAAGGAGGTTAAAATTCACTTGGAAGCTGGTAGTATTTTACTCAGTGAGAGCCAAACTAGAGCTAGTTGTATAATATTTGTAATTTTAATACTGATTAGCAAAGTTCTAAAAGAAAGTGCTTCAGTTGGTGTATATGCCTATTTCATTCTTCTCTTATACACGTCTTATTTAAAATGAAATTTGTACACTTTCCTTTTTGTTACAAAAGACTTGAAGACATCACTATTCTGTAATGTAATTGAATTAGTCAAAGTTCATTATATAATAAAGGTATATATAAAATATATATATGTATAAAAGTATAAAGGTCTTGTTCTGGTACTAGTACTGAGAGTCTGATTGTCTGTTTCGGAAATGTGTAAGTGTACTCCTAAAAGTGTTGCTTTTAATCACTCTCTTATAGATTATTACTGTGGTGGTTGAATTTCAGAAGAAGCACCTTTTTCCCGTCTCTTCCCAACTAGGGACAGAGACCTGAATACCAAAAGCAGCCAAAAAGTTGATATTACAGCTCCATTCACACAGCTTCACCCTGCACTCAGAGCCAAATTTAAGCACTCTCTCTGAGAAAATACCCATAGCATGTTACAAGTTCTGAAAGTACTGCAGACAGATTCTGTACCTGTCCCTGTTTCCTTGAATTGGAGTGGGCTGCTAACAGGAAAATTTCATTTCCTTTTTTGTTACTCAGTTGTCGGCTGTCTGAGATTGCTGATACAGTGAGAATATGGGCAGAGATGTCTCAGTGAGACCTGGAGAGATTGCTAACAGGATTTATGCATTATCAGAAGATCACTGAATATCAAGAATAAGAAAACTACACGTATATACTTTTGCAAATGCTGGCTGTAACTGTGGCCTGTGGTTAGTTCTCTTGATATTTCATCTATCTTTCTCACAAAAAAAATAGGCATATAATGATGATTAGAGATGGTTGAAAGACTTTTTTTCAGAAAGCGTGCTTTTGAAATAATAAGCTTCTTGTAGGACTCTCTGATGTTAATGCATATTTTCCCTCTTCTGGAAAGTTAAATATATCACTGTCATTAGCATTAGCAAAATTCTGCTGCTCTGCTTTGTGTTTGTTCTGCGGGAGTTGTTTACATGCTGCTGTATTTAAAGACCCACGTGCAACTGGTACTTGCTGTAATAAGATACTTTATATTAGGATGCTTTGCTTCCCAAACCAGCGTCTGCTGTTGCTCCTGTGGCATTCAAACCCTCTTTTGAATGAGGTTTCTGAGGTGCCAAACATGTTTGCCCAGTGCATAACTGTTACATCCAGAAGTGAATCCCCACCCCAGAGGAACAAGCCTGCATCTGTTGTGCCCTTCTGCTGGCAGCCCACACTCCTTTACCAGATAACTGGGTTGTCCGTCTGATTGCCTGCTTCCCACTTGTTCTTCAGGGTCATCCTGACCTGCAGTTGGAGCTTCATTCACATGCTGGCACACCGCCACACACTGTCCTTTGTGACTCCCACAAGGTCTGTGCATCCCATCATATTCCCCACCACTGATTGATCACTGGCAAATTTATAGTAGATTATACCTGGGATTTTAGTGTTCACATTGAAAAGGGATAAATTGTTGTCTTGGGGGGCGGGGAGATGTTGTAGATGCTAACGAGGCTGAACCTTGTAATACAAGCATATAGGCGGTAGCGGGGCTTTTTCGGGATGTGACGGTGATAGTAATCCAGCCTCTTCCGTCTCAAACCCTGTAAGGTACATTGGCGCGCATTTCAAACGTGTACCCTAGGGGGCGTAGACGAAGTAGTAAGGTATATAAGGTATTGATTACTCCTAATAAACGCCATTTTGCCACGTTTCTTGATGAGTCACGGTGGTCTTTTGGCTCTAGCAAAGGTTTCGCAAGAAGCTGGGAAATTGGGGGTTTCCGAGTCACGGCAACACTGTGCAGCAGCGTGGTCTCGTGCTGAGGTCCTTGACACCATGGCCATCTGGGATGAGTGTTGCTAGCCAATGAATCAAAGGCAGATGATCAAACTTTATGCTAATCTATATTAACTCAATATTTCTTTTTTTCCTTTCAAACGTAGTACTCATTTTGTGCAGGCTACAGAGCAGTATAGAATGTTTTAAATAACTTATGTTGTCCATAGCTCCTTCCCTCTGTCAAAGGGGGAATTTCACCTGCGCATTGTCATTTTAATTTTTCTAATGCATTTTTCACTAGAATTCTTCCCCACTTGAAATCATGTCTCAGATATCTTCTCCAAAGGAAGATACAAAGCAGTTGTTAGAAACACATCTGGCGGGGATAGCTTAAATCATTGATCCAGTTGCCTGCAGACAGAAAGCCCTACAATAGGTGTTTAATCCAAAAAGCACAGTTCACTCACAACGTCCATGCAATGCTTCCCATCCCTCCAGAAGAAAATTAAATGCTGGATAAAGTTCTAAAGTTAGCAGCGATGTTCAAATACCAGCCCACAACTTCTGTCACCACTTCATGCTGCCTTCTAAATGTCAGTTTTACCACAAGCATAGCAAAGCAAACATTAGGTAAGTAGCCTCTATTTGACCTTGTATTTTCAAAGTCTTTCCCAAAGTTAAATCCCTGTCCTTCCTTTGGACAAGTTTCATATGTAGAAAGAAGAGTAATATAAAATCATTTTAATGTAGAGCTTACTGGGAGGAACTACGGGCATATTATTTTTGGCCTGATGCCAGTGCTGTTGAAGTACTGCTTTCTTTCCCTTATGGAAGCTGAGACCTTGTAGCAGCCATGGGGAGGGCACTTACATTATTAAGGAACTGTCTAACTGATTGCCATAGGAGGAAAATAAAGCTCAACACTATTTTTATCTTCAGAGAACTTGCCCAGAGAGAAGAAGGGGAGATAAAGAAGAGGCAAGATGAGATATAGATGGACAGTTGTGAGAAAGAGAATAGATGACCTAATAGATGCTATAAGTTATAGCTATAGCATTATTATGTATACAACCAATATGATGAAAGTGCTTTGAGGTGACTCCAACCTAAAATTCCAGGTAGAGGAGCAAAGGAGCAGGAGACTGTGGGATAAGTCATCTGAATGCACAAAGCCTTTTTCAAACATGTGGAAATACTTTGTGGGCTGCAAAGCAGTGAGGAGAAGATATTTTGATCACAGAATGACAATGCAGTGAGCATGCACACCTCATGCAACAGCTGTAAATCATTTAGCACGACACACAAAGCCCATTCAATATAGAGCAGCAGTACAAGTCTTCCAGCTACAGTTACCCTCAAGCTGCATTTAGGTCCTTACCTTCAGCGTTTTGTAAAATTGCACTATGAGTATTCCTTGGAGTACAAAGCTCTGTCTCAAAACAAATTTCAGCCTCAGAAGTTCCCACCACCTTGCTGGAGAGTTCACACTGCTCTGATTTAACTGGGTCACAAATTCCACACTAACTTTTCCTGGACATTTGATGTTGTTGACTGGAAAAGAGAGACTCCAGGAAAGTCAATTTACTTTTCTTTTTCTTTCCCTTCAAACATGTTGAGAACTACAATGCTTAAATCCTCAGCAATTAAACACACCAATTTATGGCTATTTGATAATGGCCGGGGTATATGGACTGGGAGAGATTAGCATTCAGATGTGAAGAGAGGGATCTGTATTATCTGCCAGATAAATATTTCTCTCATGAAGAAGAAGGAAAGTAGGGTGTTCATGGTGAAACCAGCTTACTTAGCTTTAAAAGAGTAGTTAGTCAGCTTTCCTCTGCTACTTACTACAAACTCACCTAGGAGATAGTGTTCAGTGTCTAGGACGCTGTAAACCCATACATGGAGCTTTCCAACAGTTGCAGACACTGTTCGCTTATACTTGACTCCAATATGTATTATATCACTATATTCTTGCTTCTGCTAATGGAGTGTATGAAATGCTTTTGTTTTTCTTTCATCTGTATCCAAATACAGTGATTAAATTCAAAAATGATTCTTCAAAAGAAGGTGCTTTCTGGAGTAAACTTTGCTGAAAAACACAGCTTTTCTCAGAACAGAGTAAGCCCTCAAAAGGTACAATTCAGCATGAGCCAATGACAAATCTGTGGCCCTAGTATGCCACACTAATTAGTAAATAAATACACCAAAATCATCATGAAAGTTAAGTCTAACCCCAAGTAAGTAAATCAGAACTATCTTCTTTATATCCCAACTTTCCTACTTTATTCTTTGTTCTTACTTTCTTAGAACTGCCTACAATTACCTAGAAACCATAGATGCAGAGAGAAGAATGGCCAGGCATCCATGGTAAAGATCAGATTATTTCAACCTTTTCCAAGAATGGTTTAGAAATAATTGGTTCTCCTTCGAGACCTGGGAATGGAAAAGAGGCCGTCTCAAACTCTTTCATCTTATTATCTTGTTTATCATATTATCTTGTAGTCAGTTCAGATGTAGCTCAAAAGAAAGCAGGCTCTGTCAGAATTTACTTCTCTTTTTCTGCTCACAACTTAGACAAAAGCAGATTATCCTAGTATACTTCAATTTTATCCTAAAAGAGACATTATGTAGAGGCAAGTAGCGATCAGATGATTCTTATGGATAAGTACCATTTGATTTTCACAGCCTATACCTCACAAACCTATATTACACAACTTTATCTTGCTGCTTGCCAAAAAGAATCAGTATCTCAGTATGTGAGTTTGTTCTTCCCTGCCTGCAGATGGACTCTGATATGCACTGCTCAATCTGGAAATTTCTTCCCATCCAGAGTTTCTTCCAAGTTCAGCCCAACCCATGAGTTAGAAGGTCCTGAATTATGCTTTGTACAAAGGAAGGGAGTTACTGGGTGTCAGAAATAGGTAAATTACATGAATGGAGAGAAAATTGTATGCTGTTGAATATGATTTTTCTTCTTGATTTAAAAAAAAAAAAAAAAAAAAAAAAAAAAAGATAAATATAAAATTGTTATCTTTTTGTTGAGGTTTTTCACTTTGTTGTTGTTGTTGTTGTAATGCTCATGGAAGCAAACATGATGGACTTAACAGTCTGTCCTCCTGGGATCAGATAAGGCAGTGGAAAGGAAGGAAAGTTCAAATGATGCCTGCAAATCTGTAAAGAAATCCAAATCCCAAATCCCAAAACTACATTTATAACAGAATGAAAATATGATATATAGTTAACATTTCCTCTGCTTTTGACTTCTTTGCTTTCCTTTAGCACCTCTCATCTCATCAACGTCAGACTTGTCTGTAAGCACCTCAGCCCAGATGCTCTGCTCTCTCTTGCAGAGCATCTGCACCTTCTGGAGGGCCTGCCCTCCATTCCAGGGTGCTCCTCAGGGAAACCCCTGAGGGTTCCCTGCCATTCTGAAGCATTTCCACCTATGAACCTTTAATTCAGATGCAATTAAATCAGCACAATGTTGTGTGCATCTTCTTGGCATGGGTCCTTTGTTGCACAACATGAAGGCCTCAGGAAAAAAAAAAAAAAAAGTATCTAATTTTACATACTTTATAAACTTTATGTTGTTATAAATAAAAAGATAACTAGGTAATGGCATTAGAAAAATCAAACACACAAAATACCAAGCTACAAATAAAATAAAAAGTAAAAATAAAAATAAAACATCCAAATTTCAACCTTTCTAAACTGTTTTACCTTTACTTATAACACCTGGCATATAAGTTTTGAGATGCACTGTGCCAGTTAGGATCCACTGGTACAAAGTAGTAGGAGTGCTCAGGCGGGCACCTACTTAGTACTTCTGCTTGGGGACATATTGCTGTGTTGGCATCTGTTCCTGCAGTGCTCACAAAGAGCTGCTTTGGATGCCCTTTGCAAGGTGATATCAGGTGACAGGGTGATATCTATGTACATATGTATAAGTGTTTTGGCGGTTTTCAGGAAGAAGATCAGTCCCTATCTTCCAGCAGCCCCAGGGTAGAACTTTTCCTCAGGCCTCCCAGCTGTGAGTTACCCCATTTCCTAACTGTGGACGTTGTCTCATCTGTCTCCATTGGACACTTTGGCAGGAGCTTGGCTGAGTCTGTAGAGCTTCCTGACAGATACGGGTTCAACAAGGCTTTATTTGTTCAGGCTTAGGCTACTTCTCTACACTTCACAGGAGTAGTGTTTGCCTCTTCCAAACACTGGATCTCTTTTCCTGACTGCTTTACTGCAGATTCTTGCCCAAGAGAAGTTACTGGAATTTCTTAGGAGCAAACAGGTGCTGTCCTGAAATCTCACCCTCATCAGGCCTTCATGGATAGATACATACAACCCAAGCATTTTTCCATCATCTAAGGGCTCACCTGACTTCTTTTCAAGACCATTCTTTCTTCTCACTGAATTGTTACACTGCTGACAGGTGTTTTAATGTTGTTTTATTAACAATAAAGTTTAACATTTTTCCACTATATGAAAATAAGACACTATTTGGGAATAAAATTTCAGCAGCCATTTCAGTATATTCATTGTTGTAGGAGGCTTTTTGCTCCACACTAGAGGAACATGCAGAAGATAGAGTACAAGAGGCTTTGCTGCCTATGAAACAAACTTCAGGAAATTTCTGTGTCTGTGCTTTTAGCCAGTTTAAATGTACATTAATGCAATTTAGCCTCTTTCTCTGAAGTTTAGATTAAGCCCTGCTACATCACAAATGAAACCAACTAAGACTGATATAGACATTTATGAGCAGCTATGGTTACCTCCAAAGACTGACACTTGTTTTACCTCCTTAACTCAATTTTCATTTCAAACTCTTTAAATAGGAAGGGAGCATGACATTTTACCTGTAGCTCTATAGATAGGTTAATACAATTTCATTTAATAGATGAGATCTGCCAGACTACTGAGTTCATTTCAGTAGGGAATATGCAAATTAACAGGAGCCCAATATCCTCTGATGTAAGCGGTTTGCAGTTGAACATATATTTTCCCATTGAAGGAGCTCTGGTTTTGCTACTAATTGTATGGTTGTATGGCTTTGGAAGATGTTCTATTTGTTTTGTTGACTTTGGCAAATGTTAATCTAGTTGCTTGTCCATTTGATAAAATATTTCCATGAACCAGTTTTCCTTTTTAAACTTTGAGATGGATGCTCTCATTCAGAGATATGGGATTTAAAAATGCTTGTTGAGTATTGATTATGAATTCTTGCAGTCCACTTTGATCAGTTCTGCTGTTTGTCTTTTATACTAATGAAATCCAGACAGACAACGAAACAGTAATTTAAAAAAAAAAAAAAAAAAAAAAAAAAAGATCACACCACCACCAAGATACTTCACTTTTTGTTTTTGGTTTTATTCCACATGATATTTGGGATCATACTTGAATGATTTCCAGTCACTAAACTCCATGCTCCAGCCCAATTATACTAATGTAAAACTGAACAGGAGGCTCAGGCACCAGGTAACTTGGCAACCATATTGTTCCCTCTTTTTTCAAAGTCTTTTTTTACAGACCCATGCTGATGAACGCTGATCTTATAGCTCTTCACTTCAATCACTTTCCCTCTCCTTCGCTTCAGGAATGCATTTGGGAAGCAAAACACTTGCACTTACTGTGCTTTGGCTCATTTTGTGGAGAAGTCTCTGATCGCAAAACTACCCTCCCTATTAGACAAAGCCTCAATGATGCGGTCAGGATAGAATCTCACATGGTCCATCAGCCAGAGTGTTCATCCCAGCCAACTAGATCAGTTAATCCAAACTAATGCATCCCAAAATACATATGGGACAGGCATATGGTCTTCAGCACCAGTTGCTTTGCTCCGCAAATTCTTCTCCTTGTTCTGTCTTGGTAATGACTGAAGAAGTCAAAATTTTGTCTGTTTAGGTGTGCAATGTTAGACACCAAAATTAGCTATTCAAATGAAAGACCAGCCTGGAATTGGAGATGTGGCTATTAAGGCACCAAACATATGCTTTGCCCACACAGAAGTGGTTAAGTTAAGTTCAACAAAGGGAATTTTATGGAAAAAAGTTATGGCTTCTTATGCATAGGAAATTAGATCACATAATACTACTGTCCCTTTTGCCATAAAAGTTATTAATTTTTTAATATTACTTTTCATTATACTATTGTTACTAATACACTTATGCCTGGAGTTCTATAGGTGGGCTGAAAATACTCTAGGTTGAATAATAACTATTCCCAGAGAAACTCAAAACAGCCTGACTCTAACGGAAACATACTGGCAGGAGGTCATTGGCTCTGACTAGGCATTTAGCAAAGATATTCCTATTGCTGCTGGTGATGATACAGAAGAACCCTACTAAGGTCTCTTAATCAAAGAGCTTCTAATTCAAAAAAGATGTGGTGAGACTGGACAAAGGCCGTGATAGATATTTTTTAAAGAACAAAGAGCTTCCAGGACAGGTTTAGGCTACACTTGTTTCAGTTTCTGTAACCTGCTAATCCAGCCTTCTTGAAGGATAGGGGAGGGGCTGGGATATTAAGAAGAAAATGAAAACACATTGCATGTATCTGCACACCAGTACCTATAATTATGGAGCATTTGATATTCATCCTTCCTTGCAGTCTTGCTAAAAATAGTTGTAGTTACCCAATCAAAACTCAGACACAGGATCATGAATTGTGAAGAACTTCTCACAGAAACAGATTAACAAAGATGTACACATTCTGATGTGCCACTCACTATTTTTTACCCTCAAAATAATGTATTTGATCAGTAAAGTTTTTTTTGTTTGTTTTTTGTTTTGTTTTGTTTTGTTTTTTTCATTTTCTGTAATGAATAATGAGACAGCATGAAAACTGAAAAGACTACAGGCCCCAGTCTCTACCAGAGAGTCTATTTATGGAATTAGAATAGAGATTATTCACCGGGACTAACAGCAGCAGAATGGATCTTAGAGTGAATACTTGAAATAATGTCTCTCTTACCCAGAAAATTATTCCCAATAGAGTAGAGGAGACACAAGATATTGTTGATTCCTCTTTCATACTTTAATAATGTGTATTTTAGCCACCTCTTCTATTCCAGGTGATTGTATCTCCTTCCTACAGCTATTACGTAGTGGTTGTTACTTTTCACGTCTGTTTCATTTTAGGAAGAAAAAGATGTTGGGTACCCACCAAAGAAATACATGGAATTGCCATTTTCATTTACTGCAAAAGACAGCTTGACTTCTATACATAATGATTTGTTGTTGCCTCTTTTTTTTTTTTTTTTTTTTTTTTTTTTTAATTATTTTTGTTAATTTAAAAAAAATGGGAGCACTGGCAAGAAAAGTTGTTGTTTTATTAGAACATGCATGTTAAAATATTCAGCCTTTTCAGCAGACTCAAAGCTGCTTTGGTTTGAAATGCAAGTGATCACTAATGTACTGGTGGCTCCTACCTGTCCACAGATGTAAGATCCCTCACCTCTCTGTTCCTCTTCTGGGTTTCCGTGCATAATGATCAATAAGAGGGAAGCTTCCATTGGCATACTTTCCCAACTACTTCCTACTCCTGCTTTGCAGTTAAAATGCTGAATACAATTATAAACCCATTAAGCAGTGTTAAAATGCACTAATATCAGAGTGTTCTTTTTCAAAACTGGATCACTTTACAGCAGAGTCATATCTTGCTGTAGTGTACAACATCAGGAAGCCTTTAGAAAATAGATATAATCTGCTGCTGCACTTTCTAAAAATTCTCCCCACAGAGAACAAAATGCTTTTCAATTTCTGTTACCTATGAAGATCCCACATTAGAGAAGGAAGAAAAAATAATAAAAAAAAAGATTAAAGATAGTTTTTAATTAATTGCATAATTGCATTTAGTATGAAAATGGTGATGCTATCTCAAAGGTACTATAAAAGTCCTAATGCCAAGCTAGGAAACTATACAGAGGCACGGATCTGGGACAGAATCTTGGGTCTACAGCTTTGTAGTGTAAGCCTAGGCATTTTGAGAAGGGGCCAGCGGGCATGAAGAAAGAATGAGGGTATATGATGTTGAGTGTCCAGTTCAGGAGATTTTACATATATGTGTATTTGTGTATGTATGTGATGTGTATGTGTGTGCATGTGTGTGTGCATGGTACTCTGAAAGTAATAATTCCTATTTGTTTCCAGGGAAACTACAACAAATACAAAGAGAAAAATAACACTATTAGATGGAGCAAATTCTCAGATACAAAACAAAATTCTCAGATTCTTCAACATAGCCACCACCATCAGCTCTGTATTTTCACTAGATATGAACAAGAGCTTGTATGCCACACTCATAAATAACTGTATGGTCATCCAGAATTTCACATCACTTTCACCACTGCTTAAACATACCACCCACTGCCTCATTGTCCTCATTTCCACTGTTTGGTCTACGTAAGTATTCAACAAGAGTCAATGAATGCCAATGGGTACCATTTTTTCTGCATGGAGGAATTCAATACACCTTTGTTTCATATGAACTTCCAAGTCAGATATGACTTTCTTAGAGTGCCCCACTGCTGCCATCTGTCACATGGTGGGACATCTGTCATTGGTGAGAAGGTTCAACCTCTACTACCACAAAACTAACATCTGCCTCTGACATCATGGGCCAACATAGGAGGCATTACTTTCATGTCAGACCACATATGTTATAGGATTTTATGACATATATGCACGCACATACATAAGCTTGGAGGTAGCTATGAAAACTGCTTTGGGTATTAGTTCTGCTACAGGCAGTAGAAAATGAAAGCATTCTACTTGGGCAGCAGCAATATATGATGCAATGTTCTTATTTTCAAATGTCATGCAGAAGTTGTTTAGGGAAATAATTAAAGTAGTATTTTCATGGGAGGGTACAGAACCTTCCAATAAACAAAGGTCCTTTTAACAGAACATCCCCAAACTGGTTCACCCAGCAGCTCCTGCTCCTCTGGACAGCTTGGTCTAGTGGCTGGTGACCCTGCACATAGCAGGGGGGTTGAAACTAGATGATCATTATGGTCCTCATCAACCCAGGCCATTCTGTGATTCTTTGATTCATTCTATGATCATTAGTTAGAAGTGTAACTCGACCAAATTTACACACTTAGGTGAGAAATAAATACAGTGAAAACAAAACAAAACAAAACAAAACAAAAAACCTATAAAGCAATGAAAAAAAAGTAATTTTTAACCAATTTTAATTTTTCTTTTTATTTTTATTTAAAACTCCCTGAAATGTTTATATAGATTAATTGCACTAATATCCAAATATTGCTGAATGCATATTTCTACAGATCAACTCATATTGGGTTGAGAAAATAGGGCTATCCTCATTTCAGAAGTGAAGAACTGAAGTTGGAGAAGAATCAGTCTCCTGGAAATGCAAAGCTTCCAAACCAGGAAAAAAAAACAACCTTGAGTGCTGACTGGCTTTCTCGTGCTTTGTGAGTATCTCTCACAGCCTTAGCGATGCTGAACTGGTTTAAGATTTCAGAATTTGTGTGAATTCTGTGAGCTATAAATAAATGATTTTGATTTACTCACTCAGTTTTATGACAATAAGAATTTCATTTCCATTTTCAATTTTTACTATGCCTGAGAACTAGAATAAATGTTACCTATATCTATATATGCGTTATATGTTACGTGTAATATACCTACTTAACAAAAGATTATATTCTTACATAGGATCATAACTGAAGCATTTAAAGATTAAAATATTTACACTGTACATCTATACATAAATCACAGAATCAAAATTGTAGGGATTAGAAGGGACCTATGGAGATCACCTGGCCTAATCCCCTGCTCAAGAGCGTTCCCTACAGCAGGTTGCTCAAAGCAGAAATCACTGTCTCTCTGGACAACCTGCTCCAGTGCTCTGTAGCCCTCACAGTTAAGAACCTCATGTTTATATGCAGTTTTGGTGTTCCAGTTTTCCCCTTTTCTGCCACTAGACATCACTAAAAAGATCCTGACCCCATCCAGTTGGTACCCACCCTTTAGATATTTATGAACATTAATAAGATCCCCTCTGAGTCTTCTCCAGGATAAACTGTCCCAAGTCTTTCCTCATATGGGAGGTGCTCCAGGCCCCTAAAAATCAAACTACTTTAAATTCATTTATAAGTGTGCCTAGCTATTCATTCACAAGCATATCCTGACTTTGTACAAGAAAAATCTCTGAGAATTGTCATCAGTCTTTTGGGTTTAGGTGAATTAAATGGCATTTGAGGAGATTTCAGGGATAAATGCCAACTAAGCAGCAACTCATCACAAAAATAAGTACAGACCAATGGAAATATAATGCAAAAAAAAAAAAAAAAAAAAAAAAAAAAGTCCCCACAGCCCCCAGCCTCCTTTGGTTCCTCCTCTCTTCAAACAGCTGTTCCTTCTCACCTTCCTCCCCACACTCTGGCCCTGGAAGCTGCCCGGTGTGGACTGAAGGAAACAGGAGGCACCAGGAGGAGCTGGAGGGGTTCGGGATCTGCCTCCTCTGTCAGCTGCCAAAGCCTCTACAAGAGACCCATACTTCAAACAGATTTAAATAGCTGCTTTCCAGGTGTCTCCCATCTGGCTGGTAACCCAATATCCTTAGGGTTCATGTACCTATTTTTCTTAAATTTCCTCAACTTCCCTTTCCTGTGCATCAACATCTGGCATCGACCTAACCGCAAGCTTGAATATCTCTTCAACTGTGTTCAGGTCTATTTTTCATTAGCAGTCAGGCTGTTTTTTTGAAATCACAGTCATTGTAAGCATATTTTCATAGCATTCAATCTCATAGGCCTTCCCGAAGGCAGGTTTTTATTACTTTTTCTACACAGTCAAGATTGCTTATGTCATCCATGGATCAGCAGTAAAAATGAAAACTGCGCATGCCCATTGATTTCAGTAGACTTACACCAGGATAAACAGCCTGTTACACCGTGGGAACTCAGAGAAGGGCACCAATAACAAAGGGCTACAAGCAGTGAGTAGATTAGGAACAAATGCCATCCAGAAGCAGCAACCAAAGTGCAGTTTCTCTTCTTCCATTTCAACCTAAGACTGACACATTTCTGTAGCTTTCTGTTCTGCCGCAGTTACCTCTATGCTACATCATATTCTGCCTCCCCAAGGAGGTTAAGGTATGGGATGCATACACTGTCTTAGAATTACCTGGATGTATATTAACATGGACACAGTAAGACATCATTAGCGTAAACGGGTAACAACAAAGGCTTTTGCTGAGATTTTCAGAAGTGATTAACGGTCCTGGATGACTTTTGAATGCTTTGCTCTAAATCCCTTTGAAAAGACTGATTTGCTGAAGGTGAGAGCTCTGTGTGCGAGTAGCTCCCTTTTAACATATCTGAAGGTGAGCCCTGCGCTTGAGCTAAGTTACCCCGAAGCCAATGCCTGTAAAAATCCTTCTCGCATTCGTGGTTGTTCCTGAAAAGGACAACATGAGTGTTTGCTGTTATTTAGTTACACGGATTCAACTGTACTATTTTCAAACAGGAACTTATTCCAATTTATTTCATAATCTTAAAAGCAATTTATGTGAAGTTATAATCAATAAAATACAGTGATGCTTTCAAGATACATTTTAGAGGTGTTCATCTTATATTTTCAAGTCAGACGTGTATTTCTTTCCTGTGAAGAGCCTGACTTTTGCTGTTTTTTGAAGTCAATGTGAATTTTATGAAGCAAATTAATGCCCAAATTTACATCAGGAACTACGTACAGTAGGGTGTTAATGCGGCATGCAACTCATCACCACAATTACAGTAATTTTAATCAACCTCATTTGCTGTTTGCTTCCCTGAGATTTCCAAGAGAATTTCTCAGCTGCATTTCTGTGTTAATACCTCTCTATCCTTTCTGTTTTACAAGTCCTTCCTTTATTCTGCCATTCCTGCTGCAGCTGAACTGGAGCCGTTTAATAAAGCTCTTGTTACCCACATCTTCTATCCATATGTCATTGACTTAAGCAGGGCGGTTTGTCAGGTTAATATTTTATACGTTTTGTATTTAGACTATTACTTTGCTGATCCATAACAGAGGATTATAGTCAGGGATAGGAATATTGAGTGGCTCTTTTTTTTCCCCCACGTGCCTGTCTCCAAGACAACTAGATGGCTGTATTTAAAAGAGCACAAAGACCAGACCGAGCAGCTCATCCAAGTCTTTTAGCAAGTGAATGCTCTGCGGTTTTGCATTTTCAGGCAGGCCTTTCACTCTATCCCCCTGACATCTCTTACCTCAGGCTCCAATGGGTGGGAATTCCAACTGGTAGCCCAGCTGATAATTGCAGCTATTAAGCCTCTGCTAGTGTAACTCAAGTTTCCTTTGTTTCTGGTTTTATCTGGTCTAGCTGGAGTGTTTCTCTCCTGATAGTCATATTTAAAAGTCACAATGGTATTCTTCCTTTTTTTTTCTCCCTTTCACTCAGGCTGGTGATTATTGAGTACATCCTCTCTTCAGTTTGAGCTAGCTTGCAGTGATTTTGCAAAGCACACGCTGACATGCTTTTCTCATGGATGTTACAACAAAATAAAATAAGAATAAGAATAAATAAATAACATGTGGCTATAACAAAAGATCCCTAGCTATAGACAATGCCCAGCAGCCCTGCAGGCATTCCTCATGCTTCAGCCCAGTAGCAGCCAAACAGACGTTGTAGATCAATTTTCACTAAACATGATCCAGCATTAATCTGAATCTGCTCCTGAAATTCAGATCAGCACTCCCTGAATTTCCTCTCCCTCCTTGACTCTGCCAGGAATAACACCGTGCTCTGGAAATGCAGTGTTTGAGTGGTCAGTCTTCATTGCTACTGTGTATATTTTTTTGCCTGATAATTATGTTTAGGGATATGAAATATGTAACGTAAGGTTCCTATGAGAATTTGCCTCAGAGCAAAGTGCTATCACATGTCGTAGGGTTTCAAAGTATAAAGCCCCAGACCTGTCCAAACAACATTTAAATAGCCAGCTTTAAGAAGGATTGCGTTGTTCAGCTGTAGGTGAAACTCGCTGCAGCTCCTGTAGATAGTAGATAAGGAGCTGCAACATCTACACGGTGACAGGATTTATTGAGACTCTTTCATTCCTTTGAACATGAGAGGCACAAACTTTTATGATTCAGATAATCTTTCAGGGGTTTTGTATTTCACAAGGATAATATTTTTGTATGGATTCAAATAAAAAATAAATACACACACACAACTTCCTGTTCCCAAAAACATCACAAACCAGCAAGCCATTTCCATCATCCCCCAACAGTGATTTACCTGGCTTCATTTCAAACAACTCCAGTACTCAGCCCTGATTGCAAGCTCGTTGTTACCAAATTTTTCAAAGGAAAGTGTGGAGTACTTCAGTCAAAATTCAAACAAGATTTTTTGTGCCAGCACTTCTGAAATTTCACATCCTCTTCATATCAGTTAGTCTACTGTGACGGCAAACTTCTGCATTTGGATCCTCATTACAGACATCTGCAAGTATTCCTGTAAAAGGATTTGTTGTCATACATGTGATTTGCAGGGACAGTAGAAATCTTTCATCCAGAAATTTTGTGTAGTAAAGTGAGAATCTGAGCCTTTTGCAAGACTGTTGCCAAGTTCAGCTGATACTCTTCAGAAAGATTTAGAAATCTACAATGCATTAATTAAATTGCCAATAAAATGAATTAATGGATGTAAATGTATGAAAATATCCCATTTTCTCTAATATCATTCTGCTCAGGGTAAACATATTCTCAATCTTTAGGCTGAACCTTCTGCTCATTAAATAATAGCTACATAAAACTGGTCACTACTTTCCATTTCCACCAGCTTCTGTCTCAGACTCTGTCCAAGGGTGCACAGCTTTATCCTCATTCAGCAAGAAATAAGGCTGTTGAGACCAAAACAGAAAATAACCCAAGGCAGGGAAAAAGGAGATAAAATTAATGCAGAAAAGAATTCAGAAAAAGGAGGGGGGCAGGGAATATTGCCTGCATTTCTGTCTTCACTCAAAATGAAAAATAGGGCAAGTGAGTAAAATAATGTAAATATTTTATGCGCAAATAATAGATATAAGGGAGCCTTCAGCCAATCAGTCTCAGAGACCTAGGTGCATGTGATGTATGGAGCTGAACTGAGCAGTTCAGAACTGAGGAACAAGATGGGCTGTGCCTGAAAGGGTCATGGTCCTCCATGGCTGTCCTCAGACAAGGCAGAAAACAATATCAAGGTGCAATGTCATCCAGGGTCATCCACTTTCTCATCCAGTGAAGGATGAGATAGGCTTTCAGATATCCAGTCTTCCACCACTGTCTTCTACCTCTATCACTCTCATTTTGTCACGTGGAGATTTTCAAACTGCATGAAATTACCATGCACCACAGGAATTACAAATATGACAGATTTCCAGATGGGTCTTGCAGAAAAGAAGGTTTTCTCTACACTACTTATCATTTTTCCAAATGTTAAGGATTTGTTAGGATGTGGCTGATATCATATACAGAACTGAAGAGTTGAAGCCTTTTACTTCTCTTATACATGAATGTGAAACTCTGAACAAATATCTCATTAATTCTTGGCCCAACTTGTCAATAGAAAAAAAAATAGGAAAGCAAAAACAAAAACAAAAAAATTTGATTTCAGTACAGTTAGGACTGCAACTAAAAAATATATATACATATGCACACAATTTTTTCCTTCCAGATCAACAGTAATGAAACATTTTTGCTATCTAGCGCCGTCATTTTTATTATTCCATTCTTCTTTTCCTCCTGTTTACAGAGATGAAAGTTTAGTTTGTTACAGGCTTTTACAGTTGGGATCAAGCTGAGTAAGAGAAAATTCAATCTGAATATTAAGTAAAACTTCCTGAAAGCAGAAGCTTTCAACCTATGTAATAATATCCCATGGGAAATGGAACAGCTCCATCAGTTGTGACATTTAAAACTAGACTGGACAATGCACTAATCAATATTCTTTGGGGACAATTCTGCTTTGTCATGAGGGTAGATGAGAGGATCTGCAAGGTCTTTTCCACATCTAATTTCTCCAACTCAGTAAAAGAGAAATATAGCATGCCATTTGGTGAATCTAAGAAAAAAAACACTGAGAAACATAAAATATGAATTTATTCTACGAAGAGTCATAATTGCTTTATAGTTCTGGGGCCCTGATCTCAAAATTCATTGTGGACAAAATAAGGTTTTCAAGTTTCACGCACTTTCATCATTGTTATAGTGAAGTCATATAAAAAAAGTCTTCAGTGATATTTGTTCTGCTCACTTCATTCTGCTTAGAACCTCCTCACTTTATATGGAGCTGAATTTCTGGTATTCATATACACAGTGATTCCTTGTATTATTTTAAATTAGTTCATATTCTATTTGTAGAATTTTCCTTTAATTGCTACGGGGAGGAGCACATTCAATTCCTGTTTTTTAAATGTTAAGTCCCTTAAATAAGGGGATTCTCATTATTATTTGTTCTATATGTGTGCTCATTTAACTTACTGTAGCTAGAAAAAGATGCTTTGCTCTATGACCATCTTATGCAGTAGCTTCTGCAACCATAATAGTTATAAGTCTGAGAAGGCTGTGACAAATGCACTGCCTTCCTCAGAGCTTGCAGTCCTAACTATTTGTCAGCAAATTCATTCTACCCCAGTGACCTGCTAGTCAAAATGGTGCTGAAGTGCATCACTCTGAATGACAAAGTAGGAGAAACAGCAAGGGTAGAGATGTAGCCAATGGGTACACACAGAAAAAGCTGCTCATTTATCCTTAGATCTACAGGTCAAACTCCTTTGAAGAAATGTGACTGCGAGTTCATTTCAGTGATAAAAAATAAGTAGCATCTTGAAATGGGAATGAAGTCTTCTCTAACATGATAAATTATTAAAAAAATATCCTCAGTTTGTGAGATACAGATGTTCCTTTGTTTTGAAAATATGAATGCAAAGAAATTCTTGTTTCCGTAGAGAAAATTAATTATCATAATTGTTTTTAATAGGCAAGGAAATGGAACAGATCCAAGAAGATTTTCTGCAAATTAGTTTTACTCTTAACTCCTCTATTTTAAGATTTTCAGGTAAACCTGTTTTATTCCTTCATTAATAGAGAAGCATTCTGTCCTAATTCCTACTTAGATGCAGTAAATCTGAACTGTAAGGAGAGATTAAGAGATTGATTTATTTAACTGTATTTATCAAAACACCACGAGCAGAGAACATCAGTCATAGAAAGGAACATATTCACAGCCTTTCCACTCCAGACCAGGCTCAAGCAGGGACAGCACTATCCTCATTCCTTCCAGGGTAATGAATATAATTCTGGAAAACTTGAATCTTGCTATGGCTGTGCTAGAAATATATTTGTTTTGTGTTTTGATTACTCATCAAATGAGGTTAAGAGCTTGATGGCAAAGTATCTTTCCTTTATGAGCCATTCTGCAGGGGCCAACTTAGTCTTCAAATATACTAAATCAGATTAAATTAAATGGTTTTTTTTTGTTTGTTTGGTTGGTTTTTTTGGGGGGGTCTCAGGGTCATTGTGAATAGAGTTAAATCCAGTTGATAGTAGGTCAAAATTGGTGTTCTTCAGGATCAGTACTGGGGCCAATTTTGTTGCCATGTGACAGATGGCACCAGAAGGACAGTCTAACAAAGTGATGTCTGACATGGGAGTGTGTATGAAGCAAATGTGCAGAATTTAATTCCTCTGTGTGGAAAAAAATGGCACCCACTGACACTCATCAACACTTGATGAACATTTGTGGAGACCACAAAAGTTGATGTGAGCACAGTGAGGTAGTGGATGGTGCATTTCAACAGTGGTGACAGCATTGTGAAACACAAGCCACACTGTAGATGGCCATGAGTAGATATTACACTGTGAAATGAAGAGTGCCTCTCAATCAGCTCATCTACATGAATCTGTGGATTACAACCAGGGATCTGTGTACTGAGTTGAATATTGGCTTCAGTGCATTGGAAATGATGGTGCAAAGTTGTATTATTGCAACGTTTGCACCAGGTGGTGCAAATGCTCACACAAGAGTTGAAAGAACACCATATGCCAAATTTTCAGGACCTATAGCACCAATAGGAGGCTAAGGGTGACAGCTTCCTGAGTCACTTCATTACCAGTGTTGAGGCACTGTGTCACCACTATGAAGTGGAGTTGAAACGACAGTGCATGGATTGGCAATGTGATTTCCCCATCAAAAAAAGTTCAAGATGCAGCCCTCAGAAGGTCAAGTGATGTGTGCTGTCTTTTGGGATAGGAAAGGTGTGATCCTTCTGGATTTCCTAGGGCCTAGACAAACCATCAACTCTGATCTCTGTACATTAATGCTAAGTTCAAGGCTCAAACTTTCAGTCAGACCAGAGAAGCAGACATCTTTTCTCTTGCACCATGATAACACCAGGTCCCATACCAGTTTTGAAGACCATGGAGCAGATTGCCAATCTTATCTGGACTGTCCTGACACATCCACCACATAGTATGGATTTGGCCACTTCTGAATTCCATTTGGGCTACTGAATGATGAACTGTGTGGGCAATGTTTCCCCAGCAACAATAATGTTATAGTAGCTGTGAAACTATGGGCCACCTCTGCTGATGCAGATTTTTATGAGCATAGCATGGGAGATCTTGTTCATAGCTGGCGAAAATGCATAGTTTACAGCAGCGATTACATTGAAAAATAGTGCTATGCAGCTGAGAATTTGCTCTATCAAAAAATGTTATCATGCTCTTTGTATCTGTTGCAGTTTCCATGGAAATAGCTAGGAAGCATTACTTTCAGAGCAGCCTACATATTTCTTGCTATAATTGCATTTTTATTTCCACTTTCCTTTTCTGTCTTGGTAAATATGTTTCATCTCAACCCGCAAATTCTTTTTTATTTCCAGTTCTCACCCTCATTCCACTGGACAGGATCAGAGGGAGTGAGCGAGCAAGCAGCTGTCTGGTGCTGAGCTGCTTGTTAGGATAAACCACAACAAGAGTACTTCTCATTTAATCTCAGGAATTTAACTTTGAGTATATTGGTGTACTTGCGCTGGAGATATTGCATGGAAATAAATTAGTCTTTCGCGTAGTAAGGACTGCATACAGCAGACCAGATCTACCATCTTAAGTTTTACCTAAAAATCATCTTGATGGCACTGTGTATTATGCAGCAGAGATAAAAAGATATTATCCCTATATAATATCATATTATAAGAAAAGAGCATTATCCAACATAAAATGACATTTTCAAATGTTCTTATAATAATTGTCTGTGAAGTATATTGTAGCAATCCATATCTGGGACAATAAAAATATGTAAGGAGCTCCACATCTTATAGATAAAGCTGTAGTTTTCGTGAAGGTACGCCTAATTAAAAGTAACAAAGTTGGCAACATATACTACCTGAATATCCACCAAGCTGATAAAAGAATTGGACAGGCTGCATTCTTCTTTCTAGGAAACTTATTTTAGTTCACCCACATATTTTAGTTCAGCTATTCCTTGTAACTAGAGGAAGTGAAAGTAGTGTAGTAGTATCTGAATAGTAATAATGGACAGAAGAAATGAAGAAAAGATCCTTATCCAGAAGAGTGGGGATTGATAGAAATGGAAAGAGATGGAAAGTTTTTTGAAAGAATATACAATTAATTGTCTAGAATTTTTTTTTTCCTTGCTATTTTACAGTACAAATAGATGTGAAAATTTATGTGACCATATTTTAGATGCTAATAAGTTTGTAAACTTGAGAAGTGTAAAACATGGATTTGAATTCATTAAATTCTACAATAAATATTTGATGGAATGCAAAAATCTGGCTTTACTACATCTTGTTATGAATTTACACATTGGTCAGCAAATCCTGACACTAACCTTTATTGCTAATCATAATGGGCTTGGGTTATTTCAATAATAAAACATTCATGCTCATTATTTTCCAGAAACAGCCTGTGGATAATAATTCCAAATTTAAAACTACAGCAAAAAATGAATATATTTGCTTTAAGGATATATAACACCCCTTAAGGTTGAAGGAAAATGTTTCAGAAGCATTTGAATTAATTATATAACTTCCTCAGTTGTTAATGTGAACTGAAATATAAGCGATCAAACATCTGTGGAATGTAGATTATGCACAGCCACCCTGAAATTTTCACCTAATAGGTAAATGACAATAAATTGTTTTTGAAGTCATATGCAGTTCCGAAGTCTTTCAAACCAAATCTGCACTGAGCCAAAGACCTATCTGAAAGCTGCAAAACTTTCAAGGCTTTCTTCCCAAAGAAGGAATAATAATAATAATAATAATAATAATGCTTTGTTTGTTTGTAAGGTGCAATTATTAAGAGAACAGAATTTAAAAATGAAACCTCACACTCTTTTAAGTTCTCCCATTAAAACACCCTGCACATGTGCCTGACGATTTCCACTCTATAGAACTATAGAACTATAGAACTTGTGGCTGTTGCTTTTCATGCTGCTGCACTAAAGCTTTACGTCTGCAAAATACAAACGCTTCATAAGGAAAACAGCAAACATTGATTTCAGTGGGCTTAAGACAAAGAATCAAGGAAAACAATAATCATAAGCAGTGATTCTGCAGGGAGTGTTGAGAAATCATTCAACCATTTCAGCTGCCATTCTTGTACTCCTTCTAACACATGTTCACTTCATGTATTTTTAAAAGCCTTGGTGAATATTCTTAAACATCCCCAGATCTCCCTCTTTTAATAGCGTGTTGTTCTCAGGAAGTTTTTCCAAATGCTGAACCTTACAGCACTTCTGTTTGCCAGGGACAGAAAGTAATTGATTTGTCTCTTTCTCTTCACAGCAACCTATCACATGTCCAAAAGCTGCTATCAGGTCTTTTTTCAGTATAAGCAATCTCATTTCTTTTAGGAAACACTGGTGTATCGTGAAACATACTGTCACACAAGTCATAACTCTCAGCATTGCTGCTGCTCCCACCTAAGCTGTCCATGATAGGTACATCTTTCCTGTGGTCCTGCAGCTATAACTGAACAATTACGTACATGCTTGAAGTCTTAGCTGTTCTGTAGAGGGTATCAAGAAGGCTGTACTTGTCTGACAGACTGTGTGTCCTTCTCTTTATAAACCCTAATATAACACTACTTTTGTTCACAGCATTATGATAAAAGTTTTCTGGCTAAATCTTCTCTTCTTTCCTTACAATACAAGAGATGAAGTATTTGTTTTCCCATGTTTTAATGCTGGTGAGAAAATTTTATTATGTTTGCATGGTCATTTGCTGGAAAGATCTCCCTGTTGTGATGAGTTTAGAGATCAAATCATATGACTAACATGTTAGCTGTTCCCATCCATGGCATGCTATCACTAGTGACATGTGGCAGGACGAGGGGAAATGGCCTCAAGTTGCGCCAGGGCAAGTTTAGGTTGGGTATTAGGAAGAACTTCTTTACAGAAAGGGTAGTTAGGTACTGGAATAGGCTCCCCAGTGAGGTAGTTGAATCGCCATCCCTGGATGTGCTTAAGAGCCATTTGGATGTGGTACTCAGGGATATGATTTAGTGGAGGGTTTTCAGAGTTAGGGTACTGGTTAGGCTGTGGTTGGACTTGATGATCTTCAAGGTCTTTTCCAACCTGGGTAATTCTATGATTCTATGATACCTTTTTGTACTTACCCCTGCAGTGTAAAACTATAGTCACCATTTCTGGCTACTGACTAATTGTAAACTAAGCTGACTAGAACAGCTGTTGCAGTAATCTTTAATAATAGGGATCATTTCTAAGTTTTTAATTCAGGAATACTCATTCAGAAGTTGAGTAAGTGAATATTTGCTTGCCATTTTTCTCAAGATAGCACTTCTTAAACTTTTTTCCTCAAGTCCCACCCACCTTAGAATTAATCAGCTGGCACACACAGTGCAGACTTTAGAGGCTGAGTGTGAGAGGACAGTAGCATAGGGAAGTCCTGCTTAGACTTTATTCCCACCACCTCCAGCAGATGCTGAAGAGCTCTTGGGTGGCCTTAAAAGCAGCAGGGATATCAAACAAGCCAGGGCCTGAAGATGAGAGCAGAGATATAGTTGTAATAAATTTATGTGCTAGGCTTGCCTTCAGCAGTGGCTTTTTCCTCCGACATCAGAGCATAGGGGCCTGAAAGAGTACACACCACTGTGGTGACTGCAGGCACATGGCTTCATGCTGTTGTAATCCTTGTCTTGGCCATCTCCCTGGAGAATGGGACAATCAGGTGTTTGGGCTACACAGAGCATCCTGCATAATAAGGAAGGATGCAGAAAAGTCATTAATTACTAGCATGTGTTTAGCAAATCTATCAGCTGCTGCCATTCCCCTGAACTCAGATGGAAGTGTTGTGGGGCCTCTTATCTGTCTTTTCATTCTTGTTCACCTCTTTAATGTAATCCTGTAGAGTAGTACAGTCTCCAGTTTGAGTCATGTGCATTTGTTTATACTTCTTAAATGGATGATGAAGTGGTTATAATAGCAGGGCAGTAAGTAGAGAGTAACAAGTACAGTGCATGAACAATGTGATTCCCAAAAAACTAATGAACAGAACATATTCTGCTAGTATAGTTCACTACAGATATAGGAGGTCAGAAATTTCAGAAAGGGATATTCATGGAGCGCATTTTCTACAAAGAAATGTATCTCTTTGCCCAAGATGATAGGTGAACAATTAAATATAAACTGAAACTAAATAAATGAAGCCAAAAAATTTTCTAACAGCAAATAGTCAGAATCTGGATCTGATTTGTCTCGGTGAATAATGTTATCACTAAAAGAATGACCTTTTTTATACATCTGACATACTGGAAAAAAAAATAAAAAGATGATACAATGAGTTATAAAACTCATATTCATATTTTTTTTCCAAAATGTGAACTCTGCTGCACTTCATCAAGGAGCTTTGAAAGACTGATAGACTATGACTGATCAGCTTTGCCAAACTTGGAAGATTTTCAGTGAAGGTTAAATTTTGATACTCTAGGGTTTTATCTATATTTGTGTGTAATTCAGCACAATAAAAGCAGATCAGTGGATCAAAGCTATTGCTGCTGAGGCCCCTACATCTGCACCGCATGTGGTCTAGAGGTTTTGTATTGGCTAAATTTAGTTTAGACTGACTACCCCCACTACACATATGGCTTGAAGCTGTCCAAAGGCCTAGTTACTACTTTGGACCCTTGTGACCCACTGGAGTTGAAGCACGTTTGGTGCATACCTACAGCATGTCCTGTGTAGTTAATTTCAAAAGAAGTCTCACCTGCTACCCTAGAAACAGATCTAATGTGGAGTACAGTGGAATGGTCATTGTGTCACTTCAAAACCTTGCTGTTCAAAACTAGATCTTTAATGGAGATATGGGGATGCAGCCCTGTAAATGAATCTGGAATTCAGCAGTTTTTATGTGTTTTGTTATGTGGAAGGTTTTTTTAAATTATTATTTGTTTTGTTTCTTGTTTGTTTTTGTTTTGTTTGTTTTCCAACAGCTAAACTTCCGAAGTATCTGCTTGTTCTCAAGGAATGGATACTGCTCAACTCTTACTGCAAAGTACATTCCTAATTTTGCTGCTACTAAAAGCAAAAGATGGTTGGTCTGAGATTCTGAAAGTCCAGTGTTACCTGCACAGGGGGAATCTTCTTGCCAGATTTACCTTTGCAAATGACAGGAGACTGTCCCAAGTTTTCCAGATGTGGGGAGGAGACTGAAAATCGCAAAAAGAGCAGAAGTTACAAGCTCTTCAATATGTTTGTGAGACTATAAATTCCCAACAGCTCTAATTTAGCCTTGGGTTGTACCTGGAGGTTTAACCTAGGAGCTAAATCAGTCCAGATCTGGGGCTCATACATTGTCAAGGTTGCATCACATGCTGCCTTGAGGTACTGTTTGTAGTGAGAACTCACCAATAAGTTCCAGGGCCATGTGGCTTCAGTGTAGATCTCAGAGAGAAAAAAAAGTCCTTTGTGGCAGGAAATCTGAAAGAGCCCTTGCTCTTCAGGCTCTGCAGCTTTGGATAAATGATGCTGCACAGAGGAGGAGGAATGGATGAAAGTATCAGGTTGACATTTTCTAACAAAACGCATCTTTGTGATGGTTTGTTGTTGTTTTTTCCCCCCTGCTCTTCTTTATGTGCTTCCAGAATTATCACAATAGTGAAAAAAATATTTAAAGAAACATAGCAGCCAAACTGTGTTTTAAAATGTTACCCTGGAACGTTTGTATGTGGGTCACTCCAAAAGTAATGCCTTCTACTTATTTCCATGGAAACTGCAGCAGATATGAAGAGCACAATAACACTGACTGATAAAGCAAATTCTCAGTTGTGTAGTGGCACGTACCTGTGTGTGCAGTGTATGTCTATATAAATACACAGGAACATGTACATCAGTTATGGTGTTGGCAGCTGCAGCCAGGCTTGATCATTCCACAAAGCAATTTAGGAGGGAGTGTGGAGAAGTGGCCTAGATGGCTGCTTATGACAGTCAAGTTCAAGAACTGATCTGCCATTTGTATAGCAACAAAATTAATTATTCAGGCTTCCATGTGGACTGAAAGGCTAATTATAAAGCCTAGCCTGCCTAAGGAGCTTTATGGAAAATGTTTGCTAGATAGACAAGAATCAATTTCCCTGTTTTATAAGCATTTTGGAAAAGGTGGCAGGTTGCTTTTAAGCCACACCCAGAGAGTTTTTTCTTGGATATCAGTAGGCTGTGGATCCATCGGGGCCAGTACCTGGGGCTTGGGAGGCAGCCCTGGCCCTGGGGCTGCATTCAGCAGTGCTGTGAGGAGAAAGGTCCTTCTCTGGCTCTGTTCTGAGCCCTGTTCCATCCCTGTGGCAAGGGCAGGAGCAGGTACTCACAGTTCAAGGATGACAGAGATTGAAAGGACAAAGATTCTTTCTCCCTGGGTTTGACTTTGACTAGACACTATATGGTGCAACTGAACATCACTTCTCACAAAAAAAAAACTACTGTCTAGCTCAGCATTTCCCTGTGAGCAGCTCCACTTTAGGTGTATCAGCATTTTTCTGACACGAAAATATTTCCTTGAAAAATTTCTGACTGGCTTGATATTAGGATAAGAGTTGGTACCTAGCCTCCCCCAGCCATCTGTGATTATCTTTGTGTCAATTGGATAGAGAGAGGGGTAATTTGTACACTGCATAGCAGTTTGTCCTCTAGACACTGAATATATGAAGCAGGACTTCAGTGGTTAGCAAAGCACCCTAGCTTGAAATTAAGGAAAGGTGTTAATGCACTTCAGAGATGTAGAGGCCTCTGCCACCTCTATACCATGACTCAGGCTCTTGTCTTGTGAGAGGCTCTGATCAGTTAGTTCATCCATAACCTCTTTCCAAAGCTAACATCCAATTCTTCACTGTAAACAAGACGTGAAAGAAGAGAATAAAATGCTGCATTGTACTTTATTTTTCTTTTTTTAATGCCAATCTGAAATAACTAAAACCAAAATTCTGTATGTCCATGGAATATATATATAAACACATAGGCATTCAATCAGACAAATATTTCAGTGTACAGTACATATATATAAAAGCACATATAAATAATCATTCAGATTATTCAGAAATTACTATTCATATTATTAAAGAATTTTGAAAATCTTAGCTAAAAAATGTCTACTGCAGCAAAAGCCAGCAAATACATGTGTCAGGTACCCCAGTGAGATCAATCCAACAATCTTTAGCCTATTTGCTTACGAATATCAAAGGAAGGAGATTTAAATCTCTATTGTTACTTCAGTTAGATCTAATTAACTCTCCTGCTTTCTCTGAGAAATACAACCAACCCCCAGACAGACATGGGATTCATAACATCACCCAATAAGCTGAAGAGCTTGGGTGATTTTCAATTCTTTCAAAAGCGGGGTTGTTTCTTTCTCTGCTCTTATCCAACATCATGCCCTCTTCCAGTACCTGAAAGGTTCTTATAGTGAGAGTGGGGCAGGTCTCTTCTCACTAGTGACGTGTGACAGGACGAGGGGAAATGGCCTCAAGTTGCACCAGGGCAAGTTTAGGTTGGATATTAGGAAGAACTTCTTTACAGAAAGGGTGGTTAGGTACTGGAATAGGCTACTCAGGGAGGTGGTTGAATCGCCATCCCTGGATGTGTTTAAGAGCCGTTTGGATGTGTTACTCAGGGATACGATTTAGCGGAGGGTTTTTAGAGTTAGGGTACTGATTAGACTGTGGTTAGACTTGATGATCTTCAAGGTCTTTTCCAACCTGGGTAATTCTATGATTCTATGATTCTATGCATCTTAAGTATGCATCACAGGAATAAATAAATAAATAAAAAATCATGATGCCATTCAGAGATGTTTATACAGCTCTAGATTGTGAGGCAGGAGGATGATTGTCAGAGATGCACAGCAGTGCAATGTCTCATGCAGCACATTAATTCCTTGGACCTTAAGGTGAATAGTTTTCTTACTTGAAGTGATTTTGGCTCTGTTAACAAATTTCTGACTTTATTCCTGGCTGCCATTTACAGTCTTGTGCCAGTATCTGCTGTGCCAGTTCCAAGTGCATCTCCATTTGAAGTGAACCAAAGTAGGAGTTGAAAATACTTGCTTGGAAGCACAGTTTGGCATGTTTAACTGTGCAGCTCTACAAACAGGCCATGCTCCTCCAATCTGTTTTCTTTCAAACCTACTTTTGTGCCAAAAAGTATTCACCTGGAAGTCAGCAGTGCATGAAAACATTCAAATCAGTCTGCTGCAAGGGATTTATAGACTGTGTTTAGCATAGGGCAACTCACCAGAGAATTTGACTTCAGGCGCTGGCACTGCAACTCCTCTTTCCTGCTTCCCACAGCTTCTTGTGCCTAACAAGATAAGCCATTTTTGAGATTTTCAGTGAGGAAAGCCTCACATGTGGTCTTATATTTACAGCTGTTAAGACCTTTGGCTGCCAAAGAGAGAGCAGAGCTACAATAATGAGCCTGATTTTTAAAATATCATGTTTCATTTTCCAGATGTAAAAAAAATAGCAACCTTGCTCATAGTGTTGGCTTAAACTTTATCATGGAAGCAGTCCTACAGGGAGAAAACAACTCAGAAAGTAGAGGTTGTTTAACGATGATTCATAGAAGTGAATCTTAGTTGTTTTTTTTTTAACTTCACCCAATTAAATTGCCTTAACCTCAATAGTCTAGCCTTTTCAGGTGCACCAGGCTTTGATTGTTTGGATGATATTTCCTCAGTTCCCCTTTACACCCCACAGTCATTATTAAAAAGCAGAAGCAATCAAACTTCTGCTCATCTTCTTTTCCATGCCGCTACCTCTGACTATGGAGGGGTCCAGTGGCCATAAGTTTCACTTCAACAAAGCAAATCCACATTTGTATCTGTTTATTCTGACATTATTCAAAATATAAGTCTTAAGTACCTTCAGGACAGACAAGCCACTACGGATGTGTTATGGCTTGTACATCTGTCTTTATGACTGCTGTACAAATTTGGGCCTCACCACCTCCATTTCTAAGCTATCACAGGAATTTGGCATGCTCAGAGCACAGCTGGTGAGATGCATACCTCCATGAACTTGTGCTGCAATTCCTTACTATGGAAAAGCTCATTCACTGCATTTGCACCTCCCCTGCCATCTCGTTCCTGCTTTAACATCACAGATTTTTGCCGGCTCAGTTTTTCTGATGTAATTGTGCATGGAGCAAAGCTGTAAGCCAGACCACAAGAGTGAACTGTATTTAAAACACAGTTCTTTTGTAGAGTTTTTTTTCAAAGAGGTATCATATAAAAAATCTCATTTCCAGCAAAGCCCCACAGACAGTTGCAAGAGTAAAACTGAGGAGAAAGCAAGTTGTGGTGTGGGGGTGGGAATGACAGATGGGGAAGAAACCTCATCAGCTTGCTGCACCACCAAATTAAACAAAAAGTATGGGAAGATGCAGCAGCAGACACTTCTCTACCTTTTCATCACAGTGGCCCTGAAGCAGGAATCAATGCCAACTCCTCACTACAACATGCAGGAACAGAGATGAGGTAGCTCGGGAATTTTCAGGCTGATCAAGAAGGTACAAAGAAGTTGTAGATATCTGTACAACTAGCTAATACCAGAAAGAAGCTTTTAGTTTTCAGTGACATTAACTGGAAATAAGCTTCTAACTTATTTGGGTGGAATGGAGGAGATCTGGAACTTGCTTTTTTACCAAACTCCTACTGATATCATAATGAAAGCTTTTAGTGATACCTATGGAACAGGGTTATACCTTCATTTTCAGGGAAAACCACACACCACTGACCATGTAGTACACACTTCTTATATTTTGAGCACTCTCTTGATCTTTTTAAAGATACCCGATCTAATTCCTAAAATATCGACACAGCATCTTCTGCTTACTCTTTCCTTTTAGTTTCTAGTTTAATTTAATGCTTGTTTTTTTGTTTTGTTTTGTTTTGTTTTCCTGAGAGACGCCATTCTATACTTTTTTAGAATGCATAGATCATTTTTCTAGGTTTTCTGGGAAGGCACAGGTGTTTCTATTTGTCTTCAGGTATTTTCTAATAAAATACCTATAGTATTTGGAATTTATTGTTTTTGTTGAAGTACATGCATTGTGAAATACTGTGAGCCCTGACATTCTGCTGAAATCATCCAGAAGTTTGCCAGTGCCTTTAACTGAAGCCATTGGTTTCAACTCTATCTCTGAGTTGACCAGCCTTTCTCAGTAACTTAGGTTTTCATCAGGAATATCAAAGCCAAATATGACTTCATCATACCAGGAAAGTTTGAAAAATGCCTCTGAGGTGCACTTCACTTTCTTTCCTTAAAAATAAGCCCAGCCAAAAAAACCCAAGGCTCAATGGAGTACTCTTGCTTGTGCATTGCATACCTCCCCATTTCTGCATTTCAGTCTGTTGGTCAGGTGGTCTCACTGCATAACTTTCCTCCTCCCCTTCCTTCAAACAATCATTTTTTCTCATTACTGGCACTTTATCTACATTTTGAATTTGTGTCTTTCTAATCCTTACCGTTGCTGCAGTCAAAGAACAGACGTGTCTATAAAGATAAGTGTTTCAAAACATGAGTTACAGAGATAAATTTTTGAAAGTCTCACTCCTCAGTTTCATGATCAAATGAGCTCTGAACTCTTTTGAGGACTTGGATAATTACATTGGTGGATAAACATTGAGTCCCATTAAAAACTCGAAGCAAGACTGGCAAAGAAGAAAGGAAACAAGAATTTCTACGCAAAAAAAAAGAAAACCAAAACCAAACCAAACCAAAACAAAACAAAAAGAACCAACAAAAAAAAAAAAAACAAAAACAAAAACAAAAACAACTGAGAGAAAGCAAGATAGTCAGAAAATGATCAACCAGTTAATGAATGTGAATCCTGTGCAACATATTGATATTTGCAATTTCTAAATGATCATAGCTGTATGAATGAGCAGCCGTTGTAAGTATAGACTAGCAGCTGAGGATGTAATGAAAATCAAAGATACTTAATCATATCATTGCTGCATTCCATGTATAATGTCTGATGCATTATTTATTCAGGAAGAGATAGATTTTTAAGGCCAGAGGTGTCATTATAATTATGTAGTTTGACCTTGTGCTTGACAAAGTCAATACAATTTCACCCAGTAACTCCTTCTCTAGCACCGATGCCAGCGTGAACCATAATATGTCCTTGAGTTAAGTATCCAGACTGGATGTGAAAGCTCCATGTGTTGTGGAGTCTACTTCATCCCATCAAAATCTGTTTCAATTTCAGAGAATGGAGAACAGTTTTTAATAGAAATCACAATGAAATTTGTGTTTAAAAAAAAAAAAAGTAATTGCTAAAAAAAGCAACAAAAACCCATTGTTGAACTCTACAAATTCAACTTCAAAAACTTGAAAAAATTTCAAGGTAATGAAACTAAATTAGTTCCAACATATCATTTTGCAAATATTTGCATATCTATTTTTGTCAGCTTCTGTAACTATATTCTATTTTTCCCTACAAGACAGAAAAAGTTACCTTTTGAGAACTCTTGTTTTAGTGATTATTAACAGAAATATAGAATCACAAAATAATTGAGATTATAAAGGATCTCACAAAGTCCGCTGATGCAATCAAAAGCTTGATCATTAGTGATTAAAAATAAATAAATAAATAAATAAGAAATAAATAAAACAACAAAAAAAACCCTTTGTCCCCTTGGAATCCAACTCATTTCATTACTGAAGAAGTATATATTTCATATCCTTTTGCTTATGTGCCTTCAAATTCAGAAAATTAGAGGAGCTGTGGTAGGACCCTTGGAAATTTAGGTTTGCAATCTTTATATTAAACTTAAGGCATGCTGATGAGATGAAGAATTGAAGAAATGATCAGCTCTGTCTCTCTGGCTTGTATCTGAAGAAACAGGCTCTATCCAAAAGTTATGTAGAACCTCAGCTAATTTGCAGTTCCCAGAGAGCCAAGGCTGACTGTTAGCATAATATGTTGTCATAGTTTTGTGGTGTTGCTGTCAATATTCCACATCATAACATCATGTGCAGTATGGATCATTCATACTCCAGTTCCGTAAAATGGTAGTATCCCGGGTGCTCAGCTCTTGGAGAAGAACTACATATCCCAGAGGACGCTGTGGCCAGTGATAAGTCACGGGAGGAGGATATATAATCTCGCTCCCAGGCTGGAGCTCTCTCTCTCTCTCGGACTCTCAGGGAGTGAGAAGCATTCCTGCCGTGTCACCTAGACTTCACAGTAGGCCTCTCGGTTTTCGGGGACTCTCTCTCTCTGTTTTGTTCGATTTATTAGCCTCAATCATTGTATTCCGATATCATACTTAGTAAAATAAGTTTTCCTCCTTAGATTGCTGCCACTGTTTTATTTTCCCTTCCTTTCCGGGGCCCCGGGAGGGGAGGGAGGGGAGGCCCTACAGGGCGGCTGCCCTGTCACAGATACAGGTAAATCTAGGTAACCTGTGACATATGTGCTTTCAGAATTTGCCTAAATTTTGTTGAGACAAATAAAGCCCCTGCCCATAGCTTTTCACCTGGAGCTGCCAGCATCTCAGCAGTTTGTGTCCTAAGGATATGTATGAGTGAACAAGACCCAAAAGAAAAGTCCCTGTGAGGAAATCCTGATGTGCAAGTCCAGTTTTTAAGTTTGCTTCAAATTGCTGATGAGGTATCATCATCTGAAATGCCTCTTGAACCATTTTAAATGTGTATGATTAGATCAAAAGTGAAAGATTTCTCAAACATTTTCTGCTTCTACTGGAAGAGTATTTCAGTTGTTACATCTTGAAACATCTATCTTCAATTCAGTAAACTGTTACAAAGCATTACAGTGTGAAATGTATGAGTATTTGCATGTCTTTCCAACAGTACTGTAGGTAGCTTCATTTTATTGGAAATGATTACTACAAAATTGCCTTGATTATTAGAAGTTATGTCATATCTGTACTTATGAATTGCATATACATTAACACCTCCAGACCAAGTATTCCTTAAAAATAAATAGCTAAACTTTGTTTTTCTCCTTGAGATAGATTAAATATCCCTGTCTCAGCAAGGGATAAATGAAGCATGAGAGAGTTATCTGCAAAAGGTTAGCAGTGTCTCAAGAAATGGCAGGATTCACCCCACTGAGTCTCAGAGATACAGTCACCCCAAGATTGTGAGTCATCATCTCCCGGTGCATATATCTGAATTAAATCAAATGAATCACAATCAAAAATATGTATTTCTTCCCACTGCCAAGATAACAAGCTCAGATGCTTCTGTTGCAGATATGTTCAGTTAGATAAACCCCTAAGAAAAGAAAGAATTTCAGTTTTTTGAATCCTTGCAAAATACAATAACTGTCATTCTGCATTTTACATTCAAGCATTTCCTCATAGCTACTAAAACATGCTTTCAAAAATTCAACCAGATCCCTTTCTAATCCCCCTTGCATGCCTCCTCTCTGCCCTTCCTATGTACACCATCTTCTAAGCTTTAAGATTTTTCATCTGATTTTTCACTTTTCAGCGAGTGCAGCATGGAATATCTACATTTCTTTTTCTTTCATATTCTTTTAATGTGCCATCCTCACATACAAGTGAAGTGAGGAGGCAGCATGCTTACTTCCCTCTGCAGCTACTCTTTTCGTGGCTTCACAATAAGACTCCAGTCATGTGCAAGAGCGCTTCAGACTCCTCTTCTTGCCTCTTGCTGGTGCTTCTGTCCTGCTACTGAGGTGACTCAAGGGACAGAAATGCCTGGTGAAGTCCTTCACCTCTAGTAGATGCTTGTGTGTTAGGGTAAGGAAATCATTTCTCTAAGGCACTACCTGCACGATCATATATAACTTCATTTATTATTGCTTTTTTTTTTCTTTTTTCTTTTTGTTTTCTTTTTTTTTTTCTTTTTTTTTTTGGTTTCTGATATTGTGAATTTAATGATAAGACTGAAGCTTGCCTTTCAGAAACACCGTGTATGTATATGTTATTTGTGGCATCTGAAAAGCAGGTGTTCTTAAGCCAATCCGAATTTTCTGAGCAAATCCCTGCTTTGAAATGCAAATGAATTTGCAGTGTCTGCATAGTTTGAGATAAAGCAGTTAACAATGAATTAATCCTTGTTTTATGCAGTTCATTATCAAGAGACCATGACCAGGCCAACAATGTATTTGGAACATAATAGGGTCTTGCCAAACAGGTAGAGACTCTATTCAAAACAAGGACTTACAGTTACACAGTCACAACGATCAGGTATCATTTTAGGTTTATGTTTAAAAACCCGAGTTGTAGGTACAGTGAAGATATATCAGAATAAAACATTCAGGCCTGGAGTGCAACATTAGTAGTTCACAAGTATAATATTACTGCGTAGCCCTTCATCTAGACAAAAAATTGGCTACTGATCTTACACCATGTTGCTCTGTCTGTTCTGGCTGTGGTGAAAATATTAGCACTGTACAAATGTATAAAGGAGAATCTCCACCTCTGTTGAGTGAAGCCTCATTCTGCAAATATGGCTTTCTGAGATTGAGTCTGTGGGATGGGCTATGATATGGAAGCAAAGGAGTGTATTCATAGAAAAGAGGTTACAGGTGACTCCTTCGAAACCACACTCCAGCTGGGGCTCTATGCTAAATCTCTCTCCTAGCTTGAAGCCTAAACCTAACCCAGAGCCTACCTTAGGACTGGGCCTAGCCTTAGCCAGGGACTCTTTCTCTTTGTTCAGTTCTAAGCAGAGAAAGATGTTTCCAGCTCAGATACTACCTTCATCTGAAATTTAAATTAGGTGCACACTCATTCTCTCATCCAGGTATATCACAGGCTAATTGAGAATTAAGTCTAGATTAGCAGATGAGGGAGAAAATTTCTATGTAGTTTGCAGAAAATTCTTTTTTTTTTTTCCTTCTTTTGAACAATAGATTGCTTTTGTACCTCCCCTCTGTATGACTTTGTCGTAACTGAGGGATTTGTTCATTGGATTATGTTTTAAACCCTTGACATGTTTAGTCTTAGCTGCTCAATGTTGAGATACTATAAAATTATATACTTTGAACACAGCAGTTTTCTTTTCACATAGATTGCTCCAAAAGTCATGCCCCCTATTTATTTCCAGAGAAACTACAACAGATACAAATAGCACAGAAAAACTATTGTATATAGCAAATTCTACAAAACATTACTTCACCATCAGCTATGCATTTTTGCCAGTAATGAACAGGAGCTTGCATGCTGTACTTGTGAAAATCTGCATGGCCATCTGGAATGTGGCTTGTCTTTCACTGTGCTCATATCCTCTGTTTGCCCTCCATAAAAGTTCAGCAAGTGTTGATGAATGTAAATGGGTGCCATGTTTTCCACATGGAGGAATTCAGTTTCACACCTTTGCTTCATATGCACTTCCATGTCAGACGCCATTTTGTCAGACCGTTGCTCTGCTGCCATCTGTCACATGGCAGCAAACTGTAATGGAATATTGGTGGAAGGTTCAACCACTACTCCATACTACCAACAACCACCTCTGAATTAATGGACTAACATAATAAAATAGGAGGCATTACTTTCAGAGCAGCCTTTGAATTAATGCTCATTGCATTTGGATGATTTATATTCATGATCTCCAGACTGTTGAAAAGAAAGACTTCAGTTTTGCCTGTCTCTAATCACTGTCATAGATAATAACAGATGGCAGCATTCCTGAACTGCTTTATTCAACAAATGGTATGAGACATCTCAATGATTTTATTATCCCAATTAATAGTTATTATTATGAGGAATGAAGAATGAACCTTCATCTTCATATGTTGTAAACACTTGACCTAGATTTTCAGGATTGCTAGCAATTCTGGTTACAGCCCGTATTTGAGTCTACAGAGAACAGACTCTAAACACTTTTTAGTTTCAGAGTAGACTTAGTAACACGCATTTGAAGATTAGACTGTTTTAAAAGATATCATAGTAGGCTAGTTTGTTATTTGTTTCTAATTTTTGGATCTCTTCTGTGGGATGCTGCTCAGTTCAGGCCACTGTATTTTTATCTCTATTGTTGCTAGAGAGGAAATATAAAGTGGAAAAATAAAAAATCATGTTCTTGCACAGTGTTTCTGCAGAGCAAGCTATCATTTTGAGGCAGAGGGATGTTTTCTAGTGCTTTAGCAGAAAGGGAAGCGTGTGGCTGCTGAAAGCAAGGTCAGGCAACATGAGAGGACTACAGGAATGTTGTTCACTTTTGTCAGAAGAAAGTTCCTGCAGCTGAAGCTCTGAGTTGAAACTGGCCAATACTGTGGAGATAATAAAAAGGTTTTTTTTAAAGTATGTTAACAACAAAAGGAGGACCAGAGAATACACTGGTTTGTTTTTTTTTTTACTTTTTTACTTACTGCTGATGTCAATGCAAAACCTCTCTAAATTATTTTTCATCATTCTTGGAAATCTGCAGAGGTCCAAGTTGACTGGATGCTGGCAAATGTTGTTCCAATTTTCAAGAAGGGCAAAAAAGAAGCCCCTGCTAATTGCAGGCCTGTCAGTCTCCCATTAGTGCCCGGTAAAATTATGGAGAAAAATTATGCTGGCAATTACTGAAAAATACCTGAAAGTCAATGCAGTCATTGGTCACAGTCAACATGGATTCATGAAGGGAAGATCCTATTTAACTAGCTTAATTTCCTTTTCTAACAAGGCCACACCCTCTTAGTTGACCAAAGGAAGCCAGTTGATGTTACATTTTTGGATTTCAGGAAAACTTTTCTTACTGTTTCTCACTTTATCCTTCCAGACAAAATGTCCAGTATGCAATTAGACATAAGCATAATGCAATGAGTGAGAAATTGGATGATGGATCTGGCCAAAGTGTTATAGTAAACGAAGTTTGATCCGGCTGGTGGCCAGTTGCTAGTGGGGGTTCCCCAGAGCTCCATTTTAGGATCAGTTCTCTTTAATATTTTAATAAATGGCTTGGATGTAGGACTAGGAGGTGTTTTGAGCAAGTTTGCTAACGATACTAAATTTTGAGGAGCTGTTGACTCCATCAAGGGTAGAAAGGCCTAGCGGAGAGACCTAGACAAATTAGCTGAACAGTCACTAACCATATGAAGTTTAATTGCTAGTTTCTGCACCTGACAAGGGGTAGCCTGGCTGTACACACAGACTGGGGGGTGAAATGCTGGAGATCGGCCAAACTCAAAGAGATTTGGGGGTCTTGGTCAACAGCAAATTGAACATGAATCAACAACGTACCCAAGCTGCCAGGATTGTATCCAGAAGTTCATCAAAGTACAGCACTGTCAACCAGTTGAGGGAAGTGATTGCCCTGATCTACACTACACTGCAATGGCCTTGCCTCAAGTACTATGTGCAGCTTTGGGTGCCACAGTTCAAAAAGGACGTAAAACTACCAGAGAGTTCAAAGGAGGGCTACAGAGATGGTGATGAGTATAGAGGGGAAGATCTATGAGAAACAGCTGAGATCCCTTGGATTGTTCATCAAAGAGAGGAAGAGGCTGCGGGGAGGCCTCATGGTGACCTACAGCTCCTCACAGCAGAGAAGAGGGGCAGGCTCTGATCTCCTCTCTCTGATAAAAAAAGATAGAAGTTGGGGGAATTATATGAAGATGCAACAGGAGAGGTTCAGTTTGGATGTCAGGAAAAGGTTCTTCACCAGACAATTAGAAGGCCTCCCAGGTGTTCATGGTCCCAAACCACTGGAGTTCAAGAAGCATTTGGACAACATTCTCAGATATATGGTCTGATTTTTGCATGATCTTTTGTGGAGCCAGCAGTTGGACTTAAAGAACCTTGTAGGTCCCTTCCAACTCAAATTCTATGATTTTATGACTATGATTTTTTCACAATATATCTGAAGTAGTTATGTCAATAATGGAGGGGCTTATTTCCCTACTGTTTCAAGTCACAACTGATTCAAAAACAGAGCAGCACTGACAGAAGAATAGAGAACACTATCTGTGCTGACTCTTTTATTCTACTCCAGTAATATACTATATTGCTGACCTGAATGGACTTTGGGGAACAAGATGTTATTGGACTTCAGTCAATATTGGATTTGAGGTCTCCTTTTCAGTGAAGAATTCAGGATTCGATAAAAGTCAAGCTGAGACCAGGTTTCTGCTATGGTCTCTTGGGGTAGCAGGACTATCATTCTGGTTTAAGTTGCAAATTAGTTTCCTATTCTAATACTGATACATTTTGTGAAAGACAGAGTTTGCACATTTTCTTTGTTCAGAATAACCTTTAAAATATGAAACAAAGGAATTTCTTAAAAAAGGGTTCCCATTCATGAGCAACTTCCCACATGATTATCTCACCACTTGACAGTACTAGTGAGACCTAACGTTCCATTTTTTTCAAGGTCTTGAAGACAATGTCCTCATGTATCCCAAGTATCTCTTGTTCAAAGATTAAGAAAGAAAAATTAACTTCCATAGTTACTGTGTCAAAGTTCTTATCTAGATTACAGAAATTTCATAGTCAATCTTCTAGAATTTTATTTTAAATTATTTTCAACACTGATAGTGAAGGAGAATAATTACAGATATACAGAAAAAATGGATGCCCAACAAAATTTATAAAACCATGTAAAACCAAATCTGAGACGAGTGAGAGAAGGTGAAAGCAGGGATAATTGAATAGATAGTACTCTGTGTTGTGTTTCTGATACACAAAACTTTAAGTTCACTGGCTGCATTGAATGTGAAGATAGCTATATGGTTCTGCAAAAGTTTGAAGTATAATTAACTTCAGGAAAACTTAAAATTGCAACAGCCTACCAAATAAGAACTGGTATTATGACCACTACACTGTATTCTAGGAGTTATTCATATTGGTCTTCTTATAGATTCAAAGAAATTGGGTGCTGAATTTGATATACGTATAAACAAAAGAGAATATCTATCTAATTAAATTTCAAATGAGCAGTGAATCAACAGTTTCAAGTACAGCCAGTTTTGGGTGGGTTCTTTTTTTATTTTTCAAAGAAAGCCCCAGATATCTGCTCTTTGGTCTATGGGTTGCTGTTACTCCCTGTTACTCCCTGCTGAAGAGTGATGTAATTGCAAGACATTTACAGGATCCTAAGGGAAAACTGAACAAGTTTTTGGAAGAAAAATTCATTTGAATATAACTGTACAAAAAACATGCACTGAGCTGCAGGTACTCTATATTTAAGAGTAGTTAGAAGCTGGAGGAATATGAACAGGTAGACTTACGTAAGTTCATACTTTTCCTACTCTTACTAGGTCACGTCTGTAGTCAATATTACTTTGTTATGATTATTCTGGTTTAGTAGTTGTAAATTTTTGTTATGCAGTCTAGGAACCTAGATATACAATACATGAGTATCCTCAGTTAAGGCTCATAATTTTCTAGATTACATTCTACGTCCTCATCAAAATCAGTTGCTCCCATTTTTCTTTAGGAAACGGTTGGCATAAATAAGGAGATTTGGTCCTGTACAGCCCAGCCACTGGGTCACTTCACAGGCTTAATCTTCTAAATATGAGACTGTCTTTCCCATGTCACCATGAGTTCCTTTGTAGTTTATGTTTGATCTGAGGCAAGAAGGTTCATATGGATTTGCAATTTTGTAGGTTTTGACAGTTTTTTACTTTGTTCTACCTTTTTTGTAAGGCAGATACTATTTGAGACTATTAATTACAAATTGTGTCATCCTACCAATTCCCAAAATTTTTATCTCTTCCCCAACAGAGCAGATCCAGCTGTTTCCCTAGCTCCTTATGTCTCATATGTTCATACACACCCTGCTATCAGCATGATAAATTGCTGACACTGCGATTCAAGAGGGAATCCTTGGAGAATTTTTTGGACTGAATGTGCCAAGGAGGTCCTAAAACTATTAGGGCTTCTGTGAATATCAGGGTTTCCTAAAAGGCATGGGGAAAACAAAGGTGATGACTTCTTCCTTCGGTGTTTTTACAAATACAACAGTTTCTATAAACAACATAAATGGTCATAGGGAATAAGCATCTAGACAGTAAATCTGTATTCCCTATTTGTCAGAGATCTTGTGAAATACAAACAACAAGAAAGATACAATTGAGAAGTAGAAAATATTGTACTAAACCTGTAGAGCAACTGCTTACAGGAATCAGACATCTTACTCCTAAGAATGATAAATTTTGAATCTACCATGTTAGTGATGTTTTTAATGTTACAGGAAAGAATGGGGGTTTTTAATTTGATGCCCTCTAGAAGAGTCTTAAAGCTAAGTACATAGTTTGCAGAAAATAATGCTACCAATGGAATGTCCTCCAAAGTTTCATGGAAGCCTACAAGCAAGTCATAAGGTTCAATTCTTAATAGATTGTTGTTTGTTTGAATATTTTCACTAAATCCTACTGTGGATCTTGATATTGTGTGAGATTTTAATGGTTGGAATTTGTGCTTACACTTACATTTTTGAAATTCTGTTATCCTTGAAAGGATTTGAAATTACTGAAGTATGTAAAGTTAATCTCAAGCACAGGTATGTGTAAATTCATCATATTCACGATTCAAAATACTTCAGATTACTTACATATTGCTTTGCTTCCTCAGTTGGGCTTCTGATTTAGTGATCATTAATTTCTGTTGAGTTCCCTGAGCTGCTACTCCAGGTAAAGAAGCTCACAGACAGTGAAGATCAATTACATGACTTAGCATAAGGAAATACAATGTAAGTTGGTCCCACTTGGAACTGTAAATGAATGTCTGAGCATTTTTAGGTTATGTATATATTTTGCCAGCAGGTCAGACTAAAAGTGTTTTGGTCCATGTAACCCAGCTGTTCATTCTCATCTCCAAGTATAGCTACTTCTAGACACAGATAGTGCCTAGATATTGCTCAGATAGTGAAAAATATGAACCCCTTAAACTTTATCTCCTTTGGGTCCAGTGAAGTTTCACAGCACATCTGAGATTTCTTAGATAGACACAGTTTTAGTTATGACTGATCAACCTAAGATTTATTGTATTTATGGAAATAGAAAATCTCCTCTGTTTTCCTATACAAGTTACTATGGTTTACTTTTATACTTAATGCAGAAAGAGTTATTTAGCTAACATACTTCTCTCAGTAATTTATTTCAAATGGCAATCAACCTGACTACTGAAAGTCTCTGCCTAATTTTTCTGTTTCAAATTTACTTGATTTAAAATGTTATGTCATTGATTTTTTGTTGTACTCCCTTTTCCTAGATTAAATTGTCTTCATTTTTCTTCAGTTTTTCTTCCTGTGAAGATTCTTTTGCAATGAAATCTACCTTCCTCGAGTCTTCCTTCCAGTCAGATAAACAGAATCATGGGTCTTGCAGAGTAAATATCTCTGAATGCATTGTTCACATTGCTATTTCTCATTTTACTAATATTTGAGGAAAACTTTATTATTAGCAGCTGTATATTTAGGATGACTGGTGTATAGGACAAGAGCATAGACAATGATTCCTATAGAATTCTACAGTAAGCTTTCTCTTTAATGGTGGTTTGCCATAGACAGTTACTTTTTCAAATATCCGTCCATTACAAATTCCTTTACTGTGTGCCTTATTGGCATAATTTAGCACTGTATTCCTTTTACCCAGGAAGTCAGAAATCCAAGCATAATTCTAAGCACATTATGTCTGCATAGGATCTTTGTCAACCAAACTTGTAATCTCATCAAAGAATGAATTCAGGTTTGTGTGACAAGAACTATTTTCCATTAGATCATGTTGCTTGGCATTATATATATCCTGATCCGTCAATTTTTATTAATCAAATTCCATACAGAACTTTCCATTAATCTGCTCTCACTGATATCAAGGAACAAAGAGTAGTTACCTGATCTGTCCTGCTTACTGTCTTTGATAAAATATGAACTACTTTTTGTACTTTTTATGAGAAACCTTATAATTTTTCTTCACTGAGATTCTTGCCAATTTTTCCTACAATTTCAAGCTTCTTAAATTCACTTTCTTTCTTCTGAGCCCTTGACTGAAATCTGTTCAGCAATGCAAGGCAAATATAGTAAAAGCACATTGCATTGGACACATTTTAAAAAAGCCACAAGAAGCTGCAAACACTGATTGACTTGTAAGGCAAAATACAAGGTGGCAAGGTTAACCTGTAATACTACAAATCCCAAGGAAAATTCTTGAGAATGTAGTCCTTTATATATAATGAAAATCCCCAAACAGGCCAATTTTGCTCTGCCTGGCTTCACTGCACATGATTCACACGAATCTATTGCTAATTCTCTACATGTTATTTCCATTCTGCAAAGGATTTTTCAGGTTATGGACAGTGACCTTCATCAAACTTGAAATCCTGGAAGCAGGAAACCCATTTAAGTCAGGTCTACGTGAATAAATTGGCCATCATAGTGACTTTATTCCAGAACTATTATTCTGTTCACAGTGCAGAGTATTTCTCTAGAATAAAAAATTACCTACAGAAGGCTGCCAAACAGCAGTAATAGTGGGGCTTTCCTGCAAGAGCAGAGGCACCTGGAGCCTGGGAGGACAGGACCTTATCCAACTAAGCAGAATCTTCACTGTCTCTGTTCCCATTTCACAGCCCCTGAACAAAATTGCAGAACACCTTCACCACAACTCAGGCAAGGATCAAAACAAGGGCTCTGCCAAGGTGAGCCCACACAAAGTTTCTCACAGCTCTTTCTCACTTTTAGCTTTTTTCCATGGTATCACAGGGGATGAGGATGCACCCTGGCACATATGCATACACCATGTTCAGCCAATGTGGAATGTCTTCTTCAATGGCAGACAGTTTCAGTATCCAGGCAAAGTCTTATTTAGTAGCTGGCTGACATTCTTGTAATACTTTGCTTCTACCACCCATTCACTGAAGATATTTCAGTGAAGAAGAAGATTCCTTAGATCAATGCTTGTGGTTGTCTCATGCAAGAGGAATTTTATGTGCTATGTATAACTTTTTTTGTGTGTGTAACATGTGGCCATGTCACTGGATGTCAGCTGAAGCAAGAAACTTTGTACCAGAATCCTGATCACCTCATTTAAAGTTTGCCATAACAGATGTTATTAAGGAAAGTTTTGATTGGAATTATAAAATTTCACTAAATCTTTATGTTTTCTTAAGTGTTCTCAAAAGCTATACTTCCACATGAAAGAGAAAACACAGCACTTAACAAGTTTTCATCAGCAGGTTCAAAATCCTTCTTTATTTTTTTCTCATTGAGGATTACAGTTTCAGGAAGTTAATTTCCTACTGAAAAGAAACCACAACCAAACCAAAACATAGAAAAAAAAATCCCATCCTCTAAGTACAATTTTGTGGCACAAAAGGAATTGATAGAATGGATAGGATACATTCAGGCCATTGTGAGTGATCCAGTTATCTGAACTTACCGAGTTACCATTTCTCATTTGAGCTACAAGAATGGCTCATCGGTATGCTCCCCATCCTTGCAGAAACAAAGTAAAATCAAAAAAAGGTTACTATATAACCTACTATACTAGTATGTTATATTTGACAAGTGCAACAGGCACAAGGCTAGCACCTTGCACCGGCTCATGTATGGTGGATGTCTGAAAAGCAATCAGTTACCAGCTTGCAGGTGCTGAATTACTTGTGATTTTAAAAGTACTGTTTGATTTTTATCAGTATATTGAAGTTTTATGCTCAGTAAGGAGATTTTGACACAAGTTAATTGTTCAAAAGCTTCTGAATATGATGGTTTAAAAGTGTTTTCACATATAGCTCCTTTCAGATTCACATTTACCCTGGTTAAAGATCTCATAAGCAGATGGTTCAGTGACTGAATTTAGGGATATGCAGTAAAGCTTAGTAACATCAAACTCAAGGCATTTTCTCTCTATTCATTATACTGCTTGAACAAGTACTGCTCTCTTGTGTCAACAGCAAATATTTTTAAACAATGGATTTAATATTTTAACATTATCTGCTTTAGAATATATGAGCTGCTGACTGACTTTCTAACTGCTCTTAGCCGAAAAATGCACAAGCATCTAACTAAGGCCTTCAGAAAAGCTCTAAGTGTATAAGAAACACCACAGAATCAACACTGCAGGGTCACTTTCATGGTATCTCCATGCATGGAGAGATGAGCAGGATACTTTCACACTGGCCTACCAAAAAACCAATAAGACCAAAAACATTTACCAGAAAATATGTATTTTGCAGGAGTTCATACTGGAATGCTGAGGAGTCAATCTTTTCCTTGTCATTTTGTTGAAAATTCAAATTCAATCTGTCATATTTAAAAATCATAATGCATTTTGTCATTCCTAACCAGTACCCACTTGCATCTGCCTTTTTTCTTTTTAGTTTTTCATACTAGGAAACTCAAGTATAATACAATAATAATCTTCCTAATGACATTGTTTCTGGCTGTAATAGATAAGTGGTGAGATAACTACTTTAAAGCAGCTGTGTTGCATCACTGACACTGTCAGATCTAATTTTATCAGCTTAAATCAGACTCCTTTCTGCTGTTTTTTTATATGCACTTATATATGTATATATACATATATACATACATACATATGAGTCAACATACATTAACTGGGATACCATACTGTGTACATCTTTTTCTATAAATAGATTAGAAATGTACAGAAAGTGAAAAGCATGCATGATGAACACATACTACCTTTGCATCTTCAACCTTGCTAATACTGAGATAATGCTGATAAGCTCATGTCTCATCTGTAGTGCAAACTCACAAGTAAGTTATCACTTAAAATATGCAACTTCTTGTCACCAAAGTGCTTTCCTTTTCTTCTCTTTTCCTCTCCAGCAACTCACATCTCTATACTGGGCTTGATCACACTTCAAAAGTTCTGCTTTCACAACTGTAGAAGTCAGAAGCATGATTTTTTTTTTTTTTAATTTTTTTTATTTTTTAACTAATCTAAGCCACAGACAATCCTTTATTTTTGAAAAAAACCTGTGCCTCTTTCCCATGGATAAGGAGAGTATGAGCTGGATTATCCGACTTCACCTGTATGATTCTTCCACCAGGAAGAGACTATTAACAGTACCAGGTTCAGCTGCACAACTGGATATATAGGAAGACATCTATCTGCACCAACAAAAATATGATTGTAATTGTGTGTTACATCACACTTGTTCCAGTGTATAATTTTTGTGAAAATGAAATACATATGAGTATGTCAAGGGAGCAAAGGAAAAGGAAACAACAGTAAAATGTCTCTAGGACACTGTTCATATAACACATATAATTTCTCACAAGCAAATTATCAAAATCTACATCTAATTTCCTTGGAAAGGGAACACCATATTTATATGAATATGGACTTCATATTTGTTTGAAATTTCCTGATGGATCTTTAGAGACCAGCACAGCCTTCCCATTCTAATAAGGCCTTTCTTTAGAAGAGAAAAATATATAACTTATCCCTTTCAGTAAGCAGTTAGTTCTGCTAATAACAATAGAGCACTGATGCCTAAGCTTTGATGAGTCTCATTTCTATGATTTCTTCATAAAGAGAAAACAACACATATATATGTCATTTTAAAATCACTGACATAGATGACATGCTCACTTTATTTAAAACAGTACATAAATGCACTGATTTAAAACAGTACACTCTACTCCTTGCAGTAATCTGTTCAAGCACTCTATCACCATGTTATTTATCCAGTCCCATGATTTCTCATCAGTATGCATGTGCAGTAATTAGATGTGTCTGTTCGGAGAAAGTCATAATGCCAGTTAGTATCCATGGAAAAGATGGCTGATTTTAGGGGCTAAAATACAGAGTCTGGGAGTGCAATGGAAGTGAAGTTTAGGATAAGCAGATAGACCTGCTTACACCCTTGCCTTTAACACCTTGCTCTGATGAACAGAAACTGAGTTAACCAAGCTTTTGTACAAGTACTACATTAGATGTCACCTGCACACACACAAGCTAATGGAAAGCATGCTAAACCTACTGAATCCAGAGATGAAGCTGTTACAGCAGCCAACAGTTTTTGTGCACAAAACACTAAATGCACAGACATTGTACACTACTCAGAACTCCACTGAAATACCCACTTGGAAGTCTAAGGTATGCCACATTCAGGGGATAAAGACCTTAGACAGCGATGTAAAATATTTTTAATATATATTTATATAAGCAAAAACATTTCTTAAACAAGTGACTTCTCAGGCTTATACTTTACCATAAATATTGACTGTCTCTGAAATCTTCCTCTTCCTCTCTGCATCAGCTTCCCCCCATTCTTGCCCTGACACAGTCAGCAGCACAGGCTGCAGCATATATCCAGCTGAACTTCTGCACTTCCTTTTAATAAGGACAGATATGCAGGGAACCAGAGACTGAGTAATCAGTTTACCCAGCTAGAGACAGGGCACTTTTCTCTTCTGAGAAAAGCATGTTATTTGCTGAGGTAGAGATGGTATATCAACATTACTAGCACTATTTTAAACATTTTTATTTATTTATTTATTAATCCTGGTGCTTTTATTTCCCATGTATTCTATAATTCAGTCTCCCGTTTATAATAGTAAGCATTATATCGTACTTTGGAAAACTTCTCACATATTGTACTTATAAGTGTTTTAAAATGATGTAGTCTAATCTTAGTTTCAAGATCACCAATGATGAGTGACTCTGAATTGGAAGAAACATTTTAAACAAATCTCTGAGCTCAATAATGGGACGGGTGAGATAAATACACAACTATTTCACTGCTTCCTGTAAGGATTTCATAATGGTCTCCTCTCTGAGTAAGTGATTAAGTCAATTTGAATTCATTAGCTGTATTTACACTGTCTGCTTCCTTAATATTGAAAGAAAGATGCGTGGTGTACAACTCTAGGCTGAGAGTCAAGCTCCAGGCATTCCTCAGAGGCTTTTCCTGGTATCTCAAGAAGACAGCGCAGAAGGGTGTATCCGTGGCAGCAATTTGAAATTTGCACCCTCTGGCAGATCTCTTTCCATCCACCCACACTGGAATCATCATTTCCCAAAGTAGACATGCCATTGCACAAAGTGTGATAAAGAAACAGCAGCAAAGACCAAAGGTGGGGTGGGGGTGGAGAGAAAAACATTTAAAAAAAAAAAACAAAAAACAACAAAAACCAACAAAATCAACAACAAAAAACCCATACATTATCCTCTGCCATTCAACATCAGAAATGTCGTCCAGGAAATTAATTGCTTGGATGCCATGAATGTTCACTGCTTGTTATTTAGAGACTTAGTTATTTCTTATATAAAGCATCACAGCATAGTCTGCTATCAGATAAGCTCATGTATATTTGTCAGTGGGAGGAAATCTGGGATTGGTTGTCTCTTGGTTTATACTGAGAAAGGCCAAGCTACAGAAACAGGAAATTACATATCAGGGCATTCTACTTATTTTTCCACACTCTTCCAATGACTAGAAATTCAAGTTTTGTGTAATTTACTTGAGCTTATCTTCAACCCCTTGAAATGATGATGATTGAATTTCACCATAAAATGGACAAAGTCTGGGAAGACCAAATGATGAATTCTGGTGAAGTGAAAAGTTATTTTATGAAATTCCAGTGGCAGCTTACATCTGTAAAACTTTCTTTTCAAAGGGGGAGAGGGAAGAGGCAATGTTTGAAACTGAAAGCTCTGCCATTCCATTTTTATTTCCATTTCCCTTACATTCTTTTTAACTGTGGTCAAAGATTGTCTGCTTCCTATATGCGATCCAAAAGTGACAATTTTCAGCCACAAGCTAAAAAACTCTACATTTCTGCCGCTAGAAAGATATCCTCCAGAGTCTGTTATTGGGCAGGTATTGAAGAATGATACCGAGGTGATCTTTTGCAAAACTGCAGCTACAGCATCTCTTCACATGCAAATGACTGTGTTGATGGTGTTTTCACCATGGTGTTAATCACTCTGCTGCAGAAGCAGCAACGTTGTTTTGCGTGTTGCTGTGGCATGAAGAGCAAAGACTGCACTCCTTTAATTTTAAACCCACAAAGCCCACTGACGTTTCTGTATTGATCCTTAGGTGTTTGAACAGAGTAAGACTAGAAGATTTCTACTTTTATGAGGATACAAAAAATAAAAGTTTGAAGTTAATTCTGCGCTGAATTCTCATTATCTATTTCCAGCTGTTTCACTTAACACAATTTATTTCTATCACATATATGAAAAAAATAATTGTTCACTTGGGCATGCGTATGTGCTTATTAATGACTGAAGGATGACTTTATTTGGAACTTCTACAATAACTTGCATTGTTCTATCTAATCTCCTGCAGAGATCAGTTGGGGTTTTACACCACATCCTCAAAAAGAAGCACAGAAGTAAGCCTGGTTTAAAGTATCTGATAACTCATTACTGTGGTTGTCTATACTCATAACTTCAGGGAATGAAATAATGATTTGTCATGGGCATAGAGGCCGCTTGTATCTTCAAGAGGCTTCCAGCAATAGAAAATTTCAACTATTGCTGTAAACATAGCACACTAATTTAAGCAGTATGTACACTCTCCTGTTGACCCTCACTCGGAGATAGCCTATTAATGCCTTTTCTGGAGTTCCCTTCAGCCCCTTTGCAATGCAGTGGGTGGACAGCAGGTGGGCAGGGGTTGGGCATGCAGGAATGTGACCTCATTCTCCAAAGCCCAGCACAACCCAGCACAGTCCAGCACAGACCACCAAGACAAAGCAAAGCACCAAGCAGTGATACAGAGATACTGCAGTCCCCTGCCACTTTGCTGCTGTAGCTGCCCTCACTGTTTATGGGAAGCAGTTAATTTGTACAGGTGCACCCATGAATCTTTGGTTCTAAATTAGAGAGATAGCCATAGCTGACAATCTATACATTATTCCAATATAAGCTGAGACATTTACTTCTTAAACTTCCCTCTTTCTTGTGTCTCAGTGGGGGTTGTATGGCTCAAATTCTACTAGGTTTTGTGAAGTTGTGGGCACTCCTTATTCAAGCTGAATAGCCTATGAAAAGCTGAGGAACTGACTGTAAAGCTTGGGTGTCAAATAGGACACTACAGAAGAATGTACACATTTTAGGCTAAAGATGTCTTAGTAGCTCTCTGAAATGGGGTTTCTAAAAATAAAGAAGGAGTGAGACAGTGTCATGTTGCCTATTATGCTAACCAGCTTACCAAGCTTTTATACTTGAAAGTAATATTTTCACAATGCGTTGAGTTAGTGTGTTACCATGCCAAAGCAGAGGAGTTCAGGGTGGCTGACAGCATTTCAGATTCCATCTCTGGCTTTGGCTCTGTATAGCTGTGAAGATGAAATCTCACTTTTTCAGAGTGCTGTAGCCCATAGCAACACATCGGGAGTGCCTGTTAGGCACACCCCTTGGCTTTGGGTGTGTTACAAATATTCGTGCCTGGCATTTACAATGGGGGTGTACAGTTTTAAGAAGACTGCTGAAGAGACTCTGCTGGACTCTTCTTTCATTGGTCTTGCCTTTTTCCAATGTTTTCACTAATCAGTGAGGGAGAAGGACAAGAATGTCCTGATCTAATATCTGGAGCCTCAATTTACACTCCTTCTCAATAAATAGGGTATATAATTTAGCAAACAGAACCAATTATTTACACAAACAGTCAAACAAAATATGCTGGAGAGGAGGAGGGAGAAGAGAACAAAATTTTAACATGAACAAATGCTATCAGTTACTAACTTGTATTTATATCATTAGAGTATCAGAACTGTGAATGAAAACTTCTCAGGCCTCTAGTGATTGGTTTATGCAAGCATGGAAACTACCTGATGCAAATGATGGAATTTTCACCCAGACTACTTTTATTTGCAAGAGTCATAGCTACAAATATATTTCAACTCAGTGGCTTACGCCACAGATGCTGGAGAATGTATAGGACATGGAGGGAGAGCCCCAGCTGCTCAGATGTGCTCCCAGCTGGCTGGCTGGGTGATCTTGGGAAAGGCAATTCACATCTGTTTTCTTCCCCCATTTCCTTTGCTTATCTAAGCACTAGCTTCACTGCATGTTACAGGGTGCCTCCCATTTGGCCTCAAGTTTTTATAGCAGAACAAACTTCAGCTTCCTCTCTCCAATCCCTTGTTTTCTTTTCTACCCCGTTTTCCTGTTTAGGAAATGATGCCCAAAGATGAGTGCTTCTGGCTGGGCACCAATGTGATGACCATCAGAGAACACAGCAAAGAAGAAATGTAGATCTACTAGTTTGGTGTAAACTTGACACAAACATGGCATCCCATAATGCATCTCAACCTCAATGACACAGGGGAACTCTGGCAATATTGCCAATAGTGGGGCTGCTGGAGCTGTGAAAAGGCTTAGGAGCAAAAGATGTCTGTAGAGCTGCTACAGACCCCTCACAGGGGGGACCCCTCACACTGCCACTTCTTTGCAGGCAAGTCCAGAGCGATATACTTTATTCTTAGTACTATGACACTACTGAGTTTCATCCTCATACCTCATCTACTCCTACTCCTATCTATTCAAGCCTGAGAATTTGGGTTGAAAATGTTACTCTGCATTTCAGAGGAACAGGGCAGTCTAAAGTTTCCATTAATGCTTTGTATGCTTGCAATAACAAGGAATCCATTAGTGAGCCAGTAGCAAATATAAACATCACCCTTCCTCTTCAACATTTCATGCAGTCTGCACAATTCCTTTCAGAAGCTGGATTAATGTGTCCCTGTTTTACAACAGTATTTAAACTAATGGTGAATTCGCTATCTTCATGTGAAGCAACAGCATGTTCTGATCTTTAATTACTTTCTTTGTTAAGAAATAGCCTCTTATTTCAAGATTGAATTTGTTTCCTCTTAGCTTCCAATCACAGGAAAGCTTCTGACTTACAAAAAGAACAGCTTCCAGACACTGGCTGAAAGTTGAGGTTAGATAAATATACAGTTGTCAGCAAGGCTGAAATGCCCCTGCCTCATTATTTTCAGTTTCTAAGCCTAAGTATGTATATACTGCAATCATGTTATTTTTCATCCTTCTCTCCCTCTAACCAAACAGGTTGAGCTTGTTTACTTCTTTATTTTCCAGTCTCTTGTTTATTTGCCCATCTGTTGCTGAATTCATTAGAGTATTTCCAGTGGACATCATATTTCAGTACTGATGTGATGCAGTAGCTATAACTTTCAGTGCAGTATCCACTTTGCAGTTCAAAGACTGGCTTTTAAGCATGTGCAAATAGCTAAATGCTTAATTTTTAAAAAATATTCAACAGAAGATAGAGCACCGAGTCTGTGGGAACACTTTTTTTCCCTACTCTTGGAAGGGGTGATTGTTATTTTACTTTCTCACAAGGAAAGTAAAATTTCTGTAGCATTTTTTTAAGGGTATAGAATGTCTGCATTGAGGCTGATATTATAAGAAACTTAATGTGGAAATGCATGTGTGCCCTAAAATTTGGAAAGTAAAATGGCATTTTTGTGGCTTTTAGAACCTTGTACCTAAATGCAAATCTGTTACTAGCTGCTGAAAATAGCTTCTTTATGTGGTACACTCAAATAAACAACTTAAATTGCTTCTTTTTGTTGTTGTTGTTGATGTTTAGTGGATGATTAAGTCAACTCCAAGTAAGATTCACAAAAAACAAACAAACAAAAAACAACTGGAATTGAAGTGTAGAATGAGTTTCTGTACCTGTTTTGGTTTCTAAACTTTTTGTCTTTCTCTGCAATCTGTGGCAAAAATGTAGAAAGAGAAAAATTTTATAAGGTAAAGTCTTAACATTAGTACTCTCAATCTATTAAAGGTGAAAGTAAACACAGACAGTAAGAGCAAATTGGAAATAAAGTCCCAAATGTATTATAAAACCTAAAAAATTGGCATAAGAGTTTAATTTGGCAGAACTCAGTGAATAATTTCAATGAACACTGTGTCTTTACTGCCTTCCCACACCTTATTTTAATTAGTTAGTGCATGTAAAAATTCTGCTATAACAATATGAGAGAAACAAAGCCAGTTACACTGTAGGAAAGAAAAAAATCCAGCTGGTCTTTGTTACGTTAAATCCACACTTTTGCTGTATCTCATATCATGGAATATGTCATGATATGATCCCAACCCTGTAAGATTTCAAAACTTTTGAGGTGAGCTGGACTAAAACCAGAATCAGGCCCCAGTTGTGAGCTCATCTATAGAACTAGGCTGCTTTCTTATCTTCCAAGTAAATTATTATTTCTTAGTAGCTTTTTTATTTTATTTTATTTTTTTCAAGTAAAGATCTTCTGCTCAGCCCAGTCCATGTTGAGTGAAAGTTAGGCAAAGGACCAGTCTTTTGGGTTGGATTCATTACAGCTATGTTTAGCAGACTAAAAATCATAGTGTCTTTGTCTAAGATTGATGTCTAAGCTTCTTCTGTAAAGAAAACAGATAAAAACAGGCACATACATTAAAAAATTTAACCCATCCAGAAATAGGCATCTAAGACGTACTCTGGAGTTTCATTCTATTTACAGTGGAAGAAAGTATATGATTATTTTAGATAAGTAACCTAACCAGCAAAATCATTTGGAATTGAGGAATATCTTCATGGAGGTCTTTTGTCTTCTCTTGCTCTCCATTGCAGAGATGATCCAAGACCTCCAGTGTCTTGAGCATTGGAAACACCAAAATCTTGACAGAAATAAAAGAAAAAATGCAGTATCAGAGAAGAAAACCAGTAATGTAAACAGTTTCCCACAGCAAAAATATCAAGTTTCAGATACAATATGAGAATATCATCTACGAAAAACAAAGTCTCTAGCATATACCGGTGGACTATTTGCACTACTATTTACTGTGTGGAATGAACATGAATCATGTCAGTAAGTGAACTTATGTATGTTATTGCTTACAGGATAGAGCACCTTGAATGTGTTGCTGCACACCCAGTTAGTGCATCAAGTAGTTAAATCATTTTGCTCCCCTTATTTAGTGCCTCTTACACATAGGAGAGCTCTTGCTCCTTCACCTTATCCCCATACAGAACTTATTATGCACACATAGGCCCCTCATTCACTCCATATGCTCCACAGTGCTTTCCAAGAGAATTATAATAATGTGGTTCCAGCTACCATGCCAGTATAATTAACCCCTGGTCTTTCTACTGTATTTTGATACACTTGAAATATTACCTACACTTAAAAATCTCTGTGCATTAAACAGACTTTTTCTACAAGCATTTTCCTTTCACTTTCTATAGTTCATTTCAAAATAATCATCAACTTATCAATATGCTCAATTTGCAGAGTTAATGGAATCTCCAAGGACTCTTGAGGACCATCCCTTTCATTATTTCTCATCAAATAAATAAATCAAGACAAGATATCAGAACATCCAAACACCTGCCCAGTGTGCCCATACTGGGGAAGAGGGAGGGAATAAGCTTCTCCTAACACAGCTCCACAGTTCAAGAGGCTCCTCACTGAGTTTCTGGACGCTGCTGCTCATAAATCTCCTCAAGCTGAATTTCCAGCTGCTGCTTGCTCTTTTCTTTCTTTTTTTTTTTTTTTTTTTGTTTTTTCTGATAATGCACTCCAGAGTTCTGTGCTCTCTCTTCCTGGCAGACGTGGGCACTCTTAGGTCCTTCCTACCTTTCATTGTCAAACCCTTTAGCAATGTAAAAAGCGAAAGCTGATTTCTCTTTGCCTGCTCAGTTTTGGCTTTTATTTTCATCTCATTCAATGCCACACTTTGCTGCAGCGTGCATCTGCTGGAAGGGCAGTTAATGGTGCGTGCCATTGGCATTGCTCCAAGAGGCAGCTTGATGCCCAGTGCCAAGCAGGGGTAAGAAAAATGATGCCTCTTTTAAATTCACTGAATAAAGGAGCTCTGCTAAGTGCAGATTTGCTACGTTACCCCCCTCATGTTTTTGTTAACACTTTCTGAAGCTAGGCTTCTAGGGTGATAAAATTGTCTCATGTAACAAAAGGGCTCCCATTTAACCTCTGTGATTAACAAAAAAATGAAAAAGAGAAATTTAAAAAATAGCCTTGAAAAGAAATAAACATATTTCACAAGTGCAAAAGGTGAAAAATAAGGAAAAACAATTTACTAACTCTATTCAGTAACAAAAGTAAGAAATATGATACCTCTTCTAATGAACAGAGAGTATGCCACTGGTTTTTATTCTGGCTGAGACAGCTGTTAAAAGCACCAGTGAAAATTAGGATTTTAATAAACTGCTGTACAAGTAACACACTTCCTGTCCTCAATTTCTCCTTCTAATTTGAACCATTACACAGTGGGTGTGTGTGACAAACAGTGAGAGGGACAGGGGGACAGGGAAACACATTTAACTACTGAATGATCTACAACTTGATGTCCCTAAGCCATTAAAGAAATTTCACTGAAATAAATAGCATTGATTATTGACTTAGAGTAATTCCCACTAATTATGAAATATAGACAAGAAAGAGTGCAAGTGTTTTTCTGCTCCTTTTCAAAGCTCCTGAATCTGGCTCCTGGATACCATCTCATTGCTCCAGTACACCATCAGAGAAAATTAAAGCATCCTTGTCCTTTGAGCTCTGAAAGAAGAATGAGGTTGCCCTTTTGGTCTGACGACATTCTAAAAGAGGGAGATGAAAGGTTCCTCAGTATCATCCATTACTGTGTTTTGTAAGTCTTGTTTGCCAGCTTCTTTTTTTAATAACATATAGAAAACAACCTTTTCAATATAGAATCTGTTCTGTGAAAGTTGATATATTTGTTTGTTTATCTATTTATTTATAGACATAAGTGTAAAACAAAATCTTCTGTGTTTTAGGCTTTCATTTTCTAAGTTTCCCCTTTCTCCTCATTTCTTAGCCTGCCATCTGTCTTCTACCCTTTATTTTTGAGGCCAAAAGGAAAAGATGAAAGAGTAGAGAAAGAATGAGTTAGAAAAGGCTTTAGAAAAGAAAACTTTGAAAGGCATATTTTAAATAGATATTTACATTTACTACAGGGGTGCTCTTTCCATTGCTGTTCCCTATACTGGCTGTAGGTGAGGAGGAGCCAGATCTGCCCAATGTAGAACTCCTGCACAGTGACTTTAGCCCCCTAAATCCCACTGTGCCACTCAGAGAGAGATGCCTGGTGTGAAGGAGTGATGTGGAACACAGGGAAAAGGGAAAAGATGTGTTTAGTTTAGCAGTTGACTTTGTTTCTCACTATTTGAATCTACTTTAATTGGTAATATATTCAACTCCTTTTCACCAGGTTCAGCCTGTTTTTCCCATGATGCTAATTCATAAGTGATCTCCTTGCATCTCAACCCACAAGCTTTTTAATCCTCAGATCAGAAAGGACCTCTGTCTTCTTGGGGAGAGGGAGTGAGAGAGTGTCTGGGTGGATATTTGGGCCTTGACCAATGTTAACAACTACACTCCCTTTTTTATCAGCTGTTTAAGACTTCCTAGGCCCTAATTATTTTGTGTTTAGAAGTGATCCACAAAACAGCACAGATTTGCCAGTGCTCAGAACCACCACTAAATTCTTACCCCTTTGTAAGATATTGGTTTTCACAGAATTATAGAATCACAGAATTATAGGGGTTGGAAGGGACCTCTAGAGATCATCGAGTCCAACCCCCCTGCCAAAGCAGGCTCCCTACACCACGTCACACAGGTAGGCGTCCAGGTGGATCATGAATATCTCCAGAGAAGGAGACTCCACCACCTCCCTGGGCAGCCTGTTCCAGTGCTCCGCCACCCTCACTGTAAAGAAGTTCTTCCGCACATTCGTGTGGAACTTCCTATGCTGAAGTTTCAGCCCATTACCCCTAGTCCTGTCCCCACGCACTACTGAAAAGAGACCAGCCTCGCCACTATTCACACCACACATCCCAGTCGAGTTTTAAGAAAGCCCAGATGGCAAACTTATACTTCCTACTTTAAGAGTCCAAAATAAGGTCACAAATACCCCAGCTCTGCAGTTGGGAACATGCAATATAGAATCATAAATATGCAATAGTATGATTAGGCAAGACAGAGTTTTTCAGGATATGTTCAAAGTCTGAAATGTTGGCAGTGGGTTTGGGACATCTAAGTATGAGGTATCCAGAAAGAAGCAAAATAAGTAACCCAGTGGTACCTCTCTGAGTGCTGATTGTCAGGACATGGTGAGATGTGAGATGATGTTTTTGTCTATTCTTAGCAAAGAGGCTTTTCTTTCAGAGTTGTTTTTTGCTCCATATGCTATGCACACATCTAAGTTTCACTGCCTACAGTGTAGTTTTCTCAGGGCTACTTCTAATGTATATTCAAACTTCATCTGCTACAAAATGCAGGGGAGTGCATTTAAGATATGACTGCCTGCTATCCCGACCAATCTTTGGGTGCTGTCCAAAACACTGGATTTTAATTTATAAATCTTCATAAAGCTTGATTCTTGAATTTTTGTCTCTTCAACACTACAACAGAAAGCAAGTAGGGGACCATTGCCAAAAAACTATAATGTAACTGGATACAGTGTTTAGCAAATGAGCTACTGGCCTCAAGTCTATGTTTGTTTATGGAACCTGCCAGTGGTTTCTCTGAAGTCATACTAAGTTCCTACTATTTGGTAGTGTAAACGGGCCCTTAGAAACTTCATGCCAGCTTCTTGGCTGGCAACATCAGCAAACCATGGCTGAGTTTCCCTTTCAGAGCAGATGATACCCTCTACTCATCTCTGTCTTTTTTTTTTTTTTTTTTTTTTTCCCAGTCTTGAAATTTCTGTCATGACTCCAATAGCAACATGTTCACTGAAACGCAGTTCTCCAGCATCTGATACCAGCTGTCAGGCTGTGTTTCATCAGACTGAACTCTTTGTCCAAGTGCTACCAGCTGGCGATGCTTCAGCCATCTGGGATCTCAGTACTCTAACCTATGGACTAATGTCGCTCCAACAGAGTCAAGGCTCCTTACCTTTCCAACAGCAGAATTCATTAGGAAAGTGAAGTGAAGCAAAAGCCACTGCCCCTGATCAAAGTGCTTCACAACCTCCAGACGTCCATTCCCACCAGAGAGAATTCAGTGCTTCACAGCTCTCAGAAGTTGGCTGCTAGATGTTGGCATCATTTTAGTTCCCAGACTCTGTTGTTGGAAAACACACTGTATTGTGTACTCTGAGGACAGTGCAGCAAAGCTTCCTCTTTCTCCTGCCTACCCATTTGTGGCTTCTTATGTAATTCAGTGTCATCCATCACTTTCCAATCTGCACACTTCCACCCTGAAAACTTCCACAAACTTTTCGCTCCTCCCTCCCACATCTCCCTCACTTTCATTAATTATGTCACATTTTCTCTCAAGCTTTAATTTACACAATCATTGATCTCACTAAAATTGTTAGATGGTTCTGAAAGTAGAAGCTTCTACAATCTGCAGTTAAAATTGCCAGGTGGAAAGAAAAAACAAACAAACAAAACCTACACACACACATATATGCAAGTAAAGAAAACAACAACAACAACCCTCTCTTTTGATTTGATATATTTCAGACATCTGGCAATACGGTGACCTTCACTTCCCCACCAAATTTTGATTCTTTATTTGATCTCATTAGTTAAATTCCTCTCAGTAATCTTATTATTGTTATTGGCTGCCAGTAATATAATTGGCATTGTAGAAGAGCCTGGGAATTGCCACACTGGATCAAACCCGCGATCCATCTCTCCCAGTACCCCTATCTACAAGACTGGTCAGTACCAGCTGCTTCAGACAAAGAAACACTACAGCTGGCAGTTTGCAGATAATCTGCTTGGAAGCTAAATTTCCCTTGTTTAGAATTACAATCTGGCTTTTGCCCTGCAGCCTGGAGTTTCAGGTCCCTCCCAGAATAATTGCTTATGAAGTCATGCACTGTCTTTACCTCACAAACTTACAGGTTGGAATAAAGCTGAAAAGGAAAGGAGGGAGTATAGTCATTTAGATTAAGGCAGCTGTAGCTCAGTAATCATCATTCCCCATGCTGCAAACTTTCCCAAGACTGCACAGCAAGCTGGCAGCAGAGTCTGGAATAAAGCTTGGGAACTGCTGGCTCCTTGCCCTGAACTTGTCTTAGTAGACGATGTTACACCTCAAAGCATTTAAGATATGGTAATTGTTAATTTTTTAGAACTGACCACTTACCCAATCATTTTTTCGTTCCAAGGTACTTTGCAGAGGTCAGTACATTCCTGATTAAGTACCTATGCTTTCATCCAACAATCATAAAATTAAAAAAATAAATAAATAAATAAAAATGATAGAAGATGATAATTTTTATAGTAATAAATCCAAACTGCAGGACTTCCCAGTTAAAATTTACTTTTGCTTTGGGCTAGTGTGGTATTGGAGATCAGCTTTCCTGGTAGGAATTATTTTGGTTGCATAGGGAATCTCTTTATTTCCACACAGCTATCATAACACTATCAATAGCAGAACTCCTGTACATCTTCTACAACCTAAGAAAAGATTTAATTTTTTTTTTTTTTTCCAGTAAATATATTGGCTACAGTGAGAAGTAAAAAAAATCCAGTAAAACGGACTTAGCAAAATTACCTTTCTCCTGCTAGTACAATGAAAATACATGTACTTGAACCCTAGCAGATCAATGTGATCTTATTGTCAAAACAATTTCCAATGTCACTGGTGTCTGAACATGGGAACAGCAGGGTCTTATTCTTATTCACCTTTTCTTGCAGCATGCTTCCATTCAATACCTCCCTCTGTACTGGATTCCATTTATTTTTCAGAACAAAATGCTACTGCATTTATGTTTCTGTTACATACATTTAATGGTATATACGTCGTTTTCTGGTAAGTAATGCATATTAAATAGCCATCCATTTCCAACACATAAAAGACCTCATCACTGTTATATTATACAAATACAAGATACGTTCATTGCCCTTCTCAGCCTTTTCTCTTCTGTCCCAGCATGTTGTGTAAATGAAGGACATGTTCAATTAAAAACATTTTCTAGTTTTCATGAGGCAGAAGGTGCAGAAATCAATTCAGTGACAAGCTGGCTGATTCAGCAAGAAATCAGGCAGCCTTCAGGAATCTCTTTTTAAATGTTTTTCTCTTTCATAAGGTAAAAAGGCAGAGAGAGGCCCACGATGGTCAGGGAGGTAGGGGGAGCTTATACAGATCAGCTGCTCTGCTCCTGAAGGCTGCAGCCCTAAATTTGATGCAATTTTTATGCTGCATACATGGCTGCCCAGCTAATTTGTCCTTAATGTATTCTGTGTGTTTGGTTCATATGTTGCAGCAAGGCCTTTAAATGCTCTGTGTTCAGTAAGGGGAAATGTATTCTATCACACTCAGTTGCATTTGCATGAGGCTTCATCCTCCACTGTACATTCATCACTCTGGACAAAAAAGCACCGATAATTTTTAAGAACTGATGGGGAAAAAAAAAAAAAAAAAAAAAAAAGAATGCAAACAACAAAGCCAGTGGATGTGAGGATACAGAAAAACATAATTTCTGGAGAAGACTGTAACAGTTAATGAACATAGTGCATATTCTCTATTTCCTCTTTTCATTCTCTATATGTGTTCTGTTCAGGAAAGGAGACATTCTACAAGGAATAAAATATCTGTAGTATTAAAAATACTTAGACTGAAAGAGAATAAGCATGGAACACTGTCACTGAAATCACAACAACAGGAGAGTTTAATTTCGTGCAGTCTTGTTTACAGCAACAGTTCGTTTTAACCTGTTAAAAGTGGTTATTTATTTATGATTGTGATTTATTTCTCTTTCACAGTATTTGTTTCCTTACTCGATAAGGTGAGCTCGAAGCATTTGTCTCCTTAGCCTGCTTTTCATTAGTCTTCTCTTTTTATTTTATTTAATATAAAATCCCCACAACGGTTAAGTAAAAAAGATAAAATTTAGTTGATTTTGTGTTTGCCTTTTGATTTAGTGAAGCAGAGGTATCTGTATTATATCTAACACCGCCATTAAAATTTAACAGATCCTTAAATGAAAGAGATCAATTTTCTGCCTTTTGATTCATTTCTCATTTGCCTAAAAAGTTACAAGCCCTCACAGAAGCTGTAAATCCGGCTGGTGGCGGTACTACATTTTTTTCTCCTTCAGTCCATGCAATAGCTGTGCCTCCTTTCACCTAAGTGTGTACTTCAGCCATTGTGTTTTCCTGATCTGGAGCCATTTGGTACAGTTTTAATTTATTTTACTGACTGAGCACATGAATCCTGGCTTCAGAGGAGCACGGATGGTGCGTTGGCTCAGAGGAGAGCTTGCATAGCAAGTGGAAAGGGGGTATCACTCTGAATGATTAATTGTCGTCCTCAGAAGGGTCTCAGAATATGATCATTCTTTATAGAAAATTGGATTAAAATTTGACGCTTCTACAATTTTTTTTCTTTGTAGTGAAATTTTCATTTTTCATCTGTTGGCCAAATAATTCCATGTGCAGTCAGCCCTAAATTAATCTTGAATTAATTTTTAAATCCACTGTCCTCTAATATATAATTCACCATAAGAAAACCCAGAGCAGTCAATCTTTCATTAGACGTGGGGTGAGAAAGGGTCAGCAGACACTCCTGCAGTACTAAAAATAAAGGCACCACATCTGGTACGGAATGATGTCTGGAATTGTAATGCATATGCATCCACTTACTCCTTCTGCTGAAAACACAAACTACAGAGTGGCTGCATGTTGAAACATGAACCAGTGTAATAGGAGCTTAAACCCTGGAACAGACTGTTTGTATATGTAGTCAGTTTATTAGCAAATGTGCAGGCCTGCAGAGTACAAGAACCATCGTTTCAAGCCGATCTGTCACACATTTAACAAGCTGTTTGTAATACAGTCCATTTCATGTAGCAGAGAAAAATCTTTCCCACAGGTATAAGAAATACATGATACTTCTAGCATATGGCAAATTCTGGTTTTGCAGGTTATCCTCCATTAGAAGCCTCTGTAACATGTTGGGTTAATTTTTTGTTTGCTTCCCAAATCCTCTTTTCCTTTGCTGAAAGTGCTGAAATAAAGCATGTTATAGCGGATGTTAAAAATGAGATTCTGCACGAGATGTGTTTTTAATGTCAGGCACAACTGTGCTCACCGAGAATAAATCTAGCCCTGGTGCAAGCTGCTCACACTAAGCCTGCTTTATATACCACGGCAGGGCTGAATGGGTAGGAATCAATAACAGAGGGGCCTCTGCTGTAGAAAGAGCTGCTGCTCCAGTGCTGCTGTGCCTCTATGCCTTTCCATCAAGGAGCAGCAGATGCCGTGTACCTCCCGAAAACAGTGCCCACCGGCAGCAGCCAGCGGGCAGACAGAGGGTAATAAGTGCTTCTGCTGGATTTGCAAATGCCATGTGGGATGTGGGGATTTTGCTTAGGGGAAGCTGTCAGTGCATTGCAGTTTTCTCATCTCACCCCCTTGACGTCAGGTCTGGCGTGGCCTCCCAGTGGCCCCAGGGATGAGAACTGCAGATGCTCGCCCTGCAGGCTGCAGCAATGACCTAGAGAAGGAAAGCACAGGGACATGGCAATAAGGATGAGGAAGGAAGGCTGCTTTCCTTGCTGCTGTGCCTAGGGGAACTAGGCCGAAAGTCAGTTATAGTTGGGTCTCATGTCTGTGTGAACCTTCTTCACATGGGAGTGGACTTTGAGCAAGGGTGGGTGGGGAAGGACGCTTCTCCCAGGGAACCTCCAACTGGTTGCTGCCTCTCTGCATGGTTTTGGGTAGAGGTACAGTAAGGATCTATGCTGTCCTCACTCCAGCATTGGAACAGGCACTTGTTGGGACTTCATTTAAGCCTTTCTAGCTGTCGTGAACAAATACATCCCCAAAGAGGACTGTAGTTTTCAAACTGTGACCAAATTGATTTGTAATCCAAACCAGATTGCATTGTGGTTCATCTCCAAGTCAAAAATGAAGGCTTGTGTACATCAGGTGCTGGCGATTAGGGGCAGCAGGCTTCAGGGGACAACGGCTTCCCTGAGAAGCAGAGGGAAACTCCTGACCAAATCTGCAGGGCCCAGAGCTACTTCCAACACCAGCTGGACCTAGTTTGCTGCCTCTCTCCCCAATGAAATCAGGAAAACAATTTCAGCTTTAACCACAGATCCCACAGTCACTACTGGCCCTTGTCAGCAGTCTTAGAGGAGCAGCCAAAGGCTGTTCAGCACGCCCTTGTTAGTGGGATTAGTTCCATCTATTTGAATGGGTATTGTCTCAGACCGGGAATGAACAAGACTGTTCTGCTCCAAGTCTGTCTGTACGAGGAGAGTGAGGCAGCTCCTGCCGCTGACACCACTGAGCTGCTCTGCTTCTCCAGAGCCGTTCCTTTTTTGGCAGACATCCTCCTCCAACGCCAGCCCTGAAGGGGAAGAGATTTTCTCTCCCAGGTACCTCCCCGATGCTCTTTACTTTCTGTCTGACAGAGTTCTCACCCTGTAGTTTTGCTGGCAGAACTGTTGGTATTAGTATTCCTTAATCTGTTTCAGGCAAAATGGATGGGTTCAGCTCCCAGGGTTTCTGCTGGTGATGTGAGTGAGCCCAGCTGACCATACCTTACATAAAGAGTAATGCCTTCTATTTGTGTGGCTGGATCCAGGAGGGGATGTCTGTTCCTGGCTACCAACTCTAGATGATGCAAGTTTTACTCCTCACTACAGTAACTCCAATCAGGTGAATGTAGGCAGGTAACCCAGTGAACACTGCCAAGCAGAGCAAATGTTTAGAAAAATGTTTGCATGGTATCATGCTGAGTAATATCAGCACAGATCATGTGAACTGACCCAGTAATCTGCTGCCATCCACATGCCACAGCACTTGAAGGCTTTGTAAAGCTCTGATTACAAAAAATGTGCATTTTCTCTCATCATGGTGATTGAATGCAGAGGGAATGGTCTTGTCTTTACTGTTGTTTATTTTTCTTTTCCTGGCATAATGGAGTTTTGAACAGTAAAATTGCTTTGTGCTTTTTCACAGCTGTTTGGCTATTTGAGAGAAAAAAGACACACCAGACAGTATGGCACTGCAGCAGGGAGTGGTATAAACACAGCCAAAAGCAAGTTTAATGAGCATGTTTTAATATTTAAGTAAAGATGTGTTTTCACTTAAACTACCTGCAAATCCACAATGAATCCATTCAAGACAGTAGCATAATTTGTCACATACTGCAGGTGAAGAACCTACATTAGAAATGTAATTCTAAATTTGTACTTTAAAAATAACTAAATAACAACACCGTCCTATGCCTCTCACCATTCTACAATATATCTTTTAGTACTTGAGGGTGCCCAGCTATGAAAAATACACCTTCCCTTCACTCTGAAGTCACACAATGCATGGTATAGACTTGAGGAATCCTTAGAGAGGTTTTTGGTGGGTCTTCATTTTGTTTTGTTTTCTTTGATAAACAACCTCAACAAATGAAGTAGTAATAAAGGAGAGCAACTGAGGCAGATGAGATTATAAATAAAGCTGTTTTTTTGGGAGGGTTGCCAAGGCACGGGGAGGAGTCTGTATTCTTCAACTTGTTTGTTTATATTAGTAGCCACAATTTGACACTCGGGAATTTTTCTGTGCAAGTTGGCAGTTATGACAATAATGGACCATTATTCATGAGGGTCCTACTGACGGCAAAGTAAAACCATCCATATGTTTCTGAAACCCTAATACAGAAAATTAAAGAAGTGCTGGTGTTAGCAATTGAAAAGGACAACTCATCAGAGGTCCTAATCTTTCAATGAGAGCTCAGTAAACTCTGAGGGCCCATGAGAGTGGTTAGGGAGAGGGCTGGAGCCATAACAAAAACTAGAGCTTTCCATGGAGTCATCAGAAGGTCTCTCTTTTTTTATTATCCACATAAGTAAACAATGGCTTTTTTTCTTTTTTCTTTTTTTTTTTTTTTTTTTTTTTAATTGCAGAGTTGTTTGGAGATGATGAAGAAGAATGCTCTGACAGGGCAATTCATCTTATCTGCCTGTATGTTTAACTTGCTTATGCCATCTTTCATTTCAGTTCGAAAGTGTCAAGCAACTATTATGTAGCACTCATAAAAAGGTCCAAGAAGTCATAACAGTACCTACAGCTAGTTCCACTTTTATTATTTGCAGTGAAAATGTCTAAAATTTCATTATGCTCCAAAAAATATCAGAGAGTTCCAGCTCTTAAAACAGCTGTTATTTCTGTGTCGTTTACATTTTCCAACTATGGTGCCACTTGCTATGTGACTTTCTCTAAAAACTGCCATGATGAAACTGAATTCCTTCAATCAGAGGTTGAAGACTAAGGATAAATAAGACAACTGACAAATAACATGTTGCTTCTTGCTTTTTCTGTTCTGGCCAGAAAACTAGAATAGGCAGTGGAGAATAAGCCTAATGGCTCTAGGTCTGGCTGAAACAATGATCATCTTGTTTTGCTTTCCACAGCCCCATAACTGCATGGCAAATAAACAACAAACTAAGTAAAGCCAATTCATCTGCTGTCTAGTTTTGATTTATGAAGGCAATAACTCAGTGAACTGGGGGACTTGAACCTTTTGGTTGCTTTTTGATTTTAGTTCCTTTTGGTTCTATTTTAAGTTTAATTTGAAATAGTTTTGAGGGGGGAAAATGGGGTACGTAGGTGAATGACTCTTATGTCTTCATAAGGAGTGTAAAACCTAGCTCTAACATTTCTACTTGTGTGAGGAAATCTTTTTGCTTCTCCCTGTTACTGGATTAATATGTTCTCCTAAATATTATGTTAATACTCTAATTTGGATCTTTACTTTTTAGATATTCAAAATATAGAAGTTGAGGGACTGATTTTCCAGGCTAAGAACCCATGGCTCCAATTATACTTGATGAGAACTATCTGTTCTCAGCGCTTGTGTAAATCAGCTTTATGACTGATCCATGAAGCTAATTGCAGCTCTAAAATTCAAAACTACTTTGCAATTTTTCAAAGGAGCTTTGGTAAACCCCGAGTTCCTCAAGGAATTGCTTATATTTTACTGTTAATGAAAAGGCTTAAAAAAAAAAAAAAAAAAAAAAAAAAAAAAAAAAAAAAAAGAAAATGTATTAATGTTATCCAGTCAAACTAATCTCTGTGAACATACCAGGCATGTGTTGAAAGAGTAAAAGAATACAAGCTGAATTTGCCTTGCCATTCCCCACACTCCTGTGTGCTCCTTTATATTACTGCAGAATTTTTAACACTACTGAAACAGAAGAGGGATGCTAGTTACCCACCCTTACTAGTGTAAATAAGCACACAAGATGTAGAGCATCAGAAAAACTTGGCTCCATATATGTACATGCAGTGCTCCAAATAGTGTTGTATGATGCCAGTCTCAGCAAGAAGTAGGCTACCAAAGAGCTCAGAGCAACTGAGGTGGGATATATACCTGCCTGCTTGGAAAAAACTCTGATGTCTGTAGTTGATGCAAGGCTCTATTAATTCCTGGATAGATGCAAATTCCTGTGTTAGGTCAGGAAAATCCTATCATCTCCAAATATCAAACGACTTAGAAATAATGAAATCTGTCCATCCTGTTTTGCATACAAGATCTAAATGTGCATGTTCTTATGGCATACCTAGTTAAGTCTGTGGACAACGGGATACAGTTGTTTTTTTTTGTATGACCATGGTAGTGAGATCTTCATGAGGCCACAGCTGACACCCCATCAGATCAGGCTGTGCAGGAGATTTTTGAAGCGTTTCATTTTATGTCAGATTGTGAGTTAGCACAGGCCCCTTCCTAACCTGTTCAGGGGCTCAGTTTCTTGCTCACCATAGATATTTAACTTACAACCCAGTCTGTTGCTGCTGTTAAAGTCAGTGTCTCTCAACAGTTATTACTTGTATCCCTCCAACACAGTAACAGTTATTTTCTGTTTTCAGCTTAATGAAATGTCAGGAGACTCAAAATACTTTAGTGTGAACAACTAAATGAAGATTGCTGTACCAATCAGTGAATTTAAGTTTCCTTAACATAAGACCCCAGACTAAGACCAAATAAAAGAAGGTTCTCAAGAGCCACAGCACTCAGCTGACAAATGGCAGCCCAATGCTGAAAGCCTTGGCTCCTACACAGCGTATGAGGAAAAGTCAGGTACTTCAAAGCAAGATTCATAAAGCCAAAACTTAAGCACTAAAATTTGTCTTATCCCCTCAAATTTAAAGCAGAAAATATACCTTTCTTCTCAGGATTTGCTCCCCATTTAGTAGAGTTGACTGTTTCTTTCAAATGAAGTGTGAGACTCGTGATATATTTTCAGAGAGATATCCACCATTTTATAAAGTAGTGAGCTCTCTGAAAGTGTGGAAAATTTCCATTCAATTTTACCCTCTCCCTGAGGAGCTTCAATCCTGTACCTTCTGAGAAAGGGGCAAACCCATAAAAATGTGGGATTTCTGAGGGAGAATCTCTGCTTTGCACACTGAAACTGTGGACTTTAAATGGCAAATGTGAAGACTAATACTCTGAGAAGAAAAAAAAAAAAAAGAAAAAAAAAAAAAAAAAAGTGTACACAAAGGAAATCACAAGTATCTAATCTATAGCCATGAGATTCATGTGGCAGTAGAGAAAGTGTGGATCTTGGTTCATGCTTACAAATAAATTGATGTATTTCAGCTGAAGATTATGAAGCTCAACCAGACAGAGCAAGAGACAGAATCAGGAAAGATAGGAAAAAGATACCAAGAAGATACCTGGCTGCCAGATCCAAAGCTCTCATTAGATTGATAGAAGTTTCAAACCATTCAGCCTTGCTAAAAATGAGCAACTTTCAAGGATACTCAGAAAAGGAAGCAGATGTCTGTAGAACTTGAAAGGTCTAGAAGAGGTTACCGAGCAGTATCTGGATCTATTGGTACCTACCAGTATCATCATCAGCCTCTGAGTTACTCTCTGAAGATAGAAATGAGTTCCCACAGACCATCTCCTTTCATCCCACATCTTGCCTATTTTGATGCATATTACAAGTGCCCATTGGTGAGCTCAAATTGTCCTCATTGGTGGGCCAGTACAAGCAATGACTTCATGACATCCTCTGGCACTGGTTTTCACTGGCAGTATGCACATCTGTGGGAATTAATTGCAGTCCCCAAGCAGGTAGCCACCTACCTCAGGAGAAAATCCAGGCTAGACATTGGCTGGTCTGCTGGGCTGTGGTTTATCACTGCAGGGAGTGGGGAAAACCATCCACTGTCTGCTTTCACCTCCACTCCCTGTAATGCCCATGCTGTCATCACATTGAAAGGAAGAAGATAAACAGCTTGGACATGAACTCACTGATCTCCACAAGCGTTTACTGAATGCCAGCATTGGCTGCAGTACAGAGTGCCTGGGGGTTGGGTGTGCCAGAGAGTTTATTTAGAGACAACCACACAATTTCCCTGCCAGCACTGACATAGGTGGTGTGAGCACACCTATGCTGACCATGATGCCTTTAATCCTGCTACCACAGCACATGTGGTTTCATGATGGCCTCCACAGTGCTCAGCTGCATCCTCAGCTATATTCCAATGCCTGCAGTAGTGGTCTGAACCCTCGCTATGCTTCTTTCCCCTAACCATGGATGGTATTTTCATACTTGGGAAAAAGAAAGGATCTATAGTAAGGAAATAAACACAAGGCTGACCTCCTGACACATTTTGCTTTACCTCCACATTAATGTAGTTGTCATATATAAATGTCTTAACTATTTGAGTATTTTTATGCAAATCAAGAGATGTTTCTTGTAGTTCAGCAGCCTGTACTGGTCTGGCAGAACTCATTATCTGCAACATCATATTAATAAACTGAAAGCTGACTATCCTTTTTAATTTGCAGTTACAGCTAACATAGAACTAAAGGTATCAAATTACAAGTGCCAGAGATTCATTTTTCAAAGTGGGAATCTGTGTTTGGAATAACCAAATCATGTTGTAAGATCACTGTTTAAAATTTAGAGATAATGTTCTGTACTCTTTACACTGATGTATTGTTCAAGCTTAAATATGACTCTGAAATCATATACTTAGTCAGCCAGACTAAAATAGGGCTTATGTGTTGAGGGGAGAAATTCTGCTCAAGTAATTACTTTTAGTGTCTTGTATTACTTGTAGGAAGAAGTGGACGTCCTGGAGGGAGTCTGGAAAAATAATAATAAAAATAAAAATAAAAAAAAATCATATCACTTTCCTTAAACTTTAGCAGATTAAAAATCTTCAAAGACATGTAACAGAGCTCCACTGACAACGTAAGAATAGTAAGCATTAATAAGATAATTTTAACAGATGCTTAGCTTTTGGTGCCTGTCACATGTCTCTAACCTTACAATATAAAGAAAGCTAATCTTTCCTTGCTTATGTAGTGTAAGATTACTTATAGCCTTATGATTGGTCCTGGGCTGTCACACAAGAAAGCTGAGAGGTGACCTCACTGCTCCCTGCAGCTCCCTGAGGAGGGGAAGCAGAGGGATGTGCCAGACTGTTCCTGGGAACTGATGGCAGAATGGGAACAGCACAGAGCTGCACCAAGGGAATGTCAAACACTGGAACAGTCTGCCCTGGAAATATTCAAGACTAGGTTGGATGGGGCCCGACTGACCTAGCGGCTGGCTACCCTGCACATGGCAGAAAGGTTGGAAATAGATGATATTTAAAGTTCCCTCCAACCTAAGCCATTCTGCAATTCTATGATTCTAAAGGGGTGACTGATGTCATTCAACTAGTTGAATACCTCTGCCAGTGTTTAAGAAGCTTTTGGACAATGCCCTCCAGGTTACCCCTGGAGAGCTCAGACAGCTGAACTCCACAATCACCTAATGAAGTTCAACAAAGCCAAGGGCAAGGTGTTGCACTTGGGTCAATACAATGCTAGACTGCAGACAAGGAGAAGAACTCATTGAGAGTAGTCCTGCAGAGAAGGACATGGACAAAAAGCTGAACATGAGCCAGCAGTGTGCTCTTGCAGCCTGGAAAGCCAATGGTATCCTAAGCTGCATCAAGAGGAGTGATCAGCAGGAAGAGAGAGGTGATTTTCCCTTTTGTGAAGGACATCTTGCAAAGCCCATCTGGAGCACTGTGTCCAGATCTGAGGCCCTCAACACAAGAATGATGTGGAGTTGTTGGAGAGGGTTCAGAGGAGGACCATGAGGGTGCTCAGAGGACTGGAGTACCTCTCCTGTTAAGACAGGCTGAGGGAATTGAGTTTGTTTGGATTGGAGAAGATACGGCTCCAGGGACATCTTATTATGGCCTTCCAAAATCTAAAAAGAGATTATAAGAAGGAAGGAAATAAACTTTTTACATGGATAGACAGCATTAGGAAAAGGGAGAACGGTTTTAAACTAAAGGAGAGAAGGTTTAGATTAGATGTCATGGGGAAGTTTTTCACTGAAAAGATAGAAAAGATGGAACAGGACGCCTAGAGAGGTTGTGAATACCCCATCCCTGGAGACATTCAAGGCCAGTTTGGTTGGGCCCTGGGCAGCCTGATGTAGGTTTTGACTATTTTGCCTGCAGCAGGAGGGTTGGAACTGGATGAACGCTGAGAATGATTCCAACCCAAGTCATTCTATATTTCTATGACTCTTTGATTATATGATCATAAAAGATTGAACTGTTCTCTTCTCTCCTCTTCTCTCCTCTTCTGTGCTCTGCTGTTGTTTAGAAGATGTATGTAACTTCTTATGCTGAGTGTGTGTGTCAGGGGAACTATTTTTTCCTTTGTTTAGTGACAGCTGAAAGAATGTAAAACTACTTTCCAAGGTCAACATGTGGTCAGGAATAGGCTATGCTATCCAGATCTGCCACTCTAGTGACAGTAAATTTGTATATCTGCATAACAGAACTACAAAAGTAGTCAAAGACCTGAGAATATATAAGAGATGCCTGTGTTATGATGCTAAGTAGAATCTATGTTGGGTTTTGGAGGCAAAATTGATAGTTAAAAGAAGTTTAGAAATTGGACTACAGAAAATCCCTTCTGCTGTTTGGTCCTTGCCATGTCTGAGGGCTAGGAGTCTCATCATTATTTAGAAATGGAAAAGGAGACCTTCTTAAAAAAACTATCCGAAGGATTATTTACTTCCATCATGAGTTTCTTATCTTGATTTTCACAACTATATCAAAATGGAGAATTATCTTGAATTATAAAAAAGTGTGTCTTCGCTAAATAGAAAGAATGAAAAAGTTTCAAGACAGCCCTATCTTTCAGATGTCTCAGGCTTCTATAAATAATTCTGTCATGGGTAACCTATGACAAATTCAGATTTCCCTTTTTTTTTTTTTTTTTTTTTTTACCATGTGAAAATTCAAGTAGCCAAGGTGTTTTATTTTTCTTACACTCTGCAGTATGGTCAGTTTTCATTTAACTTGCACCTATCCATGATAAAATGCATATATTGCAAAACCACATGAAATCACTATCTGGTGGATTCCTTTTTGGCATTCCTTTTCCTTCTCTTTTTGTTCCAGATCTTCTGAATATCTTTCTTTTATAGCTATATACACAAGCTATAATAAAAATGTAAAAAAGACCAAAAAGAGAACTTTTTTTTTTTTTTTTTTCCATGTTCACAGTAATCTCTTCTTATTGCCAGTCTGATTGCCAGGCTTGTAGTGCTAGTTCTTATAGAGAGAGTGTTAGTACTTACAAAAAGAAGCTGAGCAGATAAGGCACAGTAAAATACATTAACGTAAGCATGGTACATAAATATTATAATAGCAGTAATAATGTATTACAATTCTACAGTGTTTTTCATTCAAGGATCAACCATGAAAAAAAGAGAACCTGGGTGGTGTACTTTGCCTATTTCTGTGTCACACATTCAGGAGGTGCTTGCTAAATAATGTAGACTAACACAAGATTGCATCATATTCTGAATTGGTTTTGCTCCAGCCCTGTATCTATGTCAGGGTCACTAACCTTCTCTGCTGTGTAAAGAATTGATTTTTCACTGTGGTTGTTGAATCAAGGAAAAAAAGCATCAAACCAACTGTTTTCTTAAGTTACCCCTCCCCCTAAAATTGCATTCAAGAAACTGTTTCGGATTACCTAAAGTAGAAAGGAACAAGTTTCTTTCAGAAAAGCAAAAGAAATGGTGTCTGCAAACATAAAACTAAAGAGAAAACAAAGAACTTCCTTCCCAACATTAGCTTCAGGATTCTGAATATTCAGGTTAAACTCGTTGATCAGCTCTTAACAAATGCTGGGTATACATCTCCCAGCACTGAGGCAATGCTCCAATCCCTGGACCAGTGTCAGGACATTCTCAGCCTCTTTGCCTGACTCTTTGACACCTGGTGTCAGCTCACGGATGTATAGACTGGCACCTAGCAGACCAAGCAGAGGTGACAGACTTCCATTTCTTAATGCACGCTCACAGTATTTTGTCTTGAAGATCCTTTCAGGGTTTCCTAAACAGCAGAAAAATTCCAGGGAAAGAGCTGTTTGCTGCAGCATGCAGTGGTTTGGAAGCTCCACCAACTGCAGCCAGGGAAGGAGCAGAGCCGAGCTCCCACCTTCCCCACAGCTGACACTTCCACTCCTGCAATGCTGCCAGCAGGGCTGCGGCCAGCTGGAACCATTTGGAGAGCCTGACTCATAGAGGACAATCAAAACCACATTGTTCTGGCTGAATTTGCTATTTTCTTAAAATGTTTCAAATGTCTATTAATATGCCGAAACCATCGTTTTTGTTCATCTCACAGACAAGTTCTCACTTCATGCTCTTCTGTGAAGGGTCTGGATGAATGCCATGTGGGATGGGAGTCTCATCGGGGGAATATCACAGTGGCAAAACTTTGGAAGACTCCAGCAGATAATTCTTAACGTAGATATCAGCCCACAGCAGTTCAGTTTATTAACACTGGCCTGTAGGGGGGAAAACATGTAAGAAGTCTCTGTCTTCTCTAAATCGCTATTCAGCTTTGAAATATGAACAGTAACTTTCATTTGTTGAAAGAGATTAACTAAATTAACTGCTAGTGTAACCAGTACAGCCAGTGTATTTACCTATGTGATTAATTTAATTCAGTAACAATGGATATTGGCTGACCTTCATTTAAGAATCATATTTAACAACATATATCTTCAGAGTTGCTCTGCCAATACTGTGGGAAAACTCAAATATGATGGATATGCCACTGGATTCTGAATGAACTGCATTGAATTTCATCAGTTTGGACCCATTCGCATGCAACCTGGATCTGATTCCTTAATACCTATGAAGCATGAACATTGGGAATGTGTGCATATAACTCACTGTATTGTGAAGAGCATTTATGAACAAAAAGGAGAAACAACCTGGTCACAGTTCCAGGGAAATTCAGCACAAGGAAAAAATCTCAAGAATTAGTGACTCCTCATGCTGCACTTGGGTGACTGAACTGAGTCTTGGTTCAATCTCTCAGCAAGAAATCAGGGATTTTCTAAAAGTCTCTGCAGCTGAATATGAAAAAAAATAAAATAAAATAAATAAAACTCATAAGTTAATGATATTCCATTTTTTCAACAGTAAAAACAGTAATTCCTCTTTTATGTACTGTGCTCTTATTAGTTTATATCTAAAATTGAACTAAAACTGAGAGGAAAAATATTGTTTATAAAATGCCTTTTTTTGCTATGAAGGCAAATGATCACACAGCTTTTGTAAACAGAGTGGGATGTGTGCAGGGCTCTGTGTATGTGTTGTGCATTAGCCTGGAGCCCCTCACTGCAGCCATTATGCTGACACAGCTCCTCTCATCCACAGCAGCAGTTGTACCTTTGCACATGTGTGCTTAGTTTGTACACATCTGTATGCAGTGTGAACGATACAGCATGCTTTAGGATTTGTGTCCTGAGTAATAAATTAGATAGAAATAAGAAGCTACCAAGAAAGAATTCAATCTAAGTGTGTATATTCACAATATGGAACAGCAGCTTTGCTTTTCAGTGGTAGGCTTATCTCCTATCTGCGACTAGTTACATTAAGGCATGAACATTCATTCACATGAGATGTCTGACGCCATAAATCTCAAATTCTCCCCTTGCTTCCCCTCTTGCCTCCATTGTGCTGGCTATGCTAATGAAAAGCAGGTTTTCGGTTTCATATGTACGTGCATGTGTGCAAAAGAAGGAGGGGCTCGATCCTGTAGGCACTCACACTGCTCAGCACAGATAGAAGCTTGCTTAAGTAGAAGTATAATGTATGCAGTAAATCTGGAGAAAATCACTAGCATGTAGGTGCTTTTTCTGGCCTCATAACTATTTTTATACATGCATAGAAACTAATATATCATCACAAATAAAGCAATGCATTGTGCTTTATTTCATGGTGTTTACAGAGAAAAACAAGCTTTTTAACCACCTGGCAAGTATTTCAGGGGAAAAAAAAAAAAAAAAAAAAAAAAAGAAGAAAAAAAGAAAGCCTGAAAAAGCAAAGCATTAGAAAGTCAGGGGGGGAGGGGAAGCTGGGGACAGCTCATTTGCACATGTAAAAATGCAAATTTTATCCATGTCTTTCTTATCTAGTGGTAACAGACTTGGCTCATGAAGCACAATAGCACCTACAGTTCTGTGGCCAAAAATAATGAAGTTTAAGAAGAATTGATTGGATTATGTAAACATTTCTATAAAGCCATGTGTGCATCAGCAGATGCCCACCACCTACTTAGGAACCAATGGCACGAAAAGCCTGAAAGGAGGATGCAGCTCCCTGGTTCTGAGACACAGATGCATTTAGAGGTAATAAGACTCCTTTTTATAACTGCTACCGCATGCAGAAAAACATGGAAGCTTTGGCAGCAGCTACTAATTTCCCACTTCTCCTCCTATTATCTTGTGGGTCTGCAGTTTCCTTTAAAGGAAAGGTCCTTCATTTGGCTTTTGCCAGATTATCTCACCTCTGTTATGCTAATACCTAAATAATGTTGACGTAGCTGCAGAGCTGGACCTGGTGGATTAATTTTCCCTGGATGTCCATGTAAAATAAGAACTGTGTTAACAAATCAGATCAAATTCTTCTGGTTTACCTGAAGCATTTTTGTCACTGAAACAGAAGGGAGCTTGCCATGCTTAAAGATGTTAAGGATTAGACTGCCGTGGCCAAGGGCCTCTGAAATGGGGGTGATGGGACATGATCTGTTTGGTATGGATTCATCTGTCAAAACTTGTCATCACGTAAGGAACACTAGAGCTTTTATAAAGCTGGGAGGGTGTGTTTTCCTTTCCTGTTTCAGCACTGAGTATAAAATCAGAGTTGAGGGTGGAGGTGACATTGAGGAATAGATGCAGCTGCAGTTTTCTTAAAAAAAAAAAAAAAAAAAAAAAAAAGACATGTTCTCTGCATCTGCAATGATAAATCTTCAGCTAGGTATCAGAGGCAGGCAAGCAAAACCGTTCACACAGACCATGAACAACTTGCAAGTCATTTGCTGTCCTTTTACCCTACTTCAGGAGCTGAAACGGACTACAAACCTATTACCCCATTAACCCAAATACAAACACTAGAGCAGCCCATGCTTTACCAAGTGGGCACAGCATGGCTTCACTGTTTTGAGAGCAGGAGCAGGAAGGGAAACTTGCTCAGAGGACAGCATGTGACATCTGATATCAGAAGGGTATGGATCTCTTATAGTTTATCTGTCTTTTTTGGCTGTCTGTCACTTGCGGCAGAAACTCCATTCTGTGGATGTGCAGCAGCAGTTTTCCAGCCATGGAGATCTTGCACATCACGAGTCCACATAATTATCCTCCTATATATTCTTTCTTCTATGCATTCAGAGAAACCACTCATTAGAAAAAACACAGCCTTCTCCTCTACCTGTGACCATCCTGCTCAACCAAGGAAGCTGTGACCAGAGTGGCAGGGCTTACTCCTTCCAAGCTTGTCCTTCCCCATCTCCGCAGCACCTGTCCCTGCACTTCTGCTGCACAGAGGTTGAGATCATGCCTTAGCCTCGTGCAGAGGTGGGATTCTTACCATCAGTGTGCACTGCCTCATGATGAAAGATGCTTTGGACCTTACAACTGCAGGAAACATGAGACAGAGGTCAGCTTGTGGCTCAGCAGATGAGCTCAAAATCCTCCTTGATGCCAGTAGATTTTCTCTTTGGGGATCACATCAGTTATAAGTAATGGGGCCCACCAGGCTGTTAACAGTGGGGCAACAGGAGAGCATTTTGGTCTGTGATTATATTTTGCCTTTTAAACATGTGTAAGACCCATGAATTTTAGTGAACTTTTTTCTTCTTCATTTTTATCCTCCTGTGAAAATTGTGGAGTAAAATTTGTATAATACACATCCTATCTTTTAGAAGGAGTTTTCCCTGTTCTCCAAACAGTTTTTGACAAATCAAGTCTCCTTGTTTCAGGTGTATCTCCCACATACCTGAAGATGTATTTCAGTTCTGTGTTCACTTCTGAATTTGTGGAACCGGGCTGAAAGCTTAGTGTAATGGAAAAGACTGCTGAAAACTTTGCTAAACAGATGATCACATTCCTGAGTTTGTTTTACTTAGTTAGCATTTTTGCCTGCTGTGAGGTGTTTTCCTTGGATGGTTACCTACAAATACAGCGCTGACCTCAGTGTGCATGAAGCAGGCCAGCACAGACAAACAGAGCCAATTGGACATGCTCTATAAATCATCACCCACATCCTTCCAGCAGCAAAAATAAAAAGGGAAGGAGGAGGGGATAAAACAACTGGTGAGTGTTCCACATGAGGAAATGGAGGCTATTTGGTGTCACCAGCTGGAAATACTCAGAGAACTAAAGAGAAAGGTATCAGCGTGAGCTAGCTCAGAGCTGCATAAAGGGCTAACATTATAAATGAATGCTATCATCCCTACAGGCATCTTATATGGGCAAAATAATGGGCCTAAAAATGGCCTCTGCTTTAAAATGCACCCATCTCAAAGGACAGGCATAGAAATGCTATGCTGTGACTCATGAAACAAGAATTAAGTTTAACATAAAAAGCTCTTTCTTAACAGTTCCTCAACTCTGAACAGTAGGAGCTGTGATCTCTTCCCAGTTCCTCAGTCCAAATGTGTCTGAGATTATTTCAGTGCTGAGCAAAACCCCAGGCATGAGCTGAAGACATCTTCTCCTTTCCCCATTGTCTATGCATGGAGGAAAACTCGCAGAGGGATGAAGCAGGTGAAGGAGTTATCCACCCCTTCAGCCACATCTTCAGTCTATAGAAGCTGCAGAGCATTTCTTGACATGCTTCAGTGTGCTGCTCAGATTACATTTAGGCAAAGACATTGCATTATGTAGTTTAGCTAATGTGAATTATTTTATTTGATAAAAAAAAAATTAAAAGCTTGAGGATCAACATGTTTTTTCTAGTGTAACAGATTTCTTGACCCTTTGACAGAAAAGTAGTGATTTTTTTTATTTGCCAGCTTACAGGATAAAACTTGCTCTATCTCTAGCCCAGTCCAAACTCCTACATTCTGTATAAATGACTGTTAATTAAGGACTGACATACTAAACTCAATTCTCTGTCTTCTTCCTAGTTCATCTACTATTTCAAGTCAAATTTGAGCTTGAAATTATTCAGCATCAGCATGACCCTTTGTAGAAAAAAGATCTTTCCTAAGGGGTTATCTCAGTAAGAGGGATCATCACTGAAAATCCCAAGAGAAAACATGTATCTCATTAGACTTAGAGATATGGCCTAGCTCTTACTCTTCTCCTTGGCATGTCCTGCTGTACAGCTCTAGGAGTTCTTTGATCATTTTTGCTCACTAATACTTAGGCTCTGAAGAGATGACCTTGCTGTTTTCCACTTGGTGATAGAGCACATATAATTAAGGGTTGTGACACTTTTGTTGATTATATCTACCTTAGTGAATGCAATTGGGCAGTGCATGAGGCCAGCTGGCATGTGGTCACTTTGATCCAAATGATCAAATTGTCTTCTGTGTTCAAATCTCCTTATATACACAATACACCAACTTGTACGCACAAAGATAAACCAGAAAACAAACCCTAGGTAAATTTTAAAAAGAAAAAGTACGTATGAAATCATGATGAGAACCGTCAGTAAAAATATCAAGAGACATAAAGAATCTACCACAAACACAAATGCAATGATTCTGCTTCAAAACGATGATGGATACTCCCAATCTGCTCGGGTTTTTTGTTGTTTTTTTTTTTTTTTTTTGTAAGGCTGAAATGCCTCCAGTGGGTAAGCATTCCCGACTCTGTTCTGGGCAGATCACCACTACACAGTTGCCAGGTGGCTCTAACCTAGAGGAAAGATTACAGACTCATTTTCTTCATAAATCACTAGGTATAACATTCCAATGCATTCACCTCATCAACTGGTACAAGCTGAATATAAAGCTGTCCAAAGAATTTTGGTGCCGGTCATTGGCAAAACTCCTCCTAGATACACACTGGAGTTGATGAGGGTGGGGAACTTGCAAACATTGACAATAATTCTTGTCCATCAGCAAAATGGCTGATGTCCAGAAGTCTCTCTTAGAGCCATTTGTGCCCGTGACTGGTTTGCCAATGGCTGTCTCTGGTTTCACAAATCCATGACTACTGTCAAACCGCAGTAATTTACAGAGCAAGAACCCTCCCGTAAGCCTGCTGCTGGCAGGGCTGCGGAAAAGTGCTGTCACCAGAACCCTCTAGGCTGGTATTCTGCTCACTCCAGCACAAGTATTCCAGAGGGAAAAGACTTAGGACAACCATTCTGCAGCACTGCAGTAGCTGAGTTCAAAACAGAATTATGTCTTTAATCAAAATGTTTGGAAAATATGTATCTCCATAGTTTGGAGAGAATGAAATTGCTTTTTTTTTTTTTTTTCCTTCTCTTTTTTTCCTCCAAGAGAAGTTACAAGAACAAAACCTTAAAAAGTCTGTAAAGAAAGCACACGTTGCTACTTCCATTTTTTTCTTACCCAAATTGTAAGTATCATTTTCTACATAGTACTACTTTAAACATTTTCTGAGAAATGTACTAAAATTAGTTCCATTCATTATTCTGCTATAGCAAACTCAGAATCAAAACCTTGCCTTGAAACACTGACATTTTCCATACTTAGATTTGTCTTCTTTTTCCCATTAGTCCCTCGCATGCCCTTCTGTGTTTCTCTTTCATGATTATATACACAATAATCTGTGTATTGTTTGCACACCATGCTTGTATCAAATATAGGTACTCTTTGTTCTGTTAATAACAGTAATGATTTTCCCACATAACAACTCCCAAAATGAAGAAAGCGGTTGTTGGTTCCACTAACCTCACCAGCAATGAAAAGTTAAAACCGTTACATTCATTATCACTTTTTAAACACAAGCCAGGCTAACAGGAAATATCATCACATTTCTATATGTATAAGTTTGTATACATACTTTATATGTAATGTATATATGAGTAAAATTGGCATGTGGTTTCAAAACTGATCAGACCTTAAGCAAAAATGATGAATGATTTCAAATAAAAAGGAAAGTATGAAGCCAGGCATAACTATTTTATATAAAGAATAATAAATACATAGAATAAGTTAGCAGGAAAGATGACTGTAGCAAAGCACAGAAATAAGCTGAGGAGACACCTCTGCAGCTTTTTTCCTCTCTTCTTTCTCTCTCTCTTTTTATTTTTGTAGAGGTGGAAAGGATTAAGAAGCATAGTGAAAAAGCAGGGAAGCAGGCTTAAAATATACAAAAAAATAAGGCATGCATATGAGGCCAGATGGCATTTTCCTGTTCCTTAAAACATCTTATGTTCTTGACACTGGCCTCATTTTTAAACTGAACTGCAGGCCAGCAAAACCACTTTTTACTAGGGAAATCACCCATGCCCCATTTATAGGCATGGTGCTTCATTCAGCCAAATTGCAGGATGCAGTCGAAGCACCCCCCCTTTGCAGTCTGGCTCACCCCAGCACCTCCACCGGGCTCTGTGTACAGCTTTCAGCCCATGAACAAGAGCTGTTCTGCTTTTCAACATGCCTCAAACTGCTCATTCTGTGGATGCTGCACAGACTCCCTAAACAGAGCTGCTCATTTATATCTCTTGTCTGTGCTCAGATTTGTCATCTCATTCTCAGATTTTCCCTGCTATGTCCCATCTTGTGGCACCTACAGCTCACAGACTCCCATTTTGGTGCAATGCTCAGTAAACTTAGTGGACGCAGCATTATGTGGAAATGAAATTTTCTGAAGTGACTGAACAGAACGCTCATAGAACACTTCTGACTTCTTACACCAATTAACCATCTTGGGGCAAAACTCAAAACCATGTAGCCAGGGCAGGTTTGATTTGCTCAAGTACTGTTGGTTCAGCTATTTTTTTTAACACAGTCTTTCCTGTTCATTTAGATGTGTATTCTTTTAGGGATTTATAATTGGTCTTGCTGCTATCTTACAACCTAGCAGGCTATGTATGTTTCAGCTGATGACCAAATGACCAACAATCTCCATGGTAAGTATTCCTTCACACTGGACTCCCAACTATGAGCAAGTGTGTTTGGCTAAATCATGTAGAGGAGCTGCAGTCTGACTCACACGTTTTAAATAGCTAAAAGATTTTATCTTTACCACAGGAGAATTTTCGCTTCTGGTAAGTTATGAATAACTGTATTAAAATATATATTGGTGTAATCCTCACCCAAGATAAGATCTTGCCCATCACATGGCTGTTATTTAAAGTCCATCTTCATGCCTCAGGAAATCCTAAAAGATAATATGGAAATTTTTTTTTTTTTTTTTTTTTTTTTTAATAGCAGTGATTAAAGGTATCTGCAAATAGATTTGAACAGCATTAAAAACAGAAATTGAAGGGTGTGAATTTTAAGATAAGTGTAAACTAAAGTATTCAACATCTATAGCAATTGAAAAGTGTACTTTAGGGATTACATATGTTCCAAAAAGGATGGGACACACTCAACTGTGCTTTATGTAAAATATGTTCAATCCCAAATAGTCTTTGTGATTCTCATTTAAAAAATTATACAGTATGAGTCATAAAGTGATAGGTGACATGTCCTATATATCTGTGTTAGGTAAGATAAAGACTTACAGCTGTAGAGTTTATAAGCCTAAATTAGATGATGTCAACACTGATTTTATTTTATTTTATTCAAAAATTGTAATTCACTTTAGAAGAAAGCATGTTCTGTATGAAAAGTGTATTTACTTCAGAAAGGTAGTATTACTTCAGTCTTTGCAACAGCAAATAGAAAGAATGACCGCATGGGCACATGGTTAACTCCTCACTGACAATGAGGAAATAAAAAATGCAGACTGTGGTAGTGCCAAGAAATTGGAAATTTAAATAATTTAAAGAATTAAATTAGCACTTTTTCTGATTATTAGAAAGCAGAGATAAAAATAAAATCTTAGAATCATAGAATCATTAAGGCTGGAATAGATGTCTAAGATCATGTAGCCCAACCACCCACCTATCACCAATACTGCCACTAAACCTTGTCCCTTCGTATCACATCTCCACATTTCTTGAACACCTCCAGGTACGGTGACTCCATCATCTCCCTGGAAAGCCTGACCTCCGTTTTGGAGAAGAAAGTTTTCCTAACATCCAACCTGAAGCTCCTGTAGCACAAGATGAGGCTATTCCTTCTACTCCTACTGCTGACCTCCACCTCACCATAACCTCCTTTCAGGCATCTGTAGAGAGTGATAAGGTCTCCCCTGAGACCTTCTCCCCCTTCTCCAGACTGAACAATCTCAGTTTCCTCAGCCACTCCTCATAAGATGTGTGTTTAAGAACTTTCATCATCTTTGTTGCCCTTCTTTGGACATGCTTCAGGGCATCAATGTCCTCCGTGTAGTGTAAGGCCCAAAACTGAACAGAGTACCAGAGTGAGTGCAGGGGAACAATCACCTCCCTGCTCCTGCTGGCTACACTATCTTGATCTCCAATTCTCTGTAACATTTACTGATCTACTACCATTCCTTGATGCTTGTTACCTTATTTCTCTATAAATTATCAACAGAAAAATAAAATAAAATTGGAAGCAGACTGAAGTCCAGCAATTTCTAATTAGCACTTGAAGTTGGTGTATCTTTTTTAGACCTAAAGAAGAGTGTCTCAACACTAGTCTGTTTTTCCAACTATACTTTGGTCTAAAAAAAAAAAATAACTTCTCCATACACATCTCGCCTTTGGTAAACTTCTTTAAATCCAAGTCCTGCTTGGTTCCTATGGAAGTGAATAGAAATCTTGCAATCACCTCCACTATATGAGAGCTTGAACAAGATTATTGATTACCCAACGGCTTCATTTCTGAGTTGGGAATTAGGAAGTTGATGAAAATGTTTAAATGAAAAAATGTTTGTGCATTAAAATCAGATTATCCTAGTTTTAAGATTAATTATGATTGTAAGAGCAAGTATGCAGCCCTAGAAAGTAAACAGATGACCACAGAGAAGTAAAATGGGCTAAAATATTATTTACATTTTGATGCAATTACTCATTGGAATATCTGTGAATAAAATCACTCCATAAAAGGGGGAAAGGCAAAGGGGGAAAGTTTCCTTTACTTCTCTCAGAAAAGAAGACAGGAACCAGGCCTTGCATTTTTTTATGACACCAGCATGTTAGCATGTTCTCATACATAGACTAAGAAGCAGAAAAAATAAAATAAAAAATTCCAGAACAAACCAACCAGCAAACAAAAAAACACCAGAAACAAAACAAAACGAACCCCACCAGAAACAACAAGGAAAAAAAAAAAAAAAAAATCTTCAGCACCTAAAGCAGTAAATAGTCCCCACATAAAGGGAAGGCCACTTGTAGCCATCCCAGATAATGCAATAGGGCAGAATAATACTTCTTAAGGCTTTATTTATCTCATGGGCTCTATAACTATAAATGATGGGATGAGTAGGTTTTAAGTATCCACTAATTGCCATATTCTCAAAGGCCTCACATGACTTTCTCTGTCCTGTGGGGTGAATGCTGTAGTCTGGAGGTGCTTGAATGTCTGTGTCATGTATGCCCAATACTGATAGCTTCTTATACCCATGCAGTGTGATTTTACCCTCTTTGATATCTCAGCCTGGAAGCTGTTTAAGTGCTGAACCTAACGGTAGGATTATTTCCTCTGTTTTACACATTGCAGCCTTCTTTACATGCTAGAAGATACTTCCTGGGGTTCAAATCTGTTTTGCTTTGCTGTTTTTTGTTTTGTTTTTTTTTTACAATTGCCTGATAGTGCTAGCTAAATTTCAGTGAATGGCTATTCACTGAAGCCACTGCATATTTTCCTGAAGAGATGCTCTCTATCCAGTTATTCCCTATCTTACCTTCATCTAATTGACCGCTTGACTTCAATAAACTATTTTTCACTTGTCTTCAATGACTTTTGTACCACTCTTACTCTCTGGTTTATAGGTATATCATTGAACTCTAACACCAATCTGCTCTGGGTTTGGTTGCCCTGACAGCCCAATAACCATTCTCTCTAGTTTCCTTCATCCCTGTTACTAATGAAGTTACTAAACAGTTTATCAGCCAATGGACAGATACTTACTGAAGTCTTCTTCACAGAATCACAGAATCACAGAATGACCTGGGTTGGAAGGGATCTCAAGGATTGTGAAGCTCCAACCCCTTCTTGATATATCCTTGCAGTTTATTGATAAACCAGTGGTAATTAGAATTAAAGGACAGCTTTTCAAGCAATTGTGCATCAACTTCAGAGTCATGGAGCCATTTCGTGTTCAAAGCACAGAAAGCCTAGACCTTAAAAAATTTATTTACATTTAAACAAGTTTACACCATGGTTGCACTGGTTAATATTCCACTGTGTGTAACATGAGCTTGGGCACTAGCTGATAGAAGTTACCTGTATATAGATGCTTCACTAAAGGTGTCTTTATCTGCAATTGAACACCACATTATATACATTACTAGTATTTGCCATCTTCTAAGTGTATCCAAGTAGACTGTTTAATTAGTTGTCCTTGTATTTTTTTTAGAAGTAAAATTTACCCCTTAATATCCTATGACCACTTATTGAAGATAAGCACTATGATTGCAGTCCAGTTGTATAAATACAGACATTTGCTGGCACTAGTGATTTCATAAGGTATCACTCTGAATCTTCAACAGGACATGGAGTGGAACAATAAATATCTGTTCTTTGTCATCTTGGGCAAGGCATGTGAATGTTTCAGAATCTCTCAATCATCAAATATGCACTATTTAATGCACTAAATACAGGCAGCCAGACCAAGCCTTGTGAGACCATTTCTAACGACTATGTAAGTCATCTAATGACTATGTAGGTGCATGCCTAACTAACTGCCTACTATATGGGCAGCAGAGTTCAGGGCACAATTCATGACATCCTTAATACAGTACCTAAAACAGGTCAAATAAGTATCATCACCAAGGTGGCAACGTCTTCCTGATGATAATTCATTCAAATATAGATACTTATTCTGTAGACATCTAAAACTAGATAAGATAAATTTCTCCCTTTTTCAGTTTACTGCAACCTAGGCTGTGTTGCATAAAATGGTCTCAAGAAATCCCTTCTCAATTTATCAGCAACAAACTTATCTAAGGACTCCCCCATTTGTTTTCCTCTTTTTTTTTTTTTTTTTTTTTTCCCAGGCTTGAAATTTTACCCTCTGAATGCAAATGAGGATTATCTAACCAAAGCAAAACATGAAATATATTTGTCTCCAAGACTATTATTCTTTCCCTCCTCAAATAATGAACCCATTGTTTTCTTCATTTTCCACTTGCTCTTAATGTGCTTATGAAATGTTCTATTGTTACAAATTTTACTGCACATTCACTTGACTCCATTCTATGCCTAGATTTTTGTGGAACACCACTCAGTACTTTGTGATAACTGCTGTCCAAAAAATCAAAAGCAAAGAATATTTCAACTACTGATGATAAACATTTTCTTAGGCTCCTGGAACAAGTGGAAGTCTAACCACCAGTATGGTTACTACTGATACATTCCTTTTAGGCGTTGTAGTATTCAGGAAGGAGTGTAGCCAAATGCACTCAAATAGAAACACTAATACCAACTTGTACTGGATCACTAAGAAGTTGAAAGGTAATTTCTAAATAATTATTCTCAAACCCATAATGACCAAATAATAATGACCTAACACATCATTTGCTTAAAATAAGACCTATAAAAGATTTTTTTATTTGCAAAAATTTTGGCCATAGCCAACACAAAGCCAAACATCTGGTGGTTGTTTGACATTATCTATAACAACTGACAAGGTTTGCTCCTGAATAATGCAACAGTATTCCTTCTAATTAATAACTATAATTACTCCAAACCTATCATAAGACTGTAGAGCTTAACTAGAAGATATAGTATCATGTTATAATCTTTTATAATATATTTTATGAGGCATTTTGTGACTAATTATAAGATTGTCATTGTTCCAACTACATCATTGCAACTACATTGTTTGCAACTACATCAAGATCAATATTGTATTTAATTATACACCTGAACATGCAAATAAACTAAATGCAGCCAAAGGGAGTTTGATTCAGATCAAACCAGTAGGACACCAAGGTCCAGAAGTCAAAACAATATTGAGAAAGTAATGAACAAGTAAAGGGACCAATAAACAGTAGTCATCATCCTTTTGTTAATTGTAGAATAGAAACACCCTTCTGGACAGTATTCAGTGACCTTTTCAAGTCACAGATCTCATCTTCTGTGAGTCAGTTTTACCTTAAATATCAAATTCAGTCAGTTTGTAAGTTTAGATAATTAAGTATGTGCCTCTTTTTACAAGCATCCATTAAAACAATAAGTTTTCTAAAATGAGAATATTCTCTTGATTTGGAAACTCTGAGTGCTTCATGTTTCATCTCTGTGAGTATTTACTAAGGCAGACAAGTTACAATGCCAGTGGCAGTTTTTTAACCTTACATAAAAATCTACCCAAAGCAAATGGCTTGAGTTGTTACTTCAAACTGGATATATACTAGAAAACAACCACAAAAAAAAAAAAAAAAAAAAAAAAAAAAAAAAAAAAAAAAAAAAAAAAAAAAAAAGTTTTCTATCATAGGAGGTGAATTCAGACTTGGAGTTATGTGGGTTTTGAAGTGGTATTGTCTTTTAATGCAACCCATGCATTTGATTTGTTCTTGGGAAGTGTCATAAAAAAGGCATTGAGCTGCTCCCATGAAGTAGTGCCTCCTCTATTTTTAAATGAGGAAGCTCAGTACAAAAGGAAAACAAGTTTTACTAATATTTGCTTCCCCTGAAAGCAAACAATGTAAAATTAAATCAAAGTGCTGGTGACTTGTATAGATTTTAAATCACTAAAGTAAGGTCTGCTCTCCAAGGCAGGATTCTTATGCTCTTGTTCGGCATGTACCAGGCATACTCCTAAATAGGCATCCTTACTGATATTTATAACATCACTAGGTTTTCTAATGCTGAGGAATAAATGCTAGCTAAGGAATCTATCGTATCTGATCCTCTACTGCTTAATGCACTTCACATCTGAAATATTTCAAGGAAATGTCTCAAGAGTTCAGACTGAAGGAAGACTCGGAGATTACCACTCGTACTGTTATAATAGCCTTCCTAGCTCATCTGCTGGATAATGATGGCAACAGCAAATGGCTATGAATTGAGGCATTATTTTTACCACTTTCTAGAATCTAGTATCTACTGCAGACCCAAAGTCTCAACACAGGAAGTTATGTTTGGTGATCATGGAGGATAATACTTGGACCATGATATATTCTCAGCTAGTATCTAGAAAGACAATGCCTGGTGTGTACTATTTATAGAGAAGAGACCAAGATTACGCTTAATAATAATAATAATAATAAAAACTAAAAAAAATCCAAAAAAATAAAAGGATATGATAAGAGAGAGAAGGAAAATAATCAAGAAAAATCAAAATACAAAAAAAAAAGAAAAGAAAAAAAAGAAAAAGAAAAAGAAAAGTAATATCCTAAAAATACCACCCAGCCCAAACTCAAAATAAAATAAAATAAAATAAAATAAAATAAAATAAAATAAAACAAAATAAAATAAAACAAAACCACAAATGCACACCATTCTACTGAAAAAAGATGAAAGAAGAAAATGAACAAATGGAAAAGGGATAAACAGAAGAAAATATTCAGGAAGGAAAAAACAAATAATACACTTTGGGGATAAAAAAATCAAACATCATAAAAAATTGGCACTTAGACTTGTGGCATTGGTCTTAACTGCTGCCAGCTACAGCATTTCTCTGAAAAACTTTCATGACTCAGAGTGGTATGAGAAGAGTGAAAGATGATAACTTCTAACAGTGAATGCTGATGTCATTTGAGAAAAACATTTTCTTAGTCCTCTGCACAGAATTCACCCAGCGGGCTGTTGTGGTTAAAATAAAAATACTTTCCACTAGACTAGAAAGAACTGAAGCCAATGTGTCTTATGCAAGAGAGGATGATATGTGTTACTCCACTCTGTTGTGTTTTTAATTTTCATGCATTGATTAGTCTTTACTTGTTCATCTCCCAGCGTACATGATTTCTAAAAAAAACAACAAAAAAACTACTGACAAGATCCAAGGACCAACCAAGAAAAGAGATGCTGTTATCAGTAGGGAGAATGGATTGTGTAAAAAGGAACTTTGCTCAAAAAGAGAAAATATCTTGAAAAAGAGCTTGAAGCTAGTTCACAAATGAATAGATTGAGGGCCTGAAACAACCATATCCAAATTTGTGTTGTGGTAGAGCTAAGAGGTGATATTTATGAAGTGAGGACTGATAGAGGATCATAGGATTTAGCATACAATCCATCTTCTGGATCACAGGAGGTACTCACAGATTTGAAGAAGTCATAGAGAAAAATTTCAGGATGAAGGGTGATAAAAGGTTCCAGATCCTGTCTGCTTTTTTGAACACTTAAATGATGTCAAGGCCACTGTTCCCAACACAGTGAAATATGCCATATGTTAGCACCCCCTAAATGTGTTAAGATATTCACCTCTGCCATGAAACATCTTGGGACAATGGAAAGTGTTATAATATCAACTCATCTTGAGTAAAGAGGATTTTCATTTTACTGTCTGTATTTAGACTGCAGTAGTGCTTAAATTTGTAGAGAAGAGGAAATAGCAGTGGCATGTATAGACCAGAAACAGCAACGAGGCCTGGTGGGGCCCCACTGACTCAGTGATATCTTACACCATTACAGTCCAGAATCAGTGGTAGTGGTCAAGATGCCATCAAAATAGGCTTTGCATGTAATATGGAGACAGTAAATACAGAGTGTCTGGATGAAAAGGCAAAGTTACACTTGTATTTATGGACCCGTTATATATGCATGTAAGGATACTATATTTCACAGCATCTGGAATTAAGTCTGATATGAGTTATTGCCCTCAGTGCTTAATGACAGATATCACCAGCCCACTAAGAGAGAACACATAATGCAAGTCATGTCCACTCTTGAGAAACTTCCTAATAAATCAAAAAATACTGGCAGTGAGGCAAACATACAGGAGACAGCCTCATGAAGTTGACTGGATGTTAGACAATATTCTCTGAACTGAGGCAAGCAAAGGCTGGCTTCTAAGAAAGGCCCTCCCTGAACCTGTCTTCGACTTCTTATTTAACACTGAAAGTGATCTGCATCTTGCCTGAGGCTGACTTAGGACATCAGCTGTTATCCTCACAAAGTAAAACCCTCCAAAAATAGTTCACGTTAAGAGTAAACTTGGCAGCTTCAGGGTAACACAATGAAATGATAGGAGAGGTCCAAGAGCAAAGCTTCACTCACCCACCTGAGCTTGGCTCCCTAACTCCACTGCATAGCTCAGTAATTTGACCCAGAGTACTCTTATCCCAAACGTTTTCTTCAACAACACTCACTCTTCCTTTTCCTGCTTCCCTGCAGTGACGTTCTTGCAACATCTGGATCTGTTCTTAGTTAAGGACAGGAAAAGAGTGGAGGGAAGCTGCAGTTATTAGCCTCACACATCAGAAAGATCACAAGGAGTTTGCCTGTATTTTTACATTGTGAGTCTGCATTTTCACTGTTTTCTGTCTCTTCCAGTTCCTGCAGACCCTCCCAGTTGCAGATAGACTCACAATAATTTGAACTTTTCCGTCAGTCATGGAACTTTGAAACCTAAAACTTCTCAAACTCTCAATTTCCACACAAGCTGCTAAACTTACTAAATTCTTACTAAACTTTGTATTTAAAATAACTGTTCCGTACATGTATATTTCCCTGCATTATGTAATAGGAAGAGAGATCAGATATATAACACAGGGTTAAGCTTGTGGGATTTTTTATTTTTTTTTTTTTTTCTGTGAGCTACAATAGCTCCATATGCCAAAACATTAAAATAGCTCCAGTTTTTTTGTAAGTAGGAATAAGGCAAATGCAATTTTCTCCATTTGAATTTTTAACCTGCTATCTCCCAAGTTCCTTATAAGGAATGTGAGAATGTAAAACTTTTCTTTCAAATAGAATTTAATTTTAGGCTGATCCCATGAATATTTTCAATAGATAGATGTTTAATTGATAACATAAATAATATCATCTTACTGTCATATTTTTAATAATGATACCTGAGAGTATCTTGGTCTGGAAGAGTATTAGAAATGGCGTATTGATTTAGGTAACAGACAGAGTAGTTCTTCATTTTGAAGTTTTATTTCCCCACATTGACATATCCAGAAAGGTAAGGGTTTGTAACACTACTTTTCATAATGAAAGCCATTTAGCATATTCCAATTTAGCATGTTTGGTTATTAGGTTTTGTCCTTAACCTAGTGCTAAAATATACCACATGGAAAATGCTGCAATTCTTTAGCCAGTAATTCATAATTATTTTGCTTGGGGAATCATGATTGCTTGCAGTCACAATCACTGCAGTTGTTTTGGTAATAGAACACAATGGAAAGCCTGCTTACCATTTAATAAGTATCTGCCTCACCCACAGCACCCTACACTTCAAATCTTTTATATGACTCTCTGTGGCCCTGCCTGCTGAATCAAACTTCTTGGCTTTCAGTTTAAGATTTTGTCCAGTTCCTTCCCCAGAAAAAAAATGTTCCTTCTCAACTCACCCATACACATTTGCCTGGCATATAAAACCAACCAGCTGGTTGAACAAGGTTATTAAGAAAAAGCTTTGGAGACGCAAATTGGAGGAAGGGACAAACAGAGATTTATGGCCCATAATCCCTGAAAGAGAGGGAGGAGGTGGAAGGAAAAGAGGGGTAGCAATGTGCTGAGAAAAGTGCAGGCAAATATTTTGCAGAGGAGAGAGCACTAGTGAGGGAAAGTTGTTTTCTGAAACAGGCTTTAAGCAGTGGGTTCTACTGTCCTAGATGCCCTCTTCCTGTTTACATCATTTCCTCCTCCCATGCACGTCTGCTCCAGGCTGTCCTCCCAGTCCCTGTTGCCCAAGTGGTCATGCTCACTTCCTTTTTTCTTTTCTTTTCTTTTCTTTTCTTTTCTTTTCTTTTCTTTTCTTTTCTTTTCTTTTCTTTTCTTTTCTTTTCTTTTCTTTTCTTTTCTTTTCTTTTCTTTTCTTTTCTTTTCTTTTCTTTTCTTTTCTTTTCTTTTCTTTCCTTTTCTTTTCTTTTTTTCCTTTTCTTTTTTTCCTTTTCTTTTCTTTTCTTTTCTTTTCTTTTCTTTTCTTTTCTTTTCTTTTCTTTTCTTTTCTTTTCTTTTCTTTTCTTTTCTTCTCTTTTCTTTTCTCTTTTCTTTTCTTTTCTTTTCCTTTCTTTTCCTTTCTTTTCTTTTCTTTTCTTTTCTTTTCTTTTCTTTTCTTTTCTTTTCTTTTCTTTTCTTTTCTTTTCTTTCCTTTCCTTTTCTTTTCTTTTTTTTTTTTTTTTCTGCACAAAGACAGTTAATTCAAAGGCAAAATGTTAGCAAATATTTGTAAAATAACAGAATGTGTCAGTAAAATATTCCCCATCCAAAGCTGAGTCACTATGGCCAGATGCAGCCAGCCTAGCTTCCACCTTGGCTCCTGGGCTTAATTTCCCATTGGCCAAGTGCCTTTGAAGCTCTGAGTCAGTTAAAAATAAAACATGGGGAGAAGAGATGAACACGGACGGAAGCCCAGACAAACTTGGACAAGCTATAGTTTTATTATAGTGTCTTCCAGCTTCTCCACACTTCTTGGCTTTTCCTTGTCGTATGGTTAGCTTTTGTTGTGTCATCTTTCTGTACATTTGGCTCCTCTCCACTGGCATGAAATGCTCTGCTGCCATAGCTGAAAATGCTGAGCCAGCCTCAGGGGTCTTGTGAAGAATGTTGCTCCATTGCTCCCTACAATTTAGCTCAGTGTTATTGCTTGTAAAATAATCCTCTTTTAAACACAACCACCTTACAACCACTTTACTGCCTCCTGTGGCAATGAATTCCACATGCTCCTTAAGGACTGTACTTTGTTTTGTTTATCAGTCCTCGGATTCTTTGTGTAGTTGTTCTGGAAGAATCAAACATAGAGACACAAGTTGTTTTTTTTGTTTTTTTGTTTTTGTTTTTTTTTTTTAACATTTTGATACTTCTTCTGTATTTTTAACCCTTACAGTTAGCTATCTTTTACCAAAGTTAAGGAATTCCACCAATTAAATGCTATTTTAAAATTAGTGGTCTGACAGTTGTTTAATTAAAAAAAGCTACAGTCTCTTTCACGGATTCTGCATGCTATGCCAAATATATTTATGTCATTATATTAAATGCACTCTTTCATCATGTTTTTTTGTTTGTTTGTTTTACTTTGTTTGTTAGAAGATTTGAATTACTGACTTAATGCAAATTTTTCTTTTGAGAATGATTCATTTGAATTGGTAGAGAATTAAGCTGACTGATACCTAATAAACATGGCCTATTACCTTCCCCCTTTTTATTTCAACTGTCTAAAGTGAATATGAAAGGACTGTAACTTTTCTTTCTCTTCTTTTTCTGGAAGATTTGTTCCAGGCTGTTTGTCCTACCAAGAAATTCACTTTGACCTACCTTGCCAAGGTTCAGTTGAACAAATTACTTTACAACCCATGGAAAAAAAAAAAAAAAAAAAAAACAACAAAAAGAAATCAAAATAACTTCTAATGTGACAATATGCATTTACACTTATTGATTAATTTATTTATTCTGACTTACTCCCATCAAGTCTGAGCTCATCTTCATCTCACGCACTGTAGCATAAGTCATTAGGAGAAGGGGGAAAAAAAACCAGACCCACTACTTATGAAATCCACCAAAATGGAAACTTCACTGGAACTTGTCATTTTGGTTACCGATTCTAAGCTACCGTAACCCTCTGGTGAATGAGTGCCAGAAATCTATGCCTTGGCACATAGGTGGGCACCAGATTGTGCAGCTGTAATCACCAGCCAGCTGCCCTTGGTATTGGAAAGTGGCAGGTGATCCTCGTAGCCATGTCAGAAAACAACATTGCAGAATCTTAGTGATAGAGAAGTGCTTTGCCAGGGCTCAGTCTAAGAACACAACTTATGTGAGAGAGAAGAAAAAAAAGGATCCAAATTATCATGTGTGATAAGCAGACTGTTTTTCTCTTTAAATATACCTAAATGCTGCACATAAATCTTCACACTCATGATCAGTGGCTTCATAATTTCCTCCTCTTTCCACAGAGAAGTCTGCATGTCTCTTCTGTTTGAACTCTCAATGCTGTTCAGAGCTGATCTTTTAAAGACTACCTTAGGCTCAATACAAAATCGCAGTCTCTTCAGAGGAAGAAAATCATACATCTCTGTACCACACTGTGCAACTTCAATTATAGGAGTAACAACAAAAAGCAATAGAAAGCTCACAGACATCCAGAATGCATTTTTTTTTTTCCTCCTATTAAAAGCACATTAAAAATATTAATTCCCCACATTCTCAGTTTGGTTTCCAATGAAAAGTACAGTTGATTGAAATGTTAATGAGGGAAAAAGGAGAAGAGAAAGGAAAAGATGCTATGCATCTACAAAGATGGTTGTGCAAAGACACAGAAAAAGCTAATTATTAGAATGTCTGTCATCAGACATTATCATGTCTGTCATCTCCTGGTACCAGAAATGCTGTGTGGTGACCTCTTCATGTACACTATAAATTGTTCACTTGCCTGTAAAGAACTCATTTTCATTTCATAAAGATGGGCAAACTGCTTTGAGGATTTTAAATTTTTTGTTTGTTTTTTGAATATTTCAATATTAAAAATAATAATAATAATAAGCTCTCAAAGTAATTATTTATTTTAAAACATCACTGCTTATAGGCTGTGGAGATCTCTGTTAATGCAAAACATAAACATGAGTCGTGCAGTCACACTGCACTTACAATTTGAATTTTACGCCCGGCCAGTCTCTTTGGTTCTAACGTGGATTCAACAGAGCTTTTCTTTTATGTCTCTATCTGCAGGGCTGGGGACCTGCTAATGATACAACTAATTGTTCTAATGACAGCCTAACCCAGCAGCAAGCTCTGCCATTTCCTATTACCTCACCTCCTCCTTCTACAGACGTCTAAAATGGCGTTCATCTCTGCTGGCAATGCAGCCTTACAAAGAGCCAGGGCTTTTTTTGAGATTTTAGTGGGAATATAGCAACAGGGGTCTTAATGCTGTTTACAAGGGTAATGGTCTATAGGTAAGCAGTGTAATTTAGTAGAAGACTAAGTTAAGCATAGCAAGTATGCAATTACTGAGTGGCAGCTTTATTCACATTCCTCAGAAGGACAGTTGGAAGAGTTATTATTTGAATATAAAATTAAACACTGCATGCCTACTATTTGCTTTTGCTGAGATGGAATAAAAAAGTTTAAATAGAAGTATAAGCAAATCAAATGAATTTAACATAGCTCTGGGAAAAAAAAAAAAAAAAAAAAAAAAAAAAAAAGTAATATTTAATTTGACAAGCTAGATATAATTTAGAAGAAAACCCCATCTCTACTAATAAATCTTAGATGTGAAACATTTCCAGTGTTGTTACAAAGAATTAACATTTTTCCTGGAAAGCTTAATCTGGCAAAGTTACATTTCTATGTGGCTCTCGTGACAGAGACAGCAAACATTCATAAGAAGAAAATCTTCATCCAAGGACACCGATAAAATCAGCCAAGAAAGTTTTATTGACTTAAAATTGTTGGATCACAATCTATACTATAAGGGTTGTATATGACTATTTGATTGAGTTGCATTCCAGCTTGTATTAAGTAGTATGATTTATCTATCAAATTTAAAAGTGAATGGTCATTTTGCAATCTCCTGGGATTGTATAATATTGATTTAGTTAGTAGAGAGGTGTGAAGCTAATAAAGCAGAGGTTTCAAGTCTTAGCTCTATACTGGACATGGACATTCAGCTTTATTTATTTATTTATTTATTCATTTATTTTCGAGAGGGATCCCTGGAAGGAGTTTGTTAGCTTTGTTTTGTCAAGCCACTCCTGGGACAGAGCACAGCCACAGCCCCTCCATCAGCCTGGGCCAGCACAGCACAGGAGAGGACAAATAGTTTGTCTATGTGTGACTTCAGGAAGGCTTTCAATATCTTAAAGGTTAAAAAGATAATAATAATAGATAAATAAATAAATAAACAAACAAACAAATAAATAAAGCTAAGTGTCTTAAGGGCGAAATTTTGAAGCATTAAGTTCGTCTAAAAAATAAGAACATTTGAAAATGTGATCAAAGGACAAAAAAAGCTGATTTGTACATGGCCAGTGTTAAGCAAGGCTGATGCTAAGCCTTATTTAAGGGATTGATTAACATGTTTGTTTGCACGCATTAAAACTTTAACGTCTGCTAATCACACCCTCATGTTTGCAGAAGCATACTGTCTTATAATTAGTGGAAAATATAACAACTTTATATAAAACAAGCTTGCAATAAAAGTACTGACACTTTCACATAGGTTACAATCCCCAAAACTTTATGGAAACAATCCAAGCCAGGCCAAAAAGAACCAAATAAATAAATAAATAAATAAAAATAAAAATAAAAGAGAGAGAGAGAGAGAGAGAGACTGAGGGAGAGAAAAAATTGTAAACTTTATCCCTTGTTATTTAGATACTTTCCTATGGCTTTTCATGAAACATGATTTTATGGCCTTCCAACTGATTCTTCGTACTCCTTAAGTATTGACAAATGCTGAACATATGCAGGTCAAAATCACTCTTTTCAGTCATATTTCATTTTTATATGCAATGGCTGTATAAAATAAGAGGAAAGAAGTAACTGAGGGCTGTACTAACAAGACTCCACTTGGCCCCTTAGGAGAGCCCTGAGTACATCAGCCTCACAAGAGAGCACTGTAGCCTTCAGAAACTAAGAGCTACTTATCTAGGGGCAGACTTTTATCAAACACAAAAAAGTGCACTGAGATGCAGCATTTAGATCCAAATTCCAATTTTTTGTTCTCACAGGGCCTCAGTTTCCTATTTACAAATTAAAAATATTGCAAATATGACAAACATAATTTGAATGTTAATTAAGGTGAGTTCTGAGGGAAAATCACAATGGATGTTTAACAATCCGTGCATAGCTGTAAATTAGAGGTAATCAGTGCCTTTTAGGAGGTGATGATCGCGTTTCCAGAGCAGAGCTTTGGTGTTTTTTGTTTCCCTGTTTTTCCTTCACACATACAGAATGTGAAAGCCACCAGCCACTCCCTTCTTCTCCCTTCAGGCTTTTCAAATCCATCTTGGAGCAGCGTTCAGATGTCCGGCTAAAAGTGGAAAGTTGTTTCCTCCAGAGGAAGCCTATCCCAGCATGGGGACAACATACCGTGTCATTGGGCAGACCAGGAACGACAATCGAATCAGTACAGTAGAACTGCTGATTCCATGGCTCACCACAGCCTCTGCCTCAAGTACCATAGGAGCAGAATTTGCTCCAAATGTCTAAGGCAAAGTTGTACTCCATCAGTCCATACCCTTAGCCATGGAAATTTCTACTTAATGGCCTGTGAGGGAGACAGAGTTTGACCTGTTTTTTTAATAGTGTGAATTTGGTGCTGATAGATAAGCTACATCAGACACATCTGGGTTTCTTGTTTGTTTGTTTGTTTGTTTTGGTTTGTTTTTTGTTTTGAAAAACAGATTTCCAAAGATTAGCTGCAACTCTTTCCTCAAGCACTTGGTTTCAAAGTCATTACCAAACTGTAATAATTATTACACAAGGAATGAGTAAGACAAGCTAAAAAACTTCTTGGGGCAATTATATTAAAAAAAAAAATGAACTTAAAAACATCTCAGGCCAACAGAGAAACACACTGATGCATAGATACACAATGTGGAAGGTCAGTGTGAAAACCTGTGCTTAAAATAATCCACCTTTTAAAATGTGGAATGTTTTCCACCTGGAAGATAAGTGTACTTGGCCTTTTAGTAATAAGGCCATTTCTCCTTTCCATCAGTGAAAATAGCACTAATTATATTTTCTTGCTTTTCACAGTAACCATACTCCATGAATAGGTGTATGAAAATAGACAACTGTAGCAGACAAATGCAGAAGTCACACTCAAAATCCCATTCACTCCTCTAATTGTAGATGATGATTATAAAAATGTGTTGGTGCTCACTGTGACCTGCAAACAGGAAAATAGTGAATCAATCAAGATTGCAATTATGCTGTGAATGCCCCTAATAACCAGACTAAGATGGGCATTCAGCAGATAATTAACTTAAAATGTACAAATCTGTGTTGTTGTTTTTGCATGAATCCCACTGTAGTTTTCCACTCTGCAGATGATCACCCTTGTGTGAGCATCTCCCATTTTTCCACTAATGCAATACTATTCCAATGAAGTATGAAGTCAATTAAGAGAATAGTTTTTCTGAACACCTACCCAAAACAAAGAAGTTGATTGTGGCTTGCCTGTTGGAACATATCTTCTTCCCATCTCCCAGACAACAGCTATTTGTGAAAAAGCATTCAACCTTTGCAGTAGAGAACAGTTGTGACAATAATGGCCAAGAAAATTCCCTAAGTCTCCATCTTCCTCATAATTCTTGTGAAAGTCCTAAAATTAAATGTAAACCTGGACTCATCAGTGAAATACTGACCTAAGTGAATTAAGTGAAGTACTGAATTAAGACTGGTAGGAGATGTGAAGGTTGGGGACTGTCTTGGGCAGAGTGACCATGAAATTGTAGAATTCCAGTGTGGATAAATTGGGAACAATTGTTGAGACTCTGGAAGAGAGACCAAGTCCTCTGGAAGCAGCAACAGGCTAAGTGGGGAGATTACAAGGAAGATGCTAAGGAATGCAGGGAGGAAAATAGGAAGTCAAAAGCCCAGTTTGAGCTCAGTTTGGCCACTGCAGTAAAAGAGAATAAGAAATTCTTTAACGAATATGTCAATGGTAAGAGAAGAACCAAGGAAGCATTACTTTCTGAGCAGCCCTTCTATGATGTTCATTTTGCACTTGTTTGTTTGTTTGTTTCTTTGTTTTGTTTGTTTTGTTTATACATTCAGTATACATAGAGATAAGATTTTTGGATTTTTGTCATCTTCTCTTTAAAGACAGCATAAGGAAAAGTTTACTCTGAATTTCAGTCTTGTGTAGGTTGAACAAATAACAACATTCCTTCTGCAGTGTGAAGCTAGGAGTTCAGGCAGGTTCTGTAGTTAGTGAGATGGGTCCATGTCCATCATCATCTGGACAGGGAGATGAATGTCTAGATTCCAATTTTGCCTGTCTGCTTTGAAGGTAACAGAGAAGGGGTGGGTTTTCCTATCTTCCATATACCTTTAAATCTAGTAGGTACAAGTGAGAATCCTCCTAACAAATGTTACTGTTTATAGTGAATTTTACATTTTGTTGATGATAATTAAGTGATGATTTTTGCAATCAAGGAAGAGCATCACTTACTGGACACAAATCATATAACATACTTAATTTCTGTTAACTTTAGAACAAAAAATTTAGGGTAAGAAAAATAATATCTCAGAAGAATCTGCTTCTTTTTACTGACTATTAAAAGTTCTAAGTTTAGGTAGAGACTTTTATATTCTATGAAAATATAATAGTAATTTAAAATAATTCTCAGAAGTCAAGCACTTTCTACTGAAATATTATTTTCTTTCCTTACCTAATTCATTCCTTTCCAATGAATGACTGTTCTCGATAGCATACTCTTAGATATTTTGTGATACTCAATTATGAGATGAGAAGTTTAATTAATTCCATTAAGAGACTATTTCATACTCACATTAGTGTATGTTAAGATTTTTCTTGTAAGATCTGAGCTAAATATTCTTTGCTTTTTTCCCACACTACTGAGAGCTTTTTTGTCTACATCACACATTTTTTTTTTCTTTGAAAATATTTAGAGCTTTCAGGTCTTTATGGACCAAGATATCCATAGTACTAAATGAAAGTCATAAGACAGCTTTTATTTTTATGTATAATTCTAAACTGCATTAAAACAAGTATTTAACACCTCTCCTGAATGTGAGAACGATGTGTCAGGACTTCAGGAAGTTGAGTCAAGTTTTGTAAGTCAATTTGGAGCACCATAGCAAGAGTCAGTTTGCTCCTGGAGCTGTCATCTATATGAGATACAAAAATGAGATCCTGGTTTCTTGTGTCTACTGGAAGCTCCAGAGTCTTCCAAAAGTGAAAACTCTAACAATATACATAGACATTTTTAATACCCAAGTAAAGCAATATCATTCTGATACAGGATATATCCGAAGCATCGAAAATGACTATTATGGTAAGAAAGACAAAGGATCAAGATTCTGTGTAAAAAACAGGATGGCAGAGGTCTTGTGTCTTAACAACAGCAGGAAGAAGATAGAGCTCAATGTTTTCCTTGAATGCTGACAGTTGGGTGCACTTTTGTCTTTCTCAGAAAATACCCACTGCTCAAACAACCCTCTGCCACTTCCACTCTTGCATATTGGGCAGTCTGAGCTGTGCACAGATGTGGATTCTTCAGTGGAGAAATGGGATTTTGCAGTAGAATATTTTTAAGATATATATCTATCCAGAATAAAATAATTCTAAATTACAGTGTTCTAAAATACATTGCCCATGAAAGGAAGCATTTTGAAGTAACTCCCAAAAATTGTTAAATTCAGCTAGAGCTATCCCAGTACACAACCTTGCATATACAAGTTCAGAGACAGCAGGAATGAGTTCTGTATATTATACCAAAAATAATCAAGGTATACTTTCTGTATACATTTTCTTTTTTTTACAATTTAAATTAAATGTAAATCCAAGAACTCATCCTGGCATCACTTCCCTTGGGCTAGCAACTTGTTATTCAGTATTTCATGACATTTCATGAGAGTTGGTGTTAATGCCAATATTTTGACCAGGTTCCAAATTCATGTAATTAAATTCTGCTTCTTTAAATTCCTCCTGAAGTTTCAATTTTATGTCTTTTTTTTTTTTCTTCATTTCTTTAAAATACTTGGCTTTGATTCCATATACTGTAATGTAGCTGATGTTTTCTGTCCTAGAATATAGCATTGCATGAAGTGATTCTAATAAATACAACCTGTCTCTAAAAATCAATGCAGGGATAAACTATTAGACTGTCACTTAAGAGTCACCAGACTAAAGATGCAAATACATCACACGTTATCAGTTACTATGCTGTTCTCCACATCTTTCCTAGGTAATAACAGCCTATGAAAGTACATCTCTACCTTGACAAAGTGCATCTCCTTCTTACTGTATACACCATAAAATATTTTTCGTTCTTCCCTAAAACATTTCCAAAAATGTGACAGCAATAAGATAGGCAGAGAAAAGGATGAGTATCAACCAGAATTAATCAACTTCTCTTGAGAACCACTTTAATGTAGAAATACAACTGTCATCAGTCATGCTGGTGATTGCAGAGCGCATTGTGGCTGACTCTTACTGCTGTTTTCTATGAATTTCTGGACTATAACCTACTAGAAATGAAATCATTCCCTGTGGACACTAGAATTTTGAAAACTGAAAAGTTAGGCTTCTTTCAGCACAAACTAACACACACTTCAGTTTCATCTGTGAAAGCAGGAATGGACTGGCTTTCCAAATCACATTATCTTTTTTCTACAGTGTTGGACCGTCAATAGAAAATTTCAAACAAGTCTTCCAAATCTATTTCATCATCTGTTCTATGAGTATTTATTTATTTATTTTTGTATTTATCAATGTAGCTGTTGCAAAAGAGCTTTGGAACAGTATTTCTGGGTTTAAACCCACTTCTCAAAACAAATAGCAGTGGCACAATATGCAACCTCTGATGATGGCTTCAGTGGATGATAATGACCAAAGGTGAAGTTTTATCTCTCACAGGATACTTAGTTATCACCTAATTCTAGTTTTGATGCATGGATCATCTTTGCACAGCAGAGAATTTTACCTTTAACCAGGAAAGAGGCTCCTGAGAGAGCCCTTGTAGAGCACAGCTGACACGTACTAGCCAGAGAGGGAGGAAACATGCACTCTAGTTATCAGCACACTATCTCTTTGGGAAAGAAGATGTCAGTCACCAAATCTGTCAAGATGACATCTTCTTCAAAGACAAAATCCATTAGCAAAAATAAGTCCCAGTCAGCAAATAATGACTTTTGTAGAGGAAGTAGTTGGGGGAATTACAGTTTTAACCTGTGTTTTCTCTTGTTTTTATCTCATATCCATCCTATCCAAAGAAAAGTAAACAACATCCTCAGGGAGCGATCAGCTGCCTGTAAGCATTGCATTAACAAGGTGGGTCTCAGTGAATTACCTCTGTGGTGTTTTCCATCACAGCAACAGTAAAATATAAACCTTGAAATCATTCCCTGCCTTTAGTCTTCCATTGGTAGTGCATGAGCAAAGCAGCAAAGAGAAGATTTTAATTCAAGATTAGGAATTTAATGTATTAACATAATAGTTCTTCAATTTCCTGTTCAAAACATGAGTATATGGAGAACTGAGGGAAGAAAACAAATCTTTAAATTAGGTCTCAGGAGAAAGAAAAATTTAATCCCTGCACGTTGTAAATAAAGAAGTCTATTCCAGACATTATATTTGCTAAAGAAAATGATAGCACTCACTTCATACACAGCTGACTGAGAGACACCAGGACTGATTTCTGAGAGCAAACACAGAAATGTGATAAGTTATGAGGTTTTCTCCTTAATTGTGGTACTGTTGAGTTCCATGAATGTGGCAATAGCATCCTTGCAGATTGTTTAGGTCTGGGGGCAAACATTGCATCCCCCCCTTTCTAAAAAGGAGTTTGCAGTGATTGTGTAGATAGAAACCAGGATGCCTGCATTAATCCAGGTTATTTTCTAGTTATAGCAATTACAGCTCCACAACAGACAGAGAATTGAAAAGAATTTTAACTGCACTTCAGAGCAATGTGATGTGAAACCTGCTGCTTTTTCTCTGTGAGCTTTCTCCAAGCAAAAGAACGAAACAATTGCAGCAGTTCCAGGCAGTTTCCCTTTTGTGGTTCAGATGACGTCTGAATACCTACATTGCAATTCTTCTTGATTTTCATTTGTTTCTTTGTTTCTGTTTTTGTTTGTGGAGCCCTGTTTCTCTTCTTTCCCCTCCTTCATCCTTCTTTTAATTTTCTGGCTTCAAAACTTCTCTTTCTTACAAACCTGCTGTTGCTGTAAGGTGCACAAGCATGCATATGGAAGGACTGAGCAAGGAAAGGCAAGTGGCTGTCAGAAATATGCTAATTGCTCTGCTTAATGTATGTACAATATGGTTTCAGATTAAAAGCATTGTGCCAATAATTTAAATGCAAGTAATCAGTAGGATTGTGAGGGGGAAAAAATATGGAATGGAAAAAAAAAAAAAAAAAAAAAAAAAAAAAAAAAAAAAAGGAAGAAAGGAGGAAAGAAAAGGTAAAAGAAAGGGGGAAAGAAAGAGGGAAAGAAATGGGGAAAGAAAATTGGAAAGAAAGAGAGGAGGAAAGGAAGAAAGAAAAGAAAACATCTGGCAAAGAAGTGCCTTTATTATTAATATTATTATTATTACAGAGTATTTTTCAAAACAAGATAAAAGAATCTCTTTAAGGTCATAAGCTTAGGAGAATATAAATTATAAAATTTAGTGGCAAAATCCAATGGCAAAAATGAATAAAATTCTAAGCACCTTAAAACACCACTTTTGCTCTACCTTTCTTTTCCTGGCTCCAGGTCCCATTCAGTTAAAATACCACTGTCAAACATACACACCAGTGCAGGCAGTTCTGGAGTTGGTGTTCCCTTCTACCCACAGTGAATGAATGGCAGTGAGTTTGTCACCTCTCTCCATCTGCAGAACAAAAAAGATGCTGGCTTACCATGGTTTGAATTGATGGTGAACTGTTTACTGCAGCTCTGTTAATAATTCTACTCAAAATTACGGACTTTACCAAATAAGAAAATAATATGATTTTCTTGACAAACAGATCAAAATAGGATCATTTACTGATGCTGTCTCCATTTCCCCTTCCCTCTGTATGTATAAATGTAGGAGTGTTTATAACAAAATAACAGCATGCTCTTTAAGAGGATTTCTTAAATACACAGCTAAAAGCTTGGAAGCTATAAATGAAAATCAGTCAAATCTTTTTCTCCAAGAACTTAAATTTTGAAGAGGAAGTATGACAGCTACTTTCAAAAAGTGAATCTTACAAAAGAATGATTTAAGAGAAAAGAAGTCTTCCTTGTAGGGAAAACAGCACAAACATTTAAGTATTTGCTTCAAGATTTTGTAATGGCATAATAAGCTACTCCAATTTACATCTACTGAGTGATGTCTTCTTTGCAGATTTAATATGTTTAGGTATATTAGGGTTACATTTATCTAGAATTACAGAAGACAGGAGGGAGAAGAAGAGATACTAAAACAAGCCTACATCTTGATCCACATCGTATCCTGATCCACTCCTCATCCTTAAATTTCATTTACATCCACTCTTCCAAGTGAATCACATAGTAAGATAAGATATTTTGATCTCCACTGTAGAATAATTGACATAACAAACCACAGTGGGAAATGTTAAAAATAGCTACTGGCCAAAAAATGTGACTTCATGCTTTTTGTTTTCCTTTTCTTTCCTCTTGTCTTGCTATCAGATGCCCCATTCAATTAGCTAATTATTTCTGTTTGTTTCATTTTTTTCTTTTTAAACAGCGCTGATATCAAGATGTTTTCATGGCCTTTAAATATAGGCACATATGAAAACGTACACGCCTGTATGTTGTAAATGAAAAAGTGCTGGTGTCTCATTGTCTTCACCACAGATCTAAAATAATAAATGTTCACACAGAAGGAGAGTAATGCAGTGATAAAAACAAAATGAGAAGATCTCTTAGCACTCAATCTAAAGGGCTCATTTCTTAATTAAATAAAATAAAATTAAAAATAATAAAAAAGAGGGAAGATTAAAGCAAATATTACAGTTGTGATAATGTCTTTTTATATCCAAATGCTAGCACCAGGTTTAACCTCCATAGGGCACTTCTGGATCTTACAGGTTCTGTGTAAATTTGATTTAGAACTGGGGGCATGCAATGATATGTAACAGACAGAGCATCCTAAATGTACAGCTGCCTACATGATCAGGGTAGGACTTAACTGCCAGTATGTATGAGAAAAATTTCAAACATAGCCAAAGACATAACTCCTTTAAGCCACAGAATGAAAATGAGTGAAATTTTACACCACAAGGAAAAATCTGATATCTTCTATCAGCCCTGTGAAGTAAGCTTTGCCTGCTCCTTTGCAATCATATCAGTATTTTGGATGCAGACCAAATAAAACTTATCTGGAAAGGGTGTAGAGGTCTAGAAAGTTTGTTAAAGCGTATTAGCTCCAATGCATAGTACTGCAGAGCCACAGTGCTGGAATAGCTGATTAGACCATACAGATTATGCTGTTTCAATACGTTATGGAGAAGCACAGCCTAACTTCTATGCCCACAGAAAACAGTGAGAAAACACAAATTCAGAGTTGAGCAACTGAGGCACTGGCTACCTCCAAAAGACAATGGCAGTGACCTTGGCTCCACTCAGTGCTGCCTGCTCGTGGTGGCATCACTCAACGAGTGTCAGCCAATCCCACTTCACTTCCAGAATGAGAGGAACATAGCTGATAATTTGAATGGCAACTGTTACAGCCAGTACAGAACAGATTTAATATGTTTAAATAAAAGTATATATATGCTATATATGCTTTTATATATATGTGTGTGTGTGTGTATGTATAGAATGTATATACTGTATATAAGGTATAATTTTATATATGTGTGTGTGTGTATATATATATATGCTATAAAGTATATAGCAGGTTTTGGATGTGCTAAGTAGCCTTCCCCAGATTTATGCACTGTGCATCTTTAACTGCCCTCCCCCTGACAGATGAGCACTCTGAAAACCAAACAAACACTCAGTGTGTCCAAGTATGTCATCAAATGACCTCCTGCTACCATTATTGATGAGTTACACCTGTTTGCCAACAAATACACTCCTTATCACTGTCATGTGAGTAATCAGGTAGATGCCTAAGCAAACAAGTCTGCCCAGCCCTGGCCCTGACTGCTCTTTCAGCCGGATGCAGATGAAGACCCTCTACAGCTGATATGGAGGGAAGGCTCTCCAGAGACTTAAAGGGGCACATTATAAATTTGTCGCAGTTTGTTTCCAAAGAAAATCACATTTCTAAAGAACAACTGTGACAACTGAACTATACTTAGGAATGAGACTTCACAGTTATTTGTAACTCTGCTGTCACTAGACAAAATAAAATACATTTTCCCCTTAGATGCAGAGATAGAAGAACACATATGGCGGCAGGGCACACAAACTCTCTTCAGAGGTCACCATGAGGCCCATGCAAGAAGATGGAATCCAACTAGGCCTCCCCCCTTTTTCACTCTAGATAGGACATTTCATCTGTTGCATGTGTTCTTGACACACCTTGGATGAAGGGTCCTCTGTGCCTAGGGATCCCCTGTTGTGTCCTCAAGCCCATCCTATGAGTTCTCTATGAGTGAGTGCTGTCAATGCATAGCTGGCATCAGAGCAAAGGTAAATCAGTCCTTTATTCATAGGAAAAAACTCTCACACCTGATATTCAAACACTATTGTGAATACCTGTGACACCAGAGCATCTGTGGACTCTCTGGAAATACTTGGATTGGAAGCTGCAATGTCTGGTAAATGACTGTATTTAGTCAAATGACTGTATTTAGTCAATATCCAGACTGGTGGGATAACTCATATCTTGCACATATGGTGAATGTTTATCATGAAAGCACAGAAGAAAGAAAGCTCTTGAGGACCCAGATAAGCAAAGAGAAGAGTCAGGATTGGGCACCTCCAAGAAAACACACTCAGAAGGAGAATGGGCAAGGAAAAGGACAGAGATGGGAAGTACTTGGACTCCTTCCCCATTAGCCCAAAGTATGTCAAGTAGACAAAGAGAAGCAATCTCTATCAGCACCAGCATTTTGTGCAGTCTTTTCCAAATATTCCCAGAGGAAGTGTGGCTCTGCCCTGCCCCTGCTCTTAGCCCTTTTCTAAATAGCACCGTTTAGTGTAGGATAAGCAGAGTCAAGGTTACTCTTTTTTTTCCCCTTTCTTTCTCTCTCTTTGCAAATTATTGCTGAGTTCACTACTGAAATTGATAGAGTGAAATGTTTGTTTTGCTTACTTGGTCAAAGAATGGGTAAAATATTATCTGAAGTTCATGCCACAAATATATTTTGTTCTTATCTTTAGTAAACAGTTAGTAACAGTGAAGCTCTCATTATCAACAAGAGCTGTGTACCTAAATCCCTTCCCTCCTACCCCTGATGTCTTTTACTCTGTAGCTGATAAAAAGCTTTCAATTACAGAGCTCTGCTCACAAGAAGACATATACGTGTAAGAAACATGTGTGTTGATTGTGTGGCAGAGATACTGCACATTGCACTGCAGTAGAGGGCTCATAATAAAAATTGGTATGAATGATTGGCATATCAGCATGAGGACGGCCTCAAGGCTAGTGTTCATTGTTGCAGCATCTACTGATGCTGCTACTAATACATTTTTCCACACAGTTCCATGTTGTGAAGCCTTTTTCAGGATTTTTTACACCTGAATGTAAAAAAATATCTCTCAGCTGACGTGCAGGAAACTGCTAAGTTTGGATATAAATGCCTCTACTGAGAACATTCGTAGGTATATTTAAGATTTCTATTTGTAAATGCACAGCTGTCTATCAAAAGATATAGATCTTATTTTCTTAAGAAACTTTTCAACAATTAAAGCTAAGACTCTTGATTTTCTAACTAATGTTTCAAACAGGAAAATTGAGTACTGAATACTTGTTTTGTTTATACATTAAGTAATTCTGTCATATTTTTAAAAACAGAACAGTTTATCACACCTGAAAAGCAGGAACTACTTGGTTTTTCCCTTGTCATAGGTGAAAATGAGCTTGCCTACTCTGTTTCTGTGTTAAATTGGAAGTGATCTGCACAGCATGTAATTGGATGTTATCTTCCTTGCAAGAGAGGCTCAGGAGTGTAATTATTCTCTACACTTAGAGATGTGGTGCTGCAATGTTTAAAAATTCAAACCCAAATGCTCTTATTAAAAGAAACATATTTGAATATCTGGATTTGTGTATTTTTATCTGCTCTTCTAAATTAGATGAAACACCTACCATGAAGGACACAACCACTTTATGTTTGCAGAGAAAACATAAGCCTGGGCAGCGGCTGGGCTGAGCCCTCTATCACACTAACTTGCATGGCACTAACAGCACTTACATTAAGTAAGTACTTATGGGACCTGATCTCATCAGGGCATGTAATACCTGCTCAGATTTCAGATCAAAAAGCCCTTAGTCATTGTATGTATTCCAGTAGAATCTCATGAGGACAGCACACGTGGGTGGAGGTCCTCCAGAGATGGCAGCCACAGTTCCCTATGCAGCCTGGTCTCTGTTTTCTCTTATCCTGCACCTCCTTGAGCTCCTGCTCATCCACATTACAGAAATGAATTTTCACCACTGAGTTTTTGCTTCCTCTCTTACTGCTACCCTTTCAGTCCACTGTAAATTTCTCTAAAATACTGTAAACTTCATAAAATAGGGAGGGAAAAAAAACCCAACACCTTAAAAGGCCATTTAATGTTTTTATTATTACTATTATTTGCTAAATGCAACAAAGGATGCAATGGCAAACAAAATTACATGAAACACATCTGTAGGCTGATTGACTTGACCCTCAGCACTACTGTAACAGCAAAAGCAGGCAGGTTTGGTCCTCATTCCACAAATCAGCAGAGGAATTTAGAAAAAATTCCAACAAAAGCAGCTTTTTTTCAGACCAATGATATGACATTTCTCTGTTTGAATTCTTGTGATGTGTTTTTATTATGTCAATTATTTTAATACATCAATTATTCAGAACTATTATTTAGTGTAAAATATACTTGGCTTCATGCAACCTTTTAATAAATAGAACACAAAACAAGAAGACATTTGTGATAAAAATAAGAAAATAGGATAGGATAAATAATTCTCTTTAGACTGTCAAATAAGAGTAAAGTGAAATAAAATAAAATATATATATTAAAAATAGAAAAATAAAACAACTCTGTATCAATTTAACTTCATTGTTGCAATCCACCAGGAAAAAAAAAAAAAAAAAAAAAAAAAAAGAATGTAGTTTTGCAGCTAGAATTAGAAGTGCGTTTCAGGTCCCATGTGGAAGGAAATACCTGCGACCCAGCAGGATGTGGGGTCAGGCACTCTGATTGCAGATAAGACCGAGCCAGCCAGCACACAGTGCATAAGGTCAGAAGAAATAGGCGTGCTTAACCCTGCATGCTGCTTCAGAGAGCTCCTGTCGAGGTGTTGATAGAACCATCCCTTGCTTTGCACACGCACTGGCTCCATACCTTGTGTCCATTCTGCACTGGTGCTGGGTGTAAAAGAGTGAAAGATTAACAGAACCTGGAAATCATGGAAGTGAAGCACTGTCTATTAAAGCATATTAGAAATCACAGAGTTACTTCATAAAAAACACTGGCTGGCAATTTTATGTGCATGTGTGTCTATTGCATGTGTTCAACTGTAATTTGATCATGCAGTCAAGGAGCAGAAAAAATGATTAGTTGCATCCTGGAAAATCAGAACTGCTTGCAGCTCAGTCAGAAATGCCATACAAGAAAATAAAATAAAATAAAATAAAATAAAATAAAATAAAATTAACTACTACTAAAAACATTGCAGACAAAGGAAATGCTTCCAGGCTGAACTAATCAAAATCTTACATTGTTTTCTGTTTTGTTTTGTTTTGTTTTTTAATTCAGAAATAATATTGCTTGACCAATTCTACTTTTCAACCTTATTTTTCAAAGTTTTGAAGAACTTTTCAAAGGAGACTTCCTTTCTTTTCTCTCTTTCAGGGTCTATTGCCATTGTTAGTTTATAGTTTCCTAGGTAAAACGTAGGAAGAACAATCAAAAAAGCAGAAAACAAAAAGTTTTTTTCACTCAAAAGCATTCTATTTTCCATAAAAACTAAGAGTAAAATTAATAGGGTTATATAGTCACTGAGCCACAGTTCACATCTATTGCATTCAGACTACATTGTTTCTTAAACTGCCCTACTTTCTTCCCCTTCCAGAAGGCTCATATGGGGCAGATCTCTACAAAAGTGTATATTCTCATGCAAAATGGAAAATTTAGGGGTGTTGATAATGATCTGCAACCTTTTTTCAGCGGGAGTTATGATGTCTTCACAATTTCATAAGCAAAGAGGTACAGAATCTATCAAATATTTATTCCTTGCTATATGTTCTTCATCCTCTAAGAAATGAAGAGTATTTAGTGCAATGATCATGAATTTTGTATTAGAGTACTCAATTTGTATCTTAATGCTCAAACCGTTATTCTTAATACATTTTTCCTTAAGTAGGCAGTTGGAGTTAAAACTTTCATCTAATTTAGAAAAGCCTCAGAAGTGTTATTTTGGGAAACAAGATACTTTTCCTGGCATCAGAAGCAAAGAAAACACTACAGATCAGCAACTATGAAAGCAACTGTAGGCTAGATAGCATTCCCACTAATCAGAAGTTATGCTTTGCAGAAAGAAATTCCTTAAACAAATGAGTAAGTTGTGTATGTTCATAGATATTCAATACATGACTACCAAGTACGGTAAAATTACTATTGCCCCAGGTGTACATTATTGCAAGAGAAATAGAATCATAGAATCGTGGAATCACTCAGGTTGGAAAAGACCTTCAAGATCACCAAGTCCAACCAAAACCTAACCGTACTACCCTAACTAACAACTCTCTGCTAAATCATGTCCCTGAGCACCATATCCAAATGGTTTTTAAACACATTCAGGGATAGCGACTCAGCCACCTCCCTGGGGTGCCTATTCCAGTGCTTAACAACCCTTTCAGTAAAGATTTTTTTCCTGTTATCCAGCCTAAACTTCCGCTGATGCAACTTGAGGCCATTTCTCCTTGTCCTGTCACAGTGAGAAGAGACCAACCCCACTTACGCTGTAAGCACTTTTCAGATATTGGAAGAGAGCAATAATGTCTCCCCTCAGCCACCTTTTCCCCAGACTAAGCAGCCCCAGTTCCTTCAGGCGCTCCTTGTTGGTCATACTCTCCAAGCCTTGTTGCCCTTCTTTGGACCTGCTTCAGCACCTCCATGTCCTTTCTGTACTGAGGTGCCCAAAACTGAACACAGTACTCGAGGTGAGGCCTCACCAATGCCAGCTACAGGGGCATGATGACTTCCCTAGTCCTGCTCACGACACCATTCTTGATACAAGTCAGGATGCCACTGACCTTCTTGGTCACCTGGGTACAGTGTTGGCTCATATTCAGCTGAATGTTCATCAGTACACCAAGGTCCCTTTCCATCAGGCAGCTTTCCAGCCACTCATCCCCAAGCCTGTAGGGTTGACTGGGGTTGTTGTGGCCAAAATGCAGGACCTGACACTTGGCCCTGTTGAAACTCATACAGTTTGCCTTGACCCATTGATCCAATCTATCCAGGTACCTCTGTAGTGCCCCTCTCCCCTCAAGCAGGTCAACATTCCCTCCCAACTTGGTGTCATCTGAAAACTTACTGAGGGTGCAATCAGTCCCCTCATTAAGATCATTAATAAAGATGTTAAATAGGAGTGGTCCCAGTACCAAGCCCTGGGGACACCACTGGTGACCAGCAGCCAATTATGAGTCTGTCCCTGCCTCTGATATCTTTCTTTGCTGCAGTATTGCTGTCCACATACAAAAGCCACTTGTCTTGAGATGGTAGCAGTGGGAGTGTCAAGAATTTGGTTTCGGAGCCTAGTCATTTGTCTACCAAAATTAATGTCATTGCATTGTGGGGGAAAAAAAAAAAAAAAAAAAAAAAAAAAAAAAAAAAAAAAAGGTGTGGGGGGGAAGGCTGTGAAAATATATAGCTATTAATTTGCTAAAGGAGAGCAGATGTACTGGTTACATCCATACTTTGGGGATAATAATCATTATTAACCTGGTAGACCTTTATGGCTTTGTCAGAATTTTTATTGCATAAATTAATTATTGGGTACCTTCTAAAAGTAGAGTTTTCACAGAGTAGTAGTCCATAAGGCAAATACAGTTTTGAGAACTGAACTGAAAATGTTGCGGCTTTACATAGTGGTTTTAACACAGTGTCACTCAAAATACCAGAGTTGGGTTTTGAGACCTTGAGTGGTCCTTCATGAGAGGAAACCAGGCCTTCTTCTTTCTTCCTGAAGGCGAGTGTGAAACTGAATCATTAATTTGGTATCAGGTTAATCCAAGCACTTCCTCTCCACACAGGCATTTGGTGAATTGGAAAGCCTTTCTAAAACATCCCTAACAGAAAATGTGCATTGAAAACTGGGATACCAGTGCACCAGATTTCAGCTGCTCAGATTTCCCCTCAGAGTACTGTAGAGATAGCGTATTAATCACTTGCCAAATTGCTATTTTCAAATCAAAGCTGTTTATGTTTTTAGTTATTTTGTTGTACAAGGAGAATCTCTTTTATCACCTTCTAATTCATTTCATACCTGTTTGAGATAAAGCAAATTGGGCCAAATATTTAGCCAACTGGAATAACAACACTGGTTTTCACACTGCTTAAAAGGAGAAGTTTAAACCTGTGAAAATATTTTGAGATAAAAATACTGCCATTCACTTACATCTACTAAATACTCCAAGCAGACTGCTGCAGTGAGACGGCTGCCTGTTGTTTTGAATAATGCATTAATAAATCGTCATGGCGGTTGTGAGGGATAACAGGGAATCATATGCACTAGCACAATATTTAGTACGAAAAGAAGCTACGACTCAAGAGATTTACTACTGTTCTTCCAATTTGTAGGTAGGGTATATAATAGAATAATAATAATCTGAGATGAAAATTCACGCTTGTGTGTGTTCTTAATCAAATAATGCTGTATTAATTTTGGTTTTGTTTGTCACAAAAAGTTAATTCCTTGGAATATTTGTTTAATGTTTATAAAAAGGCATTACTAAGAGAACTTCTTAACCTTGTAGCATTCTATTCATCACTAATTATTGACTTGGATATTTATAGGAATTTCTTGTACTGTTTCTATAATTCCTTAATGTGAAATTGCTGCTGCTAGTGAGATTTTATTAAACTCATCTGAAATATAAATGATTCCAGCAAAACAAAACAGAAATGTTTGTGAGTTTGTAGGTACATGTCATTGTTGAAGACCTTTTTTTTTTCTTTTTTTTTTTTTTTTCTTTTTCTTTTTTCCCCTTTTTTGCTTATGCTCCATTTACAAAGGGGCAAATGATTGAATTCGCTTCATTGAATTGAACTTATACAGCTTCCTGCTGGGTTCTGGGGAGCATTCATGGAACACCACCTGGAGGGCAGCTGCTCTTTTCTCCTAGTCCTGAATATCATTAAATTTTAGCAGCAATGTGACACACTGCAGAAAATTTGTGCTGTTATTGTCAAGAATGGAGTGAAGGGGGCTGACCTATCTGGAAAGAGAGCCATAGGTTCAGTCCCTGTCCACAAGTGTCCATGACCAGGAAAATTACAATCACTAGAAGCATAAATAAGACTCTTAGCAAAATATAATAATAATATGGTAAGCATTTCAAAGTACCATGCTTACTAAATGTAAGTATTCATGGCTTGTCCTGAAGATCTCACATTTTTAAGTTCATATCTGAGTTGCAGAATGTCTTTATTTTAAAAGTAGAGCAATTGCTAACCTTATCTCTCACATGTGGCTGACACTGGAGCTGCCCTAAGAACTCATTTTCTTGTAACTATTTGCTTAAGCATTTCACTAACAGATTACACCTGAAGAGAACATTGCAGTGAAATGCTGTGGAACACTGTTTTGTGCCTGTGTCTTCCAGCAGGAGCAAGTTACTGAGGCTGAGGCTTTCTCTGGGTTTTGCACAATTTGAACTGTATTTTTTTTATTTTATTTTATTTTATTTTATTTTATTTTATTTTATTTTATTTTATTTTATTTTATTTTATTTTATTTTATTTTATTTCCATTACAGCTAAGAAACCATTGCTTTAGAAACAGAAATTAGATGGGACCAGTTTATCTCTGCTCACTTCTCTTCTTGTGCTTTAGTTTTTCTCCTCTAGTTCCCATCCTAGAGCAACATGAAGCAAGGACAACATTAAGCAATGGCCCAGTCGTTTGTGCTCTACTCGTATTCCCTGAAGTCCACATAAGTCATCCTGCTGATGCTAGCAGGAAGCTGGCACAGAGATCTGAGATAGTAATCTATATACAGTAAATGTTATCTATGTGAATTGTTTGCTTAGCAAATTGCTATATATATTAAAAAATAAAATAAAATACTGTGTTATTAACTTCTATTTCTGAATACTTTAATCTCTGCATTTCTCTTTTCTTCATGTTGCACCTTTTCTTTTTATCCTCTTTCCTATGTTACCAATATCAGATTCTCCTCCCCTTCTTCCTCCTCAATTTATCATTAAAATTCCTAGTAACAACATCAGTGTGGTTTCAAAAAGAGCTGAAATGCTGTACAGTTTGTTACAGATCAATATTGCTGTGTAATATGAATGATTAACATTTCCTTCCAAAGCTTAATTCAGAAAAATGTGATTCCGACAAATACGTAATGTTACTTGAAAAACGTAAGTTTCCTGAGGAGTGTGCAAAACTTCAGTTCCATTTTATCTGGGTTCTCTTTGTAAATTCACCATGATTGCAAGTCCCCACAACCTGGGAGCAATGCAGGACCCCTAGTCTGGAGCAAAGCGTCACTGTATGAACTCTGAGCAAGAGGGAGGCACCAGGTCATAAAGAATATCTGGGGCTCCCAAAAGAGATAACAGTGTTTTGCCTGAATTGAACTAGGTGATATAGCAGTACAAAAACAGTATGTTTCTCTTGCGTGGCCACTGGAAGTGACTAATGATAAACTTTCTTATAGGGAAATAATTTCCTATTTGAAACAGCCTTAACCCTTGAATTGTAGTTGAATGACCTGATTGTGATCAGTGCTAACCAATTGTCTCTGGCCACTGTGATTATACTGAGTAACGGCTGTTACTCCTGAAGCCCAGATTTAAATGTAAAGTTATTTTGTTTTCTTGAGGAAACCAATATTGGTCATTCTGAAAACCAGAGCTAAGGGCACATAGGGCAGAAACAGAGTGCAGGTGGGAGATGAGTTTGCTAAACTGTTCTCTGAAAGTAAACAACATTTTCTAGGATTGGGCCCATATTCTCCAAGCTCAGTGCTCAGGAAAACTAAAAAGGCTTATTCTGTATTACAAGAAAATTCATACATAGTGAAGCCATTGAGTTTGTCTATATTTCTTCTGCCACAGCAATCTTGCTGTAAATGAAAACTTGCATCCAATGAACACCAAATAATGGATTTTCAAACTAGCACTGAAATGGAAAAGATCATTCTGGGTAAGACTGGTGTCTAGATAAAATGTAAATTCAATCACTATGTGGAGTGATTCTGAATAATCAGAAATGCACACAGTCACTAAAATGCATTACCAGAAAAACACGGAAATGGAACAACATAGCAATATTTTTTTCTGCTTAAGGATAGAAATGTCTGGTTCTCTCAAGTAATAATTCTGTTTCAAGAAAAAAACTGTACCCTTAGGTATGTGTGTGTGTGGGGGGGGGGTTGGGGGGGGGGGGGGAGGGGGGAGGAGAAAAAGAGAAAGAAAGAGAGAAAATGAAAGAAAGGGGGAAAAAAATCATGCTTCCATTGGCTTGGCTCTTATTCCCCATATTACCCCAGCTCCAAATTGAATGATTGCATTGTACAAACTGTCTTTTCAAACATAACTTCCCCGTGTATGTATTCATTTAGTCTCAAGGCTGCATGGTGTCAAGTTCACAGGACTATAATCAGGAGGATTTTATGACCACTCCTGTTTTGTCCGGATCACTGTTGTAGCCTTAGATACCTTGCCACTGAATCAGACCTTCCAATACAAGATTTGGTTCATTTATGCCTAAGTTGCAAATTAAATTAGTTGAAATTAAGAACATGGACAGAAATCTGAATTTGAATATAATTGATCATCTCCCATTCTTTTCTTGTTTGTGAACCAAATTCCTTATCCATCAAATAAAATCCATCCTTAAAATCTTCTTTTAATCTTTTAATCTTCCCTTAAAATCTTCAATTTAGACATAAGGATGTGGTGTGGGACTATGTCAAAGACCTTGCAAAAGTCCAGGTAGATGGTCTCAGTTGCCTTTCATTTGTCTACCGGTGATGTCACTCAATCTTAGAAAGCCACCAGATGGGATCAGGCATGATATCCCCTAGGTGAAGCTGTGCTGACTGTCTCAGATCACCTCCTCATCTCGTCCTTCATCATGTGCCTTAACATCTCTTCCAGAAGGCTCTACTCCATGACTTTCCTAGGCAAATATATGAAGTTCACCAGCTCTGTGGTTTGCCGTGTCTTTCTTTTTTCCCTTCTTAAAAATGGGAGGGATTATTTAGCCTTTCTCCAGTCACTGGGGACTAAAAACCTATAGCAGAGGATGGTTTCGATCCATCGACCTCTGGGTTATGGGCCCAGCACGCTTCCGCTGCGCCACTCTGCTCTCTGTACTTGGTGATAATAATTCTTTAATCCAGAGTCTGGCTTGGCATGAGATAGATATAAACTACTGTGCAAACTGCAAGTACAGTTAATTATTGTTTTCTGGTTTATCACTGATTGAGCATTTTGGGGGAAAAATAGATTTAAAAAAGGCTATACGATAAGCTATAATAAACACTTTCTATTTGCTGCAGTGACTTACAATTCCTATTGCAGTGAAACTGAAAAATAAGATCAAGTCTCAGCTGACTTAGAAAGATCATTAGTAACCACATCTTGTATTCAAGAGCTGGATTCGGGCCATGCTGACATAAGACAATCAGTTTTCTATACTTGCAGGATGCTGTAATGAAATGCCTGATTTGATGAAGTTAGAGGCATTATGATATTTTCATCATTGTGTAATAAGCATCAGGAAACCTTCAAGCCTTTGCTGTTATTGAATATCTTAGTGACATTATTACTAGCAGTGTACAGATAGTAACATAGGAGAAGAGGAAGGAGAGGGAGGGAGAAGTATGGACAGTTTGGGCTCTTGTCTGAAGGTGAACAGTCTTTTCCAAATTAATATGTTCGTCACCATCACAACACAATTGGTACAGCCAGGGTTTTGCACACAGCTGGGACTTCCTGCTTTATTTCAGAAATAAGAAATAGCAGATGGAAAAAAATGAAGTGTTTTGCAATTTTACTACAAAGCAAAGGTTACCAGTGGGAGTGGTGAGCTGTTTGTTTTTTACAGTTACCTATTTTTTGGTGAATTTGTCGTGATTCAGTTGGATATTCTTTTAGGATCTGAAAGAACACGCTATAATTTTCATAGAAATCAGTAATGTACTTAGATATGCATGCACATTTGCACGCTATGCAGAGTTTGAAAGACATTATCCAAATATACAACAAATTAATAAAAATGGAACATTAAAATCAGTATCAACTGATTCTCAGAGCCCCCAGTCACAGTCAGCATTTTTAATTCATTCCTGGGAATTCAGCAGGGCTTTGTGTAGGAATAAAACAAACAACATTTCTATGTGCTTTCATTGTTTAGCTACTGTAGAATTTCTTGTGACTGCTGATATTATTTATTACTAGGAGGCCTGTTTGTTTGTTTTCCATTTGGGAAAAGAAAAAAAAAAAATGCAATGAAACATTTGTTAAATTTATTTCTTTTTGAAACAATGGCAATAGAAAGATACGCATACATACGCATAACAAAAGAACGACGTAAGGAGCTTTATAAGTTTTATAAAGAACTTCACATAAGCTTTTTTTCCTCTGATCATATATAATCAATAGGAATATTATGTGGTTTGTTTCTTTGTTCACCAATGAAATTCTTGCTTCAGTGTACAGCTGTTGCACTGCTTTCCCTTGCACGGTGCCAGCTCAAGCCCAGGCTCAGGACTGCCAGCAGGAAAGATTTCTGGAGAGAGAAGTCCAGGCCATTCTGAGAAGCCCAGAAACTAAGTTTTTCCAAGCAGAGCTCTGCCAAGGTTGGGCAGAAGCAGCTCATGCAGGAACACAGCCAGGGCACCTGGTAGACATGCCCGCAAGCTCTCACACATTAGCACTACAAAAGCAAACCTTAGAATGGTTCTCTGGTAGATGAGACTCCTGGCTGATCCAACAGGAGAGGTCACCTTGTGGTCATGCACTTGCGTATCTTCAGTCACACTATTAGGGAACAAAGTGGGTCCAGGCAGCACTTAGGGCTGGATTTTCTTCAAAACTGCTGAATTTTACAGAATCCTACTCCCTGTGTGCATCCCGTCAATGAAAACTTTCTCATGAATGTGCAGAGGCTCCTCTTTTGAGTACTGACAACAGAAAACTGATCAGCAGGACCACACTTGGGAGGGAGACTCAACTGTCTCTGCACGTTACATTGTTGCCTCCCTTGAGGCATTGAGACCAAAGAAAATACTTTGTTTCTATTTAATAGCCTTAGATGTCAGTTTGTAGTAAGTGACGGCGCTCTGCTGTTCTTTATTGGGAAGGAAAACGTAAATGATAAATCTGCGTGTGTCTTTTCAGCTGCTTTATATCTAACAGGTACACTGGTGTGGTCATTGTTACACTTCTGTTGTGTCACTGCAACATTCTCAAATTGTGGAAAGCCTCCTGGATTGAATAAACATTCCATAAACTAAAAATAATAAACAAAACACATGTATTAATTAGGATTATCATTCAAGACTTGATAAAGAGAAGATGTAAAAATATAACATAAACTAAGTACATAATAAATCCTGTATAACTTATAAATAGTCTCCACCCAAGGAGATTAACCGGCGCACATATGAGTGTGAAATATTATACAGTAAAACCTGTGTGCACTACGAGACTACCCTCGGGTACCGACAAATACTTTACAACATCAAATTACCCACATTAAGCAAACTGGCTCTGCTATTTAACCAGAGATGGTCTATAATTGGTTCAAGGTACAACACTTTTTCCTAAGAGACCTGCTAAAACACTGCGGATTTCAATCTCTGCAGGCCAACAATACACATTTATAGCATTATGAATAAGCTCTGCCTTTATGAATTGTTCTGAATTTTGTGGAAGGTTTCCTGCCACCACACAAGAAACAATAACAGCAACATCATCATCAACAACAACAACAACAACAAAGCTGTTAAAAATAAAAATAATTATTTCCACATAGTTTGCTGTTGAATATTTCATTAAAACAAAGCTAAAATAAAAATAATTTTAATTTACACATTGAATTTGCATATTTCAAGTTTTCAGTAGAAACAGACTAACGGTTCTATTTAAACAGGCTTAGCAATACTAATTTCTGATAGCAAATAATTGCAATCTGATCTCTTACGGTTTCTCTTCATATTTTTTTCAAGTGTAATTGTCAGACACTTCCAATAAGTGACCCATCTCTTCTATACTGTTCTCCTACTCTGGGAAGTGATTTGGTAAAAATGGCACTGGGGGCTCCAGATTCATTATCTCACTGATTTTCCTACCCAATGAGCTCAGTTTGCAAGTAAATTTCTAACTACCAGCTGCACAAACTCAGCCTGAGTCCTGGATCCCTTCCATCTCATGCATCACCACCAGTAATAAACATCCCGTATGCCAGAGTATGCCCTCTATGGCATCTGTGCAGTCCCAGTGCCATCCGTGAATTTGCACAGGTGCTGTTGGGGGCAGGCGTTCAGCTCAATTGGGTTACACACAAGTGGCTGAAGAAGTGATCTGTCAGACAGAACTGCTTGTGCCGCAGTGATCTGTGGGATGAGAGGGACCCAGTCTGACTCACAGAGCCTGGGATGGATTAGTCTCACAAATAAGGAGTTATCACGTTTTGAAAGCAAAAACCCCTGGAAGGACTTGCAGTGAATGTGGGATATCCCAGCATTATTTGTTGCACCATTTCTTAGAGCCCATATGGTTCTGCAGCATATTCAAGGAACACATTTGGAGATCTTTTGTTACTTATGTATTTATTTATTTTATAATAGGTCGCACTCAGAGATGAGGATGACATTATGAAAAGCACTAATATGTTTTAAAATATCTCCCCATTTAAGATCAATGGGCTGTGAAGAAACAGCCCATCCACACTGCCCCAGAGGAACAGCACTGTTTCCCAACCACGTTTTAGCAGATGATTGTCGAACAACAATCCACTTTAGGATGCTAGACTCTAATGCCCTGCAATCCCAGGCCTGCACAATTTACCTGGTGAGAATATGGTTACTAACTACTGCATTTGTAACTCCTGGATTGTTTCAGCTTGAAGACAAAATACACAATTTCCTTCCCGGAATATCTTTGTTGATTACGTATTAAAAACAATGGTCAAAGCAGAGGATCAGCTCTTGAATTCTGCACCAGCCTGCCAGGGAACCATCTTCACCACAGGTCTCTGCTGCAGGTGCTTTTGGCAAAATAAACATTTTGGCACACAAAATAATAATAATAATAACAATTAAAAAAAATAATCAAAACTCAGTATGTCTGGATACCTTAATATGTATTTAGGTGTTGATGTAAACTGAGTTTATCTAGATTTTGACTGGTCTGGTTTAGTAATCTCAGATGATCATTCCATTTCAGTTAAGCGAGTACATTTCTCCCTTCATTCTGAAACTCAGCTGATACACCAGACTGTTCCAGGTGATTACATCCCTTCATTTTCAAAGCAAAGGCTTTATGGAAACCACAGTCCTATGCAATTTCAATTCCAGAAGCATTGGGGTAGCAGCTGAAAGGGCAGGAAAAGATGCCATCTCAGGTATAAATCCTCTGGTCAGAATTCATCACTTTTCTCATAAAGGCAAAACTCTTGACATTGTAATTCTGTTTTCCTGCACCCCGAAACTGCAGTTTGTGATTCCACCCACTTCTCTCACCTCGGAGAAGGTGACTCTGGGTTTTTCACACTTTCTCCAAAGTCATCTTGGTTTCCCCAGATAAAAACTCACAGCACATTTCAAAACAGACATGAAACAAAAAGTGCTGAACCCATAATTCTATTTGTCTTCAGACACAGCACAGTAAACATCTTGGCTTTTTCATTTGGTTGTTGAAGTCTTGAACAGTGCAAAGTTTGCCACCTGTCTCATTAATCCCCTCCCTTTTTCAAGCATCAGTGGGGGCAGAATCAAGCACATACGGCCACATTCAGAAGGCCTATGCATCTGCACATTGTATTTTCTTCTGCCTGTCTTCCAGCCTTCAGAGGCACCTTGTCAACTTCTACTCTGAGAGACCTCAGTGCTTTTATTGGTGCAATACACTTGCATTGTTCTACACTTGGGTTAAAACACCTCCTCAAAACAGAGCACCAGTAAGTCCAGTGTGCCACATTTTCAATCCAGCCTCCATTGTCCCAGTATGTCCTCTTGGACCTCTTATCTCTCACCTTCTCATGTAGTCCAGCCTTCAAATTGACCTAAAAACAAACAAACAAAGGGAAAGATGATTATTCATTTGAATTTCAATAGAATTAGTAGAGGGGTGTTAACAGCTCAACCCCAACAGGAAAATATACATATACACTTATTGAACTGCTTTTAGAGCAGGAAATTATTTCATTTTAACAGCAGCATCTACGGATTCATGTACATCTTTTAACTAGATTTCCAAAGTTAAGATATTTTTTTTTTTCTTGAGTGTGGATGTCATTTATCGGTCTGCTTTCAGTTTCACTGTCTTCCCAGTAGCATCCCTCAAAATAAAACAATCAGAAAATAACACTAACAGGCATGAAAAAACAGTAATGCTGTTCATATTTAAAAGACTGCTTTGAGGAAAAACTGAAATGCCGCCAACATGCTTCAGAATATGAGATATACTAGAAAAAGAGAAAAATGGGATATTATGGAAGTTATACGAAGTCCATGGTATTGATACACTTCCTTATCAGGACAGAAATGAAGGAGAAACATCCCAGGCAAAGACTGCTGTAATGACATTGTGAAAGAGATGGGACTGCCCTGCATTCAATCCACACTAAAGCTTTATTAAAAATGATCTCTCCCGATATTAGTGTGTTAAATGTCAGATAGTGTCACCCCAGAGGAAGAAGCCCTTACCATCTAGATGAGTCTTATCTTTATTGATAACACTATCACAAATCTTATCAATATATCTGCACAGTTTCCATAAGAATCAGTTGAATTTTCTTCCCCTTAAAATAGTTCACAGCTCTCAGAAAGTGCTAGTTTGACAAAATAGCAGTTTTTGATTAAAACACATTGTTTTTATTCTTTTCACGGGGAATTAAGGGAACATTCCACTTTCATCAGCTCAATTCTTACGCAATTAAATGATGTAATGAAGCCTTTCCTACAGGCTGGGAAATCAACAGCAAGTTAAAATCTTCTGATGTGTTTCATTTTGCAAACCTACACCAGTCTCCTTTTATTTCCAATTGGATTTACAGCGCATGTGAAAATCTCAGAATTTCTCACAGGGGGGAAATTCATTGATAATTTGAGTATTGGCATTTACAGAAAAAGCAGTACAAGGAAATGATTATTTAAGACTATTGGTACCCCAGTAACATTTAAGTAACAGCAACTCAGCAACAGAAAGCTGTCCTCCCTGGAGACAGGCAGCCAGCTATGTGTCTCCTGAGATCCTTGCCTACACCATCATTTGGGACGTGTTCTCACTCTGAAGCTCCTGTCACACGGATGACGGTACAGTGTGCCCCATCTGAGCAAGTCCTCACCTGGATGGGTGGAAGGTGCCAAACTTGGCAGGAATGCCCCACCCAGCACTGCCAGCAGCCGTCCCCCAGACACCAAAGCTGCAGCATGAACTCAGGCACTCCTGAAGGTGCTGCACCTTCTCCTCACACGGCTTCTCTAAATAATAATATCTCTTGATAGGCTGAGAATCCTGACATGCAAATTTTCCATTTTACCTTCTATCTCCCTAAGGATAAGCATTATTACAGGGCTAGATTGTAACACCCGATGCAATCACAAGGGGAGAGGTAGCAGCGAGACTCAGAGGAGAAATCCCTCTTGAATGTCCTCAAAGTGTGGCAGAACAGTATTTTTCACACCCATCTTCTGAAGGAACCTTATTGAGGGATGCCCTTCCTCTTCCCTCAGTGGGGAAGTGACACCGCACTGTGTACCCGCCTCTTAAGACACAGTAACCCCGATGTATCCACAAAGATAAAAGGTGAGGGATCCCTTTTGTCCTTCCTGTAACCGCACCAGTCACACCACAGCCTGACGGTATCATGGTCACATCACCCAAATACAGTCATTTCGTCGTGGTTAGAGGAAAACACGACGCTATGCTAACTGAAGGTCGATTAAATACGGGGCTACAGCCCCGTTAGTAGCAGCTCGGTGTGCACTCTTGGCAGGGCCCATCCTATGCCCGTCAACACGCCTGCGCCCGGCTAGCAGCCCTCACAGAACTTAACTTCTGCCTTGCTGACAACAGCGAGCGGTAGCTAGGAAAACGCAACGGGACCCGCAGCACAGGATGCAAACTCGTTTCCATCACACGTTTCGCAAAGCGAGCTGCCCACAGACGAGCACACCGCCCGCTCTGGATCTCACAGGTTCGGTGGTGGAGAAGCAGACGGGGCTGGGGGCGGGTCCGATCCCTGGGGGCCGCGGGTAGGGGCGGGCGACGGACCCCGGCCGGCCGGGCGGCAACGGAGCCGTGTAACGGCTGCGGAGCTACAGCTCCCCCTGCCGCCGTCAACGCGCGGGGCTCCGCGGCTTCCAGAGGGGACCGCGCACAGGCGGAGCAGCCACCACCGCCACCGCTATTCCTTCCCCGCGGGACGGCAACCGGTGGCTATGGGCCGAGGACCGCGGGAGCGGTCCCTCCGGGGCTGGGGGAGCAGAAAGGGGCTGGGGAAAGAGCGAAAAAGCCGGGAGCAGGGCCCCTTCCCCCACCACCCCCCACACAGGGGGGTGTGTCAGCACGGCGAGAGAGGGGGATGGGGAAGAGGGGAGCTGATAAAAGCGGTGGGCAGGGCGACGGGCGGAGCCGCGGGCAACTATTGGCCGTTGCCGGGAGTGATGTCACCCATATGAAACGCTGATAACGCGTCGGGTGCGGAGCCGCGAGTTTTGCAGAAGGGGCAGCGCGCGCGGCGGGGCTAGGCGGGCCGGCGGCGAGGCCGGGGCAGAGCGCGGCGCCCAGCACAGCCCAGCCGCGCCCAGCCCCAGCCCGGCCGTGCCGAGCCGTGCTGCGCTGCAGGCAGCGGTTCCCCCGGCCGGCGGTACGGTGCAGCGCAGCGCCCGGTTCGAAGGGCAAGGTGCGGCGGTGGGAGGGGGCGGCGGTCGGCGCGGAGCGGAGCGCCGCGAGGGAGACCAGCGATGGTGCAGCAGGCGGAGAGCGCGGAGAGCGAGAGCAACCTGCCCCGGGAGGCTATGGACACCGAGGAGGGCGAGTTCATGGCTTGCAGCCCGGTGGCTCTGGATGAGAGCGATCCGGACTGGTGCAAAACGGCGTCGGGGCACATCAAGAGACCGATGAACGCTTTCATGGTGTGGTCTAAGATCGAGAGGAGAAAAATCATGGAGCAGTCGCCGGACATGCACAACGCGGAGATCTCCAAGCGCCTGGGCAAGCGGTGGAAAATGCTGAAGGACAGCGAGAAGATCCCCTTCATCCGGGAGGCGGAGAGGCTGCGGCTCAAGCACATGGCCGATTACCCCGACTACAAGTACCGGCCCAGGAAAAAGCCCAAAATGGACCCCTCGGCCAAGCCCAACGCCGGCCAGAGCCCCGAGAAAAACGCTCCCGGCGGCGGCAGCAAGAGTGCTAAGAGCTCGGGCAAGAAGTGCAGCAAGCTGAAGGCCGCCGCCGCCTCGCCCCCCAAGCCCGGCGCCAAAGCCGCCCCGCACGGGGACTACGCGGGGGACGAGTACGTCTTCGGCGCGCTGAAAGTCAGCAGCAAGGCGGTCAAGTGCGTCTTCGTGGACGAGGAGGATGAGGACGAGGATGACGAGGACGAACTGCAACTGCGGATCAAGCAGGAGGCGGACGACGAGGAGGAGGATGAGGAGCCGGGCCCGCAGCAGCTGCGGCGGTACAACGTGGCCAAAGTGCCGGCCAGCCCCACCTTGAGCTCCTCGGCGGAGTCCACCGAGGGGGCGAGCCTGTACGAGGAGGTGCGGGGCGCGGCGGGCGGCGGCAGACTCTACTACAGCTTCAAGAACATCACCAAGCAGGGCCCCCCGCCGCCGCAGCCGCCCGCCGGCCTGTCGCCCGCCTCGTCCCGCTCCATCTCCACCTCTTCGGCCGGCAGCGAGGAGGCGGACGACCTCCTGTTCGACCTCAGCCTCAACTTCTCGCAGCACGGCCACGCCGCCGCCGAGCTGGGGGCGGGGGCCGCCGGCAACCTCTCCCTCTCGCTGGTGGACAAGGACCTGGACTCGTTCAGCGAGGGCAGCCTCGGCTCCCACTTCGAGTTTCCCGACTACTGCACCCCGGAGCTGAGCGAGATGATCGCGGGCGACTGGCTGGAGGCCAACTTCTCCGACCTGGTGTTCACGTACTGAGCGGGGCGGAGGCGGCGACGGGAGCGGCGGACGCCGGCGGTGGTGATGGTGGTGGTGATGATGATGATGATGATGCTTAAAAAAGAAAAAAAAAAAGTCTTCTTTAAAAAAAAAAAAAAATCCTGATGTTAGTTCCGAGCCCGGGAGTTGTGATTTTTTTTTCTTTTAATTTTTAATTTTTTGTGTGTTTTTATTTTTTTTGTTTTTATTTTTTTATTTTTTAATTGCATTTGGTGATCACAACAACAACAGCAAAGGCAAATGGGACTGGGGGAAAAAATGCTACAGAAGGCGCTGTTCGAAGCTTGGCGGTCTCTGATGGAAGGCTGGAAGATGGTCTGCGAAGAAGTCTTTTGGCAGCACAACTGTTACTCAAGGGGGTTTGTGGATTTTTATTTCTTTTTCCCGTGAGAGATCTTAAAGAACTGTTCTGATTTTTTTTTTTTATTATTATTTTTTATTTTATTTTTCCGAAAGGGACCATTGCAACTTTTTTTTTTTTTTTTTTTTTTTTTTTTTTTTTTGGAGGGAGAAAACTGATGTCTTCTATGCATCCGATTCTTAACAAAGCTGCAGGGAGCTTGAAAAAATGCAGACTGTACAAACGCTTACAAATAACTGAACTGACTTAAGATCAGAGTTTACTTTTCAGATCAAATTGTTTATGGTTTTACAAATGTGATTTCTACTTGCCAACTTTTTTTTTTTTTGTAACTTGTTCCCTTATACCTCCTTGATTGAATACCAGACAGCCTAGACCTCAGTACAAAAAGGTATTGAAACATTTTTGATACATAACAGACCTCAGTCTTTTTTAAAAATTAATATATTTTCAGGCGTATTTTTGTACAGTGAAAAGGGAACATTCTTGCTGTGTTTTTTCAGTAAGACTTTTCAGGCACTTCTTCCCTTTTATTTTCTTTTTTTTCCTCTGTTTTTAGCATGCAAGTTTGTTGGTACGTTACGTCCTGGTTTTAAAAGGATTAAAATTTTAAGAAAAATAATCCTTGCATCTAAAGGCCTTGTGGTTTAAAAAAAAAAAAAAATAGAAAAAAAAAAGAAAAAAAGAAAAAAAAGAAACAGTTTTTTTTTTTTTGTACAGCTATAGTTCAGATTTGTTCAATATTTGTAGGTAAAGATTTATTGAAAATGGTGATATAGACCTCAGAGCTGTTATCTTAGTTTAAAAGATTGTATATGTACTGTACTATAGTAGGACTTTATGTATCTCATACGCTGTGATATGTGGATGGGGCCCCAGATGGAAGGTATGAAACTGGATTCTCGATTTTAGCAAAAAAGAAAAAAAGATAAAAAAAGGCACATAGTTTAAAAAAAAAAAAGTTTCTCATGTTGTGCAATATAATCTAAAGTACAGACCATCTGCATATTTTGTAGCAAATGATGACAAAAGCAGACTTGTGCACTGTCAACATCATAGCCTGTTTCTTTTTTTTGGGTTTTTTTTTTTTTTTTTAATGCTGAAAGTCTGTATCTTGACAATTTTAATAAATCAGCTGGAACTGATAGAAACTCGTATCGCTATTAGTGTCTGTAGAATAACGCTGGAGATGCCGTGGTGTGTCACCCCTCGCCTTGGAGGAGCGGTAGCTGCAGGCTGTTGTGCATGACCCTAGATAGGGGGAAGGAAAGAAGGACTCGGTGCCTTCAGCATTTTTTTCTCCCACCCCTTTCTCTCCGCGCTCCTCTCGGGCAGGGCCGAGGTACGCCGGTGCGGAGCGGCAGTGGGTTCGCCCCGCTCCGTGCCGGCTCCCCGCTGCAGTCCAGGGAGCTGCCCGGCCCTCCCCGCATCCCATTGCCGGGGGCACGGCCGGGCCCGCTTCCCACCACAGGACGGCTCCCCTTTTCTGTGTTATTTTTTTCTCCTTCTCCCCGTTTTGCTGAGCTGTGATGCGGAGATGCTTCGCTCCTGCATCTCTGCCTTTGGGCAGCGCTCAGCTCGCGGAGCCCCTTTGAAGGGGCGTGGGAAGGAAAGGGGGGTACGAGCTTCTGCTGTTGGCGAGCAGACTTCGGCAGTGTGCGCTTCTGGATATCTTTTTTATTATTATTATTATTTTTTTTCCTTAGGAGCCATCAGATTTCAGTTGCCCTCTCTGATGGCAGCAGATTCACAAAGTGGAAGTTTGTTTTTCAAGTAGTTTACTTTTTATCTGATAGGCATTGCTATTCTTTTTTTTTTATTATTATTATTATTTTTTCCTCCACTTATTACTGATCCAGCTGTTTACAGGGACAATTCACTGTGCTGGTATTTTGGTGGCAACCACTGCTACAGGCTTTCAGACTTGCTGAAATGAAAATCCTGCATACACATTTGTAAGGCATAATAAAACATAACATTAAAACCTGCATGCATGTTATGTTTAATCAAGGACAACTCTTAGGCATTTAAGTGGTGAGATATCTTACTTTAGGTTAGTTAAATGAACTGGTAGTAAAATGATTAATATAATCTGATCTTTCTAATAATAATAATAAAACACTCATGATTCTAAATAAAAGTTGTTTGGCCTAAATCTTTGCTATCAGGAAAAAAAAATAGCATATCTGGGAACTCAAATTTATGTCTTGCATTGTGATAATTCTTTATGAGAAACTGTGTTTTAAAACAAACAAAATTACAATATTCAAGATATCCTTGGCAATGGATAGTCCTCAATAAAACAGAGTTTCTTGAATTTTCAGTTTTTGGTCTCAACTGATTAGTGTGTTCTCCATGTAATTAACTTAGAAATCAGATTGAAAACAAATGACATTTATCTCTTCTAAGGCAAAAGAGTGAAAGAAAATAGATGCGCTGAAGTGCTGTAACCTAGCCATTCACTACCCTGCTATTGAAGACCCCTTCTTGAGCTAGGGCGATGGAGTAAGTTGATCAGGTTCTAAGTCTTAATACTGAGCCAAAATTCTCTTAGTAATTCTTCAAGCTATCATGAGAACATGGGGACTTTCTCTTCTGGCCCCTTTCTTCTGATATGCATCCTTGTTTGTTAAAGTAATAATAGGCAGTGTCATTAAGCATTTGTGCTTTACAGATGTTCAATGAGTTATGAATGATTATGGTCAAATATGGGCTGGATTTGGTTTGCATTGTAATAAGGTCTGTGTCTCAGCCTGCAGGAGTTTTGACTTGCATATATTTTTGGAAGATGTTTTTTAAAACTACCATTTAAGATATTAGTCCAGGATAACTAATGTAAAGGGTCCAAGTCTAGAGCAGTCAGGCATTTTAAAAGAGCAATGGGTCTACTTTAGTCAAGAAGTGTAACACCCACTCAGAAGTACAACTTTTCTTTCTTCTGGCTGGGCATGATACAGTTCTATATCACAGGAATGTTTTGAGTGAAGGTGTATAATGCAGGGAGATACTTTTTGTTCGGACAGTTTGACTTTCATTTACTGCAGAGTTTACTGTTGCCTATTGCTCAAGAACAATTTGGTGGTGGTATTTTTAAGCCACCATGCTGTTAGGGCTAAACTGTGATGCTGTTGGATGCCTAAGCTCCTGCTGATTTCAATGAGAGTAAGATACAATCTTCTAATCAGGAAAAATAGCATCTGCTATTACTCTCATATTTTTGCTTTTGTCATTTCTAATAATATTCCTATCTCCAGCTCCTCTACCATTTTTAGTGCACGTAGGAATCTTTGTTGACCTGCTAGAGCAGTCCTGTTCTGGGCTTAATATCTCCCATGGCAATTTTTTCCCATGTTTTTTGCATTTGTTTCCATACAGTGCTATTCTAAGTGTAATATGACTTAGTGGTAAGAGGGAGAGAAATGAGGTGTGGTTTTGGGTTGTTTTCTTTTAGTGTGGAACGACAGTTTGCTTTGTAACAGAGAGGATGTCAACACAATGTAAAACTTAATCAAATATGGTGATTCTTTTTAATCTCGTGATGAGCATTGATGTTACCATTTCCCCCTTTTGGTTGTTTTACTCCCTCTCTCCTTTACAGGAAGTACACCTAAGAAATACCTTGAATCCTATAGGTGCAGTATTTTATAAATGTGGTAGGAAGACTCATCTCAAGCATCCTTTAGGTGCTACATGCTCTCCAGGCATTCACTGTCATTTGGATTAAACTTCTCCAAGTCTACTGAATGTGATTTGCATGCGTGCAGTCTGATCCTTCACTCACGCCTGTTTTAGGGAAGTGCAACTCTGGTGTTACAGTGAGGTACAACTGATGTGGGGTCAAAGTCAGGGCCTTATACGCTTTAGGTGTTTTGATGTTCAACACAGCTCATTAAGTTACTATGTACATCTTCACAGTTGCTGCCTAGTAAGGCCTTAAACCTGCACTGTTTTGTTTTTATTTAAAAAAAAAAAAATTAAAAAATTCTCATTGAGCTTAATGGGAGTTTTTGCCTCAAGGGCTGCTGGCAGGATAGGTGTCTTAGACCTCATAGCCTTCATTCGTATGCATGGCCAGAAATAAAGAAGAAAAAAAAGAAAAAAAAAAAAAAGTAAAAAAACAAAGACATAAAACCAACAAGACTTAATTCAATGCGTTGCCTTACATTCCCCCTCCTGTAGGGTTGTATTCCTTTGGTTTGGTTCCTTCTCCCTCACCCACATCGAAGGCTGTGATTGTTTTTGTTTTTCTTAATTTTTTTGCACACTACCTATACCAATTAACTGCCTAATTAGTTTTATCTTCTCTACATGGATGCAGTGAATTTGTAAGAGAATTTCACAAGCAAGTAGTTTTTTAGTGAGTTTAAAGTAAATAGAGTTTTAAAGACCTATTTTTATATTCAATATAAAGCACAAATGTGCAGAAAGTGTAGAATGACTTACAAAAAGGGAAACAAAAGTTCGTAATATTTCATGTATAAAAGTAATACCTTCTTTGGGATTCTCTTAGAAAACCCAATGCTTATGCCAGTGCAAAGATAGGAATATTTTAAAAACTCTTAGAAAATTGTGATTGACAGCAATTTCAAAAGAATGACTTCTGTAGATATGAGGAAACCCCTAAAGCAATATGGATAAGAAGGGGTGAATGGTTTTCAATGATGAACAACAACCTGGAAGTGTGAGAATGGAGGTTTCAATCCTTATTAATTAATCAATTTTCTTCTTTTGTGGTTAGTTGCAACATCTGGATTTTCTGTGAAGTGCAATCTTGTAAGATGAAAAAGCCTAACCTCTAAGACCTGCAAATACTCAGAATCAGGTTTAATTTAGCATGATGTGTTGTCAACTAGGGGGTTTGGGTTTTGGTAACTCTCACTTCCAAGAAAATTGAGATCCTGATTTACCACTTGAAGAAATTTGATCAACTATTAACGATTAATCCAGGAACTCCCATTGTCACAATTTGTTTTTGTTTCCATTGTCCTGCTTATCTCCAAAACCAACTTGCCTCAACTCCTGGCTAAACCAGGGAGAAGAGTTATATGCCATTGTTAGTTCATTTACAATTTGTATCTGGTTTTGCTCTTGTACATATGTTGGCGTTTTGGAGTCTTTACATAAATGCTGTGATACTTTTTCCTTCTTTTTATTTTTTGGTGGGCTGTTTTAAAATGGAGGCCTGTTTTCCAGTGTGGGACTTTTGATGGTTACAACATTTCAATGATGTTGCATGATGGCCACAGGTGGGGGAAATTGAATGTTTTAGAGCAGTTTTTCAAGCATGACACTTTTAAAATATGTAATTTCAAAGACTTTTCAAGGCCACGTGAAATTAGTTTTCATAGCCACTCCAGGTCTTGGGGGGAAAGCTGAAAAGTACTTTTGTTTAGAAGTCTGAGTGATGGTGGGGGGGAAACCTTTTCTTGAGGTTTTTGCATGCCAGTGCACAGCCTATTGCTGTGAGAGAAGGAAGATGGGAAGGCTGCTTGAGGCGATGCACTGGAGGACAAAGTGTTTTCTAGCACTAGAAAGAAATGCATGGCAAAGTTTTGTCTTCTAGTAGACTATATAGCATGCAGAGTTTAGTATGTGTCAAAACAGTGTATGACATTGCTGTATCAAAGTTGTAAAATTAAGCATTATTTATTGAAAACTATGTATTTTTTTTGTAAAAACCTGATCACCTAGAGGATTAATATCAGTGACTTGTGCTAGTGCTACAAACTTAACCAGCTTCTTTACTACAGTACTTGATATGCAGTGTTAATGCTCAGGGTTGAAACCAGTCCACTCCAATGTCTTTTTTTGCAAGAGTTTTTAGATAAAGGAACAACATAATGCAATTGTTCAAAAGACTCTAATAAAATTGTGTGATCAATCTTCCTATGTGTTTTTATGTGGATTTTTTTGTTTGTTTGTTGGTTTTTCCAATGTTGCATTTGGTAAATGCAGTTCAGCTATTTTAGCAAATCCATTCTTCATTCTGTGGGCACCCAAAGCTGCAAGGCAGTGGGAATGCTGTGTCTTTCAGAAAAAGAAAAACCAAAATGCAACACAAAACCCTCAGCAGATAGTTATGGTCAAGGCGTAGAGGGTAAGTGCTGTTATGGGCACATCTGAGAGACACCAAAACAGAAAATGAGTCAGTTAACTTTTTTTTCTTGGTTCATATTCTGGATAAAACAGTATTTTATGACAGCATTTCAAATATAGCTTTAAATTTTACCATAACAGAATGAAATAAAATGGATTACATGCCAGCAAACCCCATTTCTCTCTGTATCTTTTTCTATAAGCAATTTACCATCTAAATGTATTTTGGCATAGAAAAAAGAATCATTCTGTATTAAGATTCTAGTTATGAAAATGCTTTTATGAGAACCCTGTAATCAATTCTTGGAACTATAAACAAGGTGTTTTTAATGTGCTTATGTGGTGAAAGTTTGTTGTATATTAAATATGATTTTATAGAAACAATGGAGTTATATTGTTACAAATTAAAAATCTGCAATTAACACAAGACATCTTTTGCTGAAACAAACTTTGTAAAGCTCCTGCCTGTAGACATGTACCCACGCTTTCCCCTAAAAGTATACAAGGTTCTCTCCTTGCTTGTTTTTAATGTCTGTACTTTCACAACTTACATAGAGTTGACAATATCAACTAATAATAGCCTCAATCCTATCAGGGTGGTTGTTAGTTTGCATTTATCCCCAGTATCTCAGAAATAATAGAAAAAAATACCAACTTCAGCAGTAGCTCCTACAAACCTTTGCATTTGAGAAACATCAATTTACCAAATAAAAGGTTCCAGATCTTCTTGTATGAATCTTGAGCACAGCTCTTGCCTTTGTCCCTGTTGTTATCACAACAGCTGAACATATTTCTTTCTCAAAAAAAAAACCAACAACACCAAAAACAACTAATTACTGGATGTCAAGTAATTATTTCTGTTTAACCTAACAGGCTTACTAAGAACACTGAAACAATCTCTATAATTTCAAAATTCTGGTCTAGTAGTATTCTTTTTTTGTGAATGGAGATGCATAAATCATGTGACATAGAAGTTTGATTTGGATGCATCATAGTAAGGATAGGAAATTTGAGGTGGTCATTCTAAATCAGTGAAATAAAGTCTTTATATACAGCCATCACACCACTGTCCTTTCTGTGTTTATCAAAAGAGGTTTTCAAAATCATTTTAGAGATACTTTAGAGGGGTTTGAAACACTGCAGTGAAAGTACATCATTTATATATCTATATAATTCCTGTATTGTTTAAGGCCCAATGCATACAGCCAAAGGCAAACAATAGCAATCTCACAGGACAGAACTGGTCTTTATATTATGTCAAATGACTCTTGTGTTTGGTTTTTTCTGAGTGAGAAGTGTTGCAACTGCACTGGAAAGTGCATTTTCAGTTCTTAATTATCAGGTCCTGTTAGTGCCAGAGACTGTTTCTGCATCACACACTGGGAATCCTTCCTATCCTGCACTTGAAAGTACTTTTGGATTGGTAAACCACATCTTAAAGCTATCACTTTGGAGGTACTTGCCATAGGAGTTGGCTCTGTATGGGAGGTGAGATAAGAGCATGTTTGGGGAAAGTGGAAAATACTGACTGTACATTTCAGGTTTGATTAGTATGATCTCAAGTTTGAGCTTTTTGTCTAATCCTAGAAAAGATGCATGAAAACATGAGGTGTAAGTAACGCAGACCCACAAAGATATACAAATACATGTTATCCCTGAAATTATGTAAGTTTTAAGATATCCTTTCATACCCTGCTACATTTTGCTAGAATATAAGAAAAAAAATAAAAATCCACCACAATACCATTATCTCTTGCTTCAGGAATTCCCACCACAGTTGAAGGGTCTTAACACTTTCCCTTGAAATTTCATGTTTACACTTACTTGCATCTCTCTGACATTTATGTAAGCCAATGCATTTACGATAAATCACTTTTTCTACTACTGAGAAAATTCAGTTAGAAGACGATAACTATCTTCAACCAAAATTGAGTCATGTGTATAGTCTAAAACGTACTTGAAAGTCTTTCTCATTCAAGTCTTAGTGTTTGCAAACACAGAAAGAGATATAGGGAACAGGGCAGGATTCATCTGCAAGCAAGCAGAACTGCTCCTAAAAAAGGCTGTTCAAAAATACACATAAAAAAATAAAATTATCACTTGTATTTGTTACATTAAGTTTCATATACTAATGAGGTATTTTGGCATCTTGTATTGTCCTGCTTTTTGCTGGAGCAGTTGATTTTCATTATCATAAGAAGCCAAAAACAGGACACATATGCAAAGCTTGTTTCTCTAAGACATTAAATGTGAATCGAATTAAAACTCTGCCATAACGTTACGAATGTTCAGATTACATTTTCAGGCCAGTACCAGTACTAAGAACAAATTTTGGGTACAGTCATTGCTTACGCTCACACCTGGTCTTTACTTGATGAGACACAGCTGCTCTGCACGTCCTGTAGTTCCTTAAATCTCTGCAAAGCCTGCCTTGCCTTCACCTCATTTCGTTCACCTTTCTCATTGAGGTTTAGCTCTTATGCTTTTTAGACATGAGAACCAATCTGCTCCCATAACGGCATCACTGCGGTACAAAGTCTTTCCTTCTCTTTCAAAAGTGTAGAAAAAGGATGAAGAAAAAAAAAAAAAGCTGAAAACTGCCTGCTTTATACCCATTTCTGTCTATAGAAGCTCCTACTGCTGCCTCTTTTTCAGGCTGTGAACAGCCATTGCCCAAGCCCAGCTTTTCCATCCTCAGCTGTGTGTGGCTATTCATCAACTGTGGGTTATCAGAGCCAACAGGTCTGCACAGAGGCAGAGTGATTCATCTGAAGTCAGCTACATTTATGAAATCCATCTACTTAAACTGTTAAAATCAGCCATCCTGATTTTGTCTGAAGTGGATATGAATGATGGAGTATTAATGTCTGCAAAAGGGGAAATAGCGGTAATAATAACCAACCCTCTCCAACTCCCCCCGATAACTGCCTGTTTAAAACCTGGCCTTTCAGGTAGCCATGATGACCTGAGACTACTTCAGCCCCAAGGAAAAGACTTTGTGGCCAGAAATTTTTGCGCTTTTCCACACTTAAATATTGCATTTCAAACAAATAAACAAAGAAAATAACAAAAAGAACAAACATACTTTGCAAATGGAAGACAAGCAAAGATACATACAAAGTAATATAGAAAAAAAATTGTGTATAAGTAAAAGTAAATAAGTATTTACGATAATACTAAAGACATAGTAGGACTATGGCACTAGATCTTCAAATACGCTTACCTTTGTTTTCCCTATTGCAATCTTTTTTGACAAATGTTCTCCCTCCAGCTTTTTCCTGACCATGTATTTGTATTTAAATGGATAGATGTGAATATTGATATATATCACAGTCTTTCATGAGTGTGTACAATTAAACAAACGTTGCTTAGGCTGCAGCATAGGTTATATAATGTTAAGGAACAGTGTTGGAAAAATTGCATTTTCAACTTTATTCAAATCTTTTTTTAGTAAAACATAAGAATGTGTGTATTCAGTGATGCTGTACCTTGAAGTCAGGCACTATCTTCATCACCCCCATTAGACGGCTGGGCACAGCTTAGTGTTGTGTGAGGAGCTCTCTGCCTCTTGACTGTACAAATGGAGGTGTTTGGTGTCTCTAACACCGCACTCAGGATCTCACATCTCTATCCACTCAAAACCTCAAGGAAGTCCATGGTTTTATTCTGATGACAGATGACAAGTTCTTCCCACTGATATTGTATCCTGTAAGTAGAGAATCTGCTCAGGAAACAGAAAACACAGGGAAGATATAGAAAACACAGCTATGCTAAGAAGTTAAAACAGAGACAGCACTGGAACTCAGTTTTCTGCATTGTTAAATTGTTAGAAAAATCCCTGACACAGTTTTGGCTGGTGAATGCTAGAGCTCTTCCAAAAAATCACTGGAACAATTTGGAAATTAGTATGGGCCAAAGATCATTCCCAATTGGCAGTTTGGATTCAGCCACTCTGTTTTGGAAAGTAAAAAGAGTTTAATAGCATCGATGTGGCCAGATCTTGCCAGCTGGCCTCAGCACCAGGGAAAAACCCTGGAGTAATTTACTGTTGTAGATGTAGATATGGGTTACAAACCCCACTCTGCAGGACATTGACCATAAAGCCCCTCTAGCCTTAATCTATGGTTTGGAATGTAAATGTTGTGATACCAAAGGTAAAACAAAACAACAACAACAACAAAAATCACTTCTCTACTGTTACTGATCCATACTATAGACTGGTGTGTATGGCATAAGTTCTGTCATCTGTGCATTGCTTTTGCACTGACATGAGGTTTCATTTTTGATAGTAGAAGTGCACAGTGAGACTGTGGCCACAGATTTTCTAAAACTGGATTTTTTTTGGGTGGGATTTGGGATGAGGAGAGTGCTCCTGCTAATAAAAAGGACGATTTATATAGCAGTGCCTTCACTCCAGGAATCCAAAAGCACTTTGCAAATACTGTTGGCCAATTTTGCACTCCTCTTGTAGTCAAAACACCTACTGAAATCAATTGTAGAATCACTTCCATTGAATCTCCTCCAACTGTAAAGCTGAGTGAGAATTTTATATGTAGAACAGCTGCAGAACTGAAGCCTTGAAATTGCTCTTTAAATTATACATAAGAATCATACAGTGTATGTTCTTCTAGCACTCTAACAGTTAGTTTAGACAATATTTTCATAAACTGCACTCTTCGGAAAAGAAATCAATCCATCTGGACTGAATAAGAGAGAATCATTAAATATTTTCCCTATTTAAATATTAACATAATTTAATAAACTGGATTTAGTGCCCTGAAAAGGGAACACTCCCTTAATCAGTGGTATGTTCTAACCACAGTGATTACTCAATCACAAAAAAACCGTGCTTCAAACGTGGATGATTTCTCTTTCTTTCTCCTCATATTTGTTTATATATATGCATATATACATATATATACATAGAGGACATGAGGAGAAACAAATCTAGGAAAGCAAAAAGGAGGATTCAAGTTTCAGACTTCTTCATGTTATACCTCTGTTGGAACAAAACAGTACATCTGCAGTGCACCAGATCTCATGCCTTTTCTGACGTTTAATGGTTTCCTGCTCCATGAAAGTTCCCCTGATATTATTTACTGAATAAATACAATCTAGCTTTGAATAGAGGTGAGAGAATCTGCACCACAGACTGCTAAGGTTAGCAGGAAAAACAGAGCTGGATAGACTTCTCTTGGATAAAAAGGGAGAAAATAAAGAAGCAGAGAAAGGCAAGGCAGACAGGTTGCCAACGAAGAGTTGTCCACAGAGCCCTGTCCTCTCAGTATCTAAAACTATGAGTGAGGGTATCACAACAGAATGATATCTGAAATTCCCCCAGCACTGGGATTATGGCAAGACACCTTTACTCCCCAGCCCATTAGGATCAGCACTGGCATTCCTGAGAAATGGGCTTGCCCAGAGAAACAGCCAGCAAGATGTGGTTTTGCTGCCTGATGCCACCCTCAGCCTTATATGGAACAGGTGGCAAGCTCAGTCCCTGCTAGTGTCTCACTTGTGGTAGGAGATCTAGCTCCAGTGGGATGGTGTCTCTGGAAGTTAAGTTTAGAACAGTGAAGGACAAGGATGAGGATATGCTATCCAGCATGCATTCTGGTATTCACAGATGACTTAACCTCAGCCTCTGGGGTGTTTGTGGGGCTTTGATGTGCTTTATGAGATTGAGACTTTGAACTGCTCCTCCTGAATTTTCCATATTTACCACTTTAAGGGAGAACTTTGCTATGAACACTCACAAAAAGTGTGTAACATATTTTCTTTGTATAATAACATCAGCTTGATACAGCTTTGTTGGGCTCTCTTTTATCAGCTAACTAATAGCTAGAATAGGAGCAGATTTCTTCCACTGTATCCAAGAGTAAAGAATTCAATTAATGTGAAAATACTTATTTCCAGGCACACCCAGAAAGTCACTTTGTATGAAACTGGAGACAATATCTATCAAATAACAACCTGATATTGAATGAAGATTCCCACTACTGTAGGGATAGCAGGCTTAACCATTAGCAAGTTTCACAAAATGCTGATAAAATATTTATTTGGCTATTACTTTTCTTGACCTATTAGTTGAGATCACTAATGGATTCAGGCTTCCCAGAGAGAAACTTATACATTTATTTGGAGCTTAGCTAGCTATTTTTCTCAGTGATGATACATGCATTTTTCTGCCACACATATTTTTAATTTATAAAATCAGTACTGTATACATATGTGTGTGTTTATATAAAATTATGAATATTTAGGAGGAAAAAAAAGTGGTCGATTTTAACTCAAATATTTTAATGTGAAGTGTCAAGTATAAAAATATTATTATGAAATATACTTTCTATTTAGTTGATATGGACTATGACTTAAAGCAGACATTTCATTCCAGCTACACTTGAAGTCTTGCATCTTACACTTATAGAAATAAAAACCATTTTTTGAAAGTTTGTCTTCAACATGCATTCTGCCAGGCCTTGAAAAAGAGGAAATATCTAGTAAGGACTAGGAGAATGACAATGAAACAAATATTTCCACAACAAAAAATGATGTTTTAGTTCTGCTAAGGAGCAGGCACCAATTCCCAGATCAGGGAAGTTAGCAGGAGCTGGAGGAAGTTCTCCTTGCCTCCCTAGAGGTGTTTGTAATCCACTCAGCTGGGAGCTTAGCGTGTGGGATGGATTTTTCAGTGCACCAAAGAAAAAGAGTTCACCTCAAAAACTCAGACAGACATTCTAACTTTTTTCAAATCCTCCTAATGTCTGGTAGCTTTGCAGTGTGATTATAAGATTCATGTATTTCACATATGTAATAAATAGAACCAAAAAGTAAATAAAATAGCATCAAAAATGTAAGTACTGACCTTTTACTGAGAAAACCAGACATATTTAAAACCTTCCCTCTTTTTTTTTTCTTTTTTTTTTCTTTTTTTTTTTTCTTTTTTTTTTCTTTTTTTTTCTTTTTTTTTTTTTCTTTTTTTTTTCTTTTTTTTTCTTTTTTTTTTTTCTTTCTCCTTTTTTTCCTTTGGGAAAGTGAGAGCAGAAGAATCTCTGTGTTTCTGTGTTGTTTGCCTTCTCCAGTCCTTTTGTTTCTAACTTTATTGCACATTATCTTCATTTAGCCTCTCTGCAGATTAGTGTTAGCCATCAGACATGGAAAGTACTATGAGAATATACGGCAAACAAGACTTCAGTGTAAGACAGAAGCAGAACAGTTTGTCTGCTGCCTGAAATACCAGTAACAGAGAAAACCAACTTGAACATAGAGCAGTCATTTTTCTTCCTTTTACTATAAATGTTTTATAATAGATAATAGATAAATTTTATAATAGATACCTCAGCCACATTCAAAGCAAATATGAATGGAAACTATATTCACTGTTTAAGAGGAAAGAGAAATAGTAGAGGGTGAGATACATTGCTGCCTTTTTCCCAGGGGTGCAGCATGTGTAACACATGAGAAAGATGACATCATCCACAGAAGGGACAGATTCACAGACATACTATAAATAAATCATTCAACAAAATGAAGAACTACCATTAGGGACAAGATGGAGTCATATTCTTAAGCATGTATTATTTACCCAATAATCTGGACTACCTCCTAAGTCATTCCAGTTCCACAAATAAAAGCAATCAGTACTGTCATCTGAAAAGCCAAGGAAAAAGAAGCATTGATATTTCTTTCTTTAGATTTACAGCTAATATTTTACAGAATGATGCAAAATAAATCAATCCCTACATTGCCCTTTTCATATTTCATTTTTATAGGGATATATATGACTTCAAAAATGCTCCAAAAGTAATGCCTCTGATTTATTTTCATGGAAACTGCAACGGGTATAAAGAGCACAATGACAAGATCTGATAGAGAAGTTCTCAGCTACAAAGCTCTATTTTTCAGCATGGTCACCAGCCATTAGCTCAGCATTTTTGCGTACAAAAGCCTACATGCTGTACTTGTAAAAATCTGCACGGCCATAGAGAATGCAGCATGTCTTCCTTATTGCTGTCATCACTGCTGAAACACACTGGCCATTGCTTCACTGTGCTCACATCCATTGTTTGATCTCCACAAATGTTCACTGAGCATTGAAGAATATCAGTGGGTGCAATTTTTTCCACATGGAGGAATTCAGCTCTGCACCTTTCCTTCAAACACACTTCCATGTTAGACATCATTGTGTCACACTGCACCTCTGCTGCCATCTGTGACACAGTAGCAAATGTAATGGAATATTACCAGGAAGGTTCACTTTAATGGTTTTTTGCATAAATGGTGGCAACATCAAAGGAATGCACCTTCCTCTTGGGGTGGAGAGCGGTGAGATTCCTGTTTAAATTTAGTGCCTGTGGAAGCATGCTCGCAGCCGAGGCCTCTGAGAATGCTCTGTCTCTTTTGCTGCTATTTACAGCGCTCAACTGAGGCTGTGAGCTAGTAAATGTAAAGATAAATTTGGATGCTTTTCTGAGTTGGGACCTTATGGACTGCTTTCCACTTGATCCACATACCTTGGTTACACCGGAGAGTCAAGTTATCAAGGAAACACAGGAATAATGAAATAAGAGGAAATTGTTTTATTTTTCCTTTCTTTTTGACTTCATTGTGCACTACAGTGTCATTTTCTTTACGAAGCTTTCATCCCATCTTTGCTCTTTCTTTTCACCCCCATCTTTTCCTCTTTAAGGGCATACACTGAAAATGTTGAGCCCTATTCTCCCTCTTCCCTAGGTTTTCATTTCATTTTTCTTTTGCAACTCTGTAAACTTAAAAACCTCTTTATGTCTGGGAAAGTGTAAAAGAACAGAAGAATGAAATTCTATGACTCTGTTACATTTTAAAACCTTTTTCTCTACTTTTTGAGAAGTTATAGAGTGACAAAGTTGCTGAGTTTCATTTTACTATTTATTATTATTATTATTATTATTTTCTCCTTTTCCAAATTTGGGAAAGTTTTGAAAAGTTACAAAGTACAAGAAAGAAATGGCAAAAGCAAGAAAACATCCCAGAAACCTTTTATTTATTTATTCATTTGGGAGTAAGATGAAATAAATAAACCAAAATAAAGCAGACAACAATCAAAAGGGCAGAATGGAAGTACTTTAAAAATCTAACTATATATATTTATTATTATTCAAGTAGGTTTTTCACCATAAAATATTTTTATGAGAATACTTGTCAAGCTATAACTGACCTCTATGGTACCAGGCAAAGTTCATAAAGAAAATTAAGATACAGTCTCTCAAGCAAAGAAATACTGTCCTCTGGATTTGACTCCTCTTCCAGCCCTGTCTGAACGACCCTAACTCCACTTAGCTCTCTGCAGTTAATTGTTCATCAGTTAGCCTTCAGACATGGAAAGTGCTATGGGAATACATGGCAAACAAGGCTTCAGTAAAATACACAAGCAGAATACTGTCTTGTTCTATTTTATTTTGTTTGGGGAAGAAGAAGATGGAAAAACTAAATAGAAGGATACACATGAGGCAAACCTGCATAGAAACTTAGGAATGATAAGAAGAAATGTGGATTTGACATATGACTAGGAGGCAAATAAGGTAATAATAATAATTAAAAGAGAGAGAGAAATAAAAAACATGATGAGAAATCTGAATAACTTTTTTAAGGAAAAGATGAAATGCATGACTTACAGCAAGAGCAAGGCTTTCAGATTCAGCATGGGAGGGTCAAAGCTGTCGGAAGGAATAACAGAAAGGGAATGTGAAGGAGAACTGGGCTCTGATGATGCTCGCTCAGGAATCAGCTCATTTGCAGAGTCAGGCAGCAGGAGGAGGAAAGTGAGGAGCGTGTGCCTGCAGTATGCCCAGTCTCTCTGGAAATGTTGTAGTTGTCTGAACTCACACATGCATACAACAGCTGTATGGAGGGAAAGGAGCTGAAGGCAAAGAATCCTTCCTCAAAAGAATCTCCACTACATTTGCACAAAGATTAAGTGGTTCTCCATAGATTTCAGTCTTCATATGAATAACAAGTATAGAAATATAAAATAAAAAGGACATTCACCTTTACGTGGACAAGACTCCGAGAGACATTTTACAAGCAAAAAATTAATATACATAATTGAGCCTTTTCCTTAGGGAACATCGTGAAAATTGATCTGTGCACTGCAGATTTATTTATTTATTTGTTTATTTCCCTGTGCACCAAGAAGCAGCTAGGATGAAGCACTCTTCTGAAACTTGTTGTTGTTACCATATGTCACGCACAGTTATTCTGTTGTCCCATCTGAGACAGAGAGCTCCATTGCATCAGAGTCCAGAATGGACACAAAGCCAAACTAGGTGGCTTCTACTGCCAGTAATATGGTTTCTGGTGGACAGAAAATGGCTGAGGAAATGAATTAGAAAGGAACTGACATTGGCACATGAAAGGTGGGAAAAGACTGCTGCTTCCTCATGCTCCTGCTGTGCTCAGAAGGGTGTTCTCTCCCCTTCTGCAGCTATCAGAAAGGAGCTGGACCAGTCTCTGGGCTGCTCCAGCTCCCACCAGCAAATCAAACTCATGGGAAGTGCACCCGATCCATGGTAGCACTCTGTCGTGTTGTCCAAGTCACATCATGTATCTGTCAGATTGGGGATTCCTCTGCCCTTTTTTCCAGTGGCACTCACCACCCTCCCCATTGCCTATCACATTTCTGTGGGGCTCACGAAAGTATAATCTTAACTGATCCCAGCTTTGACCTACAGTTTGGGAATCACTGACTGGGACAGAAATAAACATTTTACTCATATCATGCTCAAGAAAATTCAGGATTTAGGATAAAAGGTATTTATTTGCTATGGTCATTTGTACTATATGTCTCCTTCACATATATTACATACAAGCAATGCTTCTCCTACTTGATATATGAATGATTTGTGTCTCTCCTTACTATGTATGCCATTAATAAAGGCCATGTGAACTGTTGGGCAAGTTTAATCATTTGAATAAAATGATTCAAATGAATTTGGAAAAAAAAAAAAAAGTCAGAAAAATAAAATAGAGAGGAAAAGAAAACTGGAAAAATTGTTTCACAAGGAGAGAGATGAAGGTATTTAAATGTATTCAGATCCACCAAATGAGAATTAAGATGGGTATGATAACAGATCACAACTATTCGCAAAACGGAAATGCCATGACGGAAAGGAATGGCTTATTTTGGCATATGGATTAGAAGTAAGCATGAGAGGATGAAATTTAACACTAGACTTGTCAACCTAGCAGATGAAGGGAGCTCTACAACCACTTCTATTAAAAGCTGGACTTGACAGAAAACTATTCTAGTAGAAAGTTCTCTGCTGGCATGAACCATGACCAAATACATCTCTTTGCTTTTATTTCTATAGTTGAAGTTGAAAAAAAAAAAAAAAAAAAAAAAAAGTTAAGATATTTGTGTAATATTATGTCTGCAATAACATAGTGCTGTATAGTAGTGTGAAAGTAATCAAATGGCCTGGTTAGGAATTTCATATGGTTATTTTTATTCTCAGTTTTAGCAAATTGAAGAGGGGTAATGAAGCTAGGAGGGATTTCAGAAAGACAGAGTAACATCTGCTGCCAAATTTTTTAGAACAGGGAAAAAGGTGCAGGGGTTTGGCAGGGTTGCTACTGGGATTCCCTGCGGTTTCCAGTGATCTCACAGTAATATGTAAGCAGTATTTAAATCCCAAATATAATACTGGTGGATGTGAGTGGGAATAGGAAGCTCATGCTGCGTTCCATCTTTCTCAGTTCTCCACAGTGTGAGCTGATGAAACCACACTACTGCTGTCAAAGGCCAGGTTAACATTTAATAGCCCTGTAAAACTTTAAACTTACTTTCAGAAAGTCTTAAAACATTGTTATAGCCCAGATTAAAATTCAGTGGAACTATTAGGTTTAACCGCTACCTTTCATTTAAGATATCTTTAAAACGTCATAACCTCTGTTATAGAAGAAGGAAGCTGAAGTAATAGACAAAAATCCATCCAAACTGCTTTATTCTGAATGGATGTTCTTGGGCTTTGAATGGCAAGGGAAATGCATAGCCAGAAGCAGGGCAGAGAGCCTGTGGCAGCTTGAACAGCTACTGCTCCATGGCCCAAGGACCACACTTAAATAGGTAGGGTACTCAGTGAGGAATTTTCATAGGAAACTGGCTAAAAGCTCTAATGATTGAAAATGATTATTTTTCTTTGTTGTTTCCATTGCTAATTTCTCTTTTTACTCAAATTCTAAGACATCGATTTTCATCTACTGACTAAAGCACTTACGGTGAAGATAATATGAAAGTCCTTTCTTCCCTTCTAATCTATCTGTCCTTCTGTCAAGGCTCAATCTATTCTGAATTCTAAAGTACAGTACCCCAATAAAAATTCATGAAGGTATTTTAAAAAGGTATCTATAAACCACATGTAATATAATACTTATATTTTAGACATCAGGTCAACAGGATATGTAGCTGCTCTTGCTTTTACTAGGTATCCTGGGACAAATAACTTCTGCTGATAGCTCCCATCCTATCACAATTAGACAGAAGAGATATATTTTAAATAATTTCAGTTTTTTACTGAGACAAATTTGATGTCCAAATTTCATGCTAAGCAGAAACAACACCTCTAGCCATAAGATCCAAATATATTCTTATATATGTGAAATGTTCCATAGTGCTCTATGCAAAGCCATCACACCAGGGTCCTGCTGTTGTGATTTTTAAATCTTCTTTTCAAGACATCTCAGGAAAACAGGTTCTAAATGCTGAAAAAGCAGCTGGAAATCTCTGGGAATTCAAGTCAAGATGAGATATTTTTGTTGATCTCTCCCAACTGAGAAAACATTGGCCTCCATACGTTGACGTAGGTCATTTTAGTATTCCTTACCTTGTTCAGTAAAAGTTTATCTGGATTCATTCAGTCTGTCACTGAAGGTGATCTCCTTCCAGCAGAGGGAACAGGCAGGTACATCACTGTGGCTGGTATCTTTCAGCTTCTCAGCTTGTGGTGTTAACCAATATGAAAATCATCTTGTTACCTGTAAAGCACACAGAATGTCTTTGGGAGCCATTAGATAAAAACAAATATGTAGTCCTGGTATAAACAGCATATGTACTCATGGAACTCATTGCAAAAATTCATCAGTTCAGGAGGCACCGCGTGAATTCTATCCACTCCTCTATTAAATTCCAGTCAAGTCCAGTGTGAAGCTTTACGTCATCTAATAATGTCCATACAAGGTTTGATGCTTTTCTCTTGTGTTCTCTGAGTAACACAGTACTTTTGGTATAGCTTTAATATCACATCTGTATCTTAATATCTGTATCTTAATAAACAAAAGGCACATTAAACCTGTTAGGGAAGCTTCAGTCCTTAGTACTATTGATTCCAGCAAACAGCCCAACTTCTACACTCATTACAAACTATTATTGCCAAAAAAGAGATACAAAACTTGACCCTAAGATAATGTAATGTATTTTCCAGTCATATTTCTCTTCATGTGCTATGCTTCTTTCAGAAAAGATATGGAATATGAGATGGACAAGTGGCTATCTGACTGAGAAAAGAACTCATAAAACTGCGTCGACTCTGTACAGGGGCTTGGGGTGACCTTCTGTCTCCACTGACAATAACAGTAAAACTCCCAGTGGTTTGCATACTACTAGTGCTTGTCTCATCTTCATTCTTTGAACCACTCTAATTAGGTGGTTTTTTGTTTTGTTTTGTTTTTTTTTTGTTGTTTTGTAGACATCATCTTATCTTCAGCTTCAAAGGCTGAAAGGGTTGTCCTTCTGGACAGCATCCATCTCACTTTAGCCATTTAAAAGTTAGGAGTCTAATAAAATGCATCATTCAGGTTGCTCCATGTGAGAAAATGGTACCTCAAGTAGATAGCCTAAATGTTCCTCTGGAGAGTGATAATGAACTCTGAAGTGACAAGACTGGATGCCTAGATATTAGATCATTAAAGAAAGTGAGATGAATCCAATCTTACATAGATATAGTAGTTAGCCTATTGCTAGCACTAAAACCAAGAAAAATATGGTGAGCAATGAGATCTGTACTGCAAGATATCAAAGGTAGGGCCAATAAATAACGATACATTAATCAAAGCGAGTAAAAAATTAGAGCTTATCTTCTCAATTCAAACTCACTAATTAATGCAATCAGATAGAATCTTAATTCAATACACCCCGTATTCTGTGAAAATCTTATCTTTACTCTGTTCTACTTCTATGTGTTGAAGACTGTCTCTCTGACAAACACCTTGCCATTGCATGATGAGGTAGCTGTCAATTGTGCTTACGTGTCTTAGTGATGGTGGCATGTGTCTAAGTAATGTGCACATTGTGTTTCTAAAACAACCTAATGGCTCAGCTGAATTAAAACAGAATTGCAAGGGAATCTGACAGGCTGTCTTAATTTGTTGGATAGGATGTATTGCAGTAAGAATATTTCACATTTGCATGTTTTCAAAGCACAATGCAATGCAGTGAAAAAAACAAAACAAAACAAAACAAAAACCAACAAAACACTCATATTTGGTAGGTTCAGCATGAGCACCATTGTCATCAATAAACTTCTGGTAACTGCTACTGAAACAGGCAATGTGCTTTTTGCATTTCTACCACTTAGTTATCTGTGAATGATTTGTATGATCTCTTTAGATTTGGTTCTGCAGATCATGGCTTACTTCATTCACTCTGAACAGTATCTTTGTTGCTAAAAATCTTTTCAAGTGCTTCAAAACCAGATAACACCTCAGAATCCTTCACATTTCAGACTTTTTTGAAAATATGTTTCATCATTTCACATATGCATCTCTTTTGCCTTTTATGATGTCTCATTCTTGTTTCTCTGTTGTAGCTTCCTTGTTATAAATATCTCTAGATTTCTCTTCCAAAGACAGCATGAGTTTGGGATGTTACAGTGGCTCTGATTTGCACTTTTCAGTGAAGGAGCCACAGAACATCGTGTTGGGATACAAGTGAGAGAGTGAGCAATACTATATCCACACAGTGACAAGGTTTCCTGATCTTCCATCAGATTGCTGGCTGATCTTCCCACCTTTTGTATGAAAACTCATTTCCCTTATTGCCCTATAACATTTATTCTGTTCAATGTAATTTCTTATTTATTTATTTTTCTCTATTTCAGCTAAGGAAAGTATGCAAGGTTACTAATGGTGTTGGAAAACTCACATCACAACAGGGATGTAGGGGTAAACAACTACATTTGCAGCATATAATCTCCTCTGCAAGATTTCTAATTATTGTTATGCTTCTGTAGTCAGGAAATCATGGTCTATAAAGCAAGCCTAATTTCCTGTGGCTTGCACCTGAACACGATAAAAGCTCTTGATCTCCTTTCCTTCTCCAGAGGCAAATCGCAAAGCTGTGACATTGCAGTTTAATCCTACAGTGAGTACATACTTCCACCCATGTAATCCTCAAAGTGTTACTTTGATGAATGCTTGACCACAGTCTCTCTGGAGTTTCTGTTACTGCATTACTTTTTCTTTGTAATAAAAATGAAGATATGGTAGACTGATTTTATTTATTTATTTAATCTTAGTAATTGAACGAATTTGATGAAGGACCCTGATTACTTTAGGCAAAACTGTTTTTACTGTTCTTCAGACTTTTATGCCAGCATAAGAGTGAACTTGTGTTAGACAGAAATTTAATTACTACTTCTTCCAACAACAAAGAGAAGACTGTATTGATTAGATGTAGCTGTGAAAACATTAAAGAAAAACAAAGCTCTAGGTTTGTCCTACGTAACATGAGCTTTAGTGCTTGTGACAGGTACCAGATTTACAGCACTGGGGACTGCAATCCTCTCTACCCAAAACAGGTAAGGCTTTTCCCCACCTGTCACTCAGCGCACTCCAGTGGGAAAAGCACCAGATGTGCAAAAACTCTCCATTACTCTTTAATCCTTTGGTACTGACTGAGTAGCACTGCATCAGGGACATCAACCTATTTCATATGGGCTAACAAATAATACGGGCTTCCCACCCTCTGGTCAACAAAGCTGTTAAGTGCATATGTAACTGTAGGAGCAACTATCAATGCAACAATTGATTCTAGTGCTTTAGGTCCTCATTCACCTCTGACTCAGAGAGGATTTGGACTGGAGACCTACAGCTATAAGGTTCCATATCCTTAAACTAATCCCTTCAGTCACTTCCTAACAAACTGCTTTTGGAAGTGCATAAACTGTGGCTCACATCGAACGCCTCAGCAGAGCATTTCTATTTCAGTTTCTGGCACCTAGCATTATCCTGTACCACTGGATAATGGTGCTGCTTTTATTTTGCTGATATTTGTCAGACTTCACATCAAGACTTCAGATGAATTGACCTTCCCTGAAAAGAGCTTCCTCAAGCTCTGAATCCTCTGAAAATTCATGGTGAGTCTTACAGTTTTGAAAGAAATTAAATCTTTTCAGCAATGTTTCCAATCTTAGACACAAACAAATTTTCAGAATTGCTTCTGGTAGAAGTAAAAATATAAGATATCCAGCAGTATGAAAGAGGCAAGAAAACACTAAAATGTTTCTTTGAGAACATTGTGACAACTGGCTAAAATGACGTTGATATAGTTATTTTTGGTTTGATGCTCTGAATTTCTTGTGAACTAAGTATGTATGCTAAGCAGTTATGCCTGCACTGCTCCTCAGTGTGCTGTGTCAGGGGACAGGTCTCATGAAGACTACAGGAAAAGCAGCTCTCATAATTGGAGGCAGGGAATGGCTTGCTGGGATATTGAGTCCCAGTCCTCCATATTACAAATGATTGTAAATATACATGCTGCATAATTCTTTCTGCTACTTGGCTGAATTCCATCAGTCTCTCTACCCATTTGTTCATTGTCAGTAATTTTTCCCTGTTCTTGCTAGATGTAATGCTACTGTACTACTCTGATAGTTAATAGTTATCCTGTGACTTGCTAATATACCCAGGTTTTTCTCTTCCTTGGTCACTTCTAATGAATGACCCCTTAGCATGTAGAAGAGGCTTTTGTTATTAGCCTGTAAGTGCATGACCTTGCATTTTGCAGTATTGAATTTCAATTACTCCAGCCTATGACATCACACAGTCCTTCCTGCTTGTCTCTTCCTGGCCATTCTTCAGAGTCTTGTTCCCTCCACTATGGTATTGCCAGCAAACATCAGCACCACATACCCTGTGCTTACAAAGGGCACTGAAAACAAATCACACAAAAGCCAGTGCCAAGAATCGATGCCTGGGACCAGCAGCAGGAACCTCTGTGAAGTTAAGCATTCTGCACCCCAAGATTAGTCCTTATAGCAGCACTAGAGCTTTTCTGGTTCCCTCCTCACACTCTTGCCCTGTCACCAATCACTGTTTTTTCTCCAGCCTGACCTACAATTTGTCATGTAACATGGTATTGCACAGTTAACGACAGTATCACATGGTTAACTGAGGTTGAGGCAAAGTAGCCAAGCCACCTTTATTTTTTCTAAGGAGAAAGGTGTCTTTTCATACATGGGTTGCAAACATAAAGCTATTAGACACACAGATTGAAATGTATGCATTATCCGTTTGTCTGTCTGTCTGTCTATATGCCTATCTTATCCATCCATCCACCTATCTTTCATCTGACATCTAGCTTGATATGATTACATACAATTTTATTTTATTTTATTTTATTTTATTTTATTTTATTTTATTTTATTTTATTATTTTATTTTATTTTATTTTATTTTATTTTATTTTATTTTATTTTATTTTATTTTATTTTATTTTATTTTATTTTATTTTTATTTTTTATTATTTTTTATTTTATTTTTCATCTGAAATTCTGTTTCCTTAAACCATGCATATCATCTAGGTGGGACTAACATGTACTGTGGTGTATCCAGAGAAGGACAAAAAAGCTGTGAAGGGTCTCGAAGACAAATCTTATGAGGAACAGCTGAGGGAACTGGGATTGTTCAGTTTGGAGAAGAGCAGGCTCAGGGGAGACCTTATCATTCTCTACAATTACTTGAAAAGAAGTTGCAGGGAAGTGGAGGTTGGCCTCTTCTCCCATGTAGCTAGTGATAGGATGAGATGTAATGGCCTTAAGCTGTGCCAGGGCAGATTCAGATTGGATATTGCAAAGAATTTCTTCTCAGAAACAGTGATGAAGCTGTCCAGGAAGGTGATGGAGTCATTATCCCTGGAGATTTTCAAGAAAAAAGTATATTTTGTTGAATTACACAGTCTAGAGTGGTCACAGGCATGGGCTGATAGTTGGAGTAGTTGATCTTAGTGGTCTTTCCAACCTTAATGATTATATGAGTCAGTTGGGAGCTAGTAATAGGTAATAGGTGAGCAGTTGGACTGGATGATCTTTTAGGTCTTTTCCAACCTCAGTGATTCTATGATTCTATATCATATTCAGATTCCTTGATTTCAGGCTTTCTGGTTAAAAGCATAACAACACTAGGTTTCCCATGCTGCTGATGGCAAGATGTTTCCAGAGGTGGTGTTCAAGAAACGAGTATATGTGGCACTGATGGGCACAGCTTAATGCATATGGTGATGATGGGTTGATGGCTGGACTAGGTGATCTTAGTTGTCTTTTCCAAGCTTAATGATTCCACGTTTTTACAATTCTACTGTTGTTTTCCCTCCTCCTTAATTCAGTACCACTCATATGGCAGCACTTCTGCTTTATCCAGATAATTTGCTGAAAAGATGGGGATATTTTTGTGCTTGTGCTCTCAGTCCAATTCAGCAATCATTCTGAATTACCCATTTCCTTCCATGTGGCAATCCTGTTTTCTATGGGGGCAGGGACTGTGTTCTTACAAACCACACATTTCCCTTGCTGGCTTCTTACATGCTTATCGCTGCACTTTGAGTTCCAGCTTCAAAGAATCCTTAAGATAAGCTCACCTAAACATCCGGCAGAGCAGCGAATGCTCCCAATACACAAATAAGAACAGTCTCAGCAGTGCAGAGCAAAAGCTTTGCTTCCAGACTGTACTGTAGCCCAGGGTGAGCTTTTTGCTCATGTAATTTAAACAGAATTGCAATTTTAATGGCAGATAAATTGGCAATGAGGTGTCCTTGAGATTCCAGTTCTTTCATTTCCAAAACAGAACTGTTGCCTCAAATGTAGCTATTGCAGGTATAGAGACTATAGCTCTCTGATTTCCCTTTTTGTTTTGGGGCTATAGCCATTGATGAAAAACTATCTAGAAGGTAAACAACAAGGAAAAAAATCCTGTTCACTTTTCTTGGTGTAACGGCTCACTATCCAGCCTGGTTTATGCCACAAATGCACATTTGAAGTAATAATTATATTTCCTGCTTAAGTTAGGTAGAGCTGTGTCATTATATTACTGCTTGGAGCCCTTTTTCCTGCACACACATGCACTGCACACTGTTCCAAACACACATGCAGGGTAGCAGGCTGAAGAAGTGTAACCTGGAAAGTTGAGCTTTGAGCAGGTGTGCAGAGGTTATCTGTGCTGCCAGGCTGGAGGCACTTGAGAGGAATGAACAGGTGAAGGAGCGTCCACATTTCAAGGAGTGTTTGGAAAACTGTTCAGTAGTTCAACAGTTCAACAGCAATCTATTCACTTATTTATTTTTCTGAAAGCAGATATAGAGTAAAAAGACATCATAATTTTTAATTTTACATTTCAGTCACATCAAAATGACACATATGAACATATTTCTTACTTTTTGTGCAAACCAGTCCTTGACAAGGGTTTAACAGTTCAAATCAAGCTCTTACAAAGATAGAAGAGATTACACATTGGTTATGGCATACATTGTTACAGAGCTATGGTCCCAGCTTTGCATTTTCATCATCTCTAACTAATTAGACCAACTGGCAGATTTATGACAAGGAAAAGGTTATAAATGACTTATTTGAGCAGGAAACGCTTATTTTGCATACTTTCACTGAACCTAACCAGCACATTTGCCAACTCTGTTGTGATCTTCCAGCAGAAATTACCTTCTAAACATCACCATGTCTGAACAGTGACTAGATGAAGCCTTTAACCCAAGTCTCTCTTTAAATGAAACCAACTGCCAGACAAGATTGCCTAGGTGCATGAGCATGTATTTCTTTGCTGTTTTCATAGTTTTATTTGCAAAATACACACACACACAGATTTCTGGCAAATTGCATTCACTTCTTTTGCTTGAAGGAAATTAACTTCAGAGACTTATTAATGAGCTACCTGGTTAAAAACAAGGAGACAACTCGAACTGCATAATCTTCATCTTCCATGGTTAAAGCAATAATTTTATATAAGATTTAGTAAGAAAAATGATTTGCTTCTTTGCTTATTGAAGACTCCTTGGCATAAAATACAACAGAGCAGACAAAGCCAATTGCTTAAAATACATAAATATATTCCAAAAATGAACCTGTGTCTGCATCTCACCAGGTTTTCTAACTTCCGGATCCTGCTTTTGTTTCTTGGTTTGATCTGGATTTTCATATTTCCTGTTTCCTCAGTCTCTTGTTTCTTTTTTTTCTCAGAGGTAAAACTATCCATACCCTCTGCTTCTAAAGACTGGCATGTCTCTTTTGAAGTCCATGAAAGTGTGCCAATTTACATTGCTGCAGATTTGTTCAATGTTGTGTTGTAACTACAGATGGGTGCCAGCTGCAAATTTTGGTTTGGATCCAAGCTCACCCCAAACTAGGGAGTGTTTGGATTCATGGTTGTGGTTCAAACACCCTCACTATGGGTGTCTTGCACCAAAAAGAGAAAAAATCCTTTCTGAATGATATGAGGAGCAAGCACCTGTTGGGAGAGGAGGGGGGAGGCAGGTCCTTCATTATGGTTAGTGTGTACAAACCTGAAGAGCAAATTTTGTGTATGCCTCCTGTATAGCAGTGCTGCTAGAGGAGGAAAGAGATTAAATCCTTGTTGGTAAGCTAATATTTGTGTTCTCTTTAATGCAGTCTCAAAATAAATTTCAATATTCATGAATCATTGGCTTACTGAAGGAGTTTATACGCTGCATATTGCTGTCTGGTAGAAGAGGCAAAAATAAAATCCTTATTAAAGTACAGCAAAGCAATGAAAACTGCATGGAAACACAGAGATATTAGCATATATTTCAGTCTTTCATGCAGTTAAATCCCACTCTGTCTTGGCTTTTCCCCTCCTGTTAAGACTGAAATGAATGTGTTTTTTCTATTTCATATATAGATGATCTGCAGCTAATTGTAATAAATTCATAACATTTAATTCATGCTTGTTGAAGCCTAGCTCTACTTCAGTTTTGACCTTGGAAGTTGATTAAAAGTATGTGGGATGTCATTGCCAGTAAAGCAGCAAATTCCTGGAAAGCTTCTCTGATTCAAGGGCTGAAGAGGACAAAAGGGATTTCCTTCAAATGCTGAAACAATTCTGTGGTGTTTAAAATAATATAAATTTTCTTTTGACATACACAAAAATACCAACCCAGTTTAGGATTTCGTATGACCATTAGTGTCAAAGGCCAGCTTAAATATCATCAAAGATCAAAGAAAAATTTTAGATTGGATGCTCAGAAGAGCTTCCCAGTTGATATGGCTGATATATCAAGGTCCTTTACAGATCAGAGACAGACACGTGGCAGACTTTTACCATGTTATCATCCCATCATGCTCCTGCCCTTATGAAAGGCAGCCAGTAGGAGGGACTGGACAGCTCATTTCCACTCTGCTTGCCATGTTCTGCCAAATGCATTCATTCCCATCATTCAGGAATGTGTTTGCTTCCCAGGATTGATACTGTCTTTGAGGAAAGGGAATCAGAGCTCAGACTCTTAAATAAATTACTTTTATCCAATACATGCTAGTATGGTATATCAACTTCCCCTTCTCCCTCCCCCTCCCCCTTATTATTATTATTTTTAAATTTAATTACTTGATAGCAAGATTTCACTCTCAAAATTCACATTCTGTTAGACACCAGTTTCAGCAGATGCTACATAAGCAAATGCAGTGAAAGAGGAGTCTTATGTGAGCTTTGAGGTGACTCTCGTACATTTCCTGTATGACCTGTGAGAGAGCATTGGTCAAGCAGTTCTGCCTTCTTTTCACGTGTTAAGATTGTATTTGCCCCTTTCGGAAGGAACTGTCACTGTTGAATGCCTGGATGGTGTCTGAAGCAATAACTTATACACTAGGCCCTATAAAAACTGAGAAGACTTTACAGTACATGTGTATCTATTAGACAACTGTACTGAAGGTAGTGAATATTTTGCAATCTTGAAAATGAAATATTCTGTCTTCTAGTCCTTGGTTTCTTTGTATATAAGTCATTTTTATGTCTCTGTTATTAAATGGCAATTTCATTTAAAGATGATTATCCAGTATTTCTCCATTTAAAATGGTCTTAAGAATGTAATTATATTAAATACATATATATACATGAAGGAATACTTTAGCTGAAGTTCAAAGTCCCCGTTCCACATGGGCTACATCTGAAGCCTGAGATCTAATTGTTTTTTTCCATTATTTATACAGATTAGCACATCATTGCCCACTCTTGCAATTCCTAAAACATATAGAGCTGGTGGCTGGGAATACCTGACATGACTAAATGTTTGGGTATGGCACTAAATCAAGCCACCATGTCCTAAATTTCTCTTAGAAAAATGTGTAGATCAACTTGAGCATACCAGACTCACTGGCAACTCTGTACTGTATGCACAATGAGCTCTTGGAAGCCTCACCGTATGTCGGGTGTGGAAGTGACCTAACAAGGTTGCAAGACCTTCAAAAATAATTAGAAAGCAAAAGGTAAAACTCATTGATTGTAAATAATCAATACATTTTTAATTTGTTGTCTAAATAGACGCAGTAAAAAGATAAGATTTAACCCAATATTAATTTAGTAAATCCTGCTACCCAGAAAATATTTGGAATTTTCATCAACATGAGTTTTGAAACATTTTCTTCATTTTGGTATCTCCATGCTTAGCTTCTTCCTCCAGGTGCTCAAATACATTTTCTTTTTCACGCGTCAGATATCTAGTGGTAACATAGACAGTTGTATTCCCTAGGGGGTAGATTCTTGTGTCTCACTGGCTTCCGAATCCTGAAATATCTGTACATCCCTTCACAGCGCTGAATGTGAGAAGAAGTCCAGTGTGTTCAGCACAGGGAGCCCCCTCTCACCTATGCCCTGAGATGTTTAACTGTCAATGAGCTGAAAGATGCAAGTCTGAGCCCGAAAATATAGCTCACGTGAGAAAAATGTATTCACCAGGGGCCTGACATGGCAAGATCCCAAGAAGCCCTGGCATTCATCCAAAAAAGCACTTACGCGTATGCTTAAAGCTACAATTCAGCCTCAAGTATGTGAGCAGCAGTATTGCCTTTGATTGACACTGAATCAACAAGATGTGAGAGGTGATTAACAAATTCATCGAGTGAAGACAATATTTGGCTGAGGTCTGGACTTCTGTTTTTTTTTGGTTCCTGAATAAGGAAAAAGAAAGTGTTTGTGGAGAATGTAATCTTGTAGGGAATGCCTTCCATGCAGGGAATTTTCAGGCAGACACAGTGGCACAAATGTATGAACATTTTCCTCATTTTAGAACAAAAAAGAAATGTGTTGAATAGATACATTAGCACAAACAAATCTAGGAGCTCTGACTGCTGTAGAAATCTTAATGAAGAAAGCTGAATGTGTTCTGTTTGCTTGTGCAGTGCCATTTCCCCACATGGGTAAATTTGCCAGAATTTGGTCTTTTCTTAAGCAGCATTCTCTTTATAGTGTACCCTCTTTTTTAGTGAAAAGACTAAAAGACTAAAAGGTCGTGATAGAAAACTTTTGCTAAGATTTAAATAAAACACAATATCCCAAGCCTTTATTCAGATATGTAAATGAAATGCCTCTACTAATTGAGGTTTGAAAGATGTTGAACCTTTTGGAAAACTGACCCATTCATTTAGAAGCCAAGCTTTCTGCTTTGGAGTATGTGGTTGATGTATAATTTTGCCTTCAGTTCTGGAAGCAGTAACGTGTGTGTTAATATATGGGCAGGAAGGTGTCAAAAGGGGAATTTAGTTTGGAGAGCCGTCATGGAGCAAAGTTGGTTGGAACTTACAAGCCCACAAAGCAGCTTTTCAAAGGCAAAAAGAAAAGGTAGTGAAATGTAAGGACTTGTACCTATTTACTCCCATTTTCTGGGCTTTCAAGGTATCCTGCATGATGGCATAGATTTCTGTGTTTGCCAGCAATTTGGAATTCAGCTGCCATTAAGAAAAACGGTGGAATATAATTTTCATCTCTGGTTTAGATAGCTGCTTCCTAAGTTAGGATTTAACTATTTTAGCCTAGATTCCTAATTCTGGGCAGGGTGGTGTATCAGTTTAGGGCCAGGTTTGAAAGCATTGTTGCTGCCAATGATGGAACTGTATAACCCTTAAGCTTTCAGTTTCTGTGGACTATCAATAGTCAACATTATCATCAGCATAACCTTTGTTTTACCCAGACTGGTGTTTTTAGTTTTATAACTGATTATATTGAGTATGCACTTGAGGTTTAAAAGGAAATTTTTAGTCTATTGGGTAATAAGTTCCTTAGGTTTAAATCCAAGCCACAAAATATGTATTTGTGTCAAATTTTGCCTTGTTATGAGAAGCTGTTGAAAATCTGCTCGAGATGCAGTTGGCCAAGTTTGCAGCAAAATTATATACATTAAACCTCATCTCTTCATGAATAGTTTGGATTCAGCATTTTCAGTCTTGAATGTCAACTTGAACTTCACAGACAGAAAGTTCATTCTACTATTTGCAGCAGAAAGTTCATTTCATTTCACAACAGCTGACATAGATAAAGAGCATACTATAGGTACAGGTGTCAATAATAACCTTGTGTTCTATACTGCTTCTGCCCCAGTTTAACAGCACAGTTTGTTGTTAACCAGTTTCCCTTTTATCCCTCCTAGCTGTAGATTTATTAGCAGAAACACATTGTGCAAATGATGATTTATGATGAAATCATGTTGCCTGAGAAAATGTATTGATTTAGAATGAAGTTGCAGTCCCTGCTACAAGAGCGGAATGATGGGGATGAGGGGATCTGCCTTCAGCTAAGTTATATTTCTCTGACTGCCCTAACATGTGTTTTCTTTCCTGTCTACAGTTTTGCATGAAAGAAAAGGTTACATTCAGCATTTTTTTTTTCTTTCTATTTTGTTCTTGCGATCTGCATTCCTCAACATGCTACAATTACTATGATTCTTCTTTGTTCAATACTTTCATCAGTACAAAGCAGCATGGCATTTAGTTTAGTAGCATTTAAAATGAACTAATCAATAGCTAGAAGTTTTCTATTAAGAATGATGAAGAAAGGTTGAGTAGGAGGCAAACAAGGTTATCTACTTTTAATGTATTACCTAATTCTTTTCTATGTTGAAGGAATGCATGCCTTCATTTAATTGATTCTGATGCACACACATACAATTTAATGTGAATGACCAAGGGTGGACATTAAAAATGCTGTCTATTTTTTACTGCTTTCATTTCTTTTTTAAGTGCCACATCTTCTCTAGAGAAAATACATTGTTGTTGAAAGTGAAGTTTTAAAACAGATTTTAAAGATAGTCAGACAGCTTTAACATCTAAAAAGGGAGTGGGGGGTAGGGTTGGGTGGGAAATATACAAGTTTATTGCTCGATCCAGTGCTCAAAAAAGTTATCCTACTGCTGAACAAGTGAGCTTTGCTTTTGATGCAACATGTTTTAGACATCAGTGAATTTTTTATCTTTTAAAAAATGTTACATTTTCATGGCATCCATTTTACCTGATTCTTCTATAGCAAGACAAATTTCAAGGAGTGATTTAGCTAAGCTTACTGAGATCCCAGGAAGTCTGAGATACTTCAGAGATAATTTTGGCCAATTTATTCTGTTCGTTGTTTTCTGAAAGGACTCCTCTACCACTGCTTCTTACTCTTTTACTAAGGAATTCCTCTGATACAAGACCAGCACTGCTATAACCAAATTTGCGGCAGTATCAAATGAGGGTACTATCAATAGCCACGACTCTGAGTTTTGTCAGAGATCTTTATGAAGGACTATCTCCTCAGTTCCATTCAGCTTCTTTTCCATCCACAAAACCACATCCTTTGACTGCCTCCAGCTTGCCCAGAAACCACATTCTCTGCCCTCAGGCTCTGGGTTTGTGAACCTCCATGCCTTCCAGAGGCTCCTCCAGCTCCTCAGATGCCAAAATGAAGTCTGAGCATCTCTAAAATGACAGACTGCATGTAACAGCAACAACATCCTGAAACAGCATCTGGGGAACAAACTAAAAGACTGGAACCCTCAAATTACAAAGCAACATTGAAGCATTCAGTACAGATGACGAGAGCTGCAAATGAAGGAGGAAATTTAGTGCTAATGACATCCTACTATCCACCAGGGCCTGATCCAGTTTTCATTGGTTTCTGTTATCTTTAACAGAAGCTGAATCAAGATCAAAGAGGAAGAAAATAACATAGTATACAATCTGGGAGAGTGACCTAACATCAGCATTGGAAATAATAAAGGAAGTTCATTCTCTTCCTTCTGTTGATACTTTCTTAATGCCTTATTTTCTCACATGAAACTGAACCCAGTGTACACCTCCTGTGCTACACAGCACTGTTTTCCCTACCTGTGTCACTATCTGTGATCATGAGCAGAACTTTCTACTTTTCTTCTACATTTCCTTCTGGATTAGAGTCTTGTCCACACTTCTGTTGACCATGAATCTCAGAATTAGCTGAAAAACTCTTTATACCTAGAAAGGATATTTTTCCACCTCTTGCATATAGTACACTGATATTATGGTCAGCCACTTTTACACACTTTCATCGTTCACTGTCATAATTAAATGCGAAAGAATAGCTTTATTTTTAATATTCCTACCAAAAATGCAATAACTCCACAGTAACTTTGTTCAGTGCTAGTATCACAATATGTATCACAGTATCACAGATGTTGTGAGTGTTTTGATAAGATTGGAGCTGTAGTTCAATATACAGTGACTACAGAAACAAGGGTACAGAGGGACATATTTCAGATGTCCACTTCTCCTTGAATTAGATTACTGAAAACTAGATCTCACTAAATAAAATTATATGAGTCATTTTTCATCTCTTTATCAACTAGAATGGTATCAACTTCAATTATGACATTGTCTGTAATGTGTAAAGATGATAATGTTTCAAGATTTGGTAGGTTGACTGAAGTATTTGATGGCCTCAAGTATTTACAAGTGGACGTACTTCATGGAGTTATGCAGATCAATCTATGTTCTTGACAGGGGGGCAGTAGGCCCATGGGCCCACTGGCTCCAAAAAAAGGGAAAGGGAAAAAGGGAAACGGGCAGGGGGATGGGATCTGGGCTCAAGGAAACAAACAGAGCAGCAGCAACAATCTAAGGAGAAAAACTTATTTTACTAACTATGATATGGGAATGCAAGATAACACACTATAATACAATCTAATTGAAACTGAGGCTAATAAATCAAGTAAGATAAGAGAGAGAGAGAGAGAGAGAGAGAGCATTTTTTGAAGACCATGAAGCCTGCTTTGAAATTGAAGGCACCATGGCTTGGAAGCACACCCACACCCGCTGCCAGGCAGAGAGAGAGAGAGCGTCACTTCTGTGATGTATTTCCTTCTCTGACCATGAGTTCCTCTGGAGCATGTTGTTCTTCTTCTCTGTGCTCCACATAATGTTATGATGTGGAATACCAATAGCAAAAATTACAAAGCCATGACAACATGCCCTTGCAGTTAAAGTCTTCAGTGATGATAACCGCAGTTCAAATTTCTGCTGCCAGCTTGAACAATCAAAATGTCAGTTCTAATTATTACCATAATTACCATGATTATACTACTATTTATCATCTGCAAATAATCCTTAGCTTTGTATGAAACTACTATACCTTACCAACAATAGATGATTAAAAAAAAAAAAAAAAAAAAATTAAAGAAGCAACTCACACTAATGTTTTAGTCTCAAACATAAACAGTTTTTAATCAGATTTGATTCTGCTCAATAAGACAAAGTTCTAGATCAATACATTACTGATTTAATTACAAATCTAAGTAATGTACACATCAGATAAATAATTATACTTATATACATTTATACATTGCATTCATTCTTATTAAAAGATAAGAGAAACAGAAATGTCACTTTTTGTCCAGAGTAACTTTGGCAAGAATCCAGAAAAGAAATCTGACACTGGTTAAGATTTCTTTTCCACAGTTCCAATAAAATTAGTACATCATACTAAGCTCCTGGAGTCAACTAAAAGATTTTGTAGTTCTTTAACGTCTTTAAGCACTTGAGTTCTTAGAGCTAATGGTCTGAAAGTTAGGTGAGGACTTAAGCACTCCCCAAAATCCATCACTAAACTTCTCAAGTTTGATAGGATCAGATCCTAATGCTGACACACAATTGTAAAAGAAGCTAGGGCTTCCCACAAAACCAAAAGCAAATCAACAATAATTAACAGCAAATCAGAAAGCACTGGGCTGTTTGAATGAAGAACTGGTGTTTAACAGTCAGTATGGGAAATGGCAGCTATTTTTCAGTTGAATAATTTGAAAGTGGTACAAATACATAAGCACTGAAGTAACATCCTTTGCTAGGACTACAGAAAGAAAAATCAATGAACAGTATTCAAAGAAGAAACTTTCTCTGAGAAAAGTCATCAGATCTAATCTGGCCCCTTTCCCAAGTGGGTCACTCTGTAATAGTCTAGAAGCAGGACAAACAGCTTTAACCTTTTCTGGGAATTTTTATTATTGTAACCTTCTTATCATTAAAACCAAACCATAAAACATTTGAGTAGCACTGAGCAACAGGAAAATGTTCTGGGTTCTGCTTGGTTTCAGAGTTCTCGGCAAGGGGCAACCCCATCACTTACACATAAACTGGCAGAAGATGGGACTGGCTTTCCCAGGCATAGTGTTATTAAGACCCATCTGAGACACTCATCTCTTTCTTATAGCAATGGCAATTTTAAGCCATGTCTTTAAATTACTAATAAATAAATAAATATGTAAATGCCAGACTATGAGGGAAGGTTTGGTCAGCTCTATCTTGTGTCATGCAGTAGAAAATTCAAGTCATGTAAGTAATTGTAAATTTCCCTGGTGCGTGCACTTGCTGGGGAGTCTGGGACTGTAAATCTTTGTCGATAATAATGGCAACAACAATAATGAAAACAACTACCACAGTTACTGTGGTCACCCTGCTACAGAGCAGAGTGGCATGGGTGATATATGAGGATGATCTACCATCAGATACAGGATTCAGCAAGGAATAAAACAAATATTGATATTACATTTTCAAAAGTTTCCTTGTAATTTTAAAAAACATATTTGTCATCAAGGTCCAGATTTTGAACAATATCCTGCATGGTTAAAAAATGATGATAGAGCTCAGAGTCATGTTACTTGGAGTGTACTTTCTAAAGATCTTTTCTTTAGATTGCAATAACAGTTCTCAGAGCATCTGTGGGCAGAAATAAAACAGTCAAATAATGATTCTTTTCTTCTAGAGAATAGGCAGACACTCCAGGAAATACAAACATTATAAACATTTTGTATAGTTAGGCATGCTAACCAAAATTTTCACTTAAAAGCAGATTTCATATTCTCTCCCTAAATTTGAAACAAACAAACAAAAACAAACAACAAAAACAACAACAAAAAAACACCAAAAAACCAAGCTCCTGGAAACAATAAAATGAGATCACAGTGTTTTTATTAAAGGGTGAAACTTTCTTGATAATGATGAAAGCAAAATGTAATGAACTCCACTTGTCCACATTGATGTAGTTAAATTTACTGATCTGCTTCTTAGATATCTAGAAGGCATTTGCCCAGGTCAAATAGACCTTCCTTTCTTACGCATTGTGAAAGTTGGGATTTGACATTCTTTTTTTTCAAGTAAGGGTATGTGTTTTGGTCAACGGTGGGTTATCATAACATTTTTTTCCCTCAGAGGACCACTGGGAAAAAAAAAATAAAAATCAATGTTAGCTTGCTCTTTAATTTCATGCATTTTTTAGGTGGTTCAATAGAAAAGTGTTCATACTTGTAAAATCACCGATGCTAGTAGAAAACAAATAGGTCCTCTACACAGGCATTTTTTACTTATATTTAACCTCTGGTTTGTACTTACTAATTTTACTTTTGTGCCTAGGGAATTTCAATACCGTCTTCATATACTATTAATAAAACCATGCACAAATTCCAAGCCCTTTTAGAACTAATTAAAAACATTCTTTCTCATTAGACAGATTCCTCTGAAGGTAGGTAGGATTTATCAGAAAAAAATATGGCATAATTTTACAATATTAAATTTTAAATGCAGAAGTACAAACAACATTTTTTTCTATTAAAGTCCTGTCAGACAGACTTTAAAAATGCAGTGCAGTCTCTCGTGATTGTGAAGGAAGACAGTATAATAAAATTTTGTAGGATAAAATTCATTCAGTTAATTTCCTATTTATTTATCTATTTATTTTTGTAATGTGTATTTTATTAATAAATCCAGGACAGATTTTCTCTAGACTCAGGAAATAATCTTGGAATTTGATGGAAGCATCCCACTCCTGTACTACAAAGCTGCAGATAGGAACTAACTGTACTTGTGCACTTTTATTACTCCTTTATGTGCTGGAAAGTGAAGAAGAAATATAAAGAGAGATACCAAAGACATTTGCATTCTTTGTATCCCACATCTTCTAGGGACTGCTGAAAAACTTACCAAAGCATACTGAATTCTAGAAAATTGCCTTTTTCATCATATTTTGAAGGAAAGTTTACAGCTGAAGTTTTAGTACTACGGTTTTGGTACTGCCTAATACAATTTGTCCTTTTCTGAATGGGTAGAGAAAGAACAACCATCCTCCAAAGGGCTCTTGTCCCCAGAAAAGATTAATCAGACCTTCTGGCAATTATTTGACCCCTCCTAGGATTGGAGAAAGCAGTTATCTTTAAAGGACGATGTATAATGTTGTAACAACACCTGGTGTGATTCTGTGCTGTGGCTCGCTGCCATCTTACCCAGTGTACCCACCCAAGTACATTGTCCGCTCTGGGCAAGATGTGTATAGGCACAACTGAGATGCACATGCCAAATATTCATTCTCTTCAAATAACAGCTGAGTGAAAAACTGCATTTCAGCCCTTGAAAATTTCTCCTTTTGTTTTTTCTCCATCTAGTTGTCCAGTTAAAAAAAAAAAAAGAAAAAGAAAAAGAAAAAAAAAAAAAAAGGTGCTGACTGGGGCAGGTGCTATTTTTAATTAGTGGTTTAAATGTTTCTTCACTGGCTTTTCATTTTCAGTGTTCTTTCTTTTTCATCTTACTTAATGGGTTTTTGCAAGTTTAGAATTCATTAGATGAATACAGGGACATATATTTGGTGGATTGCTGTGGAAATGTCTAGAGTGGGTCACAAGTATCAGTTTACTCTTGTTATATTCAGTCTGTCTACACTGCCTTTATTTAGGAAGAAACAAACTTGCTGCAACTGCTGCATCCAAAGAAGTGTAGCCAGCATGTTGAGGGAGGTGATCCTGCACCTCTACTCTGCTTTGGTGAGACCACACCTGGAGTACCAAGTTCAGGCAGGAGAGACATGGACCTGTTGGAGCACATCCAGAGGAGGGCCATAAAAATGATCCAAAGAGTGGAGCACCTCTCCTACCAGGACAGGTTGAGAGCGCTGGAGCTGTTCAGCCTGGCTCCAGGGAGAGTTTGTTACAATAAGGGTGTCCAGAGAGGTGGTTGATGCCCTATTCTTGAAGACACTCAAGGTCATGCTGGACAGGGCTCACAGCACCTTGATCTAGCTGTGTTGTCCCTGCAGGGGAGTTGGACTAGATGGCCTTTAGGGGTATATTTCAACCCAAATGATTCTATGATACTATGATTCTAAACCACTATATTTAATAGGCTCTGGCATGCACTTAACACTTAACACAATTTTATTATGAAATTAAACATAAGCTACTTTGCACAATTTAGTTCATGTCAAGTGGTATGCAAAGAGCAGGAAGATTTGCTCTAATTTTGGGCCCTTCTTCAGTGTGGGCACTAAAAGCAGGAAAAGAAAGTAACTATAAAAAAAATTAAATATCCTTTTTCCATCAAAATCAGTTATGAAAACCAGAAGAAAAGAAAGGAAAACAGTTGGCTTTAAATTTCAAACATTTCAAACAGATCAAGGTTTCAGTTTAATTTCTCATTCACTTACTCTTTGTCAATAACTGTTCAGGAGTGTGCATCCTGAGAGAGATCTGCATCTTTCAGCAGTGGCTCTGCAGATGTTCAGCCCTGGGAAACATGAGCTTCTGCAAAGCACAGCTGCTCCAACCACCTTGTGCCAGACTTTGTTAAAGCTATAGTGTTCACATCGTCTTCTCTTAAGTAAAGAAGGGAATAAATGATCCTAAATCATTATGGCATCTCCAGTATTTCTTATTTAATGCATGATGGTGCTCATTTGGTGGGAGAGTTCCAGCATATCGTCATCTATCTAAAAGTTTGTTTGTGGCTTTTTTTGGCCTAAATGTGTTCTTGTTATCCTGTCTGTAGTCAGTTACCATCTTCAGATTTGTCTCCATCCAAAAGTACCTGTTCTTTATTTCTGCTGCTCTGTACTGCTATATGCACAGCAGGTATTTCTCTTGGTAAATCTGTTCATCAGCTGGGGTACGTTGCTCTTACACCCCTCCCTTCAGGGATTTGAAGAAATAATTATTTTCTGGCTGCAGCAATAACATCTGAATAAGCAACATGGAGTATGTTAAGCATGGCAGCCCACGGTGTTTGGAATGAGAGAGAGGACACACACAATAAATGAGAGGGTTAAATATCAACTGCCAGAATGCAAAGTAGCATATTATATTGGTTGAATTGTATCAATTATAACTTTAATTGATATTTTTATGTCTCTGATTACCCTCTGATTGGGGAGAACTAAGAGATGGCAGATGCAAGCACAGAGCCATTAATAGACTGTGCTTTGTAATAATGGTGCTCTATTTACAATCATGAGAAACTTAAACTTCCATTAAAATAAACAGGTATTTTCTTTCTATTTTGACATGCCAGAAACAAAGTGTGGGATCTACCTTTAACATGAAAAACATTCATTGAGCTCGAGGAACTGTGTTTAATGCTGATGGTATTTACCGCCTTGCTCTTTCCCCTCTTCCTCCCTTTACCCCCTGGGCTCTGTGGCTCCATTAAAACCTCTCCTGATTTGCAACAGGATGAGAGAAAAGTTTATATCCTGCATATTTTTTCAAGCCATGCACAGGAACTGTAATGCAGCAGTGCAGAGGCACTTCAACTAATATACTAATTGGATGCAGATGTGTTCTGCCTCTTGGAAAAATAAGACCAACTGGATGATCAACAAGAGCCAAATGGGTAATTTCTTTTTAAACAAATTGGTTTTATTAACTTAAAACTGACCATAATCCAACTAGTCTGGCAGAGTTTGGATACTATGAAACCACAAGCTGTGTGCAATACCTGTTATTATCTCATACTACTTTGGCTGTGATCTTGCCATCCTGAGTACTGGGCTATCACGTACTGCTAAAGTCTCCCTTAAATAAAGGGCAGCATATGTGAGCATTGCCCCAGGAGCCAGCCAGGAAATGAGCAGTGATTCAAGCTAAATTCTTTTCTTGCTCTCTATTTTCTCCACCAGGAATATATTTCTGTGCTCTGTCTGAAGAAATCCCCCTCCCTCCCACCTTTGGTGAGCAAAGAAGGGCACTGTCCAATGGAAGGAAACCATGCCAGCCTTGCCCTTGGTGGAGAGGAAGGGTTGTGGCAATCACTTTTGACATTACTTGCAATGTTATCATCCACTGAAACATGGACTAACAACACTGACATTTTAAAAGATACCACGGGGTCTTTCATCTAAGAGAGATTACTGCTAGGCAGCAAAGTCTTACATGTCTCACACCACTGACAGTGATGGAATGTCAGCACAAGTTGAAGAACCATAAAGCTAAAAGAATCCCACTGAACATGAATCCCTTGACACTACTTAACAACCTGAGTGGCAGAGGACTAAATAAAGGGCCAAAATCTGCACACTTTTCTCTCTTTGGAGACTTGCATCTCATTATTCCCCCTTCACCGTTCTGTGAAAACAAATAATCCATCCTACCTAACTTTACTAGAAACAGGAATAAAAACAGTTGGTATTCTCAGCACTCTGCAAACAAGAGGGTTGGTAGAGCCTACAGCATTGGGATCTGTTCAGTGAAGTGTCCACAGCACCATATCTCTCTACTTTAACCCTCTGCCATCATTTGATTTCACTCTTTTAGTGATGGTTGGCGGACTAGTAGGCAGACAGAGATTTTAATTTCAGGAAGAGTGATTGCAGGCTACTGAATGACATCTAGAAATTACACTGAGATGTCCCTGTTCTCTAGCTCAATTACAGCATCAGTTTTTTTTTAAAGACAAAAAGTATATTTCAATAGATAAATACAATAGTAGTGAAGCCTGGATGTGCATTCTAGTCTTAGAGAGCAACAACAACAACAAAAAATAATACTAATGTCAGAATTCCTATCACTGAAAACAATGAAAAATTAAGAAAAAGAAAAAAGCTATGAAAAAGAGAAGCAATAGGGATCAGGAGAAAGCAGCAGAAAATAAGCAAACAAACAACAGCAGCAGCAACAACAACAAAACCCATGTTTGATGTTTCCTGTTACTCATTTGAGAGAATACAGTATATTTATAAGTGCTTGTCTTGCAAGGAAAGCCTTGTACCAGAACAGTGGGATATGAACAACAGATTTGAATAATTACATCTGAGATGATTGCCAGTTCAGATTATTTGAGATTACAATCAGTTCAGACATTACTTCTTTTGTTTTTAATTTTAGAAATGTGCTAACTCAGAACTGCATAAGGAGTAAATAACAATCTCGTGAGACCTGTGGGAGAGATGTTTATTTGAACCAATTAAAGAACAGGAGTTAGACATTTGGGAAAAAGAAAAAATAAAGAAGATGAAGAAAGAAGGATTGTAAAGTTACATATATGTGTTCAAACATAACAGATGAAACATTTTAGCATTCAGTGGAAGAACAAGTGGCAGCCAGGTTGGAATGCTCAAGTCACAATGGATTCAAGAGCAGACAGAGCTCTCACGTAAAAACTCATCACAGACTTTAACCATGTCATGGATCTGGACACTCTGTGCTAGAAAGTGCTAACAGGGACCCAGAGACTCCTGAGCTTCAATCTTTAGCCTTCGGGTAAATAACTTGTGTTAAAAACAAAACAAAACAAAACAAAACAAAACAAAACAAAAATTAGATATATTTTTTTCTGCTAGAAATTTGACTAGGCCCTGTTTATCTAACGGCTGATTACAACATCCATATAGAAACATACTGAGGTGAGGCTTGAAAACATGACCTGCAAACACAGATAATAGATGCACATCTGCAACTTCGAGAATGACTGTGAAGCAAAACAAAATTTCCAGTTAATACGTTTTGAGAAACATATTCTTCAAGTCAGTACTTTTCAAACTTCTCAATAGATAATAATAAAAATAGTAATAATTAATTGCAATTAGTGGTCTAGATAGGAATATGTCCCTTTATGTTTGGTTCCTAGTTTTTTTAGCCTCATGGAACTGTGTGTAAATTCTCAAGTTTTTTCTCAGTGGGGCATTCTGTGGATTGTGAGCAGGGTCCCTTTTTTGACTTTCATACAGGACTGAAATGATGGTGGTCACTCAAGAGCAGTCACTCTCTGGATAATGTTTCTGGTTTTCTTCTTGTTGTTTTGTTTTGTTTTAATGGAAGTCATAGACTGGAAGCATCTGTGAGAATTGTATCATAGGTTTCATTTTCCGAAGGTTTGCAGCAGTTATTTTGGCATCCAACACACCTGCCTTACAGTCACATTCTTTTGGCTCCACTGTGTTGGGAAGGCTCTTTTGGTAGAGTACACACATTCACAAAATCATTCACGTGATAAAACCACAGAAAGAATTCATTTGGAAGTGATCTTTGGAGGTCACCTCAAACAGATGTCTTTAAGACAATCAATCTAAGGACTAAAGGACTAAAAATCTATTTAGTTATATCCTTGTCCTTTAGCAAAGGTGACATTTTAGGCCTTGGAATATTACATCCCAAGCAGTGGTTCCCAAACTTTCTGTTCTCAGAGAATGTTGCCTGCCTGCATTATCAATGCTTTACTATATATAGCTGTGAATGACATATTCTTTCAAATTACTGCATGAATCAGCTACAGTTCATGTATTATGGCTCTGTAGACCATTAGTTATGTGGGGAAGAATATTTGGCAACCTTATTTTAAAATGTATAGAAAGGACCATAGGTTGCGTCCACAGCTTCAGCCTAAATAAACATTTTCTCTTGTCACAGTAATAATTATGTTCTAGACATTCCTTTAAAGATCATTATTAGAGATTCACATTAGGCCTATACACAATTACAGAACCCGTATCAAATGAGACACACATCCACTAAGATCTGTGGGAGAAACATTTCAAAGTGTGCAATTTCTTAGGCAGGATTTGTTTTTACACCTTTTGTTCTACAGCATCATAACTAAAAGCTGAAACAATTAAAAAAAAATCTTGTTGGAGGACTTTGCTTCTCAACTAGTAATATCTTCGGTACCTGAATTTCATTCTGCACATAAAGGTTAATAACACCATTCTTTTTATGCACTACTTTATGCTATTTTTGTTTATCCTTCAGAAGACTTCTCTGGCAGTATTTCTGCAGACTGTTATACAACTCTGACACTCTGGGCTCCAGCTAGTCAAATACTTCATTTCTGTCCTGACTATATTTGTCTGTGGCTTAGAGGAATACTGACTAACAGAGCCGTTGAATGGTTTGCAATTATGTAGATATTGTCCCAGATATCTGGATGAACCTTCAGGAAATCAGCTCTGGGAAGGATCACAGTGCGAAAAGTGAACATTGTTAGTTTATCTTGATTTCATACAAACTATCAGGATAGCTTTCTGTAATACAAAGAAATGCACTACATACATCAAGGCAGTGAATATAAACCAAAAGTTGCTGCCCTGTTGGGCTGGAAACAGTTGGCTGGCTTTGTTAGTCTTGCTGGAGAAAGCACTGGCATGTTTGGTTAATAGCTCTGCCCTGGGATCTGCTGGAGCTAGTGCACATCCGTCTGGCACAAGACATGGAGCTGCACAACACCTCTGGCCTCACGAGCTGTGCAAACACACAGCAGCATGCACTGATGATGAGGGCAGGCTCTGGCAGGGCTGCAGCGCTGGGCAACTGCTCTCAGCACACACAGCACTGCTGCAGGAGGGATGGGTGAGTGCTGTTTCTCCCACAGACTGAGGGACCTCCAGGTACATGGAAGGACTAAGTCCCTCGGTATAAAAGCAACAGCTGTCCATTTATATTGGAATCATACTCAACTTGTGAGTTCGAGTGTACAATACCGTATACTAAAATACCCACATAGAAATACAGGTATTTAAAATATAAGGTGAGCTTAAGAATGCTCAGAGAAAGAAGATCTGAATTTTGTGAACTTCCTTAAAAGCTTGAACAGCATTTGCAAAGGGCCCATCCCAGATCACCTGCATTAGAACTTGGTAGCAATAGTTCAGACAGACATAGCCACTGTGAACACTTGACCTTCTCTTAGATTTTTCAGTGGTGCCAAAATCAAAGATTAGCTTAGGTTTTATCCACAAATTTCACTACCTGTGTCCTGTGGTAACCTTTTCAAAATCTCTGGAGAACAGTAGAGATATAAATCGAGATGCCTTGTGAGAAATACAAAGACATAACTCTGTACCATTATACGAAAGCACTGTTATAGGAAAACAACCAAACAAACAAAAAAGCCCCCAGAACAAGCAAACCTGGATTAAAACTGATGACATAGGAACACAGCAGTTTTACTTGAGAACTGGAAATGTGTGCAGCCAGTACTCACCTTTCTGTATGTTCTTAATTGGTTCTGAATAATTTGTGGGATTGTAGAAATCATCTGGAGGGACATCCTCGGTGACACTAAATGATAGCTATTCCCTTCTTCTTTTCCAGTGTTAGAAAAAAAAAAAAAAAAAAGAAAACATCAACAACAATAAGCACTCAAAGCCTGGTTTTCCACACTGTACAATAATGACTTGAAAAAGGAGATGTGGCATTAAAACTTTTGACACTCAGAGTCACATACAGTGACGAGACTGACATAAACTGAGACAGTCATTTGAAGACTGGCAGTTGCTCTCTACCAACTTCCTACTTTACTATGATTTCTGTACGAAGTAGGGAGAAAAGTGCATGCTAATGGCAGGAATTTTCAGCAAATGTAAGCTTTACTCCTTTATATTCTTTTCAGAGGATGATGCACTTGGCTGCCCCTGGAAAATTAATGACTCATGGTTTCCAAGGCCTTTGTCACTGTTCCTATTTTAACAAAAGCAAGATGGACAACTGGCAGTAAGTTATGCAGAGGATTTAGCCATTTTCTCTACTTCAGAAGTTAGCTTCAAGACAACTGTGAGAGTTATGGATTTATTCACTCTCTATAACTGCTTAATTTTGGGGGTTAATGATTAGTAGCCTGAAGGTTGCATGCAGTCTGTCTGGTGCAAATTTTACTTTGCTCTCTGATTGCTCTATCTGACCAGCCACTTCCAACCTGATGTGTACCACCGCATCTACGTGAGCTCGATATGCTAGCTGGTCATTTCACAACAATCTACAGGAATGAATAAACTCTGTGACTTCAGGAGTGCTAACCTAAGCTTTATAAATGGGAAAAGTTTCAAAAGGACCTTTTATTCTTCCAGGGAAAGAGTGACTAAGCACAATGGGAAAGAAAAATTGCCAGAAATAAGGAGAAAGTGTTGAAAACTTTAGGCCTATCCTTTTCTTCTTTTGCACAAGGAATATCATTATATTTGGCCATATGCACATCCAGGCTTAAAAATAGCTGGATTCCTTCCTGACTAAGAGAGGGAAGGGCATAAACCATATGTACTGGCTGTCCAACAGACTCACATTTACATGTGAATGTACATGTGTGGTCCTGGCTGTGACTGATGTCATCGTGTGTCTGCACAAATGTCTGCCAGGTACACTGGGAACAAGTCCATTCCCCGCTGTACTAATAACAATATTCCTTCTGAGCACAGCCTAGCCAGCTTTAGGGAGCTTGGAAGGATTTTATGGGAAATCCTTGGTGATATAATCAGTGATGTACATGCTGAAAAACAATTTATGAATAATATATATAACATCCTTTTTACCCTTATAACAGAAACAGCATTTGAAAAGTTTTGCTTCTCTTCCGGAGCTTCTTTCCAGCCTCTTCACCTCCCAAAAGCTTCCACTCCTGGCTCTCTCTCTGGAACACTGCACAAGTGCTTTCTAGGTGGCTTTCTGGATAATTCTCCCAATGTATTCTCTGGATAATTCAGCATCTCTGCAAACATTATTCTACCCTGAGCTTCTACAGATGGCTTATTGAAGGTTCATCCATTTCCAGAGATGTGGTTGTTTTGGACAGTCTCCTCTGTGAACAAGTTTAGGGTATGAACTTCTGTTTTCTCATCTACTTTGCTCCCAAAAGCAAATTTAATTTCCCCCCCCGCCTTTTCTTTTCCTTTCTTTTCTTTTCTTTTCTTTTCTTTTCTTTTCTTTTCTTTTCTTTTCTTTTCTTTTCTTTTCTTTTCTTTTCTTTTCTTTTCTTTTCTTTTCTTTTCTTTTCTTTTCTTTTCTTTTCTTTTCTTTTCTTTTTTCTTTTCTCTCTTCTCTTCTCTTCTCTTCTCTTCTCTTCTCTTCTCTTCTCTTCTCTTCTCTTCTCTTCTCTTCTCTTCTCTTCTCTTCTCTTCTCTTCTCTTCTCTTCTCTTCTCTTCTCTTCTCTTCTCTTCTCTTCTCTTCTCTTTTCTCTTTTTTTTTTTTTTTTTTTTTTCCCTGAATGAAGGATAATTGTTATTCCCTTCATCATCAAAGCTTCATCCAGTTTGTGCCATAGAAAGAAAGAATTGGAAATAGGGACTGAAAGATATCACCGAGCATGAATTTTCTCTCCACGAGCAGAAAAAGTACGCTTTTCATCAGGATGTCATCAACCCTGTTAATTCCACCAACTTTGGCTTAGCAGTGTTGGCAAAGTACACCAAACTGTTGAATGGAAACATATTTGGAATTATTAAGCAAGATAAAAGAGAAACTAAGATATCAGTGGCTGAGAGATGGTAGTTAAATACAGAAAATTTTACAGTTCCAGAGAGCTCAAGAGAAGGTCTGTCTGCTTGCAGCAGCAGAGCTTCATTTTTGGTTCAATCATTTATTTTTATCTATTTTTAATGTATGGCATGTTGCTGTTGCTGATAGAACTGCTGCTCAACTGCTAGTTTTTCTGGAGCCTATTTCAGATGAAATAAGTTTTTCTCAGTAGTGAAGGCAGAAAGTAATGAGAATTTTGCAAACCTGTTGAGCTACAGTCCTACAGTTAAAAAGAAAAATGTTCAAAAACATTTTGTCAGTCGTGAAATTACCCACACAACATATTTTGTTTTGTCATTTCAGAAGATGGCTGTTTTTGCCATAACTTATCTTTTAGGATTTGCTGTCCTGGAGACAATAATAGCTACAGCAGGGGAGATTCAGGCTGGACATTAGGAAGTATTACTTCTCAGAAAGTGTGGTCAGGCACTGGAATGGACTGCCCAGGGAGGTGGTGGAGTCACCGACCCTGGGGTGTTCAAGGAAAGACTGGATGTTGTGTTGAGGGACATGGCTTAGTGGGAGCTATTAGTAATAGGTGAATGGTTGGACTGAATGATCTTTTAGGTCTTTTCCGACCTTGGTGATTCTATGATTCTATGATTAAAACTGGTATTCATTTCCAGGTATGATTAGAAATCGATACTTTCAAGAAAGTTTTCCCACTCCCCTCTCCCTCTTCTCACCCCTCCCCCCCAAAAAAAGGAATGTACATAACTACTGTTCATATGCAGTATTTTCTCCAAACATCTTCTATTTTATTTTCCTCAGAGTTCTTCCTGCATATATTTTTAACATGTTCCGCCTCAGAAATTTGGTGTTCTGCTCTTGTTTTCCCAGCTTCTTGTGAAGTTTCTAATAAACCCCATCCAGGAAAACAGACTGGTTAGATGCAGAGCAATAAAAACATCCCTGGAAATGAACCAAAAATCTGACTCCTCTGCAACTGGAGAGCCTCGCACAACTGAGGGTGAAGAGGTTTCACTCAGTCCCATGCCAAACAGACTATACCTCTGTGAGAAAGCACAACATTTAAGAAAATAGCACAAGCTCCAGATATTCTTAAAATAAAGAAAGAAATAAAAGGAATACTTCCATTTTCCAGAAGCATTCTTTTTATTTTGCTGGGCTGTTTGCATTGACAGAGCTGACACTGATTTTCCTGTGCTCATTCTACTAGTTCTTGCTGGGGGACAGAGATGCATTTTGCTTCATTTAGTCCAAATCAGGAAATAAAAACTTCTTCTTTATGAATTAAGCAGTGCTTAATTAAAACTAATGTTGCATTAATTTTGTTTTCTTTTGTTATATTTTTATATACACATGAAGCGAGGGAAGGCTTGGCTGGTTAGCTAGTAGGGTGCACTACTTCTTCATATGCTGCACTTCTGCAGCTGCCTATTTGCAATGAAGTGAAGACTTGGCATTGATGTGGTCAGCATCAGTGAAACACTTTGATGTTTATTAGTCCTCTGCCTCCCAGTTAAAAATAAATAAATAAATAAACAAATAAATAAATAAATGTATATAAACAAGAAGAAAAAATCTACTGAGGGCAAAAAAGAAATTTTCCCAAAGAGAGAGAGCAGACGTGGTAATAAGCAACTTCATCTGTCATTAGCTGGGCTGTACTGCCAGCATTTCCTTGGAAGACTGGAGTGACTGTGGTACTTATATCATAAAATTAACATTTATGGATGGAAGAAGGCCATATGGCTCATCTAGATTCATTCACTGATCTGTCTAGCTTTGATACCTTCTATTATTTTTATCCGCTAAGTGCTTGTATGTCTTTTTTTTTTTCTTTCAGTATGATCCTGAATAAAGCATATACTGCTACTTTTGGTACTAAGAGACCGCCCAGCACAGAAAGAAGTGAACTCCCTTTGTGAATGCTTACTTCATTTGCCTAAGTTTGTGCATTCTATAAATTATTCAGAGAAGTGATATTAGTGGATCAACAACAGCTCTGGTTCATCAGGTCACACTAAAAACCTTGGACCATTAGGTTGGTAAGGTGCCAAAGCATAACAGAAGCAGTGAATTTACAATGCAGATTTTCAGAATAATCCTTCTCCATGCTGTGTCAAAGTCCATTTGCGAGATATTTTGTATGAAGCATAATTATCAGTACAGCCTCATGGCTGGAGTCAGGGATGAAACCTGGGACCTCCGAGAATGCTGTATTTAAATGGGTGATTTTCCTGTCATCCTTCTCTTGTGGCTTGGAAGATGATTGCAATCAGAGCCCCACACAGCCATTTTGTGTGTTATCTGCTCACTTCCCCATGCTTTCAAAGTGCTCCGGGAGTATTTTTTGCTGAAGATTTTCCAATCACCTTTTTCTTCCTTTTACTGATCTGTGTAGAAAATATCTATAATGGGGTGCAATTGAGAGATTCTGATTGTCCCTCCATCCAGTTGCCTAGGAAACAGACTTGTGGATATCCAGCTTTTTCCTTCATTATTGAAGATGCCATTTACAGTTGATTTCCTCTTATGTCTCCTTTGCTGTGTGTGCTGCTGAAAAGGAAAGGGCAGAATGAAGCTTGTTCTATTGTTTGTTCACTGGTTTAAGGTGTTATGTATTTGAAGAACATTCAGCTTATAAAGTCTGAATAGACTGTTCGTGACTGATACTCATGCCATCATTAATTATTTTCCTCCTCCTTCCCCACTTAATGGGCAAAGTCAAACATAACTCTGGTTAGATTCCCTCAAATAAATTCTGCATTAGTTATTCCTGTGAAAAATTACCATGGTTTTAATTAACCTGCATTTCAAATAAACAAAAAGAAAAAAACAAAACAAACAAACAAAAAAGCCCACAGGTACAACTATGAGCAAATTTGATACTTTCTACTCATTTTAACATCTACTTACTTACACAATCTGGAGGAAATAATTAATCTCGAGACTGGGTCATAACATTCCCTGATGGAAATGGATTTTAATCATCCTACAGACTTCAACCATAAAAGAAGATCAAATTCGGCATCTTCCTGTGAAAAGGTATAAATGGTGAGTCACAGTACTATTTAAGCATAGTGGAAATGTATTCTCAGCAAAATATATTAATCATGAAGACCTTCAGGTATTCATTCGGATGCGTGTTTTTCTACTCTCTGCTTCCTTCTCTTTATTCTTTTCCTTTGTTCTCGCTCTTATTATTTCAGCTCCTTCTTCCTCTCATCCATCACTTTTATCTTTTTCATCTTTTTCCTCTTTATCTTTATCCACACTTTTTACTGTTTACTTTCTTTCTCCTTTGTTTTTCTCCTTTACCAAGCCTTTCTGGCCCCTCCTCTCCCCCTCCCTCCAACTATTTTTCATGTCCCAGGAAGTATCAGTCACCTGCTCCTCTTTTTAAAGATATAACATTAATTGTTTCAACACCATGTCCTGCCCACTTTGGTTTGAAAATTAATTACACCAGTAATAGAGAATAATGAACATCTGAGTATAAGTAAAGAAAGCTGTTTATAGGTTGGGAAGGAACCGAATAGCATCAGACACTTCTTTGCCATATCAGTTTCACCTTGTTTGTGTCCTTTGCATTGGGAGATTGCCCTGAGGACTACCAACACTGCACTCCCAGTATCTCTCTCACCCTCAGACCTCTTTTATTGCCTAATTCTCTCTTTTCTCTCTCTTTGTTCTCCTTTGGAGCCCTCTTACCATGGTTTTCTTTGTCTTTCTCTCTCTGGCCTCCATTTTCCTCAGAATGTTCTTTCGTCTTTTCCATCCCTCTGGTCCCAGGATGAGAACAGAACTGCTGTGGCCCTTCATTTTTTTCTCACTACAGTGTTTTTCTCAGTGCCTTTTCCATTTTTATTTTCATTTCAGTCTTTCCTTCTTTTCCTCTGCTATCCGCAAGCAACTTGTCCTGCCTCATTTTTGATGAAGTCAGCCATCCCAAGTCTCAATAAAGCAGGGAGAGATGGACAGAAACACTGAAAAAATAAAAATAGCTAACCAACCAACCTTCAAGCAAAACTAAAAAAGATAGAAAAAAACATCTGGTTACACTAACAAGAGTAGTCCATGATTCAGATAAGGAAGGAAGGGAAGTGTCCTTTATGAATCAGCGCTGTCAGAGGAAAAGCAACAGTGGCAATGATCTTCGTTGTTTTCCTCTCACTTCTGTGGCCTCAAGTCTATGCTTCCTGCTATAGTTCCCTCTTCCGCAATGAAAAAATACATTGGGTATCTGTGCAACCTCACCATTACCTGAAAGAGCTCAGATAACAGGCCTGCAAGAGAGCAAGTGAAACAGTGGTCAGAAATTGGTATTTCTTTACACAGGAATGCAGGTGGCTGTTCTATGCATTTTGTATTCTGGCTCTCAGTCTTCAGCCAGTGTTTGCTCTGCAAGCGTGGAGGTGATGCAGGGGTGTCGGAAAGGAATTAACATTAACTTAGCACTGCAAATATGAGCTGAATCTGATAGTGTTGGTGGTTTTCTCAGTGCTGTGTCTGCTGTTGTTTGTTGTTGTTTTCCATCAGAAAACTCTAATGGTTTGAAATTAAAACAAAATCTTTCTGATCTTTCCAATAAATTTTAGTTGGAAATCTTTTCCAGTGTGGGTAGTGATTTCTTTCCAAAAACTGTATGTATATCTTGCCCAAGTATAATGATTATTTTAGCTATTAGATATTTCAGAAGAAATATGGGTTCAAATCCTTCTTGTTTTGAAACTGAAATAGCAACTTGAATCTCAGTATATAATAACTCACATGAATGTCTCTGTCAAAACAATACTGACTTGTCTTTAATGAGGTAATGGTCCTTGTTTTCATAGTGAATTTTGATTTCATATCAGTGAGAAATTAAGACTTATTCTTTTATCTTGATAAGTTTCATGGGATGAGGAAAACTCCATTATGACACAAATAAGTCCTGTTCTCTCTCTGCATCCACAACACCCTTAGTCATTCTTAGCACCAAATCCCCCAGGATACCCAGGGCCCTTGCACAGCTCCCCTAAGAGGGACAAGAAAAAAAAAATAGGGGGGATAATAAATACAGACACAAAGAGAAGTGCTCTGAATAACCAGTGCTGAAGAATGGTTCAGCTGAAACCTGCAAGAGGCAAGTTGAAAATAAATATTTTAGCAATAAAATCAAATCTCTTTTTAGATTTGAACAGCAATGATAACAACTAAAGAAACTGTCTGTTTTCTTCCATGGCACTTTTTGCCTTGAGTTGGGATTAATCAAAAAGTCAGCCCAGCTGTGAAGTGCCTTACCTGTAAACTACAACATACTTCTGCTAGCTGGAGTATCCATAAACACCACACACATAATACAGCTGTGCCCTCTTGGATATTCTGTTCAGTGGAACTCACATTTGAAGAATCACAGAATCTAGACCTTTCACCATCTATTCAGCTCTCCTGTGGAAGCTCTCTAATGGTTTTATGTCCGTTTTGTACTGTGGCACCCAAAACTGCACATAGTACTCAAGGTGACGTACATCAGCACAGACTAGAGCAGCACAATACCTTCCTCCTAACTGGCTAGCAGTGTTGTGCTTGATATATCCCAGGATATGGTTGTCCTTCTTGTGTGCTTGGGCACACTGCTGACTTACATTCCACTTCCTGTTGACAAAGAACCCCAGATCCCTTCCAGTAGGGTTGCTCTCCATCATTGTGTCCTCCAGTTTGTACATACAGCCAGAGTTCTCCCTCTGAAGGCAGAATTTGGCACTTGGTCTTGTTAAACTTTATGTGTTGGTGATTGACCAGCTCCCTAATTTGCCTAGATCTCTCTTCAAGGCCTCCCAACCATCAACGGAGTCAACCACTCCTCCCTAGAGATTACTATTTTCTTCAGCCAAACTAAAGTGCAGTCACTGACATGACTTAATGCCAAGTTATTGTTATTTGAATAAGACTCAGATTCACAGGATCTCTAATTGCATGTAACAGTAAGCCAGCCTTCTGGATTAGGACATACAAGAGCCATGCACAAAAGATTTTGGAGGGAGGAAAAAGTAAAAATCAGACTTAACAGAAAACCTATAGCTGTGAGGGCTTTTAGTGATCACTTCCTTCCTGCTTATGCTTTTTTGCCTATTTGTTTCATTCTTCCATTATTAGGAAGAAGATTTCTGGAGAAGAATTGGTTTGGCCACAATGCTAGGTCATTGGAGTGGGATTTAAACCGTGATCTGAACACCCATGTATGCTGCATGCTGTCCAGTAATATCTTTGCTCCTGAGTAAGTCTGTGTCAGTCTCTAGCAGTAGGACCTGGAAGACAATGGAAAGAAAGACTCCTTCCACATCCTAATAAGACCATCACTGAGTCAGCTTAAGTCTAGCCACAGTCAAGCACTGCCTTATGTCACCAAAATAGACTGTGGGGCTATTATTATCAAAATAGAAGTAAATTGAGAACAGAATGGAAACTGGCTTGCATTAGAGAGATTTATGATTTCTAGTTCTTTTGTGCACCCTGTCTACAGTCATGGCCTAATTTCTCACCAAACATTAAAAAAAAAAAAAAAAAAAAAAAAAAAAAAAAGTAAGATAAAAACTCAGGTAAAGTAGATAAAGTGGAACAATAATACAAAACACACTAGACAACACTGCAGTTCTCTTTGATGAGTGCATTAGGGACTAATTTTTCTTCTAGGAAAACTCTGGGGATCTGGGTGTGCTTACTGAATGAGCCTAGTAGATGTGTATTTTGGTTTTGCTGCTCTTACACCTCATAGGCTTTATGTTAAACCTGTATCCTTCCCTGATGGAATGCAATAAATCAGGTATTTCAAAAAAGATTTGTACATTTTGTCTGTCTTTCTGTGAAGAGTGTGAATGTTTTAGGTTTCCTCAGAAAAGCCATACGTTGCCCTATAAAGCCTTGAATCAGAAAAGCCTCCATTCAGGAAAACATTTAACCATATGCTTAACTTTAACTTTAGGCATATGCTTAAAATTTAACATGTGCCAAAATTCTTTCCTGAAAAGTAATGGATCTAAGCACTTGCTTATGCTCTTTCCTGGATGAGAGCCCTTTGCGTTACAGATTAGATTCTGCTGCCCTCGCCTACAGAATTATTCAACTACTCCAATTTTGGCCATGATTTTCAAAGTAATTTCAATTTATTTTTTGTGATCAATATATTGATATTTTAGCCTTTGATGGCTAGGTTTACAACCCTTGAAATGAGTTTAAATTAGTTCAGTGATTTTGGAAATACTAAATTATTTCTCTTACTTTCGACCCTTCCACAGGTGTAGACATATTCCAGTAATTATTATTATTTTTTTAATATATATACTATGATAAAAATTTACAGTGGCTAAAAGAAAAACACATAAAAAGCAGTCCATGATACACTTCATTCTCATATCCATTAATAATGACACATGTTGTCATTATTAATGCTGAGCAAAATCCTGTTTGAAATGATACATCACTTTTATCCTAGAGTAATTACCAGAGTTTAACAATTTCCTTTCATGTTTGCTAAACTTTAAAGAGCTTGGTCCCGAAAAGGGGACTATGCATGGGAAGAGGGAGGGAAGCAGGCCGGCACACAGATCCCTTTATTTATGAATGGGATTTGCTCATGCACATCCTGCACACAAGCAAAGTAAGTAGAAGGATCAGAAACTACTGAGCAAAACTCTTTCTTGGGAAGTCAACATGCTGTTATTTCTAGAGATCTGACAGCCCTAGCACTGAATTTATGCTTCATTATAATTAGAGCTGCTTGCACTCCATTAAAAAAAGTGCTTTATAATTTGTATATACTTGTCTTTAGACAATTATGGTTATTCCCCCCCCCACACACTTTTCCTTGTTTCCTAGGAGATTATTAAAGCACACAGTTGAGCAGCAATAATAATGTAGCATGTATTCCAGACATCAAAACACACATGCCAGACCCACCAGGGGAAATAAATCACATTTTAGAATTTGGTCTCAAGCTGCCCACGGGTCTGTCACTGTGGGTGTATCTACAGACATCATAGCATCGTTAGAGCCCTCTTGGCACAGAAACTCCAGCTGACAAACTCAGAAACACAGCTGACACTCTGCATATGCTAATTATATGTGTGAATGGAAAAAATGAAGTTATTGTGCTCTGCACAAAGGCAGCTGTGGGGATCTGGTGAGCTGCTGACCTGAGGAACTAGGCAGACTTGAACCTGCCTCCCGGCTGGGTATCCTCACCAGCCCACGGCACACACACCTAACAGCTACATGGAGCTTTCACATGAGCCCCTTGGCAGCAGATAACAGCTGGGAAACCTCTCAGACAACAGATATTCATCTGAACCTCAAATGAAAAAGTTATTGGGAAGAATAATGTCTTTTCTCAGGGCACATTACAGTGCATGTCCACTCTGCTCATCTTTTTTATGGAAAAGTGGTGTTACCTGCATGGGGGAGGTGAACTGAGATCTCACTAGATTAATCCAGCCTTTGAGAGGAGTGATAACCATCCTGACTGGGAGAAATCTGTGGGGAATATTTTGAGAAAGGGAAAAGGGATTTAGTGCTTGGAAACTCCTCTCAACTCTCTGTGAACTAAACCTCAACCCCATCCTGAACTAATGCAGGATTATTCCAGCTATCCATATCTGATTTGCTTCAAAGTTTTGGTACACTTTAGTTTTCATATGAATTCAGTTTTAAAATCAGAGGACTGGATGTTTCCTTTTTACTTATTATTTAAGCTCTCTAATTTTCTTTGTCTCCTTGCTATTTGCATACGCTTCATATGACATGGCCTACATGGGGCACTTGTTATTTTCAGTCCTTACTCAGTACATCACTCATTGGTTGGTATTAATCTGTCTTTATTTTCTACTAGACAAAACAATTTAACATTGGAGAAAGTCAGGGGAAGGTCAGCAAGAGATCCTTAAATCATTAGACTGTCTGAGAAAGCATATGTTTAAAATAATATCCATTTTTGTCTATCAGAAAATCACACTGGAGTTTTCACTTCCCAAGGGAAAACAAATGTACACATATACAAATTATATAATATATAATATATATAAAACTAATGTGAAACAAAATTACTAATTAACCATTGATATTTATTACTTAGGTAAGCAACTCAGTTCCCTTGAATCAGGGGAATTAGATGGATATCTAGTTTCAGTCTTCAGTGTAAGCACATCTTCATACTGTAGCTGGAGGTATCCATTTCGGGCAGGAACATAGAATAATGCACAGAAGGGACATCAAGGCTACCCAAAATGGTCTGGGAAGGTAAAGCCACAGCTGCTGCTCATTGCAGCAGCTTAAGCCTGTGAGCAAAGGACAACAAATAAGATTTCCAGCATAAGTTAAAAAACTAAAAAGCTTCCTTTTATTTTATGAAAAGGTATAGAAATCACCAGAAATCCAGCTCATGTCTTACAAATGATGTATTCAAAGCAAACGCATTCCCATGAGTATAAAATAAAATTGTACTTGTTCACACTTCACTAAGTTAGACACTTGTGTAAATTAAACGGTGGCCTCTTTTTCACATTCAGTGAGATACAGAGATCCACCAGCATACAAATCTGCTCAAGATGCCTGCTTCTAAGACTTCATCTGCTTGACAAAAGCGCTAAAGCATTTTACTAGAAAGAATCATAACAAAGACTGAAAGTAAAAGCAGGATTCTCAGACAGATGAAGGAATCTTGAAGAAGGCAGCCAGCCATGGTAAGAACATATTCAGGAGAGCATAGAGATTATTTTAATCAACTTTATTCCATTTGCTTTACTGCATTTCTATTTATTTTTCCTCCTACTTGTTCCAAACAGTTTTGTGCTATCAAATGTGCAGCTGGCAATCACACTTCCATATCTGTTTAGAAATAGTAAGCCTGGTTATTGTTGTTGACATTATTCACAAAGGTAGTAGGTCTCAGGCAAGGATCCCTCTGTGTGAGGGACTATAGAGATGCCCAATAAAACAAGTTCTGTGCAAATTTATTTCATTGTGTTGAGGGTGAATCTGTGTTCATCAGTATTTCTCCTATGCTGTAATGCTGAGTTGGGAGATCAAAACCAGTGCTGATCTTCCCATAACAACTAAGACTAAAAGACTGCAAGCTTTACTGAGACAGAGAGGCTTCAACCTTGCCCTGCTCTATATGCATCAGCAGGGGCTGTTTTGGCTTCTGAAATGTTTCAAGCTTCATATGTTAGATTTTCCCAATTTGGTACTTGTTAAAAGAAGAGATGCACAAATAACCACTGGGCAAAGAGCTACTCAGAACCACAGCAGAAGGCCCCCAGGCTGGAGGGGAATTCCTGCAGTCTCAGCTGCTTCCTCCTACATGCCCTAAAGAAGGTGCTCTCCTTACCTAATTATAGGCAAGTATTTCTTTTTTTTTACTCAGTATTATATGAGAGGAAAGCACATATTTAGTGATAAAGAGCCTTTCCACAAACTTTTGTTAATTTTGTTATTTTGGGAGCAAGAAAGAAGAAAACAAAGAAGGACCAAGAATGTTTTCAAACAGGAAATGTCACCTAAAGACCCCATTCTCAGGGAGCAATGGATATCGTATAATTCCCAATATCCTCCAAATCTTTATAGTCAGCTCCTGCAAAGCACCTGATCTCTGCCCCTATATTCTCTGAATCATCACCCCGCAGTGTTTTCCCTTGCCAACTCAGTAGTGTCCATCATAGTGCCATCTAAGGCTCCAGCAACATCAGTAGGTTACCGGTGTATCCTTCCTTCTGCAAAGCCCTTCTTGGGCAATGATAGTTGAATCTGGAAGCTATGAGACCATGCCCTAATGCTAAATAAAGGGACAGGGCTGGGATGCAGCTGACAGAACATGTCCTAACACTTACTTGTAGGAAGGGTGCAGCTGCATTCCCAGATTATCCTCAAGAGCATGGAATGGCTGCCACCCCCTGCACTGTGGGGGCTCAAGTGAGACAGTTTAACATCTCTTGGCTCTTCTATACCTCATTAAAATTGCAGAGGAATACAGCAAGCTGCATTTTTCCAGGAGCTGAACATAGCTGTATCACACTGTTATTTTGGATGGATTATCCTCTAAATTGTGCCCTGCAGGCATCCACTCAGCAAGAACCTGGTGCAGTGACTCCCTCTAGCCTCATTTCTTCTGGGGTGAAGGTGACACCCATCCTCACCTCACATAATAAAGCTGCATAAAAGCAATCTGGAGTCCTTGTTAGGATTCTTGTCTTCACTACTTCTTTGGTTGGTTTCCCAGCACATGCACCAATGTCCATCAGTATGAAGGAAGAGGAAACTTGTTTATGTACTTGTCCACACTGCAGTAAGTTTTGCCTTGTGTACCTTTGTTCTGGAGAGTCTGGGGGAACTGGGCTTAGCCTGCTGCAGGGAGAATGCACAAGGATACAGAAAGAGCTTCTTGTGTCATCTCTTTCACATCTTCCAGGAAAGCAGAAGGACCCAAAGGCAGCCTGTTCCATGCCCACCACCCTCTTGTGCAGAACCTGTCATTAACCCCACCTGTCCACCCCTGACACAGCTCCATGCCATTCCCCTGAGCCCTGTCATTGTCACACAGACAATGACAACTCAACACTGCCTCTCAGCTCCCTGTGAGGAGCTGCAGCTGCCATCAGACCCCCCCTCAGCCTTCTTTAGTCTCTTGCTTTTTTCTTCTACTTAAATCCAGTACCCCAGTCACATGCTTTGATATGTCTTGTGCAGTGAAATTGTTCAAGCCTCAGCAAAGAAGGCTTTCTCCATCAGGCACAACCCAGTAAGGTCTTCTTATTGTCATGTTTTGGAGGTTACAGTTTTGCATGTTCAGGGACGAGCTCATGCACCTTGAACAGCCTTTGGGGGCCACAGTGAATACTGTTGCTTGAATCATCTTCCCAGAACATCCACCAATGTCCTAGAGGCTGAAGAAGGAGAAAAAGATCTATCTAACCATTGCTATTTTTGTTATTGTTATTTTGCTTTTATGTCTGTGTGAGCTTGTTTGTTTGTTCTTTTGTTTTTTAATGGCTTTTATACTCATGAGGTGGGGAGAAATTAGTAATGTAGCTGCACCAGCAGGATGCAAAGATGAGATAATTTAGCCTGCTTCTCAGTGCTGATGTGATTATTGCACTTCTTGATATTGTCATCTGGATACACTAAACAAAAAAATCTCAGAGAGTTGGCCATCCAGTCAACCTTCCAAGAGACACAACTATAGATTTGCCTTTAAAGCTTCAAAAGCAATAAACATTTATTTAAGTAGTGTCGGGGATACTTCTTTGTATTATTCTTAATCTGTCTCATTCAAGAATCTTCAGGGAAGTGCAGAGCATTCAATCCCTTGAGGTCAGCATCTATCAGCAGGTACTCAGCAAGCTACCGTAATCACCTATGCTACTTATTATACTTGTTAATGGGATTTGACACTTTTGCCTTCTGGCTTCAGCTGCAGCCTACACTTATACTCTGAAATCACTGATTAAATTACTCACCTAGTAATTTTCAGGATCAGGCCGACATTTTGAAAAACACACACTGCAATTTGATCTTGTGCATTATCTAAACCCATTTGAAACTGAGGTTCAGCAAATCATTTAAGCTCTTGCTGAAGTATCATTGAGTGACCTCACAAAGAAATACTTTTTGCATATAATGTTTGCTCTATGACATTATCATGTAGCTTTCTGAAAGGAAAGTGGATTAACTTTAAAGTTGCTGCCATTTATTATTTGTTGAGTGCTGACAGTACACTTCAATGGAACTTGAGGAAGTGCTTAAAGTTAAGCGCATTTTCAAGTACATTACTGATCTAAGGCCAAAAAGTTAATCTGAGACCTCCCTTGTTGGAAAGTATAGACATGATATTGAGGAAGAATATTTTTCAGCTTTCCTTTAAACAGGAAACACTGGTTAACAATGTGGATAAATTTTACGAAAAAGAGAGTTGACATTTCTCATTTGGATAGTCCAGTGTTGATGAAAAAAAGTGTATCTAAGTGGAATGCAAATTTAGAAAAGCAGAGACTACTTCTGTCCAACTGGATGCACATGTATCTTCCTAGAGTGAGATGAAAGCATAGAGTAGAAATAAACCATTTGGGTCTGGCAAGCCACACCCCAGCTTAAGGAGATGTCACCTCCTCTTGGAGGGCTCTGCAATTTTCCAGAATTTTTCTTCTGGGAAGATATGAGTATATCAGCCAATAATACGTTGAAGAACAACTTTAATAAATAATATCTTTTCTCTCAGAGTAGTACTTGTTAGCAGTACACACACATTGCTAGATGTACATAAGTATATACCACTGGGAAAGGGAAAATCTGGATAACCCTAAATTGCTGTATGTGGCACGTGTCCCTTCCATTGCTATGTAAGATGGTTCCTAGTGCTCCACCTAGCTCAGATGACTGCTCAGCACCTGGGACTGTATATTTGTCTTTTTTACTACACGTGAATGCAGAATCTAGCACAACAGGACCTTATCCTTAGCTGTAGCCAAGAGGCTCAATAGGAACAACAGTAATAATTACTATATTTATGTGTTGCCTAAACACAATTCTGGAACATCTGTGGCTTGTTGCTGTTATAGTCCAGAAGCTATAGCCTAAGTGAGGCTTTTTTTGGAGGCAATACAAGGAAACTCACTATGACTCCTGAAAACTCTCTTGGAATGTAATAATATAAATGAGGAGGAAATATTCTATGGGGAAAAAAGTGCTTAAGGCAACAGTAATTATATTGCCAAATATAGTATATAGAATCTGCAGAGTGAGAGTTTCATATAACAAGAGAAATGTAAAACTGTACTCAGGGTGTAACTAAAATGTAATATAAAGGCTGGGGGGAGCATTATCTGAAGGAGTTCATGTTTTATTCCTGACTAGCAGTGGAAGCACAAGAGAGTGACTGTTTCCAAAGTCATATCTTTGTAAAAATTTGTGTAGCAAATAACCACTGTGTGTTTGGATGTCGGAACAATCATAAATAACAATCATCAATTATAACCCACAATGAAAACACCTGAAGTAACACAGCCCTTATCTCCATCTTCCCATTTTTATGATATTTCTAAACCGATACTACAGAATCAGAAGTTCTGGCTTTGGAGAACTTCTCTGGGTAAAACTAAACAGAGCCTTCAGTTTGTTTGAAGGTTAGTCTTGTCTCCATGACAGTGTACTGTAATGGGACAGGATTTGGAAAGAGTTCTATTCTCTACCAGACAGCTGAGCAGTGCTCTTCTCTGGCTGTTAATTGCATTTGGTCTTAGTGTAGAACCACTGCAGAAAGCAGATTGCTCCTTCACTCTACATCCTTTCCATCTCTCTCATTACTGCTCCTGCCTTTTGTATTTTTCTGTTTTATCATAAATGTGCATTTACTCTCACTGTATCTCTCCTGGTCTTTTTTTCTCATGTATTTCCTCTCTAAGTGGAAGATTTTCAGCCCCATCTTACACCACAGACAGTGCCACCCTACTAAGAGCTCCATTCCCATCTGAGGTCAGGACAAGGACAAGTAGCACAAACGTGTTTCCACAAGCAAGGCATGGCACTGAGTCAAAGACCACCGAAATCACAAGGGCTTCTCCAATGCCTCCAAAATTTTTGGATCATAAAATGTACATAGATGCTTTTAAACACAAAACAACATAAGCAATGTTTACTCCTTGTCTACACTTGGAAAAAAATTGTGTATTCCAGGGAAATCTTTTGGAAGAAAAATAGACTGTGACTGTGTGAGCCAGGGAAGGGAAGCTTATCTATGCATCAAGAAAATCCAGTAACATTTTTGGCACAGTCTGATTCTGGCTGTAACATCAGGATAGAGAGATCCACAGAATTTGTGACCAGAAAATTATATTGTTTGAAATTGTTTTAAATATCTACTGCCTTCCTCGGTTTCATCTATTGTGAAATTTGTCCCTATTGGGTAAAAATGTTCAAGTTTTGAAGTATGTATAGGGAAAGAAAACAGTCATTTTCTTTCTTTGCTAATAAGTAGGACTTAGCTGGCAGAGGAACAGATGACATTCATCATTAATTTTAGCTACACCTGATGACTAGCAGAGATTACCAAAACAACAAGATTTCCATCGCCATGAGCCTCAGTTCCCCAGAAGACAGATATTTTATGCAGATGGTCAGCACTGTGTAAGTGGCCAAGGCAATTCAAATGCATTTCAGCTGATGTAAGGAACTAGTCCTTTCATGCCATTTCAAATTTTTAAAGGTACCTTTTCCCTATTTTTTTTCTTTTTTTTTTTTCTTTTTTTTTTTTTTTTTTTTTTTTTTTTTCCTGTGGTGATAATTTAAAGTAAAATTGTGAATAACAGCATCTACAATCTGAAACCCACTTTAAATTGAAAGTAGTTCATGGTTAAAGACCTGTTTGGAATTCAAAATCACATTTTAAATACTCATCAAAGAAAGCAACAATAACAAAGGCTCCTGTTTGCCAAGAAATACTTGTTGAGTGAAAGTGGCTTTAGAAGATACTATTGTAAAGGATGCTTTTTAAGAAAAAATGAAAGCTAAACCAGGTCTGAAACAGAAACAATTATTACAGGTTTTCTGATTGGCTAAAAAAATACTAATTCTTCTTAAGCCATGGAGGAGAAATGAATTGTGGGGATGAATTCATCAGTCCATCAGTTTACAGTTTGTGCCTTAGTGGAGTTTTGTCAGAAAAAGTAAACTGTTTTTCAGAGTGCTTCAAGTTTATGTTTTTCTTTATAATTTTGTAATATTTTGTGGTCTTTCAAACTCAGTGAAGTCAAATATATTTTTGATCAATCATTTTATTACTGAGGATGGTGCCGGCCCTGACAGCAGAGCTAAATAACCTCTGTGGCCTTACTGCCACACATGTATATCTGCCTGCAGTAGAGGTTCTCTTTGCTGGACCTAAATTCCCATCTGCCTGGTGCTGCTATGGAAATTCATTTTTCAGACACAGCACATATGTGAATGTCTTCCTTCATTTAAAGCACAGCTCTCTAAGGTTTTGCCTACAAGAAGCAAAACTCAAGCTACTTTGTTATTTATATGTATAGGATCTTCCGTGCACACTTTCAAACTCAGGTGCAAGGCAATCCATTGAAGTCCGAATCATTCCCATCAAGGTTTTTAAAACTCTTTATTGCTACTTCTCTATGTTGTTCCATGGTCAACACATTTTCTTAACAAAGCAGTACTCATTGAAAGCAGTAGGCTGTACAGCATAAATCCTTGGAGTCATATAATTCCAACTTGCACATGGCATTTACTACAGAATACCTTGCAGAACTGAAGGAGAGAGAAATTAATCATTTTTATCTTCCAAAACCCTAGATGCTTTTCTTCATTTTCCAATATTTCTTTCTGAAACTTCCCCCAGAAATGTTTCAGGACCTCATTTCTTTATCTTTTGCTATCTGCCTTGCTTCTTATATAGAATAGAAACATTTAGGTTGGAAAAGGCTTTCAGAATCATCAAGTTCAACCATTAACCTGTCTTACCTTTGATTGTCAATGTGTGGCAGACCCTGAACTCTCCCTGGACATCACCAGCAAAAGTAACATTGGTAGCTGAATTCTTTTAGCCTACTTGACCAGACCCAGTGTCATGTTCCTCAACACTAGCTGATACCAGCCATATGTTGTCAGAGACTGGTCTGCATTAAGTTCATATAACAAGAAGGAAATGTGCTCTATTTTACTCATTCCAGAATTCTTTTACATTTAGGTTGTTAAAGTCCAACCTAACAAGTGTTTGGTACATGTACGATCCAGTTTCTTCTCAGCTCACAGTGATGGGCAAGCTATTCTTCAGAAGACTTCCCTTTAGTCTACAAAGTTAGTCTGCAAAATTGTTGCTATTTTTTCTCTACTTTCTAAAAACGTCTTTTGAAAATGCATTATGGTTTAACTGAAATTTTATTGTCAAAATCTTTATTGGAAGATTTTTTATTTATTTATTTTTCTAAATTAAGTCAAATAATTTTTGTTTCCTATCTTAGCACAGACTTTCAAGTTAGTCATCTTTTTATTATTCAGAATCACAGAATCACAGAATTATCAAGGTTGGAAAAGACCTAAAAGATCATCCAGTCCAACCATCACCAATACTTCCCAGCTAAATCATATCCCTCAGCTTTTACTGTTCTAAGCATTTATTTCTAAATTCTTATTGTTCTAAATAACATGTTTAAAAACTAAGCAAGTCAGAGGAAAAAAAAATGAATGTGCTTAACTTGGACAGTAATTAGGTGTTTATATTTCACTGATAGTTGGAAGATGTTTGCCTTATATACTTATTCCTTATGGCCAGAAACTTGATTGCTCACTAAATCATGTTTGAACTGAGATATGATCATTTGCTTATAAATCTCTCCTAATATTCACAGTCATTTCATTTTAACTTTTGAGTTGTGTAGATGAAAAGTGAGACTGAATCAGTAAATGAAAACTAAGTTGGTATCTACAATGATGTAAAGTTAATGATGCTAGTGATAAATATCTAACACATATTCCAGCTTTCATGGACCTGCAGGACTGTAGGCAGATTAACTGCCAATTATTTTTTAGAGCACAAATAAATGGCTGCAGGCATCTACTCAAGACTTTCCACCTCTCTGTGTAGAATGATGTTTCACTGTAAACCTTGTGCTTTTGGTATGTGAGCCTTCTAAAAATGGACCACTTCAAAATATTTTAATTGGTCAAACACTTTTACATTTCATACGGAAATTCTCGTTTCATTCTTCTTTTTCACATTTTTGAAATAAAGTTTGACTATATACCCGGTATGCAGCACAGAAAACCTTTGGTATAAGTTGGAGTTAACAGTAAGAGTAGTGGTAGCAGCATTTGTCTCTGTGATTGTTGCTGGGCACAGCAATTGCACAATGTCCATATAATCCACGAGTTTTCATTTATTTCAATAAAATATTCAGTGGAAGAAAGTAAAAAATTATTACTTTGTCATTTCTATTTCATTCCAGTGATACCAATTTGAAACTCAAGTAAGAGCCTTTGTATTTGTTAAAACATTAAAACATAACCTAGAGCAAAATGAATACAATCATAATTTTGAAGCACAAGAAACAGACAATTAGGAGTTGTAAAACACTGTTGTACATGATGTATGTAAAAAGATTTTCGAATTTATGCAAAATAACAAGTATTTCTGAAATTTGCATTCTTGAGTTTATGAAGACCAAACAGTGAATGTGAGCACAGTGAGGTGGTGGGTTATGCATTTTGGCAGTAGTGACAATGTGAAGGACAAGCCATATTGTGGATGGCCATGCACTACTGTCACACCACAAAATCAAATGCATCTCAATCAGCTCATCTGCACAAGTTAGCTGATTAAGATGGGGGGACTGTGTACAGAGCTGAACATCAGTTTCAGTGCACTGGAAACAATGGTGGCAATATTGGAATATCACATAGTTTGCAACAGGTGGGTCCCATGAATGCTCACACAGGAACATACAGAACCCCATATGCAAGTTTGTCAGGGCCTAGTGAATGAGGCTGAAGGTGTCAGTTTCCTTTATTGCATCATTAACATTAATGAGATGTGATGTTACCAAAATGAGCCAGAGTCAAAATGGCAGTGCATGGAGTGGTGATGTGAAATATCCCTAAAAGTAAAAGTTCAAAACACAGCCATCAGCTGGTAAAATTATGTGCACTGTCTTTTGGGATAGGAAAGGGGTGATCCTTACAGATTTCCTGGACCACAGATAAACCATCAACTCTGACTGCTACATCACCACACTGACTAAGCTGAAGACTTGAACTTCCAGAGTTAGGTCAGGGAAGAGGACAACCTTTCTCTTGCAACACGATGACTCCAGACCCTATATCAATTTGAAGACCACAGGGCACACTGCCACTCTTGGCTGGACTGTCCTACCACTTCCACCACATAGTCCAGATTTGGCACCTTCTGGCTTCCATCAGTTTGTGTTGAAGAAAGATGGACTGCATTAGCAACATTTTCCTAGCAATGACACCAACATAACAGTTGTGAAACAGTGGGTCACCTCCTCCGGTGCAGATTACTATGAATGCAGCATTCAGGCTCTTGTTCATCATGAAAAATAATAATTTGTAGCTGAGAACTTGCTCTATCAGATACCATTACTCTGTTTTTTGTATCTGTTGTAGTTTCTGTGGAAATAACTGGGATATAATACTTTTGGAGTAACCTACATTTAAACAGATTTGCTCTCTTCCAAGAGTCATGCAAACATTAGCTAATATGTCATTGTATTTTGTTTGCCTAGTGAATAAGTACATTTTTAGTACTACAATTTGGAAGATTTCAACACAGATAGAAGAAGCATCTAGTTCATTTAAAAACAAAGTTAGAAGAATATCATATGAACTGTGATCCTTGTTTCTGTCACCATACCAGTCAGCTGTTTTGGCTTTTCTTTCTCTACTTTGTTACTTTTTAAATTTTATTAATGCTTTTTGTTGTTGTTGTTGTTGTTACTTGTTGGTTAGTTTGGTTTTGTTTTTAGTTTAGTAATAACCATGACAAAATTAGTTAGCCAGTCACCACACACCAAACCTACGTTGCTCTTGTTTGTAGCTGGCTGGAAATTGATATTACCCCATAAGGCATGATTTTTTGTTGGATTTATGCAAAATCTAAGACAGAATGTGCAGTATCTCATTTTGACACTTTGCAGTCATTAATCAATGTCACATCGACAGTCACTTTGTGTTCCCCAACATGCTGAAGCACTCTTACATTTTACAATAGCATCATTTGGCACTTCTCTCACACTGTTCAGAAACAAAAGCACTGACAAGCTGCTGCACTGTTGAATAACATCAGAATCACTCACATTCATTGGAGACACTCCAGAGGGTATGGGGAAAGAGATGTGAAGCTACACCAGCTATACTGACATAAATACTTGGAGCTCACCTGATAAACAGCCAGAGGTTCCATTGCATCAAACAACAGTCTGGTTGAATCACAGTCTTACTAACTTGGTACATTTAAATACAAAAGGAAATCAGGAGGCCTCTCGTGATTGTTACCTTGTGTTGGATTTGACTTATTTCCAAGGCCTTTACTGTTGACAGACCTGTTTGTTTACTATACTAAGTACATGCCTATTTGATATCCATTACTGTTACAGGCATAATAATACAGTTTACTTGGTCCTTTTTAGGCAGGTAGGTGGATTTCCATTTTGGTGGTGGCCTAGAGTATGGACAACACCTCTCATATATTTGCAGAAGCACCAAGTGCTTGACACCTGATGCACCCAGCTGGAGCTTTACTACATTAGAGCAAAGAAGTGCCATATTCTGAGGGAGGTCTCTCCAGCGGAAGGGAGACTTTAAGTTTATATACAGAATGCATGCAGGAAGAACTGAGAAAAATTTCTGTCATTGCCAAAATTCAGCAGTTCCCTCTGTAATAGTGGAAAATAAACTGATGATACAAACCCAGAATAACGTTAATGAAGTTGATTTTTCCTCTACCATGGTGGTTTACATGTCATTTATCACATTTGCTTTTGATTTTAGAGATGAAATAATACTCTATGAATGTCACAATGGTAGACTTCTGTGTGCACCTCTGTACAAACTGTCAGCTCTTCATTTCAGTAATTTGATTCAGCCCAGTAATTCAAATTCAGGCAAGAATCAGCCTAAAGCCTGAAATCTGTACTACCTTTAGCTGTTTGTATCTTAATTAAGAAAAAAAATAGTAAGATGAACCCTTGTCTGCCTGTATCTCCCTCTCTCTAACTTTTACAGGTCATCAACTTCCATTTCTGTGGTTTTGCTGGACAAGTTTCCTCTTTAATTATTACAAGGATACAGAAAATGAGTGTCTCAGTTTGATAAAATATTTCAAGGTCAATATCCTAAGAAAATCCTTTGTCTCTATCCTTATCCATGAGAACCTGAAATTGATATAGGTTGTCATAATATTCATGAAAAATATTGGCATTTTTTTTATACACCAAGTTCCCAAAAGTGCAAAGTGGGGCTATTCTCTTCTCTTTGGGTATCTCTGAGAGGGAATTTCCCAACAGAATAGGGGAAAAAAAGAGACCATAAATGGAACTTATGTAAAGATTGGTGTAGAAATTATTAATGGGGGAGAAAAGAAAAGGAAAAAGAAAAAGAAAAAAAAGAAAGGAAGAAGTCCACAGGGCAGAAATGAATGATGTATGATAAGAATATAATGTATAGTGCTGCCAATACTTCTATTTACCCATACAAAGATAAGGATGTCCAAAGAAGCTAATGGATAACTCACATGAAAGTGAATAAAGGACTCTATTTTGCTTGTACTGTGTGCAAGTGCCCTGTGGACTCCCACAGGGTCCTAAGAAAAATGAGGATTTTTAAAAAATCCTATTAGATAACAGTAAGTATAGTGCTAATCTGCATCTTTAGTTCATAAAACTCAGAATCTCACAAAAGACGTAAACCAGCCAATTAAATAGATTTTATTAAAAAATAACTTTTTTTCTAAGTAAGATTTTTTTCCTAGTTGTTGATTCTATGCATTGGTGAATTTGCCCAAGGCACCTGATTCTGGTCACCTCTGGAGAAAAACTATTCTGCCAGATGGATCATTGCTCAGATGTACTTTGACAATTTCTGTGTTCCTAGCTAAAGTCCAAAATATTCTTGCAATCACAATTTTGTCATCACTGTGGGGTTAGAACCCAGCACATTCTTTTTACGCAGAAGTGCATATGATATCATTTCAGATGCCATATGTGTTTAAGTAGATTTCACACTTTCAGTGCAGCAGAATCACATTCAGAGATGAACAGAGACATTTATTTATTTATTTATTTATTTTTAGGGATTTAATTTCCAGAGAGGTCTGTTTTTAAGACCCTAATCCAGAATATCCTGGAAAGTAGTTTTTGCATAGTCAATGTTCTGCATGTGACTACATCTGCTAAGTCTGAATGTCTATATAAATCCTACCCAGTAAGACTCTGAAATTGCCTAGGTGACAGAATAAATCCATCCTGTACAAAATAATAATAATAATAATAATAAAAAAAAAAAAAAAAAAAGTTAAAATTTAGCCTTCAGCTGCTTAAACTTAGTTACTGCATCTTGGTTACTGTGCGCATTCCTGGATTTATAACTATATTTTTTTTCGATGGGAAGACCTCTTGAGTTTATTTTTACTGGCCATCAATTTTCTCACAGGATCAAAATATCACAGGTTGATTAGGTATTAATGAGAGTTCATTAATATTAAGTTTCTGGCTTCAAAACCCTGAACATCTGTGATCTTGTAACTTAGTGAATTTTGAGCACCGATAAAATCTTTCTTTCCAATGAAGCTTATTAATAAATAATTGAGCCATGTAATTTATCACTGTCTGTATTATTATTTTGTAGAGCTTAGGTTGCATTATAAATCGACTTCTAAGAAAAAGGTAAACTGATTCACTTACTTCAGGCCTTGCCTTGCATTCTGACATATGGTTCTGCTTAAACATGTCCATGTTTGCAACCTAGAGTTGACATTTTTGGCACTCAGAATAGTGTCTTGTAATTATGCTAAGTCTAGAAAGGAGGATTAGCTTTTATAGCAGAATTCATAAAATAAAATAAAAAAAAGTTTTAGTCAAATTTATTGGCTGCAATGAGCCCTCCAGAATGCAGACGTCTGGTCTGGTGGAACTCAATAGATTTCTGTTTGCTGCATGTGCTGTGGGTGCACACACACACTTGCACAAACGACCATTTTATGAAAGCATTTGCGTGTAATAAAAAGTTAATTTTTTTCACACTTAAAATCAGCTTCACCACCTGCAGTGATTATCAAGCAAGCTTCATCTGGTAGGTTTTGAAAGTCTTTTTTTTTTCCTTTCCCAGTCCCCCCCCCCCTTAAAATACATTGTGTTTGTTGCACTGGTTGCTTGGCAGAGCTGTTTTTTTGAACCCTGTCCAGCTTTTTCCATAATTCTCACCTCCATGCAGTTTTGCGGAGCAGCTTGCAAGTGCTTTATTACAGATTCAAACAGCAGCAGTTGAAAGAGGGCAAGGCAAGCTCTCCTGCAGTCTGCTGTGAGTAGAAACCATCACTTATCAGCCGTGAAAGGCACATTCCTGATAGCTGAGTGTTGGTATGAAACTCTGACTTTTATCTCCTCACCAAAAGGGAAAGGTTTCGTTTGGGTTAGCAAACACCAGGCACCTATTTCCTTTGCAGCAGCCTGCCTCAAAGCGCACTTTAACTCCTAGTGGTTCCCCTGGAAGATCGGCTCACCCACATGTCCATCATCCTCCTGCATCTTCACCCTTCTTTGAACTCTCTGAGTGAAGAAATAGCCAATAGTAGTTTTGCTGCTTTTTCTGTACAGTTTTAATACATACGTCTGCATTTTGAAATAGAGGAGGGACAAGTTTTGTTTGGTGGTCTTACTGATTTTTTATTTCTTTCATTAGTCTGTACTTTCCAAACTGCCCTATTAGACACTGCAGGGCAAAAAAAATACCCAAGATGACTACCCTAAGCAGTCATAGAATAGCATGAACTACCAACTCTCCCTTTGGGAAATAATTATCCTACTATTTATAGAAAGAATTTAGAGGAAAAAGGCTAAAAGTTTCAAAGATTAAAAGCTTTCTTTCGTTGCTTTCATTAGAATGGCCCTTTGGATGAGGATGAAATCCCATCGTTACAGGCAGCTGTCACTTGAGATCAGATTTTCTTTTTTAACCTCAAACAATTACCTTCAGCACCCAAGCTACGAAGATGCTCATTGTAGGATCCCCACTATAGCCTGGCACCTCTCAACAGCCCCTGTGAGCAAGTCTGTGCCTCTTTCTTTTGATCATCTACACAGGAAATGAGGGCAACCTGGCTCCTAATTTAGATGCCTAGCTTAAGAGTCTGTAATGACAGGGGGGATTAATCTAGGCCACCATTTTTAGCTGGAAATGAATGTAAAAAGGTGGGAAAACAGAAGAAAAACATACTAGGAAAGGGAACACAAGTAGCAGAGACCATTCTGCTGTCTCATCCTGATAAGGGAATGATTCTGCTTCTCTCTGTGTTAATTGTGCAATATCTGGTGATTATCTCAGACGGTGATATAAAATGAGGTGTGATTGTTTTGATTTCATGTAAGTGTAGTTATCTAAGGCTTAGGATGCATCAGTAGTTGCAGAAGAGAAATTGAGCTTAGGGATTGTTTTTTTCCTACATGGATAGTAGAGGATATCAGATAGGGCAGGCAAAAAGTCTCCTTAGAGATAACTTTCTTTTTTTCTGTGATGACAGAGTTATCTTGTGCAACTACTTCAGACTGCTCAGTTAAACTTTAGATTGCAAAAGATAAGCAAGTTAATTCCTTTCCAGGTCTGTGGATCCCATATCTCCAATGAGGAGCAGGGAGGGAAATCCATGTCTTTTGAGTCCTAAACTGTGTCCTGTCACTATGACTATTTTTATCATTATTTTTGTGTTGGAAACAAATAAATTTTGCCTATATCCTTTAGGTTCCCAACTGCATAAAACACGTATTATGTTTTGTTGTTTTTTTTTTCTTCCCCTCCCCCTGTAACTGCTAAACATATGTTTAACCATCTGGCAAGAAACAATCAAAACCAAGCAAACAAGGTGTCTGAAAGTTCAAATACACAATCACTCATACTTCTCTACAGCTTTTCATACACAGACCTGAGTAATAGCACAGTAATGTAGAATGAAATAACAATATGAAAATTAATTAACATGCCACACAAGGCAGTTTAATGTTCCCATTTAAATAAAGAAACCATAACAAAGAGATTTTCTCTCCTCTTACTATCCTCTCCTGACTATGATCTGTCCAGGCTATTTATTTCAGGCTATTAGTTTTCATGGTCATATGTTATCCAGGTCTCACCTGTCCTTCCTTTCTCCTCCATCTCCTGAGTTTCCACTATGTGTAGTAGCCATTTGAGTCTGCAAGGTGCTCTATGTTGCTTATTCTTTCTCTTTGGTCAACTTCCATGATAGCCTGTCTTGCACCTGCAAACATTCCTTGTTTGCTGATGAAGCTCTCAAACACGTTAAAGTCTTTCCTGACATTCCTTCCTCAACACACAGAAATTCCTCTACAAGTGCCAGGAAAGACATGAACTTGTCCTTTTAGTCAGAGTTTTGTATTCCAAGGTTTTACTGAAGAAAAATAAAACCGAGTTGGAATCCTTCTGGGCCTTCTAGTCTCCATGGTCATATATAAAACTAATCAGAAAATCAAGGATAATTAAAGCAGTATCAGTAGAGATCTGCTTCTTTATGTAATTGTGAGAGGAAGAGATTAAAGCAGTTAATCTCACCAAAATTTTGTTGACTCTCATTTTCCTAGACTGATTCTGCACAACTTTATCTGATAGAGTAACATATTCCTTATTCAAACAGTTGCAATGAAATCAACATACTTGTTTGCCTGTTTGTTTTGTTTCACTTTTTAGGGGTTGGGACATGCAAGAAGTAGTGATTAGAACTTCACTTCCTAATTATGAAAAACCAGTGCAGGAAGATGTGCAGGATGGGACAGATATTCACTGCTGGTTTGGTTTAAGGAGTATGTTGTAAAAAAGTGCTTTGAATGTAGAGCATTAAACTGAAACAGAAACAGGCTTCTTAAAGTTATTAGAGTGCAATGTCATTTTGGGAAAAATTTATTCCTTTGTCTGAAAATGAAACATACACCAATAATTTCACACTCTGCTCTGAATGTGCAGAATCCAGATCTTTTTCCTCCTGGAGATGTTCAGCTCTGTCACATTCAGCTGTCAGAATTTACTGATGTGAGCAGAACAGATCTAAGCAAGGCCTTCACAGAATGAGTTCCATACACTGCTTCTGGAACTGTGAAATCAGAAAGAGGAAGGGGAGAAAAGCAGATTTATTTTGTTCAGTATTGTTTTTAAGGCATTTTATCTTTGACCTTAAAATTCATACCCTCACTCTTGGTACCTCAGCAGTCAGCCAGGACACTGTACTCCTGGGCTAAGGAAGATTCCATCAACTTGTCTGCAGTAATGAAAATCTCTGGTGGAGACCTTCAGAAAAAAGTGCAACAAAGAGTTTGCACTACTGTGATTTATCCTCCTGCTTGGCACTGGTTACTCATATCAAAGTGGATTTGTCTTAGACAAGTGTTACACATTTCTTGTAAAAATCTACCTTTCAAGCAAGGCCAGAGCTGATGGAGAGCTCATTCAGTATGCCCCAAGTTGTGATCCAGCCTCACTTTACCCAAGATGAATGCAGAGCAGTGTGTTGGTCAGACAGAGCCCAACAGCTTTATGACAGGTGATGAGTCCATTTTTGTAGTCCAAGACATAAAGTGTAGGAAATTCAACACAACAAGCAAATCAGTACCAACATGATTTAGAGAAATCTGATCTTACAGATGGTATAAGCATGGTTTACTTATTGACTTTTCTGGTCTACTTACTATGATTTGCATATAATCTGATAAAATGGAATATTTTTAGAATATATAGACTTCTTCTTTTTGTCCTCTCCTGAGAACAAACATCTAAGTAGACTATGAATACCCTGCAACACCCTTGCTAAAAAGGAGAGTTATTGCTGGATTTACCTATGGGAGATTAACTAGTTGGTGCCAGGCCAGAGGAAGCCTGTGGCTGAGCTCTGACCAGCACCCAGACATCCTGAGTCACAGCCCAGCGCCTCAACCACAGGCCAGCTCTGTGCTGACAGACTTTTCTTGGTAGCAAGCCCACATTGCTGGAATGCATTCCCTGTAGAAATGCAATTAAGTATGTGCTTGGCTACTTTTAAAAGAGCTGTAAAGCCCCACCTCTCTGCCCAAGCCTTCCACTTGCTAAATCTCCACTTCTTGTTTTACTAGCAAGGCTATAGGCGGCTCAGTGGCTGGTGTGGAGCTATTTTTATGGTGGTAATGTCTCACTCACTGAAAAAAAACCTCATTTTTACAAACGAATAAATTCAATTTGAAAAAGAGCATGTTGACAGCAGAAGATCTTGTCATTGAGACAGGTGCCAACCAGACAGCATCTCTGATCTGTGGGATGTGAGCCCACCCCATTGTGCCTAGGCATTGTCACTGCCAATGGACGGCTTCTGCCAGGTTAACAAACAAGGTATTATTTGTTTTGAGATGTGTCAATACAGCTGTCCTCAGATAATTTATTTTGTGGATAACTATTTTTACTGCATTCTGATATTTGATAAAAGGGTTATCTTCAGGAAATGGGAATATTCATAAGATTAAATTCCTGTGAGTCATAACCTGTTATTTCTTTACAAGAGAGTAGAGTAATACGCTAAATTAAATGTGCATGTCTCTCAGTAAGAGCTAGTGTTAATTTTTACTTCTGTGCACGAGGAATTAGATACACTCCTCCAGTTGTTGTCCAGTCAAGCCTTCCTATGCTGAGCTGAAAATAATAGCATCTTGAAGAGAATATTTATTGTTACTAAGCCCCTTTAGACATGGAAAGTAATGTAATATCTCTTCAGTAACTGTTGTTCAGAATATCTGAGGCTAATCGTCACACTGATCAGAGAACATTAGGGTGCCAATCTAAGCCACATTTGGTTCTAATTAACCTTTTGCTTTCTCTTCTATACTTTAAGAAAAGAATTCTCAAGCACATTTCGTAAACTTAAATCTAGTCTGCATTGTTTTGTTTTACTAATCACATTGATTAATGATGCCAGTGTTCTGCTAGATCTTTCAGTCATCCTTGCCCAAAGTGCTTTTCTCAAAAGTACAGTTTTGTAGACACTAAATATAATAGGTAAAATATCACTATATATGCATATTGTATAGCTCCTGTATATATTTGTATTTGTAATCAAAGGAACACATGCATGCATACAATTCATATGCAACACATATGCAAAGCAGATCACACAGAAGAAAATATATTTAGCAAGTAATGAGCAGCCTTCCTTTGCAGATCCATAGCAACTTCCATCTGTGGTAAATTAGAAGATATTCTAAGAAAAGATCCTGCATGAGTTTTGTCAGAAGAAGTTAGTTTGGTTTGCTATAAAACCAAAACCAGAATGACATGCAATTGTTGTTGAGTGGCTGGGTCATTCCTAATGCTGCCTTGATTCCTACAAATATGAAAAGGAACTCTGAAAAAAGAGACATCACAGCTCTGTGCAACTGCACTCCTTCTCTGCCATAAAATGATATTAATCAGGGTTAGCCTGAGACAGCCTAACCCAGGTCAAGGGATTCTGGAACTGCACAGACATCACTGCAAGCTGCCCTGAAGAGGCAAACTGGCCCCTTGTTTATATGGCAGTGAATTTTGGACAACAGGGAGGTCAACAGACAGAATATTGCTCAGTTTAGTGTTAAAATATATTAAATTATGCGATTCTAAGGTTTTATGTGAAATACATATTTTTAAATTCTTCCTTTAGATATTGCCATCAGTCTTTTGCTGGATATTTTATATTTCTTAAGACGCTATACAAATTGTGTAACACCACTTTGGCTACACTTCTGTGATTATGGATGTGTAATGTCCTTTGCCCAGTGCACATTGCTTTGTAGTCCAGAAGCAAAGAGCTTTCAGCTGACATAAAATATGAATATTGTTACCGTTACTCATCTCCACAGCTGAGGTAATGCACAGTCATGGCATTTACTGTAGGCGCTCAATTTAGCCATTTTGAAAATACGTAATATGCTTTCACCAGAGTGGAATGATCTGAGTAGAACGATCCTCTACAGTCCCTTTAGGACTGAAATCCAAATATGCAAACTCAGTTGCTAACCATTAAACAAAATTCCCCAGGCCCTCTTCTTGCCCCGCAGCCCTAATGTGCTTCCCCTGCCTGTTTGTCGTAGAGTTTGCAGAGTCCCTCACCAGAGCTCAGAATTTCTCTTTTAATCCTTGCAAAACCTTCACAGGACTGCAGTGAGCATGTGTGTGAGTGTGGACAACTACAGAAAATGCTTTAATTCCAATATATTCCTGTGAACAGAGCAGCTGCAAGATCAGGTCCACAGAGAATATCACGTTCAAATATTTTACATGGAAGAGATGCATTACATAGCATCAAGGGAGTGATTGTCACAAGGGAAGGTGCATGGCCTTCTGGCTACAACTGGACTTATCCTGGGAGCTACAGTGAGCTCTGAGCCCAGCTGCAGAAATTTGGGATGGCCTTGCCTCATCATTTCATTGTCCTGTTCATCAGCTCTTGGCTTGCAACTCATATACCTCCCACACCCTTTTGGTGAACTGGCTTTGTACAAGAGAGTATATATAGTTCTGCAAGTAATTGTTTTCTGATATATTTATGCAATAATTCAACATGTTAAAATCATAGGGTCATGGTAATAGTTTATTTGTACTTAATAAGATGGTATGGATTAGACTGATGATGTTTGGACAGTGGCTTGAAAATATGAAATACATTAGAGAAATGTTTTAAAGTCTGACATTACTGTTTTATATCATACCCAAGCTTCTCAAAGAAACAATAAGCCTCCCAAAGGTGCAGGGAGCCATATCTTTGAATAGGAAAGAAATGTTGAAACCCTTCTTAGCTGGTAGATTAGCAAACTGTTTCAGTGACTCATGGTATAGTCAGAAATACAATCCAAGTGGAGTAAATCAACCCCAGTCAGATTTCAGTGATTTGTCTGTGTGTGGACTACAGTACAGCCACAACTTGGGCTTCTGAGAAACTTTCAGAATATTTTAGGACCTTCAAAGATACAAATCTTGTTGCTATTGCAGTATTAGGAACTACAAAAAACCTACTTTCCATTTATTTATGGATGACTAGTTTATACCTTTACCATGCTCATATGGTATACCCATTCAAAATTTCACCTCAGCAGGTAAAGCACACCTTCCTGTTCCTGTGCTGCAAAAAAACCAAAAAAACAAAAAAACACAAAAAAACCCCAAAAAAACAAAAACAAAAACAAAACAACAACAAAAAAAAAAAAAAAAAAAAAAAAACAGAAAGGAAGAGAAAGATATAAAAGCAAATACCTTTTCTGTGGCCTATTTGAAGACCCACATAATTAAGTAGTTAGCTTTAGACACATGCTTGAATTTCCATCATGAGTTTAAGGACTTTGTTCAGCTGAAGCTGATGTGAGTCAAGAAGGCAAAACATGGCCTTGTTTAAGCAAGCCAAGTTATTTTCCAGCATGATGTCAGAAGGGACAGAGTTAAAATCTGCCTGTGAAAAAACCCAGAAACCAAGTACAAGCTACTTCCTATTGGTGTCAGGTCAGTATTTTGGATTTCAAGTTAAGATGTGGTTTCCCACACCCAGCACTGCCAAGCACCACTGCTTTTTTTTATGGGAAAAACCTAGCCAACCGTCTTTCCTAGACTATTATAGAACTTGAAAATATGTTTGCTAACTGTATATAACTATATATAAAACTCCAAATATATAACCCTAACCCTAACTATATTTATCATTTGCAAACATACATACATATATATATATATATATATATGTATATGTATATATGCATACACACAAGTGGTAAACAGCCTTCTGATGCCCTGAGGCAGCATCTGATTTATCATCAAGAAACTGCTCCTAAAGCAGACAATGACCAGAAATGAACCTGAGGTTTCTGAAAGCTTGTCTCTCTGAAGTCAGCAATCAGGTGGTGGAAAGCATCTAGAAATGACCTCATTCAGCATCTTGTATTTCACCATGAGTCTGGGAGCTCCTCTTCACAGCAGCCCAAGGAGCTAGTTCATCTTAGAAAACAAGTAACCGCTTAGGGTTGTGTAATCAAACACAACAACTTAAAATATAATAACAGTATTTAAGTCCAAATTGTACACATAACCCTACAGGGACCTTTTACTGGAAGCAATGGAGTGCTGCTCAAGGAATCTGAGCACAAACCCTCCCTCTGCCACATGTTTCATGTGTGACCTTGGAAAGCCAGGTAACCCTCTGCATCCCACATCTGAATTATGGGCCCATGTGAGGACTATCTTCTGCTATTGTAGGAAGTCATATAATGGGGCTTTCATCATTATTAGGGACTCCAAACCCTCTGTTCTCAAAATGGAGTCTTCCCCACACAGGAAGTTATCTGACATTTTGCAATTACTTTCTGAATTCTGACCTGGAACAAGAAGTCAAAGTGCGTTTATTTCTCATCAAAGAAATATTCTATATGTTTAAATTTGGAAATGTCAAGTAATGTATTTGCACCCAAAATCGTCAGATGTTCTGAGATAATAATCCAAAACTCATTTTTGACACTCCAAATAGATTCACTGAAGTACAGAAATATCACTCGGAATCAAGGTTTCAAAAAATATCTCAACTTCCTTATGAAATTTTGTTAAGAAATGATTAAAAGACTTTATTGTATCTATCTTTTATCATTGGAAAGTATAAACTTTTTTTTGCCAGTACACATGCGTTTCTCCAGGGGGGAAAAAAAAAAAAAAAAAAAAGCATAGAAATGTTCTGCTGATGGGAACAATCTTCATGAGCTTATTGAGAAGAACTCTAACATAGCACATCTGTAGTTCCAGAAGACAGACTGAAACAAGACCCTTGTGATCATAATTACAGTTTGGCAGTTTTAGAACGCTGGAGAGTATTACAGTAAATGCACAAAAATCTTTCTCCTTGTTCAACTTTATCTAACCTTCTCTAGTGTTGTTAATTTATAACCTGCAAGAATGTTTTATATTAGCTATCTTCTTTATTATTGTTGACTGGTACTCAAAGTGGCTGAATATCTATAACACGCACCCTCTTGGCTAGCACAAAGACTCCTGGAGCTCATCACTCCCAGAAAGTTCACATATGGAATTAAATCTTCATCACTGAAGTCAGTGTTTGATCCATCTCATTTAGCTTTCCATTTACAAGTGATATGTCTAGTCTAAATTACTCATCTAGTCTCCCTCTATAATTAATGAACAGACACTGATACCTACAAAGGAGTATTTGTCCCATCCAAAGACAGCTGGGACAAAGTGAACCCTGGTCATGCCAGTGTCCTTTAACTACATGGCATGAAATTAGAAGTCTAATTTCCACATGATCAAAATTAGGAGAGAGAGAAATCATCTTCATTCCCTGGTCTGCATAAACACAAAATATAAACACTGAGGGAAAGAAAGCAAGAAAAGGCTGTGCATGGTGGATATTTTGCCTGTGATTAATGTGCACCAATAACATCTGCTTTTTTCTGCACTCAGTACATCAATGTGTTTAGGATATTGAAGGGACTATGCATTGGAAGCCGTGGACAGAGGTACAAGTGGTTGCTACAGGGAAGGCAAATAATAATTTTTTTTGTCTCACACTGTATGGCTTCTACCATTCAAAACCTCTGACCTGCATTGTATTTCTCTGGTTCAGGTGACAGCTGAAGCATTTTTTTACTCCTTACCAGATGGCTTGAGGGTTTCTTTGAAAATGAACCCACAGCAATTCACTGGCAATTTTGCAAGATGCACACAGTCTGTCCCCATTCGTTATCAACAGCTGGAAGGAAACATTCTCAGTGAACAGAGATTATCATATAAGAGTATTAAATAGTCACAGAAAAAATATTTTTCCCTTAATACTGAACAACTGGTGTTCTCTCAATTCAGAAAATAATTCTCTTTCTATCCACTAGTTAAGGTTTTCCAAATGAATCTGGGAATTAGCCACACCAATTCCATTGATCTTACTATTATTTTTTGTTTGATAGTTTTATTTTTAAAGAAGACTTCAGGAAAGATTTCATATTTGTTATTCTCTTCTCTGTTCCTCCTGATCTCCAGTGTCAGTAAGCACTTAAGGTTTCACTTCATCAAATTCCACTTCCATAATAAATTGAGATACTGGCAAATTCTTTCAGCTCCATGCTCAGAATGAATCAAAAATCTTCAGGCAGGTCTTCAAGGTGTTTTTTCTTTCCTCAGCCATTTTTAGATCGTTGCAAAAAATCTCCCAAGTTCTTAGTTTTAACTATATTTTACAGTAACAAAAAATTTAAGGTAGCAATACTCCTTGTAAAAGTCCCTGTCCTTTCCTTTATTTCCACGTTTCCATTTTTATAGCACTGTTCAGAAGAGTATTATCTGAGTGCTTTATGTAGACTGTATTAAAAATAATGGAGGACCTAGAGGGTTTCTATGGTTTCTCTCATTCAGGATGAAATCTATTTTGAGCAAACTTTGAGCCTTTTGATTTTATAAAGTTTTTCTTAAATTGTGATAGAATTTGAAATGAATATGAAAAAGACCAACAACAACAACAAAAACACCACTATTTTTTGTTACATTATATACTAAACACAAAATTAGACCAAAATGTTAGGCCTTTGGGTAAAACAAAGTCAAAGGAACGTAAAATTAAAACAATATGATCACTTTCTTTTGTTTTTAACCAAGTACCTCTCCTTTTTCATGTACTGCTTCTTCAAACCTTAACTGTCTGTTTTCGTATCCAAAGTTCTTTAACTATGGAAACTATTTTATTCAAGTTTCTAAATTCCATTTACTCTGTTCCTGCAAAGTCAAGTCAAACACTGGTTATTCTGTTCATTTGCTATTGCAAAGTGCAGCACAGAAGGAGGAAGAAAGACAGAAAGGAGAGGAGGAAGGGAAGGTGTATTCCTTGCACTCCACCCCATCTCTGTGCCCTTGGTCCTCTGCTGGAATAATAATAGCTACCATGAAAACAGGGCCTACTAGTGACTGCTACTCTGCAATTGATAGAGAGGATAGGCGTTTAAGCCACTAGGTTCTCCTCATCTTTGCTATGTAAATAAGAAATTAGTACAGAAGAGTTTAGGTTTTCTTCAGCCAAAGGTTAGCTGGGGAGAGACTGAAGAGTCAAGGCAGATTATTTTTTATTGAGACAGAGAAGTTATGGACTATAGATAAAATAATGAAAAAGAATTAGTAAGATGATGAATATAAGAATGAAAGCTGACAGATTAAATAAAGGAGAATACTAATAAAATAGTGACATTTATAGCTCTGAGTTACTATACAATCGGTAGCCAGGAGACAAGAAATCAACTTCAGGAAGCAGATTAATTCTCTGGTGTAAGGAACTGTGCTGGTGTGCTGGCTGGGAACCTGCATCTCTACATCCACAACAAGTGATGACTCAGGAATTTGGCTTGCAAGGGGGAAGTTTATGTGGAAAACAAGGAACATAATTCACTGAAGTGACTTACTATCTAATGAGAGAGCTAAACAAATGCTTGGTTGTCAGCGGGTAATTCCTGCAAACCTCCAAGGACAGAGTTTGGCCTCCTGGAAGCCATCTTCTCCTGGAATTTGTACAAATGCACATGGAAAGACTGTTCACATGAGTGTCTGATGGTACACTGGCATCCCAGATTACTGGCGTGCTGATATGATTGTTATTTAATAAGCAGCAGTCCCTTCGTTGAGAGTAATTGGGTAGATATAAGGATATATAGATGTCATTTTCCAAAGGAGCTGGACAGCTGGCTCCAGAATTCTCTGAGTTTATTTCCTGATAAATGGAGATGTAGATTACGTACATATATGGAGATTAATTTTTTTCCAAAAAAAAAAATTCCCAAACACAGCATACATGACTTAATTTCTTGAATTGGCTGCTCAGGCTCACTTATTTCTGGAATATCCTCAGTACCACTTTGGGCAGAGGTTGTTTCAGGAGTAACATAGACAATAGTGGATTTAACTGGAAGCAAAGCTTTGCTCCTTCTCAACTCTAAGGGAAACATCTGCCGTATCTTAAAGCAATATGTAGCTCGTCCGTGATGTTGACTGTTCTTGAAAATCCCTACCACAGCTGTAGTTAGTTTTTCTAGACAGCAGCTCAAACCTTTTGGGATGCACTTCTCAGGATGCTTCAAGGAGTGTGCAAGAGCTCATGAAGCTGGATGTAGGTAAGCAGCATCATCCACTGCATCATCACTGACAGCTGGGATGCCATCCTCTTTCCTCTAGGAATCATCATTCCACACCAGGAACAAGTATTGACATTTTGTAGATATCTGTACCTCTAGCTTTTTAGCATGGGAAATTTTAGTTTGGAGGATTATTTTGTTACTGTTGTTATTGCTATTATTATTATTGTCATTATTACCAGAAAGACAGCTACAGGAAAGAAAAGAACACAACAGCTCAGAGATAACCTGTATCACCTGTAGAAGCCTGTTTGAACAGGGTGCGTACATTGGCACTGATGTTCAACACACATCATAAGGGCAGACTGGAAAAATCAACTTTGACTCCATGCTGGCTTTCTGCAGATTGCTGGAAGGCTGTTTTCATAAGCAGAAGGTTTGAGGTAGTGGCAGTATCCATATTCTGTCTCTGTTCTTCTTTTTTTCCTCAGGTTTCCAGCCATCAGAATTAAACACATAAAATAGAAGCTGTTTATATTCCTAATGTTTTGGAGTATCAGGGTCTGGCAGCTGAGTAACAACTAAAAGGGTTGCAATAGTGCTGCTTGCAATAGCAACTACTAATTCTTCCCAATTTCTTCTATTGGGGAGGCAAATTTATTAAATTAACAGTAAAATTAAGATTATCTGAATTTTTAAGGATTAAAAGTCTCATATTGTGATAAAATATATTTATAACATTTGTTGCTATTGTTTTTAGTGATGGTGCTTTGGAAAAAGGTGAGTTTAGAAGCCCTTCTCACTCTAAAATGAAAATCTCCAGGTGGAGTCTATCAGTGTAATTAAACTGACATCATTTCCACTTACATGGAAAAGTTGTCAGAATCGCTTACTTTTCCATGTAAGTGAATCTTTAAGATCCAGGACTTGTTGGAAGTCTTTACAGAGGAAATGGCTCTATCTGAAATAAATTCTACAGATGTCTTTTACCATAGCCATCAGCTCAGCTGCTTGTACTTGCAGTCTGCAGCTGTAATGAGTACTAAATGAATTAAGTTATGAGGGGGAAGATTCATCTTCATTGTCTGCTATTTAAAAGTAAGATAGCTGATCATCTAAGTGCTGTCTGTAGTCCATAGAGAAAGATGAGCACTTCTCCAGGCAGTGCATAATTCTGCCAGGATGGGACACCCCTTTTAGGATGGTCTGGGACATCCTTTGGACTTGCACCTCTTCTATAACAGGGGCACAAGCCTATATATAAAGCCTGGCAACTCACCTGAGGTTAAAGTGACTAAAGCTAGAAAAATGCTGTGTTAGGTCTAAATTTTAGGCAGTTGTGAAGGTTAACCTACCTAATGACTACAAGTTATGTAATTGTCACACACCTACATTATATAATACATACAGTAATATGCAGAGTCTATTTAAACAGGTAATAATGTCCCCATGAGTAGAGACAGATGTCTCAAGTTATTTGATTTTCCCAGGTAGCAAACTGCAGGTACTCCATAGAAATGTTTTCCCATACTTCAGGCATCTGGGTCTTCAAAGGCTGGTTTTATTCTCAGGATTAAGTGCAATGGACTTGCTAAAGTATATTTTTGACATTTGTAGCCTTGAGTTATGTGGAGTAAGAAAACTATCACAGAGGAGACAATTTCTCCTGGGTCTCTGGCTTTACACTTTCAGGGTTCTCATCTATGCTGGGATCTATTCCATTCAACACATTGGTATATGTTACAGAAAAGAGAGGATATATGGAGCTAATAAAACAGTAAATGATATAAATCTGACTTGGAATAGTCAGACATGAAGGTGATTTCAAAATACTGGATAGTTAAATAGCAAGATGGCATATATATGCAGAAGCGTTGAGACCTTCTTAATACATAGACACTGACTGCTATAAATTAGCCTATGACAAAGATGCCTGCTTTTCTGAGAGCACTGACTCTGTTTTTAATTGTAGCAAAAAAGACAAAGAAAAACTTAGAATTAAAAGGGGAAGGAAGTAGTATTATACTGCCATATATATCCTTTACCTTACATCTCACATGTTGTGTGGCCCTCTGAGCATACTCTTTCAAAAAGGATATTCGAGCAGTCAGAAAAGTAGAAAATTTGATCAAAGGTGACTTCTATAAGAGCAGTGGCTAGAAGAGATAGGAAAAAGTTGTCAGGGGGATATATTATAACTAAATAAAAGCATGACACAGTGAAGAATGTGACTAAGAACAATAGTAGGAGAAACTAAGGGGGTCCTAGGTGACAGCTTGAAAACAAAGGGAAGAAATGCAAATGGACTGAGCTCTGTGTTGATGTTTGATAAATATAAGCAAAGGGGATAACACAGGAAAACATCAGAGAGGACAGGTCTTCATGGAACTGCTTCAGTCTGTAGATATCTTACAGCTCAAAAATTCCTGGAAATTCTGGATGCCAAAAGCCGATTTACAGAGAATCAGTCTGTAGATGCTCTTCTCCTGATACTCTTTGTTCTATGCTTCTTTATAGAGTAGATCAGGCTACTTGGACCTTTCCCTGACTGTTGTTGCAGTTCTTAGTTGCTCACACATTTTCAGAGGTTGTATGAATATAAACCTCTTACCCTTGGTCATTAAACTTATCTGGACTATACTATCAGAGACACACAGAAATAATCATGTTTAGGTCTTATTGAAGGGAAAAACACAGAATTTTGCAAGTTTTTTTCTGTATCTCAGAACCATTATTATTATTATTATTTAATTATTATTTTTTTTAGCATCTTAGTTCAAATGTCATGCACTATATCATCTATATCATATTTGAATCTTTTAACAGCTTTGTCTGGCATTCTTGGACAAGATCTAAAGGTACTGCAGAAAAATTAGTTTCCAGCACCTATAGCTTTTATCTCCCCCCAGAAGTGATTTTTCTGAGCCAAACTCAAATACTGCACAGACAACACTATGCATTCCTGGTATACAAAAGCTGACACATTTTTTACCCTAAAGTAGCTGTAGGATATCGATACTACCAGTTGTATCATGAATACCTGAGAAAGGACTATTGTACTTTGGGATTGGACACATGAGATATATCCGGATCTTCTTGTCATCTTTCAATGCAAATGACTTTATGTTACTTATTGCCGTTGATACTTTCAGGGACAGTCCTAAGGACTTGAGCAAAACTAAAGGAAAGCCAATCACTCCTTAGGGTGGGACATATATTCGAACAAAACTCAGATGAAATTTTAATAAATGGAAATGTATAAGGAACGTGATATGTTGGATCATCTTGCCTCCTAACATGGTAGGGAATTTTCTGAGGTTTTGCTGGGCTTGAGTGCTTGGAAAGGTATGAAAGAGTAGTGCTCTATGGAGTTCACAGTACTTGGAGAAAAGTTGTCTCATGCCCAGAGCTACATTTTACAACAGCTGCATCGTACCAGGGAAGTTGACATGAATTACATATTGGTGATTCATTTAAATATTAAGAAATCCTTTCGGTTAACTGTGTAAACATGAAGCTCTCTTCATGTTATTTTCATGTTCATGAATCTCATCAGTTCAAGGCCAGGCTGGATGTGACTCTGGGCAACCTGGCCTAGTGGCTGGCAACCCTGCATGTAGCAGGGGGGTTGAAATTGGATGATCACTGTGGTCCTTTTCAACCCAGGCCATTCTGTGATTCTATGATTCTTTGCATGGATCATTCATATCTCTACTCCTACAGAATCTGCATATGATAAACACCTTCTGGTTTTATATAATCCAGTTCTGGGCTTCTGAAAAACTGCACATTAGCACACTGTGCATATATATATGTATATATACATGTAATACAGGAATTATACTCACACATATATATTAGCAATGGCATGTGTGTACATAAAAATCTATATTTGCTCATACTCTGTGATCCCAAGAATACATATTACTTCCTAGAGATTTTAAGGAAAGAAAGAGTAAAGATTTAAGGAAGGAGTTTTCTTTTCAAAGTTACATAAATTCTTCCATCTTGCAATAAACTAGGAATAACAACGAGGGATATAAATGAGCACACATCTGAAATTTAAAAATAGTTGGATAAAAACTGACACATGAGATTTATACTGAGGAATATAAAATGAAACAGGCAAAAAAAAACCTTCCTCTATCCTTAAAATGAAAATGAATGGGATTTGTAGAGGGAAATGTTCTAAATGGCAGGAAAGCCCTCTGCTAGGCTCTGATGTGCCCATTACTAAGAAAATGAACAGAATCTGCTCCCATGCTCGGGCCACATCTGTGTGCAGTGCAACAGACTTTGATACTTTGCAGAACCTGCAAATCATTGTCTTCAATCTTGTAAATGCTTGGAAAGTGCAACTGTATCTTTTTCTACCTCTTGTAGATAAGTAGCCCTCCCTCCTTTACACCTGAGTTTGTCCTTTAGACCAATCTCATACATTTGCATATTATCCTTTTGCTTCTGTTGACAGACAGCTCATTTCACCTCCCTCTTGATCTACATTAATTATGCATAGAAGGATATTATTTACTCGTATATATGTGTGTATATATATATATATCTTCTTATAGTAAGTAATTGCTATTTCTGTTTAATGGGATCAAAATCTCATAAGAACCCTTGTGGGTATATCTATCTATGTCGCTCTGAAAGTAAGGCCTCCTATTTGTTTCCATGAAAACTACAACAGATACAAAGAGCACAGTAACACCATTTGATAGAGCAAATTCACAGCTACAAAGTATTATTTTTCAATTGAGTCATGACCATTAACTTTTCACAAGTGATGAACAAAAGCATGCATGCCACACTCAAAAATATGCATGATCATCCAGAATATGGCTTGTCTTTCAAATCACATGGCTGAAACACACCACCCACCACCTCACTATGCTCATATCCACTATTTGGTTTCCATAAATGTTCAGCAAGCATCAATGAATGTCAGTGGCTGCAATTTTTTCTGCATGGAGGAATTCAGTGATACACCTTTGCTTCATACACACTTTCATGTCAGATACCATTTTATCACAGTGCCTCCCACCCCCACCCCTCCCCACCCCCCCCCCCCACCAATGCCATCTGTCACGTGACAACAAAATATAATGGAATATTGGTGGAAAGGGTCACCATCTACTGCCATTCCAACCACATCCACTTCTGATGTCATGGGCCAAGATAATAAAAAAGAGGCAATACTTTTGGAGCAGTCATCATAATATACATCATATCTATCTTTATGTCTCTTTATCCCTCCATACAATAGTGTACATGTGCATGTGTATATATTCTCTCCACATGTGGGTGAGTACATACCAATACATCTGTACACTGAATTCCAGATGACCAACATGGTTGTCATCAAATATGTGGTTTCTTAAAATCTTATAATGTGGTCAAATCAAAATGAAATTTCCTTTCCACTCTAAAAGACAACCCTTTCGTTACAGTCAAGGTTATGAGGTACTTCAGCTCAAGAATTGCTAATTCCGGAAAAGGTGGAAAGGATAGTAAACACATTCATTTTCAATTCATCAAAATAGAGTGGAACATCTCTAATTGAAAATTTTCCAGTGGTCAATAAAATTTCAATCTAGAAAATTAAATTAATTACTGATATGGAAAATGTATTGATGCCTGGAATAAAAGTAACCACAGCACCTGCTCTTTCTTTGACCACAATTATTATGTATACAGCCTATCTGTAAAACATCAAAGCATTTTCTAGAGATACATACTGAAGGTACTATTGAAATGCAGTCAAGTCTTCGATGACACACACCACCTGTTGTAACAGTGCATAACAGTGCATTATGCAATGTTACATGGAGATTTGCGTGCTGACGCTTGTGGAGAATGTGCACATATGCCTGCACATACATATATGTATGATTTTATGTTGTTATTAATATTGCATTTGCATTTCCTATACGTATGTAATGTAATTAGAATTGAAAACCCCAATTACACTGAAGTAAAAGACTGCTTATTAATTGACAATAGGCCTCAGCTAAGTAGCAACAAAAGAAGTGCTTTGTTTGGCAACCTTTGTTTAAAAGGTCCTTTGAAAACTCTTAAAGAATACTATGAATAGAAACTGAACAAACCTTTAATCCTCTTCAGGTCACACATGTGCTAAAGCGAATAATACTGTGAGGTCTTTTTCACCTTTTGAGTTCTTTCAAGCTAGTAACCTAACTTGAAATGAGGTAAAGAAAAAGCCTAAGAAAAAAATCTAACTTGTACACTTCTGCTTTACTTACTTGATTGCAATAAACTGAAAGATGCATTTCACTCAGGAAAGATGCATAAACACTCAACATTTATGATTCCATTCATAATTTGCTCAGCTCCTTTTATTCACTTCAAATGCATTTAGAACCTTAGAACACTTTTTTTTTTTTTTTTTTTTTTTTTTTTTCATGTAATGCTCCTGTTCTTTTGTGAGTATCAGTGTGAAAATCTTTCCTTCGTGCTACAGTCCCTTTTTCCTATTCAACACTAGACTGCACACGATAATTAAACCTTGGGGGCTTGGAGATTTTGGACTAAAGCTTAAAGAAATGTGGTGGTGAGGCCTCTTCTCCCTCTATCTTCCACCACTTACTGTGGGGATTTTCTTTAGTTACACTTGGCTTCACAGGTAAACAAGCTTGAAAAAAATCACAAGCAGGAATTGAATTAACACCTTCGTGTTGCTCATAATGAACCAGTTTGCTTAATTAGATGAATGAAAAAAAAAAAAAAAAAAAAAAAAAAAAGTTCTAAAACATGACAGGCAGCAGGCAAGTCTTTATTCAGGCAAATGCCCATATTTACACTAGAGCGACAGCAAGATGAGCAGCTTCCTAGCAAGGACTAGAAGCTTACCGTGAAAGCTGAGTTTAAACCCACATTCAAGTATATTTTTATCCAATATGAAGAAAATTACAGGCTCGTTCTTTTACTTTTGTTTAAAAGTGAAGAACTTAATGGATCTCTATAACTTTGTAAGTAAGCTTGTGAGAACATTTTCTAAGATACAGGTTTACAAATATCGAGCAATATATTTGCCACCAAAAAAAAAGGCCGCAGACTATTTAAATGACCAAAGAAAGGAGAGACTCAGGAGCTCCCCAGCAAAGGGTACCCAGTAGCCTGCTGGGATGACTGAGGAAAACTGGGACAGGTTTGAGACTACTTAACAGACAAGGAAGGAAAAATAATAGAATCAGAATCATAGAATGTCTTGGGTTGGAATGGACCCCATCATTGATTTCCAATCCCCTGCCCCAGGCTGGGTCACCAACCTCCAGATATGGTACTAGACCATGTTGTTCCAAGCCACATCCAACCTGGTCTTGAACATCACCAGAGACAGGGCATACACAACCTCCCTGGGTAGCCTGTTCCAGCACCTTGCCACTTTCTCTGTAAAGAACTTCCCCCTGACATCCAACCTAAACCTTTCCTCCTTGAGCTTAAAAGCACTCCCCCTTGTCCTATCACTGCCTATCCAATGAAAATTTTGCTTCCCCTCCTTTTTATAATCCCATTTTAAATACTGGAAGACTGCAATGAGGTCTTTTTGCAGCCTTCTCTTCTCCAAGCCCAGCTCCCTCAGCCTGTCTTCATAGGAGAGGTGCTCCAGTGCTTTCATCATCTTCACAGCCTTCCTCTGCACCCTCTCCAACAGCTCTCTGTCTTTCTTGTTCTGTGGACCACAAACCTGGATGCGGTATACCAGATGGGGCCTCACAGCACCAGATCAGAGAAGGACAATCACCTCTCTGTCCCTGCTCGCCACAGATGAAGGGTGCAAAGGTATCTGAAATCTATCTTGTGCTGTTCTTAGGATTTCTTCACTTTCCTGACCCACTCATATGAAGACATTTTAGACCAGAAAGAAAACACAAAATCCAGAGAAAAGTCCTTGTCTTGTCTCCTTGTCTTTTTCTCTCTTGTACTGTGTATGAAGACATACCATAACATAAAAGGCTTTTTGAGCACACACAAAGCTGCATAGTTAATTGCTGCTAACATCAATCATAAATTGTTTTCCTTCTCAACACAGAAATCAGTGTAACAGTAAAACACCAGCTGCTCCCAAACACAAATGCATTGTTTAAATCAGAGCAAAATATTTACAAATAGGTTTCAATATGCAGGGACTGAATTTTGCAGTGTGTGTGCAAAACGTTTCTGTGTAAATCTATCGGCTGCGCATGCACTTGATCACTTATGCCAAGCAATCTGGGAAGTAAGTAATTGGCATTTCTCTGAGTTAGTGCTCTGATCAGCTATAATCATTCTGAAGCTCCATTAAGAAAATCCTGCATATTTTCATCTTCATGGTAAGAGTGGTTTCATGCATATATTATTTATATTTCCTTTTTTATTTTTTCTTTTCCTTTTTTTTTTTTTCTCTTTTGTATTTTTCTTTTCATTCCTTTTTTATTTCCTTTCTTTTTCTTCCTGTTTCAATATTCACTGCTTTACAGAGAGCCTGCATTCTTCTGCAGATGTTTATCTCTGGAGGTGTTTGTATATACCACTGCCTGCCATCATCTGTGCAGAGGCAACCACCAGACACATGAGTGATTATCTCCAGAAACCTAAAAGTTGGCTGCTGTCTTAACTGTGAGTATTTAGTTATAAAAAGGATGACTGCTTAGCTGGGCTTTTCTCTTAAGGAAATTAACTTTTTTATCTCAAAGACAGCTAATTTAGCTCTCACCACCTTTGCTTCCACTCCCAAGTACCTTCTTATCTTGGGTAATCAGGATGCAGGGATTCCCAATCTATCCCTCTTTATGGCTCTCTTTCAGTAGTGTTACTGTTTGAACTCTATACCCCTGGATAAAAGAGCTAGCACACCAGCTCAGGAAGCAGTTTTAAACAGGAGGTAAATATGCAAGTTACTTAACAGCCCATATATGAACTCAATTACAACCTTCATCTCACAAGATATGAATAAAAAGGTTTGGCTTTGATCTGGAATTAAGCAATCCCTACTTATAAATCAGTGTACCACGGGATTTTATTAGTATTCATAATTAGCGGTTAACATTGCAATGAATATAAGGTTGGGTAGCTTCATAAAACAGTGCCAGGTTGGGACGTATTTCTCACATGAAATATCTGAATTGCACAGAGGAACCTTGGAATTTTAATCAGGGAAATAATATAGAAGCATGAGGATGGTATTTCACTAAGCAGGCTGCATGAAAGAATTTTAAAAAATGAAAGCATACACCTATGTCTTTTTTTCATGATTTTAGCCCTTTATTCTAGTCTGGTTTCAAAATTAAATTTAGAATAAAAGGTATAGTATTTGTGTACTAAAATCTTAAGGCATATGTATATGTTTAAAAAGAAATACAAGTAGGCATCAGAAGTTATTTTTACTGTAAACACTCTTCGTATGTTCCCATGTAGAATGTAATGTCTGCATAACAACTTCTTGAATGTCCAAACTCCCTCCTATTCACATAGCATGGAACAGATGTTGTTCTGCTTTTTATTACTTTAATTTATGAATCATACTCAGGCTGAATTATGAAATTAAAGTGATAGAAAATGTAAAACTTGAATTCTACTTCTGCATCTTTGGAACATTTTCCTACTTCTGTTGGAGTGATGATTTGGGTCGTTTCCCCCATAGCTACAAGTCACATTTCCCACTTGTAGGTTAAAAGGTAGCAGATCCCAAATAGTTCTCAAGTGTGAAGAGCCAGCTTACAGCAAGAACTGCAAATCTTTACTGAAACTAGAAATCCATAAATTCAGCCATGCTGGAGAGAGCTTTTTGTTTAAACCATCGAACTAAACAAAATGCAATTAAGGCTAACAGGACAAAAAGCATCCCACTTGAGATCCATAAATACACTCATGGGAAACTGGGAGTAAAGAGAAAAGACCGATATAACTCTAACTGTGTCGTGTCTAAGCTGACCATTTAAACAGACTTTTCCCAAAGTAAGTTAGCTTTGTCCAGCATATGATTTTTTTCACCCTTACTGAACTAAGTGAAGGAAATGGGAATTTTCTGGGTAAATCAAAGGAATTGGCTGCAAAGCTTTTATTCTGCTTTGAGGACAAGTTGTGATCTTGGTATTTAACTATATTAAAAATACATATTCAACTAACTAAATCTCATAAAATCACAGCAGTGCTCTATGACAACACTACTTCTTGGTTCACATAAGTAAGAAATTTGGAAGATTTTAACAATACGTACACAAACTACAGAGATAATTATGTCTGAAGTCATCTCTTTTGTACAAATGTCTTAGCATCTTTGTAGGCACTTAAATTCTTATATGTGAAATCTTTAGGGAAATTCGTGTACTTTGCTTCTGATTTCTTTTCCTTGTTGTCGCCTAGATTTCACCTTAGCCTACTATGCATTATTTGATTTTTTGAAAGTGCTGTAATAATAACCTTAATAATCTTACACCCATACAAATTAAATTTATTCTGATTTTTTTAAATATGTTAATGCCATCAAAAGCCATAATGATGACTCTTAGCAGGGAAATAACTACCAGGAGAGGAATTTGAAATGACAGAAATAGCAATGCACTTACCTCGAGCTTGGAAGGGAAGGAGGAAGGACTTAGCTCTGAAATGGGGCTGGGTCAGAGCCAAGTGCCTGCCTGAGTGCGTTTCCACTAGGGTAGTGCTGGCTGGGGATTTTCCACCTGGCCTCTAATCAGGAAAGGCCAATTCCACAAAACCCAAACTTTGCATTTTCAGCATTCAGTGGCTTAAGAATCCTTCACTATGTCCAAGTTTAAGTCAAGCACAGCAGTAATATGCAGTAGGGACTTTCCTCAGCACAGGAGATATTCTATTCACCAAAATGCTACTTTTTTTTCTTTGCGAAAGAAATGGGATGACTTCTTTGGGGAAAAAAGTAGAATACAAGACATTGACATCTTCCTATATAACTAGGAAAAAACCTTTTATATAAAAATGGTTTTTACCTCACTTAACTCAGTAGCCTGTGTGAAGTGGGTGGGATAAGACCCTAAACAGGCACAAGAAATACAGACCTATTCTCAACTTTATCACTCATGCAAGATTCACTAATTTTGTCACCTTAAGCCTCTATGAATCAGAGATTTTGCTGACTTTCTTCACAGGCTGTGGTGGCAATAGGATTCTGCAATGTATTTGGTATGCCCAGACAAAATCACACATTTGCCCTGGCAAGCAATGCCTACAGAACTGGATGGTAACCAAACAGAAGTGTTCTAGGTTGTTTCTCAGGATCCATCTCTTCAGGTTTCAGAGTCGTCTATGAATATGGAAGACCATAAGCTCTCTCAGGTAACAGCTTAGATCAATTCCCTTATGTATGATAGTTTCCAAATTGATTCATCTACATTCCTGACACTCTTCTCCATAGAATAATTCAGTGCAGATGTTAGGCAATGAGATGTTTCACAGCTTTCTGGATTTTTGCCCCAGGTAGATTCATATATGACTGTAAATATTTGTGTCTCTGAGCTATACATAACCCGAGTATTGGAATACACAAACATCAGTTTACTGTGCTTATTGTGAAAGCAGTAGGCAGTAGGAAACAGTCCTCTGCTAAAAAGAAGAACCTGACTGAAAATTGGTGACGTAAGTTGGATGTCATTATAATTTTAATTGAAATAGTACCATATTTAGTTCTTACTACTTCAGGTTGTGTGTGAGTAAAGATCTGAGCAAAACTTAGTATTACATTTGACAAATGCAGCAAAATGTTTCCATCTATCTGTCAGAAGTCTAAACTCATATTTACCTCTACAATAATGCATTATATCCTCAGGTTATATGGTACAGAATTTATCCAAGAACTGAATCATAACTACATCTTCAAGGCGGCCAATTTTATGTTTCCCTTTCCTTTTCCCTCACTTTCTCCGTTTAGGCATCTTTTCCTTTTTCCTGATGGAGAAGAATTTCCATTGCATATTTATTTGGAAAATAAGATTGACTTGGAGAAATTTCGAGCTTCTTATTTCATATGAACTCAAACCATCAGTCACTTATCTCCAGCTATCATTTACCTCATTTAGTTTGCAATGGGCTACAGTAACTACTACTGACTTGTATTTCTCCTCCCGACTCCTTCATCTCTCCCCACCTGTAATTTTTGCCAGAATAATTTGTTCATGAACATACTGTGGAGAAAAGCTTCTCTCATCTGTCAAATCCACATATGATCAATAATACATTGAACACTTGATAAAAAGACAGGAGAAACTGTCACTGCCGGCATTTGCTGTCACAGAAAAGACATCAAAATTAAGAGAAAAAACTCTCTTTTCCTTTCTTTCTTTTTATTTATTTATTTGTAAGAGCACTCCTGGAAGGGAGAGGACAGGATCTGGCCCAAGAGGACTGTTCTTTAAAGGACGAACATTTCTGAATGGATCAGAATGAGAAAAAGAATCAGTTGGAGAGAAGTGTAATCCACAGAAATATCTCAAAAAACACAAAAAGATAAACAGCCCATTGGAAAATCTGTCATCTTCATCCCCACACAGGTCCAGACTGCCTAAAAAAGACCTTACACATTCTCCTATCTTTTACACTGATTTGTCATGACTGATGGGTATGCTGATAGATAGAAGAGGGAAAGAGTAATTCAAACCATGCTGTCTTTTGAGATATATTTCACACCTGAGAACCAAAGCAGCTTTTCCAGGATATAATTTTCCAGTTGACATTATTTTTAATCATTTCTTTTGCTCACTTTTCATCCCCTGTGTTTAGATTCTCAGGGCTTGGATTTTTTTGATATGAGAAGAAAATTGTAGCACATTTGGGAAGGGCAGGGCAGAGACTTTAGGCATGGATGAATGCTCAATAGATTACAAGAGCGCTTATTTCCTCTGAGTACCACCATTCCCTCTCTAATATAGCAAAATGTTCACTACTAGAAAAAAGGTTTTCATGGTCAGCACACCTCCATATGGGCTTTTGGGGCTACATATTTAGTGGACTATAAATTAGCTTTAACTTCTATGCACATTTGGCTTTGATTCCTTAGTAAGCATAGCTTAAATCCACATGCAGATCAGTGCACTTGCAGAGCCTTTGCAATACATCCGTATGCATTTTCCCTTACATATGTGGTCATGAACATACTGTCCACATCTTCCCACTCTTTCTCACAGAACATTTTTTGTGGCAATTCCTTGTAGTGAACTGAGAATGCTTCTGGTAAGTAGAGCTGCACAGAAAAGCTGCATTCCCATTTGCCATGAAAGGATGAAAAACATGTGCAGTGATTCAATTTTTTTATAGAAATAAGGTATGCTTTCAAATCCCCAAAGATTCAAACCTTTCTGCTAAAAGATGAAAATGAAAATAAAAAAAAAAATAATAAAAAAAATCTATTCAGAATGTATTCAAACATCTAATTCTCTATTGAGGAGTGTAATTCATTTGAAATCAGTAGAACTACAGCATTTTGTACATGTGACAATCTGGTTTCTATGCTAGGTAGTGTCTGATGTGCTTGTGGTGCTCAGGGGTATGATTTAGCAGAGGGTTGTTAAAGTTAGGGTACTATGGTTAGGCTGTGGTTGGACTTGATGATCTTCGAGGTCTTTTCCAACCTGGGTAATTCTATGATTCTATGATTCTATGATTCTACCAGCACTTTGTATGCCAAGTGTTTGATTCTACCAGTACTTTGTGCAGCAAGTGATATACTTAAAGTACAAGAATTTTACTCTATAAAATGAATATCACAGCTAAAATCATAAATGATAAGAAAGATATAAGATAAAGAAATCTCTGTAACCTGGTATTGAGATTTTTGTTAGTTGAGCCCAAATATATGCAAGGTTTAGGTAGTGATGTAACACATGCATGTCACTTTTCGCATGTGTGTAGTCTTATTTTTGTACTACTGGACTAATTCACAGTAAATTGAAAGGTTGCCTTTGCCACATTTTAAGACATAAAAAAAAGAAGTTAAAAATGTCAAAAATCAGAATCAGTGATAAAATCAGAATCAGTGATAAAAACTGATTGCTTTTCATTATAATGTGAGCTTTTTTCTTTTAATTTTCCACAGTTGACATAGTTTATATGAACGGATTACTTCAACATCCCAAATGCACACTGTAATGAAAGGCTTACTCCTGCCATTTTTGCTTTTGAGAAATTCATTTGAATTAACTCTATTTTGCAATACAGAAAACTGAAGATTTTTCCCTGTGTTAAGATTCATTTAGACTTCATACAACCTTTTCAAAATGTCTTCTGGACTCATGTGAAGAATGCAAAGAAAAGCAAGAGGTATGTATAGCAAGATAATTAATACATATTAACTATCTATGGAATCCCAAGAGAGGCATGGTGTGAGAGAGCGAGATGAGGTGAGCTGCCAGCTCCTTCATTAATGGTTGGCTTTCGTATTCCTTGAGATCAGTGTGAATGCAACAGCTCTGCACCCAATGACTGCTGCCACATAGATGATACTTAGAAGAAAACAAAGAGGTCCCCTCTCTGGCAGTGCAGTTTCCTGGCGGCTGCACAGCTGAGGTTTAGCAAGGGTGGTCAGAGGAAAACAAAATGTATATTTGCATGAAGTTATGCCGTTTTCCTCCCATTGAAATTGTGTTATGGTATTGATTAATTGTATTTTACTCCAATGACACAGTGATCGGGTAAAAGTAATCTGCTAACGACTTCAGATGGGCTGTTAATACAATGTCTGAGCACAGTCTGGCTATCAGGTTTGCTCTTGGGTCCCTGTGATGGTTTACACAAACATTTCAGTCGTTTATCTTAACTCTTTTCATCTACAAATCAAGATAGGATCTTCACTATAATCATCTGGCAATTGCTGGCAGCTGTTTAGTCTGTGATGGCATTATTTGAACTGAGTTACTATTGGTCTCTGGCTTCACCTGAGTCCTCAAGTATAGGGGCCTAACATCACATAAATATGAAATCAGTCATCTTATTTCTCCAAGAGGGCACATGCTCAACAGAGGTTTGAACTTCTCTTGAGAGTTGGTTGTTCCGGGATTTAGGACAAGGGAAGATCTATCTCCTGGTAACTGGGAAGCCTGGTAGGAGTGATGCTCTCTTGTGCAATTTAAAGAGGCTGTTTTCTAATCCAGTGAATACATTTTGGTTTGGAAAGAAATTATAGTCTGATAGGATCAACATCAGTCATGATCACTGGAAGACAAAACAGCTTTCTGTACTCCCTGACATGTGTGGTTTACAGATTTAGAACACATCTATCATACAAGTGGAAGCTGTGACTGAAGGGTGTGGGTGCATCTTGCCAATTCAGTAAGCACGGACAGCACTATCAGGGAAGAAACTATGGCACAGTCTGGCTAGTAAAGTGTAGACCAAATTGTCCATAGTGTCACAACCATGCAGTCTATGCTACCACACCCTCTTTACTAAACCTGTTGGCAAATGCCATCCTGGGTATATCTCCCTGCTCTATACAGACCTTTGTCTATCGAGTAATTACTTGTCAGGTGGTTATTTCCTGTTGTACAGGGTAGGATTCATCTACATGCTGCTTGTCTAAGTCATAAACTAGCCACTCAAGGCTCATCATCACTCAAGGCTCCATCGCCAAGACAGGCAGCCTTGGAAGGCAATTCACCCCCTCTCCAAAATGACTGTCAGAGTCAGGTGAGGTGGATCATTCTTCCAATCACTGGCTATAAGGAGACTATCGGTGCTTGATATATGAGTCTTTAGGCATTTAAAGATGTGGCCTAGATTTCATTGCTTGTACACTTCAATCCTCGTTTCCATATCCCCCTCCCTCCCTTTGAATCTGATTACTGGCCAGAATCATAATCTATATAATAATTTGAAGTCTATGATATATTTTCTGGAGTTCAGTCTGGCAAGAACAATGGGAAGATTTCCTGAATTACAGAACAGTATTAGTAAACAGTTCAGTGACAGGACAATTACAGAAATAAACAGTCCTGACTTCAGTCTCTAATGCAATCTTCTGTTTAGAGATATGCTATTGCCTCCAAATCAGTTTGACCTATTCTTCTATTAATAAACTTATTAGTAAAACATCCATTAACAGATTTAGTTGGCATGCAGGAGTTTAATTAGGCAACAAGACATGACAAGATTGTGTTACAGTGAGATAATACACACCTCTGACGTGGTGTGAAACACCAATTGGAACCAAGGAACTTCAAAAGCCTGAAAAGTATGCTAAGCTGCAATACAGTATTGTAAGATCTTGGGAAGTGCATTTAAAGGAAAATTGGTTGAAAATGTTTTAAGAATTATTTATTTATTTATATATCACAAAATACATGGAAAGAGGCTATTGAGTTGTTTTGCAGCTAAGTCATGAACTGTAATAAAGAAGTGTCCTGCTTGAAATATTTTAGCCATTTGCTTGTGTTTCTTAGTGATAAATACAGTGAACTGAGGATGGAGCATTACAGAACTAATTGATATGACTGTGGAATACTGTCCTTTCTTTCAGGTGAAAGATGATTTCTGTGGGTTTCCCATTCATAGTTAAACACATAGAATATCTAAGTATGAAAAATGAACAAACCCCCACATCTCAAAAACTCATGCAAACTTCTTCCCCTTGTTTCTCAAATAGAATGAAGAAAGGTAAAGAAAAAACACAAACAAAAAACAACCGTTCTAAGCACAGAACACTGCTGATAGGAACAGAACTGAATCAAATCACAGATTTGATCACAAATCATACTGAATCGAATCAAAACAAAACAAACCTTTTATCTGAGTAAGAACAAAACCTCAGGACTGTTTCTGATCCTCCTGAAACAATATGCTGATTTTATACATGAGTGTCAAAATATTTCTCCAAGAATAAATGAGATGATTTACTGCAAAATCACTTTGAATTATTGCTTCTTCCATTTTATCCATACTGGGTAGAGCCTGCAGAATCTCAACATCATGGAGAAAGTCTGACACAGTGCCAGAGACTCTGGCTCCTAGAAGACCTGTGAGGGGAAGCTACAAGATCATCATAAACTCCCATTGTGCTGTAAGCAAAAAAAAAAACTTCATTGACTTTTTATAACTTGTTTCTAATTTCATAGATAGAGGTCAGACATTTTAAAAAGTTCCTAATAGCTTCTTTTCTGTCCATTTACTTCAAATTTCTCCATTCAAGTAGCTGTACAAGTTAATGCTAGCTTTCTGCAAAGTCTCTCTCCTCCCTCCCTACCTCCTCCCTCCCCCCTCCCCAAAAGGAAGCAGGCATTATTACTGAAAATGTGAGGATTTTGAGCAGCTCTGACAAGGAGTCCTGGATGGCAGCAGTGAGGGGAGAGGAATCTCCTTTGACTTTTGTCATTACTTTCACTTTTTCATGTATTCTGCCATGACATGCAGAATGCAGGAGCAGACCCTAAAAGAAACCGCTGATGTTCAGCATCGTGCTCAGTGAAGAAGGGGCAGGGAGGGACGTCTTCCCGCTGAAGAAGAGGCTGACCCTTTGACCTGCGCTGTTCCCACTCACATACAGATATAGAAATGTAAGCTGCTCAGCATGGTGCCAGTTAATTTAAATTACCTAACATCCCAAAGGGCAGCTCCCTGCTGAGGAGCCTTTTCTTCTCTTTTTCTTTTGACCTTCTAATACAGAGTAACTTTTCACAAGGATAAGTCAGATGGTCAGCTTGGGAAGTATTCAGTTTCTGTGGCCCCTGGAGGTTCATGCAAGAGGTCACCTCGGACTATATTCTGCTGAATAAGGGATTGGAAAATTGCTAAATTATACTGAATGACCAGATCCTCAGCCCTTGTAAAATGATGCAGTAACAGAGTAGCCATTTCATTCCTCCCCATGCGGTTAAGCAATAAACAAAACTAGAGGACAGTTTTTCTCCTTCGTGACCGCTGTTTATTTAATTGCTTCACATCTAGGTAACTAAGGTCCTGTCACCTCAGAGAAATTGCACAATTTTAGGCAAATCTCTCCATTGCTTCCAACTTCCCCGCATTAGATCATGCTGTGCTGCCTTGTGTCACCAGCAAACCCACCCCTTTGGATCACAGGGTGGGGCAGGACCTTTGGGGCCCTGCTGGGAGCATCCCACTGGGTTGCCCTGGAGCACCACAGCTTCTTCCCTGCTCTGTGACCCTCTGCGCTAAGCTGCTACTTGGCAAACTGAAGTGCTTCAAAAAAGGGGAATGCACTGCAAATGGAGAAGATATGGCCATAGCTACCGGAAGTGTTAGATGGGAGATGTTAAGGCAGTTAAGTCTTCAGTGAAGACTTGATGGATGTGTTCAAATTATATGTAAGTAAGGAAAGTGATACATAGTAAAGGATTTATAACAGGTTGTATTTGTTCATGGCATTTTTTCCTAGGGCATGATTGTGTCCACAATGTGTCAAGTATTAATGCTTTACTTGTCTAGTTTAAAAAAATATATATGCCAGTTAGAGAAACAAATATGCCATGTACATTGGAGATTTTCATTTACCCTGCTAGATCTTCTCAGCTCTGGGCCTTTCTCTTCCTTTCCTTCTTGTTATTCACATTTCTGTGTATACTCTGCTGCTCCTGAATGTGCATACAAAACACCATACAGATTCAGATTTTCTTAGGAGCTATCTTCCACACCATGATTTTCAGCCATCTGCTTTTCATTAATTTCCTGAAATGTGGTACATGGTTTATTCCATGTTAATCATTTGCCTGGCTCTGAGTTGGTCCTTTTGGAGGACACTGCAAAATGGGGCCCCCAAGAACTCCCTGTGCTGCTGCTGAGGGTCTCCATCAGCCCTGTCACAGCCCACACCAACCGTGAAGCTGTCTGACATCTCCTGAAAGTTGTCACTGCAGCTGATGAGTAGAAAAGAATTTGTCTTGTTTTTCTAAGTAAGTTTTATGCTGTTTAAAACATTATTTTCTTTAAGACAAAGTCTCTCTGTTTCAGTTAAATTATGCAACAGTCCTGTATCATCTTAGCAGAGGCTCTGGAAGGTGTTGGTTCACATTTGAAGCTCCTGTACAAACAAATCCTCAAGGGCTTCCATCAGACAGAAATGCTGTCTTTTTCATTAAAGATTCATGTAGAGATTTCATCTTACGGGGCTGGTGGGGGCCACTACCAGGAATTATGTATATACAGTGTCAAAAACACACACAATTTTTCTACTAGAAAGGGACTCCTTTTTCTTTATCATATTATTTCAGTGAATAGATTTATTAAAACCATACTGTCATTAGTCAGTCAAATATACTTTGTTGATAATCATACCCTAAGCCAAAACTCACTACTCTTGGACTTGAGTGAAGGAGGCAGATATGCAATCAACAGGCATGTTAAAAATGATGAGTTGTAACCAGCACTGACCCTGTACACAGTTTAAAATTCTGTTCAGGGATCTGTCAGAAATTCTGCTTGTTTCATTCAGAGAGAAGTTAATTACATATTCCCAAAACAATTAAAGTCTGTTTTGTTCCGTCCTCTGCTCAAGACCTTCTATCAACTGATTCTTTTTAAGTCTATGTGTACCCACTGCCCTGCCTGTATCCCAGTCAGGTGTGTTTTCAAGGCTTCTTGCCTTAAAAAACCCAACAGGACTGATAAGGAAAGGCTGGTCATGGGACATTCACAGGAGAAAGAGAAGATCCAAGCAACATACCAGCAAGGATTCTCTATGATTTCCCATATGTCTTGAATACCTTTGCTGCTAACAGCCTTCCCTCTGCAGAGGGCCTTCTAGTCCAACCACAGCAGCCTGTACTGGCCCTGCCCATGGCTGTCCCCGTTAAGACTGGACCGGCTGTGTCTCCAACCACATCACTGACCCAGAGAGCTTCTGGCTGACATTTGGCACCCATATGTTTCCTCAGTTAAAAGTGCTTGAAGAAAGGTGAAGACTGCATTACAGCCCCCAGGGCAACCATCTGACAAGCCGGTCTCTTCTTGTAAGGAACAGGCTGGCTTGCTCCTAAATATAGCTCAAGAGGAGCATGAAATGATAAATACACAGCATGGATAGTCAAGGCACTGGTAGCTATGGGGAAAAACTCAAGGAAATCAATTATTTGGCATCAGATTCCTACCTGTGCATGTCCTCTACTCAAAGAACTTCCATTTGTTTAATGGAGACTCTCCCAGATCTATTCCCTAATAGTCCTAACACTTGGCAGCAAGCATTATTTACCAAGGTTCAGCTGTGGATGGGCAGAAGGAAAAGCATGAGTTATGCCAGCGTGAACTAAAGAAATAGGGAGCTGTGGTCAGGGATTATAACTCCCAGATGCCAGGGGTCAGCACAGGGGGCCCTGTAACACCCGCTCACCAGTGGGTTACACCACCTTGCTACACCAATTTGCATGCTGTATCAGAGCCTTAAGCTGGCTCTGAAGTGAGGCTATAGTTGAGTTCAAAGCAAGCCAGCTGCTTCCAGGAGCTGCCGAACATAGGGCAGGAGTGGCAGGGGAAGTAGTGATTTCTCTTTGAAGTCCTGCTGCTAGATAGATGCTGATTGTATCATGTTACTGTGAGCATCAAATAACTTAAAAGTGAGCTCTCAATTTAGTGAGCAGAGGATAACAGCAATAGAAAAATATTTTTCAAGAATGCTAATGACTTCTGTGTAAGGACCACACGCATAGAAGGCCAAAGAACTGCAAGTAAAATTGATTACTAGAAATCATCTTCCAGGAAAGCAGTTAGATACACTGACATTGGGTACCAATCACATTATTGGCAAGACAAACAACAAAAGACTTAGGTGAATTAATTTCTTATTAAGTGGAATACAAAACATTTGAGGTTTTATTAGCCACACCATTTTTAATCTGATACATACAGTAATATACAGATATATACTAATATGCTTACATAATATGTAGACAACAGTTAAACATACTATATATTATTATTTTACAATGATATAATTGGAAAAAAATAGAAGGAAAATACTTAAAACAAAAAGCATGGGCTTTTAAACAGATTTCTTCTTTTTTTCCTCTCTGAACATTGGAGTGCAGTAATGCTGCATCAAAGATGTACTCTAGAGTAAAATCTACAATTAGTTTGGGACATAAGTTCAGCTATGGCCCTACAAATCTAGAACAACCTTCTTCCTACATGAGATAGTTTGTGATATGTTTGGCAGCTGGGAAACTCCAAAGCATAAAAGATTGATTGTGCACGGAAGTTTGAGGTTGATTTCATGAGAGATAAGGTTCTTATCATCTGCCTTCACTTCCTAGAGCAGACGGTACCACTTGCCCACAAATTAGCTTAACTTTATGAGTCACTCTAAAGAAACTGAAAAACTGTAGTTGAGGTTCAGTTGTCTTAGGCTTCTGGGACTGGCCAAAACCTTCTGAATACACAACATAGCATGCTGATATATGTACTATGTAATGATATGTAATTTCTTCAATGTTATGTGTATCTGTAACCTTATCTGTAATGTGTATCTGTTATGTGTATCTATAATCTTACATCATGTAAATAACTCTGTTCATAATATGCATTAGCCTTCGTAAGGAAGAATTAAGTATCCTGAAGGTATATTTAACTTGATGTCATAATGTCGGACATTCATCATTAAGGTTTTTATTCTTAGAGTAGTTGTTTTTTGGAAGGCCAAGTCTATGTATTCTGATTACATGTTGGTCATGCTCAAAATATCTGGCAAGAATAGCCTATTTTCCTGTTAATGTTTTTGAAGTGGAGACCTGCTGGAATATGCACTCTATATAAGTGGTTATTGAAGTCTGATCATTCTGGAAGGATCAAACTCATTCATCATCACTTTAAACCAAAATAAGTATCTCTGCATGCCATTCTTTCGTGATGTAAACCTAACTATTTTTCATGCTCCACCATTCACTTTTAACTAAACATTTTTTTTTTTTCCATTCTAGAAAAGTCTTAAAGAAATCCGTTGATATATCTTGAACAGAAAACTTATATAGAAAATTATGTTGGAAAAATAAATAAATAAATAAATAAAATAAAAATGATATTGAATATCTGAACTATCTGTTGAGACACAGTGGCAGTGATACAGTATTATCACAGTTGCATAGTATAGTGGAATAATACTATCCATTCTATAATGGTTGATATAAGGATCAGCGTAAAATAAAATTGAACTGAATCAGAAAACACATTTTTCCATGAGGCACAATCTGTAAGAAATTGTTCTTTCCAAAGACTACCATAAAGAATTGTCCCGAATTAGGAATACAATCTTCATTTGAAAGGTCAGCAAAAATTGAAACTTGTAGCAATACGTTTCTTAAATTTCTTAATGCTTGTAGAATGGTCTATGAACTGACACAGGTTCTGATATAAATTCATATGCCTAAGTACCAGGAGCTTATTGTTTATCTCCAAAATACACTGTTTTTTGTTGCAAAATAATTATTTTGTAATTTATTTTACTCTAGAGGGATGCTCTTCTCCTGGTTTAAGCATTCTGAGACTAGTGATGATATCTACTAAGAAAATTAAATTGTGATGCTTTCCATATCTTGAAATACAAAGTTTCTGAGGTGACCCTTGATCTTTATTAATTTTCTTTTTTACCAGCTGGATAGAAACTCTCTTTAATGTATCTGAAACTCTCAAGGACAAACACTTATTATCCTCTGAAAATATCAGGCCTTCATCTAGAAAAATTCCATCCCCATGTGATACTTAAGTTACTAGCTGCTGGACCTTTACAGCATCATTTCTCTCTAATAAGCAAACATTCATCACCCAAAAGTTCACTTTGTCTTCTGAGAGTGATGTAGGAGCAAAGATAGCCCCAAAATGTTGAGTCATTTCACTAAAATGGCCCCTGAAGACTGCTACAAAAAATTCTTTTAATATCACTATGGAACAGTTAAAATCTAATTTAAAGAGTCTTCACTACTTTTCATTTACGTTTCACTAAGTTCTTTTATGGATGCAGGTGGCTGAAATAGCAGTATTTTCCAAATCTAAAGTATTGATTCAGATCTTTACCTCAGGCAAAAAAGGTCCTGTATCTCCCTGGGATTTAAAGCTCTATAGCTAGATAAATGAATGTGTATGTATAAGTGTGTGCGTGGAAGAGAGAAAAGTCAAACTGAAAATCTCAGCTCAGAAACAGCCTGAGGAGTAATTATCGAGATATGCCCAAAAACACACAATAACATTGCCCCCAGGAAGGTACCTTGAAAAAGTCTTTGTAGGATTCTGGCAGAAAAGATTTCATACAATTGGCAAGGAAATGGCCTCTACTTGTTGAAACTGCTCTTTTTTTTTTTTTTTTTTTTTTTTTTTTTTAAGAAAACAGGTCTGTGCACATATTTGCTAGTAGAGTAGCATCAATGGCTTTCTCCAGCAGGAATAACCTGCAAGAACCTCAAACTTCTGGCCAGCTGCTCAGGTCATGGATGAAAATAGTTTTGTGCAGAATTTCCTCCTTCATTTCAACAAAAAAAATCAAAGAATTGTTTAATTTGGTTGAGATCCTAAAAGGACTTGTAGTCTAACTCCCCTGAAATAAACGTGAATATACAACAGCTAGATCATGCTGCTCAGAGCCTGGTCCAGCCTGAGTCCATTTGCAAGCCATGGACATAGATATCTGCAGTGTATTGAACACACTGATCTTCTACACACTTGTGAGTGGAACATCGCTGTACTTGAACACTGGCCCTAATGCTTGTCTGCCATGTAATTATTTGTCTATAGATATTCCCTAAAACCTCATTTGAGTAATTTTGAAAAGCAAAGCACAGAAAAAATATTATTCAGATATGGGTTTTCTTTAGCTCTGGGCACAACAGTGATGATTTTTCTTTGTATTTTATGGTGCTTGATATTAATCTTTTTATGTGATTCTAGTGGTAACAGTCTATAAAGGTGTGCCTGTAAGGCCAATAGCAACAATTACTACTGCTACTACCACCAACATCAATTAAAAAAAAGACTCAGCATTTCTCCTTGTGCAATAAGACTAAATGAAGGTAAAGACTGATAAATAACAATCTGAATCTGCCACTTACACAGGGAAATAAGGAATTACAGAAGAGTACCACATATGTGTCATGTAAATACATATATATATATTCGCACACACAGAGGTAAGCACACACAGAGATGTACTTACATGCATATAATCTTAGCAGTTCACAAACCAAAGTCATTGAAGACAAGGCTAATAACTTCAGTGTATTTTAGATAAAGTTGTTAACCTCTACTAGACACCTACTGCTGTCCCACCGTAGGAATGCACAAAACACTGCCCATGGTTCCCAGGCACTGGCTGTAGGATTGGCTGCATACCATAATGGATCAAAGAACCCAAGAGTGAGATCTTATCTGCTTCAAAGATTAAAAATTAATTACCTAAATCCAGGCTGAACTCCCCTTATAGTCAGCTAGGATAGACAGGCATCCTTGGATAGTGTTTAATCTCACCTACCTGAGGTGCCTATTTAAGATAAATCACCTTTTGCTGATATTTATTTTCTATTTCTTTCTCAGATAAGCTAATGAAATATCTAATGTTGAGAAATCCAGCCCCTGAATCAGAACCAAGACCCATAATGAGGTACCCAAGCCTCTCCATGCACTGCTTCAAGGTAGCCTGCACAAGGCTGACAGCTCAGGGCTCCTAGAACTACCAGCAGCTGACTTCATGAAAAAACTGACAGCTGCTCTACTTTAAAGATAGGCAGTCAGTAGAAAGAAATAAGAGAAGGCTCAGATGCATGGGTTGAAAACAAGAAATTCTTCAGAATCATTATGACAGGATTGTAAACATGAATTCCAAAAAGAAACACTCTTTTGTGACTGTTCTCTGCCAACATGACTTTTGTCATTCAACTGGAAATGTGAAATAGAATTTGTGCAAGATTCTGTGACACAGAGGTGATGCTATATTCAGCGGAAGACAGACCTAAATGGTTGACTTCATTTCAACTCATTTGGTGAAAAAAATTTATGTTTCCAAAGAAATTTTTAGAGGAATTTCCATTTTCTGAAAAATTAGGGATCTGAGGGTTATGTAAAGAAAACTTCGAACAGAAGCAGCAGGGGTAAAATTTTCAGTGCTTAGCCACTCTAATTTCTGCAGTTTTCCCTATCAATATCTGGGCTAATCTAACCATTTTCCTAAAGGTTGAAAGATTCACAAGACTTCCAGTAATAATTTGTATAAGGAATGATTTTCATTGGCACCAGTATCATCCAACTGTCCATCTTCCAAAAATTATCTAATCTTAGGTCAAAAAATGCTATTTATTAGGGTTATGATTTTGTGACTCTGTAGTATGTGACTGTATATTCATAATGGGGTTATAAAGGACACTGGAAGATGAATTCAGCATTATATATGCTTCCCTCATTTAAGTGAATAACCTTTTTAACTATCCTTTTTAACTATCTGCCATGAGGTGGAAAAGTAAAAGATAAAAATAATTTCAAGGACAGGTTTTCTTTTTTATTATTTTTTATGTAATAATGCTAAGTGTAAATTGTAATAATTTTGAATGTCAGCTTGCTATAAAGCCTACATATTCTCACCTATTCTCACAGGTTATTCAGCATTCCAGGAAACTGATCCAGGCCTAAATTGAAACACGTTATGTAACTGTATCTGGCAAGAGAAGAAATTAGATTTATTGATTAGGGTTTTTATCAAATAATACCTCACACGGAAGTGTGAAGCTGTCTGTGGGGCATGCCTGATTGCAATCACGGACCATTAACAGAGGAATAAACTGGCTTAAGCCCATTAAAGCATTTACAGAATATACTGAGCAGTGTTAAAATAAAGGATGCCATAAATTGTATGCCACAGCACTTTTCAAACAGCCAGTCACCTCTGCTGTGAACCTTACTGTATTATAATTGCCTGAATGGTGCTGTTATCACAGTCTCCTTCTACAGGAGCAAACTCAAGCTTAGCCTGAGGTTATTGGAATGCCTGATAATTTTTTAACATGTTTAACACTGCCTCAGTTTAGGTAACCTGCAATCAACCTGACCAGACAACACAAAAACCCTGCACATTTGCCTAATGAGTGCTTCTCAGGCAGCCATTCCATGCTGGAACTTGTTTTCCCATTAGCACAGAAAGCAAGAACAAACCCCGGCCAAATGCTGTTCAGCTAGCTTTTTATCAAACTAATTTCACTGATTTTATTCAGTAGGTTGTCAATATGCTTTCTACCCCTTGCATCTTAAGCCACTCAGTCAGGTGGCATCCACATAAGCAGATTGCATATACTCCTAACCAGAGGAGGAAATTTTTGTTTCCTTTAGGCAATTTTATTCTTTTACTGCATTCAGGCAAAGACTCACATTTCTGTATGAAAAACGTCAGCAATACTCCAAAATTGCTATCATATTTAAAAGGGCTATTTATACAAACGTCTGCAAGCAGGAGAACCATGATCATTCCTTTTCATAAATAAATAAATAAATAATCTGCTGGCAAAGAGAAACTTTAGAGTTTAGGAATTTACCCTGTTCAAACAAAGAGTGAGTCCAGAGCCTATGGAAAGTTCCATCCCTACTGCAGCTAGTCCAGGTTTTGATAGCAATAAATCTTTTGCACTATAGATGTCAGATTCTTGAAGGACTTCTTTGGTATCATTAGACACAGCAGTTAGGTAAAAAGAACTTGAGTGTGCCCAGCCGTGTTGCTGCCACACCTTCCCTACAGATGCAGCCTGGTTTCAAGAGGGCTAATTCTTTACAATACATGAGCTTGCACGAGCTTTCCTTTCATGGAACATATTCTGCTCTCAACTGTCTTGTAATTCAGATATCACAATTCATTCAACACTGTTGTGTTGTGCTGCAGTTGGTAAGCTCTTCTGTTCTCCAGCTGTGCAAAGGTGGAGGAGAACTGTCCAGCCTTATAATACTTTCTTCTCGATAATGTTTGGGATAAATTATTGCAACTGGAATATAAAAGGGCTGATTTTTCTGCCTTAAATCCTTAAGATTTCAGTGTGCATGTTGTAAGATCTACACTGCTTGCTACTGCTTAAAGGTCAGCGTTTTGTATTGCAAGGAGGGCTAATGAAATAATTATACAAAAACATAAGGAAATGTACGTCTATCTCACCATACAATACAGAACTGTACAGAAAACTTATTCACAAGTTACTATGCAATAATGACATGAAATTTCTTAAAGGAGGCACTCTTGACATACATTTTCTAAAGCCCAGAGTAATGAATTAAGAAGTTGTTCTGTCAGCCATCTATCCAGTGAATGAGTACTTAGAAAACACCACAGCTGTTAAGAAAAGAGTAATAACATACTCAGAAACTGAATAGTAAATACAATGCAAAAAAAAAAAAAAAAAAAAAAAAAAGAAAGAAAAAAAGAGGATGAATATTTGTGTCTAATTAAAACAATTAACTTACATTATAATGGCACATTAACATAAATTCAGAATCCATGTGTACTCTGGTAGAGGTAGAATGCAGAACTGAAATAGTTTCCGTGAAAGCTTCTATTCTACTATTGCTCTTTACTTTTATAAGAAAAAAACAGTAATAACATGATTGTATGTTCTTGACTGAGCACCAAAACTAAAATTGTTGAAATGAGTTATGGGATTTCATTTTGGAGCCAAGAGATTAAACACGGTTACTTATCAGTCACCCAGCAGCTTATTTAGTTTGTCACTCATCTGCACTGAACTTGGTAGTCCAAAATCAATATACTGCAGCTGCAGAATAAATACAACATATGCCCTTGGAAGAGGAAAGCATGCAGTATGTAAAATGATGGGTATGATGATCAAACTGAAAATGAACAATAGATTTTTATTTTCTTCGTTCTCATCCAGATTCTAATAAAGAGGAGTTAGCACTGTAAAATGGAAAGTGTTTTCACCTGCTCATGTCCATTCTTCATTTCTCTTACCACTTCTGTGAATGGAGAAAATAAATGACGGAAGCCCTCAGTTTTTTTATGGAAACTGTTCTTAGTTCTGTTCCAGTAGGGACGTAGTGTGAGTGCATATTCTTCTGCACATATATTATTACTCTCACGCACATCTATGAAGATGGGCATCTACACACAAAGGTATATCCACACTGAGAATGAAAGAAAGTTTTTATAGATATAAAATTTTACTTGCTTTTTTGACTGAGAAAATATCAATTCCTCACAATGAACTTTTGTTTTGTTTGACGAAAGAAATGCTTAATGAAATGAAACTATGCAATGAGTACTAATAATCAAAGTGCCTCATGAAGATTATCTAATTAATCCCTACAACTTCTCCAGGTCCCTTTGTAATATTTCTCTATTAAGAAGCTATTTACTCCCACTTCTAGCTAATTAATGCAGATGCAAAGTAAGAACAGACCAGTCCCTCTGGTCGCAGACATCTATCTCCCACAGCTCTTTTTTTTTCACACTCTATCATCATTCTCTATTTATACACCTGAGATGGCTTTAAATCTACAGGACTTTGGTTCAGCTTATAAAAAGAACTTATGGTCAGTTTTAGTTATCTATATAACTAAAGATGCAGATAAGCGGGACTTTGAGCAGAGCCTTAGCACTTGTCTAAGGTCAGAACTGACTTTATACAAAGAGAAAGATGCAGCACATGAAAACAGCCTCTGTTCTACGTCTCAGCTGACAGAACCTTATCATTTGTTTTTTATTTTATTTTTATTAAATGTAACATATTTTTCTCTGTTATATATTCATACCATGTATTTGCAAAGCTCTTCTGTCCTTCGTCTTCCTCTGTCAATACAAGCTAACCTGCACAACTGCCCACCCTTCTACATTCTGTGGTAGCTGGTATGTTTGAGAACTCTCAAATGATTGTCCTGCTATCATGCTAGATCAATTTAATTTTTGCAGATCTTTATAGCTATGCTCTATTCTGTATGATTAACTACATACAAACTTTTTTTTTCTACTGTGGTAATACGTGATAAGGAATCGTTGCAATAATTTAGGAAAACAGCATAGTTAAAAATAATAATATAAAAGAATGTCATATAATCAGGCAATATCTATATATATATATTGGTCAAGAGAGAGATTGAATTTCAGGCAATGAAAAACAATCTATAAAACTCTGAGCCTGCATCTGCATTGATTTTTATAGGTGACCTAGTCATGCAGACCCATCCATTTGCACCTACATAATATCCAACAAAAGTGAAATCCAACTATATCACACATCTTATTCCTCTGGTGTAACTCTAAAGCGTGAGCATCCTAGGAGGTATCCTTTACTCCTCTGATGACAAAAGGATTTCACCTTAATTCCTGGACATAAAGAAGGCCAGACCCTTTTCAAGAGACAGATAAATATCCGAAACAAACATCAAAGCAGGAAGTAACAGAAGCACAGTAAACTTCTCCATTGTTGTGGGAATACAGGGTTTTGCAGAAGAGAGGTTAAAACCACAGGGGAAAAGAGAAGAAAAGAAATTCAGGAGGTATTGCCCGTTTTTACTCCCATCACCACCTCTCCTTGCTTGCCTCCACTCCCCAGCCATACCTCATTTGAACTGAAGTGGTTTCTCTGCAACTCACACCACAAAGATGTCTCTTTCCAAAGGGTTGCAGAGAGGCCATCACACAAAAATGACTGTAGTTTCAAGCTTCATTAACCTTTGGTGGATTTACTACTGATTGCTTGGTAGGCACTCTGCTTACTAAAACACTTCATTTATCGGATGCTATGCTAGATGACACAATGAAATATGTCACCAGGAGCTGGTCTCTCAGAAAAGTTCACTCTAGGGTAGATGAATGAATAATAGATGCAAGTGATTCAACCAATCTTAGGAAAATATTCTATGTGAAATTTGATTCCTGGTGAAAAAAAAAAAAAAAAAAAAAAAAAGAAAAAGAAAAAAGAAAAAAATGTTTTTGATGTCTCGATGGCATTTTCCTGTTTCTTTCTTCCTATACTTGAAAGATGGTAGTATCCAAATCAGCAGACATGACCTTAGGTGGATTTTTCTGGAAAACATGTGAATAAAAGCAAGTGCTTCTGAAATAAATACAGAGAGAGTAGCTTCAAAGCTTCTCCATTTCCCACTATCAGCACCATCAATTAGAGGAACTGGACTGTCTGCCTCATGCTGCAGTGGCAGCAGTCTCAGCCTCACTGCTCCATTCCTTCCCTCAAATCAGCTCTGCTCTGGAATGGTTTTTGCAAGCTGTCAGCAGAGGGGAAAAAAAGGTGGGGGGGGGGGGGGGGAGGGGAGGGGAGGGAGGAAAGAAAAAAAGGTGAAAAAGATAAAAGAAAAAAATCCTCAGCAACTTGTTAATGTTTAATTAACAAGGGACTTGAGAATCAGGCCTAGGTGCTTTAGTTGCAGTAGATGACCTGCCCAGTCCTAGACAGTGGTTGCTGGAATGCTGAGATGCTCTGTCTGGATGCATCTCATACCCACACAGCTCCAGCCAGCTATTGGAAGCACAGCCAAACACATGCTCATGTCAAGAATAGAAATTTGTCTGAGTAGTGTGTTGGCAATGCTTTGACAGGTACACGATTTATAAGCTATTCCTCAAGGGGAAAAGGAAGGCAAATTGTTTAAACAAAAGTGTCGGTACTTTCATCGCCCTCTTCCTTGGGCAGCATTTTCTGACCCATGGCTGGGTTCCAGAGTTCTCTGATGCTGAAGAACTGCTGAGAGGTTTCTGTCTGAAGAAAGTTTGGGGCTGCATTACTAGAAGTTAAACAATAACTTTGAAGGAAGCTGGTACCCTCTGGGCTGATAAAATGATATGTCATAATGAAATGGGAAAGATGCAACCACATCTTGTCTGGAGTGCTCACCCACAGAGTTGTGTACACTGCCACTCGCAGCCTTGAGAACTGTCTCAAGGAGGAGGAAATGTACCTTTGCCCACTCTTCCCGTCTGCTTTCCCCTACATGCATGCAGGTGCTGGCAGGATCTGACAGGGTAACACCTGCACTCACACACAACTGATATGAAAAACAGACTCCTGGAACCTTCACTCCCCATCCAGGAACATATTTCTGCAGGGAGCGCAGGAGATGCCCATGTATTTGCTGCAGGTTGTGTTGGCTTATTTTTCACTTGAGGGCCTTCACTGGATGGACGTGTAGCAGCTGGGCTGAAATCACCATAAGGACTTCTTTCAAACTCAATAGGAGAGAGCTTGGAGCTGGAAGACCTCAAAAAAGAGCAGTCAGACTTTTCTCAGCAGTGCTGAGACTTGGCAGCCAGGCAGCGAGTCACGGTTTCTGGCTAAGTTCCCATTTGGCCTTAGGACTCCGTTTTGGAACCTGTTTGCAGAGCAGTCTGGCACGGTGCTTGTTTTTGTGTTTTTTTTTTTTTTTTGTTTTTTTTTTTTTTTGCCTTTCCAGCACCACGAGGCAAAATCTTGGCTGAGAGAAGAGGGCTCATCCTCACTCTTTGCTGAATACCCCACTGCTCCCCTAAGCCTCTTTGTCCCTTGGAGAGAGCAGGCAGACAGCTATGGGCAATGTACATGGCAAAGCCCTACATGTTCTGATGAGAGCTTTGGTCTTTGCTAATATTGTGCAAATAGGGCTTCCCCGGAGAAGCATGATTAACCTGAGTTGGGCTATCTTTCACCTCTCCTACAGCCAGTTGGAACTGAAAAATGAAATCCGCTGCGGTGCTCTGGGATACTCTTTCTTAAGGCAAAATGGATACCTTGGAGATAAGCAACATTATGCTTCATTTTGCCAGCAAACACATTGAAACAGCAGTACATTGTAAAACATTGACTGCTATTGTCAAGGTTGCCTACTGTAATTCCAATTGCCATCAAAGAGCTTTTGACATTTTATCTCAGTCAATAGAGATAAACATTTTGTACCGATTAACTCAATTAAAATGTTGTGCATTACAATAACAATTAACAGCTCCAGTCCCTGCAAAATCCTGTTTACAAAAGCAATTTGTGCTAATCTGTGACTATCCTGAGGCCCAAAGCTTGTCACCTTGTGCTGCACTGCCCTCTTTGGCCTCTTTTACACTGGAGACAGAGGTGGTTTCAGAAAACATAAGCAACTTGGCATACACAAGCTAAGTTTGGTTCAAACATACAGCTGGAGGCATCCAGAGAAGACTAAGGGATACAGGACATAATTTTCCAAAGCATAGTAGAAATTCAGGAGTCTTTCATCAAGACTTGAACTGCTGGATATCTGAGATGCCTTGGTGTATCACATCCTTACTCAGGGAACTCCATTTAACCTTAACGGTGATTGTGCCTCTTGGTTCAACAGCTGCTCCAGCCTTGTTTAGCAGTATGTCATATATCTATCACTCTTGACTTCAGAATTATTCCCAACATGTAACATGATACAAAGCAAAACTAACTGAATCTACACTGAACTTGGATGTGCTCTAAATAGGAGAATAATAGTTAATGTGCTCAAGCCCAGCCAGATTTTTATAAATTGCATAAACCCAATAGGAGGGCTTCCCTTTAAGGGCAAAATCTTTACTATTCAATACCTCCATTTATTATGATGTGCACCATGATTAAGAACTATGATATAAGAAGACTCTGTGGCTGTTTGATTTTAATGGAATAGATATTAATAATGATAAAAAGCAAAGTCACTATCAAGCAGTGGCTCTTGATTTTGCTACCTCTGCTCCAATCATGCCTTCATGCAGAAGGTCCTCAACTTGAGTGATATCCCACACAGGCCAGACTGCACTGTAGGGGCTTATCAGTTTAAAAGTCTTTTAAACCATAATTCATGTGATATTGATTGAAAGCCTGTGTGTTATTCATGAGTACAATCTCTCCCATGCAGGACATAATTTTATTTGCATGTGGAAAGCATAAAACTCGGAAAATACTTTGAAAAATAAAAAAGGCGATAAAAACGGTAGGAAGAGGTGAGAGCTGCCAAGAGTAAATCAGATGAAATTAACACAAAAGTAGCTGAAGTCTTCCACTCCTTTTAAATACACATTTTAAAACTCTGGGCTACTTAACACATTTATGTATGTGTGTATATAATCAACAGCAGGAAATTGCAAATTACAGCTGAATAGGAAGTAGCTGATAGTGACAGAAAGTTGAAAACAAGTGACTTGAATAGTGTCCCCCTGTCTTTACTTTTGTGGTTTAGTAGCATATTCAAACATGCCTCCTTCCAAAAGGTCTGAAGTGTAATTCAGGCACATTTAATTCAGTTGGATTCTGCTTTCAACAACTTTCTTTATTTGCATCTTCTAAATGTATTACTATACATATAATTCAGCACACAGTACTTTCCTCTGCACCATCTCATCTATAAACACAGCATTTGTTTTAAACTGGAATACAAACAAACACACAATCAAAAACCCTACATAAACCCTTATTTTGAATTCCACTTACCATCATGCTTTCCTCAGTGCCTTTCCTACCATGCTGTTGGATAAGTTCTTCATAGCTGCACTACTGCCACATTATTTTCTACATCCCACGTAGCTGCAAGAGGAAGTAATTCATGTTGGCTGCAGATCTACAGGCCCACATGTGCTCAGCATTAATGTAAAATCAGAAGCACGTATAATCATATCACATTAAACTTAGCTATCATATGCAGTCAGTCTCCAATGCTGATTGACACTATATGTGCCTAAATTGTATTGTATTTTATGCATACACGAATTAACTGAGTGGAGGGTATATCTGAGCACATATTTGGACAAATACTGACAGATTTATACAGCTGTCTGAGCACAGATGCACCTATGATATCCTGCCCACCTTCACAGTGAGGTTATAGAATTTATTCAAATAAATCTCAACAACTGCATTTTCAAGCTTTTTGCACAACCTCCACCAACAAGTTAAGAAGCCTCCGACGACAAAGTGTTTTAAACGAGAAAAGTTGGAAAAGAGGTTAAAGTCAGCTCGGAATGAAGGAATGCCTGAGGGTATGAGCTTCATTTGTCTTTGCGCTAATGGGTTTATGGCTTGCTTTTCAAGAAGCCAGCTGGGGCCGAGGGGTAGGAGGTGGGGAGGCCCCGCGGCCCCGCTCCGCTCCCTTCTGCCTCTGGGCGAGGTGCGCCGACAAGGCAACAGCTCGACTCCTCCGGCTGCAGCAGCGACTGCACTACAGCATCACCCTCTGGTTTTATGGTGCTTTCTTCTTCCCTGTATTCGCAGAGGGCCACATTCACCCCGATCTTCGCCCTGTCCTCCTGTGTGGGTTTTGTGAGTACCGTTTTGGGCATCTGCATGAAAACGTTTGGGTATGAAAGAGAAGCAGCAAGACACTTTTTGTCTGAAGAGATCTCGGGGCCTTTTCGAGTTCTGTGTTGTTGCAGTCATTATGGTTTAGTATATCCTTGAAGGTTTGGTCTGAGGGACAGCTGGTGAGAATGCAGTTTAGCTCATTAAAATGCAGCAATTATTTAAATATACACCAAGAATGAAAGCAGAGGCAGAGTGAGCTTCCTCTGGTAAAGTGTTACAACATGGGTCGTTCTGAAAAATAAATACAAGACCACCACAGTCTACAGAAAGAGCACTGCAAAAAGAAATTCAAGAGCTTTCAGGCCTGGATAAAGCATTTTGCATTGTTGCCTGCAGCTGTTCATTTACAGCATAAATCTAAATGATTCTTACAAGTTCTGCATGTTATCAGGAAGCAAAAAAAAATAAATAAAAAATCACCTTCCTTGTTCTTCATAGGTATGATGGCAAAATATCCAGTGCAAATGAAGATGCTCCTGGCATACTACTTACCCACTTGGGCTATTGTGGTATAGACCTGATGGCTACCAGCTTGACAGTACTGTGTGCTCCTAAAAACAATTGCAGTAGGAGCAAGTCACATCCAGAACAGATGGAGCCTTGGGGTGACCTTCTTAGCTAAAAATTAGAAATGAGAATGCCACAAGCAGCAGAAATATCACTGTAGACTAGTGCAGGTTGCAGTGTAAGGTAGTTATAGTCCAGTGATTTCTAATCAGGAAGTCACACTTGGCTGGCAAAGATCTGTACAAGTACCAGAGAAAATCTGGCCCAGCTGCTAGGACCTGTGCAGGGCTGGGCTGGAGGCTTTTGCAGCTCTGCTTGTGTCCTTGCAGCTACAAATGCAAGCCAGGACAGTGGCTACGGTCTCAAAAGTCATCATCTCGATGGGGTGTAGCAAAGCTGGAGCTGGCAGTAGTGTCCCAGGGGAGGGAGAGCATGGAGAAAACATGACACATTGCTGTTTTCTTGAAATGAGTCCCATCGACACAGCAGAAGACAAATCACTTGGCGTCATGCAGTCACGCTGCTCACATTCGAAGATATGAAAACACTTTCTTCCTGGGTGCAGACTGCCAGCTTCAGTGGGATTGGCAGCCATGGAGAAGGGTGTAGAAAGGCTAAGGGTGCCTGATGGGGTTTGTTCTCCCCGTGTGTCAGGCAGTGGAGTTGCAATTCCACCCCAGGCCCAAAAACCAGGAGCTCTGCTCACTTCCTTTCTCCGGCCAGGAGCCAAACACAATTCTGTTCAAAGCGTCAAGGAAGACCTCCTATGAGGCTGGTTACTGGAACCCAGAAATATCACACTGTTGCAGGGAGAAGGCTAGCTGCTACCAGATCAACAGCACATATCTGCTAACACGGCACATTTCTCTGCATCAGGCATAATTGACATTTTATCTTCTGGTTTGCAATAACTCTTTCAGTGCCGCAGGTATGCCATAATTGCACCTTCCCTCAAAAAAAAAAAGTCAAGTCAAGTGCAATAGCAGAGGCCTGCTTGTTGGAGTCAGCAATCACCTCCCAGTGCTAGTGGCACTGCCTGCCTTGAAAGCATTGCAATCTGCTGCTTTCTAGCTAAATTACACTCCGAGTGGTTTGCCATGAAGGGGTTAATACTGCAGCAGCCTTGCTCGGTGGATCAAATTCTTGCAAGAGCTCACTCTCCTTGCTTTGTTCCTTGGGATACATTCAGCATGAGCAGGAGGAGGGCTAATGCTCTGAGAGCTGTTGTACTCCTTCCATGAGTACCTTGCTCTCCTTCACGATTCAGCATGCCCCCGTCTAGTTTTCAGATGGATAGGAATTATTATTATTACATGATGCTATGGTGCTTTTTGTCACATAGGCCTACAGGCAGCAATGGCCTGTGGCTGTATTACCATCATCTCCCAGCCCCAAGCCTGGATGGCCAGATACTGCTGCTTGCTGAGACAGCTCTCTGACTTGCTCTAACATCTTAATGCTGCTAAACTTGCCAGTAAAATCCCAACCTGAGATTTTCGTGTTCGCATAAAGTCCAAAGTTTCTAATGATTGTCATGCAAAACAGATTACCTTCAGTTGGATGTTTCCTTGGGTTATGGTATGTTCTTAACAACTTAGAGGAGAAACAGGGTCAGGCACAGGACAGTGTGGGGCAGCTAATTGTGAGCTACAACGTTGCTGGGTCATGAGGGTTCCTGGGATGTGCCCAGAGGCATCAGGGTGGATGTTACTGGGGGGTAGCGTACTGCAGACTGCTGAGGTTCCTATAGGTTCAGGCATCAGAGGAGCACCAAAGTTAACATTCATACAAGCAAATCCTTTTAAAACTTGAAATACATCCAAGGAAGCACCCAGCCAACCGCTGGTACAAAGGAGAGTGGTTAAGTGCCTTAAAGTGAAGGGAGATTTGCAAAGCCAAAGTGTTTTTGGGAGCACACTCTAAGGAGATTCATTCTCCCATCATAACAAAATGTGCCTTGAACCCTTGGGCAAAAGGCAGTGAGGCTGCCTCCCCGCTCAGCCACCTGCACTGTCCTCAGAGAAACAAGAATATACTACATAACCATAATATCTCCCAAAGCAAATCTGGCTCACCCTGCCTGTCACTAGTGGCTTCTCTGCTGGCTGACAGCAGGCAGTACTATGTCCTCTTTTGCGCCTGTTCAGCCTTTATGAGCCAGTTCAAGCTCCCTGTTAATAAACCTCAAAGAATTTCAAACTGCAGCCTTCATTCTCTGTCACTTAGAAGACAGATTTGGAGGCTGGCAGCTCTTTGGCTCTGAGAAAATCACTGAAGAAAACATCTTGGACACCCTGAGGCATCACCTCAGAAGTTGGACACCTGAAATGCCTTCTAGCAGCAAAACTTATTCAAAGGAAATGCTACAATATTCCAATTGTTTTGTTAACCTTCATTTGAGTGGCTAAACCCATTTCTTTTGACTACAGTTGCATCTTTCCTAGTAGAACTCATTTTCCATGGCATTCTCATAGATGAGTTTATAGTGAGAAATAACTGCAGGTCAATTTTAAGCAAATATTTAAAAGTATTAATCTGATGTGCATTCTGAATTAAATTAAAAGTATTTGTTCCACATGAGCTTGATAGTGGGTGCTTGTAGTGTGGACAAGTAGCAGTGTATCCCATGCCCTCCATGACCAGTCAGACGCTATCCTTGATACTAAAGATAAACTGCATGTACACAAGCTGTAGGTTATGAGAGCTCAGATGCAGAATTACCTAACAGATAATCAGTGTGCTTGAACAAGCTTAATGATACACATCTCATCTGAGTTTAAATTCAAATCTGAATTAAACTAGAGGATTACATCTGCACTTAAGCTGAAAACAACCATTCCATTTTAACAGGAAATTCCAAGGTTTCAGACAAAAACTTTCTAAACATTTTCACAGCTTTCAAGAAAAAGACACGGTGTTGTTATGTTGACTTTTTAAATCTCCTTCTTAACTACTACTCATAGCTGCATTTTTCAAACAAAATCCTTCTTAGAGGAGTGGAAAGAAGAAGCTCGTATGTCGCAGCAAAAATAAAAGCTTTCTTTAGAATTAGATTCACAGAATGATCTAAGCACAATAGTGCAAATATCTGATTTTTCACAGTTTTCTGTATCAAGCAGCCTAAGGCTTCCTTAAGGCCCACCAGCTGAACACACACTGTCGGCTCGGGGATGAACAATTCTACCCCACTGAAGGATGTGGCTGAAGCTCAGAGACACCAGAACATACATTTGTTTTGTTGTTTGACTCTTCACATTATAACTTTGTACCTATAGCTCAGCAGTGTTTTTAACTCTTTTTTTTTTTTTTTTTTTAATCAATTGCTCTTGATGAATTTAAGGTTTTTCTATCATACAGACTACAGATTTAGAACAAATAACCCTTTCATTTAGTTAATACCAGCAGCATAGCTATAAAGCTGTAATAGTTTACGACTTTCAGGACATAACCTGCAACCACAGACAATACAAATTATATTACACTGTGTTTTATTGCTCTTTGAGGCCCTCTGAGAGACTCGGTGTCATTTCATGGTGCAGAGTGGTAGTTCTTTTTTCTTACTAACACACAGCCGAAAAACAATTCTGTTACAAAATGTTACATTTGTTGTTTTAATTTTTTGGGGGGGAGCCTCCCTAAATACTGCATGTAGTTCTCTTATCATACGGTGCTAATAGCCCTTTCTGTAAAATTGAAGAGGAGTATGCATGTATGAGAGTATCCCTTCTCAACGCATGCTCTGCTTGCTGCACAAAGAGGAGGCCCATTCTGAAAAAAAAAAAAAATAAAGAGAAAACCTTTTGACTGTCATTTGCAGACATTGCATTGGAGGGAGGAAAACCTGAGAAATCACAATTCTTTCCCTCAGAACTGCTTATTTATTTAGGCTTTATGTTCAGCTGCAGCAGGGATCTCAAGCGCTGCTGGCGCAGCCCTTTAATCCCACCTCCTCTTCCTTTGGCCTAAGATGGGGTGTGGGAAGGAGTATAAAGGAGCCGCCATGTTTTCTTCAAATGGAGGGCCTAAATAAAAAATGAAGGTAATAGAGGTTCAGGAATTGCAAAGGAGCAGAGGGGGAGAGAACGAGTGAGCGAGCACAGCCTGGCCCTGGCTTTTAGAGTGAGGAAAGGCCATGTGCTGTGCTGCTGCACCTGCTGCCCGCGCCACTCTGTATTATTGAAGAGGAGCACAGGCCGATCTGCATCTCAAATAGCTGATTTGTAGATGAGGTCATTCCTTCTGTGGTCGGCTGTGTGCTGCGGTGGGGATGGGCTGTTGCCTAGCAGTAGGCCACCAAGTCCCAGCAGGTCTCTTGAGTCAGCAGCCATCGCTCCCCTCACCACTCCCCTGCCCTCATTGCAGATTCAAATCCAGTCTTGACCTTAATAAATAAAACTCAGCAATGTTCGCCTCCTTCCTGAGTTCAAAGTGCCGGTGATACACTAGGAATTGACAGTTGCCTTTGATGATTCATTGGTTTGGTTCCTAGATAGCAAAATCCAAACCCAGAAATGCCCGTATCATGTGAAGAGAGGATGATGGATAGCGCCTGGCTGCAACAACACCCTGTGAGAGGCTGGGTGCAAGGATGCTGCTCCGCCGGTACAACATGGCAGAGAGGATTAAAGGATCAGCACTGCATTTAGTGAAGTATTTAGACACGTCAGAGACGGGTTTGTAAAATTTAAGCTAGTTTTCGTGTATGACTCTCAGGGAATCAATTATGCCTTTCCTGTTAATTTTGACAGCCACTTCACAGTGCGCAGTGCTCATTTGAAACACTTTTTAAGAGGCATTTTCTTCTTTCAAAAGCAGCTAAAGCTCCTTACTTGTTAAGTACAGCACACCAAGCTGGTGGAAGGAGAAAAAGAAATCAGTCACCGTTTCAAATTAAAAAGAGAGAGAAAAAAAAAAGAAACAGGGCAAAGAAGATGAAAACACTGAAGTACAAAGCTGCCTTTAGAAACTGCACTACATATATATTGTCACCAATCGGTGTCTGATAAGTTGGCAGAAACTGCAGTTTAAGTGCTTTTATTTTAGGAGTGATCTGCTGACAAAAGACACATGTGCAAACCATGCCATTTAGATGAAGGAGTCATATTCACTTTTTGCAAAGTACAATTTATTTATTTTTTCCAGATTATAATGTTTTCTAGGAAGAAAGGAGTACAAAGACCTCTCAGCCCTAAACCAAAACCAAACATCTCAGCACAAATTGGAGCCTTGATAGCTCAAAGCAAGAGCCTCGCAAACATCTATTAGAAGCAGGAAATGTCTAATGGAAAACTTACAAACATCTGATACATGAAAGAGAAGGCACAAAACAGGAAAGCAGAGGCATGAACAGCTAATTGCTGTAGATTCCTCACAACATTTGCTGAAACACAGCAAGGCACAGCAGCAGCACTGGAGTATACAACCGCCATTAAAGTATTAGGAGCAACACTCAGAAAACTGCCACTTTAAAACAAAGTGCTAATTCTTGAGATGAAGTGAAGCTGGTTCTGCTTGTGGCTGAGTTTACAAGGAAGTTCTGAAGGTGGCCAGAGGCATCCTGGTGTGCTGCTTCTCAGCTAATCCATGCAATGAAAGCTTGCAAAGAGGGTGTTTTTTGAAAGTATGAATTACTCTTCACAGTGAAAGCAAGGCATAGAAGCAAACTATATATTTTATCAGGTATTGTAAGTATACATCCCATCCTACAGCTGAAATTTGTATTCAATTCTGATAAGAATTGGTCCATCTCAGGAAAATCTGAGGTTTTGAGCAAGAGCAGTGCATTATGCTGAGCATGGACGTGCAACAAGCACACAGCACCTATTCTGGCCCCTTGTAAATGCCTGCAGCTTGTCTGATTTGAATAAAGTTATGCCTGCTACTGTCAGAACTGCATTTGGCTCATGGTCTTCATGCAAATTGCCTCTTGCCTGAATGCACGCACCATATTAAGAATGCAAATATGTTTGGACTCAATGATTGTTCCTTTATTTGCTGTACACCACCCTAATTCACCAGGAGCTGAATCAGGCTAGTTTTGGTGTATGCAGGAAGGCAGACTCAGACAAAAATACATGAAACTGTTTGCAAATAAGTTAATTATGTCAATAGATCTGATCTTAACAGTAACATTCTCTGATATGCATATGACTTCTTGGGCATAACCAACAGATTAAAAAGAGAAAAGGTTTGAAAATAATAGTTACTTTTCACAACATGAATTGTCTTTTCCTGCATACACCTCAAATACACTTATATCCAGGATTCCAGAATTTCCTATCTGTCATACTTGGAGCTCTGAAGGCCAGGGTAAGCCATTTTATAATTTCAAACCATAGATTTCTGTGAAATGAACTGCTTGTATTTGACTATTGGAAAGGCATCCAGCGCTGATCTGGAGACATCTGGAAACCTAAAAAACAATCCCTCCTTTATAATTTGTTCAAATGAGTGATAACCATACCCATTAAAAATGTAGATCCTATTTCTCATTTGAATTTCTATGATACACTTTTTCATTCCTTCTCACTTCCAGCTGTTATTCTGGACCTTTGCCAACCTTCTGTGAGGCTCTTGGAAAAACAAAAAACAAAACAAAAAAAAAAAAAACCAACAACAACAAAAACAACAAACATAGAAATTATATCTGAGACAAGAGAATTAAAAAAAGAAAAAATAAATAAAAAAAAAGAGCAAGACAGTATTTTTATCTTTCAGAAAGAAACAAATCTTTAACTACAAAATTAATTCAATGAAATTTTCAATTCTCGTTTCGCTTTCAGGTTTGTTTGTTTTGTTTTTTTTTTTTTTTGCACATGATTAAAAAAAAACAAAAACACTTTCAGTTATTTAGAAGGGAAGACCCTGAAAATTAATGATACTCCATTTCCAAAGGAAAAAATGAAACAAAACCAAAAACAAGGAAGCAAACAAAATCACTTAGCCATATTTCAAGAGTGCACTTTTCTTTCCTGTGGGAAAATTCACGCGTTCTTCTCACTGAGATATTAGGTTTGAACTTTCAGTCATTTAATGAGTTCCCAATTCACAGCATCTAAGCATGTTTCCTAAGCACAAAGCACTTGGGCGCATTCTTGTTGCATCCCTGAATGGAGGCAGAGTGCTGAATCACGCCGGGAGCGCTGGCTGAGCCATGGCAGCCCACCACGCTGCAGGATCCCAGTGCTCCCAGTCCGCAGCAGGGAGCAGTGTGCTAGCAATTACATCACGCCAGGAATTAAAGCCAGGCCTCCTCTGCAAACTTCTTCCAGTTCTATATAATGTCACAGATATATAACGCAAAATTGAAAACACACATCTGCCATATTTAAAAAGAAACCATCCACTGGGGTTTATATTTGCTCACTTTCAACATGTACAGACAGCACAAAATTGAATATGTGTACAAATAAGAAGCAGTAATCTGGTAAAGGTTTCTATTATAACAGCACTTCCACCGTGGTTTGGATGTATGGCATGTGAAAGTGGAGGTACGTAGAGTTGCACACAGCACCAGGCAGTGAGATTACACAATTGTGCTTTCAGACCTTCAGTCACAAGGTGCCTGAGGGGTGTGTGCCTACACAAACGTGCATCATGCATACAGCACATAGGTGGACTGCTGCAGTCCCAAAGAATCAAGTAAGTAGGTGATGCTATATATCAATCAGATGTCACAAACAGATTTTCAGCTAAATTAGCATTAAGCTATCAGTCATATTTTCTAGTTGTCTTTTACAGTCAAGTCTATACCAAAAGCTTTATGATTTGAAATTATGTTTTCCAAATTTCTTTTGTCCTCGAGGGCTTTTGGCAATATTTTAAACCTCACATCATTTGCTAAAACAGTAATATTTCCATTTCTGGTTATTTTACATGAAGCCTGCGTCTGAAAGGAGCCAGTCTGAATTTAAATGCTTGCTTCTTTCGCGACCAAGGCTCCCTGTGATAGCAGCGAGGAATGTGGCTTGAGCCCATCTCTGGGCGGCCTTTTCAACAAATACCTCTGGCAGTGCTAGATGTGGCAGCCCATTCTCTATAGAGATAAGCACTTAGAAAATGAAGAAAGCAAAGAGTGAATGGGATTCCTAAGAATATAGGACTTCCCCATCACCACAATGCTATGTTGCTTTACGCTGATGTAACTGCAATAACAATGTTTGATTGGGCTGTTTGGGTTTTTGTTCACCTTCTGCGTGACAATTCTTTAATTTGTATTCTTTTGTTCTGGATCCACATAAAGCTTTAGGATTGCAGTCCTGATTTACTTTCTACCCAACATTTCCAAGTCTTTAAGAGACAACTGAAAAGCATGGGCTATACCCATTACATGTTCAGGCTGTCATTAAAGGTATCAGGAAGCAGATAATCGTGGCTTGATATTTTATATCTTATTTAAAATTAATTTTTGATGGTGAAATTAACAACACACACAAAAACACTGTTTCTAAGTTAAAAAAAAAAAAAAAAGTGGATTTTTAATGCATTCCAATTGAAAATGTCTATTACTACATCTTGTAATTCTCCGCTGCATTTTAACAAAGTGGCAAAAATAAAATAAAATAAAATAAAATAAAATCTACTGCAAAATGGGATTAAAGAGAGGAAAAAAAATAAAATAAAAAAGGAACTCCTGCACGTTTTGTGTCTCAGGGCTGGCAAAGCTTGGGGAAGGGAAATAGTGCTTACGCAGAGGAGGACGCCATGGTGCTCGCTGCCTGGAGCTGTCAGCCATGCTGCCGCACGTCCCACCACAGCAGGCTGAGCCGCTCTCGCCCCGCCATTCCATTCCGCCCATCTGCTGCTCTGCTCTCCTCTCCCTGTCAGTGCCTCCCTCACGCAAACATCCTCAGCTTCACTAGAGGCACACTGAGAGCTTGTTTTCTTTAGAAGAGAAATGAATGAGGAAAAGAGGAAAAAAAGGAGAAGCAAAAAATGATATTTTCCAACCAAGACAAAGAAAAGGCGAGGCTTGTCCTGCCTTGCTTTAGAGAGCTGCTCTGCATTCAGGGGTGAACACGGGTGGAGAATGATGCTGTTGTCTCACAAAGGACTCACGTTGAGCTGAATCTTTGATTACAGGACAAGTGCCTGCATTAGGCCCCTTGGTGCGCTCGCATTCTGCTCCTTCCATTTGTACGAAATCTCTGAGTGATCTCTTTGTGAATATGGACCCCAACTGAATCAAAGACTGGCTCCTTCTTTTTTTATTTATTTTGCCCCCTTATTTTTCTGCAAGCATCCCTTCTCTTTCTGATCCCCCTCATCTCCTCTCTCCCTTCTGCCCATTTCACCAAACACACAGAGGTTAGGGGAAGGGAATGCAAAGGATATAAAGAAAAAAACAGTGAATGGTAAGCTCTAGAAATAGAGGTGGAGATGGCTTTCTGTGCCTTCTAAGCTTCTACCTCAAATTCTGCAGTGAGCGTTGAATAGCCTTGTGCTTTCCATGCTGGGATTTGTGCATACTACCTTCCTGCCAATATAGATGAAGGGGAGCCCAGAGTTGCTCCTGTAACCATGGCCACTCCTTGGCCAAGTTTTCTTGGCATGCAAGGCAGGGAAAGGGCAGGATGCACTCACAGATCCTCAGAGGCTGCGGATCTCTAAGCACATGCCTCAAACCTGCTGAATCTGTAGGTTTCATCTGAGAATGCTCTTTTAAGCAAAACCACCCTACTCCTGGCATCCACAAGGTGGAAAACAAATATATAATTGACTGAGATTAAAAGCTGCCTCAGTGAAATGTCATGCAGGCTTCATGCAGGCCAGGGAAGTGGGTTTTTTTATGCACCTGCCCAAATTGAAAAGGTTATTTTGCTGTCTTCGAGATGACTCTTGAGCTGAAGGCAGGGCTGAGGGCCGCTGCCCTGAAAGAAGGGGAGTTGCTAGGAGATAAGTCCAAGATTTCAGACAGCATTGGTCAGAGTTATCTCTAATTGACAGCTGCTTACCCTAAGGGTCTAATTCTAACCTTGAGACCAAAACCATAATGAGAGGGCAGCTTTCCCTCACCCCTGTTTTCTAGCCAGGGCAAGGAGATTACTGCAGGCCTGTTCTTCTCTGGTTTTTGTTATGCTTCTTTCAGTGGGGCAGCCCTGTGAGACCAGAGCCTGCTGTGCTTTCTGAGGCGATAGTTTGCATCAGTGAGCCCTGTCTGATTCATACCACCTGAATAAACTCACTCTTACAGTTAAGATGGTCTCCTTATTTTTTTTTTCTTTTTCTTTTTTTTTTTCTTCCTAAAGGGGGAAGGGTGCACAGAAAATCTCTAAACATAAAATGATTTAAAGACTTTTCTTTTTATTTAAAAAAAAAAAAAAAAAAAAAAAAAAAAAAAAAAAAAAAAGCAGATACTTTAGTGTATGGTCTATGGTTAACCCTTTTTCAGGGGGCCTTAAACTGTCATTGTTAGTTTTAAATCAAGTCCATGCTGTTAGCAAGTTGCTGTTATTTAGGACTCAAAAAGAAACAAAGAGAAACATTCAAAGAAAAGAGATTAGCAGAGCCAAGAAAATAAAGGTTTCTTTTCTCTTTTTGACTGACTAGACTTGCTAGGATATTGATTTATGTAGAAAATGTCTCGGAAAACTTTGACTTGTGTTTTGATCAGGACTTTCCTATAAGCAGCTGAACGGTGCACCAAATATACCCTGTCAGATTTTGTTCTTAGTTACACCGATATAAATCTGACCTTCCTCTTCTGAACTCAGCAGAGCTACTCTGGATTTGTACTAGAATGACTGAAAACGTAATTTAGCTAAACATTTCCATGGGGACAATTAAGAATAAGGAATGCCAGGCTGTCTCAGGCTTGTTTAAAAACCTTCCTTTCCTCTTAACTCCTCAAGAAAGAAAACGAAAAAGAAAAAAGAAAAATAAAAAGATTAAAAAAAGAAAAGAAAATGGAAAGTAAAACCCAGTAATATGTATATATATACATATGTATATAAATAGTTGTAGAAATTAGTCTCATGAATTCTTGGATCTGAGGCACATTCATGTCCAAGGACAAAAATGACTTGTTCAGTTTTTTGTTTGTTTGTTTGTTTTTAAAGTAGGTGACATCAGTTTAAATATGTATATCTTAAGCTGCATCCAAAAATTTGCATTCTCTGTGTTTGTCCTTTTTAGAGTGCACTAACCAGTTCATAAACATGATGTTGCCGTGTGGATTGCTCTGAATGACATTCTGGAGCTGGAACCCAGTGCCTGCACCCATTTGCACAACAACCAGTACAAAATGGGTGCAGAAATGAAATACATTCCTACTGTTTATTTCACTGGCCAGTAAAGAGGATGCTCCCAACTCCATCCTCAGTCTGAGAAGAGTGCCAGCTTTGGATGGGGTTGTGGGTATATAAATATCCACCCATGAGGAACCCACTGAGACCAGAGACCCACTCTGCGAAAGACCGACTGCTAGTGTGGATGTTTTCAAAGTTAGCAGTGTGATCGCTTGAATTGCACTATGATATTCTTATTTTGAAAGCAAAGTCCAATGGGCAAATTAATTTCTGAAGGCATAGCTGAATGCCTGACTGCCAAAGTGGATAATGAGCGTATCACCAGTGACTCAGAGGGGAGGCAGCAATAAAACAGGGAGTGAGGCTGGACAGCAATAAAGCAGCAGAGAGAGAAGCTCACACCTTGGCATCATGCTCATCTTTGCTCTGGAGGGAGCGTAAAAAAGACTACATCCAAAGCTCTTAGAAATTAAACTTTAATGAGTCTCATGGAAGGAACCCATAACAAGGGATCTGTGGAGGCTGAAGGAATTTGGAAATACAGACAGCCAACCCAGTAGTGTGTACATATCTGTAGCTGTTGGAGAGCAGTGAATCTCAGCTTCAGCCTCCATTTTTGCTGTTAAATTTATTGCTTATATTTTTCCTAATCTATTGAGTCCTTTTATGTACTGCATATGACTACTGTGTCTGGAAGTCAAAGAATTTTATACAACTCAAATAGATATTATGTATCAAGGTTTGAAATAAGAATAAAATATACTTCAGAGGCATTTTCCAAATAACGAGTATTCCTGTCAGATTTTTTTTCTTATCATTTAGTAATTAATATTACTACATGTGCAATTCAAATCTGTGCAGAAACTGCTGATGATTATTCACGAGTTATTTCATTGTCCAACAGAGCACCTCTCTTTTCTTAGCATTGCCTTGGTCAGACCACCTGAAATGATTGTTTCTTCATCTGGAACAATGGAAATAATGAATATTAACTGCTGCCATGAAACACAGTGTTCTTCACAGCAGAAAGCTAAAAAAGAGACAGAGCCAAAAAAGAAGCATCATTCTCACAACTTCTGCAACGGCAGTGTAAAATTAGGAGAACTGTCATGCAGTTTCATGGGGACATGGAGGGGTGTAAGATGTCTAGTTCCCTGCGTGGGTTGCTGTAATATATTTCTGTACTATGAGATAGGAAAATTTCCCTCATTTTTACCTTGCTGTGCATGTGATTCACCTGGCCAGGACAGCCAGTCTGCCTCAGGGAAAGACAAATAAGATATACCATATATGAGGCTTGTGAAAAAGCCGCCAACTTCAGGAATAAGAGGAGGGGACCTGGGACCATGTCCTAATTCTCTCAGTTACAGGTGTGCAGATGTTTTCACCAAGCTGGTGACAGGATTGCATTGTACTGGAGGTCTGATGTTGATGAGTCCCTCTACAGCCCAATTTCCCATTTTCTGTGAGTTTCTGTTAGTCTTGTAAGTATTTTTCATGGTTCTTTAAAATGGTTCTTAAAACAAAAATTGCATTTTATAAAAAGTTTTTGATTCTGCTCCCAGCAAAACCAGTGAGACTACTATGAGGCCCCTGATGTGCAGCTGCAGAGGTGCTCTACATACCACAGTTTCAGGACATAAACATTTGTTAAAATAGCTAGTCAGTGACAAAACATTTTATCCTTTTTAGTAAAGAAAGATATGTATGTTAGTAAACTCACAGGAATAAATCTGTCTGTTAAACTAGGGCACACTTCAGTTTTTATGTGGTATTGAACTAAACTGTAAGAAAACTTTTCCCATCCAAATGCTTTCAGCTATCTAACATCCTCACCTTTTCCAATTGTTGGAAATATCCTCAATAATTTTTGGTCAGGACGGTATCTCTGATAAAAGCAGTTTTTATTCGCGATTGCAATGGCGGGCGCCCTGATAGCAGAAGCGCAACTAAGGACACGATGTTACAGCATTTATACCTTGTCTCCCATACCTTTTCCCCTCCCGTTTCCCCTTTGGTTGGGTATTCGAGGTTACAATTTTACCCGAGATTTGCATTTGATTCCCACACTTTCAAAGCCATTTCAAACTTACTAGATATGTGAAGAGTGCAGTTAAGAAGTTTACATGTCCTTGGAGCTGGGCCAGCACCCCTCTCACCATTAGTAAAACTACATCTCGCCACAGGACACAACAATGTTGATCATGAGATCATCTTTAACAGTAACCAAAATGTTCGAATACTATTTTCTTTACATAGTAATCTGAAGGTTTGTCCCTTAATAGAGTTTTTTTTTTTGCTACCAGTGACTGGAAAACAGTTTATTCTTTTCACAGCAGTCCATGCATTATTATATTTACTCCCCCACCCTCCTCAATCCAGCCTCCTTCCCCCTCTAATTCCTAGAAGTCTTTGCTGAAATAAAACACTGGGTTTGAAAATCAACGTCTTGTTTCCTGCCGGAGTCAGAAGATATATCAGCCAGTATTCGCTGGTTTCTGATTTTTTTTTTCTCTTTGTGCCAGGAGGAAAAAAATAAAAATAATTTGCTGACTTTAGATCTTAGCCTATCAGATGAAGACTCACTGGTGCATTAGGGGCCTATTCAAAACAAGGCTTTTCTTGCAATAGGAGCCCCTCACAATTGGTAATGAGGACAGATTCCGAATTGTTTGTGAGCAGCTGCTTAGTAGGTAAGAGCTTGTTTGGATTCAATTGAGCAGTGTTTTTAGAAGCAGTTACTGACCCCTGACCCTTCCTACAGACTGGGTTGATGGGATTAGGGAAAGCTAGCGTTCAGCTTACACTCAGCTATAACAAGCTGGCAAGAGATAACATACTTTTTAATTATCAAGTTACACCTCTGCCAAAGTTTGTCTGCGAATTCACCGAATGGGTCAACGAACTATAAGAAATCAAGCTAGGCTCGGAGATAATAGTTACATAATAAAATAGTCTTGAGGGAGAGATAATTAATGCGTTTTGGTGATTTATTTTCCTTTGAAAATATTTCACATTTTCAAATCTTATTCCACATGCCATTTAAATGCAGTATATGGGCATATCTTGTAAGTCAAACTTATGTTAATGCATCTTAAACAGCAAAGTAGACTTGAACTGCACCTTAGAGTTGCCAAAAAAGTAGCCAAGGAAAAAAATCCAACATACAAGATGTAAATTGAAACACCAAATAAAATAATAAGTATTCCTAAGACCTTAAGCTGAATTTGTTCTACCAGTCTGAGGCTGGAGTAATGTAAAAATACTTACTATTGGCTAGAAGCCAATTTGCCTGGCAGTCTACAACCATAAGAAAAGGAGGCAATTATGGTATTATTCACCTGGAACAATTAATGATAATTTCTGGCATAATAATAAAATGTTATCCAGAGGCCCTAGGGATTTTATGTCTTAATTTTAATTAATTATAACTAAGCCAAAATTATAAAGCTTAATTATTTTGAGGGATTCTTTCTAGCAAAATGTGAAAAAAAAAAAATAAAAATAAAAAATCTTCGGTTCAAGGTATTTAAGGCCTGTAACTTCCTTAGTTCACTACTCTTCTGCACATCATGTACATGGGGGCAGTCTGAGAGGTCCTTGGTTCAATACACAGAACAGTTGTGCACTCCCAGACCTATCCTTTTAATGGATTTCTGATAAACTAAGAATAATGGATAACTGATAGAATAAAACACAGTGAGCAATCCCTTTTTTAGCAGAACTTACAGGTTTGTTAGCAGAACATACAGGTTAAAAACTATAGTATAGGCTGCAGGCCAGGGTGGGTTTGCCAACAGACCTTGGGTATTTGTGATCTTCATTTCTGAAGAGGTCTCCCGGTCGTTCTTTTAAACCCTTTGCATATTAAGTAACTAAGGTTTCAAGCCCAAGCCCCACTTCTGAATAGACCTGATGGGGCAGGTCCCATCACCCTTGTAGAACAGATCTTCAGCAGTGAAGAGTAACTCTGGGAGAGACAGCCTGAATACTTACATTTGTCCTTTATTGTCATAGGATTTGCCACATGCCACCATATCATGGAGTTGCCAGTTGCTGTCTGAAAAAAACAGCTGTACGTTTTCTTTCCTCCACTACTATCAGAATTCTGCCACTGAGCCTTGGTACTTAATGGTCAGATGCCTTTTAATTTCCATCTTAAATCTATTAATGGCTACTCTATACACATTAGTTCCTTTACCAGCAATGTCTCACAGTCTGAATAGTGCTTTCTCTTCCCTGCTGTTAAATTCCTTAATGTTTACCTGTAGCACTCACTTTTTGCCTCAAACCTTATTTTGCTAGGCTAAATAAACCAATATTTTAAACTCTTTTCACATGGCTCTGTCTTCTTCATTTTATCATAAGCCAGTCGTTGCCTATTTCTATTTAATTTTCTTTTTCTTAATTTGCCCAGAATTGTACACAGTGGTCTGAAGGACCTCTCAGAACTGTCTGCTTCTGTGTAAATACCTCTACCTGTACATCTCAAGGTTGCTTCTTGCCAGACTGTCTTCCTGCTGGTCTCCCAGGACCTCCTCCTTTTAATCATTTTAAAGGGGCATCCTGGTTTATAAAAGAAATGTAGCTATTGAATTTTGCACTATTGAATTTCGTCCCTTTTCTATTATTTTGTTCCTCAAGGTCCTTTTTTTTTTTTTTTTTTTTTTTCCCTGTATAATAATCTAATGATGTATTGACAGTGCAAGTAGAGGGCACTTTGTAGTGACAAAGGAGGTGTCCACAAAGACCTGGTTAGTCTGCTTCTGTAGCCTAGGGAAGGAGATAAGCTCATGCGGTAGTTGCCTCAAAGCAAGACTTTTGTTATCGTTACTGCATTACATTATGTTTGCACTAGATGATCTTGGAGGTCTTTTCCAACATTAATGATTCTATGATACCTGGTCTGAATTTTTTTGTAGGAGTTCATCTGCCATATGCTGTAAGAACACCCCAGGGTTATACTAGTTTTCGTGATCACCTTCTATATCTCTTTAGTTTGCAATTCACAAAATACTAAAAAAAAAATGTTATAAGATATTAAAAATATTAGAAATAATTAATCACCCTTGCCCCACTCTTCCTTATTCTTGATAAACTTATACAGCCTCTTGTGTACCATACTATTTCTTTACAAAAGACAGTTTCTTCTGTAAACCCATTGTTTTTGTGGTGGTAGTGTAATGGTTGCTCTGCTCTGCATGTTATCTCTGCCTATAGAATATCTGACTAATGCCAGTATCTAGTGGGACAGGATTTGCTTATTACAAAGCCACATTACATGGTCTTTGAGATCTTCAGTCTTATTTTTACTGACACTTGCTCTGCTGAGACTGGTCTAAAAGACTACATAGTAGGATGATTTTTCCTAAGTAGACTCTGTATTCGTGTACTCCAATTTTGAGGATTATCATGAGGTTGACAGATGATTCCCATAGCCAAGTGCTATGGGAATTTGGGTTTAATGCATCCATCCTTTTATGGTTTTGTTTGTTTTTAAGACTGTAGGTAATTTGAGAACCCTCAATTTAGTCTTAATAAACTATTTGTGTATAAGGTTCATCTTGCTTGTGAATGTTCCCTTTCAATTTACTTCCTAGTGTGTAATCCCAAATTCAAAAGCACAAGTTTGATCGAGATAAAAATGTCTAGATTTTTGGTCAAATACAAATTAACTCAAATATAAATTGTTGTGTGTATCTCGTCCTTATTGCAAAGCCTTTCACCATCTTGCCTTTTTCTTCACCTAAGTACGTAACTTCACCTATTTAATCCAATTATCTTTATGATGTCAGATTCAGCTTGACTTCTAGCAAATCCTACTTTTGCCAAGTCTCACTTCAGTGCTGCATTTCTTGACTTCGAAGTCATAGTTTTCTTTGGTGATCAGTCTTTTTTTCCATTATCATATCCTATCCATAGTAGGCTCCCTACTTACGCTTAGTGTCAAGATGGTTATTCTTCTAGCTAGGTCTGGAAAGTTGTCATGCACTTTTTTTTTTCCTCATTGCCTGGCATACAGATTCCAGATAGCTTTAGCAGGTTTGACATGGAGAAATTCCAGGCTGCCTCCAAAATCAAATCCCCAAGTTCCTTACTTCAGTTGGCCTCCCTAAATAGTTACCTTGGGCTCCATCCAAATTCAGCAGCTTGCACACACGGTGCAGTGCCTGTTGTCCCAGTTGCTTGATCCACAGTTAGTGCACAGTGTCAGTGTGAAGTGCCTCTCCCTCCTGACTCATATGCCCAGATTTCCTTCTCATCAAAAGCAAAGTTCAGCCAGGGAGGGGAGCAGGCCCGTGCCAAGGTTTTGCCCTCATATACTTGGGCTATGGCCAAGTATAATCTTTTTTTCAGATTTGGGAGCTCAACAGTACTCCAGGCTGTTGTTAGTTTAGATGAGGCTCCATCTTATTGAAAAGAAAACTTTAATGAATTTAAACTGCAGTTTTTTTTCCCATCTCAACCTAATTAAATTATGTACACTGAAGGCATTGCTAGTTAACAACATTACTTCTTCAGATAGATGTATAATACTGTCTGGGCTGGTAGTACTGCTTTTCACTGCTCTTCACAACAGGATAATTCTTTGGATATGTGTGTACCTTTGCCATGACAGTATGATAAACTCTGTTAGCATCCAGATTTGATTCTGGGATCAATAACAGACTCCTAACAACATCCCAATATTCTTACTTTTTCTTTTTTTCTTCTGTCATGAGCAGGTAATATTACCCAAACAATTATTCATTTCATTTCATTGTCTCTTGTTTCTTTATGTTATGAATAAGCATTTCTAGAGAACCAAATTTACCTTGATGTTATCTTTTGGTAACATATTATGTCCTCCACTATTATCATCATCATTGAAGTTTCATTCAGTGCTTCAAAATCTCAAGTTCATCCTTGCTGTCGCCCGGGTTCTTGCATTAACACAAAGACATCTTAGCAACCACGGTTAATTCTTCATCTAAAGCACAGTTTGTCTACAAGCTGTGACCAACAGTAACCAATTGGTATTAGCCTTTCCATTAACCAAAGGAGTTTAGAAAAGACCCACCATTTATGTCACATGAAGAAATCAGTGCTTCTGCACCTTGTGGAGGTGATTCTCAGTCTGAACCTTACTGCTGCAGTGTTGTTGAGAGTTTGCAGAACACCTGTTTAGTAATAATTACTCTTTGTCTTGTAATGACAGCAACAAACTAATGAAGAATTAAATTTTATATTAGATTCATAGACGTGTTTCTTATCAGCTGCACAACAATATATCTTCAAATTACATTGTGGATGTCTACTTATCTCTGTGTAACTGGGGATAAAGAATGTGGAAAAAATAGCTAAGGGGAGTCTGTATGACCTATTTCTGCATATATATGTGAAATGTGTGGATAACAAAGGTGATATGGAGGAATATTGGTTAAGAAACTATCCTGGCTCCAAGGCAAGGACATACATGTAATTTTCTGTACGTTCACTAATGCTTTCTTGTAGGAATGCACCACCAGACCCAGGTCTTATGCACATCATACAAGATTCCACTGGAGGATTTAAATTTCTCATGTTACTTTATCATCCAAAGTGAAGACCAGCTGCTACCTAAAACACAGGCTGCACTATTATAGTGAAACAATTTGCTTCTGTAGTAGACAAAAGAAACCTTATCAAGTTGAATTTTAGATGACAGTCATAATTTAGAAATAATAGCTGAGGATTTCTGCAGTACAGCAGAGACTGTGATTCCAAGTTTGCTGATTTAGATTCATGCAAATTAAAATGCTGCAGTGCTACTTCTCTGCATTGGTATGCATGGAAACACACACATGAAGTACACACATATCTGAATCACTCACAGATCACCACAAGCCCTACTCAGCCCTCTTTAGTGCTGACAGGTGTTTTCAGTTCTTCCAGTTAAAATGGAGAGAGCAGTTCACCCTGGTATGGCAGTTTAGTTTTATAACATGCGTGTAGACATGAATGTAAGTAAGTGATAAGGAGGGAAAGGCATAGATTACCAAAAGTAGATTCAAGTAGAGAGGGACAGGCCCGTGGTTGCTAATGAAAAGAGATATGCAATTTACCAAAATATTTGAATGTAAATTAATATTAACCTTATAGCAGAAAGGAATAGGAATAAAGAAGCAGGAATAAAGTAGTTGCAAACTTAAAATTATCTTCAGTTTATTATTATCTCTTTCAAGACAAATGGGAAATATTTATGGTTTTAGACATTACAAGAATGTGGTTTTTTTTTCCATCGTTCTGCCTTATGGATTTAATACAGAGTAGGCATATTCATGGGCAGCATAACCTCTATCTATAAAAGATAAAATAATTATGAAATAACTTTCAAGTTATGTATTGACACAGTAACATATTTTGGAAATCTACAGCTCTCTTCACAGAGGAGCATGTTTTATCCGTTGATGTGCAAAAACAGAAAGTGATTTTGAATGTACTGAGCGTGTATATGATTTTCAGTTATTAGTTCGAATACTCTTTAAACTTTGAGAAATCAAATGGTTTTGTTGGAAAACTGCTGTAAATTTCTACTGTATTTTTTAAAAACACTCGAAGTAATGTAAAAAAAAAATATTATATTATCTTTAAAATATTTTTCTCTTACAGTTAGCAATTTTTCCATGGGTAATTTGGGAAAAGATTGTTTGAAGTTGTGTGAATATGTGCTCAAGATATGCTAATGAATGAGAAAAAAAAAAAAAAAAAGAAAGAAAGAAAAAGCAGTTCTCTTCACCACTTCCTTCAAAGCTCTTTAAAACTATGTACAAAATGGCAGGTTATCTATGTAGAAATTTTCAAGTGGTTTTGTGTTAGTACAGAACAGTGATTCTGGGTATTTTACATGTCTTTGTGGGTCAGATTGTTCCTACTCCACTCAAACACATTACTACGTGCATCACTTAAAGAATGAATATACCACAATGAACTTGTCTATTTGCCTAAAATTAAACTTTTTTTTTTTTTTTTTTTTTTTCCTGAATCCAAGTTACTTTGTGAATTATAATATCTTCCAGGCTTAATTAAAACTGTGGTGGTTGTATCTGAAAAGTTTTAAACATTGTGTGGCTCAGGGCCTCTGCAAGGATAAGTAGCTACTTTAAAAAGCTATTTCTGGACAAATGATATAAATCTGTGAGCTGCTAAACAGTATTTTCTTGTGTTGATGGTACAGTGTGAGGCACTTTGTGGCACAATATAACACAAGAGAAAAACTTGAGTTACATGGATATTTTTTGCACATGCACTCTTGATGGCCTGTTCATCAGACTGTGCACATAAGTAGTGAGAGAACATTTAAATATTTGGTCCAAATTTTCACAGGTACATATTGAAAGTTGTTTACTTCTTGTAGTATTTTACATCTGCCACTAATTCAATAAATGGGAAGGCTGAAAACCAAACAGTGTTATTAATGGTGACAGAAAGCTTTTAGCCAGGCTCTCTATATGGTGATGGATATTGTTTATCATATTTTACTTGTTGCTTTAAACTTCCCCTGTCAGAATGAGTCATTGATGCAGGGGGAGAGGGACTAGATAAGAGACAATATGATTTGTCTGATAGTAAGTTCCTCTAACCAAAAAACTTTGGAAGAAATGAACAAATAAGGCATGTCAATTGTCAAAAAAACAAAACAAAACAAAACAAAACAAAAAAAACAACAAACAAACCAACAGCTGTACTCCAATATTCTGGAGAAATTTCCTTTGTTCTATATTTTGTCATTTGTGCAGTGAGCAACAGATCAATAACAAAGGTTAAAACAGAACTCATGCAGTTAAAAATATCAGTTGCTGATGATTTTGATTAACTTTATTTCTTACTTGGGATGATGTTTCTCGTGGCAAGGCTGTAGCACATAATCAAACCACTGCTACAACCACAGCTCCACTGTAATCTTTCCATGTTTTCATTTCTGAGTTACCTATGTGTTTCTATCTATGGGGTCTACCAAGTAACATGAACTAACACGGTGAAATACGACAGCAAGATATGCTACTCTTTTTAGCTATACTAAAAGGTATTTATTTTTTCTTAAAGCATACAAACAAACAAAAAAGTTTAAATTGCTACAAATTAAAAAGAAACATTTCTTGTGCTAATCCCAGCACAATAATTATAAGTGCTTAGAAAATGTTGTAAATGCATTTCTAAGCAGAATTTTATTTTTATGCAACATTTTTTAAATAATTTCACTGTGAAGTTTTAAAATTTAATGCTAATACATTTTTTTTTTCTTCAGTTTTCTCTCTTAAGACAATGTTACAACATTTTTCTGGGTATTTTGCTAAATTCAGACTGTCATATGTGAGTGAAACTGAGGAGGGAATATATGAGGGAACTGGCGGAGGTGATAGCCGAGCTGCTTTCTATCATCTATCAGCGCTCCTTGTTGACTGGTGAGGTCCTGGAAGACTGGAGGCTTGCCAACGTGACTCCCATTTACAAGAAGGTTGTAAGGAGGATCCGGGGAACTACAGGCCTGTTAGCCTGACCTCGGTTCCAGGGAAGGTTATGGAACAGATTGTCTTTAGGGAGATCATGTGGCATGTGCGGGATGGCCAGGGGATCAGGCCTAGCCAGTATGGGTTCATGTAGGGCAGGTCCTGTTTGACCAACCTGATCTCCTTTTATGATCTAGTGACCCATCTGCTGGATGATGAAAAGGCTGTTGATGTGGTCTACCTAGACTTCAGCAAAGCCTTTGACACTGTCTCCCATGCTATTCTCCTGCAGAAGCTGGCAGCCCGTGGCTTGGATGTGTACACTCTCAGCTGGGTAAGGAGCTGGCTGGAGGGCCGGGCTCAGAGTGGTGGTGAATGGAGTTAAATCCAGCTGGCAACTGGTCACGAGTGGTGTTCTCCAGGCGTCGGTGCTGGGGCCTGTCCTCTTCAATATCTTTATTGATGACCAGGATGAGGGCATTGAGTGCACCCTCAGTAAGTTCGCAGATGACACCAAATTGGCTGGGAGTGTGGATCTGCCTGGGGGTAGCGAGGCCCTACAGAGGGATCTGTACAGGCTGGAGAGCTGGGCTGAAGCCAATGGAATGAGGTTCAACAAGACCAAATGCCTAGTCCTGCACTTCGGCCACAACAACCCCAGGCAGCGCTATAGGCTTGGGGCAGAGTGGCTGTAAGACTGCGTAGAGGAAATGGACCTGGGTGTATTGATTGATGCTCGGCTGAACATGAGCCAACTGTGTGCCTGGGTGGCCAAGAAGGCCAACGGCATCCTGGCTTGCATCAAAAACAGTGTTACTAGCAGGAACAGGGAGGTAATTGTCCCCCTGTACTCGGCACTGGTGAGGCCGCACCTCGAGTACTGTGTTCAGTTTTGGGCCCCTCACTGCAAGAAAGACATTGAGGCCCTGGTACACGTTCAGAGGAGGGCTATGAAGCTGATGAGGGTTTTGGAGCACAGGCCTTATGAGGAGCAGCTAAGGGAGCTGGGATTGTTCAGCCTGGAGAGGAGGAGGCTCAGGGGAGACCTTATAGCTCTCTATAACTTCCTGAAGGGAGGTTGTAGTGAGCTGGGGGTCGGCCTCTTCTCTCATGAAGACAGTGATAGAACTAGAGGCAATGGTTTCAAGCTGCGCCAGGGGAGATTCAGGTTGGACATTAGGAAGTATTACTTCTCGGAAAAGGTAGTCAGGCACTGGAATGCACTGCCCAGGGAGATGGTGGAGTCACCAACTATGGGGGTGTTCAAGAAACGTTTGGATGTTGTGTTGAGGGATATGATTAGCTGGGAAGTATTGGTGATGGTTGGACTGGATGATCTTTTAGGTCTATTCCAACCTTGATAATTCTGTGATTCTGTGAAACATGTTTGTTTTTTTTTCATCTACATTTCTCCCACAAGTGACATCCAAGTTTTGATAAACAAGGATTTAGCCATCAATTTCAAAACTTGAGATGGGCCTGTTTTTCATATTTTAGGGTTTTTGATGCACATTTTTATTTTTCATTTTTTCATGTGTTCCTTCTGTGATTCATTTTGATTTATTCTGATTTGACAGTCTATGGCTCAATGTCCAGGTGAAGATCAGTGACAAGTTATGATTCTCAATGGTCAGTACTGGTTCCAGTGATCTTTAATGTCTTGATCAATTACATAAACAGTGGGATTGAATATACCCTCAGCAAGTTTGCTGGTGACATTGGGTGGTGATCGAACGGTGGATGTAAGCACAGTGAGGTGGTGGGTGGTGCATTTCAGCAGTGATAATTGCTACAGGGTCACATCTGCTGGTGTAGATTGTGATGAGTGTGGCATGCAGGCTCTTCTTCATCACTGGCAAAAATGTACAGCTAATGGTGGTGACTAGGCTTAAAAATAGTGTTTCATGGTTGAGAACTGGCTCTATCAAACACTGTTATTGAGCAATTTGTACCTGTTGTATTTTCCCTAGAAATAAATAAGAGCTATTACTTTTGGAGCAACCTACATATCTTGAAATGAATTCCTACAGTTTAAGCCATACCTGTAGCACCACTTTTGCTTACTCAGATTTACCAAACAATTCAGTAGTCTTCTACAAACATTTTTCTTACACTTTTTATTATTCATTGTAACTGCTTGAGAAGTTTTGAAGCATTCTCTTCTTATTTAAATTCCAGTTTTACTTTTAAAGATATAACAAAGCATCTTACAGTTCAGTAGAGATCTCTTCCCTCTGTATATACTTAGTCACATCTCCGTAATTTAGAACCAAAATTATGTTTTCTCTGCAGGTAGTTCTCACAGTTATTCATCCTGCTGAGCTAATACAGCTAAGAGAGAGAGTGGAATCCTACTTGTTCTTACGCAGAAATCACAGAATTAATTTCTGTTAGAGGTCCAACCTGTTATACCTGTGTAAACCCACGAAGGGTAATGGGGTTGCACAAGTCTCAGTAAAGGCATAATATGTTTAATCAAGCATAACAGAAAGTAAATTGCTTTGCAAAATCCTCATTACTGGAGATGAAGTGCATTCATCTGTCTCAGCTGTTAAGCCACAAGCTGTCTGGGGCAAAGGCAGTTCCTAAGACAATGATTCTCTGATTTCAAGTGAAACCTGTAGGTTACATACTACAAACAAGTACTGACTGTATGATAATAATCTGGATTGACTACTATGTGGAGCATTAGTTTACCCAACACAACTGCATGTGTGCAAATTCACAGTATGTATTCTAGAAATCAAAATTGAAAGAAATTCAGGATTAATGGTAACTACATTCCTTTTACTTGTGTTTCCAAAACCAGATGACTTATGTAGGCAGGTTCTTACTCAAGTATGCAAATATAATAGCCAGCAGTTTTTCACTCTAGTATCATAGCAGTTCACACCGAAAAGAAATAAACAATCAGCTCATATTAAAACCTTTTTTTTTTTTTTTTTTTTAACCATTTAAATTGTTGCTGTGTCACTGATATCTCAGACTTGAATTAGGGGAGTGTGAATAAAGACTGGCTTAAATAAAGTAAGTCTCTCTGTTCATCACTTCCTTAGAATAGTGTAAGTAACAGATTAACAGTGTATTTGGAGAGATGAGCCACAATAGACAGCAACATTATCTTATAACATACTATGACAATATAACAGGGTCTGAAGAATAATAATCTGAGAGAAGGAAAATATAAAGAAAACATATGTTGCACTTTGTTAACACTAGCAGCAATTACAACAGAATGCAGCCTCTCAGCATTTCTGCTTCACCGAAACCAGAGGTGCGTATAGGCTGATAGAACTTAAGACCTGAAGGAGCGCTGCAGTGATCATTTCCAGCAATAAGAACACAAGCAAAAAGGGCAACTCTCAGTTCAAGTTTTGTATTCATAGAATCATAGCATCATAGAACGGCCTGGGTTGAAAAGGACCAGAAAGATCATCCAGTTTCAACCCCTCTTCTATATGCAGGGTTGCCAACCACCAGACCAGGCTGCCCAGAGCCACATCCAGCCTGGCCTTGAATGCCTCCAGAGATGGGGAATCCACAACCTCCTTGGGCAAGCTGTTCCAGTGTGCCACCACTCTCTCTGTGAAAAATGTCCTCCTAATATCTAACCTAAACCTCCTGTCTCAGTTTAAGACCATTCCCCCTTGTCCTATCATTGTCCACCCTCATAAATAGTCATTCCCCTTCCTGTTTATATGCTCCCTTCTAGTACTGGAAGGCTGCAATGAGCTGTATTCCAGGCTTTGGAATTGTTTCACCTTTCCTTTATCAATATTGTCAAAATTCTCTTCCCCACAAAGATGTTTCTAGACTAAACACAGCACCTCCTCCTCTCTCAGACTGCTCTAGTAAACTACATACATGAGCTCCTTGACTTATCACTATAAATCATAAGTAAGTGCTGTGATGTTCTTACTATATAACTGAAGTTAAATTTACAAGGGAACATAGCGTTCATTATTGGACTAAGATACATGGTATGAAAAAACAGATGAACTTTCCAATCATTAGTATCACCAGCAACATTTCTTCAAACCTCCCCCATTTCATGATTTATGGACAAAGTTTTCCATATACATTGTCCCAGTACTGAATGATTCCAGTGGATATTCACCATTTCTATAGAAGGACTGCATTGATATTTTTGGCCGGGGTGTTCTCCCCTGACAGAGTATGTTTGGTGGTTCACCCTCTGTGATTCCCAGGTTCTTTCAGAGATTCTTATAAATGATTTGCACCTAATAAGCTAAAAGGTAATTAGCCTGATTTCTTTTTCTTTTTGTTTTCTGTCTTTATTTTGGTGACATTTGCAAATTTCATTAGCAGTGATTTTTGAAGATATTACACAGACCATGTTGACAAATGTTTTAAGCAGAGTAGATCTCTCAAAGGGAACATAATTGCTTAATGATAATTCTTCATGTAAGATTAGAATTTAAAACTTATCAATAGCTTGTATCCAATCTATAAAGTGCATAACAACTCAATGTTCTGTAATTCTGAGTTTATTGGCAAATAAAATGTGATGTGCTACCAATACTGGACATAAGTCTATCATATCATGTAATGGTTTCTTACCTTGACAAACGACACATCCTGCCTGGTCTGAAAAAGCCATCCAGTGTGTTTGATGGTATTTGCTTCCCATCATTACTGGAGTTAGATATATTTCCCTGCATTAATTCTTTATGAATCAATTCTCATACTAGATTTTGCATTATTTTGCCAAAGATCAGTGCTGGATAGTAGGGCTTGTAGTTGCATGAATCTGCTCATTTATCCTTTTAAAATGTTCAAACATCATTAGGTTTGTTCCAAGTGTTAGGACAACTGTTTCAAGCATTATTTATTTATTTTTTTAATAATACTGGTGGATTGGTCAACTCTTCCAGAACTCCTGAATGCAAGCTATCAAGCTATCTTGATTTCTCAGTACTGGATTAAAATGAAGCAGTCTGTCCCAGTAGACGGCAAAAACTCACTTTACTGAAATGAGTACTTACTTATTCCATATTGGGAAAGAATGGTATTATCAATATGCTTTCAACAAGTTTTGACAGCAGGGTGTGTTACTTTGCACTACAAAAAGTGACTGTTGGTAAGGAAATACAATTTCTGCAGTTTTCTGCATAGCTCAGGGAACAAGGGTTGAAAGAGCACTGAGAGGTAAGACTCTTCATTTGAAGATGATTATTACATTGTTAATTTCTGAATGGGAAAATTTGAGAGGCAGAAGAAAAATCTATCAATTTCCCATCTTCCACCTGTCTTGCACTGGAGGTACGTTGTACCTCTCAACACAACAAAGCATGGGAAATTTCAGTTTTTTGTTTGTTTGTTTTTCTTAAAGTAAAACAAGGAACAAGGCACATTAGGTGATACCCATGAGTACATACAGTGCAGAGTCCCTTTATCCTATTCCATCATTTCTCATCCAAACTCAAGTCAACTGAAAAATATTTCCTTCTCTGCCTTTGTGCTTCGGGAATAGGAAGTGATGTTATTATAACCAAGTCACCAGTTCTCTGCTTCCTAAAGTCTGTATAAATCAATTAAATGTATCTAATAGAGCTCACTTTTTCACCATGTGTACAATAATGAATTCCTCTTTAAAATGAAATTGCAAATAATTCTTGGAGATATACTATGATTCCAAAAGCGATTACAAAAGGTTGTATCCTAAAACCCCAAGCAGAATCTAAATAGGAAGTTACTGTCAGATAAGAATCAGTGAGGATACTTTCTTGTATTTAATCAATGCAATAATGAAAATAATGTTATGTAACATTAAAAAATAATCATCATAATTTTCCCGTGAAGTTAGATGTTGAACTACATTTCCTTTGCTGTAATTATGCCTTCAATGAAATGACAGTACTCACCAGTAATCGCAACACAGTTTACCTGGTTAAAGATGTATGAGAGCAAGGATTTCTAAATTCTGCTTTGAGAAACTGCCATGTTCTTCCTTCAGACATAAGGAATGTGTGGAACAGTCTTTAAAAGTCATGGTCATTTTCTCAACGAGTGTAAATCATGTGGGTATGGAACATAAGTGCAACCTCCTAAAGTACAACTTAAAACATACTTTGAAGGAATCAGTGATAATCCATCAAACAGGAAGGAGATGGGAACCTTTGGAATTTTTTGGGTGACCCACAGCTACCAGGAAAGGTGTTCACAGATCTGTGGAAGAGGAGCTTTCTGCAGAAATGGCTCCTCCAACTGAGTCAGACTTCTGGCTTGCTGCAAAGGTAGCCTCAGAGTTATTCCAGGAGCAACTATTTCTTTTGGCAGAAATTCCTTCCCAGCTGCCAGTTACATTAATCTTTTCCTTAATCACCATTAAAAAAAAAATAAAAATACTTGAAGATATGCAAAGAGGTGTTGCCTGGAAAGTTTCACATTTTGTCCTTCCATTTGGCTTCAAAGTTCTGCTGCAAAGTGCAAAGGAAACCATTTCTATAGAGACTACCATCTCTCTTCAGGAGTGAGAGACTCCTCTGGAGCCTGCCTGAGGAAGGGACTTCAAAGATTGTCACTCAGGACAATCTTTAAAAGTCAGAGAACCCCACTGGCAAACAGTCATGGACTTGTATCTTTAGTGGGGGCACTGATGGCTGGTGAGATAAGTTATGGAGCTTATGAACCACAGCGACTTCTGCAGAACTTTCACACTTCTATGAATAGGCTACAAAAGGGCAAAATATAGCCCTTGAGAGGCAGAATTCATAGACGCATTAAACAACAAGCAGTTCTAGTTTCACTGGCTCCTAGAGGAAATTTACTGCAGTAAGAATTTATAAGAGCAAAAGGAGGGCAGATATAGAAATGTTTATTCTTAAAAGATTATTGTCGGGAGTTAAATAATTTCCTTCCCAATTAAAAAATCTGAATGACAGTTTTGGTGTTGTTTTTTTTTTTTTTCTTTTGTTTTTGTGTTGTTATTTTTGTTTGTTTGTTTGTTTTGTTTTTTGTTTTTCCCTCCAAAAGAATGCTTGAAATAATAATTATGGTCTTCAGAATTAAGAGAACCTTAGCAGATGTACCTCTTAACTTTGTTAACTTTCAGAGCTTGCAAAATACTTATGTGCTTTAGCTGCGAAGAGAAGATAAAGAAGCTTACTATATAAAGAAAATGAGATGTTCCTGCTCAAGCTCTGCCAAATAATCTTTCTGTATCTTGAAGAAACAGAACTATTACCTTTCTATCTGAATCAGATACAGACTGGAGAATCTTGAAAACGCATGTGCCCTTTATAATTAATGTCTGAGTCACTGAGTTTGTTAAAATTAATTCATTAGTTCAGATGTTCCTGTCTGTGCACCATAAAGACATTCTAGATACTAAAATCACAAAGTTTGGAGTTTTTAAATTTTGAGGCCTAGAGGCAACTTCTTGTTGCAGAAAGAAGGAAAAAGGAAAATATGAAAAGGGAAAGAAAAAAAAGATGAGAAAAAAATAGAAGAATAAAAATGACAAATGAGGCCTCTGCTTGGGTAACAAATTCTTCTACAGATTTTTTCAAAGATTTGCTTTATAATGTATACAAACACAGAAACAGATGTTTGTGAAGTCTTCTATTATTATTATTATTTGTGCTTGTGTAATTAAAAACCAGCACAGGGTTAAGCTGAAGTTTGCCTAAAAATTCAATTTTTTTTTTGTTTTTTTGTTTGTTTTTTTTTTTGTTTTTTTTTTTAAGAGAGAGAGAGAAAGAAAGAAAGAAGGAGAGACAGAGGAAAGAAAGCAAGAAAGAAAAAGAAAGAACTTAAAAAGAAACAGAAGGAAAAGAAATAAAAAGGAATGGAGCAGCACAAGATTCATAAGAGAATAGTTCTAAGATTTCACACTCAAGTTGGAGAGTTCTAAAGCTGTCAAAGAAAAGAAGATAAATTATAAAAATTCTTACATTTATTCCCCGACACTTTGCTTTTAGTTAATTCTTCTTCCCACCACAATGATGTTATTGCTGAGGATGATCTAATAATGAAGTTCTGTGCAGGTAGCTCTTTGTACTCATGAAACTCCTACTGAAGCCAAGGTAAATTCCACATTAAGGTACTGAAGAGTTTTTCCTGGAATCAGCTGATCAAGGTAAGGGAACAAGGCCAGGAAGCTTCCATCCAAGTGTGGAATATTTACCGGAAACACATATCTTGCAAATTCCTTACACTGTGTAATTAAAGGCTGGATAATTTTTAGCTTGATGCATTCTTGGCACCTATGAAAAAGACAGGTTTTTTTGCTCAGTAAGTACAGGACATAATTTTATGCTGAGGAAAAGTAAAGTGTTCTGTACGAGTCAAAAGTTGGAAGACCTCCCAGGCCTTATGGTAGAAGTCTGCTCTGAAGTACCATCCTTTCCACATTTGATTGTCTTCTGCATTTGCAAAAGGTAATTTTTCTTTATGGAACACAATCTACATGGTTCTTCCATTTAGATGTGAGCTGAAATTTGCTGGCTTTTAGAGCTTCCCTGCAAGGAATACCGGGTGCAGGGAGGAGCAATAATGAAAGGGAAGGGAGACAGTTCCTGAGCTCATATGTTCTCCAATCTCTCTCTTACGATCCCTGATAATCAGGTATGCAGTCACAGTCCCCTGCTGAAAACCAGTCATGTTGGGTAAAACAATTGCATGGAAAATATAATTTTTTGCATATGTAAATGCACACATATTAAGTAAATATGTAAGTAAAATTTTAATTTTAAAATGAAGCAATTACTTTTCCGTCCATCTTCAGACTCCTCTTTTTAAAGAATCTGTTGCATCAAATCCAGGGACTACTGGAATCTGAAGAATTACTGCCAAGAGTTGCAGGTCATGCCTATAGTATGTCTGTACCTCACTGAAGTTTTTCAAGTGAATGTTTTCCATTTGTATATACAAGTATATAAATGGATATATACATATATATATATAGATATGTATATATATATATATATATTTTTTTTTTTTTTTTTTTCTCCAGGGACTTTTTGACTATCTCTCTTACACATGCCCTATTATTTGAATGGGTTTATTTTTGTTAATCTCTCTCAGACTTTCAGAATTCCAGTCTTAGCCATCTGCTTCAAGCTACAAAATAACTCATGCAGGGCTGTGAATACTGGGCATCCAAGATTCTTCCCTGCATGAAATCTACAGATGTGTAATAGTACTGGAGGAGGAGACACTTAGTAATGTGATTAAAAAAAGCACACAGCAACCCAGTAACAACCCAGTCTTTGATATAGGAAAGACCAATAGACCCCGTGCAAACACTTTTTTTTTATTTTTTATTTTTTAATGTTTCCTTTGGTAATATCAGTTAAAAGAAACAAATATGCTGATTTTGTAAGATTGCTATAAATTATTTAGCCATGAAATAATTGCAGGAGGCACTGTAGGACAAATTACCCACAAAGCCAGCAAAACTGCAAGTCAACCTGCCGTCATCGGACACACAATCATCATTAATTTTAATGAGATGTGGGAGTATGCAGTTCAGTCAAAGGAGAATGCAGTCACTTCTCAAAAATCTGTGTTGAAAGCTAAGGAAATTTTACTAGCACTCCAGATCAATAGTGGAGGCAGCAGTCAATATTAGTAGACCTCACAATCATCATTAATTGAAATCTCTCAACTTGCAGTTTGCATAACAAAGCAGCTAGTGCCTTAGTGAGGAAAAACATTCTTGCAACATTACATCTTCCCAACCTCCTACAATGTCCTTCTGGACTCACATGGCTGGGAAGAGTGCTTCAGTCCTATGCTGTAAACCTCCTGTGACACACACAATAAGTACATGCTTATTTCTCATAAGTCAGTGTACTTGTGATGAAGGCAATTAAATAACACCATGAAATTAAGTACCCAAATTCAAATAAAATGGGTCAAGAAATCTGAAAATGCAGCACAAGAAGAAAATAAAACAAACTGATAAACTGACTCCCTTTGTAGAAGACTGAAAACATGGATATTGGACAAAATACTCAGCAGAAAGGTAGTCTTCAAATTTGAAAAGCTGGAGAAAGATAAAAAGGATTTTGAAATGTAATCGACCATATTAAAGTAAGTTTTCTGTTTTGGGCCATATTCATTTTTTATTGTTTTATTTGAATATAGTGAATAAAAAGGCATTTGGAAAAAAGATCAGCAAGGCTAAAGCATAATAAGAATCACTTGATAGTTGTCAGCCTAAACATTAAGATGATTGAAGCTTGCAATTGTTCTGTCCTGCCATATGGTAGTGACTGTGTAAAAAAAATTGATGAAGATGATGAGATAACAATTTTCTGGCTGTAATGAGTAAGGAACTAGGAAATTGCTGGTAAAATTGTGGGATTAAGGCCCATTTACAGCAGAAAATTGCAAAGAACTCTCATAGAAATGCAGGAAGTTAGCAGCTGTAGTATTTATTGGTGCCACAAATTAGTCTTTTTTTAAGAAGTCTGGAAAAAGAAAAAAAAAAAGTGTCCAGATCTTGTAATGCAAATGCATAACCGCGTAAATATATTAAAAGTTATAACTCTTTTGTTTTCCCTACTCTCCCATAAAGAACAATTAAGATTGAAAACTCAGGAATGTAATGCCTTTTGAATTCCTCTTTTCTTAAAATCTGCTTTCTACTATTACTTCATTCAGGAAAAAGAAAATTGTAACGTACCTTCCAACTCTCCCATCTCTAATGAATTATTATTATTGATAGTGACAGTAACATATACTTGTTCTCACAGTGTTCTGTTTAAAAACCTAAAGACAAATGTGTGCTCGCCCTAGCCAAAAGTACAAATACAAAGAGCTCTTTTCCTTTCATTTTTGGACTTTGCTCATCTTCATACGTTAAAGACTTCCACAACTTATTCCTTATTATTTCTCTGCTGCATCTTTTTGTTTTTTATCAACTCTTCACACCTCTCCTTGTCATTCTGTAAGAATAGATGTAGTATTGGTCCTGGTCCACATCTTTGATCCCAGATTTGTCTGTCTTCATAGATTCTTGTACTACAGTTTTTCACCTTTTCAAGATTAAATATGAGAAATAGAAGAGACTAGTTGCTTGGAGCTGTGTGAATAGAATTGGATTTAGTCATCGTGAGAAATTGTTTTTAAGCATTATTTTATTTTCTTTGCAGAAACAAAACATTTCTTGCAGAACTTTTCTACAGAGAAGCTGTGAGATCAAAATAGCCAGCAGCCCAGTTTGGATGCTCAGTGGAGTTGAGCTGTGGGTATGAACTGCCAAGACTGATTTGACCTAATTCATGCTAGTGACTTGAAGCTTAACATTCATACTAAAAGATTATAGCTCAGCAGTTTAGTTACATATTTTTTTCTGATAGTTCTTTATTCTAGGTTTAACCTAGAAATTCCAGCTTTAAAACTATGTCTAATCAAAGAATCATCTTTTATATATGCATATACACACAGATGTTTATATATGCACATATATACATATATATATATTATTTTAATAATGTTGGTGAGTAATGAATAATTGATTTTGACTTTGGGAGTGCACTGTACCCTTCTAGTGTATGTTTGCTGGATATATTTAAAGCTGGTGCTCAGCTGAACAATAAAACCAATCTCCATGAGTCTTCAGGCACATTTTACCTGAGATTCAAAACTGACTATGGCATTTTTAAGAGTGCTGAGTCACGTCCTTAGTGTTTCTCTCATTCCTGTTTAAATGTTGTTTCAAATAAATCTTTTTCTTGTTGAAATTTCTTGCTTAAACACAAAACACCATTAATCTAGAAAGTGGCAGCCCCCTTGTCTTTCTGGACATGAAGTACTGTGATTCCAGGCAGGCTTCAGGGAGGAGGAACATGCTGGCATTTGCTTAAATATGCATTAAAAGAGAAGACTGCCAAATACAGGAATATTGCAGAATATGCTTTAAGGGTAATGATAATGAAAGGAATTAACCATTTAGATCTTTAGTAATTTGCCAAAATGATGTAATCCACTGTAACCTACTTTATCTCAGGAATATATTCATATATTCCTATTTTTATTTCTTTTTCTTCAATTGCAATTTTCCATCACAGAAATCGGGTGAAAGAAAATTTTAATAACTAATATTTTTCCCACAGAAGAAAAGCAGAATGATGAACTGGTTTGGGGAATGTGGATTTCTTTTCATAAAGAAAATTATGTCCAGTTATTAAAAATGTATTGAATAAACTCTTGGCTCTAGCTGCTGTCTTTTTGAATACAAATTATAGCTTGGTTAGCTGATGTCTTTCTAAGTTTGAGTAAGAGTAATATGTTTTTCAGGATTATATTGAATCACATACACAGGATCACAGAGAATTGGAAGGTTTGGAAGGGACCTCAAGAGATCAAGTCCAACTCCCTGCTAAAGCAGGTTCCCTACAATAAGGTGCACAGAAAACATCCTGGCAGGTCTTGAATATCTTTAGAGAACGAGACTCCACAATCTCTCTGAGCAGCCTGTTCCAGTGCTCTGTCACCTTTACAGTAAAGAAGTTCTTCCTTGTGTTAGTATGGAATTTCCTGTGCTCCAGTTTGTGCCAGTTGCCCCTTGTTTTATTGTTGTTTGCCACTGTAAAGAATCTGCCCTCATTTATTTGACTCTCATGTTGTAGATGTTTATAGGCAGTGGTGAGATCCCCTCTCAGCCTTCTCTTCTCCAAACGCAGGAGAAGACTGCTCTCCAGAGTCTCAGGCTCTCAACCTCCCCTTGTACAGGAGATGCTGCAGCCCCCTCATCATCTTTGTGGCCTTCCACTGGCTCTTCTAGAAGATCTTTGTGTTTTTTGAACTGGGGAGTATGGATGCAGTATTCCAGAATAAACAAGATCAGAACCAAAAATGAGCTAAAGCTCTGAACTGCCAGAATAGAAAGTGATTGCTACATAGATATTTTCAGCAGAGATTAGATCCCTATTTTCTTACTTTCTTCACTTACAAACAAAAAATCCAAATTACACTCCTTCATATACAAGATCTCCATAACACAGTGACCTTTTTGGAAATATATTTCCCATATTTTAAAATCTTTTTTTTTTTTTTTTTCATTGAGTTTGTGATTCATTATTATTATTATTAATGTTATAACATTATCATAGTTCTGTTTACAAATGAGCTCCTACTGCTGAGCACAAGTGCAGAGTTCGTACCTTGCTACATTGCTAGTGTTAGCGAAACACTAAGTGGGAACTATGTACCATTTAGTATTCTATTTGTGTTGCAGGAAAATAAAAACAGAGACTGTCAGAGGAAAAACAACAACAACAACAAAAATCATATGCCATTAGTGAAGGATTCTGAAAGGGTTGCTTTGCCATTTTTCTTTTTAAAAATCCAGTGAGGGAATTCCAACAACCCCACAAGCATCAAGTTTTGTCAATAAGGTTTCATGAACACAATTCCCTACTATGGCATATTAACAGTGTTAATCATTCAGTGTCTGAGCTTAACTCTTAAGAGTAATCCAGATACGTTGTTTAAAGACACTAAGAATGTATTGTTTTATTTACCAGAGAATGCAAGTGCTGCCTATGAAAGCGTTACATCAGTTTTGCACCTAGCGATAGTCACAGCAGCAGAAACTCTGTTTTGCTGCAATCATAGCTATATATAAGTACCTAGCATCTTTCATTGATTTTCTATCAGAGTGGCAGCAAGTTTAAAACTTGCAATCATAAATATAATCCACGTATTTATTTATTTATTTATTTGCCTACCATCTCATACTTTAATTTTTAAAGAAGAGGTTTTAGAAATGAAAATGCATTTACCAAGTCATGAGACAAAGTAAAATAGATGGCTCTGGGCTGGATTCAGAAGGGGTCACTGCTTTGAGAATGGACTCACTTGAAAGTGCTCAAAATTTATTTTGATTCTTTGACAGTTTTGCACTTGGGGTGAAAGGAGATGCTGACGTCAATCCCATTTGATAGGCAGTGATTCTCCACTATGTCTGACATTAATTAAATCTCTTTTTAGCAGGGTCAACAATCAGAGCAAAGGCTAAATAAATCAGAAATATCTCTGTGGAAATCAATGGAGTTACACCAGTGAAAAGTAAGCATGAGATCAGAATGAACCCCAGTAAATGTAGTTCATTATTCATTTCACTTAATTGCTGTGGAAAATAAGTGCCTTTGAACTTACTAAGCCATTAGCAGCAGACACTCAACTCCTGTCTTAAAGAAAAGGGTGATTAATACTTAAGTGTTTCTCTGTATCCTGAAGACATCATATGAAATGATGATCCTACCACTGGGAGCTCTCACCACTGGACAGCAATCAAATCGTTTCAGAGGATCAGATGGGAATGAGGAAAAGACATGTTTCCCAGAATTCAGAAGTAAAATAAGGCTTTGATTTTGCAATTAGTCTGCAATATACTAATAGACTGGGAGAATATCTAAGCTTCAAATAAATTCAATTATCTTCAGCTCTCAAATCTCCTGTCAAGCTTTCTGTGTGAAAAGTCTTGTCTTTCTGACTGTGGTCTACTTTTTGCCACACTCAGAATGCTGGGGTGTACCTGGTCCTCAAGCCATGCCACTCTTCTTAGGCACAGCTGGACCCTGGAGATAAAACCTCTCATGTTCTGTCATCAAGATGAAACTACAGAAGATAAAACACCACATGTTCACATCCTACATTAGTTTTCAGGTCTGGGTCACACCATTACATTAAACATATCCCAAGTTACTGATGAAGTCGGATGATGAAAAAGGGTTGTTTTCTAATCAGTTCCAAATCAAGGAGATTTCTCATTTTTTAATGTGTATAATAACTTCTGCTCTTTATATGAATTTAAGGAGATACTGTAAAATTATTAAATTTGATTTTTGAGATGAACAGACAGTTTCTGTGCTCTTTAATTTTACCATCTGACTTAACAGGAGCTATTTGTAGTGTATTTTAATGACAACATACTAATGTGTTGTTAGATCAATAAAAATCTGAATTTACATCAGGATTTCCTTACAATTAAAATAAATAAATAAATAAAAACTGCATTTCTATTTCTGTGTCATGAGTTGTTCAATTCATCTAGAACAATGCAAAATACTTCTTGATTATTTATCAAATGTATAGTTTGCAGACATGGCACATTCATTTTGGGGAAGTTAAATAAATAGCTCATAAACAGAAGGTTTTCAGAAATGAAGGTTTTCCATTGTCTTACAAATATCACAAGTCTACTGCATAACATCAGTGTTACTTGGAGTTTATGAGAAGGAATAAAAAATGAATAGCTATTTATGGCCATTAAAATATGTCATGCAGTATTCGACAGTCCACATTCACTCTTGGATCTCCAGAGGGCAAAACAATGAATAACACTGGCATTTGCAGGGACACTTACCGGTAGTTCAGGACTGAATTTAGAGAAGAACAGTGATCCTTGTGTGCAATACGTAATGTAATTTCATTACTTTATTTCCATTAGCAGAAACAATTGACATAAACCATCTAGACTACATGCAGCTTAATTTGTGAATTACTTTCCTGAATACAAAATATAACAGTTAATAAGTATCTGCAAGAAAATGGAAAAAGCTTCAATATACCCAATATTGTTCTTTTTTTTTCTGCCATGTTAAGTATTGATCTATTTGAATCCAAGTGTGGCATAAAGCCATAAGCCAGTACGTTTTGTCCACTGTTTACATTTAAAGGTTTCTCAGCCTTAGAATATGAAATAATTGCATTTTCTTTAGGAAATATATGTATATATATATTGTAATAACAGAAACAGGCCTCTGATCAAAGCAGGGTCATTTACTGCATGTTTCTCACAATCATATCCTCTATGGTTCTGAATATCCCAAAGGGTGTAGGCTCCACATGGCAACCTGTTCCAGAGTTTGATCATGCTCCCAGTAAAGCATTTTGTTAGGTTAAAATGGAATTTCTCATCTTATATCTTGTATCTGGTAATTCTATTTGAATCTGTTCCTCTTGGAATAAGGAACGCAGTAAGTCTGTATTATAATAGGAAGTGTTTCTTGGGTTAAGATATCAGAAAACTTGAAGAAAAATTATAGTTCTGTCTGTAATTTGATCCAGATATCTGCATAGGGTTTTTAAGTATTTCTTCAGGGTCCATTACTATGTTTTTTAAGTGCATATTTGTCTATAATGTCATAAAACTCAGCTCCTCAGCTCCTTCATTTACCCCAGGTCTCACTATTTTCCCTGCATACAAAGAACTTCACAGCCAAGTGCCCCTTCAGACTAAGACAGTTAAGTTGGTTACAGTGTTTGTTCTCACAGGATTTCAAGCATTTTGAACCAAAAAAAAAAAAAAAAAAAAAAAAAAAAAAAAAAAGCATTTCTAATGAAATTGTATTGTAACTCTAAGTTTCTTGAGTAACATCAACATCTCAGTCATCCCGGACCAATGAAAACAGTGGAAATATTTTCAACCACCTGTGTAGGCTCTAGATGGTAATTAGGGTCTGCATGCATCCCCGATGTGTACCCTTCCTTCCAGACCCTGCATGCATCCCCGATGTGTACCCTTCCTTCCAGACCCATTCCTGTGAACTACGTGTCTTTTAGTACTATGTTAAAATCATAGTAATGGGTCACTATGGAGAATCAGACAAATCAAAAACTTCACAGGGGTTGAAAGCTATGCTAACTCGAAGCAGGTCTGTTCAGGTTTGGAAACCACTCAACTCACCAAGGTAGTGCTATGTTTGTATTTGTCTGTCTGTTGAGGGTTGGGGAAGGCTAAGCAGTAGAGGACTGAGGACCTGAGAGGTCCCCTCTGCTATGTAGAACTGTGTCTTGAAACATCTGATGAGTAATGGGGAGAAACACCACTTACCTAAAAGATTTGGAAAAGCTATGTGTTGGGAGTACTGTGGAAGAAGTTCAATGTACTGAATATTTTTGAGTATTTTCTTCACTGAAGTTCAGTTCTTGAGATATGGCAAACATGGGATTCATAAAACAACTAGGTGTTCACATACTAGATGTAAAATCATAGAATCATAGAATCATAGAATTATCCAGGTTGGAAAAGACCTTGAAGATCATCAAGTCCAACCGCAGCCTAACCAGTACCCCATCTCTAAGAAAAAAAAAATAAAAAATAAAAAATAAATAAATAAATAAATAAATAAAAATAAAAACAAAAAAAAACCAACCTCTGCTAAATCATATCCCTGAGTACCACATCCAAACGGCTCTTAAACACATCCAGGGATGGCGATTCAACCACCTCCCTGGGGAGCCCATTCCAGTACCTAACCACCCTTTCTGTAAAGAAGTTCTTCCTAATATCCAACCTAAACTTGCCCTGGCGCAACTTGAGGCCATTTCCCCTCGTCCTGTCACTAATGAGTTCGATTTCATGTTCTAGTAAAAATAAAAGGGGAAAAAGTAAAAAGCAAAACAAAACAAAACAAAACAAAACAGGAAACCCACAACCAAAACCAAACCAAAAACAAAATAAAAACCTACTTTTGACTACAGAACATGAAAGAAACACTGAAGGAAGAAGAAGGAAAATTTTTCCTTAGATATTCTTTTCTATTTGTTTATTTGAAGTTTCCTGTGTATTTTCCTAGGTCAGCTGTTAGGATTACTAGCAACAAGATAAAGCTGGACTAGATATAATGTTAGGACAGAACTTTCTAAGAAGTTCAAAAATGAAACCTTCCTGTAGATCCTTATGTAAGACTTCTGAAACAAAACTTTGCTGACAGCTGGATTCTTAAAGAGACATCATGTATAGGCTGACTGTCTAAAGGACATTTGCAGGTAAGCACAGGAAATTCACCAGGTTCATTGGAAAGTTTCTGTCTCAATTGGGCTTGAATAGAAAGAGAATTCAAAAAGTACAAATTCAGTGAAACTCAACATGCAGCTTCCTATAATTCTACTGAATGAAGTATCCAGGAAAGTTTCTGACAGGAGTTTCACAGTACTAAGAAATGCACATTCATGTGTTTATATTTTAACCATGCCCTGAGGTCCTCACGCAAAAGTGGAGTCCTGTTGTGGCTAGTACTGAAGAACCTCGTAGGAAAGTATAACTCGCACACTGTTGCTCTGTCTGCTCAGTCTGTAATTCATTTTCCAAGGCACCTAATAACAGCTACTAAAGGGATAAGTTTGTTGATTCCTATATATTTCTAGAATTGCCTGATTACCACAACAGTTGTGTGAAAGCAACCCGAAAACCAAATGGCCTTATTATCAAATCTCAGACTAATTCTGAAAGCTCTAACAGTGACTGGAAAACAGTGATGCCCTAGTAGTGTTCTGTGGTCCTTTCACTAGCTCTCCGTAGTTCCTTGTAATACTTCAGAGTGATACACCATCTTTACCTGTTATTTAGATTCCAGTAAAATCCTCCATGTGCTAAATCATTCTGCAATGCAGATGAATGGCCTAAGAAAATAGGAGAAAATGTAGCAAAACTAGAGGGAGAGAGAGATTTTACTTATTCTTGGATGGCCATAATTCTACTTAGGTGATCTTTTTTCTTCCACAAAGAATCTGAGATACAGTTTCACTGAGCCCTTTTTCACTCACATTCAATCTCTTTTTTTCAGATCTTGTTCACTCATGGGATAAATGAGACCAATAAGCAAAATGGATTAAATAGCATGATCTGAATTCCACTGAAATCAATAAAAGACTTTCAGCTAACTTCAGTCAGCTGCAGACCGTGCTTTAATCATCCAGGTGTGTTTACTATAAGCACTTCCTTTAAGCTTGTTATAAATACAGGTAAAGAAAATTATCAGAATTGGCCCAGATTCTATTATTCTGGAACATCTAATCTCAAGAAGCTACAGCCCAAAATTTGTCCAAAAAAAAAAAAAAAAAAAAAAAAAAAAAGGTGAGATTTTGTGCATGGAAGGGGAATTGGAAGCAAACAGGGACAAAGCTGTGCTGAACTACTACATTTTATTCAATAATATTGTCTATCCACATCTCTGATTTCCTCAGACTATAAATTACTTGTCCCCATATGCTTCTATGGCAATTAGCAGTTTACTGACACTTAAAATTATTGTTATTGGTTTTAGTAAAATTAACTCCAAACAGTGGCAAAACAAATTGGATGTCCTTCATACTGGAAGTGAAGCATGTGTTTTGACTGTCATGAGTGAGACCTTTTGCTCTATTTATCATCTGAAGTATTCTGTTGATATTATCACAAGTATCAATACCAAAACTGCTGATAATTGTAGAGATGGCAAAGTGTCCCATCTGGCAAATAAGAACAGTTCTTAAATCCATACCTATGCACATTTGTTATTTATTATGCATTATCTGAGGGTTTAAAATCGTCATGGACCTGTATGAAGAATATGTCCCTCACCTCCAAGTACATTCTAAATCTGTAGAAAATCCTTAGTATCAAATGAATGTTTGCATGAGTAGAATAGGATACACAGGACCATCCTCTCTCCTTCCTACTCCAATCAGTCAGGAACTTAAAGACACTGGACGTTTGATATCTTTGTCACCTGGCAGAAAAATACTGTAGCCCAGTTACTCCATGGAGTTTGGTTTATTTCCTCAGCAACACTGTGAGGGATCTGAAATCTGAACTGTACGTCTGACAGATTTTTCCCTGAACCAAAAGGTAAGTCATGTTCTAGGCTTCAAACATCTTATATCTTCTTTCTTTAAGGAAACCAGAGACCACTGATTTTTCTTTTTCTTTTTAAGCTTGATCACGTTATTTTATTATTTTATTCACTAATGATGATTTTTTCCCACTAGTCTACTTCTAGTTTAATATATATATATATATATATCCCATGTGAATTCATTCATTTTCTTCATTTCTAACCATGATGAGTGATGGATTCCCATGTCACCATTGGTTCAGGTACTTATTAAGCAACATACTAAAATGCTACAAATAATAGTTTTCCTTCTTGTCACCCATAAAACCAGTAACTACTATTTAGCATGTGGAACTGTAAGAAGTATATTTATTCTCTAACTCAAGCCTCTCATCTCTTGCTATGTTGGGACAGGCACAAAAATGTGAAATAGAATCCCTTTTTCTTCCATGCCCTTTGGAAATGCACTTATAATCTTGTTTCTTTTACATATGAGGATCCTCCTGTGGCAAGGTAACTGTGACCCTTGGAAGAGAAATTGGACATACCATATGTGGAATACAGGAAAAAGAACAATATTAGCATCCTGTCACTGTTGGTACTTTTGCCTTCTTGAATAGGTGGCGTCAGTGCCCATCTGAAGATGAATGAGTCATACTTGGTGAGCATGCAGACCGTGGTCCTAGCTTATACATACAAAACACCTTTTATTCCACAATTCAATATCACCTCTGGTCTGCCAGATCCTCTGTTCAAGATGAGCTTACAAAGAGATGATACACAGAATGGTTGGGGTTGGAAGGGACCCCAAGGATCATCAAGTTGTAATCTCCAGGTCTGGTACTAGACGTCTTTGCTTGTACTGGAGGCCCATCTCTGCTTCTGCAGTCCTCACAACGTGTAATAAAGGACAGTGATTCTCACAAAATCTTCAACATGTAGGAAGCCAGTCTGGAAACAGAAAATACTGACAATTTTGCCTCTAGTGAATACTGCAGCGTGCTCCTCTTGGTCCGAAGTGTTCTCAGCCACTGCAAGGAAATTGCTGACAACCATTCAGCAAATGTACACTCAAATGTAAGTTGCTCATCCACAGTTTCAGAAGTTGCCAGGACTTTTCCACCTGTTTTTCTTTCTAGTGGTCAGTCTCTGACTTGTCTTTCTATGAAACAAATCAACTTTACCCAGTCTGGGTGCTCACTGTGCTCAAGGCTAGTCTGCACAGGGAATTCCTCCTACAACATCTCAGTGTTGCCTCAAACAGCACTGAAAGAGATGTTGTACAAGTCAGCATGGTATTAGACAGAAGTTTATTATTTAGAGACACCTGGATTATAACCCGCAGGTAAGCGTTTTGCCACTAGTATCTGGTGTTCCCATGATTTAACAGCAATATAACCCTGTAGAGATGTATCCCATAGATGAGTACTGTGTTTTCCCTACTATCTTGAATCCCAATGAAATCCCGGCACCTCTGGGATTTGGTAAGTTTCACCCATGATTTCTTCAGCACAGACAGTATGAAGGAAGCAAGCTGAAAGGCAGAAATACGTTGTGATATTTATTTTAATTCCAGAATAGCATCTCTGTTTTAATTAAAGAAATACCTTCCAGGCAGATGTTTAAATCACGTGGGGGTCTGTATGCCAAATGAAAGATTAATGGTCTCACATGCTAATGAAGCACTCTCACTTTCCAGGCCAGAAAATAAAAGCAGTAGCCCCTCACTGGTGAAGATGAAACCAAATCATTTCCCAGCAGCAAAGTCTTACTTTCACTATGGGATTCTTCAGAGATCGTTTCACTAATTCATTGAGCAATCTTTTTATCATTTTCATGCCCTCGTAGGAAGGAACCTAGCCCTTTTCTCCTCATATAGGCAAAATTTACTTGCATATAGTACCAGAGCTCTATGAAGCATTTCTGTTTCTGATGAGGCACCAAACAGAAAATGTGTCCCCCCCTAAAACAAATACTGCCTTTGTTGTAAGAAGTGTCAATTCATCCTCCCCCAGATAACAGAATAAGAGTCAATTTGGTGTCAAAAAATAGCATGTTGCCTGTATGAATGGCTTTTGGTTTGTTTTCTTTCAGTGCTAGGTAAGCTGACTGAGATTCTATCTCCACCATGAAAAAGACCTTTATTTTGTGTTATTAAATGAAAGAAGAGCTTATAACTGACACTACAGACCATTCCCAATGGCTTTAACGATGACCATAGTAGCCAGCCTCAGAGACTCCCCTAGCCACATTTTCAGGCAGTACAATCTAACAAACAACCAGCCCCTCCATTTTTAGTACTGCTTTTCCCTCATGTGTCATTTTTCACCCATCAGTAAGCTAAAAAATACAGTTGTCTCCTGTATCTGAGGTTTGGCCTCAGATTTTTAATCCAATTTATCATTTGTATACAAGTTCCTGCTTCAAGTCTCAAACATCTCAGTTCAGAAGGTCGAGCTGAAGGTGTTTATGAGTACAACGTGATCTTCTCACCCATCTTTACCTACATTTGTGTGCATGGCTGTGCCTGAAGGTGATTTAGGAATTCCCTCCACCACTTTATCATTGGTTTTGTAGAACTCAAATTACCTTCATTTTCTTTGAATTTTATGGGAAGGAAATAAAACATAATAAAATATTGTTCCCCAAAGGGCAGTTGTGTAGTGTAATCAGCATTTCTTTTCTATTTCAGGCAGCCTCAAGAGGACACTGTGTTGCCAAGGTTATACAGCTATAATCATCATGTATTTATGCAAAATAGGAACTATGTAATAGTGCAGCGCTAAACATGATGAGATTATTAAAAGGAAAATATAGATGAACAAAGGCCTTTTCTTCTAAGACTACCTTTTACAGGAGTTTGAAGTGAAGCTTTAGTCAAACACCTGGATATATCCATATCTTCATTACTTTACCAGTCTCAACAGACTAAGACAATTAGTATCCCTGTACATGCATTAAATACATTGATTTTTAGGTCACAAAATATTCTTCATGAGACATTATCTTTTAAAATAAGTTCTAAGGGACCTGTATTTTTTAAATACAAATGCCCATGCACTGGAGACTTGGTAGCTGTTCAGATAAAGCACAAACCAGCCACCACACTACTAATAGTTTCTTGGATATTTTAACTGCCGCGTGGTACCTTTTTTACAGACACCAAATGCACTTGGCTCCCAGTCGGCCACAGAACTGAGCTCAGGAGTGTTATCTTAAAGTCTAGAAGTCCTTCCTGTATGTGGAAGAATGAGAATCAGACCATCAGATTCACTGGCATGTACGATGCTTCCAGAGACAAAAGAATACCCCTCCCTGTCCCAGTCTGGGATATGCACCACTGTTTTGTAGATTAAATGGAGAGTCCTTTTTCTGCCTTGCTTGTCTAAGAACACGCCAACATGCAGGACATACTGTTTTTTATATTGCAGAGTGTCTGAACAGCTGCTGTGGATCAGCTCCAAACCCACCCAGTTTGGGTTCCCATCTCTTGCCATCACCAAGGTAGATGTTTCTAGCGATGGATTTATCCACACTGTTCAGCTGCTCCTCAAATGTGAGATTTGAGTACCCACAGCACTCCATGGCAGCAACCTCAACTACACAGTGCAGTTTCCTTTTGTTTTTATTCAGAAGAAATCTTTCTTATTTTGCTTTGTGTCCCATCATTTCTGGACTGGAATAGATTAGTGAGCAAGCCATCCTTGTGTACTACTTCCACACCACTCATGATTCCACAGACATTTTTCCTACTCATTTCCACAGTGATAACCACTGTTTTATTTATTTCTTGACTCTGTGGAAGCCATTGCACATCTTCAGGTGTCCTTGGAGCTCCTCTCCCAAGTGTCTCGTATGCTTTGGGCACCAGTTTGGAGATGGAGAAGATGTGAGAACTGCCTGTATAAAGAGAATGCTGCCATTCCTTGAAGTTCCTGAGAACAGAAAGCAAGGAATCGGCCCTTGCACAAGTTCCAACATCTTCATACAGGTTCTATCAGAATATGTTATCTCATGTTCTCAGTAGTTGTGCAACAGATTTGGTTTCCTTTCAGTCAGGTGTAACATGATTCCTGAATGTATATTACTCCACACACCCAAGAAACCAAGCTGAGATTCCACATTATCATTTTTTCAAGTTGCAAAGCTTGTTTAAGAGCAGCCTTCTCCTCCTATGTCTGTACTCAGATGTGGCAATCCAACTGCCTGGGTGACCATACTCAAACTGGTTCCGTGAAATGATCTAAGAGAACAGACACTCTCCCACCCTTACTCAAGTGTTGCTTTGCTTTGTTTATAAACCTGCATCACTCTAGCTGTCAGCAGCAATACCAATGAATGAATGAGCCTCACTGATAAACTTCCCCCATCCAAGGTGGGGAAGCAGAGAAAGGAATGAGTAGATGAGAGCAAAGGGAATGAAACTTCTGAAATTGGCTTTCCACCAGCAGAAACGTTCTGTGAAACTATGGTCTTAGAGGTGTTGTGGAGCAGCACTAATTTCATCCATTGTGCTTTTCTCTGGGATGGATTCAGCAACTTGGAGGGGCTTAAAGGGGTCCTGGATTGATAGGTGTTGTTTGAGCATGCAGTGATGCTCTGAAAAATTTGTGATTTCTCAGGGACAGGCCCACTACCTGAAACATCTGACTTGCAGCTAAAATGACACAACACACTCTCTTCTTCTTAAAAGTGGAAATAAATAGAGAGGTTGAGAGGTTGAGCACAGGAGGGTGAGCAAAATAAGAGGAAAGGCAAGGTGGAAGGGGCAGAACAGATTTTTCCAAGTATGAATCAGGGGGTTACAAAGCAAAGGCTGGAGAAAGTGAAATAGGAAAATGCAATGGTAGGTTCCCTGTGACACATTCAAAGAGTTCTGCCCTCCTTAAATGCCGACTTTGCTGGGGTTACATCACTAATCCTTGCATTCCTCACATGCCAGCAGGCCTCTTACAGGGGCACTGCAGCAGGGCTGAGCTCCGACCTGCCCTTCCCTATGTGACAGCAGGAAGGGCTCACAGGCATTGTATCCGATATGCCTCTGTGGCTGGCAAAGAGACAAACATCAGTGTGTGCTCTGTCCCGTGCTCTCAGTTTCGCTTAGTGCCAATTTAAGTGTAGACATATATATGTGTGTACAGTATTTGCGTGTATTCCATGAAATACATGTTTCTTAATCAAAAAGGAACGCTCAGAACTGTTGGTTCACATTCTATTTCATTACAAAACTCTCTGCGTAAGTATGCACAGGATCTATGTGAATATCTGTATGTTTATAGTGTTTAGTATCAAAAGAAATAAAGGCAAGAACACTTTAGCTCCCATTTGTAGCCCAGCAGGCTAAATCCACAGAAAACTCTCATATTTTAAGATATTTTAACAACCAACCCTTTTCCTTTCAAGCATGTGTTTGGTGAGGAGATAGATCAGGTTAAAAGAGTTTGTGCTAAAAAAAATTAAAATAATTAAATAATTTTTTAAAAAGAAGACATCTTAAGCAAAGGTTAAAAATTGCGTTATGAAAAATGGGGTCGTTTCTGAGAGAGCAGGTAACTAAATATCAGAGGAACATGTTATCTTCATGGAGAAAACGTGAGCGTTAAGTGAAAGCAGAAGGAGCGGGTCACTCTGTGACCCTGCAGGCACGCTGAACAGCCCTGCTCCATTTCAGAGCCCCTCACTGACTGCTGCAGGAGGTGCCTGAAATGGGGCGGGGAGGGAGGCCTGACAGAGGCATTGTTTTCAGTCTAAGTTTGTCACAGGGAGCCCAGATGGGACCTCAGCACAGAAAAATAAGAATTTCCTCTTAGAGTTTTTTTTTCTCCTTCCTCCGGAGTCAACAGTCCGAAGGTTTGGTGTTTTGCTAAATCAGTGCAGCCACAGGGCCTTAGTATCTGCTCATGCAATTTGTTCAATTAGAGCTGAAAGTGCCTCAGATGCCACACTTTGTAGGTTTAATATGCTACGTTTAGTCCTAGTAACAACTAGATTTATTTGTACTTACACGTTTGTCAGGTTTATGTTGTATTTGGATTTATGCTTTTCATTTGTTGATAACATTCATGTCTTCATTCTGAAAGTTTTAGTTGCTTGTTAATTTTTTGTTCTTTTGTTTCTCTTTATTATTATGATTATTATTATGATTATTATTATTTCTTTTCCTGCTTTATATCTACCTGGAGTTTAAAGAAGGAATGTTCTAAAATCTAATTCTGTGTCTTGAAATAATGTGTTAAACCTCTATTTGTATCCATCTGTGAGACCGAGGCAGCACAATAACAACATATACAATACCTGCCTGCAGCTTTTGAGACTTTACTAGCAGCTTTGCCAAAATTTCAAGGATTCCCCTCCTCTTCCAGTCTCACGTTTTCCAAACCCTCAGTGCAGAGCAGCCAGATGCCAGCTCTCACCAGATGTGGGACGATGGATGGCCCAGTGGCAGAGGTCGGTGTTTGTCTGTCCAGCTGTCCCTGCCCAGCATTGCCTGCAGCTCCGTGAGACACCAGATGGCTCTGGTGGGTTCTCCACACAGTGCTGGGCGCAGCCATTCCCAGCAAGATAGCACCCAGGGAGATGGGATCTAAATCCTAGCTTTTGAAGTCAGTGTGAGTCAATGCAAGCAGATTTGAGGCAGAGTGTAATCAGTATTGCTGCAAGGGGACAGCAGCAGCAAAGTGCAGTTCCCATATAACATCTAAATACTCAAATCATTAAGCTTTAGTGTGACCTGTGTATCTTGGGTCGCATTCATAGGGAAACTACAAAGCCCACAGGCTACATTATGTATTTCAGGACACAGCTAATCAGTCTCGCCTAATAAAGCTACAAGAAAATGCGTGCTCTAAGATGACACTGCTGCAGACACACTACATGTAAAAGTGCACTGCAAAGCACTGAGTGTGGTGCTTCGCAGCCTCACACTGGGATGACTGGAGAGGATCTGATAGCAGAGCCATAAAGTCATTAGTGCAAAGGGGAAGGTGAATGGGGAACAATTGGTCACTGTCTTCTCCATGGAAGAGCTGGGAGTTATCAAAGGAAATCAGCAGGACTCAGATCTGTCATAAACAAAAGGGAAAACCTTCTCATCCGGTAGGAGGTGATTCATGAAACTGCTTGCTGCAGGACAGAAGGGGACCAGAGCTTTGTGGCCATTCAGAAATGGATAGGTGCCTGGAATTAAATCCACCAGGGGTGACAGAACACAGACCTGTGCTTCTTTTGGACTTGTGTTCTTCTCCAGGTTATTTATCAGGCTCATGAGCATGATGAGTACTTGCTCTGGGCCACTGCATCCCTCTTCATATCCTTACCTTCTACCAGAGAATTAGGGAATAAAGAAAATACACTTCTAAGAGTGTCTATCTGATTGCTGAGCCAGACTCGTTTAGCGTACGGAAAATGTCATTAAGACCCAATAGACGGCTTATTGCAAAACTCTCTGGAGATGTGGGGATTTTCAGGCTTGCTTTTCAGTTTTGTCCCCCATGCAGCAGAGAAGCAGAACCTTACGAAACAAACATCGGTTTATAAACAACGGATTTGCTTTACTTCATTGTCTGTTGTACCAGCATGGAGGTAGCCCACTGGCCACTAAAAGCTTCATGTTGCAAACCAGCAGTTACCACCTGTGGGCAGTGGGTTGCAGTCCTGGGCCCTGCTCTTGGATTCTTTTATTTCCCAGGGCGAGGCTGTACGGCTCAGCAGCCATGTGCCATAATCTCATGCTTGCTGCATGGCAGTTTCCAAGGAAACTCGCCGGCTGCACATGCTGGAAGTGATCCTGAGGGGATGTCGGTAGCAACTGCCTTGATGGAGGCTGTGCTTGGGTGGAAGCTGACCCACAGCAGAGGTTTGGTTTCCTTTCCCAAGCTAGGAACTGAATACGTATTAGGAATTTAAGACAAAACATATACCTTATTTTCTAGGCAGAAGACAGAAAGACTTCATAGTAATTTAATTAGTGCTATTTGTCCAAGCCATGTTCCACCTATTTCTTTGCCTTAACATTTGCGATATATGCAAGCTTGATGTCTGACACCACAGTGTGAAAATTATTTAAAATTGTAAAAAGCATGTAGTTAAAAAAAAAAAAAAAAGAAAAAAAAAAAAAGTCTACAAAAACTCTTGCAAATATATAAGCTGAATAAATGCTATAGTTTAAGATACAACACTGGGAAATACATTGTGCTGCAGCAAAATCAGAGACCAGAACACATGTATATTCCAGTTAACAAATACTGGAGGGATATTTAAAAGGAGCTGCTGTACCAAGCGAAAAAGACTTTTATTTGCCTTCAAGAACTGATCTCTGACTGCAAAACATCAGACTTAAAATCCAAACATTTCTTCCCACCATGTAGTTGAGTACACTGAGTGGAAAAGTGAGGTGATGGAGAGGAGCAGAAGGGAGAATGTCACAGCCTGTATCTTCCCATCCTAGAACATGAAAGTAACAAAAGTAAATAACTCCAGCCATCTCCCTGCTCTGTGTCAAAATGCACAGAGAAGAAAATAAAGGTTGGAGGAATAGAAAGTCACTAGATGTTACCCGTTATGTTGAACTGTTTTAGATTAGGTAGGAAATCAGTGCCATATTATCACACAAAATATACAGTAGAGGAAACACGGAATCACTTTGCTAAATTTACCAAAATGTATTTGTTTCATAACAAAAATATGTATAAGGAGGAATGCGTATCCAATCTGGAGGAATGTCAGCATTTAACACTCTTTTCATCTTTTTGAAGATACTCCCTTTCTGGGGCCTGGCCAAGAGGAAGAGATTCTGACAGACTGACTTCTTCCAGAGAGTTACTTGGTGCCTGAATCCAGCTTTAGCTGCATGTCTTATTCTTCTGAATATTACCTAGATTATGGAAAATATTACATTATTATTTTATATTTGTATTGTTTTAAATGAAGGTGATGAAATATGGTACAACACGATCCCAACCCCTGAAAAAGAAAGAAAAGAAAAACAACATTCAGTTTCTTCTCCCCTTCAACACCATGAGATGGCAAACATAAACCTGCAAGCAGAATTCCATTCTGGAATTACAGCTCCTTCTTTGAAGCTACCATGCAAGCTGCCTGCTCCCTTTGAAGCAGAAGGATGGAGCAGACTTTGGTAATGGAGACAACTCTGTGAATGCAGAGCTCCCCAGGTGAAGCTTACTCTTTGCTTAGGGGTTTATCAGGGGTCCTTATTTCTGTCTTATAACTCTGCTAAAGGAGAAAATTGAAAACAAATTCCTCGCTTTGGAACTGCCCAAGATTTCAGTCTCTGATGTTGATTGGCACCGATAACAGCTTCTCTCACTATTTTTTCCTCCATCTAATGAAAGCATCATCGATTATCCTTTTAACTATCTGCTATCAGCTTCTACCTATGGGTACTGTAATAACCTCAGAAACATCAGACACTTGGATCTCTGACTCGAGCAAGTTGCCTTAGCACATGTGAGCTGAAAACCATGGGAGTCAGTAGATGCTGTGGTGTGCTGTTGCTGTATGATAGTACAGATGGAGACAATGGGAAAGTCTGTGCACTTGAGTCCTTCTGGGACTGCATTTGGAACCCAGATTTCTACTCAGTGCTTTATGGAATGGGATGGAAATCAGCTGCCATCACAGCTGCTGAATGAGATGGAAACACTCATCCTCCAACATATAAAAAAACAAAAAACCAAAAAAACCCAAAAATACAAAACCAACCAGCAACAGCCTAGAAAGATCAGGCATAACCTAGCAAATAGGTAGAGCTGGATGTATTGTGGGTAACAATATTTGAAGGAGATCTGCATTGTGGTCTCATGGCTAGCAGTGGTGAGGTGAGGAAGGACATAGTGATTGGGACAGTTTAAAATGAGCTGAGAGTGAGGAGGAGTGCAGCTCTGAGCTGGGTTTGCTGAGTGCCTTCCATACAATGTCTGCAGCTTCTTTAGTGAGACAGGTAAGAAAATGCCTGCTTTTCTTATTGTTCAAAACAGCCACTATGGAAAAATGTCCTAGATGAGGCAAACACCACAGAGAAGCATTTCCCTTTCAAACACCACATGACACATACATTGCTTTCACAATCCCTGCTCTGGGGCTTGGATAGAAGCAGTCCTGCTCTGGGCAGTCAAGTGAAGCAGCCTGTCCCTTCTGTCATACTGCTTAACAATACTTTGCAATAAATAAATAAATAAATAAATAAATAAATAAATAAATGAAATAGAAGCCTGTGATTCACCTTTGACAAATGGATGTTCCTCTTTTTACTGTATAGCTGTCCAGATGAAGGCTGCTTGCTGAAGGTAATCAGCAGGTAATCGGGCTTCACTTGAAAGTGTGCAGCTACATCTGCCCAGTGGCTGCATCTGTACAAAGTGTTTAGTCCCATAACACATACTGATCAATGCTCATTTTGACTCAGCCCTTTCAGAAATGCTCATTCTATTTCCAGGACAGAGGCTGCTGAACTGCCTTCCTCCTTTCCGCTTCACCAGCCTGCTCTGCTGCTGACTTGGGCGCTTTCCCCAGCGCCTGTGACGTGTCAAAAAACAACAAAAGGTAAAGGACTGTTGGGGACGGGGCGCACCCCGGTCTGTCCCGCACCACTGTCTGCATCGCGTCCAACGGAGCTGCCAGGTGCCGAGCGCAGCCGAAGAGACCGGAGCTCCGCGATGCTCCGGGGCCGGGCGCCACCTACTGCCGCCCGACCCGCGCTCCTCTCCTGTAAGCCCACACGAGCGAGAGCTACTTGGAAAGGGGTGGGTTTCATGTCTTCCCCATTCCCTCAACACCGTCCCCCCTCCCCCGCCCAAGCATTTTTCTTTATTATTATTATTCGTATTATTTTTCCCTGCTGTTATAAGCTCTTCCCGAAGCCACCCAGGGATAGTCTTGGTCCTGGGCAGAGAAGATGAAATTCCACGCCTCCTTTGTGCAGCTGCAAGATGCCTGAAATCCACAGCTCCGGGCCTTCCTAAAGGGGACACTGAGGAAACCAATCTGCATGAACTAAAGTTGTAAGTGTAAAGTGTTAAAACTCACATTTAGTTTAAGCATAAAGACAATGAATCATGAATAAGTACATCCTCAGAGGAGCTTAATGAGGTTTTGCTAATCCACTTAAAGAAGTGAATCTTCCTTGAGTTTTCCCTGTAGATCCTATATATTTTATTTACATTTTTATTTGGTGAACTGTGGTTTTCTTTGTACTTTTGCCAGTGCTCTGCCTCATAGCAGTACTGTGCCCCACAGCCGTGCCATGCACTATAGTGTGGCTGTGCTCCTTAGCGTGGATTGGACACACAGAAGTGTGCACCATACCAGTGTCATGCTCATCCAAACCCTACACTAATCCAACCTTACATCCATCCCAATTCTACATCCAACTCTACATCCAACTGAACCGTATATTCATCCCAACCCTACATCCATCCCAACCCTACATCTGACAATCTTGTACTGAATTTGAAGCTGGTTCAGGTGGATTTGGTGTAAGTTTGAGTGGGTTTAGGGACAAGTGAGTTGCAAATTTGGTGTCATTATACTGGAGCTAGCCAAGCATATTAGTGATTAAATGATGATTAAATACTTAGAGCATCTAGGCTATACAAGATGTTGAGAGAGCTGAGGCTGCTCATCCTGGAGAAGAAAAGGTTCAGAGGTGTCTTATCAATACATATAAATATCTGATGTGAGAAATCAAAAAGGCAGAGCCAGACTTTTCTCAGATATGTCCAGTGACAGGACATCAAGCAGTGGACAAAAAACTGAAATACAAGGAAATCTGTTTAAATGTCATTCTTCCTTCCTTTGCTTTTCTTTGCTTTGTTATTTTTGTTTTGTTTTACTTTGAGAGTGGTCAAATAATGGAGGAGATTGCTCATAGCATCTTCACCATTGAAGATGCTCAAAATACATCTCGGGCATGGCCTTTAACAGTCTGCTATGTTTGATCCTCCCTGCACAGGGACCTGTAAGTCTCCAGGGGTCCCTTCCAACTTCAATGGTCCTGTGACTCTGTGATACTCAGCATTTTTCATATCCCAAAGTAAATTACCACCATGAATAAACAAGAAAGGGAGAAATAAAGCAGCTGCTCTGAGTGCAACACTGCATGAGTACAATCAATATTCATCAAACAGAAAAAGCAAAAAATCAATAGGGTAAAAATTAAAGAGTAAAGGGAAAAGAAATCTTCTCTTTCAATAAACAGGCACCAGTGATCTCCACTGCTGCAGACCATGGGGTCTTTCTCATTCTGAGCGTGCTTTCAACTAGAGAATCCACAAGCACGGGTGACAGAGTTAAGGCTGCAGGGACAATCATTTCAGAGTTGCTTGATAAGTTGCTTTGAAAATCTGACATTATTTTCATTTAGTGATCTTGCCTTAACGCTTCTAATATACATCTAACAATTATATGCATTTATAGATATATCTCTATATATAGATATATAAACATACACATTCTCTCCTGGGACATGTAAATATGTCCTTAGGGCTGAACAATGGTTATTAATACACTTCCATTGCTCTCTATGGGAGAAGAGACATCTAGAAAATCAGCAGGAAATAGCTCAGAAAGATATTTTAGTATTAGCATGCAGATTCTAGTGGCTCTTTTTATATGTTTATTAATACAAATAATGCTGATGGTGTTCTGAACTAGTCTTATTTGTGTGAAACGAATTCCAGTTTCCCTTATGTTTGTAAGGAGGCTGGATCCAGAGAAGTTTCAAACAGAGCTTCCCTGTCCATGACTTTGGTGACCATCCCGCATCTTGTAAAATCATAATGGCATGGCATATTTATTTAAATTTTGGTCAGTGTGACTGTACAGTTTACAACATTCTCTAGTTGAACAGCAGGAGAGGAAGAGAACAGTATGATGTGAGTGGGCCTGGTCACGTCCAGGTTCAGGGCCATAGCTATCAAAGACAGGAGAACCAAAACCAGAGAAGTCACACTGTCACCCTGAGAAATCCTTGCCTCCATGCCCTTGCCTTCTCAACTTCATCCCAAAGTCTACCCAACCCATGTCTCCCTGGTGAGAGGTAAACAGCCTGCCCCTCCAATCCTGGCATGACATAGCTCATCAATGGAGTTCTGCCCACTATGACATGGCCACGCTGTTTCTAGGGCTGATGCTGAGTACTCAGATAGGGACCAGCTCCCAACTTCCAGGTAAACATATTGCAGAGCTGCCTTTGTTTATGACCATGGGAGTTTCCATCTTAATGTAAGACTGTTGTGAGGTACAGGCTGATGCTATCTTATTTGAAAGATCTGTGTCTTTCCCCAAAGTGAGTGGAGAATTTTACCAGAATTTTGTCTTGCGCTACACACTCTTGTCAGGAGATAAAACCAAATCCATACATTAGCTTTCTTCTGCTTGGACTACTTCCACAGACTACTTCTTCCTGTTTAGGTGACCAGACAAGAGGCTGCAGGCACAAACTGACACACTGGAGGTTTCCTCTAAGTACCAGGAGCACTTCTGTACTGTGCAGTTGATGGAGCTGTGGCACAGATTGTCCATCGTCTGTGGGGTCTCCTCTTTGGACACCTCCCAAAGTCACCTGGTGGTTCTGTCCACACTGACCTGAGTATCCCTGCTTGAGTGGGGGCTGGACCTGATGGACCCACAGGTCTCTCTGCCCACCTCAGACAACACTGTTGTCCTGTGATTCTGGATCACTGGGCTGAGGTCAAAAGGATGATGTTCAACAAGATGAAGGTTTTGACCATAGCAACCATAAATAACACTACAGGCTTAGGGTAGTGATTGGAAGACTGTGTAGAAGAAATGGATGCGGGAGTATTGTTCAACACTTGGCTAAACAGGATCCAGTGATGTGCCCAGGCAGCCAAGAAGGCCAGCAGCATCCTGGTGTGTATCAGAAATAGTGTCCCCAGTAGGAGGTGATCATCCCTCTGTCCCCAACTCTGGTGAGGTCACACCTTGAGTACTGTGTTTTGGGCCCAACCACTGAGGGGTGGGGAGACACTGAGGCTCTAGAGGGTGTCTAGAGAACTTGTGAGGGGTCCAGAGCACAAGTGTTATGGAGTGAGGCTGAGAGAACTGGGGTTGTTCAGCCTGGAGGAGAATCAGAGATGTTCTCTACAACTGCCTGAAAGGAGGCTGTGGTAAGGTGGAGGTCTCTTCCCTTGCATAACTGGTGAGAGGGCTAGAGTGGACTCAAGTTACCTTGTTTCAAGTGGAACCAAGGGAGGTTCACATTGGGTATTAGGAAATATTTATTCTCCAAAAGGGTAGTCATATGCTGGAATAGGCTGCCCCAGGGAGGTAGTTGAGTCACCATCTCTGGGGGTGTTCAAGAAACATGCAGGTATTGTGCTGGGGGACATGGTTTAGTGGAGAAATATTGGTGGAAGATGGACAGTTGGACTTAGATCTTGAAGTTCTTTTGCAACCTTAGTAATTCTAAGGTTCTAAGATTCTATGACTCTATGTATGTCATAGATTAAAGCAATGAAAAACTTCCCATTATGTGTCTCTATATATAATTTCCTCAGGCTTTAACTGCTTGTATTAAAAAAATAAAAAAAATCATTTTTTGCATTAAGATGAAAAATTTTTTTAAAGCATTTCAATTATTTGTAAAACCACTATTACACAAACATCTTTTTAGAGTGCAGATGCAGAGAGGAATAGTGGGGAAAAAGGTGTTAAGAAAGGTGTTAGCTATTAAAGTGATACTTTCATAACATGGAACCATGGGCACGTGCCGCATAAGTGGCTTGTGTCACAAGGAGTGTTCAATGGTGGCTGCAGCAAAGTTAAGAGTGTGTGAGTGTGCAGGGTGGGGGACACTCAAACCACTGCATTCTTCTCTAAGTGTTTTTTTGGGAACAGTCCTGGCACATGTTATCCCGTGAACTGTGCCCAGGCATTGTCTTGGAGAGCTCTAACTGGGATCGGCAACATCCCTTCCAGGGAGGGTATGCTTACAATTACGCATTACAGAAGACAGTGGTCCTGTCCACTGCTCAAATTCACTGCTTGGTACTGCTTTATTTTACAGCATAGGTATAACCTGTGTTTAATTTAATTAAGTGAAGGCCTACATTATTTTTTTCTTTCAGAAATGCTATGGTATAAAGACTTTGCTTCTTGCCAACTCTTCCCAGTCACTCTGCAGGCTGTACAGGAAGGTCTGTATTTTGTTCATTGTTTTCTGCAATCCAGTACCAGTTCAGCATTGCCACTTCAGCTGAAACCAGTAGTGTTTTTGCCTTGTACTGATGGCTATTATTATGTTAGTCTTTTTTCTCTTCAACAATTCAACTATCCTTGCTGTTTGGAGGCATTTCTCCAGATACACTTCCCTCAAGGATGCCTCCTGCAAACAAGACTCTATTGTCCCACTGACAATCCTAAGTTCAGTTATGGAATCTTTAATATCCATTAGGTTACACATATTATTTTCAATTCTGAGTATGTATTTATTCTTTATTCTCATTTTTGAATTTCTGGGTAAAATGAACAAACACAACAAAGTAAAGCAAAAAACCATCCCAGCAGTTCTCTATTCTTTTCTAGATGCAGTATTATCTTTTGTAATACAGATAACTATACAGAAATTAAAGCATGCCCTTTTAATGTAAGCACGGGTCTTCATAAGACAGCTGTGGAAGAAAGGTCTCTTAAACTAAGACGGGAGGTTTAGGTTAGATATTAGGAGGAAGTTCTTCATCCAGAGGGTTTGTGATGCACTGGAACAGGTTGCCCAAGGAGGTTGGTTGTGGATGCCCCATCTCTGGAGGCATTCAAGGCCAGGCTGGATGTGGCTCTAGGCAGCCTGGTCTAGGGGTTGGTGACCCTGCACATAGCAGGGGGGTTGAAACTGGATGATCAGTGTGGTCCTTTTCAACCCAGGCCATTCTATGATTCTATGATTCCATGATTCCTTGATTCTATGAAAGGTATTAGGTTTACTATAACCAGTAAACATAATTTCCATTTCCTAATCCTAATGATGAGATTCTAGTATTAAAAGATCTTTTGCAGGCAATAAAGACTTTGTAATAATTCTGTAACCATAATAATGATGTAATGCCTTAGTTATCTACTGATATAAGATCAATGTAGATTTTAGTAAGTAGTTTGTCACCTTTGTACACAAAGACATAATGATCTATGTAATTAAGTAAAGTATTGGAAGTACTTCTGGTTTGAAGTCACTTTCAAGGAAAGACTTCTGTTACTTCAAGAACAGGGGAAAAATTGTAAACATCTGCTTAGGTAATAAGAATCATACCAAGAGGTCAGATGCTGTAAATAACCATCCTGCATTCTGAAGCAGCAAGGTGATTCAGTTAATATTTCTATAGCCTCACTCTGGAGTTATCGTAAACCTTGCTTGGCTATTCCCTGCTTCAGGCATTATAGCAACATCATTCTCATATCTCTTGTTTTGCTACAGGTATAATAGTTAAAAAATTACCCCAATTTCTCTAGTTTCCCATGGCTATTAGATGTTCTTCTCTTTTCGCACTCTGAGTTATCATTTTGTTTTTGACTTAAAACTAAAAGCAGTTTTTTAGCACTTCTTATTTGCCTGCTTTGCACACAGCCCTGGAGAAACTAAGGATAATTTTTGACCATGACAACCTAAATCCTACTTTTTTACTGCAGTAAAGCCTGAGATTATCTTAGAAACTCGTGCCTCCCGGGATTTAGTCTTTACGACTAAGCACTGATTATGACTAGAACTTGAGATAAAAACAATCCTGCTGATTTGGAACTAACTCTGTCCTTCTGGAGCTACAGGAATCAGCTCAGAGAGCTGAACATTAGCTAGGAGGAATTATTACAGATTTGCATAGAATTATTTAGTATATCTTTTGAAATGTCTTCATCTTCATTAATGAAATAGCAATTATTTTGGAGAACTTCACACAGACATACCATTTTGTCTCTTCACATTTCAATGGCTTACTTCAAGCCTGTCCTCATGTAGCAGGCTCTGTTTCAGTACCTTCTAGTACACTGCCCAATGGAGAGACTGAGCCTGAGAAACAGCCAAATGTACATCCTCCCGATGTCATGTGTCAGCGGAAGCAGTCCTGCCTCGCTTGCTCTTAACAAGTCTTGACAATGTCCCCGTACAAGAAGACAAGATTTTCTTAGTAAATATGTTTGGGAAAATCCTGTTTTGATTGACAACAGTGACAACACCCCTAAGGGATTGTGAATCATATGGGAATGGAGCTGCTGCCTTACTTTCACACAGAACAGGAGAGGCGTGTGTTGGAGCACCTGGATGGATGCTCTTTTTCTTCTACATAACTTACGAGCTTGTTCGTCTTCTGAGTTTCTAGAAAGCACGAAGAATGGTAAAAAATGCATTGGAAGGATTATTGTGAGGTGCCATATAAAGTGTCACTGAGATATTTCTGTCACCCAGACATTTACTTTTTCTTACCTTTAATCTTTTCCTTAATTAAAGCAAAACTCCTGCTGGTGCAGGTTTATCTTTAGCAATTTGTGTCGGTCAGTCGCTCGTTCATGCAATGTCTGTATCAATACATAATCATCAAAGGTGACAGCTGTGTGAAGCTGTCACAACAAATATAGCAATAATTTTATTTTTGTCACTGTTAGAATGTGTTAAGGGCTGCAATATTTCTACTTCTGAAAAAAATGTAAAACATGAAATGCCTCACGACTAATAAAAGCACTGCATACAGCATATGCATGTGGATACATTACATGTGTATGCTGCACAGACATGTATTTATAGTAACATGCTGTAATTATGGCAAAAGTTCTGTCAGCATTTCCAGTATAAACATCATTTTCAGGATTTATTACAGTCATAGGATTAGATCCCAGATAGAACTTGGCAAATGAGGCCTCAGCCTGGGTAGCAAATTCTTCTACAGATTTCTTTTTTAAAGATTTGCTTTATAATGTATACAAACACAAACAGAAACAGATGTTTGTAAAGGTTTTTCTATTATTATTTGTACTGGTGTAATTAAAAGCCAGCACAGGGTTAAGCTCAAAGTACTTGAGTTTAAAAAATAAAAAATAAAAGCGAGAGAGTGTGAGAGAGAGACAAAGAAAGAATGAAAAAAAAAATAAAAAAAAAAAAAGAAGGAAAAAGGAAAGAAAGAAGAGAGAAGGAAAGAGAGAAAGAGAGAAGGGAAGGGAAGGGAAGGGAAGGGAAGGGAAGGGAAGGGGAAAGGGGAAAGGGGAAAGGGGAAAGGGGAAAGGGGAAAGGGGAAAGGGGAAAGGGGAAAGGGGAAAGGGGAAAGGGGAAAGGGGAAAGGGGAAAGGGGAAAGGGGAAAGGGGAAAGGGGAAAGGGGAAAGGGGAAAGGGGAAAGGGGAAGGAAAGGAAAGGAAAGGAAAGGAAAGGAAAGGAAAGGAAAGGAAAGGAAAGGAAAGGAAAGGAAAGGAAAGGAAAGGAAAGGAAAGGAAAGGAAAGGAAAGGAAAGGAAAGGAAAGGAAAGGAAAGGAAAGGAAAGGAAAGGAAAGGAAAGGAAAGGAAAGGAAAGGAAAGGAAAGGAAAGGAAAGGAAAGGAAAGGAAAGGAAAAAGGAAGGGAAGGGAAGGGAAGGGAAATCTGCTCTCACTTCAGGGCAGATGGGCTTCACAGTATCCTGTTAATCCTGGTTCTGCAGGTGTAGAAACCTAAACACCTTCTGGTGGTTGCCTCATGTTCTCCTCTGCAGAAGAATTAACCTACTCTAAAAGAGCATTCCTGATTTCATTACTTAGTTCAGGACTGTGGTGGTTTCACCCTGATTGGCAGCTCAGTTCTACCACATCACTCTGACACTGTCCCTCCTCAAAAGAAGAGGGGAAAAAAATACGATGGATAAGGTCTCAAGGGCTGCAATAAGAACCAGGAGATCACTCACCAGTTGCCATCACAGTCAAAACAGATGCAGCATAAGGAAATTAATACAGATTATTACCTATTACTAACAGACTAGAGCAATGAAAACTAAAAGCAAACATAAGATATAGATACATCCAAAAGTGCCATCTCTTCTAAAAACAGTATGGGGTGAATTTTTATTTAAACTAAATACAGATGAATGTGTATTATTGTCATACCAAACAAACAAACAAAAAAAAACCAACAAAACAAAACGGTTTGCATTTTGAACTAGTGAAAGAATTTTCAAACTGAATCTTTCAATGAAAAACATTAACTCTGTTTCAGCTAGAAAATAAGAATTCCACTTCAAACATTCCGGTGAAAAAAGAATTCATCACATTCATATTTAGCAAAATTGAAGTTTGAATGCTATGATCTTTAACCCAGTACAGATTTTAATCTCAGTGTGGATAAAACATCTAAAAAGCAATAAAGCAACAAAAATGTGTCAAGATAATGTAACGCTACAAGTGGCTATTGTCGGGCTGATCTAAAATATTGTCAAGATTTTTCTCCTCTTTACATAGTAATTATCTGTACAGAGAAAAACATCATACCAGAAAGGTCATATTTGGGACCAGAATTGTGTGGAAACAGACTCCTTTGAGATTGTTATGTAATCATCTCTATTGGTATCAATGACAATTGTTGGCTTACCAAGTAATAAAACAACAGTAGTCAGGGTTTTGTGTAATGTCTGTGTCATGAATACTTCAAATACTAGAGGGTAATACAAAAAGAAAAAGCACTTTGTGAGTCCTTACCTTAAGTGTATGTCCATACACACTCAAAAATATTGGAAAGCTCTCACAAATCTGCCTTTGTAAAACAAAGTTCCATAAAGACGTTGGAATAACAAAATATTTTTATATTAAAAATACAGATTTTGTAGAGAATTTCCTTCATGCTGTGTAATGCACTGAAAAATTATCTTTTCTCATTAAGGTTTCATTGCAAATAAAGAGTGGAACACAGTGGCTTACTCTTGTATTATCTGATAAAAATCAGGTAAGTGAATGGATGATTTTCTTGCCAGATGGCAGAAAGTTAGAAGGACTACACGACCTTTAACTAAAATCACCATAAATTTACTCTGATTTGCTCAGAAAGAACAAGAAAAGAACAGCTATATTTTTGAAATTGTAATAAATGTCTCTGTTACTTTCTTTGAAACTGTAGCCAAGAAGGAAACCACCTAAGGTAGAATCTTGATATCTGGAATACTCATTTATACAAACATTATGAATTAAGAAGGGGTAAACTATCCTAACACTGAGAAGTAGCTGTTCAATTATTTTCATCAAATTCAATCCACCAATTTATCAGCCATGTTATGCGAGCAGTTACCCTCTACCTATACTGAGGTGCAGAATGCCTTCACTTTGGAAAAGGTAAGGTTAACAAAGGTCACCAGTTCTCTTTATCTGACTGTAACCAAGAAAACTGCTGAAAGCAAGCAAGTATGCAGTTGGCACACTGGTGATTTTTCACTGTGCCACTGAGTGGAACCTTGGTGCAGTCATAGATCATGGACATGAGTATTTGCACATGCACACATACAAACAAAGAAAATAATACCTAAAAAAATAAATAACACAGATGAAGGTCCAGATTTTGATAAGAATATTTCTCCACAGGGCAAGCAATGATTGAGGATTTTGTTTCATTTGCTGTTTCCTCTTTCTAGTCATTTGCTTTCTCATTTTTAATCTCACACTAGCTTTTTTATTATGATACTTTTATTTATCTATTCTTGAACAATATAAAAACACTCATGAAAAAGCCCTAGGTGTCCATAAAATTAATTAGATTTACAATTCCAAATGAGGTCCACCAAACAGCATAGCAATAATCACATAGAGAGAACAAATTAACTCAGCTAGCCAATAAATCAGAACACAGATCTGTATCGTTTTTTTCATCTCCAAGAAACAATTTTTATTTTTATTTTTATTTTTTTAATGTTTTATTTGTCCAGGGCCATAAAAGGAATAATTAAACACATTTCTTTTTTTTTTTTTTTTTTTTTTTTTTGGAGTATGTGTTTTATGTCCCTGCGGGATATGACACTGTTGGCTAACAAGACTGAAAGTTCTCTGATGTCACTATTTCTATTTATCCAGTTTCAGGCAAGAAAACATCTGTATGTTTCTGAATTGGTTGTTATTCAAAAGTAAACTTGTTCTGATGTTACCTGTTAGGGTGATGAGCAATTGCATATTGCAACTGGGTGTGAGCAACCAAAGATGTTCTGTGGCAGAGCACAGTGGAAAGAAAATTTATCTCATACTCTAATAATAAAATCAGAGCACCTGAGATCACATCCTTGGAAAAACGTCTGGACCTGGTTGGCCTCTAGATCCCAAACTAGATCCCCCATCCTGTTTTAGGTTCTAAATGTACTGTAAATCTTAAAAGCATTATGTTCCTTGATGCTGAATCCTTCCTGTTCCACTACCCCAGTGTAGATGGAGATGCACAAATAACAGCAGAACATAAGTACAATTTAGAATGCCACCAGATACCAGGGTTTTGGTCAATTACTATTTATCACTAGTAAGTTAGGGGGTGATATCTAGGTTTTCTTTAGTATAAATGTTACTATTAATTAGAAGAATAGAATGTGTCACAGAATGCAACACTACCAGCTTATCATTTTTTTTCTGTGGCTGGTTAAGACCTGGTGGAATTACTGCATTTTCCTATAATATTGAAAACAATTGTGATTGGGTGAAAAGCTGCACATTTTAAAGTGAAAGTCTGGCTTTTAAGGTAACAGTACTTCACTAACCCTGAGCCTTTCTTTTCAATTTGAAACTACCATAGGAATCTGAGAGAAAAAAAAAAAAAATCACCAAGATTAATAAATAAAAGTAATATCCAACATCGAACTCTGAATCTATCCGCATGGATGGACTGCTATCCAACTGCATCTTGAATATGATTAAAAATATAATTTGACTTTGAAATCCAAATGTATCTAGCACCTTCTTCCCTAGAGGCCAAACCAGATGTGCCTTGTTTTTATCCTGCTGGCAGCTAGATGTAATTTCCTAGGTAGACATCCATAGAAATCCTGTGATATCCTAAAAAGTAAATTTCATCAAGCTAAACACACAAGATCTAAAACATTATACTAATGAAATTTTAAACCCCATCCCATAAAGTTATATTTCACAAAAGTGGAAAGCAGTTTTTATTCCTTTTGCTGCAAATTTTGTGAACATATGGTGTAATGTGGAAACATGGATAGTCAGAGCAGTTAGCAGTTGCTGTGGTACTGCTGGCTTATTTCCACTTTACAAATTCATACGAAGCTAAAATATCACGCTGGTGACATATGCTTACCGGCTCTCCATTTACTGCCTGCAGCTATGGGCTCCTGTATTCTAATGGTAATTCTACAATCTGTTCACTGACAGCTCAGGGGGCCAGATGATATGCACACTACTGACAGGGACATCACTTTCATGAAACATTTACTTCTCTGCACCTGAATATTGGAGTAATCATATAGAGAGTCGACACACCATGAAATAGAGTTAGACTGAAGATTCTGAGGAGAAAATAGCAGACTGTCACTCAAAATAAAGTTCATTTTATACCCAGCAGAGCTAGGTTAAAAGACATTTCCATGCACTGAAAATGCTTTCCATCTTTAAAGGTGCAGTTTAAAAGAAAAATGTTTTCCTCATATTTTTCTTCATTGGCTTAAGGGATAATTACACTCTGGGACTTGCATTTGGGAGAGCTTGTACTTTCTTGCCCTGTGTTATTTGGATGAAGTTATAGAAGGTTGATAGATGATGAAAACCAAACTTTGCTACATAGTCAAGAGCACTGCAAGCTGCCCCTGGAAAACTTTGTCTTGTGGATCTTTGTCATGTGGATCCATAAGGTGAACTGTGAGGCTTTGAGCACTGGAAGGACATACGCACACAGTGCTCACTCCTACTGGATCTTTACATCTGCCTGAGACTGGAGCACAGAGCAACTGAGGTTCGGCAGTGGGGCAGCCAGGGTGAGATGAGGTGCCTCATACTGGGGAGTTCTGTCCGTGAGCAGTTAGTTTCATCAGCAGAGTTGTATGGGTGGGAACAGAACAAGAACCATGGAGGTATCCCTGAGCAGATAGGGGCTCAGAGGAGAACTGGTAAAGCATATAATGAATTGTGTGAGTCACAGTTTTAGGGGAAAAGGTAGCAATAAATTCCAAGGCAAAAGGTTAATCATGCAAAATTTGAGACAAGGCCTAAAAGGCCAGATAATACCTTATCAGCCTCGATCATTTCCCACCAGAAGGTAATGACCAATTATCTAACATTATGAAACAGAAAGAGAGAAGTAGATTAAAACAGAGATTGTTCCCTTGCTAATAAAAACAGGGCAAGAATAAACACGTAGTGTAAGCTAGCAGCTGGTAAGCACAGAAATCATTTTCCCAGTACCCATATCACCTGTGAATGGAAATATTGTAACAATATTAATACATTTGCACTAATATATTTTCATGTTATAAAAGTTTTATTCTTTAATACCTTATGTTCTTCAGGGTTCTTCTCATTTAGTGACCAAGGAAAGGCTACCAGATTGCTATTTCTAAGGTGGTCTTTCTGCATTTTTCAGACTGGCACTTTTTTTTTACATTAATTAGAGAGATCACATGTCCTTGTGACTTCCCATTTCCAAAGGCGATTGAAACCTTTTTTGAGTAAACTGAATAGTATTTATCGGCAAGGTTTTTATATGTTGTTGTGTAGAAAGTTAAAGTGTTTGGAGCTAGGTTTTGAAAGAAATAACATCTTGACTAAGCATGGAAAAAAGACCCATTTTGATCTAGTTGAACAGCTATGTTCAAACAAAACGTAACTAGAAATTTTAAACAGCTTCTGTAGCTACCTTTGCATTTTCTTGTTCAACTGAAAATGAAATATGTAGAGAAATAGAAAACAAATGTATTTTTCCCCAGGGAAAAAGCAAAGAATAACATAAATATTATTAAAATACCCAAAATAACTCAAATACTATTTACAAAATTAAATCATACCTGATTTTCAGGCTATTCCAAAATTTCAGAGAAAATATATCACTTATTTATTTATTAGCAATCACTGTAGCTACATTTTATAGAATTACTTAAAAATCTTCTCTGCCTGTAGAGCATCAGTGATAGCTTACAACAATGCTCATAAGTGGCTGTAGCCTGCCACAGAATGTGTACAGTCAGCTTATTCTTTTATGGAACATTTATTTATGCACTTCTTGTTTTTATTCGTCCAAATTTACAGTTGTATACTAAAATGTTATTGCAAAGAGTGCTTTTATTTTATAGTAAAATAGTATATTATCTATTCTGTGTGGGAGGATGAAGAGATGGACCACAAAATCCATTCATTATTTCCCCCCATCTTTAAGTTTCTTCAAACACTCTGCAATAGATCTTTTTTCCCCAGAACTGCTTAAAGCACACTCTTACAGCCCTTCCTTCAGAATGGGGCAGCTATAAGTGTGTTGGGGAATGGGTCATTGCCATGTCACTGCCAACCCAATCCTGGGATGTTTGCATTATCATGAGGTCATTTATTTTACATACAGATTGCATCAAGCTTTTTTGATCTGGAATGCATCCTGAAATACAGAGATTAATATACAGGTGCCAAAAGTGAGGAAAATAAGACATCCTCCTGTGTCAGTAAAACAGCTCGAGTTCATTGCATTCTAGAGTGGACAGCTCTCCACTCTGGTAGTATTGAGACACTGGGCAAAAATCCATCTTTCCGCCCAAAATATGCAGGCTATTGAAATATGAATATTTTTGCATTTCACTGCTGAGCATTTGAGCAATTTGAACAATGAAACACTGTGCTTTCTCAAGAAAACTTATCACATGTGAAATAAATGAAAAATGCTTGAACCTTGGACTTGGATTCTAGATTTATGAGAATTGTCAGGTTGCTGGCATCCCAAGGCAGACTGTATGGTGGGGAGTCCAAGTGCTAGGCAGGAAGCACCAGGAGAGGCTTATGTTGAAATGCGGCTGGTTCCTGATTAGGAACCCAATGACGGTAGTTAGTTCCCATGACACATAACTTTGGTGAATCTTTCCAACAGTACTTTCCAACAATAACTTACATCCCCAGGATTACTACCTTGATGCTTAGGATTGTTTTTTATTGCCTTCCTCATGTCACTCTTGAACATTTTAAGAGACAAGAATCTAAACCCAATGGTACCTGATCAAAGGTGCAGCAAACATTATTGGAGTTAAGCGGCTCACCCTACTCATTGTTACACAGCAATTTTCTGATATGACCAGAGAACAATTTTGCCATGGATACATCAGGTAAATCGTAAAAGAAGACAAATATTAAAAGGTAATGTTTAAAGATAAAGCAGGAGCCCCTTATAATGAATACTTTTGCAGTGTCTTGACTGTTTGGAACCACCCACAAATGCTCATTTTGTTCAGAAGTTTTCTTAGCTGCTGATTTTGGAGGAACATGGTGAGACACTAGATCTTCATTTGTACATTTCCGCTCAGTTCCGATTCTGCTCTAGCTGTAGGTCAGAGTCGTACAAATGTTTCCTTTCCTACACAGGTAATCTTAGTCTATCATGTGAAGTATGCATGGTGCCCTTATCCACCCCATATCTTCATGATGTCTCCCTCTTGATTTTCTTCATTTTTAGCAAAAAGTCAACAAATAACCTAACAGTAATAAACACTCCACTTCTCTATTGCAGTATATATAGCAGTGGTAAATCTTTTCTTTTTTCTTTATCTTTTTTCCTTCCATTTGCTATTGTTTTCTCTTATTTATCCCCAGAGTAACCTCTGTATATGAAGCCAGTGTTTTTTTTTTGTTGTGTTTTTTTTTTTGTTTGTTTGTTTGTTTCTGCCTGTGCAAACTGGATTTCATTGTTTGTAGTGATTAAAGCCTGCTTCTCATGCTTGTTTACTCTAGTTCTTGATACTGCTCTGCATCAGTGATACTTTTTCTCTTATTGAGAGCTTCACTAAGTCCAGTGCTGAATTTTCTGAATTTCATGCTGGGCACAACATAAAAGAACTCCTTGCACATAAAGCAAAACTGATTTAACAGCACGCATCAGAAGAATGCTACAGCAAAAGTGAACTCTCATAATAACCTCTTCAAACATTCCTCTCCTCCAGCCAAATTCAATTTGCACGTTTGGTAGGAAAACAATAATAAAGTAAAAGAGATTACTTAATTACTACAAGCACCTCTACCTTACCAGCTTCAGCAGTAATACACACTTCTTTATTCCCACAAGCCAAAAGTTAAAATGTAGAGATGATGGGTATGAACACATATTCTCTGAAAATCTTTTTCCAGCACAGAATCAGAATTAATCAACTCACAACTTCACTTTGATATGATTTTGAGGTGCTTACTGTGACAATCCCAAACAACTCTTAGATATTTACCTGCCTTCTTTGTCCTTTATCAAGCAATCAAAGAGTTGGCTGCTGCTAGCCAACTTGAACAATGGGAGAAATGGTAACAACACTGAACCCTTGGGAAGATCTCATCTACATCCATGGCTGTTCATTTCTAGAAAACCAAAATGATTGTGTTGTCCAGATCTCAAAACTAGAGTGGGCAGCTCCTTGAGAAACTGTCCAGGCTTTACATTTTTCTACAAATAGGTACCAGTAAAGGATTAACAGAAAGATTGTAAATCCTGATTGAGTGGAAATAGTAAACATGGGAAGAAAATGGACTTGCTATTAAGCACAGAATAATTTTAAAATCATCTCTCTTCTTTTTATTTGATTAAATTACCCTTTCATATCCATGTGAGATGAGACTACTAAAGAATAGTAACTTTCACAGGCAATCAAGAAACAAACAAAATCCTAAATATCCTGTATCTATATCTGTGCCTGTAACTTTCAGACTGTTTTCACTTTTTCCCTGTAAGTCCAGTGAAGCAGGATGACAGACACATTCACATATGCCAAATTACCTCCAGGATTTTAACTTGAAATTGAAGGAGCAAGAAGTTGAGTTGAACTAACACTGGTACCATGTAGCCCCCAGGGAGCCATCCAAATTCAGTGTAACTGTGCTGATTTCATTACCAGTTCATCTCTGGAGACAAATAAATTCGGTCTAAGGCAGAATAGTTTAAAGAGCAATAGATTTTCTAATAACCTTGTGCGTTGGATGCACTTATTTTTATTTATTTATTTAAAAAAAAAAAAAGAAAAAGTAAAAGAAAAAGAAAAAGAAAAAGAAAAAGAAAAAGAAGAAAAAGAAAAAGGAAAAGAAAAAGGAAAAGAAAAAGAAAAAGAAAAAGAAAAAGAAAAAGAAAAAGAAAAGGGAGTATCTTTTGCAATTAAGGCTAAGACAAAGTGAACTGCAACTGAATTATGCTTGTTCAGGTATATAGCAATTCATGAAGGTAATTCCAGAATCTTCCTATGCAGAGCAACTCTAATATTAGATGTGAGTTTTGGTCTTAGGCTTAGTAAGCCCTTGAGTATGCCACTTAACTGATGAAATACACTTCTGTTTTTCTTTTTTTAAGCTACTGTTCCAGCAGTCATATTCAGTAGGTGGCTCTGAGGCTTAGAAAGCTTGTAATTTTAAATAACTTTTCTTGATGTAATATAATAATTAAAGCATATAGGCCTTGAAAATCAATCTCATTAGAGCTCTTGAGAGAAATATGCAAAAATTCAGGTGTTAGTAGAAGAAGCATGTATATATCCACGAGTAACATTTGGTCTCCTTAAGCTAAATGAGATACATTTCCCACTTACATACTCACCAAGGTACCCTGCTGGATCACTGACTGCTGTGAGAGGAGATGATACCATTTTCTGATTAAACGCTTACTCAGTCTGATGGTACCACAGAGTGGCTGCAATAGTAATAAGCCTCCAGAAGGGCTTAGATTAAACCTGTAGGACATTGTGGTGGTGCATTTCTGGGTAATTGTATAATCAATAAGAATAACACTTATCTTTCACAGAAGAACTTTTATCTCTGGATTTTTGGGATGTGCCAGCATTTAAGGTCTGTAGTCAGAACATTTTCATCTAGTGGAGAAATGCAGTTATTCTATGCAAATGCACTTTCTGCAGTGGTATATTTCTTTCATGGAACTGAAATTATAGATGCATTTACTCTGCGCTTGCACAGCAAATGGAGGTGATTCCCAACTGAGCAAGTGTTAGCGCAGAGAGAATATAAAGATGGGAAATCATCTTTGCAGGCAAAGGGCTTATTGTCCATCATACAGCAGGCAAGTCCTGGTCCCTAATTTTTTCTCTAATTTTGAGGTACTTCAAATAATATTGTCTTTGAGAACACATTCTGGCCAACTCTATTAAACAGAGTATTCATAACTTCTATGCAGGGGCTCTTCCTAGCCCGAAATCCATCTGAGGATTAAACCCAAGAGTCTATTCACTTTGTCTAATTTTTTTTCAGGAATAAAAATTGAGATACACAGCATGAATGTCCATCTGCTGCTCTGAACTAACTCAATCTGGGGTCCATTCAGAAAGGACCTTGGCAAGGTCCAGGCTTTCAAGTGGAGCTGCACTGAAGTCACTTGGAGACCACTTGAAGCTATGTGAACTGCAGCTTGGATTGAGGATATTAACTGCACACATGCAAAACAGTGACTGAAAAACTCTGATAATGTGACACAATTATGATAAAATGATGCTAAAAAGCAGTTATAAATGCTGTCCTTCAAGAGTGAAACAAACAGTTCAGTCACAATTCATCAGTTATTCCTAGGAGACATCTTAAATTGGATGTTTTGTCAAAATATCAGCAGAGTGGTTATTCTCAATGACTAGAAGGAACCCTGACAGAAGATTTATTTATTTATTTATTTATTTATTTATTTATTTATTTATTTAGGCCATCTGGCTTGTCCACTGGAAAAAAATAAATAAATAATTTGATTACTTTGACAGACTACTAATTTATTTCTGATATAATTAATACTGGCTTAACACCACTGAAGCTGTATTGGATGCAGGGGAAAAAAAATCATTCTGGCTTAAAACACAGAAAAGCAGGAAAGACTTAGGTCCTGCAATTATTTTATTAGAATTTTCTGTCATTGTTTATGAGCAGAGAATAGAATAAAAATAGTTGTATGAACAAATACCAGTGTGCAGTGAAATTCAAAACAGCCGAATTCTTGAATGTTGTCCTTTAAATCATAATTCCAGTCATCTGAACAAAATGTATGTTTTTTTTTTTTTTTTTTTTTTTTTTTTTTTTTTTTTTTTTTTTTTTTTTTATATATATGTAAAACTGAAAGCTCACAAGAAAGAATTTAGAAATGCAGACAGTGGATCTTGCCACCACATAAGTTTAATTATGTAAAGGTGACTGGCTAGATGAAATTTTCTATATTGTGAATGAGAAAAACAGCTCCAAAGGGCGAGTTCAAATCATTCAGGTAAATTTCTTCTCAGTTACGGTGTCTTCTCTCTCTCTTCTGGCTATGGAGGGAACCAAAGGATACTCAGCTGGATAGACAGAATGTGAACTCCTTTGCTTCCCTCTTTTACCCTTTTAAGAAGTCTTCAAGATGCTAGATGTTAAGAAGGTGATTCTGTAACTTCTATTCTATGACTTCCATGAGTCTCTCAAGTAATGACTTCTATAGTGCCAAGTTTTATTTGATGTCTAGCAGTTAGAATTCCTTCTAGCTTTCCTATGGGAAGAACTTGTGGGAATGGAAATCCTGTCTTTTTGTTTGTTTGTATGTTTTTCCCATGCTCTGAATCCAAGGAATCTTGTAGAAAAATCAGGTTCTTAGAGTGCAGACTTTAACTGCCAGGAAAATACATGCCTATTAGAACTTGAGAGAAATCTGTTTTTCCTTTCATTCCGCCAGCCTGTTTTTCTTTGTGAATATTAAACTACTTTTAGAAAATTTTATATGAACAAGGAATATAACTATAATCAGTTATAAATGCTAGACCAATTGTCTTCAGGAGGAGAAAGAAGCTATCATCAAAAATATATTAGGGATGAGCATCTGAAGTAATTGGCTACATTTTCAGCCCACTAGAATCAGTCCCATCAGACTAAGCTGGGTGATGGGAAAGAAAAGACTTGTATACCTTGCTGAAAGAGAGACTGGGGCCTGTATCTTTCCAAATGTGTGGTTTATGTGTCACAGCTCATCTAAAAAGAGAAGAAAACTATAATCATAGAATTATAAGATTGTCTTTGGCTTTGCTTTATTTGTCTTCAATAAACTGTTAATTTGAGCAGAAAAATCCCAGTTGACAAGGGATAAATTTTTAGGTTAGATTAAAAAATGTAAGTTTTGTGAATTTCAGAATGTTCACTATTAATACTGATTTCCCTAAATTACACACATTTTCAAGGAGAATAGAAGATAATGAAAGATTTCTGATGACCATCTAAAATACATAATGCCACTTCATTGTGCTCTTGAAAAGACCTATACTTTTATTACTATGTCTAGTTTCAGTTTTTTTCCACAGGCTATTTTACAGGAATAAAATAGTATCTGTTGGCAGTAAGTGCCTGTATATCCATAGGAAAAAAGACAAGAAGCAGATACTGCTAGCTAGCTGATGTAAACATAAATTCTAAATAAAAAGAAATTCAAGTGGGAATGCAATTAAATTACATGTGGTATTAAATGAATGAATCTATTCTTCTAATTGTATTCAGGCTCACATAGATGAAAGGATAAAAGCAGTGATGATTGTGATTGAAAAAAACCACAAACATACTAGATTGGGAAAGGAATTCTGAAAATCATAAAGAAGGTCTTGACATGTCCTTATAAATGAGAAAATTCACAGAGGACAAGAGCTTTACCTGCAGTACTGAAAAAACACAGTTCTTCACTGAACTGCTCATCTGATTTTGCCTTGAGTAGTTTAAACTGCTGTTGTGAAAGAATGTCTCTTTCTTCATGCAAGTTCTCCTCTGCCTCTACATTCTGAATAGAAGTTGTTAAACTAATTGCTGAAAAGATGATGGTTCAATTAAAAATTATACCTAGATTTGTCTTGTACATTTTTTTCCCCAGGAGCTGTAAAGCAAAGTTTGTCTAAAATCAGAAGATCATTCCTACCCACCTTTTAAGGCTTCTAGTAAAGTGTGTGTTTGTGCTTTCTCCTCACACTACAGTGAGAAAGAAATTTTTGTTTCTTGCTTTTCAAGATCTTAATAGAGGGGTTTTGTGGTGGGATCCAACTTTTCTCCTGCCTGTGTCTTCTGTGCGATCTTGAGAGCAGGGACCTTCTTTCTCCTCAATGGAGGTGACAGTGCATCAGTATCTGAAAATGTGCTTTTCCAAATCCCAAAGATTGAATGATAGCTGAAGAAGACAGTCTTAAGAGTTTTCAGTATGCATGCTTTAGATTTTGGTTTCATGGTCCTGTTGACAGAACACATCTAAGAGGTCTGTGCTACCTGAAGAACCACTTATGAATGCAGACATGATTTTTGATAGCAAAATAAATATCTTCCCGACAAAGGGTTATATACAGCTATAACCAAAAGCATCGGCAGTAAAACATCATTTAAAATTTACTATTATTATTATTATTATTATTATTATTATTATTACATTTAAAGACCTTAGACGTCCTCACTAGCTTTTATTGATTGCATATTGTCTCAGGGGTGATCACATGGAGAATTCTGCATTATCACAAGATATTCTCTGTCTATCTAGCGAGCTGGAAGTACAGCTGAGTGAACTCTTGCAAATTCTTTAGTAGCTTAATCAATCTATTTGAGAATGAAAACAAGCATGCCTTCTATATTGCAAAAATACTATCACATTGCCCTGCATTCAACCTATCTCTGGCATTTCCTGACTTTCAGGGTCAAAATCTTTTGGTGCAGTTCAACTGGCTCCAGTGGAAATATGCCAGCAGACACGTCCTCAGTGCTTCAGGCTAAAACTTGGACATTATAAAGGAGAGAAATGAAGAAATGAATTTATTCAGAACTTAGTGTGGATTTTAGAGGAATCTGCCATGCCACCAGTTCACTGCCTTCTGTGCTCTGGCCAGATCTGTGAGATCAAAGCCTTAGTGACCCATTAATTTGGGTTTATTTTCCATTCTGCAACTTGCTGTCAAAACTCTTTAACCTTTCTTTTCAATTTTATTATTTTATTTAATTGGAGTTTATCTTTCATTGAACCTTCTGGTAGTCGTTTTTGGAGAGAACAGTGCAACCTAATACATTCTGATTTGGAAATACATTTATTTAATTCTTCCAAAAAAAAGAAAAAAAAAGTCCCTTGATTTTAAAAAGTCCTGAAAGTCTCTGAATCCTGCTTTCTTGAGGCAGCATGTTTTCTAAGCTGAAGTGCTATATTAGATCAGAAGATTTCTCCAAGCCTTTTGATTAAAATGACATTCATCACTTAGGGCACTACAGCATATGCTGAGGTGAAAAGCAGGTAAGATGATTGCTGTAACTACACAGTCCACAGAATAAAAAATTGGACAATTTGCTGTAATTTAGAAAGATGAATGTGATGCACAAAATTATATATTTTGCTTGAAGGGCAGATTACATGCCTCTAATCAGGATTTAAAACCTGAATGAGAAAAGATTGTGCCATAATTATTTTCCCATAAGAGAACAGAGACATTGCAAAAACACCTAATACCTCTTTGAAGATTTTTAGGAACTCAGCATAAAGAGTTGCAGAACAGTAAGGGGCAGCTACTTCTACCATTTACATAAGTTTTGTTAAAATAAAATTTATTTTACATTTCACTGAAAGCTTTTTTCTTTCAAAAATAAAAGAAGACAAATGATTCCATATGCAGACATTTTGGGTCCAATTTACTCTCAGTATATCTCTCTGGGGTTCAACAAAGTGTCACCACAGATTAACACTGTTCTTATTCTTTTCATTTTTTGCACACATTAATTTATCTGACTGAATTTCAAGCTCTTAATAGAAGAAAATATCTATATAGATTTTTTTTTACTATCTTAAGACCTTTCAGTCTGAGCCTAATCTGCACTCTTCACACAGTCAAGATGTAATTCTGAATAGTGTTCTTCAGATGGATGAGATCTTCAAGCAGTGCTTAAGCACTTTATGTGTAGGATTAGCCTGCAGCACACTGAAGCTGGAGCTCATTTGAGAGTCCTACAGATATTCCTGTAAAAGACATCCATAAATACCAAATATAATAGCAACAATTAAGAAAAAGTATATTTGTCAGATGGTCTTCAAGCTCATCTGACTTTTCTGTTTCTGTTTTCTTCATTGTGATAAACCACTAAGCACTGGGAAGTGCCAACTGGTGCTGCTGCTCGTGTATGGAACAGTCCTTGGTAGGAACTGTTTGATGAAATCTGTTTCTACAGTTCTTCTGTTAGAATCACGTCCTCACAGAAGCATTTCTCCTCAATCTCAGCCTCCTAAAGGAGTCCTAGAGAAAATTAAATAGACCTGAACAATCTTTGTGACTTTTTTTTCCCCCTCTTGGACTGGAGCCTATATAAGTCAGCTTCCTCTCAGACATACACAATGAGATCACATCATCAAACTCACACTTGGCTTATGCACAGTCTCTTCCACCACTGACCATCACCCTTGGGAAACTGAACTATAAGCTCCTCATAGTCCATGCCAGAGTTGTTTTAGTAAGAATAAGTGCCTGTAAAAATGTACCTTGCAGAGAGATCTAACTCATCCAGAAGCTCATTACTGCTCCTCCTTAAAAGGCAGAATGCCAGTTCTAGTGAAGAGCAGCCACCTATGAGAGGAGCTCCGTAAAACTTTCCCCTCTTTAACATTGTTAATGGCTGGGAAAAATGAAGTCTGTCCTGCAGCCTGATCCTGTGGAATGTGGAATGTGAGTGGATAATCCTTGAAAAGAAACCTGTTGACATGTGTCATGGATCTGCAGACAGGATCTACTGAGGCAAAATTCTCCTTGATTACACTGTTGCAGGGACAGTGTGCGCCTTTGCATTTGCAGTTGTTGTTCCCTGTGAAATTCAGTACTTGTATTTATTCTCTGCAGCTTTCTTATACAAGGGAGAAAATATATATATCCTTCAGCCCAGATGTGAGGAATGATGACGTATCTTTTTCTAAGAGAAAACAGAGAATGACCTTGAAAAGTTAGTTTTCAGAGGAAACATTACATTCTGACCAGTTTCACAAAGTAACTAACTCCTATTTAATCATCCTGCAAACACCTGAAAGGGAAAAATGTCTTTAAGGTTATTGTGATGTTTTTCACATTGTTGTATAAATAGATGGTGGCACTAGTTCAGAAACAGTATCTCTGACTTTAAGCAATTCAGTTCTGATTGACTTCATCATCCACAAAGGTGTTTAAGCTGAAGATATGCTGAAAGCCTTTCAGAAACAACATTATCATTAGAGATAAAGCCATTCAGAAAAAAAATCTTGCATGGAAAAAATGGGGAGAGAAAAAGCTTAAAAGAAAATAGATCCTTTATTCCTTTCTTGTTCTCAGTGACTTCTGAGACCTATTTCTAATGAGAAATAGCAATTTTTATATGGATGTTCCTGACACATGCATCTTTTTCCAATAAGTTCTGCTGTGAACAACTACATACAGACTTACAGAGCCTTCACAGAATCACAGGGGTTGAAAGGTACTTCAAGAGGTCATCGACACCAACCCCTGCCAAGGCAGGTTCCCTTCAATAGGTCACATAGGAAGACATTCAGATGGGTCTTGAATATCTCCATAGAAGAGATATTCCCAAATGATGGCTGCCCCAGTTCACATGCTAACAACAAAATGCCAGCACAAGTTGCATTAAACTTCTAATTTCAGAAAAATTGCTTCTTAGTGACATAGTGAATAGTATGTTAGAAGGAAAGGAAAAACAGGGCTAGATTTCCTTTTTACTGCCTGGTACAACCTCCCCCAAAATTTTCAACTGAAAATTGTTTGAAAAACAAGAAAATGATCTGTTGGGTAAAATGAATCAACCAGATTCTACAGCATCTGTCTTCAGTTCACACCAAAAGACAAGACAATGTAGTGGGGGGTACAACATGACAGAGCAAATACCATAGAAATCAATAACAAAGTGTAAGAGAACTGTAAATTGCTTTAGTTTACTGCATTGGCAATTGGCAGAACACAGCATCATAAGAGTGAGAGAGATTTGACTCCGCCTGACAATCTCCATCCTTCAGCAGCAAGCTGAAGGTTACAAGTGAGAATCAAGGTCATAATATTTAAAAGACTGACTCTTGGAAGTTACAAATTGAATGAGAAGTTAATGAATTTACAATTGCTTTCAGTTATTTATATAGTTAGTGATAGAGAGACGTACTTTGAGAACAAAAGAATGAAAGGAAAATCAAACTATTTCTTCATTCTGTTTCCTCTGAGAATTGAAAGTTCAAAATTTTTATATACAGCAAACTTAGACTGATGATGAACAGCCTATTTAGAGTGTGATGTTGAGTGAATATCAAATCTGTATCACTTCCTAAGGGAGGAAATTAAAGCAAATTATAAGTTCTGAAACATCAGAAGGCGTTGACTGATGCATATGGCCTGTTCCATCCTCTTCCCAAGCAAATGGGCACCCCAGGCCCAAAGGGTGGATATTAACCAGTAGCTAGGAAAGTGTATTATTTCCTGTCTGCAAAGCACTCACTGCCAAAAGAATGTTGGAGTGACTGAAGACAAAGGCAAAACCAAAACAAATCAGAAATTGAGGGTGTATATTGCCTCATCCTCCCCCCTCCCAGCTCCACAGCTGTCGTGATGCAGGCTATTAAACTGTCACATATCACCTCTTCAACCCCCATTATTTCTGTACTAGAATTGATCAAAAAATTACCCAAAGAATTTATTTTTTCCAAATAAACAGGTTTTGGTGTGTGTGTTTTCATACTCTGAATTATGTAAATCTAAAAAGCCACAGAAGATGCCATACTTCAGAATTTCTGCCTAATTATTATATGTAAAACAAACTGAAAACACATCTATTTCTATATGCATCTGTATCAAACTGTAACCACCATTTTCTTTCATTAGAATTGTAGAATCACAGAATCTTAGAATTACCCAGGTTGGAAAAGACCTTGAAGATCAAGTCCAACTGCAGCCTAACCAATACCCTAACTCTAACTCTCCGCTAAATTGTATCCCTGAGCACCACATCCAAACGGCTCTTAAACACATCCAGGGATGGCAATTCAACCACCTCCCTGGGGAGCCTATACCAGTACTTAACTACCCTTTCTGTAAAGAAGTTCTTCCTAATATCCAACCTAAACTTGCCCTGGCACAACTTGAGGCCATTTCCCCTCATCCTGTCACATGTCACTAGTGAGAAGAGACCTGCCCCACTCTCACTGTAAGAACCTATCAGGTACTGGAAGAAACATTACATCATTACATCATTTTGATTACACTGTAGTACTGTAGGGTCTTTACCTGGCTGCCATTTTATTCAAGTTTCCAGAAATTGCCTTATGCTACACAGATGATTGCACCAATCCAAACAGTGAAAGATGAGGAACAAGAGGAGAATGTTTACCAAGAGGCCTGTACAAGAGCTTACCTCCAGCCTGAGGACTCACTCAAACTTTTAGCTTAGGTATCGAATACCTGAAAATGGAATTGAACCATAAAGCAGAAATATATGATAAAGGCTATCTATGTGGATTATATCAGAGGGAAGATTCCTTTACAGATGTCTAGAGAACATGGGATTGAGAGCGAATCTAACATGCTGCAGACAAATATCCTGGGATCACTGAGAAGACTCTTAAAACTTGTAAAATGTTTTCTGGATAATACAGAAAATCAAATGAGTTTTGGTGCTTTTTGTTGCTGTTCTTTCACAAAATCACAGAATCACCAAGGTTGGAAAAGATCCACAAGACCATCCAGTCCAACCATCCACCCATCATCAGTAATTCTCACTAAACTATGTCCCTCAACACAATGTCCAAATGTTCCTTGAACACCTCCAGGGTCGGTGACTCCACCACCTTCCTGGGTAGCCCATTCCAGTGCCTGACCACTCTTTCAGAGAAGCAGTATTTCCTAATGTCCAGCCTGAATCTCCCCTGGCACAGACTGAAGCCACTCCCTCTAGTCGCATCAACAGTTACATGAGAGAAGAGGCCAACCCCCAGCTCACTACAAACTCCCTTCAGGAAGTTATAGAGAGCAATGAGGTCTCCCCTGAGCCTCCCCTTCTCCAGACTGAACATTCCTTCAGCCTCTCCTCATATGACCTGTGCTCCAGACCCCTCACCAGCTTTTTGCCCTTCATTTAACACGCCCTAGGCCCTCAATGTCTTTCTTGAAGTGAAGGGCCCAAAACTGGACACAGTACTCAGCCTGTGGCCTTACCAGTGCTGAGTACAGGGGGACAGTCTGTTCCTTCTGGCAACACTGTTTCTGATGCAATCCAGGATGCCATTGGCCTTCTTGGCCTCCTGGGCACACTTCTGGCTCCATGCTCAGCCAAGCATCAATCAATACACCCAGGTCCATTTCCTCTACGCAGTCTTCCAGACACTGTTCCCCAAGCCTGTAGCACTGTCTGGGGTTGTTGTGACCAAAGTTCAGGATGTGGCATTTGGTCTTGTTTGAACCTCATCCCATCAGCTTCAACCTAGCTATCCAGCCTGTCCAGATCCCTCTGTAGGGCCTCACTACCCCCAGGCAGATTCACACTTCCAGCCAACCTAGTGTCATCTGCAAACTTAGTGAGGGTGCACTCAATGCCCTCATCCAGGTCATCAATAACGATATTGAAGGCGATTTTTTTTTTTTAATTATTTGTCTGTTTTTGTTTTATTTTTCCTTTTTCCTGGCAGGGCTAAATACATTTAATTGTGTTTGTCTGTCCTACTGTCTGTTGTATGTGCATCTTTGTACATACACCATATTCGTCATCAAAAAACAACAAAGGCATAACAACAGAGGCCACGATCTCTGATGTAAAATAAGTGTTAGTAAGCCAGTAAGCCTACTATAGTGCTTTTGTATTTCATAACAAATGCACGAAATATGGGGCTTGCACAGGTCCAGGTCTTCTCAGGCTGTATTTACTAGGGTAAATCCAAAAGCACTGAAGGAGTTACAATTTTGGTTTAATTCAGCAGATTGGGAATAAAAACTAGTTAAGGTTTGCAACAGCAACCATTGCACAGCTTGTTATTTAGCATTTTTTTCACTAAGATAAAGTATAATTAAAGTATTAGATAAATATGTTACCATTTTTTATACCAAATCTGGGACTGTCATATTTCCTTTACAAAAATGGAATCTGTTTATTGAAATTGCTTTTCACACATGTTTAAAGAGCAATATTTCTATAGTAACTTTTTGTCCCGATATGCTGCAGTAAAGTTAAAAGTTAAAATAAATCTGTCCATCCTGCATGGCAATATACTTAGTCCTCGAATATATTTTCATGTACACTGGAACAATATCAAGCAGAGAGCACTTATAACTGCTGTGAATATGAGTGTACAAATGAAGAAAAGCATCTGACTCAAAGTCAACTAGATTTTAAAGCAAAGATTAAAGTGACAGAGTTTGTGTTTTTCTTTCCTTTTTCACTATGTCTAGTTTAGGTCTTGCTGGAGCTCTCATTTAGATTTTCTGAAAACTTGTGTCTGTTACATGACCTGATTTTTCTGTGCTGTGTAACTGTATAAGATGATCAACCAGGTGTGAACCTTTCTACTTTACAGTTGCTAGACGGAGATGAATCACACCTTAAAAGCACTTCCCTCCCTCCACTGACTGTAGAGAGTGGAGAAGAACAAGTATGGCTTCACACAGCTCCACTGCAGGTGCATAAATAAATGACATCCAACATGCTACAAAAAAAGGAGCAGGAAAAGGGCATTACCAACATTTCCAGACTTCTTCCTTTGGCAAAATCAATCTAAATTTTTCTTAATTATTGTTATTATTTTTTTAAGTGCAGGCAAAGTGAACTGTTCTGGGGTTTGATAGTGGTGTGCAAAGTGGAACAATTTTAGAGCACGCTTTTGGGTGTCATACATGTTACACATTGGCCTGAGTTTGTTGCGGATCCTATTCAATGGAAAAGACAGACCCTTCCAGCATAGCATTTATACACTCATCTGAATAATAAATAAATAAATAAATAAATAAATAAATAAATAAATACTCTCCAGAATGAATTCAGTTTTTTTTTAGATCCTCTGCAGGAAATAGGAGAAATGCACTGAGAAGTCAGTGGCTCCGATCTCATTGCATTCATCACAGAAATGGCAAATTCTGTTAATGAAAATACTGTTGAAATTTAGGATGAAACAATGTATCTGTTGACAAAAGCCATATTTTCCTAAGCATATAACAATATGTCAAACTTTCCTGCACCATCCAGAAGCTGAAATGATAGCAGTTTCACACATAGAGTGGTATGCCAAGCAAGCGGTCACTGTTTGCACTAGAGAAACCATGTCCTTGTCCAGAAATCACTTTGAGGATGAGGATTTGTAAGGACCAGATGAAGGACACCATGTAGGAGAGTATTTTGAAGAAGATATTTATTTCTGGTGCTCAGAAGAACCAAACATCTGAAAAGAAAAATCCTATGAAACAATCAGGTTGGGTTTGTAGGAATAAGTATGAAAAATCTCTTGCAAACTCAGCCTTTTTTTAATTTTTATTTTTTATGGTGAAGGGTAAACATCTTGCAGTGACTAGGATTGCTTTGGCACAAGAAAGGCCAGATCTCTGTCCCCTCGACCTTCAGCATGTACGGAGTGAGAAGCTGGCAACAAGGACTCAACCAGAAGAGGAATTACCACTTTCACCAATCAGTGCTCAGGCTAAGAGAGGGAGTGAGCCCAAGTCCTCCCTCCTTGCCCCTAGAGAAGAGAGGAAGAGCAGGCAGAGCCACCAGCAGGCTCAGTGGCTGCAGAGAAGGGCTGCTTTCTGAGAAAAAGATGGAAGAAAGAACTCGTCCTTCATTCTGCCATCAAGAAAATGGGTGGAGCAGAATTGATTTGGAAGTAGAAACATTTAGACATGAATTGGAATGGAGAGAGACGTGGAGCAGAACAAAGTGAAGGGCTCACTAAAATAAAAGCAATGTTGAAAAGAATCACTTAAAATCCAAATAGAAAAACTATTATGTCCAGATTCAAAGGCCATGATTTAAGAATCATTGGTATTTATTTCTGCATACCACAAGACATTTATTTAATTAGAGAAACATGCTTTCATTGCATTCTGAGTCAATTAAATGGAAAAAGCATGCTTTTTATAATTTTTGAGGTTTTCTTTAAACCTCAACTCTCTCTAGATCCTCTGATCCTTAACCTTCCTAATTATGTGCTTTGTTTTCATTACAAATACCATTTAAACTTCACAGACTGCCTTTACTCCTTCATTTCCAATGCCATGTAGCATGTGTATTCCAATACCCCATTCTTTGGAGTCCTTAAAGGTATCCTCTTCCCCTCTTTGGTCACAATGAACCAGAAACTTTCCTTTCTGCTAATTAGGTAAATGAGGCTGTGGTGGGTCAGGAAGAGCAGAACTGTGGGCTAAGTCCTCATGGAGGAACATAGGAATCCCCTCTCCTGAGTGTTCCTGTTTGACAGAAGGATGACCAAAGCCTTACTCTGCTGCAGTACCTGCCCCATGTCTTTTCAAGCAGAAGCATAGATAGCCTTCCTGATCTGTGCAGAAAATGAAGATGCTAACTGCATAGCCAATTTGCACACACCCGTGCAGAGTGCAGTCTTTCAAGCTTACAGGATAATTTATTGAAACAAATAGCTGCCATTTTCTGTATCATAAATACAATATTTAATCTGCACTAGTTGCTCAAGACAGATTTTATTATGTACTTTACTCATACAAGGTTTTAATAGGCTACGGTGGAGAGTTGTACATGGTACTTAATGCATGCTATGATGTGTGTAAAATCTGAGATCAGGGAAGGCATATATTTATAGCACTGTCTGAGAGATTATATGTAATGAATATATTTTCCTGCATACACATCAGAGGCAGAGTTAAGGGTGCACATGGATCCTACAATATGGTGTTTCCTAGCTTCTGTATGCTTAACTGTACAACCTTAACATTCCTTCGACACTCTCCGATGGAATATCTATCAGCCCACATCATCAGCATGCAAGTTACTCCCACAGAGAAAGATATTTCAGATTGTCCTCTTCCAAGAGACATTAATTAATGCATTTTCATTTTGAAATGTACTGCTTTCCAGCCAACATGTCTTGCTGAAGATTAAAAAGCTTTAAATCTTCATGGAGTAAGGCTCCTCAGGAAGGTTAAAAAAATACTATCTGCATCCTTTTTCCTAGGGGCTTCTCTGTTTTGCCCTTGTACTAAAGCTATTATGCACAGCTTGAATTCTGGAAAGACATGATGCTGGGGAAATACAAGTAATTATACTATTCTCTCATTTCTACCAACTATTATTTTCATTTTTGCTCTTTCTTTCACATCCTTTTCAACTGTTTCTATCTGCTGCAAACATCACTTGCAGATTATTACTTGCAGAGAAAATTTCAGCTGAAAAAGGGTGATAGATTGGTGGTGATTTAAATGATTGCATATTGGGCACCCAAAATTACAAAATAGCTATTTGAGTAACCTATTTACTCTGAATTCTTGCATGCTGAGCAATTCCCAAGTATTTTAAAGGTTTTGTGAAAATTGTCTCTATGAAATTACACCTAGTGAACTGTTCTGTATTAAAAATGATAGAATATAAAGATGTGAAAAAAGGCAGTGTCCTTGTAAAGCTAGCAAGCAATTTGGTATGGCACTGCAGACCTTACAATAAAAGCCAAGAATTGTGGGATTACAGTTGGATGCTTAGTTTCTGAATCAAATACAGCCCTGAATTAGCCAAAGACAGATCCATTGGTTTCATACACTTAGCCACAATGCAGAACAAGAAGGCTGGCATGGGCATTCATGCTTAATTATGTTTTACATTCTGAATGAAGTTGGTTTTATATAATAATTTTTAAATATATATTTCTTTGAAACAGAAAAATAACTTGCCAGTGCAGTTTAGGGTTTAGCTAGACAATAGCAATCATTAAGGAACATTGTGTTGCCTTTAAAATGTTATTTATCTAATAAAGAAAGTGTATTGCTGAAACCCTTGTTTTCACACATACACGCACAAAAAAAAAAAAAAAAAAAAAAAAAAAAAAAAAAAAAAAGGCACTGGGGGCACTGGGGAGGATAGAGGAGGTAAAATGTTGAATTAGCTCTATTTTTATGCTCAATATTTATGGTTAAATATATCTTCAGCAAAGGAAGTTCATCTCAGAAATTTTAATGTTCACAAGACTGTGGGCCAAATTGGGATCCAGGGAGTTACACAACAGATGAATTTGGCCACCTGTGTTCATAAAGCTTCCAAACACTGACAAATGCAAGAAGGTAGAAAATAAAAATTGAGTACTACAGGCAGTAACGGTGTTAGGAGAAGTTCTCAAGACTCGATGTACCAGGCTACATTGCTGCCCATAGCAAGTCTCCTTCATGTGCCACTTTGACTGTACAAATGTACTGTGATGCCCAGTTGGGCATAGACAAATGCCATGGGACAGCGGTGTGCACTCCAGCCAGGAGGCATCAAACATCATCTGCTGTCACAGACAACTCAATGTCAGGGTCCTAGTTTGAAGCCATGAGTTTACATTGGACAGACTGGTTCTGCTCAAAATTGTCCCAAAGACAGAAAATATTAAGTTAAGCTATTTGACTGTGAGATTGTTAAACGAAATGGGACTAGTACAGAACAGGATCAGAAAGGCAGGAAATGAACAGCTGAAGTTCCTGCATTTTTCTTTTTCTCGTTGTTGTTGTTGGAAAACCTATTATAACATCAGTTATAATTTATCTTGAAGGACATTTTATTTGTCTTGCTGAAGGTGTTGTGTGCTATTGGTAGGAAACACAAGTAGTTGATATGGCACCTCCCATATTTGCTGGGAGACATCCCTCAGAGAAAAAAGAATTTAAGCATGCTTGCATTTTCCTCTAAAGATGAATGTGTGTGATTGTTTTAAAAGGATTAAATTGATGTCCTTTTGATGTATCTTCACAAGGTTTTATGAATGCTTTGACCAAACAGTGCAGGTGATAAATTCATTATGGGTGATAAACTCATTAGAATGATAAACCTGGTATGGGGGATAAACTCATTACTGGAGAAGCCTAGTATGGTGAGGCTGATGCAAGGCTTTCTATCACTGTCAGCAAAATTGCAAACTATAAAATGTCCACTAACATAAATGATGGTCTTGGCATACTCCCCTTCCATCTCTCCCTTTCAAAGGTTCATCTTCAGCACTCGGATAGTTGCAGTTATTGCCTTCAAACCCACAACTCACAAATCTTACTTATTTTCTACTTTTGTAGAGGGTCTATAGGAGGAGCATGAAGGTGATCAGGGAGCTGGAGAAGTTCTCTTGTGAAGAAAGGCTGAGGGGCTGTTTCCGCTTTCAGAAGACTGGCAAGACCTTGTTGCAGCATTTGGATACTTGAGGGCAATTTATAAAGAGTGAGACTGACTGTTTGTATGTGCAGAATGTGATAGGACAAGGGGGAATGGCTTTAAACTAAATGAGGGAAGATTTCTGTTAGATGTTAGGACATAATTTTTTTACTCAGATGATGGTGAGGCACTGGCACAGGCTGCCAAGAGTTGTGGAAGCCTGTGGCACAGGCTGCCGATCCCTGGTGGTGTTGAAGGCAAGGCTGGATGGGGCCCTGGGCAACTTCTTTGAGAAAGAGACCTTGTTATACAAGGCACTTACTGCAGACTGTAGTCAAATAGCCACCTTGGTTGTTAAGCATTTGTGGCTGGAATCCTCAACAGAACACAAGTCCATATTCAGTTCTCAGTGTCTTTGCTCATCTTAGGCCCACATTCTTCACTGCTCTCCATCTCCATAAGTTCAGCCCAGATATGCACTGTAATGTATCGTTTGAATCTTGAGGAAATCCTGCTGTCAACTGAGATGCAAGCCATGTTAACAGCTGCAGGTTGAAGCATGTATTATGGCTTTGTCTCTAACAGAAATAAGATACTTAGACAAGTAAACAAACCACCCCCTTTGATAGCAAGGATACTCTATTTGACAAATCTATCACTTGGAACATGACAAAAGGATTAAGGAGTTAATATCGTGGTGATTTTTTTTTTCAGTGCCAAGGTAAGTGTGCTGTTCAGTGAGAGGAGGATGGCTCAGTGCCACAGGAAAATAAATTTTCACTTGGCTCTGTGTGTTGAGCTGATTTCTGGTAAATTAATGAATTGAATGAGCTCAGTAAAAGGTCTTTCAAATGGCAGTGCTGACACAAAGAGGCATGGGAGCCCCCCTCCCAGCACAAGAGCAGGACAACCAGGGCTGCAGGTAGGAGCGATGGGGAGCAGGCAGTCCCTGTACTGTCAAATCACGTCCTGAGGTATTCTGGTTTGATGTGAAAAGCTAGAGAAATTTCAAAAGCAAAACATCCAGGAGGCCAAAAGGCCTCTCCACAGGACAGGACTTGATTTTAAGGTGTGTTGCATCTAAACACTGTCATCTCAATTATTACTTTCATAGTGATAATGTAACAGTGTTCACAATCAAGATCCCGTTATGTGATGTATATGAATATTTCTGTTGAAGATAGTTTCAACCTGGAATATGCAAATCCAGGCACTGTCCATATTTCTTTATATGAATCACTACAAGCCCAGGGTTGAATACTTACAAACAAAAATTAGAAATTCAAAAAAGAGAAGAAAATAGCACTTGCAATAGTACGGCCAGCTGGTGATTGTTTTATAACAAGGCCCTTTTCTCCCTCTTTTAAATATAATTTACTGGAACTTTACTTGGAGATGCAACAAATTAGCAGCTATTCATTTTATAATGAAGAAGACCTTATGAAAATCTAGGCTTTGAATAGGCAATCAGAATTTATTTGGACATAAGGGGTTATTTGCCAGTCTAATATTTCAATATTGAAATGCATGCTTCTATCAGTACCATCACAGAGTATTTTAAGCATGTATTTTAAATCTTTACATTTATTTTAAGTTCATTACATTTCCTCAGCTTGATTCTATACAGTACCTGTAATTTTTACTTCCTTGAAAGACCACCAGAAAAATAAAATAAAAAAAAAGCTTCACATTCAGATAATATATAACAAACTCATCTCCCTTCATGTCTGAATAAGCTTTTATTCTCTTGCAACAAAATCAGTTCTCGGTATTCAGCAATATGATTACATGCAGGCTTTACATAAGTTCAGACAACAACTATTAAAAACACGAAATCATTCAGCACTGGTTAATTTAGAATAACTACCAAATGTGCATAGCTACATTGGTTCAGACTCCTAATCCATATACCTTCTTAACATCCAAAAAATATTGTGCTTTCCTTCCATTAGTTGATCTTGAAGTGGGTCACCAAAAGCTTATTGCACAAAGAATAACAGTTGACACGAACTCAGCTTGAACTGACCCAAGAGCCTGGGCTGCAGAGGCTTATGCCTTGGGATGTCATTCCAGGATGCCCAGCAAGTGTTTCCAACCTGGCAGGGCGCTGCTGATGTTTCTAAAACAAAATGCTGAGGATGATGACTTGTGGGGTTTTGTTGTTGCTGTGCCTGTTCATTGTCTCTGAAAATTACAGGTTGATGGTTGGACTAGATGACCTTAGTGACCTTTTCCAACTTTAATGATTCTATCATTCTATAATATCATACCAAATGAAGAAACTATGGCCAATTCCATGTGGATGGGCCATTGGTTTAAGATAATGGTGGTTTTCCCAGTGGCTTTGAAAAAATGTGAGCAACTGCAGAGTCCAGTGCGCATTTTCTACTGTGTCTGTAGGCAGCCTTGTATCCAGAGTCATGGACAACAGTATTAAACAACAAGGGGTCACCTGTGCTGAGCCAAACAGTGAGTTTGTCTGTAAAGGCCTAGTTTTAGATAAGTAAAACACACAATTTTAAATTAAAAAATAAATAAATAAATAAATAAATAAATAGGTCTATAGCAAAGATCTATTCATACACCAGATGTAGCCATCTAAAACACAGGTATCTAATTGTGAACTAATTACACAGAGGTCACTTAAGACATTGTGGAAAAAGTGGTATTTGCCAAATTTAGGAGACAGATCTGCAGCTACATGCAGATTTCTGGGTGTGCCATTTCTCCATAGTGTCTGTCAATAAAGCCGTAGTTACCAGTTCACAGGGAAGGAGCTCAGAGGATGGCTGACTTTTCTCCCACATGAACCTGGATGTGGTGTTGGGTATACTTCTCTGGGTGTCCCTGCTGGAGCAGAGTTGCGCCACATGGACTCAGAGGTCCCTGTTCACTACAGCTATTTTTTTGACACAGTGATGTTTATCTGAATAGCTCCATACTGTCTCCATAATGTGGCCTCATGATTGTCTCCCAGCTGTGTTTTTTTTTTTGTTTGTGGTTCCCCATACTGGTCTTTCATGGCCAAATGATAATTACAACTAAACTGCAATCAAAAGGAAAAGCCTACACGGCTATGAGGTCATCTATTTTCTTAGCAAGTTACACTTGTTAAGTGGGAATGTAACACATCCCCTAAGTGGCAGCCTTGCTTCCTACTTGTTTTAATTACTGAATGAATTAACTGCAAAAATAAACCAACATCTTCAAGCAATCACAGAAAGTATTCAGAAGGTATGAAGGAAGTGAAAGTAAGTTGAGTGTGTGCTTAAGTGTTTTGCTGCTTTTGCTGAAACTGTTTTTCCACTGTATGTATATCACTCTCATCCATCACCCAGCTCTCACCCGAGGACTCAGGGTCCTCCAGAACGAGAATAAGAGCCCTAAATCTCCATCAGCCAGCCAGAGCTGTGCACCATATAACCAATTTTTTACATCCCTAAAGGCGACCTCAAACAATCTTAATAAATCTCAGCAATTGTTGCTTCTGTATCTCAAATATATAAAGGTCAGACAGTGCTATTGAGACTGACCCTGACCTGCAGCTCTGTTGAGGCCCTGGACCCTGCAGTCCTCCTGCTGGTGCAGGGTGATGGCTGCTGCATTCCTGTCACTGATTTCCTTGCTTGGTTTTAACACTGTCATTTTGCCAAGAGGGGAAAGCAAGCGCTTCACCTGCTGACCCGGCGTAACAGCACAGCAGTGAATGGGGAGAAATAAAAAAGGTGCTTAGCTCAGCTCAACTCCCTCTCTCACCACTGTAAAATTAATTGTTGTCATTATCTGGCTGCTTTCTGGAGACCATCAGCTTACCTGCTACACAAACTGCAGCAGCAGTAACAGCAGCTGGACCTGACACACAGCCGTGCCCTTGGTGTATTAAAACATTCTGATGTAATGTCTAACACATCACATGGCTCACCTATTAAACCTCGTCAGGGGCATGTGCTCTGGCAGTGGGAAAGAGCTAGTAATGAGGCCAAATGCACAGAGGATAAAAGGAACATATTATGAAAACAAGCCATTGAAGGCCTGCATGCTAATTTGAGTGAATGCATTTGGACGTGTAAGAGCTTTGCTGTTTCTGTGTAAAATGTTTCCAATTTCTTATTTTCTATTGCAGAGATGATTGAGTCAGCAGCAGATTGCCACTCGCATTCCAGGTGGCGTGATATGTCTCCTCTTGCACTAACTCATAGAGGTCATTAATATGCTAAATAAGTTGTAGCCAATTGGCTCCCATGGTGACAGCTCCAAAAGCTTCATGAATAATCAATGGAGCACCTGGAGGCATGAAATTTTCATACAAAGAGTTTCTAGACTTTTGCATTAAGCTCTGAGACGGGACAGACAAGTGATAGACAAGACTGGCACTTTGAGGAGTTTCAAAAATAAGAAGTGTTATTTTAAAAGAAAATAGCAATCTTATTAAAATGAGAACGAACCTGAAGCTCCATGTCTTGGAGCACTTCTGAGAAAGGCAACTCCTCTGATTCCCTTGACATCTTTTGGACAGGATTGTGTTTTGGATTTGGGGACAGTGAGAGGGACTACTTCAGCTAGTAATAAAATCGCACCATTAAGAATTCATTGATAGAATTAAATAGTTCCATCATTAAGAAAACAATGAAGAGATCCTGCTTTCGTTTGTTTTATCTGCAGGAACTTACATGCCTGTAGATTTCAGGAGAAAAAATCACATGATCTGAGCAGACCTTGTCACTTCACCATCTTAAAAGCAGGCACCTTTCTATCACTGTTCCCCTTCCAAGTACTAATGTGTTATCTCATAGGTCCTTGCAGAGCCTTCCATTGGTGAAACAAGCAGGAAATGGCTTATGTGTTTCATTGTTTGATAGAGCAGATCAAAAATCTGTGTTCCCCACAGGGACTGCAAGGATGTCCTGTTTAATGATTTCTGCAGACAAGCTTGTGCCACACAATGCTGGCAAAAAAGAAAGTGGAGATAGGATGCGTGTGTGGTGATAGCTGGAAGAACTGAAAGGAGGCAGCTTGTGTGCTTCCTCTTCCACATGGGACTGCCATGGGTAGGAGCATCCTTTGCACCAGATTGGATCCCAAGGAGCTGTAGGATCCGTGCCTCAAGATTAGTTCATCTGTTGTATCTCTCTGTTCTCAGTGCCACCTTCTCTTGTGGGTGCACTGGGAGGGGCAAGGAGAAGTGCCAGCATTTCATCTCTGCTTGACATCGTTTCCATATGACTGCTGGGAAGGCAGAAAGGCCCCAGCTGCTCCTGCTGGCATCACTATGGGTGGTTTTCCAATTCCTTTCTACAGAGCTTGCAAATTAAATGCACTTTAAATTCAGCTGTGTTTGGGGTGTTTCTGATGGAATTCTCAGCAAAATATTTTTGCTCTTTGCTGTCCATTCTGACATAATGTCAGCTGAAATCCCGAAAGGGCTGGAGATTTCAGACTGCAGGAGCTCCATCACAAAGACCTCATGCACCAAGAGGTCTGCTAGTGAAGAAAATGTGCAGATGTTGGAGCTAATCAGAGCAGGCACAAAGAGCACAAATATACAAAAATCCCTTTTTTTGTACCTGAACACTTCTGCAAGCACAAGAGAAGTGAAAATATATTACCAGTGTGATTGTATATAAGCAGGGGTAACCCATATTTTGTAACAGGGTCTTTTGTTGCAGAACTTTACAAAACTTGCTAAAATCTTTCTTCACCATCTCTCTTAATTGTGACATACAGTAATAGTATAACAGAAGAAAGGCAACCTATAGGGTCATAGGAAGGAAATGTAACAGGAAAGTAGAACTCTGCAGAAACTGTGCTAGCTGACCTAAGAGTGCAGCTACAGGGGAGGACTGACTTAGTAAAGTATTAAAAATGGTTCATAAATGAAAGTGAAAGGCTGTGTAGAAGCCATTGGAAGGTTTCTGTGTCTGTATGTGTTTTCTGTTCTAGGAGAACTATATTTACATTTTAATGTTCCCTTGATAATGAATAACTTGTGCTGTTCTTGTGTTATATAATGCTGTTCTCTTAAACATGTTGTTTTACATGTTCTGGTATTCAAAAACAATCCCCACAGGAAAGTGTGCACACATTCTTTTACTCATGCACACACATGTGCCAGTCTATGACAAAGTTTTCTTTTGAGATCAGATATTAGCTAGTCATTGGAGCTGCCATGAGGGTAAGTAAGTGACTTGGCTTGGACGCAAATATCCAGAAATCCTCTTACACTCTCATTCACATATGTCATGGTTTTGTGCTGTTGCTGTCAATATTCTACATCATGACATCATGTGCAGTATGAATCATTAACTGAGGATACAAATAGTGGCAAACTGTTTTGGTGGTATAAGAAAGTGTAGTTGTTAATGGCATACAGAAGTATAACAGGGGGTATGTGGAAGTGTAGCAGAGGGTATGTGGAAGTGTAACAGAGGGTATGTGGAAATGTAACAGAGGGTATGTGGAAATGTAGAAGGTTCATGCTCCAGTTCCGTGGAATGGCAGCATCCCGAGTACTCAGCTCTTGGAGGAGAACTACATATCCCAGGGGACGACGCGGCCAGAGACGAATCACCGGAGGAGGACACATATATAATCTCGCTTCCAGGCTGGAACGTTTCTTCTTTCGCTCTATCTATCTCTCGGAGCACTCTGGCCCTGTCGTCTCTCTATCAGCAACATTCCAGCCCGTTGCCTAGAGATCACAGTAGGCCTCCCGGTTCTCGGGGACTCTTTTTCTCTCTTTCTATCTCTCTTTCTGTCTAGTTCGATTTAGTAGTCGCAATTATATTGTATCATATTGTGTTATCTTGTATTCCAATATCGTATTTAGTAAAATAAGTTTTCTCCTTAGATTGCTGCCACTGTTTTTGTCCATTCCCCTCCTTTCAGGGGCAGCAGCCTCTATCACAGGCAAATCTAGATAACCCGATTACAACATAGGAAAGAAACAGGCATCTTTCTTACCAATCTCTGAGAGAGAAATTTAAAATATATGCTATCAGCAAAGTAATGGCATTGATTTCTGAGGCGAACGCATCTCCTGCTAGTGATATTTCCATAATGGAGCCATAGAGGGAGGAATATTCTTTATCACCTACAGCAATTAAAGAAAGACTTTGAATTCCTCACTCTGGTGTGGCGAGATGAGAGGTGTGCTGTTCACTGCAGTGTATTAGCAAGGTGGAAAGCTCAGTTCCATAGTATGGCAGTTTGCGCATGTCCTACAGAGTGATTTCCATAGCAGAGTCCTGTTGTCAAACAAAGTGAAACGCTTTGGTGAAAAGTATTCATTTGAGTGGTACTCACAATCTTTTTTTGTAAACTTCCTCTACAGAGTTCTGTACTGTACATATACATATTCTGTATCTATACATTATGCACAGATCTTAGATGACAAGAGTTTGAGGCAACTTCCCATTAGTGTGGAAGTAAACAACACAGATCTACAATTATGAAGACTGAGGCACTGCTGGATAAAAAGATGATAGATAGATAGATAGATAGATAGATAGATAGATAGATAGATAGATAGATAGATAGAAGATATACATATATATTTACAGTTTTGTTTGATGGAGAAATGTTTTTTATCCGAGGAACAATATGATGTGTCTCAGGGTTTTAATATCCGCCTTATTTCTCTTAGATCATTATTCACAAATAAAGGCACCAAGTAAAAGAAGTGTTCAAAACCTGTAACAGTGTTGTACTTTTTTCTTCTTCTTCTCTCTCTCTCTCTCTCTTTTTTTTTTTTTTTTTTTTTTTTTTTTTTTTTTTTTTTCTTCTTAGCTAAATTGAAAGAGAATATGCCAGGTAATAAAACACATCTACAGTAGATGATGACAGGATGACAGTCACAGCAGGCTTGCCCTGTGCGGTCATCACATGTTTCAGCATGAGGCTACTGAACACTGCAGCTGCATTTGCAAGACCTCTCTCTAAATCCTTTACATTTAAGATTTCCATGGTGAAAATGAAGGATTCTGGGGTCTTTCAGTAGCTGAGAGAAACAGATTGCTGCCCGCTTCCTGACTTTCTGCACAAAATGTCCTTGATCCATTCATGTTTTCAGTAATTATATTGCTGACATTTTAGGTTCACCTATGTAAGAAAACCTACAGGCATATTTTATATTATGCAAGGCGAGACATCAAAAAACTGGCAAAACCGCATAGTCTCTTTTAAAGCAGCCTCAAGCCATTGTGCACATCTTCGTTCACCTGATAGCACTGAGCTTTGACATGTTTCATTTTGATTAGAACCTCTCCTGACTTGTAGCAGGTTTCTACTTTCAGCTACTGTAGCACAATTATTTTTGCAGGTTTAATGTCTACCAAGTATTGCTTTTGTGAGATTCACTGAGTAAATATTGCATTTTGCATTCATTTGCACACCTTTAAGTGTATTTTTATAGATATCTAACGGACTCAGTCCCACCAACAACTGCAAACTTACACAGAGATTGCAGCTATGAATGTCGTCACTGCAAAAGTTTTTGGGGGAGCAGAGCTGGGGCAAACATTGGCTGTTTTAAGATGGTCTGTCTGATGTACACTCGTAATGTACGTGTCTATATCTGAGCCATATTTCCTAGGTTCCCTTTAAATACACCGAAGGAAAATAAGTATTTAAGGGACCAATTCATTTGATCTATCATAGTTGCCTGATTAAGGTTCTGGTCTGTCATTTTTTAGAAGAGCTGATTTTTTTCCATTGCATCAGTGTCAATGGCCAAAGGTGAACAGTTAAGATGCAGATCTCTGCCCCGCAAGTGCCTACACACAGAGAGATGAATCCTCTACACAGAGCGCAGCACCTCTTGTTAATCAAATTCACAGAAAAAACACTGTGAGATATAGATACATGGATGATGTATGTTCACAATTTACAAGGTGGTTTCAAAACTTCATCTTTCTTAATTGCTTAGATAATCATAGCAATGTTACGCTTTATTGTGATCATTCTAAACATCACTGTAAATTATTGTGAAGCAATATCTGAGCTCTTCATAGCTATAGCAATTAAGTCTAGCAGAATTCTAAATTATAGAGGTACATTTAGAAAAAAGATGACAAGAATATTCTGGAGCTTTGTCTACAGTACAGGTTATTCCTGGATGTCAGCTTATGCAACAGCATAAATACTGTTTTACAACTGTCATTTTAATAATCTTAGAGATGCTATCTAAGGCTAAGTATTGTGTCAGTTGTTTGTTTATCATCACTGACTGTTACAGTAAATGCTATTTAAAATCCACTAATTCTAGAAAGAATTTAATCTCCTACACCTCAAAAGATAAATAATGTCCAATAAGAGGCATGTGAGTTCCTGACAATGGAAGCAGCTCCTCTGAAAATCTTTTCCTTGCTGTTTGTTTTGTTTTGTTTTGTTTTCTGAACACCTGTATAGGACACAAAATAAAATGGCCTGGGTTAGTGAAGGACTTAAATTAAGATGTTGAACCAGTTTGATTTAGTGCGGCAGGAAACTGCATGAAACTTTCAGCACATCATAGGCTTCTCAAATCAAAGCAGCCACAGACTCCTGCTTAATGTGACCAAACAGCCACATGCATTTGGAAGGGTTTTCCATCAGCATCCATCTGCACAGCAGGTGACAGTCCAGGAACACAAATATGTTTGCCAGTAGTCATTTTCAAATTTGGTTCCCTCTGACTTTCATGAATAACCTTTGCTACCTTTGGGCAGTAGATGGTGGTCTGTTGAGCACAAGTAGCTCCCGGTACACACAGAAATGGAGGCTCCACCAGTTCCTCTGCAGAAGATGGATGGCTTCTCCATTTCTTCAGTGTATTATGAAGAACTGTGCACCATCAGTGAATAAGATGGCAGGGGGCATGGCCAAAGCTCGAGGAGCACTGAGCTGCCCAGATGCCAGGAGCTGCCTGTGCTGGAGCCCAGCCCTGGAGAGCAGCTGTAAGGGGCAAAGGTGTGCACCATCATTCAGCCCTTAGGCAGCTGCCTTACAACAATTTTGTTACATTTTGCATTTCAAGTAGTAATTTTCCAGATATAAGAGCAAATGAGGCCATTTCATAAGCATTTACAGAATTCCCATATACATTTCTTGTCAAATTCTGTGATTGAAAATATTTAAATATTAAAATTGTAGAGCAGGTGTATGTAAACTTCTGAGGTCACTAAAATGCTCTGCCTACACTATCTGCACTTTGGTTGGGCAGCATCAAATAGAGTTTAAATTTTGTTTTAAAGTTTTTAAAGGAAAATCAATCTTCTTTTGCATAATCTTGTTGCACTATAAATGCTTCCTAGCCTTTATTGGTATTCTTTCCCTGGCAACTTTTGTTCTTGTTATCTTCATTCTGGTTAGGTGATGTGACTGAAAAACTCATCTGTGCATCCTCAGAGGTGTGCAGAGGAATAGCAGCAGGTGGAGGACCCATATAAAACTGCTTCTGACTGCTACCAGGGCCGTCCCAGGAGATCCTCACCCCAAGGTCTGGGATGGGATCCACCATGCTGAGTCAGCAGGAGCCTCTCTGGGTTACCTCAAAGACTGAGGGGGTCACTGCTTTGTGGGAGAGGCTGTGCTATGGAGCTCAGGAGAATAGCATTTTGGGATTGCATGAGATGTTATGAGCCACAGGTATGAAGAAAGTTTCCAGATGACTGGAGTTTACTGTGCTTGCTGGGAACTGTCAAACAACACTAAAATAGACATTATTATCAACATCCATTATATCCGAGGAAACTCTCTCCAGTAATAAATGAGCATCCATTCCCCTTCCACCCACAGAAACACACCTGCCATTAGTGACTATCACAAACTGTGCCAAGTGTTCCTGTGGGTAGGACCCTAATTACTTCCCTCAGTTTGCCCTCACATACCCTTAGCAAACCTGCCAGTATCACCAGCTATTGCTGAGCTGGGAGAATGCCGCTTTGGAAAGAAAGAGCTTGTTAAGGGTCTTTTCAAAGATGGTGTGCACTGTGGGTGTAGCATTGACATTAATGATGCCTACTCCGAGGTGTGCGGTGGCCGTGATGGCTGTGACAGTTGCAGTGCTGCATGTCATCCTGCAGTGCAGTCACCCCATGTCATGTGTCCAGCTGATGGAGATGCCCCAGCAGCTCTGAGCACCACCCCCTGGTAATACAGCTTAGCAAGTCTAGTTTACAATGCAAGGAATTTTGTTAGTATTTAACAGTCACCTTGAACATGTCTAAGCACAGCTCTTCAGTGACTTTTTGGACTGACAGTGTATTTTCTCTGGAGCTCATTACAGAATGGGGCTATGTCAGAAACAAAGAGGGGGCTTTATGTAAAGACTTGAATGAAAAAGAGCAGAGGCTTGCAAGGCAGCTCAAGGAGGAGTTCAGAGCAAAGGGGTGCTGCAGAAGAAGCTGCGGAGACAGCTGCTAGAGAATTTAGCACATAAAAATATGTGCAATGTTACACAGAGAGCATGTATGTAATATTCATAAGACTGTCTGAGATGCAGTCTTCCTCTAGATTTTGAAGCTGTCTGAAATCTGCAGACTTTCAAACCACTTAAATAGAATAAAACCTACACTGATTATTGCATGATTGCTGACATTTGGTGTCTGTCAGTCTGAAATAACTTCTCCTCCTTGCTGTAATTTCCTCTAAAAAGCAAAGCAGACGCAGTGATCTTTCACAAAGCTCTCCCCAAACAGCTCCTGCCTTCACACCTTGCTGCTTTCTTTCTGAGGTCAAACACTGTTGCCCAAAAGCTCTTCCTTTCTCCCTTTTACTGCATTTGTTTGTCTGGTAGCTCTGTGTCTGGTGTTCTTGACTGACAAACTAGAGTGCTACCTATGTATAAAAGAATATTATTAAAAAAAAAAAAAAAATCTTAAAAAGACCCTATTAATATTTTATTAGCATTTCTTTTCTTCCTGAGACTGAATGACAGCTTACCCAAGATAGCTGATTTTAATTATTTTTCCAACCTGTATTCCTCTTGTCACTGTCTCTTCCAGCATCAATCCAGTCAGATGTTTTTCTTTATTATTACCATAAGGCCTCAGCAGCCTATAATTACTCTAAAGAATTTATCTTTTATTTCTGAAGCTGAGATTTTCTCTTCATTTTCCTTTCCCTTTTTTTTTTTTTTTTTTTTTTTTTCCCTTTTTCATTTTCTTTTTTATATTTTGGTAAGATCTGTAATTAACCTTGCAGCTGTTGATAGTCTGCTCCAGTCAGTAACCATTACACTTGATGCAGCTTCTCTCTGTCCCCATCCCCCTTTTCGTGCTCGTCTCTTTGTGAAGGACTGGTTACAGTAATGATATTCCCATCTTCAAAGCAATGAACAAAATATATACAATAAATTCCCTCCGGGATTGCTTTGCAGAATCCATTTTTAATGCTAAGATGATTAAAAAAGATCTGCTTTTAACAGTACATAGTGCATATTTCCAAAGAAACCCACCATGAAGTTTTTTTCAGGATTTGCCAAGGACAAGCAATGGAAAGAAGATGTCCATGTGGCAGCTCCTGCTCCCCAGAAGGGAATCAGCAGGAGTCCTCCTCCGGGTATTGTTGGGGAGATTGGGAACAGGAGAGGACTGTGCCTGAACTGAAAGAAATCAAATGTAAATAATTGCATAGATTACATGGCTACGCTGCTTTCCCTGAAAATGAGCCTGTGCCTTCCACCTGAGAGATGGAATTACAGAAATAAGAACCATTTCATATCTGTGATGAAAAAAAATATAATAACACTACCCTCAAGGTACATTGCCTTGTCATTAGATATAAAAGGCTTCTTTCAGGATACTATATTAGTTTCCTGAAATTATGACTTGTGAGCAGAGCTAAATGTAAATGCAATGTGTCCATGATAATGGTCCCTGTATTTTAGCAGAGGTACTGTTGGTACATTGGGAGGTCTCATTGCCATCACTGTACTAGTAACATCTCTATCTGACTTCTTTTTGAAAAGAAAATTGCACCTAAGGAGAACACAAAAGAAATATGTTTTTTAAGTATCTCAGCACCTCTATCTAGCCTTTTCCTACTCCCAATTCCTTGTTCCCTATTCCATAGCCTTTCTCAGCCTATTAGGCTAAAGTCTGCCCTTCAGTGACGGAGCAACAAGATGAAGGTTGCTGTTGTTTCAGTGTTCTTGAAACATTCTACTGCAACCTCCACCATGATATGCAGAAGTCACCTGCTTAACGACTCACAGACCATTCAGGCTTTTCAAAACCTTCTGAAGTGCTACATGTCTTGATTTTAAGCTGTGATGCACAGTACAAGGACAGAACCAAAACTCCTCTGCTTGTTCAATTTCTCCTTGTGTAAAATACAGAATAAATCAGTTTCCAGTTCTTTGCCTTAGGATTGCTTCCTAATCTTTTCAGCTGCTGATTTTAAAAGGCACTTAATATAGAGGACTTTCATAAAGGCAGTAGTCTCGGGAGTTGTATAGTAATCTAATTCATTCTAACATCTCAGCTTCTAAGATTCCTCATTGAAGAAAATCAAAGCTGAGAGAAAACAGAGAAACGGGCAATAATCACTTCAACTACCTTTACCTGTTTTACTGTAGGCATAGCTCATGCATACATTCTGATTAATAAGAAGGGAGAACTGGCTTCAACAGAAACAGAGAAGGGTGAGTTACTTAACAAATTCTTTGCCTCAATCTTCAGTGGTATTCAGTCTTTTCATGCCTCTTGTGTCCCTGAACCTACCACAGTAGGAGTGGAGCAAGTCCAAGACAGCCTTATGAGGATAAACGTGTACAAGTTCGTGGATCTGGACAACACGCATTCCAGGATCCTGAAGGAACTGGATGATGTGGTTGCAAAGCCATTCTCCATCATATTTGAAAAATTGTAGTTGCCCACAGGAACTGGAAGAAGGGAAACATCTCTCCCATTTCTAAGAAAGGGAGAAAGGAAGATCTGGGCAAGTACATGTCAGTGAGTTCTACATCTGTGATAGAGAAGATCATAGAATGGATTCACACGAAAGCTATTTTTAGGCTCATGCAAGATGAGGAGGTGATCTGAGACCCCGGTGGCGCAGCGGTAGAATTCCCGTTTGCAACACCAGGGGGCCCGGGTTCGAATCCCCCCTGTGGAGCAGGGGGTAGAAGTGCCGCTCTGCTACACAGAGGGCTCGAATCCCGGGAGTTGGACTCGATGATCTCTAAGGTCCCTTCCAACTCGCACAATACTATGATACTATGATGATGATATGAGACTGCCAGAACAGCTTCACCAAGGGCAGATTGACCACTCTGATGGCCTTCTATGATGGAGTAACATCATCGGTAGACAGAGGAGGGGAAACTGATATCATCCATCTGGACTTCTACAAGGTCTTTGACATGTTCCCACACAACCTCATTATCTCTGAATTAGAGAAATATGCATTTGAAGAGTTGGCTATTTGGCAGATGGTTGGCAGTTGGTTGGATAGTTACAGCCAGAGGATTGTTGTCAAGGGCTCTATGTCCAGGAGGAGGCTGGTCATAAGTGGTATCCCCCAGGGGTTGATCTTGGAACACTATGGTGCTCTTCAACATCTTTATCAATGACGTAGACTGTGGGATTGAGTACACCCTCAACGAGTTTGAGATGACAAATCTGTGTGGTACAGATGATACCACAAAAGGAAAACATACCATCCAGAGGGACACAGATGGGCCCACATGAATCTAAAGAGGTTCAAAAAGACCAAGTTCAAGGTTCTGTGTTTGAGTTGAGTCAATCCCAGACATATGTACAGACTGGAAGAAGACTCACCGAGAGTAGCCCTACAGTGAGGAATGTAGTGGTTCTGATGCTGGACATGAGCCAGCAGTGTGTTCTTGGAGCCCAGAAGGCCAGCGGTATCCTGGGCTGCATCCAAAGAGGAGTGGCCAGCAAGATGAAGAAGGAGATTTTCCCCTTCTATTCTGCCCTCCTGAGACCCCATCTGGAGTACTGCATCCAAGCATGGGGCCTGCAGCATGAAAAAGACATGGATTTGTTGGAGTGAGTTCCAGAGAAGGGCCAGAAAGATATCAGGAGCAGGAGCACCTCTGTTATGAAGAAAACCTGAGGAAGTTGGGCTTGTTCAGCCTTAAGAAGAGAAGGTTCTGAGGAGAATTTCCAGTACTGAAAAAAAAATTGCAGGAGGGAGACTGACTTTTTATATAGGCAGAACATGACAAGGGAGTGACTTTAATATAGAAGAAGGGAGATATATGTTAGATGTTAGGAGGAAATTCTTTACTCAGAGGGTTGTGAGGCCCTGGCACAAGTTGCAATTCAAGTCCAGGTTAGGTGGGCCATGGGCAATCTGATATGGTGGGTAGCAGGGGATTGTAGCTAGATGATCTTTAAAGTTCCTTCCAACCTAAGCCATTCTATGATTCTGTGATTTTATGGCAACTAATGGTCTGAATTCCCCACACTGCCAGAAGAAAAGAAAAAAAAAAAAAAAAAAAAAAAAAAAAATCCTTTCAAAGAGCAGTTCATCCCTACCTAACAGATGACTGAATTTGCTTCTAATGATGCTTATCTTTCTCCAAGCATTACTGTGTACATCTTGAATAAGAAGCACAGATTACATACTTAACTTTTCAGCAGGTAATTTTACGTGTGCTGAGCCTTTAATTTATAACCAAGTGAGAATCGGTGTTGAAATGTAGCTGTCCTGTCTGTACTCAATAATATGTACTCAAAACACTGACATTTATATATTTATGTGCAAATAATATACATAAAAATCTCAGTGAACATCTGTGATGTCTTTTGAAATGTACACCAAAAAGAAAAGAAAAAAATTGTCAAATGCTCCAAGAAATTATTTTCAAAATTATTTCAAAAAGCAGACTGAGCAAAATCCAAAAGCTTCATTTCAAATAGAACAACTCTTTTTGAGCAGCATTTGCTGTCCTCAGCAGTTCATTTCAATACACATGCTCTTTGGAACTATAAAAAGAAAGAGTAAGTATGAAAAATCATATGTTATATTTCAACATGTGTCAGGCAGCAGATTCATTAGATGATGGTACTTTTTGTATTTAAAAAAACAAGAATCATTTGAAAATCTAACTGCATTGAGGTTCACAATAAGCCACACAGAGTTGAATCAATCTCCTCTACTTCAGTACAAACATAAGTTCTTATTCTTTATTCATGTTGCTGCTGTGCTAACAAGCCTTGCTACCCTCTCTCTCTACTTGGGTTCCTCTTTATAAGTCTTGTCAAATGGCACAACATTGCTACTGCAGTCAAAATGTGAATTTTGTGTTTTAGTCTTGACCCATACTGGATGTGAAACCACAGAGTTCAGTCATGTTCTCTGGTACCAGGGCTATGGCAACAGCACACTGTGATAAGGCAGCATCCTTGAAACTAAGGTATTTTTCTTGTCCGTGAACAAGAATTAACTTCTTAAAGCAAAATACAGGATGAGGAATTAAAAAATGCAATTGGAATGCACTTATATCTTGCTAAATCCCATCCTGTGATGACTGTTAATCTTGGTACCTCTGGATCTCCTCTTCCTTCCTCCCCAAATTGCTATCTATCTGAAAAAGCTTTTTTTTGTTGTTGGTTTTTTCTTTTCCCCCAGTGCTGCCTGGGTTTTGGTTCTGCATTGAAATACTTTTCCTATTCAGCTCTGAACTCATTTTGAGAACAGCTGGCATTAGTGAAAAAAATACCACAGCAAATACTTTTGGCATTGTCAAAAAACAGGTACAGTCAATGAAATTATCAGGTAGCAGGCTGAAAACAAACCAAAGGAAGTACTTTTTCACACAGCGTATAATTAAATTGAGGAACTCATTGCTAGAGGAAAATGTGCAAGCCCAATCAATAAATATTTTCAAAAAAGAACTAAGCAAAATTATGGAAAATAAATTCACTGGTGTCTATTAAATACAAGGTTCACATCTGAGCCTTCCTTGAGTACTTCTGGTGGCAGTCAAAAGCAGCTTTCTGGAATGGATTTATTCTTGTTCTGACTTAGTGTGGCCAGTCTTATTTTCTCATCTCTATTAAGTATTTGATGAAATATGATGAACTCTAGTGGGCTTAGACCCATGATGAAGACATCTCACATGTAGTGTGTCTCAGTTTTATTACAATACATTAGTTCATATTCATCAGTTAGATTACAGTCTATCCTCTGAAATTTTTACGTGCAAGCTGAGCCTGAGTTTATGGGAAAGTTTACTTGCAGGTTTATCAGTAAAGGTACAAATAATACTTTGAGGCCTTATATTTTGGAGAAAAGACATGCCTCTTCTATTGCCATGACAGCAGAAATTATATTAATGTTAATTGCAAGAAAAAAAACACAGATTGCACCGAGACAGTGCCAAGTTTCAAAGAATTAGAGATGGAAAAGACCAATTATGTTTTTGGCCTAAAGGCAAGCTAGTGTAGGGTTGCTCCTTGATGTTCATTTTCCATTGTTTCAAATGTTTCTCCTGGTGAACTACTTTGCATGCAGAGTGAAATATGAAAGAAAAAAATAATAAAGTGTTTGAGTATGTTATCACGCTTACATTAAAATGGTACTTGTTAGTGGCTTTAGAAATACTAGTTTTATATTACCTATTTGGCAGGATAAGCTGAGAAGTGGAAGTAGACAAAGACACTTCAGGCTGCTGAACCATGAACTTCAGTTTTTCTGACTCCAACTTAGGAGCCATAAGAAAAAACAGTCTACTGTCTGAAAAACCTCCCTTGTCCAATTTTGCCATCACCAATACTTCAGATTAAAAAAAAAAAAAAAAATGCATAGCAATTAGTGACTGATTAGTACATGTCCATTTTCTTCTATAGCTTTTGGCAATATATATGTTATTACACTGTTTCATTGTTCCTAAGCATGATGAGGAGATGAAGAAAGAGAGCAGCAAAAAGACATGCTAATTTTGTATGAACCTTGGTGATTCACATAATGTTAGTCTTTTTTGCTTTATTTAATTTTAAGAAATAATAAATGCCTGCTATCCTTGGCTGTTTTTGTTGTTGTTTTACTTTGGTGGTGTATTGTTGAATTCATTTCTTGTCAGCATCCCACAGGTGAACTGTGTTTTAGTGGGGATCTGATCAGAGCAGTGGCCCTCTGGATTAGACCTGAGGTTAGTTCATTTCTTTAAAATAAAACCACATTTGTGCATTTTTACTCAACCATTTGGATAGCTTGCAAATAAGTCCTTTTTCTAAGAGTCTTGTTAAAAATCTAAAGTGCCTTGGAACTGCTGCTCCATTTTAAGACCTTTAGAAACGAATGTAATGTTCATTAAAACCTTTCTCCTGATCACCTACTTAGTGAAATGATGCTGCTTGTCTGGTTTGGGGATCATTTTAGAACTCATGTATTGACTTCAGTGTAATTCCAGGTATTTTAACTAGCAGTTAGAAAGAAAATATATAGAAGATCAGATGTTCCAGTGTTTTTTGTCCTGGCCTGTATTTCTTCTGATACAGGAAGAAGACTCTGCTTTTATTCTGCATACCTTAGTTTAACCAGAAACAAAATTTGAAAGAGTAGGTTTTTTTTTTTTACTGTGTGTTTGTTTGTTACAAGCTGCCATGAGTTCCAGTCACATCCCCATTAATGTTAATTATTTGAATGAAGTTTGTCATCACAGGTATTTCTTGCTTCTTTCACTATTTCTAACATCTGTTGCAGATCACTTCTGCTGGAACATCCTCCACACCAGCATGAAAATTCTTGCTACCAGAACTAACCATGTAAGAAAATAAAGGGAAATTTGAGCACAGACTTTGTTCTAGTGCATCACAATAGAAGTACTTTGCTCACTCTATTGTTTTGTTTTGTTTTGTTTTTCTGGATAGCATTCAGTTTCTGCCTTTTGCAACTTTTTTATAATTTATTTTTCTAAGCAATGAATCTCTGAAAGGCAAATGTAAGGATTTCTTATAATTTCTTATTTTTTTCTGTGATCTTTCAAATCTCCCAAGGAATCACTTGCTAATGCTCCACACTTGGAAAACTGTATAGAAAGATAAAGCTGATAAGATAAAGCTGAGATCAAGATTTTCACTGTTTTTATCTAATTTTACAATTCTATGATCCCTGTTTCACGTGTTGGGAATTTTAATGGAGGCTTGTCTTGGCTTCATGGACACATCCACTTGTAATCTTTCTCTTTGGAAGATGAGCAGTTTCCCAGGAACAACTGTGTCACAGGAGCACTGATTTGCAACACATCATAGACAGATTTCCTGCTCACTGCATTGGACTTAGAAGCAAGTGGTGATGAAACTATTTGTCGCTTAACACACCAGAGGTGTATCACAGAACTGATATGCTGAAGTATCAACATGCAAGTTCAGTAACATGTTTTCATCTCAAGTATATTGGCTGGACTCCTCAATGATACATCCATAGTTCATCTCCAGGCTCATTCAGACATTCCTACATTTGCCCAGCAGGGTGACTGTGATGATGATGGGGCTTCTTTTGTGTGGATCTTTAACCACTGACAGCTGGACAGAATAAGAGTTCATGTTTCAACGCAGGCCATTATATGATTCTATGTTTCTATATTCAGCTGAAAGCCCTATATCTCAGTTTTCACTGTTTTGGAGACCTACTTAATTTCTCCTTTTTCATTTTTCCCTTCTACAAAGAAGCCATTAAGCCATTTAAAAATAGAAAAGAACTGGATGATAACTTGGTGATTAGAAGACAGAAAAGAATTGGTGAAGATGAAAACCAAGCCAAAACACACCAAAAAATCCCTGACACTGACAGGACTTTAAACATGTGTTAAATATGATAGTAACAGCTGCAGTCCTGTTGACAATATAATACCACTGCAATCCCCAGGATATATCTCAGATACTTAAACTCAGACTGCAGAAGAATGGCGCTTGAAGATTCTTGAAAAGAAGTATGTTTGGGACCACTGGAAGGGGAAAAAAAGCTTAAGTATAACAGAGAGGAAATATTCTGATGGTCCGGTGCAGAAACTACAAATACCAACTGGTAAAAATTAATATGCCCATAGTAAGCACATAAGCACATTCATCTAATATGCAGACTTTATCTCACATTGTAGTAAGTTTCCATGGTTTATTTGCTTTTAGTTCTATGAGAGACTGAAACACCACAGGTCTGTGGTAAAGGCTGCTGATTTTGTGTTGATATGATATTAGCAAGTAATGAACACATGAATATTAAAGCAGTGACCAGCAGAAAAATATCATTGATAGAACTGAAGAATACTGAAATTCCTCCTTTTTTTTTTTTTTTTAATTTTTTTTTAATTCACTTCCTCCTCCCCCCCCCCCCCCCCCCCTTCACCTTTCTTTCCCCAGTAAGCCAAGCAATATTTTATATCTTTCCTTTTCTTCCATTTTAGCAATACTCACTTTCAGGAACAAGTGAGAAGCATACCTGCTTCAAATTTCTGCTGTGAATTAAAGTTTCCATGCTGTTAATACTAGCCCTCTTCTCTCTCTAACTTAGAAAAAACAAAACACAAAAAAAACCATAAAATTCCACCCAGGTTTTGGAGTAATAATAATAAAAAATTTTGTATAGTATTATATTTGTTTATTATCTTCTGCTTAACTCATTACTTTCATAGGAAAAACAGCTTTCTGAAGAGATAAGAAAATCTGTATTAACACCTTATCCCTAGTAATGTCAGCTGTCTTAAATGTCCTCAATACACTTGCATAGGAGAACCTACCCAAGAGCAAAGCAGTGCCCTGGTCCTCACTGCTGAGCAAAGAGCAACTGGAGCCTCTTTGCAGTACCTACTTGCTAAGACAATCCTGAAACTGATCATAAACAGTAATTCACTGTCCTACAGGAAAAGTTCAGATGCAGTCTGTGCCCCGCAAGGTATTTTAAGCAGTGATGTCCACTCTTCCTGTTAGCATACCTTGCTATTCTGTATGACGTCTGATCATAGCTCTACCAACTTCTTATGTGAAGGTTGGTCTGAATTCTACCTTAGAAAGGTCCCAGTTGCCTACCAAAGGACAGATGAAACATCTGGAAATGTTCGTTAATTCTTCCTATGCAAACATATCCAGCAGGGTTTGTATCAGTCTTACTTTAACAGCTTGCAAAGGAGATGAGTTAATGACAGTGGAGAGCAGTGGACATGGAGCAGTGGGGAGAAATAGCCAGCTGTAGAGCACTGAATCACCCAAACTAGATGTCTCGTTTAAGATGAGGTGATTGGGAACACAATGAGGTTTGAACAGACATCAATACCAACACTGTAGATTTTTATCATTTGTAAGATTAATCCTAACCAAAAGCAGAGCTCCAGGAAGAACCCAGGATACATGACTTAATTGAATGCATGTGTAGACAGCCAGTATCAGGGATTTCCATTCCAGTTTTAGCAGCAGATGTAGAAACACAGACTAGGAGAGGTCTAGTAGTGAATTATCTCTGTGCATAGCAGATTGTTATCCCATCAGTGATGTTAGTCATTACAGAACAAGGATCCAGAATGCTTCCAGGCAGGAGAGCTAGTAGCTGATGTTCAACTTTACTGGTGAAAGTAATAATACAAGATCACATGTGACAGAAAATTAGGACCTCAGAGTCAGGCACCAAGCTCAGTGCATCCCACTGTCTGTCAGAATACCCCACATTTGAAAACAGATTTAATATGTCATTACACAGAGCTCAGCTTTCCCTTCCGGCTCATTTGAGTTAGACAGAATAGCCAGAAGTGTGAAAGGGAGTTAAAAAGGAGAAAATGACTGAAGGTTTCTACTGCTCGGGAGTGACAGAGTATGAAAAACCCAGTCAATTTGCCTGTAAAACAAGTACCAGGAGTTGGAAAGGGTCGCCATAGATGTCCATAACCTGTCTTGCAGCAGTGGTTGAACAAAACCTGTCTTCTTTCACAAAGGAAGGCCTGTTAGCAGTCACATCAGCAGCTTCTATATTTCGGCTGAGGGGCAGCTGGGAAAGCTAAGCAGTGGTAATTCTTAACCTGTACAGAAAGCCTTTTTAGCTGATGTGGACCTGCTCCTTCTTTAGAGACAGCGAATGGCGGGAAAGACCAGAGAAAACAGACAAGATCCTAATGGATCTTCTACATCCTCCAGGAGTTCAGAGAGTCATGGAATCATAGAGTCACAGAACCACAAATTTGGAAAGAACCTACAAGACCTTCTAGTCTAACCGTCTTCCCATCACTGTTGCTACCACAAGCCACTAAACCAGATCTCAGAGCTTCTCATCCAGACGCCTCTTGAACACTGGCAGGGACGGCGACTCCACCACCTCCCTGGGCAGCCATTCCAGTGCCTGACCACTCTCTGAGAGAAAAAGCTTTTCTTATGTCTAATCAACATTACATGGTACAACTTGCAGCCATGAAACTCATAAACATAGCGATTTCCTGGCAAAGTAAGCTTCCTCAACTCCATTTACAGTTTGTCTGGTTTTTTTGTAAGTGGAGGTTTCTTTACAGATGGGGAAGATTTTCAGTACAAAACAAACCTGTGGTAGTGTCCATTTCTCGTGCTGTTTATGGATGCTTTCAGAACAGATTCTTTTTTTTTCTTTTTCTTTTCTTTTTTTCCCTAAGTGGTTTGAATATAATTTGGCAATAATTGTTAACTACTTTGGTAGTTAACAGTCATTTTAAACTTTTACCTCTTTTCCAGGTTTAGAAGTTGCTCCTGACTCTGGGAATGTCTACATAAAATATGTGTACTCACTGTACAGATATAGGAATATAAAATAAAATACCTAACACATACTTATCATCTTAGACAGGCCAAGCAAACCAGACAGTCATCATAAACCAAATTGTTCTTTTAACCCACAGAACTGTCAGGTATTTGAAGCTGTGCAACCTGCTTTTGTGTGGAACAGCTGTACAAGTTGCTGTTTTTTTGTATCTAAAAGGTCAGCTGATATGAGTAAAAATAACAATTATATAATGAATAATCACATAGAAATATTATCGTATTCTTTACAGTATTTTGACCTCTGGTAAATATAGGTCATACCCTGCAGTATTTATTTTGCTTTCAGTGGTAGCTGAGTCTGAGCTGGGGTTGAATGGACTGCAAAATCTTGCCAACATGTAGTAAATTCAAACGTAAATCACTGTTGGGGAAATGCTAAAGCAAGCTTAAGCTTGTCTTGCAGGGAAGAGCCTTTACAAGACTGAACTTGCTGGCAGTAATAATGCTCATCCTTTCTTGAATTATATTTCAACCCTTTTTTTTTTTTTTTTTTTCAGAGAATAGTTAAGTTGCAATTTTAATGGAAGGAAGGGGAGTCATCCAGAGGGGCCTGGTGAAGTGGCCCCATGAAAATCTAATGAGGTTCAATAAGGCCAAGTGCAGGGTGGTGCACTTGGGTCAGGGCAATCCCAGGTAATTATACAACCTTGGGGAAGATCTCCTTGAGAGCAGCCCTATGGAAAAGGACTTGGGGGTCCTGGTGGATGAGAAGCTGGACATGAGCCAGCAGTGTGCACTTACAGCCCGGAAAGCCAACTGTTCTCTGGGCTGCATTAAAATAAAAGGCAGCAAGCAGCAAGAGGGAGGTGATTGTCCCCCTCTACTGAGCTCTTGTGAGGCCCCATCTGCAGTACTGCGTCCAGGCCTGGGGCCCCCAGCACAAGAAGGATGTAGAGCTCTTAGCAGGTCCAGAGAAGGGCCACTAAAATGATCAGAGGGCTGGAGCACCTCTCCGATGAGGAAAGGTTGAGGGAACTGGGCTTGTTTAGCTTGGAGAAGGCACCAGGAAGACCTAATTGTGTCCTTCCAGTACTTGAAGGGAGCATATAAACTGGATGGGGAACAGCTGTTTATAAGGGTGGACAGTGATAGGACAAGGGGAAATGGTCTTAAACTGAGGAAGGGAAGGTTTAGGTTAGATATTAGGAGGAATTTTTTCACACAGAGGTTGGCGATGCACTGGAACAGGTTGCACAAGGAGGTTGTGGATGCCCCATCCCTGGAGGCATTCAATGCCAGGCTGGATGTGGCTCAGCCGTTCTATGATTCTATGATTCTAATGTTTTTAGTGGACTTCTGGAAATCAGTATCAGAACATTATTTACATAATTAAGCCAAACTGTGTTCAGAGAATTTCAATCACATCACTTTTTGAGATTCTACAAACTGAATGCTGAAAGGCTTCTCTGGCACTTTTCTTTAAAGCAGAGCAGAGGGAATGGGAAATTAATAAAAACAGCAAATGCATGTTTCAGTGTACAGTATTAATAATTCCTCAGTGAATCTGTATGAACATTGTATCCTTGCTGCAGATTTGATTTAGAATAGATTTGGATGTAAGCTATGCTCTAACACTAAATTTTACTTCACAAAATCCATGGTTAATCTGGCCTTAATGAAAAAGAAACAGTAGTAAGTGGATGGTAAGATGTACAAGCAATTCTCCAGAGCTGTGGAGAGTGTTTCATGCCTCATGCACAATACAGGAGAGACCAAAAATCTGTGTGCACATATCACAGGTATGCAAGTCATGAATTTGAATGAGAAGGAACGTGTCACCAATTTCAAAAAGTGAATTCGGGAGGTGAAATTTGCAGTATTGTGTTGATGAATATAAAAGAGAGATGACGAAAAACCACCATTAAATTATTACTTTAACATAATTGGTAATTCTGACATGGGCACATTAGCAGTAGACATGGCAGATCATGAGAGCATGGACTGTACCATACTCACCATCATTTGTATTTCTATTATTTGTATGAAGAGATAGGCTAACAAATCAGCCTGGCAGAAAAACAAACAATCAAACAAAAAAACTGTGAGAATGTCCAGGTACTCAGTCATTTTCAAAGAGTTTTCACCCTATATTTTATTGAAGTTATATAGCTTACTAGTGGAAGCAAGGTAAAGTTGCAAATCACATTCTATTCTTAAGTAATCTTTCCAATGCCATTGAAGTCAATAGAACTGCATTGAGCAACTAAAAGCAAAAGTTGTCCTGATAGGTCCCTCTAGAAGCAACCTAAGTAGTAACAGACAGGAAACTATTCTCCTGGTGGAGGTTAAAGTTGTATTTCTCTTCCAGGTAAAGTTTGATAGGATGGATTCTAATTAGATCTTGCAGCTTCTATTTATTTATTTATTTATTTTCTGTTAAGCTGTTTAATTTTCAGGTAATTAATGATTCTGTCTGACTACTGATCTATTAAAACTGGCAGCAATATCTCAGAATGGGTTATCTTTTACTGAAGACCAATAAAATCTAATCACTGTAAGTGGCTGTGGGTAAAGGTCAGAACAACAGGAATCTCAGTGTATCTTAACAGCACTAATGTTTGATATTTTGCATCTCCAGACAAAGCATGGAACAAACATTAACTAATTAACCACTGAAGGAATTCTACACCTTTGTAAGTACTTTGTTTTTACTTTTCTACTGTAGTTGTCTCTTTGTAACTGAGAAAAACAATACACAAGCAAATAATGCATTAAGCTTGGCATTCTTTTTCCTAAGATTTCCACTGTTTCTAGATTAAAGGACTTCATATCATTCACCCTTGTGCCACAAGCGTTCTAAGGATGGTTTTGTTTCAAGTTCCTATGGAGTCCCTTCCAACCTCTGCAATTTTGTAATTTTGTGACTCATTGATTATAAATTTAAGAAAAGAAAGGCAGCATCTGTGACAAACACTATTAATTGTTGAGCTGGAACACTTCAGCACATGCCTGCATTATGCCATCTTGCAATAGATGCTTGATTTCTGAATAACAGTGGAGCCCCTGTGCTCCTTATCCCACTGACTGGAAGCCATTGCTTCTTTCCAGGCTCACAGAACCTGGCAACTTTTCACTGTCTCAGGTTACTCAGCGCTCAGGTGAGGGAAGATAGATACAGTCAAGATCTCCTTCAGATCCTCTCCATGAGCTCTTTTCCTTAGATCTGCTATCCAGAGATGGCCAGAGGGTCTGTCAATCAATCAGGTAACATTTTTATCATTAATATATCTAGTACCACTGACAAATTGCAGTGGCCTTCCCTGGAAGTGTCAAATAAATAATGTAATTCAGGCACCCACACATAAAGCTCTGAAGGATCCAGAGCAGAAAACTCTGCAGGAATACAGTGTACAGACAACAGTGCAGCATCCTGTGTGTCTTTAGGCTCTGATCCACTCACTGTTAGTAATTTGGCAGATATCTCTGAAGGTGAGATCCCGATCCTGTCTGCTATTTCCCACCAGTGGTGGCTGCCACCAGTCTCTGATCTCATGGCCACGATCATCCAAGTAAATTCTTCAAGAATTCTTTCTCCATCCTCAAGATCAGTGCATCCGTAAGAGTAAGAAATCAGGCAAAAAGGGCAGGAACATGAATGGATTAGCAAGGAGTCATGGAAATACTCAAATGGAAGAAGAAAGTCTATCAAATGTGGAAAAGGGCATGGCTACTTTGGAGGAATACAGGAATCCTGTCAGAGCCCGCAGGGATGCAACAAGGAAAGCTAAGGGCCACATGGAATTAAATCTAGCGAAGGAGGTCAAAGACAGCATGTAGGAATTTTTTAAGTATGTCACATGTGAAAGGAAGACTTAGGGAAAATGTGGGTCTGCTGCTAAATGAAGTGGATACCCAGGTAACTAGGGACACTGAGAAGGTAGATGCGATGAACACCTTATTTGCTTCAGTCTTTACTTCTAAGACCATCCCTTTGCAAGATCCTAGAGATAAGGGAGAGCCTTGGGAAGAGATGACATCCCTGTGATAGAGGGGGATCTGGTCAGAGATTTTCTAGGCAAACTTGGCATGCACAAATCCATGGGCCTCGATGAGCCCCAGGAGTGCTCAGGAAGTTGGCAGAAGTGATCGTCAAACTGCTCTCTATCCTCTTTGAAAGGTGATGGAGAACAGGAGAGGTGCCTGAAGACTGAAAGATAGTCGATGATGTCATTTGTGTCTTCAGAAAAGGCAAGAAAGAGGATCTGGGCTACTACAGGCCAGTCAGTCTCGCCTCTGTTCCTGGGAAGGTGATAGAATCACTTATTCTGCATGCCATCACAAAGCAAGTAGAAGAGATAATTGTCAGGACAATCAACATGGATACACCAAGGGGAAATCATGCTCAACTAACCTGGTAGCCTTCTATGGTGTCATCACCAGCTGGGTGGATGGGGTGCAAGTGGTGGATGTTGTGCCAGTGCGTTGTAAGACTTTTGACACTGTCTCCCACAGTATCCTTGTAATGAAGCTTAGGAAGTGTGGGATGAACAAGTGGACAGTAAGATGGATTGAGAACTGTCTGGCTGGCAGAGTTCAGAGGGCTGTGATGAGCAGTGCAGATTCTAGTTGGAGGCCTGTAACTAGTGCTGTTCCCCAGGAATCCGTACTTGGTCCACTGGAATAAATTTAAGAGGTTGGGGTTTTCACATGTTTTTCTCTCACACAATTTATACCATAAGGCATGGAGAAAAGGTCACAGTTTTTCTCATATATAGGTTACAAAGATAGGGGAGGGGAACCATTGCTGAAAGGCACTGTCTGCCTGTTTAGGGATTTTAACTTTTTGGCCTTACAGAGGCTTTTCATTTTTCATGCTTGACCCCATTGTAACTCCACAGATGTTATGGATGGAAAAGACTGGGTATACAAGAGTATATAACTTTAGAGAGTTATCATGGTTTACTTGCATAGGTGTGTGAGGAGAGAGAGATGTGAATTCATGTATTTGTTTTTTAATAGCTGTGAGGATTGGGAGAACTAATTTACACTTTATCTGTGTGTTACTTTATAATAGGGAGTTGTGAGAGCAGGACTCAGGAGATGGCTATTAATATTTCTGTACATTTTATGGAACAGGAATTTTAGATAAGTCTGTCAATATTTTAGTGCTCACCTATGTGAGGGTGATTTCAGAAGGGCTTGTTTATATCTAATTTGTCATGTTTGTGTTTATTGTGTTCCACAGCTGATTTCATGGCCATGAGAATTAAAGCAGTGTTCTCATGGCTGTGCTTTGCTAGTGTTGTATGGAAAATGTGGGAGAACGTCCCAGAAAAATATTTATCCACTCCTACATCTCTGTGTGCACTAAATGCTCCAGGATGGCAATACTCATCCTAATTGTCCAATCTTACTTGCTCCCATACATGGAGGCTTCATCAATGAACACAGAGAAGCAGCAGCAGAGAGCATTTGTCCAAAAGCACAAAGGTGGTACTAAAGGAAGACTTTCAGTCTATGTGACATGTAGTGCCCTAACACAGGAAGTCCCAGTGCACACTGCACTTGTGGGCCCCTGCACCATACCATGTTAAAGCATGACAAAAATGCAGAAGATTATGTGAGCTGGGAAAGCTTATGTGCAAAAAGACACAAAAGGCTACAGCCACCAAAGAAAAATTTGTCATTATCATGCCATATTTTTATAATTCATACCTCATGTCCTTTCCATAACTTGAGGTCATGGAGCTGTACAGACACAAGACATTCTGATGGGCCAGGAGATCAGGGCTTCCTTGGTGGTAAGGCAGTGCAGATGTACCCTAAATGACTCCTGAGTATAGATCTTGTGGATGTATGAAATGCTTCTGATAAGTCTGTATCTGAGTGACTCATTCAATATCACAAAGAGGTCCGTGAGAACACAGGAATTGTCCTAGGCACAAAAATGTAACCTAAGAACTAGGCTGTCGTCTTTCTCCTCTGTTTTACAATTATAAACATGCCAGTTAGCAGAAGAAACCAGCAGAGTCAGAAACCCTCAGAGCTCAGTATCATGTATCCCTTTTAACCATAGGCAGTGACTCCACCATCAGAAACACAGACCTTCCACAGACCTTGAGTGAAATCTTGTCTCTAATGAAATCAAAGGAAATTTTGCCATCCTCTGTGGCTTTAAGTCCAGATTTCATCCCTTTTCTTTAAATTTCTTATTTTACCTGTGTTAGTAATATGAACAGAGAGGAGCTGTGCAAATCCATGAAGGAGAGGTTTCCCAAAATTGCTTTATTGCCTAAGCCTTCTAAACAGCTTCTTTCTTTCTGAGGAAAAGCTGACAACTACACCAGACTCTGATGAATTATGTATTGTACATTTGGGGAATAAGCTGCAATATGCAATGCAGTGAGCAAAGCTTTCCATATGCATTTGTCTAAGAAGGATAAGACAGAAATCCATGTCCAGCAGGTGATAAACCCAGTAGTTGGTGTTCCAATTAGTTATGGCTGTGTTCAAAAATAATACTTTGTAAGCGCACATTAAGGGCAATGAAGCACAAAATTACACATGCAAGTATAACTCAAGACACTGAGTCTTTTTATCAGAAAAGGATTCTTCTCTTGTAGAATAGCAGAAAAGAGCAGTGCTGCTTGCAGGGTTATTTTGCATTCTGCCTTCTAAATTATGACCCTAGTAGACCAGGGGAGTAGATGTAAGAAAGTTTTCTGTAGGTACACAGATGTTGTACCTCAGTTTTGTAGGACTACACAGAACAATACATTCTTTGATTATGAGAGTTCTTCCTAATTGTGAGGATCTTAATCTTCTCTAGCTAGAGAAAAACTGAATATTGGTTCCTCACACTGAGTTACATTCCTGAGAATTAGTATTGGTCTATTTTTGCACTGAGGTTTTAAAATACAGATTACAGGTTAAACGTATTCAGCACTAAAAGCCCAGGAGATTACAAAAAAAGAAGTAATGCCTTTGTCAACGTCCATTATGTAGGGTCACTCCACCTGAAAGACAACCCAAACTCTATGCACCTTCCTCAACTACAGATGCTGAACTCACGGTTGCTCACAGGACATATGATCATTCTAGGGGCCTCAGGATCTTCCCATTTATGCAAAGAAATTCACAAAGTAATGCACAATTTCCTGCCATGAAACATGTGGCCTTGAACTTCCTAATTCTAATTAACATTCTGTTTCCCCAAACTATTTTCCTTCACCCTTGGCAGTTCTAAAAGAATTTGCTATTGCTCAGTAGTATATGTAGGTACTTAATACCTATAAAGATGCTGGGTATATTCAGCCCTTGGATATTCCCTTGAAAGATGAAGTTCAGGTTAAGCATCTGCTCTGTAGGTGGTTAATTAGCAATAAACAAGTTGTCTTCTACATGTTAACAACAATAATATTCTAACACCTTTCCAGAATAGGAAAATCATCCTTCTTTTCAATAGAAATTAGTTGATATTGGGAATTTATTATCATTAATCCCTTCAGAGGGTTGCAATCGTACTGAGGCTGCAGGTTGTGGCCTGATCACAAACCCAGGTTTTCTCATTGTTGGAGACTGCACGTGTTTATTGCATAAAAAATGCAACTGACTCTCCTAAAATAGGTGAAAAAAGAGTGGGTGATGTAAAGCAAAATAGAAAAAGGCTCCAAGGCATGGATACTATTTGAATAAGAACACTGAAATAAGAGGAAGAAAGACTGACAAAAGGAATTGAGATATCAACTAATTGAGAGAAGTTTTAAAGACAAAGGTAAGAGAGATTATGGAAGTTGGTGGCCTCAGGTGGCACATTTGTGTTTTACAGTAAGAGAAGTGCCATGAGAAGGAGGGCACTTCCTGGCTATAATGGAATCTGCTGCCATTCAGTTGTTCTGTGAATTTGGAGATAGAAATAACAAAATATGGCAGGTTAGTTTCAGGATCAAAATAACAGGTGAATAAATCTGTATTTTCTTTATTTGTTCTTACAAAAAAACTAGAAGGGTCCAGTTTAGGAGCAGTGAAACAACTTTTGGAAACTAAGTAGAATATATGAGAGCAAGATGTAGGGAAGAAATCATACCTAGAAGCACTGGCACATGAACAGCAAGTAATGCTCACTGATTTAATGGCATTTCAGCTTGGAGAAGACAATAGAGGTAAAATTCCACTAGATGGAATAGTTGAAGCAAATATTAACAAGCCATGTGTGGAACGTAAGTTTTGGGCCAACACATCCTATTATCTGCTTCACTTGGAAGAGCAGAAACACATAAAATATATCTTGAAAGTGTTTGGGAATGAGCTGAAGCTGTGCTCTTAGAAGGCCTTCTAGTGTAGGAATTGAGTAGACGTGAACTTTTTTTCTGTGGTCCTACGGTTTAAGAACCAAGGAAATTAAAAGCAATTTTAATTAATATAGTAGTAGTAATAGTGGTAATAGTTTTATAGTTATAATAGGTATATCCATATTCAGTGTCTGATTTAAAAAAAAAAATAAAATGGATTTTTTTAAGGTTCTGAGTTCTATTTTTAAAGCTCTTCAGTTTCAAAATGAAAACACTGTTTTGAATACTTGTAAAAAGCTGAAACAGAATATCTCACTCAAATGAAAGCTCTTTCTTTTGAAAGCATTTATACAAAACATTTCAACATTTTCAATTTTTATTTATTTTTTTAATATTTACAAAATCAGAAAGTTTTGAAGATCTGATTGCCAGCTGTTGGTGAGAAATTGCTAATCACTCTGAAACTGACTTTTTTGTTGTTGTTTTTTGTCTGTTTGTTTTGTTTTCTGAGTTTACTACTTTTGAAAACATTTTATCCTGCTCTCAGGCAAACCCAGATGAATGGGAGTTTTGGTGGGGGCTTAACTCTCAGAGAATTGCTTCATCTGTAGAACAAGATAATATCATGATCAGCATAGGACTGTCTGGAAAAAGACAGAGAACTCCTTTCACCATGTCTCACTTCCCCCTAAAAGCCTCCTTGCTTTCACCTTTTGTTCATAGCATTTTTGACATGACACCATTTTGGAAATTGGAAACCAAGGCTACCATGGTCAAGCAATATGTCTCTCTCCTTTGTGCACCTGGTCAATAGCCTCTTGTATCATTGAACTCAGGGCACAGATGGCTTACATAGCTGAAAGACCTACCACACTCTTGCTGCAACATGATCCACCACCAGGATTTGGTTCCTTAGGCAGAAGATATTAATTGTAGTTAGGCTAGATGACTAAAACACTCTAATGAATTTCAAAAGTCCATTAAAACTCTGCTTAGAGAATGCAAAAATTTCAACATCTTTGTTATAACAAAAGCTTTGTAAAGACTGATGTTCATGTCTTCTGTATGATATTAAGGCTTATAGAAGGAGGTTTTGTTACATAACAGCATTTTTTGCAAGTGTTCATTTCCTAGATATCATTAGAATTTTAGAGTCAATAAAAAAATGTCATGAGGTTTACTGAAAAGCGTTAGGCCACGTTTATTCTGCTGTTTGCTGTTTTAGACGCTGAATTGGTGGAGAGGCACTTCCAATAACACTCTAGTCTGAACTGAACTCCCAGTTTCATCACTGAAAGTCATACAAATATATTAGATGCATAAATGTCTTCCTGAACCATTTACTCTTAATGGCATACACACAGCAAAAATCAATGTCACCATTTTTAATTGATGCATTCAGAATGTTTGAGAATTGACCTCTACTACATTCATTCTTTTTCAAAACTTTTGCTGATATAATATTTGCCTTTGTAAATCATGACAATCCGTTATCAGTAGATAAGCAACATTCTCCTGCAATGTATAAATAAGTATTAAGGAGCAAAGGCAATTACAGTACAACCAAGGTTGGTGCATCAGCTTCAGAAATTGGTCTAAAACTGTTAATTTACTTGATGCTTGATAGAACTGGAGATTGCTTATAGGAAGGGTAATTGCAAGCTGAAAATAACAAGCTTTGTGGGCTTGTTCTAGATACTTCTAACCATCAAACCTGTGTGTCAGAGGTTATCTCAGGGTTTTGGATGGCAGTAGCACTATCCAATTCCCAAGTTAATATCTAGATTGACATAACCTATTTTTCTTATAGATGTTTTGCTTTTTTTCTTTTTCTTTTTCTTTTTCTTTTTTTTTTTTTTTTTTTTTCTATAAAATAACCTGGAATCTATACAATGTATATTGGTGCTCTTCAGACAACTCATTTAATTTAAATCAAACTGTGATATGTTTTTGTTTTACCTAGCTGACATTTGGGAACAGATAGAATATTTATAAATCGAGGGAATTTCATCACCTGCTATATTTTCCTGTCCATGTAGCATGTATAGATCTAGATCTTGGCACTCAACGTCTCTCATCAAGATGCTGAACTCCTGGGCCATGAATGGACAATTTCTCTGTGAAAAAAAAGGACAGACAAAAGCTAGCCCAGCTTCATATGAGTACCCATATTACTGAGCTGGGCCTCCATCTCGTGCTTGAAGCACTTCCATTTGTTGGTTGTCAGTAATGTGGTACATACAAACCAGCACTTTGTGAAGAAACTTTACCCTGGGAAGTAGTGATACTGAAGAAGACACACAGTTTGCTGGAATGAATAACATACAAGATCCATGCTGCCTAAATGGACCTTTTGACTTGTATTACAATTTTAGATGCAAAAATATCACTGGTGCTAAAGCAGATAAAGCTTTGAACCTACTCAGTAGATAAACCCAAGAAAAGGACATGTTGGAGTAACTTAGGCCTGGCTGTCTCTCTGAGGGAGCCCAACATCACTTGCCTCCATTGACACTGTGGGGGGTACTGATCCATGGAGAATGGGCTCTCATGGCTGTACCAATCTGTACCAATTCATCTGAGTTGTTTGGGACAATCTGTTCCTCAATGTGGCTGGATAGCGCAGTCTGGAGACATGCTGCAGTCAGCTCCCCAAAGTAGGGTAGCTTCCTCTAGAACATTAACCACAAATGTTAGTCCCACTGAGGCCCATAGAGCTATCACACAAGCTCTTCCTGGGAGACATTTGGTAGAATGCTATTTAACCTTGGAGGAAGATGTCTTTAGGAACACTCTAGCAATTGAATTCTATAAATATTTATGTCCTAGTGCTTAGTTCCAGTCCCAGACTTCCAGACTTTCCATCCTAGATGTAGACTTTGGCTCCAAGAGCCAAGTGCAGCTGAGTTTAACTGGACGCTACGCAGTAGGCCCATCTCCGGCATGGACTTAGATGCTGCTTAGACATCTGCAGTATTCTTTAAACCTAAGTAGACATTTAGTACATCTCACAAAACTCCAAGAGAAATTTAGGTTCATCAGGTTTCAAAGAAAAACTTGACTATCCAGTTATGCTGGTTAACACGTAAATGGGACACTGGGAGCAATATAAAACCTGATATTTCAGGATTTAAAAATATTCTTACATTTTAAGGATTAGCATGAGATCTTCCTGGCAGGGTGATAGGGACAGATTATCCCCCATGTGCATGCTGTGGAATTTCCTACATGTTTTTCCAAAGCATCTGGTGCTGGCTGCCATCTGAAATAAGTTGGGCTGAGTAAACTAGGGTTTTTCTGCCCCCTGTCCTACCAAATGGCATTTTCTGTGCTTCCAAATGGAGATGAATTTGATTGGTTTTTTTTGCTGATTATTTTCTCTTGTGCTGTTCAGCACCTTGCCAGAGTTTATGCTTTCTGGGGCTTCTTTTGGTTGTCTTTTTCCCTAGTTTTATTAAAGTGTTAGATCATCACTACAATATGACTAACAACCAATACATTTTTAGCCATTTGCACTTACTTTACTAGAAAAAAAAAATAATTAAAAAAAAATCTGTGTTTCAGTCTCTCACTGCCTACAATATTTGCTTTTTCTATTGTTCCCTCTCACTTCTTCAACTAAATAATGAGGTTCTGCAAAAGTAAGAACTGTAGTCGGGAATATTTCAGAACAGCAGTACTTCATTAGTTTCCAGTGCTCTAAGGAAACACATGCCTGGATAATTTGCATCAGAAAACAGATTTTTTCCTCCTAAGCAATCCCACAATCTCCCAGCAGTTTGCTGATAGATATGAGGATTCACAGCTCCAACAGATACATATTCAAAAGACGCTTTGGATTCCCAGATTACTGCCATAATTTCCTGGTTATATTGCAAAGAAGCAATTAAAGGATCCACTATGTGACTAAGACTTTTACCCAAGTATTTGCAATAGTTGTTTGGGGTGTAGTGTATGTGTGTATTCTCACCTTACATGTGTACACTAGAGTACGTAGACCAGCAGAGGGTTAAAGAGAGAATTGTTGCAGGAGGTTTAAGTTCAGAACATTTAATTAACTAGAACTACAGAGAAAGTGAAAGAGAGCTCTCTAAGCTAAAGAAAAGAAATGCTGCAGGCTTGACAGCAATACTGGAAATCCCAGTCACCTACAAGCCTGTGTATTCAACTAAAACTCCAGCAGTTAGTACAACTTAGTTTCAATGGATGGCTTATAATTAAGCACTTTGAAACATATTTCAGTTTTCGGGAAAATTGAATATGGAACTATAATTCCAGCATGCATCTCCTTGTTCTTTAATAATGGTAATGTAGCTGTTTTGTCTGGTATTTCTACTTGATGGATTACTCTAATACATCCACATACATGCTCATCTCCTTTAAGTAGTTGACAAAGAAAAAAAAAAAAAGAAAGAAAGAAGATAAAGCTCTTTTTAGATAATCTTACCAATTTTTAGGAAGATTTCAGATTCATGATGAAGACACACAGCTTCTGTAATGGATATAAGTTCCACACTGGAGTGTAATATCCTTTTTACGGTATTATCCTTGACTCCCGCAGTCTCAGTTTCTCAGATGCTTTAATCATATCCCAGAGTGCCAAACTGCCAGCATTTGCCAGTTTTCCAGATTTACAACAAAAGGAGCAGCAGACCACTGACCTGTTATCTAAAGGAGAAATTATAAAATGTGCCAGCTGGTGTCAGAAGGCATACATCTACAAGGGCAAGAACCTAGGGGACACCTTGAATGAAAATATGCGTCTGAACAGTTGAGAGTTTCACACATCAGAGCTGATTCACAAAGGACCATCTTAAAATTAATCATCCAGTTTATAAGACATTTGTGACCAACGAAAGATGAATGAATAAGATCCAAGTGCACGGCACCTAGCAAGTGTGGCACCTACGACAGTACAAAGTATCAATGTTAGTTTATGTGAAACCAGCGAACAGGTAAGTTAATAATTCACTACTAATTAACTTTTCAGCTGATTTGTAGGGTTCATCTTGAATCTGATTCACCTTTTTTTTTTTTTTTTTTTTTTAATTATTTTATGCTTTACTATTACTGTTGGATCTAAAGATATAACTAATAAGTAAAAAAGTTATGAAAATGGAACAGATTAATTAATATTACAGGTAGGATGGACCACAATGACATTAGGTACTTAAAAGCCAGTTGTCCATGTCTTGGATAAATCCCAAAGGTAGGAGAAATGTAATCCTCTCCTGGCACTTCCTTCTTTCCATCCACAACAGAAGGAAGCCTTGTGTACCTAAGCTGCATAATTCACTTTTAGGCATGTAAGACTAGTTGAGGAAAATCCCACATTACATGATCAAGCTTGTGGAATAAAATCAGCATACAGTAGACTGTGGGGGGACTGTTCTAAAGATGGGAAGAAAATAGTTTAACATAGATGTGCTACGAAAAATGCTTGAAAAATAACTTCTGTTAGGCTCTTACCTTCCATTTCCAATGGACGACAAGCCTCATTGCTATGACTGGGGGTTAGAAGCAGTCAAGATATAAAGCAGTAACTTTATCTTAGCAAAGACAGTAGGAGCGTGATGAAAAAAGGACTATATGACCCTCAGAAGACTCACCCTTGTATCCTCTAAGTGAGAACTGGTTAATGAATTGAAAGGACATCATACACCCAATGGATTTCAAGGGTCTTTTAAACCTTGTCACTGCGAGCATCTCCTTGGAATATACTTAGGTATCTGACAAGCTGGATTTTTATTATTTTAGCACTTTTTTTTTTTTTTTTTTTTTTTTTTTTTTTAAATGCTCACTCTTTCCAAAATGTTCCTGTTCCAAATATGTTGCTTTAGGGAGATTGTTTCATCTCTGACTATAATTGTTATTGCTCCCAGCATGAGGAGACATCTAGATGATGGATATGCCAGAGGTGCTAGGGTAATTCATGTCAGAGTACATAGGATTTCAAACTCCAGGTCTGTCCTGAAAATGGGAGAACCATGTGCAGCTGAAATGACGATCAGAACTCAGAATAGGTTACAATGAATGAGAACAAAATGACTATCAAGTGATAAAACCCTCCAGTCCCAGCTGTAACCTTGGTAATTTGAACATGGAAAGAGTTTAGTTCTAGAGTTGCAAAGGGCTTTTTGCTCACTTTGGTAGGATTATTCATTTTGTGAAATCTTCAGCAAGTTTAAAGATGATCAGAATCATTGATTGTCACAGGACTGTGTTTAGATATCTTTAGTGTTCATCAAGAAATCACTCTTTTGAGATCTCAGGCTGCCAAAGGGCTGGCTGATAGTCACTATCTAGAAGGACTTTTCCAGTTGCTTTTTCTCTTCTATATGAGACTTTTCCTTGTCACTCTACCCACCATATTCCCTCTGGTGTCCCCACTTGAGCACAGTGGTTGGGATATATGACCTCCAAAGGTCCCTTCCAACGTCTACGACTTTGTGCTTCTGTGATTTGTCTCTTCTCACCCATCATGATGAAACCAGCAACACAAAGCATGTGCAAACACTGCTTTTTCTCTATATGCCTTTTTTTTTTTTTTTTTTTTCCTGTTCCTTTGAAATACTTTCCAAGGCTTTTACTTTAATGATAGCTCCAAACCGTTTCCTGTACTTTGCTTAATCTTTCAGTGCAGATCTGCTCACAGCAGACGGCTCCTCTTATTTGCATGCCAGCACAATGTTAAGCCCTTTCAGCCTGATTTGAGTGATTGACAATTTTAGTTCCTTTTAGCAGTCTGGAACAACTGATTTACCACCGTGGGTGTAACTGCTTTCTTTCTGACATTGCTAATTTACCAAAAGAATTGTGCTCTTGTACATTTACTGAGATTAACAGAAATTGGAAGTTAAAATTATGTAAGTCAGTTACAAACTTATTCTGAATATTTTCACTTAAGAGTTTTTCATTGCAAAACTAGACTTTATGTGCTATCACTAACTAAGGCATAATTGATAGAGATATGTTTTGCACTTTTATTTCTATTTAAATAAATAAATAACAGTCATATAACTAATATTTACGGAAAAATCAGTAAAAGAGCTTTGCTAAGTCTTCTTCATTCTATCCAACCACAAACAAAACTGAATTCAAACCAAAATATTTGCAGTCAGTCCAGGTTTCATTTCATATTCAAGATTTAACTGAAATTATGTTGAAGAAAAACAGGAGGAATGCAGAGGTAGTTAATTACTTTCATATGCTTTGTTTTATTTACTTTGGTTTTTATCAGGAGCAAAGAAGCTATGGCAAAGAATATAGGGATATTTTGATTTGTGTAAACAAAGGCTACATTAAGTACCTTGTAGGTTTGCAGTGCTGTTCTCTGTGGCTTTCCTATGTCAAACCCAAGCTCTGCATTCCTAAGCACAAGAAGGCATCCTTAATTTGTTGAATGCCTGATCTGAAACTAGCAACCACACTGTGGGGTCGAACTGAAAGCTACATTGAAAATTCCTGCTCATCAAAATCCAGACTGTTTCTGTAGGGTTTGAACTTAAGGTTTTTCAGCCATAATGAAAAATTGTAGGTTTTTTTTTTTTTTTTTCCCACATTTATTCAAGTTCTGCTCATTTGATAACGATGTTCCCTCTTTTTTTTTTTTTTTTTTTTTTTTTTTTTACATTTTTAAAGTATTCACTTAGTGAATAAAAATCCTAATTCTGACATGTAATTGAAATCAGTTATATAAAAGGTTTGTTCTCTTCCTAAATGCTATATGCTGAAGAAATGACTCTGAAAAAGGTTTGATTGGTATGACTTTAAATTCCTTGCTAATATGTTGTGGAATTTTATTTATTTATTTATTTATTAAATTTAAATAAGTCTAATTTGGATTTAAATCTTATTTTCAAATCATCTTTTTTTTCATTTCCAATGAGGTCTCATTTGCAGCCTACTGTGATCAACAACAAGAATATTTACTTTTTTTTGGGTGATCTGCCCAAAGTGACCACCTAACTTCCATTTGTGAATTGTATCTTTTGTAGGACCAAGTAGAAGCATTAAGGTAAGATTTAAGGAAAGTTTTAAGGATGTGAAGGTATGGTAAACTTACAGAAATGCCGAGAAACACTATAGGCAGAAATTTCCATCCTCCTGCTACCATTGCCATGCTTATGGTCTACTGGTGCCAGCTGGGTCCAACAATGTTCATGACATTCAAGAATCTCTTCTGGTCTGAGTCTAGCAGGCATTATGTCTGGAAAAGTGATGTCAGCCTAAGGACACACACCAAATGGGTGCAAGCATGTTTAAGCCTTGCAACTGATGGGTGATGCACAAGGGAAAATGCCAGGGACAAACATGGTTTAAGGAGCCATAAGAAAAGGGTGCAGGGCAACACACTCACTAGAAAATTGGCTTCCAACAGCACCACTAAAACAAAGCCCTACAGTCTGACTGTGGAGGCGACTGCAGGGACTCTGCTAGCAGTCCATGCTGTGAGTATGCATTGCCATGTGGTCCTTGTTCTTGTCACCCAAACTCACTAGATAACGCTGACATTTAGCTTTGCTCTCAGCTGCCATTGACATTCCAAGTGGGACATGGGCCCACCTCCTCTGAGGAGCTGCTCTTTCTACTCCAATCTCTGGTACTAAAGACAGTTTTCCCAGTGCTGGCTGAGGGCAGCCCACTGCTAAGTGAGCAGCATTTCCAGAGTAATGGATAAGGGCAGTTGCATCGCAGTGTAGGGTCAGTTAAAAGGCACACAGCAGAATGTTTTGAAATGGACATCTGGCATGCAGTAAATGCATTTAGGAAGCAATAAACAGCTCATTTTGAATGACTTCTGCAATTGGTTTCAACACAAGCAGTTGGTGGAAAAACAAGCTTTTACAAAGGTCATTTAGTGCCATATATAACCCATCTCTTCGATTTAAACTGCTTAGCAGTGTACAAAGCAAATCCTAGCCCATTTCTGGTCTGATAATTAATAGTCTTCTACTCTAGCTAGAGCAGTACAAAGTGAGTGTTGTCCTTGTTACCCAGACTTAATAACTCACCATTTGAGTTGACAGGATGTTTTTGAAGGAAGATGATTGTTGAAATCCAAGCACAATGCATATGAAATCTTGTAACTTCTTGATGAACACAGAATCCACATTCTTTAAGTCAGTAATAGATGACATCTAGTCATTAGAAAAAGAGAATAGGAGTTAATACTGGAATTTTCTTGTCAATATTCTGTTCTAAGGGTGTAAACAAAATACAAATATTTAATACTTATTTAGTATTTTCCAACACACACACACACACACACATATATATATATATGTATTCTTCCCTTCATCTATCATTGGATGTGCTAGACTAGCAGACTAGCAGCATGAGCATTACAAATGTAAGTTTCTAGTGATGAATTAATGAATCAGGATTCTACACTGGCCAGAAAAATTAGCATTGAAATATGACAAATACATAACATTTACTTTGGATATTTTATTAGTACTTAAATATAACTGGGGAAACAGAGCTGTCAGTTCTAGACAACAATGAATCAACATGCTCCAAAATCAGAAATGATCATCTTTACTCATGAAAAATCAGCCTTTGTTTTGATTTAGATACATAAAGACTATAGTTATGTAAATCCAGGCAGGTAAATTATATTTCAGATTGCACATAAAGATTGCAACATTTCAGGACAGTTAACTACTTTTTTGTACCAGTAAAAATATCATGAGGAAGGCTCAGTGAAATGTTTCACATTAGTGTTGCAATAACTGAAAGACTGATGATGTCACCACCTGTTTACAAACCTATTCTATGCTGAGTGGAAAAAATAAGAGGGAGAATTTCAACCTTCATAGCAACATGTTCTAATAGAAAACTTTTCCCTTTTGGTTTGTAAATTAAGTATAATATAAATATTAAGCTGAATGTAATTTTTGGTTTTTGTTTTGGTGTTTTTTGATTTTTTCTTGTTTTTTTATTTGTTTGTTTGTTTGTTTTTAGACAGAGTTTACTTAATTTTTGTGTTGTTTCAATTGAAAAATATATATATATATCTTATGCCATGTCAAGCAGAATACGTGGCTCTTCACAAAGTAGAAACATATTTCCAAGTATTATTTCTTAATTATTAGTTATGAGTTAGAAGATATATAGACTAAATTTCAAGGCACAAGGTAGAAACTGTAAAGGTAATTCAGACTCCTGTTTATTCCTGACTCAGAAACAATTATTGTACTTTGCCCCAAGTGTCCATATTTCAGGATTTGTTTTCATTTTTTAGAAAACAGCCATCAGTGCCATGCAGAAAACCCATCCATCCATCCATCCATCCATCCATCCATCCATCCATCCATCCATCCATCCATCCATCCATCCAAGCATCCTTTTTTCTCTTTAGAGACTTGTCCTTTAGTACTCTCGGCCTACCATGCTGCTTTCTGGGCCAATAAGACAAAGTGGCTATGACAGAGGATTCTTACAAGAACCTCTTACAAGAAATTAGTAATGTTCAGAACACAGGACTGCCAACCACAGGAAGATCACCTGTCTTGTTGACAAAGTTACCTGTTTCACTGAACAATGGTTTGACAATGTCGCATGCTTTTAACATACCCAGCTGAAGGTTTATATGTGTTAAGTCATCTCACATATTTCCTTCTTAAAGGAAGAGTAGGTTGGGCTGAATACCCTTCTGAGAAGCCATTCTGAGAAGAATAGAAATGGATCACATCCAACCACTCCAGCTCCTTTGAAACTTATGGGATATTTAAGTCATTTTACTGTATATTTTAAATAATGTATATTTAGATAATTTCAAAAAGTGTTGTTGTCATGGTTTTGCAATGTTGTAATTTTGCTATCAGTATTCCACATCATAACATCATGTTAAGCATAGATAATTTTGACGAATCTGCTGCTCACAGAAAGAAGACTACATGTCCCAGGGAGCACCACGGTCAGTCATATGACCAGGACTATATAATCTCACTTCAGTGCTGGACTCGCTCTCTTGGATCCTGCCAGCCATGGGGGAGTGTGTGGAAGCGTTCCAGCCGTTTCGCCTAGAGTTACAGTAGGCCTCTCGGTTTCGGGACTCACTCTCTCTTATTTTACTTGATTCGTTAGCCTTAATTCCAATTATATTGCATTATATTGTGTTATTCTGTATTCCGATATAGCATTTAGTAAAATAGTGTGCCTCCTTAGATCGTTGCCGCTGTATTTATTTTCTCTTTCTCTGTTTTCTTTTCCTTTTGGGATAGTGGCCCTGCAGGCCGTCTATACCCCTGTCATGGGTACCGGTAGATTTTAGGGTAACCTATTTCATAATTGGTGGAGAATGCGGGCAGATTGCCAGCAAAAGTGGGCATAAAATGGGCAAAAGTGGGCAAAAACTGCAAAAGCTGCTGTTTTTCCTGCTGTTCTTTTAGCTTTTACAGAGCTACGAGTTTTTTTTTCGTTAAGGAGCTATCTAAAGTTTACGTTTCTGCACCTGGGAGCTTGACCTTGAAAGTCCAGGTGGACGGCCAATACCCCAGAATATTTTGTAAACTTTTAGCTCTGCTATCTCGTTATTGAAGAGAGGAAAAAAAAATGTGTGCTCTGTTAAAACTGCTAGTAAAACTGCTTTTCAGGGGACTGCATGCTCCTTGTCCCTTCCCTGAATCCATTATGCAGTTTTTGAATGCCCATTTGACCACACTGTTAATTTCCCTGAACATACTGTTGGTTATTTTATTAATCTCACTCAGTATCTGGATTTATAACATTCTGAGGAAGTCTTCCCCAGAACCAGAGAATACTGAGTGGCAGGGAGTGTGGAGAGGCTTTGAGGAGACTTTAAAAAGGCAGACATCTTCAGTGTCATGGAGCTTTACTCCTGAACACTTGAAGAATCCTGAGAGCTTGATCGCATATTTGAGGCAGGAATGTTGCGGCACAGGCAGATCTCAGGAGGCACAAATGATTTGGGGCCTGGCTAATGCCTATTGGGCCTTATTCAATTTTGAAGCTGAGAGAGAGAGTCTCAGAGCTGAAAAGGCAGAGAGGGAAAAAGTTTTTGAAGCTGAGAGAGTCTCAGAGCTGAGATGGAGAGTCTCAGAGCTGAGAGATATGACCTCCTATATCAGCGTGACACCCTCCGGTCCGAACTTGATGCCCTCTGGTCCAGGCAAGATGCACCCCAGTCAGAGCGAGACGCCCTTCAGTCTGAGCGTGACACTCTCCAGTCCGAGCGTGACACTCTCCAGTCCGAGTGTGACACCCTCCAGTCTGGACACGACACTCTCCAGTCCGAGCGCAACGCCCTCCAGTCTGAGCATGACGCCCTCCAGTCTGAGTGTAACAACCTCCGGTCAGAGCAAGGCTCCTTCCCGAGCCCAGACAAGGCAGCCTGTAGCGGAGCAGCGCAACCCCAAGCGGACAACACCAGTCTCGGCTCCCCCGGTGGGTCTGTTCCATATCTGGAAGGGGTTGGTGCGCTTCCGGGCTGAGCAGGCGCCCGCTGCTATGGCCACGGGGCAGGAGGTCGTGCTGCCCCCCCATCCAGCCCGCTGGAGGCCTGGCTGTCCGGCATGAGGGGTGGCCTTAGATGTGGCTGAACAGGAGAGGTGGCCAATGCTTCATCTTTATACTGATTCATGGACGGTGGCAAATGTCTTATGGGGGTGGTTGCAGCAGTGGGAACAAAACAACTGGCAACGACAAAGAGGTAAACCTATTTGGGCTGCTGAACTGTGGAAAGACATTGCTGCCCAAATAAGAAACATTGTTGTAAAGGTGCACCATGTAGATGCTCACGTGCCTAAGAGTAAGGCTACTGAAGAACATCAAAATAACCATCAGGTTGATCGAGCTGCCAAAATTGAGGTGGCTCAAATAGACTTGGACTGGCAGAACAAGGCCGAATTATTCCTAGCTCGATGGGCCCATGAGACCTCAGGCCATCAAGCAACAGATGCAACATACAAGTGGTCCAGAGACCGAGGGGTGGACTTAATTATGCATGCTATTGCTCAGGTCATTCATGACTGTGAAATATGCGCCATAATTAAACAAGCCAAGAGGATTAAACCTTTTTGGGGGGAAGGGCGATGGCAAAAGTATAAATATGGGGAGGCATGGTAGATTGATTATATCACCTTGCCATGATCTCGCAATGGTAAGCGTTATGTGCTCACCATGGTGGAGGCAACCACTGGGTGGCTTGAAACATACGCAGTACCAGTACCCCATGCTATCGCCCAAAATACCATATTAGGGCTGGAGAAGCAAGTTCTATGGAGGAATGGTACTCCAGACACTGCCCCAGCAGTTCCACTCCTATCCCTGTCACCTGGGCAAGAAGCAGGAGCTCATGGTGAGGATGGTGTGGATGTGCCAAGTGAGCCACCCCGCAGTGAGGGGGGTCATCCCGCAGCCACGAGGCCTGGGTTCACTGTTCCCCTATGAGGGTTTGGAGCTGAACTCTCCAGGCCAGGATGTGAGGCTGCTGGCACAATCGTGTGCCCCGGTGGCGTGGTGATAGAAGTGCCGCTTGCAACACCGGAGGCCTGGGTTCGAATCCCTGCTGTGGCACAAGTGGTAGAAGTGCCGCTCTGCTACACAGAGGGCTCGAATCCCAGGAGTTGGACTCGATGACCTCTAAGGTCCCTTCCAACTCGCACAATACTGTGATACTGTGATCACCTGCTGGGGAGTTTCTTGCTGAGCCTCTCCTTGATGCTTCTGTTCCACTGAAGGGAATGGATGACTTGGAGGATGGCCATACCACCAGCAGTGATGCTGGTCTGCTTCTCCCCTCTGCTTATGCTCTGGGCTCCTGCCCTGACATCCAGTGATGGAGACAGAGGAGGACAGTCCCAAGAAGTCCTCTGTGCAGTGGCCCTGTAGCTTAGGGAAAGGATGAGTGCACCTTGACGTGGGGGACGCCCTGCTAGTGCTGCCTTTCTCCCTTTCTTCCCTCCACCGTTATCATGTTCCTCTTTCTGGCAGTTTTGCCATTTCCTCGACTTAGCAAATAATAGTGTGTTAAGTTACGGAGTTTTATTTTCAGCCTAAAGATTTGCATGAAAATAGATATAAATTGTTAAGAAAATAAGGTTGCTGATTGCTCACGACTATATATATGTGTGTGTGTGTATAATAAGCATAATGTAATGATGTAGAATAAGGGGTGGAATGTCATGGTTTTGCAATGTTGTAATTTTGCTATCAGTATTCCACATCATAACATCATGTTAAGCATAGATAATTTTGACGAATCTGCTGCTCACAGAAAGAAGACTACATGTCCCAGGGAGCACCACGGTCAGTCATATGACCAGGACTATATAATCTCACTTCAGTGCTGGACTCGCTCTCTTGGATCCTGCCAGCCATGGGGGAGTGTGTGGAAGCGTTCCAGCCGTTTCGCCTAGAGTTACAGTAGGCCTCTCGGTTTCGGGACTCACTCTCTCTTATTTTACTTGATTCGTTAGCCTTAATTCCAATTATATTGCATTATATTGTGTTATTCTGTATTCCGATATAGCATTTAGTAAAATAGTGTGCCTCCTTAGATCGTTGCCGCTGTATTTATTTTCTCTTTCTCTGTTTTCTTTTCCTTTTGGTAGATTTTAGGGTAACCTATGACAGTTGTGTACCTACATAAAATTGAGCAACATCAGAAATGTAATAGTGTTACGTAATGGAAAGTGCAACAATGACAGCAGAGAAGCAAGATCCCAGACTGAAGCAAGTGAGGATTCACTCAAACATGACAGCGGTAGGCACAGAAATAAAGGAAAACAGCTGCTAACCTTCAGAAGACCTCAGGTACACCAACATTTCCAAAGAGATACCCTGACCTCCATTGCTAACCCTAAAATGAGGTCTGAAAAGGGGTGGATTCTGTCTACACCTGCACTGGTCATACAGCTTAGTATCCCTAGGTTGGCCCTACCTTCCTACCAGGTGCTTAATCACTGTCTCGAGCTGTGACTTAGCACTTCCACTACAAATAGTGACAGAAGTTTTCTTTTCCTGGTGTGTTTTTAGTGTACAACTTTGGTTCCTGCAATCTGTTGTATGGGAGAATAACATCTAATTGACAGATCTATTCTTGTTAAAATTCAGTTAAAAAAAAAAAAGGCTTTGAATTGGAGGTTAAGAAAGAGAAGTTCTAAAATAAATGATTCTAAGAGATTGCTTGAAATCAGGAAATTTTGGGGAGAAGAGAGCTGGCTGCCTTGTCTTTATCTAGAGAGAGCATTACTTAGATACAGACAGGCTGTACTCCCCTTTCAGATATAAATATCAACCTCAGTTATTGATAAACTAGATCATCTGAAGAAATTATCCACATTTTCTTGTCTGAAAAAGCACTGTGAGGATTCCATGCCAAACATTTTCTTGGCAGGACCACAATGATTTCAGACAGTATTTGGCTGGAAGAATGCCTATTTCCGATTGCACAGTCCCTTGAAGAACTGGATGTAGGTAAACTAGGAGAGGGACAGATCTGCTAAGTGCAGTTAGTAAAGGAAATTGGGATGGGGTCCTCACACAGCAGGTCCTCACACTAATTAAGAAGTGGGAAAAATGAATGTGAGGATAGATGACCTTCAAGAAAAAGCAGCTCTGTTTCTTCTGCTCCTTTAATTTATTCACAGTTATGTCAATCCAGCTATTTCCTACTGATAAATATTTTCCTCTATGGCTGAAAAATCAAAATCTAATCAGTTTGGTTCCAGCAGACACAATTGTTGTCTAACCATATCTTAGCATCTGACAGCTAGAAATGCATCTTATTAAGCAAGCATGCAAACAACCAGCAAACCAAAAACATTCAAGCTTTTAAAATATACCTTCAATATTTTAGGGGAATGAAGCAGAAAATGTGTCAAGGCACCTCCTATTTGCCTTTCCTAGAGCACCTTGATAATACAAGTGTCGTAGTCTTCCAGTCTCACAGATACGTCTGAGAGTCACAGGCAAGGCAAAGGCATGCTATGGACATCCATGCAACAGCATATCAGTGTCACAGGGTAGTCAACTGAGGCTCACTTTATAACCAAAGATTAATGAGCACGTGTCTGGGCTTCCTGCAAATGTCAGATCCAGTACTTCTGCTGCAAATACACCTACATCTAACCCCTGCCCCATGTGGAGGGCACTCAACTGGCCACAAGGAACATGAACTCTGGTTCATGTTTACACTTTCAGTAAAACATAGGCCAAAGGATGCAAGAGTGTCTAATTTTGTGAAAGTGTATAGCAGATCATTCACCCAGGAAGGAAGTGGAAGGTGTATAAACCTCAGGTAACAGTGGAGTTTAATTCCACATAGACAGTTGCCTCATGTTATGTTGTATGTTGAGTTGCAACTTGCCTTTTTATCAACTTTTTTCCCTTTTCCTCAAAGCAGCATTACAAGCTGTAGAGCTGCAACTTTTGATCACCACTGAGAACTGTATGCGATAAAATGAGTTCTAGACTTGTTTCTGGAGCGAATGACTCCACTGTTATCTGGGGAACATGTATCTTCCACTTTCTTCCTGGATGTATGATCTATGACATCCTTTTCCAAAACGGTCCTTCATGTCATGATATAGTTTATCAGCACTCCCTTCTCCATCACCAGCATTAACCTCTGAACTCATCAGTTTGTCAATTGTGGTAATGCATTACTACTATCAGGAGCTGCTGTACAGTTAGCGTAGGTGCTTTAATGAATTAAGACTGCTCCAAATATTGCTCTAAGTCCAGCCCAGCATTTTTATCAGGGCTTCTCATTTCAACAAGTTGAAAACAACATTTTTAAAAATGTTTATTATTATTATTTTTAAACAAGTCTCACTCCTTGCAGTGGGATTGCTCTGATTCTCCTTTGGTCTTCAGGAAGGACAGAGAAATAGCAGGACTTCAGCTCCTCTCTTGAGCGTTACTGGAGGAAAGAAGGGGAAGGAGAAGAGAAGCAGAGAGCATGATAATTAGCATTAACTGCAGGCACAGATGATTAATGTTATTTGTATAATAGCATTTAACCAACAGCAGCACCCTCATAACAATAGGTGGTTTGAGGGAATGTTGTGGCAAATGTAAGGAGCTGCTGTTGGTGGATAATAATGTGCTTCTGCAAAAAGACTCACTTCATGATTCATGCATTAGAGTTGCAAAAATAACAGCAAGGAGGAAAAAATAGCTCCTGGCTACAAATACCAGACTGCAGCTGAACCTAGCCAGCACCTTCATGAATATTACAAGGACACTGACTTATCACTAGTGTATTATTTTATACAGCACTCTCTTCAAACTGTTAATAGGACTAAACAAAACAAACTGCAAGACTATTTTTTTCTCTATCCATACTGTACGCTATTGTCTAGACCTTCTAAATAACCACTAAAATAGCGTGCTCTACTTGCTCAAGCCTATGGATATCTTTGTGAGAATTATCCTTTTGGTATTACCTCTTTCAATTGGAAAAGGAAAACAAATAAATAAATAAATAAAAAGGTCCCAAATGTTTTTTTCCAAAGGCCAGAGAAACAGACAGCTTTTATTCTAAGTGCTTGCACTGCTGTTCATCTGCAGGCTACAGGAAATCAGGTCTGTGAGGGTCACATCCTCAAGTCATTTTTTTCTGTGGCCATCTAATGGTTTGTCACTTTTCCATGCTGGTCCTGGAGAATATGAGGAATGTTCTGTTATACAAGCTGTGGCTCCAGCTCTATAGAGACATGTGTGATATGCTAAATTTAATCCCCTCTGAGTCTTGCTAGTTTCAATGAGATTATTCATCTGAGAAGAATAGTTCTGTAGCTATAAAAATAAGCATGACAGAGCCATACATTCAGGATCCCTAACTGTAATTACTGTGAGCTACTGTTATCTATGTAATTGATAAGCATCTACAATTTGCTCAGCACTAGCCATTACTAGACACATTAGAAGAATGTGAGAGTTAGATCTGAGTGCCACTAAGTCAAAAACAAATTTCTCTTAGGCTCCAGTGGGGACAGTCTTTCAGCCTTACAATTTGTGAGACAGCTCTGAAAATGAAATATACTAGAAACTGTAATTACATTGAATGAATAATGAAAAAGAAGTATTTATTTTATTTGCTGAACAATAGAAAAAGTTACTCATAATTGAAACTATGGTTCAACTTTGTTTTCTTCTCAAAAATATATGATTAATTTAAACATTTTAAGTCCTACATGATATTCTGATGTAACAGAAATCCAAGTTAGGCATCTTTCATGTACTTATGGGCTTAGCTAAGCACCCAGATGCAAAAGCAGCACAAAAACAGCCACATAAGAATTGAACAGGAATAGAGGACTGAATCAAACTAATACCTTTGGAGAGGCAAACAGCATGGTTTCATTTGTGCTGCTGTGTACAATATTGGCTGTTCTGCAGGAACAGAGGATTTCCAAGCGATGCTGCTGGCAACAGCAGATGTGCTGAAGGGCATATGTTCCCTTCCCCACCTCTGAAGAAGAAACAGCAAATTCCACATTAGAGATGATGATGTTGGAAACAATGCAGGTCTGTAACAAGCTGAACTCTGGCTGCTGGTTGCACCTATGCCTTCTGGCCCTCAGACTGATAGCTCATCCCTACACAGGCTACACTAGATTAACAATCCCTAAACTATACCAGTGCAGCAAGTACGCACTAAGGTACCGTAAATGTGAAACAGTGAAAAACCGCTAGATTACCTCGGTTGTTGTCATTTGGTTGCACTTCAGGAAAAAAGAATTAAAACCTGTAGTGCACAGGTTATTTAATTTCTTTTAATATCTAATGCATTAAATAAATAAATAAATAAATAAATAAATAATAAAACAACAAGAACAACAACAAAAACCCACCACAAACCCAGTGACTGTTAGCACCTACAGCCTACAGAGATGAGGGAAGTCAATAGTACTGACACAAAAGTAGCATTGCAGTTTTACTTCTGGTAAAACAATTTAGACTAGTTTAGCCTAAAGCATGACAACAGTACCTAGAAATATATGAACTCATATTTCCAAATCTCCTCATGGCCACGGTGAGAATTAATTCTGCCAAAGACTGATCTACAGCTGTGCAGTCCCCATGACTGATGGCAAAAGAGAAGCAGGAGCATATGCCTTGGATAGGAGCTGGAGATAGCCCTGCTTCTTTCAAATGGCACAGTTACAGATTGACTTAAACAGGTCATGAAACTGTATACTTAGTTATAGTGGGTCAAAAGAACAATGCACCTATTGAGTCCAGGGCATTTTATAGACTTTTGAGCTACAAATTTGAGCTCCCAAGGTTGTCTTGCACATACGTTCTGTGTGTTCCCCTGGAATACTATGATGGAGAGGTCATGGTTACAGTAGATCTTTCTGTGGCAGGTTGATGCCCTTTATTCATCCTCTGTGAGAACTCACTCCAGAGGTCATGGGAATACCTGTTCACTTTTCAGTCATGTAAGGTGACAGCATTTTGATCAAGATTTAGCTCTTCTTGGTATTTGTACTGGAAGTTCTGGTGATGTTGGTTTTATAGATTTAAGATGAAGAGGGTATGTATTTAAAAGTAGAAAGGAAAATTGTGGTTGTATTGCTTTGAATATATAATCTACCAGAACAAATTAAAATTGCTTGATTATTTTCTGTAGAGATTGCAATATTATGTACTGGTATATTATGCACAGATTCATACTGTTGTTTTTCCTTTCCTAGCAGTAAGTTCATATGTTGATGTGAACATCTTATTCTAAATTAAAATAGTAAATTAAAATGTATTCCTCCAGAAGAGAGTCTTTCTGCTGGGAGGTGGTTTTCATTTTTTGGGGGGTGTTGTAACTGCTTCAAAAACAGATGCAGCATTATCTGAAAGCTCAACTAAATGTCAGCAAATATTGTTTGATTTAGAGGATTGCCAGCTTTGTAGGTGTGTTAATCTGTGAAGTTTTTGAACAAGTTAATTGAACCCAATAATTTATCATTTCTGTATTTATTGCAGAGGCTAGCACTCTAATGTTGGTGGAATGTTGGTGGCATCAACTAAATGCTTGACAAAATTAACTATAAAACTCTACAACGAATTTCAGATGTGTCATAGGAACAGCACTGTTAAGAGGTTATCTAAAAAGACAGCTGAGTTACATAACAAATAGGTAAAAGTGTACTGGTGCTAATAGTTTTCTCTGGTTCAGGTGAAAATATGGGTGCTTATTTGATAAATTCCTTGAGTCTTGTGAAATGTGAGGAAATTTGTCAATATGAATTCTCATGATTTTTTGCACAATTGTTAAGTATGAAAAGCAGGGGAAAAGTTCATATGGTGGGTGTGTGGGAGAATGTTGAAGGGAAGTATTCATACAGAAAGGCTTTTCCAAGGTTAGCAAGCAGAATGAAAAGACAAACTGTTACTCTGTTTTAATTTATTTTTCCTACATATTTTAAATGTTGACTGAAAGAAAAAGGGAGTGTTATAGAATTGAACACTATTACATAAACACAAGGAGCTTGTTAACTGTATGTGTAATTTCCATTCTAGCACTGCCTAATCATAGAATCATAGAATGGCCTGGGTTGGAAAGGACCACAATTATCATCCAGTTTCAAACTCCCTGCTATGTGCAGGCTCACCATCCACCAGACCAGGCTGCCCAGAGCCACATACAGCCTTGCCTTGAATGCCTCCAGGGATGGGGCATCCACAACCTCCTTGGGCAACCTGTTCCAGTGCGTCACTACCCTCTTCTGCAACTATGACTTTGTATTGTAGTGTTTTATACTTTATTCATACTTTATTATTATTATACTTTATTATTATACAACTTCTGGATGGAATGTTAAGAATTCATCCACTATGCTCTATAGAACTTGAGTTATCTAAGAGTTGCTGGTTTAAAATTTGAAATTCAAAACCCATCCATACCTGGGATAATCAGGACAGGACAACAATCTCTGAGTTTTCCAGCTCCTGTCCAAGTAACATGCAAGCTTTTCAATTTAAAGAGAACTTAATATTAAAAAATAGGATATTTTTCTCTGTTGGCACTGAAGGAAACAATGTCACTATTTTAACTAAAAATTTCTGTTAGAAAATTAAAATCTGGCTGGCATTTAACGATGATTTTTTTTATTTTTATTTTTTATTTTTTTCTGACAAACACAATTTTAAGCAATTTAAATCAAGCCTTTCAATCAGCAGGATATGGCACTGATTGCAGCCAGAACTAGCTATCTTATAGTACACGAACAAGTGACCTTTCAATTAATCTAAAAAGGCTTAGCTTCAAAACCAACAAAGATTTAAAAAATGTATGTGAATTATAAAATTGCCTGGATAGCATATTGCCAGATTGAGTTGTTTAAATCAAACCTAGGTAAGATTCAGTAAAGAAATTTCTTTTTCTAATTCCAATAAAAGCATTACTTAACCCTTCAACATTAATTAATTTCTTTTTAAGTAAGGGATAGAAAGATTCAGGACTTCAGCCTTTCAGGATGGGGTGTACTATAAGCCACATTTTATACTTCCCTTTCCATATAGTAATTGCTACTGAAGTCAGAAACAGATTGCATGTTACAAGGGACATGTGGCATCTCACCCTTTACTGTAATTGTCTTGTATTAAAAAAAAAAAAAAAAAGTAATGTTAAGGGCTTCTCAAGATAAATAAGGGCAGCAGAATACAAATATATTCAATATCTCTACCTGAACTTGGAGACCCTCTTGCTACATTTTTATTTATTTTGAGAGTTCAGTATGCCGTAAATACTAACAGTTCCTACATAATACTCATTTTGTATAAGAAAATTCCAAGTGATGCATTTCTTTGTTTTAAACTTCTTGGAGGATGGTTCTAACACTTTGGTACCATTCTCATAAAGATGGTGGAAGGTGGCTCACAGCAGCTATTATTTATCTGTAGGAATCAACATCAAACTAAAAAGAGAATTTTACAGTTGATGAAAGACTGCAAATTCAGCACTTGTTTTCTGTCTTGAATAAAGGCCACAAGTGTAATGTGGGATTATTTCCACAGGTTCAAAAGTATACGGACAGACATATCAGCACTGAGAGCAAATTAATGTACTTTGCTATTTTATTTGTTAAATGAAAAAAATATAAGATATTCTTAAAATTAACGTTCTTTGATTTTACTCACTGGACTCAAGAAGTCTTGTTTAAGCATACACACATATAACCGTATGTGAAGATTCCCAGTTCTAATTATATTGTAAAAAAAGGAATGAGAAGCAACACTCCCTGTATATGGATCAATATTTACTTGATTGCTCTTGGTTCCATATCTAAACATTGCTCCACATCTGGATTTCTACAGCCCAAAATGTATTCCCAATCAGTGTTGTGAGAATCACTGGCTCCAACTTGCACAACTGTTGGAGTGAAAAAAAATGCATGAAATTCCATTTTTAAACCTTGCTCCCTGAATTTCAAAAAAAATGCTTAAAACGTAATGACCTGAAGCTTTAACTTTGCATCATGAAATGACTGAGAGTTATTAACAGTGTTTAAGTATAAGCTAGTTCCAAGGCTTGGAGTCTGTATGTTTTTCATGACTCTTTTTGGGCAGAAATAGCCACCAGCAATTCAGCCTCACGGTGAAAAATATACATAGGTACTTCTCAAGGAGACATGGTGAAAAAGTCATCTCAAGAAATTCCTCAGACTGTGACAAGAATTCAGGGTACACTGAAGTAAATAAATAAATAAAGTTATTTAATTAAAGTGTTTCCTTTTTAAAATATATTTATATATTTTCAGTGCTATACTGACAGAAGTTAGAAGAACGATGTAAAGATTAATGTGTTTTTCTGAAGAGAAATGCAGCTATTATGGATCTGGAGAATTCCAGTAAAACATTCTTCATCATCTCCACCCAAAATGTAATTCCTTCCCCAAGGAGATTTACTCCCTCTCACACTCACGCATAGTCATGCCCAACATAATTTCTATCCGCTGTGGCCTCTGTAATATTAATAACACCCGTAATTACATTGTGCCTTCTGACCCCAGTTTAACATAACACATTTGAGTTCATGCACTAAGTGAAGTGTTTAATCATGAGTGCGCAGAGGGAGGAGCAGGTGTTCTCAATATCTCACCTCCAAATGCTTGCCCTATGGCTAGTCTCCTCTTACACACCCATTTATTATAAAGCTGATAGAATGGATGGCTCTTTCAGAGCTTCTTAAGTAGCACCTCTGGCATCTGCTTTATTAAAAAAAAAAAAAATCATATGTGAAAGAAATTGGGCGGGTGGATGGTTATCACAACTTGGTGCTGTTTAGATTACACAACTCCTTAAGTACGTCCTAATAGATAGCAATGAGCATTTGCTATCTGCAAGCGTTACAATAACCTCAGATCATCTTGTTACTTGTAATCATGGTCCTTGATGGATTGACAAGAGAATGCTTTTTCCTTCTAATGAAATACAAAGATGAACATCCATGATTCCTTTTTGTTAAGATTTATTATTATTATTATTATTATTATTATTATTTTCCTGAACCTGAAAAGCCTAGTCCAGGAATTTTGTGTAATAACATGAGAAGTGCATTTGATCCAAATCTTCCATCATCCTGTATAGGTAAAGCATGTGTCACTTCCCATTTAACAGAAAACTATTCCAGATGAATCTGGATTTCCACTCTGCAATTCTGAGGTTCAAAACAATGAAAATAAGCCCTCCAAAGTTTGTAAAACCCAGTGAAGTCTGTTGCTTACTATTCTACCTGTATGAGAATTCTTCGAAATTATTTCCACTTTTGTACTTGCAATGCACTTGGAACTTTCCTAAAGCAGATTCTGATCTACGCTTTAAGGCCAGAAATATCCCTGTAATCTCTGACTTTCAACACAATACAGATTGGGTAACATTTCTTGGTAATATCTGAATCAAGTGTATAAGCCTTGGTTGAGATAGAGCAGCTGTCCTTTAGAAAGCCATCTAGGCTTTATTTGAAGACCGTAAGTGATGAAGAATTCATTAAATGCCTCAATAACTAACCACTGTGAAAAGCTATTTTAATATAAAAGTTGATGGTAATTCCAGCCAATAAATTTTAGATTACCAGCTCGAGTGAGGAGCCTTCTTCACTTGAAAATGGTCTCTCAAAGCTGGTGCTAATATGCAGTGAGCAAATCAGCTCTTAGTCCTCCCTTGGATATACTAACAAAATCAAACTTCTTTATCCTCTGGATGAAACTGTGGGTTTTTGTAGTTGTTGTTGCTGTTTTTTGTTGTTGTTGTTGTTGTTTGTTTGTTTGTTTGTTTTTGTTTGTTTGTTTTTTTCCCTGAATATGACTGATTCACAGAACTCTTGTCAGACTTTTCTAAATATCCTTTAACACAGACACCAGAACGGACAGTAATGTTCTCATTAATGCCAAGGAGAGCCACACTACTACTGCTTTATATTTTCTCTTGTTTCCACTTCAAATGTTCCCATGAGTTTTTTCCACACTTAATAGAACTGGAAACAAGTGTTCAGTTTGGTGACTGTTGTGACCCTGCATTGTTATAGTTAGAGACTGCTAAAATGGAATCTCATTCTACAAATGTGACCCATTTTCTTGTATTTGAATATATTAAAATATCAGTTGCTCAAGTACTATTTATAATGAACATCAGCTCACTTTGTAGGACTGCCCTGCTCTTACAATTATATGCTGTTCGCTAGATTTTACTTCAGCTTCTAATTCTCTCTTTTGTTCAATTTAGCATCAGTGTCCCATTAGTTACTTCTTGGACTATTCCATGATCCACCTGCTCTCACCAGAAGGAAGTTATATTCATCCTTGTTCTTTTTCTTTCTAAAGTTCATCTATTACTCCTATTAATATTCCTTTGTGCAATCTGCAGTCTTTCTTCTTTCAATCCAAAAGCCATCCTTCAGTGCTAAGCCTGGCAAAGGTGATGATCACCCGGTGGCGCAGTGGTAGAATTCCCGTTTGCAACACCAGGGGGCCCGGGTTCGAATCCCCCCTGTGGCGCAGGGGGTAGAAGTGCCGCTCTGCTACACAGAAGGCTCGAATCCCGGGAGTTGGACTCGATGATCTCTAAGGTCCCTTCCAACTCGCACAATACTATGATATGATATGATATGATGATCACAGTGGGTGATAATCTGTTTTGTTTTGTTTTGTTTTAACCTGCTTTTTTTTTTTTTTTCCTATTTTTTTTTCCTATTTTTTTTATTTCCCCAACACCCCACAGTTATTCCAACTGATTTGGGAATGACCTGCAGGCAGTCAGCAAGCATTGGCCTATCCCTATCTATCACAACAGTCTATATCAAGATCTTTTGTTATTCTGCCTCATCAGGTTTTGCTGGATCAAATTTCAAAGGCTCTGTTGTTTTTTTTTTTTGTTTGTTTGGTTTTTTTGTTTGTTTGTTTGTTTGTTTGTTTTGTTTTGGTTTGGTTTGGTTTGGTTTGGTTTGGTTTGGTTTTCTTCAGTATTTTCCACAGGGCAGTGCATAAATAACGTTGGCACAAGCCCTCCCGTGGGGAAGGAACCATGCCTTATGCAGAGCTAAGCCATTTTTGTTGTCTAAAACTTAGCCAAATCTTTATGTTGGATCCCTTCTGCTATTTCACCTCAGTTTTTTAGAATTGTAGTATCATAGAATAGTTTGGGTTGGAAAGGACCTTTAAAATCATCTAATTCCAAACCCTCTTCTATAGCAGTGATAGCTCTCACTAGAACAGGTTGCTCAAAGCTCCATCTAGCCTGGCCTTGAATGCCTCCAGGGAGGGGCATTCACAACCTCACTTGGCAATCTGTTCCAGTGTCTCACCTCCCCCACAGTAAAGAATTTCTTCCTAATATCTAGTCTAAATCTATCCCCCTATTGCTATCTGTACTAATAGATGTTCCTCCCCATCTTTCCAGTAGACCCCCTTTAGGTACTGGTAGGCTGCTATAAGGTCTTCTTGGATCCTTCTCTTCTCCAGGCTAAGGGGCCCCAACACTCTCAGCCTGTCCTTGTATTGGAGGTGCTCCAGCACTCTGATCATCTTTCTGGCCCTCCTCTGGACCCATTCCAACAGCTCCATATCCTTCTTGTGTTCGGGTCCCCAGAACTGGATGCAGTACTACAGATGGAGTTTCACAAGAGCAGAGCAGAGGGGTAGAATCACCTCCCTCGACCTGCTGGTAATGCTTCTCTTTATGCACCCCAGGATACTGAGCTGCAAATGTACATTGCCAGCTCATGCCTTTCATCAACTGACATTCCCAAATCCTTCTCTAGGCTGCTGTCAAGCCATTCTTCACCCAACCTATGTCTGTGTTCAATTAGTTTACTGCAATCTTAGTAACAGGAAAATAAAAATTGCTTCCTCTGAACAAGAAAACACCACAAGGAGTAAGGGAGATGCTGCTTTGTATAGTACGACAGAAGTGGGTACTAGGAAGTGTAACATTTCTCTCTATGGAGTAGTTCTCTTTGTTCTAGCCAAGCAAGGGATCTTCCTACTAGAAGTTAGACACAAATGGATCTTTAAACATCATGCACAGGCTACAGAGAAATATTTGGCAATGTCCACACTCATGTTGAAGTATCTTGCTCATATGCATACCTAGCTGAGATGATGCCCTGATATTGTTCTGTCCCCAAGTTAGATGCATCCTCACCTTTTCCCTTTAGCTGCACTTGTATGTCATCCTTCACAGAAATACAGTGGGGGGATTTATTCTCTAGATCTGGTCATTGTCCCAAGGCCTCAGGGTGCTTAAGAGGTAGGCAATGTAGCATCAAGATTGTGTGTGTGTATGTACGTGCATGTGGAGGGAAAACCAGGGATGCCCAATTGCTATGCTGGCTTCAATCTCAGCCAAAGCCATAGAAAAGCAGGTCAAGAAAGGGGTAGAGATCTGCCTCACACAGGGGAAAATGATGGTTATGAAGGGGAAGTCCCTCCAGCTGGGATGTATTAGGGTAGGATGATGTAAGGATGAGACTGAAACAGATTTTTTTCCCAAAGAAGGAGTTGAAACAGAGAAAGGAAAAAAAAAATTAAAATAAAAAATTAAAATAAAATAATAATAATAATAAAAAGATAAGGATTTCTTATTATGGGGACTCTTTGAAAGTCTCAAAGGCATAATAAGGCCCTAAGGTAAGAGTACATCTCATGATCACTTCTCCTGAGTCTCAGAATGATTCCCGTGAACTAAAATATTTTTCCCTCTGTCTGAGGTGGTCCAGGGGTCAAAGTCTCTCCCGTCTCTGTAGTCCTTAAATGGTTCTCAATGCTTGCTCTCTCTCCACTCTTTTTTGTTTATCCCTAGCAAAGCCATCTGGCCCAACTTTCACAAGGCTGCTCAGTACCTCACTGGGTAGGGCCTCAGATTCCCTTATTCACATGAAGTATTTAAGTCAGACACCATTTATAGGTTTTTGTTATTTTTCTTCACTTGTAAAAAATACAGGAGCTTGGAAACAACAACATATTTATTTCATTTTATTTATTTATTTATTTTCTGCTATTGTAATAAAAATAGCAGACCACAACAATAAAACCACTCTTCTACCTTAATTAAAATCAACCAATGCTCAGATTCAAACTTGGAACTAAGTGAAATTTAAAGCTAAGGTTGAAAATGTCTTTGTTCACATTAGCTGAATGAGCTCTCTTGCCACCCTTCTGCCCTGAAAAAGAATGGCTGGGATCAAACTGCCCACTGAGAGCACTGCCTGGCCTGAGCCAGCTCACAGATCATGCCCATGATAACACTAACAGTCTGAGACCAAAACTGTGTCAAAAATTTCACAGTATGGACTGCTGTATTCACACAGTGCTTAAGTCCATGTGCTGACCTTGTTCAGTTTATTACTTTAGCTGTAACCATTGTGGCCACATCCACTTCTCCATGGGCTGTTCATCGACTTTCAATAAGCCAATGTTCTCTACATCCAGCCTTGGATATGAAGTTATCTGCAGTCTATCTTAAAACAAAACAAAACAAAACAAACAATCATCAAACCAATCTACCAACACCACTTACAAAATACACTTTCTTGGATGTGTGTGTGTTTTTGTTTTTTTTGTTTTGGTTTTTTGTTGTTGTTTTGTTTTCCCCTGAACTACTTTTTGTCCTGAGTTTTTAAAAGTTCAGAATTGAGATAATGGAAATCAATTGAAAAGAAGAATCCAACCATTCTAAAAAAATCCATAAGTGAAAGAAAAATGGACAACAAGTATTGTACAAGAAATGCACAATTTGGAACATAGTGAAAAACAATTAAAATCTATTATTTGTTAACAAGCAAACAAATGTAAAGACATATTCAGAAGCTTACTATCCTTTGACCTCTCCAAACTGAGACACCGTAAGTTCTGTTGGTTAAGAAAACATTTTCATTATTACAGCTGAATATAGCAATGGCATAAAAACAACGTTGTCTCACCAAAAACTATTTTAGAGAACTGATTATTATCAGATGCTGAAAAAATTCTTTCATCTTCCCTGACAGAACTGACTGCAGCAGTGGTATGACAACTGCTAAATGAGTGTTTTCTTCCTAACCCCAGGTGGACAGAGGCCAGACTGTGTCATGAAGGAGGCAGATGGAAATCCTTTTAAAAAATGCTGTGGCTTTTTCTTTATGGATACCTGTATCTCTTTTCCTCCAAGCTACCTACATAGTCTTGCAGAGTAGTCCCATAAGTAATTCATTCCCATGTTTAAACAAATATTTCTTTAGTCTTTTCACTTTTATTCTCTTTTTATTACAAGTCCATCTCTGATTTTTCAAGAAGTTTAGTAATTGGACCTTGCTGGACATCAGTGATGTAGTTTGAAATAAAAATCTTGGAGAAAGGTGATTTTCCAAATTGTGGACCCATTGTTTGTTTGGCAGGTTACTGTAGAAGAGGCAGATGAGCTGCAGGTACTGCTATTTCCCCCTGTTATGCAAAGCAGTGAGTTGTCTCATTCTATAGAGTGGCATCTTGCTCAGCATTTTTTATGAGGATGTCAGCTTTTCCTGACCGATATCTTTGCTGTTAACTTTAAATGCTTTACTATATTCAGATGTGCCTGCTCTAGAGAAAGAAACAGTTATCTTTCATCTCCAGCTCATTTTCAGTTCAGCAATAGCCTCGGATAGGGCCTTGGGCCCTGGGGTTAAATTTGGAAGTTGGTGTCTTTGCCTGTGGAGGGGGAGTTGGAGATTCACAGAATCACAGAATCACAGAATTATCAAGGTTGGAAAAGACCTAGAAGATCATCTAGTCCAATCATTACCAATACTTGCCAGCTAAATAATATTCCTCAATACAACATCCAAACGTTTCTTGAACACAAAATCCTTGAGATCCCTTCCAACTCGGGCTATTCTGTGATTCTGTAATATACCCACCAAAACTACAATCTGCATGTTGCCAGCACAACCTGCAGGGGTCCAAGTAGGTGCTCATCATTTAGGGAATTTGGTCCCTTGTCTGTGGTCTCTAACTGAAAAAGAAGTTAATGGAGAGAGAGAGGAAGAGTTCCCATCCTATAAAGTTTTAGGTACTTTGGGTAAGGCTGACAATGTCCCTCAAAACCATGTTTCCCAGACACTGCTTTATTAAGGTACTTGACTTTATAAATCCTTGCTTTGGGAATATGAAGGATTGAGCAATCAAGTGATTAGAGCTCATCTGGTACTCTAGATGCTGCAATGCACTTCCTGGCTTTTCCATTCATAAAGCAGACCAGAAGTGACATTATTACTGACTATCCCTTTTTTTTGTACTGCCTCTCAAGTAAAGATGCAAAATACACTAGAATACAGCAGATGAAATGAGCAAGAAATAGTCATTAAATAAATACTGCCTCAAAGAGTGAAAATTGTACAGAACACTAGCAAGAACTTTGACTGTCATGTGAAAATGCAGAGCTAACTGTATGATTATTAAAACCAGACCATATTTTCCATCCATTTTTATTTGTGAGGTCTCCTTGAAGTGACTTATAAAACTTCAGAACCTCGGCAACTTTTCTGTAGGGAATATAAAACTATAGCAGCTGATACTGGTAAAACAGGTTATATGGAGCCCTAGAAATGACTGCATGATTTGTCCAGTATTTATTGTCTGAGTAATATACAGAAACAGTAAAACAGAAAAGCACAACTTTCCATCTGTGCTGCATTATGCCATACATAAGAACTATTTTTCATTTGAAATGGTGGTAGTCCCGTAGACTTTCTTGCTTTGATATCCTATGCTACCACACGTGATATGATAGAGTATAAACAGACTGACTATAAATCTGAATCTTTACGGTTCTGAAAGCTGAAACATTCCAGCACTCACTTCCTACCAAACAGGCCTCCTAAACTGTAGCCAGGGTCAGGTGCTTGGATTTTTATTTATTTATTTATTTTTTTAAGCAGAGAGCAAAGGTTGTTTCATAAGAAATCTGAAGCCGACACGGGGAAGGGGGAAGGTAAAGAAGAAAAGAACATTAAAAAAAACAACAAAAACACTTAAAAAACACTGGAGCAAAATGATACGCGCAAACAGTCCACATCCAATATGACAGTATGAAAGATGCCAAAAAACATCAGAATACAACCAAGGGTTATGCTGTTTTAAAGAGAAATTTCTAACACAAATTTCCATTTAATTATCTAAAGCTCTGCTCACAAGTTTGCATAGCTTAAATGTCACCAAAACATTAGCCTGAGTGATACCGGAGGAACACGATCCCCTTTTATCTCTGCCATTTGTAATTAGAGAGAAAAAGTAGGTTAAAACAGATGGGCTGGTGGCTTTAGAGAGGATCAGAATTGTTAGGGGGAAAGGTCAGTGTACTTTATTTTTTCTATAGCATGATTTTATAAGAATACAAATGAACATGGAATATAGAACTCTTACAACTTGTTTTCTAGAGCATGAGGGATTGTGTGAATTAAACAGCTTTCACTATTTCAATGTTGCATTTCATTTTTCTCACCATAAACATATATAAATTGATATAAAATTATAAGCATTTTATTGTGTCCAAAAAAAGCTTTCTGACTCCAGTGAGAAGGGTGGGAGAATGAATGTCACATATGCTGAACAAATACTTTATATACATATAGACAGGAATCCATCACTGGCAGCAATAAAATTTGTAGTTGGATCTTAAACTATGAAAAATATTTGCCTTTTCAGGAGAAACAAATAAAACAGTATTGAGTCACACAGGCAAGGGCTGAGGGAAATCTAGATACCTTATCCACAGGATTCTATCATTTTCTTCCATTACCCCTTTAAAAAGAAAAAGCATGAGGGAAAAATAACATTATTGTATCTCCTGTTCCTTCTTCTAAAACTGTCTAATGTTTTGTAATTTTTTTTTTTTCAGCAAAATTAAATTTATTGGAGAACAACAAAGGGTTGCTCCAAAATTAATGCCTCCTATTTTATTATGTTGGCTGACAATGTCAGGGGCAGATAGTGTTGATGTGGCTGTAGAGATTGAACCTTCCCACCAATATCCTATTACATTTTGTTGCTGTGTGACAGATGGCAGTAGAGGGGCAGTCTGACAAAATGGTGTCTGACTTGGAAGCACATATGAAGCAAAGGTGTAGAATTCATTTCCTCCATGAAGAATAAAACGGCACCTACTGACATTCATTGATGCTTGCTGAACATTCATGGATGAAAATCAGTAGATGTGAGGACAGTGAGGTGGTGGGTGATGCATTTCAACACTGGCACTGAAATGAAAGACAAGCCACATTCCAGACAGCCATGCACAGCTGCCACACCACAAAATGAAAGTCTTGATCAGCTCATCCACACAAATTGGCAGATTACTACCAGGGTACTGTGTACAAAGCTGAATATTAGCTTTGATGTATTGGAAACAGTGGAGACAATATTAGAATATGGTAAAGTTTTTGCCAGGTGATTCCCATGAATTCTCTAGCAGAATTCTCTACAAACTGTAGATCCTGTTTGACAAACCTGATTTCATTCTATAGCAAGGTGACCCACTTAGTGGATGAAGGTAAGGCTCTCGATGTCTCCCACAGCATTCTCGTGGAGAAGCTGGCTGCCCAGTTTGGATGGGTGTACGCTCTGCTGGGTAAAACACTGGCTAGATGGTCAGGCCCAAAGAGTTCTGGTCAATTGAGTTGAATCCAGTTGGCAGTGGGTCATGAGTGGTATCCCCAGGGCTCAGTACTGGGGCTGCTTCTATTCAAGATCTTTATTAACAAACTTGATGAGGGGGTTGAGTTTACCCTCAATTAGTCTGCAGACAACACCAAGTTGAGCAAGAGTGCTGATCTGCCTGAGGGGAGAAATAACTCCAGAGGGACCGGGATAGACTGGATCGATGGGCCAAGGTTAACTGTATGAGTTTCAACAGGGCCAAATGTTGGGCCCTGCATTTTGGTCACAGCAATCCCAGTCAACCCTACAGGCTTGGGGAGGAGTGGCTGGAAAGCTGCCTGATGGAAAGGGACCTTAGTGTGCTGATGGACATTCGACTGAATATGAGCCAGCAGTGTGCCGAGATGGCCAAGAAGGCCAGTGGCATCCTGGCTTGTGTCAGGAATGGTGTGATGAGCAGGACTAGGGAAGTCATCCTGCCCCCATACTTGGCATTGGTGAGGCCTCACCTTGAGTACTGTGTTCAGTTTTGGGCACCTTAGTACAGAGAGGATGTAGAGGTTCTGGAGGAGGCCCCAAGTATGGAGACAAGTCTTGTAAAATATGCCCTATGAGGAGAGACTGAAGGAACGGGGCTATTTAGTGTGGGGAATAGGAGGCTGAGGGGAGACCTTTTTTGCTCTCTTCCAATATCTGAAAGATGCTTACAGAGAGAGTGGAGTTGGTCTCTTTTCACTGGTGACAGGTGACAGGACAAGGGAAAATGGCCTCAAGTTGTGCCAGGGTAAGTTTATGTTGGGTATCAGGAAAACCTTGACAGAAAGGGTGGTAAAACACTGGAATAGGCATCCCAGGGAGGTTGTTGAGTCAGCAACCCTGGATACGTTTAAAAATCATTTGGTTATGGTGCTCAGGGACATGATTTAGCAGTAGGTTATTTGAGTTAGGGTAGTATGGTTAGATTGTGGTTGGACTCGATGGTCTCTTCCAACCTAAGCAATTCTATGATTCTATGATCATGATTCTGACAAAGCTAAACGCTCAAATTTCCTGAGTCAGGCCAGAGAAGACAATCTTTCTCCAGTTCCAGGAATCACAAAGCTACTTTTATTTGTCTGCAAAAGGCCACATCAACTTCCTCCTCCCAATTAGATGGTCTGTAGTAAACACACACAACAGTGTCACCCAAATTAGCTTGCCACTTCATTGTCACTCATAAGTTCTTGACTCATTTATCATTCATTCCTAGGCAGAGCTTGATGGATTCCTCCTACTTTCCTTGAAGGTCTCTCATCATTTTAGTATTTTTTCACCACACTTACTCCAGGAACATTATGTCTGCCATGTAGTGGAGCTCAGTACTGGATACAGGACTCCGGCTGAGGTCTCACAATGACTTCTCTTGACTTGCAGTTTCCTTAGCTGGGATCATGATGGCATCACAAGATTGACAATAACTTAGCAACCACAGATATCAGGAGAGGTCATGGCTCCTTGGACCCCTTCACACTGTAAGCAGAGTATTATAGGAGCAGTTAAAACCGAGGATCCATTCCTGATAACAAACAGAATAAGAAAAATGGCCCAAATTGCAGTCTACAGAAGCAGATCATCCCATAATTGTCCTGTCTCATGAACCATCCCCAGCTTGATAGATTATTTAAAAATCAGTGTTCTCTTAAAACACACAGGTCACTTTTGATATATGAGCAAGAAGTCAGTAATCTTTTTCTCTGAAACTGAAAAGAAACCTTTCAGATTAGATCTAAACCAGTAATAAATATCTCATTTGCCTAACGTGTCTGGCTCAAGATATTACATACATATTTGACAGAAAAATATGTAAAATTCAGTGTGATATGGGAAAAATGGATGCACTTCTAACTTTGATTTTAAATTGATAATTCAGAGTCCAATTTACTCAGAGAATACTAACTCCAATTAATAAACAGTTAGGAATCAATTAGTAATCAATGCAGTACCATCATTAGCAAAATAAGGGGTGGCATAATAATAGTTTATATATTTTGCATTTGTGAAGTATACATATGTTGTACCCATTAAAGCTGACTTAAGTTACTTAACATTCAATTGTGCATTTTGTGGAGTGAGTCAATAGAGTGACTCACTAGCCCACTGCAGTGCCATATGGGAAACTTTCCCTCTCCTGAGCAGATGGAGAGTAAGCATGTCACAGACAAAAATGTGTTTTGTCTCTGGAGAAAGGATTCTGGCTGCTTTGTTCTTAGACTTTTCAACATGCCAAGCCTTCTGCTCACATTGGGAGTCCTACATTTTGAGGTCTCATGGCTATTTCAGAATTTCTCTGACACGATGATATGCACAAAACAGACAAAACCATATTTTCCATAAGCCTGCATAGGTATGTGACAATATCTGTGCAATCCAGGATTTAACTTGCTGAGGAAAACAGAAAAAATTACCACCTTTGCCATCTTTATAGAAGATAATCTTCTCTGAGGGAGGCAAGTGCCTTTATTTCCCTGTGGAAGATTTAAATGGAAGGTGGTTTAGATGGAGTTATGCCTCTCCAGGTGACTGAGGCCATAGAAACCCTATTTTATATTCCCACTGGCTGCATCTGCATAGAACTACACTTTGTCCACATGGAATCTCTTTTGTATGCAGTTTTACTGCTGGACTTTCATTTTTCTGAGCATATCCTTCTATGGGTGAAGGGTGAACACATCCCTACACATTACTCTGAAAACACCAGGAGAATACTAATACTATTATTCTTTCTTTGTTAAAGAATTACAGTCAGGACCACATTCAGCCACAAACTCTAATTTTTGTAATTCAACAGAAGCACTGGGACAGGAGCTTAGACATTCTTGGCTCTGACAATTGTCAGTGGGCAAAATGGCCATCCAGACTATGCAGAATGTGAACCCTTTTCTGAAGATAGCTACCTAATAATGCATGCTGCAAACATAAGGCAACCCCTAACCTAAATGAATCTGGGGTGTTTGAGATGGCTTCATGTCCAAAGAATCTGGGCCTCTATACAGTGTGTGACCAGGGAGAACATCTTTTTTTCTCTGCCTATACGTTCTAGTGCCTAGCAAAGGTAGGCATTAAGCATGCACACCTTAACAAGAGTAAACACTCATCAGAGAGCTAAGGCAGCATGAAAATACTGAAATACTGCCTCTGGCTTCTAAATCCCTCTGCGAAAGTTGCTGCAAGTTACTTAATATATTCAAAGATCATAAGTCTTGTAACAGCTTAACAGCTTAGAAAACAGTAATTTATCCTTATTGATCATGATTGGTTTAAATGCCATGTGTGTCTTGTTTTACAACAATTGCCTCTTGCCCTGCTGGTGAGCACCCCTGAGAAGGATTTCCTTTAGATTTTTCACTTTTCAGGTGTTTTTATATGAGCTGCATGCCTGTTCTAGTAGGTCAGAAATGGAAGCAGTATTCCAGATGTGGCCTCACAGGGGCAGAGTTCAAAGGGGAGAACCACCTCCCTCACCCTTCTGGCTATGTAATGCTCCCCAGGATACCATTGGCCTTCTTGGCCACCAGGGCACTATCAGGACAAACTGAAAACTTGCTGAGGATGCACACTGCCTCATTGTCATTAGCAGGTCATTAACAAAGAGATAAAGAGCAGCAGCCCCTGTACTGATCTCAGTATTAGCATATGGCCACCAAGGGGACTTCACACCACTCCCTACAACACTTTAAGCCTGAAAGTTCAGTCAGTTCTCAAACCACCCCATTGTCCACTTGCAGTACTGCAACCAGATCTGTGACCCTCAGGGCAGCCCAAGCTGCCCAGAGCCACATCCAGCCTGACTTTGGATGCCTCCAGGGATGGGGCATACACAACCTCCTTGGGCAACCTGTCCCAGTGTGTCAAAACCCTCTGTGTGAAGAACTTCCTTCTAATATCTAACCTAAATATCCCCTGTCTTAGTTTAAAACCATTTCTCCTTGTCCTATCACTAAGTTGGAGTTATTCAGCCTGGAGAAGAAGAGGCTCTGAAGAGACTTTATTATGACCCTTGCATAGTTAAACGGTGATTAAGAAAGCTGGATAGATGTTTTTTATTAGGGCTCATAGTGATGGAACAAGAAGTAATGGTTTTAAGCTAAAAGAGAATAGAGTTAAATTTGACATAAGGAAGACATTTTTTACTATGAGGTTGCTCAGACACTGGAACAGGTTGCTTAGAGAAGTTATGGATGCCCCTTTCCTGGAAGTGTTCAAGATCAGACTGAACAGAGCTTTGAACAGTCTAATCCAGTGGACCTCACATGACAGGGTGAATGACTTTTAATGGCCATTTCCAATCCAAGCTATTCTATAATTTTGTGATCCTGTGACTGTCCTTCCCGGGTTAGCCTGCTGGTGAAGGTTCTTCGTGACTTGGTACTTGTTCCACTTGGTCAGGTGTATTCCATCTTTTCCTCAGTGCTCAGAAGGTCCCCTAGTTTTAAAAGCTTATTCTCAGTATTGGTTGTGCAAATGTCTGTTGACCCAAAGGATTTGTCCTGGCTTCATCAGGTACTTTTCCCTCACTGGCAGGATCAAGGAGATGCCATCTGGGCTCCCACACCCTTGGCCCCTTACTACAGTCAGATACTGCCATGCTTGCTATACTCTAGGTGTCCCCTGCTGGTATCATTGGTGCCCACATGGAAGAACAGCAGGAGATAATAGTCTGATGACCAGACAAACCTTGGCAACCTCTCCACAACATCCTGAATCCAAATACATGGCAAGCAGCAAACCTGCCTAGACAACAGGTCAGATCAGCAGATGGTGGCCTCCATCCCTGGCAGTAGAGAGTCTCCCACAGCTAATACTGCTTCTTTCTCTTGATGCTGCTGCAAAGTTCAAGTTCATCCAGCTCAGATGCTTCTTTGGATACATCTCCCAGCCCTTCATCTGCTACCAGGGCACTGAACCTACTGTATAGTTGCAGGCTTGTGTATGAAGTCATCATCTTGGTAGCAGGAGTCACAGTTTTCTAGCTTCCAACAACATAGGAGTCTCTGGTAAACACAGATGTGGCATTCTCCTCATTCAGTGCAGCTAAGGGTTTAAGCTCTTGAAACTGCAAACTCTTGGAGAAATTTCAGTCACTCTCTTTCTCATTATCTCCAACATGGCACAGTTTGTGGACCTCCTCCTATAGCTGCTTATTTGTCTACAGACAGTCCCCCAGAGCACACACAAGGAGCCCATCTGCCTCAGCCCCAGGCAAAGAATTTACTTATTCCTTTGTCCCTAAAGCTGCATCCTCCCTCAGCAGCTTGGTTTGAATCAAGTTCTTTAGCACACTAGAGAGAGAGCTGCTCCTGTGTGTGCTAGCACATTATCATCAAGTATATGTTCACTGTTCTCAGCAGAGCCTGAAGACTCATATAGGCCTCTCCCTAGCACCTCTTTGTAAAGTGTTTGACCTTCACTGAATCACACAGAATCACAGAATTGTAGGGGTTGGAAGGGACCTCTAAAGATCATCGAGTCCAACCCCCCTGACAAAGCAGGCTCCCTACACCACGTCGCACAGGTAGGCGTCCAGGCGGGTCTTGAATATCTCCAGAGAAGGAGACTCCACCACCTCCTTGGGCAGCCTGTTCCAGTGCTCCGTCACCCTCACTATAAAGTAGTTCTTGTGCACATTCGTGCAGAACTTCCTATGCTGAAGTTTCAGCCCATTGCCCCTAGTCCTGTCCCCACGCACTACTGAAAACAGACCAGACTCGCTACTATTGGTCCCACTCTTCAGGTATTTATAAACCTGGATCAAGTCCCCTCTCAGCCTTCTTTTCTCAAGGCTAAACAGACCCAGTTCCCTAAGTCTCTCCTCATAGGGGAGATGCTCCAGGCCCTTCACCATCTTTGTGGCCCTCCGCTGGACTCTTTCCAAGAGATCCCTGTCTTTCTTGTACTGGGGAGCCCAGAACTGGACACAGTATTCCAGATGAGGCCTCACCAGGGCAGAGTAGAGGGGGAGGATCACCTCCCTCGACCTGCTGGTCACGCTCTTTTTAATGCACCCCAGTATGCCATTGCCTTTTTTGGCTACAAAAAAGCCATCCATTACCAATGGCAGTAGTCACCCCTATGTTTCTCCAAAGTTTCTAAGAGGATTTCTCAGAAAATCTAGGAGAAACCAGGAACTGTTGCATCCTCTGACTATCTCAACTAGCTATGGCTTCTGAGAAAGGATGTTCACTGCCATTCTGCACGAGCTAAGTTATATATATGTATTTCCCCCCCCTCCCCCCCCCCCCCCTAGTTTTTCTGCTTTACAACAGATTCAGTTTCTGAAAAGGGACTTTCTTAAGACTGTCTTCCAAAGGTATGGACATTAGAGCTGGCAGCTGCACTGGTATTGTGCTTCCTAAACTTTAATGAGGCTCCAGGTAGTTTTATAGCTTAAAAGACTCCATTGTAACACTGAGGTTAAAGTTGCTACCTTTCAGGCAGAGACTGTGGAATCAAGGAACTGCAGCTGGAATAAATTATTTTACCTCCAGCCAAACAAGGAGAATCACAGCAACTCACAATAATTCTGCTTCTGCAGCATGTTGTTTCTCCATTGCACAAGTGAATGGCAGGTTCAATGATAAGAAACGAGCAGACTGAGCCTTTGGAATTCACTTAAATCACTGTCACCCATACATTTGTAACAGGACAAAATGCCAGCTGTGTCTAATCCAAAATATGTTTTCAAAAGCCGCTTCTTAGCACAAAATGCTATTCGTGACATCACGAAGAACAAAATATGGATTTTTCTCAAAATCTGCTGATGGAAGATCTAGTTGCTTTTTTTTTTTTTTAAAGTAACTGTCAGGGTTGATATATTTGGGCTCTTCATGAGCAGTACACTTGTTGGTGCCATATGAGCAAAGCGGGTCAACTGAATTCAATTAACTTGCAAATTTATAGAGTTAGCCTTTTCAGTTGTACGAGGGCTGCTCTGAAGGCAATGCCCCCTGTTTTACATTGATGACTCATGATGCCAGAAGCAGATGTTGGATTTGTGACAGGAGTGGTTGGGCCTTCCCACCAATATTCAGTGACATGTTGTTGCCATGTGACAGATGGCAGCAGAGGGGCACTCTGACAGAATGGTGTCTGACATGGAAGTGCGTATGGTGTGAAACTGAATTCCTCCATGTGGAAAAAGTGGCTCCCATTGACATTCATTGACATTTTCTGAATGTTTATGGAGACCAAAAACAGCTAATGTGAGTACACTGAGGCTGTGGGTGAAACATTTCAGCCGTGGCAACAGTGACGTGAAAGACAACTCACGTTCCAGATGACCATGCAGAATTTTATGAGAGCAGCACTCAGGCTCTTGTTCATTGCTGACAAAAATGCAGATCTAATGGTGGTGAATATGTTTTAAAATTGTATTTTTTAGCTGAGAATTTGCTCTATCAAATAGTGTTATGCTCTTCACATCTGTTGTTGTTTCCCTGGCAATAAATAGGAGACATTACTTTTAGATTGGCGTACTTAATTTTAATGAAGTATTAAAGGTACAGAAGAGTACAACACATTAAGATGCTTAAGTCAGTGTTACTGTTTTTTAAATATACAAGTGTATATTATAAAATAATGTTAGAAAATGATAGGTCAACAAACTATAAAGGAATCAGAAATGGAGACAGAACCCATCATTTCAACAGGGACAAAAATAAGTTCTTGGTAACATAGGGATATTGCTTGACTGGTATGCTCACCACAGATTTATGACCATAGCTGGATCTGCTGGAAAACGGAAGCTGGCTTTGTGTCCCTCCTTGTTCACAGCCAAGCAGCACTGTCTGTGAGTAGAGACAGGGCTGGACAAGAACAGATGCTAGTCTTAGGCTGAGCTGGTAACAAATAAATGATGTTATTCATTTTGAGTGCATCTTAATTAAGTTGGTCATAGCATTGCTAAAGAAAGTTTTCTAGCTTTGACACACTTCTCACTTTCCTTCACTGTTATCTGTAAGTTGATGGTAAGGTCATAAATGATTCTCAGAGGCAATTTTTTTCCCAATATTGGTGAAAGTGGCAGGACTTATAGTGGAAATATCCAACTAAAAGTACAAAAACAGCTTAAACACAAATGTTAACAAAAGATTTCACAGAATCTCAGAATTGTAGGCATTGGAAGGGACCTCTGGTCATCATCAAGTCCAAACCCCCTACTAAAGCAGGTTCCCTACAGTAGGGAACTTATGGTATCTCCATCTGTAACGTGTCTTATGCAAGCTCAGCCAGATGGACCCAAATTATCCTAACTATTAAAGCAATTTTGTTGAATAAAGTACTGACAACATGGTGTGGCATGTCAGTATCAGAGACTGCACTCAGCCTGGGGTGAGATTACTGTGGGCAGAGCTGTAAACATGTCATGTATCTGAAAGTCACCTGCCTAGGTCTAAACTTATCAAATAGAAACAGGGACGACTAGAGGAAAAATGAGCCCCTTCTAAAACAGGTGGCTACAGGAAAGACACTGTGGAGGTGTCATCCTCTCTCCATTTAAGGAAAGACTGCCAGAGCAGATTTAAACCTCTTCTTTTTTTATTTTCAAGAAGTGAGGTGTGATGAATCCCACCTCCAGTGCTTGAATTAGGAGTCACAGCTATTTCTTTCCCACCAGCTGTAGTGGAGGCAAGATCTGGCAGGCCTGCATAGCCTGGATCACTCATCTCACTCTTAAATTTAAACAGTGTATTAGTAGCAATGACTAAATTAGGCATTTAGAGTAGGTGGTTTAAATATGGTCCCCGATCATAATTTCATATGCTTTTAGAGTGCCTGGAAACACTTGGGCTTCTTTCCAGACTGCAACATCCAAATAGTATTACATTATAAAGATATCATGAATGATATATGGCTCTGTATCATAAAGTAATGTATAGCGTTTTTATATGTGTTTAGTTTTTCCTTGAGTTTGGTTTGAATGTCCCCATCAAAACTGCTGATATTAACCACAGCAGTGACCAAAATATGATTGTAACACTGTGAAAAAAAGAAAAAAGAAAAAAAGCCACTATTACCTCTGGATATTCTTTTTTCACTACTTATTCTCATTGCTGGAAGATATTACTTCAGAGATTGGTCATTTCAGCTCATTTCAAGTTTTAATAGGCTGAAAGAAAGTTGCAGACCTAGAATTTAGCCTTATATAGTTATTTAATCAAAGAATGCATGCTAATTGTGTGCTGAACAGTATACTGTCTGCTCTGCCAGGAAAAAGTTGCCTCCAGCTCAGTACCTTGCTGGCGTACAGTTCATTTAACAAATTTAACAATGGGAAAAGTTTTAAGGAATTTAGTATAAGGCTCTTTTGGGAAAAGAAATATTGGGAGCCAGGATAAAGAGGGGAAAAAAAAAAAAAAAAAAAAAAAAAAAGAGGTATTTAAAGCAGAGAATATTCAAGTTTTTCAGAAACATGGACAGATATAAGTCCAAAAAAAGAGTTATGCCTGTGTTTTATCTGCTTTAGGGTTTTTTGTTTTTTTTTTTCCCCTCCTGTGTTTAGATTTTCTGTCTACGATAATAATACCCTTGTTAAACACATACAAATCAATGCAGAGATGATCTTGAAAGTACGCTGAAAATATAAGATATTTAGTTTTGGTAATAGGTATAAAATTAATACACATGATTCTGTGAACCTTTGTTCATATGAGAGTAGGGGGGAATATGCCTACATTTGAAACTATATCCTCTTTGGTTTTTAAATCTTATTTTATTTAAACGTTGCAGAAGTTGAGCATTAATTATGCACAGTTTTTAGACCTTTATGAACCTCTGGAAAGGTAGATTGTGTTTTCAAAGAAGGAAACAGCAGTAAAACTAAGTGCAACAGAAGAGGCTGAGAGCCTCATATCTTTGTATATATTCATGTGAAATCTTATAGGAGTGCACCCAAACTGCATTTAATCTAATTATGATAGTTATGGATTATGTGAATCTTTTGAAGATGAATTATGATCCCTAAAGATAGATCCATAGAGATAGTAGAAATCTATTATTCTCTGTGTTTTATATTTATATACTTTTTATGTTAAGCTTTGCAAGTATGTCCCTTTTTCTCTTTCATATGACTGAATGCAGTTCCTCTGTTCACTCTAGGCTTCTCCATTTGAGATGTAAGTACCATACAAACATATATTCAGTGCAAGTGTAGGCACGCATTTTCCATGAGAGCATGAACTCTTTGTGGTAGAGTTTAAACTGTCTCCAGGAAAACATACTTGGAGATGTCATACAAGAGAAAGGAAGATTCCTCTCTTTAGAAGGATCTTTGAAGCAGAGCTTTTTGAGTATAGTATCCCACTATTTTAGCATGGGAATACCAAATATGAGCTTTCTACTAGACTGCATATGGATGAAGGAGAAAGCTGTAAACACAAATTCAGAAGTATTTCAGCACGAAATGGCATTTACAGACACTGTGATGTCTGTAGTCAATGCAAAGTTAGATCTGGGATGTTGCACAAACTACTAACAAGCTGAGAGACCTCCACAAGCATTTAGCAAGTGAGAATTTGACAAGTTTTCAAGGTGAGGCCAAGAATAAGCAGCACTCCTAGGAAACTATTGGTAAAAATGAACCACAGGTTTGGATGAAAGAAAGTACTTAAAGGAACCTTTACTTTTCATCTCCTACCATTTTTATAATGATAATTTTAGAAGGAGAAACTCCTTGTTTAGAACCTTCTACATAGAAAACTTACGTTAATGAGATGCATCTGAGAAAGGCTTTCTGTCTGGTGTGTTTTGCCTTAACCTTACTTGATTTGCATAAGAAAATCACTATTAGCTCAGGAATGTTTGATGCTTTTTGCTAGAAAAACATTAAATTTAAATGCGATGTAGGTTTTTTGCATACATATGCTGGCATTAATAACCATAACAATATCTTTAACCGCAGTCATATTTGTTCAATACTGTCAATTAGAGAACTGTTTCAAATATTCATAATTTTGTTAAATTTTAATCATACAAGATGAGAATTCACATATTAGAGGTCTGCCTTAGGCTTATTTAATTTATTTTTTAATTTTGACAGAATGCTATAGGTCTTTTTGCAACCAAAATTAAGGAAATACATATAGTTATGTCCATGCTAAGAAATTCTTACAACCATTTTATTGAGAAGATCTATCAAAACAGAGCTTTGGAGCACAGTTGCAAAAATTAACATTACATGTGTGTGTTTTGTAGATGTCAAAAATGGATCTTTTTTTCTATGAAAAAAATATGCACAGACTTGCTGAAGTTTGCAGCAAAATTCAATATACTTATATGAACTAAATGTGAATTTACAGCTTAGACCTTCAGACTAAGTGAGTATCCTGTATTTGGAGAAAGTGACAAGGGGCTAGTTAAAGGTACAGACATCAGTTTGGCAGTTTTCTTTCTCTGCTACTGTGATAGGAGCAAGCAATAGCCAGAATATTATTTCATCTTCACTGACCTCAGTGAATCAAGTGCCCAATCTGAAAGAACAGGTCAAGCATTCTTTTTCTAACTTCATTCTTGGAAACCTCTCAGCCATTTGAGACTGAAAAAAGGAAGTGAGGAGCCTGAAGCACACTGTTGAGCTTTAACTGTTAGGTTAAAAACAACAGATTTAGCAGTAAAACCTTTCCAAGGAAGATAAAATAATAAATAATAATAATAATAATAATAATAATAGTCATGTATTTATCTTTTCACAGGGGCATCTTCTGGATATGAATAGTATTGTTGGCTTTCAATAACAGAAATTTTTCAAAGTATCTTGGATTATGTACATCACATGCTAGAATTCATTAGTCTTCCTGTCTTGAAAATACTACCACACTGAACCCAGAGCACAACTGCAATTAGTACAAAGCCCTTTTTTAAGCCTTGCTGTTTGAAGAAAGTGTCATTTTACTGTGTATTTCATAGTTGAGTAACAGAAATCAAATGCTGAAAGGAAAGCTGTTCATGTGGTGCCATATGTCTAACCAAACTGAAAAACATAAAGGCAAAATATCTCATGAGATTTTGTCCCTGCAAGATTTACAAATTTGAGAAAGTGTTAAGGTAAGTATATGAAATCAGGGGTGTTCAAGACTCAAAGGATTTCACAGACCGACAAAATGGTAAAGGCTGGAAAGGAGTTCTGGAGGGCATCTGGTCTAATGTCTCTTCTCCAGGTCATGACCACATCCAAGCAGCTTGTAAAGGTCTTCAGGAGGACACAGCAAGCTGTTCCAGTGCTCAGTCACTTGCACAGAACAGAATTGCTTTCTGATGTTAAGATGAAGCCTCCTGTTTTCCATGATATCCATTGCTATACATAGTATTTCTACTGGTGGGATATTAAATTCTTAAGACAAAATACTGAATACAAAGCTACTGTACTGATATAGCAGTGAACACTCCTGACAGTGTTTCTGGTCAGAGAATCCAATCCCAAGACCACAGGCTACATACAGAGTCAGGCAATATATCTGGAATCTGTAATTCCTTGATTGCTTCAGATAAATGCCTGCTCATGCCTTTTAACTCTTTTGCTTTGCCATTTAAAATATTCCTGTGTTCCTTGGGCCATTCAGAAAGCTGCTTCTGAAGACCAAAAGCCTTGTACCACTGGTACTGATCAGCCTGGGTTGAAAAGGACCATAATGATTATTTAGTTTCAGTCTCCCTGCTGGATGCAGGGTTGCCAACCACTAGACCAGTCTGCCTGATCTTTGGTAAGTGATGTTTTTTTTGTTTTTCACTGAAGTACAGTTGCTAAGAATAATGACATTTCAAATGGGAAGAAGTTAAGTTGATGCATAGGACAAATGTAAGCTGTATAAGCTATTTCATGTTGGTTCACAATTACTGAAGGTCTTAGAGAACGGCAAGAAAAAACTAGAACAGAAAGACAATAAGCTGTGAAGTGCAGATGGCTGAGTGATCAAAGTGCTGCATTGCCATGGGATGCCCAGGCCGCTCTTCTCATTAAGTGCTGTGGTCTCAGGGCAGTGCTCATATCCAGGTAGCTCCTCCCGTCCTCCATCGGTTTTGCTGAGTGCAGATGAAAATTCACTGTAGCCTTAAAATTTCCTGTGCAAATTCAGATCTTAATACATTTCTGAATCATCTCAGCACTACCTTAACACAGCCACAAAAAGTGTGGACAATGCTGTAGCTTTCTGAGAAGAAACTCTAGGGTTTTGTTTTGTTTTTTTGTGTGTTTTTCTTTTTTTAGCATACAAATATCCTGTTTCTCAATCCCAAGTTGATGTTGAACCAAACAAGTTATTTTTCCAACTGTCTCTGCAGTTCAGTCTCTCCTACTAGGTTACTTTTTCAGCCTTTTTCCATTTTTCTTGGTCTCCTTCTAATCTTGTTCTCCCTCTCCTTTCTTTGCTGGACTCTTTTCCTCATCTGTCTCTGTCTCTTTCCTTACTTCTTTCAAAAGGGATTTGGGTCAGTGCTGGTCAGCCATGCTTCCTCCAGGCTGATTGGACACTTCTGTCTCTGTTTGACGGATGAAATTCCCAAAGCTCCTAGTTAATTTTAGGGTGTCTGGGGGAGGAGGAAACCTGGCACTGAACCAAACACATATTTAAGTGTGCCAGAAAATTACACAGCAGTCAGAAAATTGCAAAATCTGCAATTTTTATGCAGCCCACAATTTTCTAGAGGTCTTGATTACCATCCGGAGTTCAGTGTTTTACAGGAAGTGCAAAGGGTTACATTTCCACTGATTTTTAAGTGACCCAAAAACTACTACGCTGGGAAAAAATCATACAAGGATTAACTATTTCAGTGATATTTCTATCAGCTTAACATGCAGTCAACATGGAAGAAAGATTTTTAATGAAACAGATTTCAAAGTTGAGGTTGATTATTCTTAAGGTTTATATCCATAGCAAATTATCCAAGCAATGGGGAATCTAATGCATTTTGTCTTTGGGGAGAACCATAATGAAAATTCTGTTGTGGGAGTGTGGTTTTGTGCATACATGTGTAACACAACAGATGTTTGAAAGAATAATATTTTGCAAGGCAAGAGCAGTATTGTTTATTCATTATATAGATAATAATAATAAGGTGAGAATATGCAGCTGTGGTCTGTTAGAAAACAGGGAAAATGATAGAATCATCATTTGAGTTGGAAGGTACTTATAAAAGTTGTTTAGTCCAACTCCCCTGCAATGAACAGGTACACTACAGCTAGATCAGGTTACTCAGAGCCCTGTCCAGCCTGACCTTGTGTGTCTCCCGGGATGGGGCATCCACCATCTCATGGGTAACCTGTGCCAGTACCTCACCACCTTTACAGTAAAGGGCTTTTTTCTTATATCCAATCTAAATCTCTCTCTTAGAGGAAGAAATGACTTTTTCTTTCAGATAAGCCATTTCCTCTTGTCCTATCATGACAGACACTGCTAAAGAGTTCAGAGTTCCCTTCTTTCTTATAGCCACATTTTGGGTACTGAAAGGATGAAATAGCCATTGCCTTAACTGATCATGGAATTTTCTTCACTCTGTCCAATTTACATGCATCCCAAGTTCCTAGACACTAGGCTGTGAGCTTGGAGACAGCCAGAAAAACTTACTGTGACATGGAAAACTGTTTCAGGACTATCTAATTTTCTCTTTTGTGCTGCTTTTTGCACGTTTCTTCAGTTTTGGGGATGGTCACATAGATCCCAGCTATGGGCAATGGTAAAGGTGCAGGACACTTTTTGTTCTGGTGTACTGTGCTGCTGGGTGAGTAGCTAGCATGTACACTGTTCATGTTTCCAGGAGGAAACCAGGAAAGATTTGACCGAAGGTCATCAAGACCCCATGGCTCATAAGAACTGCATCTGCATCCAAGAATCCTTTTAAGATTTCTCATTGTTCTTGCAGTTCTCTCAACTTTTTAATTCCTGTCGACAGAAAACTGCAAATGATGCAAGTTCCAGAGACTGTCCTAACTTTGAAGAGATTGTCTTATTTGGAGTCCTAGCCAAGATTAAAGTACTTATTGCTGTGCATTCTGCAGCCCTGATCCTTTCACTTTCATCTTGGCCAGTGTGCTTTACACAGGGATTGGAGTTGGACTCACATAGATCCTTCTGAGGGCACTTGTTGAAACAGAGCAGGTGCACCTGTATTGATTTTTCAGTCTCGGCAGCTGGGAACAGAGAGCATGAGTAGCTCACACACACTGAGGTGCAGTCACCACACAACAGATCTTTCAGTTCAGTATTTAAGATAGTCTTGCCTGCAGATCATAGTAACTTTTTCCTTCCACAAGCTGTAGCACATTCCTGTCACATGAATATATGGCCACATTTTTACTCTTTCCCCAGCAAATCAATCCAGATTTGCAAAGTCTATAAAACCTGGCAGGCAGACACCTGAGAGCTTCGCTGGTAGCAAAATGGAGCTAGGATGGAGTGACAGAAACAAGGCATCTCAGTATGATGCTAAGGTCCTTGTAGCCTCTTACCTCCTGACCATACGAGCTCTGTCATATATCAATTGTTTGTGACTTGGAATTCAAGCTGCACATCTGACTTCAGTACTGACACATCCACAAGGACTTTTGCAGACTTATACTGTATCCAAGATTTCTGAGGTGAAGTATAAGCTATTTCCCATTAGTTACTGTTAACATTCATTATAAAGTTTCCTTGTCTGATGAACATACAAGAGCAACATGCAAAAGTACTAACACTTTATATACAAAGATAGTCCAACATTCACTGTATGGAATGGCCATGTGCAGAGTCAGTTTCGGGAAAGCCAAAAATATTCAAGAAGCACTTGAAAATCATAGTTAGTTAATTTGTGCTATAAGGATGTATTCATATGAAATTAACCAATTTAATAAAATGTCATCTCTCTTTTCTGCTGATACACTTCTTAAGATAATGTTTAAGGACTGCATCAGAAATATGTGTTGTTAAGCTTCAACTCTCCACTCTCACTTTCCTTTGAAGTTGCAATCAGATACCAGCTTACAATTGTGCTCCTTGACACTGGAGAAATGCTTAAGACTGCAAGGTTCTTTTTATAAAAAGAAGACTAATAAAATTAAGCAATAATCTATAAGCATGAGAAGGTTACAGTTTTAAATAACATCTCCAGCTGTGAACTGAATAGCAAGGTAAAGTAAAGGTTTTAGCATTTATAAATGTCAAGGCAACAGAGACATTCATTGTAACAGCATGACATGCATATCGCTTATAAACTTATTGCATTTAAGGATTATTACCACTGTACTGTACAGATGGTTTCAGGATCCAACTTAAAATTTTAAATGGTTTTGAATTTTAGGGCTTTGTTGAAACAACTGATAATTCTACTAACTGCCTTATCACTAAAGCCAGGAATAACAGTAATGCTGTAAGTACCACACTCTTACACCATATTAAATTATAGAATGAGAAAAGAAAACCCCAAACAATTTGAATACATCCCTGGATTCTGCCTGAAATATTCTGATTAAAAAGCACTGCACCTGGAATTGGCCAGAAATATCATTTAGCCCAAGCTGAATTTTCTATCTGCTTGCTGTCAAGAGACACAGGAAACACTAAAATTAAATGGTATAGATTCTGACTGTCATCAGAGACACTGCGCTTTCAAAACAGTGGTGAAATGTATTTACTTAGCCAGAAAGAAATGAGGTTGAAAAAGTGAGAGATGTCATGTCAGCACCTCCAACTGGGAAATAAGATGTGGTCTATATGCCAGTTTATTGCTCTGATCGGGGACCCTGACATTTTCCTTCCCTCTCCCTCCCTCCTATCCTACAACCTGCTCTGCTGAAAAGAATGATGAAAATGCATCATGGAGGTTTCTTCCAGGATGTCACTGCCATTTGGTGATCTAATTGGCCCCAGAGGGCCATTCAACCATTTCCATCAGAGATAGAAAAGATTTTCTTCCTTCTGCTAGAGACTGATAGGAGGCATTAATTATGCAGACAGCATCCAAGAGAGCAACAGTCATTCTCAACTAAATCAACATGCAAAACAGACATGGAAATTGTCACACCATAACAGCAACTAGCTATTGCAGGAGGAAGGGGAAAAACATGCCAGGGAAGAAAAGCTTGTTATAAAGAAGAACCAATGCAGTATTTATTTTGATGTGCAGATTCTACAAAAGTACATAAGGACTTTTTTTTGTATCGTCTTTTCCTTGAGAGACATGATTTAAAGTATTTCTTAAGAAAAATATATTGCAATAGAATCCAAACAAGGATTCTTAGTGCTTTATCTGAGCTTCTAAAACTACTAGAAAACAAAGATACATGCCAGCTACAATCAGATATACTTATTTTATAGAACCAATCATTCCTCCAGTTGAAAAATGAAAAGAAAAAGTGCAGGAGAAAATCTCAAACTGCAGTCATTTCTTTCTCAGGAGACATGAATTGTTCTGAGGGTGTGCACTGAAAATCCTGAGAGGAAAAGAAGAGGTTTTGCACAATGAAGCCTGCTCAACTCTCTGACTGCAGAAAGTCTGACAAAATGTTCCATCCTTCAGGAAAAAGAAAAAGAAAAAGGAAAAGAGTGAGAAAGAGAGAGAGAGAAAAAGAAGGAAAGGAAGGAAGGAAGGAAGGAAGGAAGGAAGGAAGGAAGGAAGGAAGGAAGGAAGGAAGGAAGGAAGGAAGGAAGGAAGGAAGGAAGGAAGGAAGGAAGGAAGGAAGGAAGGAAGGAAGGAAGGAAGGAAGGAAGGAAGGAAGGAAGGAAGGAAGGAAGGAAGGAAGGAAAAGGAAAAAGAAAATGTAACTTACAAGAACAGAGATAAAAAAGCAATTATTGCAGGAGGAATATTAATAAGAAAAGACAATGCAAGCAGACAGCCCCAGTTCTATAGAGAATGTATATACTGCAGACAGCTGCATAATTTACCCAGGAGAGAAGTGTCACGCGGAGCTATTGTCAGAACTCAAGTGAACTCAGCTGAAGCAAGCCCAGCACCCTGACACTGCTCTGCCAAGTTGTAGACACATCACACTATCATCTCTCAGAAGAAAAGTCAATCATGGGAAAAGCTGTATGCTGTTCTATCACCGTGGTGTGCCATCACTGGGGCCAACAAACTGCACAGACAAGCATCTATGTTCTGCAGCATGGTCTGTGCCTCTGGTGGCAAGGCTGTGATCTTAGCCAGTGCTAGGTAACATCATTCAGGACACACACTGCAGCATGTAAACCCACACACTGACAGGAGAACTACAGAAACTTGTGCACAATATCTAGTATACCCTCCCAATTGGGAAGGGTGACTAAAAGCAGTGTTAGCAAGTTCATGCTTTCAAATGGGATTTGATTCTCTCCTGTGCAGCTGCAATATGCCAAATCACTTCATTTTCAGTCAGAAATAACGACCATGGACAAGCAATCTCTGTTCTTCTTGTTCTTCTTGTGCCAAAGCACATGCTTCAGTCCCTGAGGAAACTTGGGAAGATGCAGAGGGCTGATCTTTCCATCTCAGTGTTTGGCTTAAGCAGTCAGTGGGATGTGAGGCAGATAGGTGGATTCTCCCTTCTCCTGTCTTTGGAATAGTAAAAATAGATTTTGGCTCAGCATCTGGAAATTGTCTTTGTGAGTCTGGTTCCAGCCAGCAAGATTCAAGCCAACATTAGACACCATGTTACTAGACAACAAGCCTCAGTCTGCAGAGCTGAACTCTTCCCTGTGTAGACTTGAATCCTCCAGGAGCACTCCTGAATTTCCAGCAAGAAAATCCCATTATCCCATACTGCACAGCCAAAACACATTAATTCCATTGCAAGGTATGTTTTGGAAAAAGAGACGTTTACTGATATGATATGCCTCATGAGTTTTCCCTGAAAAAGGAGTAACTCTCTACTAACCTAGATGTTAGGAGGACCAAGCCAAAACAGTGAAGGTGATAGTACAGTGTCTGCTGTCTCTGTTTTGCTGCTTTTGCAAAGATTCTAATAAGGAGAAGCATCTTACTTTTTTGCACACTTGTCTGTTGTCAGTCAGACCCCACTGGAACTGGCATACGTAACTAAAGGTTAAATCACATCATTTCACAAGTCACGGGATTTTTATGATAACGTATCAAACATTAGCGTGATGCCAACCAATCTGTCAGCATCATTATGAAGAACAGATTCTTCTTAAATTAAAAAAAGATGGTAAAAGTAGTTAAAATAGGAACATAACTAGCGGAGCCAGGATATAACAAAGTCAACATTGTACAGTATATTCAGTGTACTTTCTTCTGGAGAGAGTCTTATGAAACTAATGACAGTAAAATCACCCTTCTGACTTGGGAAATCCATTTCATCTTGAAAGGTAAAGGCTTGGGAATTTTTGTTATATTTTTTCAAATAATTGTCTGTGTGCCATGTTATGATCTTCTCAGTCTTCCTACTGATGGCCAGCATTGAAACTTTATGTGAGAGCAAGTATCTTTTGGCACCATGTGTGGTAAGACTTAACATCATGGTCGAGTTAAGCACTTAATTAGAAGCACCTGTGTAGAGTAACACTAGTCATATAGCAAAAACTGATCATCAGTTTAGAAATCTTCCAGATCAAAGACCTTATAAATAGATTTTGAAGAATGTGATGAAAATATATTCTACATAACAAGCATGGTAGGGTGCAAATCTGTGTTCTTTCCACAGTAGGCACTGATTTTCAAGGATAGAAGCAAGTGTTTTACAGCTGGTGCTTTTTTTATTTCTTTTAGTTCTGAAGAATATTTCATTTTAATTGGCAGCTAATAGAGTAACATGTTCTCTGTATTTAAAGAGAGGTAGAAAAATGTAGGGCTGACTTCAGGCTGCTACCTTTTGTACCGTAATTTTAACACAGCATTTGTCAGACCCTCAGGGAAACTCGGGTGAAATGGTAGCACGCAATACCAGTGTGTATGCCACAGATGCTGCTCAGGGATTCAGGTTAATTACATACCAGGCGTGCTTAGGGACCACCCATGTATAGCAGCTGGCAAGATGGAGGCTTAAAATTGCTCCCTGCTGGTTCTACCATCATACAATTTCAGCAAGAGGCATGCTGTCCTCTTCAATGAAGAATGAATCTCTTCAGCTGGACTAATTTGTTTTAGCCAGGAAAAGTAACTTAGTTGCACTCATCTCTACTCTCCAAGTCTTACTGACTTTGGAATTGATCCTTCCCATTCCCTCCCTCCTATATTGCTTCAACTGACCGAGCCTAAAGAGATTGTTAATGTAGGCAGATACAGTTTTTTAAGTCCTGTACACATCACTGCAAAATCCAAAGGAAGCAGACATTAATTTACAAGAAAAATTAGTTACAAAGACCCTCTCTTGTGTGCGAGTTCATCTACTCAAGGAATGATTCACTGTTTTGCTCCATGTTATGTTATTTTACCAAATATTTTTTTCTTATCTTCACTATAATGCTGAATTGTCGGAATAGCCATAGCCACTGAGGTCATCCTGTTATGTTTATCTTAATTCTGCCTTTCTAGAGTATTCTGGCTTTGAGCTGAACCACTACTGTACTTCAGGATGGAAAGGATTTTGTGTGTTTCTTTTTTTTTTTTTTTAAATGACATATTATGAACACCAGTATGACCATAGGTGATAGAGGGTAATGGAATATATTTGTAGTAATTCATTTCACCCAGACCATGTATTAGGTTTAGTTTATTAAGCCACTCCACAATCATAAATTAAAACGATGATAAAATGTCCTTGGCTTTAGAGATATGAAATAATACTGACCGTAATTCTCAGTATATTTTCTAATTAATTTTTTCCCCTGATATTGTTATACATTAAAAATAGTACTTCAAAAGGGTGTCTGCTACAGTCTAGATGTTTTTGTGCAAGCTTTCTTAGATTTAGTAAACTGAATGCAGTGAGTAGCACTAATGAATTCAATGCATTGCTAATGATGTCATTTTGCTTAGTCTATGGAAAGGAAATTTGTTTTTAGATAGAATAATTCATTTGGAAGGAACCTACAAAGATCAAGTCCAACTGCCTGACCTTTCCAGGTCTAGCCTGAAAGGGTTATAATAGAGGCATTATCCAAATGACTCTTGAACACTGGCATGCGTAGGCCATCAACCACCTCTCTAGGAAAGCCTGTTCCATTGTTTGACCACCCTCACATTTTTCTTAATGTCAAGTCTGAACCTCTCCTGGAGCAGCTTTGTGCCATTCCCATGTGTCCTATCATTGGTTCCCAGGGAGAAGAGAACAGCACCTCCATCTTCATTTTACCTCCTCAGGAAGCTATAGAGAGTGAAGAGGTGGTGAGATACTGCATGACATACTACCAGAAAACAATATGGACAGTCAAATGTCAGTTTGTGACAAAATACAGTGCAGACTTCTGCTTTTCTCCCACTGTAAAGTTTTTTAAGCAGAAATTTACTCCTTAACCTCAGTTCACTCTTCTGCTTCAATTATCCTGGAGACAGCCTGAGACTTAATGCTGGCCTCAATAAACAACATTCATACTACTGAGATCCTGCTCCAGCACTAACATGTAACATGAGAAACTGCTGGTATTCAAACCCAATCTATAGCCCATAAAAACTACAGAAGAGACTGTCACTGGCTTTGGTAGGCTCTAGAGTAGAATTTTAGCCAGTGTTATGTTCCTTATTCATGATTGTATGCATCAGCTATAGGATTGAATTCAATGTAGATGGATCAGGTTCTACAAAAAGTTGTTGATTCCAGTCAGGTAAACTACATCATGCCTTTTGATCTGAACAAGTCCATTAAGAGGAATTACTAGCAATGAATTATCACTTATCAGCAGAATAAAACACTGACGTTGTAAATAAATGTAGAAAACTGGCACAGATAAGAAATATAAGAGGCAACTGGTAATTGGGACTGAAGGAAATTCATTTTATTGTCAGTGACCAATGTGAGAGAATGCATAATGCAAAAGCTTCTGAATCTCACCTCTAGCTACAGAACATAGCACTTGGGGAGGGGGAGGTTGGAGGTAGTGCTAAAACAGTGCAAGATGCATCTAATTATATTTACAAAAGCTGTAGCATATACACTGACCCCTATCCACAAGGGGTTACAGTTATATCTATATGTCTGTCCTTTTTTTTACTTAACTAGGCATTCAGGATCAAACACAGCATAGCATTGCCTCAAGCTCTGATGCAGTGGGAAGGAGAGTATCTTGTTGAAGGAGTTTGACAGAAGGAGTTAAAACTAAGGTTGCACAGTAGTTCCTTGCATAGCAGTTCATGGTAGTGGGACAGAAATCACAAACTCCATTCAAGTATTCTAATGGGGGAAGGGGAATATTTATATTCTTCTTAGCCCACTCCATTTACTTGTTATAATTCCCTCTCCCCTCATTCCTGGCATCTGACCACAGCCTACCTTGTGCTTTTAATGAATTCAAGTATCAAGACACAATTAAACTAATCTATTCCATTTATATTTATAAATAAAAAAATATATAAATATATGTAAATATATAGCTCACAAGTGCATTATAATAATACCAACAGATGGAATTTTAATGGAGTGAAGGCTCGACCACCCTGCATTATAATTGCAGGCCTACCTAGGTTAGCATCCAGCCTCTCACAGTGGCAAAAAAACATACTTTAAACTGCTGGAATACAGGAATTCAGGGGCTTCAGCTCATGTGACCTGTATGCTAGATTGTGTCCTGGTGCACAAGGTTCAAGTTTTTCAACCTGACCCTTGGGAGCATCACTCAGAATACATTTGAATACACACGCCGGAACTGAGAGTGACTCCCATTCTTTGGATTCATGCATTTTAAATTGGATGTTTGTGGTGGATTAGATCCAATAGTGAGAACATTTTGTTGCTCGGTGGTCTTCAGCCAAGTGGGTGGGAAACCTTCTTCCTAACTGACGTGAAAACTCTGAATCTCTTTAGTCTGAGAGAGAACAACTGAACCAAGGTCTCCTTCTTCCACATATGCTTCTGTAAATAAAATGCAACTACCAAACATAAGAAGTATGAGGCGTTTTAAAACATATGTGATGCAGAGTCCTTTCTTATTATTTCCTGATGCACTGCTTAGCTCCTTGCTCTGTACACAACAGATCTGAAATTCAGCCCATTTTTTTTAAAGTTATTGCTTTTAAAGAGGCAATCTTTATTTTTGTGTGGCATTGAGTGATTCCAGTCTGATAGAAGTGCTCTGTAAATTCTTACCAAGCCAAGCCCCACAATGAATTTAGGTGAAATGCTTGGTATAGCAAACCAGGAGTTTTAGGTGCTTGAAGAACATGCCTACCATATGAAAAAATTCTGCATAGTATTGGTGCCCCAGGAATGAGGAGGGGTGAGAAAGTGTCCATATCCTTTTTTGTCAGAGTTGCATAACTCCAGTTTGTCATGGCCTCATCACTTCAGCACCTTCTACAACCTCCTGCATCATCTTACTGCACCTAAATCTCCACTGCTTTACAAGCTGCTGTCAGGAATTTAGTACCTTAAGGCTGACTTCAACACCTTTCTTTTATGTTTTATGTTTTTTCCAGTTTTATAGCCATTACACAACTGCAGTAAATGGCAACAAATCAAGAGAATGACTTTAGCACCACAGAAAAAAATTCCATGTCTGCTCATGCTGCTCTCTCTAAAGGAGTTAAGTGCTTATTAGAGTAATAAGTAATATTTTGACCTGCAGAACAGCACGTTTTCTTCTTTTCCTTGTTGACTGTTTAATATAAACAAAATAAATGGCTCTCCTGTAAGTTCTTTTTGATGAGGCAACACTAATAAACAGCACCTGACTTCAGACTTCAGCCATTCCAGGTGCAATTCACACTTGGCTCAGTGCTGTCAGCAGATCCTTGAGAGCCCCTTTTTCCTGTTCTAAGAAAAGAATTAACCCCATTAATTCTGGCTGCTCAGGGTGTGTCACTACTTAGTTATCCAAAGCCTCTCTGCTTCATTTTTGATATCAATGGGCTTCAAATCAGAAGCATCTACAGTCTTGTGATCAAACAGTTAACTAAATACATCTTAATTTTCCCTTGAGTTTGCCCCTGGGTCAACCAGTGAACCAACAAACTATTTCTGTAGCTTCTATTTTTTTACGCTTCTGAATATGGCATATATCCACTGGCAATAGTCCTAAGAAATCCAAATATAATCCCTAAGGAACACCTGAGAATGATCAGATGATTTCTGTTTGCTGTTCTTATACATGTGAGCTATATTCAGAAAATTGTAAGTGAGGCCAGTTCTGGAAAGATGGTGTTATCAGAAGATGACTTTATAGTGTAGGCTTCATTTGTCCCCTAAAAACATTTTCAGTGTTTGTATACACACACACACATACATAGAATCATAGAATCATAGAATTATCCAGGTTGGAAAAGACCTTGAAGATCATCAAGTCCAACCGCAGCCTAACCAGTACCCCATCTCTAAAAAAAAAAAAAAAAAAAAAAAAAACCAAACAAAAAAAAACCAACCTCTGCTAAATCATATCCCTGAGTACCACATCCAAACGGCTCTTAAACACATCCAGGGATGGCGATTCAACCACCTCCCTGGGGAGCCTATTCCAGTACCTAACCACCCTTTCTGTAAAGAAGTTCTTCCTAATATCCAACCTGAACTTGCCCTGGCGCAACTTGAGGCCATTTCCCCTCGTCCTGTCACTTGTCACTAGTGAGAAGAGACCTGCCCCACTCTCACTGTAAGAACCTTTCAGGTACTGGAAGACGGCAATAAGGTCTCCCCTCAGTCTCCTCTTCCTCAGGCTAAACAGCCCCAGCTTCCTTAGCCTCTCCTCATAGGGCTGATTCTCCAAGCCCTTCACGAGCCTCGTTGCCCTTCTCTGGACCTGCTCCAGTACCTCCATATCTTTCTTGTGCTGAGGTGCCCAAAACTGGACACAGTACTCGAGGTGAGGCCTCACCAATGCCGAGTACAGGGGCAGGATGACTTCCTTAGTCCTGCTCACCACACCATTCTTGATACAAGCCAGGATGCCGTTGGCCTTCTTGGCCACCCGGGCACACTGTCGGCTCATGTTCAGCCGTGCATCAATCAGTACCCCCAGCTGCCTGATGGAAAGGGACCTTAGTGTGCTGATGGACATTCAACTGAATATGAGACAGCAGTGTGCCCAGGTGACCAAGAAGGCCAGTGGCATCCTGGTTTGTATCAGGAATGGTGTGGTGAGCAGGACTAGGGAAGTAATCCTGCCTCTGTCCTCATGCTGGTACCTCAAGTACTGTGTTCAGTTTTGCGCACCTCAGTACAGAAAGAACATTGAAGTGCTGGAGCAGGTCCAAAGTATGGCAACAAGTCCTGTGAAGGGCCTGGAGAATATGCCCTATGAGGATACACTGAAGGAACTGGGGCTATTTAGTGTGGGGAAGAGGAGGCTGAGGGAAGACGTTATTGCTCTCTTCAAAGACCTGAAAAATGATTGCAATGAGAGTGGGGTTCGTCTCTTGTCACTGGTGACAGGATGAGGAAAAATGGCCTGAAGTTTCACCAGGGGAGTTTTAGATTGGGTATCAGGAAAACCTTCCTGACAGAAAGGGTGGTAAAGCACTGGAATAGACTCCCCAGGGAGGTTGTAGAGTCACCATCCCTGGATGTGTTTGAAAATTGTTTGGATATGGTGCTCAGGGACAAGATTTAGCAGAGGGTTGTTCGAGTATGATTAGGTTTTGGTTGGACTTGATGATTTTTAGAACCATAGAACCATATAATCACAAGGTTGGAAAGGACCTACAAGACCATCTAGTCCAACTGTCTTCCCATTACCATTGCTACCACCTGACACTAAACCATATTTCATAGCTCCTTATCTAGACTCCTCTTCAACACTGCCAGGGATGGCGACTCCACCACCTCCCTGGGCAGCCATTCCAGCTCCCAACCACTCTGAGAGAAAAAGTTCTTTCTTATGTATGTCTAATCTAAACCTCTTCTGGTACATCTTGTGGCCATTTCATCGTTTATTGCCTGGGGGAAGGGGCCAAGACCCTCCTCATCACAACCTCTCTTCAGGAAGTTGTAGGTCTTTTCCAACCTGAGAAATTCTATGATTCTGTATATTCACTTACACACATACATGGATGTGAATATATACAAAGTAATTTAAAAATAACATGTAAAATGATTTATGATATATTACATCAGCAGCACCCACTTTCTTGATCAATAGCACAGATTAATCAAATCAACAGTGAATAGAAAGCACCAGACCAAGGACTGTTACAGTATTCAAGTAAAGAAAACCACAGTTCTGGTGCAGTGTTTAGTCAGAGACTGAAAAAAGGTTTACTGGAGCCGCCTGTCCTAGAATATAGAAAACATTCTTTTATTTTTTCTTTCTTTTTTTTTTTCTTTTTTTTTTTTTCTTTTTTTTTTCTTTTTTTTTTTTTTCTTTTTCTTTCTCTCCCTCTCTCTCTCTCTCTTTTTTTTTTTTTTTTTTTTTTTTTTTTTAAAGCCTATTTTATTCTTCTCTCTAAACCCTGGGATTTCAGATTTCATTTCATTTTTGCTTATGAGTAATTGGTTTTCACAGTTACAATGGGAACACAGTGACCAACACTGATATCCCATGGGCCTGCTGGACTCTTTCTAGCCTAAGTGCATGCCTGTAAAATAGAGCTGGGGCCCAGGAGAAGGGATAATTTTGCTGCTCTATACAACTTCAACCAGACAGCATTGCACTAGAAAAGTACAGGCTTCTGTCTGCCTTGCTTGCAAGGACCAAAATGTGTGGGTGTAGAAAAGTACCTAAATGATAGGCCATGTAGCCAGAGGCATCCTTCTTAATTTTCTTTTTTACCTGTAAGCCATTTTTCCAACACAGCAGAGAGCTTGATTTCTCCTCCCCTTTAGGCAAAAATCAAAGCATTCCACATAATTTTAATGGATAGTTTATCTGTCTCAAGTTTTCTTGCCAGGACTTTCAAGATGTTTACTATTTGAAAGGGAGAGGTATATGAGGGAGTGTAACAAAGAAGAAAGACAAGAGATGGGGGTGTAAAAAAAGCACTTCTATTGACATTTAAAAGGAACAGCTCTGTATAAATGCTCCCCTTATCAGCACCATTCTCCCTCGACCCAATCACATTTTCCAAGTCAGGTCCAGAATTCTAACTGTGCAATTCATATGACCTTTAACAGGATCAACTTCCCAAGCCTCCCAAGACACTTTGAAGATTTAGATGTTGCTGTTTAATTTAACAGTAGAAATATTGATATCTTCAGTCTTTGAAAAAACATCTCTCTGTTTATTTGAGACCTCCTTTATATGCTACTGACTAAGTCAGTCCTCCAGGAAGGCAGATTTGGACTCTGGCATCATGCCTTCCCTTCTTTTCATGGCCTTTCTCTGCCCAGGTGAAATGAACACTGCACTCCCCATACAAGTGTTATGGTCCATGTGACTGAAGATTGTGCTAGTGATGCACTGAAGGCAGCCTTCTTGCTTTGCAATGTTGGGCTAATGAAAAGGAGAGAAGCCTGAACCCGAATCTCATTTCAAATCCAACAACAACAAAACTGGAGACTTAGATTAGAAACATATTCTTTTGATTTTACAAAAGCACCTCCAACCAGTGTCTTTATATCACTATATTCTGTGTAACATGATTTTACATGGTTTTTTTTTTTGTTTTTTTTCCATCAAAGCTGAGGTATGAAGGAGAAAATTTAACATAGCAGGAAGTTCATATTTTGAGTGGGTCCTTCCTGATCTCCTTACCAATGTATGACTGATGATTTGTGGTAACCTGGGAGAAAAGAAAACAAACAAACAAACAAACAAACAAACAAAACTGTAAGCCATATTCTATTCCTCTGTTGCACAGAGCAAAGTAGTTATATGGTGGACTGATTTCTCACTATTTTGCCCCACTGTGTCAAGCAGAATAGCATTCTGAACTAAGTATGGGATTAAAATGCAGTAGATGATATGTGACAATTAAACTGAGGCTGCTCTACCCCATTTAGGTTAGTGCTTCAACAAAAGTAATCTTGAAATGGACCTGTTTTTAAGCATAGTATATTCACGTGCTTTCCTGAATTGGAAATCCCTTTAAAGTAAAATGGATATTATGGAAATACTGATAAAGTGACTATCTATTGACTACTCCTATAATTCTGTCTCTCTATTCATTATGTTACTGTCCAGATTACTAACAGTGTGTTAAAACACATTTAAAAGTTCATATGTCTCATGATGACAGAGCTGCATTCACTCCCTGCTGATGAGCAGACTGGCTATAAACACATCTACCTGTTTAGGTCCTGAGCAGTATGAGTTCATGCTGTCTCTGCTCTAAGTCAACAAGAGGTAAATCAATACAGAAGCTGTTTTGACACCTCCTCATGAAATTTTCCTGCAGTTTCTATATCCTGCCTCTTTGAATAGACATATCTTGACAAGAGTAGACATAGCCTGTATGTGTGTGGGTGCTAATCTTGGCAGTAACACTGAACACCCATATGCTGATGAACTCCAGACACTTGTTCCCTTACATGGAAAATTTATTGAGAATATTGTGCTTCTTTAATCACATCACTGGTGCTTTGAATGAGCTCTTCTTGCCAGTTACCACTTCGTTGATAACCTTCTTAAAAAGAAGGAAGAAAGCAAAACCAAAGATAAAATAAGACCAAATAAAAACTATCAAAATTTTCCTGGCTGGATTGCCTCTGGCTGGATTCAAAGTTCCATTACTGATGTTATCGGTTAATCATTTAATCTTAGATCTCCTGGGGAGGCTGAAACCCCAACTCTTTTTCTAGATAAGCTCAAGAAAAAATAAATAAAGCAATATGAAAGATACTCCGATGACCGCATTAACTAGAAAAGATCAGATCATTTTAAAAAAGAAAGCCTACAAGTTGCCTGAAAGATTAAAGCTGGAATTCAGATTAAATTCATCTGAGAGAAATAAACAGTCTTTAGCCAACAAACAGTTGAAACTAAGTAAAGCATCTCTTTTACAAAGTCAGGATTTTAAAGATCACTTCTACAGTTCTTACAAGACAAGAAGGTACACATCCTTAAGGAATTCTCCATCAAACTCAGCTCCTTGGCTCACAATGGAAGACTGGGATGTTTCTGGGATGCTTTACTAACAACTAACAGGCTTTGAACAAAAAATAAATAGTTGGACACCGTCTCGATGAAGAATCTGCCAGTAGAGAGAGATTTCTCCATTTATAATGAGGTAGATGGGGGCCTTCATCCAGTATTCAGGCAGTAGGTGAGTAATGGCTCGGTAAGAAAGGATTCAGTTTTGAGCCATGCAATCACTTTAAAACATTTTTCTTAGCTGACATATAACCAGATTATAACCAGAAAATACGTACATGAAGTTGCATGGACAGTGATGAAGCACTGATCCTAAAATATGGGCAAGAGAATTTGTTTTCATACTAGAATCACACCTGTGGTTGAAACTAATGTAGGCATTGCAATGTGGCAGGGAATGCAGAAAGCAGTTAGGTAAGAGGTGGCTTATCTATTTATCTATTTATTATTATTATTTTCCTTTCCTAGAAAAGATAGTGAGGCCTGGCAAATGTTTATGAAAAGTGAAATTAAATGAGCTACAGAAGTCACTAATATCTGGTGTCATAAAAATCCTACACTCCAAAGATAGGGAACAAAACCTGAATGTATTAGGGGCTTGTCTTTTCTTTTCAAGGACTGCAGTTCTGATGGGGGTTTTTCCCTCAGCTCAGCAGTTTTTAGGAGGCAGGAGTGGATTTATCAGTCACTGTGCCAGTGCTTGCTTTCCCTTTATGTAAGCTTCGCTCAACATTCAATCTGTCTTCAGGCAGCTGCCAAGAAGGGTGAGTTTCTTGTTCTGCAAACTGTTCAGCAAAAAGAACCTCCCCTGATACTGAGAGACAATCTTCCAAGTTCTTTGTTCATGTCAAAGATTCAGAGTGAAAAATGACAAAGAAAGAATTTTTATAGAAATGTAAAAACATTACAGCTATAAACATGTTTTTTATGAATCATTTTTTTCTAAAGAAGTGATTGCACATTTGTATAATGGTCTCTTCATATTCTCTTTTCCATATCTGGGCTATTTTTATAAAATACAATAAAATGTTTTCAGCAGTAATTGATTATCACAGTATTTCACTTTTACCACATAACTTTGGAAAATTAAGTTTTTTTTGTTACCACAACAATAACGGTATTTTTTCTCCAAAAGGGGAAAAAAAAAAGAAAAAGTGGGAAATTTGTAATTAAAAAAAATATAAAGAGCTTCCACACTGAATGTTTTCAGTGGCATTGCTATAAAATACTAGAGTTAGTTAAACAGGGGTTAAAAATGGAGGACAAGTGAATGTGGAGCCAAATGCAGTATAGGTTGATGGCAGAAGTATCCAAAAGTTTTGCTTCTGATAAAAGGAAGATAAATGCAGGATTTAGACCTGTATTAAACCAGAAAGAAAACAGGCAGCTCCTAGCACTGATAAGAAATAAAGCACCAGTGCCAATAGCAGTAACAAGGCAACAGGCACCACCAAGACAGCAGGAGATAGGTTGGCAGACAAAAGCAAGAAAGAAATTATACAGACCCAACACAGTGACAGGACAGGAGTTTGAAAGCTTCCAGCTTTGTGCATCTGGGCAAAGAGCTGCCTGTTCCCTTCTTGGAGGATACCCGATCCCTGAGGTATATTGTGGGGCCACACAGGGCACCCTTGAATAGTCCCCTCTTTTGGAATTGGCCACCACTTGACTGTGACTCAGGGGCTTCATAAGATGCCCTCCCTGTCACTCCAATGCCCACATGTCTACCCTGGGGAAACAGAGGAGGGATGGATATCCTGCACAGTAGGACTTTGCTTTCGGGCAGAAGATACCACAGGAGGGTAATCAGATAATGTGAGGGCATTGGATGGTCAGATCAGATCTGTCTTTTCCAGTCTAGGTTTCTAGCTAAGAGCTCACAGTGGAAGGAAGAAAGAAAAGACAGCTTACATCAGGATAGGACAGGTGACAGACATCTCCTGGAAGAGGAAGCAAGCCAGGTTTCCAGGCTAGGCCAGCTATTACTCTGGCACCTAACAAATGACCTCCAGCTACCCTTTGAAAAGCCAGTGCTCCCAGGCGTTGCGTAGGAATGCTGCTATTTAGAAATGAGTCTAGACCTCAAAAGAACATGAGAGGCTCTGTAAACAGATTAAGATTCTGACTGTTCAGGTGAAAAACTTTTGAAGTACTAAGTCTGACTCTGTCCCTCCAAATGGTGAGCTAAAAATAAAGCTGATTTTGCTTTCTAACTTTTCTCTTATTTCAGATCAGTCTTGGAGACTGAAAAATAGTGTCACAGCAAAGGAGAATTATATTAACTACGCAGGTTCTGCCTCGTTGTCAGGTCAATACCGATAGTGTACGTCGGAGAAGAGATGAAATACATACGGCTTGCTGATTACATCAGTGCCTGGTAACAGCAGCAATCATCAAATTTCTCCCATTAGAAAAAGCAAGAGAAAGAAGTGATTTGCTAGTCATCTATTGTGACTTAAATTCATAGGAGACTTTTCCCGTATTAAGCCTAATTTACAATGGAGTCAGCGAGATAGATGAGCATGCAGTCAGCATGTCGGTGTTAGATGATGACAAACTTTTATTTCCTTTTTTATTATTATTATTATTATTATTATTATTTTTCATACAGGTTGAGCCCATTTCCTTTAGGGATGGAAGTTTTCTGAAAATCAGACTGCATAGGAAAAGAATGAGGAAAGCCTTTGTTCCTTCCATCCTGTCTTAAAAAGCTATTTAGTTTTTCTACTGTGAATCATATAACAGAGCTCAGATTTGATAATACATAGTAATTTCTATCATTTATTCTTTGTTTTTCAGGAGTAAAGTAATAACTTTATGATTATTATTATTTTTCTTCAAGGTGGGTAGGGATAACAAAAAGAACAAAACAGACATAAGACAACTCTACAACTCTTAGCTTTACACTGACCCTACCCCTCCTCAAATAACTGATCTGTTTTCAGCAAAAGAATTGTTAATAAATGACCTTTCCTAACAATTCATAGGCTGAGACTGTTTCTAAGATGGCAGTTCAGGCAGTCAGAATGCAGAAAACCACACAGCTCATCAGTTAATGTTCAAATACATTAAGTCATATATTTGCAAAGCTTTTAGAGTAGGAATGTTCACAGAACTTGTTTAAAATGTTCCTGTTCTGTTTGGAGACAGTCAAAAGCCTGCAGATGCTGAGTTTCAACACTATCCCTAATGTAAGCTAATGGCTGTCATGTCATGAGGCTGCAATAAATTTCTGGCCCTGGCTCCCATCAGCAACCAAAGTGGACCAGGCTACCTTAGTCATGTTGTAGTCTGGTCTGGGATGCACTGGTAGTGCACCATGCTCTCATAGCACTGCAAGTGTACCAGAAGAGCAATGTCCTGCCCAAGAAAGACCTTGTGAAGGGGATATTTTTCAACAGTGTGCTAACCTTGGACTAGACTGGCACAACAGCTTACCACATAGGGCAAAGCAAGTGGTTTTGGCTGGCATACTAAGAAAATCCATTGATGCTAGCACGCTCAGCTAGATAGGCCTAAACCTTCTAGCTCCCCAGCTTTACCTCCAAGCCTTGATCTCTTTGATTGATTAATGAATTATGTTAGCAATTAAAAGCAAAGCACACGATAGAACTAGTAGATTTTTTACAATCCAATTTCATCTTCTGCTGAGAGGTAATGATGAGTAAACAAGAAGCTGATATACACTGGGCTGATAAAGAGCACAGCCTGTATATCTCCTTGACTCCATTTGCACAAGGGCCAGAAAAAAAGTCTGTGAGCAGCCACCAGGTTGAGATTTATTTGTTTGCCCAACTTGATTAATAATTCTGTACTTTTGACTTGGTTTAGTGTTTTGTTTACATTCATCCAGATATTTGAACCAGATAAGTACTAAATGGCAGCTTGAAAGGCATTAAGTGGGCAAATATACAAACACACCTTATTGTATCTGCCTTGGATTGTCACGTGAGTGACACATATCAACTTGACCAAGACAGAGAGATGCAATGATTTACTCTTTTTGAAATTGTTTACAGCCATGTTTGTGTGAAAAATCATTTAAGTGAATCAGTCTACAGCACTATGGAGAAATGAGTAAAGTGCAGAACAGACAGGTGGATCCAGTCAGCCTGTTGTGACTTTATACCACATCCCTGGGAAGGGGCAGATGACAGCACTTTCTCTGCAGCAGTTAAAGTCACAGATCTCCTCCTGTTGGCTTTAGGAGGCAGGCACTTGTGACACAGAGACTGGGCTGGGTCCTATCACAAAGCTACCTACTATGGGTGCATCTTGGGTAGCTGACAGAGGAGCAGATAGGATTTAGAAAAGGAAGTTCTTTTCTAAGTTCTAAGTTTCATGCTAAGTGATGTAATTTTGAGCATCCATGCCCAAAAACTTTATCCTTTCCTTTCCTTCTTTCCTTTCCTTTCCTTTCCTTTCCTTTCCTTTCCTTTCCTTTCCTTTCCTTTCCTTTCCTTTCCTTTCCTTTCCTTTCCTTTCCTTTCCTTTCCTTTCCTTTCCTTTCCTTTCCTTTCCTTTCCTTTCCTTTCCTTTCCTTTCCTTTCCTTTCCTTTCCTTTTCCCCTTAGAACCTTGTTTTCTTCAAAGAACTCATCATCCCTGCCAGCCTTGCTGGATGGATACCCTGCCTCTTCTACTCTGTAACCACACAGGGCTTGAAACAACTTTCACTTCTGTTATCTAACCCCCAAGAAAGAGTTCTGGTCTTGGTGTCAGCAGAGTTTGTATTAAATACTTGAGATCTCTGGAGATGTTAAAATCAATGCTTTGCTCAAAGTCCAGCAATATTCTATCTGAACAGAACTGTGCAAACGACAGTGTGATTATAGTGGTTATACTACCAGTTAGTCAACTACTACCAAAATGAGGGGGTGGAGAGGAAGACAAGCATTTAATCTTTTAAGTCACCTTGCACTTTGTTTCTGTCAGTGATTTGCTCTGCTGGAAATAAATAAAAAGGGAAATGTTGCTCTGCCTGGGTGTCAGAAAGATAAAAGCTACAAGTCTATGCCGAACAATGTGGTGTGGATCTACACCTCCTTAAATCTTGCTGGTGTTTAGTGAGGGGTTTGGATTTGTTTCATTTTATTTTAGGAAAAATACCCAGTTAAAATCAAATGAGTAAAAAAAGACTGAAAATAATTGATATTTTTCAGGGGGAAATTCATTTGTGCTCCAAGCTCTATTTGTCAAGGCCTGTCCAAAGACTCTGTGGTTTTCTAGTGGCTTGGACACATCTTCCTTCTGTACTCTAAGGGAAGTGTCTCTCTGGTAGTCACCCACATGCTGATATGGGAGAGTTAGGCCTTTTCACATTTACTAGTGCAGCTTTAAGAGAACTGCAAGCAGGATTTTAGCCCACAGCATAAGTTGCTGCGCTGAGAAGGACATCTAGGTTGGATTGGAGGTAGCAGTAACAAGAACACCTTGCAACTTCCCTCTCACAGTTGAAGACTGAAATTATTTTTCACATCTTTCCCATTAAATTATACAAAAAAGCCTTCAGCACTGCAGTTCTCTACACTGGCAGACCTGCTGAGGGACAGGACTCTGGCAGCTGGAAGGAGGGATGCTGGCAGCCAAACAAGCTGCCCTACTGAGGGTTGTGTGCTGATCTCGCCCCACTAAACATCTAATATCTGTCTCTGCAAGACAGTAATCTTGGTTTTATATGAGTAGGATGATTCTCATTTGCTTCACACAACTCTGTGAGTGATTTGTCAAGGTGAGACAGTCACAGTAGCGTGTCACCAGCATTTCATGAAGTGAGAACTTCTGTGGTTAATGAAACACCCTTATTGATAATTAAAAATAAAACCAAAGGTTTAAAATTATCTGTAAATTCAGAAGAGTATAATATACTAAGTAGACGTGAACCTCATCTTCTACACTTATACTACTGTTATACAAATTTTGTACCTTGGTTGCAATTACAGAAACCCATTATTTAAATAGAGCTATTATTCTCCAGCTGAGTAGAGAAATTAATTTCTGGAATGAAAATAATGGCAAAATATTATATAAGTAATTACAATATCAGCATTGTATATGCAGAACATACACCAAATTGTTCATTTACACAGTTGGTATAATGTTTCCTTCTTTTGAAACTGTTTTCACATCATGAGGGAAATGACTGAGGAATGCACAAGGGCAGCTTTCACTGTGACTACTAAATAGTCATAATAAATTCAGAGTATATTCCAATCTTCTTTTTCTAAACCCTATAAAAAATTATGCAAAGTTCAGGACTAGAGTCACTAGTCCAGGATAAATTGTCAAAGCATTGCTGAAGGATTTGACCGAGCAGCTCCAATTAATATCATACTAAATTCCTAGATGGAGCTTTAAAAATTGAGCCCTTAAGGACTAACCTGTTTGCCTACATTCTTGATTATTATTGTTATATTAACATGGTTTGTAGAGCTGGGTAACATCAGTTCATCACTGCCACCACCTGGTAGAACTACAAAACCCAAGATTTGTCAGCACAGGTGTATCAGAAAGGTAGTAAAGGGGCTAAACAAAGAAAAACAAATACTAGAGATAACTATTCAAACCCAATGCTTCAGTGCAGAACAGAAATCTGATGATCCACACAATAGCTTCTAGTCCACCCAAAGTGAAAAGATAGACCAAACCTCAAGAGATTGAGTTGGCTTGGGTTGTTTTTTTTTTTTTTTTAATTTGCTTGTTTGTTTGTTTTGAGGAGTAGCCATTGATTAATTGATTTGGTAGCAGGTGTTTTGTGAAGTGACTGAGGTAAAGCTGGTTAGGAAAGACAATGTTATTATCTTTCATCTCCTGGCTGGTTTGCCATACTGTTCAATATTGTCTGTCTGGAACTCACTCATTCATTCCTCAGCACATTGACAACCATTTGCCTTTCTGAGCTGTGGTATTTTCATGTGACTTTAAGCAGGGACTTTCTAGGGCAAGAGGGAAGAATCTCTGTTAATGCTGGATGTTAGCTTTTGGGCAGAGTTCCCTGAAAGAGGATTCTTTGCTGTAGGCCATTTCTGCTGTTCAAGGACTAACACAATACAAACAGTTTTAATAGGTGTCATAAAAAACATACCATGTTTTTGGATCACTGGTTCCCTCTATGGTGGGAAGCTGTCGGGTAAGACTTCCTGCAAGCTACTGGTAAGAATAGCAAGATGTAAATGTAATAAATTAGAAAAAGTAATCTGGACAGTGGAAAGGTGGCTGAAGTCACTGTTCTGTTGATGGTTTTATTTCCCTCCCTTCTTTAGCTTGGCACCTTTCATATAACTTACACTATCACAACTGTCTTTGTGCCAGGAGGAGTGAAGTACTCTCCTCTTCCAAGCTTCTGCTACTCTAGATAAGCCAGCAATAATTATTTCTGAGTGAAACAAAATTAACCCTCACAATGGAGCCTGAGTCCATAGCTGTATTCCAATTTGGAAGTCATTTGTCTTGGGATACAAAGGCACAGATTCCCTGTAGCTCAAAACAGCTTTCTTGGAGACTCAGAGTTACAATGGCAAACTAAAAGTCTTAAAACTGCTATTATCAGTTATAATTCTATTATTGTTATTCCATGTTGCTATTACTCCACAGCTAGCAATTATGCATATGGAAGAAAACATAGATGGAGTCTGTCTCCCTGTTAATTCACAAGCTGGAGACATGCTTGCCTGCTACCCTGCAGTAAGAGGAGCTATCATTGTGAGTCAGAATTTCTTGTGTGCTTATTTTAATACACACAGCCCTACATTTAAGTAAGACACACAGAAGAACATGCAAAGAAAAGAAAGGAAGAGGTTAACAATGGAAGAGTTAGAAGGCTGAAGGAAAGGGACACGATGAAGGGCAGAAGAGGCAGAGAGGGGATTAAATGACCTCTTCAAGCCCCTTTACCATCTCCTATGATTCTGTAAGAAATAACAGAGGATCTTGTTTTAGCAAAAGCATGTCATATTACATATTTTGCTTGCTTATTTTGAGTCTGTTGATGCTACTATATGGCACAGTGTGGCTCAGCAGAAATAAGGAAACAGGTACTGAGTGCTCCCCTTTTAGGCCGATAGAAGGGAATGAGGTAAAAACAGGAGGGATTACTTTTGAAGTGAGGTAGGTAATATGGAAGTTATCATTTAAATAGTGCAGTAATTGAATTCCTGTAAAAATTACAAGGGAAAGGCAAAATAACAAAAAAGGAAAATGACAGACAAAAAAGTTGTTTCCCTGCTTTCAAGTGTTGGGTGACAGTTACTCACAGCAGATAGCATGATATATTTGTCTTAATTCATGGAAGAGAGTTGGCTATGGAAGGCATGTCATAGTGCTCCTATCTTCATATTCCATAATCTTTAGCAAGTGCAGCTCTTCTGTTTGATAAGAAGCAGCATTTCTGTGGACTCCTCCCACCATCTCAGTGAAACCACAGTGATGAGCAAAGCATATCCTCCTGTATTACCTCAAAGAAGTTTAGACAGACAATGATCCTGAAAAAGGGATGCCCACCTGCAGTAAAGCAGACATCTGTTGAAGATTTTTTAAAATACATTGCACAGGCACACGTACCTAATCCTTCACACTCATATGTAGGCTATGTTATGTTATTCCAGTGGAATCTAGTGTGCCCCTCTTACCAGTTATTCATGGGTGTGCAATTAGAAATGAAGTAGGCAGACAGATGTTGAGCAAGCACTGAGACGTCACCATTCATCATCAGCTAGAAGATACTGCACTTGGCTGACTATCCTGGCTTAGTCAGAGAGTTTGGCAAACTATCTCTCAGCACTAGGTTTTTCACTTTCAAATTGCACTAAAAGTTCCCTTTGTAAATCATGTAAAACTGGGGGATGGGATTGGTTTTGCTTTTTGCCATCAAGCAAAGTTATTAGAAATTCAGACCTTTTACAAGCAGTGTTGCCTCTCTGTTTGAGTCTCACCTTTCATCCCAAGATAGCATCATTCCCTATTTAAAGAGAAAGGGCATTTGGCCAGCTATTAAATTGAATTCCTTTCCTCCATCCTGCATGTGCTTAGTCTTGCATGCGAAACATAAAAGACAAAACCAAAGGTCTAATAGGTGGGACCATAACGAACTTAACATGCCATCTCTGAGCAAAAGAGATCAAACAAAGATTTTCAGGAGCTCAGAAACATGTCATCGTATGTGGTATTTCTCTTGTCAGCAGCAAAGCTGTCTCTAATGCACAGCACACTTAGCAAATCAAGAATGCTTCAGGCCAAATTTGGGTAAAAGCTAAAGCTTTACCTCCCACAGGTTTTATCTACAGCTGCTGAAGCAAACATTTCTACCTCCCCTCCCTCACTGAATGGGAGATTGTGTTTCAGACCATTGTTTTCTGTAGACACTTATTAACCCTGTTGAATTTAGAGTAGGGGATTGCATTCGATATCTATTGATTAGCAGTCAGTGCTGCAGTAATCCTTGGGCCCTGATCAATTCAGGCTGTTGACTAGGCCTTGGTACACAGCAGTGCCCTTTTCAGCAGTCATTGATATGCATGCAAGGATGTGGGAGAGGCAGAAGGGAAGGTTAGCATGAAGTCAAGTGTTTATACATTGCAGGAAATTCCTGGTGAGGTGATGGCAGCTTTTATCATAGCCTGACACAGTCCAGGGTTTAAATCATGCAAGCATGCATCATATCAAAACATTTCTTGAAATGACAACGGAAAGCAGAATCCATTATTAAGTGACTGCAAACAGTAATAAGCTTTGCCTAGGTAGAAAAAGAATCAGCAAATTCTTCCAAGTTCATCTCCTCCAATTAACAGAAGTATGATAAAGCTTTTGTTTTCACTCTGCTCATCCTTTTGGCTCATTATAGAGTGTGTTTTGACACAACACCTATTTCTAACAAACAGGCACCTAACTTTCCCAAAACATGATGTCTCCTACTGCAGCCCAACTACAAATATATCTATTTATTCAGAGTAAAGCTTGACATTTTTTGACATGCTGTTCATTCTGCCCTCCTTCTAGCTTTCGTTCAGCATTGACTTCCCTCTCTGATTTATAAGCAGTGATTGTAATACCTTGGGAAGAACCTAGCATATCCTATTTCCAGCTGCCCACCACATTTCCCCTATAGCTTGGCTGCCTGCATAACAGCCATGAAATTGTAATTTCAACAAGCTGAATAATTTAAAAAAAAAACAAAAACAAAAAACAAAAAACTGTGTTGCCCATTTAATTTAATATTCCAGTCTGAAAACAATGGAAATTCAGAATTGATGATTCAGGAACTAACTGTTTGGCATGTGAGCACAGACCTCCAGGAGAGAAGTAGGGCAGACAGCTGAGGAGAGGATTAACTATAGCTAATTCTGAGTTTTTTCCCCTTATGAACCAGAACCCTTTGAAAACCAGAATAAGATATCATAATGTGTAAAACTCCAGATATTGATTCTTACATTTTTAATTAAAATGTATTTGAGAAACTTGCTCTTAGAAGAGGCTGAAACATTGGAGATATATGGGCACATATATCAGTAATATATTTCCTGTGTATTTCCTGATGATTTTCTTAGGGTGAGTCCAGTGGATGGCTTTGGTTAAGAGCCAGAGAAAATGAATAGGGCCTTTGATTATGCAATTGATTCCCTAGTGATCAGATGTGACTAGAACAATCCATCTGCTGGGAATCCATAATTCTTTTTCATATTGAATTAGAATACTGCTACAGTTCTGCAACAAGAGTCATTTGAACTTCATTTTTCTGTCATCCATCCTTTTCTATATGCATCAGGGTGTGTGCGAAGATAGATAGGCTTACCACAAGCACCACCTGGAAAAGCAGAGAGAACAACATTTGAGTATCATCTGACTATGAACTTTTTTGCCATGAATTATGAAGTGAACAGATCAACCACTTACCCAGTTACAGGACCAAGGCTACTTTATGAAGTTTACTATTTCTTACTGATAGGGTAGTTGCAGTCCCACTCTTTTCCATAAGCACATTCCTGTCTAGTTTTCACTTAAGTCTTGAAGTTTCTCTTACACTTACAAAGGAAATAAATAAAATCCAAAATGAGTAAATACAGAATAGGCTGAAGAAAAGACATAATTGAAATACAGTCATATAAACACAAAATGACTGAGGTTGGAAGCAATGTCTGGAGATGCGTCTAACTTTATGTACTCAAGCTGAGCCACCTGGAGCTGGCTGCCCAGGACTATGTCCAGTCAGATTTTGAGATATATCCATGGATGGAGACTCTGAAACTTCTCTAGATAGCTTGTTCCAGTATTTTACCAACCTCACAGCAAACAAACAAAAAACAAACAAACAACAACAGCAACAAAAACACAAAAATAAATGTTTTCTTGTGTTCACGTAGAATATCTTGTGTTTTGGTTTGTGTTCATTGCCTCTTGTCCTGTCAGCGGGAACTGCTGAGAAAAGTCTGGCTTCCTCACGTTAATTCCCTCCCACTTGATATTTACACACAACCTCCACTGGGCCTCCCCTTTTCCAGGCAAAGCAGTCCCACCTCTCTCAGCCTTTCCTCATAGGAAAGGTGCCTTCTATTCCCTGATTATCTTGGTAGCCTTCCAGTGCCTTCATGTCACTTTGGTACAGGTGAGTCCAGAAATGGAAACAACATTCCAGGTGTAGCCTCACCAGTGCTAAGTAGAGGGGAATCATATAATAGCTCGGACCTTAAATCCCTTTTAGGTCCAAAACCCTGCTGCTGGCTGGTTGCCACCCACCCCACCAGGTTGCCCAGGGCCCATCCAATCTGGTCTTGGATACTACCAGGGATGGGGCATCCACAGCTTCTGTGGGCAGCCTATACCAAGGTCTCATAGCCCTCTGAGTGAAAAATATCCTCTTAATATCTAATTTAAATCTTTCCTCTTTTAGTTTAAAGCCATTTCCCCTTATTCTGTCACTGTCTTCTCCGACCTCCTGAAAATGCTCTACTCAGTGCAGCTCAGAACACTATTGGCTTCCTCTGCTGTGAGGGCACATTGCTGGCTCATGGTTAGTTTTTTGTTCACCAGGGCCCCAAGGCAGCTGTAGTTGTTCCCCGTAGAACTTCCTTCCATCTAGTCAGAACTTAGTGCTTACTGGTAAATGAAATTATTTCTCCCCTGGTACAGGACTTTGTATACAAAATATCAGTGTATAACTTAATCTTCCTTTGTTACATGCTATTCAGTGTGAGGTAATAGCTCAAAACTTATTCTCAATACCCAACCTGATGTTACCTTCATAGCATTGCCTTTTTTGGCAGCAGCTGAGCTGATGATTTCTCTGAAATGCTAGAGACTCTCATATCCGTTTCAAAAGTTGAAAGAGTTTCCAGGTATAAGTTCTGATCACAAATTCTGACTGTTGAGCCATGCATGATTTAGATGAAATGCTTTTATTAGAAACAAAGCAAACCTAGACAGGAAAAGACAAAATAAGACAGACAATTTGAACTGTCCTGACACTCAGGAGCTAACTCCACTCCTCATCTGAGTGCTGTAGCTCTCCTGCCTTCTCCTATTTATTCTACTTAGATAAAGAGGAGATCTAAACCGTACACCAGACCTCCTTAAGACACTAGTTCCCCCATTTCCTTTCTCCTTTTACGTACTTGCCACGGATCCCAAAAGCAAGCTCTGACACCAGTCCACATAACTAATTTATTCTCCTCTTCTTCCACTCTTCTGTATCAGTGATCACTCTGTCTACCTCTGTCTCTGTAAATAAAGTAGTGCTAATGTTCGGAAATGGATTGAAGCTCCGTGCTCATGCCAGGTGGCTCACTAGAGCATGATATCAAAGTGGCAATTTGTCACAAAAAGCCCATTTGTGTGGCAGACCATCAGGTCTGTCCAGTTCATACTCTTTCTCTGTTTCTAAAGGCTGTGACTGGGCTGTGACTTGTCCCTTTTTCACTCCCTGAGATAGAAGAAACCATCCTGAAGGAGGGTACTTTGTGCCTTCCCTGAAGATAACCCAACATGCACAACAGGGAGCATTTTCCTGGGTGAAATGGAGTGGGAGGTGGCAATAATCAGGAAGCTGACAGATTGACAGAGGTGAGGTAGATGAGGTCAGACATACATGCAGACCCCAGAGGAGATGGCTGATGGAGCCTCTTAGGGCTGCAGGGACCACTCAGATTTGTTACAACTCATAGAATCTTAGGGAGGTTGCAGGACTATGGGTCAGACTCTTCAGGCTTGTCTAGAGGGATGTGCTTGTTCTTACACTACTCTGCTCAGGACACAGTGAGGGAGGGGATGCTTAGTTCACAAATTCATTCTTGTCTATTCTGACAAGCTTTAAGTTTTCTCATTTTATCCTAGTTTTTGTTCAGATATAAACTCAAGTCCCTTCTGCGTGGACTTCAAGGAAGATAGGACAAATCCATCTTAAAGCCCTGATTTGCAGAACCCCATCAGAGTTAGGAACAGTCGCTTGACATAAGGTGGGGAAAAGAGGTTCTTCACCACTTCCAGACTGTCTAATTAGGTAATGAGAGAACCTTGCTTAATTATGCAGAGCAGGAGCTAACAGAGAATATTGTAGGAATGGACTTGCTGTTTCTATTCTATGAGACTTCATGGTGATTATTCCGAATCTGACTGCCTCTTATAACACTGTCCATGAATTTACTGAAATAAAGAGACAGATGCTGCCAATTAGACTTGGTTCTGTATTGCTCAAATAAGTCAGGTACATCTGCCTACCTCCACAGAAATTCTGTGTAATTCTTTTGTTAGCCAGCATTGCCCTGTTTTTGGTGTGGATGGCCTTGCCCCTTCTTACTCAGAAGCTCTTCTGAGAATAAATCCTTGATCATAGAATCACAAAAATATAGAAAGATTTGAGTTGGAGGGGATCTTTTAGATCATCCAGTTCCAACTCCTCCTGCCATAGGCAGGGACACTTCCCACTAGACCAGGTTGCTTCAGGTTGATCTTCTTGCAGTGACTGGACTTGCTTCTGAGCTATGGCTGCAGAGGCTCTAATTAATGTTTGACTCCAGCACAACAACTCAGCTGATCAGATAACCATGTTTTCCATGTATGGAATATCTGTGACACGTAATACCTAAAGCCATTTTGGACAGACTTAAAAATAAGTGAACTCATCATTGCTTGGGACTGGGATTTACTTTTCATAGTTTGATAATAAATGCAATGAATCAGGCCTGATCTATTATTCTCTTTGATAAATTGTAGGGAATTTCTGGCTTTTTTTTTTTTTTTTTTCTATATCTACTTGTGTGTACTTTTTATTGCATTTCCATAACTTCATATCAGAAATCATCTCTAATTATCATCAGGTAATTAAACAATTTGAACTCAAGGAAATTATTGAAATAAAGAACCTAGGACAACAGAGAAATGAAATAGGAGATTCGTATATACGTCTTCCAAAAGAAAAAAATTCCTGATTCAAAATTTGAGTCATTATGTAGTTATTCAGGAGGAAGGAGGAAAAGCTAAAAGAGAATTGCTTTATATTTTGGAGCTGCAGGATTCCTCTGCTGTTTATCACTGATCACTTCAAGGTCTGACCCAAAATGTTGTTCCTATGCACAGAGCAACTGGCAGTTAAAAGCCATATCTTAACCTACGACAGCTCTTACAGTTAAAGTAGCAATATTTCTTTTAATACTGTTAAATCTAGCAATATCCTAGGTGCAGCTAACTGATGTATCATCTCACGTCACTATAGGAAAAGTTCACATCTGAGCAACACAAGGTTGGAAAATCAGGCTTTAACTTTGCTAAAATAACTAAAATACAGTTTTCAGAAACTTTTTCTGATCTTTATCTCCATCTGTTGTAACTGCAGAGCGCTCAAGCAGTCGTTTTATTGTTTCCTTACTTGGACATGCAAAATACAGCTCTTTGTACTTTTAATTACCACATGAGTAAGTTCCCATGTGTACTGTCAGTTTGTCCACCCTGAAGACTGCATCTGCTTCATGCTACACAGAAAGCACCACTGTGTGGAAAAACAACACCTGACAGTCAAACAGCACGTGTCCTTTACAGCAACCATAATGGAAAAATCTTGCGGAAGTGAATTATTTTCATTCAAATGAAACATAATAATTTGGATTCACAGTAACAACACTGTTCAGGAGTTGCAAAGAGATCTACACATGGGCAAGTTGGGACTGCTCTCTGCCAGCAGAAGTGAAAGATGGCCAGCTGCATAAAATAATGCAATGATCTATTTTACCCATATAAAATATGAAATACAACCTGTATTTAAATAAGTAGGTCAAATTCTGAGTGCTTGTGCTTGGGGTCATTCCAGATGTTTCTTTTTTTCACCATATGTGAAGGTTCTCTCCTTTGCTTTTTCAGATTTTCCACTTTTGTTTTTTTAATATTTTCTTACTTTTTAAACCTATTTTAATTTTTAATTTTTATTTTATTTTATCTTATTTTTAATACAGACTAAAATAATAAGGAGGCGATATCCCTTTAGATTGTGCTATGAACATAAAGGAGCCTGGAACAAAGTCACTCTCTTCTAGAAGTTCAATTCAACGAGCAATTTGCCATCCTCTGAGCAACCCTGGGGACCAGGAGGACTTGTTGCTTCTCTAAGAGACAGCTATTCTTATATATATATATAAATATATATTCTTATCTAGTGCCTTAGCTTCTCATTTCTACACTTCTGCCTTTATGTACTTTACATATCTTTAATTATTGTGCCAAATCTGTGTCCATGAAAGTAACAATTGTGCATAAAATTATTAGCAGTCATTGAAGGAACTGATGGCTTAAAGTATATATTAGCCAACTGAATACAGATTGTAAGATATTTACATCCAATATATTTTTAATGATTCCTGTATTAATTAAACAATGATCTTAGATAATGAGCTGACTGAGTACAGATCTAGCTCCACCTCATAGATTTTTTTTTTTTTTTTTACTTTGCTGTGCACTAATTGGCAAAGGTAAAAAGTTTTTCTAAGAACCCAAATTGAATCTTGATTTTGAAGATGTCAAAACACTTGAAATGAGAAGCTGGGAGACTGAGTAAGATCACTCTCCCATGGGGTGCTTCCCTACGCCTGCCAACACCAGCCACACTGCAGCTCCCCTTTCCTTAGGGCATCACACATTCCTTCTTCAGAGAGGTTTAGGTTAGATATTAAGAAGAACTTATTTACTCAGTGTGGTGACGCACTGGAACAGGTTGCCCAAGGAGGTTGTGGATGCCCCATCCCTGGAGGCATCCAAGGCCAGGCTGGATGTGGCTCTGGGCAGCCTGGTCTAGTGTTGGTGACCCTGGACATAGCAGGAAGAGTTGATACTAGATGATCCTGTGGTCCTTTTCAACCCAGGCCATTCTATGATTCTATGATTCTATGATTCTATGATTCTATGATTCTATGATTCTATGATTCTATGATTCTATGATTCCATGAAGGAGGAAGAAGGGGTGAAAAAGCATCTAATTTAGCCCTCAGGTGAGGTGATATATGTAAGTACAGAGTAATCAGAGTTGGCCTCAGGTTGTAGAGGTTTCTTTGCCAGTACAATGAACACAAAAAAAGAAGGCTATAAACACTGAGGGATTTTCACCCTTCTGGATCGTTAAATGATTGGTACTACTAGAAAATTCATATCAGTTTACCTTTTAACATTTTACACACCTTAATATTTTCACTAATGCCTGTATTTCCCAATGGTCTTTCCACAAAACTATTCAGAAGTTTCTGATAAGATTCATTGCTAGTGTACAACCACAGAGAATTAAATGTATTTTTATTTTATAATACAGTTTTCAAAACTCCATTTGTGTGTATGTTTGCATGTTTATATATATAGGAGTTTTCATTCATTTGTAAAAATGGTGAAGGAAAGAGCTCAACTTTCAGACACACTTGTGTTTAGAAAGGAGTATTACTTCACGAGCAACATAAGATGTTGACACTTCATATCACTTCATATTACTATGTCATATCACCACAAGACAAAAACCAGACAGTCCAGCATTACCACAGTTTCTGAACTGGTGGCATATCTACTTCTTTTCTAGCAATTAACTGACTCATTTGGTTTGATAAATATTTAGCTTTGTTAAAAGTCATTTTTTTCCCTTTTATTTTCATGACAATTACAAATGTGATGTTCTGTGGTCGTATTCATCTGTCAGCATCTTCATATTTTTCTTTGCCTTTTCCATGCTATTTTGCAAGTTCTGTATCCCTCTGTAAATTACATATGAACATACATAAAAACATGTAGCCACTGTTGTAGCTTTCCTCTTTTCCCAAACCTCAACCATACTCTCACTCTTTTCATTTTTCTCATCAGCTTCTATCCCCTGAAATCTTATCTATAATCCCTTCAGCTTCAGTGTTTCTTTAGATATTTTTCATATCTCTACCTGAATTCTGCCTTCTTGGCTTTCATTTTATTTTATGATCTTAGATATCTCACCACAATTTTATAATTCTGAAACAAAGGTGTTTCAGTCTTATTAGGGAATTCAAATCAACATAGTTTTAAATGACACATCACATATGGACCTTTTCCAACTGCAGTGTGCATCTTTATCAACAGCAGTAACTCCTCCCACAATCAGTTGCTCTTTTCTTGAAAATGGGTGACATGATTATTTACTGATACAACTTATCAACACAAATATCAATTTGTTCTGAATTTCACTACTGTTATTTTGTTAAAATTAAAGTGCAAACCAAAATAAACATGAGAAATAATTAAGCAAATTGTCTTGTTTTTATCAAACTATCCTTTGCAAACTTTCATTTTGGAATGCAAACCCTATCGCTTTAATTATACATCTATTATCAAGGGATATGAAAGTGTATATTAAATTAATGAAATGGATTACCTCAGTTACATAGTGGTTATTAACAGGAAGAGCTCCCAGTTTTCCTATTATGTACATCAGTAACTTTAATTGCATTAGACAGAGCTACGAGAGATATTTTAGGAGATTTTTCAACAGCACAACAATTTCTACTGGCTCTTTGCCTGCTGTAGTTCAATTTCTGAGGGTTCCCTTGTAAGTGCTAACTTATTATTTCTGTCAGTCATGCTTTAGCAAATGCTACCTCATTAAAACTACCCTAAAGTGGCTTCAGTTTCGAAAACTCTCCATTGATGTCTCCGTGGGACAACTGGTGCTGGAGGGCTCTTTCTTGCATTTGGGTTATGAGATAAGAGTGTTATAGAGTACAGATTCACAAAAGACCAGTTTTGGGGCCAGCAGCAGTAAAAATGATGGACTGTGATGAGCTCACACTTTGTAAGATAGGATACAAGACTGCCATGATATTAAAAGTACGAAGCAAATTAGCTTTTAAATTATGGTTTGCAAGCACTGATACACACGTGTAAAATCAATTAGCTGTCAGCTATTGGTTAATAGTAGCTTAGTGACCTGCTTTGCTCCTGCTGAGAGCTGGGAGTAGAGGTTTATAATGGGAAGGCACAGTGTTTCTTTCCTGTTAATAATGTATTACATGCTGAAGTCATTTTATCAGATGCTCCTGGTAATATCAATGAAATAGGTAGTTCTTGGTGAGATTTTGCAATGCTACATGTGAGGTTTAGGTACTCTGTTAGGGTAAGGTGGCCAGGCCCAAAGGATATGGAAGGGATCATTTTTGAGGACACTGAGGCAGACTCATCCCTCATGCCTTTTTAGGGAATATACTTGTCTCTAGTGTACATCTGCCTGCACAAATAGCAAATGCAATTCCAGTGACCCTACTGATTTATTGAACTATGACAGAGAATGGCTGTGAATTTAAGAACACCTCACTTAGAGCCAGAGGTAGGTGAAGTAAAATTCTCAACCAGCTAAGGCCTGAGGGAAGAACAGGAACATAATGGAGAAATTGTTATACTTTCTTATCCCAAAGGACACAAGAGTACCCTAGGAAACATGTATGCGTTTAAAATGCATAGGGAGAATCCATCCTCAACCCAAGTCCTGTAGGAAACTAGCAATGTTTTCATGCAGTTACATAAGCAAATGGAGACCACACTAAGCAGTAAGACAAATCTGTTGCTTCAGTAAAGCTTTCAGTTATGCCCTGAGAGCCTATTGAGCTTTGTTCCTAGACAATGATAACACAATTTGACCTTACACCAAGATGCACAGCAGAAAGGAAGGATTAAAATGGGATGTGGCTTGAGAAATGAATAAATTGTTCTAGATAAGCTGCTAAAATCATACCCCATTCTGGAGAAGATATAAAAACTGCATTGCCTGTCTATTGCCTGTTCATTTAGCTAAGTGTTTACATGGGCTTGTTTCCATTGCACTTCAGTTAGTTACAAGAATTAGTTTGGCCTCACAACCACATTATTTAAATCATGTCTAAATGGAAAATGTGAAATTAAAGCTCAGTTCCACAAAACACCTAAGATATCTGCTTTATGAGATGGGGAGGATTTAAGTGCTGAAGCTGAAAACTGCTGAAATGCCAACTCATCAGAAACATAAGACTCCCAACAGTCTAATTTCTCAATGTATTTTTTAACATTCTTTAAATAACTAAAACAGAAAGACCCATTGTAGACTACATAAATGCCCTGAAAACCTACATATAAATCTATGTATATATATTTATTTGATATGTGTATAGACATCTCCCTACTTACATATATGAATTTATAGGTAGATAAATTGAATATGAAAATATACTTTATGTTTACTCAAACAATGTCATCTGAGAACAAATAAAGCCCACAGCAGTACCTACAGCCATAATCCTTTATATTATTCCACAATTCCACAGTCTTTATATCTGTATTTGTAATATGTAGTCTTTGTCACAAATACAGCTGGATGAGATCTGGGAGCAGGGGTCAAGTGATGACCCATTTAGGAAGATATCAGGATGCTGTGATTTAAATATCAAGGAAGTTCTAACATTGCAGAATGCACATGGATGATGGGTGATGTTATGTGTTTAAGACTGGCCTGCCAAAGAGGAAGAGCTGAGCTGGAGGATGACAGGACACGAAAACTGTGCTAAGGAGCTGCCCCAAGATGAAAGAATGATGGGAGAGCTCTGAATACAGATGGATGATGGAAGATAAATGAGTACTAGCACACAGGCTAAGAAAGATGTGAACAGACTGCATGGGTAAGAGGAAGAAGGATGAGTGGGCTGAGTGGTGCCAGCAAAGTTGGATGTCCTGGTAATATACTGCAGTTTAGGGTGACAAAACTTAGCAGAATCTGCCTAGAGGATGAGAATGTGGCGCAGCGGTAGAATTCCCGTTTGCAACACCAGGGGGCCCGGGTTCGAATCCCCCCTGTGGAGCAGGGGGTAGAAGTGCCGCTCTGCTACACAGAGGGCTCGAATCCTGGGAGTTGGACTCGATGATCTCTAAGGTCCCTTCCAACTCGCACAATACTATGATACTATGATACTATGATACTAATCTCAAACGTGCCAGTAAGAATGAGGATACTGGGATTCAATACATTTGTAGGTAAAAATTCCTTTCTAAGATAACCTTGCACTGAGATCCCTTGTTAGCAGTGCTCATCTTCAGTGCCATACTGAGACCAACAAGGTTTCTTGTCATATTTTTTTGGATAATTAAAGGATTCCCTCCAGTCTACCCCTTCTTTTTTTTTCTTTTGTTTTTCCTTTCTTCTCCCCCAGGAATTCTGGAAACCAGAAGAAACTTTACATAACTGTATTTTAGGATCCTAAAACTTCATCTTTTTGTTGTTTTCCTGTCCTCTTACTAGTAATTTCCAGTGATGTTCAAAATAAATTAGGAGATGACTACTGAACAATACTTCCAGGGATATGAAGTGTTGCCATTGTCAGAAATGACAGCAAACAGACACATCAAGTTTGCTCAGAAAGAGGGATCTTCAATGTAAAATAGTGTGTGTTTTTAAAGTGCCACTTTTGGCAACATTGAAGTAATACTAACTCTTTTTCTTCAGGCTTGTGACCTTTGGCAGAAGTGACATGTCTCTGCTGAGCTCTATCACAGTTTTTGATATTTCCTGTATTTGAGTTTTTGAGCTGAAGGCAATGTATATAAAAGCATTTGGGTTAAGTGATTGAACTTATTGATAGATGCCCAATCTTACGTTAAAAGTCAGTGTCTGAACTTCCACTGGTGGGTCCCAAGCCTAGCTCATCCTCTGCCCTGAAAATAAATACCACACAACTAGACAGCCATCTTTATAAAAAGTGTAGGTGACTTCATGAGTACTCCCTGTTATGAAAAGCCTTTGCCCTGTGTAATTAACTGAACTGGAAGAGCATCATTTGGCAGCGACAAGGCTGCACCAGGGTGCATGTTAACAATAACAAGGTAAGGGGACTGATCACAAGCCAATGTGTGGATTGTCAGCAGGAGCCTGGCTTCCTGCTGGAAGAACAGTCCAAATATTACTGCCATTCATTTGATATTATCCTTGTTCACAGTTCACTATGGACTGAATGTTTATGAATTATACTGTATTCAACCTAAAGGCAAACAACAAACTTAAAAAAGTAGTTTTCTTCATTGGAGCCAACATCTAGTCCTGTCTGTCCTGGCAAGTGGTAGGTAGTAGGTCTGGAACACTCACAGTTAAAAGCATAAGACATTCTTCTACTATCTGTTTCTTTGCATATGTTACAGTGTCCAAGGTTAAATGTGAAATATGGCTAGGTACATAATTGCTTCCGCATTTGCTTACACTCTCAACTCTTCTATTCACCACTTCAGAATATGAAAGATTCTATAGAAAACTCAATTCATTTTTACAATGCGATTAGAAAACAAGGAGACCAAGGTTCAGTGCAGGTGATTCACAGTCAAAGGCCAGGAAGGATTTAAAGGTAAGTATTTTCTACACTAATGCTTTCACAGACTTTTTCTCCCTGCTCATTTGGGTAGATAGATGCTTACAGAGCTTTCCATTACTTAACAGAAACGATAGATATGAATTGAGATCTATACTCATCCTGATGAATTACAATGTCATTTGATCATTTGTAGGTAAAAAATATGTTCTCTATGTTGTAGCAGTTTATTTCACTGCAGTAAGCTCAGCAGTGTTTGCCTACACTGAGATATTAGACAAATTTACCAAGTTTTCTTTTTTTTCTAATGCTACAGGCAAAAATATTTTGGAAAATTAGACTTACATGCAGGAAACCACTTATCACAAATGAGCCTGAGGTGGTGCTTCTAGTTGTACTTTTAAAATCCATAATCTACTGGAGACAACCCAGTAGGTTGGGGACAGTTAACATTTCGCATCTCCCTCCCTTCGCCTTCCTGACATGTTCTTTATTTGACAATGACTGAACCCATGAGCCAATCCATTGTCTGTCAGATCAGAATATGAGCTACTGCTGTCAATAATATTCAAAATTCCTATAAATTTGGCCTTTTTCTTACCTCTGTTGGAAATAAAATGAGACAGGTTGATAATTACACCCATGTGACTTCACTCTTTGCTCACTCTCATGCATGCACACACTCGAATGCAGACATTGTGTTTTGGTTGACGATTGCTCTGAACGTGACTGTGCAGTCAAAGTGGCTTTGCAAATGCATTTCCCTAAAACAACCTGGTGTGTTTGGGTTCTTAGCTTGACATGGCAACAGCATTGAGAAGAGATTACTATTGGAGGCCCAACGAAGCTAAATTAGGAAATGTCCTTTTGTGAAAAAAAAAAAAAATAAAAAAAATGCACAGTGGAAATCATATTCTCATCTGACTGTGAAGGGCTACCTCAACAATGTGGCCCAAGAGTTAAAGAGCTTATTTTCTAAATCCCTTCATCCTTTCTAGAACCATGAGACACTGACAGCAAGTCACTTAACTCTGTCCAGCCACAGCTGTGTGGGTTTTGCATAATTAATTATTTATACCAAGGCAGACACAGTAATTAACTTCCAGATGAATATGATATTCTGATCAGAAATGCTTTGCATTTCAGCCATCCCTCAAGCAAGTAACTGTCAAAGCCGGACTGTTTGACAGAGTGGGCCCTGCCAAAATCCCTCCCAGACATCTGTTCCAAAACAAAAAGAACAGATTCTCAAAGCAGTGCATACAGACGTTGCCTCGTTTCAGCAGGCAAAGAATAACCAATTCACAAATTCTGGCTAATTTTGTCTGGTTTCAAGACAGTATGCCGAACCTCATCTAAAGCCAGAACCTGCTTCTCCAGTCCCAAGCACTGGTGTAAATGGAATATTGCCTCAGTGAAATCAATGGCCTGCACTGATGTAAGGCAGGTGCAGGTTGGGAGCTAAGCCCAGGGGATTTGATCTGAGGAGGGATTGAAGACAGCAGGCAATTTTTTGATTTCCTTTGTTTTGGTGAGCTAAAATGAGCAGTAATCATCAGCATTACAATACAGAATCGTTTACTTGCTATTACTGCTGTCTGCAACATAATAGTAATTCACTGAAAGAAGACTTTTACATGAAACAGCTTTTTTCCTTAGCAGAATTTTGCATTAATTGCTAAGGATTGTGGTTAAACATTCAAAAACAAAGATAGGGAAGAAAGGACATTGGGAATGCACAGACCACGGCTAGAGTTGACTGTAGATTGCATTTTGTTGTTATGACTTCTAATGTAGCACTCCCATACACACAGTGCTATCATGCTGTTTGCTGCCTGCAGTGAATGGTGCTGATGTATGGGAGAGGTTATAGCATAGTGGAGAGATGCTCCTCTGATGGATGACAAACCTGTTTTTTTGTGCTCAGGAACCAGGAGGATAGCTGCTATTTAGGCACATCTGGCTGCTGGGCTGAGGGCAAGGCTGAAGACCTCAGGATCCTGTGTGAGGGATGCTCTGATGTATAGGCAAGGACAGGCAGTGGCCAGCCAGTCTCCAGCTGGTGAAATCCTGGAGGATGGGCATTCCTCCTCCACAAGTGCTCCAGATATCTTTTCAGATGGCAATGGCATCTGCCTGACCTTCAGCGGGCTTCAATCAGCAAGCTAAACTTGCTGGAGAAAAAAAAAAAAAAAAAAGCCTTTCCTGCTGTTGGGTCAATTTTTTGCTGTTTTATCTCATTGGATCGACTTCTTACCATTGGCTGTGGTAAGCGCCAAAACAAAGAAAACTGGGAGGACAAAGAGGGGCATTTGTCAGATTGGCTCAGTCCCCTTAATAAGCTGTGCACCCTAGGAGAATTTAAAGCAGGCACAAATGGCCAGACTTCAAAGAATGGACAGAAGGACTCTCCTGGGATGCAGGAGAGATGGTGTGGAATTTGTTTCAAACCAGAAAGTCCTTGAGAGCTGCTTGACCTAAAGCAAACCTGGAGAAAAGTAGTCATTCTGCAGGGAGTACAGAGCACGAGCAAATATATTTTTAAGCCATTATGTGAATTTGTCCAAACAAGATTTAAGAAGTTTTGCCTATTTCACAGTTGTTTCAGTAAGGTTATAAAAAGGCCCGGTGATGTTTTTGTGTGTGCAGTTCAAAGCTGGGGTACAGACACACCAAGCCAGCTCAAGGTGTGTCCAACCTGGTCTCAGCTCATCACAACCTGCAACCAGTTATGTGAACACTTCACTTTTTAAACTATGTCTTTGCTAGAATATCAAAAAGGAGGGCCAGGATTAAAACATCTGTTTGTGGCTATAAGTACCTATATTTTTTTTCCAATTTTAGGTCACCATGGATCCCTAAATGACCTTGCAACAAATCATGAAGACAGACTGAGACCCTGTGAGCAGATTCTATCATAACTGACCAGTGACGTGATTTTCTCCTGCTCTGAAGCGTGCAGCTCTAGTAACCTGGTAACATCATAACATGGGTTTTATTTAGTATAGCACTTCTGATGTTCTTATATGATCTTTAAAGAAAAAAGAAAAGAGTTAAAGGATGCTGTATCAATTTTATTACAACAATTCTTAAATTTCTGTAATGGCAAAAGCCCATGATTTCAACAAAAATGTGATCAAAGTTGTAAAGCAGAAGTATTGTAAATTTATTTCAATACAGCATTGCTACTTCTCTCATACAAACAAGACCAGGGTAACGGGAAGCTAGACATATAATCCTTGGCATTTCTTGTTTGTAACCCTTTTAGTTAGCTTTGGCAACAAGCCTAAAATTTATAGTAGCTGTGGAGACTCTTTTGTCAAAGTTCAACTCTCCACTTTCCTGCTCTCCACCTCTGAAACAATATAATGTGATTTAGAGAAACACATTTCTATCATATAATCAGGAACACAGTAGATACCGACCTGCTCTTGCACTTCTTAATTTAGTAATTCAAGCTCAATATAAACCTTCATTATGGTCTGAAAGAATAAGGGAACAAATCCAGTGATGAAGTGTTTTTATAGCCACTTCTCAGATACCTCTACTTCTTTGTGCCTGTGCACCTAAAAGAGATCCTCCATACAACACACCATTTAAATGACAGTCTTCATGAATGCATCATTGCCGCCACAGGTTTAATAGTGACCAACAGTTCAGTGAATCTCTGGCCTCTGCAAACCTGCCTTGTTTCACAATTAGACTGTGTGGTGATTTGTTTGGAAAGGTCTGTAGCGTCCAGTGGCAACAGATACAAAATTTCTACCTAGCTCCCCAAAGATCTACTGCTGCCTCTCCTTCTCTTCTTGCACTCAGTGCACACCTTTATCCCTGTGCAACCACTGCCACAACCTATGCAACAAACATGGCAGGAAGGAACCACACAAGAACTCTGCACTCTAAGTAATTCTCCACACTATTCACTGACTGCAAAACTCAGTCATGACTATCCTGTTCTGTGCAGTTTATCTATCCAAACACAATGAGGACACTCAAGGTAGTCCACAACATATCACTAAGTAAATCCATTTATAGTACCAGCCTCAACTTCTAATACACTGCCATCCTTACCACAAAGAAACACCTAGTGAAGGCACACTTTAACTTCGAGTGCCTAGCACAGATTTTTTACCACTTGCAATGACAAAATCCAAACCACTATTATAGAACACAACAAATACAGTTTTATTTCCATTACGTATTCTCAAATTACCTTCAATAACTAATTTTTTTAAAAGGCCAGATGCCAAACTAATCATCTTGTTTCCACTGTCAGTCTGGTTCATTCAGAGCTAACTTTTTATTGGGCCCCATGCCCAGATTGCTTCCTGAGGGGGTTTATTGGTCAAGAAAAGATATTTATTTTTTTCTCAGATTTCATAATCCATATTTTATTTGAAAAGGAAGCGTATGGCCATGGAAATAATAATTTTTCTACATTTCTTTGCAGCATTTATGAACATGTCAATTTTATTCTAACAAGAACACTGAAAGGAAAGAATGGCCTGGACCCACAGTTTTCCCAATAGATGTGCCAGGATTGTCTCCCTTTTCACAGACTGTAGCAGAAGGGAAGATCAGGCTCCTACCTTGAAACTGTCAAGTATTTTTCATAATATGACTTCAAAGACTGAAATTCTTCTACTTAGTGAAAAAGTATTTGAAATCCCAGTACTGAGGTCAATACATGTTTTGGTTGCCTCTATTTCTGGTATAGAAGAACCGAAAAATTTATGCTTTTGCAACTAACATGTTATGTGATATTTGGAAATGTGTTTTCTAATGAGTATTTTTTTTTTCTACAAGAAAAAGAGCTAAGTCATGTAAAACAGGAGATGGTTTTGATTTTCTGACTGTTTTTTAAGGTCTTAGAACAGTGATTCAGTGTGCTGTCCAGGAGAGCTGAGGTAGCTCCAAAGAGAGGTTAGAATGGTGCACCAGTATGCCAGTCCTCTGTTTGATTAGGCATTTTGGTTGATGTTCTTTTTGTGTTTTTTGTTTGCTTGTTTTTTTGGTTTTGTTTGTTTGCTCGTTTTGTCTTTGGAAGGTGGGGTTGTTTGTGTAACAGTATTTAAGCTACTTTTATTAACACCCATCAAACCAAATGACTTTTTTTTTTTTTTTTTTTTCTGGTATTCTATTGTGCCCAGGCTGAGTCAGCAATTACAGAAGCAACATCTCCTACAAATCACTCTGCAAATAGCTGCTGTGAGTGCAGCCAGAGCTGACAGGTCAATTAAGTGGAAGCAAGAAGCATCTTTAAATCCCATCAACACCAGTACAATGCCAGTGATGCACCAAAGCAGAACACGTGAGGGGAGCATCATGGTCCAAATGATCAGAGCATGGCACAGAAGGAAACAGCATTTCTGCTGCAGCACAAGCAACATATACACAAAATGATCAAAGAGATAAGAAATGGATGATGGTGACAGACCAGTTCCTGTCAGTCAGCAACTGCAGAAATTAGTGGTGTCTGCCAGGTGATTTCCAGCATACTGAATATGTCTAATATTCTCATTTTCTCAAAGCAGAGAAACTGCAGAATCAAATCTTTGCAGAGAACAGTGCCAACTCAACTTCATCCAAGGCGTCTCTCTTAAGTATAGAGAGATGATTGTTTTCCCCTGTAGAATAAGAAGGCACATAAGAGGACAATTAAGAGTGAAAACTCAGCAGGGTTGCTGCATGTGAGTATGCACAGCAAGCTCCCCCATTGCTTCTGGACTGGCACTAGCCCGTCACACTCCTGCAAATGAAGCATTCTGGAGCTTTTATTAAGATTCATGGGAAAGGCAGGCCCCAAACCCACAGACAGCACCAGCATGAAGCATCTCAGGCTTCTCTCTCCCATAAGCACTGCCAACACATCTGGCTCAGACTCTAGAGGGGAATAAAGAAGCTGGGAGGGAGTATAAAGTGAATCTGTCAGCATTTGCTTGCATGACAATCTGCCATGTAGAATACGTGCCACGCACAATATAATGCTCTCAAGCTCTGATCCCCTACTACACCCTGGCTGTAGGCTAGTGCACTCACATTTCTCTAATACATGCCAGGGAAGGACTACAGACCTATGCACAGAGCCTCACAAAGGGTAGTGAAGCCCACATGGGGAGGAGATGACTTTTATTCCTTCTGTGCTATTTTGTCTGACTCATAGCAGCCTTAAGTCCCATCTCTCTAGAGAAACTTCAGAAAATCCCAAGTCTCTCAACAATTTGAAACCTTGGGTTTTTGAGATTTTTCTCCTTCCTTCTGTTTTTTTGGCAATTTGATTAATTATTAGTTGCTTATACAATAATCTGCATCTGTGCATGCAGCTGTATGCGTATGTAATACTTAATACTTGATGATTTATGCGTATCAATGCCAGGTATGTGTACAAATACAGACTGCTTTCTGATAAGCTGAACTCCAAGGGAATCTGATTTTTATAGCAGGACACAGCTTATGCAAATTAATTTCATCATAGTTAAGCTGATTTTCACTGCCTGGAGGTGCAAATGGTATACAAAAGCTGGTATTTTAAGAGCCAAAAATGAGTTTATAAACTCCAGCAAGTAGAAAAGATGTCCCATCCCAGGCTTTCTCTCTGCAGCACTTACAGCAGATAGAACTCCCTGCAGCCACCTCAACAAAGCACTTAGGCCCGAGATGCAGAGCCAAGTACGTAGCATCATAGAATCATTAAGGTTGGAAACACCATTAAGATTATTGAGTCCAACCGTCAGTCCATGTCTGTGGCAGTTCTGGACCATGCCCCTCAATTCAACGTCTACCATTTTCTTGAATACCTCAGGGGATGGTGACTCGATTATTTCTACAGGAAGCCCATTCCAGTGCCTCACCACTCTTTCTGAGAATAAATCTTTCCCAGTATTCTAACAGAACATTCCGCTGGTGCAGCTTAAGAGCATTTCCTCTCTTCTTATATTTGTTACCTGAGAGAAGTGGCTGCCTCAAATCTCACTATGACCTCATTTCAGGAAGCTGTAGAAGGCAATAAGGTATCCTCCTCTTCTCCAGACTAAATAATCCTAGATCTTTCAACCATTCCTCAGAAGACTTGTGTTCCAGACACTCCACAGCTTTTTTGCTCTTCTCTGGACGTGCCCCTGATGGCTTTCTTGTTGTGTGGGGTCCAAAACTGAGCATAGTGCTCAAGGTGTGGCTTCACCAGTGCTGAGTACAGAGTGCATCATGCTGCTTTGCTGGGTGAGTGGGAGAGCAGGCAAAGCTCCTAGATATAAAAGAATCTGTTATTTCACACATTTCCACTTGTTCTTCACAAATCCAGATCCTTAGTCTTTTAAATGGACTTTATGTGCTACAAGCTTGCCAGGTAATCTTGACATCTGAGGGCTTCTGCTATGTACTAAATTGAATGTTTTCTTGATTCAAAAGAGACGCAAAAACTTGAAATTCTGATTGTGAAGATGCGAAAGGCCTGGAAACCAGGCCTCATTCTTCCAGAGTGCACTGGTTTCCTTCATCATACTTTGGCTCGGCTGCCATTTGTGCTCTCCATGCTGCCTCTCTCTGGTGGTTCCAAGGAATGGCCTTAAGTCTAAACCCATGTGCAAGCACAGCACATCACCACAGGCACACCTCAGCATGCCCATCAACCAAGAACAAGGGCCGAGGGGGCTCATGAGCTGAGCAAGGGTGTTCCACCTACCCTGTATGCAGTTTGTTGAGGCTGGGCAGCAGATTTGTGATTCTTCAGTCATGTAAGTCTTGGCTGAATGATCTGTGGGTCAGTAGAGGGAACTCAGTGCATGACAAGCCATCCTTCAAGCTGAATTTATGGTATGTAAAAAAAAATAAGGTTTTGATAAGGATGTCTGGTGGTTTTTATTTTTATTTTATTTTATTTTTTATTTTATTTTATTTTATTTTATTTTATTTTATTTTTCTTTCCTGAAATTAAAATAAGTATTCCACAACCCTTCTTTTTTGCTAAGGAAGTAAGTCTCATTTTCATCATGTTAACAGATCACTTTGATTTGATTGTTTTGACTACTAATGCAAAAGTCTAAACTGTAAAGAAAGAATGAAATGTTTTGTATTAGACCTTATCAAGATTAAATAATTCAATAATTGCATGAAAAATATACTGCTGAATTTGACATGCTACTGAAACAAAACAAAACAAAAAACCAAACAGAAACAACAACAACAACAAAAAACAAAAAAAAACCAACACATTTTCCTGTGAATCATCAGTTTCTCCCAGAAAACATACTATTCGTAGCTTGTTTGGTTCTGTCATTAAGCAGATACTGAAACAAGTCTTTGGATTTTCTCCTGTCAGTGCACTTCTTCTATTTGACTGTTCTTGCTGAGATTTTTTTACCAGTTCAGCTTGACAACCAACTATCGTAGTCTGAAAAGCACAAATTGGATGATCACAAAAAAGAAAAGTTAAATATTTCAATTTAAATCTAAATACTTTGCATTTCATTGGTGTAAAAAATGATGATAATGTATTCAGTAAAAACCTTGACTCAAAATGTATGTTTGCTGTATTTGTTTTAGCTTAGGGAGGAAAAATAATGATTCTATTTTCATTTTTTTTTTTTTTTTGATGTCTGAAAAGAAGTCTTTCAGCCGATTTTTTTTGGCATCATGGTGAGAATGGCCCAGCTGTACCATAAGCTGAACATTTAGCCTTGCATTCAGAAATCACCAGCTCACATTCAAAAGTCAGTTTGTCTTGTATTCAGTAAGAAAAGATCGCATTAATGGTAAATCATTTGAAAGACGTGTTTTTCCAGATCTGTTCCAGGGGTCTTAGGGCTCATTATTTTATGCCTTTCTCAAATTAGCTTCTACCTTAAAAAGCAATAAATTATTAAAATTTAATATAGAATATACATTTTAATAAGTTGAATATAGAAGGTATGACGTCTGCCACTCGCTAGGTGTATCAACACCATGTATAATCCCAGAGGAAAATTTTAAGGATATTTTAATATAAATCAGGTATTGACTGTGAGCATCTTTCAATTTTAACATATTTTCATGGATTTCTTTCAAGGCCATAATACACAATCAAGATTGTAAACCTAACTTATTGCTTAACTACAGTTTGTAAGCCATGCCATTTGTGTACTGCAGTGTTGTTGTGTCTGGGTGTTGTTTTTTCCTCTGTTGGGAAAGCAGTTTTACTTTTTAGTTTGAATTAAGTATTTTTGCATAAACCATGTATATATTTTTAATTTCAGATGAAACCATTTGCTACCTAAAAGTAATCTTCATAAAAAAATGAAGTAATAATCCTAGAAAATGGACATATTGCACAATTATCATTTAAAAAATAAAGACAGATGGTATGAATAAGTGGCAAACTCATATTTTCATTGACGAAAAGCCTACATGTATTTGAGGAAATACTTTGAAATTAATTATTTGCCAAAAAAATAGATGTCAATGTTCTGGAGCTCTGCCACACTGTAACATCTTGCTTGGTTGGATGAAAGCGTGAGAGGAAGGCAGATATGGACTCCATAACGATCTGTCATAATTCAGAGCAGTGAGGCACTTTCAAAATTAAAGCCAACGCCAAATACCCTGGAGGAGCTGGTTTCACACTGTAACGTGTCAGGAGTTCGAGAGTATTGCTTTCTTCATTTCTGTCATGTGTTCAGCCTCACTCCTGCTCAAATCCTAGCACTCTTCTTCAGAAATACTTGTTTCTCATTAACCCTCTGTAGAAGCCCATTTATTTAATACATTTTGGTTTGGTATGAAGAATCTGGGTGTGAAGAGAGCATTTAGGAAGAGCCCATGGCACTTTGCGTGATGAATCAGACCCTACTCTGCTCCTGATGTATCCATCATGGAATCACAGAATCATTAAGGTAGGGAAAACCAATAAAAACATCTAGTCCAACCATCATGTAAGTTCTGGCAATGACTGTCTCCCTGCATTCTTCTCCAAAACAATGATAATTACGTTTATTCCTTCCCCAGAGTTGTCAGGAAGATTTCACAGTTATCTAGTAATGATCCCTAAAATGCCTGTCATTTAAAGCATTTAAAGTAGACAAAATAATACTTTTCCTCTTCAACAAGGGATATAATCAGCTGGCTTAGCACTGATGATGAGGTTTGACACCTACACTGTGGCAGACAGAAGCTTTTTTAAAGAGTATCATAGAATCAATAAGATCATCTAGTCCAACCATCAACCCATGATGGGAACAGTAATTTGGCCCAAACTGCACAACAAAATAGGTATGATGTGTTTTCTTTTTAAAAGAAAAGTAGCTCTACAGTTTAATTTGGTCGACCTTGAGTTTAATTAGCTGTGCACATCTGTACCTACTAAGGTACATCCCACTGCTACCAAGACTTAAGTATGTCATAAATGCCTGCAGTGCAAATGAAAATGTGGAAGTAGCAGGGACCTCTCCCATGCTACTTGCAGAGCTCTGAATGCTGTATATTATACATAAGTTTTCTGTAAATTTCTTACATATGTAAAAATAGATGCAAAAATAGATGAAATAGATGAATAGATAAAAACGAAAGTTTTCTGTTCAGAAATGTCTAAGATTTTGATAATTTAACAGTATGCTTTCTGTATAAATATTCAATTGTTTTGCTACAATTTTACATAAACTGAGACTACAGTGATTAAATCCACAAGTCCTTCTCTTGTTACTCAGCCAACACTAACAGGTATACATAGATTGATAGAAGGCATTCATATTTTCTTTATAGCAATGAAAAACTGGGAAGTTTGGGAGAGGAGGCTGGTTGTCTGAGGTGTGATCCTGCACTGAAGATTAAAAATAAGTTTACACAGGGCTGAGGCTGTACAACTAAACCTGCAGTCACATGCACAGCCTGTTTCCCAGAGCTGCTCTCCAGTGATACATTCGCATACCCTCATGTACAGAGGGGGTTAACTCGCTTCTTCAGCACAAATGCAGTATGTATCTCAAAACAATAATCTTGTTGTAATGAGCAGCTGTTTGTGTTGATAATAAAGATTTTGAAATTACGCATGCATGCTCATGCGGTGAATGAAGAAAAATCTAGAAGAGAGCAGTGCACAGTAGGTGTTGGCAAACCTGGTATGCAGCGAGATGTCAAAGCATTTGTTTATGAATGACCACCAGACTTTTAGAAAATGTCAACTGCGAATGGAAAAAAATCCACTGTCATTTCCTTTGATTACAGGCATTCAAATCATTGCCTTCATTTGTTTTATTGTGTTTTCTTTTGTTTGCTTTTTATTTTTATTTATTTATTTATTTATTTGTTTTAATTTTCTTCCAGTGTGATATCGCTCCATGTAAGCATGGAAAGCCATGTGTTCTTTCTGACCTTATGCTCAAAGAGAGTTTGAGATATTTCACTGGCCCTCCCCCCTCGACTCTGGGGCTAATATGTCTCATTATCTCAGTGCATAAAACTGATTATTAAGTAGTCTTTGATGAAGCAAACAGGCTTCCACTTGTCCTTTTGAATTATCTCAATATCATTAATTGTTTAAAACTGACAATGAGGTCATTCAATTACAGCATTCCCTATAATGTCTGTGGTTAATGTCACATTGAGGTTGTTATCCAGAGCAGAGGGGGTTAAATTATCAGTATGCTGTTGCTGTTGTGATCCTAATGTAAATGAACATTTGGTGTATTTTTTTTTTTTTCTTTCCTTAGCTGCTGGTTACTACGTTATTAGCATATTTGATGTATTTCTCAGCTCAGTTAACAAGCAGTTTTGAAGGCAAAAGATTGATGTTTGAGAAGAGGGTTTTATAGACCATTCTGACTTGTAACAATATCTGGAACATGTTTATGTGTTATTATGATGAACTGGCTCTGGATTTAGGCCATGTGCACCACTGACAAAGCCAAGTTCATGTTCCTGTTCACTTCTTAGGTGTTTTCTTACAACATTTATTCTTTTTTTCTTTTTTTTTTTTTTTCCTCTCTCATTGTTACTATATTCTGCCTTGATATTGAAGTTTATTATTTTCTGTGTGTCAGGTGCACTGCAGTATATACTAGTTTGTTTTATAAAAAGAACTCTAATGAAATATTAAGGAGACAATATATGGAAATACAGTGAATACAAACTGTACATTCCTATTAGATCCACTGCACAGAATAGTACACAGAAGCAGATCAGTATAAAATTTTCTCATAAAACTACTGCTAGCAGAGCAATTCAGATGGTGCTAATAGAAGGAGGGGGAACAGGTGCTGCGGCTGACTGCTCAGACTGTGAAGTCTTTCTCTTCCTCAACTGCCACGCTTGCATACCTCAGGTGGGATGAGTTCACCAGTTACCAATCTTCTGCCTATTATGTTATTGATTTTAGTGCCACTGAAATGCATGGAGATCCTGAACAGCTTCCAGACGTATATTTGAAAACCTGTCTCTTTGTCTGAGTGGTGTTCCAGGTAAAGTAATGCGTGTTGTTAGCATCACAGCTCACTAAATGATGGTTGTGCCTTTTGGTAAGGACTTGTGAGGTTTCAATTTCTGCTTCACAAAATAAGGCTTTTTTGACAGTTATGTAAAAAACAGGTTTGTGTTGAGACAATCTGTGTTCAGATTTGTTAAAATCATTCCACTGTCCTCTGCCCTTTACCCTCACACGTCTGTCTTTTCAGAAGTAGCCAGAAAAATAGGGATTCATAAAGAAACCTTCCAGGTGAAAAATTCATCAGAACTGTTCTCTGCAATACACTTTGGCTTTGGTGGAGCGGAATGTTTTGACAAAATGACATTTTGTCTCAACTCTTCCAACCAGCCCTCACTAACAAGCTTTCCTCAGATGAGCAATGGATATCCTATTTTTTCTTAATCAAGCTGGGATACTCCATGCATTTTGCTAAGCCTTTGGCAGCTAATATTTTTGTTAAATTGGCTAGTACATCTGTCAGACCCTGGACAAAGCCAGCTTTCCCACCCTGAACCTTTCAAGCAGAACCTTTGTAAAAGACAAAATGCTGTATCTACCTTGAAACATAAAGGATCCTCAGGGCATTGGAAACTAATGTGCTGCTTTAATGCAAACATCCCTTGTGAGGGCTCTCGTTCCTTGTATGCTCTGAACAGCAGGAGGAAGAAAACATGAATATAGATGAGGTGCACAGCAGTATTCAGAAAATGGAGCTATAAGAGTTAATGAGATGGTGTCCTGCTGCTGGACGCTTGCATGCTAAAAATCCTGATGGTTTTATCCAGCAGCAAGTTTGACAAACCCGAGCAAAGCTACTGATGGTGGAGCAATGGTGAGAAAAGAAAGATGCTTCTTTCACTGTGGCCTTGCTACAGGCAAAGATCCTTTGATACAGCTAAATCTAACAAGGGAGAAAAAGGAGGGATTACTGGAAATCACTGAGCATGGAGGAGCCAAGTAATTATTAATAGCATTACACACTGCACTGCACACGGCTGTGCATGCAGGCAGCTCCATGTGTCTAGCTACATACGACAACTGGAAGGAGATCACTGCAAATAGCACATAGTTGTGTGTCCCGGCTGAATTCGAAGCAAAAGTTACCATTTGTATCACTGCTGGTCACAAAAGCGCTTCCTTGCTCCAGCAAAACAATTCAGTGCATGTTTTTCTTGCATGTTTTTCTTGCAGTTAATGGTACTTTCCCATTAACAGTCCCATCCTTGGTTTGAGTGCCAACAACCACGCTCAAAATGCCACTTAGAGCTGCTGCTCACTGTATGTCTAGCACAGATTACCCTGACTTACTGCTCCTGTGCTATCCCGATAACTTACAGAATTAAAATTAACTGGAAGCTATACAAGGCAGTAATATATCTACTGTGCAGTAAGACAACTTTCCAGCCATGGTAAGCCTCCTTTCACTGTATATAGGCGAGACACAGAGCTGCCTGGCATAAGCACTGATGCATACCCCTACCCCTGAACCCAAAACACCGCCATGCTCAAGAGGTCCTCCTATTCAGAAACACACAAATAGTGGGAGTTTTGTATCTAGTCATGTATCTGAATGTCACATAAGGAGCCCAAAATTCCTTAGTCTGTGGAAAGGCAAGATGCTCACCTGCATAACACCAGATTTGGCGCCTGAAGCACTTTCATACCCGTGTTACATACAGGAACAATTTGGTCTACTGAATAGTATTTTAAAAGCTCAAGACATGTAGTTCACATCAGTCTTAAGATTAGCTAAGCATGAGACTTGTTTGTACATGTTCAGTGATTATCAACACAACCAGTGTTTTTCACTCTTGGTATTTGAGAATTAATAAACTTGCTGAGTGACAATTCCAACCTCTTCACTAATAAAATTAGCTTCTCTGGCAAGAAATGATGAACAAAGTTCTGACTGGAGTTACCAGGTGTCACTCTGATATGCTTTACATAACTTCTTTTTCCAAGGACTTGTTGACATGAAAGAGTAATCTAGAACAGTTATTAAAAAAGAAAAATGGCCCTGCAGGGATAATTCTGTTTTATGACAAGGCTATGTCTGTGCTGATACTGAAGGTCAAACATAGGCCATGGTTTGCCTTCTAAGGGTGTCTAGGGAGTACTCAGTGACCTAGCACTGAGGTGGACAGCTTCAGCTCAGGTGCCAAGATATAGTACATTTCTAAGTGAAGAGTAGCACTGGAAATTAGCAGTGAATAGCTATTGCACTTTAAATTCATATGTTGGCTTATTTAATAATAGTTTCCCTTTGGAGATCGATCCTAAGTGTATAATCACAGAATCATTAAGGTTGGAAAAGATCTAGTCCAACTGTCAACCCATCACCACTATGCATGCCAAACTGTATCCCAGTAAGCATCATTCTGTGTTGGACGAAATAGTATGTCACGGTTAATTTTGTGATATGAGCATTTTTCTTAGGTGAGTTCTTTAATCTTCCTGAACAGAATAACTTCACAGGGCAAAGTAGCTTTCCATGAAACTGCCAATAACATTTGGGCTGAGGTGACTCAGTTAATTACCTAAAACACTGTTTGTGACTACTTCCGTTGAAAGACTGCTCACTCTCCTAGACAAATCACCTGTCTCTGTAGATCTATGAATGATGAATTCTTTGGGAATCTCTAACTAGTTTGCTGGAGAGATTTTAGTGGTGGTGAATACAGCTTTGTTAGCGAATTAAAGAAAATATCAAAAGTTGTCAGTATTGAAAGGATTTTCCAGCTGAAAAAACAGGCTTCTTATTTTTAATGTGAAAAATAATAATAATAATAATAATAAAAACATTTGAATAGCTTTTTCCATAACAGTTTTTTCATGGAAAATATAAAGAGGATGAGGATTGTCCAGGCAGAGGCAGCAGGAGTTTGCTTGGTTGAGCAACACCTATCAAATCAAGGTCAGTATTGTAGTTTAGCTTTCGTTGTTCTGAGTGAACTCTGCCCGATTAAGACATTTTCTTTCCAAACCTTTGCTCTTTTGTTTTTGTACCCAAATACCAGGGAAGAGGACAACTGGAGACCAGAGCTGCAGGAGGAGGAGGAATGCTGGAGCAATATGCATAAGCCACAATTCTGATCTGAGAGTCTGATCACCCAGGAAAGGGAAAAAAGAAGGGGAAAGGGAAAGGGAAAAGGAAAGGAAAGAAGTAGAGCTGAAGGTATGGCTTACCATACTCTGAATCCTGAATACTGAATGGGCTTCATATCACTTGAATCCATGTGTTTGTAGGTAGATCATGTATGTGAGCTAAATGCTTTAGGTTCTCTTTGTAGTCAATGGAGAAAAATAAGCACTGGTAGGGTAGGAAATGAGTCACCAATCTGACTTCAGTCAGCTGATTCAGGGTGAGATGGCTTGCACCCTAAGAGTACCTCTTTCTTTCCACTGATTGCAAAGGGAATATAGATAGCCATCTCAGACATGGAATACAGATAATTTTTTCTACTCAGAAGAACTGCACTCATATTTTATAAATAAGTTTATGTTCAGGTTCTAAATCTCTAGCTTGTTTTGGGGGGCAGAAAACAAACAAACAAACAAACAAACAGAATCAAAAATAAAACACCTCAAACTTATACCTCTTAGATCAGTGGCAACATTCTGTTTAACCAAAACAAAGACCTGCACTGAAGCAGGCTCCCCAGGGCAGTGGTCGATCCTGATGTAGTTCAAGAAGCATTTGGACGGTACACTCAGACATAGTGTCTGGATTTTGAGTGGTCTTGTGTGAAGTCAGGAGGTGAAATCTGTGATCCTTGTGGGTTCCTTCCAACTCAGGATATGCTGTGATTCTATTACACACACTTAAGACCAGAAAAGATGATGTTGCAAGTTCAAAAGATTCACTATGTTGAAAACAATCCCTTGTACAAGGATGTTTAAATGTAGTTATTTTTCATTTAAAACTGTGTCAATGTTGGTTTCAAAGAAGAGTGCTATTCAGCTGAGAGCAAAAATAAGAATATAATTCATTACTCTGAACATATCCTTTTCCAGTAGTATCCATCTGATAAGACTTAATACTGTAGAGTCAGCATTCAAAGCTCCTTAAGCAGCTTTTAACACAGAAGAGCAACCCAAAGAGTGTATGGAAAATGCAAGGATAGGAAGAGGTCAATGAGAAGCGTTTCTTCTAAATGGCATAGCCCTTTTTTTCTCAGTATGCTCTTTATTAGCATACAGTTAAAGAGAGGAAAATGGAACTAAGGGAAAATAAAATATGGGATTTTTTAGCCATTAGATACAAAATGAAACATTAAAACTTCTGACAAGTGAAGAGGAAAAATATAATTTTGAAAACTCTACAAACAAACAAAAAATAATAATTTAGTGGCACAAAAAAAGGAGGAATAAGTTCACTAAGATAAGGCTGTGTGACAAGGACAGAGATATGGCTTTTATGTGAAGCCAGAAAATTAGATGAAAATTAGTCCATTCCAAATTATTTCAAACAAGAGCTGTAATGATCACACCAATAGAAAGAAAACAACAACAACAACAACAAAACACATTTAAAATCAGGAATTTCCAAGCATAGAAGTGTATTAAAGAAACAGTCACCAAAGAGAAGAGATACAGGATGCATTTGGAGATGGAGTTAGATGATGAACACCCAAAAAATCATCTGAACATATATTTTGTGAATAACAATACTACACTGTAGAAGCTCGGACACACAACACCATTTTTTTGTTGCTCATTGGCATTCAAACCTCTGCACAGGAAGCATTCTGTATTATGAATCTCATCCATTTCAGGTATGAAGATAAGTCCCAAAAATTCCTACTGGAATTACATTATTTTTAGTTTGCTCTTTAGTCATCTGGCTCAGAGGACAATATCAATTTATCTTGTGTGGTAGGTAAACATCTACATGACTAATATCTAGTAGTAAGGAAAAATTCATAAACAACTCAGTTTGCAGACCATTCATCTATATTGTTCAATAAGCCATCATTTGAGCTGAGCAGCTCTGAGAGCAGTTTGTAAATGAGAGGTTTTTCAAAGCAAGAGAAGAGAAAGAAGTAGCTTTATGGCTGGCTTTATCTCAGTTTTGACTAGCATGATCTGAAGTGTGTGTTTTTTTCACAACTAGATTTAATAACTTTGCACCTCTTGGAGCACCACATAGCAGTACAGATCCAGCTTTGCTGCCACTGTCAGAGAGGTCTGGGAGCAGGGGAGATGAGAGCACATGAAGGATCCCACTGAGATAGACTGATTGGATATCAAAAGAAGAGGCCAAAAGGAGTCCTCAGGGCAATTTCCCATCTCTGGAGTTTCTAGAGGTTGATCTGAGTTCATGTCACCATTTCCTCATTGCTGGGTATCAGCTCCTCCACAGCTTTCTGACTTTTAAAATTCAAAATTTAAAATGAGACAGTCAGTCCTACTTGTCACTGCTGCCACCCACTGAATGGTTACTTTCATTAGAAGAGACTATCATATTTATAATACTCCTTGAATTAAACAGAAGTAGAAAACAAGCGATGAGCTACACTAAGAAATAAAAACCATTTTTTTTCAGCAGTTCAATTTCCCTTCTGTTGTAGCATATTATGACCAACACATGGACGATAGACGCAGAGCATGTGCTACTCCTGCATCTTCCCTCAGCATAACAGCACTGTCACAGCAGAACAAATTTTAAAACTTCCTGAGGACAAGGTTGTGACAAAGTGTCAGAAATCTACTTTTCCTGCTGCTATAGTATTTTCTCAGCATGCCTGATGATCTACTCCAAAAGATGCACAAACGTTATGCTGCCCATCCTTCAGATACAGCAATGACCAAGACGAAACATGCTGTTTGTTTCAGCAGGGTGCAGTGGGCATCCTCTTGAAACAGCCAAAGGACTTGAGAACTGATTGCAGGAAGATGTTTGAGTTAGTAGGACAGAAATCTGTTTTGGGCTTTTGTTTGTTTGTTTGTTTGTTTTGTTTTGTTTTGTTTTTAATTTTTATTCATTGTTGTTACCTGCAAAGAGAGACTTATAAAATGTTATATAAATAAATATATATATATAAATTATATATATATATATATATATATATTTTATTGGCAACAAACACTCGTGAAAATTTGTATCCAGAATTATTTCAGATTAGCATGGATTGAAACCTGCCACTTGGATGTGAAGTACACCTTTGAGCAGTCATAGGTGTACTGCTTAATGATAGTCATGTATTGAATGGGAAGAAGGAGGGCTGATGGGCTGCCTGGATCTTCTGGTGCTACTATCTATCTTGTTTTGTCATATTCATTAACCACAGAAAGGAGAAAGACTAAACGGACCTCAACGGGATTCTCATATTTCAGAAGGATTGATAGAGCTGGGCCAACTATGAGAAATGTATATAACCTGCATAATGAAAGATTGCACTAACATCAGAGATGTGGGCTCTGCTCCCTGCTCTGGCTGTATGTCTGGACCTGGTAATTACAGGGAGATCAGGTCCCCCGTCCCTGAGCACAGAGGTCAAGCTCTGGCTTCAAGGAGGCACCAAAGAATTTTGTATTTTAGAAAATTAATTCTCATCAGGGTGGAGTTTTAATTAAGGAAAATCATTCTTGCTAATAACGGAAATAAGAGATAACTACATTATTTCTTTTCATTATCTACACAGAATTGACATACTTTTTAAAGATATAAGGATTTTATTATTTCTTTTCTAGAAGGTTCTTTCTATCCAGGGAGGACTGGAGGAGCCAAGCAGTGAGCATTTAGGTAATGGTGATTGCATACAAGCATCTAGATGAATATCAGAGTTTCCTAGATTTGGGGAACTCTTATTTTAATTATGAATTAGTATACTGGTTTATTTGTTATTTATCCCTTCCAAACAGCTTTTCATCCCTTATGCCTTCAGGCATATGTTATGTATGAATATGTTGATACCATTTGTATTCACCTTGCAAACATGTAAATTAGTAGCTTCGGTAAAGTCTATTGTAAAATGATGAGTTAGGTTTCATTTTCTGTACCTGGAAAGTGGAACCATTAATTTTACTATAAATGAAGGTACTATTATTCACCAAATAATATCTACAAATCTCTTGATGATTCTTAAATCGTTTCTAATGGGAAAGATGCATTGTTTAGATCCTCTCCACAAATCCACAGCAGCAGAACATTTTAATTTAAATAATTCGACTACATCAACATGAAAAGTCTGGTTGAGTGAAAAGCAACATAGATAATTTTGAATTATTTTGATTGTGTAAAACAGCCTTTTCTATTCAGAAGAAGAATGTTTATTGAGAAATTAAAACAATACTGCTCACATCAAATTGCAAAATTTCACTTCTGACATCTCCTATAAATCCAATTTGGAGGCTGATGCCTAGGATAGTAGTACTGTTTCTCTTGATCAAACAGAAATTATCAAAATGCCATGTCTAATCCCAAATCTTCATAAAAATCTCAAACAAATCTCACCGCAAGATGTGAGATTGAAGCTGGCAATTTCACGTTGCTCAGCAAACCCATATAGATACTTCCGCAGCAATCACGCTGGGGGCTGGGTGCATGAAGAAATGGCATTCCTGGGTGCAGGTGAATTCCCTGCACCACTGATAGCTGGTCAGCAGTTGTGCATGGCAGCACAGATACAAGCTGTGGCCAGTTCTTCTGAAGCCAGCAAGCACCAGGGCAATTCTGCTTTGCATCCTCAGAGAACACGCTCTGCTTTACGTACCAAAAGGGAATTCCTGCTGGCTTAAATCTCTGCAACATTAGCGATAGGGAATGCAGAAACTGCCAGACAAGGCCCTATATATCAAGCTATCCATTCTGACAGCCAGGTTAGGTTAATCATTAAAGCTCTGCCTCTCTCTCTCAGGGTCTCAGGGGCTTTGTTTAATGCATCAGACAGATGGCACTGAGGAAATTCAGGTGGTGCGTGATGAGATTTGGGTTTTTTTTAATGTGGTTGCTAGAATTTTTCAGATAGATTAAGTTCAATTGTAAATCACTCCTGTTCCCAGGGCTGGAGTCTTTATTAGCCCCCCCAGTGCTCACGCCAAGGAATCGATCCTTCAGCAGCAAGCACACTGCTGGGGGAAGGCTCTTTTCTTCTTGCAGCGTTCTGCACCATCTGTTACTCAGTGCTACAAAGAGGCGGTGCAGCCAGACGGAGCTGGTTGGCTACCCAGCAAAATCCAACCCAGCTCATTTCACCACCTCAATCTAGAATCGTGTTTCAGGTTTACTTGATTTCCTTTAATGAAGGATATAACCCACACCACTATTGCTCACCAACATGACTGCACCAGCCTTGAAAGCTGCCCTGGCCTTAATCTCTTCACTAGTTCTGTTTCTTTTCCCTCCTCTGATAACCAGGCTCTTCTATCTATGCTTCTACTATGCCAAGTTAAACACTTTTTTTTTTTTTTTTTTTTTTTTTTTTTTTTTAAACAAGCTACAAGAAAAGGAAGAAGATATGGGGGCTGGCTTCCTTCTCTTCAAACCTAAAAGGACAACAAATACAAAATGTATCTTACAGGTCCAAGCCATTCACACAGCTTCAAGCTTCCATCATAGATCAATCCCTGTTGCCACTCACCAGTGTGTCTGTTTGCCCCAACTGAAGCGAATGGAGAACTTTGTCTTAGGAAACAGATAACAAAAGTACATTCGTTAAATGGAGAAAATCAGGGAAGAAAATTACTGTTCTCCAAGATCAAGATAAAAAAAGCAACACATTATGAGAAATCAAAAATAATTGTAAACAAATGTAGATGTAGATGCAAGAAAAAGAAAATGATGGACTGAAATAATTATGGGAGCAAAATTAAACCCTTCCTATAGACTCTCACTGAAACAAGACTTTTTATCTTATCTTCTATTTTACCTGCCTGAAAATAATTAATTAATTAATTAATAATAAAAATTAGAATCTAAACTGAGTATTTCTCATTTTTCATAGTTTGATTTTTTTTCATTCTTCAACTCTTACGTTTTAATTTGTCTTTTTCTGGTTTTATCTTCTGTGTTTGCAAAGCATATTCTCATTTACTGTCTTTGATGGTATCAGATGAAAAGGAAAACAAAATGTGACTCCATATCATTTGCCTTCCTGATTAATTCAGTCTCACTGCATCTTTTGATTTTCTTCTTCACCTCTCTCCCTGTGTTTCAGTCTTGTTATAAAGCTACAATTGTTTCTTGGAGAAACTTATAGAACTCAAGAATAAACAAGCTTAACGATACTGTGGAAGTAAGTACAAATAGCCTTCAAAAATGTAGGAGCTCGATGGGGAAAAGAAAGGGCAATATTCTCATTAAACGTAGAGAGGGTAGGACAAGGTATTGGGAATAAAAGTGCATCAGGAGTTCTTGTGCCAAAGATGTACCAACTCAGTGAGTTTTGCTTTTCCTTCCCAACATGATTTGCCAAAGGAAAGCAAACTTTGAGATAAATATGGCACAACTTACCAGTGTAAAAAAAAAGAAACCAACAAACAAACAAACAAACAAACAAAATCAACTAAAAAAGGTATGTAGAACACAAAGAAATAAAGAACATTTATAGTGTATCAAGTGTCCTGTGCATTTTCCTTGGCGAAAAGTACACCTTTTTGCAACAGATTCATTCTTTACGGTAAAGAGCACCCACAGTGTCACCATTAGCTTGGCAGGATGTCAGCGACAGAAGGCAGTATGGACTGACTGTAACTACTGGCACTTTACTACCCAGTAGCTTCTCCATTGGTCCTCATTCATTTCTAATATACTGACATGAGGAGGTTGTCCCAATCAGGAACATGTTTCCCTTTCTTATTCCTCTCATAACCCCCAGGAGGAAAGCCAGGCTTTCAGAAATCTTGCTAACTATCTTCCTGCACTGCAAACAATTTGCTAACAGGTCTCTGTGTCTGATGGGATTATAAATTAGCTTCTTTTTACACAGAAGATTTGCTGGCAAATACCAGAGAGCAATTGCATTTCTGGAATAAGTGATCTTTTACAGAAGTTAGAGACACGTTGAAAGGCGTTGTTTGTTAAATGTGTTTTTCCCCATCCCTCAGATGTTGCTAAGCCTCCAGCTGCTCTTTTTCGCTGTCAGATCACATGGTTGACATGCAGAGACAGGGCAGGTCACATGGAAAAAATAAATTGGCTTTCTGTCAGGCTCCTGTAGGATCATTGTGAGCAACTCTCTGTCATTACTACAAAGTCTTTAAAAAGAAAAAATATGTAAATAAGCAGCCCCTATGTGGCGGTTCTAATTCTAAAAATCAGTTCAACTTTATTTCCAGCTTTTATATGTAGAAGACAGTGAAGCATGGGGACATGCAGAATCGTTTCACAGACATTTCACAAATGTCAGCTAGATTTAATTTGCTGTCATTTTGGACAGTTCTTCAGTGGCATGGCCAGAGGTTGCTGACTCATCAGTCGCTTGGGAATTTTGAAGTGCTTTATACTCTAAGAAACATCACTGTAAGTGTTACTGCAAGGCATTTTCTATCCAAAATCTGACCAACCTGTACTCTACTAGGAAGAGCAAGGCCATAAGTATGGTCTTGTCTGTTTAACAGGATCTGATTCAGACAGAGCTTTAAAATGGAATTAATGATGCCTTTTCTTTTTCTTGATTTTTGCCATGCAGAGCTTTATTTGCTTCATGAGAAAAAGAGGAGGTGGAAGAGAGAAATGGAAACAGAATCCCATATCTCTTTTGATCCACCACAACTAACACTGATGCACTGTTGCAAGTGGACACATCCAGAAAACAAAGAAGAAAACACAAAATCACTGCAGCGTCAATCAGAGTTTTCCATAACAGCCTACCAGTTCATACCTTGCATTGTGTTGTCTGTAGGAAGCTGCAATGAAGTCCGTCCCTGCATGGGGTGACAACCTGAAGCTAGTACACCAGCATCTCTTCAAAGGTTGTTCAGATAGAGGAAAGACAGTGGCAGTTACTGGGAGAAATAAGGGAGTTAAGATTTACACCTTGGCTTTAAGAAGTTGAAGTAAAGAAGTAAGGAAGAGACTGAAGTAGGGAAGTCCTGCTCTTGGTAGGAGTAAAAGAAGAGAGAAATTGTATAGCAGGCATGATGCTGGTGTCCTACCTTGGGGAAGTACACTGTAGAAAATATGCTAAGGGAACACAAGTGTTTACTCAGTAGTATACACCTTTTCCCTTTGTTTCTCCTGTTTAACAGGACACTATAATACTTAGAATCTGTACTCCTGTACATTTTCCTCTAATATGTGTTTTTCTTTCAGACCTCAAAAGAGCTTTTTGTGGTCAAATTTTATCTGTGTTGAGACTTATCAAATTACAGAATTTTCTTTTTCATCTTAGATCTTTTCTTCTGTAGCAGAGTGTTGGTCCCTAATATTGCTCCTGCCCCTAGCAGTACTCCCTTTCTCATCCCCTCCTCCAAAACATCACCACTAGTGTTTTAAGATTTCCTGTTTCTTCACTTGTGCAACCTCAATAAATTTCTCGATGTTCACTAAACTACAGCTTGTTCTTACTAATTGACAAAGCACTTAAATATTTCCACTAAAAAGGCCATAAATGGCATAGCTAGATTTATCATTTCACTGCAAAATCAACAAAAGCATTGAGAATTCATAACATTAAAAAAAAAAAAAATACCTTTATCTTCATGCATAAAATTTAAGTGAAATCAAATTGATAAGGGCAATCCATAGCCATCACGTACCTTTGAAGAATGTTCTTACTGTGCCTAAGTCTGTAAATTTTGTAATATTCACAGGTTATTTACAATGTGTGACTAATAGCGTTAGGCAGTTTTGATCCTAGATTTCCCTTCAGACTGGCTGCAGTTTGATAAAAGAAGTACACATAAAATGCATAAGAAAATCTACAATCATGGTGCTTGCTTGTGTCTCAAGTTGGTCTGTATTTGGTCAAGACTTGACTTTAAAGAATGACAGTCCATGCTAAAGTGATTTGGTATTTCTCTTTAGGGAGACAGATCAGGTCTTTGCCTGCAGTAGACAGAGAAATGCTTTCCTGACTGTTTAGACATGGATGAACTTATGGGCAGTTTAATCATAGAATCACAGGCTTATAGAATTGCCTGGGTTGAAAAGGACCTCAAGGACCATCTAGTTTCAATCTCCCTGCCGTGTGCAGGGTTGCCAACCAAGACCAGGCTGCTCAGAACCAAATCCAGCTTGGCCTTGAACCTATCCAGGGATGGGGATCCATAACCTCTTTGGGCAACCTGTTCCAGTGTGTCACCATCCTCTGAGTGAAAAACGTCCTTCTTAAAGGAGAAAAAAAATGTATGAATAATGCATCTGTACACATATCAAGTTATTTCTCTCTTTTCCAAGTTGATTAAGACATAAATTCTATAAGGTAGTTTTTCTCTTTTTAAAGGTCATGCTGATAAATGTTTTTAAAGAGTTGCTCCCTTTTAATACAGTTTATAGTCACAAATAACAAAAAAAACACTGAAAGCTAGTGAAAACATTGATTTCAATGGAATTGTAGAGATTTACAAAAACAAAAGAGCAGAACGCATACTTTAAAATCGTACAAAAACTTTATTGGTTGGTTTGTAATACTTTCCCAGACACTAGCTGCAATTGGTCACATTTTGTTGTCCTAAATGTGGTGTCTAGACTGACAAAACTAACGAACAGTGCAACCAATATGGAAAGGAAGAGGAAGAGGAAGAGGAAGGGGAAGGGGAAGGAGAAGGAGAAGGGGAAAGGGAAAGGGAGGGGGAAAGGGATAGGGAGGGGGAAAGGGATAGGGAAGAGGAAGGTAACAGGAGAGTAAGGGGAAGAGATGGGACGGGAGTAGAGGAGAGGACTCCTGAAGGCACTGTTCCACACGACTCCATGACAATTCAGTGCAACCAGTGAGGATCATTGCTGGACTTGCTTGTCTATTGTCCATAGGACAAGGGTTTCTCAATAGGCCACGAAGTCTGTTCAGCCTTATGGCCAGCCTGGTGCCACCACAGATGTGAGCATAGCTGGCTCTGGAAGTAACAAGCCCTACTTGCAGAGCAGTTGGAGTCAGGACAGTGATTAAGAACATCCTTCATCTTTATTAATACCTAAACTTCAGCATGGCCAGCTCTTTTTGTCTATTGGACCACAAGAGCCCCAGTGGAATTTTGCCTATTAATATAAGAAGGACTGGCTGCCTTTAAGCAGGGCAGGCTGTGCACAGAGCCTCTCTTCATTTGTGACCAGTTGTGGCCATGAATTGATAAGTCCTGTTTTTTTCAGTACCATATATATTATTGTTTGGTTTTTTTATATCTTTCTACACCTGCTCAGGTTCTTCCTCACTCCATCACTCATATTCTTACTTCACTTGTTTTCTTAATGATCATGTGCTGCCAAATTCTGTGTATGAATTAGAGGAAGGGATTATTTTTAATGTAATGCTTTTGTGTGATGCTTTGATGTACAATACTAGCATAAAACCCTCTCCTTCCAGTCAGTTATGCAGAATATACCATGTGCAAAGTGGGTTTGTCTACCTGTATTTTTGGAGAAATAACATTTGAATACAGAAAAATAACAGACTGTTTTAGTTTTCTGAGAGCTTTCCATATAGTAAAAGATTTCCCAGACAAAAATGATTTTTGACAAAAATCTCCAGAGCATTTTTTTTTTTTTAAACAATTTGGATGAACTATTTTTCTTATAAACAGGTATGATGCTTTGTAATTTGCAACATTATTTTGCTGTCTGTCCATCCATCCATCCATCCATCCACTTGAATGTGTATAAGGCAGTCGCAGAATCTGGTGACTGTTGATAGATCATAAATCAGTGTCTGGTCTCGACAGCACATGAATACAAATGTGATTACATTTGATACCATGCCCATTTTTCCTTCATCAGATTTCAAAATGCAGTTGAGTACTGTTGCACTTTCACATTTAGCATCTTAAATCCCTGTATCCACTGTATAAAAGCCGTGAAGAGAAAATAAATAAATAAATAAAAACAGAAGTATATAATAGGGGAAAAAAAAACAAACAACACATAAAATTAAAAAAAAAAAAAAAAGCAAAACACTGAAAAGTAGAAAAGCAGAATGGAATCTAGAAAGTAAAACAAAGAAAATTGGTGTATTGTTCAAATAATTTCAGTCTCTCACTTAACCATATAACAGCCATTTTTGTCTTCTAAAACAGCTCAGGTTATTTGAGTAACGTAAGTAGTAAAGTATACGCAGAAAACACAGACACAATTAAACACATATGCTGTTGTCCCAATAGCAGGGAACTACCTGTGACAGAAAGGGAAGTGAGACAGTGGATATGGATATTCACTCAGTCTTGATTCACCTGAGAGTGCATCAATAGTGTCATTTGTAGGCTGAGACTAGTACAAGAAAGCTAGCAATCAAAAAAGCAAAAAATTCTGTAAATGTTTATTTGTTTGTCTTTCATGCCTTATCAGATGCAGTCTTCAAATGCATGTTAATTTTGAGGGCTTATGAACCTTGGCCTCATTTTAAATGCCAATTTCATCACAAATAACATGTCTCAGCTGTGAAAAGCTGGCTATTTTCACTATTCAATACTCTCCACTTCATTCATTTATGGTTCATCGTCTAACTTTCAGTATGCGTTTTGGTGTATGTAGCCTTGACTTTTATTTTATCTTCTTTTCATTTCCACTGTGCATTTGTCATGTAGGGTTTTCTTGGCTTAAATGTTATTACTTTCTGTATAAGAAAAAGAAAGCAAGTGAAAACAAGAGGAAAATGGCATGGTTGTGAACACCTGCAGAGACAAAGGAGTGGAAATTCACTGGTAAAGATGCCCTGCTGAGAAACTGAATTGTAGGAACAGCAAGAGCTTTTACCGTGCCATCTATTTTGTTCCTCCATTTTGGATTCCCTTTAGTTAGTACTTCAGAGGCTTACAGAAATGTAATACCTAAATATTACACACTTATTAATGCACTTTATCTTTCCATAACCCTAGCAAAATAAGAAGGAAACTCCATCTTATACAGATGAGAACCTGAATGCATGGTTGATTGCATGATGTTTAAGCTGAGTGGCAATGAAAGTCTGATTTCCTGAAGTCCCAGGTTTCTTCTTTCTCACCTAAGAATAGGAAGACGGGATCTTCTGAAATGACAATATTAACCAAATCTTCTTAATAAATATCCTGTAGTCCACTATAATTTCCCTGTTCATAGACTTCCTTCTTAGGCCAGAAGGAGAACAGATGATCTAGTACCATCAAAATGCTTTTTACAGCCTTGGTTTTCTGTTAAAGCTGTGAAACAGTAAATCCCTGGCTTCAGATACTAGGTCTGTCAACAATGGTGGCAGAAAAGATTTCCACTGCTCCCAGTTCAATTCTAGTGCAAGATGTTAGACATTTTCTTGGATAGTTTACTTTTGTTTTCCTTGAAAATTCAAAGATTGGTCAAAGCATTCAAAAAAGCTTCACCTTGGGGAAAAAAATGGTAAAAATGTATGAACTCATTTCTTGCTCATATGATTGCAATCCGGTAATTCATTTTTGAGTGCAGAAAAAAACATTTTTATTCCATTCAGACTGGCCAGGACACCAGGAATCAGTGCTACTCCGGCAGACTGAGATGCCATCCAGCTGGTATGGTGTACATACCTCACCTGGTTAGTGTCCTTCCATATCTCAGCACTTCGCAGCACTGTTACTTTTGCTCTTCATGAGACTCAGAGTTTTAAAGGCTAAGTTGATCTAATATAACTAGATTAATGAGGATCAATATAAAATATGTGATTTATAGGAAGACATGCTGGGTGACCTACTCAGCCTTTTGTTGTTAGCTGGTACAGGTGATGGCCATCAGCTCTTGAGAGCAAATTCTCTGGAGATCTGCACGTGGGAGACATAGACCCTGAGTGAGACATAAGATTTGGATAAGCATAGGAGAAAAAAGTTTAAATCTTGAATTTAGCTCTTACACACTCCTCAAGTTATGATATAAATAATGTGTGCTTTAGTAATGTTGTGCCTCCTGAGCCTGAACCTCCATGTTACAAATATAAAAGACTGAAATAATCTGACAAGTTACTGTAAGTAACTTGCTCTTCTCTGTAGCATGGCAGTGTAGGACTTCTAGGATGCTTGATCTTATGCATAGCTCACAGCATAATAATCATGGTCATAGCCTACCAAAGCTGAGGCATCATAGAGTCAGCAGTGAGAACTCACAGAACATGTCCTGCTTTTGCCTAATCTTAGGGCAGCTTCTCTCAAACTTTTACATGGTTTACAGTACATCTGAGAGAAAATTCAGATTGACTTTGTTCACCTACATGTATACAGAATGCTTGCAAGATCTTGTGCTGCTTCACAGCATTTACACATTATACTGTAGGTATAATGCCATAAGGTTGGAAGATTGCAATTGTAATCTTCATCTCTTTAAAAACTAAATATCTGAAGCAAAACTCATGTACAGTATCCTCAAATTGCTAGTGTATTCCCAATGTCTCTGAAGAAAATCTAGATTGATTAGCTCAGATAGCTATTGCTATTGTGAACTTAAACCAAGAGTTTGTAGGGAGAACAGAGTGCAAGTTACACTTTGTTCTCAGTGCTATAATCCATCTATATTCAGAGAAGTATGTAGATGTAGATACTTTAAGTATATCTTTGAAATAACAGTGGGATTTCAACACGCCTAAATAGTTTTCTGAGTAAGTGTGGGATTAAATGCATTTTGCTGAACTAGTGTTTATACACTTGTCAATTTTCAGGTATCCAACAAAAGTTGCCTAGGAAATAGCATTGTTTAAATAAATAAAAACACAAAAGCAATAATGGAAGAAATGCTTCCTCAGCTCCTTTTCTAGCATGCCAATGTCTGAAGTGTTTTCCTGACATTTCCCATAGCTGTTTTTTGTTTTATTTTGCTTTGTTTTTCTGGTTGAGTTCCGATATGCAAAAAATCAAGCTAAAAGGCATTCATTTGGGAAAGTTATAAACTACTCAAAGAACCCAAAGAAGGAAAATGAAATCTTAACCTGTCTTTCTGTGCAGTTTAATCCCAGTATTTATTTGTGAGCATTCAATTTGTTGGCCCATTTGTCCAATAGTTAACCGCTTCTGGCAAGGAGCTTTTAATGTCATACATCCAAAGAGATGCAGGGGGTTAATAGCATGAATGTTGAATTACTATCCAAAGAAAGCTATCATTATCCAAACAGCAATTTCAATTCCTAGCCAACCTCCAAACAAAAAAGAATTATAACCAAAGATCTGCAATGAGAAGACATTTCCAGGCATTTAAACATTATATTTGGAGTGCAAGCGTCTTTTAGCAGTGTATGGTCTTTTTATCCCAAGAAGACAACACCTGCTGACAGGGATTTAGCTTTGCTCTGGCTTCTCAAGTGTGGCTGTATTTATGTGCTGAGGAAAGCATACAAAGCTGCAAATCAGTTGCCTGGTCACTCACACAGGCATTAAAATGTACACGTACTTACATTAGCAGTCTACAGTTTTCTACTTGCTGCACACTGGCTCAAAAAAGCTTTCACCCATATGTTGCAATTATTGGTTTCCTTTTAAGCTCCAGATGATCTGTTAAATGGCAAAAAGAAAAGGGGGAAAAAAAAGAAAAAAAAAAAAAGAGAGTGAGAGGACAGCTGGTGGGCTAACATTTCTTGTTATCCTATATATTTTATTCTTTATAAGTCTTTTGCTTTTCAGTGTAGTGTTTTACTATGAAAACTGCTCCTGATCCCTGTTTTTTGCTGTGAATTATCAGGTAGACCCATTTGCTTGACTTGTAATTCTTTTATGCAATAGATGTAGCTTGGGCTACTCCTTTCTCATTAATTATTGGAATAAGAAGATATCCACTTTTTTGTGTTTCTGTTACTCTGTTTTATAAAATTTGACAAAAGTTATGGCTCTAACATGCTTTGGAATTCACATTTTAAAAAGAGAACATGCACACACACACACAAAAAAAAAAAAAAAAAAAAGATACATTTTTATATTTTCTATGAAAAATCCATTATTTTTTCTGATGTGCTTCTGTGCAGGGCATGAAGAACCAACTGTGCAAACAACAGCATAGTAAACAGATAGCTCTCTGTCCTATCTTGCACGCTTTTACTCAGAAAGCATAATCTCTCATTTCAGATTAGGATCTTCACTGCTTCATTGTTGCTCTCAGAAGGTGACTCAAAGAAGCAGTAAGTATCTCACTAAAATGTAATCTAATCTCAGGATGACTTGGGTTGGAAGTGACCTTAAAGTCTATTCAGTTCCACAACCCATGCTGTGGGCAGAATTGCCGCCCTGTTATTTTCCACATCCCTCACCAGTTTGAGCTCCATCAGTATCTTGGCTTTCCTGATCCCATCTCTCCATGTCTGGATAGCATCTCTCTATTATTCCTAGGCCACCTATCCCTGCTTCCACTGCTTGTATGTGTCTTTCTTACTCCTCAGTTTAAGCAGCAGGTCCTTGCTCATTCATAACAGTTTCCTGCCTCCTCTGCTTGATTTCTTATTCTGGAGGTGGAGAGTTATTTTTCTCTCAGAAAGGTGTCCTTAGAGAGCAGTCAGCTCTGCTCCATTCCTGTGTCCCTTAGGACAGTTTCCCAGGGGATCCCATCCAATAATTCCTAAATTGTCCAAAGTTTGGTCTCCTGAAGTTCAGGGCTCTGAATTTGCTTTTTGCCGAGGCCATCCTCCTATATATATATATGGAGATGTGTTCTGCTTTTTGTTTTGTTTTGTTTTGTTTTTGTTTTAGAAAGTCTTTGTGTTTACCTTAGGTCAAGGAATATTTCTTATGACTCTGTGAAATGGATTCAACATGATGTAGAGATTTCCAATCTGATGCCAATCCAACTTCATAACTTCCCATGGCAAAGAAAGGAGCCATCCATATAAATCAAACTGAATCCAGAATCAGGATAGCCTTGTGCTCTCAGCCCTGCCAAGAGGAACATTAGTTCGGGCATCACATCAAACTCTGCTCCTCATAGGCTAAAGCCGGCTCACTCAGTATCAGCTCTAAGAAGAGACCACTGAATTTCTGTTTATGAAGCCAATATGGTTTATTCTTATAATATCTCTCTTTTTTTAATAATTTTCGCTTAATGTAGCTCTTTCCCAGTGCCAAGACTGCATTTTGCTCACAATACAAAATAAGTTGGCAACCAAGCCTCAGGAAGTAATTTACAGCCACTCTAACAAACTTTCTGCCATCAGCAGTTGTAGTAATTGCAGGTACTTTCATCAGCAGTAGTGTTAAATGTGAATACCATCATCAGCAATGATGTGTAGCAGTAGCAGCAGTTAGGAATACCACCAGCAGCACCCGGTGCTGCTGGCTCTCTGCCACTGTCTTTTTGCATAGCTGGAACTGCATTAATGATACTGAGTAGTTTGGGACCCTTTGACTTGCAGTGCCATTGTCAGAACTTAACTCCAGCTTTACAACTTCTTTAAAACAATTTTTTTGCATATGCTGGTCAAATGGTCAAAGTCCAATACAGGAGATAAATAATCATATGCTTTCTGTAGAAAATTTCACTCTTTTAATCATTAACAGCTAAACTCAATAGGAATGGTGTTCTTCCTAAGCTTAGCAAGTGCTATATATTTTGTACAATGTGCATTTTCTTGATGGAAAAGATTTCATAAGTAACCATGCTTCAATAGCTATATTTCAGAAGATACACTTAATTGTACTGTTATATTGAAAATCAGCATTCCTACCCTGAATAACAGTGAAGTTGCAAATTCTATGATAGAAACATACATTTGTCATACCTCTGTACTTATTTAAGGCAGGGAAGGAGCTGACATGGTTAATGGGGATACAGTCTCTGTCTAACTTTTGAGTGGCTTGGGAATGTCACATAGTTCTTCTAGTCTGAGTCATGAGAACAGTATGCAAAAACATTAGCACAGAATAATCAGATCTCCAGCTCTTCTAACAGCAGCCCAACTGCATGTTCATGAATGATAGTGGGCAATAGATGCCATGCACTTATTTTTTACTGAAGAGTTGATGCACTGAAAATTTGTTCTCAGCTGGAAACTGACGCCACAAGGACAGATCCACAAAATCCAGCAGAGGCTTAAATCTTGCTCAAAGCAGAGTAGAGAGATAAGGATGAGAAGAGGAATTCAAGCTGTTACTTCCCTGTCTCAGGCATTTTTATTGATTGATTTATTTATTTTTTAGGAGAAGGAAATATATCCTCTTGTCCAAAAGGAAAATGGAATTGAGTATGGGAGGTGAGGGGCACATAGAGAACTACTAAACATGGTGTGGAGACATTATGGTTCAGTTAAAATAATATTGGGAAGTGTTGTAAATAGGGAAGTCTGTAGCTTCCAGTTCCTGGTCTTGTTATCTTCTTCAGTAAAAGAATGGTTGAGAGGCAGCAGGAGTAAGATGAAGAGCAGGATTCTTGGCTCAGCCCTCTAGGTTGTACTTTTCTTTATTAGCTCCTAATAAGGCAGAGAATTTGTGTTAAGGAACTGGAGTGTTTAGTCTAGAGAAAAGAAACCTGAAGGGATATCACATTGGTCTCCACAACTAGCTGAAAGAAAGTTGTAGCAAGGAGGGCATTGGTCATATTTCTCAGAATACAAGTGATAGGATGCAAGGCAATGTCCTCAAGTTGTGCTGGTGTGGTTTGGATTAGATATCAGGAAGAATTTCTTCATGAAAATGGTAGTTAGGTATTGGAACAAGCTGCCCAGTGAAGTTGAGGAGTCCCTGTCTCTGGAGGTATTTAAGAGATGTGTGGACATGGCACTTAGAGACATGATTTAGTGATGCATGTGCAGTGTTAGATTGATGGTTGAGCTTCACAATCTTAAGGGTATTTTTCAGCCTAAATTATTCTGTGGTTCTATGATTTCTGCCTTCCAATTTTTTTTTCCATTTCCATGGGTAACCCCCGGCACTGTCACACTGCTCTGGGGCACTGAACCCTGGACCTGCAATTGGCCTTAGATTTTCCAATTTGCCCTCTCCTCCTACTCAGATAATCCCTGGAAGATGCCCGTACAACCTGTTCTGATAGCCAGACTATGATTTCCGTCTGTAATCTGTTTCATAGTTCTATTATCTCTTTACAGAATCTTTACTGAAATGCAACCCAAAATTTTCAGTGCTGCACACTTTCCAATTTTTCACTGTGCTGCCATTAGCTGACATGATAAGCTGACCTATCTTTTATACATTAGAAAACTGTAATCATGTCCTTCCTGTGTGAAATAAATTAGCCCAGTTCACTCAACCTTTCTTTATAGGTCACATTTTCCAAATGACTTATAATACTCTCCACTAGGTCTTCACCAGTTCTTTTGCATCATTTTTTAAATGTGATGTTTAGCACACGGGTGCACTCTCATAGAAGCCTTGGAAGTGCTGAGCAGAGAGGAATAGTTACCTCCTATGTCTTGCATTAAATATTTCTGTTAATTTGCTCCAAAAATTTGCCTTTGTTGATTTTGGAAAGGTACCATATGGCCAACTCAGAAAGTTCAGTTTCTGATCCCTCATGATTTCTTCCACATGCTAAGCCTGCTGCTTTCAGGTTTGTCTATTGCAGCGTGTTTCTGCACACTGGTGAATCTCTCTTGCTGCCTGGATTCCTAGACACTGCACTATTTCAATGCTGCATAAAATGACAATATGGTGTGGGTAGAGGTAGTAGCATTCTAATTTTCCTCTTTAACTTTCTATTAGGGATGAAATGTGGATGATTTAATTAAAAACAAACAAACGACAACACACTTACTCTGACCTTTGGCCTAGCAAATAATCTGAAAACCCCCCACAGTTTTTCCTAAATCTTGTAGAAGAAAAATAATTTGATTGGACTGAAATAATTCACGGATCCAATCCAGCATCTTATGGATCTATGTAATACTGGGCTTAATCAGACTGATGTTATTATAACAGAACATCATTATAACAAAAAATATTTAAAGTGATATTTCTGTTATGAGCCCTTACTTGCAGTAGTTGGTGATAAAATAGAGATATTCAAGCTCATCCTAATGTCATGAGCTGACAGATTACAAGCTGAAGCCTGTGCCAGCTGTCCCAAATTATTTAGCTTTTCACCATTTCCACTTCAATTATAGAATGCAAGTAAACACTGCCATTCTGCAGAAGAAAGTATATGCACTCATTTCTAGATTTCTCACATACACTGAAAAAGACTGACAACATATTTTACCCTGGATTCTGCTTTTTGTTTCTTTGTTCGTTTGTTATTATTGAAAGAAAACCTTCTAGAAGTATTTCTGCATTTCACTGACTCTTGACTCCCTGCTAGCCAGGAAGGTGTGTAAGCTTTGCAATTAATTTCTCAGGTTCTTGGCCATGTAATGGAACTAACATCCCTGGACTGGCCCTTAGGATTGCTGGGACCCACAGCTCTACTGTGAAAGCCTCCGGATGAAAAGGAACCCACACTTTCCTATGTTCAAACAAATGGTTCTCCAGGTGGTAGGATGGACCTCTCAGAGATGTGGTGATATCCAACCTGACATGACAGTTGTGGTCAACACCATGAACATAGCAGATCCTTAATATTAAGAAAGTTTTCTCAGTGTTACTCAAAGGTAGATAACATTTCAAATCTTGCAAAATATAATATTTTCATAGAGAAAGCTTGCGCATGATGAGCATATTCTGGAAACATTAAGAGTCAGTCTTTGCTTCAGGAACACTCTGGGGACAACTTCCAGTTAGAACTACCATTTTTATTTATTTATTTATTTATTTATTTATTTATTTATTTATTCTCTTCTTCAAAACCAGGAATGTCACAACAAATCATATTTCCTTTTCAGCCTTGTTAGGAAAGAGAGAGACATTCAGAGGAAAGAAAACAAACAAACAAACAAGCAAAAAAACCACAGCAGTACTATTTAAATTCCCACCACTGTGTGCATAGAGAATTACTTCACAGGGAACTAGAGATGAAAGCAGTGAGAAATGATCTCTCCAGAAAAGCACCTCCATCTTGCACCTCCCTGTCCTCTAGCTTCACCCATCCCAAACTGCTCTTGGTCAGGAAACCATGCAGGTTTTTTATTCCCTTGGTTCCTTTTGGTTTGTTGTTGAAGATGAATCTGTTGTTAAAGAGAAGACAGGATTCATTCCTATGGCAAAGATAGATGGAGTGACGGGAATTCATTTTATGATTAGAAGTGCTAAGTAGTTCTTACTACTTGGCTGCAAAATGAAAAGGGAACATTTATGGAAGAGGAATTATACAGATGGGAGTCTCACTACAGGTAATGAGACTTTCTCTTGCTGTTATTATGTAGCTAAAAATAGAGAAATGTAGGACAAATATTAGAAAGAACTTATAAAGGAAGGAAAAGAGAAAAGAGCCATCCCTTGGGATACTGAAAATAATCACAAGATATTGCAAAAAATTGATCCTGCAGCAGCAAAACTTTTGACTAGACATACTAATACTTGTATTGTAAGCAGCTCTCAGCATCTGCACTAAGTTTATTATAAAAATATCGTTATCATTGGATGGGGGCCTCTCATGATTACTGCTTATATCTATGTGTCTATTGCTCAGAAGCAATACCAAGAAGTCAGCTCTGCTATGATACACTTCTAATTGCTTTTTTCACAGATCGACCATCTTTATACAGCAGACTCCTGGTGCTCTTGCTCAGCATGACACATCACCTCTCAGGCTGCCCAGGTGGGTTTTGGGTAACATTCAGAGTGGAGGAACATTGGGTTATTTTGTCCAGCTATGATTTCCATGTGTTTCATAATTACCCATTTGCTAAAGATTCCGTTTCCCATTTGGAAACTTGGCCTAATAAACTAATTTCTGCAGATGTCAGACTTCTGGCCAGCCATCTGATTCTTGTATCCCACCATACGGTTACCCATATGTAACCGTGTTCATGGCAATAAAAATAAGGATGAAAGGAAAACAAAACAAAAAGTAAAGCAGATAGTTGAGCGGTCTGACAGTAAGGTAATTCAATTTCTTCTTCAAAGGGGATGAAATAGAGAGCTCTACGCTTCCATGGAAATCACAGGAGAAACATAAACAACTGTTCAGCCAAAAAATTGAACCTGTCATAGAATCTCTATGGCCTCCTTCCTTCCTTCCTTCCTTCCTTCCTTCCTTCCTTCCTTCCTTCCTTCCTTCCTTCCTTCCTTCCTTCCTTCCTTCCTTCCTTCCTTCCCTTCCTTCCTTCCTTCCTTCTTCCTTCCTTCCCTTCCTTCCCTCCCTCCCTCCCTCCCTCCTCCCTCTTTCTTTCTTTCATTCTTTCTTTCTTTTCTTCTTTCTTTCTTTCTTTCTTTCTTTCTTTCTTTCTTTTTTCTTCTTTCCTTTCTTTCTTTCTTTCTTTCTTTCTTTCTTTCTTTCTTTCTTTCTTCTTTTCTTTCTTTCTTTCTCTTTCTTTCCTTCTTTCTCTTTCTTTCCCTTCTTTCCTTCTCTCTTTCTCTCTCTTTTTTTTTTTTTTTTTTTTTTTTTTTTTTTTTTAGTGAAAAACAACTTGTAGAATATTATCTCTGTATAAACAAGCAGTTTCAAGAAGGAGGGAAAACAAAGGATTGCACTCCCTTTGAATCTTCCAGCATTTGATGCAAAGTTCTCAAATGTAGATGAAAATATTAGAACAACTGCCACTCATAGACACACTCAGTGCTCATAGCTAGAGTGTTTCAACATCACCTTCCCTCCTCTTCCTCTTGAGTGGGTCTACTGGGAGAGCAGCAGGGGGCCTTAGGGGGCAGGACGGTCCATCTGCAGCCGTTTAATGGGACATACTCATAAAAAAGCATAGATGAGGAGGGTGCATACCTGGCAACCTCCAGTGATACTCATCCCAAGGTGTTACAGGGATAGTTGTGTCGGAGTTGGTGTCTCAGTCCCAGTGATGCTGGCAAAGTCCCCATCAGCTCACTGGGAATAGCTACAGGGGACACTGAGCATGATAACCCCCACAAGAAACCAGCAGACAACATTCAGAAATGAGGTTCAAGCTGGGGAGCAAGAGCACTTTTTTTTTTTTTTTTTCTCCAAGACACCTCATATCTTGCTTTTTCTCACAGAGTGAATATGTTTGAGTGAAATCCCACATTGTGTGATCCACTGGATCCAAGGTTTCAACTAAAATTCTGTGCCTAATGAAACTCTATTTGTAGGGTTAGATTTTGCCACTCTACCCAATGACTGTTTGCAGGGTCAGGATGAGTCCTCATGGATCCCATGTA